>NC_072401.2:20942500-23442500 GCF_028858775.2 Pan troglodytes | reverse complement strand
TATGGAAAAAAGCTCAGCATCACTAGTAATGAGAAAAATGCAAATCAAAGCTACAATGAGGTGTATTATCTTAGCTCAGTTAAAATGTCTATTAACGGAAAGACAAAATAACAGATTCTGGTAATAATGTAGAAAAAAAGAGAAATTTTGTACACCATTGATAAAAATGTAAATTAGTACAACTACTATGGAAAACCATATGTAGATTTCTCAAAAAACTAAAAACAAAACTACCATACAACCCAGCAATTTCCCTACTGAGTATCTATCCAAAGAATAAGAAATCAGTATATCAAAGGGATACCTGCATCTGCAAGTTTAACACAGCACTATTCACAATAGCAAAGATATGAAATCAACCTAAGTGTTTATCAATAGATGAATGGATAAAGAAAATGTGGTATATATACACAATGGAATACTAGTTGGCCATAAAAAATAATAAAGTTATTTCCTTTTCAGCAATATGGATGGAATTAGAGCTCATTACATTAAGTGAATTAACCCAGGCACATAAAGACAAATATTTCTTGTTCTCACTCATATGTAGGAGGTAAAAAAGTTGACCTTATAAAGGTAGAAAGTAGAATGATAGAGAGTAGAGGCTTGGAAGGGTGGGTGGGGAAGTGAGGGGATAAAGAGAGGTAGATTAACAGGTGCAAAGATACAGCTACATAGAAGGCATAAGTTACAACTAAAAAAAAGCATAATAAGTTCTATTGTTTAACAGCAGATTAGAGTAACTGTAGTTAACAATGTATTTTATATTTCTAAGTATCTAGAATAGGGGACTTGAATTGCTCCAATATATAGAAATGATAAATACTCAAAGGGATGAGCACTTGATAATTTGATAATTGATAACTACACATTCTATGCATGTAACAAAATATCACATGTACCCTACAAAGATGTAAAATTTTATGTATCCATTAAAAAATGATAAAATATCATGCTATAGACCTCCATCATTACACTTACCAGTTGTGTTGTCTGTCTTCCTCTCGGAAGATAGATTACTTTTGTTTATTCAACAAATGCATTTATTGGATGCCAGTTTTTCTCATGCACTGTTTTAGGCTCATAGAATAAAACATTGAACAAGCAAAAACCCGAATCTAATGGAGCTTAGTAGGAAAAGACAGACAACAAACAATAAACATAAATAAGTAAACTGTGTAATATGTTATGAGTAATAGGCTAAAAGAAATCAAGAATACCATGGTCAAGAAAAAGAAGAGAAGATTGATTTTAGTTTAAATAGGGTGGTAAGTGGTCATTGAGAGGCTGAGATTTAAGCAGACTTGAAGGAGGTGAGGGTGGGTCGTGCAGATACTGGGGAGTGGGCTTGTCTTGCCTGGGAGAGAGTAAAAAAGACCAGCTCAGCAACTGAACAGAGGGCTGGACCATGTAGGATGTTAAAGACCTTGGCATAGGATTTAGCTTTGAAATGAGAAGCTAGGGCAGGGTGTTGAGCAGAGAAGGGGTGCGACTTGACCTATGTTATAAAAAGGTCTCCCTAGTACAATACTAAGAACAGACTGTAGGGGCAAGTGTGGGATCAGAAAAACAATTTAGAAGGCCATTGCAACAATCAAGGTAGGAGGAATAAATGGAAAGATTGTAGAAGAAAGGAAAAAAGAGAGAAAGGAATCAGAGTACAGGAGAAGGCATCAGGAGAAAGCAAGAGATTGTGAAGAGAAGACATTAGGGAATGAAAAATAAAAGCAGAACTCCCTGTTCAGACTGTGAGCCAGTTGCTAACCCATTAGTATGGTATTCCATCAGCTGCAAACTCAGCAGTGTATTCATGCTTTCCTTTCCGGGATTAGTAGCTACTAACCTAGCTCCTTTTGATTAATCTAAGAGTACATTCTGCTGGCTGAGCCACCCATCTATATGCCTGTATGCCTTCTGAACAACAAAATTGGCCCCTGGGACAAGAGCCTAAAAGAAATTAGGATAAGGCTAATGGAAATCAGGCAACTGGACTGAATATAGTGCTATATCCTACTTCTCTCTTCAGTTTGTCTTTGCCTTGTTTTCTTGTGAATCTATGTTGAGGGAGAAATTCTATCTGTATTTGCTTCAATAAAATGTTTGTGTTCTCTTAGCTTAGGAGGATGCTGAGAAATAGAATGATTTCAACAGTGGTTCAAGGTAGGAAGAGAAAAGCTGAAGAAAACAGAATAGTATAAAAATCATTTGGGAAACCAATAGGTTTTCAGCCTTCAGAAAACTATTTTAATTGCAGCCATCTTTTAAAATTATTGGAAACAACTCGATTTAAAATTGTAAATTGTACTATATTAACAACTGTTTTCCATATATACTTTCTTACAACACATCACCTTGATTTCTAGCTGTGGAAGAGTAAACTGTCCATATTTCTTTAGTTCTTTGCTTGTTTCCCATTTTCTGCCCTAGCAAGCATTTCATTATAATGTTATTTTGCTTAGACAAATCTTGCTAAGATATTTCATAATTGCCCTTCCCGTCTTGGAAGTTATTATATTGATCATTTTGAGAAATAATATTTACTTTTTGGTTTGCATGTATTTGTTCAGTGCATTCCCAATGCAGCCACAGCAATTATCAGAGCTAATTCCTGAAAGTTGAGCAATCCCAGTCTTTGGCTCCTATCTATAGGTTTTCCTTCACTTTTACAAATAATGATTTATGCAAAGTCACCAAGACAGCTATTGCTTCAATGTTAGGTTTATTATCTCCAGGATGAACAGACAAGTCATTAAGCGCTCAGGGGAGGATTAGTAGAGAGAGATCACCACATTGTGATTTTCTGGTTACATGGTTCAATACAATGATGGTTTAAGGAAGTAAAAGCCAATTTTAGCACTGCCATTATGGAGCAGTGTATATCATCAATAGGCAGTTATAAAAGCTGTGACTGATAGGAATTCCCCCACCATAAAAGTTCCTTCCATCACGTACCCACTGAGTGAGTCACATAGAAGAATAACTTCTAAGGAATGTGATTAATTCCTCAGCTTTTACATTTTGATATAATTTTTATACATGAGCTAAGGCTATAAAGTGATAAGATAGATTACACAAGAGTCTTGTGCAATTAGCTTCATTACTTTAAAGCCACATTTTATGTTGGTGTGTGTTTCTTACTGTACAGAGCATAGGTTTGTGGATATGTAACTGTATTCGTTGTCCTGAAGACAGAAGTATATCTTTTTATTTGTGCTCTGAACATGCATTACAGTGGGTGGGACACATGAATGGGAAATGAATGAATGAATCAATGAATGAACGAACCATCATCTATATATACATCTACCTGCTCTCCTTGCCCACTTTATTTTAAACAGTAATGTAAGTTAATCATTCTCTTACTAAAATGATTCAAAATCCTCCCATTTTCCTGATAACAAAGCCCTATCTGACTAGTGTTGTATTGAAAATCTTCTGCAATGTGTCTCCAACCCTGCTTTCCAATCTGGTTTCCTACTCTTTCCTACATAAGCCTCCTGCTTCAATCAAACTGGCCGAGGGAGTATCTATTAGGTCGGATAGATCTCTACCTTTCTATCTTTGCTCACACTAGAATGTACTCCTGTTCATCTTATGTTTGTCAGCTTTCTGAAAGTGTTAATGACACGTAATAATAATAACAATAACAACAACAATACAGTTGGTATAGTTCAGTAAAGAACACAGATTTGGAGCCAAATGCCTGGGGCTTTATCACAGATATCACAATTCCAGATTGTGTGAACTAAAGCAAATTGTAGTAGTAGTAGTAATAGCAGTAGGGCTGATGTTTGTACAGTTGGTATAGTTTAGTAAAGAACATAGATTTGGAGCCAAATGCCTAGGGTTTAATCACAGATATCACAATTCCAGATTGTGTGAACTAAAGCAAATTGTTTAATCTCTCTGGACCTCAGGATCTTCATCTTTAAGATGGGAATAATAATGTACTACTCCTAAGGTTGATGTGAAGATAAAATGAGTTGACACATGTAAGTAGTGCTAAGAACGTAGAAAATGCTTGATAAAATTAGTTCTGGTTCCAGAGCATTTACCATATACGAGACAATATACTGTTTTTGCATGTCTTATTTAATTCTCTCAACAACCTTTGAAGTAGAACCAATTATTTTCTCTCCAGTTTACTGATGAGAAAACTAAGGCTCAGAGTTACTTATCAGAGTCAGGCTCTGGGTTAACTGAGTCAATTAATTACTTAACCCCCATTCACATAGCATAGAAGTGATTAGGCTGTAATTCAAACCCGAGCAGCCAGATTCCAGAGCCTGTCTATTATCCACTGTGAGTTTACTTCTTCCCAAGGGCCATTACAAATCCTGCCTCATTTGTCGAGCTTTTCTTGACCACTAGGTGCTTCAATGTTCTATAGCATTTATTAAGACCATTGTTTGATAGTAACATTATTTTAGCATTTATTGGGTATTAAGCATCTAAAAAATTGTATTAACTCTTTTAATTTAATATTTGTAATCCGATTATTTCAAACATCCTCACTTCTGCTGTGATTAAAGTCATTTGAATGGTATTTGAGGGGCAAGCCTTGATCTCTATATGTGCACACATGCAAAATGTTCCATGAACATAAGTGCTCTCAGAAGCGTTACCATTGCTTGCTGCAGGTGATAATGGTAATGAAACTGGAAAGAAGCATATATCATTATTTTAGGTTGAACATAGATTTGGTGAAGCCAGACAATGAATCTCTGTGGTTTCAGAAAAGGACACAGTGAAAACCATTTTGTTAGATGGATCTGCTACCAAACTGAGAACTGGGCTTCTGGGGTTCAGACCCTTGCTTTGTTACAGTGCTGTGTATGATTTCAGTTTGGGGTGTGTGTGTTTGGAGGTGGGGGGTAATCACTGCTATGTTCTCACTTTAGTTATGTATAAAAGTGTGTTGGTAATATTGGGCTGACTTGCCTCATAGAGGTGTTAAGGTCCAAATAAGATAATGCATATAAAGGAGTTCCCCAAATGTACACAATGAGCCCCTGACATCTATGAGGGTTATATTTCAAGTGAGAGTTTCTTAATCCCAAATTGTGAACATCACTGTAGCATATATTTTCTTCATAAGATGCATTCAATTTCAACTATAAATTTTAAGTTTCTTCTTTAAAACCTTAATTAAAATTACTGGGCGTGCAACAATAAAAAGAAAACAACAAAGCTGCCTTGAGCTGTGATTAATGGAAAGTCCATCAGGTTCACTCACAAATTCATCCTTGCCATCTAAAGTGTGTTCTAAGGACCAACATCATCAGCACCTCCAGAGAAAAATGCACAATCCTAGCCGCTGCCCACACCTAATGAGTCAGCATGTTAATTTCAGTAAGGTCCTTCAGTGAGCTGTGTGCTCAGAAAATGGGAAACACTGCCCTAAATGCCTCCACTACCCTACACATTTGCCTTCAGTTACAGTTGATTTAAATTTAGACCTGAAAAAAAAAATAAGCTATTACTACATGTCAGGGATGTTCATGGCCCCACCCAAAATGTCAAATCTTAAATCCCAGGAATCCCAAAGTCTGCAGCTAATGGACTATATGCCTAAAATATGCTGTTAGTTCCAATAACTGGGGCTATTCAAGTACCCTTTCTACTAAGGGGTGATACATGATAATGGGGGCCATTCTTAGGTTCAAAGATTTTTTTTAAATTGCACTCTCCTTGGAATAACTCATCTACCAGCACGAAGAGGCATGTAAAAAAGAAGAAACAATTAGCTAATGAATATGGAACGCTTAGGTGGCCAATTTTCTCTTTGAAAAAAGCTGTTTCTCTAATGAAAAAAGCTGTGGAGTATCTTGGTGAGTTACTATCTACCATGTCCACGGGGGCTCAGCTTGCACACATCAATGACCTTTGGGGATATTGTTCACACTTGTGCAGTTTGAGTGAGTTAATGAAGCAAATACACATCTTCAGTCCACTAAATAATTCACAAATTTTGAGAAACAATTATTGTCAACTATCTCCTAATTCCTACATAATTCTGGAATAGATAGGCTTATTACCATTTCACTAAAGTAGAAATTCTATTTCTTTCATATAGACCACAGAGAAACACAGCAGGGACCAAAAAATAACTAAATATTCTGCTTCATATTCAAATCTCCAAATTTACTTTTTTTTTTTCAAAAGAATGTTTATAAGGGGTCCCCAATGGGTGTTTTGGCTGGTCAAGTCCACAGAAGCAATGAAATAGAGTGCAGAGTCAATTATCCACATAATTTGGGATCATTTCATTCCACCCGAATTATAGTTGAGACAAAAATAGGAAGGAGAGTTCCATGCAGACATGGATTTTTGTCTGCGTTGTTCGTCAATATATTGCAAGGTGCTGAAAACATGGATTTTGTTCAGTTATGTTATGCCCAAAGTTCCCAAAAGCTGGCTCACAGGGGGTGCTTAATAAATGTTGTCTGAATAAATGAATTCAAAAGTTCCTTGAATTTCTAATTTTATGGGACAAATGAGTATCTGGAGATATAGTACCTCACAAGATATTCAAAAGCCAGAAATGCAGGCAATGAATTGATTTTTCTGTGAACTGACCATTTACGATTGTCTTTTTATTTCATTAGATTTTCTGATTATTAGACTGAATCTATTCCATCTATCAAGAGTTTAATACCATGAGAGACAATATGAAACAGGTGAAAGACTACAGATGCTGAAATTAGTCAGATCTTGACATAAATTCTAACTCTGACACAAACTGCAAACCCTTGGGCAAGTTAACCACTCTCTATTTTTCCAATGTTTAAAAAATAGGGACAATAATATCTTTTTTGAAAGTGTGCAGAACTTCAATGTGACAACATAAGTGAAAGCACTTAGCCATGCAATTAAACATATCAGTTATTTTTATTGTTAGTGCTAAAGTTATTTGTATAACAAATAAATGCAGTGAGAGTGAATTTTGTGGCAAGTGTCCCTAGTCAGAATATGATGCAAGTTAGAAATGATTAGAAGTGAGGAAAGGCATTGAAAATTATTCAAGATGGGCAAAAAGAAAGGATCTTGCTTAAAGTGGTAAGATTTGCCTCTTCACCTAAGAATCAATTAACACAGTCTTACAAGGAACTTATAAGGTTATTAGATGTAAAATATTCTAACCATTCTGAAAGTCTTGTTCTGATCCCCTCTCCTTGCCCACCTTGACTAATTTTCACTGCCTTTTATTTCTAATTTCATTTCTGGCATTTTGACACACATATAGATTTGGGGGATGAATCAATCTCAGGAGAAGGGCTTTATAATACTAAACTTTTCTACAGAATTCTACTAAATGAAGGCTATTTGCATGTGAAATAAAAAATCACAGGTATGCCTGGACCTTAACCTTTCTGGCATGTTTAATATTATCATTACCTGGGTGAAACTGAAGACTCTCTATAACCATCAGACATTTAGCAAAATGTGAATTTATTCACCCATTCACCCATTGATTCATTTATTCATCCAACATACACTAAGCATTTACCATGTGCCTAGTTGTCTGATGAGTGCTGGAGAGATTATTACTAAGATTTCCTCCTCTTTTCAAAAAGCTGGCTAGACAACTAACCTATCTCAAACACAGTTGTTTGTTTGTTTGTTTTAATACTAGAGGTAAGCATCGGCACCTGTGAAAACACAAAGGAAAGTCCCTTAAACCAGAATGAATCTGTCCCAACTGCAAATATTGGGAATGTGATAGTAGTTTTTGAATGTGATATTTCTAATTTATGTTTAAGAAGAACAATCTTAACACCTGAAGTGATCAGTAAGGAAGAGTGATTTGAAAAGAAGCTAGTTTCAGAGGATCACAATGCTGAACAGGGACTTGGGGAGGTAACCAAAAGACATGAAGGAGATGACTCCACCAATTAAGTTAACACAGGCCAGGGTTTCCTGTCCCTCTATCCACAACTCTGCTTGTCATGCTTCTATGCATCCCTCATGAAAGGGAATCTCAAGTCCTCAAGCACCAATTCCCCTTCATTTCTAGTGGAAAAAAAATAAGACTTTAGTAATTAAGGGAGTGGTTAAGGTCACAGAACCATTCAGTGGCAGAAAGGGGGTTAGAAGTCCTTGAGATCAAAAACGCTAGAAGAAAATCTAGGTAATACTATTTAGGACATAGGCATGGACAAAGACTTCATGACTAAAACATCAAAAGCAATGGCAACAAAAGCAAAAATTGACAAATGGGATCTAATTAAACTAAAGAGCTTCTGCACAGCAGAAGAAACTATCATCAGAGTGAACAGGTAACCTCCAGAATGGGAGAAAATCTTTCCAATCTATCCATTTGACAAAGGGCTAATATCCAGAATCTACAAAGAACTTAAACAAATTTACAAGAAAAAAACAAACAATCCCATCAAAAAATTGATGAAGGATATGAGCAGACACTTCTCAAAAGAAGACATTTATGCAGCCAACAAACATGAAAAAAAGCTAGTCATCACTGGTCATTAGAGAAATGCAAATCAAAACCTCAATGAGATACCATCTCACGCCAGTTAGAATGGTGATCATTAAAAAGTCAGGAAACAACAGATACTGGAGAGGATGTGGAGAAATAGGAATGCTTTTACACTGTTGGTGGGAGTGTAAATTAGTTCACCCATTGTGGAAGACAGTGTGGCGATTCCTCAAGGATCTAGAACTAGAAATACCATTTGACCCAGCAATCCCATTACTGGGTATATACCCAAAGGATTATAAATCATTCTACTATAAAGACACATGCACATGTATGTTTATTGCGGCAATGTTCACAATAGCAAAGACTTGGAACCAACCCAAATGCCCATGAATGACAGACTGGATAAAGAAAATGTGGCACATATTTACCATGGAATACCATGCAGCCATAAAAAAGGATGATCTCACATCCTTTGCAGGGACATGGATAAAGCTGGAAATCATCATTCTCAGCAAACTAACACAAGAACAGAAAACGAAACACCGTATGTTCTCACTTGTAAGTGGGAGCTGAACAATAAGAACACATAGACACAGGGAGGGGAACATTACACACTGGGGCCTGTCAGAGCGTGGGGGATTGGAGGAGGGATAGTATCAGGAGAAATACCTAATGTAGATGACACGTTGATGGGTGCAGCAAATCACCATGGCACATGTATACCTGTGTAACAAACCTGCATGTTCTGCACATGTATCCCAGAACTTAAAGTATAATAATAATAAAAGAAAGAAAGAAAGAAGGAAGGAAGGAAGGAAGGAAAGCAAGCAAGCAAGCAAGCAAGCAAGCAGGAAGGAAGGAAGGAAGGAAAGAAAGAAAGAAAGAGAAAGAAGGAAAGTCCCTGAGATCTCTGAGGTGTCTGCTAAATATCTATTTCTTGGCTTATGGAATTCATGACCCCACTTTTCTGACTTAGTAAGAACCCTGCAGAGAGAAGGGTGACTTCTCGTCACTCTAGGACCTACAGCAAACACATGACCTTCTCCCACCAATCTGGATATATTCGTGGTTCTCACATTTTGTCTGCATCCCTATATTATACCAAGAGCAGAGCACTATAGTTAATGTATTTACATAGACCCACTTCTACCAAACTATACCCTTTGAGAGGAGTATACATTGTCTCTTATTCTTTTTTTTTTTTTTTTTTTTGCCTCTCCAGTGTTCAGTGTTTGCTGAAAGAATTGAATGTTCCATCCGGTTTGATTACCAATTCCTGCAGTTCCCTGAATTCAGCCCACATTGTGCAGCACCCTAAAAAATTCTAGAAAAATCCCTACCCCCAAATTTTACACAACTTGGTTAGAACTCCCTCTGCTGGTGAATCCAGTAAAATCCCCTCGACTACGGATCTAGTTTACAACATTCACTGAGAAAAAGATAAGGCTATCAAGCAGAAAAAAAGTCTAAAATAGACAGCATTTCCTGAGGGAGCATTAAACTTCATCTTTAAGAGATCATTGCTTTGTGCAAGGAAACACTATAAAAAAGAGTGAACCTTATCATCAGTTTCACTGTGTAGTTGAGCCTAGGAGTAAAGTGCAGAGATTGAGAAATCTCCTGGGCCGAGATAGGAGGATAACTAATGAACTAGAAGATATCTGGGGTGTGTGATCCTTAATTGTACATTTCATTGCTTTTACTATTTTCTATTACAACTTTATAGCTGGCTAACCGTATTTTTCAAGAGCCAATGCTTGGCAGTAAGAATTTGTTTAAGAAAATAAAAAGAACCTCTTAACTTCTTTAGAAACTTTTTTCTCTTTAATAGATTTTCTCTTTTCTCCCCTGAAGCAGTGATTCTTTCAAAAACAAGAACACTAAATTTATTTCCAAAATGAATAGGGAACTTTTTAATATCTCACACTCATTTTCCCCTTACCTTCCTAAGTATTTTTCTTCCTTATAATTTAATATAAGGCAATATCATGAGTCATAAGATTGATACCTAATTATTACAAGTGAAATAATTGCAAGTAATGAAGATGTATTTCACTTTCAGACTGTTGAAGAAATTCAAGCATTTTATATTATGAATGATTATTGGCTTTGAACAGTGCAGAATTTGGTGGTTCCTCATTCCACTCAAGAAGTTTTCACATGAGGCCAGTTAAAGCACATAAGCTCTTACAGATCAAATAAACTCATATAAACTTAAGTGAAAATGGAAATAAAAAGGAAGGGCATTAGCATTTATTTAGTTCTTAATATGTACAAGAGATTCACATAAATGTATTTCATATGTATGTCCACTTATCTTTACAGAAACCCTGTGAAGTATTATACCTTTGTTTTACAAAAGGGAGAATAAATTTAGAGAGTCTAAGTAATTTTCTTAAAGTCACATGGCCAGTGAATTACAGGGCCAGGATGAGAATTCAGGCTTGTTGGACTCGAACACCTCTCGATAATGATTAAAAAAATATTTAGCGTGAAATATTTGAGATAGAATAAACTCTAGACATCCCCTCTTTTTCAGTCCCTTCAATGATAGAAACACTGAAGTCCAGAATATCTTAAAACTTCTTGATTCGTTTCAGATCTGCAGGAGATCTATCCTGATAAATTCTTTGTTGAAAATATAGATGACCCTTTGCTTTACTTATGCAATATTTCAGACAAAGTCTTTGAGGACCTAAATTTTATCAGTGAGTTATTTAATTTTGTATTGGCTAACACCAGCTGTGTTTGACTCTGGGTGATTGGATTGAAACTAAGACTTTACATAGAGTCAAGTTGGTGATCAGAACTACCCAAAAGAGTCCTGAGTTGCACTATCACACCATGCCCCCTCCTACTAAGGACTGTTGCACATGTGGTATTTTCCGTTTGGGAAACACTCACCTTCCCTATCTTCTCTTGGACATAAACAAACAAATACCTATTGTTCCTTCAGATCTCAGATCTATGGTGGTTTTTTTCAGAAAAGTCTTTTTCTGGTCCTCAAGTTAGGTCAAATCTCACTTCTATAATCTCTCCTGGAACCATAGATGTCTTCTTCTTAGCATTTCTCATGATTATAATTTCATATTTCTACTTGTGTGATTTGTAGATTAACGTCAGCCTCCACTGGATCATAATATCCATAAAGGTAGAGACTATAGTTGGCCCACCCTATTTCTCCAGTGCCTAAAATACAATAATATCTGGAATCTACAAGATGCCTATAAATACATGTTCAATGAATGGACACATAAGTAAGCCAAGAGAGTAGCATGAAGAGAAATATGTTTATCCTAGAATCAAATATAGAGAAAATTAGGACATTTTAAATTGTCCAATATGTTGAAGCTTGCTTGAATGGATGCAGTGAGATATTTTATTGTATTTGTTGCTGTTTATGTGTTGTTGTTACCATTATTTTGGTATCATTTCGGTTGTTGTTTGGGCTTGTTTATTCTTGGGAGCCTGAGACAAGATTAAGAAAGAGCTTGAGATGAGAAGAGAAAGAAATAAATAGGGAAATTATTTGATGTAATGCTTCTATTTTCCACCCTAATAAATCAATAGTTGAGTTGTCAATACAATGAAGCATTATTTAACAAATGCATTTCTAACCATTTCCCGAGAACAAAACATCCAAACAAAGCATATTTCCAGTTTACTCTTTGAATCCTTTAAATAGCATAGGATTTTGAACTCTGAATTTCTACAATCCAATTCACTTTCATCATCATGCCCTATACTCAGTTTTTAAACATTTCATTCGTACTGCTGTTGTATTTCAGTTCACAACAGAAATGTTTAATTCCCCCAAACACCTGTTTTTGCTCCAACAAAACAAAAGCCATCAATACAGTTCAAGTTCGGTAAATCCTGTCTACAATCCCCATTATTTTCGTTGGGAAATAATAACAATTCCTGAACCTGAGAATTGAATACTCCATTTCACTTCTGAAAAGATTTTCATCAGCAAAACCCAGAGCACTCAAGTATACCATGATGAGATTAGAGTCTGCTGAAACTACTGTATTGTTTGAGCTATCAGATATTGCTCATTTGACAATCTCTGTGTTCCAAAATCTAATGAAGTTATGGCCAGTATATATGCAAATTAAATTCTGTTGAGAAAAAAATCCATTGTCCACATCATTGGAAGCCGTCTTATGGAAATGGATTATTTCTGTGACTTGGGATAGCTAATTATTGCTGAAAACAAGAGGAGTGGTATTGAGAGTAAGTGGAGGAGGAGAAAATGGGCACCTGGAAAAAAGCAGAGTCAACAAAGATAAAAGGGGGCACTTGACTGCTGAGATGGAGAGACAGAGAACCCAAAATCGCCCCAGCTTATCTCCAAGCTGTAAAATCAGCCCAGGATCAGGTGAAAAACATCATTAATTTCAATGTAATTAAATATCATTAGTAAGATGCTCTGGAGTGTGTGCTGCTTAAAGATAATGGAAATCCCTGGGCATAACCTATGGGGAGGCCATATCTCAGAAACACACTGCCTCCAGGCTCCCACACAGAGCTGGGAAAGTAAAAGTTGTGCACTTAGTTAACTTTGTTTATTGACTCCACAGTTCTTTCAACGACACCACCACCTCCAATGAAAAAGATTAGAAAAGATGGTGCATGGCAGCCACAAAATTTATCTTCGTTGAATCAATAGAAAGGATTGCATTGCCTAAAGTCAATTCAGGAAACTAGTTCTCCTTAACAAAAACTTTGATGAATAAGTACATAGTAGGAATGCCTTTATAAGCGGAAGAACATCTTGGAGGAATGTCATTGCTATACTTAGCATATACAATCACGTGTCATCAAAACAGCTCTAGGTCACGCTGGCTTGGTGAGATACTCACACACACCTGAGAAGTATTGATGATTGTGAGGCCTCATGAGTGTGAGACTCAACTATAATCCCCTTGGGCTGGGTAGATGGGCGCAGCATACAAGCATAGCCTAGAATAGCAGGCAGAATCACCCTTAATGTTGAACTGTGTTCTGTTTATCTCTAATTTTCTAACTCACCCTCTGGCCCTCTCACCCCCTCTGTCTCTCTCCACAAATATATAAATTCAGAAAAATGAAATGTGTATTTAATGCTATTACATTGTACTCTTCCCTTTGCCTAGAAGATCATTTCTCTTATCTTTATTCTAAAAGCTCATTCCCTTCATCTTCCACTTTAAGACTCCACTCAAGTCAATTCCCATCGTTCCCCAGGTCCCATTTCACTGCCCCTCTTCTGGGTTGTCTTGGAATTCTGTGTGACCCTCTATGCAATCATTTATGCCTAGATTAATAATTGGCTTGCATCACTGCCACTGCACTAGACTGGGAGTTTAGTAGTCTATGTCATGTGTCTTTTTGCATCATTAGCACTGAAAACAAAGCATGGCATCTGGGAGCTATTCAGTAAATAAAGGAGGAAGGGTATGAGAGAGAAAGAAAGAGTAGGAAGAAAGAACAAGATATCTGTGTGACTTGAGCAAGGTTTTTCTCCCATGGGCCTCAATTTCCTCATTTGGAAAGTGATGGGGTGGCTACTTCCAGTTTTGGAGAGTAACATTCTGTGATCCTAGATGTGGAAAAACCTCACTGAGACCTAGCATCAGTCCAAAAAGAAGCAATTAAAGGAAATACTTTAAATAAGAGATAAGCTTTAAAAATAATCCAATCAGCAGAATGCATCTCAAAATATGTGCACAGCTCTGAGCCACTATCTTGAACAGTTGGGAAGTAGCATGTTCAGCAGTGAAAGAATCTCTAGGGACTCGGCCAATATGAACTCACAGATGTTTCTGTTGAAGTCAGGTGATAAGTTTTCAACATAACCATGTTTAACCAGAGTCCTCAGTTCACCTCCAGGGCACAGCCCACTGAGCCCTAGCACCCTTGGCTTATAAAAGAAAGAGATAGATAGAGAAAGAAGAGATTTCCTAACACTGAGAATACAACCTATATCTAAGTTTTCCAAGAATTGCTGACCTTTCTCTTTCTAGAAGAAAAAAAAGTCGTCATTTGATGTAATAGTAATATATTTGCCTATTATTTTACAGTTTCTCTTCACTTATCATTCTTCTCTCCATGCCAGAAAAGCCCTACTGCCATCCCCAGACAGTGGATGTAGAGATCAGAAAGGGCGTGGGTTTTCTTGTCAAGGTTATATGTATATATTATATATATAAATGTATTATATTTTAGTCTATATTATAAATGTATTATATTATACTATATATTATATTATATATGATACATATATGTATAATATAGACTAAAATATATATATAATATATACATGTATAATATATATTAAATTATATATATACTAATTACATATGTATAATATATACAAAAATATAATATATTTATATGTATATGTATATTTTAAATTGCAGTTAGGGAGGTTGGGAGGATGTGAAGAAGAAATAAATAATCTGTCAAGAGTTGACACTGCAGCAAAAGCTATGTACACAGCATATCTAATTTTAAGCTTGACAAGATCCCTTGTAGGATCCTGCAGGTAACATTTTACATAAAGGAGGAAACAGAAGCAAAAGGAATTTGAAATAACTTGCTTTAGTCATCCAACAAGTAAGTGATAGAACAAGAACTTGAGCCTAAGCCTCGGGTTGTGAAAAGCCACCAAACTTCCTCTTGCTCTATGTCTTAGCTGCTCAATCAAGGCTCTCCTAATTTCTTCAGAACTTCCCAACTGGATTGCCAAGGGGTTTAAATGGGCAGAGTAATGCACTCAGGTCTCAGGGAAGCCTAGGAGGGCTTGGGGAAGCCAAGCCACATCTCTGGCCACTTTCCATACACAGTTGACCTGCCATATTATCACTACCTAACCACCTTCCTTCCCTCCAATCAGCCCCATCTCCATGAGTCCCTGGGCCCATGGCTTCCAGTCACAAGTGGTTTTATCTGTGCAACCTAGTGCTCCAAACAGAGGATATTTTCATTTTCTGTATGTGCTATGACATGAAAAGTTTGGGAAACACTGTTTTAGGCTTGTCTTCTATCACCCTATACATGTTCCAGTTGCACAGAGTTACATAATAAACAACATATGAATTTACGCTATTCTTTTATGCCTGTGTGGATTTAATAATGATGTACATGCCCTATGCAGAATGCCTTCCCCTTTTCTCTACGTGGTAAGTTTCTACCTACTTCAAGAAAAATTAAAATTTAATATCAAAAGAAGAAAGTCCCATGTTCTTGTGTTTTTCTAGCACTTTCATACTACAGTTAGGGTCCTCATCATATTGCACTGTGAGTCACAGGTTTGTATATCTGTCTCACCAACTTAAAGCTCATAGAAGGTTTTCAGTAAAGTTGAATGAATGAATGTATCAAACACGGAGGGCAAAAAACTGCATTTTTATCATTTAGCATCACCAGAAGCTGGCTGAGGAGTAAACAAACTACTACTCCTAGGCCAAATATGGCCTGTGGCCTGTTTTTTTCTTTTCTTTTTTTTTTTTTTCCACCAGAAAGCTCATAATGGTCTTTACGTTTTTAAAAAGTTGTTAAAAAAAAAAAAAACTAACAAGAATGTGACATAGACAATATGTGGCCAGCAAGACCTAAAATATTTACTATATCTGGCCCTGTACAGAAAATAGCTAAATCAATCAAGATTTACTTGATTGAATTCATAAATATATCATATATAAATGATTTTTCTTCTCAACCCTAATTCTCTTGTTTTTCAACCTATTCCTCTCTCTGGCCTCAATTGTACCATTTTTCCTATTGCTCCTCTCGTCAGTGTTTCTTAACTTTAGTGTTGAAGTATAACACACAAAGAGACAAAAATCATAACTCTAGAGCTCAGTGATTCATCACTCAGTGAGCACAACCATGTGGCTACCACCCAGATGAAGAAAGAGTAGATTCCCACACATCAGAAGCCCCCATATCCCTTCCCAACCATTAATCTCTTCCTCTTCCTTAAAAGTAACCATATCGATAATTTCTTACCTCATAGATTAGTTTTACATTTATATAGTTTTTTTAATCTTTATGCAAATGGAATAATACAGTATCATGAGCCTAATATTGAGCAAAATTTGTGTCTCAATGTTTTGCTCAGTATTAGGTTTGTGATGCTTTTTTACATGGTGTAGACAGCAGTAGCCTGTTAATTTTCCTTGTTATGCAGCACTTCACTGTCATTCTTTAAATTAACTTTACTGTTGACAGGCATGGCATTTTAAAAAATCTGAGCTTATTTTGAATAATGCCCTGCTTAGAACATTCTTACAAATGCATTTTGAAGATATCACTGGACACTTTCCACACTCAGTTGATCTGCCATATTATCACTACCTGACCACTTTCCCACCCTCCCATCAGCCCCATCTCTATACTTATAGATCCTATGGCCATCTCAGGGAGCAGCACAGTGAGAGGCTAAGAGCATAGACTCTGAAACTAGACCCCCTGGGTTTAAGTCCTGGATTCCCCCATTACTATCTAAGTAATCTTTAACAAATTATTTATCCTTTCTTTGTTTTTTGTTTCATATCTGTAAAATTAGGATAATAGAATTTGTTAATTTTTGTAAACCTCTTAGAGCAATATTTGACGTAAGTGGCATATATGTTTTCTCAATAATTAACTATGTTGAAACAATTGGTCTGCATTTAGAAAGATACCTTCAGCTTGAACTGTTCACATGACATAAGTTGATTTTTTTTCTTTTTTTTTTTTTTTTCAGATGGAATCTCACTCTGTCGCCCAGGCTGGAGTGCAATGGCGTGATCTCGGCTCACCGCAACCTCCGCCTCCTGGGTTCAAGTGATTCTCCTGCCTCAGCCTCCTGAGTAGCTGGGATTACAGGCGCCCACAACTGCGCCAGGCTAATTTTTGTATTGTTAGTAAAGACAGGGTTTCGCCAGGTTGGCCAGGCTGGTTTTGAACTCCTGACCTCAGATGACCCTCCCATCTCGGCCTCCCAAAGTGCTGGGGTTACAGGCACGAGCCACTGTTCCTGGCCGGTTGATTATTTTCTTCTATTCTGGGGATATTTTTAAAAATCCAACTTCTTAGAAATTTGAAATCAGAATTAAACTTTCAAAAAATTACCATGGCCTCAAGTTTTGGATTAGAGATATATTTTTATTTACTCTATCCCCAATACAAAATTTTAAAACCAGATACCTTTTAGGTGCTCAATACAAATGTATTAAATAAATAAATTAAATAAATATCATGGAAAAAAGAATCAAAAATTCTCATTATTGTGGTATCAAAATTAAAATCAATTCATCTTTAAGGCAATACTTCTACATATGAAATGGTCAAAGAATGTATGATGAGAGCTACTCAGATACTAAAGCTGGGCTGTTTTTGTTCCCCAACAAAAACAGAATGCCTTTTTGGACCCTCTCTCTCAGAACTGGACAAGCTGAAACATTACCCTAGAACTTCATTTTAATTAGATACATGTTCTACATGGATAAAATTCAATGTTTAAATCAAATAATACTATAGGTTGATTTGGGGGCATGTTTATAAAATAAAACTTTTCATTTTCTTTAGATGTTTTCCCTAAGAGAATGAAAAACTCCTATTACTCTTAAGTCGGATGCAAAGCCAGCCTATTTAATGAGAGTCTACAGAAAATACCAGGTGAAAAGAAGGAAATAGAGTATAGGCAGTGGTATGCTGGTAACTGTTTAACAAATAGCTCTTTGAAGAAAAGGTTCTGATTTGTACCATTTGCCTACTTCCATGGTGTTGATACATCCAGCACGGCCCCTTTCAAGCCCCTAGGGAGGTGTTACCGAAGACAGGGTTGGAAACAAATGTTCACCGTCGGCTCTCATGAGCCACCACAGGCTGGTTCCAATGCACCCTTGAGTGCAGAGTAGTAAAGCTTCAATCTTTCTTTGAATAAATGTCCATCTTCTGTCGCATGGTGGACCTAACAATGAAGTTCTCCCACTTTTGTCTGAAAAGGAGTAATCATAAGAAATGAAGACTGGCCAAATAGATTCTTTCTCCCAAGAATCTGAATCAGGAGTAGGGCACAAATAAAAAACAAATGATTGGAGGAGAAAACCCCTAACTGTTCTTGCTATCCAGACTTAACACCCACCCCATCCCTGAGCTGCAATCTACCTCCTTAATGAAACCTGCATCTTCCATTTTTTCCCCATGGTTATATAAACTTTCTTAAATCCTTCCAGTGAATTATTTTTTCCTTTAACATTCCTAGAATTCGTCTCTGACTTAAGGAGTAAAGCAACAGATTTGCTATTATTTAGTTTTTGACTATGTGTATTTAAACAGTTGCTCCCCAATACTCTTTTCCCAAACTCATTTTGAGTCTTATGGAGCTAGAGAGACTGCAGTAGAAGGAGTAAAATGTAATTTATTTACAAAGGCACAAGGTGACACACCTTCTTTCCCAACTTTTCTCATTATGCCAACTAATTATATTTAATATTAACAGGGAGTGTTTGGGGAGGTGGAAAAGTATCACATTTATCATATTAAGGTAAAAGCTAAGCTTATGTAACAAAGGAACTTAGAGCAATATGGAGGCTTAAAAGAAAATGGACTTTTTCTGTCACATAACAGTTCCAGTGTGTGCCATGTGGGGCTCTGAGCTGCTCTGCTCCACTTGGCCATTCCAACACTCAGGCTCCTTCCATCTTGCTGTTCCACCTTTCCTTAGACACAATGTCATCTGTATGGCTGAAGTTGAGTTCATATCATATCCAGCCAACAGGAAGCAGATGGAGAACAGAGAAGAGGTGTGCTCACATTCCAAGGGCAAGAACTTTGCCACATGAAAAAATATAATTCTGTTATCCTAGCACTTTGGGAGTCCGAGGGGGTGCAGATCACCTGAGGTCAGGAGTTCGAGACTAGCCTGGGCAACATGGTGAAACCCCATCTCTACTAAAAATACAAAAATTAGCCGGGCGTAGCGGCGGGTGCCTGTAGTCCCAGCTACTCAGGAGGCTGAGGCAAGAGAATTGCTTGAACCCAGGAGGTGGAGGTTGCAGTGAGCCAAGATGGCACCACTGCACTCCAGCCTGGGTGACAGAGCGAGACTCCATCTCAAAAAAAAAAAAAGAAAAAAAAATGAAAAAACATAATTTACTGATCATATCCATATCCAGCTAAAATGGTGTTACAACGAAAAAGACAAAGAAAATATTGTATAGAAAACTAGCCATCTCCCCAACAAAAGCCTTTTAGAACCATTTGCTATTACCATTTTTTAAAAAAGAGCACAAGCACAGATTATAAACATGAAACATGTTCCAAAAAATTAAAGTAGAAATAGTTCTGCATTCTATATGTTTTCTGTGCAATGAGTTTACATAGGTCAGCAGTTCTAATCCAGAGCAGAATAAAGTGCTGAAACACCCTAAACATTTGTGAAATATATCATTAAAAAATTTGCTAGTAATAATCATCAAAGTAAAAGTTGAAAATAATTTTTTTTGAAAACTTAGGGTCAATTCAAGATTATTCCTACAACAGTGTTTCCTAAACTTCCACCATTCGAGTAGTACTATAAGAATATTTTGTTATCTGTATTATCATAGCATATTATTACAGCATATTCAAGATTATTCCTACAACAGTGTTTCCTAAACTTCCACCATCAAGGAGCACTGTCAGAATATTTTCCTATCTGTATAATTATTATAGCATATCTGCATTATTATGTACTATGGGACGTATTTTTACTATTATTTCCTTAATTTTTTTTTTTTTTTTGAGATGGAGTCTCGCTCTGTTGCCCAGGCTGAAGTGCAGTGGCGTGATCTCGGCTCACTGCAAGCCCCGCCTCCCGGATTCACGCCATTCTCCTGCCTCAGCCTACTGAATAGGTGGGACTACAGGTGCCCACCACCACACCTGGCTAATTTTTTGTGTTTTTGGTAGAGATGGGGTTTCACCGTGTTAGACAGGATGGTCTCGATCTCCTGACCTCGTGATCTGCCCACCTCGGCCTCAGAAAGTGCCGGGATTACAGGCGTGAGCCACCGTGCCCGGCCTATTATTTCCTTGAATATTTTTATTTAAATGAACTCAATTATTGACTTAGATAATGCATTTATTAAGGAAACTTTATATCATTACTATAAATGGAAATCCAGTATCATTTGCCAAAACAGAAGATAAATATAAAAATATATAACATTACCAGACAATGTTGTTAAATTGTAGCTAGATACTGTTGCTGAGAATTCTGAGTCAGAGCTGGCCTTTGCTCTGTTCAAGAGAGAGAGAGAGAGAGTTGAGATGTTTTAAGGAAATACTAGCAGCAAACTGAGTCTTTCTTCTCTATGTAATCTAAAGAATTAAAAGAGAATTTAAATAGGACAAAGTGACTATGTGTGTCAATGTGATTTGATTCCTGTATACGAACAATCTAAAACCACTCTTTATAGAACCCTAAAGAAAATGCCCTAAGGAAAATGTCCTACGCCTTATGGCCCTATGAAAGATGCCAGCCTTAGCTCATTTGCATGTGGATATGCTTTTTTGAGTGAGAGAGAAAGGGGTTAGGTTGCGGTTAACACTAAAGAAATTCTAATAATCCTGTCAATGCCATTGTCTTTGAACATCATCACTCATGTGTTTCCAGGTGGTAGAGGGCAAGGAAATGCTGTCCTAAATCTAGCAATTGCCTCAGAGTCATGAACTGGAAAAAAAGTGTCCTAAAAAATTAGTCATCCATACACATGGGCATTACATCTGAACCATCTTTCCCTCTCTGGTGCTGTTTATTTGGATGGAGTTGGCTTCCTGGCTTCAGAGAGCTGTTTTTTGGTACCAGATCTCTTTGACATGCTCTCTGGAATGTTTGTATCAGATGCTGCCTCCAATGTTTTAATCAACCAGACACTCCTCCAATGAAAGGAAGATGATTTGAATATCTGGTCTACAAACCTAACCTATAATTATGCTGAGTATCTGACTGCCTTTGATATTCCTAAACTTATATTGCACTCCAAGAAAACATTTTCCTTTCAGAAGCACACAGTCATGATGCATTAAAATAGTTGTGCCAGCCAGTCAGACCCTTTAAGTGGCATCCAGCTATGGCGAAAGTCATCATGGCAACAGAGAAGAAAGACATCGATCTCCATAGAAGTATAGCAATGGAACTCTATGGTCAAGGACTCCAAATGCATTGACTAGACTTTTCTTAGTATTAGAGATCCAAGTTTAACCTAAATATCTGATTATCATAGTGAAACATAAATTTAAATATGCATTTAACAATAAGAAGCATTCAGAGATATCTATGGAAATAGAGTTAATGGCTGGGATAAAGGAATGATACCATTTACTGTGTACCTATTCTGTTCTAGTCATTGTGCTATGTACATTATAAAAGTTAGCTCATTTATTTCTCCTACCACTGAAAACTTGTAGAAGATGATGAATATGTCTTATTTGACTTTTATTCCCTAGTTATAAGCCAATGGCACACTCAGGGTCACCATATTCTACAGGTTTCAGGGACCATCCTAATTTCAAACCTCTATCATTTCCCACCATGCTCTGTAGGTTTGGGGGACCATCTCAATTTGAAACATCTATCATTTTCCCCCTAAATCATTCACTCTCAACTTGGAGGTGAGGGAGGTACAGTGAGGGAGGTCACATGGAGCTATAACACACTCTCAAGTTTCTGATGTCCCCTAGTGTTTCCCTTCCCCACTTTTGAGAATCATTGTCTTAGTAGATTGCTGTTACTTAGAGTCGTTTAAAATATCCCTCAGTAAGTTTTGCAGGTATGTTGAGAACTACTTCAGTACCTGAATCTGTGAACTGACCCTGAAGCTTTAATACTTCAGAGCCCTGGCTACCTATCTAAGACTGCTCCTCACATTCAGACATGGTAGAGAAAGCTTTCAGACCATTTTTTTTTATATACTCTCCACCTTTCCCTCAATAGAGCCCAAGCCTCCAAATTTTATGTGTCTCTCTAGTCCATCTAAAGTAATTTCCTTGGTGTGCAACGAACATGTACTAGAGGACATCCCAACATCTCTTCCACCTTTAGAATTCTATGATCCCATAATATAATCAGGATAAGAAACTGTCATTAATATCTGCCAGATAACAGAATCCACATATTTTAAAATTTAAAAGAATCCTATCATAGCTTTTCCAGTTCTTCTCAAATGAGAATAAATAACCTTATCTGGAGAATTATTTCAGCTTCAATTTGTAGCCAATATAAACCAGGCTCAAAAACCAGAGCAGTTGTATAAAGAACCTTAATTTACATTTAGAAAAATATATTTAAATCTCCTCACACGTGTATGTTTTTATTGTGTATAACTAAATTGCCTGATAACAGAAGGCTTGAAGAATGCTAGCAGTGGGGAAGAGTTTTAAGTGGGAAAATGTTGCATTAGTCTGGTTCTTTAATTACAAGCTGTTGGCACTGTGGGTTGCATATCCATGTATTTTTGTTTATGTATACACAGGTTGATCCTAGATATTTTCAAATAAACATATGAATAGGAATAATAAAGACAGTTTCATTATTCCTCCTGGAGGGAGTCTTGTGATTTGATTCTTATTCTAAAATCACAGAGACGTAAAATTTCAGGGTTAGAGAGAAGGTTATGTAATCCAATTACTCACTCAATTATTGAATCTTGCCTACAATGTGTTTGACAAATAGTCACTCAACCCCCATCTGAGTGCCTTCAGTCAAAGGGAATTTCTGGTACAGTCTATGCATTTGCAGCAGATGACAAATAGCTCTGCATATTGCATTCCCTCTTCTTCTGAAGGAGGAGCTTTGATTTTTTGGGGGGAATTGTTATTTCCCATTATATGCTGTCTTAATGGGACCATCAGTTGAGGTGTCCCCTTCTCCGTTAGCCAAAAAGTGCTCACGTGATCCAAGCTATGACAATCCAAATGTAAACTCTCAGAGCTTTAAATTCTGAGTATAAGGAGGTAAAAAGGAAAAATGCTGGAACAAATGTATCCCAATGACAGTACCTTGAAGATTCTGGTTTCCTGAAAGAACAGATTCTTCAACTTAAATTTCAGATCTGTGAGCACCTGACACTTTTATAAATTTGAATGTTGCCTAAAATTAAGTCAATTAATATTAATTGCAATCAAAAGTTCTAACACCCCACATATCTTGTATTTATGCCTCTGGGGAAATTTAGACAGGCATAATTCCTGCTTAGTATTATAGTCCTTTATATGTGTAAAAATGTAGCACATCCTTCTTCAAAATCATTCATTTCCTGATATGACTTTTTAAGAGGCCAACGCATCTTTCACAATTTCTGCTGTGTGTCAAATGTTTTCTTTTCTCCCCTTATTGCCTTTTTCCTCCCTCACAGTCAGCTATTCCTAAGAATACAGTCCCGTACCACATAACAATGCTTCAGTCAACTACAGATTGCATACTACAGTGGTCCCATAAAATTATAATACCATACTTATACAGTTCCTTGTCTATGTTTAGATATGTTTAGAGACACAAATACTTCCCACTGTGTTACAATTGCCTACAGTATTCAGTACAGTAACATGCTGTACAGCTTTTTAGCCTAGAAGCAATAGGCTGCGCCATATAGCCTACATTTGCAATAGGCCATATCATCTGGGTTTATGTACAGTCTATGATATTTACACAATGACAAAACTGCCTAATAAGACTTTTTTCAGAATGTATCCCTGTTGTTAAGCAAAGCATGACTGTATCTGAAATACAGTATAGGAAACGCTTGTTCGATTTTTATTCTAGCACTTTTATATAACGGTTTGTAAAGGTTGTGCAGAATGAACTGTAAAAATATATATACAAGAACCAATACGTTGACATATGGCAAGTAGAAGTTGGAATTCCCCATGCCACAAAATTTAACTCTTCTGCACATCCTTTCGCTCCTGGTGACTGAGATATCTCAAGTCTTCTTGACTTGGCTTACACCTTAACTTCTGTTGCTTACGATATGGTGTTTCTGGCGTCCATCATCCTTGGGACCTCAGTAATTGGCATTACTTTCTGAGATCCACAGAAAATGCTTCCATTTTGACTTCCATTATGACTGGCATAAATCCAGTCATGTGTTTGGCTGCCTGAATTCCTTTGAAAATATATGGACACATTTTGCTAAATAAAGGGGAAGAAGAAAGAAAATTCATAAGTCCTTTCTTTGCATGACACAATCGTTTTCTCCCTTTGCATATAACTCTCTCGTTCTTGCTTCTGGGACATGGTAGAGTCACTTCTGCCTTCCTTTGGACTGTCTCTTTTCAGTCACTCTGCAGACCTTTCCTGTGGTTCTTCCTATGGGAGGATGAGCCCCTCCCCATCATCTGGGAAGACACCTGCTACTAGTCAACTCGCTAACTGAAGCATGACCTGATTCCAGATGGGTTTCAATATGATTTTAGGTTCTTCCACCTTTCTACTTGATCTCAAAACAAGCTCCAGCTAGCCTGTTCTACTTAATTCCATAAACATCTACCGAGCACCTACTAGGTGCCAAGCCCTATGGGTACAAAATCTGATTGGACATGGACCCTGCCCTCCAGGGCAGATGGTTATATAAGGAATATGGCAATGCAAAGTGATGAACATACTAGTATAATTGAGCCCAGAAGAGATGGCAATGATTAAATCTGCCTGATGAATATAGGATCAGGAAAGGTGTTAAGAGGTGAGCTTGAGCTAGCTTTGGAAAAATGACTAGAGATACACCAGGAAGACAAGGGGGCATTCCAGGCACTTAAAAGTGAATATGTAACTGCCAGTGTGCAGAGAAAGGGTAATGATCATTTTGTCCTATTCTCAATAATTGGAACCTATGATCATATTAGTCTTTTTGGCAGTCACAACACACAGCTGTCTCACAGAGAGCTAAAACTACTATCTTTCTTGCATTGTTTTGCCACATTGACCCTCATTATTCATGCCAGCAATAAATTATTCTTTAACAGGGAAACAAAAGCAAGCTCTCAACTCCTTCATCTCTCCCTCCTTGATCACTGCTCCTTGGTTCTGGACAAGGCAGCACTCAGCCTTATCACTTTCTACACCCGGTGTGGGAACCCATTCATTCCCCACAACTTTCTCTTTTCTGTCCCTCACACATCTCCTTCTGAGATGGTGTGTTCCAAGCTTTGCAGGAGGCAGAAAACATCTTTTGATAAGTTTCACAGAGGGTTAGACGCAGTTTCCACCCAGCTGTTGTCCAGTGTTCTCTGAAATCAATCAAAAGAAAAGAAACCAAAACATGTTTGCAAAAATCAAATTAAAGCTGAGCTCTGATGAAGTTGCAGCTATCTACAACCATATGGGCTGCCCGCCAAGAATGTTTTTAATATTATAATCGCTCATCCATAGACCCATAATTGATATTTGCAATTTGATAATGCTTTTTCACAATTTTTTATTTGTTTCCAATCTCCCCACTTCCCTCCTCACCTTATCCACCCAACAACACCCTGTGTCAGCACATTCAAGGCTCTTAATGACCCTCTCAGCTGCTACTGATCAAAGTCAAATTTTAATTACAATTCTAATTTTAGAAGTTTGCTTCCTTTTAATCTGAACTTTCAGAAAGGAGTCAAGTGTGTTTATAACAGCTCACAGGAAACATGTGAAGCTCTAGGATTATTTAATTAGATGAGTTCAACTAGTTTTGAGCTTTATGCTTCCTACAAGCTTGTACCAGGTGATTACACCTATAAAGCGTAGAAGGTAAAGTATAAAATATATCACCAAGAGCTGTAGTCTGGCCTGAAAGATGAACAGAGTAAAAGTGAGACACAATTGTGTGATAACAAAACTTTGCTCTCGACATTTTATGATGGCTACTTTTTCTTTAATACTCTAGTCTCTCCAGTTTGATTTGAGCCCACTTCAAGTCTTTTTTAAAGTACCTTTGCGTTAATTCCATTTTCCCTGCAAGAATATCTTCAGCCTTTGGTAACTCTACCCATTCTTACAAGACTATCTCAAAAAATGTTATCTTCCCTACAACCTTTCCTTATCTTTTTAGATAAAAAATAACCCACCTCCAAAAAAACTTATACCACTTGTCATCATCATTAATATTAATCATGACTCATCATCACAATAACTAGCATTCATTAAATATACACCATATTGCTGAATAAGAAACATCTTACTTTATCCTCCCCCAAATCCTATTGTATACTCTTATTTTCCCTATTTTATAAATGAGGAAACTGAGTCTCGGAAAGGTTAAAATATGCTCTGAGTCAATTAGCTATTTAGGGGTAGAGCGAGAATTTGAATAACCAGTCTATCACAGCAAACCACAAGATTTATATTCCTCCTACATACACAAACATAATGGCAATGAGAATGTAAGCCTGTTGAAGAAACTATCTTAGACATCTTTGAATCTCCTAGTGTTTACAAAGTTGTCATTTAATAAATATTTTTGGATTGAATGACTCCCTGTTAGAATGCATGTAAATATATTTAGAAACTTGCTGACGAGGAGAAATAAGTAACTTTTTGAAAATTATTTCCCAGCCTTTCAACAACTTCTTTAGAAACTTGGCACTTCAAAAGCTCAAGTTTTGATATCTCTGTAGCACCACAAACTTTTAATGGAAACCAAAAAACACAGACTTATACATCAACAGTATTAGCATTATTATACATCAACAGTATTAATAATAATGGTTATTAACCAGCATTTATTAAGTTCCTTACATGTGGGAAGTACCATGCTTGGTGCTGCAGAGTACATGAGATGAAAATAATTGCCCTTGCTATCAAAATAGCTAACAATCCAGTTTAGGGGTACAATGAGAAAGAAGTATTGGCACTCACTAATCCTGACTGTCTTCTGATAAGGTTAAATAATGGTAATAGCAGAGCTTTTGTTCTAGAGAGCATTGGGTGAATAAGTCTCTACACATTTGCAGTAATAGCCAGAGGGAGAATTCAATTGTTTTGTGTAACCTAGGAAGAAGAACTTCAGATACACTCTGGAATTAGAAGAGAAGAAGGCAAGAAAGATAAACTGTCAGTGACATTTTAGAAGGAAAAATAATAAAACACGTGCTATGAATTTTAAATTGTTTGCTGTGGAGTACAATGTACAAATTCCTCCTCTATAATATCTTCAGTAAAGTCTACATTGCTCACTGATAATTCTATGTAAGTGGACATGTCTGGGAAACAAACTCATGCTTAACTTTACATCTGTGTCCATGCAATGCAGACCAGGGACAGCAAGAAAATCTTGTAGGGGATCCAATGTATTCATCACAGGATCTATACCTAATCCCTACCCACCCCTTAATGTGGAAATGTTTACACTTGCTCTCTTCCCCTTGGCTTTGGTTTCCTGTTTTCTTGTGGCAGGTCCAGTACCCTGAACCTGGACTCCAGTTGCTTTAATGGAATTCTCTTCTAGCTTCTTGGACCCTGTACTGGGTTGAAGAGTATCTTCCAAAAATTCACATCTACCCAGAACATCAGAATATGAACTTTTTTTGAAATATGTTTTTGCAGATGTAATCAAATAAAAATGAGATAATACCAGATTAGGGTAGGCCCTTATCCAATGAATAGTATCCTTACAAAAAGACAGAAACTTGGACATGCACATTCCGGGAGAACCTCCATGTGATGGTGAACACTAAGACTGGAGTGATGTGTCTACAAGCCAAGAAATGCCGGGATTTCCAGCAGGCACCAGAAGCTAGTAGAGAGGCATGGAACAGATTGTCCCTCCGAACCTCCAGAAGGAACCAAGCCTGCAGATGCCTTAATTTCAGACTTCTGATGTTCAGAACTACAAAAGAATAAATTCCTGTTGCTTTTAGCCTCCCAGTTTGTGGCAATCTATTGCAGCAGTTGTAGGAAGCTAATACAGACCCTTATTTTTCTAAATCAGGTTCTGACATCCCCTGATCTCAATGAGATAATCTTTCTCTGCTCCAGGCCTCAGAACCCAATTCTAGCCAGACCTACCACAGGAAGTAGAAGAATTTGGTGGAGATCTCTATAGAACACACTTAGTTTTTCCTAAGACTCTGAGAAGGAAAACAATAAGGCATCGTTTTCCCATCACAACCCTCTCTATTTCTCTATATAACAGCACAGGACTCCAGAGGTTAGGGCTTCTGAGTGATAGAACCCTACAGAAACCCAATAACCCAGTCATGTTGATCCAGTATGTACAACATGACAAACTTTTTTTATACTTGAAAACACAGATGGTAGGATTGTCCCTATCCACAAATTCTTAGTTGTGTTTACTCTATATTCTGCAGACAGAGAATAAATACACACCTGCCTAAAGTTAGCATGTGCTCTGCGTCATGGACATTTCTTTAAAATGACCTGGTCCAAAAATGGTTACATGAGATGTGCTCAGAATGAGTACTATGCTGCTCTCATAAATGACCCTTCATTCATTCATTCAACAAATATTTATTGAGTTTCTGTAATGGGCTACTATACTTGGGAATTTATTACTTTAAAAAAGACATGGGGCTCAAGATATGGTTAAAGAGAAAAAGGCACAAACACTCACTGAAGATACAGAGAGATAAATGCTATGGCATGGATCCCCAGGAAGTCAGACTTAAATGAAGTTTCACGTATTCAGAAATGAACTGAATGCCTTTCTTACACAAATCTGTATTGCTCAGTTCAATTGCTAGCTAACTGCTCAACATCAGCATCTCAACATGGGTTTGTTGTTCTCTATTCATCTTGTGTACACAGTTACTCTAGTGAGTGATAAAACCTTTGTTTCTTTGAGAGAAACGATCCTCAAGTGAGATATAAAACTTTCGTGTGAGATGAAAAAGCCAGATAACTTGCCTTGTGCTTCTAAACACAAGAAAATACCAACAGGCATGGAATTTAAGAGAAAACAAGTCATCTTTTCAAATATTGACATTGTAGAAACTATGTATACTTTAGAAGATGCCATCATGGGTCACAGATAAATGGCAAAGGCCTACCTTAGTAAAAAATAGATGAAGAGAAACAGAAAACACAGAGAGAGAGAGAGCTCTTTGCACACAAGAAAGTAATGAAGGACTAATTGTTCCTTTGTTTTGGAGTGAAAAGTTTGTAAAAGGATCGGAGGGACCTCCTTCTTCCCATTTTTGTATTTCCATGGAAATAACTGGCCTCTGCTCCCCATTTTTATAGTTCCTCCTGAAGAAGGAGAGGAAAAACAGGAGATTCTAAAACCTTTCTAAAGAAACTAAGCAAGTGTGACTTAGCCCTTTCAGTCCTCTGTTTTTCAGAACCATCTCTGTTCAGAATGCATCTCTGCTTCTGCATAAGAAACCTAATCCCCATAAGGGCAGAGCAGAACAGAAGAGCAGGACAGAAACACAGACAGCAACAGCTGCCTTTGCCTTCAACCTAGAGGAGATGTTTAATTCTGTAAAAGCAAGTCTTATGGAATTCATTTGAGGAACAGACACTCATGCTGCACTTTTTTTTTTTTTTTTTTTTTTGAGACAAAGTTTTGCTCTTGTCACCCAGGCTGGAGTGTGATGGCACCATCTTGGCTCACTGCAACCTCCTCCTCCTGGGTTCAAGTGATTCTCCTGCCTCAGCCTCCATAGTAGCTAGGATTAAAGGTGCCTGCCATCATGCCCGGCTAATTTTTGTATTTTTAGTAGAGACGGGGTTTCACCATGTTGGCCAGGCTGGTCTCGAACTCCTGACCTTAGGTGATCCACCCATGTCAGCTTCCCAAAATGCTGGGATTACAGGTGTGAGCCACTGCGCCCAGGCCCACGCTGCACTTTCAATCAGCTTTATTACTAACAAAGCTGATCCTTGTTCCCCATTTACCTAACTCCTGCATCTACTTCTCAGTTGGCTCCAAGCTTAGGAAGGTAAACATTAGGTGTTATTCATTAGCCACACAGTCTCTTTTTGCAGATTCCTTTCTGCAGCATTTATCAAGATTGTTTCACATTGCTTTATATTTGCTTAACTCTGAAACTCTCCCTGCCAGTTTCCATTATGAAATTACTTTATGCTGTTCTAAATGCTGGGAAATTGTGTCCAACCACATGGGCTTTCTTTCTTCGCTTGGTGTCCATGACATCTCATAAATGTGACTGTATCAGACTTCATTTCCCCTTAAATTACAGTTACTTGATTATTTGTTTGATTTGCCATGCTAAACTCCACCCTCACATCACTGAGCCACCTGCTCCAGCTTCTTCCCCTCTTCCACATGACTGAACTTGCAGCTCTGCAGTAACAGGACTTAATCTTGTTTGCAGATCCTGCAATGTCTGGTGGAGTGTCAGGTACACAACCTAACAAAAGGAAGTCACAGCTTCTCCTGGTTTACTTCAAGGTACAAACACCACCAGAATTCCAAACAACTATTGACATATCTCTACGCTTATATTAGCAGTAAATCTGTTGTCTCCTCTACCACTTGGTTCAGTTTAGAAGGATGTATTTATCTAAATGGGTCCAGTTCTCTTTGGGGACCTGGGGAAAAGGGTGGGAAGGTGGTGAGGGATAAAAGACTGCAAATTAGGTGCAGTGTATATTTCTTGGGTGATGTATATACCGTCTCACAAATCACCGCTAAAGAACTTACTCATGTAGCCAAACATCACCTGTTCCCTAAAAACCTATGGAAATAAAAAAAAAATTCAATACAATACAATAAATGGGTCCAGTTCTGCTTCCAAATGTCAGCAAAAGAGAGAAATGGAGGGTCTGGCCAGTGATCACACCATGACATCTAGGCTGCAATGATTTCTGCCACTCATGTATTCTCTTTCCTTATGGGAAAGCTACTCTCTTTAGAGACTTCTGGGTTTTTCCTACCAATCAGTTGGGACCACCTCAATCCATCAAAGAGATTCTAGTTGCGTCCTATTCTTCTAGGTGACACTTTGCCTTCTATGCAAAATTTCCTGTCCCTACAGTTATCTGATCAACTATAAGCCAAGTGGCTTTGTAGGGAGAAGGTTTGATCAAGGTTCAAAATGTTCTGTTCCACACTCACGCACATACACTCATTATGCCATCATGAAATTGAGTAACTCTTCCCTGAAAATAGAATGATGCTCTAAACTTACCAGCTGGGTCCACCTAACAAAGCAACTGACAGCCTCTACAGCTAAAATGTAAATAAAATAAATTTCACCTCACTAGGCACCTCACTAAAATACCTTATGCCCAGAAAATATGTGTGTATGTGTCTGTTTGCCAAGACACAGTTTCAAATACTTTTTAAAATATAAATGCTTTTAGGAAGGACATAGACACTCCAATTCCCCATAGCATCTACATGGAAACTTCACATATTCTCTCTCGGCCTGACCTCTGTAGACATTTGAGTTTGAACATTTGGCATTATGGGTCCACATGATTAACTGCACTCCTGGGGGTGTGGGGATAAAACACACACACAAGGCCATGTGAGCTGAGAGAAAGCATAACCTTGACAATATCTGTGTGTTTCTGTTATTGATCCTGGGGCTCTTTTTAGCATCTTGTCCTCTGAATAACCACAGGTAGAGAGATGGAAATTGGAGGCTCGTCTGCAGAAGGAAAGACAACACCACAATCACCCACAAGACTGAGACTTTTCCCAAGTCATGCATGTTAGTTTGATGGTCAGAATGTCTGTTGAATCGTTAAAACATCTATTCCATGGGATGCATTGAAGTAGGTGGGTCACTGTCCTGTGGGTGGCCACAAGGGCCATCTGCAAGAGATGGGGTGAGTCGAGGGGTGATAAAGAAGTGGAGCCAGATACTCCCTCAACTATGAAAACTCTGCTTTAATCTGTTTTGCATATTGCTGGTTCCACCAGGAGAAAATAAAGCAGGTGAGAAAAACCACTGGGTTAGGTTACAATAATTTTTAAAAAGTACTCTCTTTATGGAACACCACACTTCATTTCTTTTGCTTAAGAGTATCTGAAAAGTAGTGGTCCTCAACCTTGGATTTGCACTGGAATCATCTGGGGGAGATTTTTTAAAATACTGATGCCAGAGCTCAACTTCCAGAGATTCTGATTTACAATGTGTCTGGGACTTGACCTAAGCATGGAAGTTCTTTAAAGCTCTTGGCTGATTCTGATGTGCAACCAGGGTTAAGAACCTCTGCTGGAGAGGGTAAAGGTTAGATTTTAGAGTCAGGGAGATGGGGTAGCCTCCTAACTCATCTCTAACTACCCATAATGTAAGCTAATTACATAAACTCTCAGAGCTTACATTTTATGCACTTACATGTGTGAGTGGATTTGTGTGTGTGCATGTGTATGTGCGTTATTTTCCACTTATCACCTTTTTCTTTTCATAATAGTTTCAGATACCTTGAAGAAATGCATGTAGGGCCAGGCATGGTGGCTCACACCTGTAATCTCAGCACTTTGGGAGGCCGAGGTGGGCAAATCACCTAAGGTTAGGAGCTTGAGACCAGCCTGACCAACATGGCAAAACCCGTCTGTACTAAAAAGTACAAAAATTAGCAGGGCATGGTGGTACGCACCTGTAATACCAGCTACTCAGGAGGCTGAGGCATGAGAATGGCTCGAACCCATGAGGCAGAGGTTGCGGTGAGCCAAGAACGCACAACTGCACTCCAGCCTGGGCAACAGAACAAGACTCTGTCTCAAAAAAAACACATGTAGGATAGCAGGGAAATTTTGGAAAAGAAAAAGTCATAGTAGAATATTCTCCAATGGTTGTCATACACAGACCTCCTCACTTTCTGGGACTTCTTAGCAGTGGGTATAAGTAAAGACAGACACAAAACTATTTGCACCATCTATAACTTCAACAAGCTGCTGACTACTCAAGAATCACTACCAAGAGGGTTTTGTTCTGCAGGTCCTCCAAAGAAGACACTGTGATGTGATAAATCAAATCCTCAAAAGCTGCAGTAAAACCAATATATAACACCTCTATGGGGCTGAGCCTAAGTTTCCTACATCTATAAAATGAAGAAGATGACAGAGACTACTGGTACCTATTCAATAACCAGTTTCTTCCTCCTTCATGATAGAACCATGTTTTTGTTAGGAGTAACAACGTGACCAGGTGAGAAAAAGGAGGAAGAAGAGGAGGAGAAAAGGGAGGAGGAGGAAAAATAGAAGCCCTCTATCTTTTCCATTTGCAAATGAGTGTAGCCAATTGGATATGGGTAAAAGTTCTTTAAAAACATGGTTTTCAAGGAAACCTCCTTAAAGGGGACTGCCCCAGGTGGGAAAAGTGCTCTTCTGTTCTTTTTCCTTTCTAATTTATAACAAGAGTGTGCTAGCGGGAGCTGCAGCAACCACCTTAGGACCGTAATGAAAAACAAAGAATTTCAGAGACCTTGGTTCTGAACAATGAACCATTAAACTACAGCCAGTGAAACTTAGACTCCTCATTACATTAGGTTATAAAAATAAGCTTTTTTTGTTTACATTGTTATAGTTAAGTCGCAACTCACAGCCAACCTCAGTTCTTAACTAACACAGCGACAACTATGTCTTATAGTATTGTGAGAGTTAAGTTAATAAACATAGGCAGAATTTCTGGCATTTCCTAGTGCTATTTTTTTTAATCACCCATTCCATTAGTATTTATGAAATGCCTACTGTGTGCCCATTCTCTATTCTAGAGAACACAGTCTTGCCTTCATGGAGATTACATTTTAATAAACACTACCACTCTTTGCTCAAAGGTTATTTTTAGTTTTCATCTCTATATATGTCTTGCAAAACATATTGGGTTATTCAAAAACTGGATTTACATATTACTACTTTATATGACACATTTGAAGCACTAAATCCATACATCTATCTATTGGTTAATAGCATTTGCTTGTTTGTATGTGTGTGTGTTTGCTCTGTAAGTATTAAATATATCTAAAACACAGTCTTTGCTCTCAAGAATCATAAATTTCTACTAGGAGAGATAAGAGTAGAATGGATAAAAAACAAGACCAGACAGTCTATAATGTTAGTAGCTAACATCTACCAACCCAGCGTATTATGTGTCTTGCATTTTCTAAGCATGTCACAGGAAGTATCTGATTTATTCCTCACATCAATCTCTTCAGAGACTGAATAATATCATCTTTATTTGTACCCAAAGTAAATTGCCTAAAATCATACAGAGCCTAAGTGGTAGTGCCAACACCCAAAGCCAGTCAGTCCAATACCAGAACCTGCGCACTCCATTAGTGCTCTAAACAAACTCCAGGTTATCCAAGTATGCCAAGAAGAGACAATGGCATCCAGCAATGAGAAGTTTGTTGAAAACCTCTTCATGGAGCTCCTCCTTCTGTATGCCAGGCATTGTTTGGGATACAAACATCTATTTCAGGGAACAAACAAATAAGCAAAAATAGAAAGGTAGCAAGGGAAACTGCCCACCAGAACTGCCAGAAAGTTTATTGTCATGGTAGAAGTCATCACTTCGGCTGAAGCAAAGGTTTTATGCTGGGGACAAAGGGAGATAGATGTTTTTTAGTATTTTAAACATCTGCAGACAAGGAAATAACAACATGTTCCTCAGTAATCCACAACAGTCCCTGAGACAGCTCACTGTCAGTGACTCCATCCCCCTCTCTCTTCCAAATTGCTTGTGGACTAATTAAGCCTGTGTTCTCTTTTCTTCCCTCACTGAGGGCCAAAGGGATGACTGTTATTTTTAATCTAATATTTTCTTTTCCCTTTTTCCTTCCTCCTTTCCTCAAAAAAAAAAAAAAAAAAAAAGAGGAAAGAAAGAAAAATAAAGGTATCAAAGTGAGAGTCTGTAAGAGCCTGACCAAATTTGGTGAGATGTGAAAGGTGGGGACCAGCATTACCAATTGGAAGTCGTATTTAAAGGACAGCTCTGCTAGGAGGCAGTTGTCTGCAGGAAGTGCGGTCACTAGTGAGAGAAGGGCCACAAAGTCATCCCTGTTAGAAACTCATTGTCACAAGTTGTGATTATGCTTTTAATCCTGTCCCAAGGGCTCTTTGCTTTCTCAGATCACAGTGAGCCAAAGTGAAGTGTGGTCCATTTCTCTGTAAGAGTAAACAGTCTTGGCCAGGCGTGGTGACTCCGCACTTTGTGAAACCGAGTTAGGTGGATCATCTGAGGTCAGGAGTTTGAGACCAGCCTGGCCAACATGGTGAAACCCTGTCTCTATTAAAAACACAAAAATTAGCAGGGCATGGTGGTGCACATCTGTAGTCCCAGCTACTTGAGAGGCTGAGGCAGAAAAATTGCTTGAACCCAGAAGGTGGAGGTTGCAGTGAGCTGTGATCACGCCATTGCCCTCCTGCCTGGGTGTCAGAGTGAGATTCCATCTCAAAAAAACAAACAACAACAACAAAAAAAGGTAGACATAACCCACATTTCCATCAGTGGATGAGTGGATAAACAAAATGTGGTATATCCTTAAAATGGGATATTATTCAGCAATAAAAAGGGACGAAGTACTGACATATGCTATAATATGGATGAACTTCAAAAATATTTTGCTAAGCTGAAGAAGTTAGATACAAAGCATTGTATAGTGTGTGATTACATGTATATGAACTTTCAAAATATGTGAATTCATAAAGATAGAATGTAGATTAGTGTTGTCACATTCTGTTTTTATGGATTCACATTTTGAGGTACAGAGTCTCCCTTGAGGGTGATGAAAATGTCTTGGAACTAGATAGAGGTGATGGTTGCACAACATTGTAAATAAATGAAATTCCTCAAAGTATGCATTAAAGTGATTAATGATTAATTTTGGTATATAAATTTTACCTCAATTTTAAAGATAATTTTAAATTATACATTTTAAATGGCTTAGAACCATGCTGACCATGAAGTGCACTGCTTTTATTTTCCTCTAAGAGGATCTGCTGCAAGTAGTTGGCTGACAGCTTCCAGCTGCCAAGCTCTCAGGTTCCCCAAATTCTTGGGGATATTTACACCTCAAACCCATGGTTTCCCTGGTTGCTCCCAGCCAGTGACTGAGCACAGCAGGGACCCCAGAGCCCACTCCTGCCCAGTGCAGGATCCATCTGAAGGTCATCTTCACTTAGAGCTGCACCACAATCTGAGGTTCCTTCTACTCAATTCTACTTCCTTCCCTCTCTTCTTTCACAAATGTCAGGCTTGCATTTGCTCCCCTGCCTCCTCCTGCTCCTTACCACTTTATTAATCAAAGGCAATTCCCTCAAATAAATCACTAGCATACATCTAATCTCATCTTGGGGAGCCTAAACTGATGTGCAGTCAAATAAATTGCCCAGAAAAACACAGCCAATAGGTGGCAAAGCCAAAACTCAGTATCTATATTACTAACTGTCACCAACTGAACATGGATATAAAATTGCATTTATTTGATAATGAGAACTATCTAAATAGGGTTTTTATGTATTCCCTGGTGGAGTGGTTCTGACCCTCTCACTAAATAGCGTGATTTTGAGTAAACCACTGACCTTTCTGTATCTCTATTTTTAAAATATGAAAATAAGAGGTGACCCTCTTGAAGCTTGTAAACTACTCTTCTTCCTGTGTCCATGTTGATCTCATGAATCCATTTCAGCCCTTTCTCACTCTAAGACACTGATATGGTTTGTCTGTGTCCCCACCCAAATCTCAACTTGAATTGTATCTCCCAGAATTTCCACATGTTGTGGGAGGGACCCACGGGGAGGTAATTGAATCATGGTGGCTGATCTTTCCCATGCTATTCTCATGATAGTAAGTCTCACGAGATCTGACAGGTTTATCGGGGGTTCTGCTTTTGCTTCTTCTTCATTTTCTCTTGCCTACCACCATGTAAGAAGTACCTTTTACCTCCCACCATGATTCTGAGGCCTCCCCAGCTATGTGGAACTGTAAATCCAATTAAACCTCTTTTTCTTCCCAAAGGTATGTCTTTATCAGCAGCATGAAAATGGACTAATACAGACACCAAGCAGCTATTCTAACTGATTGAATTGGGTGTATGTATGATGAAACTTACTTGCTTCAGACATGCAAGGGTCCAGTCCAGCCCTACCTCGTATAATTATCACATTCTTTTGACCATGGCACTTAGCAGACTGTAAATTCTTCCAGCAAGACCTCCATTCCTTCCTGCCCAGCAACCTCACTGCCATGATCAGCCTAAACCAGGATATCAAGACTAGCCTGATCTTATTCTACTATCATATTTATGTCAGTCAATACCAGAAGCCCCATCTCCTAGGTCATCTTTTATCACCATAAAATTATTTACATCTTCTAATCTGACCCCATCTCCCACTCCTCCTCACAAGTCTTGTAGAACTCACAGTCCATCTTCAGCAACTTCCCTCACCCGTTATCTCCATTCTCCTCCATTTCCCTGACTTACACTAACTGAAACCTTACTCTATGCTGAAGACATTGTTTTTCTCATAGCTTTCTTAAGCAGTGGCCCCTTTCTCTCCCATTTTTTTTATACCAATGAACCAAGAAGTAGGGTGTCATCCTTACACATCCTAGCCACTTCTATACCATTACTCTTTCCTGTCACTGAAACTCCCAGTTTCAAATTTAATTCTATTAGTCTATACTGCTACTACTACCTTCCATTATAATCTGATTTTTAGTCACTCTTTCTCACTTTTTGACAATACCATGATCCTTATTAGTCTCTGGTATCACTCCTGTCATGATTTTTGTGACTTCCACGCTTACTACTTGAGACTGTCACTACGACAGTTACTGTTCTTACTACTTAAGACCATCATTACGACAGTTACATTACTGCTGTTACTACTTGAGACCATTACAACAGCTATTACTGTTACTACTTGAGACCGTCATTACAGCAGTTACTACTGTTACTACTTGAGACTGTCATTAGGAGAGTTACTACTGTTACTACTTGAGATCATCATTACAGGACTGAACAAATGAGGACAAATGCAGAAATGAAAACTTAAGACAAAACAAACTGTTTTAAAGGAAGGGTCCAGGGGAAGAAGAAGAGAGCTTCCTGCTTCTAGTGAGGAAAGGCGCCCTCAAACTTCCACAGCCCTTTGTATTTATTGGGTAGAATGAGCAGGAGAGGAGGAGGTAATGATTGCTCAGCTGCTTGATTGATCACAGGTTCACGTTATTGCTAACAGGCTTCAGATTTGCCTAATTACAAGAAACATTGCGCTTGGGGTGTGACTGCCCTCAGTATCCCTTCTGGGTGGCAGATGCAGTTTGTCTGTCTGCCAACATTCTGCCTTTATGAGAAACAATTTGCTGCTTACTCATATAGCCTCCAGTGATATACTGAGTTGATCATGACCCTCTTTCAGCATCCAACAATTTTTGATGGCTTTCAATATCCAAATAGTTCTTTTATTGCTTTTATTGCTCTAGCTTACAGGCCAGAGATTTCTTGACCTCTTTTTTTCATGATGTTTTCCACCCAACTTTAGGCACTCAATTCTCAAGATATTTCCTAGACTTTGTCATTGCTATAATCCTCATTTTAAGTTTCCTCTCCTCATCCTCCATTCCTCTTTGTATAACTCACTCACTCTTGTGTGAGTCAAGCAAATAATAAACCCCACAGGGGACAGTCAAGCACTGATCCTAGCATTCACTCTTCTCTTGCCCTTATTCCCTTTTATATCCAACTTAGATTCCACGGTTCTTTGCAAACAGGTTGACATCCCTTCCCCTCTCTTCCTCCTTCATGATACCCTGGGCAAACCCCAACTCTGAATAAATTTAATTCTCCACTTTCTGTGTACCTGCACCAAGATAATTCAACTGACATACAGAAACACACACATGCTCATTCATGTCATTCTGTAATCATTACCACAGCTCTCAAGAGGGTCTCCAAAGCTGGGCCGGCAATCCTACTACAAGTCCCAATTCTGTTTTCTCTCCCATGATTCCAGGTAACAATTTTATACCTTCCCTTTAAAACTCCAACAGCCGCTGCCTCCTCCTTACCCACTTCCATGCCGTCACTTCCAAGTGCTCTGAGAAAATAGAAGCAATCAGAAGTCCCTTCTGCTCCCTCCACACATTTACTCCCTCCTTTCTCTCTTCTTCTTATGCTTGTTTTTTACTAGCACTTAGTAATCTCACATCACACCTGTTATTTATGCAATCATTTCTTTATTAATTTGCCATCTATTTTCCCCTGTAGAATCAAATTCCCAAGAGAGCAGAGGTTTGTCTTTGTCTTCTACTACACTCTCAGCATCAGAACAGTGTCTGGCATGTAGTAACGTTCAGTGAATATTTGCTAATTATGTAGCCATTATGATGGAAAGGAGTAAGAAACTCAGCTGAAATAAGCAAGTGTGATGCTTTCATCCTTCTATCACTAGGGATCTCACCTGCAGTTCCTTTGACAGGGTGAATGTGTCTCTATTTCAGCTGATTTTCTTACTCCCTTCCTCAGTTTCTAGGAATCCAGTAGTACCTCCAGCTTTTCTCTACTAGTATCTGCTAGCCTCTTTTGCACAAGACTTAAGATCCCTCCATGAAAATCTGTCTTCCGTGTAGCCACATGGATTCATAGAACATATTCGCCACTCCCTTGCCCTGACAAACTCATAACTGCCTGTTTTCTAAAGCAGGAAACTTGGCTTAGTTCTACCAGTTCAGCATCCAGGCAGCCAGCCAGCCTACCCATGCTGCATGTTGACAGCAAACCTGAATCTCCAAACAATCATATCATAGTAACAAGCAATTTGATATTTAATATGTGCCAGCAGCATTTGAAGTGCTTTACATATATTAATTTATTTAATCCTCAAACAGCCATTAGAGGTAGATACTATAATCATTTCCATCTTACAAATAGGGAACCGACTTGTCTCCTTTGTGGTAGATGTTAGCTCCACACTTTGGGACAGTTTCTAATATCACAAACTAGTAATTTTACAGTAGATGCTTTCTAAGGTTCTTTCCTACATAATAATACAAAAATTTTACATAATAATATAATTGCCCCATCCATTCATGGTAAGGAAAAGGAAAGAGTTTGATTTGTGGTTGTGGTGGTGGTGGCAGTGGTGGCCAAGGAATGGAACTGAGTTTGCCTGGCCTAGATTCATAACCCCCCAAGTGATTCTAGCTATGACTTTGTAGTTGAGCAGAAGACTAGCACAACATGGATGGTATGTACACATGGAACTGTGGAGTTATAACTCTTCCCTGGTCCTATTAACAGATGTTTAATCGTCCATTCCAATTTGCACCAAACTGCATACAGCAAATGAGAGCATAGTGCCAGAAAGACTGGACATGAGAGCCTGCTTTTTTTCTCTTTAAGTATATACCTAAAAACTAAACACCTGGGAGGCTGAGGTGGGTGGATCATGAGGTCAGGAGTTGAAGACCAGCCTGACCAAGATGGTGAAACCCCATCTCTGCTAAAAATACAAAAATTAGCCAGGCGCAGTGGCAGGCACCTGTAATCCCAGATACTGGGGAGGCTGAGGCAGGAGAATCACTTGAAGCCAGGGGGCAGATGAGTTGCAGTGAGCCAAGATCTTGCCATTGCACTCCAGCCTGGGCAACAGAATGAGACTTCATCTCAAAACAAACAAACAAACAAAAACCACGCAACTGTTTATGCATCTGTTTATATATCTCTGTTCCCATACAATTCCCACATCCCTCTTACTGAAAAGATCTCAGAAGAGTAGGAGGCAAAATTAACTCCACAGTAACCTGTTGGAGGTTTTCTGTTACAGAAACAAGAGGCAATACACATGAATTTCATAAGAACATTTTGATATTCCATGCTGGGGCATCTCCTGCCTGCAAGAGAAGGAGCTGAGGGAATTGTCTATGAATTCAGAAGGATATTTGAAGCAGCTTTCTGATCTATGCTCTGTGATGACCACAAAGTTTGGTACCACTTGTTAATGTCTAGCAGAAGAACATCGCCATGATGCAGGAATAAGAACAGCCAGGGAATATGAAAAGTCGGAAGGCTCCTGGGCCTTGCATTCTGGATTTTGAAGGCTCTGCAGTGAGTGCACCTGCAGAGCAAGAGTCTCCCGTCTGCCAGTCTGCAGCTGTGACTGGCGAGGCATCTGTGAACCCAGAATTAAGAGCTGAGGAGAATCCATAACAGTGAGTACATAATAACAAGGTGTGTCCAAAGAAAATGAGACCAGATCCTTACCTCCCTCTCCCCACTGCCATTGTCCAAGTTCAGTAACCCCTTACTCCATGCCATTGTGGTTATCTCTTAACTCCTTTCTCTGCTTTCAGCCTTCTGTACTCCCATCCAAACTCAACTTCAAGCCAGAGTCACATTTCTAAAATGCAAATCTCATCATGTCACTTATCTGCTCAAAAACTGTTGCTCCCCACTGCCTACAGGCTTAAGTCCAAGCTCATTAAAATGGAAGTCAATGCCCTTGAAAAGCTGGCAGTGACCCACCTTCTGGCCTTATTTCTCAATGAAATATTTCCAAACTCATCATGCTCCCTCCTATCTCTCTGCAAGCCTTGTAATGCAGCCCTCCTATAGAACTCTCTGCCATTTGAAGGGGGTCAGTTGCGAGTAACAAAAACTCAGCTCAAATTGACTTCCACAGTGAAGCATATGTATTGGCTCATGGATTGGAAAGTTGAGGTTCACAGGATTCATATCTGGTTGAACCAGTGGCTTCTTGGCATTATCAAGGGCCCACTTTCTTGCCATCTCTCTCCTTTGCCTTTTGTAATTTCAGTATCTGGGGGGGCTCATCTGGAGGTAACAAGATGAATGTCAGTAGCAACCAGGTCTACATGAGATGAAGTATACACATCTGGAGGAAAAGGTGTTTCCCCAGAGAAAAATCTGGATCCTGATAGAAATCTTTCGGTCTAAATAATCCTTAGACATGTTTCAACTCAAGTGTTCCATTGACCGTGGGGAACATTCCCCACTCCTTAGGCAAAGTTAAAGTTAATAATTTCTTCCTTTATTCTCACCTGACACTTTATACATAGCTATTTCATTAACATTCCTTTAACTCATGTAAGTTTTCAGATTGGCCTACTATGTGCAGCCTATTTCATATATATTAAATATTTAAAACTTTGAAATAGATATTGGTATCTTTTATTTATAAGAAAACCGTGGTTCGGAAAGTTCAGATAACTCTTCCAAAGTGACACAATTAATAAAACTGTAACTTCTGAATTCATATCCCTTGCCCTACACTATGTAAGTGAAAGCACATCACAAAATATGTACCATATAGAGGTCACCAGCAAGAGATGTTGAATAGATCATAGCACTTATTACACTGTCTTATGTTTATGGGCCTCTCTTCTATGCCAACTGTAAAACCCTTATAAAAAGGAATTCCAGAAGAGAGCCCCACAATCTTATGAGTAAAATCATGGGCTCTAGAGACAAACTGGCTGAGTTAATACCAGAGTTCTTTCATTTCTTGTGAGATTTTTAGCAAATTTCTTAACCTCTCTGTGCCTCAGTTTCCTCATCTGTAATATGGGGATAATAATAGTACTTACATCATAGAGTTGCTGAGAGAATTGAATAAGATCCAGAAAATGCAAAGAACTATGCCTGTCACATTGAAAAACCTCAATAAATATTACCTAAAAGGTATTATTTCTTATATTTTATCCTCTTAGGATAGTGCCTGATACAATGCAAAAAGTCAATAAATATGATCAGAGTCATGAGTAAGATCCTCAGCCTGCAGATAACTTGACATTTCCTCAAATTTTTTCCATATGCTTTTAACACTACAGAAATATTTTAGAAATATTTCTGAATTTTTTCTTAATCTGCAAATAAACTAGAACCTGATTAGCACCAACAACCTTTGGGTGTCCTGGATCGGACATGATGGGGGAGGGGAAAAAAAGATCATGTTATAGTAAAATGAAAATGAAACATGGTCTAAGAATCAGGAGATTTTGGTTCCTAGTGCTGCTACTTTTTAACTGTGTGAGGCATTGATGTAAAATCAATGGAATTTGATGACTGTCTGAATGCAGGGACTGAGAAAGAGAAATTAAGGATCATTCCCATTTACGTGACCTTGGCCAAACCTGTTCATGCAACGGTCCTTGCTTTTCCCATCTATAAAACAGAATAGCATTGCCAACTTTCTCTCTGGGTTGTTCTTAACATCATTTCAAGAATAGCACCTGCCAGGAAGAACACAACATCACCATTTAAATTGAAGAAGCAGCAACAGATGTTGCAGTGACCAAGAAGTCAGGGCCTTTTATTCCTTTTGAGGACCTGGGACTTTATCCTAATGTGATAGGAAAGCACTCCAGGGCCAAATATAAGACAGTGGCACTCTGTTTGCATATTAGAAATATTTCTTTGATTGTAGTGTGGATAAAGTTTGTGGAAAAGCAAAAGTATTAATAGTAAAATCAGTGAGTGGTTCATTGCAGAAATCTAGGCAAGAAATAACAAGAGATTGGACTGGGGTTTTAGCCTTGGAAAGAATACATGAATATGAAGCATACTTGGGAGGTAAAATCAATAGAACTTGGTGACTGACTTAATGTGGGGATTGATGAATAAAGAGGAATTGAGGATAATTATGTTATTCTGATTTATCCAACCAGATGAAGGCACTAGCATGTTTAAGGTGGAAAAACTAGAAGAAAATTGAAGTTAAAAATAATTGTTCTTTTCAGAAATTGAAACGACGTAGAGGAGACTCTAAGATGTTTATATATTATCATGTGGATTCACAGATGTTATTATAAGGCAGACATATGACTTTATAGAAATCATTATGGGATCTAATCTGGAAAATTAATGTGTAAAACTATAATCAATGAAATAAACAGCAAAGGAAGAATTTATCAAGTCCTTGTGGTCATTCATGTAAGATGTACTATTGCAGGCCTCTGTGCTACAACGGTGAAGAAGAGAAAAAGGTCCTTGTCCTTAGGAAGCTAATATTCTCAGGGAAAAAAAAAATAAACAAACATAAGACATAAATAAACAAACAAGAAAAATGAAGATAATGATGAGAACTCTTTGGAGCATTGTGATAAATTGATATGTCAGAAAGGAAAAGGGTAAGTCCTTTAGGGGCAGTACAAAGAGAAGCCCTCCCTGATAGAGATGTGAGCTGAGACCTAAATAACAACAGGAGCTGGTGACCTTTACTGAACAAGAGAGAGAACATTCTAGGTAGAGGAAACGACCAGTTCAAAGGCCCTGTGGCAGGAACAAGCTTATCTTATTTAGCCAACCAAAGTGACTGAGAAAAAGAGTGGGGCAAGGAAAAGCAGGAGAGGTAGTCAGGGATAGTTCATATATGGCTTGTAAAATGGGGCTTGGAGCTAAATTATCTTGTAAGTGTGAAGGGAGGCTATAGAAGGGCTTATCCCTGCTTGCATGTTTAAAAGTACCCTGGTTGCTATGGATAATGGATTTTAAGGTGCCTCGAAGAAAACGTGGTTTTAAAACCAGCCCAATTTTCCAGCAATGTAGATGCCCATAAAACTGATGCTTGAGAAACTTACATGAGATGCACCTGCTGCATGTTGACCAATTCCTCCTCTTTACCAATTCCTAATTCCCATTTTCCTGCATGTGGTTATAATGAGACCCCCTCATTCAATCACCTGCGGTCTGTTGACCAACTCCTCTTCTTTGCCCCTCCTGTTTTTCCTCCCAGCTATGCAAACCCCTGGCCTTAATCTGGAGTGGTGGATGGATTTGAGGTTTGGCTCTTGTCTCTCTGGCTGATGTCACCCGTAAAATAATAAAGCCTTCTTCCCTGACAATGCTCATTGTTTCAGTGATTGGTTTTCTCTTAGGTGAGCAATGGGACCTAAACTCAACTCCTGCTGTTCCGTAACAGTTCAAGTGAGAAATGTTTGGGGCTTCGTGATCAAAAATCTGCATTCTTTTTTTTCTGCAAAGGGCTAGAAAATATAACCCTTGATATAGCAAGGAAGAGTTTCTTCCGGAAGAAAGTTACAAGAAAAGAAAGAACACACAGTGCAGGGGTGGGAGAGATGAAGCTCCACAGTGAAAGGACATCCACAGGAATTGAAAGACGGCCCCTGGGGGATAAATGGAGAGAGGGCCAGGTTCTCCACTAAGCAGAAGGCAGTAACAGAGAAACAGTGATCACAGGAGGAAAGAAAAAGAGAGTTAGAAAATCTACAGAAAGTATATTTTAAGGGAAAGATATATTTATATTTGGTGTCATTTTGAAATATATTTTGATTTGTTACTAAGTCTTGTTAATAAGGCTTTTATTTTAAATTATATGCACTCAGGGCTAGGTACTGGAACACCAAGATCTTAACATTGTCAACCAGTTCTTAGAAACTGTGGCTTTAAGCAACATGACATATAATGAAAACAATTTTGCTATAGGTTAATTGACAAAAATAAGAGGTTCCTATAGCATGTTTCTGGTCACAAAAACATCACCAAATTCTAAATAAAGGTAAAAACACTTCTAATATTAAACATTAAACAAATGTGATCTATACATACATTTAAGAAACATTAATAAAAACAGGTAAGGTAATTATTTACCCCGTTATTCCAGTTTAGGGTCTCAGATGGCTGAAGTCTGTCCAGACTGATTAGGGCACAAGGCAGGAACCAGCCCAGGACAGGACACTGTCCCACCACAGGACACACTCACACACACCCCCACACTCACCCTGACTAGGACAATGTGGACATGCGAAGTCATCCAATGTGCACATCTTTGGGATGTGGGAAGAAACTCATGCAAACATGGAGAGAAGGTGCAAGCTCCACACAGCGTGGCCTCAGCAGGGAACTGATTTTTTAAATCTTTTCTCTCATCAACGTTATAATGCAAGGACATTGAACAAAATTACGTTCTTTGAAGACCTGATGTACTGTAAAGTCTCTGAAGGTCTTAATTTATCTCTGAAGAGTGAATGTGGCAAGACTTAGTGCGAGATGAAGAAAGAAAGAAAAAAGATGCATTATAGGCTTTGTTGGACAATGGAGCACAGAGGGAGGATGCTTGGAAGAAAGAGGTGAAAGATGCACAAAGGAGGAATATGCCAGCTTTTTAACAATGAAGGAGACAGAAGACACAGGCCTTGGAAAGCCAATGTTATGCAAAATGCCCAGAAAAGGAAAAGAATATATTTTTTACTCTATTTTATTAAGTTTCAGGATACATGTGCAGGACGTGCAGGTTTGTAACATAGGTAAGTGTGTACCATGGTGGTTTTCTGCACCTATCAACCCATCACCTAGGTATTAAACCCAGCAAGCATTAGCTATTTATCCTGATACTCTCCCTCACCTTGCCCCCACCCCCACTCTGACAGGCCCCAGTGTGTGTTGTTCCCCTCCCTGTGTCCATGTGTTCTCATTGTTCAGCTCCCTCTTACAAGTGAGGACATGTGGTGTTTGGTTTTCTGTTCCTGCGTTAGTTTGCTGAGGATAATGGCTAAGGAAAGGAAGAATTAATTAGGAGGGTCATTCTGAGAAAGGGCTAATAATATTTAGTTTTTAAAAAACAACAACAACAAAAAAAACCCTAAATGCAGAAGAAAGGATACACTCAGAGAAAAATAGCCAAAGACTCGAGATCATGGGAAAAGAAAGAGTCTGAGGAACTGAAAGCAGAGAAGTGTCACTGGATTCCGGAGTGCAAAGGCAGCTATGAATGCAGATTCTGCTTCTTTTTCACTGGGTGAGGAAAAGCTCCTTTTCCTTTTTTAAGCTTCAATTTCTTTATCTGTACTTTGGGATGATGGGAAGAGAAAATGACAATATGTGTATGAGAAGATTTTACAAACTCTAAGAAATAACAAGTAGAGGACCAAATTATTCAAAAGAACATTTGAGTAACTGAAAGGTTTGAACACACATATACATTCATACATGTACACACACAGAGACACATTTTAAAGATCACTCCAACTGCTGGGTGGAAAATGGTTTGAACAAGAAATGAGTAGAACTAGGGAGACCAGTTAAAAGGCTGCTAAAACCAGTGGAGCAGATTAGACAGCCTAGACTCAGATCCATTGCATATATGAAAATCTGATAAATGACTGAGTAGATGTTGTATATCAGTGAGAAAAAGAGGAACTACTCAATAAATGGTGCTGGGACAATTAGTTATTTCTATGGAGAAAAATATAAGTGTGTACCTCAAGCCATACACAAAAATTAATGTGAGAGGCAACATTTAAAACTTCAAAAGTTATATAGAAAAGAATTCTCATTTTTCAGAAAGGCTTTTTAAATGATTCATAATGTGAGAATCTCTGGAAAAAAGAAAGGATAAATTGACTATTCGAAATATAAATGTTAGTTCATCAAAAGAACCCTCAAAGAGAGAGAAAGACAAATCACAAACTTGGATAAGATACACATACGCGCTCTTGATCTACCAGCCCTCCAAAAATGACTATCTTGTAATCTGTTAATTATTCCCTTGCTTTTCCTTATAGTTGAATCACATATTTTCGTATCTTTACATAACGTATTATAGTTTTGCTTGATTTTAAATGTTAACAAATGGAGTCCTAATATGCTCTTTGGGGCTATTAAAATCATAGTATTATGGTTTGGCTGGATTCATGTTGATTTAGGTAGCTACTTCATTTTCACAGGTGTATTGTATTTCATTGAATAAATATACTACAATGTAGTTATATTTCTCCTGTTGATCACCATTTGAGTGGTTTCAAGGTTTATGCTCTTAAAACCAATGTTATTGTGAACATTCTTGTGCATGCCTCTAAGTGTTCACGGGCAAGATTTCTTTACAGCAGGGGTTGGCAAACATTTTCTGTAAAGAGACAGATTTGACTATTTTTGGCTTTGCAGGCAATATGGTGTTTGTTACAATTATTCAACTCTGCCATTGTAGCATGAAAGCAGCTATAGACAATATGTTACAATAAAACTTTATTTATATAAACAGACAGTGGATTTGATTTGGCTCATGGGCTGTGGTTTGCCAACCCCTGTTATACATAGGAATTATAAAAAATATTAATACAGTCATGCACTGCATAGCAACATTTCGGTCAATGACAGACCACATATAAAACAGTGGTTCTATAAGATTATAATGGAGCTGAAAAATTCCTGTCATCTAGTGATTTGTGTTCTAATTGCCCACAGTATTTGATACAGGCACATATTTTACAGGTTTGTAGCCTAGGAGCAATAGGCTATACCACCTAGCCTAGGGGTGTAGTGAGCTATACCATCCAGATTTGTGTAAGTACTGTGTACTCTATGATGTTCACATGATGAGAAAATAGCCTAATGGCACATTTCTCAGAATGTAGCCCCATTATTAAGTGACATGTGACTGTACTGAGGAAAAGAGCAAACTATGACATTAGGCATCACATTAACATTAAACATAATTGTGATTGCATTTTGAAATGTTTACATTTCAAAACCATGCAAAACTATAAAATATTATAATATGATGTAGAGATACAAACATGCATGGTAGAACTGCAGAGAAAGCAAGGGAATAATTAGCAAAATGCAGTATAGTGTGGGGATTTTTCAGGGGGAGCAGCAGGGGGCAGATGAAATCAAAGACTCTTCACGTATAATGGTAATGTTCTAAACCTTAAACTTGTTGATGGATAAAGGGATGTAATTTTATTATTCTTCTTTAAACAATACATCTAAGTCCTCTAGCTAGATTCTTCTATTATATATAATAGATTATGTATATGAGTGTAATTTTTATTTTATTTCACAATAATTTTGTTTCTTGTTCATCACCTGGTCCAGGTGATGGTGGCTTGGTCTAAGCTAATGGAAACTAAGACATGGGGTCATATTTGTAATTTATTTTGAGGACAGAAGTGGCAGGTCTTAGTGATTATTTGCATGTGGGTTTTGTGTGGGGTTGGAGGAGGGGTCAAGGATGACTCCCATGTATTTGGTGTCAGTACTGGGTAGACACAGCATTCTTTTTTGTGATAGAAGGATTTGGGTAAGGTGAGGTAAGATGAGAGAGTTTAATTTTGAGTAAAGTTATGGTGCCCAGGAGATACCTGAGAGGAGATGGCTTTAGGTAGCTGAGTGATGGATCTCATTCAGAAGAAAGGCTTAGGCTGGAGAATTCAGTAGGGAATTGTCAGCATGCAGATGGTATTCTACACCATGGGAGTGAGATAAGCTGGCACTGAGCACAGGAGGAAGGCAGTACTGTATTAGTCCGTTCTCATGCTACTAATAAAAACAAACCCAAGACTGGGTAATTTATAAATGAAAGAGTTTTAATGAACTCACAGTTCCACATGGCTGGGAAGGCCTCACAATCATGGCAGAAGATGAAGGAAGAGCAAAGGGACATCTTACATGGCGACAGGCAAGAGAGATCATGTGCAGGGGAACTTCTCTTCATTAAACCATCAGATCTCGTAAGACTTATTCATTATCACAAGAATAGCATGGGAAAGACCCACCTCCATGATTCAATTACCTCCCACTGGGTCCCTCCCATGACAGGTGGGTATTACGGGAGCTATAGTTCAATGAGATGTGGGTGGGGACACAGCAAAACCATATCAAGTAGGCCTAGGGGGAGAGTGCTTAGGCCTCAGAGTCAAATCCATATTCTGCCCTCTACCTGCCAAAATGACTTAGGAAAGTTACCAAATCCTCTCTCACTTAAGTCCTTCATTATATGAAGACATTGCATGATTTTAGCACACAGTGGGTTATTGATAAAAGGTAGCTTTTAGCCCACAGTATTATATCATCAAGGTCTCAGAAAATGGCCCAGTGAATGAGCTTGGAGACACAAGAATGGTTTGCTATTTCACACCCTCATTCAATCCTGCCCTTTTCATTCATCCTGAGGAGAAATATCCACCCTTCTACCCAAAACTGTGTCTTTTATTCCCAACCCCAGCCAAGGCGAGGGCAGTGGCAAGAGATCAAGGAGGGAGGAAGAAGGGAGGGAATGCTGGCTCACCAGATGATACTGCATTTTAACACAACATAAATCTCACTGAACTCGTTTCCTGCCCATTAGCATCACATCCTGCTCTCTCTCTAAGTAGTCTGCCTGAGTCCCTAAATGTATCTGGACCATGCATAAACTTCATTTTCCTTCCTCTTTTCTTTGCTTTTCATTGAGCTCATCTACCCACAGCATTTTCCCCCGATGAAAGCCACCACACTCATCTAGAAAGACATTAAGCTCTCAGTTCTGTCTGTCACTGGGAAACATTTTCAGATATTTGGTATGAAGATTGCTGAAGAAAAACAAATTGTGTTCTCTCCTACCTGCCAGAGAGGCTGCTACTACACCAAATTTAATGAAAGATTGCCATCAGGTGTCTAAATGCTTAAGCTACCCAAAGGTCGAGGCTGCCTCATCCACTGTTGTACAACCTAACGCACATCACAGACTCACAGAGCCAAAGAACATAGTATAAATAACACATACTGTCTCATGCAGATTTTTATGCATTTGTTAAAGTTGTATATGGTTTAAATTATTTCCTATTAGAAAACGTGAAGTCAAAAACTCACCTTTTTTGTAATTCACTGCTATGTATTGTTACAGCCTCCAAAATTTAGTTTTTCTAAAACTTATTGATAGAAATAATATCTTTAATTGCAAATATATTAACCAAAAATATTCCTTTAGTGTGAAAGTGAAATGATATAAAAATTAAAGCCATTTCAACTTTTAAAAAATTGCAAAAATATACTTGTTTCAAACATACTACTCCATTCATTTATTTAGCCACTATTTGATGAGCATCTATTACGTACTAGAGACTTTGCTAGACTCCAGAAAGAAGCAGTTGAAGGAGGTAGACACAGTCCCTCACTCTTGGAGTTTGCATTATAGATGGGGGCTCGGAGTTGAAGGAGAAAGGCTGACAGCAAACAAAAATAATAAAATAAAATAACACAGTTACAGAGCACGAGATGTGCTTTGAAGGAAAATCAACAGGGTAGAGATTGAAAGGACCTAGGTGACAGAGTGTTGGGGAAATGCAGTGACCCTCTGAAAAAGTGATATGGGCACTAATGCCAGAAGGATGGAAATAAGCCTTCAAGGGATGATCTGGAAGGAAGCGTCTTCCAGGGAGTAGGGTTTACAGATGCAAAAGGGCTGGCTGGATCCCATTACTGGGTATATACCCAAAGGATTATAAAACATGCTGCTATAAAGACACATGCACATGTATGTTTATTGCTGCACTATTCACAATAGCAAAGACTTGGAACCAACCTAAATGTCCAACAACGATAGACTGGATTAAGAAAATATGGCACATATACACCATGGAATACTATGCAGCCATAAAAAATGATGAGTTCATGTCCTTTGTAGGGACATGGATGAAACTGGAAACCATCATTCTCAGCAAACTATCGCAAGGACAAAAAACCAAACACCGCATGTTCTCACTCATAGGTGGGAATTGAACAATGAGAACACATGGACACAGGAAGGGGAACATCACACACTGGGGACTGTTGTGGGGTGGGGGTAGGGGGTAGGGATAGCATTAGGAGATATACATAATGCTAAATGAGGAGTTCATGGGTGCAAAACACAAACATGGCACATGTATACATATGTAACAAACCTGCATGTTGCACACATGTACCCTAAAACTTAAAGTATAATAATAATAAAATTTAAAAAAAAAGGGCTGGCTGGTAAAAGCTTGCCATGTTTATAAATCACAAAGGAAGCCAGTCACTATCTCAAAGAGATATCTGCATCCCCATGTTCATTGCAGCATTACGCACAATAGCCAAAATAGAGAAACATGCTCAGTGTCTGTCAACAGATTAATGGATAAAGAAAATGTGGCACACACACAATGGAATAGTATTCAGCCTTTAAAAAGAAGGGAAATCCTGCCATTTGTGACATCATGGATGAATCATAAGGTTATTATACTAAGTGAAGTAAGTTAGGCAGAGAAAGACAAATGCTGTGTGATCTCACAAACAGACATTTCCCAAAAGAAGACATACATGCAGGCAACAATCATATAAAAAAAGCTCAACATCACTAATCACTAGAAAAACACAAATCAAAAGCACAGTGAGATACCATCTCACCCCAGTCAAAATTGCTATTATTAAAAAGTCAAGAAATAACAGATGTTGGCAAGGTTGGGGAGAAAAACGAATGCTTATACAGTGTTGGTGGGAGTGTAAATTAGTTCAACCATTGTGAAAGGCAGCGTGGTGATTCTTCAAAGACCTGAAGACAGAACTACCATTTGACCCAGCAATCTCATTACTGGATATATACCCAAAGGAATATAAATCATTATATTATAAAGACACATGTGGCCAGTCATGGTGGCTCACACCTGTAATCCCAGCACTTTGGGAGGCCAAAGTGGGTGAATCAACTAAGGTCATCAGTTCCAGACCAGCCTGGCCAACATGGCGAAACCCCATCTCTACTAAAATACAAAAATCAGCCAGACATGGTGGTGCATGCCTGTAATTCCAGCTACTGAGGAGGCTGAGGCAGGAGAATAGCTTGAACCCGGGAGGCAGAGATTGCAGTGAGATGAGATGGCACCACTGCACTCCAGCCTCGGTGGCAGAGAGAGACTCCATCTCAAAAAAAGAAAAAGAAAAAAAAAAGACAGGTGCATGCGTATGTTCATGGCAGCACTATTCACAATAGCAAATACATGGTATCAACTCAAATGCCCATCAGTGATAGACTGGATAAAGAAAATGTGGTACCTATATATCATGGAGTACTATGTAGCCTTAAAAGAACCTGAGATCATGTACTTTGCAGGGACATGAGAGGAGCTGGAAGCCATTACCCTTAGCAAACTAACACAGGAACAGAAAAACAAACACCGCATGTTCTCAACTATAAGTGGGAGCTAAATGATGAGAACACACGGACACATAGAAGGGAGCAACAAACACTGGGGCATAGTGGAGGGTGGAGAGTGGGAGGAGGGGGAGGATCAGGAAAAATAACTAGTGGACACTAGGCTTAATAGCTGGGTGATGAAATAATCTGTACGACAAACTCCGTGACACAGTTTACCTATACAACAAACCTGCGCATGTACCCCTGAAATAAAAATAAAAGTTAAAAAAAAATGAACTCACAGAGACAGAGTAAAATGGTGGTTACCAGAGGCTGTGACTTGGGGGGAATGTGGAGATGTTGGTCAAAATATACAAACTTGTAATTATAAGATGAAGAAGTTCTGGAGACCTCATGTACAGCATGGTGACTATAGTTAATAATAATGCAATATATACTTAAGATTTGCTAAGAGAGTAACTATTACTGATTCTCAACACACACACACACACACCCCACAGGTATCTATGTGAGGTGATGGATATGTTAATTCTACAACTGGAAAAAAATGGCCTGACCCACTTGTGTTTTTGTACAAATGTGATTACAACTAGACATGACTTGTGGTGCATTAATTAGTTGGGGGGCATGTTTATCTCCTCCATAAAAGGGTGGTGAGCTATCACATGCTCTGCATGTAACAGACAGTCATCAAATGCTTGCAGACCACACTGCATGGCATTGCTTTCTCTTCTAGTCAGTCGGTTTTCTTTTCAGAAATATTTTTGTTGGAAATCTCCGACAAAGACAAATGGCATTATCAAAATCATGATGAAGACAATGTGATGGATCATGTTGTCAAACTCTGCAGTTTCTTTTATATATGAAGTATTGACCAGCTGTGTGATTGTAGAAAAACAGAAGTATTATCCATTGGACAAGTGCTTGGACTTGAAAACCCTTATGCTCTCTTCCACCCCTGACACATCATGACACAATTTTTCGCTGAATCTGTATAGTTGCTTAATTGTTAATCCTTTTCATCCCTCACCCTATAAACAATACTTTATTACACAATTCTTAAAAGTCCATTGCAATGAATAATGATCCAAAGAGTTAGCCCATGAATAAAGGTGTCTAATGGTCAAATGAGTCTAACTAAAGCTAAATTCCAAATTTCTCCTTTGAAGATGACAATGATGTCAACATATTAACAGCTCTGAAATATCTAGTAGCAAAGAAGCCTTTTTAAATGTGTTTCGACATTTCTCCCATTTTATTACAGAAATTTTCTATATATAAATATATATGCACACATAATTGAAGTATAAATTTATAAAATATGTTTGCATATAAATGTACAAACCTATATTTACATATATCATCAAACACATGTTTTGTGCTTAAATGCAGATAAATAGATAGATGAATATTGCAAACAGGCATTTCATCTCAAGAAACTAGTGTTCTGTGGAACCCACTTTAGGAAAGGCTGACTACTGCATTCAGTGAGTCTAATAAAAGGAATATGTTTTATTAGAAGTAACCATTTCTATTTCTTTTGTACCACTATATACTTGTATTTTTCCCCCTCTACACACACATGGATTAGAGGGAGTAATATAAAACTCATTTCTCCCCCTAATTCCTCCCTTAAGACATAACAGCAGCAAGAGTATTGAATCTTTGAAGACATGGTAAAACTAGTAATTGTATTTTCGAGGTGAAATTGTTAGCAATTTAAGTAACAGATTCTCACAATATTTGCTCACCAGATATTGTCTGTAATTTTGAGATAGCTCTATATTCAATCTCTGATTCATGAGGATTTTGAAAATAATGATTGTGATGAGCAGTTTTTTGGGTCAATTTGGCTAGGCTGTAGCCCCTAGTTATTCAATCAAACACTAATCTGGGTGTTGCTATGAAAGTATTTTGTAGATGGGATGAAACTTCATGATAAGTTGACTTTAAGTAAGAGAATTGATCCTAGATAATCTAGGTGAGCATGATTCAATCTGCTGAAAGGTCTTCAGAGCAGCTGAGACTCCCCTGATGAAGAAGAAATCTCATCTGTGAACAGCAGCTTCTACTTGAGTCCATGAACTTCAGCCAGCTCTTCCTGACAACCTGCCATATAGCTATGAGACTTGCCTCTATAGTCCTCACAATCGTGTAAGCCAATTCCTTAATAAATCTCTTTATATGTGTCTCCCAGCAGTTCTGCTTCTGTGGTTGAACCCTGACTGATGCAATGATGATATGTTTACTGTGACAACTACCCTGCACTTCCCCCTCAACCCCTTTGATCAGGAGCCTCTTGAGGGCAGGGAAGAAATCTCATTCATCTCGATGGCCCCAGTACCCACAGGGCTTGGCAGAGTTGAGCTCAGTAAATGTGAACTGAAAGAAGTAATTGATCAATACAGGCTGAACCTATGGCAATGACACATTTAAATTAGCTCTTTTGTGCTTCAGTATAACAGAAGTACCCACTGAGGTCATACTTTTTGTGGTTTCATTGATAAAAGAGAAGAGTTTTATTTTTTCTCTATCATTCTACAGAATAAAAGTATAAAAGCATTATAAACATAAGATTTGGCTAATTATTAGGGAAATTACGTGAAGCAAACACTGCAAAAAAAATCATTTCAAGGGTAATAACACTATGGTGTTTTATATAATCATAGAATTTTATAACAACAAGGTTTCTTCCCAGTCTTATGATACAGACTCATAAGTTTGCAAATGAGTAGACTGATGTTTTCTTAGGGTAATTTTATCACACTCTAAAATGCAGGTATATCATAAGGCAAAACTTAGAGTTCCAAGGGGGCTGTATTGGTAAGGAAAAAAAAAAAGCATAATTTTCATTGAGTGTATATATGATAGATGTTGCACTGAATCGTTTGCATTCCCAACAAAACATGTTCCTCTCTAAAAATAGGTCAAGTGATTATGATGAAGTGAAATAAGCACGATGAATGTGCAGAGAATGTGTATGCATGGGAGTGGAAGGGGGAGATAAATAAATGCCACGTGTTCAAGAGAAGAGAAATGAGGAAAATAACTCACAGTCGAGTTCTACTATGTCAGGCTAGGTGATATAGAGAGATAATGAAGTAAGTTATATATATCTTATCTCATTTAATCTTTACAACCCTGTGAGATAGGTTTTGTGCTGGATATTTTACAGAGGAGGCTCAGGTAGGCTAAGTAATTGGGTCAATAACTAGCTAATCAAGAAACCAGGATTTGAATCCAGAGCCAACTTCAGGCTTGATGCTGTTTCTCACTATATAAATGGTTCCCTTGCATTTTTATCATGCTTTACACTGGATAAGCTCTTTAACATATGTTTGGGTTTAGGATGGTGAACAATCACACCTGTCTTCTACACATATCTCTTGAGAAATGGGCAGAAACATTAGATAGAAGGCAAAGTATCCCCCTTATTATGGGTAAAAGTAAAAGAGAAAAGCCGGCTTCAAGGTGCAGGCATATTAACAGCTTTCTAATACTACTCCCAAAGGTACACCCTGGGAAGACCCATTTGAAGGAGATCAGACACCATTACTCAGAACCTTTGAGCCACATGTTATTTTTTTCTTTATTAGCATAAAAAGCCCAAATTTCTGCCTATTTTTAGAAACCAAGGTTAGATACTGACCCATATGTGCTAACTATATGGAAGACGAAAGCAGAAAATCTATGCTGCAGGCAGCTACATCCAAAGGAAAAACTGAAATGGATTTAGCCATGCATGTTCAGTATTCTCTTTTCAATCGCATCAATTAGAAAAGCACATTTTTCCAAAGGAAGAGAAGTGAGCGAGTGCTGGAAAATTATCAAAAGTATATCTTCCAAAATTTCTACCCTGGAAGGCGTAGTGGAACCCCACCCCCTAGCTCACCCTCGTGAACCCAGCTAATTACGGAAATTTATAGAGTGAAAAGTGGGGCCTTTTCTAATATTTTTCAGCTAGGTCAACCAGAATGTAGATACCTTCCTGAATTGAGTTAGGGGAGGAGTGAAATATTAGCATTTTATTTGGGGCACTCTTACTCCCACTTGCATGTAGTGGTTCTCCCATCCCACTGCCTCTTTGGAAGAGCTGGAGGGCAGCTGAGCTTTTCCCTGAAGAAGCCTCTGAAATGGATCAAGATAGAGCCAAAGCCACGTTCTATCCAAGGTTGCAAATTCATCTCCTAGTCTATTTCCTATCCAAAATTTTCTCCACTAAAGTATCCTACATGGCTTACCAGAGAAGTACAAATGTACGTATTTCCGAGGGATACCAAAACAAATTACCTCAAACTGCTGGCTTAACACAACAGAAATTTATTGTCTACAGGATAGGAATCTGAAATTAAGGTGTTGTCCGGGCCATGCTCCCTGTGAAACCTATAGAGAAGAATCCTTTCTCGCTTCTAACTTCTGGCGTTTGCCGGCAATCCTTGAGGTTTCTTGCTTATTGAGGCATCACTCCAATCTGCTCCATAGTCACATGGCTGTCTTTTCCCTTCATGTGCCTGTGTCTGTGTCTGCATCTGCATCTACATCTGTGTCTGTGTCTTCAAATGGCGATGTCTCGTCTATAGTCACTCTTTCTTATTTTCTTGTTCTTCTAAGGACACCAGTCATATTAGAGTAAGGGCCAACCCTACTACATACTGACTTCCTCTTAGCTTAACTAATTACCTCTGCAATAACTATTTCCAAATTAGGTCACGTTCTCAGATAAGAACTGAGAAAAAATATATTCAACATACATTTGGGGGGTGGGGGAGGGACACAATTCAACCCAGAACACAAAGTCTGTGTGTTTAACCTATAACACAACCCATAACTACACAAAGGTACTAAAACAATACAACATTAGTACCTAAATTTATGCTCCAGATTTATAAACTTAAACAATTAAACCTTTACATTCCTAGATAAAAATTTAAGTCCAAAGATTAAATCCTCATTTCTTTTTAAGTTAGTGTTCAATGACATTACAGTCTAAACTAATTCTGAAATTAAGGTTCTAAATTTATTCTTTCCAGTATTTCATTCTTCTGCATCTCAGCCAGATGCATTTATCTCTAATGCTTTCCTCCAGGAACTGAACACTCTGGAATGGAGGTGATTCCTTCAGGAATTAGTTCAGTACAAATTCTCCTTTGTACCCCTTTTTCTCAGATGTCCAAAGAGTCAATAAGATATATAGATTATTATAGTAATACTTCCACAGCCACAAAATATAGAGAACAGGCCAGTCCCCTGTCCCAAGAGCAAAATTATACTCCCCTAACCCAGCACTGAGTGCAGTCCAGACTCAGTGATATCCAAGGGAATGAGCAATGCTCGTGAGATGGTAAGCTGGTTACTTCTAGTTCTGATGTTTACCAGCAAGTCCACCCTAACATGGTAGGGCCTGGGACAACATTATAAATGGAGCCCCTCATACCATTGTCCAAACATTTAAGGGATCTCTTGAGGCCAGGTCTTCAAGATCAGCCTGGGCAACATAGCGAGACCCATCTCTACAAAAAAGTTAAAAAAATTAGCTATGTGTGGTGGTAAGTACCCATAGTCCTAGGTGCTCCAAAGGCTGAGGCCAGTGGATCCGTTGAGCCCAGGAATTTGGGGTTACAGCGAGCTATGATTGTGCTACTGCACTCTAACCTGAATGACAGAGTAAGACTCTGTCTCTTAAAAATGTATGTGTATGTGCTCTAAACACCATAATTTTAGAAAAAAATTATCAGGTTTGCTTTTAAAAAGCAAGAATTGACTATATTCTATCTATAATAAACTTGTTATAAATATACAGATACATGAGAAGAAAGCTGATGGATAAAGATATACCATATAAACAATATGCATAAGAAAGCTGGAGTAGTTATACTAATATCAGACAAAGAAGACTTTCGAAAAGGACTGTCACAGGGAATGAACAGGCACATTGCATAATGATTAAGGGTCAGTTTGAAAACTTCCTCCTTCCCCTTGTTTTTGCTATTGTTTTCCTATATTTAACTTCCGTGTATGTTATAAACTTCACAATACATTTTTTTCATGTATCTAGGTTTTCTTATATGTAAAATATGGCAAAGTAACCAAATAGTACATCAGGAGATGCATTTTTAACAAAGTATTTTAACTTAATCAGTAAAAAAAGAAGAATAAAATGTGAAAAAACAAAATCAAAAAGTTAACAGACTGAGAAATAAAATATGTTCTCTTTTTCTACCTAGATAGGAATACAATCTGGAAGTCAAGTTAGAATTCAGAATTCTTGAATTCTTCTGTGTTTTCTCATGACATTTTTAAGAGCAATTACACCTGTAGTACCCCTTTTTTCTCCTATAGGCTGTGATCATAGAGCTCTTCTTAATTGTACTCTCTGCTTATTTTTCCTTTTTTTAAATTCTACCTCAGCTTTCTTCTGCTATTCCTAGAACTAAACCCATTTCCTGAGTTCTGGTCTTATGTTCATCTGAAATATCTTGAATTTTGTTTGTCTGCTCTGCCAGTCTATGCACTAATTCCATGATCACTTGATTTCTGAGAGAAGGCATTCAGGTACAAGGTATACTTGGTAAATTTTTGGCCTGTGGGTTTGTGATAATCTCATGCACCTTTTTCTCCTCCATTATTCAAAGAAGCTTTTCCAACATATCAAAACACTATCAGTCTCTGTTTATTAATAAAACTCACGACTCTTTAATGATAAAAGCCAGTGTCCAGGCATTTGAAATATAAAACCATTGCCAGAAACGCTATAATCAAAAAATCAAAAAACAAAGTGAAGCAGGAGGATAAAGGAGGAGAATTTGAATTAATGACTCTAGGACTCTGAACAAGTCATATGGAACCAAGCAGTTGGCTCTTCCAGATTCCTGTTGTTAACCCTCTCTATATGTGGTTCCTCAAAAATGGAAAGGGAGGGGGAAGGAGAGAAAGGGGAAGGAGGAAGGAAAGGACAGACAGAAAGTGGAAGGAGAGGAATAATGATAGTAATAATAATAATTCAAGGGCAGCCAATCTATTGTTCTTTAAAACTAGAAGACAACTTAATGTTTCACATCTAAAATACTAGTTTTTCTGTGTCCCAGTGGAACTTACTCGCCCTCTGCATTTTCAAGTTCTATTCTGAAGTCTTAGGTGAAAACACAATAAAAGCAAACAACAATAAAGATATTATTACCCATATTGACAGGTTAGAAACTCCGCATCTTGCAGCTCTGCTTACTTTGAAACAAGGCTTAACTGGAAATAAAAATACTTCTTTTCTTATAATCTAGCTGCTGTCTCAATTAAGCCGATGAGATCAAAGTCAGCTTTAGAAGTCCATTCATTCAATTCCATGTTGATGAGGCTCTGAACAGCCCATGAGAGTTTAAACAACAAAACAACAATTAGAAAGCTACACAATGAAAAACCTTTGCTTATTGTTCTCTCTGGTTCCTACTGTCACTGAAAAGGGTGAAATCCTTTCAAAAGATTTAAGATAAGTTAAAGGAAGGGTTAATGTTGTCCACCTACAAGATAGCATTATTATCTTTATTTTGCAAGTGAGAAAACCACAGGACTTTACCTCCTATGCTGAACACACATGGATTATACCTAGGATGAACAAAGCCCTACCATGGTAGCTTGGGCTATAAAAAAAGGGATTATTTCTGCCCTCAAAGATTACATTATTATCTTTCGGGAGGGAGAACAGTTCTAAATGATGGTCCATGTGGTCCTTCTTTATTCTGTGCATCTATGAGTCTGCAAGTTAGCAATTTCTATGAACCAAGACAATCAAAAGTAGGTTACACAGGAAAGTTACATAGAGTAAGAGAAAACATTCAAGTGCAGCAATGGAAAAGGTTTCAGGGAGGAAGTGACATTTGCATTGTGGCACGGATAGGTTGAAGTTTACACACTTTGATTCATGTAACTATTTTTGTATAAAAATAGTTGAGTTGAGCAGTTCAACTCAAATTGTTCAGGAGCTTTAATTCCTACCTTTCAGGGGTCAACAGACTCAATTATGCCATTTCAAGATTGTTCCATCATTTTTTATTTAAACTTAATCTCTTATAGTTTTTCTATTTTTTTCTCTGAACAAATTTCCAGCATGTTTTGTTTTGTTGTTTGTTGTTTTCAGCATCTCTGCCCACTCTTTTTTTTTCTTTCTCCCCTTAAACCTGATCTGAAGTCCCAAGGGGATCCTGCCTACCTCCTGGTATTAGCAGGGGGAGCAGTTGTCAGGTCTGTTTTCCCCTCAGGCCTCCCTGGACTCCATTATGGTCTATTTCACCAGGTCATGGGATGTCTTGCACCTGAGTCCTCTTGGCTGTGGCTGGATATGCCTGGATCCACTGGGTATGACACTAACATGCACCACTGCGGCCTGTGGCCCCTTCTGTGGCTGATACTCAGAATGCCCACTCTGTGGTATCTTCATCCCCAGCCCAAGCCCTTCCTAATCAATAGGTCTTCTCAGCATTTCCCAACAACCTAAGGGGGCCTGGGAATTGTATATTGCTGTCTCCAGACCTCACTGAAATTTGAGGGGCTGTGTGAGGCTGCCTTAATTCCTACCCCATATACATTTTCCTAAGCCACAACCATGGTACTAGCCCTAAGCAGGGAGCCAAAACACACATTGTGAACTCATGTATGCATTCCTCTTTCTTTGTCTCCACCCCCCCAACCTTATTTCTTTCTCTCCCTTTTATCCTCTCTCCACTTCCTCCCCTCCTCTCTGCCCTTCTTCCTATCCTCTCTCCCCTTCCTCCCCTTCCTTCTCTCTCCTCCTCTCCCCACCATCTTTGTCTCTCCTGTCTTTCCCCAGCCCCTCTTCCTCTCTTGTTCTTCCTCTTTCTCTCTCTGGTCTGAACAACCTTGAAGCTTAGAGGGCTTTACTATTCTTCCTGGCTAACCAAAACTTCCCCTGGGTCATCTGTTACAGCCTGCCTTCTGTGCAATCTACAGCTTCCCTGACATTTGACAGACGGGCTTGCCTCATTATATGGTAAAACCTATCTTTGGAAACAGAAGCGAAAGTCATTTTCTCTCTCAGTATAGCCAGGCTTCTGGAAATATTGACCCTCACTGGTGGCAGCAAGGACCAGGAGAACAAATAAAGTTTTTATAGTTGTATGGCTGTTTAGGGATGTGCAGAGTTTAGGGAGCCTGGAATTATGTGGGCTTCCATGGATGACTGAACTAACAGGCTCAGCTGAGATGAGGATTGGTTGTATGACAAATGTATTTTCATTGCAGTTAAGGCTCATCTCAAAGGGGGCAGAGCTTCAGTATGTTGACTTTTTGAACACTGGTAAATCGATAGTCACCTTTATTGTGCTTCTTGGACATTACTTATGTCCAGGACTTTAAAATGTAAAGGATATAAATCCCATTCAACCCAGCAATCCCATTACTGGGTATATCCCCAAAGGAATATAAATCATTCTGTTGTAAAGACACATGCATGCATACATTCATTGCAGCACTATTCACAATAGTAAAGACATAGAATCAACCTAAATGCCCATCAATGATAGACTGGATAAAGAAAATGTAGTACATATACACCATGGAATACTATGCAGCCATAAAAAAGAATGAGATCATGTCCTTTGCAGGGACATGGGTGGAGCTTGAGGCTAATATCCTTAGCAAACTAACACAGGAACAGAAAATCAAATACTGCATGTTTTTACTTATAAGTGGGAGCTAGGTGATGAGAACACATGGACACATAGAGGGAAACAATACACACTGGGATCTTTCAGAGGATGGAGGGTGGGAGGAGAGAGATGATTGGGAAGAACAACTGATGGGTACTAGGATTAATACCTGGGTGATGAAATAATTGGTACAACAAATCCCCATGACACAAGTTTACCTGTGTGAAAAATTTGCACTTGTATCCCGAACTTAAAATAAGTGTTAAAACAAAAGTTCCACCAGGCTATAGACCACAGGCATTTGAGGTTTAAGTCTTTAACTGTTAGTTATAGGCATAAGTAATTGATGTTGCGGCCAGGCGCGATGGCTCACGCCTGTAATCCCAGCACTTTGGGAGGCCGAAGTGGGCAGATCACCTGAGGTCAGGAGTTTAAGATCAGTGTGACCAACATGGTGAAACCCCATCTCTACAAAAAATGCAAAATTAGCCAGGCATGGTGGTGCATCCCTGTAATCTCAGCTACTCTGGATGCTGAGGCAGGAGAATCGCTTGAACGTGGGAGGTGGAGGTTGCAGTGAGCCGAGATCACGCCATTGTACTCCAGCCTGGGCAACAAGAAAGAAATTCGGTCTCAACAACAACAACAAAAAGGAAATTGGTGTTGCATTTGCTGCCTAAATCTTTAGAACTCTCCATCTCTGAGCTACCTGTACATAGAGTCAATGAGATGACGATGAAGGGGCTACTTGCTCCTCCCATTCAGCTTCTATATAGGCTCTGAAAGTCACCAGTCCCCTCCCCTCCTGTTCCCAATCACCACATGCTTCAAGTTGGCTCTGGACTGGTCTTTCAAAATGTCTTCAAGTCAGACCATACCATTAAAGGACTTATTCGAGGCAAAAAGAACAAGAGCAACATCATTAGGTACACAGTATATGGGGGTGGAAGAGAAAGGATAGGAAATTCTAGAGTTGGATTTAAGTTTAAGCTTAGACCATACTATGAAGAGCCTTGATTGTGGAGTCTTTTCAACGGACAAGGAGGAACCATGAGGGCATTTAAGTTTGCGAATAAATGTCAGTAAACCAACGCTAGGAAAAAAAAGCAATGACCTGAAACTATCCTTTGTAGAAGTTCAGAATAGATGTGACTTTGGGCGAAAAAAAATCATAATTTACAGATGCAATATGTAAATAAAGGGGCACTTCATCCTAGAAAAATGCCTCTTTTGCAAAATCAGAAGCAGTAACTTTTACCCGAAGACCATAGAACTCTCTCTAGTAAAAATTGTTATTTATATCATTAGACCATAGACATAGTCTTCGAGAAGTACAAAACACATAAAACAAATTTTTAAAAGGCTATTAGAGACAGGTCACTCACAAATTCCCCCTAGCTGATTACATCAAAATATATTCAAGTTAGGCTCCAGTGAGTTACAGTGTGCCAACCTGGTTTGACTTCTGAATGGTCACAACTGAGACGTGCTTTAAAAATAGATATTTACAACAGATGCTGGAGAGGATGTGGAGAAATAGGAACGCCTTTACACTGTTGGTGGGAGTGTAAATTAGGTCAACCATTGTGGAAGACAGTGTGGTGATTCCTCAAGGATCTAGAACCAGAAACACCATTTTACCCAGCAATATCATTACTGGGTATGTACTCAAAGAATTATAAATCATTCTAATATAAAGACACATGCACACATATGTTTATTGCAGCACTGTTCACAATAGCGAAGACTCGGAACCAACCCAAATGCCCGTGAATGACAGACTGGATAAAGAAAATGTGGCACATATACACCATGGAATTCTATGCAGCCATTAAAAAGGATGAGTTCATGTCCTTTGCAGGGACATGGATGATGCTGGAAACCATCATTCTCAGCAAACTAACACAAGAACAGAAAACCAAACACCGCATGTTCTCACTCATAAGTGGGAGTTGAACAATGAGAACACATGGACACGGGGAGGGGAACATCACACACTGGGGCTCTCGGGGATTGGGGGACTAACGGAGGAATAGCATTAGGAGAAATACCTAATGCAGTTGATGGGTTGATGGGTGCAGCAAACCACCATGACACGTGTATAGCTATGCAACAAACTTGCACCTTCTGCACATGTATATATATATATGTATATATATATGTATATATATATAAATATGTATATATATGTATATATATATAAATATGTATATATATAGGATATATATTTCATATCCTAGAACTTAAAGTATAATAAATTTTTAAAAGATAGGTTTTTAAAAATTGGAAGCCAAATCAAATAAAATCTAATTAGATACATAACTATAGTACTGCTAATCTTAAAATGATATATTTTTAAATAAACTAAAAAATGGTGGGTGCTTGCATAGTTCATGCTCTGTATGGCACAGATGGTATCACACTTTTCTTTTTTTTATTTTATTTTATTATTATTAGACTTTAAGTTTTAGGGTACATGTGCACAATGTGCTGGTTAGTTACATACGTATACATGTGCCATGCTGGTGTGCTGCACCCATTAACTCCTCATTTAGCATTAGGTATATCTCCTAATGCTATCCCTCCCCTCTCCCCCATCCCACAACAGTCCCCAGTGTGTGACGTTCCCCTTCCTGTGTCCATGTGTTCTCATTGTTCAATTCCCACCTATGAGTGAGAACACGCGGTGTTTGGTTTTTGTCCTTGCGATAGTTTACTGAGAATGATGATTTCCAATTTCATCCATGTCCCTACAAAGGACATGAACTCATCATTCTTTATGGCTGCATAGTATTCTATGGTGTATATGTGCCACATTTTCTTAATCCAGTCTATCATTGTTGGACATTTGTGTTGGTTCCAAGTCTTTGCTATTGTGAATAGTGCCGCAATAAACATACGTGTGCATGTGTCTTTATAGCAGCATGATTTATAGTCCTTTGGGTATATACCCAGTAATGGGATGGCTGGGTCAAATGGTATTTCTAGTTCTAGATCCCTGAGGAATCACCACACTGACTTCCACAATGGTTGAACTAGTTTACAATCCCACCAACAGTGTAAAAGTGTTCCTATTTCTCCACACTTTTCAGTCACCACCTGCCCAAATGTAGGTAGATGCTCCTGTTACCATTACTGAAGAAGGAACAACTGGAAGGCCACATCAGATGCAGGTGTGGATCCTAATAAAACAAACAGATCCCTGGTGATCCTCTTCTGAGAGAGCTGAACACCCTGCAGATATCCCAATGTGGTTTACAACACGAACACATTCTACATCTTTTCTACCAACTTATTAACCAGTAAGAACATACTAAGCAACTTCCCAACACACACTTATTTTTAGTCATTATTCAAGGCCCAACTCAACTGTTAGTCTTTGGCCTGTTTCCCAAAGCTGCAGTGACTAATTAGCTTTCCAGAACAATCATGCCATGGTCCTTTGACCTTTATTATCAAAATTGCTCTAGCTATAGACTCTGTCCTTGTTTTCAAAGTGTGGTACTCAAGCCAGCCACGTGGATATCACCAGGGAGGCTGTTAGAAATGCGGAATCTCAGGCCCCACCCAGACCTACTGAGTTAGAATCTGCAGTGTGACAAGAAGATTGAGCTGTTATGCATACATTCAAGTTTGAGATGCAGTGCGTATTGTCTTGTTCTTAGGAGAGCACCTTGTGAAGATCAAATGCTCACACATTTGTAAATAAATATACTTTTAAAAAATTGTTTTGTTTTGGTTCAGCTGGATTGTTGTTGTTTTTGAGAAAGGGTCTCACTCTGTCTCCCTGGATGGATTGCAGTGATGTAATTGTAGCTCACCATAGACTCAAACTCCTGGGCTCAAGCAATCCTCCTGTGTCAGCTTCCCAAGTAGCTAGGATGGCAGGTGTGCCCCACCATCCCCAGCTAATATTTTATTTTTGTAGAGACAGCATCTTGTGATGTTGCCCGGGCTTGTCTAGAGTTCTTGGACTCAAGCAATGCCCTCATCTCAACTTCCAAAAGTGCTGGGATTACAGGTGTCAGCCACTGAGTCAGGCCTAAACAGACAGTTTTAAAATTTTGAAATATTAGCAATCTAATATAAAAAATTATGCAAATGTTTCTGTATTGAGGAACACCCTTTGCCTCTGAGTGGTAAAGACAAATGAAATAATTATATACAAAGCAATTATCCTAAGCAATAATATTTAAGCATCTGGAGTGGCTATCATGTAGTCAGTTAATTAATGTTCATTAATATTGTTATCTAGATCACTATGCCAACATGTTTCTTTACCTGTATAGTTATGATCTCTGTGTTTTGGTCAATGTATTCCAGTTTAATTTGGTAGAATTTAGCTTTCACTGTAGGGCAGAGAAATGAAACAATATCATAGAGCCATTATTTTAAAAAACAGTAAGAACATGACGCAGAAAGTGAGCTTTTTCTCCTGCAGCAAAATGACTGTGAGTCTTATTGTGAGGAATACAATTATTACGGCCATTGTATAGAATATTTCTTAAGTAGCTACTGGGTATTTGGGAAAATTCAGAGCCCACTGAAAACATATGTTCTATTCATCATAGTGCTATGAGAATAAAATTGTTTTGTTGTTTTGTTTTGTTTTAAGATCTTCCTTTAGCCAAAGCAAATTTCAATTTTCAGCCATTTCCTTGTAATCTTACTTTTAAAAATCTCTTTAAAAGAAGATATTCCATAAAAGGAAACAAAAATCCTCTGTGTTGTAAAAAGTATTCGCTTCCAATTTTTGAACCAATACTTGAAGTAAGGGCCTACGAAAAGATGGAGTACATAGTTTAATTGTCCTTTTATCAGATTGAGGGTGAGGGCGTATGATAAGATTCCCTTTAGCAGCCTGTTGACTCTTTCAACCTTGCCTCTTGAAACCTTTCTGAACATAGGAGCTGATACTGCAGGTTTTATATTTATAATGATTAATTAATTCTGCACTAAGCAATGTTCTTGACTGCAAGAACAAAACCCACTTTAGAAAGCCTAAATGACAGCTTGCCTAAAATAATTAACACCCATACTGATAGAATTGAAATGCTCTTACTTGACTTTACACAGGCAATTTAATTACTACTATTTCTAATTGTTCTAGAATTATAATAAAAATAAGGAGAGTTTGATAAAGCAATAGTGTAGATGAAAAAAAGTCAAGTAAGGGATATAAAATAAGGAACTAACCTATACAAGTGTATACACCTAAGATTGTTACATACAATTCAGGCACAAACATGTATTTTGGTTGCTTGACCTATGAACATAAAAACGGAGCTGGTTATTGTTCAGGTTTTTTGGAAGGTGCTGTTAGGTAACCACTGCTGCTCTCTGGAACTATTAAACATTCCAGTAAAGTATTACGTAACTGTGGCTTCTGAATGACAGATGTTTAGCATTTTCTTGAAACTCTTTAGTCCTTACTGTCAACTTTAACTATTATCTGGCTCATCATGGGACTTAAAAATCTCCAAATTTAAGAGTTCTGACATCTGGTTCCAGCGATCAGTAAATAAAAGAGGAAGAAGCATGTGATATAGTCTCTTGCCTTTTCTCATGAATTTCTGACGTGAGTTCATAAAAATCACCTCACAAGTGGAAGCTCTCAACCAAAGCAAACTCAACGTAGTGCCTGTCAGATTACGTCTCTATAAATAGTGACAGCTTTGCTGATAAAAGGCTTTGATGACAACCTCACAATTCTCATTCTCCCATCTCCCTATTTTGTATTCCCTAAATATCTGGTAAATGAATTCTAAATATTTACTTCTGCTCCATATGAAATCCTACATTTAAAAAAAAATGCAGTTACAAAAATAAAAAAAGAACCAAAGTCCTGTCCTGAGTGAATAAAACACTTTTTTTTCTTTAAGGGCAAAATAAGTTAGCAAGTGTAGTTCAAAATTTCATTGACAGGATTAATTCGTGAAATCTTTGATCACATTTTTCCTTTTTGTTATACTATGACAATCTTGCTGTGGCTTCCAACTTCAATGCCTTCCTTAAGCTGGAGAAGCATCAAAATTGACAAAACAATTGTCTAAAGCTACACAATCCAACATGGTGCCACTGTCCACACGTGAATTGTGAGCACTTGAAATGTGGCTAGTCTAGACTGACACACACTGCAAGTGTAAAACACATACTGAATTTCAAGGACTAAGCACAAGAAAATAAGGAATGTAAAGTATCTCGTGAGTCATTTTTATATTGAACATATATTTAAGTGAAAATACTTTGGCTGTATTGAGTTAAGTAAAATACATTATTAAAATTTCACTAGTTTCTTTTTACTTTTTTAATATGGCTACTAGAAAATTTTAAATCACATACATAGCTCCTTTTGGGCTGACATTATATTTCCATTAAATAATACTGGTCTGCAGAGGGTTATATACTTAATAGTTTATGTAATACCCATGCCTATGTGGAGAGGACGCATTGAAATCTCAGAATTATGGATAGATCATTGATATGGTTTGGATCTGTGTCCCTGCCCAAATCTCATGTGGCATTGTAATACCCAATGTAGGAGTTGGGGCCTGGTAGGAGGTGATTGGATCATGGGGGTGGGTTACCCCCTTGGTACGGTGACAGCTGGTTGTTTAAAAGTGTGTAGCACCTCCCTCCACTGTATCTCTTGCTCCTGCTCTGGCCACGTAAGACATGCCTGCTTCCCTTTCACCTCCCATCATGATTGTAAGTTTCCTAGGGCCTCCCCAGAAGCCAACTAGATGCCAGCATCTTCCTTCCTGTATAGTATGTGCAACCGTGAGCCCATGAAACCTCCTTTCTTTATAAATTACCCAGTCTCAGGTATTTCTTTATAGCAATGTGAGAACAGACTAATACAATCATCCTTCTGGGATGTTCTATAGAAGAAAAGCAGAATACTGACCTCACAAGGTTATTATAGACTATAAATAAATAAACTATTAAATATCGATGAGCCAAAGGTGGTACCTGGCAATGTTGCAGGAAAAAGAACATTCACATGTCTAGCTACGCAGATAACATCTTTGAACACATACTTTCCCAGCAGTATGATTGTGGGTCAGTTAACTTTTATGCCTCAGTTTTTTTCACCCATAAAATGGATGTCATAATCCAACCTTGCCAGGTTGTAGTGCTTAATAAATAGAGATCATTATTAACACATTATCAATCAATGTTTTTTTCTACCATTTTCTGCTTACCAGGTGCCAGAAATTGCTCAAGAAATTCAGATTCATTTTACGTTTAATCCTCACAACAACAACAACACCAATACTAATAACAGCTAAAGCCTGTAGAGATGTGACCAGGTGCTTAGTGAAGTGCTTATCTGTGTCATCTTATAACATTGCAATGAGGTAAGAAAATAGACACAAGGTATTATTAGACACACTTTATGAATGAGAAAACTCAGGCTCAGAGAAAAAAGAAACTGCCCGAAGTCACACAATTAGGAATATATCACGACAGAGCTGAGCATCAAATTCATGGATTCAAAAGCCATTCATTCTCTTAGTCACAACAAAGTCCATCTGCACCCTCCTTCCCTTCATGGCTTTGTTCCTTCCCACCCTATTCTCTCTCCCTTTATGTTTCCTTTTCTTTTACTCTCTCTTCTCTCCAGCCACTTTTAAGATGCCAGTGTATATATGCTAATATGATTTTTTTCTCCCAGCAATGTCTACTTTGATGCGTTAACAAACTGTTTTTTAACTGTTGTTTGTTTTTCTAAGGATCTCAACCATAATTGTCTCTGCCTGTGATGTTGTATTTGCACTTTCAGCTGTGAATTAAAGTCTAGTGTGTTCCTTTTCTAGTACTGCTCCTCTCGTATATTAATCAGTGGATCAGCACTGCCACGTAGATACTTCTTGTGAGTTACATTTGAGGAATGTCAGATGTCCAGGCAAAACAGTCATAATAGCACTTCTGGTGAATTCCTAACTGACAAATATATATATATATATATCCCACATTATAAATCATAGAATTCAGTACTAAACAGCACCTTGGAGATGGTCTAGTCTAGCTCTCTACATTTTACAAAGAAGGATATTCTATCCCAGAGAGATTTTGACTTGATTTTGTTTTTCACACTGCTATCTGTCCATTAAAGTCTAGTTCCAATGAAATGTAATTTTTACCATACTATTCTCGACCCCAGACTTACTTATTTTTAATAAATTGCTCAAACTATGTTAAATACAAAGCCCCATTTAAAAAAAAAAGAAAATCAGGAAAAGCAAAGCAATATTAAAATTTGTATGGTAAAATTCTATTATTACTATTTTACAATCTGTTTATTTAAGTCTCTTGGCTGTGTATTAACTGTACTTATGTTCCCATAGTCAAGCTTAATTGGAACAGAACTTCAGTGTAGAAAAAAGCAACTTGCCTTCTTCCTCATGCTTGAATGTTCAGCAGCCAATGCAAGAATAAATGCTTAGTATCAGAGTTGCAAACCCAGCCTGCCTAATGTTGTACAACTCAAAACAACAAACATATTATCTTAGTCTGTTCAGGCTGCTATACAACGTAACACCATAGACTGGGTGACTTATAAACAACAGAAGTTTATTTCTCATAGTTCTGGGGGCTGAAAGTCCAAGATCGAGCTGCCAGCAGAGTCAGTGTCTGTTGAAGGCCTGCTGCCTTCCTGGTTCACAGACAGCTGTCTTTTCACTGGTCTTCACACAGCAGAAGGGAGGAGGAAGCTTTCTACAGTCCCTTTCATAAGAAGGACACTAATCCCATTTAATTCCTGAGGCCCTATCCCCTAACACCATTACCTTGTGGGTTAAGAGTTAACACGTGAATTTGAGGGGGACACAAACATTTAGTCTATTGCAGATGCCGAGTTGTTTGGCTCACTTCTCAGATGTACTTGTCTACTTGCACAGATGTAAGCCCTCAGTACATGTTAGGTATTATTTATACTTAAGGGCTCGAGTTTTATTGTTTTAAAAATTGTTATGGGAAATTTTTGCTCTGGGAAGGCTCAATGAAACTACCAGCATTTCTCATCCAACCTTACTAATAATTCCGTGTATACTTGTATTAAAGCTTTTCAAACATGGGGGCATCATTTTCAGTTTATCTACCCTCAATAGCAGTGAGCCATTGTATCACACCAGGGACTGATGAATATTTGGAAGCAACTTCACAGGTAAAGTTTCCTCAATATGATAGAATATTCACAAACCCTCGCTGTAGCAGCTAACTCCTACCATGTTTTATACAATCCTGCCGCATCTTTGTCACATTCCAGAACAAATTGTCATTCTGGAAAGGGGACAGAAAGAAGGGGACAGAAATTATTGTTTGCTGCCCTACATCTTTAGTATGCCAATGAAACACTGACTATAAATTTATTAATCTTGACCAGACTAGAATAAATTCAATAGAAATAACATTACTTTGTGGCAACCAAGTACATGTTGACATCCCTCTACCCTCTGAAGCTGGCTATGTGTCCTTCTGATCCATGTCTCTAGCAGAGGAAACTCAGTCTTTCCCATCTCATAGGGTCATTTGTTCTTGGGAGAGTTAGATATATTTTCCAAATGTACTCTCTAGTGAGTGATTGGAAAGAAATCACTGGCCTCGTTATCTTCAAAGAATACCAACAGAGCATGCATCTACAACCTGCAGGATTCTGGGCATCATATAAAACCAGATAGGCAGATGCTGACCTGTCCTCACTCTAGAAGGTAACACAGATGCCCATACTGAGGATACATATAGGTTCCAAGCATATGCTTCTGTTTCTAATGATGGACACACCAGTCAGTTAAATAACTAAAATATTGATTTTTAATAATATTGATTTTTGTTCTTTATTTATATAGTAAATCCCATAGAACAGCATCAGGAACTCTCCTAAGAGAATATGTTTTCAAAACCTGTGTTGACTACTATTTTGTGTAAAGATTGAGCGATAAATTCAACTTGAATTACAACTTGGTATCTGTCTATAGCTTCCACCTCTCAAATCAATCAAACTTTGGTGCAAGAAGACAGATTCCTGAGGGATATGAGGTGGACGTCCCAGGGAATAAATACTATACAATATATCAGGCATATCCCTTTCATAAAATAGAGAGAATAGCTTAATTGGAAGGAAATAGATCCATATTTATCCTATTACCCAAGGCCTAATAGCTTGTTTGAATGTGTTCCCTTTGAGGGCAGTCACTCTTGGATGCCTGTTGATCTCACCCACATGTTAACAGTCTCCTGGTTTCCCAATTCTAAATTCTCTATTTCTAGAGGTCCCCAGGGTGGGCGACATGTTCTCATAGCGGGTTTTCTTGTTTCCCTTCAGCATGCTGGTTGAAATCCTATTCCTTTAAACAGCTTCTGCACATTGTTGCCTCCAGAGTTCTCAGTGAGAACAAAGATATCCACCTGGGGGCTCAAGGTGGAACCTGGTTCCATCCTCCCCAAACTGTGAGCTGAGGGGCTTGGGGGTGCCAAGACAGCACTGTGATCCTCTCAGGCCTCATGGAAGTGGAGCAACAATGGTATGTTTTACACAAAAATAGGATGCCCCAGTTTCCTCAGGCTGGCATACAAGTGGATTCTGAAATAGTACTGCTCATATCCCAAACATTCCAGAATCCTCTCACAAAGCAAGACAAACCAGCCATGAAGCTGCACCTACCAAGCATTGGGTGGTTTCTCCTCTGCCAGGCTTCACCCCCTCCCTACATCCTCTTACACAAAGTGAGATGATGAAAAATAGATGCCTGACTGTTGAACCACCAACTACAGCTAGGCAGCGATTAGCCAGGAAATTGCAGAATAATGTCTAATGTGTGTTGAGTACCTAAGTTAAACCAGGCACTAAGTACCTGATGGGCTTGAATCCTGGCTCTGTCACATCTAGCTGTGTGACCTCAGCAAATTTCTAACTCCTCTATGCCCCCTTTTCTTCAGCTGTAAGATAGAGATAATAATAATAACAATGATCCCTGTTTCATAGGGTTGATGTGAGGACTAAAGGATTCAGATATAAAGTGCTTAAGATAATGTCTGATACGTAAAAAGCATGACGTTTTCAGCTGTTATTGCTTCTCTCAATAACCCTCTAAGGACTAATATTATTTTCAATTTAGAGATGAGAAAACTAAGGTATAGAGAAGTAATGTAACTTATCCAAGGTAACCCAACTAATTGATAATAGAGCTGGGAGTCAAATGCAAAGATTCCAGCACTAGAGTCCAAGCTCTTCACCACCATCCTCTTGCCCTGTTACGTTCTCCCACCCTCCACCTCCACCAAAAATCAATTCCATTAAAAGTCTTACATAATTCCCAGTTGAATTTTCTACGTGATTCTCTTCAGTTTCCTCTAGTGGGGCAGAGAGGGAACAAGAAATAGTAAATAAGCCGGGCACAGTGGCTCACGCCTGTAATCCCAGCACTTCGGGAGGTCGAGGCAGGTGGATCACGAGGTCAGGAGATTGAGACCATCCTGGCCAACATGGTGAAACCCCGTCACTACTAAAAATACGAAAATTAGCCGGGCGTGGTGGTGGGTGCCTGTAGTCCCAGCTACTGGGGACGCTGAGGCAGGAGAATTGCTTGAACCCGGGAGGTGGAGATTGCAGTGAGGCGAGATTGTGCCACTGTACTCCAGCCCGGCGACAGAGCGAGACTCCATCTCAAAAAAATAAAATAAAATAAAATAAACAAACAACAACAAAAAAGATAGTAAATAAAGAGCCCCCACTCACCAAAGCTTCTAGCAGTACCCTTTGCAAATATGTCTTCTCTCAAAGGCATTTATTATCCGTTTTTAAACAACTAATGCTACGTTTCTAACATCTGTAATCACCAGTGACCATTCCTCTAATTTTTTGCCCTGTGTTATTTTATTTATTTAATGCTCCAGCACTAACACTGCCTTCCCCTCCGGCTTCCCCACTGTGGTTGGGCGGCTGTCCTTAACTTTCTTCTTTTGGACTTCATTCCATCAGGTAAGCTGTAACCAAAGCTCTGAACCATAAAACTTGGGCAGCCCTCCCCCTAGTGGTGATGCAGAGAATATCATAAAATTTCATAGTTTACAAAAGATTCACCATCAAAACCTACTTATTCCTTTGAAAGTCATTACAGAAAGAAGCAGCAGACGAGTGGGGAATACCAAGTGACAAGGATGGAATAGGTTAGGATGCCCCCTAAAAGCTTAGGCACTTCAGTCACCTGGAGGATGAATAAAAAACAAGATTGAAGAGAGAGGGGGGAAAAAAGCTCAAGTTTACAAGGGAGGTGCTTGTCATACATACAAAGTTCTTAAGTCAAAAGGGAGAAAGTTGTGTTAGGAAGTCGGATGAGAAATAAAGGAAGGCCACTGAGACTGGAATGCAGAGAAGAGAGAATTAGGCCAAGCCAGCACATGCAAGCTCTTCTTGGCAAAGTTTAGGATTGGAGTCTCATGTCTAAAAGCAGTGGGAAGCAAGTAAAGGTCTTTCATCAAGGAAGCTACACGACAAGACTAGAATTTTTTGCAGATTCCTAAAATCATATCTAATCATGCCGAGGTAGCAGTAAGAGTCATTTCCAATCCAGTGATTTTGTTTTCCCCATTATCTTCATTTTATATTTCAGGGCACAGGCAAGACTAAACCAACAGCAGTAGAGACCTGCTGTCTTAGCAGAGACAGAAAGAGAAATTCTTTTACTGGGAAGCAAGGGATATTTCTAACTCAGCATTCCCTGCTGGGTAGCTGTCAGCTCCGTCTGGAAATGGTGAAAGTTACTGATCAGAATAACAAGTAATAATTTCTTGGTAATCTTCCCCTCTGTGAAGGGAAAAACAATAAATGTTTCTCTGTAGTTACAACACACTTGTTTATCCATTTACTTATCCAAATGGCTTGGGAGTCTCAGAGGAGCCTGACATTTGATGGTGCCAAAGCTCTATCCATCCTTAGCCCCTTCTCCATGAAACCTTCCCAGCTGTGATCTGACTCTTTTTTCTCTGCTCTCCTACAGTAACTGATATCACTGCTTTGAGTCTAACAGTCAAATCTTATTTAAAATGACCAAAAGAGAAACTGTGAGTTCCCCTCCCCACTCAACCTGCTCACATAGGAAGAGCACCAGGTAGAGATGAAGGCAGAAATGGGGCGATGCATCTACAAACCAAGGGGGGCCACGGATTTCCAGCAACCACCAGAACCTAGGAGAGAGGCAGTGTCCTAGTCCACTTGCGCTGCTGTAACAGAATACGAGTCTCAGTAATTTATGAAGAACAGAAATCTATTTCTCACCACTCTGGAGGCTGGGAAGTCCAAGATCAAGGAACCAGCAGGTTCAGTCATCTGGTGAGGGCAGCTCCTCCGGAGGGGAGGAGTGCTATGTGCTCACGTGGCAGAAGTTGTATGGGACTGAATGCTGTGTGAAGCCTCTACCATACAGGACTTAATTGCATTCACAAGAGAGGAGCCCTCAGGGCCTCATCAGCTCATCAGCTCTTAAAAGCCTCACCTCTTAATACTGTCACAGGTGCGGTGGCTCACACCTGTAATCCCAGCACTTTGGGAGGCTGAGGCGGGTGGATCACAAGGACTGGAGATAGAGACCATCCTGGCTAACATGGTGAAACCTCGTCTCTACTAAAAATACAAAAAATTAGGCTGAGGCAAGAGAATGGTGTGAACCCGGGAGGCAGAGCTTGCAGTGAGCCAAGATCGCACCACTGCACTCCAGCCTGGGCGACAGAGCAAGACTCCGTCTCAAATAAATAAATAAATAAATAAAGTAAATAAGTAAATACTGTCACATTGGCAGCCCCTCAATTTTGGAAAGGATCCATTCAAACCATAGCATGAAGCAGATTCTCTCTCACAGACCTCAGAGGGCATCAATCCTAGCAACAGACAGCTTGATCTCAGACTTCTAGCCTCCAGAATCATGAGAATAAATTCTGTTGTTTAAACCACATAGTTTGTGCTACTTTGTTAATATAGCTCTAGAAAGCTAATGCAGACTTTGGTCCCAGCCTCCCTCATCTAAGGAAATGTCACCACTCTGTCCAAAAAAACAAGGTCAGAAAGTTAAGAGTCATCCTTGACTTGCCAGTTCCCTTACACACACACACACACACACACACACACATACACTCCTCCCCATATCCAAACCATTAATAAGTAGCCCATCAATGAGTAACATTGACCCTTTCCTTCCATTTCCATCCCTACCCCTTAGTTTAAGCCTCTATTACTTTTTTCCTGAGCTACTACTAAAGATTGTGTTAGTTTCCTGACTTCCTGTTTAAAGCCTTCCAGTGGTTTTCATCACATTTAAAATAAAATCCATACTCATCCTAATAGCCTGCTAGGACACACGTGACATTGTCCTGTTCATTTATTTGGCTTTATCTCTTATCCTCCTAACTCCCCATCCTTCAGGACACTAACTCTTTTCTTTTTGGCTAAAGACCATCAAGCCTATTCTCACCTTCAGGGCCTTTGCACTAGCTGTTCATTTGAGTCTGGGGTGTTATTTATCCAGGTATTTGCATGGTTGGCTTCTTCTAGTCCTTCAGACCTTGGTTCAAATGGCAATCTCTTCAATGAGGCTCTCCCTGATTACCTAATCTGAAGTAATTCATCAGTCCCCCTGTGTCACATCATCATTTCACTTTCTACTCGGTACTTTCTGTTACTTACTATTTTATTTATGGTCAATTGAAAGTATTGACTGAGCTTCTGCTCTGTGCTGGAAGCTCTTCCAGGCACTTAGGCATATAATGCCGGAAACACAAACACCATCCTTGTTCTCAAGTTTACATTCCAATAAGAGTAAACGGATAAATCACTTTTCCCTCTGTTTCTCTGGTTTATTCACTTTTTAATTGTCTGCCCATTCCTCTCCCACTAGAATATAAACCAGAAGACATCAGGGTCCTTTTCTGCCTTGTTCACCTCTGTGTCCCCAAGACCTTAATTAGGTCCTGGAACATGGTTATTCCTCAGTAAATATTTATTGAATAAATTAAAGGAAAAAAAAGAATGGATGATATGGTACTTGCAACATGACATTACAAACTTAGATCTCAACAGTACCATTGAGCAAACCAGTTTGCGTACCAGAATCTCAGTTAACTGATATGCACATTTGGGAATAACAACTAACATTAAGGTGATCATGTGAATAAAAGAAGATTCTGTTTGTAATATTTCGCATGGTGTGCCGCACATGGGGAGAGGGGATAGGGCATAGTAAGTAATGAATGAATTACAATTTATGAAAGTAATAAGGAAGGCTTTTTTTGAAACCTAAAAATTATGACTGGCTTCTTAGGTAAATGTTTAGTTTTACCTAGTGTCTTAATTTCCCAGACATCTTTCCTTTCTCTGCACTGCTACACAATCTCTTTCTTGCAGGACTTGTGATTTTTCTAGTTTAAATCATAGGTATTCCAAAACATGACCCATCTGTAATAAGAAACCCCTTGAGGGTAAGATCCACTTTTTTTTAAATAAAGAATTACATACAGCCTTATATTAACTATTTCTCTTGGTAATTGACTATCTCCTCAACCCCACTGCAATCTCCTTGCAGAGAAAATAACTCTCAGCCATCTTTCAGCTGCCATACAGCCAACTCATCACTGCCACGCAAAAATCTCCTTATCAATTCTAGGTACACAGTTGGTCCTCAGTCATCAAATACTCGTCAACTGAGTGGGACTGAATTTGGTAGGCAGCTTCTCAGATAGCTCTCAATACTCCCCACTGCCTGATATTCCCGAGTTTTGTTATCATCTATTGAATGTGGGATGGACGTAGTAACTGGCTTTTAAAAAATGGAATGGGGAAGAAGTGATGTTATGTCACTTCCAATATTAGTTTACAACAAAACCCTGTGACTCCTACCTTCTGCATTCTCCCTGTCCACCCTTCCTCTAGGGAAGGCAAGCTGCTATGTTGGGCAGCCCTCGGGAGAGGCCCACATGACATGGGACTGAGGTCTCCAATCGACATCCTGCTAGGCCTCAGGCCTTACGTCAAGAGAACGTGATCCTCTCTGACTTGAACCTTGAGAAGACTGCAGCTCTGAAGGACACCTTGATGGCAGTCATGTGAGAGGCACTGAGCCATGCATGCCTAGTGAATACATTCCTAGATTCTGAGATAATGAACTTCTCTTAAGCCCCTAAGTTTGGAGACAATTTCATACATAGCAACAGAAAACTGATGTAGAGCATTGAGTAGTTGCTCAGTAAATATTCTTAGCATGATCAAATAAATATCTTCTGGTTCCTTACAGATAATTAAGATGTATAAATTTAGAAACTTAGCAAAGTACCTTCTTTGATTTTATTTTGCAATCTAAAACTATAGAAACATAAGTATAGAAATCAGTGATATTTTAGTCAAGTAACTTTTTTTTTTTTTTTTTTTTTTTGAGACGGAGTCTCGCTCTGTCGCCCAGGCTGGAGTGCAGTGGCACGATCTCGGCTCACTGCAAGCTCCGCCTCCTGGGTTCACGCCATTCTCCTGCCTCAGCCTCCCGAGTAGCTGGGACTACAGGCGCCCGCTACCACACCCGGCTAATTTTTTGTATTTTTAGTAGAGACGGGGTTTCACCGTGTTAGCCAGGATAGTCTCGATCTCCTGACCTCGTGATCCGCCCGCCTCGGCCTCCCAAAGTGCTGGGATTACAGGCGTGAGCCACCGCGCCCGGCCTAGTCAAGTAACTTTTTGTGATGACACTATGTGTCAAGAAATGAATGTGATAGTGTCCAACTCCAAAATGGAGCTTCCAGTCTAGAGGACACACACTCAATTTTCTTATTTTCTTGGTTGTCTCCATATGACTCATGTGGCCTGTAACAAGTTCAGGGTAAAAGAAAACTTAATATAAACCTGATAATTATTTTTAAAGAGGATCAAGTCAGAAAAACCTGTATATAAGTCCTGGCTCTCTACTGACAAAGAGACCCAAGGGAGTGGGTAAATCTCTTCAAGTCCTTAATTTCTTCAACAGGAAAACAGTCATCATGATACTGACTTTGTTAAGGATTTCTACCCCAGCTTGCAAATTACTAATCCAAAGAAACTAAGTAATATTTATGGTCTCATTTACCATGCCTCCAAAAACAGAATCATCAAATAGGAAAACGCAGGTAAGGTCAACTATGAGGATCCCACAGAAAAGTAAGTAACTTGGGGTAGAAGAACAGAAGGCTACGGGCAGGAATTCCTGACTGAGCATGACTATAACCAAACCTATAAAATTAATTCCAATATGCATAGGTCACAGACTTTTTCTCCATATCCCTTAAACACATATGGAAACCAGAATCATTTACAGTTTGAGAAACATAAACTTAAAACACTAATTAATTCATAAAACAGATAATAAACATAAGAAACTTGTAAACCTGAGAAATGGTATGGAATGAAATGAAAATATAGAAATATATAACTGAAGGGGCTTTAAAAATCCAAAGCTTATCTGAAAACCTTTTTTAAAAAACTCTAGTAAAAGGCAAAATCAATGTTACAAAGTTTATTCATCAAAACTTGTATGTTTCAGTCTTTTGGTGCCCATGTACCTTCAGTTTACACACAATTCTAACAAAGATGGGAATCTGATTTTCCAGTCCTCTCTTGCTTAGGCTCAAACAGCCGCATAGTCAGATAAGCTGAAAGTACAGAGAAGCAATAGTCTAACAGAAAAAACATAATTGGCAAAAGCCTTAAAAAGTAGCAATCTAGGGGGTGGAGCCAAGATGGCCGAATAGGAACAGCTCCAGTCTACAGCTCCCAGAATGAGCGATGCAGAAGACGGGTGATTTCTGCATTTCCAACTGAGGTACCGGGTTCATCTCACTGGGGAGTGCTGGACAGTGGGTGCAGGACCGTGGGTGCAGCTCACCATGTGTGAGCCGAAGCAGGGCGAGGCATCACCTCACCCAGGAAGTGCAAGAGGTCAGGGAATTCCCTTTCCTAGTCAAAGAAAGGGGTGACAGACAGCACCTGGAAAATCACGTCACTCCCACCCAAATACTGCGCTTTTCCAACGGGCTTCACAAACAGCATACCAGGAGATTATATCCCACACCTGGCTCGGAGGGTCCTACACCCATGGAGCCTCACTCATTGCTAGCACAGCAGTCTGAGATCAAACTGCAAGGCGGCAGCGAGGCTGGGGGAGGGGCACCCGCCATTGCTCAGGCTTGAGTAGGTAAACAAAGTGGCCAGGAAGCTCGAACTGGGTGGAGCCCACCACAGCTCAGGGAGGCCTGCCTGCTTCTGTAGGCTCCAACTCTGGGGGCAGGGCACAGACAAACAAAAGACAGCAATAACCTCTGCAGACTTAAATGTCCCTGTCTGACAGCTTTGAAGAGAGTAGTGGTTCTCCCAGCATGCAGCTTGAGATCTGAGAACAGGCAGACTGCCTCCTCAAGTGGGTCCCTGACCCCCAGTAGCCTAACTGGGAGGCACCTCCCAGTAGGGGTGGACTGACACCGCACACGACCGGGTACTCCTCTGAGACAAAACTTCCAGAGGAACGATCAGGCAGCAACATTTGCAGTTCACCAATATCCGCTCTTCTGCAGCCACTGCTGCTGATACCCAGGCAAACAGGGTCTGGAGTGGATCTACAGTAAACTCCAACAGACCTGCAGCTGAGGGTCCTGACTATTAGAAGGAAAACTAACAAACAGAAAGGACATCCACACCAAAAACCCATCTGTATGTCACCATCATCAAAGACCAAAGGTAGATAAAACCACAAAGATGGGGAAAAAACAGAGCAGAAAAACTGGAAACTCTAAAAATCAGAGCTCCTCTCCTCCTCCAAAGGAACGCAGCTCCTCACAGGAACGGAACAAAGCTGGACGGAGAATGACTTTGACGAGTTGAGAGAGGAAGGCTTCAGAAGATCAAACTACTCTGAGCTAAAGGATGAACCTCGAACCAATGGCAAAGAAGTTAAAAACTTTGAAAAAAAATGAGACGAATGGATAACTAGAATAACCAATGCAGAGAAGTCCTTAAAGGACCTGATGGAGCTGTAAACCACGGCACGAGAACTACGTGACAAATGCATAAGCCTCAGTAACCGATGCGATCAACTGGAAGAAAGGGTATCAGCGATGGAAGACGAAATGAATGAAATGAAGCGAGAAGGGAAGTTTAGAGAAAAAAGAATAAAAAGAAACAAACAAAGCCTCCAAGAAATAAGGGACTATGTGAAAAGACCAAATCTATGTCTAATTGGTGTACCTGAAAGTGACGGGGAGAATGGAATCAAGTTGGAAAACACTCTGCAGGATATTATCCAGGAAAACTTCCCCAATCTAGCAAGGCAGGCCAACATTCAAATTCAGGAAATACAGAAAACGCCACAAAGATACTCCTTGAGAAGAGCAACTCCAAGACACATAATTGTCAGATTCACCAAAGTTGAAATGAAGGAAAAAATGTTAAGGGCAGCCAGAGAGAAAGGTCAGGTTACCCACAAAGGGAAGCCCATCAGACTAACAGCTGATCTCTCAGCAGAAACTCTACAAGCCAGAAAAGAGTGGGGGTCAATATTCAACATTCTTAAAGAAAAGAATTTTCAACCCAGAATTTCATATCCAGCCAAACTAAGCTTCATAAGTGAAGGAGAAATAAAATACTTTACAGACAAGCAAATGCTGAGAGATTTTGTCACCACCAGGCCTGCCCTACAAGAGCTCCTGAAGGAAGCACTAAACATGGAAAGGAACAACCGATACCAGCCAGTGCAAAAACACACCAAATTGTAAAGACCATCAAGGCTAGGAAGAAACTGCATCAACTAACGAGCAAAATAACCAGCTAACATCATAATGACAGGATCAAATTCACACATAACAATATTAACCTTAAATGTAAATGGGCTAAATGCTCCAATTAAAAGGCACAGACTGGCAAACTGGATAAAGAGTCAAGACACATCAGTGTGCTGTATTCAGGAAACCCATCTCACGTGCAGAGACACACATAGGCTCAAAATAAAGGGATGGAGGAAGATCTACCAAGCAAATGGAAAACAAAAAAAGGCAGGGGCTGCAATCCTAGTCTCGGATAAAACAGACTTTAAACCAACAAAGATCAAAAGAGACAAAGAAGGCCACTACATAATGGTAAAGGGATCAATTCAACAAGAAGAACTAACTATCCTAAATGTATATGCACCCAATACAAGAGCACCCAGATTCACAAAGCAAGTCCTTAGTGACCTACAAAGAGACTTACACTCCCACACAATAATAATGGGAGACTTTGATACCCCACTGTCAACATTAGACAGATCAATGAGACAAAGTTAACAAGGATATCCAGAAATTGAACTCAGCTTTGCACCAAGAGGACCTAATAGACATCTATAGAACTCTCCACCCCAAATCAACAGAATATACATTCTTTTCAGCACCACACCACAACTATTCTAAAATTGACCACATCGTTGGAAGTAAAGCACTCCTCAGCAAATGTAAAAGAACAGAAATTATAACAAACTCTGAGACCACAGTGCAATCAAACTAGAAATCAGGATTAAGAATCTCACTCAAAACCACTCAATTACATGGAAACTGAACAACCTGCTCCTGAATGACTACTGGGAACATAACAAAATGAAAGCAGAAATAAAGATGTTCTTCGAAACCAGCAAGAACAAAGACACAACATACAGAATCTCTGGGACAAATTCAAAGCAGTGTGTAGAGGGAAATTTATAGCACTAAATACCCACAAGAGAAAGCAGGAAAGATCTAAAATTGGCACCCTAACATCACAATTAAAAGAACTAGAGAAGCAAGAGCAAACACATTCAAAAGCTAGCAGAAGGCAAGAAATAACTAAGATCAGAGCAGAACTGAAGGAAATAAAGACACAAAAAACCCTTCAAAAATCAATGAATCCAGGAGCTGATTTTTTGAAAAGATCAACAAAATTGATAGACCATTAGCAAGACTAATAAAGAAGAAAAGAGAGAAGGATCAAACAGACGCAAATAAAAAATGACAAAGGGGATATCACCACCAATCCCACAGAAATACAAACTACCATCAGAGAATACTACAAACACCTCTATGCAAATAAACTAGAAAATCTAGAAGAAATGGATAAATTCCTCGACACATACACTCTCCCAAGACTAAACAAGGAAGAAGTTGAATCTCTGAATAGACCAATAACAGGATCTGAAATTGAGGCAATAATTAATAGCTTAGCAACCAAAAAAAGTCCAGGACTAGATGGATTCACAGCCGAATTCTACCAGAGGTACAAGGAGGAGCTGGTACCATTCCTTCTGAAACTATTCCAATCAATAGAAAAAGAGGGAACCCTCCCTAACTCATTTTATGAGGCCAGCATCATCCTGATACCAAAGCCCAGCAGAGACAAAACAAAAAAAGAGAATTTTAGACCAATATCCTTGATGAACATTGATGCAAAAATCCTCAATAAAATACTGGCAAACCAAATCCAGCAACACATCAAAAAGCTTATCCACCATGATCAAGTGGGCTTCATCCCTGGGATGCAAGGCTGGTTCAACATATGAAAATCAATAAATGTAATCCAGCATATAAACAGAACCAAAGACAAAAACCACACGATTATCTCAATAGATGCAGAAAAAGGTCTTTGACAAAATTCAGCAACCCTTCATGCTAAAAACTCTCAATAAATTAGGTATTGATGGGACGTATCTCAAAATAATAAGAGCTCTCTATGACAAACCCACAGCCAATATCATTCTGAATGGACAAAAACTAGAAGCATTCCCTTTGAAAACTGGCACAAGACAGGGATGCCCTCTCTCACCACTCCTATTCAACATAGTGTTGGAAGTTCTGGCCAGGGCAGTCAGGCAGGAGAAGGAAATAAAGGGCATTCAATTAGGAAAAGAGGAAGTCAAATTGTCCCTGTTTGCAGATGACATGATTGTATATCTAGAAAACCCCATGGTCTCAGCCCAAAATCTCCTTAAGCTGATAAGCAACTTCAGCAAAGTCTCAGGATACAAAATCAATGTACAAAAATCACAAGCATTCTTATACACCAATAACAGACAAACAGAGAGCCAAATCATGAGTGAACTCCCATTCACAATTGCTTCAAAGAGAATAAAATACCTAGGAATCCAACTTACAAGGGATGTGAAGGACCTCTTCAAGGAGAACTACAAACCACTGCTCAATGAAATAAAAGAGGATACAAACAAAAGGAAGAACATTCCATGCTCATGGGTAGGAAGAATCAATATCGTGAAAATGGCCATACTGCCCAAGGTAATTTATAGATTCAATGCCATCCCCATCAAGCTACCAATGACTTTCTTCACAGAATTGGAAAAAACTACTTCAAAGTTCATATGGAACCAAAAAAGAGCCCACATTGCCATGTCAATCCTAAGCCAAAAGAACAAAGCTGGAGGCATCAGGCTACCTGACTTCAAACTATACTACAAGGCTACAGTAACCAAAACAGCACGGTACTGGTACCAAAATAGAGATGTAGACCAATGAAACAGAACAGAGCCCTCAGAAATAATGCCACTTATCTACAACTATCTGATCTTTGACAAACCTGACAAAAACAAGCAATGGGGAAAGGATTCCCTATTTAATAAATGGTGCTGGGAAAACTGGCTAGCCGTATGTAGAAAGCAGAAACTGGATCCCTTCCTTACACCTTATACAAAAATTAATTCAAGATGGATTAAAGACTTACATATTAGACCTAAATCCATAAAAACCCTAGAAGAAAACCTAGGCAATACCATTCAGGACATAGGCATGGGCAAGGACTTCATGTCTAAAACATCAAAAGCAATGGCAACAAAAGCCAAAATTGACAAATGGGATCTAATTAAACTAAAGAGCTTCTGCACTAATTAAACTAAAGAGCAAAAGAAACCACCATCAGAGTTAATAGGCAACCTACAGAATGGGAGAAAATTTTTGCAACCTGCTCATCTGACGGAGGGCTAATATCCAGAATCTACAATGAACTCAAACAAATTTACAAGAAAAAAACAAACAACCCCATCAAAAAGTGGGTGAAGGATATGAACAGACACTTCTCAAAAGAAGACATTTATGCAGCCAAAAAACACATGAAAAAATGCTCATCATCACTGGCCATCAGAGAAATGCAAATCAAAACCACAATGAGATACCATCTCACACCAGTTAGAATGGCAATCTTTAAAAAGTCAGGAAACAACAGGTGCTGGAGAGGATGTGGAGAAATAGGAACACTTTTACACTGTCAGTGGGACTGTAAACTAGTTCAACCATTGTGGAAGTCGGTGTGGTGATTCCTCAGGGATCTAGAACTAGAAATACCATTTGACCCAGCCATCCCATTACTGGGTATATACCCAAAGGATTATAAATCATGCTGCTATAAAAGACACATGCACATGTATGTCTATTGCTGCACTATTCACAATAGCAAAGACTTGGAACCAACCCAATTGTCCAACAATGATAGACTGGATTAAGAAAATGTGGCACATATACAACATGGAATACTATGCAGCCATAAAAAATGATGAGTTCATGTCCTTTGTAGGGACATGGATGAAGCTGGAAACCATCATTCTCAGCAAACTATCGCAAGGACAGAAAACCAAACACCGCATGTTCTCACTCATAGGTGGGAATTGAACAATGAGAACACATGGACACAGGAAGGGGAACATCACACACTGGGGACTATTGTGGCGTGGGGGGAGGGGGGAGGGATAGCATTAGGAGATATACCTAATGCTAAATGAGGAGTTAATGGGTGCAGCACACCAACATGGCACATGTATACATATGTAACTAACCTGCACATTGTGCACATGTACCCTAAAACTTAAAGTATAATAATAATAAAAAAAGAAGAAAAAAATAAGTAGCAATCTGAGGCCATTTGATAAAGAGAAAGGAAGACCTGTATTTCCCAATAGCATCAATGTATGCATCACTATTTTATAGAAGTGGGTAAGTATTCTTATTAAACTAAGTGTTTCCAAAAATGCTAAAATTATGTTTTGCATTTTATTTCCCTAAACTTGGAAATGTTCCATAACTTTTAAAAAATGTTCTTATTTGGCCTTGAGAAATATATATGATGCCACATTTCAGTCATCTATTGAATTCAGGTATCAATTCTCCTAACTTGGTGGCAGCAGACAAAATATTAAATAAATGCATATAAAGGGATTACAGACACCTAATGAGTCACCGTGGGACACAAGGCTGTGTAAAGTAGGCCCTAACCTTTGATGCTGACACCCAGAAAGATGAGCATGGCTGTGCTCAGCAAGTCCCTTGGGACTCTCAGGCAGAAGGTTCTGCAGTTGGGCACATAACCACCTGAGAAAGTAGTTTCAAGCTGCTAGCATCCAGATTTTTCTTTCTAGGTGTGTTGAGAGGAAAGAGAGGGATACATCATGGATTATTTTTCTGCAATATCACACTGTACTTTCCTAGTGTAGACAGGGTCCTCAATCAATTTGACCTATGTTGTCAATTGTTCTATTTGCAAGTCTGTTAACCAAGAGGTACTTTCCTACCTAATCATTTTCTCCCAGTGGTTTGTTAAGGGACTCACACTGCATGGAAACAATCTGAAGGACATTCTCCACTGGCCCCTAGAGATCTACTCTCTACTCTGCTCTGGGCTCTGAAAGGCTGATCTTAAAAGCCTGCCTCAAAACCCACCTGGCTTCCAGGTGGGATAGCCATGAGAGATAGAAGCAAGAGAATAGAGAGCAGGAGGAAAGGACACTGGCATCTTGTACCTCCGGTTTTTATTCTCTGAACTACTTGTTGGAGGTGGCTTCTTAATTGTTATTAACTAATCTATTTGCATGCAGTAAAATCCATTTTACTCATACCATTTGATGACTTTTGACAAAAATGTACACCTGTGTAACCACTGCCACAATCAAGAAAGAAAGCTTTCTATTACCATAAAATGTTTTCTACTTCTTTCTTGCCACAAGTCCCTATCTCCCCAGCCCCAGGCAACAACTGATCTCATTTCTGTCATTATGGATTAGTTTTACCTTCATTAGAATTTAATATAAATGGAATCATAGAGTATGAACTCTTTGGTTCAACATAATTATTTTGAGATGTATCTATGTTGTTGAGTCTATCAATAGTTCATTACATTTTATTGCTTTGCAGTAGTCCATCTGGCCTATCACATCAAAGACTGTGACTACTGTCATTAGGTCTTCTACAACTAGCATTCTCCGCAGTTCCACCATCCTTGTTGATTGCCCTTCAGTCTGACACCACCTTTGTAAATAGGACCTATACTGAACCCTTCTCTATGATATGTTCTGTCTGTCTTCTGCTGGGTCTTTAACTGACCCACAATCACTTAGGAAATACAATATTAGAAGAGTATATAAACTTTTTATTCTCTAAAGAAATAAAAGTTTTTATAGGCATTGTCTCAGTCTATTTGGTGATGCTATAATGAAATACCACAGACTGGGGAATTTGTAGAGAGCAAAAATGTTTCCTCACAGTTCAGGAGGCTGGGAAGTCCAAAATCAAGGTACTGGAATTTTGTGAGGACCTTCTTGTTGTGTCCTCACATGATGGAATGCAGAAGGGCAACAGACAGCTGATTGCTACCAGAAGCCTCTTTTCTAAGGACCTTAATCCCATTAACAAGAGAAAAGCCCTCATGGACTAATCACCTCTTAAAGGCCCTACCTCTTAAGAGCATCACAATGGCAACACCTGACTCTTGGAGACAACACATTCAAACCACAGCAGGCATGATCCTGACATCTTTTGTTATGTCCCATTGTGGCAAAGAAGTAGGTACCAGCCTTTTTTTAACCACAAAAAGAAGAGAAATGTGGAGATATCCTGCTCTTTGCCTATGATAGTTGGAGGTAAAATGGTCTAAAACCTTAAATGTATAATCCTTTAATGTTCTTTTAATTATTTAAAAATAGTTTATTTCTTCAGACTATAAAAGATATGTGTGTTAAATGAATATTTTTGATACTTGGAAAATGCAGAAAACTATAAAGAAAAAATAAAAATCATCCATAAACTCACCATCCTGTGATAAACACAGAATATTTCTTTCAAATCCATTTTTATTTAATGATTATCCATATGCACCTATTTTAAATAAATTAGATTCCCAGGGTAGTTTTGTATCCTGCCCATTTCCAACTAAATATTATTGCCAGCATTTTCATTATCATTAAATATTATTTCAGAGCGTTATTTTTAATGGCCATATAAATCTTACATTGTCTAACACATGTGCTCGATTACTTTTCCATTGTTTGTAATTTACTGCTTCTAACAGGGATCTAAATTTTGTAGAAAGCAAACCAAGATTCAGTTCACTCTTTGGCCATTATGATGGTGTTCTTTGACATTTGGGGCCAGCCTAGTTCCTAAATAGAATTTAAAATCAAGGGATTTAACAATTGAGAGAAAGGTGCTTGACAGCTAATCGAGGAGAACAGTCATTTGGGGAATATTCACTGGGCCTAACAAGGAAAATCGTGGGGTTCTCAGACTCCACCTCCAGATAACTTCTAAAGCCTGCCCTGATAAGGTTCAATTAAGATGAGAAAGATCAGGTAACTTTGCAGGAAGACCGTAATTCCTGCAATACCAAATGTCAAATGTTGCCATTTTCGCTGTTCTGGGTGACTGCCTTGTTATTTTTGAGGGTTTTAAGGGTAGTATTTGTCAATGGCAGCATCACTGCCTTCTCAAAGTAATTAACTTTGTACCCAAAAATAAACTTAATTGTTTCACCACTGGTGTATTAAGCACCATGGGAGGGATGTACCATTTTCTTTGGAAATAAATCTGATTTCTTCAGTCTCCCGAGTTATTTCTCCAGGAACCATGTTATTGTCCTGTAAAATGGTCCACCTCCCCATTGTCTCCTAAGTAGCAGTTAGCTGGGGAGAAAACAGTTATACTGATATATGAAGTTGGAGGCAGATGCCAAGCTAATTGATCTGAGTATGTTAAATGGGAGGAAATACTTCCAAGAATCAATAGAGGTGCTAATTTGACTAATTGTTGGATAGTGTTTCTTTTTCAAGTGAGTGATTTTCCCAATTACTGTTTATCATGTTTTTTTTTTTTTTGCCCTGAGTTTATCAGTTTTAACTTTACTAAACCTTCCATAATATTGGCTTCCAATGTGTCTTTACCCCTAAAGTTTTAATTGGCCATCTGGTGACAGGTTGTTTTCCTGGATGTGCTGATCTACGGTACAAAATCTAGGCCTGGCCTGTTACCAAGATGACTCCAGCAGAGAAAATTTTCTACCAATGGAATTGAAAACAAAAACAAGAGTTCTCGTCTTATTAGAGTTGAAGGACCAAGGAATAGAAGCTTAAGCATACTATTTAAAGTTACAAGGGCAACCGATAGACAAATTAAAGATGAACCCCTTATTGATTTACAAACTAGGAAGCGGAATGTAGAAGGGGTGGATAGTAAACTATTTCCATACCTTTCCAGATGTGTGTGTATGGGGGGACATCAATAGATATTGCTTATGACTGATGATTCAGAACACGGTCAACAATGGATGCAAGGAGTGGAAGTGAGAAGGAAGGAGGGAGAAAAGGAAAGAGATTTTTATTTTTATTTTTTTAACTCCACTATGTAATTGTATTAGTCCATTTTCATGCTGCTGATAAAAACATACTCAAGACTGGGTAATTTATAAAGAAAAAAATGGTTTAATGGACTCACAGTTCCACATGACTGGGAGGCCTCATAATCATGATGGAAGGCAAAAGGCACATCTTACATGGTGGCAGACCAGAGAGAATGAGAATCTAGTAAGAGAGGAAACCTCCTATAAAACCATCAGATCTCATGAGACTTATTCACTATCATAAGAATAGTATGGGGGAAACCACCCCCATGATTCAATTACCTCTCACCAGGTCCCTCCCACAACATGTGGGAATTATGGGAGCTACAAATTAAGATGACATTTGGGTGGGGACAGAGCCAAACCATATCAGTAATAATTTAAAAATAATAATAACATAAACAAAGATGTTGGGGGTTTAGAAAGAATGGTGAGGAGATAAGAGCAAATGGGGAATCCTAGAGTCTTATAATGTAAGGGCTGAAAGAGACCTACAAGAACAAAGTTCCATTCTCTCCCTTTACAAATAACAGACTAAGAGACAGATAGTTGAATAATAGAGAATATTAGAAACATCAAAACTCAAAAAAGACAAAAGAGAGTATACTCTACTCATATGCATGATATTTTCTTGGAATAATACTTGGAAAGTTCTTCTTGCTAACCCCCACCTCCCAAGATTCTAAAGCCTGCTCACTAATGCCTGAAATTCTCTTAAGAAGGGACTAAGCTTTTCATTCCAAAATGAAGGACACCCTAGGGAAAAATTTACACATTAACTCAGGGTTCTGCTTGAGTGATTTTGACCTAAATTGGAACAAAGGTTTAAATGTCTTACATTAGAAGAGTACAAAGCTCTGAACACTGAGATAGAGAAAACTGTCAATATGAGCTTTAAAAGGGATGGCCAAAAGCACCAGATACAAATATTTTGCATCCTAACTGTCTCCTGCTGTGTTTCCTGCTGTCCACTCTCTTTCTTCAGCCTTCTTGTTTCTACCTGTGAATTGGTCCATGATGTTGTAGTTGTTTTATGGTTAAAATCAGCATTGGAATTGGATTTTCAAATAGCTACTGTTCAATTTTGGCTGGAATCATTGGCAGATCTTCCTGCGGGAGTTTTTACTGTCATATCAGGGTGGTAATGAGAAACTTGAATCAACACACTGGCTGGTGGCTAACTGGAAAGAGAGAAGAAGTTTTCAAAGCCTTCCCCCAGGAAATTCATTGGTTAAAAGAATCCACAAAAACAGCAGGGAATGAGTAAGTGTATCCCTGCCAGTAATGTGTCAATATTGTCATCATCATCATCATTGTCACTACATTTGGGTTGTCATGGAATGTAGAACAACTTCTTTCACTTCTCTGAAGATCAGCCTGATCCTCTATAAAATAGGGAGATTGAATATTTCTCTGTCCACCTAGTAGAGTTAGGAGACACAAATATGGGAAAAGAAGTGAGGCAAAGATGCACAGGAAAGCCATTAGAAAGCACCAAGCAAATATGAACATAATCAGAAATGATCCCATGGTCATGAGCTCTTTGAGGTCAGCTGTCCCACAGAGTATAGCATACAGTGCTGCTCATCATGGACATTCAAATGTGTTTTATGTATGTGTAGCAGAGAAAACAGGGCAAAAATAAACAAAAATGGAAACTGACAATGTAACAGATTCCATAAGGCAGCATACGACTAGCCAGGGGTATGTATAGACAGTGCTATAATTTCAGAGGACACTGAGACCTCCAGAGGGACTCTGGAGTAATGTTGTGAAGGAGAAACTTCTGCTGGGTCTTGAAGGCCAGAGTGGGTTTAACTGGATACTAAAAAAGAGAGAAGTCAATAGAAGATAAGAGCCCAATATAATTGGCAAATTTATCAAGTGTTTACAATGAATCCAGATATGATTGTCTGGTAGCCCTTTACGTGTAATTTTTAGTCTTCCCAAGAACTTTCTGAGGCATAGGTATAAATCATGTAGATGAGGCCTGCCAGAGAAACTCTCAACATGGTTTTTAAAGCTAAGCAATAGCTTTCAGGATGTGTCACTGACAGGCTTAAGGCCTCGAATGGGAGAAAAGAGAAAAAAGAGGCTGATAGACAATAGTGGTGAAAGAAACAAAATGGAAGAAAGTAAAAAATAAAATTAGCAAGTGGATGGAATAGAAAAAGCAAAATGGGTAGATGGAAGATGGGATAGAAAGGAGGTGAAGTGATGTATGAGCCTGAGCATGGTAAAGGGGAACAATGATGCCAAAGGCATCATGCCAAAGGCTCCATGAGGTTACCATTCCCACATGGGCTGGGCCAAGCTCAAGGTTAATTATTAGAAAACAAGAGCTTTGACCCTGGGTTCACTACTAATTAGTCAAGAAGCCCTGAGCAATCTGACCAACCTGTAATTGACCTCCTCACTTTATCTGTTTCTTATTCTGGTATGTCACCTCTCCTAAGCACAGCATTAAATGATTGGGAGAGGAAAATGAGCATATATTATGTGAAAACATTTGGAATTAAAAATGCATCAAGCAGAATATTTCATTGTACTTCAAGAAAGCATTGAACATCAACCAAGATCCATATTAGGTTTTAAAGATTAGAGATACGCAATACCTAGCCTCTACCGTCAAAGACCTCACAGACCACTGATGGAGACAAGATGTATTAACAAATGTATTGCCAAAACAGTATGAAGAGTGTAATAAGAAAAACACATTCCAGGAGTACAGAATGGTTAACTCTATCAGGGGAGGTCAGGGAAAGCTCAGGGGAAGTGTCATAGGAAGAAAATGTGGATGTCAGTATTTGTTTTTTGAGAAAAAAAATAAAAGGAAGGTAATGAAGGGAAAGATAAGAAGTAAATAAAATGTCCTACTTTAAACCTACCTAATTCAGTATCAAATGAACAATGTATTTTGTTAATGCCCAACTTTCTTTCTCTGCGATTTTAATCAAGTCCAAAATGATACTTGGGCGATTAAATTACCACCCACAAGACCTTGATTTATCCAGGGAAAAATGGACTGTTTGAGCCTCTATCCCCTGAACAGAACAGACAAGCCAATTTTGCCTTGAAAAAATCAACAGGTAGAGGCATAACAAAGGTCATATATTATGAGGCTGCAGATGGAAATTCTGCCCCAGCAGTTACATTGACACAGTTATTACTGTTATTACAGCTAAACATCCTCATTCCGCTGACATTATTAACCAAGACAAACGTGGCCCTGCAGCTTTATTTCATGGGGCAGATCACCTATTAAACCAAGAACAGTATCACTGTCTTTTGTAGCACTTCCAAAATTTTTTCCTGCCTCTAAGAGGTTTCCTGGGCTTTTTTCCCTTACCATCAAAATAGACACCATCCATCTCCTATATGCTGTTATATGGCCAAGTTCTGTTTTGCATTTCCCAGTTTATTCCCACAATAGTCACTCAGGTAAGAGGCGTGCAACAGTTGTAAAATGAAATCATTATGAAATCATCAACATGCTCTCTAGCAATCTCATTTAGATACGTACAGAGTCAATCAGTCCCTTAAGAAGCCCAAAATTTATCAGGCTATTTTTTCCCTCTACCCAAAAATGCAGGCATCAGGATCCATTAGTGAAATTTATCACAGAACTTGAGAGTGCTCCCTTAATCTGGAGAAAGAGACAAACTCCCAGAGAGGATGAGTGATCTAACAAAGATTATGTGAATATATGTGACTGGACAAAGACTAAAACTGAGGTATCTAAACATATTATCACCTATTTATCTAGGTGAAATGGCTACTCTTTTTGAAACGAGAATGCAGATCATTATTTGCTATGTGAGTGATGAACCAAAATTCAAACACCTTTATTGAGCTTATGAGTTGGGCTGATTTTTGCATGACAATTTTCCTCATTTAATTATACCTTTCTTACCTCAATTAATTTACTGAGTAAATGTAAATATCATTTCCACACTCCATGTGCCTTGGATTTATTTCAATCTGATAATGTTCCCTTCTTGTCAAAAGGGGAACAAATCCCCTGTAAGCATTGATGCCCCTAGAACTGACATTAGTGACTATTTTTTATGGAGTCTTAGGTGCATTGTGTAATCATAAATATAAACTCTGACAGAAATAATTATGGTAATCATTCAACAGCATCCTCTGTTCTCCTGTGAATGGTAACCTCAAGAGTCAGGGTCCAACAAGAAGTCCGGGACAATGTAATCCTTAAGAAAAAAGAAATAGCTTTTAGGTTTTATGAAACTCCAAATAATCAAGTCTGTCCAAGGAGATTTGCCATATGGTTTGGGCTTTTGCATGCCTTTTCTTGAATTTTCTTCCCTAATAAAATACACCGACGTGTCGCTGTTGAACAACAACAAAATAGCAGGACTCAATGTTCCAGTGGCATCAAGGTCAAGAGACTGACCTGCGAGGGCCTCTGTGGTCTGTCTCTCCCGTGGCCTCCACTCTCGCGGCCAACCTGGCCGATGGCAAAAGAGATGAGTGGAGGCAGAACCCTGTTGTTTCGGTGGTTTCTCTGGTCTGTGGGCAGTCGTACTGATCCAGGGCCAGACCCGGCTCCCCAGCTCTTTGCCTTTTGGCGACCAGCCACCTGGAGTCTGTTCAAATGAACAAGCTGCCTTTTCTTCCTACATATTGGTTTCTCCTCCATTTGAAAACAAAACTCTTCCCCATCTGCTTGCTTCTGGGATCACCATAATTGCATGGAGGATAATTGGCGGCAACTCAATCTGAGGAAAACCCTGTTGATTCGAAGCACAGTCTCAATAAACGTTTGTGTTTCATCGTTTAGCTAAATGGAGCCTGCGTCCCAGCCAGCTCTGCTAATGCAAAAGTGGAAATTAATAGGAGGCATATGAGAAGGAGGGGAAGCATTGAACAATGCTCTGCCATGACCCCTTTGTTTCTAAGGAGCCTCTATTATCAGGGCATCCATTGATTTGTCTGGATCATGTCCCCAAAACCCATAAAACACCAAAGTAAATGATGCACCCTTCAAACCAGTGGAACTGGCAAGAGTAGGGCCATTTTCCTGACTAAGCTATGGCTCTGGATCTGAGAACTGAGCCAGTTAACTCCCACAAAAAGGAAAAGAGCATTGCTTCGATACCTAACATTTGCCTTGTAAAATGGTCATTGCCTGCCATGAAAGAAGCCACTAGCGTTTGTGCACAATCTATGAGCAGAGAGCATTGAAGCAAGAGAACAAACTTGTCATTCACATACCTGGGTTCGAGTCCTGCCTCTGATACTTATTAGTTATGTAACCTTGAGCATATCCTTCAATCATTCTCAGCTTTAGTGTCTCATCTCCAACATGGGGATGAAGAATCATTTCTAACTCATAGGGTTGCTGCAAATAAGATTATTTATGTAAGGATCAGATCAGTACCTGACGCATAGTCAGCTCTGGAAAACTTGGCTATTATCACTTATGAAGTTGGTGTTTATTCAACCAACCTTTACTGAGCATTTACTATCTAGCAGACACTGAATTATATGCTGGAAATACCACAAAGAAAAATATGGACAAGGTTTTTGCCCTCACAATCTTAGAGACTTATAAAGGAGATAGACAATAAACAAACAAACAAAAAAATTGTAAACAACATAATTTGAAATAGTAACAATTTCTGTGACGAAAATAAAACCAAGTAGATTGGGTAGAGAGAGGCTGTGGTGATGCTACTACTTTAGATAGGTTATTCAGGGAAGGCCTTTCTAAGGAAGAACTTTCTGAGCTGCCACCTGAATGCTTAAGCATAGAAAAAACTAGTACAAAGGCCCAGTAATGGACATGGTCTTACCATATTCAAGGAAAAAAAAAAAAAGAAAACCAGGGAGGTTGTAACATAGTGGACAAAGGGTAAATGAGACATGAGATGAAGTCAGAGGGATTGCAGGACTTTGTGGTTCAAGGTACACATTTTTTTGTGTGCAGTTGAAGGCTCTGAAAGGAACTGTTGTCATGTGATTTACATGTTTAAATGTTCAGTCAGGCTGCTTTGCCAACCGACTGGCAAGGGCAAGAGCAGAAGCACCCACAGCAGCTGGCGCAGTGGGTTCAATGAAAGATGATGGTCACTTTGACTAGGGTGGTAGCAGTGGAGATGAAGAGAGGTGGGCAGCATTCAAGCCATACACCATTCTGGCTATGTAAGTCAGCTCAGCACGTTTACTTTCACTGATCTGATTAAGGTTTTGTGTCAAACCCAGAGTTCACCTGTACAGCAACACACAGGGTTAAAATGAGTTCTCTTCCAAGGACTTCTTTTCACTCTGCCAGGCTGGCAGAGTGGGGTGGTGGAAAGTTCCCTGAACTTTTAGTCGAAAGAACTGTGAATGAGCTGGGCTCTGCCATCCACCAGCTGTGTCACTTTGATCACGTCACTCAACACACAGCCTCAGTTACCTCATCTGTAAAATACAGGGGTTCTTACCAAACTCATAGAATCGTGAAGATAATATACATGAAAACTGTTCTGTGAACTTCAACATTATATTGGAATGTAAGGAAGTATTTCTAAACAGAGAGCTAGAACAGATGCTTCTGATGTTCTTGATGTCCCCAGCACAACCATAAGGGCCAACTGGGCTACATCCTGTTTGAGTTTCTATATCAGTTTCCTATAGCCATGGTAACAGATTTCACAATTCTCTCACAGTTCTGGAAGCTATAATCCCAATATTGAGATGTGAACAAACCAAGCTCCTTCCAAAGCCTCTAGGGAAGAATCCTTCCTTGCCTCTTGGAGTTTCCATTAGTCCCAGGTGTTCCCTGGCTTTCAGTAGCATGACTCCGGCATTGCCTCCATCTTCCCAGGGCCACCTTCCTCTGTGTCTGTGTGTTGCTGTAGCTTCACCTGACATTCCTCTTTCTGTTTCTCTGGTTTCTCTTCTTATAAGGATATCAGTTATATTGGATTAGGGCCCACCCTAATTGAGGATGATCTCTTCTTCACTTGATTACAGCTGCAAAGATCCTATTTCTAAATAAGGGTACCAAATACTGAAAGTAAGGACTTTGGCCAGGCACGTTGGCTCATGCCTGTAATCTCAGCTCTTTGGGAGGCCAAGGCAGGCAGATCACTTGAGTCCAGGAGTTCAAGACCAGACTGGGCAACATGGCAAAACCCATCTCTACAAAAAATACAAAATTTAGCCAGGCATGGTGGCATGCACCTGTAGTCCTAGCTACTCAGGAAGCTGAGGTTGCAGTGAGCCAACAGCGTGCCACTACACTCCAGCTAGGGTGACAGAGTGAGACCCTGTCTCAAAAAAAGAGAACTTTAACATTTCTCTTTGGGCAGGACACACACAAAAATAAATATTCAGATCTAGACTGCCCTGGTGTCTTGCTAAACAGAAGAGCAATAACCAGTTTTAAGTTTCAGGAGGTGTCTTGGCAAGAGGGCAAAATCAAGAATCCAAAGGATAGAATCATAAGGAGATGGGATGAGATGGGCTAAGCATTATGTTAAAACCAAAAATTAAGCTGGAGCCATCTGGTGGCCCCAGGCAGGGAGGTTCAAGGTGGAAGAAATATGGAAAAGAGAGAACACAGAGCAAGTTGGCATTGTTATCGGGAAAGAAAGCATTAAACTGGTACAACTGGAAATTAAGCTGGTACAACTGGGAGCAGTGAGGGCAGTTGTAGAGTTGTTGGCACACACAATGGATACTGCCTGGGCATTTCATTTGCCCGGCAAAGAGTAGGTTGCCCAACAAGAAACAAAGAAAATTATTCAAAGAAAGCAGGTTTCATGTTCTGCAGGTCCTTAATTGAGCACAGGTGGAAGCCCTAAAGAAATTAGGCTGTAAGTCACTGTGAATCGTATGTGTGTTTGACAGTGGCTCAGGCTGGCAGGTAGCCATGTTCCTAGGCGGACAAATTGAAGAATTAAAAATATCTTCTTTTGTTGGGTTCCTTTTTTGTTTGTTTTAATAAAACTTCAATTTAAAACTTTCATTAATATATACTCAATTTTACAAAACAGAGATAGTAAGTAATAATTCCAACATCTTAACACTTTTCTTCCTTCGCTAGGGGAGGGACTCTAATCCTGGGATTAATCAGGTACATTAAAAAAATACTCAAATGGAGCTTTGTGGGATGTCATCTGAAAGAAATTAATTCAAAGAATGTTGAATTTTATATAGAAAGGAAATAATCAGAATATTCTCTTTCCACAAGAAATCGTAGTGGCTTCCAGGGATCAAAGCAGTGGGCAAATCATTATCCTAGAGCTGGTGAAATGAAATGTGGACTTTGAATCCATAAAGTGGAACTGACAGTGCTTCTTCCGTGGCATCAAGTACTGCCATGTGAATTTTACTATATACTATTTCACTCACATATGTCATATAAAACCACATTAGCACACATTTATTAGCATCAACACTGTGCTACACTCTTAGAGATATATGAATATGTTAATGTAGTTGTGTGTCTCTGAGTTTATATATTTACTCATCTAGCACTCACACTAGACTGAAAGCCCCCCAAAATCAGGAGCTGTCTTTCATCTCCATATCTGTGGACCATCGTGTAATCATAGTCCCCAAAAATATGTGTATCTAAGATACAAATAGCTCGCTTTTCCTTAAATCTATGAGAAAAAACTCTCTGGGTGAGTGACATTTGAACTGAGGCTTGGCAGAAGAATAGAAGGACATACTAAGCAGAGAAAATGAAAGCATGAAAGTAGGGAGTCATTCAGAAAAAAATTAGAAAATGGCAATTTTGATGTTAAGTTCAAAAAGTTAGCTGGTGCCACATGGTGGCCCCAAGAGAGTGATCCCAACCCTCCTTTCTAGAACTCAGTGTCAGTTAGGGTTTAATCTAGAAAGAGAAATAACACCAGGTATTTCCGTCGGGAAGATATTTAATATAGGTAATTGGGAGCTTAGAGAATTTCAAGAGCTGCTGGAAGAGATGGTTCCAGGCTGATCCTCCAGGAACAGCTGGATCAGCATAGAATTGAGCCACCAGGAGAGCTACTGCATTGGAGAGCACTGGGGCTGTGCCAGGATCAAGAACCCACTTGTATCGGTTGTCCCACAATAACGGCCTCCAGATGCCCAGGAAGCTGACAGTGGACAGTGAATGCAGCTGCAGAAACATCTACCTATCCATGCCCTTGGTCCAAGAGGAAGGGCAGAAAGATGCCCTCCACTTCACTGGCACCTCCCAGATATTGCACAGAACCACTCATTGGTGGAAGCTAATTCAAATCCAGAGCCCTATCTAGAAAGAATTCGAAGAAACGCAGTTTAAGATGGTTTTCACCTCTTTAATGTCTCCAACTAGAAAGAAGGTGGAGGTTTAAATTATTCAAACCAAAATATCCACAAAACTATATTAGAGTATTAAAGTGAAGATGATAAATATGATGGTTTGGGAATTTTTGCCTGGCTGCCATATGCACGAGGAACTAACCAGAGTCTGAAACAGAGAAACAATGTGAACAAATAAAAAATTTTTAATTTATATTGTCAATAAATATTAATCAGATATTTTATCAGTTACCAAAAATGTTGTTTTAATATTTTTCCTACTTTGGAGAGTGTGTGTGTGTGTTTTAAGAAAACTGCTTTATGACCAATAAGGGCATTTATCAGTAGGGAACAATGAAATACTGATAAGGAAAAAGCATCTCTAGGCTCAGAAGGGCTGCCCACAGCCGTCATCTTACACTGTGCCTTGCTGAATCCTGGAGCCATCCACGGGATTTCTTGAATTAGTCTGGCATTTTAAATATTGGCTGCAGTTTTAGGTCAAGCAATGGTTTACATCTCTATGGGGTTTGTTCAATATGGTGCCTTAGGTTTGGGTATTTGTGAACTGTCATTGTAATTGTGCATCTAATATGATGTGACTTCAGTATGTACTTTACACTAAAACCACCCAAGCAGCTTTCAGAATCCCTTATTAGTTTAGGGGAAAAAAATTCTCCATTTAAAAAAAGAAATAACAATGGCCACATTAGCAGTAAGGCTTTCAAGATTTGTGACTGTGAGAAAACAAAGTCTCAATCACTTTATGGCTACTAACTAAGCTTCTCTCTAATGCACCATTAAGGCAGCAAGGATGTATGTATTCAAACGGAGCTGGTTCCCAGTTCTGTTCCTTATGAGCTGTGTGACCTTGGGCTAGTTATTTAACAGCTCTAAATCTCAGTTCCCTTGTCTGTGAAATGGACACTTGATAAAGTGGTTGAAGAACTTCATAAGATATATAATTTCTGGGTCCAGGCACAGTAGCTTATGCCTGTAATCCCAGAAACTTGGAAGGCTGAGGCAGGTGGATCACTTGAGCCCAAGACCAGCCTGTGCAACATAGCAAGACCCTGTGTCTAAAAAAAAAAAAATTAAAAAAGATATAATTTCTGCCATATGGTATGGTTCTAATAGATGTTAACAGATGTTACTTCTCTCTCTCTCTCTCTCCTTTCTCTCTTTCACATTTTCTACTCAAGGATATGTTTAAGGAGCATACCTTGTGACTCCTTGTTCCTTGTACCTATGTGTTTACCTGGCACATAGTAGGTTCTCAATAATTTTTTTGAATAATTAATTAATGCCAGGATGGGCTGATGAATTGATGGATGCATGGATTGTTCATAACAGCCACTCTTACTATAATCTATTGCTGGATGATCACCTGGGCTGTGCTTACATCTCTGTAATGCCGTGGTGAGGTTACACTGCACACACCAGCCGATGCTGTGCAATAAAAGCCACAGTCATTTTCATTCCTGACTAAAACCGAACAGGACCCTCCCTCTCACTGCCACGGGAGACTTGACTTGCATTTGAGGACCCAGGAGTAATTTTCCTTTCCAAGGGGCTTATTTCACAGTCGATTATGCAGTGGCAGCCCCAGACATACCATTTTAAACATGGATAGCATGTCCTTGAAGAGCCCAATTGCTTTGACAAGATGCAGTCACTCAAAATATTAAATATCACTCAATCTTCAAAGCAACTTATCATATCAGCTCACCCCTCCTGTGGCAGGATTTGCCATTGTCACAACATAAAATAAAATAAAAATAGCCTGACTTAAATGCTAGGCTTGGAGATGCAATCAGTCAATTACTGAGCCACAGTATCCACAGTGCCAGATACTACCAACGAAACATCACTTGGTGAAAGGCTCAGACACGGCTGTTTGGCTAGCAACAGCCAAGCAAGTACTCTCAACCAAGTGAATGTAGGGCTCCAGTTTTCTGCAATCTTGAAGGACTTCAGTGTGCCACCCCATTCCTCTGGTGGAAATCCTATGGCTCATTCTCATCTCTCAGTGCCTCCAAGTAGTATTTTTACCTTGGCTGCCTAAGCCACCACTGGTTTCATTAGTGACTGCAGAAAGAAACACCAGGTCCTCTTCCTTGCTTCTAACTCACTATGGACAATAGAGGCAGGGTGGTTTGAATAACTCCTGGAAAGCAGGCTGCTAGCCGAGGCTTTCTCTCCCCTTGAGAAGTGAAATTATATGAGCCTTTGATCTCACCTTTATGTTCCTCCTCTGAAGTGAATTTTATGCCTGTGGAAAGTGCCAGAATAGGAGGCCAGGAAAATGAAGGATTGTACTTGCCAATGAGAGAGGTCAGAGAGCAAAAAGAATCCCACCCTTAAAGGTCAATTTTGTCCTCCCATGTCTAGGGGGTTTAGGAAAAAGCAGTCCAAGAAGCTGATTGTTTCTTGTCTCTGCTGCAGTCTAATTTGAAAGCTTAGTCAACTTCTTGTTCTGCCTTGGTCTTCCCTTCTGTTGAGTGGGCACCACCATGCGTGTCCTTTTTCTTCCTCAGATAGAGATTTGAGAGTAAAGGTGTCTGCAGGTCTGTAATGCTTCTGAGCTTACCAGAGCCCAAGCATGATTCAATCAACTCAATCAACTGAGAGCCAAAGCAACTTCTGGGCAATGATAAATATGCAAGTGCTCACAAAGTTTCCACTGTGCCCTCCAGACTGTGCCCACCTCTGTGTGAAGCAGACAGAGAAGCAGAATGGGATCCTGCCCTCACCCAAGCATTATCTATGCAGTTTCTTGATTTCCCTAGGAATGAAAACACAGAACTATTCAGGAAAACGAAAACAAGCCAACATATAATTGAGTTCAAAAAAAAAAGTGTAAAATTGACCATAGCCACTTATGCCTTCTAAAGGAATTGAGAGTGCGGAGAATTAGTATAACTTAATAACTGTAAAGTATTGTGGAACTAGCAATTGCATCAAGGGGCTACCGCCGCTAGGACTGGGAAAACTGAGGAGGAAAGTTGGCATCAAAACAGTGAAAGATCCAGGGAAGCTGAAACTCAGACTTTTGAGGAAGGGGCGCTACTTGGCTGGAACTGGTGTCCCTGAGGGTACATAATGAGGGTGTTCTTGCAAGTTTTGGAAAAACTTCAACATGCATTCAGCTGCTGGGGTGAGGAAGCATCCCCTCAATGATACTGACATGAACTGAAAGTTGAATAAGCAAAGAGGAAAGAAACAGGAAGAAGAGAATCCCTTCTCCCCTCCGGTGTGGCTCATTATCTCTCTCTAGCACCTCCTCTTGGCAGAACTCAGGGAGCAGCAGGCAAAGCCAAAGGTGGTGGCTGAGTCCAGCTTTAGCCCTGCATCACAGAAAGGAGTAGAGAACGGTCAATTTGGAGTGGAGAAACAATTACTTAATAACTGACACTGGGGGTAGGGAGGATAATCAAGGAGAGATAAAGGTGGGTACCATGTTGGAGCTAGTGCTATAAAGATACAGGGTAGAGAATAAAACTCAAGGGAAGCAGAAAACTGGAATGAGAAGTAAGTAGTTAAAAAAAAATGTGAGCCCTTGGAATTTACAAGCAAAATTTGAAATGGGGTTAAACATAACACAGACCACAAAATCAGGGTGAGGCAGTTGGGGTGCTGGGGGCAGGTGTTAGTGAGCCACTCAGCCAGCCTGGTGGCAGAGCAAGACTCCGTCTAAAAAAAAAAAAAAAAAAAACGAGGATAGACTTTGACTTTGACTTAAATACAAGTTTCACTAATTACTCAATGTATGACCTTGGGCAACTAGCTTAAACTCTTTTTTTTTTTCTTTTTTTTTTTTTTTTGAGATGGAGTTTTGCTCTTGTTGCCCAGGCTGGAGTGCAATGGCGCGATCTCAGCTCACTGCAACCTCCACCTTCCAGATGCACGCGATTCTCCTGCCTCAGCCTCCTGAGTAGCTGGGGTAACAGGCATGCCTCACCACACCTAGCTAATTTTTTGTATTTTTACTAGTGATGGGGTTTCACCATGTTGGCTAGGCTGGTCTCGAACTCCTGACCTCAGGTGATCCACCCACCTTGGCCTCTGAAAGTGCTGGGATTACAGGCCTGAGCCACCGTGCCTGGCCAACTTGCTTGAACTCTAGGCTTCATTCCACATCTGCAAAGTGGGAATTATAATGCTCTCTCTGTCATAAGGTTATTGTGATGACTGATTGAGAAAATTTTGTAAAAGAGCATAGTGAAACACCTGCATAAAACAAGTACTAAATTTTTAAAAATCTTTTCAAGTCTATTTATATATATTATTCATACTTATTAATGATGCTATGGCAGAAACTTATTTGCTCCCCAATATCTGCTTTTTCTTTCAAGCACAATAGTGAAACTTTTAGCTGGGCATATGGCTGCAGAGTAAAGACTTTATTTCCCAGCTATCCTTGTTCTTATAGCCAGGTAACTAAGTTGTGACCAATAAGATATTAAGCCAAGTGATGCATTCAACTTCTGGGTGGTGCCTTTAAAAGGAAGGTGCCTCCTCTGCTTCCCCCTCCTCTTTTCTGCTGTCTGGGATGCAGACACTGTGGGGAGCCATCTTGTACTTTATAGATGAGGACAGCACCCCATGGATGGCAGAGCAATGTGATAAAAGGAATCTATTCACATGACAAGAGCACAGAACCATTATAGCAGCCCAGACTGTGTGTAAGAATGAAAAAAATTTTCATCATGTTGAAGTCACTGTAATTTAGAGTGACATAGACTTGATCTCTGCCCTTATGGAGCTTATATTCTAAAAAAAAAAAGTGTAACTTTTAGAAAGATGTATCTGATAGAATGTTTTTGGTTTCAAGAAACACCTTAACAAAAAGCAAAGAGGCTTTGAGATAAAAGTTTGCTTACTCACATAAAGAGGAGTCTGGGTGGCTATAGGGTTCATTCAACAGTTCAGTAATACCAAGGCTCTGTGTCAGCTTTTCTGTGATGCTCTTGGATCCTCATCCTCAAGGTCTAATGATTGCTGCCATAACTCTAAGCATCACATCCTCTGATACGGTTTGGCTCTGTGTCACCACCCCAATCTCTTGTTGAGTTGAGTTGTAATCCCCAATACTGGGGCAAGGGCCTGGTGGGAGGTGATTAGATCATGGGAGCATGTTAATTAGTCAGGATTCTCTAGAGGGACAGAAATAATAGGATATATGTATATATGAAAGGGAGTTTATTAAGGAGAATTGACTCATATGATCACAAGGTGAAGTCCCACAGTAAGCCATCTGCAAGTTGAGGAGCAAGAAAATCAGTGGTGGATCAGTCTGAGTCCCAAAACCTCAAAAGTCGAGAAGCCAACAGTGCAGCCTTCAGTCTGTGGCCAAAGGCCCGAGAGCCTCTGACAAACCACTGACGTAAGTCCAAGAGTCCAAAAGCTGAAGAACTTGGGGAGTCTGATTTTCAAGGGCAGGAAGCATCCAGCACAGGAGAAAGATGGAGGCCGGAAGACTCAGCAAGTCTAGTCCTTCCATGTTCTAATGCCTGCTTTATTCCAGCCATGCTGGCAGCTGATTAGATGGTGCCCACCCACACTGAGGGTGGATCTGCCTCTCCCAGTCCACTGACTCAAATGTGAATCTCCTCTAGCAACACCCTCACAGACACATCCAGGAACAATACTTTGCATCCTTCAATCTAATCAAGTTGACACTCAATATTAACTATCACAGGGTGGAAGTCCCTTATGCTGTTCTTGTGATAGTGAGCGAGTTCTCACGAGATCTGATGGTTTAAAAGTGTGTGGCAGTGCCCCTTCACTCTCTCTCCTGGCAGAATGAGAGATGTGCTTTGCTTACCACTGTGCTGTGCCTCACCTTCTGCCATAATTGTAGGTTTCCTGAGGCCTCCCCAGCCATGCTTCTTGTACAGCCTGCAGAACCATGAGCCAATTAAACTTCTTCATAAATTATCCAGTCTTGGGTAGTTCTTTATTGCAATGTGAGAACAGCCTAATATACCCTCACACACATGCAAAAATATAAAAAGCAGGGAAAATGGGGAAAGGTGTGTTCCCTGTTTGTCTTTCTCATATATTAGGGCAGAAAGTCTTTGACAACATCCTCAACTGGTTTGGTCTTAGGTCCTATTGGTCAGGATTGGAACCCAAGCCAATGCCCTGGCAGCAAGGGAGGCCAGGCAAGCAAGGAACTGGCTTTTTAGCCTCTGTAGGCTTTGGAAGGGTGGCTCTACAAGATAGGAAGGAGGCTGGTGATGCTGTTGGGTAGGCATCAGTCTTTCCAGGAAACCTCCTTCACTTTCCGTAATTTTGTTTGTTTGTTTGTTTGTTTTTGTTTGAGACGGAGTCTCGCTGTCGCCCAGGCTGGAGTGCAGTGGTGCAATCTTGGCCCACTGCAGGCTCCGCCCCCCGGGGTTCACACCATTCTCCTGCCTCAGCCTCCCGAGTAGCTGGGACTACAGGCGCCCGCCACCTCACTCGGCTAATTTTTTGTATTTTTAGTAGAGACAAGGTTTCACCGTGTTAGCCAGGATGGTCTCAATCTCCTGACCTCGTGATCCGCCCGCCTCGGCCTCCCAAAGTGCTGGGATTACAGGCGTGAGTCACGGCACCTGGCCACTTTGTGTAATTTTTATGTGGTCAGGTTAGTGCTGAAGTTTTTCTTGAAGTATACATATTTAACTCCTGACTTGAAGTATACATATTTAACTCCAGACTTCCCGTTGAATTGTCACTTTGTATTACAGAGGAAGTAGGGTAAACTTAATTAATTTTTAGAAAACATATTTGTAACTATTTAATTCAATTCTACCAAGTGTCAGGTTCTGTGTTGAGTACTTGATACACATTATACTATTTGATAAAGCATGGTTTCTGAAAACTGCAGGTCATCGTCTAGTTACCTTCCAAAGCACTGCATTTTAGTATGAATAAAAATAAAGCTGGATGATAGAAAGCACTGTGAATCAATTTTCAATATGCTCAAGAATCAACATTACAGAAAGAAGACATCTTATTATCTTGGCCAAACTACATAAAGTGTTGGCTTAGCTTTTAGCTATGGCTTCAAATCAATGCTGATAATGGTGACAGAAAACACAACAGAAAACTAAAACCTATCTGGCATTTTCCTGTCAAATGAAGCAAACACTCCTTGGGAAATGAAACATTGGTCAAGAATTTAGATAAATTCACCAGGACTATTCCAGGACTTATCAAAATCTCTCCAACTCCTTCTAATTTACTTAAATATTTGCTGCAGAAGTAGCGCACTCTGCCAGTTATTTGTAATGCATAAATTGCTGTACATTCTACTTTGGAACATGGGCTTGCCTGTAAATCTGCTGAGCTTAAAGAATTAATGTTTGGAAACTATATTAAAACAGTCACAATCACATCCCAACACTCTCAAGCAAATGGCTAGACTATAGATATAATAGAAGCTACTACGGATGTAGTAAAGAAAGTTATTGAAGGAATTGTCCAGTGAAACTAGACAGATGCCACATAACACACATGGCCAAAGATGGAGTCAGGTCTGTTCTTTAACCAGTTGTGCAGGACTTCTCAATACTTGGCTACATCTATACTTCTAGATGTATAGGCTCAATAGATTTCAGCATCCTTTGTTATCAAACTTGGGTGGCCAAATGAATAACATAAGGAACATGTGAAAAACATAGATTCTTGTAACTTTTTTCAAAATGTCTCTTCAAATGTCTATTCAGTAGATCTGTGTTAAAGTAAATTAATCTGCCTTTTTTGAGACGGATTCTCACTCTGTCACTCAGGCTGGAGTGCAGTGGCGCAATCTCGGCTCACTGCAAGCTCTGCCTCCCGGGTTCACGCCATTCTCCTGCCTCAGCCTCCTGAGTAGCTGGGACTACAGGCACGTGCCACCATGCCCGACCATTTTTTTTTTTTTTTGTATTTTTAGTAGAGATGGAGTTTCACTGTGTTAGCCATGATGGTCTCGATCTCCTGACCTCGTGATCCACCCGCCTCAGCCTCCCAAAGTGCTGGGATTACAGGCGTGAGCCACCATGCCCAGCCATGAATCTGCATTTTTAACACATGCTCCATGTAGTTTTGATGTAGATAGACCACAAACCACAATTTAAGGAACACTGGTCTATATGCTGCTTGCTTGACATTTGCTTTGCAACTTTAAGTTATAAAATGTCTTTGCAAGTAACTACGAATTTGGCCTAAAAGAGGACTCCTTTAAAACTGAGAGTACAGAGCTAAGCTATACAATAGTTAGATATCAGATAAACGAAGGTGACATTACCATGTTGACCGGCATGAGGTTTGTACATGCAAGCAAATATACACATACACACACACCAGCCAAGTGACTTAACAGAGGCAGAGGCTTTGTATCTATCCGTATTCATGATGCTAATAAAGACATACTCGAGACTAGGAAGAAAAAGAGGTTTAATTGGATTTACAGTTCCTCACGGCTGGAGAGGCCTCAGAATCATGGTGGGAGGCAAAAGGCCCTTCTTACATGTTGGCAGCAAGAGAAAATGAAGAAGCAAAAGCAGAAACCACTGATAAACCTATCAGATCTCGTGAGACTTACTCGCTATCACGAGAATAGCATGGGAAAGACTGGCCCCCATGATTCAATTACCTCTTCCTGGATCCCTCCCATAACACATGGGAATTCTGGGAGATACAATTCAAGTTGATATTTGGGTGGGGACACAGCCAAACCATATCAGGCTTTAAGAAAAATCTCATCTTCATCACTTAGCAAATGAATTATCCAGTGTAACAGAGACATAATTTAAAGAAAATTATAACTATCTTAATATCATCCCAAATTTCTGTAATCAAGCCACCTAATAGTTCTTTACCTACTGGTATAGCAAAGATAAACTGAAGGCACCCTCTTCCAGAACATTTTATGTTAATGTTAGGGTAAATGTTGAATAGCCAAGTAATTAAGAATGCTTACACATTGCCCTGACAAATGTCCCTATCTCCCCATACAGTTTCCAAGAAAGATATGTGCAAAATATAGGAGCAGGGTGCTTAGAATAAAAGAACCACTAAGTGAATGGCAGCATGAGATCCTTATTCCATTTCACTCTGTTACATGACAGAATTGGAACAAGTAAGCTTTTGTCTGGAGAGCTAAACTGGACCTTAAACTTTCTTCCTACAAATTGAAATGTTGAGACAATTATACTTGTTAAATACATAGGAGGAGGGAGGGAGGAAGAGATGCAAGACAGAGAGGAGGGTACAGAGAAGAGAGAAAAAGAGAGAGAAAATGAATGAGTGGTAAAAATGGAGAGCAGGCCCTGACCTGAAATACTTGCCATATTCTAAGGGAAATTGAAAAATAAGGAACCTTATTATTTAGGATAACAGGCTCTTCCTATAATAAATCTACTTATTATATAAAGAGCAATCACAGGGGAGAGGGGCAGATGCCATTTCCACATTTAAGGACTTCAGCCATGCCATAACAACCGTGTGGCCCAAGGAGCACTTTAGAATCTGAGCAGTCTTACTAGCACCTGCTTATTGGCAGCAAGTACGAAAGAGATGGAAAGTGGAAGAGAAGTGCAAGTTTGTTCCTGTTATGGTTTCCTTGATCATTGGTTTTGACATTGAGATGGAATGTCCCATCTCTTTCTTCACCTCTATCCACCTTTCTAAAGCTTATCCATCATTAAGGGTTCAGCTCAAACCCCCTCTCCTGCCTGACATCTGTTCACACACTTTTTTCCAGTCTGATCCATGCCATTCATTTGCCAGCTCACCACTGGATAGATTTTGAGCATTATACTTCGGTGAAAGTAATCTAACCCTTGTATAAATTCACAGAATAATCAGAAGGGGATCTTAGAAATGTTATTATGTCTTGTCTCTTAACTGAATTCTTATTTCTTAAACACAGCAACTGTGCTTTGAATATTTTTGTCATCTTTGTATCTCCCATAATGTATAATTCAGACATTTCCTTTCTTTTGAACATTCAATTTACAAAATTTCATACTCAGAAAGGTTCTCATGAAAAGTGAAGCAATTTGCCAACCAACCACAGCTCTCTGGGAGTGGTCTCCTGAGATGTGACCGTCAAGTCCCTTATTAAATAATAGCATCTAAAGTACGATCACACTGCAACTTACTGGCGATTTCTAAAAATCAAAAAGAAGGAATATTTAGAAAATGTTTTAGAGGGTTAAAAAAATCAGAAATTTCAAGTAGTCACAGTTCTTCTACAAAACTTACTTTTATATAAATCGGCTCATAAAGATTGCTTGTAAAGTCTTCCAAAACTTTTTATTTTTATTTTATTTTTTAAAATTTTTATTTATTTATTTTTTGACACAGAGTCTCTCTCTGTCGCCCAGGCTGGAGTGCAGTGGCACAATCTACGTTCACTGCAACCTCTGCCTCTCGGGTTCAAGCGATTCTCATGCTGCAGCCTTCCAAGTAGCTGGGGCTTCAGGCACGCGCCACCACGCTCGGGTAATTTCTGTATTTTTAGTAAAGACAGCGTTTCGCCATGTTGGCCAGGCTGATCTTGAACTCCTGGACTCAAGAGATCCATCCGCCTCAGCCTCCCAAAGTGTTGGGATCACAGGCATGAGCCACCAGCCCCAACCTCAGTATTCCAGGACTTTAAAATAAATAAACTAATAACCAGCCTTTTGGATCCTGATTTGGTCATAAGTTAATGAATATTTGGTACCCTGTACTCCATATAATAATTACCCAGTACATTTGATGTGATTTTATTTTAACTGCTTTGACTCTACAACTACATTTTAATATTTTAAAAGCCGAGCACCACATTCCCTGTTTCTTTTACAAATCCCTCAAAAGACCAACCCCTGTGCTAAACAGCATTGTCAGTCATGGACAGAGAACCAGTTAACAAATCAGCATCAAAACAAGTCCACGGCACATACATGTGTGTGTGACTCTACATGCGAATGAAGACATTCGGATTGGTACTTAATGCATTTTAATAGACCAGAAAATTCAGATTGGTACTTAATGCAATTCAAAAGTCCGAGTGCTGCAAACAGCCACCACCTTTTGGGGCCATTTGGAGACCCTTAGTATCAAGCAGACGGTAAGCGGCAGAGTCCCTTACAGATTTGTGCTTCGGGCAACACTTTGTAATAAGGAACAGGAAAGGAATGTTGAGTGGCCAATACTTCCTAGAAAGCATTCTGGGACAAGAAAGGAAGGAAAGAACCTTGTGAAGATCCTCGGGCACTCGAATACAGCAGAATGTGCAAGTTCAGGTCCAACAACCCGTTTTATTCAGCTAGAGGCACCCAGGAAGTGTATCACCTTGGGTATGTACCCTAGAGTTCCTGTGTCTCAGTTTACTCTACTATGAAATGGGGGTGACAAGAATAGCAAGTCCTATCTCATACAGACACTCTGAAGCTTAAAATTGTGCGTGCAAAGTGTTTAGAGCTTCTGCCTGTCACCTAGCAAATGCTCAGTGAGTGTCAGCTACTGTTTTCATGGTGTTGGGTCTAGACTTTAGTCCTGGTTCTGCTGCTATGTTGCCTTGTGACTGTATTTTACCTCACCTGAGAAATTAAAATATTTAAACGAGATGAGCTCTAGTGCTAATTCTAACTTGGGTTATTAAAAAAAGAGAATGCATATGGTATTTGGGAAAGAATACGGATAAGAAAAAAAAAGAGCAGAATAAATTAATTGACAGAAACGATTCTGTCCCCCTTTCCATAGCCAAAATACACAGCAACTAAGAGAGGAAATAGGATATAGGAAGAGTTAGTGACAATATAAAAAGAAAGAAGAGGCCATATTTCATTTAGGGCTCTATTACTTTTATTAACTGGGATATAAATTCACTCAGAACTTTTAATTCTTCAAACAACAAGAGCATCATAAACACCATTATCTGTTTGCTTGTGCCTGTAGCATTTACTGTAATTCCTTAGATTAAAACCACGGCCCCTAATGTTACAGGACAAAGATGGAGTGAGAAAGGCTTAATGCAATTCAAGATATTCAAAGGTAAAAAGCTGCAAATGAAAATTATCACAATGAGCAAGAATAAAATTATTATAAAACTGTCACATTTCTAATATTTCATATCACTTCTGACCATAAGCTCTGCAGCTATAAAGGCAGTATCTTTTACTCCCCAGTGTGCAGTAGTGATGGTTTGCATTCTTCAAGGCTTATGATGTTAAAATGCCTTTAATTATGTTCTGGATAGCTATTTGTAAGGCATTCTTAAACCTCTCCAAGGTCAGTGTCTTTCTTCTCACTGATGCTCAGATCATCACTCTATGATTCTAGCTTCACTGACACAATATTCATTTTATCCCTGGGAAAGACACAATTGCTGAATTGGTCACACTGGCATCCGGGACGGGAGCAACTATTGTCCCGAAAGGTTGCTTTGCTGAACACTTGATGTCTGCATTGGTCTCCTCTGTCATTCTTTAGAGGTCAGCCAAATAGAAAATTCAGATTGGTACTTAATGTAATTCAAAAGTCCGAGTGCTGCAAACAGCCACCACCTTTTGGGGCCATTTGGAGACCCTGAGTATCAAGCAGATGGTAAGCGGCAGAGTCCCTTAAAGATTTGTGTTTCTGGCTACACCTTGTAATAGGGAACAGGAAAGCAATGTTGAGTTGCCAATCACAGTACTAGGTAGGCACCCTGAAAACGGAAAATGTAACTCTATCCATACTTTATTCTGAATTTAAACAATTGCTGGCTATGCTGCATACAGTAATAGACTTTACTCTCAAACCATTCATTTAAATGCTCCGGCACCAAAACCCAAAAAAGAATCAACTTCATGGATCGCTGGCCTTGTTAGCAAGTAGAAAATGGGATAAGTTGTATTTCAGAAGCACTGGCTCACCAAGTTCTGTGTTAAGGGCACAGCAACATTGGAAATGTCCCTGTTTTCAGGGATTTTATTTTTATTCACACACACACACACACACACACACACACCATACATCTGTTTTCCCTGTGTGAAATTTCTGAAAGGCTGTGAAAAGCTCAAAGCCACACAGAAAGAAGACCAAGTACAGAGTGGGGTATAGATACATTTCCAGGGGCTACCCAGGTAGTGATGAATGACTTTTCCTTTAATAATTTTTAATAATAATTGTATTGTGATTTTTCTGATTATTAAGAAAAGTTTATGCTGACTATAGGAAATTTAGAAAATACAGAAATATTATGAAATAAGTTCTACTACTCAGGAACTACCACTGATAACGTTCTGTTGTATCTTTAATGAGTCGTTTTGCTAAGTGTTGTTGCATTGTTAATTTGTTTTGCACCTGTTCACTTCTAGCCTAGCTCTAATCATAACTTAATTACTTTGCATATTTACTTGTTTATTGTCTGTTACCCAGCCCTGTCCCAAAACCCTCTTCCTGCACTAGAATGTATGCTCCCAAGAGGAAAACAGTTTTGTCCTATTCTTTGATTTCACAGAACCAGGGACATATCTGGCACTCAACAGATTACAGAATGTATGAATCAATTGAGATACTACTGAGCATGTAACTTTAGCTCCTAGCTTTCTCTCACAACATTATAACAATACAATGAGTGCATCTTGGAGTTAATGGAGAGTCTATATCAGTCCACTAACCCCTCAATCTCACCACTAACTCCAAGCACTGCAAGAGTGGCAAGTTCCATGCAGGCTTTGAAGGGCTTCAGGCAGGCACAGTTGGAGAGGGTCGCATGCAGACTTTTGCTTCCAGCCTGAAGGTTTCTCTGATTCTACAAACAGGGGCACTCGTGGGGACCCTATGTACAAACTAGAGTTTTGTGCATGAGGCCGCTCTTGACCAAAGAGAGGCAGGATCTCCCCATTTTGTTACTAAGGAAGATAGTTCTGACCTCTGTTTGATAAGACACCTCTGAAGGTCCTGGCAGGTTTGAACTCCAGTCAGCCATGAACAACACAAAAACACATCCTTATTTTGGCTCTTTCTATGCCACTCTCTTGTGTTCTGCATACCTGCACCATGGAATCTCATCCTAAAAAAAAAAAAAGACCTGCACACAAGCCTTCATCTCAGATTCTCCTTCCTAAAGGACCAGCCTAAGAAAAACAGAATTTTATACATTATTATAAGTTATTCTAAACATAATTTAAATGGATGTATAGTACTATGCTAATATGAATTACTATAGCCTATGTAATCATATTTTAATATTTCTGGACATTTAGGTGGTGGATGGCTTCTTAAAGATAAAGCTGTGATGAGAATTTTCACATGTAAAGCCTTTTCCTCATCTAGGAAATTAAGTCGACAGTAAGAATGCTTTTTCAGCTTTTGATCACATTGACAAATTACTTTTGAACAAAGGTTGTACCACTTTATGGTCTCAGCAGCAAAAATGAGCCTGTTCCTTTTATTGCACCCTTGCCAGTACCGAGTATCATCTTAGTTTTATTTTTGATAATTTGGGAGGTAGAAATAATTTTTATTTTCATTTTTATTGCTTTTATTTATATTATTTTCTCTCAGTAATTCTATTCTCTTCTCAAAGAACAATACTTTTGGAATTTTGTGAGACTCTTGAGTCACATATACTCAATGACTTGAGCCAAGTCACCTGGGAGATGACCATCAGACTAAATGAGGGTTGGAGAGGAAATCTAAGGGAAGTTGTAAGTTGCAACAAAAAGGAGAAAAGAACTCTTCAATTTAATAAATATGGATGCCTACTACATGCTGGGCATATTGGGAGATATTAGAGATCCACAGATGAAAAATGCACAAAACTGTCATTTTGAAGCTAATAGTCTAATGATCATGCTGAAGAGAGAACTGAATGTCTGAACTGAAATCATTTTAGAGGAAAATTATAGAGGAACTTTCATTATGTTTGGTTTGACTGGATAGGGGAAAAACTAGTCCCAAATCCGCCTCCGCACCCCCACCATAGTAGATTAGAAAAAGTGGATTGTTCAGTTTCCATTTAGTTTAGCATTGAAAGAAATTAGATAATGCTGGTGGTTTAGAGCTGGATATAGCTGAGGCTCAAGTGATACCAAAAAGGGTAGAAGGCAATGTGATATTATGATAAGAAAGCCTGAGCATAGGAGCACAGGAGTCAGGCAATTCTGGTTTCATGACTAAATTTAACCACTTCTAGCTTATGGCCTTGGGCAAGTTAACTTCTCTAGTCTTCTATTTTCTTATCTGTAAAATGAAACTTAAAATACCTTCCTGCTAAGGTTGTTATGAGGCTTTAAATAAGATAGTATGTGGAAGAGATTGGCAAATTTATAATGGCACAAAACAACCAATAAAAGTCGTTAAGAAAAACAGTTAATTTTTAAAATCAAAGACAAAAAATTCCTCCTAAGGATAAGAACTACCTTTGTTATACAAAATAGATCAATATGACAATATCAATGTTATACAAAATATATCAATATTTATTTGGGTATAAAAAAAAATAGACCTAAATCCAGAGGCTAAAAACTTGGGGAAAGACTGCAGAAGACAGAAACAATGAAGAAGGTAAGAAGCAGGAATAAAGAATTAAAAAGGATTGACTAAAGAGAGATCACCCAACAACTTTTTCAAGAATGAAGGATGTAAAATGGCCACTAAAAAGCTGTTTGATGGGCAATGCTGAGATATAATCCTGCCTTCTTATCCCAAACTACAACAAAATTAACACCTCCAAGAAACATTCTATACACATAGTCTACTACAAGTTAACTAAAATGTACATATAGATTGAAGGTTATTAGAAGATCTCTTTTGTTGTAATTATAAAAGTGATGCATACATACCTAAGATATTAGTAGCTACAAATCTTTGGATGTGAATCCAATGTCCTCTCTTCAAATTAAGTTTCTCAAGTTGACTGCCTTGTCATCTTTCTTACATAAACAATACCAGTAATGCAGCATTAATTTCCATTTTGGTTTCCTTAAAATGCTTACAGAAAGTTAAAACCCAAGCATTGTTTTAAATCTTAGAAGCATATTTTTTAAAATCCAGGTTTGTATTTTCTTTGCCAATAAAGCTTTCCTATAAATTTAATAAACTTCTAATTTATTTGCTTCCAGTCATTTACATGTACAAATAATGATATCATAAGTGCTCTTAGAAACTTTGTTTTTAAATATAATTTACTTCTTTGTTTTCTTGTCCCCCACCTCTCCCTCTCTCTCTCCCTCTCTCCCTCCCTCTCTCTCTCTCTCTCTCTCTCAGTTTAATGGTAGATATTTTAATATTATCTGGAACAATGAATGTGGTAGCCACACCATTAATGTGATTTTATCCTGAGTCATTTTATCTACTGACAGGCTTTGCTAGTTGCTGCTTTCAGATCTTTTGGCTTTCCCAATTCTGCAAGATTATGAGTTTCTAGAACCTCTATATTCCCTTTTATTGTGCTTTGAAAGTAATCCTATCTCTCTTGAACAAATTGTATCTTTTAAAATATTGTCATAGGCCTCTGCATACCTAGAGGAGACCTGGGCCCTAGAAAGAAGAAGAATGAGCTCTGGCAGTTAACTGCCCCACTCGAGCCCTTCAGTGGGGCCCTTCAGTGAAAATTCTTCAGTGAAATAGATAGCATAAATAAAAAACAATCACAACTTCAGAAAATCAAGGACACACTTAGAGAAATGCACAATGTACTAGAACGTCTCAGCAATAAATTCAAATAAGTTGAAGAAAAAACTTCAGAGCTTGAAGACAAGGCTTTTGAATTGACCCAATCTATCAAAGACAAAGAAAAAAACAATTTTTAATGAACAAAGCCTCCAAGAAATTTGGGGCTATGTTGAACATCCAAACCTAAGAATAATTGGTGTTCCTAAGGAAGAAGAGAAATCTAAAAGTTTGGAAACCATGTCTGAGGGAATAAACAAGGAAAACTTCCCTGGCCTTGCTAGAGATCTAGACATCCAAATACAAGTAGCTCAAAGAACACCTGAGAAATTTATCACAAAAAGATCGTCACCTAAGCACATAGTCATCAGGTTATCTAAAGTCAAGAAGAAGGAAAGAATCTTTAAGAGCTGTGAGGCAAAAGGATCAGGTAACCTGTAAAGGAAAACCTACCAGATTAACAGCAGATTTCTCAGCAGAAACCCTACAGCTAGAAGGGACTGGGGTCCTTTTTTAGCCTCCTTAAACAATACAATTATCAGCCAATAATTTTGTATCCAGTGAAACTAAGATTCACAAATGAAGGAAAGATAACAGTCTTTTCCAGACAAGTGCTGAGAGAATTCGCCACTACCAAGCCAGCACTGCAAAAACTGCTAAAAGGAGCTCTAAATCTTGAAACAAATCCTGGAAACATGTCAAAACAGAGCCTCCTTAAAGCATAAATCTCACAGGACCGATATAACAATAACACAATGAAAAAAAAAAAAAGGTATTCAGGCAACAAATAGCATGATGAATAGAATAGTACCTCATATCTCAGTACTAACATTGAATGTAAATGGCCTAAATGCTCCACTTAAAAGATACAGAATGACAGAATGAATAAGAATTCACCAACCAACTTTCTGCTGTCTTCAGGAGACTCGCCTAAACCATAAGGACTCACATAAACTTAAGGTAGAGGGGTGGAAAAAGGTATTCCATGCAAATGGACACCCAAAGCAAGCAAGAATAGCTATTCTTATATCAGACAAAACAGACTTTAAAGCAACAGCAATTAAAAAAGACAAAGAGGGACATTATATAATGATAAAAGAACTAGTCCAACAGGAAAATATCACAATTCTAAATACATATGCACCTAACACTGGATCTCCCAAATTTATAAAACAATTACTACTAGACCTAAGAAATGAGATAGATGGCAACACAATAATAGTCAGAGACTTTAATACTCCACTGACAGCACTAGATAGGTCATCAAGACAAAGTCAACAAAGGAATGGACCTAAACTATACCCTACAACAAATGGACTTAAGAAATATTTGCAGAACATTCTACTCAACAACTGCAGAATATACATTATTTTCATCAGCACATGGAACATTCTCCAAGACAGACCACATGATAAGCCACAAAACAAGTCCCAGTAAATTTAAGAAAATCAAAATTATATCAAGTACTCTCTCAGACCACAGTGGAATAAGTTGGAAATAAAAACCTCTCCAAAGGAGACAATCAGATATGCATTTATCTCAGAGAGCAGAGGGATGACTTTGAATAGAATGGGAGGCATGTTGGCCATAAACAGTTCCTAGCTTGACTTTTCCCTTTAGCTTTGTGATTTGGGAGCCCCAAGATTTATTTTCCTTTCACAGTATACACATCTATTCGGATGTGTTCTCTCTGAGGCAGAGAGGAGAGGAGAGAAGACCTAGTAGAACTGAGTGCTCCTGGTTTGATTTATTGTAGGCTGCTCTGGATCTTGGATATGGGTTTGTCTGACAGCAATGCCTGCATGCCAAGACAGTGTGTTAACTCCCTTAGTACCTGTGAGCATACAAAATTTCATTCTTTATGGGCTATATCTCTTCCCATACAGCACTATTCCCCCATGAAAAGCAAAGCAACAGATTACTGTTTAACAAAAAGATGACAGTTAATAAGGCTTGTATTTATTTTAAAGTTGCCTGAATAGTGTCTGCTCAGCCCGTGAAGAAAGTAGGATAAAATAATGGTATACATTTTAATAAAATATGCAAGGACTTTGAGCATTAAAATTGTTATTATCAGTATTACCATTATCAGTAGGGAAGTTGTATACCTAATTCTCCATATATTATGTAAAAAAAAAGCATTATGTATAATACAATGCTAAAGACAATGTTAATACAAAAATTAACTACAAGAAATTGTTAAAGGGAAAGAATGGAATTTTACAAGGACAGATCTGCAAGATGGTAGCAAGAAGATATTGTCAGCTTCTAGAATTAATACAGAGAGTTCTCTACTATAGAGATCTGAAAAATTTCATTCATGAAAAGTCTGTCTATAGTCATTTGCATTTTCATAAGTGATGCATACAAAGACTAGTTGTTAAAATGGAATATTGACTTTAGGTTGACGACAAATCAACAACTAAGAGATGCCCAAGAACATATTCATGCAAACTATCATAACTTGCCAGACATTTTACTTTGCCAAAGAGAAATACAAGAACAACATGATCAGGATTCCTACCCAGCTGGATGAGTGAAGCAAACAAGTATAGAGGTTCCATGTTTGCATAGTGAGTCCCTGTCTCTCAGTTCTGTCTCATATTACTTGCATAATGAAATTTTAGTTGAATGATGACTATGAGGTTGGTTGGGTCAAAGAATTTTTTTAAATACCAAGGAGTACGTAATATTTGAGCTAAATCTTGAAGGAAAAATGAGGGCATTTCCAAGTGGAGAAATATTTATCTAGCAGGGATGAATGAAGAGAAAGATTGTTTTCTCCACTCAAAGTTTAAGGTAACACACAAGTTATGGATATGTAAATCCTGAGAAGTTTTGAGTGCTTTCATTGAGGGTGGAGATGAGACTTGGAGGTAGATTGAGACATATTATGAAAGCTATCTATTCCAAAATGAAGAGCTTGCACTTTCTCCTACAGAAGATCCTGAGCCTTCAGGGGATTTTTTGCAGGGAAGTGTTGGATGCAGGTTTGGTTCTATCAGGAGGAGAGCTCATGGAACAGCATGGAGGATGGATTGGGAGAAGGGTACCACATCCTAGGCCTTGTGTTTGCAGCCACACCAAGAAGAAGACACTGTCACTGCCTTCTAGGTACTTACAGCCTAGTGGAAGAAGCAGGTAAAATCAGAGGACAAAATTTTGTTATACAAAGTCTAATAAGTGTTATGATAAAGGTAAGCACAGCAGTGCATTGGAACTACAGATAAGAAACACCTGCCTTCTAATGGAGAAGTTGTGGAGGGCTTCCAGGAGAAAATGTCGACTAAACTGCCTCTTGGAACTTAAATAAAGGCATATATACTGAACTTTAATTTACTACTCCGGCCATACCACGGGGTTAAGAGATCATAACTGAATTGTATTCAACTGCATGTATTTCTTTTGGAACATAGCAGGGTAAAAATACAAGGATAATTAATTTAATACATCAGTAAAGTCACAAGAACAGTATTTAATCTTGTTAAACACAGGAATGTTTAATTGTTAGTCATGCACAGAAAGTGCTTATCAAGGTCCGGACACCAAAGAAACTTCAAGAGAATTAGCAGAAGTGCCTGAACTGTGGCCAGTGGAATTCCCACATTGGGAAAATTGTTAGAATGGGTGATATGTACCTCTAAGCCCCTTTGAGTGCTGATACCTTCCAACTCAAGAAGCTTATAGCCTAATTGGTGAAACAGATTTCATGCCAGAAAAAATAAAGGGCTATAGCAAGGCTCAAAAACAGCAGGAACAGCTGTGTTGGTAGAAACTGAAACTTACATGAGGTTCTGAGAAACGAACCTAGAAATATAAGCCAAAGGGTTTTGGGCAGACAGAACAGTCTGTACTGAAGACACTGAAACAAACAAAAGCTTGGTTTCTCTTTTTCTCCCTCCTTTTATTCCTTCCTTCCTTCCAACTGATATTCACTGAGCTTAGAATTTTTAAAAAAAATCGAAATCACATTTCTTCTCTGGAAGTGCTTGCAGTTGAGTGAAAGAACACCAAAAGGAAAACCCTCCTTCCCCTCCTAAGCTTCATTCTACCTTCTGGAGACACGAATAGGGGTCGATCAGGGAATATATCCCAAAAGAGGTAATGCCCAAGCTAAATCCTGAAGGAGCTTAGAAAGTATTCCAGACAGAAAAATAGCTCATGCCCAAGCAGGATACAGAGTGTGGTGTCTTCAAGGAACTCCAAGGGCTTGCCTATAGTAGAAACTTGCAGTGTGTTGGAGAGAGATGAGGGGTAACATCAGAGGGGCAGTCTAATGATAACTCCCAAGACAGGAGAGTGACCTGGCTTGTAGTAGGGAACAGTAGGAAATCAGGTTGAATAGGTCATTTAAGGTCCTGCTAGCTAGAGGACAGCAGATGGACTTTACATAAAAATGGTTCCTGATAGTCCTTCAGAACTGTGTTTGCTAAGCAGTTTTGCACACTTGAAAGCAATCTGGGTACATTTAAGCCTTCCAACTATAGTTTGTGTTACCTGTAATTATTATTAATTAAGACAGAGGCTTGTGTATATGAAAGGAGTCTGAAAATCTACAGGGTTCATTTTTGTATTTGTCAACTTTTATTTGAAAACAGCAGGTGAAATTCTGATTTGAGCAACGTTTAGCCTCAAACTATCATGCAGATTGTTTTGGTAACTATGTAATTGCAAAAGACTGCTTTGGTCGAAGCTCCTGAACACTTTTTATTGCTAATTTTGGCAATAAACCTGTTAATTAGTTAATTGTAAAACATTAGCGAATCAAGCAAAAAGAATCCATCTGTTTATAAAATTTCAACGATCTCTTCTGGGCATAACATTTAAAAACAAGAGCTGGCTTGCCCTGTGGCCTGCTAACTACAAACCATCGCTTTTGAATATTTGCACAGTCTCCTCCTAGGGATAAAAGGTGATATTTTAATGCAATCGTTTGCTGTACTTTAAGGTAATTTTGTAGGCTCATGGTGCTGCATACAGTTTGTTTGGGGACTGTTGAAAACTGAAAAATTGGTAAGAGATATACAACTTCTTCATCTATTTCCCAAGCTGAAACTAGAAATAATTAGCCAAGCAGAAAGGAAGCAGGAGGGGATTCAACATAGAGAAGAACAATTTTAAAAGAAAGGAGAAAAAATGTCAAAGAACTGTACAAATTCCTAAGCAAACAGCATGTACACCTAGGAGAAGAGCAAGAGAGAAGACAGGTGAACCTGGCAGGAACCAGACTGTGAAAAAGTGAAATTTCCATACTTAGGGACCTTTCTGCAATTGTGCCATCAAAGTTACGGGAATCCATTGATAAATCTTCCATCTAGAAAGCATGATTAAGAAAAAACTTTTGGGGCTGGGCGCGGTGGCTCACACCTGTAATCCCAGCACTTTGGGAGGCTGAGGCAGGCAGATCACCTGAGGTCAGGAGTTTGAGACCAGCCTGGCCAACATGGTGAAACCCCGTCTGTACTAAAAATTCAAAAAAATTAGCCAGGCATGGTGGCGCATGCCTGTAATCCCAGCTACTTGGGAGGCTGAGGCAGGAGAATCGCTTGAACCTGGGAAGTGGAGGGAGGCGGAGGTTGAGCCAAGATGGCGCCACTGCACTCCAGCCTGGGAGACAAGAACGAAACTCCATCTCAAAAAAAAAAAAAAAATTTTAAGGAAACGCTGGCATCAGGCCAATCACCCATTTGGAAAACTGGGAAAAGTTCTAAGGCCTCTTCTTAGTGCCCAAAGGAAAGTATAGTAAAGATATCCAGGAAAAATCCAAGAATGAAGGAAGGTAAAAAGCCACCTAAATAGAAGCTGGAGATTTGGGTTCTAGTGTTAGCCCTACTGCTAACTAGCTGATAAACAAAGCCACATAACTTATCTGCCCTGGGTCTCTGCTTTTCTTTATAAATTGAAAAGTCTTTGGGGGACACAATTAGTCTGAGGTTAGGGGCATAGATTTAGTATCTCTATTCACAGTCACTTCTATTGATAGTTAAATTACTGATAGCTGTCTAGATACGTAAATGGCTTTAAGGAACTCCCGCCACCTTAAGCACTGACTAATCTGACTTTATGACATAAAAGGTACAGGTCCAAGGGTCACATGGCAACATGAGCTGAGACACCCATAACCGAAAGTGTGTAGGCATTAGAAAATAAACAGGGTTTGAAATGTCAGAAACCAGAAGTTAGTCTGTTAAGAATTCTTCCAATCATCAAACATACAAAATCATAAACAGAAGATTTAATTTTCATGGACGCCTAATCATAATGGAAGTTATTGCATGTGTTATAATCTGAATTTTTTGTGACATTGGCTTCTCAATATCAGAATGATTTCTATTGTTTCCTTTTATTGCTGATTTTCATGGCTTTTGTTTTGCATTCCATGATCTGCTTTTTTTCTCAGATCTTTAAAAATGAATTTTAAAATAACAGACAGTACCCTTTAGATGCATCTAAATACAAATAACTTGTTTTTTTCTTATTTAAACATTCCAAAACATCTTAAATATCTTTGTAAAAGGCAATTAAAATAAATATAGATTAGACTTCTGAACAGGAGCATCCAAGGGTTGAAAACCTTTAAACATCCTACCTCTTATTCATGCTTTCCCTTTCTGTGGACCTTTTTTGTCTTAACACCACCACTCATGTCAACACCATGGAGGACTTAGTCACCACTATCTCACACGCTCGTATCTCTGACTTAACTATAGCAGACCTACCTACAAGTTTTGGGTCAAAATTACATTTATTTCATTATTTTAAGGTCTTCTTTGCTTTAATATTCCTACCGGGGTTCCTAATGGGCATCTGTTACTAAGAACTGTGATCTGTTCACAAAGTTCTCACTTAACTATTCAGGAAAACTTGAACAAGAAGAGGCACCACAATGTGATGAGTTGGAAAGAACACTGAGCTGGGAGTCAGGAAATCTAGGCTCTAGCAAGTATTGACAGCCATGTAGCTTTTAATTTTACTTAATCTCTTTAAGTCCTAGTATGTTCAACTCTAAAAACAGAGAGCTGGGCCAGATATCATTTTAGGTTCCTTCCAGTTAAAATATTCTGGATTTTATTTCCCAGGTTGCTTTGTGGGGCATCATTTGCTTCCAGCCCAGGCAAGCAGAGGCCGATGCTATTATGACTTGACAGCTGGAGCGATAGACAAAGAATTAAACCTTCCCTAAGTGCTCTTGATCCTCCTTTTTTTTTTTTGTAAATAAATGAAAAGACTTCATTTTCCAAAGCAAATCCTAACTTGCAGATGTCATTTTTTTCACGGGGAGGTTAAAAAAAATAGCATTTAAAAATATGTCAGCATGTAACATTTCATTTGTTTCCATACTGTCTGATTTAAGGATAAAGATCTTATTTCAACACTGAAAGCAAAACCTCCTAAATTCATCTAGCTCACAGGATCATTTACATATCCAATGAAACATTTATTTTATCTGACCAGAAATGAAGATGATACAACATTCTTGGCGGAGATTAAAAATATATAAGGATGGAATATTGATGGCAATACACAATATAGAGAAGAACAGCCCAGATGATGCACTGTGGATGCTGATAAGAATGAAATGCTTCCTAGCTAAAGTGAAATGATAACCTCAAAAGATATAGATTAATGACAGTAGTCTCCAAGATTGAAAAAGGAGAGGCGAGGATAAAAGAGGAATAAATTTAAGCATTTCAACAAAGGATGGAGAAATTTAAAGGATAATGTTAATTGAATTATGTGTTGTAACCAGATAATACTCTATTATACAAAGATGAAAGCCACAGTCATATCAAACCATCTAGTGGAAAGACGTCAACTTGAATCTGCAAGGGTTATTTTTAAAGTGGCAGACTCTAATATAAATCTGAATTTCAGAAGCACAATTCTAGTTTAATCTTCTTCATTTATAATGGTGATAAACTTAGTTTGATTGCTCAGGAACATATATCTAGATTTATGGCCACATTGGGAAAACTGATTGCATTGTTACTTTTCATCCAGAATTCATTGATTCACTCTGTCTCTCTCCTCATATATATTTGGGATTATAAACACAGAGGGGAATTTTTTCTCCCCATGAGAGAGAGAGAGAGAGAAAGAGAGAAAGAAAGTGAGACAGACACAGAGACAGACAGGGAATTATCCTCTGTGTCCATAATCCCAAATGGTTCAAAGTGTTCAAACAGCTCCATTTTATTTGTTCTTCATTCATTCAACAGACCTATCCTGAAAACCTTCTGTGTGAGAAGCACTGTGCTAAAGTTCAGAGCCTAGAAAAAATTAATATGCTTTTTGAGGACATGAGCTATATTATCTTTACCTTTCCATGCCTAGCAAGAGGGCCTAGCCTAATGCGTGTACTTGGTAAATGTTTGTTACAATGAACTAAACATCGCAGGGAGATAGCTATACAGGAAAATATTAACTATTAGTTAATGAAACCAAATACCATCTTACATGTCTAGAATCATTAAAAGTCAGAAGAGATCTTACATATCAGTTAATCTGTTGTTTCCTAACTTTGTGCAATGGAACAAAAGTAAGGGGTGTTACTACAACCAAAGGGAATGAGAGATTCCTTGGTCAAATAAGTTTGGAAAAAACAAAATCAAACAAGTTTTCTTACTTCTTAGAGACTTTGATATGCCAATAGTTTGTGTTTCTCTCAAAATGAAATATAGTAAATACATTTCCAACTTTATTTATCCAGAAGGTACTTTTATTGAGTCATATCTTTTGAAACTCATTTTCTGGGAAGAGTTCAACTGGTTCATTTCTTCTTGCTTTATCTCTCAATTCCAACTATCCTTCATCCAATGTGAGAGAACTAACTAATTCTGCTTAAATAATCCTATGGATAAGGCAATCACCTTATTTTGGGGGCAAACTGGTTCTATCATTGATAGCCTTAATTATTAGAGCTCTTTTGAATTCTGAGCTAAAATCTGCCTCACAGTCCACTAGAACAGGTATTGCCAAACTATGGTCTCCGTATAAAATCTGGCCTGTTGTCTATTTTTGTATGGCTTTCAAGCTAAGAATGATTTTTATATATTTTTACAGGCTGTTAATGAAAATATTCAACAGAGACCACATGTGGCCCATCAAGATTAAAATATTTATAATGTGGACCTTTTCAAAAAAGAGATGGCCCATTTATGCTCTAGGGAAGGGGTCTCCAGACTTTTTGATTATGTGCTGTGTGGTGAGCAGCCTCAAAGATACTCATCAATACAAAGATGAGGCTGGCTGCAGTGGCTCACACCTGTAATCCCAGCACTTTGGGAAGCTGAGGTGGGAGGATCACTTTAGGTCAGGAGTTCGAGACCAGCCTGGCCAACATGGCAAAACCCTGTCTTTACTAAAAATACAAAAATTAGCCAGGTGTGGTGGTGTGTGCCTGTGGTCTCAGATACTCAGGAGGCTGAGGCATGAGAATCACTTGGATTCGGGACTTGGAAGTTGCAGTGAGCTGAGATCACACCACTGCACGCCAACCTGGGTGACAGAGTGAGATCCTGTCTCAAAACAAAAAACAAAAGCAAAAAACAAAGATGAATGCATCCTTTTATTCACACCCTTGTATAATCCACTCCCCTTGAGCATGAGCTGGATTTAGTGGCACTCCCCTCCCCTCCCCTCCCCTCGCCTCCCATCCCATCCCATCCTATTCTATCCTATCCTATTTCTATTCAAATTGCTTCTATTCTATTCTGTTGAATAGAATATGGCAAAAGTGATGTATGCCTCTTCTAAGAGTAAGTTATTAAAAGATTTTGGCTTCTGAGTTGGATGTTCTCTCTCTCTCATTCATTCTCTCTCTTTCCTCCATTACCCACTCTGAGGGAAGACAGCTGCCATATTGTGAGCAGCCCTATAAAAAGACAAGGAAAGGAGGAAGACCTCCAGTCAACAGCCAGTGAAGAACTGAGGTTCTCGGCCTATCATCAACAACCAGGTGGGTGAGCTTGAAACAGATTTTTCCCCAGTTGAGCCTTCAGTGTGACCACAGCCCTGGCCAGGATTATATGAGAAACCTTGAGCTGGAGGCAGCCAACTAAACTGCACTCAGAGTCTGGACCTACAGAAACTGTGAGATAATAACTGCTGTTGTAAGCTGTTATTTGGAGTCGGGGGGTGGTTGGGCAGTAATTGCTATACAGCAGTAGATAACTAATACATATTCCCAATAGTAAAAATTTCTGGAGCATGCATTCTCCTTCCTTCTTCCTGTCTCTCTTTATACATTCTCTCTCTCTCTCTCTATACATATATATATATATATATATATGAATTAAATATGTGCTAAATATTCAAACTAAATGTTAGTAAAGATTGCATCTTTTCTTAATATTATTTTGTTCAGCTCTATAAAGGTACAATTGGAAAATAAAATTGCATAAATCTAAAGTGTACAATGTGATGATTTGATATATGTATATATTATGAAATTACCACAATAAAATTAGCACATCTATTACTTAATTTAATTACCATTGTGTGTGTGTGCATTAAGAACATTTCAGATGTACTCTTTTAGCAAATTTCAAGCATACAATACAGTATTGTGACTATAGTCACTGATGCTGTACATTAGATCCCCAGGACTTTTTCAGTCTTGTAACTAAATTTGTACCCATTTCCCACAAACCCCATCCCCTGAAAACCACGATTCTACTCTGTTTCTGTGAGTTTCACTTTCTTATATTCCACATATATAATCACTTATTGTGAAGTATTTGACTTTCTCTATGTCACTTCACTTAGCATAATGTCCTCAAGATTCATCCACGTCACAATGTCTTGTTTCCTTTGGATATATACCCAGAAGTGGGATTAATGAATCATATGGCAGTCATAATTTTAATATTTTCAGGAACTGCCATACATTTTTGCATAATGGCTTTACCAATTTGCATTCTTGCCAACAGTGCAAAGGGTTTCCTTTTTTCCACATCTTCACCAACACTTGTTGTCTCTTGTCTTTTTGATAATAGCCATTCTAACAGGTATAAGGTGTTATCTCATTGTGGTTTTAATTTGCATTTCACTAATAATTAGTGATGTTGAGCACTTTTTCATACACCTGCTGGGCATTTGTGTATCTTCATTTAAAAAAGTCTATTTACGTCATTTCCCCATATTTTAATTAGATTTTTTCTGCTATTGAGTTATATAAGTTACTTATAGTTTTTCTTAATTATTAAATAAAAATGAATATAGAGAGAAGTTTTAATAACTTGTTCTCATACCCACTAAATTGCGTTGTCCATCTCCAGATGTGACCACATTTACTTTGGAGAACACTACAATAGAGAGACACATAAAATTATAACAATATCAACACTCCCAAAAATTGTACACATAGGATAATTTTATTTATCTGATTACTATATCCTTCCAATAGAGTCAGATCTCTTTGTCTGAAATATTTTATTTGTTCAGAAGTGTTAGCTCTTCATTTATATTAATCTACAGACGACTCATCACAGATGTTCACCTTGGAAGCCTATACTTAGGTCTGCAGAAAATTTTCAGATGTCTTAGAGAGTTTCTTTCTGTCTTAAGGGTTGCTTGGCTACTGAAGAGAAATGTTAACAGCTGTGGGAGAAGCAATTAGTGTCCATTCTGTCCTGATTGACAATTCTGCAAAATGCCCAGTAGCATTTTCTCTGGTTTTACAAAATGGCGACCTTCTGTTTCAGAGTGCTGGGTAGCTATTGAGTTCTGGTACAGTTATCATCATGTGGATGCCCCATGTGGCTCCCAATTAGGGAATCAAGCTTAATTTCACTCCCTGACCAGACTGAAATATAAAAGGGAAAGATAAGACCTTCATAGCGAGGTATGAACAGAGATTTCTGGCAAGCAGAATACATGAATATAAACTTTTAGGAGTATTCAATTAAAAATGCAAAGGCAGAGCTCTCTGAGAAACTGGGAGGCACTGGATGAAAGGAGAGAGATTAGTGAGAACGCGGCAATGAATGCACTGTTTTCATACAATGCCCTAATCAGGAGGACAAGTGGCAGTTGTTATGAAGCAGTAAGATTCAGAACAATGCCTTTCCCAGGGAAGCAGTCACTACAAAACAAGGGCTACAGTCGCCACAAAACAAGACAATACTGACTTATACACATGAAAGAGAATAATTGCTTAAAGATGTTATGCCTGACATCTGGTGAGCCTCCTCAGTCCAGAAACAAAAATACCAAGAACTGGAAAATAGTGGGTTATTTTTCCTTTGGCTTCCAGACTTCCTATTTTTCTATATATTTTATATTATCCCAATTACCTTAGTTAGTGCATTAATATAGAAATACTATGGTTTTCCATTTTCCCTAATTAAGACTATTAAGAAGACATTTTATGCTCTTATTTTTTAATGAAATTCAATTTAAAGTCACTGTATCAGATCTTATTAACTACTACATTATAATACATAATATTTCATTGAGAGCAAAGTGCCTAAATCAAAAATTAGATCCAAACTTCAAGAATATAAACTATGATCGTGACAAAGCCATGGTCCTTTGCATATATTTCATCCTGTATAAAATAAAAACTTTGCTCATGTCAAGTTTTAATCAAGTGTGTCCCCAGGAAATACTAAGACATGGAAGACCTGTGAAGAAATTTCACCATTTTATTTTTTAAATAATAGGGTGTCCAAATTAAAGGTTGCACATATTTTAGGGGAGGATGAGACATGAATAAAGGAGTTGACACACACTGTACCATTTTATTTTAAAGACGCTAAACAAGAAGTGTTTATTTAATTAATTAATCAAGTATATGTAAGTTCCAACTGCATGTTGACCATTGAGCTATTCATACTGGGATGGAGTAGGCAGCTAGAGGCAGATAGCCCCAGTCTCCAGCACATTGTAGCTTCTCCAAACAGTATGTATTAATAAATGGACAGAGACCTTGTTCTCTTTTTTTTTTTTTTTTTTTTTTTTGAGATGGAGTTTGACTCTTGTTGCCCAGGTTGGAGTGCAATGGTGCGATCTCAGCTCACCACAACCTCCGCTTCCTGGGTTCAAGCTATTCTCCTGCCTCAGCCTCCCAAGTAGTTAGGATTACAGGCATGCACCACTACGCCTGGCTAATTTTGTATTTTTAGTAGAGACAGGGTTTCTCCATGTTGGTCAGGCTGGTCTCAAACTCCCGACCTCAGGTGATCCACCTGCCTCGGCCTTCCAAAGTGCTGGGATTACAGGCATGAGCCACTGTGCCTGGCCTGTTCTCTTCTGTAAAGGAACAAATAATCTAGTTGAAACTAACAGATATTATCCCATTAATCTTCACCATACATATGTGAGGAAGGAAATATTTTAAGCTAATTTTGTGAAGGAGGAAACTGAGGCTCTGGAAGGTTATTTACTCAAGGTCAGAGAACTAGAGAGTGACGGAACAAAGAATTCAGCCCCGTCTGTCTGACTCTAGAGTCCCAGCTATTGATTTAGACTTGAATCTTACAGCTGCTGATGGGCCACTCTTCTAAGATCTAGGGACTGTTCTCAAGGATCTCCTGTTAATCCTTCAGTCCTTTACTCTTTTAAATATGTTTTCTTCCCTTATCTGTTATTCACCCCTAGAAATGCTATTGAACAACAATTCAGACTCCTATGGGAAATCTTCCAGCTATAATTATGAAAACACAAGAAAGCATGTACCCCCAAAGCTTAAGGGAAAACCATATTTCAAGTCAAACCTTGAGGGCTACCTGGCCAGTCATTTGGCATTCACCCAGGGCTCAGAACAACCATGACCGGGACAACCAATATGCAGGGATGTTTTCTTTGTCATTGCTGGACAGAAGGAATCTTTCTCAATGATTTTCTGTCGCCACTTGAAATAAGTTTTATGAACAGTTTAATGGCCAAATAAAGGATTTCAGGATACCTCACGGAAAGGATTCTCAATTTTGCAGTTCTCCTAGGACACTTCACAGATTTGCTTCGAGGACACATTGATGTTCCAATTTTCACCAGCGTTCAGAGTTGCCCATTTCTCCTGGAACAGCTCAGGTCAGGGAGGGCCCAGCTGAGACTAGAGATAAAGCACATTAGATAGTTGACAGTCAATAAAATATGGGACCTTGATTTTAGCTGATAATAATAGAAAGGTTTTTGGTTTACAGTTTAATTTTTTTTCAAAATCCTAATACATTTGGATAAAAGTAACTGTACAATAGGTAAATATGCCAGAGAATAAGAATGGCAGCTGGGATTTTTAAAGCTCATCAATAAAAGTGAGTTGCTTCACAAAGCCGTAATAGCTTGTTATTTGTTTTTGTTCTTGTTTTTGTTTTTATGTCATTTAATACTTAAACAATACCATTCTTTCTTGATACCCTATCACTCTTGAGGGATGTTAATTATACTTGGCCAGGAGGCTTCATCCATTCACCCAAAATTGGATCAGAGAGCTCTGATTTCTAAAATAACTGACATATTTCCAAAGGCAACAATGACAGGAGCTTCCAGAAGCACCACACAATTGGTCACAAGTAAATTTTTCAGGAATGTCCAATTAGTAGCGTATCAACAGTCACTGCATTCTTCCTCCCACCATACCTGTTGGAGGCCAGAGATTTGCTCTTGCAGCCCTCCAGGACACCCCCAATTTTTGAAAATTGTTCATCAGAGATGCTATCCAAACATATATGATTATGATGAGAGCTAAGAAAAAGTTTTAAATCTCAGGGTTTTTTTTCAGTTTACAAAACACTTTTGCATATATTGTATAATATATACACTCTCTAGCTCTATGACAATGCTATTGTAAAACATGCATCCTACGGTTGAAGGAAGACATTTAATGACAAGATTAAGATGAAGATTGTCAAGACATTTATATGGTGGAGCTTAAAGCTCTACTCAGGTCTTCTGATTTTTTAGGGCAATCCTCTTTAACCTCCCATCATTAAGGTTAGTTGACTCATTGGCATACTCAAATGGGCAGAAGCAGCAGCACCTGGGAACTTATTAGAAATGCAAATCCTCTGGCCCCACACCAGACCCTATGAATCAAAAACTCCAGGGTGGGGCCCAGTGACCCATAGGTTAACAAGCCCTCCAGGTGACACTGATGCCCACTGAAACTGAAGACCACTGCATATGCTAAATGTAGTAGCTTAGATCATACTGTGATTGACATACAATTTTATATCAAACATTCTAGAGACAATCTAAAATCTTCCTGCTTTGGTACCATGAAGCTATCATAGAAATAGTTCCAATAATCAAGGCTCCAAAAACCTGAAAGTCGCGAGATGTAAAATGTTTCAAGCTTATCCATACAATGTGAAGTGGCCATTGCTGGCAGCTTCTCTTCCCTATATTCCTACCAATGGAAGGTAAAGGAAATAATTTTCCCTTCTAAAAATCAAGATTGTCCAACTATTAAATTTTGTTAGAGTAACATATCTTTACCCTATCCAAGTCCTGTTTCAAGGCTTTCAATTTTTTGTTCAGTTCATGGGCAGCCAGATGGGGCGATTCCCACCCCCAACCCCTCGCGCATATCAGGCTTCTGAACACCAACTCTTTCAAGAGCTTTCTTGCATTACATTTGAAAATGTATATGTCTTAGACTTCATACAGAAAAGAAAAGGAATGTTAGGGTCCCCTTGTCATTTGTTCCTTAGCACTCTGTATTTCTCCTTTACAGTACTCATCACACTTCTAATTAGTCGTTCAATGTCACTGTCTAATTACTTGTTCCCCACATGTTCTCTATTAAGACTTCAGAGGCCCTAAGCTCTGACAAGATAATGGTGTGTCTCTTCCAACACCAGATGGATTTTGAAATTTTTTTAAAATCAAAACTTTAAAATAAGTTCAAGAAATCCAATAAGGTTTCAATTTTACCTATCGTGAGTGCTTCTCTGCTTTACTCCAAATATCGTATACTAAACTTCATTTTAATGTTTTAAATAAATTTTAGTGTATATAATTAAGATATATCACATTGTGTTATGGGCTACATATAGATAGTAAAAAGGTTACTATAGTGAAGCAAATTAACATATCCATCGTCTCACATAGTTACCCATTTTAAAAATTTTATGACAAAGAGTAGCTAAAACCTACTCATTTAGTGTGAATCCCATATGCAATACAATTTTATTATCTGTGGTCCGTGTGCTGCATATTAGATTTATAGACTTGTTCATACTACATGTCTGCTACTTTATATCCTCTGATCTACATCTCTCCATTTCTTCCCTTCCCCTCATGCCCCCACTCCTAGTAACTAATTTTTTTTTTAATTTCACATATAAATTTGAGATCATGCAATATTTTTATTTCTGGGTCTGGGTTATTTCACGCAGCAAAATGCCCTCCAGGCTTATCCATGTTGTGGCAAATAGTAAGATTTTATTTTTAAAGCTTGAATAATATTCCATTAGGCATATATGTACTACAGTTTCTTTATCCATTTGTCTATTGGCAGACACTTAGGTTTTTTTCTGTATCTTGGCTATTATGAATGATGCTACAATCAATATGAGATTGTAGATATTTTTATGAAGGGGTGATTTCATTTGCTTTGGGTATATTCCCAGAAGAGGGATTACTGGATCATATGGTAGTTCTATTTTTAATTTCTTTAGTCCATATTATTTTCCATAATGTCTGTAACAGTCTACAGTCCCACAGAGAGAATGTAAGAGTTCCCCTTTCTCCACACTCTCACCAACATTTATTGTCTTTTGACCTTTTGCATGTAGCCATTCTAAAGAGTGTGAGGTTGTATTTCATAGTGTTTTTTGACTTGCATTTCCCTGATGATACAATGCACAGCATCTTTTTATATATGTTGGTCATTCGCAAGTCTTCTTGGTAGAAAAGTCTATTCAGGTCTTTTATCCATTTTGTATCCAAGTTATTTGTTTCTTGACTATTGGGTTGGGTTGTATGAGTTTTTGATAAATTTTGGATGTTAACCCTTATCAGATACAGGGTTTGAAAATATATTTTTTCAATTCATAGGCTAATGTTTTATTTCATTAATTGTTTCTTTTGCTGTGAAGAAGCTTTTTGGTTTAATATAGTCCCAATTATTTATTTTTGCTTTTGTGGCCTGAGCTTTTTGTAATGACATCCAAAATATCATTGCCAGGGCCAATGTCCAGGAGCAGGAGTTTTATAGTTTTTGTTCTTATATGTAGGTATTGTATTCATTTTTTATTTAATTTTTGTGTATGGTATAAGGTAAACGTACAATTTCATTCTCTTCCCTGTGAAAATCCAGTTTTCCCAACACCATCCATTGAAGAGACTATCCTTTCCCCATTGTGTCCATTTGGTACCTTTGTCAAAAATGAATTAACACATTTATTTTTGGGTTCTCCATTCTGTTCCATCAGTCTATGTGTCTGTTTTTATGCCACTATCATTCTGTTTTAATTACTATAGCTTTGCAATGTAATTTTAAATCAAGAACTGTGATGACTCCTACTTTGTTTTTCTTTCTCAAAATTATGTTGGCTATTTATGGTGTTTTATGCTGCCATATAAATTTAGGATTGTTTTTTATATTTTTGTGAAGAATGCTATTTGGATTTTGATAGGGATTGTATTGAATCTGTATATTGCTTTTGGTGTATAAACATTTTAAAAATAACAATTCTTCTGATCCATAAGCCATGAATATTTTTCCATGTATGTTTCTTCTTTAATTTTTTTTCATCCATTTATTGTGCTCAATGCACAGATCTTTCACCTCTTTGGTTAAATTTATTCCCAGGTGTTTTTTTTGATACTATCATAAATGAGATTACTTTTTTGATTTCTTTTTCAGTTAGGTATTTTTGTATTAAAATGCTACTGATTATTGTATGTCCTACTATTTACAGAATTTATTTATTAGTTCTAAATTTTTTTGTGGAATATTTAGAGTTTTTGCATGTAGAATCATGTCATCTGCAAATAGAGGTAATTTCACTTCTCCTTTCCAATTGGGATGCCTTTTATTTCTTTTTCTTGTCTGATTGCTTTAGTGAGTATAGTTGACACCTAAACAACACAGGTTTGAACTGCACAGGTCCACTTACATGTGGGTTTCCTGCTTCTGCCACCCCTGAGACAACAAGATCAACCTCTCCTCTTTCTCCTCCTCCTCAGCTTACTCTATGGAAGTTGACAAGAATGAAGACTTTTCTGGTGATATATTTCAAGTACTATGTAGTAAGTATACTTTCTCTTCCTTATGATTTTCTCAATAACATATTCTTTTCTCTAGCTTATGGATGTAATACATATAACATATAAAATATATGTTAATCAACTATTTATATTATCTGTGAAGCTTCCAGTCAACAGTGAGCTATTATTAGTTAAGTATGTGGGAAGTCAAAAGTTATACATGGATTTTCGACTGTATGGGAATCAGTGCCCATAATCTCCACATTGTTCAAAAGTCAACTGTCTACTTCCAGTACTATGTTGAATAGAAATAGTGAGAGTGGGTATACTTCCCTTGTGTCAGATCTTAGTGGAAAAGTTTTCAATTTCTCTCCATTTATTTTAATACTTGCTGTGGATTTTTTCATAAATGGCCTTTCTTATGTTGAGCAACTTTTCTTCTATACCTAAACTATTGAGAATTTTTATCAAGAATGGATGATGGGCTTTGTCTAATGCTTTTTCTGCATCGATTGGAATGATAAGTGATTTTTAAAATTCTATTAATGTGATGCATCACATTGATTTATTCATGTATATTAAACCAGCTTTGAATGCCAGGGATGAATCTCATTTGGTCATGATGTATAATCTTTTTAATGTGTTGTTAGATTCAGTTTGCTAATACTTTATTGAGAATTTTCGCATCAATGTTCATTAAAGAAATTGGCCTATAGTTTTCTTTTCTTATGATATATTTGTCTGTCTTAAGCATTTTTATAGTTTGGATATTTGTCCCCACCCAAATCTCATGTTGAATTGTAATCCCCAGTGCTGGAGGTGGGCTCTATTGGGAGGTGTTTGGATTATGGGAGTGGATCCCTTAGGGCTTGATGTTGTCTTCATGATAGTGAGTTCTCACAAGATCTGGTCATTTAAAAGTTGTGGCACCTCCCCTCCACTCTGTCTGTCTTGTTCCTGCTTTTGCCATGTGACATGCCTGTTTCCTCTTTGCCTTCTGCCAGGATTGAAAGTTCCCTAAGGCTTAACCAGAAGTTGAGCAGATGCCAGCACCATGCTTCCTGTACAGTCTACTGAACCATGAGCCAATATCACCTCTTTGGTTTATAAATTACCCAGTCTCAGGTATTTCTTTATAGCCATGCAAGAATGGACTAATACAGGCATCAAGGTGATACTGGCCTTGTAAATGTGTTTAGAAGTCTTTTCTCTAGTTCTATTTTTTGCAAGAGTTTGAGTATTGATGCTAATTATTTGAATATTTGATAGAATTCAGCTGAGAACCCATCTGATCCTGAGCTTTTCATTTTGGGGAGATATTTTACTACTTCTTTACTCTCTTTTATTTGTTACTGGTCTCTTCAGGCTTTCTGTTTATTCCTGATTCAATCTTGGTAGGTTGTATTTTTCTAGGAATTTATCCATTCTCTCTTGGTTAGCCAATTCATTAGCATATACTTATTTATACTAGTCCCTTATAATCTCCTTATTTCTCAAACATCTGTTGTAACATTTTCTTTTTCACTTTATTTATTTGGGTCTTCACTCTTTTTTTCTTAGGATAGCTGAAGGTTTGTCAATTTTGTTTATTTATTTTAAATAGACAACTCCGTTTTATTAATTCTGTCTATGGTTTTTCCATTATTTGATTTGTTTCTGTTCTAATGTTTATTATTTCCTCCCTTCTGCTAATTTTTGGTTTAGTTTTTTTTTTGTATATTTTCTTGAGGCACAGTGTTAGACTATTTATTAGGAATTTTCATTATTTTCTAATGTAGGCATTAATTGCAATAAACTGTCCTCTTAGAACTCCTTTTGCTGCATTCTGTAAGTTTTTATTCATTGCCATTTGTCTCAAGTTATTTTTTAATTTCCCTTTTGATTTTTTAACCCATTGATTGTTTAAATGCATGTTGTATAATTTTCACATATTTGTAAACTTTTCAAGATTCCTCCTGTTATTGGTTTCCATAACACTGTGGTCTGAAGCAATGCTAGGTATGGTTTCAATTTTCTTAAATTTGTTAAGACTTGTTTTGTGGACTAGCATGTAGTCTATTCTGAAGAATGTTCCATGTACACAGGAGAAAAATGTTCATTCTACTGCTATTGAATGAAAATATTTTTTACATATCTGTTAGGTCCATTTGTTCAAAAGTGAAATTTAAATTCTGTGTTTTCTTATTAATGTCCTCTCTAGTTGATCTATTCATTGTTGACAGTGGAGTATTGAAGTCTCCTGTTATTATTGTATTGCTATCTATTTCTCCCTTCATTCCATTAGTATTTCTTGATGTATTTTGGTACCCTAATGTTGAGTGCATACATATTTACAATAGTTATTCTCCCTTCATGACTTGACCATTTTATCATCAAATAATGACCTTCTTTGTCTCTTGTGAAAGTTTTTGACTTAAAGTCTATCTTGTCAGATATAATCATAGTCATTCCTACTCTTTTTTGGTTACCATTTGCACAGAATATCTTCTTCCATCCCTTCACTTTAAGTCTGTGTGTGCCCTTACAGGTTAACTGGATCTCTTATAGGCAGCATATAATTAGATCTTTTGTTTTGTTCATTTAGCTACTCTATGTCTTTTGATTAAATAATTTAATGCATTTACATTCAAGGCTATTATTGATAGATAAAGACTTACTATGCCATTCTGTTGTTTGTTACGAAATTGCTTTTTACTTTATTTCACCTTAATTTCTGAAGTACAGCTTTACTGGATATAATATTCTTGGTTAGCAGTTTTCTCCTTTCAGCATTTTGAATATATTATCACATTCTCTAGTGGCCTGCAAGGTTTCTACTGAAAAATCTGCTGACAGTGTAATGGAGATCCCCTTATATGTAACTTGATACTTTAACTTTTTAAAAAATTCTCTTTGCCTTCACCTTTGGACAGTTTGATTAAAATGCACCTCAGAGAGGATCTCTTTGGGTTGAATCTATTTGGAGACTTACGAACTTCATGTGTCTAGGTCTTCATATCTGTCCCTAAACCTAAGAAGTTTTCAATAATTATTTTACTAAATAAACTATCTGTGGCTTTCTCTGTCTCTTCTCCTCATAAAATTATAATAATGCAAAATTTGTTTGATCAATGGTGTTTCAAAGTACTGTAGGGTATCTTCATTCTTTTTCATTCCTTTTTTCTTTTTTATCTTCTAACTGAATCATTTTAAAAGACCTGTCTTCAAGTTCACAGATCATTTCATCTGCTTAATCTAGTCTGTTGAAGTTCTCTTTTTATTTAGTTAATTGAATTATTCAGCTCTAAGATTTTGTTTCTTTTATATGATATTCATTTCTCTGTTGAATTCCAGTCAGATCACGAATTGTTTTTCTAACTTTACTGAATTCTCCATTTGTACTCTTGTGTCTCACTGAGTTTCCTCAAGATTATTATTTTGAATTTCTCTTCAGGGAATTCATAAAGTTCCATTTTTTGAGGTCAGTTACTAGAGAATTATTTTATTCTTTTGGTGGTGTTATGTTTCCTTACATTTTTATTTTTCTTGTGTCCTTGTATTAATGTCTGTACATCCGGTGGTGTGGTCACCTCTTTCAAACTTTACAGAGTGGCTTTCACAGAGGAAGACTCCCCTGAAGATGAGGGGTGCTGATCACGCAGGGTGCAGTGGCTCTGGTTCTATGTGGGCATAGTGGTGTGGTCTCTATACAGCTTCTGCAGTTGGGATCAACATTAGTCATGACTGTGGGAGTGTCAGTGATCTAGGCTGTAGGAGCTTGTGGCAGTGACAGTAGCTACATAGATTATTAGGGTAAAGGCTTTAGGGATCCTTTTGTTTTTGTTTCCTCACAGTGAGGCATATTAGCTGATGATCTCTTTGTATTGAGTCTGACACAGCTCATAGGAAGCTACATCAGTACCAGGATCCAGGACACAGGTGCTCAGAGCAGCTGCAGGGCCAGCTTCCTGGGCTCAGGGTCTTGTGAAACTATTGTTATACCTGGGACTTGAAGCATAGTTTTACTTTCCAAGGCATAAATGCGTGTAATTCAGCCACTAAGATAGGGTATGTTGCTCTAAGGCACACTGCAGCAGCTCAGACCCAGGCAGGCTAGAATGCAGCTGTGGATATAACTCTGGGGTCAGAACACATTACTGGTATGACTCCTGGCTGTAAAGGTGTTCCAGAGGCTCAAGCTGCAGGGAGTAGAGCACAACTGCAATTCAGGACCCAAAACCAACAGGACACAGTAGCACCTCAGGCTCCAGGGAATGATGTACCAGGTAGTGGTGACTCTGGACTCTGGGTTGATGGGATGCAGAAGTTGTCTGAGTTCAGTGAGGCCAGCTGCAACAGCAGCGAGGAACCAGAAATAGCATGATCCTGCTGTTGCTTGGACCCCAAGGAGCAGAAAGCAGTGCAGCAATGACTCAAATCCCAAAAGGCAGGTGCTTCAGTAGCTTGGACTGCAGGGTACTAGTTTAGTTCCAGATAGACAAGGAACATGGCTGTTTGGCCTGTAGGCCAGGGTAGCACAGCTCACCCAAGTCTCTGATTTCCTGGGATATGAGGCACTGCATCTGTTTGACCACACAACGTGCAGCCACGTGGGTCAGCAGAGCCTCTGGATCCCCGGGGGTGGGGCATCATGTAAGCTGTGGTGTTAAAGAGATGCAACTGCTTCAGGGTGCCAGAATATCAGAGCCCTGAAGGGGTAGGGGAACAGGGTGTTACTTTGGCTGTGGCACCAGGGGCATGGCTGTTCCAGTAGTTTGAGGCTCTGGATCCCTGTGAGCAGGGTACCACTTCAGCTCGACCCTAGTAGGGGGGTGCACTAGTGACTGGGATGGGAAAATGAAGCAGCTCTAGGGCATAGGGAGGGTATAGCAGTAGCTCTCCATGGAAATGACGTGTTTGGGTGGGTGTTGTGAGGCAGTGACTGAATCTCAGGGGTGGATGGAGGGATGCAATGGGTACTCATCCTCAGGCAGGACACACTGTACCAGTGACTTCTGTTGCAAGATGGTACAGAGTAGCAACAACATGGGCCACAAGCATGTGAGGCACAGCCTCAGCTCCTTGTCTGGGGGTAGCTCAGCATGTTGACTCAAGAGGGCTCTCTCAGATGGTCTCCAAGTCTCTCAGGACTGTAGGATTCTCCAGTAGCAAGGCTGCTGGGGTCCTCTTTTTTACGTTTCCTCCACAGGGAGAAGTTCCTTCTGGTTCTGAGCTGACCTTAATTAGGGGAATGAAGTGGGAGAGGCATGGTGATTCCTCTTCTTCTCCATGCAGCCATCCTGGGTTTCTGCGGTCTACAGGACTTCTGCTGCCTCCTTGCTGTTCTGCGATGCTCTCCTTTAGTTATTTTGGTCAAAATGTAGTTTTTTGTTTGTCGTGTTTTTCTGGCAGTGAGGGAAGGGGAGCAGGGAGAGCGCTACTAGGAGCTTCTAGTGGACCCTCTTGCTAACATCTTCAAACTTAAGTTTTAACAGATGAGAGAAGGATGGCTCCTTTTTTGCTATTACCATAAGCACAGGCTTGGTCTTCCTAATTGACAATCCAGCAATATTTTCACATAAATTGTAAGTTTCATGAGGACCAAAACTATTTCAGTCTTAGCCACAATGTATTCTCAGTGCCAGGACAATGCCTGAATCAAGATGGGTTCTTAAATAAATGTCTAATTAAAGAATAAGTGAGCAGGTGAGTGAGTGGATGGAGAGAAACAGAATGAGGAAAAAAGATAAAGTAATGGAGAAGGGTGAGAGAAGAAAAAGACAGGAGAGATAAAAGGAAAGAAGGAGGGAGCGAGGAAAGGCAGAAGAAAATAAACCAGTTGGTTACTATCTTAATTTTGCTATAGGTTAGGAGAGACATGTGTTGGTCTTAAACTCCCTGGTTCATTGCTAGACCTCAAAGAATCATCTGTTTCATTATTGCCTAATTCTGGAATAAATGCTACCATCAACCTTTCGTGGAATTATGAACTATGTCTTTATTTACTTACATGGCATAATTTTCAAATACATGACAGCTCATTGCTCATGTTGCCTTTTTCATGGAATTAGGAAAATGTAGCCTAAGTCTTAAACTTGCAGCTGCCATCCAATGAATGAGTAGGGCCTGCTTTGTGGATAGGGCTGCGATATGCAGCATTAGCTATCCAACTGTTACAGTCCTTGGGACTTCTGAATTCTGTCACCCTAGAAAATGAACATCAGTTGTGCTGACAGCTTTTTTCCCCTATTCTGCCATTTCTAATGAATCTATTCTAAACTGAGATATGTATTTAAATACTTTGTACATGCTATATCAAAAGAGCTATATTAACTTGTGCCTACAAAATCCCACACAAATTACAGGGAACTTACACATTTGATACATTTAGCCAAAATGGAGCTTTTAGATGATATCAATCTTATCAGGTGCCAATAAATGACAATGATGCAGACCTTATTTTCTACTTTCTTGATAAAAAACAATACAATGCTTTGACATAGCATCCAAATTCATAAAATAAGCAACCAAGAATAAATTTATTCCACAGGCTGAAGTGGAGAAAAGAAGGCTCATATGCTGTGAAAACAACAATAACAATGAAAAAGACCTTCTTATATCTCTAGGTCCCCAGATCCTAATGTGACAAGGATATTATTATCCACTGGAGTCATAAAGCCTTTTATAGAGATATTTTCCCCCTTAGCCCTGTTATTTTAATTTGTGCACAGATTTTAACACAGGCAATTTCCTTCTGCAAGGGCTTTTCACTAATAGAATTATACTGTCTAAGCTCAAAATGGCCTTTCGTTCTCAGTCCACTGGGCTCAAAAGATTATTTTCTTGTGGCGGAGAGCTCTCCACACTACCTGGGAGCCCACTATTATCTGCACTGAGCACCCCAATCCTCTACATCCTTCAAGAGGCTACACAGCTGGACCCAGCATGAAAATGACAAGCATTAGAAAGCTCCAAGAGTTTATTTTCCTCTGGCTGGGCATCACAGCTTCTGGATTCCCGTCAATGCCATCACAACACATGCCTTTCAATAAGAAGTGATCCTAACAAGATTAAATGTAATTTAGAGTCAATAAGGAGAAGTTTGCCATCAGGCAGAATTATAATAGACAGTATGATCAGAAGGTAGAGAATCTGGAAGGTTTTCAGGGATGCATTCTATTGTAAAAAAAATGAAACACGGAGGGGAAAAAAATGTTCATTCTCAGCCAAACTTTTCACTAGCTCCCTTTTGCACACAAATCCATTCACGGTCTGTATTAGTCCATTCTCCACACTGCTCTGAAGAAATACCCAAGACTGGGTCATTTATAAAGAAAGAGGTTTAATTGACTCACAGTTCAGCATGGCTGGGAGGCCTCAGGAAACTTACAATCATAGTGGAAGGGGAAGCAAACACGTCCTACTTCACGTGGCAGCAGGAGAGAGAAGTGCAAAGAGAAGGGGGAAAAACCCGTTATAAAACCATCAGATCTCATGAAAAACTATCAAGAAGACAGTATGGGGTACTGCCCCAATGATCTAGTCACCTCCCACAAGGTCCCTCCCCCAACACATGGGTATTACAACTAAGATTACAATTAAAGATTAGATTTGGGTGGGGACATAGAGCCAGACCATATCTCAGTTTATTTAGGTAACGAGAACTGTGTATTGCAGTTACAGGGAGGTAAAAAGAGAGAAAGACATTTGCAGGAAAAGGAAAACACAGTGTGATTTCTCCAGAGTCATCTTCATTGCTATACAAATGCTAAATGTTTTCACTTTTGCACGACATGGAACTTGAACCCACAAAAGGCACATGGAGCCCACTACAGAATTATACTTCATTCAGGGCACCTCTTAAATCATCACTTGATAGGCAGTAGCTTTGGGAGGTGGCCACTCTTCTGGAAGGCAGCCCTCCATCTTCTGGGCATAACAGATCTGGGAAAGTAGCAGTGGAATTGAGAAACTCTAGTCCAGGGAAGAATAAGCCCACACCGCAAGAAGAATAAGATGCTTTCATGGAGTTACCAGTGAATGCCCTTCATTGGAATCAATTGCCCTGGTATAAATGCAATGAATAAGAAAGTAAGGTGGGCATGTAGCAAGAGTTGATTGTCTGTAATTATTTCCATAATATTAGAGTCTTTACAATAAAATTAATGGGAAATAATAATAATAGCTACCACTCCATAAGCATTATAATGAGCACTTAGTGGACAATGTTCTAAGTTATTTTACATATATCATCTCATTTAATTCTCACTGAAGTTTTATAAAGTATTTTTCCTTAACTTTCACTTTACAAATGGTGAAAATAAAAAGCAAAGATATGAGTAAGTAGCTTCATGTCACAAGTTCCATAAAATGTGGAGCCATAATCACACACTGAGCTATGTGACACTATTCTCATGCTTAACCATCACATCTGTTCAACTGGTGACTGGAAATGCAAAACTTTAATCATGGGAATAATTCTAGTTTGGTCAATGTCATTGCTGGGAAGAGTAATAAGCTTATTAGAAGCCAGGATTCAAAAACAAAATGGCCCGGGTGAATGTAGAAACGAATAAAATAATTTTTGACTTGGACAATCATAATCTTAGATAAAAAGAAACTATACCTCCACTACTCTGTGAAATGACTAGCTGTGAGGTATGGAAAATTGGCTGAAGTTTTAGAGACATAGACCATCTTATGACGAAAGATTGTGGTGTGGCTGTGTCAGGGCAGCCCATTGAAAATAACCGGGAGTCAAGCCCTGGTACCAGGCCTGGTTCTGCTACAACCTTGTGGGGAAAGAATACAAAGCAGCATATTAATGTCTACAGTCAGGGTGTATGGGTCTCAATATTGGCTTCACCACTTCCCAACTCCATGGTTTACACAAGTTACTGATCTCTGCTCTGCCTCAATTTACTCATCTATAAAATCGGGAAAATAATCGTAGAATTTGTTACAAAGTTTTTGTGAGGATTAAGCGAGTCAATCCACGTCTTAAGTTTTCATTGCAAATAAGAACTTGACTACTTAATACCTATTCCATCAATGACTTAATATGCATTTATAAATTACTTAGATATGCCAAATATTGTGATAGATACTGGAAATATAAATGTGAATACGACTTCAAGTTGTTCACCATTTGGAAGGACAAAGTATCTCAAAACCACCAAAACATTGAAAACAGTATGTGTGTATCATATTACATCTGTGAGAATGGTTATTATCAAAAAGACAAAACATAAGCGCTGGTGAGGATGTGAAGGGAAGGAAACCGTTGCACACCATTGTTGGGAAGGTAAGTTAGTCTAGCTATTCTGGAAAATGGCTTGGGGGTTTCTCAAAAATAACAAACATATGAAAAAAAAGCTCATTATCACTGGTTATCAGAGAAATGCAAACCAAAACCACAATGAGATACCATATCATGCTATTTAGAATGGCGATCATTAAAAAGTCAGGAAGCAACAGATGCTGGAGAAGATGTGGAGAAATAGGAATGCTTTTACACTGTTGGTGAAAGTGTAAATTAGTTCAACCATTGTGGAAGACAGTGTGGTGATTCCTCAAGGATCTGGAACTAAAAATACCATTTGATCCAGCAATCTCATTACTGGGTATATACCCAAAGGATTATAAATCATTCTACTATAAAGACACATGCACATGTATGTTTATTGTGGCACTGTTCACAATAGCAAAGACTTGAAACCAACCCAAATGCCTATCAATGATAGACTGGATGAAGAAAGTGTGGCACATATACACCATGGAATACTATGCAGCCATAAGAAAGGATGAGTTCATGTCCTTTGCAGGAACACGGATGATGCTGGAAACCATCATTCTCAGCAAACTAACACAAGAACAGAAAACCAAACACCACATGTTCTCACTCATAAGTGGGAGTTGAACAATGAGAACACATGGACACAGGGAGGGGAACATCACACACCGGGGCCTGTCAGTGGGTGGGGGTCTAGGGGAGGGATAGCGTTAGGAGAAATACCTAATGTAGATGATGGATTGACGGGTGCAGCAAACCACCATGGCACGTGTATACCTATGTAACAAACCTGCACGTTCTGCACATGTACCCCAGAACTTAAAGTACATTAAAAAAATTAAAAATAGAACTGCTATATGATCCAGCAATCCCACTACTGGACATATATCCAAAGGAAATGAAATCAGAAGCTCAAAGGAAAATATGCACTCTCATGTTCCTTATAGCATTATTCACAATAGTCAAGATATGGAATCAACCTAAGTGTCTATCAACAGATGAACACATAAAGAAAATGTGGGAGACACAGACACATATGTATGTATGGGTATGGATATGGATATATGTATCTATATATATATAGATATATATATGGATGGACGATATGTAAACTAATATATGTATATACATACAAATCTACACAATGGAATACTATTCAGCCTTTAAAAAGAACAAAATTATGTCATTTGGGACAACATGAATAAGCCTGGAAAACATTATGTTAAGTGAAATATTTCGGGCACAGAAACACAAATACCAAGTTATCTCACTTATATGTTGAATCTAGACAAGTGGGTCTCATAGAAGTAGAGAGTAAAATGGTGGTTACCAGGGACTAGGGGTGGGAGTAGAAAGGGGTTGGGGAGATGTTGGTTAAAAAAATTATGTGTGACAGAGATATAAATTAGTGATTACAGACTAGAGGAAGCAGTTAATTTTTAAGTATCTTGAAACTTTAACAAGTACTTTAAAAATATGTTACAAAGAGAAGATAAATGTTTGACGTAATGGATACCCCAGTGGCCTGAATTTGGTCATTGCACATTGTATATGGGTATCAAAATATCACATGTACTAAAAAATTACAATTATTACATATCATTTTAAAAATTATTAAAATGGAAAAAATATCTGTTGTCTTAAATGCACACCTAGATGGAGTATTGTATATATTGGCCAATGTCTATCAATTGGACCATTGTTCGTATTCAGAGCCATTACTGACCTACCCATTTCCATTATCCAAATATCCAATCAATTATCTTGACTGCTGAAATGTGTCTTTATCTTTAAATGCATTTTTCTAATAATAAAAGAAAACAGAAGCTAAGAATGGAAAACATTGGAATAAATTATAAGGAAGAGAGAAAAATTAGCTATAACACCACAACCTAGAAAAAATTTAGATATTCATAGTGGTTATTTCTTTCCATCTGTTCTCTTTGTCTGTGTGTGTGTGTGTGTGTGTGTGTGTGTGTGTGTATAGAAAGAGAGAGAGAGAGGTTATAATATATATCCTATATCTAATGTATTACATAAATATATTATTAACTCTTCCATATACATTTTTAATTTTTCATTTTGAAATAATTTTGTACTTACAGAAGAGTTTCAAGAGAGTACACAGACTTCTATATATTCTGCACCAAGCATTCCCTAATGGTAACTGTCGTATATTTATCAAAACTAACGAGTTAACACTGATAAAGCAGCATTAATCAAACTGCAGGCTTTATTTGGATTTCCCAGTTTTTCCACTAATGTTCTTTCTTCTGTTCCAGGATCTAATACAAAAAATCATCTTGCATTTCAGTTCCCATGTACTTTAGATACATTAATTACAATTATAAATTAACTTTCCATGTATGTACTTCCCACTCCACATAGGACTCTTAACACATCAAGTATACTCTACTATAAGCTTTCAATCTGGTTCCTATATCCCACTTTCTTTACTATTCCTCAAAGTGCTACCTATAAATCATCACCATCCTGCTCAGAAACCTTCAACCTTACTCTGAGAGAAAAACCGAAGGTTCTTTGGAGAACATTAGAGACTCTCCACATTCAAGTCCCAGCCTGCCTGCTCTCTTCCCTGAGGTGAGCTGGCCTGAGCACTGCCCCCAACAGCCCACAGGCTTTATGCTTTCTACTTCCATATTTTTACCTATATTATTTGTATTATCACTCAGGTTATTTTTTAATTGTATTATTTTCCCTTGCACATGAAAGCCATCCCCACCCACCTCACTCTCCTCTGCTTATACACAGTCATGCATCCCTTAATGGCAGGGATACATTCTGAGAAATGCATTGTTAGGCAATGTCATCATTGTGCAAACATCGTAGAGTGCACTTACGCAGATTTAGGTGGTGTAGCCTACTACACACCTAGGCTATGTGGGGGAGCCAATTGCTCCTAGACTACAAACTTGTACAGCATGTGACTGTACTGAACACTGTAGGCAACTGTAGCACAAGACCAAGTTTTGTGTAGCTAAACATATCTAAGCACTGAAAAGATATGGGAAAAATACAGTATAAAAAGTTTTTTTAAAAGGTAAAAAATGGTAGGGCACTTACCATGAATAGAGCTTTTGAGACTGGGAGTTGCTCTGGGTGAGCCAGTGAGTGAGTAGTGAGTGAATGTGAAGGCCTAGGACGTTACTGTACACGAAGACTTTACAAACACTGTATACTTAGGTTATACTAAATTTATAAAAAGAAATTTTCTTTCTTCAATAATAAATTAATCTTAGCTTAAAATAATGTTACTTTATAAACTTTTAATTTCCTTAATTTTTGACTCTTTTGTAATAACATAGCTTAAAACACAAACACATTTTACAGATGTGCAAAAATATTTTTATATCCTTTTTCTTTAAGCTTTATTCTATTTTTATTTTACTTTACTTTTTAAACTTTTTTGTTAAAAATTATGACATAAACACATTCATTGTCCTAGGTCTACACAGGGTCAGGATCATCAATATCAGTCTTCCACCTCCACACCTTGTCCCACTGGAAGGTTTTCAGGGGCCCTAACAGGCATGGAGCTGTCTTCTCCTATGATAACAACCGCTTCTTCTGGAAGACCTCCTGCAGAATCCGCCTGAGGCTATTATACAGTTAACTTTTTTTCATTAGTAGAATGAGAACACTTTAAAAGAATGATTAAAAGTATAGTAAACACATAAAACAGTATCAATATATGATCATTATCAAATACTGTGTATCACACACACTCATATATCCTAGACTTTTATGCAACTGGTACCACAGTAGGTTTGTTTACACCAGCATCACCACAAACACATCTTAGCACAACGCATTGTGCTAAGATTTCATGATGGCTACGATGTCACAAGGTGATAGAGATTTTTCAGCTCTATTATAATTTTATGGGACCAGCATCGTGTATGTGGTTTGTCATTGACCTAAACGTTGTTACGTGACACATAGCTGTACAACTCTGATTCTCTAAAAATTCGCCCAGCATTGTTTGCTATCATTTTAGTCTCTATCCTAGTTCCCCAACCAGTTCATGAACTTATTTGGAGAACTGTCTTGTCTGCAGTATTGCATCTCTATAAAGTATTGCATAGTTTAGTTTAATCAATACGTACTGATTGAGCAGCCGGACACCTTCAACTCTAATGATATAAATAATGTGATCTCTGGGTGTCCACTCCAGCACTGAAGGAGCTTGGAAGTTGTCACTCCCATCATTTAAGGAGCTCAGAACTTGTCACTCCCATCCTAACACAAGCAAAACAGCCAAACAGAAAATTAACATATATTTTTAGAGTCATCAGAGAATTAAGGTCATAGGAAAAACCACTGACACCAGAATTAGACATGGACAGGCAAAACATGAATCCCAACTTACCAGGACAGAGACTCATAAACAGATACTTCTGTGGGAAGCAGAGATAGTCCCCTAACAGGAAAAGCCAAACTATAATTGATGAATTGCTGAGGGTTCAGTGTGGACAAGTTTGAGAGTTTAAAATAATAGCTCGACACTAACTGTGCCTTTACCATGCTTCAGGATATAAACATGTTACATATATCAGCTTAACTAACTCTCACAACAGTCTTATAAGGAAGTTTATCTCCATTTTACAGATAGGGAAACTGAAGCATGGGAAACTTGAGTAAGTTACTTAACGTCACTTGGATAATAAACATCGGAGCCAGGATTTGAATCCAGGTGAGTTGGCTCAGGAACCCACACTCTTAATGATGCATTACATTTGCCTGATACCAGATACAAATAGCCACTCCGGCAAGGTCATCTAGGTCGGTCATTGCTCAGGTATCACATTCAGACACTGGGAAAGCCTGGGATCACAGGCCTTGTCTACTACTCTCTTCGAGACACACTCAGCAACTCACATAGTTGGGGGTTGTTCTTTCCTATGGCCGGCCCTACCTTGGCACTTCAACCCCCACCTCCCCATCTTACCTACTGCCACAGTTAATAAGGTTTATTCTCCTTTCACATCACCATAACCCATATTATGAAAGACCATCATGAAATGTCTCTATGTCACATTTTTCCTAATTTCATCCTTCAGGGCTCATCATGCTTTGTACTCTCTACCATGTCCCTCCCCTCAGACAAGAGCCTAAAATATTCTGATTAGTGATGAATATGTGTTCTCCGGGTGAGGCGTATTGCTAATAATTAAACAGTATTAATTCTACCAGCTTTGATTATACTCTGCTCTCTCAGTAATAAGGTTCAGTATTCTATTTTCATTCTGCCTAGCACTGAGTAATAGAATTGGTGTTTAAGAATTATCATATAAATCTACTTTTTGGTCAGCCAGTGTTGGAGGGTTTTTTTCAATATATTACAAATGTATTCATTATTCCCTAGTTCATAAAAATAATTAAAAGCTACAGGCCAAACACAAATTCCCAGAACACGAAAACCTGACTGGCATCCCACTGCCAAATACCAAGGTTGCCAGCTTCTGAGTTTATGGGTTTCTTAATGAGAACTTCTACCTTCTCATTCGATAAAGGGCTTAGGTAGACAATTCCTCCTGGTGTTCCTAGTATAATTCCTGATATAACCAGGAGTTGCAAAACTAAAACCCTACACATCTAAAATGAAACTGGCCTACTGTTATTTTATATATGTTTTTAGAAATTCAGAAATGACTTGCCCTAAAATAAAAACTGTCAAAAAAATTTCTTAAAAGTGATTCATAGAATGTAAATAACATGTGTTCATACTCTTCTAAAAAAGAAAGGAGGAAAATAACAGAGAAGGAAATACAAATAGATCCAATTCATCATTGTGATACCTAGGTTTCTCCTTAGATAAAACAGACATAAAACATGTGCTTTACAAGTCTCAGATGACCTTCAAGACATCTAAGTACAGTATCTGTGGATTTTTAAGTATAATTAACAACTGTTGTTTTTCTATTTAAAGAATTTTCATTCTGTTTCCTTAACAGGCAAAAGCCAATCAGTCTTGTTCTCAAATGCTAATATAAGTAATTAAAAATAACATTAATTGAAATACTGCAGGGCTGTTAGGTTTTTAGATGGTGAGTTATTTTTTTTTTCCTTCATCTTAACCTTGTGGCAATACTAATTTACATGACCAATTAGGGAAGCACCCTTTGTATGATCCATCTCTAGGATAAAGAGCTGGGCTTTAAAATCCAGCAAAGAACTGCAGAAGGCCACAGCACTGTAAGTAAGCTTGGGCGCCAGCAGCTAGAATCTTTATTTCACCTGGTAGACCAAACATGACAGATCGTCTTATTTACAGTGTGAATACTAATTTTTTTGGTTTTGGTAACAAAAATACAGTGCTCATTTGTATTGTTGTAAAACTTGTAAATATGCCCTGTAGGATAAGTAATATTCGAAGCACATCCTAATTAAAAGGAAAACTCAGTTGTCTTGCAAGATAATACAAAAGGGCACATAAATTGTAAATAAGATACATGGTAAAAATGAAAAAGACAGGCTGGATAGGAAAGGAATGAAATAAGATTCGGAAATGTGCTTCTTAAATGAACACAAATTGTGAGATAATGTCTCATTGAACAATAAAAATAACAAACCAGTGGCAAAGATGTAATAGAATTTCCTCTGTATACCATTTTAATCTTAATATAATTTTCCCCAGTGCATCCACATTTATTGAACTACTACAACCATTTCTTTCTCACTCTGTCCAAAGTTACTGAGAGTGTGTTTCTTTGCTGTAAATAATTCCCTGATTATGAACATGAAAACGATCCAGAAATTGACCACAGTTTATAAAAGAAAAAAAATGACAGAGCATCTGCTCAGGGCCAAAAGCCTTACAAGAATGCCAAAAGCATGTGCAGTTTCCTCAGGAAAGCAGGGGGCTGCATGCAAAAAACCATTTTCCCTTCCTCCTGCATAAGGCAACTCCACACCTCTATTTCTTTGTTCCTGTCTTCAGAAAATGCAGAGAAGACTTCCATGGTACCTCAAACTACAGTTTGCCATCATGTGAGAATAGGGCTGATGCCAAGGGAAGTGCCAAGTCCAGTTAATCAGAACCCAAATGGCTTGAGAAAGATGCACAACAGTATGGCCTCAGTTTCTCAGTCTGCAAAATGGGGATGATCATAGTTAAACCTCTTAGCTTCAAGTCTAATAGGTAACTAGGTGCTTACTAAAGTCTACTGAAATATGGATGTGAAAGACCAAACTCCACATACGTGAAGGGTTTGCTGGAGGGGAGACATGGAGGCCAGAAGGAGCCCTGCCTCTACTCCTGACCCCTACCTTAGGAAGTTCAGTAAAATGTCCAATTCCAGTCAACCCCATACCAATCTCAGACATTTCAACTACCGGGGTAATAAATCCCCACCCCACCTTTGCTTACACTGAGGTTGGTCATTCACTTCATGTATTTTTTTCATGAGGTTCTTAAGGTTCTAAACTTTAAAGAAACATTCAAAAGTGGAAATTATGCCCTGCTTATCACTTAGCTTTTAATTTGGCACCACTCTGCCAAATTAGGAATCTGTTTTTTACTGAACATCAACACTCAAATACTTTTTCTGCCATTCAAAGTCTAATTTATTCTATTATTTTATTATTTTTCAAAAGTTCGTTAGGCAAAAGGGAGATGTACTTGTCCAAACACACAAAATATGGGCCGAATATATTAACAAGTAGATTATCAATTCACTATTTTGTTGAAATGAATGCATAACTGTATAATGTGACTTTTAACTTTGATTTTTTATGTAGAAAAATTATGGATCACATGGCAGTGGATCACCTAACCAAAAACAGCTTATGGAATCGGAGTAATTAAGTTCACAAACAGGTACGCTTATAATAAATGGTCTCCTGTTACAGTTGCAAATCATGGTTGTATCATCTTTATAAACTTTGCATTTTTTTTCTAGAAAAATGTCTAAGGATTTAAATTTATGTTTCCAGGTCTATCTGATTTTGCAATACAAAAATCAAGGTTAATGGTTTTCTCTTCCATTTTTTTTTAAAAACCTCATTGATCCAAATACAAATAAAGGCCATTATTAAATACTTCACGAGGCATTACATATTCAGACCTTTTAATCACAGATCCATTGATATTAAATGTTGATTAAAGAAGTAAGTTGAGATTGCCTGAAAGATCATCACCAAAGCAGATTTCCTTTCCAAAAGCAGACGCCTCTCCTGTATTTCTCAGCCATCTTGCCTACAGATGTGCTTCAAGGCCATTGTTTCGGATGATCTTGGCATATTCCTTGGCCGATGTGTAAGGGACTCGGGGTCTAGCTGGGTCTTCAAAATCAACGTGGAAGAGACCAAACCGGCTGCTGTATCCCTGGTTCCACTCAAAGTTATCCAGAAGAGACCACGCACAATATACTTGAAGATTGACTTTATCAAGTTGGATAGCTGAAATTTAAAAAAAAAGAAAATTATCATTTCTGGGAAGGCCTTATGAGAACACAGACAAAATCACTGATGAGCAGTCTGGGTCTCTTTCTCCTTCTCTGCAGGAGATCACAGTGGGAGAAGACAAAACCTGTTCTCTATCCCCCTTTTCCACAAAAAAGAGATAAGTATGTAAGGTAATGCATTCTAATTCGCTTGATTTAGCCATTCTACGATGCTGTACATATATCAAAGCATCATGCTGTACACCTTAAATATATCCAACTTTTGTCTATTTTTAAAATCCCCTTTTCCAGTTTTCTGCTTGAATCAAGCAGGGGCTTAATTCAATAAGTTGTTATATATTATTCTAATTATTCGGCAATTCATTCATTTCGAATTTACTTCATTCATTTACTCAATGAACAATTTTTCAGTACCTATCACTTTTTAGGCACAAAGATACACACACAAGTTCCTCTCTGGTACCTAGAAGGATATTCAGTAAAGACACTGTTCCGTTTCTAAGTACAGCCTCCAGGTATTCCAGAAAGTCCACTAGAAAATTGGAAGAGATAACAGTAGCATGCCTGAGGAAGCCTCAGAGCTTACCTGCTGTCCCCATGGTCAAACTGAGACATGTCTTATAATTCTGGAGACAGAGCCTCCAAAATGAAAAGAGTCAAGGGTCAGCACGCAGCTTTAGCCATGACTATATCCTAGACCGAGGGAGTACAGAAATGCTATGGCATCCTCTCTTAGTCTGATAGGGTGGCTATAACAGCACACCATACACTGGGTGGCTTATAAAAAGAAAAAAATTATTTCTCACAGTTCTGAAGGCTGGGAAGTCCAAGATCAAGGTGGCAACAGATTTGCTGTCTTGTGTGGGACTGTATCCTGTTCACAGATGAGTGTCTTCTTGCTGTGTCCTCATATGGCAGAAGGGGCCAGGGAGCTCTCTCATACTTTTCTTATAAGGGCACATATCCCATTTATGGGGGCTCCATCCACATGACTTAATCACCACCCAAAGGCCCCACCTTTGGGATACTGGGAGCTAAGGTGTCAATATGAATTTGTGCGGGGTTGGGGGGGACAAAACTTTCCATCCATAGCACATCCTCTTTGCCCCATATCTAAACTCAAAATGGTGCTTAAGCCCTTTAAGAGCCAAAGCAATGGAGCATCTCTCCACTAAGTGTATACATTCATAAATATTTGGTATGATTTTATTTGTGGATGCCCAGAAGCCCATCCACAGACTCCATGTTAAGACATCAAAATGTAGATTCAACACATATAACTATTCTCCACATAGTTTCACACTGATTTCCATCACTTTATTCAGGGAATTTAGCTTACATTTTCTTAGCATTTTAAGCTTGGCAAAACTCTGAGGTCTTGTGAGTCCTTGCATTGCGCATTTTCTTTTTTAAAACCAGAATAAATAAACCCAACCTATGGGATGCACTTCCTAAAACACCAAATATCCATTTATCAGTAGAGAAATTAAATGAAAAGGCCAGTTGCTTTATAAGGTGGATATATGTCTAAATAAGCTAGGTGAGAATAAACATTCATATACTAAATCATATTTTAATTGTTTCAGAGATTGCTTTCAACCAAAATGACTCCTCTAAATATTCAGCAAAATAATACCTAACCTTTAATTTTTTCATTGGTGTCCATTTTGTATTTCAGGTCTCTTAAAAGCACTATATCTATATTCCACTACACATGTGTTGCTCTCCAAACATTCTTGGAATTTTTTTCTATGGATATTCCGTAGACAAAAAGCCCCCAACAGTCTGACGTATAACCCCCTCAACATTTGTGCCTGGAGGCGTAAGATCTGCTTTGCTTAGAGAGTTTTTTATAAATAGCCTTGAGGCAGGAATTAAGCCAAGCTGGATTGACTCCTTTAATTTTTTTTTAATTTTCAATTTTTGTGAGTGCATAGTAGGTGTATATATTTATGGGGTACCTGAGATATTTTGATATAGCCATGCAATGTGTAATAACCACATCATGGTAAATGGCACGGGGTACAGTGTCAACCATAAGGCTGTCCTCACTGTGACACCAACCACAACCACACGGTAACTGACGTGATTTATCATGATGTTATTATTACACATTGCATGTCTATATCGAAGTATCTCATGTATCCATCCCCTTAAGCATTATCCTTTGTGTTGTAAACAATCCAATTATACTTTTAATTATTTTTTAATGTACAATTATATTATTATTGACTGTAGTCACCCTGTTGTGCTATCAAATACTAGGTTTTATTCATTCTCTCTATTTTTTATAACCATTAACCATTCCCACTTTGCCCCCTCCTACAAACCCTCCACTACCCTTCCCAGCTTCTGGTAACTAACATTTTACTCTCTATCTCCATGAGTTCAATCGTTTTAAATTTTAGCTCCCACAAATAAGTGAGAACATGTGAAGTTTGTCTTTCTATGCCTGGCTTATTTCACTTAACATAATGTCCTTCAGTTCCATCCATGTTGTTGCAAATAACTGGATCTCACTCTTTTTTATGGCCAAATAGTACTCCATTGTGTATATGTACCACATTTTCTTTATCTATTCATTGATTGATGAACACTTAGGTTGCTTCCAAATCTTGGCTATTGTGAACAGTGCTGTAACAAACATGGCCATGCAGATATTCCTTCAATACACTGATTTCCTTTCTTTGGGGTACATACCCAGCAGTGGGATGGCTGGATGGTAGCTCTATTCTTAGTTTTTTGAGGAACCTCCACACTGTACTCCATAGTGGTTGTACAGATTTACATATTAGCTCTTTTTAAATAAATATTGTTGAGAAATAAGAAATATAGCAATAAGCACATTAAGCTGTGCGGGAATAAAAGCATTACTAGATATCCCTTTTTCTCCTACCTGTCCACATTTGCTATGTCAGTTATAATCTGGAAATATCAATGTTTTATATAATTTATTTTTTTAAGAACCCAGTTTAAGTACTTGATGGCATATCTTTAAGAATCAAAATGGTCTGGCCAGGCGTGGTGACTCATGCCTTTAATCCCAGCACTTTGGGAGGCCGAGGTGGCTGGATCACCTGAGGTCAGGAGTTCGGGACCAGCCTGGCCAACATGGTGAAACCCTATCTCTACCAAAATTACAAAAATTAGCTGGGCGTGGTGGTGGGCACCTGTAGTCCCAGCTACTTGAGAGGCTGAAGCAGGAGAATCACTTTTACCTGGGAGGCAGAGGTTGCAGTGAGCCGACATCATGCCACTGCACTCCAGTCTGGGCAACAGAGTGAGACTGCAACTCAAAAAAAAAAATATATATATATATATATATATATATATATTTATCTCAAAGCCAAATACCAGGCCAGAAAGCAATAGTCTCTTTTGCCTTGTAATTCAACCTGGGGACATGTGAGAATTTGCATATTTTCTTTCTCATTTGCAGAACCACTGCCCAACAAGAAACCCTGCCAGGTATAGAGCCAGACAGTTTCTGAAAACACACATGGTCCCACTGATCACATATAAAAGGATTGATTCATGTGCTAAACCACTGGACAAAAACGATGCCTTGCCTGCTTGGAAGGGAACAAAAAGGAAATCTTGACAATTTCATTGTTAACTGCCAGGAGTTCCGCAGCAGGCACTAAACTGCCCAAGTGACACTGGTGAATGTCTGTGCATTTTCATTGCAGGAACATTGAAGTAGAGAATTACTTAGTTAAGACTGAGGAACTAGCCTGCTGGAATCTTCCTCACTTGCCACCACTGGGAAAAATTACAAAACCACACTGGAACCTGCATGCCTCCCCTCTTCCAATCTCCTCAAGAACCAAAAGAGACCATCATTACATTTCTTGCCACCATGATTTATGAGGTCTTAAATCTTGCCAGGGGGAAAAAAAACACTTCCATGAGTTCACTTTCTGTTTCCAGAGTTGGAGTCAAAATAAACACAGGAGCTTTGGGTGAGTATGGAGCACACTAGGATAAAAATGACATGCATCACAAAGTCAGGGTATGGGTTTGGACTACAAGATCAGTGGAAAACGTCTCACAGTAAGCAGGTTGGAAATAAAAGTGTAAGAGAAGTATCTAAGCCTTGCTAATATGTTATAGCTTCTTTCGGGCTGTTCTAATTATAAATACCCTATGCAGGCTAGGCACGGTGGCTCACACCTGTAATCCTAGCACTTTGGGAGGCCAAAACGGGCGGCAGATCACCTGAGGTCAGGAGTTCGAGACCAGCCTGGCCAACATGGTGAAAAACCATCTCTACTAAAAATACAAAAATTAGCCGGGCATGGTGGCATATGCCTGTAGTCCCATCTACATGGGAGGCTGAGGCAGAAGACTTTCTTGAACCCAGGAGGCAGAGGTTGCAGTGAGACAAGATCGCACCACTGCACTCTAGCCTGGGTGACAGAGTGACACTCTGTCAAAAAAAAAAAAACCCTATGCTAGTGTTGTACTCTACACATGCGCGCACACACGCGCACACACACACTCTCTCACACACACATGCACACATAAATGCACTGCCCAGTTAGCTAGACTGAAAAGGTTGAGGGCATAACATCAACCATAAGACTGTCCTCACTGTGACACCAACCACAAGATCAAGGGTTTGCCAAACCTTCAGTTTTGGTAATTTGCTAAAAAGACTCACAAAATTCACAGAAAACTGTTATAGTCACAGTTCTGATTTATTACAGGAAGAGATAGAGATTGGCTAAAGAAATAAATGCATAGCACAGGACCTGAGGGGTTCCAAACATGAAGTTTCCATATGACTCCCCTGGGAGTCAAATGCATTGTCTTCCTGGTATTAACGTGCACAATACAAATAGAGAATTGCCAACCAGGAAAGCACACCTGAGTTTTAGTGTACAGAGTTTTTATTGGGGGCTATATTAGGGTTCTCTTAGAGGGACAGAACTAATAGGATATATTATGTATATAGGATATATATATGTATATAAACTACGCTTTATATATAAAGTATTAACTTACATGATCACAAGGTCCCACAATAGGCTGTCTGCAGGCTGAGGAGCAAGGAGAGCCAGTCTGAGTCCCAAAACTGAAGAACTTGGAGTCCAATGTTTGAGGGCAGGAAGCATCCAACATGGGAGAGAGACGTAGGCTGGGAGGCTAGGCCTGTCTTGTCTCTTCATGTTTTTCTGCTTGCTTTATATTCACTGGCAGCTGATTAGATGGTGCCCACCCAATTTCTGCTTGCTTTATACTCACTGGCAGCTGATTAGATGGTGCCCACCCAATTAAAGGTGGGTCTGCCTTCCCCAGCCCACTGACTCAAATGTTAATCTCCTTTGGCAACACCCTCACAGACACACCGAGGATCAATGTTGCATTTTTCAATTCAATCAAGTTGACACTCAGTATTAACCATCACAAGGGCTTTATTATAGAGGCATGATTGATCAATTGATTGCCCAAGTGGATTAACTCAGTTTCCTGGTTAACTGATGCCAGGAACCTAAAGCCCCCACATTAAATGTGATTGGTCTTCCTGATGTGATGAGCTCCCAACCTAAACAAAGAGATTTTTTTCAATTATGATATAGATTGCCTCTTAGAAGCTGAGTGCAAAAACCAAACCGCTCTTTGGACAAAATTTAATTCTTCACTACACGTGTGTGCATACTCATATACATAGAGACGTTATTTTAGAAACTCATTATTTTATGACAAGGGGCAGAATCTTTTTAAGTTGCTGGTTTATGAAACATCCTAATTATGCTTGTGTTTGTCACATTACAAAACTCTAGAAATTGGAAGCTCAGCATCAATGGAATTTATTTTTCCGCAATTTATAAACAGAGGTAGTCTTTGTTTTCACGATGGTCTAGGACTTATATATAAGACACCCGTGGATGTGACAAAACTATCAAGCTATCAAAAAAAACCACTCATCCATAGACCCAAGCTGCCATGTCAAGAATCAATGGAAAAATTCAGGACAGTGCAAAAAGCAGCCGCCTCACAAAGGAAAAAAAAGAGAGGAGTAAAGTGCCAGGAATGAGCAGGGAGAAAAAATATATAGGCCTCTAGATTTTTCTGTTTAGCTAATGGCAAGCTATAATATTCAAGGAAACCTTCCTAAGGAAAGTAAGTAAAGAAGGCTGAATATAGTTTTTAAAAATAAATCTTCAAAACAATGGAAATCTGACAAGTTAGTAGAGAATTAACAAGTCAAATTTGAAAGTGGAATTTGAGGTTGGTAGACATGAGAGCTACTTTTGCCTGATGGGATGTTCCAATCTTAGAAAATCTAAATCTTTTTCTGTTTCCTGGGGTAAAGCTAGATGTCAAAACTCAGAGTCATAGCAGGTGGGAAGTCTAGTATGAGACCCCACCCAGAGAAGACTACACACTCAAAAGATAAAACACTCCGTGTAATGGTGAGAGAGTGCCAGAGACAAACTAGTCATTGGAAAGTCTTGAGTTTAATCCCCGGTGGTTCAACAAGTGTAAAGTCTGGATCTTGGTTTGAGGTGATGGCATACTGGTAGTACCCCCAAGTACCTGGCAGATGGACATTCAAATTATTTTTGAAAAGAGTGATCTGTATATTCTAAAACTCCAATAGTTACTACAATATTTTAAGTATAATCATCAGCACATAATCATATATAACCAGAAAGACATGGAAAATTATGACATAAAGAAAAATAAATAACCACAATCAACAGACAACAGAAACAAATCCACAAAGCACTCAGTTATTAGAACTGTCATACAGACTGTACAATAACCACATTTACCATGCTTAAGGAAAACAGACAAACCTGAAATATCTTCAAGGTTAGGAACCCAGAAACACTGAGGTGACATGTTTGGAAAGGGAACCTCTACAGGCTTACATTTTAATCCCAGCTGCACCAGTTGCTAGCTGGAAGGAGCCTCTCATTTCTCATGAATACAATGGAGACACTATTATCTACTCCTAGTGATGTTAAAAAGAGTAAGTGAAATAATAAGGAAGGCCGAACCCAAGGTAAAATAAACACCAGGAAGGCACATGGACAGAGAAAAGACCATGTGAGGACATAGCGAGAAGTTAGCCTCTGCTGACAAATGCCGTATCTCCTTTCAGAAATGTATGGCGATCACTGAGAAACTAAGAAGATGCTTTGGCTCAGCAGGGCCAAATGCCTTTTTAGCCCACTGCTTAGCTGAAATCCAGCTTCATCCCCAGTGGATCAGGAAAAGTTCTCTCAGTTCACCATGTGTGTGGGTTAATGGTGGCCCCTGCAAAGGATAAGTCTGTCTACCCAAAACTTGTGAATGTGGCCTTATTTGGGAAAAGGGTCTTTGAGAATGTAATTAAATTAAGGATCTCAAGATGAGATCATCCTGGAAGACAGTGTGCCCTAAATCCAATGGCAAGTGTCCTTAGAAGATAAGAGAAAGGGCAAAGACACGCAGGAAAGAAGACAACGTGGAGACAGAGGCAGAGATTGGAGTGATACATCTGCAAGCCAAGGAACACCAAGGGTTGCCAGCAGCCACCAGAAGCCAGTATAGAAGCATGGAGTAAATTCTCCCTTAGAACCTCCAAAAGGAACCGGTCCTGCTGACACCTTAATTTTAGACTTCTGGCCTCCACAACTGTGAGAGAATAAATTTCTGTTGTTTAAAGCCACCAGGTTTGTGGTAATTTCTCACAGCAGCCACGGGAAACTAATGCACCATGCTCTTTTAGAGTGGTTGCCAACTGGGCTCTGAGTCCCAAACCACCCACCTGATCTTCCTGGGGGCTTATGAGAACCTCTCTTAAGGCCTGTCAAAGCTGGAGAAAGAAAGCCTTCCGGGGACCCAGCTTGAAGCCAATTTTCTGGCAATTGCACCCACACTCACTTTGAAAATGTGTTTCTTTGAGTTTGGTTGAAATGCACAAGAGCATTACAATTGGAGGGCATCTCTAGCTGGATAACAGTTTTTACAAGAAAATTGGCATGTTGGCTGTTTTCTCTTTTCATTGGAAAAAAAAATAAAACAACATCAGGAAGATCTAAACATAGAAAATGCATCATAAGCCCCCCGCTCCAACTCCAGCTGAATATCAGTGGCTGGACAACATCTGTGAAAATGCCCAAATAATCCCAGTGCAGGAAGCCCCACCTGCAGATGGGAACTCTTAATAGCAAAAACTATGACTTGCTGAAAAGAGAGTCTTTGAAAACCAAAAGCTAATTTTTAAATATTTTATAGGACAATGCCAATTAACCAGAAAAAAACTGCACAGATTTCTTAATTATCAGTATTATTCCTACTACTTACATTAGACTTTGGAGAGAAAAGGCTGCAAATAGCAAGTAGTTGAAAGGAATTATATTTAAAAAATCTAAATGTTAAAGCTGATCTGAGGCTAGGTTCATGTTCTGGGTCATCTTCTATAACTTCTCTATCAATATTATTTTTACAGTACCTTATCCTCCAGTAGAGAAGTTTCTTTTACGGGAATGAAATTTCTTCTCAGCAAGGGAATTTCTCTTCTATTGGAAAAGCTGCCTTCCTTACCCCGTTCCCTCCCTTTCTCTCTACTTTCCTTTCTTTCTTTTGTTTTTCTCCTCTGGGACTTACTTTCCTCTTCTGCAAAATGGGGTTATAGTATCATTTTCATAGGATTGTGGTGCGTATTAAATAATGAATAATGCCTAGTAAACACCCAATATAAACTACCTTGTTGTTGCTATTGTTTTTATTTCCCTCAGAGTCTGGGAGGGCAATGAATGAAATCTGTTTTATCTCTTTCTCCCATCTGGCTTCAAACAGCTTTCAGAGGGTACAGAGTCAGCACAAAATGATCGGTGCTGAGAAGCAGAGAAATCAGGGCATAGAGGGAAAGTTCAGCATCTGGGACAGGGTTTGTGCTCTGTGAGAACGGGTCAGTTGTGGGTCACAAGAAATAATCAGCAAAAACAAGGAGCTCGGGTGATTCTGCCAGGAACACTGGATACTGCTGAAGCTCCCCTGCTTTAGTGTGCTGGGAGATGGAGATGGCATCACTCAAGGTTTTTGGGATCCTGCAACATCCATCCTACATCCATTAAGTGAATATACGTTGTGCTAGGAACTGGGAATACAATGATGAACAAAATAAGCAGCCCTTCATTTACAGCTTATGTGGAAGGTATATCTAAATCAAATTATCACTCTGTGAGTATCGAATTACTGTCTGTGAAAAGTAGTATGAAAAGAAAGAAGTGGGTAATGTGAGAACATTTTAGTTAACAATTATTGAACATTTAGTTACCACTTTAAGGATTTCATGTATGCATTCATCCATTTAGTCTTTACAATCAACCTATGAGTTAGATAGTTATTATCAGTGTCGCTATTTTATAGGTAAAGGAATTGATACACAGAGCGGTTAGGTAACCTTTGCAAAATTCATACATCAAGCAAGTAGGAGAGTTGACATAGAAACCCAGGCAGAGTAACAACAGCAGCAGCAGGTGAAGCCACCATGCCATACTGAGTCTTGACAGCACACGAGAGTGGAAGATCTGCCCTAATCAGCAAAAGTGGCAGAATAAGGCTAATGGAACAGTTTCCTGGAGTAAACTAGAGCTGAGTGCCCACAAATGAGTTGGATTACCTAGCACTAACCAGCAGGGCTCTTTCTCGGTTGTAAGCAACAGAAGCTGAAGTTGGCTATTGAAGCATAGAAAGTGTTGGGCTGAAAAAACAGGCTCAAATAAAGCTCTCAGGAACAGTGCTCAGAAGCACACCACAGAACTAGTTGGTTAAAGAAACAGCCTTGGGCCAGGTGCGGTGGCTCACTCCTGTAATCCTAGCACTTTGGGAGGCTGAGGCGGGCGGATCATGAGGTCAGGAGATCGAGACCATCCTGGCTAACAGGGTGAAACCCCATCTCTACTAAAAACACAAAAAATTAGCCGGGAGTGGTGGCAGGCACCTATAGTCCCAGCTACTTGGGAGGTTGAGGCAGGAGAATTGCTTGAGCCCGGGAGGCGGAGCTTGCAGGGAGCCGAGATCACATCACTGCACTCCAGCCTGGGCGACAGACTAAGACTCCATTCTCAAAGAAAAAAAAAAGAAAGAAACTGCCTCAACTGCTAATGACCCAATGAGCATGAGCTTCTGCAGTTCATGTGGCTCCCCAAATCCAACTTTCTTGCAATCCTAGCAGACACCAACATCTTGGCAACTTCTGTACCAGAAACTAGACCTTACAAGGACTATCATTCTCAAAAGCTGGATGTCTCTTCTGCCATCCTTACCAGCACAATAGGTTTTGCCTTTGTCAAGCTGTTCCCCTTGAATTAAATTCACACACAGATGAGTCTGATTGGTGGGACACATGTCTGTTCCCTTGCTCCAGAGAAACCTGGGGAATCTCACTCTCTACCTTGGCTAGACAAAACTCATAATGCTGGATATCTTTCAAATGTAACCAATGTGTTCAACAAACGCTAGACAGCCGAAAACATGACAGATGTCTACAGCACTAGATGAAGAACGACAAGAGCAATCCAAGAAAACAAAATAGCACATCTGAAAGCTCAGCTATGGGAAGGGGTCACAACACATTTAAGGAACTTAAAAAAGACAGTTCAGCAGGATAAATTATAAAAAATTTATGGGGAGAAAGTCGCAAAGTAGTGCCTGAGACATTCAGCTCCCTTTAAAGATTTTAAAAATTTTGATCTTTATCCCAACAGCAACAACAACAAAAAAAAAATCGAAGGGTTTTAAGCAGGGGAGTTACTTTAGCTAATTTGTATTTTTAAAAGATTACTGTGACCTCTGTGGAAAATAGATTTGAGTGTAGCAAGAACGGAATCAAAGAGAGCATTTAGGAGTGATTACAGTAAATCACAAGGGAGATGATGAGAGGTTGGTCTTGGATGGCTTAAGTGAAGATGGAGCAAACCAGATGGATTCAACAGAGGAGATATTCAGATAAAAATCAACAAGATTTAGCAATTCACTGACTATCAGTGCAGAAGGAGATAAGAAAGCTAAGTTAGCACAATTTAATGAATATTGTCAATGTCTGAATTAGAAAATATTGAACACAGATAAGTTTCAGGGGAGTGGCAGGGAAGATAATGAATCCAACTTTGGTTATGATGACTTTACGTTACCTTTTTTGACCTCCAAAGACAGAGCTGAAAAGGTAATTGCATAAACAGATAAAGAGCTCAAAGTAGAGTCCGAGATGGAGGTGGAAACTTTGGATAATGATGGGGAGATGGTAATTGAAATCATGGATGTTGAATAGAATTTAGAGAATAAGAAAACAAGACTTTGGTACAAGCCTTACAGCATTCCAGCTTTTAAAGACAGGCTGGAAAAGGGAGACAGAGAAAGAGGGCCAGAAATACCCCCAGATCCTTAAGCTGATAAAATCACAAGAGATGCTTTCTATGGATATGATTTTACAGAAGTCACACAGCCAATACAAGGAGAATCTGAGGATAGAACCAAAGGCTGTCTGACTCCAAAGTCCATGATCTTTCCATATGGATAACATTGAAAGATTGCAAATCTAGAATACAAGGACTAGAAGTGACAAGCAAGAGTCAAAGCCACTATGGGAGGAACAATGCTAGACCAAGTGGAGAGCATGAAGTGGTTGGAAGTGGGAGAAGCACCTGGAACACCAGACCCCTAATAGCAAAAATCCTTCTATGACCTTCAAAGTCCTATATGATGAGGCGCTGCTCTCTACTTGCCATTTGCCAGGGACACTGAGATCCTTTTTCTTCTTGGAATGTGCCAGCTCTTGACCATCTCATGGCCTTTACACTAGCTTTTCCATCTGCCTGGATCATTCTGGATCAATCACTTTATGATTCTTCGTTGCCATTAAGGTCTTAGTTCCAATTCAACCTTAGTTAGTCTTTTCTAACTCTCCAGTTTAAAATTCTATTCCTAACCAACCCATTCTCTCTCATGTCATCATGTATTGTTTTCTTTGTGGCCCTTACCATTAAAATTAAGTGTTTTCTTCACGTATTTACTCATGTTGTATTATTTTCCCCCAGAAGATTGAAAGGCTCATGAGAAAAAGAGACCATATTCATCTATTCTTTTTAATATGCCCCACCCTGAGAACAATAAGTAGCACATAGTAGAGGCTAAGTAAACACTTGCTGAAGGAACAAGTGGGAGAGGGAAGGAAAGAGATATGAGAGGAGAAGGAATGAAAGAAAGCAGGGAGGGAGGGAGAGAGGAAGGAAGAAAGGGAAGGAGCAAAGAGGGATCATCTTAACATGACTTTAATAGGACTCTGGTCTCACTATTCCCATCTGGGTGGTGGAATCACAGCATCTCCAGGCTGAACAACAAAGGCTTCAGTGGCCATTGATTTCAAGTCTTTATCCAGCATCTTAATCTCTGGATTAAGATGGACTACCACTGCCGGTAGTCCCTGTCTCCCATCACAACCAGCCTCTGCTTCCAGTCCCAACCTGATGATTTCAACTCTCCATCCATTCAGACCAGGTATTCCCCATTGCTTACCACTGTCCTTCTACTTTATGACACTGCCTAAAAGCTCCTCCACTGTCTCAGTGGCTGCTACCACACTTCCAACTCTGATTCCCAATGCTTCTCAAGAACTCTCTATTTGGCCCTCGGCTGCATTTCTGGGCAGTCCTCTTGAGTGTTTTCCTCTTGATCTGTTAACTCTGAAAGCTTCAGATATTCTGGGGTAATAGCACCGCACTCTCCTGGGCACAGCCTGAAACTTGAATGGTGTCTCCCTGGTCCTGGGAGTCCCTTAGGTTACCATAGTACAGATGGAAGAAAACATTTTCCATCATGTGATTTTATCCCTAGGCCTAAGATACACACTTTGAAATAGCTACCACTTTTTAGTCCGTAAGAATATTGATCTACTTGTATATAGAAATAGTTCATTTTGGCCAGGCACGGTGGCTCACGGCAGTAATCCCAGCACTTTGGGAGGCCAAGGCGGGTGGATCACCTGAGGTCGGGAGCTCGAGACCAGCCTGGCTAACATGGTGAAACCCCATCTCTACTAAAAAATTAAAAATTAGCCGGGTGTGGTGGCATGCACCTGTAGTCCCAGCTACTCGAGAGGCTGAGGCAGGAGAATTGCTTGAACCCGGGAGGTGGAGGTTGCAGTGAGCCGAGATCAAGCCGCTGCATTCCAGCGTGGGCCACAGAGTGAGACTCCATCTCAAAAAAAAAAAAAAAAAAAAAAAAAAAGAAAGAAAAAAGAAAAAAAAGAAAAAAACAAATAGCTCATTTCTACCAACCAAAGACACCTAAGAATATCCCCAAAAGAAAGTAGTTGATACCCTGGAGAGAAATATCAGAGTCTCATATTTCTGTACTCAAGTAAGAAGTTAAGTTCTAGGTTCTATGACTCCAGAAATGGAAAAATAGTTACCATGGGTAAATTTTAAAATGGCAACACTGAATGTGGCGGCAAAAGAAAAATATGTAGTTTTACCATAAAACTAATTTAGGTATTTCAAATTATAATTTATTAAACTGTAGCCTGAATTAATGAAATAATCTTTACACTTTCTTCTTCTTACTTTCATTCCTCCATTACATCCACAAATTTTTATTAAGTAATGCTATGGTTTCCACATGTTCCCCAAAAAGCATTTGTTGGAAACTTATCCCGAATGCCTCAGTATTGGGAGACGGGGCCTAATGGAAGGTATTTATATCATTCTCTCTCTCTCTCTCTCCCCTACCCCACCCTCACTACATGATGGCTTCTGCCATGTTACGACATAGCAAGAAGGTCCTCTATCTTGGACTTCCCATCCACCAGGACTGTAAGAAATAAGTCTCTATTCTTTATACATTAACCAGTCTGAGATATTCTGTTATAACAGCAGACAATGGACCAAAATAAGCATCTAGTACTATATACAAGTTATTGTTTCAGGCAGAGTGACTCCTATATAGGAGGAAAGAAATTTGACATAGACTTTTCCTTTAAGGCAAGTAGACTCCAAAGACCACACATAGGTTTTCTTGCTATGTACATTCATTCAGTATCTTTCACTTTCTTTCTGTAACATATGTAAGACATAATTAACTATATTTTCAATGTCTGTTTTCTACTTCAGATTCTAAGTTCCAGGAGTGCAAGAATTCTGGGGCTCTTGCATTCTCAAGTCTTAGCACAGTGGCTAGTAAAGGACAGGTGCTTACTGAATACAGTCCAAATGAACAAATGGCTACAAATATATATGATATTGAATATAATGTCAGCAGTATAAGAGTAGATAAAAGACGCTTCCTAAAACGGCAAGATTTTCCCCTTGACCAAGATGACAAAATTCAACTTCAACTTTTTCAAATAACCATAAAGAGATATGAGATTTAATCTTCTTCCATTCTGATCAACTCACTGCCCATTTTCTATGTTAGGAAACAGAACATCTTCTTGTGATCACTGGACTTCAAAACCAAGTCTCTTGTCAATAACTGCTATTTGTGTATATATACATATATATATATGCACAATAAATACTGAATAAATTATATTAAATGCCTCTTAAAAGACATTCTCAGGGGAGTCAATGCCACCCTCTGTTACAAAAGGAGAGGCTGTGTTAGCATTGTTCTCACCACTACACCACAAAAACACCTCAAGTGCTTATAGACAGCTGTCACAGTAATTGCCTAGAGTTGAGAGAGATAGGAAAATTAGTACAGCTGAGAAGAAAGAGCAATGATACCTCTTTAAAATGCTACCGTGTAAGTTTTCATATTGCTGGCACCAAGTTCAAGCCCAGGTGGGCAAACCTCACCCAGACTGTCCATCCTGACCTAATGTACAAGTCTCGCTAGTCTGCTTTTTAAGGACAAGGAAGGACACTGCTTGGTGATATGGCCACAAGCTGTTCAGGGAAGAGACTTTGCTCAGCACATTTCAGCTACTGAGCAGGGCTGGGCTCATTTCAGAGAGCCACATAAAATAAATAATCATGCAAAAGCAGATTCGTTCTGATAGGGCTCTGACAGCTGCTCCGAGAGGTGGGTCCTTGCAAGCCCATCTTTCAACAATGAACTGACCCAAAGATCCAGGAAAGCTCCAGACAGGACCATATGGCCTGGAATAAAAACATATTTCAAACTCTGTTTATTATGCATATCTTTCAAAGGTTCTCTACTCTGTGAGGAAACATTGCACCTGCAAGGCTTTAATAAGCTTCCCAACCAAGTACAATTATAAAATCTCAGGCACCTGAAGAATTTGTCTTCTCTTATATTTAGCCATGCACTGCCCACAAATGATTGGTCTCATTATTTTTAATTATATGGGTTTGCAGATTTTGTAAGCTGCGATCAATACTTATTCAGAAAATAAAACTCCTTATAGGCCTCAGAATAAGAGCCATGATATATATCTCTCCTCCTAAACTCTGGAGACTCCAACATCGCATACAAAACCCTCCAGTCTTCCTGAAAAGAAAAAGAAGCAATGCAACTGTGCAGCCCTGGAAAGACAGGAGAGCATTTGACATACATTTAGGCTGAACATCATTCGTCAGGAATGTCAGGGGCAGAGGGGATATGAGCACCTTTCCTTCACAAGTGAGCCCTGTGACTCCACATCTGGTCCAAATATGTGAGAAGCACAGTTTGTTCATTATCACTCCGCAAATATCCATTGAGCAGTTATTATGTGCCAGACTCCAGGCTAAGGGTGATGATTTAGAGATAAATGGCACATAGTTTCTGCCCTCAGCTATAAATGGTCTCATTGGAAAAGTAGACCCAAAAGAACTGGTCTGGAAACACAGAGAAACAAGAGCTATAAAAGAACTTGAGGTATGGGCCTGGCACGGTGGCTCATGCCTGTAATCTCAGCACTTTGGGAGGCTAAGGCAGGCGGATCGTGAGGTCAGGAGTTCGAGACCAGCCTGGCCAATATGGTGAATCCCTGTTTCTACTAAAAATACAAAAATTAGTTGGGTGTGGTGGCACGCACCTGTAGTCCCAACTACTCAGGAGGCTGAGGCAGGAGAATCGCTTGAACTCAAGAGGCAGAGGTTGCAGGGAGCTGAGATTGTGCCACTGACTCCAACCTGGGTGACAGAGCGAGACTCCCTCTCAAAAAAAGAAGAAAAAAAAAAAAGAACTTGAGGTACAAAGGAAGGGATCACTTAGCCCTTCTGGGAAGTTCATGGACAACTTTCCAAAGGAAAGGGGATTTGAATAGAATCTTGAAAAATAAAAGAGGGTCTGCCAGCTAGTTATTAAAGAGAAGGTATGAGTTACATTGGGGTTTCAACTATGTTCATGTGTCATTTTCACTGACCTCTCCCAAGGCCCTGGGCAGTGTGATCCACTTTGAAGCCCCAAGTGCTGTTTCCACCTCTGTCTTTAATTAGCTTATCCATGAACAAGACATGTGTATCTGTGAGTGTTCACATAATTAAATGACTGGTTTGGAATGGATGATTATTATAGATCCACTGCACTCAAATCTCTTCCCAAACTAAGAGTCTACATAAAATTTGAAACCCTTTTATTTATTTACTCTAAACAGTGTACAGTGGTACCTGTTAAGATTTTAAGTATGGATTTTATATAAGATGGCTTAGCCTAATCATTATGCACAATGATATAGTGGCTGAGTCTTTCCTGCTAAGATTCTTTTTCCCCCGAACCACTTGTTCAACATCAAAAGAGCCTTTGACTTGTGTCATAGAAGGATATCATACTTTTACTATAAAATGAAGAATGTAGAACCAATAGCAATAGATGAAATGAAGATTTTAACTACAAAATTACATGGTAGACCTGGAGACACATAAAAGAAGTAAGTGTTGCTTCCTAGAGGCATTGATGATGGCATCAATAACATGCAAAAAGATGAGCTTCTTTGACTAAGGGTTGTTATTTGGGAAACATATTGAGGGGAAGGAAGGGAAGGGGAGGGGAGGGGAGGGGAAGGAAGGGAAGGGGAGGGGAGGGGAGGGGAAGGAAGGGAAGGAAGGGAAGGGGAGGGGAGGGGAGGGGAAGGGAGGGGAGGGGAAGGGAGGGGAAAGGAAAAGAAAGGAAAGAAAGGAAGGAAGGAAGGGAGGGAAGAAGGGAGCAAGGAGGGAAAGGTTGGAGGCAGGGAGGAACATTTACTTACACAATCAACAGTATTTCTAAACTCTTTTTATCTCTAAGCTCTCAACAAATATGTAGCCATGATACTATCTTTCAATGCTTTTCAGATTCAAGGAGAACATGAGAAGATTGCCAAAGATGGCACCTGATACTTCCCTTGCACATGATACTTCCCTTGCACATAGAAGAAAGAACAGCTCTTATTTGTTGCTAAAACCCATGCTATTCACAAAACCCTTAAAGAGTGATGCTGTTAAGTCCATTATATGGACACAGAAAATGAAGTTCAAAGAAAGTAAATATGTTCAAAGTAATTAAGAAAAATGGGGCCAGGTGCAGTGGCTCACACCTGTAATCCTAGCACTTTGGGAGGCCGAACCAGATGGATCACAAGGTCAGGAGTTCAAGATCAGCCTGGCCAATATGATGAAACCCCCCCCTACTAAAATTACCAAAATTAGCCAGGCATGGTGGTGCATGCCTGTAGTCTCAGCTGCTCGGGAGGCTGAGGCAGAAGAATCGCTTGAACCCGGGAGGTGGAGGTTGCAGTGAGCTGAGGTCACGCCACTGCACTCCAGCCTGGGCAACGGAGTGAGACTCCATCTCAAAAAAAAAAAAAAAAGAAAAAGAAAAAGAAAAGCGGTAGAGAAAGGATTGAAATCCAGCTGTCTGCCTCCAAAATCCATGCTCTTTCTAAGACCCTATCTTGCCCTTTTGCTGATTAATCTTCATCAGCGTTCATGGCCCAATTTAAGATGTAAAGGATCGCTGGTATTTTATCTATTGTACTTATGCTTTAAAAGACTGTTGATCACAGCACTGCAGGTGGTCATGGCAAATGAGGTGACACAGGAACTCTAGACAGGTGCCTTGCACTGAGCATGTGACTGACAGTGACATGCCAACTAGCATCTCTCCTTATTTGACCTCCCTGTCTTTTATATATCAGTTATTCTTTTCTGGTTTTGAATATTAAAAAGACAAAAATATTCCTAAAAGGCATCAGCAGAAAGGGAGAAAGATTAGAAAATGTGCATGGGAATTAAAAACCTTGTATTTCACTGTGAACTGCAGGGCAGAGAAAACCATCAGACAGAGGGAGAGGAGATCAACATTTTTTTTTCCTCTGGGTCATGCCAGGACTCTTTAAGGCTGTGAGTTCCATTGTTTTACCTTATATTTACTTTGTTGGATTTTAGTAAATGCATTCTATTATGAGCTACTTCAGTGGGGTCAAGGGAATCCATAGACCAGCTCTCCCACCAATTTCACTGACCACCTCTAATAGCAACTATCTTGAATGAAGGAGTAAGTTTACTCCAATTTTGGAGCTAATAAGACAGTAGAAATTCACATTCACTGGGTGTTTACAGGATACCAAGCAGCAAAGCATTGATTTAAAAGTTTAATATGCATATTTCATTTAGGTTTTCCAAAAATAAGGAAGGCAGATACTGTCCTATAAGGCAGATACTATTTGTAGTCCCATTTTACAAGTTGAGAAAACTTATGCAGAGAGAGGTTGTGTCATTTGCTCAAAGTCATTTATTTAGTAATAAATCTCAAGTAGGGTCTCTTCTTGTTGAGTAGAGCAAATTGGCAATTTGGACATAGTTCTTGAAAGGCAACTACATAATCTTATTTTTTATTAATTATAATGTTTATTTTTTCATTCAATCAATGTTTATTTTTTTTTCCCAACCCACTAGGAATCCAGAAATAAGTAGAATCCTGAAGGTTTCCTCCATAAAGGGACAGAAGCATAAAGGAGCAGCTACAGTACCATGTGATCAGACCAGAGCAAATACTGGGCTGGGTGCAATGGGAGCAAAGAGGAGGGACATTTAACTCAGCCAGGGTGTTGAAAGGGACTGCCAGAGAAGGTTTCTTTGGAGTAGGTGCTAGATGTAAGATGCTAGAGTAATCTTGAAGGGTAAGTAGAAGAGGATGGGAAGGAAAAGGCCAGAAAGCACAAGAAAGAGACAAGGACACTCTATCAGCAGGGTTCTCCAGAGAAATGAAACCAATAGGAAATATATATGAGGGAGAGAGAGATTTTTAATAAGGAATTCGCTCATGTGATTATAGAGGCTGAGAAATCACAAGATCTGCAGTCAGCAAGCTGCAGACCCGAGGGAGCTGATGGGAAAGGTCTAGCCTGAATGCAAAGGCAGGAGAAGATGGATGTCGCCAACTCAGAGACAGTAAGGCAGAAAGAGCAATTTCTCCCTTACTCAGCCTTTTTATTCTACGGGTGCCTTGGACAAATTAGATGAGGTTCACCCACATTGGGGAGGCAACCTGCTAGACTCAGTCCACAATTCAAATGTGAATCTTGTCTAGAAACACACTCACAGACACACCCAGAATAACGTTTAGCAAAATATCTGGGCATCTCATATCCTAGTCAAGTGGACACATGACGTGAACCATAACAGATATATTCTGGGAGCTATATTTAATTTGGTGTGACAAAGGTAAAAGGTATCAGCAACCCTAAGGAAGTTAATGGAAGCCATGGCATGGAAGGCCTTGCTTGCCATGCTAAGACATCAGAACTTTACACTGAAGGCAATGAGGAACCACTAGGGAGTTTTAAGAAAGGGAATGGCAAGACTGAATTTGTACTTTTGAACAATCATCCTGCCAGCAGACTAGAGACTGGAGGCAGGAGGCCAATTAGGAGGCTGCTAAAGCCCTATCTTAAGGAAGTTGCAACGGAATAGGAAGAAGTGGCCAGATGCTAGAGATATCAACAAATCTTAAGGGCCAACTAATTGGAAAAAAGAGCTTAAGATGACTCCTAGTTTAATAGTTGTGTCATTGGGTTAATACAAAAGAGAATTCAATAGAAGAACCAGTTTTAGGGAATTAATGATGATAATGAACATGAAGCTTTACAGTTTGCAAATGAAATTGATAGATGTTAATTATTTTGTGACTATTCCTTTAAACAGCCCTGTGAAGTTGGTGTTTTTCTCACTTCGGATGAGAACACTAAGCTGAAAGAGTAAGTGACTTGCCCAAGCTCCCAATCATAGTAAATGGAATAATCAGAACCTGAACTCTTTTCAAAGCCCATTTTTTTCCACTGCACTATCTGATACAAAGAATAATAATAAAAAATAATAATGAGATAGCTAATATGTGTTGAATGCCTATTGTGGCCTGGCCATTCTTCTAAGTACCTTATTTTTTATCAACTCTTAACACTCGCAACAACCCCATAGGGTAGGTATTATTGGGTATTATTGTTAGCCCCATTTTATAGAAGAAACACACGGGGTACAAAGAGGTGGCAGCAATAAACTGTGTCACTTGGGACAAATGATCTACATGTTACAGTTTCCCCTTTGGGCAGGATCTAGGATAATGGTGGTAGAACAACAGAGTGGTAAAGCTGAGTGACTTGGCCCCTTTCACAGGAGGCCATGCTTCTTTCAGAGCACGTGAACGGAGGGAAAACCCAGACACAAGCCCCCATTGTTTTCACCCATAAATGAAAGGTGAGAAGTATTTCCCCACCCCATCCCCAGCTTAAAAGCTTACACCCTAGTACACCCAGGACCACCTTGCTGGGCTCCGAGTCCTGAGTTGAAAAACTACCTATTGGCCACTATGCTCACTACCTGGATGACAGGATCATTCGTACCCTAAACCTCATGACACACAATCTACCGATGTGACAAACGTGCACATGAACCCCGTGAACCTAAAAGTTGTAAGAAAAAAAAAAAAAAGAAAGCAAGCAAGCTAGAGCCAGGCTCTGTTCACCCAGTTTGAGTTTTAAATAGAGAATCATTTCCCAGCAGCATTAATGTGCTTGGCTGTGTGATCCTGGAGTGGGATAAACAACTGCAGGCTTGACTGCCCGATATGTCAGCCCGAGGAAATAGCCCTCTGGAGGACACCACTCACCCCAAGCCCATTAGCCAATTACTCAGAGCCCGTTTAGTAAATGAGCTCTTTCAGTGTACTAATTGGAGCCCTATGAAAGTAAACTTGCAGCAAGAAAGAAGCTGGCTCTTTGTGGTCAGATTTCCCTTTCTGATACACCACAGGATCAGGTATGCTGGATGGGCAGGATGGAGTAGTGGCAAAGACCACTGGCACTAAGCCTGGACTGCTTAGATTCAAATCTCAGTCTTGGTGCTTGCCAGATGTGCAGCCTTCAACAAGATATTCTGTTCTCAGTTTCCTCATCTGTGAAATGGGGATAATTGCATGAGATTTAGCAGTCTCAAATGAGGTAATAAACCTGTGCCCTACATATAGAAACCATTCAGTAAACGTGAACTGATACTATTTACTGTTCTTGCTTATTTATATGCAACAACCCACCTTAACCCAAGAAATGGGATTAAAAAAAAGATCAGGGGAGAGAATAAATTTACTCAGGTTTGAAAAAACAAATTTACTCAGGACATTTGTTGTATCCCCTATATCCCTCAATTGGCAATTAAGTTATATTTTATTATTAGTTTGTATTACTATGTAGCTAAGTAACTTTTCATATGCTTGAGCATTAGGTAAGTATTAGATATAATTTTCTCATCAATTTAATTTTATGCTCCTTGGAGACAGGTTTCATGTTCACTTTCATACCACCAGGATCATCTACTCAATAGATATTTTTTTGTTGATTGATATTCTTGATTAAATTTTTGTCATCCCTGTTGAGAATCAGCTGGACTGAATATTGGTGAGTTAGCTCTACTATCCATGAGTACTAACTCTTTGAGATTGAATAATTCCAACCATTTAAGCTCTAGTCATCTTTTGGTATCCAATTAGATAAACGTGCAGTCATATCTTATCTTAGTCCATTCATGCAGCTATAGCAAAATACCTAAGACTAGGTAAGTTATAGAAAACAGAACTTTATTTCCTATAGTTCTGGATCTAGGAAGTCTAAGATCTAGGTGCCAGTAGTTGTTGTCTAGTGAAGGCTTTCTTGCTGTTTCTTCACATAGTGGAAGAAAGGACTGGCAAATAAAAAAGATCTAGGTAGTTCCCTTCAGCCCTTTTGAAAGGTTGTTAACCCCATTCATGAGTGTGGAGCCCTCCTACCTTCATCACCTCCTAAAGGCCCACTTCATAATACCATTACATTGGATCTCAGATTCCAACGTATGAATGTTGGGGAGACACACACATTTAAACCCTAACAGATCCATAGAACAAATCAGTAATAAAATAAGCCAGGAAAAAAGCCTATCTTACTCCTGAGCCAAAGGTGGCTTATTTTATGAGGACTTCAAAACAAAATCGAAGTATATGTATACTAAAGCCTCATAGTCTTAACTCCACTGGAGTTGGGCAACAGTTAGCCTAAGATGTAGAATAGTAAATTAAAATCCTGCCTGAATTAACTGGAATTGTCACTGAAGCTATGCAACTTGATCAAATAATTTTACAGTCTACAAAAATTTAAGTCTACTTTAGTATATAAGAATACTACACATTTAGTATTATTGAAACAGCATTACCCCTGTAACCATTTCACAAGTTTGAGTACTTGAAGATCAGTGATTGAAAATTATAATTGTCAGGGTAAATATTGAAGATAATAGTTTTATAATGTAATAAAAGCCAATTTTTAATTTATATTTAATCTCTTTTAAAAGAATAAAAATAGGTTTAAAGAAAATATAGAAAACATATTACATCTTCTGTTTAGCAATATGTAGCAATTAAACAGAAAAGTCAGAAGACTTGTTATTCAAACACATTTCTGGAAAGAGTTAAGTTGCTTCTCATTAAGAAGTTCCTACAGAAAATATTTTTGTACTTTAAAGAAAGATAAGAAAACCTTGAAATAGCTCGTCTTCCTTAGTTCGGTCATTTTCCTGATTCCACAAGCAGAAGCAAATACAATGTGACTAGCTAATTCCCAGCTGTGTAAAGATTTAAATCCATGTCTGAAAACTGAACAATCAAATTATGTAGTAGCACAGTAGCCAGAAATAAACCCAATACATAAATGCTGTTTATTCAACATTATTAACACAAATAAAATTCACACCTACAGTCCTGTGCATTAAAAATAACTTCTCCTATATCAAATGGCAACGTTTTCTTCTGCCAATCAAATTAAACCACTAGAAACATATGGAAAGAAATCAATTCTATAACAAACCTTTGAAAAGTATGGCATTTATCATGTTCAAAACAGGTTAATTCTATTTCTAAATAAACTTTCTCCTTCTAAGTTAGGGCTTATATTTTGTTTTCTTTCCTTTTCTTTGCTGGAAATGTGCTCAACCCAAACATTCTGTCATCCCAGCCATAAAAATCTTCTTTCTCCCACGCTACGTAAATTAAAAGGGAAAAAACAACACAGTGCACACACACACAAAAACACAAACCAAACACACACATAATTCTATTAGACCCAGAGAAATCTAAGTGTATTGATTTTAGGCAAAAATGTAACAAAAATCTTATGCCAGGAATGAGAGGCTAAAAATTCTGGTGAGAAATGTTTACAGAAAGAGCCCTGTCCCCTTGTTTTCTGTCAACAACCTCAGAGACTAACTGAAAAATCACCTCTGCAAATCTCTTTGACTAAACGGAAAGCAGCCATTTTTAATGGCCTTCGGAGCCCTAAACTCCACACGGCTCTACAGATGAAAACTGATAGCCTCAAGCAGAGCCTTAGTCTGAACAACAGGTGCATCATCCACACTATCTGAATCATATTCCTAAATTAGCAGCCTCTACAGCCACCATTAACTCACATTTGAAAGACATAGTCAAGATCAGTCTTCCAAATCATGTCCCACAATAGCTTCATCTGCAAGTTATGAGCAGGCAAACAATACAGATGAGGCGAAAAGGAACAATGTCTGCACTAAATGCACACGGAGTGGAATGGAAGGAAAAGAAATGCACAGGGTATACATTTTAGAGCAAAAGGAGATCTTACCAGTTACCTAGTCTGGTCTTGTAGCTTCCATCACATGAGCGTGTGGGAGTAAAAATGTGGAATGCAATAACAGCCCTACCAGCAAAGAAGAAATGATGTATGGTACCAAATGCCTACAGGGCTTCTCATCATTTGTACAGCTCCCTAGTTATTCCTTACGAAAATGGAAACAGTCAAAACTATTGTGTCAAAATTAAGAGAGGAGCTGGCTTTTCTGTCAGGGATTTGAAATTTGCATTTGGTTAAAACCAGTCAACTGAAACTTTGAAATAAGTTTCTGTGTTTTGTCTCAATTTTACTATATCCACCCTTAATTTATTCATCTGTCATTCACTTATTAAGTCAACAAGTATTTACTAAGAGCTACCAATTGTCAGGTGTCACCCTGACTGCAGGAGTATAGCAATTAACCAAACAGGAAAAGTCCGTGGGAGAAAACTCAATAAACAAGTACAGATATGTATATATCAGGCGGCGATAGATGATATAAAGAAAAAAGAAATTGGGGTAAGAACTAAGATTGTCAGAAGATGCTACTTTACATGAAATGTTCAAGAAAGACCTTGCTGATAAAATGACATTTGAGATAAAAGTTATAAAAAATAAATAAAAGGAACAAATCCTGAGAATATGTGGTAAGAGCATTCCAGGCAGAGGAAACAGAAAATGCAAAGACCCTCAGGTAAGAAGCATTTTTGACATGTACAAGAACAACAAGAATCCCAGGTTAGATTTAAATGAGCAGAGGAAGAATGAAACAGCAGGTGGGAGAGAGGTAGTGAGGACTAGATCAGTTAAGGGTCTTGTAGGCCACAGCAATGATTTTGGATCTGATTCTCAGAGTGCAATGAAAAGCCATTAGAAGTGTTGTGAGAAGAGAAAAAACATGATCTAACTTGGCTGCCATGCAAAGACTGGACAACTAGGAAGCAAATATAGAACAGGTAGATTAGTTAGGATTCTATTTCAATAGTCCAAACAAAAGATGATGGTGAAGTGGAAGTGTAGTACTAATGGAGATAGTCAGGATTCTGGACAGATTTAGGAGAAACTGATGTGTATGATATAAAGTAGAGAGTCAGTAATAGCTCCATGATTCTTAGCCTGAGCAACTAGAAGTATCATTTATTTGGGCAGAGAAGACTATGAGACAATTCTTCAAATTCCTTGAGAACATGTTACAATTTGAGATGTTTACTAGGACTCCAAGTATAAACGTTGGGTAGGAAGTTGAATGTACAAGTCTGGAGTTCAGGGAAGAGTTTTTGATGGAGTTATAGAAAAGAGAATCATCAGCTTACAGAGTTACCTAAAGCCATGAGACTGGCTGAGATTATCTTGGGAGTGAACATGGATAAAGAAAATTTCTGGAGACTGAATCCTGATGTAGTTCAGTGTTTGGAGGTCAAGAAGAGAGAGATAGGCTAAAGAAGCTGAGAAGAAGCTGCCTGTGAAGCAAGAGGAGAATTAAGAGAGAATAAATTGTGCCTTGGAGGCCAAAGGAAGAAAGTATATCAAGGAAAAGGGGAACAACTAAGTCAGTTGCTTCCTACAGATAAAGTAAGACGAGGACTCAGGAATCACCATTTTATTGGGCAATTAGAGGTCATTGGTTTTCTTGTAAGAGATGCTTTCTTGAAGCAGTGGGTGCAAAGGCCCTATAGAATGGGTTCAAAAACAGAATGGGGCATAATTATGAATATCTAAGTGTTTTAAAGAAGCTTCCTATACCACAGTTAACCTGGAAATGATACATTCTTGAACACACATTGCATTGCTAGCTTCAAAGGAGATCCGAAGAACACACCCACACTCTCTCATATACACAAAGGAGAACTGAGCAGAAAGAAGCGGCTGTAGGAACTGTGACGGCCATTGTGGGAGTTCCCAGGACACAGGCTGGAATGCCCAGAACCTAGTCCAAAATGCCAACAGTAGGGCCATACAAATAGAGTCAGAATTAGAGCAACAGGAAGAATAAAAAAAGTAGCAATCCAGGCTTGACCTACCACTGGGATTAGCCTGAGATTGAAATACTAAAGTTTCATGATGACCCTTGAAATAGTAACAAGAAAAGGAAGATGAGTCTGAGACTGCATCTTGAGACAAAACTCTCTGGGAAAGAGCTGATATTTCAGGAACAAAGGGATCCCTTGACTGCCAGCAGAAGCAAAGACTTCTCCTTCCTGATGTCTGACTAACCAGCCAAACCCTTTATCACTGTTCATGAGCCTGCATATACTTTACTTCGGGCCACTTCTCTTTTCACACCAAGCAGACGACCAGGTAGACCACCCAAAGCTCTGCCAGTTGGATGGATTTCCCTGTCTTCACATGGCTTTTTCTAGGGCCACTCCTAAGTGGGGCTGTAGTGAAGCAGCCGTCCATTTCAGCTTGCCTCTACACATCCAGCCTATCTATCACATACACTCAATTCTGTTCTCAGATTCATCATCTAGGAATCCAAAGATAGAATAAACACTCCTATTTGAGACCCCCTCTGGGAAATTACTCTTGACAACTGAGCTGGAATCTCTTAGACTTTCATTTCCTTTGTTAACCACTTCAAGGACTACAGTATCACAATCAGGCTTCTGTTATTTTTGGTTGGGTACTCACTAATAAATTCACTAGATGGTGAGCGCCTTGAAGGCAAGAGCTATGTCTTTATTCCAATTTCTTAAGAAATATTATAGTAAATATAGTGGAAATAGGCTCTGACTTCCAAATTTGTTGGATATAAAACCTTCAGAAAGTTATGAAACCTCTCTATGCTTCCACTGCCATATCATAAAAACATGAAAAATACTCATCTTGCAGTTCAGATTTAAGAATTAGCAATAATATTCATATAACATGAGTACAAGGCCTGAGAGAAAGCCCAATAGATGGACTCTTATGTTGTTTGGTGTTATTTGAATCTCTAGAACCTAGCCCAGCACTTGGCTCATAGGTTATAGTCACAAATTTATATTTACTGCATTAAATCAGAAGGAAAAACATCACTTAAAATACCACATTTTTGGACAGATTGACAAATGGGTACAATTCTGAAGGGAAAACTTGGCAGGCAGAGAGTAAAGTCAGTTTATTTGATAAAATTATCATCACTTTAAGAGGTTTTAGACCTGCTCGCTTCATCTACACAGGACTTGTATGGTAGGATGGGGTTAGGGGCAAGGTGGAATCTTATTTTTGCAGCAATCATAGTTAAGACCAAAAAGGCACTGACTCCTCCACTTCCTAAGTTTAGAGAACTGTCAGGAGTCAAAGGCAGGCACTTCCCCACAGAGCTTGCTTCATTTGGGAGCTTTGTTCAACACTCACCACCATGATCACCACCTCAACCTCCATCCAGCTCAGTAGATCTGACTAGAATAAGAGGCGTAGAGAGGTCACCTTATAACAGTTTTTTGGAGCAGCTGACATCCTTTCTTCTTGGACTTCTCCACCACTGCCTTCTATAATATTGAGGGGACCCAAATGTTCTCCCCACCTCCACTAAGTCAGGGACTGGTGATCATTTCTTGCCTGAAGGGCTGAGCAATGGGATCTTCAGAGTGCTTAATGCTGCAAATATGTAGGGCGAAATGCAGGAGTTGGGCAGCAGAGGTAAGGCAGGCAGAGGTATGGGGCAGACTGCACCCCCACAATTAACCATGGCAAGCATATGGAGATTTTCCTATATGTCAATCAGATGTCAGTGTACAGATGGATTTAAGCACTCCCAAAAGGGCCACTCAATGAGCGAGGGGACCCTGTAGCAAGGGGAGACAGGGTGGGTGGCTTGCCAACTGTGGGTTGAAGCTGACAGGCAGAGGTCAAAACTGAGCCATGATTCTGGGCCAGCAGACTGTGTAGGGCAAGTGTGAAGAGGGCTGTACTATGAGCACCCAAAAGAGGCAGCCCATTGGGAACCTGCCACACAGAAGAGTGACAGCCAGTCGGTGAAGGAAAGCAAATTACAGGGCTCTGGAAAAGCCTGCAAGAAGTCCCTTACACTAAAACGAATGGCTTTTATGTAAATAATGTAATTCAGGTTGTAGATCATCAAAGAATTTGCAAATGTAGCTTTCCACACATGCAACCTAAATTGTCAAAACAACTCAGTGAAAATTTTGTGCATTAAAAATGTCATCATGGGGTGGAGGCCTCTTCATGTCCTCCCTAACTCATTCTATGAAGCCAGCATCAATTTGCTACCAATACCTGGCAAAGGTACAACAAAAAAAGACAACTACAAGCCAATATCCCAGATGAATATAGAAGCAAAACTCCTCAGTAAAATACTAGCAATCCAAATCCAGCAGCACATCAAAAAGTTACTTCACCACGATCAAGTGACTTTATTTCTGGGACGCAAGGTTGCTTCAACATATGCAAATCCATAAATGTGATTCACCACATAAACAGAATTAAAAACAAAATCTATATGATCATCTCAGTATACACAGAGAAAGCGTTTGATAAAATCCAATATCCCTTCATGATAAAAACCCTCAACAGACTAGGCATTGAAGGAACAGACCTTAAAATCATAAAAACTATCCATGACAACCCCACAGGCAACATCATACTGAATGGGCAAAAGCTGAAACCATTCCCCTTAAGGACTGGAACAAGACAAGGATGCCAAATCTCAACACGTCTGTGCAACATAATTCTGTAAGTCTTAGCCAGAGCAATCAGGCAACAAGAAGAAATAAAAGACATCCAAATGGGATGAGAAGAAGAAGTCAAGTTATCTCTCTTTGCTGATGATATGATTCTATACCTAGAAAACCCTAAACACTCTGCCAAAAGGCTCCTAGAACTGATAAACAACTTCAATGAAGTTCCAGGATAAAAAAATCAACATACAAAAATCAGTAGCATTTTTATACACCAATAATGTTCAAGCTCAGAGCCAAATCAAGGACATAACCTCATTTAAAATAGCCACAAAAAGAATAAAATACCTAGGAATACATGTAACCAATTAAGGGGAAGATCTCGACAAGGAAACTATAAAACACTGCTTAAAGAAGTTAGAGATTACATGAAAAAATGGAAAAACATTCCATGCTCATGAATTGTGAGAATTAATATCATAAAAATGAACATACTTTCCAAAGCAATCTACAGATTCAATGCTATTCCTCTCAAACTACCAACATCATTTTCCACAGAATTAGAAAAAACTATTCCAAAATTCCTATGGAACCAAAAAAGAATCCAAACAGCCAAAGGAATCCTAAGAAAAAGGAACAAAGCTGGAGGCATCACATTATCCAACTTCAAACTGTAGTCTACAGTAACAAAAACAGCATGGCACTAGTACAAAAACAGATATATAAACCAATGGAACAGATTAGAGAACTCAGAAATAAAGCTGCACACCTACAATCAGCTGATCTTTGACAAAGTAAACAAAAATAAGAAAGGGGAAAGGGCTCTCTAGTCAATAAATGGTGCTGGGATAACTGGCCAGTCTTATGCAGAAGAATGAAACTTAACCCTTACCCTTTCAAAATACACAAAAATTAACTCAAGATGAATTAGAGATTTAAATGTAAGACTTCAAACTATAAATATCCTAGAAGAAATACCATTCTGGGAAATACTATCCTGGACATCAGCTTTGATGAAGAATGTATGACTAAATCCTCATGAACAATTACAACTAAAACAAAAATTGACAAATTGGCTCTAATTAAGCGAAAGGGCTTTTGTACAACAATGTGCAAAACTCTGCTTACTCGATAGCATAATCAGACAACTTACAGAATGAGAAAAATATTCACAAACTATGCATCAGACAAAAGGTCGAACATCCAGAATCTATAAGAAACTTAAACAACTCAACAAGCAAAAAAACAAATGACCCTATTACAAAGTGGGCAAAGGGCTGGGCGCGGTGGCTCATGCCTGTAATCCCAGCACTTTGGGAGGCCGACGCAGACAGATCACGTGGTCAGGAAATCAAGACCATCCTGGCTAACACGGTGAAACCCTGTCTCTACTAAAAATAAAAAAAATTAGCCGGGCATTGTGGCACACACCTGTAATCCCAGCTACTCAGGAGGCTGAGGCAGGAGAATCAGTTGAACCTAGGAGGCTGAGGCTGCAGTGAGCTGAGGTAGCATCACTACACTCCAGCCTGGGTGACAGAGCAAGACTCTGCCTCAAAAAAAGAAAAAAAAAGTGGGCAAAGGACATGAACAGACACTCCACAAAAGAATACATACAAGAGGCCAACAAACATACAAAAAATGCTCAATATCACCAATTGTATTAGACTGTTCTCACACTACTAATAAAGACATACCCAAGACTGGGTGATTTATAAAGGAAAGAGGTTTAACTGACTCACAGTTCAGCATGGCTGGGGAGGTCTCAGGAAATTTGCAATCACAGCAGAAGGGGAAGTAAACACATCTTTCTCCGGAAGAACGCAGCAAGGAGAAGTACAGAGGGAGGTGGGGGAGAAAAACTATTTATAAAACCATCAGATCTTGTGAGAACTCACTCACTATCACAAGAACAGCATGCAGGTAACTGCCCCCATGATTCAATTACCTCCCACTGAGTCGCACCCACAACACATGGGGGTTATGGGAACTACAATTCAAGCTGAGATTTGAGTAGGGACACAGCCAAACCAAGTCACTAATCATCAGAGAAATGCAAATCAAAACCACAATGAAATACCCTCTCACACCAGTCATAATGGCTATTAGTAAAAAGTCATAAAATAACAGAAGTTGGTGAGGCTGTGGGGAAAAGGGAACGCTCGTACACTGTTGGTGGAAATGTAATGTAAATTAGTCCAGCAATTGTGGAAAGCAGTTTGGAGGTTTCACAAAGAACTAAAAACAGAACTACCATTCAACTCAGCAATCCCATTACTGAGCATGTACCCTAAGGAAAATAAATCATTCTACCAAAAAGACACATGAAGTCATATGTTCATCACAGTACTACTCACAATAGTAAAGGGACAGAATCAACCCAGGTGCTCATCCACAGTGCATTGAATAAAGAAAATGTGGTACATATGAACCACGAATGCTACATAGCCATACAAAATAATGAAATTATGTCCTTTGCTACAAGTTGGATGTAGCTGGAGGCCATCATCCTAAGCAAATTAACACAGAAACAGAAAACCAAATACCACATGTTCTCACTTATAACAGCAAGCTAAACACTGAGTACTTATGGACATAAAGATGGGAACAGTAGACATTGGTGACTACTAGAAGAGGGAAGGGAGAGAAGGGCAAGGGCTTAAAAAGTACCTATCAGGTACTATGCTATCGGTACCTGTGTGATAGGATCATTTATATCTCAAACCTTAGCGTCACACAATACACCCATGTAACAAATATGCACATGTGCCCTCTCAATCTAAGATAAAAGTTGAAAGTATTTTAAAAAAGAAAAAAAAATGACATTATCAGAGACTCTGATTAAATAGGAATAGCATTAAGTTTTCCTTTTATAGAATTAAATCAAAATAATTCAACATAATTTTTATGACAGTTCTCATTATACACAGAGAGAGAGAGAGAGAGAATAAGAGTATTTGCTTACTTTATTTTTGTGGTTTTTTAATTATGCAAATTTTTGAAATTAGGCAAAACTATCACTTTCAAAAATTTACAATTTATTTTTAATCATATATATGAATAACCTAAGAAATGTCCTTCTCTGTTGGAGGATAATCAGAATGGTGTTAACCTGCCTCTACTTTTTTAACTGTGATTCCATGGGCATGCCACTTAGTTTTTCTGAGGTTACATCTTCATGAAAAAGTTGAATTATAAACAGGGGTGCTAATCCATAGACTTAGACAGTCTTTTGGGGGAGGGTTCTTCTTACATCTTCTCCTTCCCATTCTGTTATTACCAGAAGATATCCTGGAATCCACTTGTGACTGTCTCACAGGCATACAATGGTTTTGCCTACCTTACACCTATCTTCCAACAGCCACTCCACATTCTCTGGAAAAACCATTCTGTTCACACTCAGTGCACATGATTTCAATGGGCTCCGAGTTCAAGTACGGACACAAACCCTTTTTCAGGTCAATCACTCTTTTCTAAAACTAAAGTCACAGTGATTGCTCTAAAGATGGACTCCTGACTCAAATTGTCTAATCAGAGGTAAGCCAACGATTGGCTGGAGAAGTGACAGGAAGTTTTTCCCTTTTCTCTGGTCTTGAACCTAAAGGATTTAAGCCCGGATCAGGTAACAGCCACACAGAGAGAGCCTAGGAGTTGAAAATCCACATAAAAGCTGAGCCACGAGATGGAAAAGAAACATCCCTTGGAGCCTCCGGGTCCTGCTAATTTGAAGAGTTGTTCTTGGACTTTTCAGTCACTTGAGGAAATAAATTTCCCCGTTTCTTAAACCAGATTCTAAGTTTTGGTAACTGAAAGAGCTGTATCTGATATGTACAGTCTATAGGTTGACTGTTCAGTCTAGTACAAAGATGCTCAAATATTTATAATATATGTAGATAATGTGTTAAATAAAATATGAATTGATATAAATTTTTTAAGTGTTTCTATTAGGATTTTCTCAACAATATATAGTACAGGAATAACTAGAAAATTTTAGCAGTCCCTTCAAATTCTAAAACTCTATGATGTTTAAGAGCTTTTGCATTACATAAATCAAGGTATAAACCTGCTTATAAAATGGTACAGAGGACATTTGTCCTCGGTGATTAAACAATAAGCAGCTGTGTTCCTTTGCATGATATTGTGAAATGCAATAACTTTGAGACAATGATGTTACATTTTGGGATTTGCAGATTAGAGACATGGAAATAAGATTGTGAATTCTAAATAAGACCAAAAATAATTTAAAAATTCAAAAGATGCCTTTTTAAAAATCCTTCTTTTGGTACTAATGGAGATTTCACACTGGGTAACATAAATCACCAACGTGCTAATCAAGCTGTGTTTTTCACTTTAAGGTCTTTTTGTGCTTCCCTTAAAGTGATAACAAATGGAACATCATCATTTTCTTGAAATCTGAGATCAAAATGTCCACAAGCAATATACAGTTGTAGTGATACAACAGCAAGCAAAAAAAAAAAAACAAAAACAAAAACAAACAAACAAACAAAAAATGCTTTAAATATCACCTACCACAGACTTGGAATATAAAATGTGAAATTTGCAGAGGCATGACTAATGGAGTGATTTCTATTTTTTCAGCAACTGAATACCCAGTCCATGAACCAAGCACATATAATACTTAGAAAACAGTCTTAGAGAAAACTGACAGATATATAGGGTATTTTATCTTGTATTATGTGATTTGTAGAAGTAATCTCAACTGGAAGTACTTCAAAGAAGGGCATTAAACAAGTGTAAAATAACTAATCTACAAGTATTTATTAAGTGTTTGCTATGTAGCCAGCCAAATCCAAGGTGATTGAGGAGGAAATAAGAAAGGGAAATCTAACGACCCTGTTGAGAGTAACCTGCTAACTGTGTCCCCCTCTTTCAGCCTCTTCCACTTCAAACCACTAGACCCATGGCTGCCAGGCTAACTGGCTGAAAGCACAGCTTGATTCCCTTTGATCTTCTATGCAAGTATCTTTAGTGGTCCCTTGCTGTACTACGTACATTCTCTCCCTCTCTCAGGTAGGCATAACATAGTCCCAGCCTTATTTCCAGCCTTATATCCCAGTATTGCCCTTTGAGTGACAATAGATGCAGGTTAGCACTTTTATTTAAAAAGAAGTTGGTTCCAGAATGGTTATGACAATGACAACAGTGGCAATGAAGAAGAGGAGGAGAAAGAGGAGACCAACATTCTTCGATTGGTTACCATGTGCTGAGTATTAGGCATATGCTAAGTATTTAACATCCATAAGTCTCATAACCCTATAAACTGAGTACTATTATCATCTACTTTTTTTTTATTGAGGTGAAATTCACCTGACATAAAATTCACCATTTTAAAGTGAATTAGTATAATTACAATGCTGTGCAACCACCACCTCTATCTAGTTCCCAAATGTTTTCATTGTCCCAAAAGGAAATGTCATACCCATTAAGCAGTTAATTCTTAACTGCTCACTCTTCCCTTCATCCAGCCCATGGCAACAACAAATTTGCATTCTGTCTCTATGTCATCCCGATTTTACAAATGAAGAAATTCAGTGTCAGAGGTTAGGCTACCTGTCCAAAGTCTCACTACTAAAAATAATAAATCTTGGGTTCTGTCTCCTTCCTCAAAATAACTAAGGTATATGTATTAGGGCTCTCTAGTGAAACAGAACTAATAAGATATATGTACATATGAAAGGGAGTGTGTTAAGGAGAATTGACTCACACGATCACAAGGTGAAGTCCCACGATAGGCCGTCTCCAAGTCGAGGAGCAAGGAAACTAGTGGTGGATCAGTCGGAGTCTCAAAACCTCAAAATTAGGGAAGCCAACAGTGCAGCCTTCAGCCTGTGGCCAAAGGCCTGAGAAGCCCTGGCAAAACCACTGGTGTAAGTCCAAATGTCCAAAAGCTGAAGAAATTGAAGTTTGATGTTCAAGGACAGGAAGCATCCAGCATGGAAGGAAGACGAGTGCCGGAAGACTCAGCAAGTCTGCTTTCCCATCTTCTCCTGCCTGATTTATTCAAGGGGAGCTGGCAGCTGATGAGATGGCGCCCACCTAGACTGAGGCTGGCTCTGTCTCTCCCAGTCCACGGACTCAAATGTTAATCTCCTTTGGCAACACCCTCACAGACACACCCAGGAACAATACTTTGCATCCTTCAATCCAATCAAGTTGACACTCAATATTAACCATCACAGTATGAGGCTTTTGAAAAACAATTTCCTGAAGAATAAACTTACCATGAATACAGGCATCAGAGAGAGGATGAGTGATGCACCTTGAGGACCTAAAACTATAAAAGACGCAAATCCTCCACTGCCCCAAGGAGAGAGCATGCAATGGGCTAAAGGTGCTTCATTGGCAGCTTTCATTACACTGAGGGCCCCTAAAGCTTCCTTTCTAACCAGCCATGGCCCTCACACTTATGTATTTATGAAATATGCATTGAGAAGCTACTAAGAGCCCAGTGTGTGGTTCTCGGTCAGCTATAATCACAGTCTGCTGAATATTATGTGCCTTTAAAACCTTGCAGAAGGGACCAAGTTCACAACAAAACATAAGCCTATACATGCCATGCTTACAAAAACTGCCCATTTTGTTTCTCTCATGTGGGATCCCAGTTCATTTGTAGAATATAAAACGCCTTCTATGACAGATGTAAATAACCCAATCGATAATATAATATGCACACTGTGATATTATAATTAATATGGAATTACACGTTATGGTCATTTAATAAAAATCTAGATATAATATTAGAGATTTACTTTAAGAAATCTGTTCACATGATTATGTCCAAAATTTGCAGGGAAATGTTGATGTTGCAGCCCAAATCCAAAGCCAGCCTGGAGGCAGAATGCCTTCAGAGACCTTAGTCTTTCTCTCTTAAGGCCTTCAACTAATTGGGCAATTCCCATCTGCATTATGGAGGGTTACCTACTTTACTCAAAGTCTACTAATTTAAATGTTAGTCACATCTAAAGTACACCTTTACAGCAACATCTACACTAGTGTTTGACCAGACATCTGGGCACCATAGCCAAGCCAAGCTGACATATAAAATTAACCAACATACTACCTGTTGTAGATTAAACTGGATCTCCCAGAAATGTATATGGTTGACACCTTAACCCCCAATGTAATTATATTGGGAAATATGCCCTTTAAGGAGTTAATTAAGGTGAAATAAGGTCATAAGAGTGAGGTTCTGGGCCGGGTGCGGTGGCTCATGCCTGTAATCCCAGCACTTTGGGAGGCCGAGGCAGGCGGATCATGAGGTCAGGAGAGCAAGACCACCCTGGATAACACAGTGAAACCCTGTTTCTACTACAATTACAAAAAATTAGCCAGGCATGGTGGCAGGCGCCTGTAGTCCCAGCTACTTGGGAGGCTGAGGCAGGAGAATGGTGTGAACCTGGGAGGCGGAGCTTGCAGTGAGCCGAGATCATGCCACTGCACTCCAGCCTGGGCGACAGAGCGAGATTCTGTCTTTAAAAAAAAAAAAAAAAAAAAAAAGGGAGTGAGGCTCTAACCTAATAAAACTGCTGTCCTTAAAAAAAGAAGGGATACCAGGATGCACAAGAACAGCGGAAATGCCATGAAAAGACAGAGCGAGAAGGCAGCCACTCACAGCCTTTCCTCTGTGCAAGCCAAGGAGAAAGCCTTCACCAGACACCAATCCTGCCAGCACCTTGATCTTGAACTTCCAACCTCCAGCACTGTGAGAAAATTAATTTCTGTGGTTTAAGCCACCTAGTCTTCCGTACTTTGTAATGGCAGCCGTAGCAAACTAACACACTCCCCAAATCTCTTCCCAGGGGAGCAGCCAGAGATCCACTTAGAATGTACATCAAATTCTGTCCCTCCTCTGCACAAAACCCTCCAAAAGCTCCTATTTCAAAGTAGAGGCCATTGTTGTTAAAGGTCTGCCTGGTCCTCTGGAATCTCATCATCCAGGTTCCCTCTCTCCCACTGGTGACCTCTCACTGCTCACTCATACTCTTCCCCCTTACCCATGCCACTCGAGCCACAGGGGCTCCCTTGCTGTCCCTGGGCCATGTCAAGCCAGATCCCAACTCAGAGACTTTCTTCTGGTGCTTCCCTCTTTCTGGAAGCTTTTCCTCAGATGTCTGTACCCTCAGCTTCTTGAAGTCTATCTTCAAAAGGCCCCTACTAGGTGAGACGTGTATAACCAGCCCCTAGCCTCCAATCCTCCACTCTCTGCTCTTAGCATCTCCTGCCTCTTGTCCTTGCTCTTCCTCATTAATCCCCGGAGTAAATGCTATTATTGCCTCTATTTTACAGATGAAGAAACTGAGGGACAGAAAGATTATTAATAATTACCTTGCCCTTGCTTACTAGCCCCAAAGTGGGGAGACCAGGAGTTGAACCCAGGCAGTCTTACTCTAAGTTCATGTTCTTAACTACTCCACTAGGCTATGTCTCTGGCTGTTTTCGGGGAGAGAAGGAAATGCCACTTTCTGAGTAAACAATGCATCAGGCAGGACCCATGCAGTGTAGTTTTGTACACTGTTTCTCTTTTTTAAATTGATGAATAAAAACTGTATCTATTTATGGTATACAACACATTTTGATATATGTATACATTGTGGAATGACTAAATCAAGCTGATTAACATATGCATTCCATTACACTTTTCATTTTTCATGATGAGAACACTTAAAATCTACTCTCAGCAATTTCCAAGAACACAATGCATTAACTAAGTCATCTTGTTATACAATAAATTTAACTTATTTCTCCCAATTAATGTTGTATCCTTTCACCAACATCTCCAACCTCCACTCCATCTCCCTGCCCCTGGTAGCTACTCTTCTACTCTTCAAGATATTGGTATGTTCACTGATTGCAGATTGTGGCATCTGAGAAGAGTGTACAGAGAATGTCAGTCTTGGTGAGTGTGGGGTAAGCACATTGCACCTCCTGAAATGGGTAATCTGTAGAGCAGGAAAATGCAAAGATCAAGTGCCTTAGGTCACCCATGAGCATCAGAAGTTACGAGGCACAGCAAGAGAAGCAAGGCAGAAAAGTGCAGGAAAGAAAAAGAGGTTTTGCTTACTGGACAATTTTCCCTTCTCTGTGAAGCATGAGCGATAGGACGGGCAGGCCAGAAAATGAAAACAGATAGGCTCTGCAAATACAAGCATACATTGTATCAATCCTCAGATGGGATGATCCTCCTGAGAATTTTGCTATGTTCTAGCTAATTAGCTAAATAGACACTTCATTTTACTCTTGAGAATCAAGTTTTCCCTGAGGGGGTAAATATTCAAGGTCTGCAAAAAGAGAGTCCAAGACTACTGCAAGTGTTAAGTAAATACCAAACATCCATCCTTCAAGGTTTGAGCCCAGCAAGGACAAAGCAAAGACAAATTATCTGTCTTTGGGAGTAGCCACTCCCCTCAGACTTCCCTTCATCCCCTTCCATCTAATTTCCCATCCCCTCCCTCAGCATTTAGGCTGGGAGATAACTCATGCTTTGGGAATGCAGATCCTGAAGAGAATTCCTTTTGTTACTGCCAAAATGTACATACATACATACAGTAAACAGAATCCTGCAGTACGATGTGGATGGAACACAGGCAAGGGGAACAAAAGGCATGCTCAGAACTCAGTGAATTAGAAAAGCATCACCCGTACAAAAATGAGTGAGAGCAGACAACTGCAGAAATCCTCTCGAACAGCACTTTTTTCTAGTACAGGACAGAGCTGACCAGAGCCAAAATGAAGGTACGACTACACCTAAAGGCAGGATATAGCAAGAGAAAGGAGACGTTCTGCCATCCGAATAGGAAATAGGGAGATTTGTCAATATGTATCCAGCACATCCAAGCACTGGATGCCCTGGGCAACTAGTGCAATATTCTGTGCCCCCAAGTAGAAATAACCATAAAACAGAGATGGGTGCATCTGACTACAAGATTACAATGCTCTTAGTCTGTCCTGCCGTGATCATCTGGCCATTTTTTGACTTCTGCTCACGTATATAGATGTCTTCCAGAAAGATATGTCTAATTGACATAAATGTCCTATGTCCTTGACAGTTGTATTTTAAATCATAAATTTATAAATTGACATTTTGGTTTCTATATCATTGTCTTGAGAGTTGCTAGATATGAGTCTATTTCAGGAGAAATGGATATTCTCTAAGAATGTTGGCAAAACTTTAGTTTCTGAGCAAACAAAGCTGAGGATCGTGGCTGTGGCCAGTCACAATAATGTCCTCCAAAGGACATTGTCCAACTGTCTGGGTGGACCCTCCAGGTATCATCCCTTTTGCTCATATCCTTCAAACTACCAGAGCCATACAGGTCATCAGGTTAATTTCATTGCAAAGGATCAACTTCCACTATAATCAGAAGCATAGAAGAGTACTTTATAGGTTGAAATATTGTGATTTCTTCAAAGTAGCCAAAAGTCAAAACACTGTATAGAATGTAAGAGCTGTAATGAGCCCCTATTTCACAAATCATGACAAAATGGTCTCAAATGACTTGTTTATGGTGACATCTTTTTGGTCTCGAATTCTTGGGTTAAATCTAAGTTTCTTTTCATTGCATCACAGGGGTCCCCTAAGACCATAAAAACTACACAGGGGTCCCCTAAGACCATAAAAACTATCACCGCTCCACAAAAAGTCATGTTTCTAACAGTTTTTGCACACACAGTTATTCTTAAGTGAATTACATTTCAAAAGAGTCAATCTCAGTCTATATCCTCCAACAAATAGTGTAAAAATTTTAGTCCATTGTCAAAGATAAGTATGCCCTTGTTCTCACTTAGAAGTGGGAGCTAAACAATGGGTACACATGTACATAATCATAGAAATAATAGACACCTGGCACTCCAAAAGTGGGTGCAGGGGAGAGGGAGAGAGGGTGGACAACTTACCGATCAGGTATAATGTTCACTATTTGGGTAATGGAACTAGAAGCCCAGTTCCTACTGAGAGGTGACAACGTGCTAGCAGACCTGGCTAGCTCTCGGCGCTTCCTCAGCCTCAGCGTCCACTCTGGCCGTACTTGAGGAGCCCTTCGGCCAGTCCCTGCACTGTGTGAGCCCCTCTCTGGACTGGCTGAGGCTGGAGCCAGCTCCCTCTGCTTGCGGGGAGGTGTGGAGGAAGAGGCGGCGGCGCAGGGCACTCGCGGGCCAGCGCGAGTTCCGGGTGGGTGTGGGCTCAGCAGGCCCCACACTCGGAACAGCCGGCTGCTGCGGCCGGCCCTGGGCAGTGAGGAGCTTAGCACCCGGCCAGCAACTGTGGAGGGTGCGCCGGGTCCCCCAGCACTGCCGGTCCACACCCGCCACGCTGGAATTCTCGCCAGGCCTCAGCTGCCTCCCGCCCGGACCTGCAGCCTGCCATGCCTGAGCCCCGCCCCCGCTGTGGGGCTCTGGCGCGGAGGGAGCCTCCCCAACAGGCACCGCCCCCTGCTCCGTGGCGCCCAGTCCCATCGACCGCCCAAGGGCTGAGGAATGCAGGCACAAGGCACAGGATTGGCAGGCAGCTCCGCCCATGGCCCCAGCACAGGATCCACAAGGGTAAGCCAGCTGGGATCCTGAGTTAGTAGGGACTTGGAGAACTTTTATGTCTAGCTGGAGGATTATATATGCACCAGTCAGCATTCTGTGTCTAGCTCCAGGTTTGTTGATGCACCAATCAGCACTATCTAGCTAATCTGGTGGGGGCTAGGAGAACTTTTGTGTCTAGCTAAAGGATTGTAAATGCACCAGTCAGCACTCTGTGTCTAGCTCAGGGATTGTAAACGCACCAATCAGCCCCCTGTCAAAATGGACCAACCAGCTCTCTGTAGAATGGACCAATCAGCTCTCTGTGAAATGGGCCAATCAGCTCTCTGTAAAATGGACCAATCAGCAGGATGTGGGTGGGGCCAGATAAGGGAATAAAAGCAGGCTGCTCCGGCCAGCAGCGGCAACTGGGTACACTTTCACAGTGTGGAAGCTTTGTTCTTTCACTCTTTGCAATAAATCTTGCTGTTGCTCACTCTTTCAGTCCGCACTGTATTTATGAGCTGTAACACTCACTGCAAAGGTCTGCAGCTTCACTCCTGAGACCAGAAAGACCATGAACCTAATGGGAGAAATGAACAACTCTGGATGGGAGGAACGAACAACTCCAGATGCACTGTCTTAAGAGCTGTAACGCTCACCGTGAAGGTCTCTAGCTTCACTCCTGAAGCCAGCGAGACCATGAACCCACCAGAAGGAAGAAACTCCGAACATGTCCAAACATCAGAAGGAACAAACTCCGGACACACCATCTTTAAGAACTGTAATGTTCACCACGAGGGTCCGCGGCTTCATTCTAAAAGTCAGTGAGACCAAGAACCCACCAATTTCCGATACACTACCTTGCATGGTAGGATGTCCCAGACCACCTTCAATTACTAAAGAATCACTTTCCTTTAGTTTTGCACTTTTTTTTCTAATCCGTTGAATTTCACGTTAGTTTTAAGTGTTCTCTACTCCCATATGAAAGCAAGTAGACAGACTACAAAACACCCATTTAAATTGCAGGAGCTAGCTTGTGGTGTACTTGTATACTACATCTTTTATTATTATTATTATTATTTTTTGAGATGAAGTCTTGCTCTGTCACCAGGCTAGAGTGTAGTGGTGTGATCTCAGCTGACTGCAACCTCCACCTCCCGAGTTCAAGCGATTCTCCTGCCTTAACCTCCCGAGTAGCTGGGATTTCAGGCATGTGCCACAATTCCCTGCTAATTTTTGTATTTTTAGTAGAGACAGGGGTTTTGCCATGTTGACCAGGCTGGTCTTGAACTCTTGACCTCACATGATCCATCCACTTCAGCCTCCCTAAGTGCTGGGATTACAGGCATGAGCCATGGCACCTATCCCACCTTTCTTTTTTTAAATTTCAACCTTTATTTTAGATAGAGGATATATATGTGCAGGTTTGTTACATGGATATGTTGCATGATGCTGAGGTTTGGGGTACAGATCCCATCACCCACGTCGTGAGCATACTACCAGATAGGTATTTTTCAACCCATCCCCCCACCCTTCTCATAGTCTGCAGTGTCTACTGTTCCCATGTATGATGGTTAATACTGTCAACTTGATTGGATTGAATACAAAGTATTGCTCTTGGGTGTGTCTGTGAGGGTGTTGCTAAAGGAGATTAACATTTGAGTCAGTGGACTAGGAGAGGCAGACCCACCCTTAATCTGGGTGGGCACCATATAATTAGCGACCAGCATGGCTGGAATATAAGCAGGCAGAAAAATGGAAAAGAGAGACTGGCCTAGCCTCCCAGCCTACATCTTTCTCCCGTGCTGGATGCTTCCTGCCCTTGAACGTCGGACTCCAAGTTCTTCAGTTTTAGACCTCAGACTGGCTCTCCTTGCTTCTCAGCCTGCAGAGGGCCTATTGTGGGACCTTGTGATTGTGTGAGCTAATACTTAATAAACTCATATATATATATATATATATATATACACACACACACACACACACACACACCCCCATCTATATGTGTGTGTATATATATATTTAAAAAATTTTTAAACTAAAAAAGTTTTATTGGATATTTATATCTTTTTTATTATTATACTTTAAGTTTTAGGGTACATGTGCACAATGTGCAGGTTAGTTACATATGTATACATGTGCCATGCTGGTGTGCTGCACCCATTAACTCATCATTTAGCATTAGGTATATCTCCTAAAGCTATCCCTCCCCCCTCCCCCCACCCCACAACAGTCCCCAGAGTGTGATGTTCCCCTTCCTGTGTCCATGTGTTCTCATTGTTCAATTCCCACCTATGAGTGAGAATATGCGGTGTTTGGTTTTTTGTTCTTGTGATAGTTTACTGAGAATGATGATTTCCAATTTCATCCATGTCCCTACAAAGGACATGAACTCATCATTTTTTATGGCTGCATAGTATTCCATGGTGTATATGTGCCACATTTTCTTAATCCAGTCTATCATTTTTGGACATTTGGGTTGGTTCCAACTCTTTGCTATTTACACACACACACACACATATATTCCATTAGTTCTGTCCCTCTAGGAAACCCTGACTAATACAACATGTTTGCGTCCATGTGTGCTCAGTGTTTAGCTCCCACTTATAACTGAGCATATGCAGTTATTTTTTTTTTTCTGTTCCTGCCACAAACTTTCTTTAAAAATCTGACTCTACTCCTCACTCGGGGCAGTTGTATGGGTGGAGTGTTGAGAAAGACCTGCAGGAAGAACAGCAGAAAGGCAAGTGTGACTGGTGTGGAATGTGAGAGAGATCAACTGAAGATGAGGTCAAAGAGACTGAATAAGAAGGGGATGGTGCTGGACTGTTCAGTTAAGGGTTTGATATTACTCTACGTGAGATGGATAGCCTTTGAAGAGGTCTAAGCAGAACATTTATAAGATATGACTTATGCTTTAAGAGGATAACTCTCGCTGCTGCAAAATGGATAAATGGGAGAACAGTTAAGAGCAAATTCCATGAATCCAGAAAAAGACAATGGTGGCTTGAATCTAGGAGTTTGCAGATTAATTTTCTGAGAGTATACAAAAAGAAAAAGAGAGAGACACAAAAATGGCTCTGAAATTTTGGACTCAAGTAATTGGAAGCTTGGAGCTGTCAATGAATGAGATGCCATGCGAAGGCATTGGGCCATACAGAGATTGCCAAGACTTGGTGGCTCTGAGAAATCTCAGTCTAGGAAGAGAGGTGGACAAGTAAAAGAATCTACGTAGGCCAGGCAAGGTGGCTCACGCCTGTAATCCCAGCACTTTGTGAGGCCAAGTCAGGCACATCATGAGGTCAAGAGACTGAGACCATCCTGGCCAACATGGTGAAACCCTCTCTCTACTAAAAATGTAAAAAAAAATTAGCTGGCCATGCTGGCACATGCCTGTAGTCCTAGCTACTCAGGAGGCTGAGGCAGGAGAATCACTTGAACCCAAGAAGCAGAGGTTGCAGAGAGCCGAGATTGTGTCACTATCCTCCAACCTGGCAACAGAGTGAGACTCTGTCTCAAAAACAAACAAACAAACAAAAAACAACAACAACAACAAAAGAATCTCAGTAAAAGAAATTGCCATTTCTTGGATACTTATTTGGTAACACTTAGTATCAAGCACTGAACTAAATATTTTGCAAACATAACATAATTCAATTCTCATAAAGACTTAATTTGGTAGATATACTTAGCCCTGTTTTACAGATAAGAAACTGAAGCTTGGCAGAGTGAAGGGGCTTATTCAAGCTCTAAGAGCTGAAAGATAGAGGACCAGTCTGCATCCACACCTGTTTAACCTCAAACTTGTACTCTTAACTATTATACTTTAATCTAACTCTGGCTAAACTTAATCTGAGGAAATAAGGTAGGCAAGATATATGAAGCAAGCCCCAGAGTACACGGAGCAGCCTTTACCTATGACAGAATGATTGCACGCTCACTTTTAATCCATAAAACAAGAAGGATGGACTCTATGATTTCCATGGCTCCTTCCAGCTCTAAAAGCCTATAATTTTAAAACATGGTGCTGCTTCTTTTCACTAAAGTAAAAATCATTTTTATCCCTTAAGATTGAATAGCATATAACACAATTCTCTTATTTATACAAAACTATTCCAAGTCAGGCTGAATGGTGCATTACAGATAAAAGAATAACAGTGAACAAAGAAGGGTCAATGAGGAAGAGTAAAGGTCATATCAAAGAAAGGAAGACACCATCACAAAATCACCAAGAAAAATTAAAATGAGGCTCAAAAAATCATTTTCCCAAGAAATGAAGAATTTTTATATCTATCTTTTATGCTGAGATATATTGAGTGCTGACTACAAAGTTCAGCGACATCTGAAAACATATCTTTTCCATTAACAGAAACTTTTTCAGTCTGTTTTACTCCAGATTCCAATGTATAATATCACACCTTCAATTTGTCACAATTGCAATAGCATATGAACATACTTGTATGCAGAGAGAACATAAATCATGCACCTCTAGAAAAAAATCATACAATGTATTTATGTTGCCTTCTCTTTGGGATATGTTTGTGAAATTAAAGTGTGGCCTAGATTTAAGGAATCATAAAAAACAACTTTGGTTTTAATTAGGATTCAACAAGCAGCCTGTTTCTTTTCATTATCATTGCTAAATTCATAACACATATCCAGAATATACATATATAAGCATTTAAGTATGTATGTAGGCAGTAAGCAGCTATGGGGATATTCCATTTGATTTGCTGAAGCTGAAGGTAAATGAAGTTACAGGAAAATAATACCAAAGTGTTTGATTAGCATGAACAGAAAAGAAAGCTCTAAACTCTGGCTTTTAAATTGTGTCTCATGAAACTATAAGAGTATTATAGTTGAGATGGCAGAACTCCGAGCCCCTCTCCTTCACTTCATTCTCATTTAGCTGTCTTCATATGATGTCATTCATATAATGGCATCTTAAAATATTATTTTAAGCTTTAAAAAAGTATGTACAACTGCAGCCAAGATTATAATGGATTCAATATTTAAAAATATTTAAAAATTGAAGACTTTGTTTCATATATTGGAATCATCATTGTCTCTAAATAACTTCCTGGGGATTGCTAGGTGAAATGGCATTCATTTATTATAATGGCTATTGTTTTTTAAAAAATACACACTAAACACAAAAACCAGGATAGAATGGTCAAATAACATGGACAAAAACCCGACAGAAGAAATTCAAATAAACTAATAAATAAAATATTTTGCCTTCTCTGTAATTTAATGTAAATGAAAATAAAAATATACTTTTAATGTATGTATCATGTCAAATTAGCAAAGTGTGTGTTGTGTGCCTATATGTTTTAAAAACAACATTTGGTATTGGTGATAATATGTGATATGGTTTAGCTGTGTCCCCACCCAAATCTCATCTTGAATTGTAGCTTCTTTAATTCCCACGTGTCATGGGAAGGACCTGATGGGAGGTAATTGAATCATTGGGGTAGGTCTTTCCCATGCTGTTCTCATGATAGTGAATAAGTCTCATGAGATCTGATGGTTTTATAAAGGGGAGTTCCCCTACATATTCTCTCTTTGCCTACCACCATGTAAGACTAAGATGTGCCTTGACTCCTCATTCACCTTCTACCATGATTGTGAGGCCTCCCCAGCCATGTGAAACTGTGAGTCAATTAAACATATTTTCTTTATAAATTATGCAGTCTTGGATATGTCTTTATCAGCAGTGTGAGAACAGACTAATACAATGTGGCAAAATGAATATCCTAACAAGTGTTAAGAGAAAATTTTCTAGAAATCAGCTTGATAATATATATCTAAGTGCTTTTAAAAGTGCATACACTTTGAAACAGACAATCTACAGAATGGCACCAAATATTTGTAAACTGTGCATCTGACAAAGGACTACTATCTAAAATCTACAAGGAACTCAAACAAATCAGCAAGAAACAAATAGTCCCATCAAAAAGTGGACAAATTAGATGAACAGAGATTTCTCAAAAGAAAATATACAAATAGTCAACAAACTTGTTGACTATGAAAAATTGCTCATCACTAATTATCAGGGCAATGCAAATTAAAACCTCTATGGGACACCACCTTACTCCTGCAAGAATGGTCATTATTAAAAAGTCAAAAAACGATACATGTTGGTGTGGATGTGGTGAAAGGGAATGCCTGTATACCACTGGTGGGAATGTAAATTAGTATAACCCCTGTAAAAAACAGTATGGAGATCCCTTGAAGAACTAAAAACAGATCTACAATTTGATTCAGCAATTCTACTACTGGGTATCAACCCAAAGGAAAAGAAGTCTTTTTATGAAAAAGACACATGCATACATATATTTATTGCAGCACAATTCACAAATTGAAAAGATATGGAACCAACGTAAGTGCCCATCAACCAATAAGTGGATAAATTAAATGTGGTATATATACACCATGGAATACTACTCAGCAGTAAAAATGATGAAATAATGTATTTTGTTGCAACTTTGATGGAGTTGTAAGCCATTATTCTAAGTAAAGTAACTCGGGAATGGAAAATTAAATACCATATGTTCTCACTTATAAGTGGGAGCTAAGCTATGATTATGCAAAGGCATACAGAAGGATATAATGGACATTAGAGACTCAGAAGGGAGATGGAGGTAGGGAGGTTAGAAATAAAAAAACTACACATTAGGTACAGTGTTCACTACTCGGGCGATGGGTACACTAAAATCTCAGACTTCACCAGTATATGACCCAGCCATGTAACCAAAAAGCACCTGTACCCCAAAAGCTATTGGAAATTTTTAAAAATTAAAAAATAAAAATAAAATATAAAAAATAAAAGGTCATGTTCTTTGACTTAGTAATTTTCCATATAGAACTATATCCTGAGGATGTAAATGTAAGCTGGGTGGAAAAAATACTCTCCAAAGATTTATCATGATGTTAGATAATCTGTTAGTGTGAGTACAAGTAGCTAATTTTCCCAATTTCCATATTCCTGTGGAACATTTCAAAATATATAGTAAGTAAAACCTGTAATACCTCTGAAAACCATAAAAGATGTGTTCCATTTGCCAAAAAATGTAGTTCCTGGTTTGTTCTGCTTGAGAGAGGGTAGATGGCACCAGGGTGAAGGAAGAATGGAGGACAGATCAGCGTGGACAGGAAGTAGAGAAAACTCATGTGAAAGGCAGACATCATCAGCAGGAAAATCACAGCCTGGATTCCTCCCAAATGAAGAGAAAAACAGACCCTTGAAAAGCTACTGCCCCTCATAAGAAAAAAAACTACTCCAAAAACTTACAGAAAATAATTGACTCTTGTATTAATTTGTTTTCACACTGCTGATAAAGACAAAACCATTACTGGGAAATTTACAAAAGAAAGAGGTTTATTGGACTCACAGTTCCATGTGGCTGGGGAGGCCTCAAAATCATGGCAGAAGGTGAAAGGCATGTCTCACATGGCGGCAGACAAGAGAAGAGAACTTGTTCAGGGAAACTCCGATTTTCAAAACCATCAGATCTCGTGAGACTTATTCACTATCATGAGAGCATCACAGGAAAGACCCACCCTCATAATTCAGTCACCTCCCCATGACATGTGGGAATTGTGGGAATTACAGTTCAAGATGAGATTTGGGTGGGGTCACAGCCAAACCATATCAACTATGAAAGGGATTTACTGCTAGAAAAGTACACATGTTTAGAAAAATTTTGCCCCTTTATCTCAACAGTATGTGAACTCTTATTGTATTTATGAAACTAGAGTAAACAGTCATAAGATCAGGAAAGAACACATGGAAAAAATAAATTGTTGGATTAAAAAATCACTGTGGTGGTGGTAGAGATCAGAAAATTGGCCATAGCTGAAAATCAAATCAGTAAAGTGGAAGACAGGGTTGGAAATCTGTCCAAATCTCAGAGAAAAGTAAAAAGATTTAAATATAAGAGAAAACATAGATATGGAGACTAGATAAGAAAAATCCAATAATCTATACGTAAAAATTAGTTCTCAATTGTAGATCATGGTACAGATGAGGCTGACCTAATTATTATAGGCATCATGGCATAATTTTTTCCTGAGCTTACAAACAACCTGAAACTATTGTTGCAAATGGCTTACTGACGGATTATGTAAATGAAAAGACAGAGATCGTCTGTATGTATTTCAAGGATAAATATTCTTATAAGCATTCATGAAGACACTTAATCACTTACAAAGAAATAAAAATCAGTCTATCTACAGACTTCTCTTCCACAACAATAATGTTCAGAAGAAAATGGAGCAAAACTTTAATTAGAAGGAAACAAAAGGAGGAGGAAGAAGAGAAGTATATTTTTACACAGAGTTTGGATTTTCTGAATCTGTTCCCAATGTCTTTTATTTTTTCTCTTGTTTTTAAATCTTTGTGACCTCCTGTGAGGAGGAGAAAGAAGAGGAGGAGATGAAGAAGAAAAAGAATTTCAGACACATATAAATTGCTATTTATGTGCAAAGGCAGCAGAATTACATTCTCAAACAATGCAGTTAGGAAATGCTCTGAAAACACTGCACCTGTAACAAACTCTTCCCGAAGTCTTTTTCAGAAAAATTATCTACCATCTCACAATGGCCCAACATAAGTGAGAATACCAAGTGAAGTATCTCAAAAACGGAGACTTTTTCAACTCTTAAATTCACAGGCAGTCTAGGTTCCATGCAAATCATACTCCACAAATAATAACAGAGAAATTTTTAGATTTCTTTTTAATATTAGAAGATCAAAGCACTCAAATCAATCATTCTTTGCATTATCTGTATATTAGAATCTCCTGTAGATCTTGTAAAATCCCCAATGCCCATGCAGCACCCCAGACATTAAGATATTTAAATGTCCAGCTGGGGATGAAACCCAAATGACAGTATATTTTAAATCTTTCTGGGTGATTACAATGTGCAGCCAAGATTAAGAAGCAGTGCTCCACAGTGAGATACCATCTCATGCTGGTTAGAATGGCCATCATTAAAAAGTCAGGAAACAACAGATGCTGGAGAGGATGTTGAGAAATAGGAACGCTTTTACGCTGTTGGTGGTAGTGTAAATTAGTTCAACCACTGTGGAAACAGTGTGGTGATTTCTCAAGGATCTAGAACCAGAAATACCATTTGACCCAGCGATCCCATTACTGGGTATATACCCAAAGGATTATAAATCATTCTACTATAAAGACATTCTACTATAAAGACACATGCACACGTACGTTTATTGCAGCACTATTTACAAGAGCAAAGACTTGGAACCAACCAAATGCCCATCAATGATAGACTGGATAAAGACAATGTGGCACATACACATCATGGAATACTATGCAGCCATAACAAAGAATGAGTTCATGTCCTTTGCAGGGACATGGATGAAGCTGGAAACCATCATCCTCAGCAAACTAACACAGGAACAGAAACCAAACACCACATGTTCTCACTCATAAGTGGGAGCTGAACATTGAGAACACATGGGCACAGGGAGGGGAACATCAGACACCAGGGCCTGTCGGAGGGTGAGGACAAGGGGAGCGACAGCATTAGGACAAACACCTAATGCATATAGGGCTTAAAACCTAGATGATGGGTTGATGGGTGCAGCAAACCACCATGGCACATGTATACCCTATGTAAGAAACCTGCACATTCTGCCCATGTATCCCAGAACTTAAAGTAAAATAAAATTTTTTTTAAAAGATGCAGTGCCACAAATCTTTACTGTGCACAGAGCAGAAAACACAACAAAAAAAGGAACAATGTAAGGGCACTGTTTTCTCCCTAGTCAGAAGGTGCAAACTTTCATTTTAATATTTTTAATTTGCCAATTATATTGCTTTTCCAGCTAAGATCTTTTTAAAATACTTGCATGTCATACTAAATGAACACTTTGGGCTTTGCTGGCTGATCACCCTTAGCAACTCCAGAGCAATGGCTTGGGAAAGTTGTTTTCATGAAAGACTCCCTCTGTACTACATTTCTTCCTCAAAACAGAATTATTTGAACTATATTTGAAGAGCATAATTTTAAACCAGATTAATTTCAGGGTCCATAAATGAAAAGCTGACACACACAAAGAAACTTCAGCCAATAGAAGAAATAGCTAGGGCCCCAGACTATATAACAAAGGAACAGTTTAAAAGACCACTCAAGGATTTTGTATATTTATGAATATATTAATGAAAGCAAATATTGAATATATGGGGTTTTAGTCTACTCTGGGTCAAAGTGGCTTCAATGTTATGTGAAGTAGCCTAAGGAGTGGGCACCTTAACTCTTCAGGTCACTGTGATAGCATGTGCATCAGTGAGCTGCAGGAGCCATTATGTGCATTAATGGGACTCTAACACACTTGTCTCTAAAGTGTGTGAAAGACAGAGAGGCCATATCCATGAGTCAGCCAAGGTCGTGTCTTCAGCATAGGCCAGAGAATTCAGACCAAAATGTTAGCTTCATAATATAATATCCAGATCTAATCTCAAAACTGTTCCATACATTTATTTATTTATATTCTCTACTGGACTAAAGGAGGTTTCCAAGTCAAACACTTTGTGATTGAGGCAGAGTTGACTTTAAATAATTAAGTGTATTTAGTTGTAATTCCATAAAGTCTCCACTTTGTAATTCATGCTTTTGTCATGAATGGAAGTCACAGAGATTCAATTCCAATGCAAAAATATTTATCTTGACAGAGTTTGACTAAATAAAGCTGACACACATCATCTGGAGCTCAGAAGTTATATTAATTTTCAAGACCAGAAGGAAGTGAACCAGAGAAAAGAAACTAACTTTAATATACTGAGATCTTTCATGTCACAAAAGCCAAGCCAAAGCTGAAATCCAGGGACAAAAGCAGGTCTTAGCTAAGAAGTGGTGTTCTGCGCCATATCCTTCCTGCTGGGAGTAAGGTTAAGCATTACCACTAGGCTAGCCGCATTGTGAGACCTCATTACTTCAGACCGCTCTAATGTGGAATTTGTGAAAATTTCATCAGGGCCCTGGCTAAAACTCCCTGGGATTCACAGAATTTAGGATTGGAAGATGATCACATCCAGACAACAGCTGTGCCTACAACATTCCCTATCCCCGACGACAGCAAGTGCACGGTAGGTACTTAATAAATAGCAGGTGATTGTACGCACTTGTGGAATGACCCTCCCACATGGAGCAGACATCCTCCCAACAGCATCTTTGGCAGATGGGAATCTGGCATCTGCTTTTCCGCCATCTATTGACAGGCCTCTAATGATCTCCTGAGGACACTCATTCTCTTACTCAGCCACTCTAATTGTTGGAAAGTTCTGTCTTAATGTTGAACTAAAACCTGTCTTCATGTAATGGTCCCCCACTGGCATGAGTTCTGCCCTCGACACAACATAAAATGAATTTTTTTAGTCTTCTACCTGATAGTTCTTAAAAGAATTAACAGAAGTTAACAGGCTTCTCCATACACACAATCATCGTAGATCCTGTCTTCTGGGTATAATTTAGATTGTGAATATTAATGTTAATGCCCAATGATTCCCAGGATGGAAAATAGTATTACAGATATAAACAGAGAGTGATGTTACCACATCTTAATTTAGGCAAATTTTTAATGACCACAACGTATATAATTGCTTCCATGAAGAATATCCAACAATTTCCACCAGGCTTCTACTCTTGAGTACTTCCAAATTTAATTTCTAAAGTAAGTTTCCAAAGCAGGAAAGAATTTTTCCCCTATTAACTTTCATAAAGAATAGAGAAGACATTGCATTGCCTGCTGTGGAGTTGTTTCCCTCCCCAGGCAAAGCCATCTAGTGAGGACCAATGGAACTTGGATGAACATGAACTTATTTCAGTGTATTGGGACTTACAGCGTCAGTCTTCTGGGAGGCTCACTACTTCCTCTGGATACAATTCAAACTTTCCTTCCCAGAGCAAGGGCTTGTTTGTCTTCCCTAGGCAACTTCTCTTCATTCTTAGCACACTGTTGTGTTAGCAGATGAAGCCTGGTAGAAGCCTGCACTGTATACATGTCTACATAGACAGTCTTGAGGGCTGTATTCTGGAAAGGGGAAAACTGATGGATAAGGTCTCCCTTACAACATCACTTGGGCCTGCCACTGGCCTTGTAACCTGGGAAAAATCAAAAGCCTTACACACTTTCCTTGTGTTCTTTACTTGCAACATAACGTTTCTGAAGAAAACAATTTCCCCAGCCCCTGCATTTAGCTAGAAAAACCTCTTATATAGGCTAACCACCGACTTTTATTTAGATTAGCTTCTAACCTGTTAAACACATTAGTTCGCCCAACCTCTTTACACCCTACAGGTTTCTATGGTAGCATCCCCTACATATAGAACTATTGCTTTTTTTTAATGTCAAAACTTTAAAGAACACTGTTGATATAAAGTCATTGTAAATTTGTATAGCCTTTGCAACCATTTTCTTAAAAATGTAACATTTTTGAGGAAGGGAAACTTCATTCTAATGGTACAAAGATATCATGTGGACTAGCAGCAGGGCTGCCTCATAAACTCCCATGTAAGAAATGCATTTTCAGCCTATGAGCCACTCAAGGATATTCAGTGCAGCATTGTTTATAAAAATGAAAAAAAAGGAAAGACCCCCATACATCCATCAGCAGAAGAAGAGATAAATAAATGTGGTCTCTTCACACATCAGAATACTATAGATCCACTAAAAAGAATGAATTAGAGCTAAAAGGATCAACATGGATAAATCTCAAAGAACATAATGTTGAAAAAATATATGTGTATAGTGTGACACCTTTTATGTAAATAGTAAAATGCAGAAAGCATTATACAGATAGGCCATGGATGTATAAATTTGTAGCAAAATGTGTAGTGCACACACTTCAAGATCAGAGTTAACCCAAGTGAAGGAAGACAGAAAGGAGATACAGGAAAGATATAAAGGGACTTACCCTGGGCCAATAATATTTAATTTCCTTTTTCGTGTATAATGTGTATGACAGAATATTAGCATGTGTTAAATCTGGGTCACAGTTGTATGGGTACCTGTATTTTTCTGTATGTTTGAAATAACTCATTTTTTTAAGTGAAAGAGAAAGAAAGTTGTGCTTTATTTCCCCAAAGGAGCTACTATGTTTCTGCCCCTCTGATAATGAGATCCCTATTATTCAGTGGTTTTCCAATTTTTCTTTTTTTTTTTTTTTAGCACCAGAGTCTTCCTTTCAAATGAAAATTTTTATGGATTCCTAATATACACAACCAATAAAAGCAGAGGTGCCCTGGAGCTCTGCTTTTCCTCCCACCCTCTGTGCATCTAACTGAGTCCCCAAAGATATCTTCATAGATCAGAAAGCTCCAGAAAGCACAGTTTGAAAACCAATGGTGAATTCCTTTTGATCCGAATGCCAAGAAGCTACAAGCCAGTGTTCAAGCTTTATGTCAACAACTACGGGTAGGATATTTACATCCTCCCACTCCCTCCCTACCACTGATTTATGAGCTGGTATTTCTTTTTATCAAGAACCTCAATGTAATAAAATGGTCCATCTTCAATAATTGACAAAAATTAATACCTCTCAACAATTTAACTGACATTTCTGAATTGTCATCTCTATAATTATTACAAATCACAAAGGTTTTCCAGTACAGTAGTTCCCCTTAGCCACAGGGGATACGTTCCAAGACCCCCAGTGAATGCCTAAAACCACGGATAGTACCAAAACATGTATACACTATAAATGAATTTCTTTTTCCTTCTTCACAATTTCACAGATAGAAGATTCATTCTTACCATAGATCTGAGCAATGACAGCATACAATTTTTTTTCTTTCCTTACTAATTTGAGAACTTTCACTTTTCCCTTAAAGGAAGGACTTTATGCTTTTCTTTGGAATATGCAAATTGCCGGAATCACACACTTGCACTTTGGGGCCATTATTAAGTAAAAAAAAGGGTATCAACCCAACACAAGCGCTGTGATACTGCAACAGCAGATCTGATAACCCAGGTGACTCCTAACTGATTCACGGGCAGGTAGTGTTGACAACAGGGATATGCTGGATAGAAGGAGGATTCATGTCCCGGGAGGACGGAGGGGGACTTTGTGAGATTTCATCAAGCTACTCAAAATGGTGAACAATTTAAAACTTATGAATTGCTTATTTCTGGAATTTTCCACTGATTATTTTTGCATAGCGGTTGACCTCAGGTAACTGAAACCACAGGAAGTGAAACCATGGTTAAGGGGAAACCACTGTGTTTATGTTAACCAAAAAATATTTTTAAGATAGAAATACAGGAAGAACATTTTCTTAATAAAATAAAATATTCCTTAAAATAAAAGAAAGCACTAAATTATTTAGAGTGAATGTCGTTACCCAAACTCATGAGAATCCAGCATTCGAAATGTCAAAATTTAAAGAATATGATATATAAATGGCCTTCAACTACCATCCAACACACATTTTTTTTTCCATACTCCATGAGCTAGTTTATTTGGAATCCCATGGAAATGATTTTCTTTTCTTTTTAATTTTTATTTTAGGTTTGGGGGTACATCTGAAGGTTTGTTACATAGATAAACACATGTCACGGAGGTTTGCTGTACAGATAACATCACCCAGGTATTAAGCACAGTACCCAATAGTTATCTTTTCTGCTCCTCTCCCTCCTTCCCCCACTCTCTTCTCAAGCAGACCCCAGTGACTGTTGTCTCCTTCTTTGCAACACATGTATTAATATGGCAATTTTTTCCATTTTTTTTTTTTTGAGACAGAGTCTCACTCTGTTGTCCAGGCTGGAGTGGAGTGGTGTGATCTTGGCTCACTGCAACCTCTGTCTCCCAGGTTTAAGCAATTCTCATGCCTCAACCTTCAAATCAGCTGGGATTACCAGTGCATCACTATGCCCGGGAAATTTTTTGTATTTTTAGTAGAGACAGGGTTTCACCATGTTGGCTAGGCTGGTCTCAAACTCCTGCCCTCAAGCATTCCCCCCACTCCCCTACCCCTGCCGCCTCAGCCTCCCAAAGTGCTGGGATTAAAGGCACGAGACACCACACCCAGCCTAATATGTCATTCCTGTGACCAACAATCTATCTATACATAAAGATAGTGTAGATACTTTAACTTCAATTCTGTGAATGTTCTGAAATTTTCACACTTTCTATTAACACAAATTCATTTGTTTACCATGTGATCTTATGCTATATTTATGAAAATGTCACATTTTGTAAAGAAGTCTATTCAGCAAAGCATTGCAATTATCATTCAAACACAGCAAAGCTCAAAATCATAGTTCCCAGAAAATTCAAAATAGCCCAATAATATACATATGGTTTGCCAAATATTAAACGTATTTGCGGTAGCTAAATAGAGGTGTGCCACAGCGAGAGGAACAGTGACTGCTTTACCACTGAGTTGCTGACTTTTAATGTTTGTCTATATGATGAAAAATATCACTTTGGGGAGAAATTACACACAGTAGCAATAACAGGCAACCTGCCTGACCAACTGAAATGCAGCTACCCAGTGAGCTCCGTATCAGAGAAATCACAGAATTAGAGTAGAATGCTAATTGTTGCTTCCTGGCTAGACACCCAGTCTTCCGATTCTCACCGGACACCCACCCACACATGACCAAAGAAGGCTTCTACATTTTAACAAGAGAATCCTAATCAATCTTCCCCTTACACCAGGCCCAAGAGTTGCCTGGGCTTACAGTGCAAAATTATTTCTTTATCAGCTGTTTTTCCCCTTGGCCTCACTCTCCCTTTAAGGGAAACAAGCAGTCTCTGCCTTACTTCATTCACTGAGTAAGTATTGGGGATGTCAGCTGGGATGTGAAGGACACTATGAAAAAGAGAGTGTCAGGTTGCAAAGAGAGGCTTTGGGGTAGGGCAGATATGTAAAGGAAGGCAGAATAAGGGAGACGAAAAGGAACTGATGAATCCTATGTCCTATGTTGATCGATCAAATGACAAAAATCAATCTGCTTGCCTGAAAATGTACCATAATCAAGATCACAAAAGAACAATAATATGAGTGAATTTTTGAAGAGATGCCTCTTAACACAAATCAGGTGTTAAGGCACTTTTTACAGCAACATATGACATTGGTGTGTTGGGGGAAAAAAGACAAATGGAAAAAAAAGTGGAAAGTTCAAAGAACCACAAAAATGATAAAATGCATAGTGAAGTTTTCATCAGGAAGGTTATATAGCCTAAAAAGCCTAGTGAGAACAAGTCCAAAACATGATTGGGTAAGAGCAGAGGTTGATCAAACACCAAGATAGATTGGTTACTAAAGTCAGCTGAGATGTTCATCTCTAGAAATACATAGGAAAAGAACAGACAACCTCAGAGATAGAAGACTTAGGTCCTCATCTGCACCAAATCAGAAGTGATGACCAGGACTAGGACCCTGCATCAAAATAATACACAAGAAGTGTCTGGTATAGGTTCCAAGAGTGTTGTTCAAGGATACATAAAGATTAAATCTAAGATATCCAACAGTCAACACACTGGCTCTGAGAAAGGATAGAAGACTGGCGTGAAGAGACTCCATCCAGCAAATGCCCAGTTTATGCACAGGGAAAAGTTTGAGTTTCAACAACCTGCAATAAACTCTTTATTAGCTTGATAGTCAGGGAATGTGGTGCCCCAGCTAATCAAATGTTTTTTGTTAATTGTTGCCACATGCAAAAAGATTACAGATTTTTAAAGAATGAGAATAAATTAAAATACACTTAACACTGAAACTAAACTGATTATAATTTAATCTTTCTCTAATTATTCAGAATGCATTCTGGGGTCATCAAGAGAAGCATAAATTATCAATGCTTGATGACTATGCAGGAAGTCGCAGTTTTTCCAAAATCCTGGTTACTAGATGCTGGTAATAAATAATTCACTGCAATAGTTATCATTTGGAGGATTTATGTGGTAGGCATTTCTCTAGGATATGAAGTATGCCATTAATCTGCACCAAAAATAAATTTTCAGAGATGATGAACTGATATTCATAGAGGTAGAATAACTTGCCCAAGGCTCACAAGCTGAAAGAGTATCAGAACCAGATTCTGAAAATGGATCTGTCTTTAAAGAATATACTCTTTCTGAAATCATGTCTTTTGCAGCAACATAGATGAAGCTGGAGGTCATTATCCTAAGAGAAATCACTCAGAAACAGAAAATTAAATGCTGTATGCTTTTACTTATAAGTGGAAGCTAAACAATGGTACACATGGACACAAAGAAGGAAATTAAATAGACACTAGACATTCCAAAAGTGGGGAGAGTTGGAGGATGGATGAGGGTTGAAAATTATCTATTGGGTATCATGTTCACTATTTGGGTGACAGGTATACAAGAAGCCTAAACCTCGCCATTATACAATATATCTATGTACATCCTGCACATGTACCCCCCTGAATCTATCTAAGTCAATCAATCAATCAATCAATCAATCAAAGAATATGCTCTTTCAGTATGTCAAACAAGCAAATCCTTGTGGCATAAGAGTATTCATAAAGTTATCTGCCTGTCTGTATAAAATTTGTACACAATCAATGGGTCAGGCTATTTGTTTTTCTAGGAGTGCTAAAAGATTTTTCTGAACTATTCTTGTCATTGTTACCATCTATTCATGAGGGCAGCAAACTTTGGCCATGAAATATTTTTGAAGCTTCCTTTTTTTATTTTTTAAGGCCAACTGCTCATTCAAAGTATCAAGAACATATCCTAAACATCTTTGGGAAAAAAAAAATGTTTTAAGGGACTAAACCCACAGAGCCTCAACCACATAAAAATGATCTACTAATAAACGTATACCTTACAACAATAGACTCATTTACTCATATTTTATGGGCTGATCTAATTTTTTATTATTCTGCTGATTTTCAACTACAAAACATGTTTGACTTGACTCTGACTCATAAAAGAATATGGTCGTTTAAAATTATTTAAGACTTTGAGCTGTGTCTAAATATTAAAGAAATGAATTCCACTTGTTGCCAGGAGAGTAAAAAAGGTTATTTCATCAGCAAATGTTAAACATTCCTCCTCCTACCCTACTCCTATTATCTGTTTAGTCTGCACTCATTAATGTTTTCACCTGAATCATCGATGGCTTCTTGTTCACCTTCACTCACCAGCACCAATTAAAATTCTTCAGGGTTCAAATGCCTTTTCTTCCTCCATCCACAATAGTTTCACTTATTTTTAAAGCAGACAGTGATTCCTATAACAGACTTTCACAAACAAGGGGGGAAATGTGGCCGAGCTTTAGAATAGCACAAACTAATCTCAGGCCATGATACTGTTTCATTAGCTAATCTCAACACACAGGAGACTTTGCTGTTGATGAGATGACCCTATTGAATGAGACGGGCCTCCCTCCCCCATCTCTGCACATAGCCTTTTCAGATAAACCTTAAGAATTACTTTCTAAAAGAAACTATTTTCATCTCTAGCACCAGAGTGATATTTTCATTGTATTGAAGAAAATGCTACCTAAACAGTAACTTGAGGTAAAAGCAGTACTGATTGGAATAAGCTCTATGCTCAAAAGTCAGAATAGAAAAACAGACTTGCCTATATGAAGTCTCTGCACAGACTTATGATGAGACTGTAATTCTGAAAACGCCGCAATATAATCCCTCCTTCTAATTCAGGATCTTACCCAGAAACAAAAGTTTAGTGTTCAAGTTAAATATACGTAAAGTTAAAATTACTACGCCATCTAATTGAATTAAATTATGCATTTATGGCAAAGTTCAAAAACTCATACTTAACTATCTTAAAATTTAATAGATTATATGCCTCTTGCCATAACTGTGTTTTGAAAGGTGATTTTACTGCTGGTGATTGTAACTGCTGTGAAGTTGTTCAGCTGGGGATTTTATACTAATGCTTTGAAATGAGTTGGCACATCCAGTTTCCTCTCTGAGATTTTATGCTCTCTACAGTAACTTTGTTAAACTTGAGTCTGAAGTGCCCTTCTGACTCTATGAACTCCAAGGGAAAACTTTCTCAAGCAAAGAAAGGTGAGGTTCATTTTCAATGTGTAAGAATAGAAGAGGAAACACTCAGATTGAAGGTCAAGAAAATGTTACCTGGAACCTGAATCAATATCAATAGAAACAGCGCATTGAAAAGCAAGGTCTAATTTTATGTCCATATAAGAAAGGTGTTAAATTTCAAATTAGGTAGCTGGATAAGAAGAATGAAGAGAGGCTTTTTTTTGTATAAAAAAGACCATTAACTATAATTCCTTGGACTAAATTTTATAGCCTAAGAAATTATCAAGAGTTCTAATAAAATGTGATCCGTGACATACTTCTGCAGAACGACTATCTAGAAGGTCACAAAATTCTTAGGCTGGCAGTATCCCAAAAGATCAGCTAGTTCAGCCCTTTTATTTTCAATTAAAGAAACTGAAGCACAGAGCGCTTAAGAGAATTTATACATGAGAGCTTTAAAACTCTAGCATATATTTAAATTATTGTTGTCCCAAACAGAAGTTTAATATCAAAAGGATATAATTAGCGTTCATGCATATTCCAATACATACAAATTGTTTATAATAGAATAAATAATCTGCCACTTCTTTAGAAATCAAAAAAGCACAATGGTGGCATAAGTCTAATATTTCATTGAAATTCCCAGAAGTAAGTAATTCAGTTTTTCTGCTAATCTAGGCTCAATCTCCTTTCAGTTATTAAACATTTACTGAGCACTTAACAGAATGCTGAGTATATAGCTCAAAACTCCAAAATTCTTTCTGGTGAGAATTTTGTCTTTAAAAATGGTGAATAAAATCTTTAGGTACACTTCTTCTGCCTATGAGTTCTTTTACCTTTTAATAACTTTCATTTTCTCCTGAAAATGCTCTTTTTTTTCCCAAAGATTATCATGGATATCATCTTCAAGAATCAAAGTATCTCTCAAGTTCCATATATTCAGTTGTCTTATTCAACAAGTATTTGTTACAGTGCTGTAGTTAGAAGCCTATGCAGTGGTCATGGCATCAATTTTCAATGTTTTTAATCATAATATTGCTGATTTTTGTCTACATAGTATCAGGCTCATTATTGAAAAAAATAAGGAGGTAGTGAACCAGTAATTCACAGAATTAGGAGTCTGTGAAAGTTGGCAGAAACAACATTTATATCACTGTAGAGCAACTGACCAATATAAGCAACATTGAAGCTATAAAAAGGTAAGATGAGAAGACTACAGAGAGGAAGGTTATAGAACCGGTGAGATCAGCACCGCCTAAGGTCGCACTGCAAATCCACCATTTCATTTTTTTTTTCACTGCACCGAGAGCTAATCCCTACTAACGAACAAGATTTTTATTTACAAATCCTAATGTCAATGTATTAATTTACAATGAGGAATATCTCTTTCCAAGCATGGGAAAACTCATGTTAAGTTTCATGAGCAGAAATAGATAGCATTTGACCATCTACTTCTTTTGATTCTTTCTATGAGCCCATAGCTATCCAACAGAATCCTTAACACAGTTATCCAGGCAACACCTGTGAATCACACTAAAGTTGAACTCTACTGGCTTCATTCAAAGGCAGTGCTTTTTCGCTCCCAAGATGACTAAGAGGCAGATAGTAACCAGGTTATTCTGGAGATCAGGGAATAAGAGCTAATGTAGACAGATGCTTGAGGACCACCTCATCTACACTCTGGGGGAAACCTGAGATATTCACCTTGCTTCAATTCCAGTAGCCCCCTAATCACTAAAATATTCCAACATGGCTCTCTCGGAACAGTTTTTAAAAATCATTACTGAATCCTCCCTGAAGCTATCTAGGGAATAGAAAAAAAATAGATAAATCAATAAATAATAAAAATCATTATGGAATTTTTTCTTTTCTCCCCCTTCCCCTTTTTCTAGTTTCCATTCAGCCAACTCTTCATATTGGAAAGGCTAATTTTTTTCAGATAAATAACAATTGTTTTCCTCATTGGTCTTCACAGTTGTGGAAAATAAAAACTGAGCTTCTGCTTACTGTTACACTATACATTTTCATGAAAAAAAGAAAGGTTACGGCCAGGCACGGTGGCTCACGCCTGTAATCCCAGCACTTTGGGAGGCCAAGGTGGGCAGATCACGAGGTCAGGAGATTGAGACCATCCTGGCTAACATGGTGAAATTCTGTCTCTACTAAAAAAATACAAAAAAAAAATTAGCTGGGCGTGGTGGCGGGCGCCTGTAGTCCCAGCTACTCAGGAGGCTGAGGCAGGAGAATGGCATGAACCTGGGAAGCAGAGCTTGCAGTGAGCCGAGATCGCGCCACTGCACTCCAGCCTGGGCAACAAAGCGAGACTCCGTCTCAAAAAAAAAAAAAAGAAAAAAGAAAAAGAAAAAGAAAAAAAGAAAGGTTAGTTTGAAATCATCTGATTTTTTAAAAGGCTTTATTGTATTCTTAAAATTCACTGGACCTGAGATGGTGGGAGACCTTAAGTATCACTTCAGAGTAGTGGAAACTGAGTTAAAAAGCCCAAAGTGATGTCCATCAGTTGGGGCACAGCATAGATATTGGAATACTACAGACAGAGAAGATAATGGTTTCCAGTTAAAAAGCACAAGGAAAGATTCTCTGATGTGTGATCAAGCTGCTTCTCACATGGGCAACTCCATGAAACCTGTTCTTGTGAAGCAGGTATGCCAGGTTCTATGTTTCTAAGAGAATGTGCCTCATAAATGGTTTAGGTTTCTGACCACATCAATATATGCCTCACCAGACAAGTGTGGTAAAGTAGCTCATCAAAAAACTTACATAAACTTACATAGATAGGTAGCCAGATAGAGACATATAGAGTATATGTATATATGTATACATATTTCTGTGTATGTGTGAATGTGTTTGTGTATGTGTGTTATTCTGGCTTTATTAAGCACTATATTAATCACTTGGTCATAGTACATGTTCTCTAAAAACCCTTAAATTGGTCACAATGGTATATAGCAGTATAGAAATGTGCAGGAAAATAAATTGATAAAATCTGAGAATCTAGACTTTGAAAAGACCCAAATAATGAGCACCAACCCCTTTCCTTGGCAGTGGAGAATGTTGAGGTCCAGATAATGTATTTTGACCAGAGTGATGAATGTCCTTAAACAGAAGCATAAAGTACGTATATCAAATATGAGAATAACATCTAACAGTCTAAGGTGTTCAGAGCATATGTAGATATAAATGATCTCATTTTATTTTCACAACTGACCTTGGATTAGGCAGAACAGCAGTTAGCATTAGTCCCATTTTACAGATGAGGAAATTGACACTTAGAGAGTACCAATGATGACTTACCCAAAGACACACCACTAGAGCACAGAACCCTGTTCATCTTTCCTCTCCAAAGCCTGCAGACTTTCTACTTCGATGCATTCTACTCTTCCATGCTTCCCAGTGGGAAGGAAGGGCAAATGACAAGTACGCCATGGGTGGAAGTAGCAGGGGGAAATAAATGAGAAGGGCATCTGGCATATCCCTTTTTAAGGTTAACTCTGTAAACCCTGGCTGAGTCTAAGTGTGGTCTACATATGTAGACTAGTGGGACACAAACATAAGAAATTATTTTCTTCATGACTTTTCAAATTCCACAAATAAAACTACCATGTATCCAAAGGAAATGAAATCAGTATGTCAAAGAGATATCTGCATTCCCGTGTTCACTGCACCATTATTCACAATAGCCAGGATGTGGGATCAACCTACGTGTCCACAGTGGATGAATGGATAAAGAAAATGGGGAATACAGTGTCATTTTTCACAGATTTAGAAAAATATTATTCTAAAATTCATATGTAATCAAAAAAGAGCCCGAGTAGCCAAAGCAATCTTAAGCAAAAAGAGTGAAGCTGGAGAAATCACATTACCCAACTTTAAACTATACTACAAGGCTACAGTAACCAAAACAGCATGGTCCTACAATTGGACCTTAAAAAGAATAAAATCCTGTCATTTGCAACAACACAGATGAACCTATAGGACATTATGTTAAGTGAAAGAAACCAGGCACAGAAAGACGAATACCACATGCTCTCACTTATATGCGGAATCTAAAAAAGTGGATCTCAAAGAAGCAGAGAGTAGATGGTGAGAATAACATCTAACATTTTAAGGCATTCAGAGCATATGTAGACATAAATGATCTCGTTTATGGGGCTGGGGAACTCAGGAGATGCTGTTTCAAAAGAGACAACATTTCAGTTGGATAGGAGCCACAAATTCAAGAGATTTATTGTACAACATGGTGATTATAATTAATAACAATCTGTTATATTCTTTTAAATTACCAAAAGAGTAGATGGTAAGCATTCCCACCACAAAAAAAATGCTAATATGTCAGGTAATGCATGTGTTTAAGGCATTTTAGATTGTATACATGTTTCATAACAACATGTTGTACACAATAAATAGATACAATTTTTGTCAATTAAAAAAATTAAAAAACAAAAATTGCACACTCTATATACTAGCACCCACTAGCCATTCTCATGCCCAGCCTTCAACCTCGTTCTTCCTCTGTGTTCTGACCTGGCCCCTTGTGGCTAGCAGCCATCCAGTGCAGCCAGGAGCAGCCTGGTTAGCAGTACTGAGTCAATCCAAATCCCACCCCACGTGGCCCCAGAGCCATACAGTTATATTTAACAGGAGTTATGACATGAACTGCTTCCTAGGGGCCAAGGTGACAAAGATGTCCTCTGAGAAGCAATAAAACAATAGATACACAGTGAGAATCTATATTCAGGTATTTGGGTCTCTATTCTGAGCTTGCAATAGATTTTTAATTGGCTGGTGTTTCTAAAAGGTCACCGTATTAACCTTTGAGATCTTTCCCTAATGCTTAGGATTTTTTTCTAATGCACATTTAGAAAAACACAGGCGCTTAACACATTTTGTCCAGTTAAATGGACCTCTGTGATCTGAAATTGGCATAGGCAGGTGGCTGCCAGGTCTGCACTACTTTGGGAAATAGATGTATTTCTCCTTTACCTGCTCTCCGTGGGAAGGGAAAGACGTAGGGGGAGGGAGAATGCTGACAGACAACAGCAGGGTGATTCTGTGCTCAGCATCTTGTCTCGGTGGTATATCCAAGCTGCAAGATTTATAACCTTCTTGTTACAATGTATCAGCTTCAACACTTTCAGTGAAGTCTTCAATAACTTCGATGACATCTTGCTGAGGGGTTTTGTCATTAAAAGCTGAAAGCTGGTCATTAACAAACCTTCTCTGCAATCATCTACCGCTGTGCTAACTCAGGCATGGATCTGCCTGGAAAGTTGGACTGGCTCAGAAACTTTTCAGAAGGCTGCATTTTGTGTGTGTCGGGGGGGGGGGGGGTATATTTCTTCAGGGAAAGAAAATATGCCTCCCAACCATTTAGTCATTTATTTCTCATTATTCATTATCTAGCCTTTCCATGATAGAACCAAATTCAACAAATATGTGTATAACACTACTATATAACAGTCATGGTGCTTAGAGCTGAAGATATAATTATAAAAAAAAGACAAAGCTCCAGCCCTCAGAGAATTCACAGCACCTCCACCCCCCCCCAAAAAAATTAGTCAATCATTTACAGAATCCTTAGGAAATGTGCCAGACTTTTTTAAGGCATCATAAGCATTATTTTGCTCATCTTTCACCACTCTTTAGAAGATCAATGTTCTTATTATCCCCATTTTAGAGATTAGATGACTGAGGTGGTTGCCTGTTTCAGAATTTTCCCTAAAGTTTTGGGCTCATTATGGGCAGAACCAGGGTCTCAAACCTATGTTTTCTCTGACTTCAAGCAAGCTCATCTACTTCAAACAAAAGTGGGCCAGGAAGAAAGCAAAGAGCATGGCATTCCAGGTGGAGGAAGGATCATAAGCCAGGCTAAAAGCACACATGTGCTGGGTAGGTATGAGAAACAGGTTGAGCACCGCTCGGATCCCCTTTCAAGATAATTTAGGTGATGGGGGCAGTATCGGCCATCGGAGCAATGGCCCCTGGCTCCCCATCCTTCCTCATCTCCATGAAAGCACTTAGACTGGAGAGGTATCCATTTGTGTGCATCTACATATGAAGCCAAAATTGCCCACTGGCTCTTAAGTATCGAGGAGTGGCATAAATGTTATGAATATAATACAAATTCTTATGATACAAGAAAATTTTAACTATTTGAATGTCATTGAATCCCAAACATATACAAAGATTCAAGTGGCAGAACAATTCCCAGTTGCTTGACAGCAGTTTCCGCTGTCAATGATTTGACTTTTCACCTAATCTGGTCACCTCCCACAGGGAAATAATGAATGGAGGTGCTGCTTTCTCCTCAGTGCAATTCACACTAGAAAAAGCCAGAGGACCAATGTTATAACACACATCCAGAAGTTCCTCAAAAAGGAAGAGAAACACAGAAATATGGGGAAATAGTCTGCTATAATTTGTGGGGGGGGGATAGAAAAATAACAAGTCTTGGAATGGCATTTTTTTAATAACAAGGAGAATAACTTGGAGATAATAGATATGTTTTTAAGAGTGCACATTTTGTAATAATAATAATTGTTACCATTGGTTAAGGAGCTACTATGGGTCAGGTAGTTGCTAAGGGAATTTTACACATTAGCTCATGAAATGGAATCTCAATATAACAACCCCGCCAGAAAAAAAACATTATCCCCATTTTTATAGATAAACAAACTGAGGATTAGACAGGTTGAGCAATTTGCTAAAGGTCCCTTATTGAATAATTTGCAGATCTGGAATGCAAATCTAGTTATATGTTATTTCAACTTTTTGGTATCCTTTACTCTCACCTGCCTCTACATTACTTAAAATATAACCTATTAAAAGGTGTTTAATACAATTAAACAATGCAAAATTTAAAAGGCACTAGCTGATTTCTCTCCTTTTATTCTAAAATGACATTTTTTCTCTTTTTTTTTCTCATATTCCAAAAGGAAACAGAAACATTAGCATACCTTTTAATGCTCGATTAACTGCTGTGGGAATCTGCCTGAAGAGATCAGTAAGACCTCCAAGCGGACCCATTGATCCATCTATAGTGTCATTATGTGCCTCTCCATACATGTGATGTCAGAGGAAAGGCTTTGTTCGTGAGAATCACAGAGCCATCATCCATCTGACTCCCTGGGTTTTGGTCACTTCTCACCTGCAGCGCTTCCCAGGAATATCTTCCTTGGCCTGTTATTATTTTTAATTGCTCACAGGGTGCTTCTTACTATTAAAGTTCTTGCCAACCAAGATCATCAGCATTACCTCGGAGGAGTCTCAGAAAATTGATTAGCAAGTTCAGCTCTGCTCTTTTGATGAGAACTAGGATATAGGGCGTCTGAGCTTTGCTCAAGGTCACAGAACCTGTCGGCTCTTTCAAAGACAGCATGAAGCACTTTGAAAGAATACATGCAAGCCCAAAGTAACCAAACATAAGGAAAAGTTGCTGTGTGGTGGGACAAATAAACACTTTAACTCAGACAGCCCTGAACTCACAGATTATATCTCACACCAAATAGTTAATAATAATAATATACATGCATTCAGCCTTGTTCCAGGAAATACTACTTAGTGCCTTTTCTTTAGCAAATAATGTAGCCTCTTTGAAACTCAGTTTCCTCATCTATAAAGTAGGAGTAATGACTTCATATCATTGTTTTGAGAAGGAAACGAGATGATGGTATCAATTACAACTCTTTTTATTGAAGAGAGAGAAGCCCAATTAGAATAAGATTAAGCACAAAGAGCACTTTATTATGATGAAAGTAATGTCTCTCGAGAACTTGCATGCAGACAGATCTCAGGAAAAATGAAAAGCAGAGGCTCCAGTGCTGTCTGGAAGTTCTCCATGTTTACTTTCCTTTAATGCATAGATATCTTCCCTTCTCACTGTGCCTAAGCTTACAGGGTAGAACCGAGTCACCAGTGGCTCACAAAACTACATCCACCCAACCCAGTCCAAGAGATTAAGAAACTAATTGGTCCACGTTCTAAGTACCAGGGAAGAACTGAAATTGTCCCAGCTCACGTCCTGTGCCTACGTTTGGACCAGTCAGTTATCTGCTGAAGGAGGAGGATTGTATTCCACTTGCATGGATGTCCCTGTGGTAAGCATGTAGATGGGGAGGTGAGTATTTTATAGAAGAAAGGGGAAAGAGAGTTGCACCACAGCAGAAATAATTGGTGTCCACTACGAGAATACATAAAGTTACCACACCATGGTGGGGCGCGGTGGCTCATGCCTGTAATCCCAGCACTTCGGGAGGCCAAGGCGGGCAGATCATGAGGTCAGGAGATCGAGACCATCCTGGCTATGGTCTCTACTAAAAATACAAAAAAATTAGCCAGGCGTAGTACCGGGCGCCTATAGTCCCAACTACTTGGGAGACTGAGGCAGGAGAATGGCGTGAACCCGGGAGGCGGAGCTTTCAGTGAGCCAAGATCGTGCCACTGCACTCCAGCCTGGGTGACAGAGCAAGACTCCATCTCAAAAAAAAAAAAAGTTACCACACCACTATACCCAGTCCAGAATAAATACATTTATGCGTATGTTTTTCTTCTCAATATATGTATTTCTACACATTTAAAAAGTCTAGTTTTTTTAAAAGGCAAAACAAAAATAGTACATGTCTATTACAGTGAATATAGCTAGCCTACTGTTAAGATTCAGAAGAGAACACAGATGCTGTAGACAGTATATGTTTTATATGCCTAATAAACCTCTCATCAAGTAATTTGAAGACAAAATAGAAGTTCAACAAATTGAAAAACATATTTTTTGTCCTAACCCTATTCTCTCCCGTCTCTTAGAAATCCAAATCTTTTCTTATTTTCCACTCTTATCTTCTGTTACTTTTCTATCCTTGAATCACCTTAGTTTGGGGTCAATCATTAAGCATTTAGCATTAAAGATGTAAAGGATGGTATAAAGTACTTGAAACTACTTGAAAAAACAACGAAATGCCTCTATATGATTAGCACTGAACAGAGTACCAGGCTGGGAATGGAAACAAAAAAAAAAAGCAATTTCTGTTTATCTCTCTTTCCCAAAAATACGCAGAGCAATTTTAGGCAAGTCATTTGTGTTCCCTGTAGCCATCCATAAATCTGCCGGGTAGTAACTAGCCTATTTGTTCTTCAGGATAAAGCCTGGGAATATCAATAGATTAACTATGAACAGGACCCATCTACAGGGAGAAGTGGAGAGGAATCTCAGAAAACTAGAGATTTCCCTCTCTTATCAGAAGATGAACTCCTACCCGGAAGAATCTATTTTGTGTGCAATACAAAATAATTTCTTCACTTGGGTCAAACTGCAAGAATCCAATTGCTCTCTGCCAATAAACTCCAGGCCTGAGTGAAGGATCCAGTAAATAAATTTCAGGTTTTGGAAAAAGACCACTTTGTGTCACTTTCCAGAATTCCTTCTGGTGATACCAGTGTAATACTGAATAATTTTAGAAAGAATAATGTCGGAACCTCTCAGAATGATAAGAAATAAGTGTGGCTATCATGGTTTTTTAAAAAAAAGGAAATTTAAAGTCTTATTTTACATTGGATTTTGTTGCTACGACATGATTCCTTTTTAAGAAGGAGAAATTGGCCGGGCGCAGTGGCTCATGTCTGTAATCCCAGCACTTTGGGAGGCCAAGGCGGGCAGATCACGAGGTCAGGAGATCAAGACAATCCCGACTAAAACCGTGAAACCCCACCTCTACTAAAAATACAAAAAATTAGCCAGGCGTGGTGGCGGGAGCCTGCAGTCCCAGCTACTAGGAGGCTGAGGCAGGAGAATGGCGTGAACCTGGGAGGCGGAGCTTGCAGTGAGCCCAGATAGCGCCATTACACTCCAGCCTGGGTGACAGAGCAAGACTCTGTCTCAAAAAAAAAAAAAGAGGAATTAAATTTGGGAAGCAACAAATAATAGGAGAGGAGGTGCTAACTTGCCTAGAAATGTGTGTTACCAGTTAAAGGTTATTCCTTCATGACTGTTTTCAAATATGTTAAGAATTCATATGAAAAGAATTCCATGGAAGGAAAAGATATACTAAAATAACATTATCTTAAAACACAACTCACATTTTCCATACGACAATAAAAATGTTTCTAACTGGGCTGCTTGGTTACAGCTTAAATGCAACATACATTGATGGAGGACTTGTGCCATTTTTAAGTTTATTGCACAGATGCTTAATTTGGGTTCTTTAAAAATCCTGTCATTTCATTTTTTTTTGGTAGTTAGGATATTAAAATATGCAAATGAGCATGTTATAGTTGATCAGTGCTAATCTTTTTTGTAATAACTGATGTTCTCTCCCAACAGCCACCACTCCTTCTGTTCTTGTCACCTTCACCCGGGAGTCACAAAATGCTGAAGACAGTCGCTTTTTACTTGATTCAATTTCAGGAGGTTGTAGCTAGGCCAAAATCCTCCACTTCCTCTTTCCTAAATACTTTTTCCCCCTCTCCTAATTATATGGCTTTGCATTGATTTACATGGATTTCAGCTTTCAAAAATTATTGGTCTTTGCTGAATGCAAATAAGCAAATGGGAAAATTATATTAAATTTGCACAATTGATCTTTCATCATTTCAAATGGTACCTTTGAACAGTTCCTGAAATGTTTGTCTGAAATACTCCCAGCGTTGAGTGTCATCAAGAGGCGCTGGGTCACTCTGGGGAAACCCATTCTCAGTGATGTAAATTACAGGGTTATTATATGTATCCTAGAAAAAAAGAACAGAAGTTTTATTCCAAACAGATGTTTTAAAAAAAGAAAGCTCATAAAATCAGGTACATTACCCTCTATCTTCTGTAAGCTACAACCCCAAAACTAGTTTTCATCAAATTGCACTGACCCTATTAACTTAATTTTCCATGCACTGACCTTTTATAACTAACAATGGAAACGCAAAACTGTGCAAATGTCCATGAAGACAGTCAAATGACTCTTATTATAATGAGAAGACAGAAATATCTTTCTTCCATCAGCATCTGTTGATTGTCACTGCTCCTTAACCCCTCAGTCCTGCCAGTAGCTACATTCTACATCCCCCACAGGAGGGGTTCTGAAAACCTGTACTTGAAATTTTAATTTTAGCTAACTGGATGTCATCCAATATAGCTGAGACTCAAAAAAAGGATCCAACTATCTCAATCCTTAAAATGTCTTTTATAATCATAGTTGTGACACCAGATTGAAAAATATGTCCAAATTACTTCTATAGCCACAACTAACTTTAACAACAAATCCTAGACTTTGACCACTGCTTTTGAAGCCTTTACCGGCTAGTTACCCCTCATCAACTCAAATCCTAATCTGCTCTTCCCAGGCCAGCAAATGTATATGCTATTACCTAAAGTAATTCTTTTTTCAAGTCCATATATATATACATATGCCTGTCTTGCCCACCTTCACATAATTGGGTGTACATGGACACACAAAAAATCATGCATTTACCTTAATATATTTCAGTAGTTTACGTACTCCCCATGGTACCACGTAGATCCAATCCACATTTTTCCAAGATGGATCTGGAAAAAATTCAATTTCCGCATCCTGGAGAATACCTAGTTCTCCTTTCTTGTTCTCCTGGTACTTGATTAAGCGAGTTGTATAATATTGCACAGCAAAAAAATCAGCAGTGCCTTTGATCATTTTCTTCTCTTCTTCAGTGAATTCTGGAAGCCTCGATGATGGATAGCCTTGCTTTTGACTCATGGAGGCAATCTGAGACTTGACAACTTCAGGATAATCACCATCGATGAATATGGGTTTAGCAAATAAATCCAGATGGAAAGTGATGGCTCTTTTAGCAGCTTCCTGGTCAGACACTGAGTTGGGATCTGCTGGTTCCAACCAGACTGCAAAAAGTGATAGAGACACCATACCTTTCTGCTCTTTTCGAAATAAGGAATCATAGCTGTGCCAGGATCTGGCATGAGCCTTAATCAAATTATGAGCTGCCTGATAACCTCCAGTCCCAAAGTGAGGGATACCCGGAGGAAACATACCTAAGTCATATGACATCACAGAAAGAACATTAGCTTCATTTATGGTGATCCACTGCTTGACACGATCCCCAAAGGTACTGAAGCAAAACTGAGCATATTTGTCAAAGGATTCAATGATTGCCTCTGACAACCAACCTCCTTGGTCTTCTAAAGCCTGAGGCAAATCAAAGTGGTAGAGGGTCACAATGGGAGTAACCCCATTTTTTAACAAATCATCGATGATCTTGTTGTAATAATCAATTCCTAGGAGGAAAAAGAAAGTGCCCTAAGAAGAAAAGTTATTTGTAGTATATTGGCAATAAATTTTAAAAGGGAGACTATCAAAAACAATTTTCTGAATGACTTTCATTCAAAACAAGTTTTATTACTTCCTTGATATAATCAATGAAAGACTGAGAGGAAACATTGAGAATTCCAAAGAAGAGTAGTTGATCAAGAAGTAGGAGTTTAATGGGGTGACATGATTGAAAGATAAACGTATTGAAATGGATACATTTAGGCAGATCGCTGTTATCTAACTTTGTGTTATTTTCATACTTATTGAAATGATTTCATGCATTTGTATGTATGCATGCTCATTTTTGTCTCTTAGCCCCACTAGAATATAAGCCCCATGATAGCAGGAGGCTTGTTTAATTCACCTCTGGATCTCCAAATCCTGGGATAGTACCAGAAATTTAGAGGCTAATAAATATTTCTTTAATAAATGCATGGATCCAATGGTATTAAATATAAAGTAAAGGAATTGATCCAGATGACTGCCTTAATGCTTTTCCAGGTCAACTAGTCTCACAAGTCTAGGAAAAGAGACCTACTGAGAATGAACGAGAGCTCAGCATCTGCCCCAGAATCTGGGTTACAAGGACAGACAGCCAGAGGCTTAGGACATTAAAAGTACCCAGTTGGAGGTTTGCTCTAAAACTCCAACATAGTTCATGGGGATACATAGCCACCTCTGGCTCTCATCTGATTTTTCCAGGACTGCAAGTATGTAAGAGAGAGTTTTTAGGCTTGCTGCAGAGTTCAGAAGAAAGTTTCTAAATTGAACATGACCTGGCTCAGAATTTATGTCAAGAATTCACTGAGTCTAGCTTAATGATGACGATTAGCTTGGAAGAGGCTTTCTGGGAAGAGGCTGATGTTAGTATTTCATGTGGTTTTATATTTAAAAATATGGAGGCAACCTAAGCTTACACAAGAGAAGCTGCCCTGTTTTAAGAAGTTGTTTCCTGGATAAAGATTATGAAGTCATATGTAGAAGTGTGTTGCACTGAAAGTCCGCCTAAGGAAAAGGTCCCTTTCTTTTTTCTTACCTTAAGAGGCTCCAATTTTTAAAAATAACAATTCACACTTTTGTATGTATTTCATTCATTCGATCATTTGTTTGTTAATTCCTTAAATACACATTGATAGAGAAACTACTATATGCTTGACATACAAACATAAGCAAAACAAACACCACCCTTGTCCTCAGGGAGCTTAGTAGCAGAGACTACAGAGAAATTCATAAACAATTACAATAGAGTAGTAGATAAATTACAGAGTCCTATTTAAACATATGAGAAGGGGCATCCATCCTAAACTCAGGGTATTTGAAAATATTCTGAAAGCAACGTAGCGTAATTGTTTCAAGAGTGAATTATGGTGCCAGACCACCTAAATTCTGTCGTAAGTCTTTCACCTAGTAGCTCTGCAACCTTGGGCAAGATCCTTAATCTCTCTGAATTATCTTTTCCTGTATGAGGAATGTGGATAATAAGAGAAACCTTCTTCAATTAATTGTTGTGAGAGTTTAATGAGCTGATAAATTAAACATGTTTAGAACAGTTCTTGGCATATGGTAAGGGCTCAGTACAGGTTAGCTATCACCGAAATAGTAATTATTATTGTTATTAGTGACATCTAAGCTGATATTTAAAATATGAATACAAGTTAATCACTTAAGGTAAGGAGAAAAATGTGATCAAGGAAGAGAAAAAGAGGAAACAAAAACAATACACAAAGGAAATGTTAAAACAAAGACCACTCAAATGAGAAAAACAGACTATTTACTCAGAGTTTGCTATAGCAAGAGAGTCAGCCACCAATACTTGCATTTGGCAGGTATTCAAATACAGTCAGGACAGAGGAAAAGCTTTAGAGTGGAAAAAAGAGAACCCTTGGGTGTGCCCTGATTAAAGTTTGTTGGCCTTGGGAAGCTATTGGAGAGCTAACTAGAAGCAGGGCATCCTTTCTGATTAGTTTGGGGAGCACATTTGGTTTTCTCAGGTTGCTCCTGAGTTGGAAGCAGGGAGCAGGGGGTTAGAAAATAGAGAAGGTATCAGTTGACCACACTGTGACTATTCTGGGCTGATTGCTGCAGAGGCTAAGGTTTGGCTTCCTGGGTTTCCTTTGTCAGTCTGAGTTTTATTATCAGATATGACCTGGCCAGTGTTTGTATATTCACTCACTTTCTGGGAATAAAAAGTTCAGTAGAAGGAGGAATAGAATGGTCAAAAGAGGAATAGAATGGTGAGAGATGAGCAAGGTAAGCAGAAGCCAAATTATGCACAATCATGTGTTCTCTCTCTGTCTGGGTAAGTGGGTATTTTTGACACCAGCTCATTTATTTTGCAAACTGGAATGTACTGTGAATCATGCATAACAACTCCATATTTGGAAGACACACTTCTATGCTATTTCTCACTTGGTAGCAGAATAACTCATCCTCCCCCTAGAGATGTCCGTTCTCTAATCCGTGAAACGGGTGAACATGTTACCTTCCATGGCAAAAGGGACTTGGCAGATGCAATTAAGGTATGGACCTTGAATTGGGAAGAGTTCCCTAGAGTGTCCAGGTGGATCCAATATAACTACATGAGTTTTTAGAAGTGGAAGAGTAAGACAGAAGAGTGGGTCAGAGAGATGCAACAACGGAAGAAGAGGAGGAGAAGTGGCAGCTTGAGAGAAACTCAACCCACTATTGCTGGCTTTAAAAATGGAGGAAGGGGGCTAGGCGCGGTGGCTCATGCTTGTAATCCCAGCACTTTGGGAGGCAAAGTTGTACGGATCACGAGGTCAGGAGTTTGAGACAAGCCTGATCAACATGGTGAAACCCCATCTCTAAAATAATACAAAAATTAGCTGGGTGTAGTGGTGCGCGCCTATAGTCCCAGCTGCTCAGGAGGCTGAGGCAGGAGAATGGCGTGAACCCGGGAAGCGGAGCTTGCAGTGAGCCGAGATCGCACCACTGCACTCCAGCCCGGGCAACAGAGTGAGACTCCATCTCAAAAGAAAAAAAAAAAAAAAAAAAAAAGAAAGAAAATGGAGAAAGGAGACCGACCATGAGCCAAGGAATGCAGATGGCTTCTCAAAGCTGAGAACAGTCCTTAGCTGATAGCCAGCAAGATAATAAAGACCTCAGTTCTACAATCACAAGGAACTGAATTCTGCCAACAACCTGAATGCACCAAGAGACAGACTCTTCCAAAGATCCCTCAGAAAGAGACACAGCCCTGCAGGTATCTTGATTTCAGCCTCACAGACACCCATGTCAGACTTCTGACCTACAGAACTCTAAGGTAACAAATTTTTGTTGTTTTAAGCAGCTAATATGTGATAATTTGTTACAGTAGCAATAAAACTAACATACTCATGAAATTTTATAAACTTTCCTTTTTTCTCTCAAAGAGAGTATTTCACCATCCCACCCCTGGGCCCCCATAAACCCACATTTCTATATTTGTGAATGAGATATCTAAAGATAATATGATAAAATAATCTGGGTATTGGTATGTGTGAGGGTTTTCATAGCCAACTCTTTCCATTGACTTTGAACATGAAAATAATATTAGCCTTCATTTATTGAACTCGTACTATGCATTTTGCCAAATCCAAGTGCTAAGCTCTAGAGATGGGTGTTTTTATTCCCATTTAAAAATGAGAAAACAGATTCAGAGAGTCTCAATGTTGACAAATGGCATGGCCCACATTTAATCCCAGTCTGTCTCACTACAAAGACTGAACTGTTCTCACTATGACATCCCACTTCTCATGTTAACTAATGTTCCTGAGCCAGAAACATGTGACTCTATTTTACCAGCATTCATGGTCACCTACTTCAGACCTGATCACAATATCAAATTCCTTTTTCCCCCTTTGTGGAGAAGTCATTAATGATGGCCAATCAATGTAATTCAAACCACATGATAACCGTCTGTTGAAATGAAGATAAGTAAATTTTAAGAAAATTTTTTTCTCACTCATCAGCACAGCAGAGCAACAGAGCATTGCATACTTAACATTCACTATCCCAGAATTAAGCACTTCACTTCTCGATCATACAGTTTATTCAATATTGTAATGAAACTTTTCCATGAAGTGGAGAGGGAATTTTTTTTTTTTTTTTTTTGAGATGGAGTCTCCCTCTGTCGCCAGGCTGGAGTGCAGTGGCATGATCTTGGCTCACTGCGAGCTCTTCCTCCCAGGTTCACGCCATTCTCCTGACTCAGCCTCCCGAATAGCTGGGACTACAGGTGCCCGCCACCATGCCCGGCTAATTTTTTGTAGTTTTAGTAAAGACAGGGTTTCACTGTGTTAGCCAGGATGGTCTCGATCTCCTGACCTCATGATCCACCCACCTCAGCCTCCCAAAGTGCTGGAATTACAGGCTTGAGCCACCACGCCCAGCCAGAGTGGGATTTTTAAGAGGAGAGCCCCAGACCCAGAAAACTCAGTCAAAGGATCTTGGATAAATCACTTGGTCTCTCTACACCTCAGTATCCTCATCTGTAAAATGGGAATGTTAATACTGCCACCTTAGGAGCATGTGAGTATTGAATGAGAATAAATCTGTCAAAGGGTTATTTAACTTTGTTTTTCAGAATGGTGTAAGTCACTGATAAACAAATTCTCCTTCTGAATAAATGTGTATTTTTTAAATGATCACCTGTTACCAATCTAGGGATTTTGAAACTTTGAGAGGTCATTTGGATCCCATTCTGCTTCTGGGTATTTAGGACAGAATTGATTATTTTAAGGATTAAAACTTCTATAGCTTTCTTTCATAGTCAATATTATCTTCTCTAATTAAGCTGATTTCTGCCTATTTGATCTTAGAAAATATGAAACATATTTGAGGTAGAGGTCTTTTGGATATAAGAAAAACCAACCCAGATGAACTCATATACAAAGGTGGCACTGGGGGCAGTTGGGTAGTAGATATAGATGCAGTGGACATTATTTTAAATGACAGAAATAGATCAGGGACTCAATGACAGAAAATAACGGCAAGTGGAAGTCAAAAGAATTGAAGTTGGGAGCTGAGAAAATCTTTGCTTCTTAGGGAAAACTGATCTCTTCCATCCCAGCTTCTCTCAACACATCTGCTCCATTTCGTCTTTCAGAAACAGCTTTCCCTTCTGATTCAAGCAGCAGAGACAAAACCGAAGAATATATACTTAAGAAAGAACCAGTTTTCTTTACACACTCAATCTGTTGTGGTCTCAAAATGGCCGTCCCACCTGCCAAAGCTACTTCTGAGCCCCAGTGCCAACCACCAACCAACTCAGCCTCTCAGTACCTCAATTCCAGACATCCTTGAGGGAGGAAAACAATGGAGCAAGCTCCTATTTTTCCATGAGGTCACAGCTCATTATAAATCCAAGGAAAAATGTCTTTCCTTTGTCCTGTCAGCTGTGACCTGGGGTCAAGCAGGATTATATAAAACAAAAATATAGGGGAATTCCCCTAGAAGAGGGCGTGGCTCGAACTTGCAAAGATGATGTCTCAAATTTAAAAAAAAAATTGACCTAGAATCCTCCTTCAACAAAAAAAAGTAACATAGAATTCCTTTGATCTTATGCCTACCATGCATCAAGTTTACAACTTTCTTTGGTTCACACCTTTCTAGATTCACACCATTCACACCATTGGTTTCTTTTCTTTTTTCTTTTTTCTTTTTTTTTTTTTGACAGAATCTCGCTCTGTCACCCAGGCTGGAGTGTGATCTCAGCTCACTGCAACTTCTGACTCCCTGGTTCAAGCGATTCTCCTGCCTCAGCCTCCCGAGTAGCTGGGATTACAGGCACGTGCCACCACACCCAGCTAATTTTTGTATTTTTAGTAGAGACGGGGTTTCACCATATTGGCCAGGAGGGTCTTGATCTCCTGAACTCGTGATCCCCCACCTCCCATCAATTTCTTTAACTGCTCCTGTGTTCTCTTGCCACACTGCCTGTATTAGTTTCCTATTGCTGCTAAAACAAATTACCACAAACTTAGTGGCAGGACCAAGACAAATGCATTATGTTACAGTTCTGGGGGCCAGAGGTCCAAAACAGTGCTTATTGGGCTAAAGTCAAGATGTCAGCAAAGTTATATTCCTTCTGGAGGCTCTCAGGTGGAATTCATCTTTCTACCTTTTCCAGGTGGCAGAGGCCACCTGCATTCCTTCCCTCATGGCTTCTTCTCCCATCTTCATCCTCACCTCTTCTCTTTGACCTCTGCTTTAATCATTATCTCTTTTACCTCTTCTCTCTGACTCTGATCTTTCTACCTTTCTCTTTTAAGGACCCATGTAATTATACTTGGACCACACAGATAGTCCAGGACAATCTCCTCCTCTCAAAATCCTTCCCTTAATCATATCTGTAAAGTTTGTTTTACCATGCAAGCTAATACGCTCACAATTCCTAAGAATCAGAACATGAACACCTTCAGAGGGCCATTTTCAGTCTATTATAGTGCCCAACATAGAATACAAGATTAATGCTTATTTAGTTAATTTATTTAAACCATCCCTGCTAAGAGAACTCATATTTTAAATCTTCAAGTGAGCACTAAATTCTGCATAAATATTCCCCTTTTTTAAATTTCCAATACTTGGGCTTCCCACTAATCGCCTGAAATTTACATTTGTGGCAGATATGAACATGTACTTGAACAGTTGAGAAATACAGGAATATGTGATTTCAGTTGCCAACTCAATCTTTTCTTGTTAAACTTTGAAAAACTGACATTTGAAAGAGACAGTCTGTAACAATTCCACTTCATAAAAACATTCTTCTAGTTTGGGGACACAGAATTTTACAAGTTTCCAAATGTCCTATAATCAAGCTTTGAAATGGATAGTCAAACACAAAAAGGTCGTTCCTTGGGAAGAACAGTGACAGGGATTTTCTAATTCTTCGCGTGCTTTTTGAGAAAATATTTAAATGGGAAAAAAGAGATGGCCTTTCCAAGTTAAAACCATTCCAATTGCTTCAACAGATCACTGCACAAGAATGAACAACTGCTTATTGAAATTCCACCTCCTGGATGCACCTCCAGTGCCCTCTTGTTCAAAGCAAAGTCTGTAATATTAATCAGCCATGGTTTTACCAAAGCTAGGGCCAAACACAAAAATCTCAGTGCTACAGGCATGTGATCCCCACGTGAGATCTGCATGAGCAATTTCTCCACAATATTCAGGTGGTTTCCATGACTTCAGTACCACCACCCCCACTCTCCAGTGGTTTCGGTTTCCTTGCTCTTGGATTGCTGATCTACAGTGTGTCTCTACAAACTTCTGAGTATCTCAAGTTGGTTTTCAAAGCTTAATATGTTGACATATTGGTACAGGTACATAATCTTGTGTCTGAAAATCTTAGGGGCATATGAGTTCAGAATGTTTTAGAAAGGAAACACAGAGCATATACCATATATTAACACTCTCAGTGAATCTGAGTGAGTATCTCCTAATATGTCTGTAGTAAAATAAATAAATATTCTCACCAAACAGAATAAATATTCACAACAATTCAGTTAGCTTTTGCTGCCAATTTAATTTTAGAAAGATTTAGTAATAAGAGCCTTTTGATTTTAGAACTTCAGATACAGCACTGTGGACCAATACTACAAGTTGGTGGGTTTTTGGTTTCTGTTGTTGTTGTTGTTGCTTACCATCCAAATGGAAGCTCAGTAAAAACTCCAAACCCCTAGAATGAGTACAAGAAGTTTTAGTACCATAAGGCCTCCACTTCATTTAACCAACAGGGAAACTGTAGCACAGAGAATTCAAGTGGTTTAGCCAAACTTACTGAGCTCTAGACTAGATGCAAGATTTTTTATGTCAGACAAGCCTAGGTTGAACCTAACTAAATTTGTCATCTTGGCAAATTTATGCCTAACCTTATTTCCCATGTTAGCATTATTGCTTCTGTTTAGAGATGCCCCTCATTCATAGGACTGTTATGAACATTAAATCAACAAAAGTATGTGCAATGTTTGCATGGTGAGCTCTGTATATCATATGCTCAATGAAAGGCAAGCATTACTACCCTTAGAGTTATTTTTATGATTGTTATTGACCTAATTCAATTGAATTCAATAATTTTTACTGAATCCCTTCCATGGATGGTGCTGGACTAGATTACAAGGGTAACAGGGCAGAATTATCTACCCATTACACTGTAAACAATTCCAGGGGTTCTCTAATATGAATGTCATGAGTACTTAGCACAGTCCCTGACACAATAAACATTCAGCACACTTTGGTTGAATTGAATTAAACTTAAGGCACCCATAGTCTAACATGGGATATAGTAACAGTTAACAATGAAGAATGTGAGAAATATCTTAAGAGCTTTGCAAAGTGCCATGAGAATAAAAAAAAAAAAAAGAGATTTTTTTTCTGGCTTAGAATAGAGAAATACTGTAAAGAAGAGGGCAATTGTGCTAGCCCTGAACAGCAGGACAGGCCTTCAGCAGGTATAGTTGGGGTTAATGAAAGCTCATTCTAGGCAGAATAAAAAGCTTAAGCAAATTCCTACAAGGTGGAAAACTGTATGGTATGTTTAATAAGTAGTGGGTTACTTATACTTACAGATAAAAGATTATAGACCTGTACCAATGTGTGTTTGGGATATTGCGTGATCATACACGTGGGGTAATCACCTCCAAAACTGCAAAGTTTTTGGAGGTGATTAAGTCTAAGTCAAATAGAGCCTGGAATGATATATGAAGGAGTATGGACTGTATATTGAGGCTTTGAGTGACTAAATTATTACTACTACTACTATTATTATTATTATTATTATTATCTGCGACCAAATTTCGCTCTTGTTGCCCAGGCTGGAGTGCAATGATGCGATCTTGGCTCATGGCAACCTTTGCCTTCTGGGTTCAAGCGATTCTCCTACCTCAGCCTCCCAAGTAGCTGGGATTACAGGCATACACCACCACACCCAGCTAATTTTGTATTTTAGTAGAGATGGGGTTTCTCCATGTTGGTCAGGCTGGTCTGGAACTCCCGAACTCAGGTGATCCACCTGCCTTAGCCTTCCAAAGTTCTGGGATTACAGGCATGAGCCACCGCGCATCTTGCTTCATTTTTAGCAGGAGATGATCCAAACCAATACGATTTGGGTCAAGCTTTAGGAAAATTGCTATGATGGCATCTTATAGAAAGCAAAGGACAGACAGAAGGTGAAAACAGATAGATTCATCAAGGATATATCAAAAAGTCCTTGTAAGAATGATAAATACCTAAACTAGGGCAGGGGCAAAAAGAGAGATTAGAAGATAAGTTAAAAAGTCATAATTAGAATGGACTATATTCAGCAACCCATTAGATGGAGGAAGAAAAGACAAGAAAGGATTCAAAGGTTATTTTTGTTTTTTAGACTTTGGAGTAAGGTGGTGCCAGAAAGAAAGGAGAATACAGATGTTGGATTAGGAAGATTGAAGATAATAAGTTCACTTTTAAACTGAACAACAAATTACCTTCCGTTCAACATAAAAAATAAAACTAGTCAGAGATGGCAAGAAAGTATACATCTAATCAGCAGCAACTGGTCATGGGCCAATGTCTTTAGAATCAGGGAATGAGCCTGCTGATCCTAAACTGTCCCTATTTTGGAGAAGCTACTCTAGGGCTGATACTACACGTGAGTTCATGAGTTGCAATTCTATTTCATGATGTGAAGATTATCCCACCTTAAATAAAATGAGCTTTTCAAGTGCACAAGCCCATCTAGGAATTGTCATCAAGGGTTGTTCTATATAGGGAATCACGTAAGTTACTCACGAATAATGCCTTTGTATTAATGAAGGTTCTTGGGGTGGGAAGCATGGCGAGGCAAGCAGGTGTTCTCTTAGGTCATACAAGTGAGGCCTGTCCTTAAATTTAAGAGGCTCTCCTTAAATTTTATGCCCTAGACACCTCATTGCTTCACCTAGTCCCAGCACCATGGATGGTGTAAAATCTTTTCTAAGACAAAGTAGTAATAAAGTGTCTTCATTAAGAAACCATATGTTGTAGTGCAAGGGTTGGCAAACTTTTCCTGTAAAGGACCAGATAGCAAATATTTGAGGCTTTGCAGGCCATATGGTCTCTGCCCTAGCTACTCGATTCTGCCATTAAAGTGGAAAAGTAACCATAGATGATGCATAATGAACAGGCATGTCTATGTTTCAATCAAACTTTATTTACAAAAATAGATGACAGGCCACATTTGACCTTCAGGTCATAGTTTTCCAACCATGTTTTGTAGAAAGAGCTAGCTAGACCTTAGGTTTAAATGACTGATCGGCCATTTGCCAAATATGTGGATTTGGACATACACCTCTGTAAAATATGATCACTATGCCTTCCCTACTGTTGGTGAGAATTAAAGAAAATGGGTGAAAATGCCTCATAAATAACAGGCATTCAATAGAGCAATGACTGGTCCTTTTACTTACAAGGCATAATAAGAAGAATAGCTAACACTTACTAAATGCTTTTGAAATGTTAGCAACTGTGTTAAGCACTTTACAAAGATTATTTCATTTAACCTTCCAACAACTCTCTGAATTAGTCACTATTACAGCATTCTTTTCTGTTCATGGGGAAACTGAGGCACTGAGAGATGCCCAAGAGATGTTTATACAGATAGTAAGTGATGTAGCTGGACTTAATCTTCAGTAAGTGAACTCCAGGGGCCTTGGTGTTAACCCCATGCTAGTTAATTAGCTCCACTAATTCAGCCCTAATTGAAGTGCTTAGAATCATCTCAAGTTCTTCAGCACTTTTCATAACTCATCACAGGGTTACACAACTGAAAATAGTTTAATACAAATTTTTTAAATTTACCTTCAGATTAACACTCATGTTACATAATAAAACACTTATTCTAACCTCCCTCCCACTCACCACCCCCAGAAAAGATCTCAACAGTCAAAGAAAACCAAAATATTACTGTGAAAACTAATGCAAACCCATTTCAAAAAATTTATCCCATAATCACTCTAAAAACTTGCAATTTGAAAGCTACATTGCAGAATAGCATACTGGATTAATTATGCCAGACTGTAGCAATAACCTTGAATTAAAGCTGCAACCTTCTATTTTTAAGAAACACTTGCCTTTCTGGTTGATGAAACCTGTCGTCCCATCAGGTAACAGACGTGACCAGGAAAGAGAGAAGCGGTAATGAGTCAATCCAAGCTGTTTGATACATTTCAAATCTTCCTCCCACAGAGTGTAGCTGCCACAAGCTACATCGCCAGTCTGGTTCTTGAAAACTCTCTCTCCTCCCTGATGAGTAAATGTGTCCCAGACACAAGGGCCTTTTCCATCTGCATCCCAGCCTCCTGAGAAAAAGAAGAAAATGAAACAGTTACACTCTTGACATCAAGAGGCATATGTGGAATGTAAATATTTGTCACCAAAAGAACATACCTCATTAACTCAATGTACCATATTTATAACTTTAAAATAAGCCTTTAAAATAACATGCATGAGCGGGTTATGTGTTTAGCTGTCCTTGATCCCTGAAGCTGACTGGTGGCAAATGAAAAATTATTGCATAGCGCCGCTGCATAGCAGGCTTTCATGGTTCATTATCTGAAGATCTCCCAGCTGGTAAACAGAGGCAGGCCCTGGCTTATGAATATCTGAGTTGAAAACATCTCCTCCTTGCAAACATTCCCCCTGGCCATGACTAACATGCCTTGTCCTTATGCATGACAGGATCTTGGGACTTTATGTGTGGCCCTTGACATTTAAACCCTATTCTCCTATTCTCTGACAATGGAGGCTGTGCTGGTCCAGTCCATCTCTGGAGGGGAGGGAGCCCTGGTTTCCACCACTGCTTATACGATATTGCTATCTGAAACTCATTCATTCATACTGCCCTTGACTCAACAAATATTATGTGTCAAGCAGGATAACAAGCCCAGGGGATACCAGAGTGAACTATGTTGTGTCTCATGTTTTGGGGAATTTACGTAACAGCCAATGTAAAGGCCCTTTCTTTTTCAGAAACGAGGGAAGGGCATTTATCCAAGTGTGGGCTGGAGTCACAGGAGGTCTCTTTCTGCTCAATTTTCCTGTAAGCCTACAACTGATCTAAAATATAAAGTCCATTAATTTAATAAAAGAACATATCCAGTATGTTTATATTTTATATATTTAAAAATATGTGTAACAATCCACGTATATTTTGAGCATATACATGTGAGGTAGAAGTATCGCATGCCTGGGAATGATCAATTCAGGTGAGTGATTACCTTTGAGGAAAATAGAAGGAAGTGGAACCAGGGAGGGGTCTACAGGGCCTTCAAATGCATCTCTTATGTTTCACTCATTAAACAAGGTAGAAGGTATATGAGGGGCTTTTTATTACATTTTTGGCAATCCCTTTCTATAAGCCTAATATATAATATCTTATAATTACTATGTAAGAAAAGAGGTCACAGCTGGAGTAAAATAGATGAAAACAATTACCTCATTGAGCATCTACATACTCATATTTTGTGCACAGATCTAAAAGGATTAGGTATAGTCTCCAGTTCCAACCTCAGGACAGCAGGAGTGATAAGAAGTCATGGACGGCGCCATGAGGATACAGAAGAGGCTGCTAAAAGAAGGAGCTCTGACAAAAGCAAAAGTGGTCATCGATATCAAGGTAGAATACTAAATATCTATTCAAAAAAAGCTATGAATATTCAAAAGTATTTTACTTTGGAGCCACGTAATTATAGAAGCAAATAGTTTTACACAATCCAGTGACTCTCAAGTTATGTCTACATATGGGGTTTAGAGGAATGGGGATAAAAGAAGAGTGGTATTCATAGAATGAAATAGGAACAAACACAAAACTAAAATTTTTGAAGTACGATGCTCATAGTTTTGAATGATTGATTTAATACATGAAAAACCTTAATCTCAGCTTAAGCAATGGTGTATTGGTATATATTTAACTGGCTATATGTTAAAAAATAAGTATAGACCTATATGTATATATGTTTATCAATTTTGCTGATATAAAGTATGCATAATACACAATTTACAAATAATAAACTATGCAATGCCCTTTTCTGTGAACTCCATATAACCAACTGATTCTCATATAGGATGCTCTTTTAGATTTTTGGCAAAGTCATATTGGTAGCTATATTAGTCTGTTCTCACACTGCTATAAAGATACTATCTGAGACTGGGTAATTTATGAACAAAGGAGGTTTAATTGACTCACAGTTCTGCATGGCTGGGGAGGCCTCGGGAAATTTACAATCAGGGGGAAGAGGAAGCAGGTACTTTCTTCACAAGGTGGCAAAAAAGAGAGAAGTAGTGAAGGAGGAGCGCTTTCTTTCAAACACTTACAAACCCATCAGACTTCATCTTCATGAGAACTCATTCACTATCATGAGAACAATGGGGGAAACCACCCCCATGATCCAATCACCTCCTTCCCTTGATGTGTGGGGATTACAGGACCTTCCCTCAACACACGGGGATTACAATTCAAGATGAGATTTGGGGCAGGGCGCGGGGGCACCATAGAGCCAAACCATATCAGTAGCCAACCTACAGTTGTAATTTGACAAATGCATGTAGTTATCATATGACTTTTGGTTAATATTTTTCCTTATATTCACAGGTAGAAGGAAAAGAAGACAAAAGATGTACCAGAACTTCACTTTTTACCACTGACATGAGCTACTTCTTTGTTGAATCAGGTAACAGTTTTCAAACACTGGTAACTGTCTCCTCAATTTTTGGTGCTACTCACAACACCACAGCCACAGACATGACAAACTTTTAAGTTGAATCCATATTATTAACATGTTTCCTATCACTTTCTAAGGTCTAGACAACTAGCAAAACAATAAATCAAATAATGACTTCTAGCATCAGCCAATTTCTGCAACCATGATATCAGTGAAGGCAGAGCTGGGAAAATAAGAGCGGTAGCAGCACACCATATTACAGTGTTTCTCCTATTCAGATACAAGAGATCTAAATTACCTCAAGGCCATAGAAAACAGTGAAATTTGGTAATTAGTTAAGTAATGATTTTAAGTATTTACTAACTTTGTTTTTGATATACATTATTTACCTATAAGCTTATATAAGTAATTTTTAATAAAGTCTGTGTTAAAGAATCAGCTCACACAAAAACTCAATAGGCTCTCATGAGCCAGCACAAGCGGGCTTCACCACATCACTTACAACTAACTTGAATAAGATCACACCATTAGGAAGTAACAGTGCTAAGATTTGTATTCAGATCTTAGAAGTCTAAGATTCTGCCATTGGACCATGTTGCTCTTAGTAATAATTATGCAGAGTGATGAAGAAAAAGTCAGCTGATGACCAAACTACTTCATTTATCAAGACTAAGAAGTGCAAAACATAATCTATACATTTTGGAAAGCAGTACAAGTAACATAACTCAAACAAGTTTTGACAATTTTAACAGGTCAATGTCACTTAGCAGGAACATGTACTGAGGTGGAGTCGCTCATTCTCCACATGTACTAGCTAGACAAAGCAGAACTAAACAACATTGTTTCTAAAAAAAAAACTAATCTTCAAATTGATAACTAACAATTATAACTGAAATTGTATAAAAATCATATAAAGGCCAGTATTTGTTAGTAGTTTTAATGTAAATCTTACTATATGAATGATATTAATAACTCATTTGCCCATTAGAAATTTTCTCCCATTGCAATTATGCCCACATTCTAAAAGCATGATGTCCTTTATGATGAATAAGACTACTGTTTCCAGGTGGACTGCATACTCAGAGCCATTCTCCAAACAATTACGATTGTTGGATTACATATAGGAGATACACTTTTTAATGCATTGTTACTCTAGCAGGAGGTTAGGTGACCCAAACACAAAGGGCGAGGGGTAATTTAGATGCATATGTGAGTAGTGATGCAGGCTTTTGTACTGGGAGTGTCTGCTAAGTTCAGACCATCTGAGCTTTCATTTTAATGGCTTGTGGAACAAGGGAGAAAGGAGACAAAGTCTAAGATGCATCAAAGATGAAAAGTATAAATAGAGATGGTCACAAAAAGCTGGTATGCAAGGACTTCATATCCTTTGCAAAAAAAAACTGGAGACAAACCCAACCTGCAGAAAGAGAGAACAAAAAAATTAGCTTGATTCAAACTTGGGTGGAGAGAGGAAATTACTCCTCAATATTTGTAACCACAATTCAGCCATCAAACCATTAAGTGTGAGAATGGGAAAAAGATATTTTCAGATACATGAGCTCTCAAAAATTTCCTCTCTTTGGATATTACTGGAGGATACATTTTACTAAAACAATGATGTAATCAAGAAAGATAAAGATCTAGGATCCAGGAAAAAAGAAATTCAGGAGAAGAAATTGACAAAATCACTGAGTGATATTGTATTACTCTGTTCTTATGTTGCTAATAAAGATATACCTGAGACTGGGTAATTTATAAAGGAAAGAGGTTTAATTGACTCACAATCCCTCAGGGCTGGGGAGGCTTCAGTAAATTCACAATCATGGCAGAAGGGGAAGCCAACATGCCTTTCTTCACATGACAGCATCAGGGAGAAGTGCAGAGTAAAGCCAGATGAACTCACTCATTATCATGAGACCAGCATGGAGGTAACCGCCCCTGTGTTTCAATTACCTCCCACTAAGTTCCTCCAATGACATGTGGGGATTATGGGAACTAGAGTTCAAGATGAGATTTGGCTGGGGACACGGTCAAACCATATTAGATATGGACTAAATTGTAGCCCCTCGAAATTTATATATTAAAGCTCTAACCCCCAATGTAACTGGATTTGGAGATAGGGTCTTGAAGGAGGTAATGATTGTTAAATGAGGTTATAAGGGTGAGGGTCTAATCCAAAATGTCTAGTGTCCTTATAAAAAGAGAGAGAGAGATCAGGAATGTGTGAACACAGACAAAAGGTATTTTGTTTTGGCAGTCCTGGCAAACTCATGCAGGAGTATAAAGGCAAAGGGAAACTTCCAGGATGATAGCTATGCAGTAGACACAGGGAGTACCCAGTCTGTTTGAGCAGGCGACAGGCTGTGAGAGCTATTTCCTCAAGAAGATGATACAAATAGAATATCTAGTATGTTGTATTAGTCTGGGTTCTCCAGAAAACCAATAAGGTAGAGATATATAGTTTTATTATAGTAATTGGCTCACTCAATTTTGGAAACCAAGAAGTCCCACAGTCTTCTATCTGCATTCTGGAGAATGAGGAAAGCTGTTAAGCTGGTGGTATAACTGAATCTAAGTCTGAAAGTCCGAGAATCAGGAGTGCCAGTGTATGAGGGCAAGAAATAAATGTCCAGCTCAGAGCAAATTTTCCCTTCCTTGCCTTTTGTTCTATTCAAACCAACTGATTAGATGATGCCCACCCACACTGATGAGAGTAATCTTCTCCACTCACTCTACCAATTGCAATGCTAATCTATTTCAGAAACACCCTCACAGACACACTTAGAAATAATATTTTACTAGCTATGTGGGCATCTCATAGCTCAGTAAAGTTGACACATAAAATTAACCATTACATAAGTTTTATTTAAAAAATAAATTATCATGGGACTTTCAACAGTCATAAAAGTAGAATAGCATGAAACCCATGTACTTGTCACACATCTGCAGCAGTCTTCAACATTTTGCCAATCTTTTTTGTCTGAATCCACCCAAGCTTCCTCATTCAATCTGTAATCATTTTATTGTGTATCGTGAACTAACAAAAATATTGTTCTAATTGTGGTAAAATACACATCAAATTTACTATCGTAACCATTTTTAAGAGTATAGTTCTGTGACATGAAATATATTCATATTGTTTAGCAACCATCAACACTATCATTTCTCCAGAGTTTTTTAAATATTCAAAACTAAAACATTGCAAAAATTAAACAATTACTCAACATTCCTTCCTCCTCCAAGCCCCTAGTAACCACCGTTCTACTTTCTGGTTTTGACTACTCTAGGTACCTCAGAAAAGTGAAATTACACAGTATTTGTCTTTTTGTAACTGATTTATTTTGCACAGAATAATGTCCTCAAGCTTCATTCATGCTGTAGCATGAGTCAGAATTTTCTTCCTTTTTAAGGCTTGGTGAAACCTCATCATACGTACATACCACATTTTGTTGATCCACCATTTCTCAATAGACACTGGGTTATTTCCAGTTTATTCTGAATAATGCTACTATGTACATAATATGCAGGTATCTCTTCAAGACTCTACTTTCAGACCTTTTGGGCATATACCCAGAAGAGGAATGGCTAAGTCACACGGTAATTCTCTTTTTAATTTTTTGAAGACTCACCCTACTGTTTTCCATAGCACCTGCACCATTTTACATTCCCACCAACAGGGCACAAGATGTCCTATTTTTCCACGACCTAGCTGACACTTGAAATTTTCTGTTGTTTTTTTTTTTCTTAATAGTAGCCATCATATTATGTGTGAAGCAATGTCTCATTGTGGTTTTGATTTGTATTTCCCTAATGATTAGTAGTGATAAGTACATGAAAGATTCCTTATGTCACTAATGAGTAGGGCTATCTAGTATGTTAGAATGAGAGAAAATGTATAGAAATAAAAAGTATTAGATTTATTTAGCAATAAACACACAGAAAACAAAATGAACAAATAGAAAACAAGTATTAACTTTGTGTGAAAATGTTGTTCTGGAAAATAAAAATAATGATAGTATACTATGTGGTTCAGGTGTAAATAAGTTTCAGTGGTTACAATGAGGTAAACCCTGACCACTGATCTAAATACAATTAAAATCTGATTATTTGGGGAGGATTATGGTGTTGGAATCTTTCATGTAGTAGTGGAGATAGGAAGATAGAAGGAAAGAAAACTAACAAAGAGATAAATCCTCATCTTTCACAATGAGAAGTTAACTGATCATGACAGCTGCGGAAAACTAAATACATCAAAAAAAAGAGCAAGAAAATAAAAAAATGAAAAATACATAGTTAGCAAAATAAAAAGCATAAAGTAAGATGGTAGGACACAATAAAACTGATCCATTCTAACAATCTAAGTCAATGAAGTAAACTCGGTGAAAAAACAAACATTGTCAGACTAAATTTTTTTTTCAGCTATTAGTGGTTTATTTGCTTCAGTACCATATTTAATTTTTTTATTTTAGTTTTCCTTTATTTCTTCTAAAAAAAAAAAAAAAGGGATACACGTGCAAGAATGTGCAGGTTTGTTACATGGGTATACGTGTGCCATGGTGGTTTGCTGCACCTATTGACCTGTACTCTAAGTTCCCTCCCCTCACCCCCCACCCCCCTACAGGCCCTGGTGTGTGCTGTTCCTTGCTCTGTGTCCATGTGTTCTCATTGTTCAGCTCCCACTTATGAGTGAGAACATGCATTGTTTGTTAAATTTTAAAAATCCAATGATATGCTATTTACTATACTCACACTTTGAAAACATGGAGATATAAGAAAATCGAAAGTCAAAATATGATACTCTGCCCCTCCACCAAATAAAACAGCATTAAAAAAGACTTAAAAAGCAGCACTAGAGAGAACATGGGTCACTACATAATGATAAAACTATTTTAAATATACATGCACCTGAGAATATGGCTTCAAAATATGTGAAGCAAAAATTGACATAACTGAAAAAAAGTTGTCAAATCCACCTCCAAAATGGGAGGATTTAACTAACCCCTTTCTCAGCCACTGAAAAGAGTCAGACATTAACAGATTCGATCTAATTGATATACATAACATTGCAAAATAACAAACACTATAATTGAAGAATACATACTTTTCAAGCAGACAAAAAACACTATAAAAGTTGGGCACAAATTGTTCCATAAATAAACTCTTCATAAATTTCAAGTTTGAGTAAATACAGATAACAATTTCTGACCAATTAAGTTAGAATTCAATAAATAAAGATAATTAGGAAACCACAAAAGTTCAGAAATATGAAAATGCACACAGGAAGAACTTAAGGGAAAAAGAAGGAATAAATAATAGTAGTTACCAAAAATATAATAAAAACTAAATAACACAAAATATTAAAACATTGTGTCATCTGGTTTAAGTGGTACTTAAATAGAAAGGCTTGACAAAACAGAAAGCCTTAATGTATGTATTAGAAAACAAGCAAACTTCAAAGTTATTGAGCTAATCACATAAAAGAGGAAGAGGAAGAGGAAAAATAAAAGAAGGAAGAGAAAGATGGTAAAGAAAACAGAAGGAGAAACTAAGAAACAGAGAAAAACTAAGGTAAGATTAGAAATAATAAGATAGAAAAAAACTCAGGATAGAGATTAACAGAAGCAAAAGATGGTTTTTAAAAAAAGTCTAAGAAAATAGAAACTCCTCTGAGGTGTGTATGTTTTTAAATGAGGAGGTAAAAATAAATGTTAGAAATGCAAAGGGGAACATAGCTAAAGAAGCTGCAGAGATTAAACTGACAGCATCTATATGTTATTTTAAAAACTTTATAAAATACATTTGAAAAGTTAGATGGAAATGACAAATCTAGAAAATTATAACTTACCAAGATTGGCTCAAATAGAAATGAAAAACTTGAAATTAAATCAGTAGTTACTAATTATTGGTAGTAAAATCTTCCACAAAGAAAATGCCAGACCAGTTGGTTTTACAACTGAGTTCCAACAATCATTTAAAAAATGAAACAAACAAAAAATTCTACTCTTGTGCAAATTCTCCCAGAAAATAAAAAAGAAAAAAATATTCTCTTCATTTTATGTGACTAGTATAATCTTGATACCAAACCAGAAAATGGTACTACAATAAAGGAAAAAGCATAAGCCAATCTCGCTCATTAACACAGTTGCAAATGTGCTAAATAAAATAACGGGTTGCCAAATTGAACAGGTATAAAAAAGAATGTTTTACAAATCTGAGTTATAGTCCAGGTATACAAGACTAGTTTATCATTAGAAAATTCATTAATGTAATTAAACACTGATTAATGGATAGAAATCCGTGTGGTCATCTCAATACATACAAATGTTAACATCATATATGTATACATGAATAAAAGTGTTAGTAAATTGGAAATAAAAGGCAATCTCCCTATTGTAGTAACTAATAGTTACAAAAAACCTACATGCTAAAAAACATTCTTTTTAAGATCAAGAAAAAGTCAAGGATGTCTGCTATAATCAATTCTATTCAACATTACATAAGGTTTGTTAATTAGAGGTACACTGAAATAAAACTAACTAAATAATATAAGCCCCAGAGAGGAAAAAACAAAACAAAACAAAACAATCATTTGTTAACTGTAAGATTACCTATGTAAAACCTCCAAAAAAAATGTAAGGATGAATTATAAGAATAAGGGTTTACATCAATGACAGACTGGATCAAGAAAATATGGTACATATACAACATGGAATACTATGCAGCCATAAAAAGGAAAGAGATCATGTCCTTTACAGAGACATGGATGGAGCTGGAAGCCATTATCCTCAGCAAACTAACACAGGAACAGAAAACCAACGCCACATGTTCTCACTTGTAAGTGGGAGCAGAACAATGTGAACATATAGACACAGGGAGGGAAACAACACACACACAGGGACCTAACTGGGGCAGGGGATATGGGGGGAGGGAGAGCATCAGGAAAAATAGCTAATGCATGTGGGGCTTAATACCTAGGTGATGGATTGATAGGTGCAGCAAAACACCATGGCATGTGTTTACCTATGTAACAAACCAGCACATCCTGCACATGTACCCCAGAACTTAAAATAAATTAAAATAGAATAAAATGTATAGAGTTTAGCTCAGTAAACTTGCTTGATACAAAATTAATAAAGGACAATGCATTCTATACAAAGTAACAGTTATAAAATATAACATTTATATAAATAGCAAAAATACCTAAATGTATATATAATAAATTAAGTGTAAGTATGTTGTCTAGAAAATTATAAAATTTTATTGAAAGATAAGAAAGGAAGTAAAATTTTATTTCAAGAATATCTAAATATTTGTTTATGGAATATCATGTTTATGAATACAAAGATTCAATGTCATCCAGATTCTGAATCTCTTAATAGTGATCTATAAATGCTATGCAATTCCAACCCGTCCTAACAGTTTTTAAAGGAATTTAGTAAGTTGATTTTAAAACCTGTATGAAATATAAATGGGCCAAGAGTATTTAAAATCTCTCAAAAAAATATTGTATGAAACTTATCTTAAAATATACTAAGATTTAGAATAAATTTATAATAAGTAGCTTAGTGTGGCACTGGCATAGGCCCACATAAATAGATCAATGGACTTAATAGAGACCCCAGAATAATACTATGCATATTCAATATACAAAATTCAATATACAAAAGAGATGGCATTCTAGTCAGTAAAGAGGCACTTTTCAGTAAATAATGCTGGGAAAATTGATTTATATATTTTTTCATGAAAATGGATGCCCACTCACTACACGTATACACAATAAACAGGTGGATTAAATAGGAAAACTCTAAAATGTTTAGAAGACAACACAGAATATTTTTGTAACCTCAGGTTAGAGAATAAGATCTTTAAAAGACTCAAAGAGCTTAGACCTAAAGGGGGAGAACTCACAAATTCAACTGCATTAAGAAATAGTATTTACAAAAAGAAATCATTAAGGAAATTAAAATGCAAGGCACAAAGTAAGAGGATATATTTGCTACATACATGACTAATAATGAACTTTTATCTAGAACACATAAAGAACTCCTAAAAATGAATACAAAAGACCTGAATGTCTTCTCCCTGCCAAGATGTAGTAACAGGGTCTAGATTTACTCTCTCACCTAAAACAACTGAAAACCAAACAAAATATAGGACACAGTGAAATTGAAGACATTTGGCCTCAGACAACAAAGAACAGGGATCATCCACAGCCAGGGAACAAATGAGCCCCACAACTGCTCCATCGTGTTACCTTGTGAAGTTTCCAGGACACAGCGCAGACAGGACAAACCCAGAGTCTGGCAGACTTCTTAAGCTGAGGAGACAAAGCTGAGGACCCAGGGAGACCAAGATGTCTAGAATTCTCAGGGCAGAGCACCAAAGAGGGAAAGAGTTCCAAAGAGAGAACAAAAACCGTAGAAGGTCGCACTTGAGCATGCAGAATACTTATCCAGGCACATGCGTGAAGAAACCATCTGAGTTTGATTGAAAAATCACCCAAAGGATTAGAGGTGACAGTACTCAGAACTCACATAGGAGTAGTGCCCTAACAATCCTAAATGTTTATCCATGAAATAACAGAGTTTCAACATACACGCAGCAAAAACTTACAGAACTGCAAGAAATCCGCAATTATATTTGAATATTTCTGTTAAAAAGGCCAACGAGACTACAGAAAAATTGATGAAAGATGTGAAGAATTTCTTCACAGAAGGGAAAACACATGGCTAGTAAACATTTCTTTAAAAAGGTAAGAGAGTGTTAAAAATTTGGAAAATGCAAATGAAAGCCACAATGAGACACCATTCTACACCTACACAATTGGCACACATTTAAAAGTTGGGCAGTATCCAGTGTAGGAGAGGTTGTTGCTCAGCAGGAATGTGTATACAGTGCTGGTGGGAGAACAGTATGGAAACATCTACTAAAGTTAAAGAAGCACATACACCAAAACCGAGTAATTCACATACCATTGTATACCCTGTTTCTACAATGGACCAGGAGACATATATATCCATGAATGCAACAGTCAGGGAAAAAAAAGAAGAAGAAGAAGAAAAAAAGAAAACCATTGAAAACAACCCAAATTTCCTTTGTTGGCACAATAAATCAATAAACTATAGCATATTTCTATAATGAAAGACTGTACAGGAGTAAGACTGAACTACTTCTCAGATCAATGTGCATAAATGTCCCAAATATAATGAGAGAGAAAAAGTAAGTTGCAAAAAATACACATAATACATTGCCATTTATATAGTGTCCCAAAGCATGTAAAATTAAATAATAAATTATCACACTATACATTCTCATGTAGCAAGACCATATAAGCAAAAAATTGATAAATGCAAAATTCACTTTCCTGGATACCACTGGGCAGAGGGCTAGACAGACAATATTGAAGGAGGTTCTGGAAATGTGGGTGTAGGTAAACATCATTTTTAATACTATATACAGATATTATAAATATTATCTATTGTGTATCTAACAAAATCAATTTTATAATTTCATTGTTCATAGTAAAGGCCATTTATTGAGCACTAGTTTTCTGTCAACACTACACCAACAGCTTACTTCAACCATCCCATTGTTTCCCTCACTCTAACCCTTCAAAAATGCACTGTGATTATTCCAAATAAGTACAAAGGGAAACCAAGGCATGTAAATATTGAGTTGATTTCCCATGATCACATAGCTGATAACCGAACAGCAAAATGTGATACCCTTAGAGTCTTCCCTTATCAACACCAATAGATTAACCTCCTTGGAGACCATTACTAATACTTACAACTTAGGTGAGGTTTCATTAAGGGTCTCACAATCTAGTTGATATTATACAAAGAAATTCTTAGACTACATTAAGAGTTGTATTAAAACCTGTTTTAAAAAAAAACACTGTGGGAAAATAAATGAACAGGCATTCAATAATAATTCTGTTGTTGGGAGTCAGGTATACTTGCCCAAGAGAAAACATTTTAAGCCAGGGTGTTCAAAGATGAGTAAGAGTTCTCTTCTCATCGAGGGAAAGCAAGTGCATAATTCAATGGCTGTGCTGGGGTGATTGGAGAAAGAAGGCATAGAGACCCAAACCAGACCAGTTAGCAATATTGCAATATGTTTGGCAAGAAATGACAAGATCCTGTGTTTTATTTTTAGTAATTTGGAAGAAAATAAAATTGTGTTTGAAATTATCCTATTAGAACATAGAAGGGATTTCCACAAAAAAGTAAAATACTGATATTTTATCAAATATCAAAGACTTCCCAGGTTGCAAAGGATTATGAAAAGAGCATAGGCTCTGGAGGCAGGCATAAATGAGTTTATGTCTTGTCTCTACCCCTTACTATTTACATGACCTCTGTGTGTGTAAAATAGGAAGATACTATCTACTTCATAGGGTTCTAGTAGTCAAAGCAAAAATGCTTAGTAGTGTGCATGGCAGATATTTAATAATACGTGCTCAACATGTATTAGTTCTTTTCTCCTCCCTTAGGCTCAATGCAAATGACCAGTTGTTGTTTGTTTTTTTCTTCTCTCTGTGGCCTCCCTATTGATGTCAGAATGCACATGTAGAAAACACTCTGTTAATATTTGCATACTTGTCTGTGGTTAAGAATCAATGTCTTGGCTTGTATAACTTGGTCTGTAGGGCCCTCAGCTTCCTGATATAGAAAACACCATTACAAGTGGTATCCTATCACTTTAACAATTGCCATGACAATGCCTTTGCAAGGTCACAGACCTAATAGACCCCTGCACAAAGGAAATCATGTCAAGTAAGAAGTAAATAACTAAGGGGGATGGGGTACATGTATCTGTCTGTTTATTCTTCCTTCCAAACCCAAAACTGACATCACCACATTGCCTCCTTTTGGCAGCATTTCTGACTCCCCACCATTATCACATCCTCTTCTGAACACCCACCCTGCAAATAACGCATAGTGCTAGAGTCTTTTTTTTTTTTTTTTTTTGAGATGGAGTCTTGCTCTGTCACCCAGGCTGGAGTGCAGTGGCACGTTCTCGGCTCACTGCAACGTCTGCCTCCGGGGTTCAAGCGATGCTGCTGCCTCAGCCTCCTGAGTAGCTGGGATTACAGGCACACACCACCACACCCAGGTAATTTTTGTATTTTTAGCTGAGATGGGGTTTCACCATGTTGGTCAGGCTGGTCTCAAACTCCTGACCTCGTGATCCACCTGCCTCGGCCTCCCAAAGTGCTGAGATTACAGGCGTGAGCCACCACGCCTGGCTGAGTCATTTTAAAAACATTTTTCTTTGGCCTCCTTTAGTTTGAGCTCTGTCAAAGCAGGGTCCATGTTTTACTGACTTGTCTGTGTCCCTCCAGTAGTAAGAATCATGTATCAAAATAGTGCACGCTCAGTAAAATGCTTTTTGTGGGGTGTGCTTCACATAAAATACGAATATTGGTGTTTACTGTCTCATTGCTTCACAGACGTGCAGAAGTTATCTTTGTCGTGCTCGTAAGTAATTGAAAATTCTTTATTTGAAAGGTAAAATGTGACTAAAAGTTCAAGTCAATGCCCATATAAGTTGTGATTTGGTGTTCTTTCAGAAGAAAATTCTGTTTATTTTTACAACTAACATTCATTAAGAGTATTACACATAAGTACGGTATGGAAAGCTTTGAGGCTGTGGTAAGCAAAGATGCCTTGATCTGCAAGCAGCACTCTGTGCCCTAAACTAATCCTGACAGGACAAGAGCCTCCAAAGTCACAAGGGAAACCACCACACCACATGGAAGCACATTTTATTATTATGTCACAGGAGGATGGAAGTTTCCAGAAGGATCCCTCCAAGAAAAGAAAAAGAAACAAAGTTTCTGATGTGTTTGAGTAAATCAAGACGGAATTTACATTTCTGGCAGACAGTGGGCAAAAAATTAAGAAAAGGATCAAATAAAAGAAAGACAACAACAAAAAGACAATTATTAACTCAGACCAAACAAAAACTCTACTGAAAAAAAATTAGTCTTAGGACATTAGTGGCTCAGTTGCGCACAATATTTACACTAAAAATGATGTAAGAACTGAGTCACAATTTAAACAAAATTTGTTAAATAACCAAATTAGAAAAACGGAGAAGAGAAAGTTTACTTTGTATAATGTTGCATTCAGACTAGAAAAAGAAAAAATTCATCGTATATAATAGGAAGTCAATATGTCATGTTTTCAACTAGAAAAATCAAATAACTATATATGTATGTATTTACATAGAAGTAAATACAATTAAAAGTGTTGGCATTCAAGAACATAAGAAGCAGAGTGATAAAAAAGATGATGATTCTTTGCTATTGGGTGGTATGACTCTCAATGTTCTATTTCAATTTTTAAACCATGCACATATATTACAGAGACAAAACTAAACATTCAGTTAGAAAAATAAAGATAACCACAAGAGAAGAGAACTCAGACTTTTAGATCCCAAAGTAGTGAGCACCTATTTGCAGTTCAGAGTGGTATGACATCCCTTGGAGGCATGTGGAAAGGAACAAGTGTTGTTTGGTTGTCCCAGTGACTGGGATGCTACTGATATTTAGTGGCACAGCCAATAATAAAGTGGAGAGCAGCCAACACAAACAAGAAACGGCCATGTTGAACGTCAATAGCACCTCTCCTAGGAAACACTGCACTAGATGGGAAAAAGAGTAAAGCAAAACATAATGACGGGGGAAAAGCTAGAAGAGAAGAAAATACAAAAGGAAACTATAGCATTAGAAAATATACCATAATAAAGACATATGCACACGTATGTTTATTGCAGCATTATTCACAATAGCAAAGACTTGGAACCAACCCAAATGCCCAACAATGATAGACTGGATTAAGAAAATGTGGCACATATACACCATGGAATACTATGCAGCCATAAAAAATGATGAGTTCATGTCCTTTGTAGGGACATGGATAAAACTGGAAATCATCATTCTCAGTAAACTATCCCAAGAACAAAAAACCAAGCACCGCATATTCTCACTCATAGGTGGGAATTGAACAATGAGAACACATGGACACAGGAAGGGGAACATCACACTTGTGGGGTGGGGGGAGGGGAGGGGGGGGGAGGGATAGCATTGGGAGATATACCTAATGCTAGATGATGAGTTAGTGGGTGCAGCGCACCAGCATGGCACATGTATACATATGTAACTAACCTCCACATTGTGCACATGTACCCTAAAACTTAAAGTATAATAATAATAATAAACAAAAAAAATTAAAAAAATAAAAATAAAAATAAAAACCAAAAAAAAAAAAAACAGAAAATATACCATAATAATACGGCCAAAAGAAGTTGAAACATATTGGTAAGCACAAAAATTACCAATTCATTAAATATTCCTGTTTGACCAAAGGTAAGGGTTAAGAGAAAAAAGTATTTACCGTGCAAATATTTTTAAAAAGTACAATTAGCAATATTAATAATATTTTAAATTAATACAATTAGAAAGCATTAAATTGAATTAGTAATATTTTCACATTAAAAGTTACAGTGTACTAAAACTATATGGAATAACTTTTATGCATCTAACAATCGAGTTTTGAAATCTACAGATAAAAACCTCCCTAGATGCAGGAATATGTTGAAAACTGCACTAACACAATGAGAGAGTTTCTCTCAGAAACTGACAAAGAAAAAGACAATTTGATTAAAATAGTTTGTAAAGTTATTCTCCATGGTACACACGTATGTGTATATATGTCTATGTATATTTATATGTGTATGCATGTGTATACAAATGATATACCCACACGTATGAAAGAATGAGACAGAAATTCATACTCAACAACAATAAAATTATTTTCAAACACCCATATATAATTCATACAGGCTACACATATATGTGTATATATGTCTATGTATACTTTTATGTGATGTATGCATATACACATATACAAATGACATACACACATGGAAGAATGAGAGAGACAGAAATCCATACTCAACAACAATAAAATTATTTTCAAACACCCATATATAATTCATACAGGCTACACATATATGTGTATATATGTCTATGTATACTTTTATGTGATGTATGCATATACACATATACAAATGACATACACACATGGAAGAATGAGAGAGACAGAAATCCATACTCAACAACAATAAAATTATTGTAAAATTGTATGGTACACACGTGTATATATGTCTTTGTATATTTATATGTGTATGTATGCGTATACACACATACAAATGATACACATATACATATGAAAGAATGAGAGAGACAGAAATTCATACTCAACAATAACAATAAAATTACTTTCACTCATAAATAATTCATACAGGCTACATTATCTGACAACCAATCAGAAAAGAGGGAAAAAAAGAAGAGCAGGAAGGAAAAACAAAAGAAAAGTAGGAAGGAGAGAAGAGAACGAGAGGAAAGGAGAAGAGAGGAAGAAAGATTAACAATAAAAAAATAAGTCTACGTACCATCTTCTCCAATCTATGTGCTTGGAATTTTAAAAAACTCTTAAGTAAATCTTAGATTAAGCAGGAAATAAAAGCAAAATAATTTTAAGGAAAAATGTTACTAATGTTATTTTAAGAAAATAAACATCTTTAATGCAGCTAAATGCTTTAAAATGGACTTTTCCCAATTGGAGAGTTCACTGTCCAGATTTTCAGAAATTTCTACCTTAGAAAATAGATAAGAGTTTGGTTAGGCATATTGTGCCTGTTCGGTCGTCTCATTCACAAAGACACAGTGAAACCCTAAAATCAACTCAGCATTTCAAGAATCTTTACACCAGGAATGGTCCTAGACAAATGACATGATTCAAGATTTCTCTGTTAAGAAATAAAGCTCCCCAGTCCTTCTAAGATCAGTATCTCTAGGACTTGAGAAGTAAATTACATTCCCAGGATAAAAGACTCAAGCTTAGTCATACTTGCTTTTATCTCACTGTGGAACTTAACACATGGAAGGAGTTGGAATTCAGTTTTGTCACTAAGTTTAATTATTTCTTCAAAGTATGGGTGACTGGGTGACTGTGTGAAATCAGACAACTTACATAGTTACTTCATGAGATATAAGTGTCCAAACTCGTCTTAAATATTTTTAAAGTATTGACTTGATGGACAACTATTCATTTAAGATTGGCCTTTCCCTGTTCTGCCTACCAGGACATTCCCTCCCACCACCCTCCCTAACACACACACACACACACACACACACACACACACAATCATATTCCCTCTGTAGACATAGCTATAACCTGTTTGTTTTTAAAAAGGATCACTAAAACAGACCAAACTGAAATAAATATTTATTAATTTAATGCATTATCTAAATAACTGGTTTCCTGACATTAAAAGAAATATAGACTAGATGGCTGAATGACTTTACTCTCTCTCTTCCTCTCTTTCTCTTTCTCTCTCTCTTCCTTTCTCTTTCTCTCTTTCTTTCCTCCATTTATTCACTTAAGTACTTAACAGTATTTAAGTGAGACTCTGAAATGAGATTTAGAAAACTGAGTTGAGATAAATCAAAACAACTCTAAGATGAATAATACTAAGAAATACTAAATACGTAAACTAGAAACACAGATATAACTAGTACAACATACATGTAACAGATGACAGAATGTCAACTACAGCACCAAGATAACAATTAGTGTTTTGGGTGCTGGTCTAAGCTGCAAACACAAATGCATTTTCCCAAACAGGGGTCACAACACCTGACTCTCTCACCCACATCAGGGGTGGAGATTAATGAGGATTTTCAAGAGGTATTTTCCTTGAACAGAACTCTCCGTGTAATGTGCGTTTCATGCCTCAAAGAAAATGGGAGGATGATTACTTTCCTTTCATTTCAACCTAAAGGTGGACACTTGCTATGGACTGAATAGTGTTCCTTCAAAATTCATATGTTGAATTTCTAACCCACAATACCTTAGAATATGACTATATTTGGAGATAGGGCTTTTGGAGAGGGAACTAAGTTAAAAGGAGGCCACTAGGATGGGGCCCTAATCCAATATGAGTGGTGTACTTGTAAGAAGAGGAAGAGACAGCAGGGATGCAGGCATAGGACAAAGGCCATGTGAGGACAGCAAGAAGGTGGACGTCTGCCAGTCACGGAGACAGGCCTCCTGAGAAAACAAGCCTGCTAGCACGTTGATCTTGGACTTCCAGCCTCCAGAACTGTAAGAAAATAAATTTTGGTTGCTTAAGCTTCCCAATCTGTGGTATCTCGCTAGAGCAGCCCTGGAAGACTAATTCAGCACACAAATGAACTACTCAGAGGTCATGGTATGAGTCCCTTCAGTTAAAGGAATATGATGAATTGGAGTCTTAACTTCTACTGAATGAATCAAGAACCCAGGAAGAGAACAAGAGGAAAGAAACAAAGATGATGAAAGAAAGAAGAAGCAAAGGAAAACTGAAGCTGGGTTGGGATCTTCCTGCAGCCCTAGAGACTGAGAAAAGGATGTGCTTATGTTTCCCCTGGACAAGACACGGCATAGGTGAAGGAGTAAGCACAGTGATGCCTTAGCATCTCTCCAAGGAGGCCTACAAAGGCAAACAGAGTTTGTATTCATGTCTTACTGCTGCTGTAACAAATCACTACACACTTGATGACTACGGACAATTCAAATGTATTCTTTCATAGTTGTAGAGCCCAGAAGTCTGAAATCAGGATGTTGGCGGAGTTGGATCCTTCTGCAGTCACTGAAGTAAGCACTTATCCCATGCCTCTTTTCCATCTGCTGCTGCAATTCTTGGCATTTCTTGGCTGCTTGATGCATCACTCCAGTCTCTGCTGTTGTCTTCTGATGTCCTTCCCCCTTGTGTCTCTGTGTCTTCTTTTTTTCTGTCTCTCATAAGGGACACTTATTGAATTTAGGGCTCCTTCTAAATCCAGGGTAATTTCATCTCGAGATCTTTATCTTAATTATATCTGCAAAAATCCTATTTCCAAAGAAGGTCACTTTCACGGAGAGCAAGGGTTAAGACTCAGACATATCTTGTGGGGGTGGCTGCTCAGACCACTGCAGACCTCAACAAATGGAAGCTAGGGTAAATGGCTAGATGCCCACAGGACAGAGAAAGTGATGAACTGAAGAACACAGCATCACCTGCATCTAAGATACTAGAGTACTTCTCAGCAGTGGGCCACACAAATGTCTGTAAGAAAAAGAATCAACTCTAAATATCTACCGAAATCAGAGCATGTGATGCCACCTTAAGAACTTTCCATTTTATTACCTCTCCGGCAACTAGGTCAGAATCCATGGTAAACAGGCAGAAATAAGAGGAGGCAGAGAAAGAACCACGGCCTCGCTCCCTCTTCCAATAGAGCTAAGAAAGACTGAATTCTAAATTCAATTTGGAATTTTAACTACTTCATAGTCAGATTATTCTAAGCATCAAAATTAGACGGTATTTTGCAATTTAAAGTGTCCATATGCATCAGCCAGGGTCCTAGCAGGAAACAGACAGCACTCAGACTGGGTTATTGAGGAAAGCTTAAAAAAAAAGACTGTTTACGATGGTGTGAGCAGGGTTCAAGGAAAGCAACAAGGAATAGTGCAGTACCTCAGGGCTTGCAACAGCAGGAAGTCATTGCTGCCCATGAAGGGGCTGGGGTAGAATTGGTTTACAAAACCTGCAGAGAGTAGCAGTTTGCCAAAGGCTGCCTAGCACGAGAGGAGGCATTAGTCGAGGGACACAGCCAACCCACTGCAGTCCAGCAGGAAGGAAACCAGCAGGGTACAGACTTCGGTTTCTCTCCTCCCACTTACCTTCCCATCTCTTGCTAATGTTTCCCATTGATCAAGTCCAAATGGAAGATAAAGGACAATGGAGTCCATTGATGCCAACCCACATGGGTTGGCCCAGAGCAAGGAAAAGTAGAGACTGGATATGGATAGGCAAATAGAAAATATCCAGTACACAATAAAATTTAAGGTGACCAGAGAAATAGAACCTACCTACGTTTTCTTCTAAATGGAAGGGAAGAGTTATCTCCACCAAGCAAGTGTAAAGGGACATTGGGAAACAGAAACAAAGTTCCTTTTATAAGGATTTCCTAAAAGTCTCATTTGTTGACTGAACCAGTATAATACATAACAGAATGTGATTATAATTTAACTACTGACCTGGTAATTTAGAGAAGTGATAAATTCTGACAGGAATGTATCAGTCTTGGTTCTGGGACTTGTTCTTCTGGACTCCTGCCTTGCACTGCTGTTTATTTTCTTATGATCTTTTGCTACAAAGACTTCTCAAACCCCCTCTTCACTTATTTTCACTCTGTTTAAGACAGGCGGCTTTTTATCATAGCTGCTTTTGCCTCTGCTATTCTACAGCAATTATTCTTTTATCTTTCAATTAAGCCTCCTTGCATTCAGTCATTTATGCATTGAATCACGCTATCTAGTGAAAGACACTTTGCTCTGTCTTTGCAACAAAACCTCGACTCTTCTTTCCATCCATCAGAGCATTGCTAAGGAATACTAAATATGTAAACTAGAAACATAGATATAACTAGTACAACATACATGTAACAGATGACAAAATAGAATGTCAACTACAGCACCAAGATAACAATTAGTGTTTTGGGTGCTGGTCTAAGTTGCAACATAGAGACTGGATATGGATAGGCAAATCCATCCATCCATGTTGGTTTCACCTTCTGATCACTCTATGTTGGTTTCAGCTTCTGACTGTCACTATGCTAAACTGAGCTCCATTTGGAAGGATGGAATGGTATAGTGGAAAAAAAATCATGATAGTAATAGTAGCTATCATTTATTGAGCCCTTATAATGGGGTAAGCACTGTGCTAAGCACTTTACATGCTTCATAACTACTCATGTTCCCTCCCTTCCATTTAAATACGAGGAATCTGAAGTTTCCTTGAGTTCAAGGATTTAGAGAAGGTTCCTTGAGTTCAAGGATTTCTAGCAGTTGGCAGAACTGAAATTGTAAGTCAGATGTGACTGAACAAAGTCTGTGCTCTCCAGCCTTTCAATCAGTATTTTCCATACATTAATTCACCTCTGTAGCTTGCTATATCTGTGACCTTAGGAAATTCACTCAACCTTCCTGTGCCTCAGTTTCCTCATATGTAAAATGAGAATGAGGATAACACCTGGTCTTCCTGTTTGCCAAAGTTACTGAGAAAATTTGTTGAATTTAAAACTGACTTGCTGGGGGGCAGTACATAAATGTTATTGTTAATTAACAGTTTTTATACCTACTATACTAGGCTATATTTGCTCATGGGCTGCCTCCCCTTAGAACAGACCTCAGAGTAACTAGTCCTTGAGGGAACCGACCCTTATCTAGCTAGTCTACCGACGACTGCAGTCCTGGTTTCTTTTTCTAGACTAGCTGGTGGCCTGGCTGCAATGCCTCGCCAGCCCAGTGATCTCTCAGACCTGTGGGTGTGCCCACTGAATCTTGCCCATACATCTCTGTGTTTCTTCTGATGCGTGTAGTCAGTCATGACTCTGGGCTCTAAGAACCTTGAGAAGGACATTCATCCTGTTCCAGAGCTTTTGGACAGGAGAGAATGACTCCTGTACAAAAATGTACTGCAAAATCTGTCCCCAAGGGCGGCAAGTATTTTTCTCAGCAGACGTTTTTTTCTGTTTCTCTTTTAAAAAAAAATAAAGTTGTCTTATTACATAACTGTAGGACACGAGTTCAAACATTAATGCTGAAAATGCAAAAGGTGCCCTACATTCAAACCTCTGTTGCCCAGAAGAAGCACCCTTTGCAACACCTAAATCCTTTAACTCTTTCATCCCTCTGCTACATGAACATTACAAAGTTCTATTGATCCGTAACTTCTTGGTGACGTCATGTGAAACATAAAATACCCCAAGAAACCTCAACTCCTAGAAATCTGCCTGGCTTGATTGCAAAAGCAAAAGAATTCGAGAATTTTATAGGCACTAACTCAATTTTCATTATTTTCTTATCATTCATAAGTCAAAGATTTTCTTTGTACAAACAATTAAGCACAAAAATTGACTCCCCGAATCTATTCTATGAACTAGGCACGGTAGATTGATTCTGTTTGTCAGTTAAATATGAACATCTTATTTAAAATAACTCCATTTTGATATATGTTTTCTAGAATACACATATAAATTTCACATTCATGGAAATGGGCTAATTCCATCCTCTTTTGACTAATGAATATCACAGGCATTAGGGGCAATTGTATCTTTCATCATTTCAACTAATATTTATGAGGCACTACAGTGCTGTAGATACTGAGGCATAATTCTGAGGTTTAAATCCTAGTTTCTATTTCTCAAGAGAAGAAAGAAGGGCTGTGAACAGGTAGATTTGAAGAACTGTATATGAAGAGATATGGGTTATACCCTGATATTAGCACCTGAAAAAATTATTCTAAACCCATCAACTAAAGAGGCAAGAATTCCTGACTTGCCTAAGCAGGAATGTGGGTTTGTGGAGTTTTTTCTGTAATTCCAAAAAAAATTTTACATCTTCCACATACTAATTCACCCTGGACAACTTTACTTGAGTCTGTGTCCTCCTCCATAAAAAGAGAATAATTATCTCCACCTCGCAAAGTTTTTGTAAGGACATGTGTACAATGTCCGGCATAGTGACTGGCAAGTAATAGTTGCTTTTTTTAAAAGGCAGCTATTGTTGTTATTATTCTCATCATTACCATGATGGTGAGCTTTTTCTACGTGTGATTTTTATATTTTCAAATATCTTATTAAACTTGCAGTATATTTTGATCCATGCAATATATCCAAATGCATTTAATGACAGGCTATGTCAAAAGGCAACTCTGGTATAGTTTTTGTCTTTTAGAAAAATGCTGTTCAGAATCAATGTATCATAGAAATTAAAAGCCCAACTTGAGATATTATTGTGTCATAGTCCATTGCTTGAGAACAGAACCATCCATCCTCCACGGACAGGTCTGCGCTTGGTACAGATGGGTTGCACTAGATTTGTATGTGCTATAAGTTTTGTTATACTTGAAATGGTTAATTAGAGGAAGTAGGGGAATCTGAAATGTCACAGCAAGTTCCTCTTGGCCCACTCTCATGTTTCATGAATTCTTTTGCTGAACCCATCTGGATTAAGCAGTGACCCAATCCAAACAAATTGCTTTTGTGCCTCTTATCTCCTATACCTATTTATGTTCCAATACATCTGCATGGTGTGGCTCAGTAAGATCCATTAAGTCCTTGGGCAGTGTTTATGGCTAATTTTTTTCTTCTTTGAGGCTCTGATCTCTCACAATAATGTGACAGAAAACTACTGTGCAAGAGTAAGTAAAATACTTTTTTAGAAGAAAGGGAAAGAAGTATAACATATACAATTTCAATCTGGGAATTCCCTGAGCAACCTTTTGGATGAGAGACAATCATTTCTTGTAGATTTTAGGTAAAGATATAATTTATCTTTATTTGCAGACACAAAACTCTAAGAAAACATTACTTGCCATCAATGCCTCTGGCTTTAAAAATATTTATGAGGTTGAAATAGTTACCTGGAGGCAGACATTTCATTTCAATGTCATAGGTCAGGCACATTGGCTAACACCCCAGATAATATTGATGTACCTTCAAATTTTAAAATAATATTTATACCATTTATTTATTTATTCACATATAGAGCACCCATCCTGAAGTATCTGGGACACTGAACAAGGTTTACATAAATCCAACTGTTTTTTCCTCTGGGCCATTTGGCTCAGTCTGGTAGACCATAAATATTCAATAATACTTTACAATGACAAAGCATCTTTTATGCAAACATCTCTAAGCACATTATTCACTAATATTACAATCTCCTTTTTAACCTACTGGTAAAGTCACGGAAACTAATTGACTTTCTTCAAGGTCCCAGCACAAATTGTTTATTTTGTATATTAGAGTCCAGGTGTTCCGATTCTAGTTATAACTAAAGGGAGAAACAAACAAACACATTTTTTAGGTGCTTAAGCTGATGACCTACACTAAATATTTCTAAATTGAATCTATTAGGCAAGACGTCTTCCTTAAGATGTTAAATGTTGTGATGCATCCAACTGAGTTTTATAACTTTTGTTCTCATTTGCCTAAGGCCAGTTACCATTTTCAGAGCCCCAAGAATGACCTAGTTTAATTGAATCCTGTTTCAAACACTTAAACTTTCATACTCTAATCAAATCAGGTTTCTAAATAGAAAAAGTTGGAACAAGAAAATAAAACTTGTCGTGGCAAGGTGCTATTGACGTAATAGCAGAGCTGTACCAGAATATTCATGCAAATTAAAAAGCTAAACAGTTACTGTGAGATTTGGGCAAGTTTCAAAGAGTTAATGCTACCCAAGCAAAAGGAAATATTTTTAATTATTTATTTTACCTCTTCCCTCAAATATTAAATGCAGGTTACATATAGATAATTAATAAAATACCAAACAATGGGATATTTTTTAATCACCCACAATTTTGTCTGTGACACCTATAGAAACACACTACAAAACCTACCTCCAAGCTCAGGGAGCATAACTGACTGAGCCTTCAGCCACTGAGCACTGAAACACGTCACAGCATTTCTACTGACACCACAGTTCCCCAGGCTGATCTCAGTCAATGCTGAGTGTGGCAAAGCTAAGAAAGTAGGCCTGTTCCTGGAGGATGTGCGACTCTTCTGACAGGTGACTTTGGATCAAGGACTCTCCAAAGATCTTGATGAACTTCCCTTTGAATTGCACTGTAGTCTAAATGGTTCACCCCAACTCCCTTTCTTCCTTTACTCTCTCCTTCGCTTGTCAGACATGCATGATAGCCTTTCCTGGCTCCCTCCCCATTTTCCCTGATGTTCATTTCCCTGAATAAATTTCTTGCACGTTCAATATCATCTTGGTATCTGTTTCTCAGAGGATCCAAACTAACATGCCACCTGATGGCAACAATGATGAAGACGATGAGAAGGATGATGATGATGATGATAACGGTGGTGGTAATAGTGGTGATAAAAATTATGATGATAAAGCTTAGCATTTATTGAAGTCCTGTTTTAAAAGCCAAGCCCTGTGTTAAGAGACTGCCTAAATTATTTTATGCTGCCAATAAACTCCAATAAACTGCCAATAGGTGTTACTAACCTGAGAAAAGTAAGCCTTAAAGATACTAAACAAGAACAAGACCGCATTACTTTTGAATATAAGAAGTCAAATTTGGAATTTTGGTTTTCTTATTTGAAATTTTGGTCTTCAATAGAGTGTAGAATCACTGGTACTAAAAACCATCAGTTTATATTACCTCTCTGTATTAGTATTTTGCAGTATAATCGTCCAGTTGTTTTTCTGGATAGTTATTCTATAATTACAGTTAACTCAAAACACAGAAGTAATAAGTAAAACCTATTTTACAAGAAATTGAACTGTGATCTTATTTTGGGTTTTGTCGATTTTTTTCCTTAGACTTGGGGAAAATATTTGCTTCTTTGTTACATGGGTATTGCATACATAATGGTGGGAGTTGAGCTTCTAGTGTACCCATCAACCAAATATTGAAGATTGCACCCAATAGGTAATTTTTTAACCCTTATCCCACCCCACCTCCCAGAAATTGAATTTTTACTTGAAGCTTTTGGTTCTTCTAAAATTTGCAGTTATCAACTTCACTTTGATTGTATAGACCTAATACAATCATTCGAATACTATTAGTAAACTTATTCTAATAAAGTATTTTCAGATTTGTATCATATATCAAGAGCCACTATATCAACTCTGTATAGTTTGGAGGAATTTTTCCAGATCATTAAAACAGACAAAGGTCAAGCAAATAAGCCAAGACCAAGCAACTTGGACAATTGATATCATTAAAGCATCTAAAATAACAATGCCTAGTCTCCAGTTTTAGAATTTATTGGCACTATTAAATAGACCACTTAATAATAAACCAATGGGCTTTTTCAAAATGAAAAAATTGGTACAATGAAATGCACTTAAAAAGATTTACATCCCATAGCATAGCATATTTCTAAGAAGGAACATTGGCTTGGAACTTGTAGCAGCTTATTAAATTAAGAACAGAACTCTGGTGGAAGCAATGCCATTTAGGATAATTTGAGGTTCCTTTGACTCAAAAATAAATTGACTTTCCTGAAGGTACCTCGGGAATTATTGGGTCGGTCTTTAGTCCTGGCAGATTTCTTCTGGTGTATCAACATGGCTCCCTGAATGCAGTTTTCTGAAATTTTCATGCTAAACACTGATAAAAGTAGCTACATATGGTTAATCCTGTATATCTATTGTCAGCATAAAGAAGGGTTCCATCGGTAATGATCAAGAAGACCTAGTTAGATTTGCTTGAAAACCTGGCTTTGCCACGTCAAAACACATTTAAAAACCACCAGACTAGAAATGTTCTAAAGTTATTTCTCAGTCATTCTAAGGTTCTGTAAGAATGTCAGTTCTGTGTGGGTTTCCCCTGAGACTTTTCAATTCTTCTACAGAACTTAATCCAGACATTGCAACCTTGCTCATCTTTGCTTCTCTTCTTGTTTCCCTCTATCACCCTCTTTCAAGCATTCTCTTTCATTATGACTTTCACCATCAGCTGTGGTTTTCTAACAGAAAATCCAACCTGAAATGGAGACAGAAATTTTCAGTTGCCTCCCAGACAATTTTCTATAAATACCCTAAGGAATCTCAAATGAAATTGAAGCTGTTAAATTTCGACCACACAACCTCCAAGTCTGCTCCTTCTCTAGTGTTTTACTTCTCTTCATGGCATCCTCAGCCAGCCAGTTACCTAAACCATAATCACAAAAGTCACCTTAGTCTTCCTCCTATTTCCTTTATGCCCTAAATTGCATTCATGAACATATCCTTTTGGTTTTGCCTCAATGTTTTTTTACTCTTTTTTTCTCCATTCTGTTCCTGACACCCAAATTCAGGTCTTCATCATCATCTGCCTCATCTATGGCAATAACCCGACAACTTTTCCCCAGCTCCGTATCTCCTTCTTTCGGTTTATTCTCCACACTGCCATCAAAACTCTTTCAAATATACAGACCTGACTGTATTACACCCTTTGACTAAGTATATTTTATGGCTGTCAAATAGCTAATGCACATGATGCTAATACTAATTCCTTAGCCTAGCAGTTTACGTGCATCACAACATAAGGCTTCAGGTTCCGCCATTAACCCTGTCATCAGAAAACACAGCCTATGGCAGGCTTTATCAAAGCATGAGCAATCTACAAAACAATCATATAGGCACTTACAAAAAATATAAATTCCTGGCCCTCATCTGTGAATACTGTTGTTATATTTTCATATGAGGCCCCCAATCTACATTTTAACTAGAACTCCAAGTGATTCGAATACATTCTAAAGTATTAGAATTCTAACTCATGTGCCTACTTAACTGTACATGACTACACCATTCCAAAAATACAACAAAAGTATTTATACTTTTATGTCTCATGTCAAAATATTTTTTCTGCTGATATGCCCTTTCTTGTGTCTTTTCCTGAAAACAAAACAGAAAACATGTCTTCATTAAACCCAATTTAGATACCCCAAGTAATCTCACACACTTTATTATTATTATTTTGAGATAGAGTCTCTCTCTGTTGACCAGGCTGGAAGCTGGAGTGCAATGGCATGATCTTGGTTCGCTGCAACCTCTGCCTTTCGGGTTTACTAGATTCTCCTGTCTCAGCCTCCCAAGTAGCTGGGATTACAGGAGCACACCACCATACCTGGCTAATTTTTTCTGTATTTTTAATAGAGATGGGGTTTCACTATGTTAGACAGACTGGTCTTGAACTCCTGACCTCGTGATCTGCCTGCCTCAGCCTCCCAAAGTGCTGGGATTATAGGCATGAGCCACCACATCTGGCCTCACACACTTTATTCTTATTTCCCCATCCTGCCCACCTTTGCCGCAAAACACCCTTTTGTCTGCTCTATTGTTGGGGCTGTCACATCCTACTGTAGTCATGTACCTGCCTCTCTCCCCATCCAGAATGTCAGATTCAAGTGATCATTTTGTTCACCTTTATACTCCCAGGCTCTAGTACCCACAGTAGATAAATTTCTAATTGGGATTAACTACTAGCTACATAAAAAATAAAATGTAATTTAATTATTCATTTCATGCTAGGGAAGCCAGGTCTCCAAATACAACATGAGACAGAACTTTAAATTCTAGAGAACTTAATCCAGACATTGCAATCTTGCTCGTCTTTGCAGATGCGGATCTTTGGGATAGAACTTTTCTGAATCTTCTTACGTAATTTTCTCCAAGCATGAGAAAAGTCATCCAGCAACAAGCCAACCACATCATAGCTTTAGTATGGTGGTATCTGGTCTTTATTTCAGCCATGGAAAGAGTAGTAGGATGACCCTAGGGGGATATTTGGTCTCAGCTGTATAATATCTATGCTGAGAACCTCTCAGTTCTCCCTTCATCAAACCACTTGGGAACAAGAATTTATGTGTGCCTACATTTGCCAAGTTCTCAGCACTATAAGGAACCAAAAGATGCACTAGAGTCCCCATTACCTCCATTACTGTATCCTGCTCTTCACACAAACGCAATAGGGAACGAGCAAAGCCCCTTTGTAATATTTCTCTCTGTGAAAGAATCTTAGTCTCCCACACTGTTACAGAGTGGCTGATGTGCAGCCCTAACCTGTGTCTGCAATCTAGTCCTGGATAATAACTTAAAAGATAAATGAAGTAATGGACCATCAAGAGAAAATGTTGCTTTTCCAAAGATCCCCAAGTATGCATCTGCATGATGGACTACAATGACTCCAAGGAAGATTACTGTCTTTAGAGTAAATAATATGCTTTTTTCCCCAAGTCTCAAAGCCTGTATTTAAATGATTATTCATAGGTGTTGTGGGAGACGTTAAGGCTGAGCTTGGCAATTCCCAACGTAAAAATGGGTAATGTTTCAAAAACCTTGTTTATGAGTCACCTGCCCAGAAACTCACCATTGCCTCTTACATTATGTTTCAAATTCCCAGGCAAACCCCCAAATCTATTTATCCTCATTACACACCTGAAGGGTATTTAGTGACACCTACCCCCGTTTACAGCATTGTTCCATTGGGAAAATGTCCTCTCAGTTCCCAGTCAAATGGCATGCAAATACATTTCTACCTGCATTTGGAGGGGCATGGGGCATGGGGAAAGATGAAATAATGAGAGGTGAATTTGATCATATATTCCCAGAAATCAGAATTCTGTTCATCTTATACATACATTTTTAAATGCCTGTCTCTAAATGATTATTGTTCACTAGGAGCAAAGAATTGCAGCCTCCACTATCAAGAGAGAGATTTTCAGAGTTTGGAAGTGGCTCCTACCCTCTCTTTGTTACCTTGATGAAATATAAACACGATTATAAGAAGATTTCACATTGAATCAGAAACTTCCAACCTCTTGTCTGTATGTTCCATTTTTCCTTTAACTCCATTAAGTGCATATTGTAATTAGTATACATTTTAAATAGGTTTTAAATGGGTGCATCATATGAAATATTTTCCTATTTTGAAGTAATTTAAAGCCAAATAAATTTACAGTTTTGAAATATAAAATAAGCTCTTTCAGATTTAAAAAAAACTTTTTTCTATTATTAAAATCTAAAGGATTTTTAAAATCTCATTTATTTTGTCAATTGGTTCTGCTTAACATTCTTCAGCTCAGTCCACTCTCAATTATCCACGCTAAGGAAGGGGGATCAGTGGCCTGGATAATCTAAAACAGCAGACGATTTTAAAAGCCCTTGTATTTGGCCTGGGCATACTTTACAATCAAATTCTGATTATCCACGCTAATGAAAGGAAGAGCAGGCACCTTGAGAAAGATCCAAAGCCAATATAGATCTGCTCGTCTGGTTGAGGGTGCCCCAAGGAAGAGGGCCACATAGTAGAACAGAAGGAAAACAGCAGGGCCCCAGCTGCTGCTGACGGCACCACCCACGACATGCAAAATACAAACACACAGCTGCAACAGTCATATCAACACCTCTCATGATGTTAGTCCTCTTTAGATACATGGAGTTATGTTCAAACGCCCCCAGGTAAAAAGGCATATTATCCATGCTGTTCCAAATTGTTAATATAATGTTTGTTCGTATATACTAAAAACCTCTTTTAGGGGTTCTCTTCACCCCATCAGTCATCGAGCCCTTTACTACCACTGCCAAGTTCACAGTAACACACTTGGGAGAGTAGCATAAAAGATGAAAGAGGCAGTGTGCTGGAGTAGCTCAAGCTCCAGCCTGGAAGTGAGAAAGGCTGGATCTTTGTCATCTTTTGATCTCTGTTGATGCCAATAGTCATGTATAGTCAAGCAAAGGGAACAGCATGTGCAAAGGTACAGAGGCATGAAGGTCATGGCACATTTAGCAAATTCCATGTGCTTTATTTTGGTCAAAGAGTAGGATACAAATAGAGAAGAAGCAAGAGGTGAAACTGGAGTTGCAGTCAGAGAGAAAATTGCAGGGTTTTCTTCTGCTATTCAAAAAGTTCAGAAATTATCCTGTAGAAGGTCAGAAGACATTTCAAGTTTTTTAACAATTGTTGACATTTATTGAACAGTTAAGATTTGCACAGCATTGTTCTATGCATTTGTTACTTATGAACACATTTATATTTACAATGATCCCAAGATAAGCACTATCACCGTTCTCATTTTACAAATAAGGAAACTGAGGCCTGCAAAGCTTAGATATCTTCCAAGATCATACAATTGATAAGTGGAGTCAGGGTTTAAATCCAGTCTGTTTGATTTCAGAACTCATCCTCTCTCTCTGAAAATGGAATAATGTGGTCAGATTTGTAAAAGACCATGCTAGAAGTAATATGCAAGAGAAATTGGAGGAGAGTGGAGAGGACAGAAGGAGACTTTAAGAAGATAAGAAATGCTAAGTTCCAGAAGTAAAGGAAAGGTAGTAGCAATGAAGAAGATGGGTATAATCAAGAGGTTTAGAGGAGATAGAATAAAAAGGAATTGGTAAAATGAAGGAGTAAGAGGAACAGTCTAGCTTATTTCTGGTTTGGGCACTTGTGTGACGGTCTAATAATTTTTAAAGATTCATTTAACCTTGTGCACCAGTGAACTTAGCTAGGAAGCAACACCTACCAGATGGGCAAGCCGAGGAAGGAACAGCACAACCAACACCTTTTTTTCCTCCAGTACAAGGCTGGCACATATTTATTCAAGTAAACAAATGTCCTCTCTTAACTAATTTAGTAATGACAAAAAAATTCATGTATGACTGTGTGGTCCAACAGATAGAACCCCTACACCAAACAAATAATTAAGATACAGTTATTTTTATCTGGTTTCTCAAAGTTAAATATATTGGCTCACATTTAGCTTTCTGTGTAACATCCTTGTGCACTGTAGAAACACAGATAAGGGAGAGAGGGAACAGGAAGAGGAGAAAGGATGGAGAGAAATGTTATAGCTTATCAAGATATTTCTAAGTGTGTTAAGAAAACCACAACCATTTACAGAATGCTCTTACCAGAGAAATAAGTGTATAGGTACATGTATGTCTACAGATACATAGAAAAATACTGAAAATATACATATTCTAAAATTTTAAATATCTACTGGCTAATTATTTTATTTTTGGCTTGTTTGTGTCTTTTAAATGTTCTAAAATTATCTTGTATTCCTTTCATAATACAAAAAATATTTCTAAACATATGTGACTAGCACCCACTCTACTCAGAACCTTGCTGATACAAAAGAATATACAGCCAGACGCGGTGGCTCACGCCTGTAATCCCAGCACTTTAGGAGGTCAAGGCAGGCAGATCATTTGAGGTCAGGAGTTCAAGACCAGCCTGGCCAACATGGTGAAACCCCGTCTCTACTAAAAATACAAAGATTAGCCAGACCTGGTGGCAGGTGCCTTAATCCCAGCTACTCAGGAGACTGAGGCAGGAGAATTGCTTGAACCTGGGAGGCAGAGGTTGTGGTGAGCCTAGATCGTGCCACTTCACTCCAGCCTGGGCGACAGAGTAAGACTCCATCTCAAAATAAATAAATAAATAAACCTTTCCAAAAAAAAAAGAATATACAAGCAGGCAGACCGACTCTTATCAATAAATAACTTACATATACACATAGGGAGGGCAGCAGATACCTTTCAGCACTGCCCATGAAGCCAGCTGAGGTACAGGAAAACTTAGTAGATGCAGAATCTGTGTTCAGGAATTGAGGGAGGTAATAAATTATGAAAAATGCAAATGGATTGGATCAGCTGACCTCAAAAGCAGATGATGAGACATGTTTTCTTTCTCGGTCATTGTCACCTCCCCCTACTATGACTTTTCTCACAGTAACCGAATATTTTGCTTTCTCTTGTTATACCGTCTGAAATTCTATTAATTCCACATTAGCTCATTTTCTTAGTCCATTCTGGCTGGTATAGCAGAATGCCATAGGCTGACTGGCTTATAAAGAACAGAAATGGTTCAACTCAAACTTATGAGTGAGAACATGTGGTGTTTGGTTTTCTGTTCCTCTGTTAGTTTGCTGAAGATGATGGTTTCCAGCTTCATCCATGTCCCTGAAAAGGACATGAACTCATCCTTTTTTATGGCTGCATAGTAGTCCATGGTGTGTATGTGCCACATTTTCTTTATCCAGTCTATCATTCATGGGCATTTGGATTGGTTCCAAGTCTTTGCTTTTGTAAATAGTGCTGCAATAAACATACATGTGCATGTGTCTTTACAGTAGAATGATTTATAATCCTTTGAGTATATACCCAATAATGAGATTGCTGGGTTTAATGGTATTTCTGGTTCTAGATCCTTGAGGAATCACCATGCTGTCTTCAGAGAGGGGAATATCACACACTGGGGCCTGTCACAAGGTGTGGGGGAAGGGGAAGGAGAACATTAGGACAAATACCTAATGCATGCGGGCTTAAAACCTAGATGACAAGTTGATAGGTGCAGCAAACCACCATGGCACATGTATACCCGGCACATGTAACCTGCACGTTAATCACATGTATCCCAGAAGTTAAAGTAAGATTTAAAAAAAAGAAAAAAAGAAAAGAAATTTATTCCTCACAGTTCTAGAGGCTGGAAGTCTAAGATCAAGGTGCCACTACAGTCAAGTTCTGGTGAAGATGCCTTCCTGGTTGATAGATGGCTGACTTCTTTCTGCATTCCCACATGGCTGGGATCTCTTTTATTTAATATGAGGCAGAATTCCCATTCGTGAGGGCTCTGCCTTCCTGACTGTATTAGTCTGCTTTCATGCTGCTGATAAAGACATACCCAAGACTCGGTAATTTATAAAGAAAAGGAAGTTTAATGGACTCACAGTTTTATATGGCTGCAGAAGCCTCACAATCATGGCAAAAGGTGAAAGGTACATCTTACATGGTGGCAGGCAAGAGAGAATGAGAACAAAGTGAAAAGGGAAACCCCTTATCAAACCACCAGACCTTGTGAGACTTACTCATTACCACGAGAACAGTATGGGGGAAACTGCCCCCATGATTCAATTATCTCCTATCAGGTCCCTCACACAACATGTGGGAATTATGGGATCTCCAATTCAAGGTAAGATTTGGGTGGGGACACAACCAAACCATATCACTGATTAATCACCTCCCAAAGGCCCCACCTCCAAATACCATCACATATGGGGATTAGTGTTTCAACCTATGAATTTGAGGGGAACACACACATTTAGTCTATAGCACTCATCTTCTTCATTAAAAAGCACAGGACTAGAAAACTTCTAGAAGTTGGATATATTAGTGATGACAAGGAGGATGATAATGGTAAAAGGGGGCAATTCATTCATTAACTTTGCATAGAACCTCATGATTTATGAAGCACTTTCAAATATTAATGCATGTTAATAAAGACTTCTACATAAGTTAATATTATATTAAAGTCTTTAAATATTTCCAATTCAAGGTGGGGAATACAGTGAACATATTTAATTCCTTTTCTTCTCACAACCCCATTGAAATAACAGTAAATAAGAGAAGGAATCCACAACTGAGCTGAAAACAAACAAACAAAAAAGGTCCCAATAGAACAAAACATTTACTAAAGTACTTTTCTGGGCCAACCAATTCAGACAGAAGTCCAGGCCTCAGAGCAATCATTATGGTAATTAAAGGATTATCTTATAGCTTGTTTGATGGGTTTTTCTTCTCCATAAACAGGGTCATTGGTTCTGCCTTTACCCCATGTTGAAGTCCTAAGAAATGCTTCATAAAAGTGAGACGTGGGACTGGGGAGGACTCCTATCATGGGTACTGAGGCCATAGAAAAAAAGCAGAACAAACTCTAGAGCTAAAAACATGAACTTGAAAGGACATGCAGAAAGGAAACACAAAAGTTAAAATCAAGCACACTCCTCCTTAAAGTCCTTGCTATATGGCAGTTATCAAGGTCTAAATTTTGGCTGTTTCCACTCACACGCATAATCTTTTGTGAGACAACTGACTGTCAATAGATCCCACCAACTTATATAGAACTCTGTTTTCTTATAGAGCCAACCCTGACTCAGTTCATAGAACTATCTAACTTCAAAGGAAGCCTATATCAGTTACTGATATTAATCAAGATAACCATTCATTCATAAACATCATATGGCATTTGACAAAAAACAAGTAACCCGAAAGATAAGGACCAAAATTCTTTGATACACACAAAAAAGAGAAATTAATTTTAAAAGTTTTCATTGTAAATTGGTCATTTATAATTATGTATATTAACACAGTATGAAGTGATGTTATTATTTATGAATACGAATTTTAAAAATTAAATCAAGCTGGCTAACATATTCATCACCTCAAATACTTAACATTTTTATGGTGGGATCATTTGAAATTTATTTTCTTAACAAATTTGAAACATACTATATTATTAACTACATAGTTAATAATTTTTTGAGATGCAATAGATCTCAAAAAAATTTTTTTTTTCTCCTATCTGACTGAGGATTTTTACCCTCTGATCATTATCTCCCAAGATTTCCCCCACCCGCTAGCTATGTAACCACTATTCTCTTCTCTGCTTCTATGAGTTTGATTGTTTTAGATTCTACATGTAAGTGAGAACATGCAGTATTTTCTTTCTGTGCCTGTCTTATTTCACTTAGCATAATGTCCTCCAGGCTCGTCCACATTGTCTCAAAGGACAGAATTTCCTTTTTTTTAAGGCTGAATAGTTTTCCATTGTGTATATATTCCACATACTCTTTATCCATTCATTTGTTTATGGACACTTAAAATTGATTCCAATATAGATATTGTGAATAGTGCTGAAATGAATATGGAAATATAGACATCTCTTTTACAAACTGATTTCAAGTCTTTGGGGTAAATACCCAGATGTGAGATTGCTGGATCAGGAACTTAATTTTTTAAATTAGCATTATTAAAGAGATTTGAGAGGTGACAACATCCAGAAAATAAAATATGTCTCCTGAAACAGAAGCAATTAAATAATTCATTCCTAAAAATTAGAAATATGAGTGCCAAAAATAAATATTCAATAGAGGAATTGAAAAATAGAATGAATTCAGCTAAAGTCCAAACACAGTTAAAGTATCGTCATTTGGAATAAAAAGTTGAAGAAATTAATCAAGATCCAAAGAAGCACAAAATGTAAGAAAAAGGTCTCCAACATTCATCCAATGAAATTTTTTAAAAAGAGAGAGAGATCAGCATTAGGAATTTGCAAGTGAGAAACTGGAGACTTAGAGAAGTTAAATAATTAAACTGTCTAGTAGTCTATAAACAGAGTCCAATATATTTTAGATGTGTCCCCCTCCTAAGCCCAAGGTTGAAATTCAATCAATACATCTAAATGTGGCCTCAGTAGTTGTGTATGGCTGACGTCCACTCTGACCGGTCAATCCAAATGTCAGTCTAGTCTATGCCTACTATTTATAGTTGGCATCTGATTGGTGAGCATGGCGAGTATATTTGTTGATTAATATTTGAATATCATCCCTCTCTAAGCCTGTACTCTTCCAATGATGCCTACATCATTAATTTCATGGTACAATGAAAAAGGAGGGCAATATTTGATATTTTTGTGAATTTCAAATTTGAAACTGGGGGAAAGAAATAAGAATGGTTTCTGTCATGTCAACTTTTAAGCTATGATAAATTTCATGGGTAAATGCCCACTTCTCTGCTCCCTGTTTCCTTACATACCAAGAAATAAATGACCATGCTTTAAGTCTGCTTCCCTTCCTTCTTTCTTAGGTGGTCCAGACAAGGAGCATATCTGTCTGGATATTCCTCTTCTTGAAGAGTACCAAGAGCAGCCAAGAGATCAAGTCTCAGACTGCGATGTTTAATCCATGGGATTTGGCAGAAAATAGAGACTAAGACACACAGTTAAAATCCGTTGAGTGAAGAAAGCAATCAGGAAGTGGTCTTAGAGAAATATGGGGCTTGTGCTGACATTTACAACGAGTAGATGAAGTGTGTCTCCAGCTTAGGTTTGTGTGAATCAGTTGAGTTTTTTTAAAAAGAGGACCAAAGAAAAAACAGCCTATATAGAAACACCATAAACTCAACTTATAACCAAAAAATACGGCTGCCATGTTCTTTTTCCAATTTTTTAAGGGAACACACACATGCGCACACACATACACACATACACACACACACAAATGTCTTAACTACAAGAATCCACCTTTAACGTATGGCAAATAGAGATGGCCAAAGTCTGAGGCAATCCCCAATTTCTGCCGACATAAAACCAAAGTCAAACTTAAAATCAACTGTTATATTAGAGTAATATCAAGGATTCACAATGGCATTCATAAAACTGAGAACTTTGGCTCCTTAAAAACCACAAACTCAGATCCCACTAGGAAGCATTAACAGAGTAGTTTAGACTTTGCTTAGGATTTGTGGGATTTTGCAAAGCATGTTCGCTCCTTAAGAGCCTTCCCTGAAATCACCGGGAGTTAGAAGCTCATAAGAACTGTAGAATTGGGTCCTCAATGTCATTTTTATATCTCCTCCGTGGCCTACCATCAAAGTAAACAAAATGCCACGGAGCTACCTGATGTTTTTGCACCTCACGTTCCCTCCAGCCAAACACAGAGGACAGAGTCAGCTTCACAAGGGGTTAAAAATCATGGGAATTTTTCTCTACTTAAAAACATTGCGGGAGACTCACTTCTGTATGTACGATGATTTTTTGCACTTTCTTCCCTGCCTCTTAGTCTAACAAATACATTTTATAGGTTTTACACGGTTCTTTACAACTCACCTAAAACACATAATTTTCCTCCTGTTTATACCATTTATTATTTATTTATTAGATTCGTATTGTGCTTTCTTCCAAAAGGCTCAAGGCACCATGCAGTCAACTCTTATGTAATAACATTAAACTCTTCTATAAGACCATAAACAGTGAAATAGCCAGAGGAGAGGAAGAAAGGATCTGAACAAGGACAGGACAAAGGAAAGGCCGTGATTCCGGCAAAATACGCAACCAAGTAGTCAATGTGTTAGGAGACCTGGTGATAAGGCCCAGTCCCTGCCCCTCTCAGTGGGGCCCACCTGCAAAGACCCTGACAGTATTTCCTATATGGAGACAAAATATCTCCATTTTCGCAGTGAGGGTGAGAGAGAGTATGCTAGTTATTCTTCAGGGATTTCAAGAGAGTATCTGAAAACAAATATACCTATACGGACAACTGTATTTTGAAATACAGAGACAGCAGAAAGAGATACGTGGTAATGTTTTATAACAAATCTTTAAAAGTGTTAGATTTTTTTACAAATACAATTCAGGCTCAGTCCTCAGCTCTGCTGAGTGTCTCCTGACTTCCAATGCATCTATAGACCTTCCAAGGCCAGGGCAGCACAAAACTGCAAAGATTATCAAAATCAAAAAGAGACAGGCTGTTCTCGGCTTTAAATCCAAGCCATGCTGATTTGATAAAGCCACGAGTGAACTTCCTGCACTGTAATCCAGTCGATGGTGGGAGAAATGGTTAAACAGTAACTCTCCTGGCAACTGCTGGTGAAGTAGTCAAGCATGAGCAAGGAGGGAATAGATTCTAACTAGCAGTCCAAACAAGAAATGACCATTCCCACTAAATGGAGTAGACAGTGTAACTCTCCTTCTCTCAGAGTGCAAGAGAATACAGCCAGGAGAAAGAAAAATAATAATAGTATTGGCATTAATATTAGTATTTGGTGAGCACTACATGGGGGCACTCTTATACCACAGTTACATATGTTTACCTCTTCAGTCCCTAGAACCAATCTACAGAGAGAGTATGACTATGTTTCAAATTTCACAAATAAGAAAACTGAGGCTTAAATATATTATTTGCCCAAAGTCACTCTGCTAGTAAGTGCTTGAGCTAAAATTCACACACAGCACAAAAGGATCAGGAAGAGCTCCTAGGGTGGAAAGCAAGCAAGCATGCAAAAGTTATGCTGTGAGTTGACAAAGATAGCAGGCTGATGGCTCTTGGCAGAGCATGATGGATCAAGTACCCTACCTAGTAAACTATAGATAGTTAACAGCAGGTTAGAGGCCACAAATAAAGACCTCAAAATATGGCAGAAGCAAGCCTAAGTCCGAAGAGCATAGGACAAACTGGCTCCAAGCAGACAGAAGAGATGCAACAGTATTGAGATCATGTGAAAAGAGGAGCTCAGAATGGGCCAGTTAATGTTACCTCCAGGTCCTAAGTGGGCAGGAACTGAAAGTTAGTAGTTGAAACCCACTCTATTGTCTTGTATAACTAACTGCATATTTATGCCAAGTTAACTGTAGAGTTCCACAGTGAATCATTCTTTGTAATCCTTTTGTGATCCTCCCAGATATGAATATGATGCATCGAGCACTTACTAAATGCCAAGTACTTAACACACATTATCTTATTTAAACCTCATAGCTGTGCTACACAGGAGACACCATAATAATCTCCATCTTACAGGTGAGGAGGCACAGAGAAGATGAGTCATTTGGACAAAGTCACAAATCTAGTAAAAGGAGAGATGGAATCCAAGTCTAAAGAGTCTTCCCCCAAAACTCATCTTAATAATCACCAATGCCATGTTGCTTCTAGAATCTGATTCTATTTACACCATTCTGGTGCTCTACCATGCTTTCTTGGATTTTTCCGACCTCTCTTTTGAGACGGAAACTAACAAAGATCATTGGTTTTGTTTTTATTCCCAGAGGGTCAGCCTATTCAGTCACCCTCTACAACAAAGTGGAAATTATCTGGAAGAAGATGAAAGAAGATTCCATGTAGCGAAAAAGGTGGCATGGAATCTGAGCCAACCAGGACACTGTCAGACGTTCCTTTAAAAGAGCCTTGTATCACAGATCATATATGTGCAATAATATACATAATCCCCCAGTGGGAGATGTCTTCTACATGGCAGTTATCACAACTGTGTAGTAGAGATTCCTCCTTCCCATTCTAGAGGATGGGGAAATAGCAATTGAAGCTAGGAATCACAGGCAGCATGGGTTGTACCAGGATCAACTTGTCCTGTTTCTTTGTCTAGAAAGATCTCCCCATATTCAAATGGCAGTCTCCTCCTCATACCTTAAGTTTAGACGGAATGATGCTAGTTCACAAAGATCCTCCTTGATGACCCATCCTGAAGAACTGGTTTTCACGTGACCCTTTCCCACAACATCCTATTATCACCATAGCACTTACCATAGCAGTCATTATTTCATTGATTGATTGACTTGTTTTTCTCGGTGTATAAGTTTTCTAGGGGTGCTGTAACAAAGTGCCACAAAATGAAAGGCTTGAACAACAGAAATGTATTCTCTCACAGTTCTAGAGGCTGGAGTTCCAAAATCAAGGTGTCAGCAGGCTCATGGACCCCCAAGTCTCTAGGTAAAATCCCTCTTGCCTCTTTCTAATTTCTAGTGGCGACTATTGCTCCTTAGCTTACTGTAACATTCCAATCTCGCTCTCACACACGGTGTTCTCCTTGTCTCTTTGTCCAAATTTTCTTCTTTCAAATTTCCAAATTTCTCAGTGTCCAAATTTCCTTCTTCTTAGGACACCGGTCATATTGGATTGCATATCTGCCCTACTCCAGTATGATCTCATCTTAACTTGGCTAATTACATCCTCCAGTGGCCAATTCTGGCTTCTAGAACTGTAAGAGGATAAATTTATGTTGTTTAAGCCCCACAGTTTATGATATTTTATTATGGCAATCCTAGGAAGCTACCACAATAACTCACTTTGCTTTGTTTAATCCAGGGTTTCATATACTTATTTGACCAAATAAATATTTTCTCCATGGTAGCTATTAACAATCTCTAACTCCCTTTGTGGGGGGGGGGGAGGGGGGACATACGTGTTTTAGAAAAGTAAAGCTCATCTTCCTATTTCACAGATGAAGAAACTGAGACTCAAGGAGGACAAAGAATTCACACACTTGTGTGTGGTAGGATGAGGATCAGAACTCGGGCTCCACAGGCACTCTGGGTGCTCTTCACCATTTGCTTCTATTTACTTCTCAGCTGCCCCAGGAAATATGGTGGCATACAAGATTAGGCTTGGCTTGGTGCTCACTAAGAATAGAACAGGGAACTACGTTTCCCAATTAATGAAGGGCTCTTTGAAAAAATCGACCCAATATTCTTCCAGCCAATAGAAAAAAATGATTCTCCTTTGTAGAGGAGTTGGGGCAAATGGATTCTAAAAATCAATTATAAAAGCAGCTGGTCCAATGTAAACTGATGTCTCAGCTGAGTTTGGACTGACTGAAAATCCAGCCACAGCTTGGTTTTCACCTCTTCATCCCTCCACCCTTCCTTGTGCCTAAAGAAAGAGACAAGAGAATGTGAGCCCCCACCCCTGACATGTTTGAAAAGGGAAACAAATTCATTGATAACATTGTGGTCTGTTCAATTCTTTGCTTTTCTTTTTGCCTCCTTACCCCACCATCTTCTTCAGGTACACAGGACACACCAGAAATAAAGCACTCCCACCCCAGTGAAGGGGAGAGAGTGTCCCCTACCTTCTACTTGATAAGCTGCAGTGGCTGCCGCCCATCCAAATCCTGCAGGGAAAGCCATGGTTTAAGAAGCTGTCTACTGGGATCTTCAGCTGCCAGAAGCAGAGCACCCTTTGGCCAGAGGAGCCAGGCAATTGTGCAAACAGAAAATGAGCTCTCACCCTAGAATGAAGCCTCAGAATACAAATATTTATGCAAACAACAAGGAAGCAGGGGCAAAGGACACTTGACTGCCACAGCCTTGATAAGAATCCAAGATACTTTGTACAAGGCCATCAATTATACTTTCTTCCCCCAGCACTCCCTGATTCTTAACAGAGTTGATAATCCTGGGTGCTAAGTCCCTGATTTGGCAGGGCACCCATTTACCTGATGTTTTGCCTTTTAAAGTAACATGAACATTGTTTTAAAAAGTCATTATCATCCTACTAGAATTTTCCCTTAGTTCATTCATCCCAATTCCTGATCCGTACTCTGTAGAGGTAACCACTTTTAACCATTTCTTCTGATATTTAATCCCATATTGTTTAAATAATAGGGTGTTGCTGCTTATTTTTTTCAATTTTAGATAATTATTGACTTCTGGGTATAGGGCAGAGGATCTAGCACTCTCTCTCTCTGTTCCTCCTCCCTCCTTCTCTTCCACCTTCTCCCATCTGGCCAACATGATAAAATTACCTTTTCATTTAAATGAATTCAATATTTATATTACTATGAGTCTGTATGGCTCAAAGCTGAGCCATATAGTATACATACCATGCTTCCATGCAACTTTTAATTTTCTCTAGGGTTAATCCACTGCCTGATCTTTATGTTTATTTCATCTTCTTTATACCTATTACTAATTCATCCCCAAACACTCTGACAGAAGAATACATCTCTGAGTTGTTCAAACAACTCTGTCTTCCTGCTCCATTCTGCACTGTTTATTTTTTAGGACACCACGGAGCTTTGACCCACGATCTCCTTCACATCATTCAGAGAGGCTCCTTCACCTCTCCCCTGGTCTTTCTGTTTCTTTTCCCGCTTTAGAGAAGCACATCCTCAAATAACTGTCTGATAAAGGCGGCATGGGACATAAATATTTCAAAACTCTGTAGTTGCTCTGGAATTGTCTTTAGTCTAACATTGCTCTTAATATGCAGTTTTGTACAGGATTTTATGATGAAAATAATTTTCACTCAGAATTTTGAAGGCATTGGTTCCTGGTTTTCTAGCTTCTGGTGTGGCTACTGACAAGTTTGATGAGAATACAAGTCCTGTTCTTTCATATGTAAACTTTTTTATTTCCCCAGCCCACCCTCTCTGACCCCCAAGTTTCTATTTCTGAAATTTCAGTCATGTTCATTGGTGTGGAACTTCTGTCCATTGTGCCAGGAACCCAATGGGTATGGGTTTCCACAGAAATGTACATGTTAACAGTAGGGGAAACTGGATGAGGGGCCATGGGAACTCCCTGTACTATCTTTGAAGCTTCTGTGTAAATCTAAAATTGATCCAAAATAAAAAGTTTATTTAAAAAAAAAATGACTATGGATTGGGAGGCCAAGGCGGGCGGATCACTTGAGGCCAGGAGTTCGAGACCAGCCTGGCCAATGTGGTGAAACCCTGTATCTACTAAAAATACAAAAATTAGCCGGGCATGGTGGCAGGCGCCTGTAATCCCAGCTACTCGGGAGGCTGAGGCAGGAGAATCGCTTGAACCCAGGAGGCAGAGGTTTCAGTGAGCTGAGATTGCACCATTGCATTCCACCCTGGGCAACAGAATGAGACTCCATCTCAAAAAAAAAAAAAAAAAAAAAAAAAAAGACTATGGAAAGAGAGGAGGTATGTATAACCGAAGTGAGGAAAGTTACTTACTCGGTTTCTCTACATTGCCATTAAATCATTCTACATTGTGTAATGACAGGAACATAAAGTTTGAAACAAGGTATAAGTAGGTTGAAATCCTACCTTCTCCAGTTATCCTAACTCTAAGAAGAAGAGATTATATACAGAAAGAAATTGGAAAAGACACTGAAGATATTTAAAGGTACATGTTTGGTGAAATAACCTAACAAATGCATGGCAAACTATTAAATTTGGCTTATGTTGTCATTCAGTTCTGAAGCAATTGTAAATTGAGAGAAAAAATAAATATCGAAATGTTTTCACGATAGAACGCTAGATGGCAGTATTGCAATTTTTTAGGTTTGCAAGTTGCAGTATAAAGTGGTATTAAAATTCAGTTATTTCACTAATGGCTGTCTACACCAGTCGCCCCTGGCTAATTACTACTGCTCTTCTAAAGATACTTCTCCAGAAGAAACAATCTATCTTCTCAGTGCTTCACATACTCTGAAGTTATTAGTCCACAAGTGGCAGAATTAATTTCTCTCAACATTGATCGGGTTGTTGTTCTAATCCAACATTCTCAAGCTTTTTGGTGTCAGGATCTCTTTACACTCTTAAAAATAATTGTGGTTCCTAAAGAACTTTTTTTTCTTTCATGTGGGTTATATTTAATATTATATTAAATATATTTGCTGGATTAGAAATTAAAACTGAGATTTTAAAAAAATTTATTTTTGACTTCATTTTAAACAGCAATGAAGAGCATGTTAACAGAAGTTACTTATTTTATGAAAAATAACCATATAACCCCAAACAAACAAAAATATTTAGTGAGAAGAGTGTCACTGTTTTACATTTTTACAAATCTCTTGCATGCCTGGTTTAATAGAAGACAGCTAATGCTCCTATCTGCGTCTTATTCAATTTGTTGTCTCTAGAAAACTCCACTGTACACTCACAGAAGAATACAGACAAGAGTGGAAAAGGCAAATCATATCGTAGCATCATTATAAAAAGAGTTTTGACCTGGTAGACACCCAAGTGGGTCTTGAGGACCTCAAGGAGTCCACAGAACACATTTTCGTAACCGTAGTCCTCCTTGAACTCACTTTCCACCCCTCCCCTAAGACCTTCCATTGCAACCCAGCACCCCATCATCTCGGGTAAGAAAGAATTATTGTATTTTAGATTTTTCTGTATACAAAAAGTAGTCTGACTTCATGGTCCCATCCAGGAAGACTGGCTGGTAATTTAATTTGTCATTACTGTATTTGGGCCCCCTCCGCTTCATTTTAGGGCCACACAAGAAAATTTGGGTCTTATGAAAACCAAAATTCTTTGTAATACCTGGTGTTTCTATTCCCCTACCTCCCAGTGTTGGTCTGTACCACTTAATGCCAAGATGCCCACTCTCCAGGTCTACTATGGTCTCTTCAAGTCCACTGATTCTCGGCACTCAAGCCTTCTCCAGGGGTGAAGCTCTGAGGTTCTATGTTCAACTGCCGCTCATCACAGCCACACAGTAGTTCCTCTGACGTCCTGCCACCTTCTGAAGGTACTGCCTCAGAACAGCACAACAAACCTTTTTATTCACGAGTGTCACCAACCTCTGTCTACTCCCCAAGCAAACATAAGTTACTTGCATTATAGTTTTGTCTACAGGTGTGCTCTTTCTAGAAGTCCTGGGACTGCTAAGTATATTAATCAGTCCTCACACTGCTGTAAAGAACTACCTGAGACTAGGTAATTTATGAAGGAAAGACGTTAGATTGACTCACAGTTCCAGAAGCAGGACTGGGAGGCCTCAGTCATGGCAGAAGGATGAAGGGGAAGTAAGCATGTCTTCATGTGACAGCAGGAGAGAGCAAGTAAAGGGGGACTACACTTTTTTTTTTTCTTGAGACGGAGTCTCGCTCTGTCACCCAGGCTGGAGTGCAGTGGCGCAATCCCGGCTCACTGCAACCTCCGCCTCCCAGGTTCAAGCGATTCTCCTGCCTCAACCGTCTAAGTAGCTGGGATTACAGGCATGCATCACCACACCCAACTAATTTTTTGTATTTTTAGTAGAGATGGGGTTTCACCATGTTGGTCAGGCTGGTCTGGAACTCTTGAACTCATGATCCGCCCGCCTCAGCCTCTCAAAGTGCTGGGATTACAGGCGTGAGACTACACACTTTTAAACAACCAGATCTCATGAGAACTCACTCACTATCATGAGAACAGCAAGGCAGAAATCCACCCCCATGATTTAATCAACTTCCACCAGGCCCCTCCTCCAACACTGAAGATCATAATTCAACATGAGATTTGGGTAGGAACACAGAGCCAAACTGTATCACGAAGAAACTGTAAATTCAGGGACCTCTAGGTAAAAAGGAAAAACAATCTTGCAGAAAATTTTATTTGTTAACTGTAAAACAAGCTGTTCTTTAGTAAGAATTCAGCTCTATTAGTCATGATCTTGACCCTCCCAATTTGAATTGCTGAGATTCAAAAACTCTGGCATTCAAAATGCTCCTGCATACCTGTGTAGGAGAAAAAGATTCTAAATGAACATTAGTCTATCTGTAGCAAAGATGCCTGTGTGTTCTAGCCGCCCTTGTTTCCCCTTCCATCTTGCCACACTTTTTGACTACATTTTTCAGCAACTTTGCAAATGGTTGTGGCCACATTACTATGTGTCCTGGCCAGTGGAATGTAGGCAGAAGTAATGTGTACCACTGCCAGGCTGGGACACTACAATCTGCCTGCATAATCATTCATGTTTCAGCCATGTATCATCATTCTTCTTTCATCCACTGGCTGGATATACAGGCTCCACTGGAAGACTCCAAGACCCTAGGAATTCTCAGACGGAAGGAGCCTGGTTCTCTGTATCACAGCACGGAGCAGAGCCACATAACAGCCTGTGAACAATCCACTTTAAACTATGGTGTAAATAAGAAATAAACTTTTATTTTTCTAAACTACTGAGAGTCGAGAGTTGCTGATAAATACACTCTCTGAAAACAAACTGCTTCCTCGAGCTTTTTTTTTTTTAACATAGTTAGATGACTTCAAAGTGTTTTCTTCCAGAGGAGAGCCTCTTCAGTGATACCATGTCATTGGAGAAGAAAGGAAGTGGAAGGGAACGTGAAGAAGGGGCAGGTGCAAAGGGCACATCTACTTGCAGTGGTTTGTGCAATGGATTATTCATCATGATTTCCTGCATTTACCAAGAAAGGTCTAGCCAAATTTTGACCTCAGAAGGCACATTTTACAAAACTGCTTCTCAAAAAGGCCACCGACTCCTGCAAGTAATCTGCTATTTTTAAGATTTCAATAATTCTAATTACTACTGTACATTTACTTCCTATAAGGTCTCCCAGGCTACCTACAAACATCAATTGTATTGCTTTAATATTGACTGGAATTACATAAACTCATTGTGGTAATACCAGCTTCTCAGACATGAAAATGCAAAAATGAATTAGTTATCATATTGCTCTCAGTTTCTTAGTAGACAGAATCTGTCAAAACATGAGGTGTAGAAAGTAATTCAGTAACAAAGGGAGTCTTTGGTTGTGGAAATTCTGACAGCCGTGTTGTGTGTGTGTACGTGTGCAGGAGCCAGGGGTAGGAATATTTATTAACATGAGCCACCCAGGACTTGGACGACCTACCTTTTGGTAACAGAATTTGATTTTCCATTGGGTATCTGTCTTTTACCCTATGCAGCCTAAATGTTTCTGGAAAATCTGACCCTGGGCCCCACGTAATAACTTGTCAGCTCCAGGGATTCATTTAAGGCCATCTTCATATTTCATCTCATTGGTTACAGGGATTAAATTAGTGATGGGCTTGAAACCCAATTCCAACAATAAAAAATGAGAGAAGGTCTGTTAAGATTTCTAAGAAAAAAGCTTCCTCACTTTTCCAAAGAAGCTATCCAGAAAGACATACTCTTCCTGCTACACCTCAATACGGAAGTTTTTAGCAGCCATTTCACAAACATAGAGGATCAACCTTGGCATATAGAGGAAAGAGGGAATGAAATAACCTTTGTGAAATTATGGATTCCTTTTATGGTTTAGGTGTCTTTGAGTTTGTTTCCTGTTACTTGCAACCAAAAATTTCAAATACAGTAAACATGTGAGTGTGCATATATGTGTAAATATGTGTGTGACACATTTATATGTGCATGTGTTACATCTATCCATGCATGTGGTATTATGCAGATGTAGATGTGTATAGATGTGAAAGCAGATGTGTGCATACATGCATGTATGTGTGTATGGTTCACACGTGTCTATGTATCATAAATCCCTCCACATAAAGGAACTTCAAAACCTTTACTGGATATTTTTTCTAGTTGTCTTGAATGCTGGCCCATATCACCAGCCTGGAAATGAAGATATATGTGAGATAATTAATGGCAGGTTCAAGTGGGATTCGATTGCATTATCTGCATTTAGTTATTGAAGGCTACACACCCCATAAGATTTAGCATGAAAGAAATCTAAAACAACAGCAGTACATCACTCAACCTTTCAAAAAGCCATACTGCTGTTAATTAAGGATTTGCTATTGAGTCATTTTCAAAACAAACAAAAATGCTCTGCCCTTCAAGGTGTTGACAGGCTGACACTAGCAATGGCAAACAAGTAATCATAAAACCCACTCAATACCACACAAAGCTCAACTGTTGAGCCTAGTGCTTTAAGAATAAATGGCAGTCAGTAGAGGCAGGGCCCTTGGAATCCCTTTTGGGTGCCTTCCAACAAACACCCATAGCTGTGGAATCGAGTTCTAGCAGCAGCATCTTTCAGGACGTTATTCACAGTGCAGCTGCTAGAAACTCTATTTCATTGATCGGATTCGGATTCCTCAGATATGTTGTTTCCACAAACTTGGACTTAGCCAATTAGGTCATCTTCCCAATGAAAAAAACTCTCCCTTGAAACAAGCTAACTCCGTTGTATTCCTACAGAGTATCTGGAGAAGTGTTCAAATGAACTGAGATTATGGTGAGACAAGTAAGGTTCCTCGGGGGCAAAATTTAGGGAACTGCACGCTCTCACTGCAGCTCCAGCATTGAATACCAGAAAGAGAACACTCAAGTTCAAAGGCCTTGTTGGAGACATGAACTGGTGTTATTTCTGAACGATTTGTGGCAACGCACAGGTGTGCCACATGCCTCGGGACTAGGCTGTAGCAATCCACCTAAGTCCCATGAGGATTTGCACACTGGAGAGGATCTTTGATTATTAATCTTGCTTCAGGGATTGGATTTGGAACTTCAAAAGCACTTTCCTCCCACAGAAAATCAAGCAATGCATTGGAAGCCCATGATCTGGAAAGGAAGCACAAAAGAATGAAATCGAGCCAAATAAAGTATAAAAACAGAGTGAAACAGAACAATTTTGGTGATAGTAAAATTATTTTAGATCAACTAGACTGGAAAGCCAGCACAGCTTTAGAACTGGGAGAACCTGCCCAGACTTTCCTCCCTTGGGTCCATAATTAAAGACTGCTGCAGAGCCTGGATGCCATCTAAACCCTTCATTTATCCTCCTCCTGCTTCCTGCCACCTGCAGCCCCCTTACAAACACTGCGGACTCTGATTCCTTGACATGTCTTGTGTATGTCAATTTACCTTCATTTCTGTGGCCTCTTCTCTAATCAAAGTCAAAAGAAATCCCTTCAGGGCTAGGAAGGTTTAAATAGGCTCCCAACTTCCAGTTTTGTTCACATCCAACATACTCTACTGCAGCCTGAGTCCTTTCCAAAACACAAATTGTTCAGTGATTGCCTCTGTCCCTGAAGTTCAAACTTCTTGATATTCGCAAGGTCCGCATTATCAGTTTCCTGTCTCCTTCCATTTACACGCACACCAGTGTTCCTCTCATAAGCGTTTTTAACTTTTTTCAGCTTTTCAAATCTACTATGATCCATGCTCTTTCTTGGGGCTGATTCTTCACAAATGATGTTTCCTGGTCTGGAACTCTTCTCTCCTTTATCTTGGCTAATCCTTATCTCCTATTGACCAGTTCAAGGTTACTTTTTAAGAACAGATTCCCCAGGACAAGCCAGGTCCCCCAGCACTGTGTTTCCATTGTCTCTTTTATGCCTTTTTGCATAACACTCATATATAACATTTTGTTTTAAAACTTGCTTAGTTGCCTGTCTTCCTCATTAATTCATAACTTCTCTGAGAGTAGGGATTGCCTTAATCAGGCAAGCTAAGAATTAAAGCCTCATTGGGTCTTTTCTCATCAATTCATTCACCAAAAATACATGGAACAATTACTATGAGCCAGGAACCATACTAAACTCTAGAAAGACAATGGTGAGCCAAGCCAACCCAGTTAGTCCCTGAACATATGGTCCACATTTAAGTCCTCTTATAGTCTACTAATTGAAGTTCCCCAGCTTTGTTTTAATAGCATCCCATTTTTACTCCTTGTTACTTGGGGAAGAATCTAAGAGTAAGTAGACAGTTACCTCTAGTTTTCCTAGAGGTAACGCCTCCTCCCAATACCTTATAGATTCAGAGTAGAGAAACGAAATGGAGAGGCAGAGGGAAGAATATACCGAAAACTATGGGATGTTGCCTTGCTCTGTTGTGTCCAGGAGGTCATTAATGGGGAAAGGAAACCTCTGAGAGCACTGACTGAAGTGAAATCGGGATTTAGGCTCAGGGAGCAGACAAGGATTCTCCTCAGAGGACTTCATCAGAAAAATGGAAGGTTCCTGATCTTAGCATAGCTGATGTAAAGTTCCATCCACCCAGTGTGGTGTTCTGATGGTGAGGGGCATCTCCCTGGCTCTGCACCCAACAGAAAGTCTCTCCTCTCCATCTTCCGTAAGGCAACATTGTACTGTACTCACATTCCCTTTTTTGGGGGGCCTCTGAATTGCCCAATGGTACATGGCACAATAACAGCCCTGAACTTAACGTTTCATTTCCATAACATTTGGAGCTACCATATAATCTGTTTATTTTAGTGATTATAAAAGATTATTATATTCTCATCTCATGTGTGTTGTGTTTGCATTCTGACTAATGATTTTTTTGCATTGTAATGCTCACATACAATAATCAAAATTCACACAGCATAAGCCATATATTTGTATTCTTCCTGAAATCAAGGTGAGGTCATAAAATATGCAGTGGCAGTCAAAGTCAGTGGGAGGGAGCTTGTGACAAATGCAGATTACCTTGAAAGCTTTGTTTTATGGCACACCTCTCATGTGATTAGTGGTTCATTGAAAAGACAGACATTGCACACACCAACAAAAAGAGAAAACACAAAGACATTACAACTGGGATAAAAACAAAATTCTAGTTTCTTATAATGGCAGAGTAGCTTGATGATGGCAGATTTACCCTATTGCCAACTTCAATTACAAACTCAAAAGGTAACAACAAGAACAACTTTCCGAAGGACCTGAAGATTGTGCAAAAGTGGGTAGAAACTGCAGAAGTTTCAAACCATGAAAGAAGGATTGATCATTTTTTCATTGGGAAAGTGATTTGAATATTGAGTTAGTATTTTCAAATTACGGGTGACATTTCTTTTCTAGAATAATGAGGGGTAGGGGCATAGGCTTGGGTATCAACTGACAAGCCAGACATGAGGCATAGTTTGGTTGTTTTCCAGATATGATTTAAGCTTGGGTGCATTCCTTGACCACCCTAAACCAAAGTGTTTATGTCTGTAAAACAACGGTCATCACTCCTAATTCACAGGATGGTTGCTGGGATTAAATTAGATGATACATGTGAATCCCTGAGAATAATGTCAGGCCCACAGTTGGTACCTTGTCAAAAATAGTCATGGGTAGGGCCTTGCTATTTACTCAAAGTAGTAGTTCGGCTTTCAGATGATTCTGAAGAGAGAATAACCTGGGTTAGACAGGAATTCTTTTCCTAGGAATACAACAGCTAAAATAAGCCAGCTGACAACAGGGTATGATAGGATGGGAATAAACTAGGGGAAGATTAGCAAGTTCTGTTTGTTCATATTTTTCGCTGTGTTCCTGAGTCTTCTGAGACAAGGATTTTTTTTTCTCTTGATATTAGAGGGGTGCCCCTCACATGAGGGCCTTATGACCTACTTCAGGAAAGTGCAGGAAAAGGTCAGAGAGCGGCCTTCCCGGATTTTATGACCTGCTTCAGGGGAGAAGGTTGAGGGGAAGGTGAGAGTGACTTTCCTGTGTCTCCTGCTTTCTCAAATGTCAAGGGGTCATATTTTGAAATAGTATTGTCCTGAAATTCCATCATAACCTAAAACAAGCAAACAAAAAGCATTTGTTGCCATCACTCATTTTCATATTCCAAACAATATTTGCACTGAAAGGTGACAGAATGTGCCACCCCATAGTATGCCACTTTGGCATAAGGATTATTTTGATCTAAAGGCACTTAAAGAATAGCAGAAACAAAAGGACAATCGGCCCTCTCTGTACCAAGAAAAAGGAAATATTCTTGTCACTGGAGACAGGAGAGAACGCCCATGTAGAAAGATGTCTACCTTCCACCAGGAGAGAAGAAACATTTTTGTCACAAGAGACGGGCAGTCAAGGCTGAGAAAAATCTGTACAAACAGATCTTGCTATAACTTGTACCTTCCTTCAGCATCCCTGTACATTTTAGCTACTTTTACACAATTGCCATTCTTTGTTCAACCTAGTATATCAGCACTCAGGTTTTGCCACATCTCTGGGTCTTTGTTTCCTAACAGGGGCTCCCATGGACATGTAAAACTCTGCATGTTTTCCTCCTGTGAATCTATCTTATGTCAATTTAATTCTCAGGCCCAGCTGGAACCTTAAGAGAGTAGAAGTAAACTTTCATCTCCCTGCACTACCCTTGCTGCAATTAAATTTCAGCCCTACAGTACTGTTTGAGAAATTCTTTATATGGTTTTGTCATGGAGTTTTCCTAATATCCTTCAGTGAGGCAATCTGAGCTATAAAAATGAGGGAGGAGATAGGGGATATTCAGGAGGAGGTCTGACCCCTTCTATTCTAATGCATTCAGATATTATTTTTGGAAAGACAAAAGACCAGTCTGTGTTGTCACACTTATTTCTGGATCACTCTCCGCAGCTTGAAGACAGCTTTTGTTTTATTTTTTATTTATTATTTATTTATTATTATTTTATTTTATTTTTTATTATTATTTATTTATTTATTATTTTTTTTTTTTGAGACAGAGTCTCATTCTGGCACCCAGGCTGGAGTGCAGTGGCACGATCTCGGATCACTGCAACCTCTGCCTCCTGGGTTCAAGCGATTCTCCTGCCTCAGCATCCTGAGTAGCTGGGATTACAGGTGCGTGTCACCAAGTCCGGCCAATTTTTGTATTTTTAGTAGAGATGGGGTTTCACCATGTTAGTCAGGCTGGTCTCGAACTCCTGACCTTGTGATCCACCCGCCTCAGCCTCCCAAAGTGCTAAGATTACAGGCATGAGCCACCGTGCCCAGCCAACTTTTTTTTTTTATTTCTGCCTCTGCTGCTCAGAAACGTCGAAGTTTCAACTAAAAATGAAAACTTTGTTTTATGGCATAAATGCTAATGCATAAAGCTAATATTTAGTTTGAAGGGTTTTTTCCCCCCTCAAACCAACTGACCCTTAAATAAATTTTTTTAAAATAATTTGATTGTCAATCATTAAATGACAAACATTGTTGGCCAAGCGCGGTGGCTCACGGCTGTAATCCCAGCACTTTGGGAGGCTGAGGCTGGTGGATCCCTTGAGGTCAGGAGACCAAGACCAGCCTGGCCAACATGGCAAAAACCCGACTCTACTAAAAATACAAAAATTAGCTGAGCATGGTGACATGCAACTGTAATCCCAACTACTTGGGAGACTGAGACAGGAGAATCATTGTTTTATCTTTTATTTATTTATTTATTTATTTATTTATTTATTTATTTATGTTTTTTATTTTATTTTTTTGAGACAGAGTCTCAAATCTGAACCCAGGAGGCAGAGGTTGCAGTGAGCCAAAATCACACCAGTGCACTCCAGCCTGGGTGACAGTGTGAGACTCCATCTCAAAAAAAAAGAAAAAATATATATTTTTTTTAAATAAATAAATGCATTATTAAACTTCCCCAAATTGTCTTTTTTTCCCCCCACAATGTTAATTTATTTCATTTCGCCTTTGGTCAATTGAGCTATGTCCATACTATTTTTTCTTTCTAGCTCTCTCTCATGGTATTCTTTTCTCTTCTCATGCACACAGATCTAGACTTCCAAAAACTCTAGTGACTGGAATTTTGTGGCAGCAGAAAGCAGGACACTCACCAGAGATCTTTCTCCTTCATGGCAACCACCCATATACATCTCCACCAAAAATAAAAAGCCTCACACATTTAAAAGAACTGTGATTATTTTACCTAATTTTTTGATGCTTTAAACAGAACTGTCTGTTTTGTCAGGCTGAGGAAAAAAAGATATTTTTATTTGCAGTATCGTCCACAAATATGCTACGTATGGTTTTTATAGCTAAAAACGCATCTTCTCCTCCAAGTGTAAATATTTTCTTGGGATGAGAAATCCAATAAAACCACAGATCCCTAGCCTTTGTGGTTGGTATAAACAGGCCCTGCTTTTTGAACTTTCAGTCTCCAAATGTGACAGCCACAGATTTTATTTTAAAGGTTACTCTTTGCATTTTTAAAAAATGTGTTTGCAAGATTTATTCATCTGTGGTTAAATGTTTCCATGTCTCTGAAGTCACCTGCTAGGATCGGCCCCACTTTACATATGGGATATCATTTATGGGAAGTGAACAGTATTTCCTTTGTAGCTTTAACCACAAGCTGGCTCAGCCTCACCTTCACAATTAACTGAGTTTCCAAAATTATTTTCCTGGTGTGCACTGGGATTCTTTTCTTCTCTAAGAAATAGAGAACAGAATTGCCTTATCCCAAGCCCATGCTGTAGCTTTTAAATGTCAACAACACTTTCACTCTTCTGAAATGCTTAGCTGAGCCCCTGAGGAAGTGCGCTGTAGTATAAAGAATCCGTAGATGCAGCAAAGGTTACTTCTCCAGGTCTCAATTTTCATATGTATTCATTTCCTACCACCCTTTCCCCTTTGGCTTTTTACAAGATATATTTCCAAAATGTGGTTATGTCTTGGTGTTGAGGCTATGACAATATTTATTTTCATTTACATTTGTGCTTTTACAAATGTTGTACAATAAGTAGGCATTATATGTCAGTAAGGGGAAAATATTGTTCTTGAAATAAGACCACATGAAGAGTGGATAAATTCTGCAGAACCATCAACAGACCCTGATTCTAATCACTAGTATTTTTCAAAGCAGGTTTAATGTGCATTTCTCTTCACCCAACTAGAAGACAGAAGAAAAACAGCTACACAGGCTTACTGTTCTCTCTCGAGCACTTGCAACAACTGTTTGGAATGGCAACATAGATGCATTGAGTAATAAAGTCACAACTGGCTGCCAATCATTTTGGGCTAAATAAAGCTAACATTCCAGAAGCTCTTGCCCTTCTTCTACTCTTTTTTTTTGTGCACTTCAGCACATCATTTTATTAATTAATTTATTTATTTGGAAGGGGAAATGTTTGTAGTGCAGCTGTTCTTTGTGTCATATGACATAGCAGTTAACTACCCACAGTGTCTTGCCAGGACTCTCTCCCCCTTTTCTACAGTGGTCAGAGGAAAGGAACACCTTCATTCAGAATCATAAAATATAGCACTAAAAAGGCTCTGTTCATGGAATTTGGAGAGGAATCCTCAGTTAGAGTCATGGAGTCTTTTGAGATGGAAATGATATTAAGGGTCATTTAGTAAGGCACAACATTTATAAAGGAAGAAGAGAACCAGAGAACTGCCTGAAGGAGCTCTGTAATAAGTCAGCAAAGCCAGCACTCAAGTCCAACTTTTTTCATTCCAAGTCCTATCTTTCTTTCCAGCATTTTAATTCCCCATTCGAAGACAGAGTCTATTATTATTCTTGCAGGCAGAGCATATTTCTACCTTAGAGTTCATATACCAGAAGAGCTTTGCCCAAATTTACTTTGATGTTTTAGCATGCTGGGACATCAGAGAATTCTATATTCCTTTTTATAGGCACATTCACTTGGTGGTTCCATCCAATAGGCGTGTTTCCAACAATAACCAAAGGAGCAGAAAAATTACACTCCTGGCCAAAGTCTATTCACTCCATTCCTATTTTTTTTTACTCCTGGCCAAAGTCTATTCACTCCATTCCTATTTTTTTTACTCCTGGCCAAAGTCTATTATTCACTCCCTTCTTACTTCGTTTTTTATTTTGTTTTGTTTTGTTTGTTTTTTTTTTGAGACCAAATCTCACTCTGTCACCCAGGCTAGAGCGCAGTGGCATGATCTCAGCTCACTGCAACATCCGCCTCCCGGGTTCAAGAGATTCTCGTGCCTCAGCCTCCAGAGTAGCTTGGACTATAGGCATGCACCACCACACCCAGCTAATTTGTTTGTATTTTTAGTAGAGATGGGGTTTCACCATGTTGGCCAGGCTGGTCTCCAACTCCCTCCTCTGCCCACCTTTGCCTCCCAAAGTGCTGGGATTACAGATGTGAGCCATTGTGCCAGCCCACTCCATTCCAAGAAGAAGAAGGAGGAGAGGAAGAGGAAGAAGAAGAAGAAGAAGAAGGAGGAGGAGGAGAAGGAGGAGGAGAAAAAAAGGAGAAATTACTGCCTCTACTTTTTCCCTTTCTCTGGTATAAAAGTAAAAGTAGCAAAGAGAGAAATAACTCTGGAAATACGTGTTGATATATGCTTGGCACTGGATTTAATAACCACAGTGAAGAAAACCCGTAATATTTCGGTTCACTCAAAAATAACTGGTAGCACGTTGACTAGAAAACAGTAAACCAGGTTTCCAAACCAAGAGGGAGATTTCAAGTCAACAGCATATTTTAGGCAAATATCTCTTGCCAGGGTCAACATACTACCAGAATTCTGGCACTCCATTTTGTTGGATCAGCACTATACTTAAAGAAGAGAACACTACCAAAATGCTTTTTTTAAAAAAAGTTCCCATTATTTAAATGATGTTATAAAAAGAAGACAAAGAATCTACTTGGGTTAATTTACATAGCTTAGAATAATACTTTTTGAAGACAGCTTGCCTTTGACAAGGTATGGAATGGTGTGATACGTTTACTACCCCATCAAAGGGTCATGACTGACAGTCTTATGAGAAAAGACAGATTAAATGGATGGAACTGGAGGGACATTATGTTAAGTGAATTAAGCCAGAAACAGAAAGTTAAACACTGCGTCTTCTTACTCAGATGTGGAAGCTAAAAAGTTGATCTCATGGAAGTAAAAAGTAGAACAGAGGACACTAGAGGCTGGGAAGAGTAGGGAGAAGAGGTGGGGGATTGAGAGAGATTTGTTAAAAAATAAAAATTTCAGCCAGGCATGTAATCCCAGGACTTTGGGAGGCCGAGGCGGGTGGACCACGGGGTCAGGAGTTCGAGATCAGCCTGTTCAATATGGTGAGACCCCCATTCCTACTAAAAAATACAAAAATTAACCAGGCGTGGTGGCACGTGCCTGTAGTTCCAGCTACTCGGGAGGCTGAGGCAAGAGAATCACTTGAACCTGGGAGGCTGAGGTTGCAGTGAGCTGAGATGGCACCACTGCACTCCAGCCTGCGTGACAGAGTGAGACTCTATCTCAAAAAAAATAAATAAATAAAAATAAAAATAAAAAATTATAACTAGATAGGATAAATTAGTTCTAGTATTCTATAGAACTGTAGGATGACTATACTTAACAATAATAATATCTAGTCTCAAATAGCTAGAAGGAGGATATTCCATGTTCCCAAAACAAAAAAATGATAAATATATGTTAACTACCTTGATCTGATCACTACACATTACACCTATCAAAACATCACTATGTACCTCAAATACATACAAATATTATGTGTCAATTTTAAAAGCTTATTTTAAAACACAGGTTAATAAAAGTATAACAAATTTATTTAATCAAAGTTTTATGTGACACAGGAGACTTCGGGTATAAAGACTCAAAGACCCAGGAAAAACTGACATTTTTTTATGCTTAGATTAAATGAAGAATGGACAGCCATATAGAAATATGACTGGACAAAAGGGTATGATCTAATGGTAACAGGGGGAAACCCAGCAAGGCCAGACTATTCAGATACTTCTTGGCCTCCCTATGTAGCATTTCTTCCTCCTGGGTATGGGACAAGATCCATCTGAAATGATTTGCTTCAAAGGAAAAGAGGGAGTGTGATTTGTTTAGGTTTTATGACTTGCTTTGGGGAAGATGAGTTTGTATGACCCACCTTAGGGGAAAAGAATATTGCTTTCTATGAATCAATTCCAAGGGAGAAAAAAGCAGGAGATAGGAGGATGGGAAAAAGGCAGAAAGACTTTGCTTCTGAGGCCCTTCCAATCTACTTCAGTTCAAAGTACTCAGTGCACCAAGGTGCTGTACTTTGGGGTATCACTTCCTGAGCCCCAGCAACAGTCATGCAACAACAGGCAGCAAAAATGTCATGCTTCTCTACACCAGCTGAAGTCAGCTGCAGCACTTGAATTTTCCACCTCAGCTTAAATGTCACATTCCAGAACAAAGCTCGAGTCTAGAGACCTGCACTACAGGGTGAGATTTGGATAAAAGATAGGGTAGATATTCCAAGCCAAGACTTGACCATTTATGCCTCTTTTTCTTTAACACCTAATCCATAGATAAACTACAGATGATTTGAGGAAGAAGGAGAGGTCAGAAAAACAGACAGGCAGCTATGTCATTCTTTCAGTAACTGTTGACAATATGTATATGGGACTTGGGTTCACAATGCCCAGGCCTGGGACAGGTTTAACCGCTTCAGTTTATCTTAAGACTTTTCTCATTCTTCATAGTGAAACCAGGTATTCATGAGGGAGGCGGAAGGGAATCAAGTGTAACCAGGCATTATTCTACCCACTTTGCAAAGCTGACTTAGTTCCTCTTCACAACAGTCCTAAAGGCTTGAAGTCTTATTTTCTTTTTACAGATTTAGAAATGTGAGTTTATCAAGACTAAGCAATCTGATGAATTCAAAGCTAGAAAGGAGTGGAATCGGGATTTATTTGACTGTAAAATCTATTGGCTTCGGCACAGGTCATGACTCTTCCTTAAACCACTAAACACTCAAAGCTAAGCTCCAATGTGTGAAGAGGGTGTGAAGATTTTGGCTCTTCACTCTGCAAGAGGACAACCATTGCAGCCCTACCCATTCTGCCTTTTGTGAAGCTAAATTTTTTTTTTAAATCATCATTTTCCATTTAGGCAAAATCCAGACTTTTCCTAACAAAATGTGGCTGAGAAGGAAGAGGCTTCCCATAGAAGTAAGATTGTGTATTTACATCAATAGGTGAAAGGAAAGTTATTTGGAATGTGGGAACTGTGGTTTTATTGTGTGGGAATCACTAGAGATTAAGACCCAAGTACCATCCTCCTTTTCTTCTGGACACTCACAGAAGCATAAATCACCTTCATTTGGGACTCTGACTTCTGACTTTCTAGACTGTTACCACCTTTATTTAAAAGGTTATACTAACAGACTGTTTCCTTTGTCTAAAAGAGGTTGCAGTTTCTTTTCATAGGTAGATTTTAAGATCCTTGAGCACTTGGGCCCTATGTTAACTATTGTGGTATCCACAAATAACCTGTCCTTGCCCTCCTGGGATTCTCACTGAATAAGGGAAGCAGGGAGGGAAGGAAGGATTAGGGGAAAAGAGTAAGGTTTGGGGAAAAAAGTAAGGTTTGGTGAAAAAAAGAGAGAGAGAGAAAGGGAAGGAAAGAAGGAAGGAAGGAAGGGAAAGAGAAAGAAAGAAAGAAAAAGAAAAAGAAAGAAAGAAAGAAAGAAAAGAGAGAGAGAAAGAGAGAGAGAAAGGAAGAAAAAGAAAGAAGGAAGGAGAGAGAGAAAGAAAGAAAGAAAAAGAAAGAAGGAAGGAGAGAGAGAGAAAGAAAAGAGAGAGGGAGGAAGGAGGGAAGGAGGGAAGGAAGGAAGGAGGGAAGGAGGGAAGGAAGGAAGGGAGGGAGGAAGGGAGAAGGGGAGGGAGGGAAATGGACTCAAACCCAACTTTCTACAGCTCTGCCACATCTTTGCATGTCCATCTTCCATGAATCATCTTGGTCATTCTTTCTCATCTTGAGGCCTCCCTTAATCTCTCTAAAACCCATAAATTGAATAGACAATCACTTACTTGTGGCTCAAATGTACTTCATCAGCAAAAGTTAATTTTCTGTTGGTGAACAAGCCCAGGCCCTAAAACCTCACAATTTGTGACCCGTTCATGATTTATAAGTCACTTCAAAAAAAAAAAAAAAAAAAAACAGTTCCAGCAGCTGCATCTGATACCCATGGCAAGCATCACAGCAGCGGGTGGAGGTATCTTTTGCTGTAATTATATGAAGACAAAGCAAAGAAAGGTAAAATGTTGGTTGTTTTTATTTAAGATCAGAAAGTATCTTAGAGAGTATTTCCACTTGCCTTAGTTTATAAATTAGAAATTTAAGACAGGTGTTGACAGTTATAAGATCCACGGGAATCAGTCCCAGAATTAATTGCTTTCTACTTGCTCTTAACATGAACAATGCTAGGTCGGGTGGAGGGTGCTCATAAAGGGATTAGAATCTACAAAGATCATCTTAACAGCCACTGGGAAGCCTGTAAATTTGAATTATTACTTTCACATAAATCACTGCATAGATTTGCATTGTGATTGTTATTATAAAGCATTGTTATAGATATCCAGTCAAGCCCAGAAATAATTCTGTTATCTTAAAAATGTCACTTATTTTGCATGTATATTAACTATTAAAATAATTAATTGGGAGGCCACTAGGCTGAGACAACTTCAGTGCCTTTTGTTCCTACTAAACAGACCGAAACCCAAAACATGCCAGGGCCAACCATGAGGATACTCAGAAAATTCCCAACCCGGAGTCAGATCTGAATAACCATTAGGAACAAAGTGGGCTTGGGAACATTTCCTAAGATTTATTTCTCAAGGTTCCTCAACTGCCTGCCACTTTTATTGTTTAAGGATCAGGTGAATCCTACAACCTGTTATAAAATAAAAAACATGATACACAGGTAAAATTGGGTTATTGGTTTTAATGTTGATTTTGAGAAAAATTAATCTAACAGTACTTTTAATTAAAGTTTGTTATAAATTAATTCTATATCAACTTCCAACTTCTTAAAACACACTTTTGATTATAGGTTCTGTCAGTGAATCCTCCAAGTAAAACAAAACTCCTTAGCCTGGAAGTCAAAGCTTTCCTAGATTTGACAGAGCGTCTTTTCTCAGACTCATATACCTAAGTCTGGTCAAACTGAATGACTATTCATGATTTATATTCACAGACCGAATATTTATTTATTCCTTTTCTAATGTTGTTTCTGCTGTGTGGAATACTTTTTCTTCTCCATCTCCATTTGTCCAATTCTTACTCATCCCTCAAGTTTCAAACATCATTCATATGAGATTCTATCTAATTTCCCTAGAGTCAACATTATTTTTTTCATTCTCTGAACTAGTGTTTTGTTTATATTATGTGAAATCAAAGCTCATCTGACATGTCACTTCATGTCAGCAACCATAGCAAATGAGTCTCTCTTGCCCAAATCGACTCTGCTTCTCTCTCCCAGGTGTGCTTGCATATTCTGTCTCTGCAATCTATGATGCCCTCTATCTATTCATTCACTTGGTGAGCTTCTTATCCTGCAAGCCTCAGTCCAAGTGCCACCTTGTCAGCCAGGACTCCTATAGGCAGGTGAAGTAAATTCTCCCCACCATACCATAGCACTGAACTGACTTCAAGAAGTAGTAGAGGAAGGTATAGTTATTTTGTGTATGTGTGAGTGTGTGCGTCTGTGTGTTTTATTTTTAGAGATAGGGTCTTGCTATGTTGCCCAGGCAGGAGTGCAGTGACTATTCACAGGTGCAATCAGAGAGCACCACAGTCTCAAACTCCTCGCTTCATGAGATCCTCTTGCCACAGCTTCCTGTAGCTAGGACTACAGGTGCGCACCACCACATTCAACTAAGAAGTTGTATTTTTTAACACATGACAACGCTGTATTTCAATCCTAGCTCAGTCACTCACCAATCTGATTATTTTGATTAAATCTACTCTAAACTCGTATTTTCTCCATTAAAAACTAAGGCAGGAGAGAGAGAAAAAAAGAACATACTAGAGAAACTACAATAGCTTACAAAATCATGAGAATGTGTGAACAAAACACATGAAAAATTGAGGAAATAAATAAGCCACAAATATCCACATGACTCTGGGTTCATTCCTATCATAATACATCACAATTACTTTCATATTGATGCTCTCTCTGGACCATGGGCCCCTGGAAGGTAGCTCTCCTAAGTAGCATAGAACTTTGGAGCTTGATAAATACCTGGGTTTGAATCAGCTCTGTGGTTTACCAACTGTGAGAACAGGAAGCAAGATACTTCATCTCTTTATGCCTCAATTTTACTACCTGTAATATGCATGTACTAAAATTGGGTGGGTTGTTGTAAAAATCAGGTAGGTATAAATAAGCTCAGGAAAAATAAATCTAGCAAAATGATACTTCTCAAAATATAATTTATTATATTAGTAATTACAGTAGCTAATAGTAGGACATAGAAGATGCTAAATAAATGTTTCATGAATGAAGAAATGAGAAGACTATAAAGCACTATGCAAAGATTAAGAAGTATTTTGACTGTTGACTTGATGTGATTATTTCAACTCTAAGATCCAGTTCCCACCTAATAAGGTAATTTGTTTATTTCTGTGGTTAGCCTGTAAAAGCCTGCTCCTCATGCTGCTAAAGTGAAGCTCTCTGAACTTCTTCCAGTTTTGAGTGCTGCCCAATTCACAAATTTTTTATGTGAAAATAAACTCTGTTAAATTTATTTTGTGTGAAGTTTTTCTTTTAACATAACCAAGCCCCCCTAACACCCTTGCTCTTGAACAATAACAACAAAAACCAGTAAGGTGTACTGGTTACAAGCACATGCTCTGTTCCATGAGTTGAAATTCAGGATCTGGTACTCAATAGCTGTTAAGTACTTAAAGTCAAACTATGTTTCAATTTCTTCAACTACAAAACAGAGATAGTACATATTTTTGAGAGTTATACAATTAACATTTCATTTACAGGGAATATTTAGAACTATTTCTGATATATAATCATCATGGGTGATTATATACACGTTTATTTCATATGTATGAATTCATCATTTATGTAATGGTTAAATATGATTTCATTAATACTCCAAGTCTTTGTAAATTTAACTCCAGGATCCAGATAAAAGAGATTTCATCTGTTTTCGAAATGTGCTGGAAAATATCTCTACGTGAATGATTAAAGTTTATTTTTGGGCAATGAGACAATCTACGTAGGAGACCAAAGCATTCTTCAGCAGGCTTCTGTGGGTCAAAATAAAGAATGTTGAATTTTTATCTTCTAGAGATTATTTTTCCTAAATACCCTTCTCAATCCGTACAACCAACATACAGACATTAGTTAAGAGTCTAATATCTGGCATTTGTAAAACAAGAGCTTTGGGGTTAACTAAAGTTATAAGATTCCTTTAAGGACTAAGGTGCTCAGCATGTTGCTGCATTCCATGAAAAAATGAAGTATGAGGCATGTTCCTTTCCTACAAAAAGCATGTAGTATGCAGAGCAAATATTTTTAAATTAAATAAGAAAGAAAGAACTACTGAGTAGAATAAAAGCCTATTTATCTTGGCTTAAAACTGAAAACCCAATATATTCTTACTCTGGGCTATTTTTTTGTGTGGCCTGAATCTTCTGATTCTCCATCATTCTATACATTGCAATATATCATGTACACAATTTAAACACCCAGTTTTACAGCAAAGGCATTTCCATGAGTCATCTCTTGACTGCTTCTTGTTTATCTCATGCACGCTTCTGACAGCCTAACAGCATCACCTTTCTGAGATGTTTCACTCTCTTTAAGTTCTCATGTCTTTCCCAGCATCCACTTTATCTTGGACATGTGCCTGTTCACTCACTTCAAATATGTCAGCAGTAAAAGTGACAGTGGGTTTTGGTGTCAAAAATAGAGAAATGAAGCATACTTTTTACTCTCACTGAAAGAGCTTTTAAGATCATTTAGTTTTAAAGTTTATGAGCTGTTAAGAATTACCCATTTCATAGAATTTATGCTGCTATGTATCTTCCTTAACATTTTCTTAAATAACTGATTTTTTGTATCCCTTTCATTTTTAATATATTTTAATGCTAATTTAATATAAACTATTTTACATGATTTGTACGTCTATCCTATCTCCCCTAAAAACAGCCAACAGTTTTAAGTGCCTAATATATATTAGACACTGTTCTATGTCATTTAATCCTCCAAAAATAACTACCTGAGAAAAGCATTATTATTAACTCCATATTATAGATAAGAAAATGGAGGTTAAGTAAAGGCATATAATTTGGCCAAAGACTTATAGTCAGGAAACAGAAGAGCAGGATTGGAACTCAGTTTTTCTGACTCCGAGTCCTGAATTTTTCATTTCTATGTCTTAGCAGCTTCTCCGGCAGTTTGGGTATTCCTTTAGAACAGAAGCAGTGTATTGCTCTAATTTGCGTATCTCTTCCTAACACTCAGCACAAGAGCCTCTTGTGTAGTAGCTTCTTATTAAATATTTGAGAAGAAGGAGGAGGAGGAAAAAGAGGAGAAGAAATGAAAGAAGGAGGAAGGAAGGAAGGAAGGGAGGGAGGGGGAACGGAGGGAGGGTAGGAGGAAGGAAGGAAGGGAGGGAGGGAGGGGGAACGGAGGGAGGGTAGGAGGAAGGGAGGGAGGGAGGGAAGCAGGAAGGAAGAAAGGAGGAAGAAAGGAAGAAGGAAGGAACGAAGGAAGGAGAAAGGAGATGGATTCCAAGAATGGTATAATGACTGTAAGAAGGTTTAGTCTTTCTTAAAGATATCTCCCTGCTTCACAAAACCTTGAGCTCCAGCCAACAGCACCCACTCACCATTCCCAGCTTCCTGAGTAGGGGATAATAATGGGAGGTGAACAGGCAATGCGTTTCTAATTTTCTGCATGGATGCCTTAGTTACTATTAAGATATTGTCAAAGGGAAGTAATTTCAAAGAAGAGAAGCTAGCCTGATTAAGAAATTCGATTAAGATTTACTTTTGAGAAAATATTAAAAGCTTAGAGAAAAAAGAGATTAAGATTGGGAGCCATTAAAGGACCCCCTCAGATATCAAACTGGCAGAAGACAACTGCTCACTGACACAGCACAAAGCCTTTATATTGACATCTTTTATAATAGTAATCACAAGCCTGCATTTTCAGCAGGTCCAAGGCCAAGCATACCCATATTAGCTGCAATTCTAACAAGCTTCATGTTTCACTTCAAAGTCTGGAGGTTCTCTGTTTAATCAGACAAGTCTCCCTGCCTTCTCTTGCTAGGCCACTAAGGGCTTAGGTCCTAATCTTAGCACATGAAATTAGCCTAATCCTGCCCCTTGAGATCCTGTGAATTTTTTTTTCTCTCCTTAGAGATTTGCTGAGACCAAAATAACTACCCCAACCACCTTACTTAAGAGATCATTACTTTTAACCAAGAAGCACTATATGTCAAGCTCCTTGCCTGTGGAGTCCCTCGCAGACCATCAAATCATTCAAAACACACTTCTTGAACACTTGGACACAGGAAGGGGAACATCACACACAGGGGCCAGTTGTGGGGTGGGGGGAGGGGGGAGGGATAGCATTAGGAGATATACCTAATGTAAATGACGAGTTAATGGGTGCAGCACACCAACATGGCACATGTATACATATGTAACAAACCTGCACGTTGTGCACATGTACCCTAGAACTTAAAGTATAATAAAAATATATATATATAAATGTATATATATATAAATGTGTATATATATAAAAATGTGTATATATATATAAATGTGTATATATATATATAAATGTGTATATATATATAAATGTGTATATATATATATATATAAATGTGTATATATATATATATATATATATATATATATATATATATATATATATATATAAAACACTTCTCTTCCTGCCAGTGCTACCCTATAGTTGATGGTCTGGCATGTGGCCTCAGGAGCATAGCCAAGAAAGGATGTCAGAGACTGGTCTTCCAGGGAGATCTCAGAGATGGGTCCTCTGGTAACAGCTCACATCTGTATTCCCTGACCTTTACAAATCCTACCTGTTTCTATGTCTGGGTTTTATATCTTCAGCAGAATTTGAAAGCTGTCAAATTTACTCAAAATGGGCTCTGGCCACTCATTCTCTGGCCAGTTCAAATATTCTCTCACATGGTGCTCCTAACACTAGCTAAGTAAGGAGAAAGCTGTCAAGGTGACTACTGGCACAACAGCAGCCAGTAGGGAATGCCTCAACAAGTCTACTACAGTTGAAATATTTGAAATCCCTGGGAAAGACAAGGCATAAGAAATTGAAATTACCAGGAAAGTAGAGGGCCCTTTTAATTTTTTTTTCTTCCTAATTTTCCTTCAGGGTAAGAAACAAGGTCTCAAATTTCAAAAGCCCACACTTCTATAGATTAAAAAAAAATAGTGGTATTGCCACCCAAGGATTTTATAAGACAAATGAAAGCTTTCATGTTCTTGTACACATGCGTGTGCTGAACATTTATAGAATATCTCAGTTGGTGAGACAGAACAATGTCTTTCTCAATTTACAGGAAGAAATGTGAAACTGAAAGTGACAACAGTTTGCAACTTTCCACTTCCCACCAAGATCTATGTAATAATATTCTACTTTTAGAAACCCCAAAGTGTACATATGTTTGAGGAATGCAGGGATATGCCAAAAAACACAACATGCCCTGGAATTAGACATTAGAATTAGGTTATGTTCTAATGTTACATCTCCTTTTCTCAACTCAGTAAACTCCCAAGAATTGCAAAATAATTCTATCATAATACTTTTGGGTTTGTTTGTATGTAAATTGTATTCCATTTAAAATAACTTTTACTTTTTTGTTTCTAAAATAATGAAGAATTATTGTAGATGTGTTAGAAAGATTAAAGAAACAAAAATAAGAAAATAGGAATCACACTCCCAGAGGTAATTAACATTTAACATCTTCAAGTACATCCTATCAGTCACCGTGTTATGTTTTGTTCTTTTAAGCAAGAGAACCCCCTTTATTACATAATTCTTCACAATGTTCTTCTGTAAGACAGAAAATGGCTATTTTAAACCCATTTTCAATATCTGTAGAGTAGAGCTGAGGGAGCAGAAAGATGGGGCATAGCATCTTTATGTATTTTCATGTGTATAAAGTCCAAGAAAATTTTTTAAAGCTAAAGGCTACTTAAAATTAAATATGGTTAAATGAATACTCTTTACTTTGTGTTCAAGCCTTCTTTCTAATAATCTTAAAATAACAATGTAAGGATAAATTGACAAACAGAATGAGAAGAGATAACAAAGTGTGAGAAACTGGAAAGCAATTGGACAAGTATTAACAGATTTAGCAAAACAGAGAAAAACAAAACCAAAGCTACCAGTAGGAGACAGCGTAGAAGCAAGCTGGCAAGCTGACTTAGCCCTTGGAATTCCAAAATCTAAAAATGATATTGTTGGTAGGGTTGAGCAATGAAGGATTTACTAAAAAATATGTCTTATAAGCAGCAAGATAAGATCCAATGCTGTGCTGGTAACGAGCTCCCTACTCCACCCCACCCCCAATAAAAAGCCCTGTTTGCCAGTTTTCATGACGTAAATATTCCCATCATGGCCAATTTCAAGCTATCAATATAATGTTACTCAACACAGAACTGGGAAGACATGAACACATGTCTTCCAGAGAGCTGGCTCAAGCCAGCTCCACCACACCTCTTATTTGACCCTATTAAGCAGTAGAGGAATTATCCTTTTTTTTCTGCAACCAAAGAATGGCTGCTTATTCTCTGAAGAAATGTCAGAGACACAGGACTCAGAGACATGAGGTTTAATTAAGAAGAAGTTACAGCATGAAAAGGGTGACTACATGGAAATGTATTTATGGTGCAGCCTCTTTCCTTTCCTGCTTTCCAGAACTGTCTACTGGCTGCAGATAAGAGAATCTCTTTATGGGGGAACTGAAAACAGAAGAAAAATCAAGGGATAATGGCATTTGAGGGTTCCTCAATGACCGCCCAGCCACATCACACCAGAGTGGAACCCCAACCTGAGAGGCTCTTACCCAGAGCTTCCAGTCGGCATTTCAGTGGATCACTTTTAAAAATAAATGGTGATGGGGTGATGGAAATGCTACCCCCAAAATATGACATCTTGGAATACTGAGTATTTTAAGTTGAAGGAAATTGAGAAAATTGCAGAAGCAGAAAGGTCTTCGTGATCTTCTCTTTCTCTGATTTCTCCTACCTTTCTCTCCTGAGGTCATAAAAAGAATTCTCTGGCTTACTTCCCCTCAAAGTATGTGGTGTGACCTGATATGACCCTCATTCCAGAGGGATTCTTCCTTATACCTGGAGGCAAAGAACAATCTGAACAAACAGGCCTTGCTAAGTTCCCCCTAGTTTATATCCATTAGATCATACCCTTTTGTCCTCCAATCACACTTTTGCACAGATCCATAACAATATTTAGTTTTCCCTGGGTCTTTAGATCATTTCTGAAGGCTCTTGTGCCCTGTAAAATGTTGATGGAATTAATTTGTTATGTTTTTCTCTTGTTAATCTGTCTTTTGTTAGAGGAATGTCAGTCTTGAATCTTGTGATGGGTAAGAAAAGGAGAATCCTTTTTCTCCTTTACAATGGAAAGTTATATTGGTGCTGGTATTACAATTATTGAGATAGGATCTCACTGTCACCAAGGCTATAGTGCAGTGGTGTGATCTCAACTCACTGTAGCCTCTGCTTCCTGGGCTCAAGTGATCCTCCCACCTTTGCCTCCCAGGTAGCTGGGAGAACCATAAAAGAACAACATAAAATTAGCCACCATGCCCAGCTAATTTTTATATTTTTTGTAGATATGGGGTTTCACCATGTTGCCCATGTGGGTCCAGAACTCCTGGGCTCAAGTGATCCTCCCACCTTGGCCTCCCAAAGTGCCAGGATTAAAGGTATGAGCCACTATGCCAGTGCTGGTAATATTAGTCTTGTTATTCTGACACTACTGTGTATAATGTGGGATGAGCATACATGTAATTTTGAGATATTCTATCATCCCCTGCGTCCTTAAGACCAGAAAAAGGAGGGTAAATGTAACATAGAAAGACTTCAACCCTCACATTTATAGTCAATTGATTTTTGTCAAAGATGTCAATGACTTGTCATCTTTGAGGAAAGACAAATGTCAAGACAACTGGAGTTTTATACACTGAAAATATAAACTTTAATTCAGACCTCACACCATCTATAAAAATTAACTCAAAAATGGATTATAGACTTAAATATTGGAGCTAAAGCTATTAAACATTTAGAAAAAAACATAAAGATAATCCTCATGACCTTGGATTACGCAAATATTTCTCAGATATGACACCAAAAGCAAAATGTGTTAAATGAAAAAATGATAAATTGGATACCTTTGATAAATTTTATCAAAATTAAAATCTTTTTACCTTCAAAATATATCATTTAATAATGAAAAGGCAAGACTGACTGGGATAAAATATTTGCAACATATATAACTAAGAAAAGACTAGTACTCATGGTAAAAAAAAAAAAAAAAGACTTTTTATAACTCAGTAAGAAGCCAAACAATCCATTTTTTTAAAAAAGGACAAAAGATTTGAATAGATATAAAGAAAAATGCAAACGTGATCGAGAAGTTCATGAAAAGATGTTCAACATGAGTAATCATCAGGAAAAATCAAACTAAAATCACAATGAAATACTACTTCACAGCGACTAGAAAAGCTATAATCAAAAAGAATGACAATACCAAATATTGGTCAGGATTTGCTAATGGGAGAACACCTTGAAATTTTGGAAATCAATACAGCTACTTCTTAAAAACGTAAACAGAAACTTACCATATAACGTAGCAATTCCATCCTAAGCATTTACTTGAGAGGAATGAAAACTGGTGTCCACCAAAGATGTCAATGATCGTGGCAGCATTATTTATAATAGCCAAAAAGCTGGAAGCCTCTCAAACAGCCAACAACTGGTGAAAAGATAAACAAAATGTGATCTATCCATATAATAAGATAGTAGTCAATCACCAAAAGAAATGAATTACTTTTTACATACTACAACATGGGTGGGCCTCAAAAATATTACACTTAGTGAAAGAAGCCCAACATAAATGATTGCAAATATTAGATTATTTATATGGAATTTTCAAAAAAACAAATCATAGAGACAGCAGATCAATGCTTGCCTGGGGCTGGGATTGGGGGTGGTAATTGCCTTCGAGGGAACCCTTTGTGTTGATAGAAAGTTTCCAAGGCGGGATTGCGGTGCTGGCTGCACAACTTTGTAAATTTGCTTAAAGTTACTGAATTGTGCAGTGATAATGGGTGAATTTTATGGTATGTAAATTATACCTCAATAAAGCCATTTTAAAAATAGAGAGATTCACAAAGCTTATTTAAAAAGTGAACAAGAATGAACTTTGGTGTTTCTCATGTATACTTTGGTGGTGAATCTACACAGAAGTAAAAGGAAGTGATTATTACCTCATCTTTCATTTTATATTTATCCCAGTTTACCTTAATGTTCATCATCCCATGGGTAAAAACAATATACTAACAGATGGTCCAAATTTCCTAATTTTAGAACTATCTGTTTCTGTGGGATTTCCTGCTTCCTGTAAACTGCTCAATAGCTAATTCTAGAAGTCCATGTGAGTGTCTCACTGGGTTCATAAACTGAGTTCTCAATCCAAATTATCTCATGGGATCAACTATGTTCTTCCTCCCATTGTCCAACTCCTTTTGTTGATATACATGTATAAGCTATAAAATACAAATTACATACTTTTGGTGATTCCACATGTGAGTTAAATGCTCTTATAGTTGCATTTAAAATTGGCATTGCACAATATAAAGACAAATGATAAAGCCTGTGCTAATAATTAACTTTTTCAAGTTATGATGACATGAAATGGCAAATAAAGAACCATAAAATTTCGAGAGAGCCTGTAGAAGAAAGAAAATAACTTTATATTTAAGCATCGTTAATACTTTTCTTCAGCTTTTTCAAAAGGGGTCTTACATTTTCATTTTACACCAGATCCCAGAAATTTATAGCTGGCTTTAACCCAAAGGGAGCATTCTGATTCAGACAATGATGCTTAGGTATGACAAGTTAGGTCAAACACTGATAATTAGAGAGGGTGTCCAAATATTTTGGTTTTTACCTAAGACCTAGGACTTATGCACAGGCCTGCCACCTACACTGGCAGAGTACAGGACAATAGCAAAAATGGAGAGTCATACGCAATATGACTAAATATCAGAAGATATAAGTCATGTTAACAAACTCTTACATAAAATAAAATATGTTCTGCTCTTTCACCTTGAAAAAAATTATTCCTATGTTACAACTGGAAGGCCAGACACAAATTTAGAAGTCTAAGACTTCTTAGAATTCTGTTTCAGGATGTGAAAATGTGGGGATCGGCATCCCTGACCCCCAAGCCCCAGCTGTGCCATGCGCCCATTTTCTCTCCACCTCTTGCTTCATCCCATACCAAATGGGTCTCATGCTATGTGCAGACACCAGAGCCCGCACACGTTTAGACAACCAGATCTCTCGAGAACTTACTTACTATCATGAGAAGAGCACCAAGTGGATAATGCTAAACCATTCACAAGAAATCTACCCCCATGAGCCAGTCATCTCCTACCAGGCCTCACCTCCAACACTGGGGATTACATTTTATATTTCAACATGAGATTTGGGTGGGGCGACATCCAAACTAGATTCTATTATTTCTCAGCATTCTATTATTTCTATCTAAACAAGAGTATCAAATTGCTTATTTATGTAGCTGAGGGAGAATGCTAAGACACACACACACACACACACACACACACACACACACACACTGCATTTCAGAGAACAATCTTGTCTTGACAGAAAGAAAGATAATGATATCCAATGGGTCTTTTCCATTTCTAATTTCAGTCACTCCATGGTCTTGCAATCACTACAGCCAACTAATCAACTAAATGTAATTATGCACAATTCCAAACATATTATGAAGTAATAAAGCCTTTATTTTTCATGATGCCCTGAATGCTTATATCATTGAAGATGTAAAAACAGAATTTAATTTGGGCCTACAAAATGGAAAGTCAAAAGGATGAAAGGGAAGATAAGAAGGCCTAAGTTTCTTTTTTTCTTTTTAGCTTGGAAATATGTAAACACCTGGATAATATTTTAAAAGGGTATGAATAGCCTCACAACTGCCAGATCATGCATAAGACTCACCTTATTCAAGTCAATATTGTAGGAATTTGATCCTTGAATTCTTTGATGACACCTGTAAATAAGTATTGGAAGTCTTTGATGGAATGCAAATGATCAAATATGTCCTGGAAGAACTGAACACTTCTGTGCCCAAATCATCTGACTTGTTCAAATTGTCCCACAGGCTGGCAAATGTGTCTAACTCTGTGGGTTTCTAAGGTCAGACTTGTACGTGAAAACTGAAAATGTTATTTCAGAAGTATATTAATGAAAAGCAAGAAAGAGCATAGGTTTTTACAAAGTAGTTACATAATTTCTGTAGCATATCATTAAGGGACATAGGGAATGCTATTATGTTTTGTAATGTATAAAGTGGTGGACTAGGTAGAATCATTATTATTTCCAATGACAAAACCCCAATACTGTTCTCATAATTGGCCACACAGAACCAAGTCATGCATCTCAAAAATACAGCCTGATAGCTACCAGCATATGCTTTGCAAATGAAACCAAGCAAAACAATACATGCACTTTTATAAAGAAAAGAAGAGAAAATCTCACAATTATTTAGGAAATTGTTTTAATCATTCCTTTAAGAATTAGAAGTGGAAATATGATGATACCAAGCCCAATCTCCAAAAATTAACAAAACTACAAGTTATTTTAAATTCTAGATGTATTATATGTCACTGTCTCTCCTGTAACCTGCTCTAATTTTAACCAACACAACACAAGAGTTTGAGCTGTGTCCTCTCAGGTCTCTTTTTATATTTGTTATATAAATTTCCTTGACAAACCCTGAGCATAACCAAAAGTTCATTATTCTCTAGGTGAAACCACATATGAATGTGGATTTGGAATTTTGTCCCTTCTCTTTTACCCTATATGGACATGCATTAAAATCCTAGCTAAGAGTACTGTCATGAATAAGACAGAAAATATTATAGTATTTAAATCCAACTAGTTGGAGCTGACATTTCAGAACTCAGGAAGGTAACATATCGTATTCTTCTCCTCAGTTCTTTATGTATCTTCTATTCCCTTAGAAGTTAGAAGAAGAATGTTGAGCTTAACATTGAAGACAGATTACCCTTTAAAAGAAACATCTATCAGAGAAAACATTAATTGGTTGCTGGAAAGCACGGCTATGAGAATAAAAGAATCTGGAATGAAATGAGAGATAAAAGCTGGAAAACATAGCTAATGAAGAATGGAATTTCCTTTTACGCATGTGGGAGCTTGCACGCATGTGTTCATTTTTCCCAAATATCTAAGATGTTTAGATGAGCAACAACATGCCGTTCGCATTGCCAGGCAAGTTTCCCTCTGCCTTTTCTGGTTTGTGTGATAGGAGACCTTTTCTCCCCTTATCCTCCTGACAAAGTTTTGTGTAAATTCTGCTCCATGTTGCAGAAGGCCCACACTGCCACTCATGCTCTGACAACTGCAAGCTGGGGATACAGAGGAGTGAGATACCCCACATGCACACATATGAAGTGACGAAAGATGCAGGAACAGAAGCAAAAAAGCATGAAGACCGCTTTTTGTCCTTCGAGGAGAGGCCAGTCTCCTGACAGCAGACGCAGGAGTTTCAGCTGGGTTTACTTGTCCCCAGTCTAACACACCTGAACCCTGCACACAATAGTACCCATGTAAGAGTGGAGTGGGGTAGGGTGGATACAGACTGGAAGGACAGCGGCCTGTTGGAAGTTCTCAGGAAGGTGGAGTGAAAGGAATGTCAGCGATCCTTGTTGCTTATTAATTTCTGACTCTTTGCTTAATAAAACCCCCCAAAAAGGGATTAGGGATCAAAGAACCAGACACAAAAGAAGTGATATAAATTACTTCCTTTACTCCAGCATTTTCTAATTTTTTTCAGCACCAGAGACTGGTTTCATGGAAGACTGTTTTTCCATGGACCAGGGATGGTTTCAGGATGATTCCAGTGCATTACATTTATTGTGCACTTTATTTCTATTATTACATTGTAATATATCATGAAGTAATTATACAGCCCACCATAATGTAGACTCAGTGGGAACCTTGAGCTTGTTTTCCTAGAACTAGACAGTCTCATCTAGGGGTGATGGGTGACAGTAACAGGTTATCAGGCATTACATTCTCATAAGGAGCACACAACCTAGATCCCTTGCATGCACAGTTCACAATAGGGTTCGTGCTCCTATGAGAATCTAATGCTGCCACTGATCTGACAGGAAGCAGAGCTAAGGCAGTAATGCAAGTGACTGGGAGTAGCTGTAAATACAGATGAAAGTTTGCTCACTAGCTCCCCACTCACCTTCTGCTGTGCAGTCGGGCTCCTAACAGGCCACGGACTGGTACCAGTCTCTGGCACCCTTACTCTACCCTTCCCTTTGCCAAATTTCAAGTCATCCTAATTATTTTCTGCCCTTTACAACTCCCTTCAAAACATACACATACTGATAGTGTTTGGCGATACAAAATAATTCAACAGACCTTTTCCTTGCCAACTCTCCCACTTTCCAGAATTTCTCTCACCTAAATTTGAGAGCTTTCATGTCCCAGAGGTCTTATCCTTGGTATCAATAATAATAATAATAATAATAATAATAGCTAATGCTTATTGAACATTTATTATACATTAGGCACTACACTTGGGGTTCTTTACTCTTTGAAATCACGTATCACCCAACAATCCTATGAAGTACATACTATAATTGCCATGGTCTTAATGCTTGTGTCCCCCCAAATTCATATGTTGAAATTGTCACCCCCAAGGTAATGGTGTTAAAAGGTGGGAACTTTGGGGGAATGATGAGGTCATGAGGCTGGAGCCCTCATGGTTGAGATTAGTGCCCTTATACAAGAGGCCCCAGGAAACTTGTTTGCCCTTATCTACCATGCGAGGACATTGTGAGAGGCGCCATCTATGAATGAGAAAGTGAGCTCTCACAGACACTAAATATGCTGGCATTTTGATCTTGGACTTCCCAGCCTCCAGAACTATGAGAGATAAACTTCTATTGCTTATAAGCTACTAAATCTATGTTTTTTTTGTTGTCACAAAACAGACTTATATAATTATTATGCACATTTTAAAGATGAGAAAACTGAGGCTTAGAGAGCTTTTGAGCCAATTGTCTATGATAACAGAGCTTACATGTTGTGGGGCAAAGGTTTGAACCCCAATCTCTTGACTCCAGAATTCACAGTTTTAATCATTACTTGTTATCAATATTCCTATCCCTATCTCCTCAAAAAAACTTAATGTCCTATCAGCTATCATAAATGAAACTGGTTATGTAAAGCTCCTAGACTTTGTCTGCCAATACTCGGTCTCTATTAATACCAGTGTCCCTTCCCCTTTCCCTATTCTCAACAGTAGATTATAATATGAACTAGCCTAGACAACTTATTTAATTGCTCAACATCCCCAGAATAACAGTGCCCTAAATCTTTAAGAAATGGAAAAGATACTGAAACCCTCAGGCATCTCGGGAGATGGAAGGAGGGACCCTTTTAGAGCCCCAGTCTAGTCCTGGTTATAAACTTTAGTGGACGCATGAACACTGCAATGAAACGGGGAATGTCAAATGACTGTGAAGTTGTATTTTCCTAATAAAGAGGTGTCATTGTTAAAGTGGAAGCTTAGTTCAGGGCCTCTATTCAAGCACAACAAGATGCTAGGTACCAGGGTTTATTAATAAACAAAACACACTGTCTGGGCTCAAGTGATTTTTCAGGGGGGCTAGATAATTAAAGAGGCAGTATAATGAAGTCCCAATAAAATAACACCTCAAACTATATTACTGTGTCGCAGCATTGATGTCAACTTTACATAAATTAAAATAATAACCAAGGGCAATTGTTTGAAGTTTCTGAAACAGTTCTAGCTAGTGAAGTAAAGAGAAAACAGAGATATTTTTAGAAAAAGAAGGAGAAAAAGTGCATATATCTTGAGGTAGGAGAAATGATGGCATGTTTAGAAATAAGGAAAAACCAATGAGATTAGTGTGTGAAAGCAAGTGGTAGAAGGGTTCAAAGAGTTATTATTCTAGTTGTTTTAATTCTTATCCATTTATTTGTTCAAATCATACTTACCGGTCTTGGGTCTTAATTATGCCTAGGTCTGTCCAAAGAAATTGTGGCTAGTGTATCCTGAGCACATTAGTCAAGTCCCCTACCATGTATTTTAGGGGATAAAGGTGGCGAAAAAGACTGAAGTATCTACCTCAGATTACTTTAACTCATCACTTAGACTCATGCCTAGCTTTCTGGAGAGAACAGCTCCAGAGAAAGCTAATAAACTATTTATTTAAAGGATTCAGATTTGGGGCCTAAAACATATTGCAAGTTCTTTCTAAAGAAGTAATATTCGCCGGACATGGTGGCTCACGCCTGTAATCCCAGCACTTTGGGAGGCCAAGGCGGGCGGATCATGAGGTCAGGAGTTTGAGACCAGCCTGACCAACATGGTGAAACCCCGTTTCTACTGAAAATACAAAAATTAGCTGGGCATTGTGGCGGGTGCCTGTAATCACAGCTACTCAGGAGGTTGAGGCAGGAGAATCACTTGAACCCAGGAGGCGGAGGTTGCAGTGAGCCAAGATCGTGCCATCGCACTCCAGCCTGGGTAACAGAGCGAGACTCCATCTCAAAAAAAACAAAAGAAGTAATACTCCAGGTATGAGACCTGCAGTAACTTGTCTCAACCATACACGTAATGTATTGAAGGAGACACCACAGCAAAAAAGACTCTATCTTCTTCTGCACTCCCATTCTTGCTAATCAAATATAGTTGACCCCTGAACAACCCAGGGTTAGGGGTCCTCACCCCCCATGCAGTCAAAAATCTGGGTACAACTTTTGACTCACCAAAAACTTAACCACTAATAGTCTACTGTTGACTGGAAGCCATGCTGATAACAAACAGTCAATTCACATATATTTTGTATGTTACATATATATATGTACTATATTCTCATAAGGTAAGCTAGAGAAAAGAAAATGTTAAGAAAATTGTAAGGAAGGGAGAATATATTTACTATTCATTAATCGGAAGTGGATCGTCATAAAGTCCTATATCTTCATCTTCATGTTGCAAAAGCTGAGAAGGAAGGAGAAAAGGAGGGGTTGGTCTTGCTGTCTCAGGGGTGGCCAAGGCAGAAGGAAATCTGCGTACAAGTGGAACTGTGCAATTCAAACCCATGGTGTTCAAGGCTCAACTGTAATATGGCCCTTTAGAATGAATGTCAAGAACACATATCAGAGAGAACGGGGTTTGGAATATTTCCAACACTGTAAGTCTCCCTTGAGAGCAGATAAAAAATAAAGGAGCTAGAATAGGCTTAGACCTCGGCAAGAGGGATTGCTAACCTGAACCCAGTACTTTCCAGGAAACCTACATATCATAAACTCAGCCTTACAACAATGTGTAAAAGAGCATATGGGTCATCAAAATTTTAAAGTTATCTTTATCATAAAATAGAATTTAAAAAATGAAAACGCATGTCAGAGTAAGAGAAAGTATGCATTACATATATATACATGCACACATATATAATACATATATATGCAAATATGCATTATATATGTACATATGTGTATATATAAATGCATGTATATGTGTAATATATATGTCTATGTGTATGTGTGTGTGTATATATATATATAATGCCCAAAATATATAAAGAATTCCTACAAATCAATAGTAAATGACAAATAGCCTAATTATTTTTAAATGGGCAACAGGTATGAACAAATATTTCACAAAAGAAGATATACAAATGGCCAAAAAGCATATTGTAAGGTGCTCAATGTCAGTAATCATCATGGAAATGAACATTAAGACCAAAATAAAATACTACTTTATACCCAGGAGATCGGCCAACATTTTTTTTAATGCAATTTCAAGGGCTGGCAAAGATGAGGAGCAATGGGAACTCTCATACAAAAATGGTACAACCACTTTGGAAAACTATTTGAAAGTTTTTTAATAAAGTTAAACATGTTTCTACCCTATGACTTAATAATTCTACTCTTAGGTATTTATCAAAAAGAAACATATGTCCCTACAAAAAATTGTGTAAGGATCTTTTTTGTTCATAATAGCCCAAACTGGAAACAACCAAATGTCCATTAACAAGGGAAAGGATGAATAGACATATATTATAATAAATATATATTATGTTAGGAATTTTAAATATAAATTTACATAAGTTACATGTATTCAGCCATAAAAACTACAGACTACACAAAATAAAAAATGGATTAATCTGGAAAACATTGCATTAATCAAAGGAAGCTAGACACAAAATAGTACATACCATATGATCTCATTTATATGAGGTGCTAAAACAGGCAAAATGAAATTCGAACAGCGGTTACCTCTGATTGGTTATAGAGATTTACTAGAAGGAGACAGACAAGGCCAGGCATGGTGGCTCACGCCTATAATACCAGCAGTTTGGGTGGCCAAGGTGGGTGGATCACTTGAGCCCAGGAGTCCAAGACCAGCCTGGGCAGCAGTGAGACCTCATCTCTACAAAAAAATAGAAAAATTAGTCAGGTGTGGTGGTGCAAGCCTGTAACCCCAGCTTCTTGGGAGGCTAAGGCAGGAGGATCAATTGAGTTCAGGAGATAGAGGCTGTAGTGAGCTGTGACTGCACAACTGCACACTCCAGCATGCATGACAGAGTGAGATCTTGTCTGGGAAAAAAAAAAAAAAGAGAGAGAGATATTCTGCAATGATGGAATGTTCAATATCTTGATTTTGGTGTTGGTTAAATAGGTGTTTACATTTGTCAAAACTCATCTAATTTTACATCTAAAATCTGTACACTTTATTGTAGTAAATTCTGTCACAATTTTAAAAAAAGTTTTGTATTAAAAAATATTATCTACCAAAACAAGGTATCCAAACCCAAATCTGTCCCATTAGAAACATTTGCTCTCTCCTAAAACAATGAGTGTGTCTGTCATTTAATAACTGGTTCTCAGAACAAGCAAGGTAGTATGTACATCGCTAAACATCACCTTTGTGACTAACACCATTCAGTCCTCAGAGAAATACCTATGTTCATTCATGACCTACATTACCTAAATAAAAAGTAATTATGTTCAAATGCTGTGGGCTGGTGGGTTGTGCCACTGCCAATGATAGAGACAGATAGGGATCCAGAGTAAGCAGATCATTTGAGCAGGAGAAGAAATTCAGCAGGAGGACATATGAATTCATTAACTCGAAAAAGCATTCCCTTCCATAGCATGAATACAATAGATTCTTGCATATAAGTATAGCTTACGCCATTTATCAATATTCTTGTTTGTCTTTGTGATTCAGTTCATAGTTGCAAATCAGCAACTATGAATTAGCTACGTTTTTGCAACCATTGCAAATGGGGAGTAAAGATCATTCCGAAATGCTAAGCGATCACAATACACTTAAATTTGTGTAGGTATAGGTCTAGATGTAACATTCATAATGGGTATTACTAATTCATTACATTGGCAACTAGATGGATATCAAATGCCAGAACTGAAAAAATAATGAATGCCAAAATTAAAAAGAAACATACATATTTAATACAAACATTTTTAATAAAGCATAATTAAACTTTGAAAGATTAAAAGTTTGGCTTCATTTAAATAATTTGTTTTAAACATTTGATATCATTGATTATAATTTAATAAACATTTGATTTTAATTTTAATAGATTATGTAAATATTTTAAAGGATAACTATACGTGAAAAACTGTTTCTTTTAATATTTGCTTTACATTCTTAATGAGAATATATTTAATTGTGTACAAAAATTAAATATTTATTTGTTTTTAAATCTTTTAGATTATGGTCAACAAACTATGGCATGTGAAAATAAAGTCTTATTGGAACATAGTCACATCCATTTATTTCCATATTATCTGTATCTGCTTTAGTGCTACAATGGCAGAATTGACCTGTTGTAACAGAAACAATGTAGCTGGAAAAACCTTAAATATTCAGTAACTGCTTCTTTAAGATGTTCGCCATCCCCTACTTTACATTATTCCTGCCAAGCAAACACAAATTATGTAAAAATTTGATGACAATATAATTAGTGATTCTGCTGAAATGCAGGTGACATATTTTATAAACTAAATATATAATGTATATATTACATACATATTTATCTGTAAATCTTTGATCTGTCAATGGAACATCTAGCCATTTGCAAAATAATAAAATCAGTCATCTTTGATACATTTAGCCAACTTTCAGTCATCTGAAATTCACAGCTTTACACATATTTTTCCATTTTGTCATTATGAAAGCACATTTTTTCCAGGTAGGAAATAACTACATGTTTTATTTAATGATTTGTTATTTGATTTATAACTTTCAAACAATTAGACAATTGGCATTTGGGTCTCTGTTTGTTCTTGTGCCCCAGGCTCTGCACTCATAAAGGAAAAAAAGATGAACACTCTCATATGCCTGTAACCCAGAGATCAGCCTCTCTACTGCAGATATCCCTTGGTAGAGAATCTGTGAAACAATCTAGTGTTTGCTTTGACAGGAGAGGCCTTGATCTCTTTCTTGTCTCTAGACTAGTGTAAGGTGAAATGATAACCCTTCATTATTCCTATAGGCTTCTGGTCTCCCATGACCAGTGCAAATACTTGCTGAGAGGAGATGGAAATGGAGCTGAGGAGTACTTTTATTTTTTTAATTCACTTTATGCCTTTTGTTACTCAAGTAATCAAATGAATCATTGCATAATAAGGACAATAATTACTTATGAGTAAGTGAATCTCCAAAGGTTTCCCAGCCCATAATGGAGATAAACTTCTCATTTTTTCCTCTTCCTTCTCCAGCCCAAATGAAGGGTTCAGAGCTAGGAGGAGGAGATTACTGTTCCCAATACAAAGAAATGGTCAAGGTTTGAGATGATGAAAGTGCTAATTACCCTGATCTATCACTATATATTATATGTATCAAAACATTACTATGTACCCGATGAGTATGTACAATTATTATTAGTCAACTTAAAAATGAAAAAGAAACTGGGACCGTTACAATGACTTTCCCTCTACATTTGCTCATCATTCTTAATTCTAGAAAGCCTCAAGAGAAGCTTAGAAATTTGTTTTTTCTTCTATCTCGGTCTGCATCAAATTTTAAGGCAACGTTTCTACCTACCAATGTTCTTTGTAACTTTGGGGGTAGGGAGACAGTACAAAGATTTATTTTCTCACTTTTTATAACTCATTGTGGATTTTGTTCAATTTTTCCAGATTAGTATAATCCAACCAAAAACAAAGAACACGGTTTTTTCATTTGTTTGTTTTTCTCTTGCTGCCTACATTTCTAGCTCTCTAGATCCACATAATCCTGCTACTGGCCTAATATTGTTTGAGGCTGGCAAATTCACCATTTCTTGCAGGGCAAAATGTTGCCTTGAACAGAAAGGGTGCATGCCAGAAGACCTACTGCAAATCTGGGTTTACTGGGAGCTGATGAAGCTTACATCCATGTCTATTTCAAAAGCCTGGGAAGGCTCTGGCCATCTATTAGTGTAATTAAGCTGTTGCTAATTTCCCACTGAAAGAACTCTTGCCTACTGTGCAAACCCACCCAGCAAGATAAGGTCACGGGCAATAGACTGCATCATGGTATAATGGTTTCATAATTTGTATTTTTGGTCATTCATAGTGAGTAGTTATTAAATGCTTACATATCTAATTTTACATGCATAATTTGTATTCTTTATCTTAAAGAATGACTCCCATAATATATACGGTTCTGGCCCCATAAAACCCAGATTCCTCCCAGAATTTTGTTGCCAAATGCTAGAGGTTTGGCCTAGGCCTTGTTGCTCACTGCACAGAAAACCAATCACTGAGATAACAAGTTGATGTGGTTTGGCTGTGTCCCCACCCAAATCTCATCTCGAATTCCCACGTGTTGTGGGAGGGACCTGATGGGAAGTAATTGAATGATGGGGACAAGTCTTTCCTGTGCTGTTCTCATGATAGTGAATAAGTCTCATGAGATCTGATGGTTTTATAAAGAGGAGTTCCCCTGCACAAGTTTTCTCTTTGCCTGCTGCGATCCATGTAAGACGTGACTTGCTCCTCTTCACTTTCCTCCATGATTGTGAGGCCTCCTAGCCATGTGGAACTCTAAGTCCATTAAACCTCTTTCTTTTGTAAATTGCTCAGTCTTGGGTATGTCTTTATCAGCAGTGTGAGAACAGACTAATACACAAGTATTGCCAAGGAAGAAGGCTTTATTGCAAGTGACATCAAAATTAGGGTAATTTTGTCCCCAGAAAATGGGGGCAAGTTTTAAATCCATTCTTAATGGATGTTTAGTAAATGTTGGGTACAAGAATGAATAACCTTCCACAATCAGATACATTTCAATTAAATTTCAATAAAATTTCAATTTATCTGACATAATATCTTAAAGTTCAATTTGCCTGAAATAATATCTTAATTTTATTTACAATGTAAGGTAGCTAAATGAAATGCCTGAATCTTTAAAAAACAATAATATATTGGAAAGAGGTCAGTAAAAACGTGCACTTTAGAGTCAGATAGAAATGGACTTACATCCTTTCTGCTGGTAGTCTAAACCTGATCAAGTGTTTAATTTCCTTGAGCCTCTTTTTCCCCATCTGTAAAATGATGATGATACACTTCCTTTGCAGAACCAAGCTGGGGATTAAATGTGATGATATACATGTACCAGCAAATCAGCCTGCTGAATATGCAAAAGGCATCTGAGGAGCATTAGGAGGCATAGTGTGGAGGTTGAACACACAGACTCTGAAATCAGATTACCTAGTTGAAATCCTCACTCTGCAGCTAGTTAGCTATACAATCTGGGACAAATTGTTTAACCTCCCTGTGCCTCCCTGTCCTCATCATTAAAATGGGCACAAAAGTGATATCAATATTAGAAGGTGGTTATGAAGATTAAATGAGTTAATATTTCTGTAGCACCAAGAACTTGTCTTTGGCATCTAGGACACTATATAAGTATATATTAAATTGTGAGCTATTTATTTATTGAAAATCTTTATTTCACTAGACCAGAACTGTTCTATTAGGTACATGCTATAAAAGAATAACCATAGCATTATCCCCCAAAATGTGAAAAGTTTGTTCTAATTAAATCCACATTTCATTGTTTGGGTTTCTTGTAGCTGCAGATTTATAAGACAACTTCTTGAAAAGCCAACATTTTGAATCTATGGTAGCATGTTCTGTCTTTTTCCTATACATCCAGACTCCAATTATACTACTTGGTTACTACCTTCAAAAGTATTTTTGGTAATAGTTGAACAAAAAGAGTTCCAAAAAAAATATATATATATATATATATATTGTTTTATCTGGAATCCAAGAGGGTTTAATTAAAATGCCAACATGATCAAGCAGGCTAAGAATGTTTTCTAATTATTTCAATTAAGAGTTGGCAAGATTTGATTAATATTATACTGAGTGCTTGGGGCTCTGGCAAATCTGTATATTTTCATTTCATTATTCATCTCCAGTATACCCTATTAATTATCTTTCTTTCTCTCTGCCTTTTTCTTCTTCAATAAAATCATTTTTTTAAATGGTCTCCAAAGCTTATTCCTTAAAATAGTAAGAATTATTTTAAGTGCTACAGTTAATTTTAGTCAAAATTTTGAATACCATTTGAGTTAATTCATATCTCAGATTCTTCATATAGAAGGAATATGTGAGTTTTAAAAAATAGAGCTTTCCCAAGCTTGAGATAATTTACTATGTAATTCAGTGTCTACCAGAGAATTAAAATGATTATTTATGTTCCCCAGACTCAGAGCATTAGGAAAACATTGAACTGTGCTGATTTCTTAAAACACACAGTTGGAATTGTTTAGTAATGCTTCATTTGTATGCAGAAAGTCCAACACATATTAAAATAGGTATTCAATTCTGTGTTGATTTCAAGGAAATGAAGGAGAGCCAGTTTATCATCAAAGCTCATATATTCAATACCCACCCAGAAATTACATAAATGCAGTGCCCCATTTGAAATACTAAATAGAAATCTAAAATCCAAAGCTACAAATCCCAAAGAAATGATCACTTGTTCTTTTATATATTTGAAATATTAAATTTCTGGCTTAATATGTAAGTCTGAGTAGGTGTGAAATGGTTTTCTTTGAGAAGATACCTAGTTAGTGCTCTTTTTCAGCCTGGTAATTGTGTTGGTATTTTAAAATATGTTATTATACCCAGAAGTTTTGGAAATGGTCGTTATGTTTTATAAAATATGAATAAGTGTGAAATATAATTATGCTGCAATTTCTGTGAAAACTATAATTCTGAATTGAATGCCTTTTGTGTTTTTAAACCCCACCTTCATAAACATGAAAAGAAAATATGAGTTTTAAAAAGAAGGGTATCTGTAGTTCTTTTAATGCAGTTAGTTTCATGCTTATTTGTGTATATATATATATGCACACACATATAAACACAAGTTTTTTTCTCTTCTATTAAAAAAATCCCTAAAAAGTTACAATAACATTAAGACAATGTATTAAACACACTTCCATAAAGAGTTTCTGCTTTTTATCCTTGGGTTAGTTTCTCTCTCTCCTTTCTCTCTCTCATTTCCTTATTTAAAATTTTTAAAGACAAAAAAATATGCACATACTCTTCTTTCTATACCCACTACCATCGCAGCTGGAAGCTATCACACCTGGCTCCTTTCTTCTTCCATGTATCAATTTACGTTCCTGGAAGGTAGCATTCTTGATAGCGCTTTTATACACAAAATGCTTTTTCACTGTCATTTACCTAGGCTACATTAAGTAAAAGATGGGAAGAATTATTATGATAATAATTATTATAATTCTACATAATAAAAAGGCTTACTTTATCCAGATTTTTATTGATGATGTAAAGAATTATGTGATGAAATATATCTTTTATAAGAAATAAAAAATTAATGCTCTTAAATGAAGAAAAATCCACCTATGAAGAGAATCAAATGTGGCATTCTGATTCATTCTTTGATGACAAAAAGAAAAAAACAACGTGATTTGGTGATACTATGATCATTTTATTGCAAAATTGATGAGAACCTGTCGCTAGCTGTGTTCTATACTAATTCTCTTTACTGTGCTAGGCATTCTTTACTTTATTTCAGATTTAAAATGAAACGAACAAAGTATACTTTTTTCTGGGTAGATGACAGGCCTCAATGAAATAATTCACATAAAATATTCAGTTAATGCCTATATACAGCGTGTGCTCAGCAAATGGTTATATCTATTTCAAAACCAGATTTTTAAAAATTATTTTTAACCATTTCTATCTATTGATATCTTTTCTCTTTCAAATTTTTACTTTAACAATTAACATAGAGAAGAGATAACCCACAGAATGGGAGAAAATATTTGCAAACCATACATCTGATAAGGGGTTAATATCCAAAATATGTAAGAAACTCAAACAACTAAATAGCAAGAAAATTAAAAAAAAAATTCAAAAATGGGCAAGAAGTCAGGCGCAATGGCTCACGCTTGTAATCCCAGCACTTTGGGAGGCTGAGGTGGGCGAATTGCTTGAGCCCAGGAGTTCCAGACCAGCCTGGGAAACATGGTGAGGCCTCGTCTCTATAAAAAAATAAAAAAACAAAATTAGCCAAGTGTAGTGGCTGATGGCTGTGGTCCCAGCTACTCAGAAAGCTGAGACGGGAGAATAGCTTGAGCCTGGGAGCTCAAGGCTGCAGTGAGCTAAGTTTAAGCCAATGCACTCCAGGACTACAGCCTGGGTAACAACAGAACAAGACTCTCTCTCTCTCTCTCTCTTAAAAAAAAAAAAAATTAAAATGTAAAGATTTAAAAATTTTAAAAAAACACCTACGCAAACATTTCGCAAAAGAAGACATACAAATGATCAACAGTATCACTGGTCATTAGGGAAATGCACATCAAAAATACAGTGAGATATCACCTCATGCCTGTTAGAACAGCTTTTATCAAAAAGATACCAGATAAGAAGTGTTAGCAAAGATGCAGAGAAAGGGGAATTTGTGCATTGTTGATGGAAATGTAAATTAGTACAGCCGTTACGGAAAATGGCACGCAGGTTCTTCAAATAAATAAAAACAGAACTACCATATGATCTAACATTACCACTTCTGGGTATATAGCCAAAGGAACTGAAATCAGTATGTTAAAGAGATATCTGTATTTCCATGTTCATTGAAGCATTATTCACAATAGACAAAACTATAGAATCAACGTAAGCGTCCATCAATGGATGAATGTTTAGAGAAAATGTGGTATACATACATGATGGAATACAATCGAGCCTTTAACAAGAAGAAAATTCTGTTATTTGAAACAATGTAGTTAAGCCTGGAAGCCATTATTCTAAGTGAAATAAGACAGACACAGAAAGACAAATACCACATGACTTCACTCATATGTGGAATCTAAAAATGCTGATCTCATAGAAGCACAGAGTAGAAGGATGGTTACCAGGGTCTGGGGAGGGGCAGTGAGGAGCAAGGAAATGGGAAGTTATTTGTCAAAGGGTACAAAGTTTCAGATAGCAGGAATAAGTTTTGAGATCTACTGCATGCAGGGTGACTATAGTCAATAGTAATATTTTGCATATTTCGAAATAACTAGGAAAGTACATTTCAAATGTCTCACCACAAAAAAATAAGCAAATAAGGGCTGGGCATGGTGGCTCATGCCTGTAATCCCAACACTTTGGGAGGCACAGGCGGGTGGATCACCTGAGGTCAGGAGTTCTAGACCAGCCTGGCCAACATGGTGACACCCCATCTCTACTAAAAATACAAAAAATTAGCCCAGCATGGTGGTGGGCACCTGTAATTCCAGCTACTCTGCAGGCTGAGGCAGAAGAATCACACTTGAATCCAGGAGGCAGAAGTTGCAGTGAGCCGAGATCACCCCACTGCACTCCAGCCTGGGCAACAGGAACAAAACTCTGTCTCAAAAATAAAATAAAATAAAATAAGCAAGTAAGATGATGGATATTTTAATTAGCTTGATTTAATTATTCCACACCATATATGTATACCAGAATACCACATTTTACTCTATAACGTACACCTTTATGATCAGTCAATTAAAAATATTAATTTTATAAAACATAACTTACTTTCAAGCTTATAATACACGTGTTTCTAAATAAAATATTTATAAGTATTTTTCCATGATTCCTTTAAATTTTACTATTCACTTGCTTTTAAATTTGTACTTATAAAAAGTGCCCTCTTCTTCCCATGATGAAACAGACTTTTATACACTAAATGTGCTTTGAAATCAAGCTCCTCTAAATATGAAATCTTTATCATTTGCAAATTGTTTTTAAGGAATCTCCTCCTATTTTATTTTATCAGCAGCTACTACATCTACAAACGACAGAAGTATTAAACCACGATTTTTCCTTAACCATGAATTACTGACAACATAAAAAGGTTACATAATTTAAGTTTCTTTATAGATTCTTAACAATTTTTTTTCTAAGAAATAAACATCTTGCACCACAGCCTCCCGAACACCCAACGATTAAGGTAAAACTCAGACAACCATTTTGGAAAGAAAATAAAATTATGTTTAAATTACAAAGTTACTTGGAATTAAGAACGTGAGAAAGATAATTTGAAAGTAACAATCGGTTCAACTTTACTGCATCTCATCTTTGTCCCTTTGTGATGGTGCTTAATTTTAACTACGTAAATTGCATTCAGGATGCATGAGCTCCTTTATCTAATCATAGGCTGCCAAGAATCTGTTTAGACATTCACCTGGGTTAATACGCATGTTATTGTTCTTCAGTTTGGAAAATGAAGCTTCGGACAGAATCCATTATCTGCACATGTTGGTTTGCCTGAGCAATTGTTTCCCAAATGCATATTAATTTTAATTTTATTATTTTTAGCTCTCTCCATCTGGGTCCTTGTGTCCTGAGCCACAGCTCAGTCCTTGGGTAAAAATAAATGTGACAAGTTGTCGGGTCTTGAAATGGGTTTCCAGTGTCTCAGACTGTGTAACCTTGGGAGACCTTGACCTCCCAGTGAGTAATACTGGGTAGCAATCAATGGAGGTCTTCCAAATATCTCTTCATTATACACAGAGAGTTCCCACAAGCCTTGTTCCCCAAAATGCTTAGAAATAAGAGCAGCCTGTGTTCACAAAATTGGGAAAAAACCATATACCATAGCCCCAGTGGAGAAACAAGTTGTCCATTAGTGATCATATTAAAGTCCTGAAAAGGCATAAAAGTCTAACTTTGTTTAACCCCACACTTCCCAAATCTATTTGGGGATGCAACCTCTTAAAGAAAACAGCCAGAAAGACTTTTTCCTTTTTCTTTTTATCTGTTTTTCAAGTTTTCTGCAATAAACAACTATTACTAAAAAAGAAAGCAACAAATACATGGAAAATGAAACAGTTAAAATTGCCATACTAATAGGCTAGAACACCTGTGAGCAGTCTGTAAGACCTTGATTTTCCTCATCACGTTTTTTCCATACCTGAAGCACAACAAAAATCACAATCTCTGACCTACTTGTTGTTAGAGCAGCATTTTTCAAAATAGAGTCTATAGACCATTAGTTCCCAGAGATATTAGTGAATGATTCACAAAAAAGAATTTCAGTGTAAAAAAAATTTGGGATGTGCAAAGTTGTGACTGGACTTCTGAAAAACTGTAATATTGTAATGCACATTGTGCATTTTCCAAAGGGATAAATGTACCATGTTTTATCAAATTTATTTGATCCTTTTGTTAGTAATACCTTGAGTTACTTTTTTCTATCAAATGTATTTTGGAGAACACTGATTTAAAATTCTAGCTCAAGAAGTGTTTGAAGACACAGGGATAACACGGATTAAAATGCTTTTCAGCAGTTGACCTAAGACCTTGGCTGAACTCTGAGGTTTTGCCAAAGGAAAAAATTTTACATGTTTGTGAGATATATCTTGGAAACTCAGGGACTTTGATTTTAAATGTTAGATACATACATACATACATAATCATAATAATAGTGGATTTTTCATATGCATAACCAAAATATGTTTTCCTGACTAAATGAAATGTCCTGTGTGTGTATGTGTGTGTGTGTACACATTTCCTCGCATTTGGTCAACCAATATTTATTCAGCATCAATTCTGTTCCAAAAAAAGGTGCCATACTAAACATATGAAAGTGCTTAAGTAAGTCCATGACCTCTGAAAGTTTAGTCTCATTGACAAGGAAGCCATGCAAATAAACCCAATAATACTATGACAACTGTAGGGACAGAGCTACATCTAAAGAGCCATGGGAGCCTAGAAAGGGACTCAGAGCTTACAGAGACAAGGTTCAGGAAAAGTTTCTTAGAAGAGCAAACTCCTGAGCTAAGACCTCTAATTCCTGTTCCACCCAGTTCCCACCATTGCTTCCACTTGAAGACCTTATAAAGTATGAAACTTTATCCTACAAATTTAATCTTCTTTTTGTAGTTCTGATAACAGTTTGACAACAAATGGCAATCTTTTCAAATTTTCTTTGAAAGCCGTGTTTACACAGTGGAAATAAAAGTGTCATTAAAATAATAAATGTGACCTACTGTGCTTAATATAGTACAAGAAATTATCACCAATGAAGATTAAAAAAAAATTGGCTCCAAGAATGAGGTGGAACTATCATTCAGATCATCCATGTTGAAGAAATACCGAAAATCCTCTTTTTTTGCTGACTGCAATCTGCTACTGAATTCCTTTGAACCATTGAATCGTTAATTTTTAAAAATCACATTTGCCAGCCAATTACTCAGCATTCCATGACATGATCAATGATGTTAAAGGTTTTCAGCTCATTGTATTAATCAATTAAGCACAGAATATAAACAAAAAACAACTGTCAGCTGATCTGGATCCACTGCAGATGAACCGCTGTTTAAAACAATTAATAATGAAATAATGCTTGAAAAGTAAGGGCAAAGGCCTAATTGATTTTTCAAAAGTAAGAACACTCTAAATGCTCAATTAGTTAATAATTTGCCTACTAATTGATTTCTTCAAGGTGTCTGACTGGCAAAATTGAGAAAGGTTCTATAATCGCTATCCTTCTACAAAATGCTTGTTTCTAGGCATCTAGGAAGGTTAGAAGATCAGTTCAGACTCCCATTAATATTGTAGAAAACTTTCTCCAAGGATAAAAAAGCTACTATCATCAACAAAGAAATTGTCAACTAATAAAACTCTGGGGAGCACTTCAAGAAACCAACTAATTTCATGAAGAATATTAGTAAATTAGATAGGAAAAATGATAAAATGATGCAAATATCTATTAGAAATAACAGACATTTACCAAATGCAAAACAACAGGTTTGAGACTGAGAGACTTGTGATTAAAATGTTTTTAATTGCAGGTAATGAACTAAATAAAGAGAACTGAACATACGAAGATGCTAAGAATTCTTCTAATTACATTGTTATTTCCTAATTCTGTGTTTTCACTTGTTAAATCAAGTTTAGCCTAAAGCTGTCTCCTTACAATATTTTAAGTTCAGCCTAAAAATTTCTCTGTACATAGTAAACTATAACCTAAATAAAGGTATAAGCAGACTATAGCCCACACTTGCACCAAACAGCGAGTTTGGGCAAAGGGGGCCAACTGTTCCAACTGCATTCAAATATGGCAACGGCTGAGCTGTAACCAACGCAGCTGTTTCTGTACCTCACTTCCATTTTCTCTATCTCACTTTCTTTTTCCTGTCCCTGAATCTCCTTCCACCATATGGCTGTACTGGAGTCTCTCTGAGCCTACTCTGGTTAAGGAAGCTGCCGAATTAGCAAATTGTTCTTGCTCAGTTAAACTCTGTTAAATTTAATTTCGCCAAGGATTTTCCTTTAACACACTGTACAGGGTAGGTTACATGACCTTTGGTAATGAACCTGATGAATGTTAGGCAGATGATATAATAGAAATGATGTAGTTGGGATATTGCCCCACTCAAATCTCACGGTGAAATGTAATCCCCACAGTGTTGGAGGTGGGGCCTGATGGGAGATGACTGGGTCATGGGGGCAGATTTCTCATGAATGGTTTAGTCCCATCTTTTTGGTACTGTCCTCGGGATAGTGAGTGAGTTCTCCTGAGATCTGGTTGTTTAATAAAAGTGTGTGGCACCTCCTTCCTCTCTCTTGATCCTGCTTTCACCATGTGATGTGCCTGCTCCCCCTTCATCTCCCACCATGATTACAAGTTTCCTGAGGCCTCTCCTGAAACCAAGCAGATGAGGGAGCCATGCTTCCTGAAAAGCATGCAGATGAGCCAATTAAACCTTTTCTTTTACAAATTACCCAGTCTCACGTAATTTCTTTATAGCAATGCAAGAACAGACTACTACAATAAATTACAGATGCTAAAAAAAAATCTGAAAGCATCTTGAGAGTAGATTACAATGCTCACAGTATATTAGTAGCTAACATTTATTGGACACTTTCTATTAGCCACTTCGCTAAGCATTTTACATAGATTAACTCATTTAATCCTCAGAAATTTCTATGAGAAGTGAAATGTCTTTCCAGCTGGTAATCAGTATGTCTAGTATTTGAATCCAGAAAATCTGGTTGCAGGATCCATGTTCCTAACTTCCTTATTATCCTTTATCAAACCATGCCCTGTTTTAGCACTTTATATAAGCTTTCTTACTTAATCTCACCACAATCCTATTGTTAGATACTCTGTATTAGATACTACATACTGACAAAAAATTCTAATTGAATAATTTGCTCAAGGGTGACTGGACCAATATATAGTCACTTAGAAATTTACAGGACTGATATCAGAATACACAGTCTTTGGGCACAGGTATGAACAGACAGGTTGAGGTCTTCCTACTAAGTATCTGGTGACCTTTGATTTTTAATTGATCCTCACTACTTCACTTCCCCCCCTCCTTTCTCCCCCAGTATTAACATAGCCACATGACTTCACTTATTTTTCAGGGGTGCTATAAAAAGATTTTTAATAAGCACAAATCGAACATAAAAATTACTAAGTAGGAAGATATTTGCATTAGTAGAAGAGCTCAGGCTTTGGTCTCTAATTCCATAGTCACCCTCAGTGGGCAGCAGTTTCTCCAGTCAACACCAAATGATCCAAGGCCCTAAAAAAAGGTTGCAAGCCTTTTCTTCTCCCCTTTCCTATCTTTTTGTTTATCCCTTGGGTAAACAGAGATGCAGACAGAGTGAAGGAATCAACCGAGTTTGAAGAATCAGGAGCACCACCTTTCTTCTTGGTTTATTCCTAAATAATCTTGAGTTGAAATTGTATGATATTAATAAAAAATATGATGCTTAAGGTTTTAAGATTCTAACCCCAGGTCCTATTTTTTTCTTATTATAAAATTGGAAATCAACATTCTTCCTGCCTTCTGTCAATGTGTGGATCAATAAGATAATGTAACCAATGTGCATAGACCTGGCAGGTGTCAGTGCATGTTGAACCTCCTTCCTTCCTGCCGATCCCCCATAGCACCATCAGCTCTCCTTCCCACTTAAACGTCCTCATTGCATGGAAGAGAAAACCGTGGTACCCAAGTGTTGAAAGCCAGTCCATCCCTCTCCATGCTCAAGTTGCAGTCACACGAATCAAATCCTCCAAGCTATACTTTTTCTCAACTTCTCTTCTCCTCCCCATCTATAGTTATCTTTGGGTTACCCAGGCCTGAGTAAAAACCTGGAGTTCATTATCCTTTTTCCCTTTAACTCTGCCCCAGTGCAATTAGCTGTATGTGTTGTTTGAGAGAAGGGATTATATCAAATAGAACAATGAGTTAACTGGTTTTGGAGTACCAAAATTGTTTTAGCAGTTAACTTATAGGCACCTAGGTGTTTTTTTAGTTTCCCTTTTCTCTCTTTATATTAAAAAAAAAAAGTTGGATTTTATGTATGCAAAGCCAAGCTTCAAAGGAATTGGGTCACAAAGTGTGTCTGCAAACAAAAGACCAGGGACTAAATAGTTGAGGAACCAAAATGTAATCTGGATTACTGATGGTTTTCTTGTGAAAAGTATGCATTTCTAAGGAGGTGTGCAAGCAATGAAGGGAAGGTAGATAGGAAGTATGCTGAGTTTGGAGAAATCCAAGAGCAGAGGGGCTTCAGCCAATAAAACCCAGTTTGTAGAGAGTCTTAAGAAGACAACCAGTGGCAGCACCAATACCCTGAAGCAGCATCAGGAACACTGGCATGATGTATGCAGGCAGAGAGAACCTGAGCCTACAATGAGGCTTTTGTCAGCTCCGAGGAGCATGAAAAAAAAACCATCCAGAAGTGTATCATGATCCTGAGAGGATCAGGGAAGTATATGAGAAGAGACACCAAACCAGAAAAGACCTTTCGTTGGATAAAGCAGATCTTCGGTAAGTGCATTAATCTGTTACTAGCAATGATGGAGAACTCCATAGATTTTTCTTCATATAGAATGGCAGTTCAGGACAGTGTTCACACATGTCATTTTTTTCCTTTAAAAATTTTACATTGCCAACAATCACATTGAAAAAAAGCTCAACATCACTGATCACTAGAGAAACGCAAATCAAAACCACAATGAGATACCATCTAACACCAGTCAGAATGGCTATTAAAAAGTTAAAAAATAACAGATACTGTTGAGGTTGTGAAGAAATAAGGAACATGTTAGTAGGCATGTAAATTAGTTCAACCATTGTGGAAGACAGTGTGGTGATTCCTCAAGACAGAAATACCATTCAACCCAGCAATCTCATTATTGAGCATAGGCCCAAAGGAATATAAATCATTGTTATAAACACACATGCATGCATCTGTTCATTCCAGCGCTATTTGTGACAGCAAAGACATGAAATCAACCCAAATGCCCATCAATGATAGAATGGATAAATAAAATGTGGTATATACGCACCACAGAATACTATGTAGCCATAAAAAAGAATGAGATCATGTCCTTTGCAGGGACATGGATAGAGCTGGAGGCCATTATCCATAGAAAACTAACACAGGAACAGAAAACTAAATACTGCATTTAGTTTCTCACTTTCAAGTGGGAGCTAAATGATGAGAACACATGGACACGTAGAGGGGAACAAAACATATTGGGGCCTTTCAGAGGGTTAGGGGTGAGAAAAGGGAGAGGATCAGGAAAAATAACTAATGGGTACTAGGCTTATTACCTGGCTGATGAAATAATCTGTACAACAACCCCCAATGACACAAGTTTGTGTAAGTAACAAACCTGCACTTGTACCCAGAACTTGAAATAAAGTAAAAAGAATAATAATAATAAGTATTTTTATACCTAGCTTTATGGTCTATAAACAATTATGCCCTCCACAGTGGAAAGGGTTTAATTCAAGAGCTGTTTAAGCCTCTCCAGATCCCCCAAAATGAATTGGAAATTTTGTTGCAATGAATAGTCCATCTGGCTGCTATAACAAAGTAACATAAACTGAGTCAACAGAAATTTATTTCTCACAGCTCTGGAGGCTGGGAAGTCCAAGATCAAAGTGCTTGTATCTGATGAGGGCCTGACTTCTGATTAATAGATGGTGCTGTTGAGCTGTGTCCTCACAAGGTAGAACAGGGGAATGAGCTCCCTTGGGGGCTTTTCCTTCTTTTTTTTTTTTTTTTTTGAGGCTGAGTCTTGCTCTGTCATCTGGGCTGGAGTGCAGTGGCACAATCTCGGCTCACTGCAACCTATGCCTTCCAAGTTCAAGCAATTCTCCCGCTTCAGCCTCCTGAGTAGCTGGGATTACAGGTGCACACTACCATGCCCAGCTAATTTTTGTATTTCTTTAGTAAAGACGGGGTTTCACCACATTGACCAGACTGGTCTCGAACTCCTGACCTTGTGACCCACCTGCTTTGGCCTCCCAAAGTGCTGGGATTACAGGTGTGAGCCACCGTGCCCAGCCAGGGCTCTTTCAAAAGGGCACCAATTCTATTTATGAAGGTTCTGCCCTCATGACTTAATCACCTCCCAAGCTTCTATCTTCTAATGTCATCACCTTAGATGTTAGGATTTCAACACACAAATTTTAAGGGATAATAAACATTCAAACCATACCATTGACTAACCCTGATGTCAACTTGTATATTTTTAGTATGTCAAAAATCAAAATATTTTGTGGAGCACATCCATGTTTGTAATAGTATTGTTCATGATAGCCAAAAAAAGAAGCAACCCAAATGTCTACCAGTGGATGAATGGATAAGCAAAATATTCATTTCTTTTTCAGGTGGAATCATATTCCATTGTATGCATACACATATTCCATTGTATATCCATATTCAATGCATCCATATACAACATATATCTAATATACAGTATCAATATACAACTCACATACAATAGAATATGATTCCACCTGAAAAAGGAAGAAAATTCTGACACATTCTACAGCACAGATGAACCTTGAGGACATTATGTTAAGTGAAATTAGCCACAAAAGGACAAATACTCTATGATTCAGTTATACGAGGCGTCTAGAGGTCTAGAGTAGTAAAATTCATAGAGATAGGAGAGTAGAATGGTGGTTACCAGGGTTAGGGGTAGCAGGAAATGAGGGGTTATTTAATGTTTAATGGATAGAGAATAGAGAGTTATTTAGTGTTTAAGGGCTATCGAGGCTCAGTGTTGCAAGATAGATAAGAGGAGTTCTGTGGGTGGATAGTAGTAGTGATGGTAGCACAACAGTGTGAGTGTGTTTAAACACTCACGTTGTTAAACAGTATACTTAAAAAGGTTATGATAGTAAATTTTATCATAATTTTAAGAAGAATTAAGGCAGGCAAATATTTTGTGGAAATACAAGGAACTTCTTTTGTCTTTTATCTACACAGCTTCTTCTACAAACATTTAAAATATAACATTCCTCTATGCAAGTAAGTTATAAGACTACCCAGGGCTGTATAACTGACAAATTCACACCCAGTTCTTCTGATTTCAAACCTGGTGTTCTCTCCATTGCACTCTAATAAACGTACCCTTGAGTATATGGGAGCAAATAGCACATAGACAATCATACAAATATAAGTACTATATATATTATATATATACACACACACATATATATATAATTAATTCCAAGGATTAGATCTTATGCAGTGTGTGTAGTTCTTATTAGTAGACAAAACAATAAACGCATTTTGCTGGGCATTTCAATGTTACCTTCAATTTGTGAATTTCAGACCAATTTATTTGTAAATAAAAAATATTTTCAGTGTCTTTGATGCTCAATTATTCTACTAAGTCTATTTACAGACTTTGTTCTTTGAAATAGTAAATCCAGTTTACTATTTAAAACTAAGTGGTTTGTTTTTGTTCTAACTCTAAACCAATAGAAATTTAACCTTGTCTGCTTCTTAAAAAGTATATATGAATTTTATGTGCTGCCCATTCTTATAGAAGCCTAACAAAGAATCTATTTATTCTATGCATATATAAAATTGGAAATAGATGACTTTCATTAAAATTAAAAATTATTTTGATATTATACAATATTTGGACATCATTAAAAAGGACTCGTAAGTTCCAACAAACTAAAAGCTTATATTTAAAGTGGCACCATGAATAAACATGGATTTATGATCGTTTATTTAAGGGCTTATTTTACTAGGTGTTGCATTCATTTGAGGTTTTATTTTGCTGCGGACTTAAAAGGAAATAGGATCTTTTTTCCCCTCAGTCATACTTGGAAGAGAAGCAGCGTTTTATGGTAGAAAGAGTATTGGCATGGAAACTGGGCATTCAGGTACCTCTGCTATGTAAATTTGAAGAGGCCATTTCACCTCCCTTGAACTCGTTTTTCGTCCCAGTAAGGTAAAGGACTGAGAGTAGCTAGACTGTCAGCTTTTTTAACTTTTATATTCGAAGACTCTGCTTCTGAGCCTTTGATGCGCACATCAGATACCTTGGCTGTACCCAACACACCTCATACACACAGCCAACTTATTATCCTTCCTTTAACCAACTTGCACTAAACCAGCTTGAATCAATTTATAATTCCTGAGGGACTTTATTAATAATGATGATGGCGATGATAGTTAAGATTTCTTGAGCACACACTGTGTGCCAAGCAGCATTTGCAGTACATTGCTTTTAAAACCAATGTTTCTGTAATTATCCAACAAAATGTTGTAATTATCCTAGTTATCCAGCCCCCAACTTAATACCCAGGCTCTTTTCAGCTTCCCAAATTATGAGATGGAGTCTATCTCCCCACCCTTTGAATCTGGGCTGGCCTTGTGGCATGCTTTTGTCCATAGGATGCCATGGGCATAATGGCGTGCCAGCTCTGAGCCTGGGCCTCCATGCTCGCTCTTGGAACTCTGCCACCACCCTGAAAGTAAGCCCAGGGTAGCCTGCCAGAGATCAAAGAACGCATGAAGCAAAGGCTTTTTCTAGTCACAGCTCCAGACATGGGAGAGAGCCACACCATGACTAGCAGAGCTTCCTAGCTGGACCCCAGCTGGCCACAGATGCACGAGTAAGCCCCGTGAAGCCCAGCTCATTTCAGCAGAACCACCAAGCTGAAATAATAAACGGTTATTGTTCTAAGCCACCAGTTTTGGTGTGGTGTGTAATGCAGCATTCTTGTGTCTACAGATAACTGTCACTCTGCTCTAAACACATCGTTTAGTTTGCTCATTAACTCCTCATGACAGCCTATACAAGAGGTATTATTATCCCACTTTAGAGACGAGGAAATGAAGGCACAGAGAAATTGATAAATTTGCCCAAGATCGCATAGTTACTATATTTTACAAATGATAAAATACCATTGATTATAATATGCACCATTATATACTGCTAAGAAAGAAAAACGAGACTTAAAAAAACGCATCCTAATTTGTTACGTTAAAAAAAAAGTGGGGGAAAAAAGGACATCTTAGAACAGATGAAATATGGGAGTAAGTGGCGGGGGCCAGGCCTTTAGCTTGGGAAGTTTCACTTATTTGAAATAATTTGGGATACTTAAGCATTTAACTGGTAGTTTAGGAATTGTATGCACCTTTTACAGTTTTCTAGAATGTCAGATGATGTGCAAGGAACTTGCTCGTCTTAAAAATTGTTGTTAATGCCCGGGCTTTTATGTCCTTCTCTGCCCACTTCTGTGCATATTGCTGACTCCCTTATGCTCTAACTAGAACTCCTCTTCTTTGCCGTATACCTCATTGCCTGCATTATTTCATTAACATTTTCTCTTCCTAAATCCCTCTCTGGTTGGTTGGTCTTCTAAAAATTTCTCCAATTTATCTATGTCTCTTAAAAGAAATTAGATGCTCACTTACTAAATACAGTATTAATGAGACCTAATCACTAGTGCTGAATTAGATTAATTACCTTGCTTGTTTTGAATGTGACACTCATCGATCAATTAATATTCCACATGTGTGATCACCCCATTGTATTTCTGAAGACAGATTAATCTGACCATGTCTTTTCGAGGTAGACAGACCAAGATCAAATATTGCTTCCTTCTGCCACTTGCTATTTCTATAACCTTGGACAAGTTACTTAGTATCTTTGAGATCTAGTGTCCTTATATAAAAATGGATATGAGCACATTCCAGCGCATATCATTCGGGATTTGTTCTGAGAAGGTGAATTAGTGGAGAGGGGAGAAAAGAGAGAGGATTCTATATGTGATTAATTCCAAAGATTTCATCTTATGCAGTTTTGAGAGCCAATTAGATCATCAAGGTGAGGCTCAGGTTGGGCTATAACCTGACACCATCAGGTCCAGCACTCCAGAAGAGATGAACATGAAGGACAAATTGTAACCTGCAATGCTAAATAGAATCAACTAGAATGTCCTGGAAGCCATGTAGGTGTCTCCCTATCTCCCAGCCTCCAGTATGAAAGACAGGGGTGTCCTGCTGGGTAAGTTGCTCCCTCCATCACAGAGCTACACACACAACCGGCCCGCTCACCTGACCCCTGCTGGAGGCCTTCTGAAGCTGAAGGATATGGCAATTGCTGGAGGTGTTCCAGATCTGGCTGCTTCCCCAGGCTGACAGATGAACCACTTATCCACAGCGAGATGCCTGAGCCACAGCTGTGCCTGGTTGCCCTGCACTTAGTGTTGCCAGTTTCAGCAAATAAAAATAAAGAATGTCCAGGTGTGTCCAGAATTGGCAGGCTCTTGGTTTCATTGACTTCAAAAATGAAGCCGCAGACCCTCACAGTGAATGTTACAGTTCTTAAAGATGCTGTGTCCACGGTTTGTTCCTTCTGACGTTCACACGTGCTCCGAGTTTCTTCTTTCTGGTGGGTTCGTGGTCTCCTTGGCTTCAGGAGTGAAGCTGCAGACCTTTGCAGTGAGAGTTACAGCTCACACAAGTAGTTCCAACCCAAAAATTGAACAGCACCAAGGCTTATTAAAAACAGCTAAAGACCAAAACAGCCACCATGGGGAAGAGAACCCTAGCGGTTTGCGTCTTCCAACCCGGGCAGCCTGCCTTTATTCCCTTATCTGGCCCCACCCACATTCTGCTGATTGGTCCATTTTACAGAGAGCTGACTGGTCCATTTTACAGAGAGCTGATTGGTCCGTTTTGACAGGGTGCTGATTGGTACGTTTACAAACTTTGAGCTAGACACAGTGCTGATTGGTGCATTTACAATCCTCCAGCTAAACATAAAAGTTCTCCAAGTCCCCGACTCAGGAATTCAGCTGGCTTTTCCTGGTGGTTACCACGCCTGTGCGCCCGCACTCCTCAGCCATTGGGCGGTCCATGGGACCGGGCACTTTGGAGGAGGGGGCTGCGCTCGTCGGTGAGGCGGGGGCCGCGCGGGAGCCCACCGCGGGTGAGAGAGCGAGGGCATGGCAGGCTGCAGGTCCCGAGCCCTGCCCCGTATGGAGGTGGTTGAGGCCCGGCAAATCCTCGGGCGGCGCGGGGCACCCGGCCCATCCTCCGCAGCTGTTGGCCCGGGTGCTGAGCCCTTCACTGCCCGGGGCCGGCAGTGCCGGCTGGCCGGGCGCTCCGAGTGCGGGGCCGCGGGGCCCGCCGAGCCCGCGCCCACCCGGAATTTGCGCTGGCCTCCGAGCGCCGCGCGCAGCCCCGGTTCCCGCCCGCGCCTTTCGCTCCACACCTGCCCTCAAGCGGAAGGGGCCCGATCCCGGCCTCGGCCGGCCCCTTTCGCTCCACACCTACCCGCAAGCGGAAGGGGCCGGATCGGGCCTCGGCCGGCCCAGGGAGGGGCTCCCACGGTGCAGCGGCGGGCTGAAGGGCTTCTCAAGCGTGGGCGCCAAGACCGAGGAGACGCGCAGAGCAAATGAGGGCTTGCTAGCACGCTGTCGCCTCTCACAGGTACGTTTAGATTTGACATAAACAACAAATAATTTTAAGGCACGTATAAATGTGTCCCAAATACTGCATACAAATATTCTTTTAATATAAATATGTGTCATGCAGTATTGGGACGTATTTATACTAAAAAAATTATTTTTGTTTATCCCCATTCGAACTTAATTAGGCAGTCTGCATTTTATTGGCAACCCTAACTTTCAGGAAAAAATGATGGTTTCTACTTTATGTCTGACTTCCAATTCAAGTAGAAAAAAAGTGTCTTGTGGGGAAATCAAGACCACAATGACATATTATCTCAAGCCCATTAGGACGGCCACTATCAGTAGAAAACAAGTATCAATAATGATACGAAGAAATTGGAACCCTTGTGCACTGTTGATGGGATGTAAAATGGTTCAGCCACTACAGAAAATGGTATGGAGTTTCCTCAACAAAAAATTAAAATAGAATTACCATATGATCCAGTAATCCCACTCCTGGGAATATTATTTCATAAAAAGTGGAAAGGATTTGCTATCCTAACAGTTCCAGACCCCCTCTTAGTGAGTAAACTTTTTGGGAAAATATCTTGTAATAAGTTAAGAATCAAAGCGATATTAGAGCATGACCAAACTTCAAAAGAATTGAATGTTAAATGATTCTACCTAAAAGAAAAAAGAAAAATTTGATTGTTTTGGAAAACGGGAATGAGAAGTAAAGTGGGGACAGAGAAACAACGGGAAAAAGAAGTCAGCAAGATAAAAAATTCTAGAGAAGAGTAAGGCTGGGTTGGGGGGCTGAAGGACTTGTTAGAGTCATGCGGTCTGATACTCCATTTGAATTTTTTCTTCTTAGTCAAATAGACTTTTCTCTGTTTCCTTCCACTTTATACACACACACACACACCGTTCACTACCTTCCTGCCTACACCAGTCACAGGCTTCAGTTTTGCCTACTACACTTATGAATGGAGAGGGGAGATTGTTACTGTTGTTGTGACTGTTTTCGGAGAAGCTGGGTGTCACCTTTGTGCACAAAACAGAGTATAAATTCAAAGGAAGATGCAGCCATGAGAATATAAGGTACCTGGGAATTCAGACAAATCTAGAATAAGGTAATGGAGTTTGCCACACAGATTTAAGTCAAGTTTAAGATAAATTTATCCAGTCCTCAAGGAATTGGAAGAATCTGACAGATGGATTACTTTTTTTTGTGTGTGTGTGTGTTAAAATGGCCTCTCAGCAAAATGGTGGTCACAGCTGTTCCTTTTAACGTGTTATTCTAATGTAGTCTCCCGATTTAAAAACGATTGTCATAATGCTTTCTAGGAATACACACACACACATACACACACCCCACACACCCCTACCTAGAAAACATATTGTGAAAGAATTATATACCAAATTTCTCGCGGTTATTATGTGGAAATACAAGGTGTATTCAATCTTAGAATTAATATATTTTTGTATTTTTATAACTATAACTGAGTTTTTTATAACTAATATATATTGCTGTTGTAGTTGGAAAAAATGAAGATTTGTAAAATCACTTGATAAAAGAAAATTTACAAGTAAGTACTTCATCACAGCGAGAAATTTTAACATACTCCTTCTCAGCAATTGACAACTAAAACAGACACACACACACACAAAAACTCTATAGAGGGCATTTAAACAACCCAATTAGAAAACTTGATCTAAGAAATACATGTAAAACACTGCACTTAACAAGTACAGAAGACACTGAATGTTTATAAACATTTCACCATGTACTAGACCATAAAGCAAATACCCACAATTTTTAAATAATAAGTATCACACAAACCACATTTGTTGATATAATTAAGATGTAAACCAATGACAAAAATTTCAGTAACCCATAAGAACAAAAATAAATTATAATTGAAATTAATAAAAGTTCACAATAAAAATAGTACATATCAAACATTGTGGGAGATAGTTAAAGTTATGTTTACAGAGGGAATTTATAGCCTAATATGTATATATACAGGTTGAGTATTCCTTATCCGAAATAGTTCCGACCAGAACTATTTCAGAATTTGAATTTTTTTCACATTTGGGAATATTTGCATTATATACTTACTGGTTGAGCATTCTTAAACCAAAAATCTGAAATCCAAACTGCTCCAATGAGCATTTTCTTTGAGTGTCATGTCAGTGCTCAAAAGAGTTTCAGATTTTGAGCATTTCAGATTTTGAATTTTTAGATTAGCCTCAGTCAGTATTAGAAAAACAAATAACTTGAAAATTAAGCTCTAAGCATCCAAAATAAGAAGGTAAAGAAAGAACTATACTAAGTTCAAAAGGATAAAAAGAAGAAAATAACAAAGATAGGAAATGAAATTAATAAAATAGAAAACAAGTATACTGACATTCAGTCCAGCCAAATGTAAGTTATATGCAAATAAAACTAACAAAATTATGAACCACTGGAAAGATGGATCAGGAAAAAAGAGCAACATGAAACAATACTAGAAATGTAAAGGAAGCACAACTAAAGATGCATTAGGGATGAAAACACCATAAGGTTTTTAAAACTCTTGGCCAGTAAATTTTAAAACTTAAGTGAGAGGACAAACTCCTAGAAAAATACTGAATTACTGGAGCTGACTCAAGAAATCGAAAACTTAAATGATTAATGACAAAATCACTCATTTTAAATATTTCTACAAAAAAGCACCATATTCATTTTACAGTCATGATCTGTCACATTTTAATTTCAATATTATACAATTTCTATGGAAGAATAAAAGGTGTGGAAACAATTCCCAAGTCATTTCCCAAGGTTAATATAACATTGACACAAATAATAGACAAGGACAGTACAAGCACAGAAAATTATAGACACATCTCACATGTGAACACAGACACAAAACCCCCAAAACAATATTATCATGGCAAACCAAATACAGCAATGAGTTTAAAAAAAAAAAAATACCGAAAATAGGTCATAACCAGTTTGGGTTTCTTATAAGACAGGAGTCTGGTTCAACTTTAGAAAATCTTGTAATGAGCCATTTCTGGTAATATGGTAGGCTGGGTTTGCATACTGACCCTTCCACTAAAACCAACCAAGTTCAAAATAAGTCTGCGTGCAGTGCCTCATGCCTGTAATCCCAGCACTTTTAGAGGTCAAGACAGGTGAATCACCTGAGGTCAGAAGTTCAAGACCAGCCTGGCCAACAAGGTGAAACCCCGTCTCTACTAAAAATACAAAAATTAGCCAGGCGTGGTGGCACAGGCCTATAGTTCTACCTACTCAGGGACTGAAGCAGGAGAATTGCTTGAACCCAGGAGGCAGAGGTTGCAGTGAGTCACTGCACTCCAGCCTGAGTGACAGAGTGATACTCTGTCTCAAAAAAAAAAAATTAAAATAACATCTTTTAAAAGTCATCTTACAAGCATCAAAGGGCTGGCTAGAAAGTAAGTAATCCTCTGACCAGAGATCAAAGGGAGGTGGATTTGATAAATTTATCCAGAATTTTGTAATCAGAACTGTTTTAAGAAACTATTTTAACTACAACATTGTTTCATGTTTTATAGTTTCTTCCCTTCTTCATTACACGTGGATGAAGAGACGAGGAAGTAGAAAGTGGATCACTGTAATCTTTTCAGTGTTGAGGGACTCAGAATTCAGCCTCTGGGCAGAGGCTAGATCATGAGTCTTTTACTCTGTGGAGGATTTTGTACTTTATCTTAAAGGCAGCTGTAAGCCATTGAATGACGTTAAGGAGGGAAAATAACATAATAGATTTGCTTTTCTGAAGGTCATTCTGACTGCTGTGTGGAGGATTTATTGGGAAGTGGGAAGGGGAGGATGGGAGACTGGAATACAGAAGACCGGTTAGAAGAAATATTGCCCCTGATCGAGGAGCTGATAAGAACTTCAACTAGGGCAATGACGGCATGGAGGAAAATGGACTGGATTCAACTTAGTAGTTGACTGAACCCACTAAATTTGCTGACAAAGATAGGGGACTTGTCAGAAATGATTAGTTAGCTTTCAATTTAATAGTAATAATTAAACTGTCAGGCCACCGCTTCTACTGGATGTGGAAGTCTTTGTTAACTACAAAGCACTGTACACATGCAAAGTGGGATAATTACCCACAGAACTCATACCTCCAAATTCCATGTGCCAGAGGCAAGCTCTGAGGGTTGGAAAATGAGTTCCCGTTTATTGGCGATCAACAGCAGGATTGCACATGTATTCCTGAACAATGAAGTTACTGTTCATTTTCAAGTGCTCATTACAGTGGAAATTAGTAACACTTGAGTGATAGATGTGGCTCTGTTCTGAATATGCCACTTAGCAAATACTTGCTGCAGCTAAGTGTCGAGAATTCACACATTGATGGATCCTAGACATGAGTGGCTATTTTTTGTGAATGGAATGAAGATGGGGATACCTCACCCTGAAGAGTAAGCATCATGTCTACATGGGTTAGGAGCAAGATTTTTTTATAACTTGGTATTTAGGTGTGAAGGACTTTGTCTGGTTATGCATATGCATATTTATGTTTTTGACCTTGTAAAAAGAAACCCTTGGCTCGCTCTTACCAATATCTTTTTAAGTCAAAAGCCTTTAACATGTAAAGCCTTTAACATGTAAAATTCAGCCTGCAACCAATTCTAATTTCCCAATCTACTTCTTAACTTGGGAAACTAGGAAAAATGCAATAATTCAACTCTGCTATTAGAGAATGTGAATATAAGAAAAAGGGACCCTCCTGTGACTCCATCAACATCACAGAACTCTCCTCACATATTTAATGATCATTTCTATATAGATGATATTGATCAGCACGTTGAAGAAAAACTGAATAAATGAAAAAAGCGCATGTATTCTTTAAGATCACTTATATTCTTTCTGCACTGGGATTTAGGACATAGCATATTTAGGCTTCGTTTTGGCTGATGGGTTGCTAGGAAATAATCCTGTAGCCTCTTTCATACCTCTTTGCTCATTTTCTGCCCTTGGTAAAATACTCATTTTGAACTCATAAAACCTTTTTTTTCCCCAAGAAAAGTGTGGACTTTCTTTTTTAACAGATTTAGCACTGATAGGACTGCTTGCCTTAGGCTGCACTACCAGTAATTGAATCTGCATGCTGAAGTGGTAAACCCTAAGAATTTTTAGAGGAAGGAAACATGACATGTAAAATGAAGTAAAGGCAGGCTGATGGAGAAGGGAAAATTCAGTGTTGGGCAACTTCCTGACTCCAGTGTGTGAATTGTGGAATAATCGAACATTATAGCATGTACTGAACATTAATTCTGTCAAAGTTTCCAGGGTAAAGAATAAACCTGTAGTCTACTCATCTCTCTCATCCTCCAATTTATGTTTGTTACATAATCATTGCCATTATTATCCTCATTCATGGGTCAATTTTATTATATAGTTGGATTAAGCACTGGTTTCTTACAGTGAATAAGAATGTATTGTGAATCTGTTACACCTCTAGGCACTAGGGACTGTAATAATTTATTACATTTGCCTCTTCCCTTAAAGGAGCTCATAGTCTTCTTTGGAAGAAAGATAAATATATAACCATAACAAAACATCCTAACTCTATAGTGAAGGGTTATATAGAAGCACAGAGGAGACACACCTAAGCTTAACAAGTAGAGCAGGTAGGGAAACAGAAAAGGCTTCCTGGAGGAAGGAGTATCCATCCTGTCTTAATGTAGTCTTGATGAACTCTGGGATATATCTTGAAAGTGATGAAAGTAGATCCAAGTTCTTTAAAAGCAATTGGAAAATACATGTCAAATGTCATTAAAAAATATTGAGACCTAGAATTTCTCGTTTATGAATCTTAAGTTTAAAAACAATCTGAAACACAGAAAAAATACATTTAAAATGTTAATTGTAATGTAGTAACTATGGAAACCAGCAATTGAGGTATTTTTAAGGAAATTATAGTTTATCAGCTCAATGGTCTAGAGGGCAGACACACATGATTTTTGCTAAGAATTTATCATAGGAATTGGTAGTCTATTCCACAAATATTTCTTGAGCAGTTTACGCCAAGCACTGATCTGGTCTCTGTGTACAAAAAGTCAAATAGACATGGCTCCTACTTGAAGGAGCTCATGGTAAAATAAGAGATATAGACAATTAAATTAACTCTTAGAAGAAGAGAGATGGATTCTAGTGGCAGAAACATGTCATTAGAATGCAGATGAGGCCTTGTAAATCAAATCAGCAAAACATGAGGAGCTACCAAAGGAAGATGGGGCAGAACATGAGTTTTGAATGATAGGAGGGCAGATAAAAATGGAAATAAAGGAAATTTCTTATTTTACATTATGTGGGAAACAAAAGCAGACTATAACATTGGATATGCAGTTTGTCCATAACTATATAAAACCAAATATAGTTTTTTTCCATATATGCATAGAAAAAAAGAAAGTGAAGAAATAAACTAATGTTAATAGTGATTGTCTTATGGGTGATGTTTTTCTCACTTCTCCTTTTTGGCCTTCCCCAAATATTCTATTATAAGCATTATTATTTGTAAAATGAAAGAAAGATGCAAGGGGTTGCCAGCAGGAAGATAAAAGGCACAAAGTGTTCACATTTTAGAAGAGAACTATTTATGATCAGACTCACAACAAAATAGGGTAGGCATATTTCCAAAAGGCAATAGCACAGGGTAACATGCCCAAGGACAAAAGACCCTTCTGTGCCCCGACATACTTGCCACAATCTTAAAAAAAAAAAAAAAAGCAAACAACGAAAACTACAGATATAGGCCATGTCACATAAGTCACCTAGAAAATTCTTATTGGCTAAGGTCTTGACTCTCCCTTGGGTTCGTCCCTTTGTAGGGAATCCACTCTCTCAGCTCTGAGCCAGGCACCAAATCTGCCATTTACTCAATGCATTAGTGCCTTGAATTTGCGTAACACTTTGAAATTTATGAGGCATTTTCATAATGTTTACTTTCATTTTATTTTCTCCACAGCCCTGTGAGGTAAGTAGGACTGATACTATTTTTTCTCATTTTACAGTTGAAGAAACTTAAGACTTAGATGAAGTTTCTTCCCTCTGGTTACGAGGCTGGTAAGTGTTAGAAGCAACACTAAAAGTCAGATGTTTTTATGAACATGTGTTTATTCCTCTGCATCACAAAACTCATGATAGACACTTCTGTCTTTGCTAACAAAAACAGACGAATATTTGTGAGAACAGAAGAGATGTCTTATTTTTCATCTAAGTGGGTTCAAGTGGCTAGGAAAGTTCTAGCACAGGAGAGATGCTCTATACATTTGTGAGGGGTGGCAATAAATGAAAGGATTATTAATAATAAATGAAAGGATTTAAAACTTAATAAACATACAAGTCCTAAATAAAGTATCTAAAATAGATGTTATCATTGTCCTTAGGAATCCACTCTGAAGAGCAGCACACACACACATGCATCAGAAAAAGGGAAAATAAACGGGTTAGTTGGGAAGAGTAAAAAGAAAAATTTTGAGACAGATTTCTAATTAAATAAAATAGAAAAATTTGTTAAGAATTTCTGTTTTATTCCAAAAAAAAATCTATTTTCCCCTTTAAACAAAATTTTACACTGGGAGAAAAAAAAAACGGGAAAAGAGCAGATGTCTTCGAGAATCATCAGAACATGTCTTATTTCTTACACATGCACATACCTGCTCTCTTTCTGCCTGCATCTAATAAGGGGACTCATTTAGCATTCACTGATGGACGTAAGAGTATTTGTGTACTCCTGCTCAGCCCGTGAAGTTTTTTTTTAACTTATTAAGGTGGTGCACGCATCATGCCCTAGTGACTTTGGCTATATAAGCCCTTTGAAAAATCTCTAATGACATGTTGGACACCCTGCATATAAATGTCACCACTTGGTGACATTTGAGAGTCACCAAGACTCTCAAAAGTCATTGGAGAGTCAGACTTTTGCTCATGGGAATGTTCTCTGCCTGGCCTCAGTGTAATATCCCTGACCTAATGAAAGCAAATGGTTCTCAGTAATTCCCTCCTAAGTGTAATAATGCATATTCTTTTTCAGATGCTTATAATATGGTGTTGGTAAATAGCTTAGCAATACACATAGGAACAATTCTACTAATGGATAAGGAAAGAAAATTAAATTGCTATCTGTATAGCCCTAGACCTTTCAGATTATTTTCAAAACTCATCACTGCAACAATGATTTCTCCCATGTTAGTTTAACTAGCATGGCAGACTTGGCTTTCTACATGTATGGAAGGTATCTTTCAATCCGTGTTACTTTTTTTTCTTTTTTTCTTTTTCTTTTTTTTTTTTTTTTAACAAATGACCTTTGGGAATGATTTCCAATAACTGCAGCCAACTTTAAGCTCAAGGCTTGGTGGTGAAAGGTTACTCTACATTTAGACTAAATGAGGATAGATTTGTACTCCCTGCAGCAGGCTATTGCTTTAGGACTTGCTATTGTATTTGACCCAATCTTCTTTCTAACCTAGGCATTTAGACAGCTTCCATCTGGGTTTTGTTTAAACTTTTTTTTTAAGCTTCAGTACAAATTAAAAGGCTTTACATATTGGCAAGTAACTTTTTTTCTTTAGAGATTCACATTTTTCTTAGAAATCTAAGACCATAGAAAACAGTATGCATGCTGAACTTCTCATAAGAATGACTCCATGAATTTTGCATGAAGGATGCTCCCAGTCCATAAAAGGGCCTGGCAAGGTATATGAGACTGCTCAGATCCCTCATCTCTCACTCATGTTTTTCCTTCAAATAACATCTTTCCTTATAAAAGAGGAAGAAACAAGATGACAAACCCTTGGACGAGGCAGCTATACATAAGCACTGCATAAGACTGCCTGAAGAAAAATGCAAGGAGATGGATTTTTTTCCTTCTACTAAACTCTGAGGACCTTCAGATCACAATTGTCACTGTGAGGGCCTTCTCAGGAGCAAAGCAGCCCCCTGTCCCCAGCGTCCTTTCCTCACTGTGGCCTGATGACTTCCTGTATTCATGTGACTTTGTCACATAATGCAGTCTTTACAAATGAGTCACAGGAATGCTTTCCTTCCCATCCGCGGTAGAGAAGGACTTGAAAAGCATTCAATAGACTTAATCTCTCTCCATGTCTGAGTGGGCTTCAAAAATGCTGAAGATCAGAGTCAAAGAAGGGGATGTCTCCCTCACTTCTTCCTTCCTGGATCCCTGTCTGGCCCAGCTAGAAAGCAAAATCGCTTCCTAATGCTGGGCAGGCAGGGACTGGAAAGGACTCTGGACTGGGTGTCCGGAGACCTGACTTTGCATTCAGCTTCTGTCAATTACCAGTTATGTGGCCTGGGGCTAAATCACTTGTCCGCTGGGCTTGATCTTTTTTATCTGAACAGAATGAGTTAAAAGAATTAATTCTGTAAATTCAGTGAAACAATATCCAGCTTTGGCCACAACTCCTTTTTCTAAATGAGTGTCTTCATATCAGATTCCTCAGGGAGAGAGTCAGATTACTGCAAGTGTATCTGATTCTGATTTTTAAGAAGGTTCTGGAATGATTCCATTTGTCCTAAGAATGCACCAGAATAAAATGATTTCTTATATTCAGGCATCATTTTAAAAATTCTAAGTAGCTTTTGCTTATCCCACTTATTTAGTCCTCCTGTTGAGCGTAGATTTGGAGTACATTGTTGGAGCCCCTCTAATGTGCTTTGCTGCTAACAGGCTGGCACTCCCACCCATGAGAAGATTGCTCAGTGCACTGGGTCCTCCTTGTTCTCCTGGTTCCTCCCTGTAGTGGGGGACACCTCCTGCTGACTGGCCAGTAACAGAAGCATGTAGGAATACAAAAGGCCAACTCCTTTGCCCCAAGGTGAATAAGTTCGGAGATGTAATTTATGCTCTGCAGTACCCCTCCCTCAAAAATCAGGCTGAACTATAGCAAAGATATAGAATCAGCCCAAGTGTCCATCAATGACTAAGATAAAGAAAATGTTTTATATATATATATATACACACACACACACACACACACATATACACACATATATATATACACACACACATTGGAATACTGTTCAGCCATTAAAAAGAATAAGATCATGTTCTTTGAAGCAATGTGGATGAAACTGAATGCCATTATCTTAAGTGAAGTAAGTCAGACGTAGAAAGACAAATACCGCATGTTCTCGCTTATAAGTGGGAGCTAAATAATGTGTGCACATGCACTTAGAGTGTGTAATGATGGACAATGGAAACTCGGAGTGGTGGGGGCAGTGGGAGGGGGCAGACGATGAGGTATTATGTAAGGAGTACACTGTACATTATTTGGGTGATGTATACCCTAAAATCCCTGACATCACTACTGCACAATTTCTGCATGTAACAAAATTATACTTGTATGCCATACATTTATACAAGTAAAAAGGAAAGTCAGGCTGAGTGTGGGCTCCTTCCCATTCCCTGTGTCCCTTCCCCCCACCCTCACTAGCTTCTCCTGGAAGCAACTGATCACCACATCACTTGCAACTGAAATCTTGGCTCAGGAGAACCTTATCTAATAAAACAATAGATTTAAACAACAAAGTAAGGGTGGCAGGACACAGTAGGTGTGTTATCAAAAGACCCATGTTTGCAGCTCTGCTGTGTAACAGCTCTCTGACCTGGAGCAAGGAGCCTAGAGCCCCAAGCCTGTCTTTCCTCATTTGTGAAATGAAAATAAGTATGCCTGGGCTGGGCGCAGTGGCTCACACCTGTAATCCCAACACTTGGAAGTCCGAGGCAGGTGGATCATTTGAGGTCAGAGTTCAAGACCAGCCTGGCCAACATGGTGAAACCCCGTCCCTACTAAAAATACAAAAAATTTAGCCGGATGTGGTGGCACGTGCCTGTAATCCCAGCTCCTCGGGAGGCTGAGGCAGGAGAATCGTCTCAGCTTGGGATGCAGAGGTTGCAGTGAGCTGAGTTTGGGCCACTGCACTCCAATCTGGGTGACAGAATGAGACCCTGTCTCAAAAAAAAAAAAAAAAGGAAATAAGTATGCCCGCTCTGCTTACTATATGCTTGTTGGGAGGACCGGATGAGATCATGGATGATGGAAGTATTTGAAAGCTGCCAGGCACCATGCAAACATAAGGAAGCTAATTTTTAAATCGGAAACAAAATTATAACCTAAAGCTAAAGTCACCGATAGGGTTTCAGAAGAAATCAATTCAACAGCAGTTATAAAATACAGAAAACACACTTCATATCTTATTCTCCTCTTCCCTCTTCCTTTCCCACGTTTTTCATACTCTCCACCATCCAAAATGTTTGCTGTTCTTTTCAGGATTCCACCTGTGTTGGAACACTGATAGTGACTAGAGAAAGTGTTGCATTCACCTCTTTTGGTTACTCGCAGTTTTTCACCTGGTTAACCATCTTTGCCATGCCTGCCTGTGTCCACTGTCCACTCCTGAAGACTGCTTTTCATCTTATTAGCCCCTTATTTCTTTAATTTCAAGTTGCATTGGATCTTAAAACTTCAGGAAGGAAATAGGCATCTCCCTGCATTGTTATAGGTCATAGTTCAAATGCCATACTTCAGATTGTGTGAGGCTGCCATGAATTGATGGAACACAATAAAATAGAGTTACCAAAATGTGTGGCCCAGATGGTGGCTTGATTAAAAACATCTCAGTGTGTCCAAAATATCATGGCAGGCATACACAATTTTTTTTCCATGAAGGCCCTACAAGATTCACGATAAGATTTTATTTTTCATGAGGATCTAATCAGAGAGCTCAGCATGAGAGTCTGAACACATGAGCAGTCAGTATAGTTTGGTGCAATAAAATATTCCTTGAACCCGTAGGCACCAGGGATAAAAGGAAGAATAGCACATAGCCCCTGGTGGGGGAAACAGATACAAAAACCAGGTCATTAGACTATGATAAGGGCCCAGCATGCTCAGAGTGATGGCACCCACTTTGGGGTTCAAAAAACACTTTCCCATTTAAAGGGGTGTCCAGTCTTTTGACTTTCTTGGGCCACATTGGAAAAAAAGAATTATCTTGAGCCACACATAAAATACACAAACACTAACAATAGCAGATACGCTTTAAAAAATTGCAAAAAAACATAATCTCATGTTTTAAGAAAGTTTACAAATTTGTGTTAGGCCACATTCAATGCCATTCTGGGCCTCATGCCACCTGCAGGCAGCAGGTTGGATAAGCTTGATCTAAAGCAACACCTTCTCCAGCTTTTATGAGACTACTTGAACCCGGGGCCTTCTACGCGCTGTTCCGCACCGTCGCCTCCTTGATGCCTTCTCATCCCTTGGGACTCTTGACTCATTCATTGTTTTCATGCACACACTTGTTGTGTGCCTAATTCTGCCAGGTACTACTCTAGACACTGGAATTTCCACACAGAACAAGACACAGCCAATCCCAGCTGTCTTGATTATAGAGCTTACGTTCTAGCAGTAAGAAATAGACCATTGAAAAGGAATTAGGTAAACTATAGGACTGCAGACTGCAATAACCACCATGAAGGAAGTACACGGAGTGGTGAGACCAACAATAAACAGGAGAGGCCTCCTTGAGGTCGGGGAAAGCCTCTCCAACGGGAGACATTTGAGCTAAGACATGAAAAAGGAGAGAACAGTTCTAGGTAAAGGGAATGTCCGCGAGGCTGGAAGAATTTGTTGTAATCAAGTGACCAAAAGGAGGCCAGTGTAGCTGGCTTCAGTAAACGCGGAGCGGGGTGCCAGGGGGTGAAGCCAGAGGGTGAAGCTCGGCCGTCTTCTGGGTCGTGGGAAGAAACTGGATTTCATTCTTAGTGCCACGCAGCGTTTGAAGCCAAAACTGCGTTTTAAAACACACATTTGAAGGGAAATCTGATATCAGAGCCCATGGCAAGGAAAAGCGCCATCCCCGGGTGAGCCGCCTCAGCTCTCACCTGGATCACTGTCTTGCTCGTCGCCGCCCCCTGCCTCCATCTTTACCCTCCCAGAGTCCATTCCCAACACAGATCCTTTATCAAGTTAGTGAAATCGGGTTATTTTTCTGCCTTAAATTCTGACACGGCTCCTTATACCATTCGCAGGAAAAGGCTTGGAATCCCCAAGGCCTCATGCCCCAAACTCTTTCGGTCCCCATCCGCTCCACCACACTGGCTTCCTTGCTGCCTAAACACACGTCCATGCTCTCTCTCCCTTTAGGGCTTTTGCGCTGCTGCTCCCTCTGCCTAGAACCCTTTCTCCCAGGATAGCTGCATGGCTGACTCTGTCACCTCCTTCAATTCGTTGCTCAATGTCACCTTTTTTTTTCTTCTGGAGTTGGAGTCTTGCTCTGTCACCCAGGCGGGAGTGCAGTGGTGCGATCTCGGCTCACTACAACCTCCGCCTCCCGGGTTCAAGTGATTCTCCTGCCTCAGCCTCCGGAGTAGCTGGGACTACAGGCCCATGCCATCATGCCTGGTTAATTTTTGTGTTTTTAGTGGAGATGGGGTTTCGCCATGCTGGCCAGGCTGGTCTGGAACTCCTGACCGCAAGTGATCCGCCCACCTCGGCCTCCCAAAGTGCTGGGATTGCAGGCTTGAGCCACGGCGTCTGGCCCAATGTAACCATCTTAATGAAAACCCCATTCCCCTCCACACCCCTGCCACGCGTCCACCACAGTCTCCTCACCCTGCTCTGCTTTTTTCCCCCATAATACTTGTCATCTTCTAACATGTTCTACCATTTACTTACCTATCGTGTCTATTACTTATTGTCTGTGTCCCCCTTGAGAGACTGGAATAAGCTCCACGAGGCAGAAATCTTTGTCTGTGGGGAGTCGTGGGGGCTATCCATAGCCATGGGCGCTCTGTCCTTCCAGGTCTAGTGTAGGAGTGGATTTCCCTGCCCCCCCGCCCCCGAGTTGGGCGTGGCTATGTGACTTGCTTTGGCCAATAGAAAGTGAGCAGAAGGGATGCCTGCTGCTGCTGCGGGCAGAGCTCTTCCCAATCAGCACATCTGCCACGTCCATTCCTCCCTCCGACACAGCATCTGCACCTTTGTAGATGGAGGCTGCTCCACTGGGCTCGCTCCCTGAGTGATTAATTTGAACATTATTGCCCTGGCAGCCATCAAAGGACATAGAGTATGGTAAAGGAATAAACCTTTCTTTTTAAGCCACTGTGATTTGGCAATTGTTTGCTATTGCAACACAACCTAGTCTATTCTGACTATGTCTCACATGTTCAGGGGTGCCTTCTGAGTACTGACAACAATGCCAGGTGCACAGCATATGCTCCATAAGTGTTTGTTAAGTGAATTTCTCTGTCTTTATTCTGGAATTTTTACACAGCATAATTTAAATTTAAATGTGCTAAAGTTGTCACCAATATCTAGACACAAGCTTTATTCCATTGAGTGTTCTATGACTGACATGGTCAACAATCAACATTAAGTACCTACTATGCAAGTTAGGTCTTTCTTAGGGCCCCAGAGGAATAAGCCACTGTGTCTACCTTAAGGTAGTTTGCGATCTAGTTGCAGAAACAGAAGATGTGCTCAAAATCATCTGCTCCACTGTGTAGTAGTGGGTGATACATCCTAAAACTGTCCTGAGAGTTCAGGGGTGGAAGCCACTAATGAGGATGAGGCTGGTGAGAGAAAGGGATAGGAGGCTACCTGAGCTGGGACTTGAGGACATAGACAAGCAAAAATGAGCTGGGAAAAGAGGATTTCGGCCAGAAGGAACAACATTCAATCACACACAAGCAGGAATAGATCTTGAAACATTAGAAGGTAACATATACCACCAAGGGTAGAGGCCAGATTTCTTCGATTGCAATGATGGATGTCTATGTGCTGGCTCCATGACTTTAGACGAGTCAGTTAATTCTGCATGCTTCAGTTTCCTTATTTATAAGGTGGCAATTATGATGATACCTTCCTCAGCCAGGCACAGTGGCTCACGCCTATAATCCCAGCACTTTGGGAGGCCAAGACAGGAGGATCACCTGGGCCCAGAAGCTCAATACCCGCCTGGGCAACATGGTGAAACCCCATCTCTACAAAAAATACGAAATTAGCCAGGTGTGGTGGCATGTGCCTGTAGTCCCAGCTACTTGGGAGGCTGAGGCGGGAGAATCGTTTTAGCCCCAGAGACAGAGGTTGCAGTGAGCCGAGATTGTGCCACTGCACTCTAGCCTGGCTGACAGAGTGAGACCCTGTCTCAAAAAAAAAAAAAAAATAATAATAATAATAATAGTACCTACCTCAAAGGGTTGTTGTGTAGATTAAATGAATCAATACATACAGCATTTAGAATTGTACCTGGTAGATAGGAAGCATTCATTTGGAAAGAAGAGTTGAGAATTGAGCAGATCTCAGATTTTGCAAGATCTTGAATCTGAAATAAAGCAGTCTAATGTCATTCTATAAGCAAAATATTTTCCATTTGCAGCTCAAAGATTTTGATCAGAAACTGTGTTTTAGAAGCTTAACATCTCAGCAGGGTGAGTCTGGGTTGAAAGTGGGAGACACTGGAGGCAGAGACACTGATTTAGAGGCAGACATGATCATCTCACTGTGGGCAATTTTAAGCACACACCATGGTAATGGCCAAGGAAGAAACATGCTGGAGACACCCTAGAGAAAGTGCTCTGGACCTACCAATGGGTCATATGGGAAAGGAAACAAAGAAGCAAATGGCCCCAAAATTTCAGGGTCTGGACAGCTAAGAAATATGATAACACTGACCAAAACGGTGAAGATCAGAGGGGAACAGATTTTAAGGGAAAGACAACAAATTCTATTTTAGACACTAAAGTATCAAGGTTAAGCTATTTAGAAAGAAATTAGATATGATAAACTGAAGCTTAACTTAAGGCTACGCTCAAATGTCACTCAGAAAACCTTCCCCAAGTAACTTATCTAAAATACCTGACTCCTCCCTCACTCTCTAGCTCATCACCCTAATTTATTTTCTTCATTTCACTTCATGACACAATAAGACCGTATACATTTGTTTATTTGCTAATTGTTTGTACGCCCCTCCCCCACTCTCTAATGTAAGCTCAGCAAGAACAGGAACCTTTTCTTTCTTATTCATTGCTGTGTCTGCAGAGCCCAGGAGAGTGCCTGGCCCAGTAGGCTTTCAAGAACTATTTTGTGGAATAAACTCATCTTTATCTGGCAGCTTAATTGCCAAATATATACTCACAACCCAAGGTCACCTTCAACCTGTATAGAAACTTCTATCCTTTTATTATTAGGGCTTAAAATACACACAGAGAGACAGAGAGAGAGAGAGAGAGAATCAAAAAAGGAAGACTAGCTAGTAAAGAATATTAAAATCTAAGACTGCATAAATTTGTGGCCAGGCGTGGTGGCTCATGCCTGTAATCACATCCCTTTGGGAGGCCGAGGAGGGCAGATCACAAGGTCAGGAGATCGAGACCATCCTGGCTAACACAGTGAAACCCCGTCTCTACTAAAAATACAAAAAATAAATTAGCCAGGCCTGGTGGGGGCGCCTGTAGTCCCAGCTACAAGGGAGGCTGAGGCAGGAGAATGGCATGAGCCTGGGAGGCGGAACTTGCAGTGAGCCGAGATCACGCCAATGCACTCCAGCCTAGGTGACAGAGCGAGACTCAGTCTCAAAAAAAAAAAAAAAAAAAAAAAAAAAAAAAAACCTGCGTAAATTCAAACGAGAACAGTCAGTGGAACAGAGTGAGTATAGATAGACTTGAACCCATGTGAGGATTTTGTGTAAGTAAAGTGGTAATCAGTAGAAGAAAGATATATGATTTTCATCAGTATTTTGACCAAAACTGACCAACCACCCAGAAGACAAACATATCTGGATCCTATCCTCAAGCATTACACCAAAATAAATTTCAAATGTGTCAAATTTTTAACCATAAGGTAAGAAATCATCAAAAAAATTGTAAAAGTCATAGAAGAAAATAGCTCATTTTTAAAAAACAGCTGTAGATTGAGAAAAGCCTTTCTAAGAATGGTATGAAATGCATGCATCATTGTAGAATATTTAATTAATATACACATATTAAAGACATCCACACACATGCAAAAAAATTTTCATGACTTCAAAACACAGCAGACTTAAAACTTATTTAGAATTTGGCACACAAGTATCTAATTCCTTTAATGTGCAACAAAACTATTATAAATAAAAACTAGATGTGTAGAAAATGGACAAGCTATAGAAAAATAAACACCAATGATTAGTAAACATAAAAGCACTGACCTCACTCATAATTTTTTTAAACGTTCGTTAAAAACATGAAATAGCAATGCCAACAATTTCAAAGTCTGACAATGCTAAAGGCTAGAGGATGTGGGTGAAATAACAAACTCTCATACATTGTTGGTAGGAGTGTAAATATATATTACCTTTTTATGGTCATTTAGCAATAATAACCAAAAATGTAAATTTCCATACTGTATTAGTCAGGGTTCTCTGGAGGGACAGAACTAATGGGATAGATGCATATACAAAGGAAAGTTTATTAGAAGAATTGACTCACAGGACCACAAGGTGAAGTCCCACAATAGGCCATCTGCAAGATGAGGAGACAGGAAGCCAGTCCCAAAGTCCCCAAACCTCAAAAGTAGGGAAGCCAGTAGTACAGCCTTCAGTCTGTGGCCAAAGGCCCAAGAGCCCCTGGCAAATCACTGATGTAAGTCTAAGAGTCCAAAGCTGAAGAACTTGGATTCTGATGTTCGAGGGCAGGAAGCATCCAGTATGGGAGAAAGACGGAGGCCAGAAAACTTAGCCAGTCTAATCTTTCCATCTTCTTCTGCCTGCTCTTATTCTGGCCGCACTGGCAGCTGATTAGATTGTGTCCACCCACATTGAGGGTAGGTCTGCCCTTCCCAGTCCACTGATTCAAATGTTAATCTCCTTTGGCAATTGCCTCACAGACACACCCAGGAACAACAATACTTTGCATCCTTCAATCCAATCAAGTTGACACAATATTAACCATCACACACACCTTTTGGCCACATAATTCCACTTCTAAGAATTTAACCTATAGGATATACTTGCATGAGTACACAAAGATTACAAGAAGGTTCATTGACAAATTGCTTGAACTACGAAATTTCTAAACACATACAATAGTTATCTGCCCACAAAATTATAGGACTTCTATTCAGTAGAATACAATGCAGTTATTGAAAACAATGAGGTAGATCTATAGGGACCAACAAAAAGGTGTTTACAATATACTGGTAAACAAAAGCAAAAAACAGAAGTAGCTGAAGAGCATCTACAGCATGGCCCTACACGTGTAAAAAGCAAATAGACAAATATAAAAATCCCTGTAAATGCAACAAAAACTTTCAGAATGTTAGATACGCAGTCTCTTATATAAGCAGCTCCTTGCATAGCATTCAGAAAGCTTTCATTGCATATACAAGGATTTTTGTATTTGTCTTCTTGCTTTTAAAGACATAGGGGGTGTGATTAATGGTGAAGTGACCTTTTTGATTTTCGCCTTACACTCTCTCAGTATTGGAAACGTCTTTTATGATGAATATGATTAGTGTTAGAATTCACAAAAGAAAGCATAAAGCCCTCGGTGTTTCAGACACAGTCTCCTTTTGACCCATCCCCCAAAAAGCATATCTGTAGTGTCTGCCTGCGACTGAAATGACAAGTCCTCAGGCCAGCCCAAGATATCTACCAACTGGAACATTCGGAAATCATGTCAATTTCCAGAATCTTCTGAAACTCTGCAGGAGTTGTTTTATTTTTGTTTGTTTGGTTTTTTTTTTTTTTGAAGAAAGTAATAATTAAGTCTAAGTCTAGTTTTCTTATCTTCAGTAATCATCAAAAACTTAACCAGGGACAACCAGAAATCCTAAAATAATTCATGTGCCTTAAAATACCCAACTTTCCTTCACTTGTTCAGTTGGTAATAACTTGGCATGTTCTTCTCCACCACTGCCAGGGGAGCTGGGAAACTGAAAGAATGACTGGCAAGACAGTGCCATGACAGGACGGTCTGTGGCCAATCCATCGGAAGGCCAAACAATTCTAAACAGCTACATCACAGGTACACGTACACGTGCACATATGAACGTGTGTGTGGTGAGAGAGAGAGATTCCAAGCCAGTACCATCATTTCATCAAAGATGTTTAAATCCAGAAGTACTATATGTATTATTTATATTCATGCCTTGTTTCAAAATCATTTAAGGAAAAGAGATGAAATTTTTAAAATCCCCAAAGATCTAGATTATTATTCTTGCAACTTAAAATGAGTGTTTATTTCTACTTTGGAGTCTAAGACACCAGTAACATATTTTTAAGGCTTTAACTCACTTTTGCTGTGCCTGATCTTTTCCAAGAATTTAAAAGAGATTTCTTTAGAAAAATGAAAGAATATTTTCAGTTATCCTTTGTCCTTGATTTTTTACAAGAGCTGTCATATAAAGCATAGTTTTTATAGTGTCCCACCTTTTTAATACATCAGAAAAATCATTAAAAATTGTCGATTGGATTTTCCTAACGTACCCTTTCTACACTAAATGATCAATTGAGTCTATCAGTTGGGATAACCAGACACTTTAGAAAGAAATAAAAACAATTAGTTGAGAAAATTAAAGGCAGCATTATGAATAAACTATGTACATTTCACCAAACTGTATAACATTAGGCATAGGAACTGAGGCATGGATCATATTATGTCTATTCTGTTTTAATTGTCAATCTTGTCTCACTGGATGGTAGTCAGGGTTCCAGAGGGTTTTTTTGTTTCCTCAATGTCTACTTCTTTGACACCCTTTCTTGTCCTCCTATGAGATGTTTTCTTCCTGAGTCCCTCGCTAGGCCTACCAGTTGAGCATGAGGCACTGATCTCTGTGAGTTTATTCAGCATCTGATGCTACTAATATAAGATCTTTTTACCGTTAACTCCACAGATGATTTTTGCTGTTGCTGCAGGAGTGAAGAGGAGAGTGAACATGTGTTAAGCTCTTCTAGATACATGGCACACATTATTCATTTAGTGTTCATAGCAACCCCATGCAGTAAATTTTATGGTTATCACATCTCTCTGATTTGCAATCAGTGGCTTAGAGATGTTAAATAAGTTGCCCAGTGTTGCTCAGCTAATGGTGGTAGAGCTCAGACTTGAACTCAGGTCTATGAATTCCAAAACCCATGCTACAGGCCAGGTCAAACTAAAGGGCAAGCCAGATGGCCTGCTGCCCAGGGGTGCTAATCTATAAAAAGCACAGGACATTACCGGAGTAAATCAGTAATGTGTTGTCAGTTCACTGAGGTTCTCATACACAAATCTTCACATAGTTATAAACGGATTGCACTGCTACGGAGCTACACTGCTCCTGTAAGTGGAAATAACACTGCCACCAGCACCAGTACTTGCTACCTCAGTTGAGTATTTTTATGAAACACATTGCAGGTTGCACAGTGCAGCTTCAGGCCATGACCCACCAGCCAGGGGACACTCACATGAGTCTCATAATCCATTCACAGTCAGCTCAAATTCTAAACCCAAATAATGCTGGTCCAGTGCTTGTAATTGGGAATGCATTCAGTTGTAAATAGTTTTCATAATAGCTTCCCAAGAATTTCTTCACTTTGGACAACTGCAAGTAATGAAGGAAAGAAATAAATCACGATTCTGGACATTAAAGAAGAGGAAAGCCTCTTATTTTCTAGTCTAAGGATCCTGCTGTCGCCATCTGACCTTCCTTCTGACCACTAGGCAGAAAGACCTCCCATATTCCCTCCTTTCCCTGTGCATTTGTCCCTCATGTCACCTCTTCCTCATCCTGGTTGCTTCGTGCTCTCTTCTTCTGCTCTACTCTTTAACACAGGGTCAATCCTGCACATTTCCTTTAGCCTTGTTCTGGAAGGGCACAGCTCAAAGCTCCTCCTTCTCCAAGAGAAGCACACATGGAAGGAGGTGGTATTTGTGTAGCACACACAGTGGACAAGACTGCTCTGCTGGAGGTGGGAGGGCAATGAGCTTAGAGATTTGGGCTGGCCCAGGCCCTGACTGGTAGACCCAGGAGCCAGGGGGCAAATACCATGGCACACCTGTTTACTGCCCACAGTCTGCTGCCTGAGAAGCTCTGCCCTGAAGAACACTAGAACTTCCATAACTGTAAGCTGGGTCTAGATCTGATTTTCTCACTTATTATAAATACATCAAGAAAAATAAAACAGCAGATATAAGTAACGCACACTAAATGGGAAATAGGAATTTGAAGTCTAAAATGAAAATATTTGTTTCTGGAGAGAAAAAAAAACAGATGGGTGGTTGAGAATGAACATGCATTTCATGTAACCAATACCTTGTTAAGGTTGTCAACTGAAAATTATAGGAGCTGCCTCTGAAAATATCCATAAAATATTGTACTAATTAGTGGCTAAGTTAGATAAGGGCAATAAAATAAAGGAAATTTTATGGATTTCTATTTGGTCTACAATTTTCATAAAGCTTTAGAACTTTAATAAATGTTGTCTAACTTGTGTTAGCCACATCAGGGTTCTGCTTCTATTTTTTATTTTAAACGTCTATGGTTTCCCTTTAAATTAATCAAAAATGTTCTTCTTATAAAACTATAATAAGAACTATTTGCTTCCCTGGCTACAAATATTTAGATTACATAATCACTTTTTCTTTCCTTCTTAAGGTTGTGGTAAGTGAAAGATATAATGCATATAACAATAGTGACTATATTTATTGAGCACTTACTATGTGACCTGCACTACTCTAAGTATGAAACGTGCATGATATCGTTTAGTCCCCATGAAAACCTCACGAGGTAGGGATTGTCTCTGATAATCTCTATTTTAGAAGGCTAAATCAAGGTTTACAGATGCTAAGGAAATTGCCTGAAGTCACATGGCTACTAAAATGAAGAATTAGTCCTGGAACCCAGTCTTACTGACACCCAAATTTGTGATCTTACTTACTACATTCTACTGCTACAAAGTATTCTTTGAGTTGAAATAGATGTTTTCCTTTGGAGAGACACTGAAATAATTGTTTCCTTTTTTTTTTTTTTTTTTTTTTTTTAATAATACTCCTTAAAAACACAAGCTGGAATCTGTGCTGCCCAGCACCCTAGGGCTCTGTGAAGTTTTTCCATTTGAACAGATGGGGGATCTTGTAGGGAGCTAATCTTTTCATTCTTTATGTTCTTAAAAATAGACCCAACGGCTCAGTAATAAGCACCAACATTAACGTTTGTGATTAGTCCTGGTGATGACTTACCAGGACACAGAGTTTAGGAGTTTGGAGATCCTGCCAAGCTTAGCTGAAAGTGCACATCTAGAAGAAAAGAAGCAAAAGTAGCCCATGGTTCCAGGAAATGACAGAGGACTGATCCTTCATGTCATGTTTTGGAAAAATGAGAGTTATCAAATGTTTAATAGAAGGCAGTTTGAGACAGTGGAAAGAACTCTATGTTGAGAGGCAGACCGACTTGGGTTCAAATATGGCCCCATGAGGGTTTTTGTTTCATTCACTTTATGCCCAATATAGTGCCTGTTACATAATATGCCCTCAGTATTTTCTGAATGAATGACTTAATGGGTAAATTAATAACTTACTGAACCCTCAGTTTTCTCATCAAAGTAATAGGTGTTTCTCAGAAAATGTCAGCTTTAAAGTTTCAAATACACAAAAAAAACTTTTATAAAACTGTTTCTCTGTCTTCATCACATCTCACGAATGATTTCTAGAGGTCTTCAGTTTGTTCCACCTGACTCATAAACACACCATCTACCATCTATCACCTACCACCTGCCAATTTTCTCCCCATTTACACCAAACACCTGCCAAGATACCTCCTGCAGCAGCCTTGGATCTCAATAACCAGGTGATAAGCAAACTACCCCAGGCGATGGTGATGCCACAAGCCTTACTCTACCAGTTCCCAGCAGCTGCACCTGTCCCCAGGCGAAAGGCACCAACTATCAGTAAATGTCCCAAAGGAAACAGAGGCCACATTCAGATTGAGATAAGTTAAAAAAGGATTATATAGAAAGGGACTATAATGCTGAGCGAAGTGGCTCACACCTGTAATCCCAGCACTTTGGGAAGCTGAGGCAGGTGGATCACTTGAGGGCAGGAGTTCAAGACCAGCCTGGCCAGCAGGACAAAACTCCATCTCTACTAAAAATACAAAAAATTAGCCGGGCACGGTGGCTGGCGCCTGTAGTCCGAGCTACTCAGGAGGCCGAGGCAGGAGAATGGCGTGAACCTGGGAGGCGGAGCTTGCAGTGAGCTGATATCGCGCCACCACACTCCAGCCTGGGCCACAGAGCAAGACTCCATCTCAAAAAAAAGAAAAAAGAAAATGTAAATTACTCCCAGCACTTTGGGATGCCGAGGCAGGCGGATCATGAGGTCAGGAGATCGAGACCGTCCTGGCTAACACGGTGAAACCCCGTCTCTACTAAAAACACAAAAAATTAGCCGGGCATGGTGTTGGGCGCCTGTAGTCCCAGCTACTGGGGAGGCTGAGGCAGGAGAATGGCGTGAACCCAGGAGGCGGAGCTGGCAGTGAGCCAAGATCGTGCCACTGCACTCCAGCTTGGGCGACAGAGTGAGATTCCGTTTCAAAAAAAAAAAGAAAATGTAAATTACTTCTGTACCTGTCTAAAACTCCCCATGGCTTATACTGCACCCCTGAAAAATCCAAAGCCCTGACCATGATCTGATATTCCTATACGGTGTGGTCACGACCTCCTCTTTCATCCCATCTTGGGCCATTCGCACTCACAGGGCAACCACAGCACCCTTGCCCTCTGTCCTTCCACCTGGCCAGGCCCATTCACGTGTGAGGGCCTTTGCACCCACTGGCCATGTTCGAAATGCTCTGCTTCCAGCCCTTGGGTTCCTTGTTGTCATTAAGATCTCAGCCCTAGTAGCTTCTCCTCAGAGACATCTTTCTTGGACATCTATTTAATGTAACCTTCCCACTCTCTCTGACGTCTTCTATTGCATCACTGTTTTGGTGTTTGCATCGTACTTGGCACCACCTAAATTTTTTGTCTGTCCAATTTTTTCCTTGTTTGTTATCTATCTTCACCCATATGAATGTGAGTGCCTTGAGAACAGAGACTTGTCAGAGTCGTTTGCCCCCTAGCTCAGTAGGTGCTCAGTAAATACTTCTTGGGTGACTGTGTTGCTTATTAATTCTTCCAGCTGAGATAATAATCTGGACATGAAAATAAAATGTGTTTAAGCAAAATCTTGATCATGGGAATGAACATTTCAAGGGGAAAATGAATGGAGTTTGGTGTCTAAATATAGGAAAGGAATGAGCAATCTAAGACAAGGTTAGCGCGAGGTTCTCAGGGTTGCTGCAGAAAGGTGATACTCTTGGCAGAAATATAAAGGTTGTGGTTAAAAGCCACATTCAGTGAGTATACACTACATGTCAGGCATTACATATTTTTCAGAACCCCATTGGGTAGGCGTCATTATCTCTTACAGATAAGAGATTGATTCAGTGACCCCAAGTTTTTCAGCTGGGTATCCTATTCCAGTGATTGAGGTTGACTTGGTTAAAAGTACTGATTTAAGATCAACTTACAGTTGCAAGCATGGATGGGGGTAAAAATGTACTAAGTCTGGTCTTCAGAGCTACCTCTCCCCCATTTCCCAAGTTACTGGGCTGAACTGGATGTGGGATATGCATCTCACAACCTACGTTGGCTCACAGGTTCTTTTGCAAATTGGTCTATGCACCTGTAGATTCCTCCAGGTGTCCTCCTCATTCTGAAACAGTCCAGGGTGGGCAACTGGAAATATCTTGAAGAAGATGCTCAAGAGAAAAGTGCCCGGATAAAGGTAGGGGAACCTGATTAATGGAGCAGAATGACACCTGTTATTTTGGAGGCAACCACCAGAAGGGTGATAAAACCCCAGAGAAAATAACTGAAATGCAGTACATGAAAATGTTTTGCTTCCATCTTTTTGATCATCCATCTGATAAGTTACTACCTAGAATATGGAAACTTGACTTTGCTAAAAATGAGTTGTATAAGAGAAGCCCAGAGAAGACAATGCTACTGATGCACCTGGGGAGTTGAAGATACTGCAACTGAACATTCAGGTGGTCTCTTACTGGTGGCAGGAAACAAATGTTCTTCTTCAACATAGAAATCACCATGGAGATGGCATTATAGAGCTAGCATCTCAGTGATAAAAAGCCATGGGGACCAGGTTCCTTGGTCCCTGGGAGTTTATCAGCGGTTGAAAGATACCTTGAGCTTGCCCCCTTTCACCGCTGATCCAGCTAACACACACAGCTCCACAAGGGCTGGCTCGTTCTCCCAGATTTGCAGCTGTGGAAGTGCCAAGATTTAAAATAAATTTTCTTGAAAAAAAACAACATCGATGGAGTGAAGATATTATTACTCCATAACCACCAAGTCTTGGTATATGTGTTTCTAACAGTAGTGTGGAGGCAGAAGTGAAGATAAAGATCCCATGAAGATAAGGAGATTTGTTGCAAGGCTGGCATAAAACCTGAGCAGATGATCACAATCTCTGTGTGGTTTATGCTACCTGAGGAGAGACCCAAAGTCCAGGCAGTGCTGGCTTACATCATTGTTTTCCAGGAGCAAGAGCCCAGTACTTTGGTCATTCCAAGTATTTGGGATTGTTCAGTAGAGCATCAGTTCTTGGTACCCAACATATATTATTTTAAATTGGAGAACTGAAGCAACCAAAGGTGAGATGATGTCCTCATTCATTCTAACTAGAGTTGACTGTGGCACATTTGGCTACCTCAAGGTAACTCGGTACAAAGGATTGTATTCACTTGGATCTGATAGCAAGGAAACACTCCTATAGTTACAGATGTGATGTCACTGAGAGGCAAGCATGGGTTAGGCAGTGAGAGACATACCATTTTGGAGTTGGACAAGACTGGATTTTAATCCCACCTCCAGCAATTAATTGCCCATTGTAAAATGCTAAGTTTAATAAAGATATGATCTCAACCACCTGTCAGAGCCGGAGTGAGGATTAAATTCAGTTATTTTGTGCAGCACCTGGTGCATGTAAAGCCATCAGTCCATATTCATTCAAAACTCACTCTTACCACACAGCCTCTCCCTCCAGCCTTGCTTCAGGAGGTCTCCCATAACTGAGGGAGAGTGGAGCCCCTGGCGGGACTGGAGACAAACAAATGGACTTTCCTTGCCAATTGAAATAAAGACAACCCTCTTTGCTCAGGAGGAAGCAGGCTCCAGGGACTTGGGAATCTCAAAATATGGTCATGAGTCACAGGTGAGACAAGAGGGTCTTCCCACAGGTCTGTGAATTAATCCAGAAGTGCAAGTCTTTTCTTTGGTTTTTACAGATGAATGGTACCCAAATCCATACACTCTCAACTTGCTACAGTACTGGCTATAGGTGAGTTACTAGTGGCCTAAAATGATGGAAGGCCCTAGGAAAATTCCCTGTGTGGCACTTGAGACTTCCTTACCCCTTCTGTAGACAGTCGTTATCCCTTGTGTGGGGAGTAGATGGAATTAATAAGCTGTGATATTATTTCTGGGCAAGGTGCAATAAGACGTGTTTGTTCCTCCCAAGGTGGAGATTACAGAATTGTAGTGAGGGAAGGGGGTGATAATACAGCATCTAAGGAATGTTTAGAGAGTTATACTTGCCTGCTTTTTGACATGTGTGTCTCTAGAGAAGACTAGGTAGGCTCCTGTCCATCAACATCTCAATGTAAAAGAGCATTGCAGTTGGATGTCATCACCAGTCCCCTTCCAGGTCCCTGCAGCTATTGTGGTTAGCATTGCTGTTCCCATGGCTCAAGTGGCTTTGGACTAGTAGGTAATGGGTGGGGGAAGAAACAGCTCCCCTCCCCTCCCCCACCCCACCATACCCTGTGTATATTCTGCTTCCTGAGACTTGGGCTATGCCTACAGGAAGTAACAGAAACGGTTGGCGTGCCCCTAGCTCCCTCCCCTCTGCCAACTGCACAGTTGCACTTACTGAGGCTGGGCTGCAGGTGGCAGGCACCCCTCTGTGATCCTGCCATGGCCAGAGGAACTCATTCTACACCAGCTCTTGGGTGTAAAGTTGTACGGATACTGAAGGCTTCCATCCTCAGGCCAAAAGGTCAGGATCAGTGCAGCTTATACCTGCACTCAAAAAGAAAGAGAACAAAAGGAGAGTCCGTGGCCATGGCTGCCTCCAGTACCCATTTAATTGGCATCTTGAATCAAGTAGAACTGTTTTTAGGAGAGGTAACCCATTTTGGAAACCCCAAAAACCTTCAAAACTTAGAGTTAATGAAATAATATTCTAAAAATAAAGTTGATAAAATGTATCTGAATGCATGCGTACATAGAGCTTGCAAATATCCATTCGATGCTCGCTTAGTTTCGTTAGGGCTCTATTCACTCTGACCTCATCATATGACAACCCACTTGACTCCTGTCTTCCCTTCTGTCCTTCTACTTTGCTGCTAGTGTAATTCTATATTCTTCATTTGCGTTCTGTCTCAGAATGAAATCCTGAAAAGCAACCCCATTCGGTATGGACTCAGAATCCCCATGGCATGATCTGATACCACAGGCAATCTCTCTTCCTAACTCAGGGCCCAGGTAACACGTGGTAGTGCCAGAGTGTGAGCTGCCTGCTCTCCGGTGAGGGTTAGACCAGGCTTTGGGGAGCTGCCTTGAGTATAGCTGAGTTGTCAAATATGCAAGTGACATAAGCCAGAGGGGCCTGTGTGTCACTCAAAGGTGCTGACACAAGCCAATCTGATCTGGGACCAGTAGATGTTTAATCCAGTGAGACGAATAGAATGCATTCCTGCCAGTGCCCCTACTACTCTCGCACATGGCAATGCTGCTCCCAGGACTCAAGTGGCTTTGGACTAGCAGGCATTGGCATGTTGGGCAGGGTTGGGGGCAGCTATATGCTGCTTCCTGGAAAAGGACTGTCACTTACGTCATAGCCCCTAGCTTCACCTTATCTTCACTCAGATGCCCTCTCAGACTCCTATTCTGCTACTTTTGTGCCTCCTCTTCTCTCTTCATCTCGCTCTCTCTCTCCTCCTACCCCTTAGTAACTGACCACTCTCCATATTTTCCAGTCTACAGCCCAAAAGGGAGATGGACACATTGTTTTAGCTAGTTACTCTCTACCCACTTGGACAGTGTCTCTTGCTCCAGGTCCCCTCATTTGTTGCCCACTGGCCTATGGATACTATTAATTGAATTAGCGTCCACCTCCATCACTGCTTATGTGCACAGGGCCTGTTCCCATGGTCATCTTAATCTGAAGTTGGGAAAGCAGCATTATAAATGATGTGCCCAGTACTTAAGGAAAATCAGAGAAGAAAGGCATAGAGACAGGATGCATTCACATTTTGGAGAAACCTACTATATGGCAGACACTATATGTCAGGTACTGTACTAGGTACTTTATAACTGCATGTATCTAGTTAATTCTCAAAAAGACTTATCTTTTCCCAGTATCAGAGTTTGCGAATCAGAGGGCTGATATTTTAGCATGGCTCTGGGTTAAAGGGTCCAAAGAGGCCTCCTGCCCAAAGTTAGGATTGCCTTCTCTGAGCAACAGAATTCCCACAGATCTATGTAGTCTTAGCTGAACAGGATTAGGGTTCCATCTAGTTGTAGTGTGTTCCTTTTCTCAGCCTTGTTTGTGTGCATAGACACAAACATACACCATGGACACTTCCAAAGGAAGAGTGAGTATAGGAAGACAGAACTGGGATCTCTTACTATGGTAAGACAGAGTGTTTGGGGTCCTGGATCCCAGCCAGTGCCTTCACTTACATTTCAACATTTCCAAAATAGTTCTTGGAATTCCCACTTTAAAAATGAGAAAACAGACTCAGGAATGTTAATGGACTGTCTGTAAGAGTGCTAGCTGTGCCTTCCCATATTTATTTATCTCTTAACATTGTCTTGCACTCTAGCCAGACTTCCAACCAACTACCCACACCTGTGACTCTACCTGAGTGAGTCCACCCTGCCCGCCTGTAGAGCAGACTGGAATTGCCACAGCTCTCCCTGCAGAAACCTTCAACCACAGCTGATAGTGTAGCAGGACGAGCCGCAGACAAAACCTCTCAGACACCGAGTAGTAGAAGGAAGGGCTTTATTCAGCCAGGAGCGTCGGCAAGCTATTGCCTTAAAATCCGAGCTCCCAGAATGCACAATTTCTGTCCCTTTTAAGGGCTCACAACACTAAAGATTTCACATGAAAAGGTCGTGATTGATTTGAGCAAGCAGGTGGTACGTGACAGGGGCTGCATGCACCGGTGGTCAGAGAGAAACAGAACAGAGCAGGGAGTTCTACAATGTTCTGGAATCTATGAACACCATCGGTTTCTAAGTTATGAGTTGATTTTTAACTACTGGGTTTAGGCCAGGCAGACCCAGGCCCGGTTTCTGGCCTGGCACTGGGCTGCCTGTCTTTGGTTTTGCTTCCTTGTTGTTTTTTCTTAAAACAGGTACTCAGTATAAAACAATATAAAACAATATGAGAGGGTCTCTCTTCCCTCATTCCCCCCTTTGGAGACTCTCACTTTTTATTAGTGGGAGTTCTCACTCTTATTTTTGCTGCTTATGTCTCTTTGTGTAATAGATTGATAGTGATTTATATAGTACACTTGTGTTGATACATTTTGGTGAACTAAGGTAATGATGAAGCTTTTTATCATTTGAAGAAGTACAGATAGTAAACAAGGGAGCAGTAAGCAGGTTCTTATTACTATTATTACTTTTATTATAAGAGTTTTAAATCCTCCTATTGCTGGGAACCAATTTTTAAACATGGCTCCTGGATTGAGTCCGTGTCACACTTGCATGGTTACATGTGCCAGTTTTGTTATATTTTTAACTATATTTTTAACTACTTGCCTTTGATTATCTATGTGTAGACAGTAATTAGTAAGGTTAAATTGTTCACAAACTTTTCCTTCAGCTGCTAGCAAGTAGTCAAGAGCTAGTCTATTTTGATAGGTAGCATTTTTCATCTGAGTCTCTTGCCGAGCAAGAACAGTCAAGGCTTAACCAGTTTTATTAGTAATAATTTCTAAAACAGCTTGTAACCGTATGATTTCGTTGAGCATGTAGATCGGGGTCCGATATCCCCATGAGCCATCTTGTATCCAAGTGGCGGGTCCATAGTATTGTATGATTTTTTTTTTAGGAGGCCATTTATCATTTTTTAAATTACCTATGGCTATGCTTCGTTTTCTCTTTTTTTTTTTTTTTCCGGGAAGCATAGACTGGGAAGCCCCGAAGTTCACCTGTCTTTATGGACAGTAAGAAGAAAGATGGCTTAATGGTGCCAATTACACAGCTACCTGTCCACTGATCAGGCAGCTTAGCATAAGCTTTGTGTCCACATATCCAGTATAACCCGGTGGGGGCCATCCAGTCCCGGTGGAATTCTGGATGGGCCTAAACAGTCTGCAACTTTGGAAATTTCCTGAATGGATTTATTTCTGTGTAATTGGAACTCCACAATGTAACTGTTTTTGTGGTACTGTTATGCAGCTTTTGCCCAAGACAACTAAGCTGCCCTACAGGATGAATGAATCCTTTTTCTTTTTTAGCTATGTAATACTGTCTAATAATTGAGACTTTTAGAATCTAGAGATGATCAGAGTGATCTTTTGGGCTGGGAATTCATCAGGAACTGGGTCTGTAGGAACCTACTCTCGGGCTTCCTATGGCCATTGATCTCCTGTTACGGTTCCTCTACAAACATAACATGAGGTGACTTGTAGAGACTGGGCTACATGTTCGGCTAATTGCAAAAACAAATTTTTAGTTTTTCCTGGAATTTCAGGTACTGGCACATTTAGTTTATCATAGAAAGTCTGATATACTGGTTCTGGAGAGTGTTTTTGAACCTCTCCTTCTATTAGGATGCTTACACTAGGATCTAGTCCTTTTCCATCAATGCCTAATATTACATGTGTTTTTAATTTTACTTTGGGTCTGAGGGGTTTGTGATTATCAGTTTTAAAAGGCTGCAACTCCCACTCATGCAGGAGGGGCTGACTTTTCCTTTTTGGAGTCAAACAGGATTTTATTTTATTTTTTTTTAAGTAGCCCAAATGACACAAGACCAATATTGACACATCTCACATAAATATGATTTTTGACAGATGTACTTATCTTCTGCTGTGTAACCTTTTTTTCCAATCTAGAGAACCGCATCCTATCCCATGCTGCTTACTATCAATAGCAGCACAAGCATCAAATTTTAAGGTTACATTTTTGGGGACCCCTCTTTCTTCTGTTTTAGCTATTACCTTACTCGTGTCACCTAGAAAAGGACCAGTCCTTAATTTTATTTTAAAAACTGTGATCATGGGAGGCTTAAAATGGGTCATAACACACATCATGTTGGTTATTTCCTGGGCTACATACCTTGGATAGAATAGCATTATACAGACAAGTTTCTTTTAGAGTCCTGGTACACTTACAATAACCATAAAATAATAGGACCGTAGCAATCTTTTGTCCTACCTCAGTGACTTCATGTATATACTGGAAACAGTTCTCAGTCTGAGGAAGGTCAGTTGAAGTCCTTGTTATACAAGTCCAAATTTTAAGGAAAATGAGTCCCGCGATGAGTTTCCTCATGTTTCGGCCGTGTGTGGAGCAGTCAGCTTCCGGGTGTGACTGGAGCAGGGCTTGTCGTCTTCTTCAGAGTCACTTTGCAGGGCTTGACGAAGCTGCTCCCATCCACGTACAGCTCCCGGTCTACTGATGTTTAAGGGTGGTCTCGGAGGTTGGGCCTACTAGAATAAACTGAGTCCAATACTTTTACACAGTTACGTTTAACTGGGCTCTCTGATACCAGGAGTAAGGTGGTGGGGTTAGGGTGTTGCAGACTTTAAGGGTTATGCGGGGATTTTCACAGAGCAGGCTTTGGTATCTAGTTAGTCTAGCATTTATTAGCTAATGATGTCCTTTGGTATTTATTAAAATCACCACAGCATGGGGAGACTTTCTGTTTAGGTTTTGCCTAAGAGTTAGCTTATTTGCTTCTTGTGCTAACAGGGCCGTTGCTGCCAGGGCCCTTGGACATGGGGGCCAGCCTTTGGAAACCCTGTCTAGTTGTTTTGAGAGATAGGCCGCTGGCCTTGGCCAGGGCCCCACATTCCGGGTTAAAACTCCGACTGCCATTTTTTTTCTTTCTGACACACAGAGTGTGAAGAGTTTTGTCAGGTCAGGTAGCCTCAGGGCTGGGGCCAACCTGAGTTTTTTTTTAAACTCATGAAAAGCTTGTTGTTGTTGGTTGTAATAGATGTAGTTTATCTAATCTACATTTTTACTGACTGTCATCTACCAAAATATTGACTTAAATCTTGTAACTATTTGATTTCAAGCTTTAAATTGATCTGGTATTCCCTGGGGGCTTCAATTGCATCTAAATAGATGTGAGAGCTGAAAGACCTATAAGGGGCTTCTCTCGCTTTACGATGTCTTATTATTATTATTATTATTTTTTCCTTCCTCTGGGTGATGAAATACCAGGGTGAAAGGGATAGCCAAATGAACTAAAGCACAAGTGCCACCCTAGTTATTCAGCAGATTGCCCAGTAAAGGTCCACCGCAATACCACCACACATGCGCTCTGGGATGAACAAGGGCTGACTGGTTGATAAGCTCTTGAAAATTCTTAAGCTCACTGCATCCCTTCAGGTCTCCAAGGAATCTAAGTCTCCTCCCTGCCGTGAGAGACACGAAGTGAACTTAGTGTTGGGAGACGGAAGCTGGATGGCCCTCGGTGGCTGACCCGCAGGGACTTCGGGATATAGCAGAGAGAGCTTGGCATGACTTATTACTCCAGGCTGTAGAATCCTGGAAAAGAGCTACCACGCAACCCACTCCTGGTTGACTGGAGGACCACCTTAGTGGAAGGGGGACAATCAGGGGCTCTGGACTGCCATGTGCCATGTGCACAAGCATAACAATTGGTTTTGTTTAACGTGCAGATGGAATATCTGATCCATTTCAACCAGGCATTTGCATCTTGGTATTCTGTCTTAATTGTCAAAGTTTGTTTTAAGTCTTTAACTTCTAGGATCCTCTAGTAAAATGAACGTCTTTTTAGCACCTATTTTTATTAGTCTTTAGACCAAAGGAAGCTAAACACCATTTTATATTTAATAACGCTTCTTGTATGATTTTTATACCAGATAAGTTAAATTTTACCTTTATATTAGTGTGTTATTAATGTTAAACTTAATTTTAATAAAACCCTGTAGATATATTTATTCAATTTTTCATGTTTGACCATAAAGTAAGATTTTATAGACTCTTTTTAACCTTTTATATTTTTTGTTAAAGAGCAGATTTATGCTTTAAGAAAAACCTGTTGCATTTTTAATGTCCAGTTCACAGAAAAACTGGATAATACCTTTTTAACTTTAGCTAATATGTTTACACACAGAATTTTCTTTACAATTAACGTTATAAAACTTGCTTAAACTTTTAAAACAATAATTTTTTTAACCTCTTAATGTAGGTAAAAATTTACAGTTTTATGTCTCCTTATAATTTTGTTTTTTTTGATGATAACCATTTCTTTTTTTTAAAGCGAACTTTATGTCTTTGAACTAGACTGTCTAAGGCCACAAGATTAGGAGTTACCATAATACATGTTACACTGTTAACTTTAGCAAACTTCACTTTTGTTGAAAACCTTGTAAGTTTGGGATTTCAATTGTTCTTTGCTATTAATAAGACCTTGTTTCGTCTAAATTAACTTAGAATTGGTATAGGTGGCCTCTTTTACTCTCTGCTGGTCTTTCCTTGCCTCTGCCAGCCGCTTATGCTGCTGTTCTCTTAACTACCGTGGAGGGGGGAAGGGGGTCTAAAACCAGCTGTAACTGTCTGTGTACGGAAACAGGTCTGGGTGCCTTGGCTTACAGGTTACCTTGTGCCATACCTTTGAAACAAGGGACCTGTCCAGGCTTCCTTCTGATGGCTAACCCACCTCTAATGCTGTCCAGTCTATTTCACACAAAGCTCTAAGTTTCTCTAGAGTCATAGTGACTCCATAGTCTCCATTAAATCCTTTCTTGAAATGTTTTTAACATAGTTTCCAGTGGGGTGGGCTTACTTTGCGCCTGACCCATGTTTTTTCAAGACAAAACACCACGCTCACACCACACACACACACACCACAAAACAAAGAACAGGTAAAAGGGCACACACACACACACTTTTGCTGTTTACGCCAAACCAAAATCAAAACCAAAATCAGAGTATCCAGAAATCCAAGCCAGGTCAAAAACCAAAACCAAAGTATCCAGCAATTCAGTTCAAGTCAAAACCAGAACAAAAGTGCCAGTACAGGCACACCATGGGTGATCAGGCCACGCTTCCACTCAGATGGAGTGGGGCAAGTTCAAAAGACTAGTCTTACCAAGTCAAGGCAAGTCAAAACCAGAACAAAGGTGCCAATACAGGCACACCGTGGGTGATCAGGCCACGCTTCCACTCAGGTGGAGTGGGGCAAGTTCAAAAGACTAGTCTTACCAAGTTTCAGATGTCCTGACTCCAAGTGCCAGTTCCTTCCCGGTGTTCAGCCACTGTGTTAATCCTCCGTGGGGGCCTGCTATGTGCTGCTCTGGTGAGGTGTTCCACCTGGACAATTTCCTACCCGGGAGCGCTCTTTGGAACTCGTCACTCAGGCTGGTCAGAGTCCTCCGCAGGGATGCCGCACAGGGCAGGCTTAAGTTGCCTAAGGAGCTGCCTCGGCCCTCCCTCAGTCAACTCACTTCCCGGTCAGGGAACCAGGAAATGTAGCAGGACAAGCCACAGACAAAACCTCTCAGACACCGAGTAGTAGAAGGAAGGGCTTTATTCAGCTGGGAGCATCGGCAAGCTATTGCCTTAAAATCCAAGCTCCCCGAATGCACAATTTCTGTCCCTTTTAAGGGCTCACAACATTAAAGATTTCACATGAAAGGGTCGTGATTGATTTGAGCAAGCAGGTGGTACGTGACAGGGGCTGCATGCACCGGTGGTCAGAGAGAATTCTACACAACAGGGCAGGGAGTTTCACAATGTTCTTCTATACAGTGTCTGGAATCTATGAACACCATCGGTTTCTAAGTTATGAGTTGATTTTTAACTACCGGGTTTAGGCCAGGCAGACCCAGGCCTGGTTTCGGGCCTGGCGCCGGGCTGCCTGTCTTTGGTTTTACTTCCTTGTTGCTTTTTCTTAAAACAGGTACTGAGTATAAATCAATATAAAACAGTATGAGAGGGTCTGTCTCTTCCCTCCATAGGATTGTGTGGAATAACTCTGGGAAGATATGTTCTCCATTTGCTCTGAGGGCTCCTCAGTAGAATTCAGCTCCTATTCCCACTGTGCTAACTTGCTCGATAATCCACCCTATATTCTGTGTGCCTTTCCTTTCTCAGTTCCCTACTCTCCTGCCAGTGTTTCCTGGAATCAACACTAAATTAATAACTTGCTCTCAACCCCTTGACTTAAGGTCTGATTCTAGGGAGCCACCAATGATGACATTGTCCTAAAATCACCCAATTAATAGGTGGAATACCTGGGCGATCTGACCCAGAAGCTAATGCTCCTCATACTTTGAAGATCTCTCCAGCCACCATGCTCCTGACCTCACAACAACTTTCTTCTCTCTAGTCTCCATCTTGCACTTCCAGTCTCCATCCCAGGGGAGCGTCCCAACTCCCATCTCCAGGGATGACCCATGTCTCTGGCCCCCTGGTGCACCCAAGCCAATCCCCTATTCCAGTGTCATCTTATGGACTCATCCCCCTTGCCTGTGTGTGGGGAAAAGAAAAAGAGATCAGACTGTTACTGCGTCTATGTAGAAAGAAGTAGACACAAGAGACTCCATTTTGTTCTATACTAAGAAAAATTCTTCTGCCTTGAGATGCTGTTAATCTGTAACCCTACCCCCAACCCTGTGCTCGCAGAAACATGTGCTGTGTGGACTCAAGGTTTAATGGATTTAGGGCTATGCAGGATGTGCTTTGCTTGTTTGTTAAAAGTCATCACCACTCCCTCATCTCAAGTACCCAGAGACACAAAACACTGAGGAAGGCCTCAGGGAACTCTGCCTAGGAAAGCCAGGTATTGTCCAAGGTTTCCCCCCATGTGGTAGTCTGAAATATGGCCTTGTGGGAAGGGAAAGACCTGACCTTCCCTTAGCCCGACACCCATAAAGGGTCTGTGCTGAGGAGGATTAGAAAAGGAGGAAGGCTTCTTTACAGTTGAGATAAGAGGAAGGCATCTGTCTCCTGCTCCTCCCTGGGCAATGGAATATCTGGGTGTAAAACTCAATTGTATATTCCATCTACTGAGATAGGAGAAAACCACCTTAGAGCTGGAGGTGAGATATGCTGGCGGCAATACTGCTCTTTAATATAATGAGATGTTTATGTATGTGCACATCAAAGCACAGCACCTTTTTCTTTAACTTGTTTATGATACAGAAACATTTGTTCACATGTTTTCCTGATGACCCTCTCCCCACTATTACCCTATTGTCCTGCCACATCCCCCTCTCCACGATGGTAGAGATAATGATCCAAAAATACTAAGGGAACTCAGAGACCGGTGCCGGCGCGGGTTCTCCATATGCTGAGCACTGGTCCCCTGGGCCCACTTTTCTTTCTCTATACTTTGTCTCTGTGTCTCTTTCTTTTCTCCGTCTCTCGTCCCACCCGACGAGAAACGCCCACGGGTGTGGAGGGGCAGGCCATCCCTTCACCTGTGAAAATCTTTTTCTTGCCAATCCGTGGCCATAACACACACACACACACACACACACACACACACACACACACATTAAAAGAAAACTTGACATTTTGAAATTGCAACCCAAGACAGCTGGTTCCTTCCTCTTCACCACATTCCAGAGAACAAGAGGAAGAACTCTGTCTAGCAACTGTATACTTCAGAACAAGGTGTCAGAGTCAGGGTGCACCCCTCCATTGCTCCTCCATAACCCTCTTGGACACACACATTATTGTTGGCATTAACCTGAAATGCAAGGGGAGGGGAGGCTGGCTGACCAATACTAATTTCAGACAACTAAACACATGGAAATATTAAACAGCCATATCCCAAATCTATTAGATATCTGAAATCCAATGAAATGTATAATTCCTAATAGTGAAAACACCAACTTATTCTACTTCTTTCCTGCCAAATGTAATTGATTGGTTTTTGCTATTGCCATCCCCATTTAATATGTACAGACACAAACCTAAGAAATAAAATAGTGAGGGGCAAACATTTTGAATGTGTTTCATTTATCAAGTTGCAGCTCCTCCTTAAGGTTTTGAGTTTCTTTAAAAAACAAGATACCCTGCTAACTAATGTTTACCAGGTTAGAATTAGAGAACTGAACTACATTCCTGACTTCTCCATTCATTTTACAGAGTCACCTCAGGCAAGTTATTACACAAGCCTATCTCGATTTATTTATCTGTAAATTTGCAAACAAAGGAATCATCTCATTTTTCCTGCAAAACTTGGAAGGAAGATAGAATGATAAATCTATAAAAGCATATTGAACCCCTTGGGGAACAGCCTTATCTACTTATATACATTAAGGTTATGTCAGTTTTCAGCTTCCGATGGTCTTGTCAAACCAGAGCACTATTTCCAATAGAAACTTCTCCTTGACATTCACATTGTGTTACGTCCTCAGTCCTCATATTTTAAGCTTGTTTGGCTCAAGCAGAAAAAAAATAGGAATTAAATCCAAAAATTGAAAGAACTGGCAAATAAAATCACAGTTTCAATTCTTGCATCCAAGAGGACCATAGAAATTAGCTTGTTGGATCAACTTGAATAGCCTCACAACAGAAACAGCTGTTTTGTGTCGAAGCAGTTGAAATATTGGAAAGCTCATAGCTTGGAGAGACTGTAATTCAGTAGTTTCTCTCTTTACCCACTCTCCTCAAGTGTTCACTGTTCCTTCCTGTTACCCATAATTGTGATTTCTTTTCTTCTGTTTTCTTTCTTTGCCTTTGCCTCCACTTAAGTTTCTCTTTTCTCTTTCCCATTTCTATCTCTCAATTGTCTTATCCTTGTCTTTTTTCTCACTCGTTTTTATTGCCATTGAACATTTAACTTTGCTACATGTTGTGAGAGAGAAGGAAGAGGAGAAAGAGATGAAAAAAGCAGAATAAAAAACAAATACTTACCTAAAAACTGCTTATCATATAGAAATTGCTCAAAAATATTCAGTGCCTAAATCAATAAAAATATCTCATATTTATGGAGAACATATTTACATTAAGGAATCTCTACAGGCATTTCCTATCATCCAACAAGGTAGATGCTGTTACTATCTTCATTTTCCAGGTAAGGAAACTGAAGCTCAGAAAAACAAAATCAGATAACCAAGGTCACCCAGAGAGAAAACGACAGAAGAGGACACATAACCAGTTCTGTCTGACTCAAAAGTCCATGTTCTTAACCACCATACTCCCTTGTAACAGGCATATGCCTGGTGCTTTCCTGACATCAGTTCATTTAACGGACATTAAACAAGAAATAGATTGCTTGATATGTGACACAGCTGAAAAAAGCCAGACATGACTAAGACAGAGATTTGAGACACCAGCTCCAGCAATAGCTGTGTTAACTTGGCGCATTATTTAAATTCTCTGAGCTCAGGTTCTTAATCTGTAAATTGAGCTTATCTGTATCTACTCTTCTGTTTGATGCAGTGATTAAACCAGCTTGCTCCATGCCCTGGTCTATTAACTAGGCAAACAAAATGGAGAAGAATATTTAAGAGAGAGGAAATAAGTCATGGAGACAGGAAACGGAAATGATTCTGCCTGGCTCAGTTTCTCCCAGATACCCTCCCTCACCTGGCGAGCCAGGATTCCGCTTTCATGCTTTCCTGTGCCAAATTTTTTCTTGCACTTTCATGCACCAAGTTTTTTCTCCATCTCATTACCTCCCGTAAGTATAATTATAATTCTTGGTTTACTTATTTGTATCTCCCTACCCCACCCTGACCCCAAGGATGCCCCATAAGATCAGGGACCAAATCTGTCTTGCTAGCTATACCACCAACACACAGCCCAGTGCCTGGAGCACAGTTCGTGCTCAGAAAACATATGTTGAATGAATAACTGAAGGTGGAAGGGCAAAGGGTAAGGATGGAGAGTGAGATGGGGCAGATGGCACTGGATATTAGGACTCCGTACTCACATTCTTCCCAGTTGTCCTCAGGGTCTGTTGGAAATGCAGTCACAGTCTTCACCCCTCTCATAACTATGCCATCAGCTTCTGAAGCCCTTGAATCAAGATTTAAGAGGAGTAGCTGTGGCACAGAGGGACCCGGGAGAGACACACTGACCTGTGTCCCCAGAAAAGACTGACTTTTGAGCACCCCACCCTCTCCCATCATTTATCTTGTCAGTGACTGGAGACAATTAGGTCTCCTTGATGGTGTGAAGAAATATAACTGCACTTCTATCTAGATTGAAGGTAAATCATAAAAGATACATTATTAAGAGTAATATTATAAATTACTCTCTGGGCAGTGCCATCAAGGTCCATGAATCCAGCTGCACCTCCACCAGCCAACAACTCCTGAATCTATACCCAGCTTTTCAGACCTGCTATCTACCTCCAGCTCTCAAAGGCACCTTAAACTCAACAGCTCTGAAATTGAAGATAGTGAATGCCCACACCCACCCCAGGGCCCCCATAAAAACTGCTACTTCTATTTCTTCTCTCAGAGAGGAAGTACTTTTATTTTCTGTTTGCCATTATGACTTGGACCACTTTGTCTTGGCTCTGTGGCAAAGGATTGGACAATTCATATTTTCCAGAGGTCTCGTTTCTTAACTCTTAACAAAGCCGTAGCAAGTGCTTCTGTCTCTCATTATAGCCATGCTTTTTGCCTTTCAATGAGAAAGTAAAACTGAGAATAGTTTCCAGAGCTTTCAGAACTTTTTTTTTTAATCCAAAATGTGTTTATTGAGATGGTTTCCCACTCATCTTGATTCCGACTGCTTTTAGTGCTGCTTCCTCGTGAAGGAACAACCTTCTGTAAGCCTTGCTTTTCCTCCTGTAGGCTGGCAGAGGACAGTGGAGCAGCCAACACACAAAACTACCGTTTGTGCGTGGCTAAAGACCGTGGTGATTTTATAGCATCCTGGGCATTTCACATCCATGAAGTAGGAATTGGGGCTCTGCACCAGGCATTTCTTCTTGTGTTTCCTCTTCTCCTGTTCTGGAGAGGGATGAAGGAGATCCTTTGCGAGAGGCATGTTCTCGTGTGGGTTATGTCATCACAGCCGGAAAGGCGCTTTCAGAACTTTTTCCGTTGAAATGCAAACACCCCCCTGGCGCCTCTGAACATTCTGAGAAATTGTTGGGTTTTGGCGATGTTTCCAGAAAACCTGGCTTTCTTCTCCTGTTCATGGCTGGTTTAAGTTCTTCCCTTTCCAAGCACATTCGAGTGAAGTCAGTGGTTGACTGTCTCTTGCAGGGCAAACTCCCAACTTGAACGTTAAACAAAGAGTAACTTTTTCATTCCAAATTTGGAATTGTTACCAGTAAACCTCTGAACCCTACCTTTGTTACATCTCCTCTCCAAATGTGATTTAGTTTCTGGACATGTACCCTTCTCCTTAATCCTGTCCGTGACTTACCACAGCCCTGTAGGCAGCTTACATAATGACAAGGTACCCAAAATATCAGTGTGTGTTGTAAAGATAATGGCAGACATTGCCTTGGATTCTCTAATGTAGCCATCCTAACTGGTCTAAAAATTATCCATCCACATTTTAAAATATTTTATACAACCCATGCTCTCTAACCCAAAGCATCAGTGTAACATATAATAAAGCCACCAATCTTTTCTATCTTCATTTCCTCATTAGGATAAGTAATCTGAATGAGTAAACTAAGAAAGCAATTGCCAAGTGTTCAATTAACACATCACCAGATTCTGATCTTAGAATCAGCTCAGATATGTCTTCCTTACTTATTGTCTATAATACATAACCTCGATCCTGTAGTGCTGCCATACACTGGCAACCTGAAAGATGATGCGTTCTCCACTGTTTCACATGTGCTCATCTTTTGGGGAGGAATCATGTTTGGTTTTACTTTCGTTGTTCATAAATTAAACTCAGTGAATATTTATTTAATAACTGTGTGACCTAAGAAAAAAACTTATCTCATGGCTCTTAGCAAATACATGCTCAGACAGAGAAGAAGCTCTGTCTCATCTGGAGTGGAGCTAACAGTGGCTAACGCATGTGGAAGAAGAGCAAGTGAAAACTAAGAAGGAATGAACTGTCCTCTATTACTTGCTTTGCAAATCTGGTAAATCATCTGCAATCCCCATACCCACAAAATATCAGATATTAAAATATCATAACACACCCCAAATAAAAATTATCAGAAATTAGAGTATAAAATTCAAGTTAAAAACACAGCTGTCGGCTGGACACAATGGCTCATGCCTGTAATCCCAGCACTTTGGGAGGACAAGGCGGGCAGAGCACCTGAGGTCAGGAGTTCGAGACCAGCCTGACCAACATGGCAAAATCCCCTCTCTACTAAAAATACGAAAAGTAGCCGGGGTGGTGGCACATACCTGTAATCCCAACTACTTGGGAGGCTGAGGCCGGAGACTTGCTTGAACCCGGGAGATGGAGATTGCAGTGAGTGAAGATCATGCCATTGTATTCCAGCCTGGGCAACAGGGTGAGACACCATCTCAAAAAAAAAAAAAAAGAGAGAGAGAAAAAAAGTGTCTAATTTAATAATAAACTTCTTTAAGACTCTGTTTCATCTTCTGAGAAGTAGAGTCTTACTATTATTTCAGTGATTCTACAAATCAGTCATGGGCCTTTACTTACTGAAGTCTTAAGTAAAGCTTTGCAAGCCTATGACCCAAAATCAAGTCCAAAGATCAGTACTCATCTTTAGCAATAAAATTTACATATACAGTTAATTGTGATTGTCTCAAAAAGGAAAACATTTGAAAAACCAAGTGGCAGAAGAGACTGAAATACAAAACAACTTTTAACCATGAGACTCTAACTACAGTTCACATCTAGACACTAAGAGGGCTCAGGCACAGTACTGGCCATACAGTATATGCTGAAGATATTTTCCTCAAGTTATGTAAATATATTCTAGAGCACTCCCTGAGAAGCAAAGTAGCAGTTCTGCAAAACTGCTGATCAGCCAGCACATCTTCTGGATGTTACGAGAACAAGAAGAAAATGGCATTACCCATGTGAGCCATATTGACCTTGACCTTGTGACCAGGAAAGGCACTGTCTTGGACCTCTCCTCTCAGCCATACATCCCACCAGCTCTCCATTACACTCCATGGCTGGCCAAGATGTATTTTTCTGAACATATTTTATACACTTTAGCAGGCTCCAGGAGATGAGATTTTTTGGGAGGGGCTCAAACTTGAGGCCGTAACTAAAGTTCTAGTATGAATAGCAAGGTTCCAAAAGATGGATTTTAAATAGCAATAAATTTAATAATCGAAAGTACTTTAAAACTGTAATTCACACGGCAAAACTTGTTGATTGGAAACTCTCATTAGCACAATAGATTTCTCTTTTATTATGGACACATACACACACACACACAGTCTTTCCATATGAAGCTAATAATACAGACATGAGGACTGGGGAGATGTGTGGAGGTTATCAATTATCAATGTTTCTATTCTAAGAAATGCAATGAACTTACTATTTATCACTAGAAGAAAAAAAATGCATTTTTCTTACAGTTGAGGGATTGCCGAGGGAAGTGTAACATATTTGTTAGAAAACAATTTAAACCTGGAAATAAGATTTTGAGTAGGTGACATACATATGTAGAAAATGGAGATTCTTTAAAAGCAATTTGCTCAATCCTTAGAACTTTCCAAGTGACCAAATTTACAAAGGAATCAGTACAATCACTTTACTGGGGAAAAGAATACTGGAGAGAGAATCTTCTCAGTTGAATCATAAATTCATTCAATTTTTACTATTCTGTCGCCTGTCTCCTATTTAGAATGCCATTCTGGGATTCTAACATATGGCACAGAACAGTACTGAGGGCCACAGGATCCAGGGTGGCAGAGGCAGGGAGAGGTAGGGAGAGAGCTAGGTTTAGCAGCATACTGCTTTAAATCAGCTCTTCTGTTACATAGCAAACATGGAGATGTGTCAGTTTGCAAAGAAATAAAATGAAAGATTGCTTTCAAAGCCCTCAGAATTGTCCTTGCTTGGAGACATTGGAAAAAAGTTGATTTCAATAATTGAAAGAGAGTTTTGCAGTGCGTGAACAATCAGCTCCCCAGAAGATCCTGTCTACACGGCCCACTGACTTCCACGATATCTGAGTTAAGATTGTTCTATACCCACAAACAAGCCAAGAAGACTAAAATCTGTGTCTCCTTTTCCAGATTCCATTAAACATGTGAAATGTAAAAGTTAGTAATTAAAATGCCAGTGAAGATCTGGAAATGATTGCTTCCCTGATATGGCCATATTACGAAATGAAAAATTAGCCCAGTCTGGGTTGAAGTTTTTTCACTTGATAAAAGAAGCACTGTCACAGACACCCATACTTTTCCACCACAGCACAGGTAGACAAATTTTGTTTAAAATTCTATTTTTTCAATTCCAAAGAATGGAATTAAGTTCTCATTTATTTTTCTACCAGTGGAAGCCCAACTCAAAACAAAATTTTAAAATTCTAAGTTTGATTTCACATCCCTAAAATCAGGAAAGGATGACCTTATTTATAACCCTGCTTCCAAACAAGGCCACGTGGAAAATATTCCACAACAGCCAAAATAATTCCATCAATTGTAATGACCTTTCAAGATGATCAGATCACTACATTTTATCTCAGTCATTCATTCTGGAATTGTCAAATCTTTTTGTTTGTTTCATTTTTAAAAATTTGTTTACCTTAAATGACAAGTAAACATTGTATGTATTTATAGTATACAACATGTTTTGATATATTTATATTTTGTTGACTGGCCAAATTCAGCTATTTAACAAAGCCCTATCTCAAATACTTATCATTTTTTTGTAAAAAGAACACTTAAAATCTACTTTCTTAGCAATTGGCCATTTCCATGTCTTCTTTGGAGCAATATCTACTCAGATCCTTTACCCATTTGTAAATCAGGTCATTTGTTTTATTGTTATTGAGTCATTTGATTTCCTTATAGATTTTGGATTTTGTCCACTTACCAGATAAGATATATGGTTTCCAAATATTTTCTCCCATTCCATGGGTTGCCTCTTCATTCTGTTTATTACTTCCTTGCTTGGGCAGAAGCTTTTGAGTTTGACATAATCCCATTTCTTTCTTTTTGCTTTTGTTGCCCGCGCCTTGGGGTCATATCCAAAAAATCACTGCCCAGATCAACATCATAGGGTTTTCCCTTCTATTTTCTTCTATACTTTTACATTTTCAGGTCATACATCTAAGTCTTTAATCCACTTTGAGTTGATTTTTGTGTATGTTGTGTGATGAGGGTCAATTTTTATTCTTCCACATGTGGATATCCAGTTTTTCCAGCACTATTTGTTGAAGAGACTGTCCTTTCCTCATTGGGTAAGGAAAGTCTCATCTCTGGGCTGGGCGGGAGGCATGAGATCATAAGAGAATATGGGGAGTGATATATCACCCCCCTCTCCTCCCCTGGATATTATGATCCACATCGCATTGGGGTAGACATTCCCTCGATATGGGGAGTAATATCATCCCCATCTTGCCCCCTGGATATGGCAATCCACATCACAGGGGGGTGGGCACTCCCCACGATATGGGGAGTAATATCACCCCCCTCTCTTCCCTTGGATATTGCGATCCACGGTGGACCGGCAGCTTGTTTACGAAATTGTGAGCAATCTCATCTTCCCCTCCTGAAATTACGAACTATTTCCAGGCAGGTGTACGCCCTCTGCAATATTGGCAGTAATATCGTCCTCTCCCCACCCTTGATATTCAGAACAATATCACAGGTGTGTTTTTACTCTCTGCGATATCAGGTGTCATATCATCCTCTCCCACCTTGAAATTAGAAACAATATCACTGGGTGTGTGTACACGTTCTGTGATATTGAAAGTAATATCATCCTCTTCTCTCCTGGATCATGGGAACAATATCACTAGGGGGTGTACATTTTCTGCGATATTGGGAGTAATATCATCTCCTCTGTCTTTGAATATTAAGGACAATCTCACAGGGGGTTGTACACTCCCTGCGATATTGAGAATATTATCCCGCTCTGTGTATTCAAAAAAATCACAGAGTGGCTGTACACCTCCTGCGGTATGGGGAGTAATATCATCTTCTCCCCTTCTGGATATTAGGAACAATTTCACACGGGGCTGCACACTTTCCACGATGCTGGGAATAATATCAACCTCTCGGCCTTTGAATATTAAGAACAGTATCACAGGGTGGATGGACACCCCCTGCGATATCGGAAGTAATATCAGCCTCTCTCCTCCATGGACATTAGGAACAATATCCCAGGGTGGGTGTACACCTCCTGCTATGGGGGGAGTAACATCATCCTCTCCCTTCCTGGATATTCGGAACAATATCACAGGGTGGCTGTACACATCCTGCGATACTTGAAGGATTATCATCCTCCCCCCCTCCGGATACTAGGAACCGTATCACAGAAGAGGTGTACACTCCCTGCGATATTGGGAGTGATATCATTCTCTTCTTTTGTGAATAGTAGGAGCAATATCACCGAGTGGCTGGACACCCCCTGCTCTATTGGGAGCAATGTCATACTCTGACCCATGGATGTTAGAGTCAATATCACAGGGTGCGTGTACACCTACTGCGATATTGAAACGAATAGCATGCTCTCCCTCCCTTCTAATACCGCACAGGGTCTATCGCAGTTGTGTGTAGACCCTGTGTGGTATTAGAAGTGATAATAGTGATAATGTCATTATTAATCATTAATATTATGAATTATGAATTATGAATTCATAATTATTAATTATGAATAGTATTCATAATTATTAATTATGAACACTATTATTAATAATTATTAATTATGAATAGTATTATTAAAATTATTAATTATGAATAGTATTAATAATAGCAATGAATACTGATTCCTGACATAATGCTCTTAGTTATTAATTATTAATATTAATAGTTATTAATCAATATCCATTGCTAAGCTTTTATTAACCATTGCTATTGCCGATATTGATTATTAATATTAATCGTTCTTATTGATATTAATAATTAATATTAATTTCATTGTAAGCACTTTAATTACTAACAGTAATGATTGATATTAATTAGCATCATTTTAATATTAATAATTGATATTGGTTATTAATATTAATAAATATTATTCCTGATATTGGGAGGGAGACGATGCTATAACTCCCAATATCGCAGAAGGCATACACCACCTGTGTTGTTCCTAATAGCCAGCGGGTAGAGGATGACATTACTCCAAATCTCGCAGTGGGTGTACATCCCTTCTGTGATATTGTTCCCGATATGTGGGGTGGGGGAGAGGATGATATTACTCCCAATATTGCAGGCGGCGTAGACCCCTCCTGTGATATTGTCTCTGATATCCAAAGGTGGAGAGGATGACATTTCCCCCAAATTCGTGGGAGGTGTAAACCACCCCTGTGATATTGTTCCTAATATCCAGGGGAAGAGAAATGATATGACTCACAATATGGCAGAGGGTGTACACACCCTCCATAATATTCTTCCTAATATCCCAGGGGGATTAGAATCATATTACTCCCAATATCACATGGGGTGTACACGACCCCTTTGATACTGTTTCTACTATCCAGGGAGGGAGAGGATATTACTCCCAATATCGCAGGGGGTGTACACCCCCCCCCCACCAACATTGTTCCTCATATTTAGTTGGGGAGAGGATGATAATACTCTCAATATCTCAGAGGGTGTACACCCTTCTTGGGATATTGTTTTGTAATATCAAGTGGGGGACAGAATGATGTTACTACCAATGTCGCAGGGGGTGTACACCCCCCTGTTATTTTGTTTTGAATATCCAGCTTGGGAGAGGGTGACATTACTGCCAATACCGCAGGAGTTGTACACCCCACCTGTGATATTATTCCTAATATCCAGAAGAAGAGAGAATGATATTACTCCCAATAGTGCAGGAGGTGTACACACCCCTGTGATATTGTTCCTAATATCCAGTGGGGGCGACACAGATATTGCTGGCCATATCGCAGGGGTTGTATGCCACCTCGGTGATATTGTTTTTAATATCCAGGGGGAGGAGGATGACATTATCCCAGTATCGCAGTGCGTGTACACCAACTCTGTGGTGTTGTTGTTAAACTCCATGGAGAGGGGGGATGAAATGACTGCCAATATCGCAAGGGGTGGACACCCTTTCTTGGCTATTGTTCCTAATATCGAGGGGGGAGAGCATGATATTAATCCCAATATCGCTGCATACACCACTTTTTGATATTGTTCCTAATATCCCATGGGGGAGGGGAGTCTCTATTACTGGCAATATCACAGGGTGTGTACACCACCCCTGTTATATTGTTTCTTATTTCCAGCAATGAAGAAATTGATATTACTCCCAAAATGGAATGGGCTGGACACCTCCCATGACATATTGTTCCTAATATCCAGCGGGGGAAAGGGTGATATTACTCCCAATGTTGCAGCGGGTGTGTAATCTGCCTGTGCTATTCCTAATATCCAGGGGGAGTGAAGATGATATTACTCCCATTATCGCAGATGGTGTACACCACCCTTGTGATATTGTTCTCAACATCCATGGGGGTAGAAAATAATATTACTCCCAATATCGCAGGCCATGTACACCCCTCCCATGATATTATTTCTAATATCCAGGTGAGGGGAGGATTCTATTACTCTCAATATCGCAAGTGATGTACACCCCTTCTTTGATATTTTTCCTACTACTTACGGGGAGAGAGGATGATGTTACTCCCAGTATCGAAGGAAGTGTACACGCCCCCTGTGATATTGCTCCTAATATCCAGGTTAAAAGAGGATGATACTACCCGCAATATCGCAGGGGGTGGGGTGTACACTCCGCCTGTGATATTCTTTCTAATATCCAGGGGAAGAGAGAATAATATTACTCCTAATAGCGCAGGGGTTGTACACACCTTGTGAAATTGTTCCTAATATCCAGGGAAGGAGCCGATGATATTACCGGCCTGATCGCAGGGGGTGTACCCCCTTCTGTGATATTACTCCTAATATCCAGTGGGGAAGAGGATAACATTAATCCCAATATCGCAGGAGGTGTCCAGCCCCCCTGTGATATAGTTCCTAATGTACAGGGAAAAGAGAATAATATTACTCCCAATATCACAGGGGTATAAAGCCCCCCCCCCCTTTATTTTGTTCCTAATATGCAGCGGAGAAGAGGCTGATATTACTCCCAATATCGCGGGGGCTGTACACCCCTTCTGTGATATGGTTCCTGCTATCCAGGGGTTTGTGGCTGATATTACTCCCAATAACATAGGAAGTGTACACCCACCCTGTGATTTTGTTGCTAGTAACCACATGCGGAGAGGTGGTGTTACTCCCAATATTGCAAGGGGTCTACACCACACCTGTGATACTGTTTCTGATATCCAGGAGGGAAGAAATTAGTATTACTACCAATATTGAAGGGATGGACACTCACCATGTGACAGAGTCCTCAATATCCAGGTTGAGAGAAGATGCTATTACTCCCAATACAACAAGGGGTGTAATAACCCAGAGAGCAGAGGAGCACTTCAACGTGTGATGACCTTCAGCATGAAGGCATTAGTTGAATCCTGGAAAGTTAATCCTCACTTTGTCACAGCTCTGCAAGTACAGGAGATAAGCCCTAAAGTGGAGACAAATACAGGAGACAAGGCCACGCAAAGTGAGGAAAATAATAGGAAACACTCTCCTCCAAAGCAAGGATGCCAAAGGAAAAATTATTCAATGACGCTTGTGAAAGCATGGTAAGGCAGACTTTACTAAGGACCACTATGAAAGATATAAGGCTCCCTACAATGGGATTTTTCAGTGGAAGAGAGAGATTGGGCCCAATTCTGAATACAGCCTGGGCAAGTGGGAATTTATAGCCAAGGAGCAAGGTAAGGGTCAGTGGGTGGAAAATTATGAAGAGAAAACATCAGGGATAAGGAGGATTCTGGCTAAAACCACCTGCCAGGATGTCTGTGGAAGGCTGTTCATGTGATCTGAGATTACCCCAGGACGTGGGTGGAGGATGAGGGATATGATCAAGAATGACCAGATGTTGGGGGTGGGAGGGTTCTTGCTAAACTGATTTAGTAGGGTTCTTTGCTAAAACTAGATTTTATAAGAAAGTGCACAGACAGGCCTAAGAAAATGTTCAGAAGTCTGACTGAAGTTTGACTGCACAAAGAATCTTTGCCAGGACTTGTCCTCAAAATAAGGGTGAACTAGAAATAATACTTTCATTCTACACCTTCAGAGGTCTACAAGAAGAAGTAGCTGTCTGAATTCTATCCTTAACAAAGGGGCAAAAGCACTCTGAAGTTTTAACCACAACCGGTTCTCACGCTGATCTGCAGCCTGAGTTGGCAGAAACTGGGTGGTCCGAAAAACCTCAAGCAGAGAATTATCACAAGCATCCTGGGAATGAGCAGAAGGGTCAAAATGGCGGTAATTGGAAGCAAAGGACTTCATAGTGACTTACATAACCATGGGTTGAGAGGAAAATATGGAAAAAGAAGAAACAACCATGTCATCAACAGAGGAAGAGTCAGAGAAGGACGAATTTGAGAGGCGGTCTACAAGCAGATGGAGAGTAGGATGCAGAGAAACAAGAAAGGAGGACCTTTCTACTGGCAGCCACAAAATTAACCAAGTGTTTTTTTAGTTCGAAGCTTTGGCCCTGAGGTTGCTTGTCCCTCCTCTCCCAGATCTTTAAGATTATGTTGTGGCTCACGCCTATAATCCCAACACTTTGGGAGGCTGAGGCGGGTGGACACCTGAGGTCAGGAGTTTGAGACCAGCCCGACCAACATGGCGAAACCCCATCTCTGCTAAAAATACAAAAATTAGCCAGGCATGGTGGTGGACACCTGTAATCCCAGCTACTCCAGAGGCTGAGGCAGGAGAAACGCTTGAACCTGGGAGGCAGACGTTGCAGTGAGCCGAGATCGCGCCATTGCACTCCAGCCTTGGTGACAAGAGTGAAACTCCGTTCTCAAAAGAAAAAAAAAAAAAGATTATGTTATGGACTTCCCTTAGCCAGTGGCTAATGGCCCAAGGCAATTGCGTTTTCCCATTTTAAATCTGAGGCTGCCACAAAGTGGTAAAAACTACGAGTCCCTTTCTGAGCTTTTCAACTCTTCAGTGGTATCTGTAAATTATAGAAATGCCCCTGGTTTCCATGATTACTTTGATACAGTTAAGGCCTAGAATTTGCAGGTCCCTGGTTAACATGCAGGAAGACTTAACAATGAGACAGGAGCATACATAACAGTGATCTTAAGCACAGTTCAGCAATGGGATTGAGAGAATTTCACAGGGCACAGTCCATCCAGGTATAAGGCAGTTTTAGTCCAAAATTCCTTTACACAGACCATCTCCAGCTGAAAATAATTCATTGGTGTAAAATATATTATTGAACTGGTAGCCTGTATGTATAGAGAAAAGGAAGTGTAGCCAGAACAAGTGTTTGTAAATGGCATTACCTTGTTCTCAGCTTTGGAGAGAAATAGCCAGAATATAAGCTGGAAGCTTTCTGCATTGTTCCTGATGATTTCAGTGGCCTGAAGCCCGCAGAATGCAGAATGGCTTCTCACATGTATTGATCATTGGAAGGTCTCAGCCACTTGCACCCTCATTCACTGAAAAATTACTTAGTGTTTCTTTAATGTCATAGTTTCCTCTTCTTACTTTGCCAGAGTGCTGAGAGTGGGAAAAAATATGAGGTTATTATTTGACATTTAGGATTTTACATACATGTAGAAAGTATGTTCTATAATATCAGAACCTTGATCTGAGTCTATGACCCCCCGAAAGAAATCTATTTCTAGAGCAATTTATTTTTGACACTAATACTACTTGGAAACCCTTAGCCCATCCAAAGAGCAGATATGGAACAACCAGGACATGGGCATAACCCCTTTGATGGAAAAGTCAGATACAGTTGACTCTTGAACAATGCAGGGGTTAGAGGAGCTAATCCCCCTCCCATTTGAAAATCCACGTACAACTTTTGACTCCTCCAAAAACTTAATTCCTAATAGCTACTATTGGCCTGAAGTCTTACTAATAACATAGTCAATTAACACATATTTTGTACATTAAATGTATTATGTACTGTATTCTTACAATAAATTAGGCTACAGAACAGAAAATGTTATTAGGAAAACCATCAGGAAGACAAAATATGTATACTATTCCTTAAGTGGAAGTGGATCATTGTAAAGATCTTTATCCTGATCATCTTAATATTGAGTATGCTGAAAGGAGGAGGAGGAAGAGGAGGGCTTGGTCTTGCTATCTCGGATGTGGCATAGGTGAAGAAAATTCACATATAAGTGGATTCGTGCAGTTCAAACCCGCATTGTTCAAAGGTCACCTGTGGTCATTTTCTAAATGAGTGCGGAACCCCTACCCACCCAATGGAGCCCTGTATAGTACTGGCCTCCCTGCTTTATAAATGTTATTGAAATGGGAGAGTTCTCTGATTCCCCTCAGAATTAGTCTGTGGGGTGTCGTCTGCTTGGTTTCCCCACAGCTCAAATCCCCAGGGAGAACATGCAGATGGGCAGGTGCAGAGGCTGGACCCACGGCAGCCTCTCGGAGTTGCTATCTGTGACTCCTGAAGCGCTTATGGGTGTGTATTACCAAGTTCTTTTAGATTTGCCATCTGCAGATGACTTGTGTGTTAATCAGCTCAATGGACCCTCTGAGGCCTTATTGCAAGGGCAGGGGGCCAGGGTGAGGCTGTCACCCTGAGAACACCCAGAGTTCTTGCCCAGTGTACCAGAAGAATCAGATTACACATGGGCTCAAAGGATGAGTGCAAGGTTTTATTGAATGGTGGAGGTGGCTCTCATTGAGATGGATGGGGAGCCGGAAGGTGGGGGATGGAGTGGGAAGGTGGTTTTCCCCTAGAATCGGGCCTCCCAGCGGCCAGAGTCTTCTCCAGCTGCCCCTGGCTGAACTCTCCTGGGCATCCAGACATCCTTCCTCTTCTCTCTTTCTCTGCCATGTTGTTCCATCATCACTGGTCTGCTAGTTCTGACATTCAGCTGCTTGTGCTTGTGTCTGTGCCCACTAAGGTCTCGGGTTTATATGGGCACAGGTTGGGGGGCATGGAGGACCAGAGTGGTCTTGAAAAATGCAACATTTGGGCATGAAAATAGGAGTCCCCGTTCTCACCTAGGTCCATGGGGCACAGGGCCAAGGGTGGGGCCCTCTCCAGGGACCCCATTCTTCTCTACCCAGCACTTCTCTGCCCACCTCCCGTATCATTATAAATAGAAAAAATGGGCCGGGCACAATGGCTCATGCCTGTAATCCCAGCATTTTGGGAGGCTGAGATGGGTGGATGACCTGAGGTCAGGAGTTCAAGACCAGCCTGGCCAACATGGTGAAACACCGTCTCTACTAGAAATACAAATATTAGCCAGGCATGGTGGCACACGCCTATAGTCCCGGCTACTGGGAGGCTGAGGCAGGAGAATCACTTGAACCTGGGAGGCAGAGGTTGCAGTGAGCTGAGGTAGCACCACTGCACTCCGGCCTGGGCGACAGAGCAAGACTCTGTTTCAAAAACTATAAAATAAATAGAAAAAATGGAGCAGAACACATGATGAGATACTGTTATTTGAGAAAATCAAAGCACGCTGCTCTTATTGTTATTATTGTTATCCCCCAGTGTGTCACTTTATGAAATAACAAGACTAGGACAGGGAGCAGTGAATTAGGCCATGAGAAGTTTTTCTGGATACAGCCAGAGCCGTGAACAAGGAGACTAAATAACCTGCAGTGTTTAGGTGGCCTTTGAACACTCAGACCCCCAATTTGTAGATCAGGTAGTGAGGTGTTGGGGAACAGAATAGGAGTGACAATAGGGAGGAGTGATACTCTGTGATGGAAGAACACTAAGCAGTTGGATCACCTCAAGAATTTGCCTTTTAAATACTACAATTGGCTAATACAGGAAATAAAATTTTCCTGGGTCTTCAATAATTCTTATAAATTCAATGAGCAATGCTTGTAAATAATGTAAACCTAATGTTTTCTTAGATGAGATAAAACTGTATATGATTATTTCTTAAAGTCATAAATTAAATACTGCATATTATTTAAATAGCCATTTCAAATTATTTAAGACTGTGACTCCACTGGCCAATAATATGTTTATTATTAGCATATAAAATATCAACAAAGCAGAGCTTCCTTCTTTTTTTTCTGTTTTTTTTTTTTATTATTATTATACTTTAAGTTCCAGGGTACATGTGCACAACGTGCAGGTTTGTTACATATGTATACATGTGCCATGTTAGTGTGCTGCACCCATTAACTCGTCATTTACATTAGGTATTTCTCCTAATGCTATCCCTCCCCCATCCCCCCACCCCACAACAGGCCCCAGTGTATGATGTTCCCCTTTCTGTGTCCAAGTGTTCTCATTGTTCAATTCCCACCTATGAGTGAGAACATGCGGTGTTTGGTTTTTCTGTCCTTGCGATAGTTTGCTGAGAATGATGGTTTCCAGCTTCATCTATGTCCCTACAAAGGACATGAACTCATCATTTTTTATGGCTGCATAGTATTCCATAGTGTATATGTGCCACATTTTCTTAATCCAGTCTATCATTGATGGACATTTGGGTTGGTTCCAAGTCTTTGTTATTGTGAATAGTGCCTCAATAAACGTATGTGTGCATGTGTCTTTATAGCAGCATGATTTATAATCCTTTGGGTATATACCCAGTAATGGGATGGCTGGGTCAAATGGTATTTCTAGTTCTAGATCCTTGAGGAATCACCACACTGTCTTCCACAATGGTTGAACTAGTTTACAGTCCCACCAACAGTGTAAAAGTGTTCCTATTTCTCCACATCCTCTCCAGCACCTGTTGTTTCCTGACTTTTTAATGATTGCCATTCTAACTGGTGTGAGATGGTATCTCATTGTGGTTTTGATTTGCATTTCTCTGATGGCCAGTGATGATGAGCATTTTTTCATGTGTCTGTTGGCTGCATAAATGTCTTCTTTTGAGAAGTGTCTGTTCATATCCTTCACCCACTTTTTGATGGGGTTGTTTGTTTTTTTCTCGTAAATTTGTTGGAGTTCATTGTAGATTCTGGATGTTAGCCCTTTGTCAGATGAGTAGATTGCAAAAATTTTCTCCCATTCTGTGGATTGCCTGTTCACTCTGATGGTAGTTTCTTTTGCTGTGCAGAAGGGCAGAGCTTCATTCTTAACATTTCTGTACTTAGTTGTAAATATTCTCAGGTTGAAAAACATGCTAATTCATGTGAAGAAAACAGTTCCCATACCTTTTAATTGACATTATTGAGAGAAATTTACCTCACAAGGATACTTACTATTTGTTACTATGGTTGCTGAACCCAATTTTTGTTACACCAGTGATTTCACAACTCTAAGAGGATCAGTTAGCCTAGTCTCATGGATTCGGGTTATCTGTATGATCTAATTCTTTAGTCTAGTAAGAGTTCTTTCACTTAAGTTGGAAAACTTCAAGTAATAGAAACATGATCCCTCTTCTAATTCTGAAGGCCTTTTCCCTTGATGGGCTCCTGAGAAATGTAACTTTAAATCCTTTGGGCCTGATGACTCTTGAAATTTTTTTATTCTTAGAACTATAGAACTATACAAAAAAGCAAAAAAGCAAAATTGCTTTTGCACCAACCTAATACATATATATCATATATGATATATGTTTATATATAATGGTATATGATATATGTTTATATATAATGGTATATGATATATGTTTATATTTAATGGTATGTGATATATGTTTATATTTAATGGTATATGATATATTTAATGGTATATGATATATGTTTATATATAATGGTATATGATATATGTTATATATAATGGTATATGATATATGTTTATATATAATGGTATATGATATATGTTTATATATAATGGTATATTATATATTAATAGGATGTATATATGTTAATATGTCATGATATATTAATATATAATCATGATATATGAACATATATCAGTATAATATATATGATTATATATCAATATATAATGTACATTATTGTGTATTAATACATCAATATATAATATATATCACTATATATTACCAATAATATATTAGAACATATGCTTATATATGTATTAAATTGGTGCAAAAGCAATTGTGGTTTTTGCCTTTTTTCTTTTAAATGGCAAAGACCACAATTACTTTTGCACCAACCTAATATGTATATATACACAATCTAATTTGAATATTTTATGTCTGATTTAAGGTCACAACTTGTGGTATCATTCTACTCATATTCCCTTTGAGTCAGAAAATGCATTGAGCTGACACATTTACACTTTTTGTTTCTACACTCTTTAGCCATACAATAAATTAGTTAATAACACTAACATGATTGAATAACAAGACTCAACACTTGGTTATTTTTTTTCTCTTTTGCACATTATTATGAACTAATAGTTTTTCAGATTTACAGTGTGTCAACTGACCAAAACTATTATCCTCCTTTTGGTGCTCGAATTGTCTCAAGTACAGCTTAAATTGGTTTCTGTGGTCTTTTGACATAACACCATTAATCTTCAAAAGCTTCCCTCCTTCCTGGCACAACCTGATAGTAGAGTTTCACATTGTACTTTCCAGCCCATACATGGAATCAACCATTTTCTAAAAGGTCCTGTGCTCTTGAACACTAGGGTAGATCACAGAATGACCTTGCCCTGGACCATGTCAGTGAATAGGGCTATAAACAATGTTTTCCAGCCCTGGAACACCACAAATTTATATTAATCTTTCCAATAGTGCAGCATTCCTATTTAAACTATTGATTCAGTTATTACATCTCCTTTTTCTTACACTGAAATTGTTGACTTGCAATGAAACAAATTACTTACTTGCTTTACCAACAATACAAAAAAAAAATTCTAAAGTCACAATTTAAAATTTAATCCAAACAAAAAATAGCTACCAAAGTTCACATGCTTAGGCAGTTTCTTTTGTTTTTAGACTGCATTCCAGGAAGCATTTGAAATCAAATTAATTTGTTCTAGATTCCCTCAGAATTCATTTTCTGTGGTTATATAAGCACTTATCTGATGCATAGTTTGGTTTGACTATTTTAGTTCACTTTCACTTTGAGAGTATTGGCATTAGAATGGCTATACTGGAAAACTCTATAAAAGTGGAGGCTTTCAAACACTGTCCTTTTCTTGGAGATTGTTGGTAAAAGGAGAAAGAAGTTACTCTCTACTAGTCCACTGGGAAATAATAGGAAACCTCAGCTCAGTTTCCAAACTTCTCATGTACAGAAGTTTTATTTCACCACTGGGTTACCCATCTAGGGTAAGTATGAAAGACCATCTATATAATTTATATATAAACAAGATATAAATATATGTGTATAAATAATATATACAGGCATATAGTGAATGACCAGATTTTTAAAAATTGTTTCTTCTATTTTTTTATTTTCTAGCAATAAGAACCTATGTATTTTCATATATTCATTTCATTTTTGTTAACTCTACAAATTCCTATCTTGGTCTTAAAGCTTTCAAATTTATTTTCATTCCTTATCTGAGCAACAAGCTCCTTTTTGTTTTATGATATACCTCTTTCCCTTGCCAGCCATGCTATCAATTGTTATATCAAAGTTTACAACATACAAATTCAAATAAGATTTCAATATTGAACCTCAATGGGAAGTAACTTTTCCTGCCTGAGTAATAGACAAACATCTTTAAAAAAAAATCATAATGCTGAATTTATTCATTACTTCAAGATCATCGTGCTGAATTCAGTCATTACTATTGGCCCTGTATTGGCCATTTCAGCTATTGCTAAATCCTGAAGGTTGTAAGCTGGCAACTTGTAGGCTGTTCTGGCTCACCAGTATGTTTGGTTCATGTGTTGTTAGCCTGCAAAATAATTTTTTAATAATGACAAAGTACATGTAACACAAAATTTACCGTCTTGATTATTTTTTATTATTTTATTTTATTTTTGAGACAGTGTCTCACTCTGTTGCCCAGGCTGGAGTGCAGTGGCATGATCTCAGCTCATTGCAACCTCCACCTCCAAGGTTCAAGAGATTCTCATGCCTCAGCCTCCCGAATAGCTGGGATTACAGGCACCTGCTACCATGCCCAGCTAATTTTTGTATTTTTAGTAAAGACAGGGTTTCGCCATGTTGGCCAGGCTGATCTTGAACTCCTGACCTCAAGTGATCCATCTCCTTGGCCTCCCAAAGTGCTGAGATTATAGGCGTGAGCCATGGTGCCTGGTCATCTTAATCATTTTTAAGAGTACAGTTCAGTGGTACTAAGCACATTCGTATTGTTGTGCAGCCATCACCAGAACTTTTATCTTGCAAAACTGAAACTCTTTATCCATTTGAAAATTCCTCATTTTCTCCTCCCCACCCCAGCCCCTGGCAACTACCATTTCACTTTTGGGCTCTATGAATTTCACTGCTCTAGGTACCTTATACAAGTGGAATTATACAGTATTTATCTTTTTGTGAGTGGCTTATTCTACTTAGCTTAATGTCCTCGAGGTTCATTCATGTTGTAGCATGTGTCAGAATTTCCTTCCTTTTTAAGGCCAAATAATGCTTATATACATATAAATGTGCTATATGTATATACTACATTTCATTTAACCATCCATCTGCCGATAGAAAGTTGAGTGGCTTCCACCTTTCGGCTGTTAGGAATAATACCGCTATGAACATAGTTGTACAAATATCTCTTGGAGAACCTGGTTTTAATTATTTGGGGTTTATACCCAGAAGTAAAATTATTTGATCATATGGTAATTCTAGTTTTGATTTTTAGGGGAACTGCCATATTATTTTCCATTGCAATTACACCATTTTACGTTTTCACCAACAGAGCACAGAAGTTCCAATTTCTCTACACCTTCACCATCACTTGTTATTTTCTTTTTTACATATATAATGGCCATGATAATGAATATGAGGTGGTATCCCATTGTGATTTTGATTTGTACTTCCCTACTGATTAGTGATATTGAATATCTTTTCATGTGCTCTTTGGCCATTTGTATATCTACTTTGGAGAACTATCTAGTCAAAACCGCACAATATTTTTAATTGGTTTGAGCTAGGAATCCTAGAGTAGGCTTAGGGCAGAGACATCTACTAAGAGATCAGAGCTTTGACCCCAGGACTTTGAAGATTATCAATTCTGGCAGGTTATGAGGGAGAGAGTCATGTGAGGAACCCACTGAGGGCCATGAGCCACCCTCCACCCCAGGTGGTCTGCAAATTTGAAAGGATTACTGTCTCAACTACCCCCCTCTCCCTACCCTGAACTTCATGTATATCATCTCCATTCATTTTAAAAAACATTTTGGCCTAAGGCAAATGAGGACCTTGGAGAGCAGTTTGAGGATAATCTTTCAGAGCCCTGCCTAACCTAAAAGAAGCTATCAATGTCTACCACCACATTTTTTTACATATATTTCCCTATTCCCTCCCACCAAGCTCAACCGCAATTCACTGGAGCTCAGTAGCATCTGTTCCTTTTGGAAGAGGCTTTTGTGCTCTACTTCAAGGCTCTGTCCACCAATCCCAATTGTATTCTCTACTGCTTGCCCTGTTATACTAAATTTGGTCTGTGTATTAGTCTCCTTGGGCTGCCATAATAACATACAAAAGTCTGGGTGTCTTAAAAAATAGATATTATTTTCTCACAACTGTGGAGCCTAGAAGTTCGTGGTCAAGGTGCTGGCAAGCTCAGTTTCTGCTGAGGGCTCTCTTCCTGACTTGCAGACTGCCACCGTCTTGCTGTGTCTTCACATCACCTTTCTTCTTTCTATATGCAGATCTCTCTCTCTCTCTCTCTGTCTCTCTTCCTTATTCTATAAGGCTACTAGTCTTACCAGGTTAGGGTCCCATTCTTATAACCTTTTTCACCTGAGTTACCTCTTAAAGATACTATTTTCAAACACAGTCACATGGGGATTTAAGGGGGTGAACTTTCAGGGAGCACAATTCAGTCCAAAACAGCCTGCATCCTAATTTATGTTTGCTGCCTAGCCTTTGTAGGCTATTAACTATATAACTTCTGAAATACAGAGTCCAATTTTACTACTTACATTACTGTATATTACACTTATGAATCACCCATTTACTAGCTGTGACAACTTAATTTCTTTGTCTACCCATTCGGTTACCTTTTATCATTTGCTGCTGCTCATCAGTATCTATGATTCACTTCCTTTAGTCATCTTCCATGTTTTCAGTAATAAACTACTGGTTATGTTTTCAATCTCTTCATTCCTGTTTAGGTGAGCCTCTGAGAAAATCCTAAAAAATTTAAGGATCTTTAGCCATAAACTCCAAAACTCAGCATACACATCTTTATGTCCACCTATCTGGTTTCAATAAATGTGCTAATGCTTTGTCTCTAATATCTGATACACATCCTTTAATCAGAATGAGATCTCTGCCTTGGCCTTTGCACTCACGTCCTCATCTTGGAAAATATCTCAGTATTCTGGCACTTCTAGAACTAGAACTCTGCTTGCTTGTCTAAGTAGCCAGTAGCTAGGGCCTTATTCCCTGTTAATAGACTTTCTGGTTGCTTGCCCTCTGCTGGCCCAATTCCTAAGCCCTACAAGGCCAGGAACTGCGTTGTGTCTGCCCTTGTCTCACTAATGCTTCAGTCCCTGGAGTATAGTCGTCCTCAATATCTGTTTAATTAATTGTCTCTTGGATTTCTGAATATCATCAGTTTTTTATTCCCCTGTTGGGATACCTACTTATTAAACAGTGAACTGCAGACCAACTAATGTGTAAAACTACCACCTGTTATCTGTTGGCTTACTTTCGGGTTATCATTACCTGTTCTATCTTCTGGACTTCCTACCAGCATCTGTAGCAATGATTCCTGGGTCTATTCCAGTTGGACAATTTCATTTGCAGAAACTGGGTTATTCTTTACTGGATCCAAAGCATGACACTAGCCACAGTGTGACTGTAGCAATTTATTTGATCTCTCTAGGTCCTGGCTTCTTCATCTTTTGAGGGAAAATGTGAGACTAGGTGATCTCTATATTGCCTCCTCCTCTTCAGTCTGGGCTCAAGGACTGTTTTGACCAATAGAATATGACAAAGGTGACAATGTGCAGACCTTTAGACTTAGAAATTGGTAGCTTCCACTTCTGACTCTAGGAACATTTACTCTTTGAGCCCTGAGTGATGATGTTAAGAAATACAGTGATTCTGCTGGAGAGATCATAATGGTGGGCTGTGAGACTATATAGACAGATAGAACAGAACAAATCAACTGAGATCAGACTTTCAGCTGTCCCTGCCAAGGCACCAGAAATGTGAGTGAAACCCTCTTGGACCCTCCAAACCAGGCAAGCCTCCAGCTGTAAAACACAAGTGAACAAGCTGATACCATATAGAGCAGAAGAATTACTCAGCTGAGCCCTGTCCAAATTCTTAACCCACAGATCGTAAACATAATTAATTGATTGTTCTTACAAACCCTAAGTTTGTAATATTCGTTATGCAGAGATAGATAACCAGAAAAGGTGTATAGAATTTTAGAAATTTAAAATGGAAACTCTGCTTCTAGAAATATTAGTCTACATATCCTCAAAACCTTTCCACTACAAAACACTGTATAAACATTTTTTCACAATTATTTTAAATGCATAGTTAAGCTCACAAGAGAATAAGAAAGTATTCAGAAGTGAAGGATCCCAGAATGAATCTAGACTGGTAAGCAGGCGCTAAAGCTGGCAGCCACCCCAAGGGCATTGGCTGACCTCCAAAAAGCAAGAGCCTTGGGTTTTAATAGCTGAAAGTCTTAAGCCTTCACAAAATAGGGAATTGAAGTTGAAATGCTGAATAAAGCCAAGAGCCTAAAGGGCTACACTCTGAATGGGAGGCTGAATAGAAAAATATCAGCCTTGCAAAAGGATATAACTGGGAACTATTTTTGGCCTTGAGTGAAGGAAAATACAAAAAGAACTTCTCCTCTGAGAATCTGTTCACAGAAGCAGTCCTCCCACAATGTACACACATATCAAAATATAACATTTTAACCTGTAAATATATGCAATTAGTTATTACTGTCAGTTTAAAAAAATGAAAACATAACAAAAAAAGAAGCATTCCTCAAATAAATTTGTGGATCCAACTCAAAACTATCTACATGCTCCAAAAAAGCTAAGAAATTAATATAAAGTGGCCTGACATTGGGAACAGTTACAGGTGCTCAACAAAAGCAAAGTCAAATTCCCTATAAAGAATGGATTCTCAATCCTAATGTAGTAGGATTTCTACAGATAAAGGTTGTGGTGGGCTGGAGCTGTCTCTTGCAGACTTACTTGAGAAAGCCAATTGTGTGCACCTCTTTTCAACTTCATATTCAGTGATGTCAAACTAGCAGTACTTACTGGCACATAGTATCAAAATTGACTATCATGGGAACATTTATACCATATAAATTGGCAAACAAATTTGGCTTTTTATGATGGGAACCAGTTTATTAGCACAACACTAGGTAAAGGCACCGTACGTATATAATAAGCTTACCGCTAGAAACAACACAAAAAAGAGACGTTAGAAAGATTTTTTAAAAATGGCATAATTAAACCCCTAAAAAATTCCTATGTTAAATTATAAGATAAAGAATATAAAGTAGGAGGCCGGACGTGGTGGCTTACGCCTGTAATCCTAGCACTTTGGGAGACTGAGGCAGGTGGATCACTTGAGGTCAGGAGTCCAAAACCAGCCTGGTAAACATGGTAAAACCCTGTCTTTACTGCAAATGCAAAAAAAATTAGACAGGTGTGGTGGTGGGCACTTGTAATCCCAGCTACTTGGGAGGCTGAGGCAGAATTGCTTGAACCCGGGAGGCGGAGGTTTCAGTGAGCCAAGATCGTGCCATTGCACTCCAGCTTGGGCAACAGAGCAAGACTCTGTCTAAAAAAAAAAATATATATATATATGTATATATATGACATGTATATATATGTGTATATATGTACATGTGTATATACACACATATAAATATATACACATATATACATATATACACACATACATACATACGTATATTTTTTAGACATATATATGTATATATACACATATATGTGTATATATAGTAGTAATCTTACATATGCTTACACAAAAGAGAAAAACATAGACATGGACAAAGAATAAGAGATGACATATAGTGCTACTCAAATACCTGTTTATTTGATCTGTTTATTTGGTACTCAAATATCTGTTCCAGAGAAGTGACTAGAAACACCTAAAGCAAGGAAGGAGAAGGAAGAAAGGCAGCCTGATCATCTGGGATCTGCTGGGAGCCTAGGGAGGCTCCCTCATGCAGGTGAAGAGTGAGTGGCCCTCGGCGATCCACATTCCCACCATGGACTCCTGTAATCCTAGCCATAGGAGAGCTTCTAGATACTAGCAGGCCCCAAAACTTACCTAGGCAGCTGCCTGGAGACTACATGAAGGCATTGTTCCTGAGAGGGAGCTCATGCTGGGTCCCACACACCCCTGAGCCCTAAGCAGCTACAGTAAGACACCCTATTGAGAACCCAACCCCCACCAGACTATATCCTGGCTGAAGAGCCCAACAGCTACTGCATCTCCACATTGCTGGAGCTCCATTGACATTCCAGGCCTGCAGCCACTGCCATGGCTGAAGTGTGAGCCATTGGCAATTCCCTGCTGCCCCCGCAGAAAAGCAACTGTGCATTTTACATGTTCCAAGGAAATACTCCCCTACCACCAGCAACTGCCACTGTGGCTTACCACCACCTTGAAAAAACAAGAGAAAACAAGTATTCCCCATGCACCTAAATATAGCTGCTGCCAGTGAAAGCAGTCCCAGTCTTGCAAGCAGCAAGACTAGAGTTCCATCACGGCCACTCAACCCAAGCATTTTGTCAGAGACCTGGAGATCTCCTCCTGACTATCACAATCAGTACCTACACACACGATCATAGGGCTTAAGAACAGTCTTCCTGGCCCAGCTTTGATTTTCCAGTGCCTAAGCACACCATTCGGGGGCCTGGGGACCACACAGATCAATCCATCATCATTAGCACCTGAGCATTCCTTTTGAAGGTCTGAAGTTTGTCCCACCAACCTGCTGCTACCACCACAGCTGGTATCCACTCACACACGCCCCCAAGCCTGGGAATTGGCTCACCCAGCCCATCACAGTCACCACCAACACTAGCACAAATTGCTTGGGAGTCAGAGAATTATCCTGCCACTGCTACTAACATCACCAAGACCACACCTGCTGTCCAGTGGCCCAAGAACCTGCCTACCCTCCTAGCCCAGGACTGCTACCACTGGCACCCAAGTAAGACTCCTTGAGCCCCAAGAATCAGTTTGAACTTGGAACACTAGTGGCAGTATACAACACACTTGGACCCAAAGACAAGAATGTGTGGCCCACTGCTACCACCACTGGGGCCCAAGGAGAGGCCCACCTGGTGTCCAAGTCCCCAGCAAAACTTCACTACAGCCTCCACTAACCACCACACTCGAAGCCACTGAGGAAATTACAGACATTATTGATGCTTTTTACAGCTAAGAAATCATATGGAGACTACATCACTGCACATATCCAGAATCAAAGCCAAGTACCCTACCCAATCAACACCAGAGATATATCATCAGGAAAAAAGTCCTGCCCTATGATAGCAAAATCAGAAAATTGAAAGAAGTAACTGTTACACCAAATGTGCAGGTATCAATGTAGGGACACAGGAAATATTTTTAAAACAAAGAAATAAGATGCCTCCAAAGGAACACAATAATTCTTCAGCAACAGGACCCAATCAAAAAACAATTTTGAAATCCCAGAAGAATTCAAAATAATATTAGAGAAGCTCAGTGAAATCCAAGAGAATTCAGAAAACCAATTCAAAGAAATAAGAAAAATAATTCAGGAAATGAATGAGAAAGTTACCAAAAAGATATATATTATTTTTAAAAACTAGAAAAAAAATTGGAACTGAGGAATTTATTAAGTGATATACAAAATACATTCAAAAGTTCCAATAATAGGGTAAATCAAGCAGAAGAAAACATTTCAAAACTTGAAGACGGGTCTTCTGAAATAGCAGTCAGACAAAAATTTTAAAAAACTGTAAAGAATGAACAAAACCTATAGGAGATATGGGATACCATAAAATAAGCAAATGTTCAAATTTCCAGAGTCCAAGAAGGCAAAAAAGAAACAGAGGGGATGGAAAAATTATTTAACGTGTTAATAGCTGAAAACTTTCTAAGTCTAGCAAGAAATTTGGATATCCAGATACAAGAAGCTCAGAGATCTCCAAACAAATACAATTCAGAAAGGTCTTATTCATGGCACATTATAGTCAAAGATAAGAGAATTCTAAAAACAATAAGAGAAAGTTATCTACTTACTTATAAGGAAACTACCATCAGTCTAACAGCAGATTTCTCAGCAGAAACCTTACAAGCCAGGATAAAATGGTGTGTTGTATTCAAAGCGCTGAAAGGAAAAAAAAAAAAAAACAACAACCTGTCAGTCAAGGATACTATACCCAGCAAAGTTATCATTTATGAATGAAGGAGAAATAAAATCCTTCTTTCCCAAAAAAGCAAAAGCTGTAGGAATTCATTACCACTAGACTGATCTTATAATAAATATTTAAGGGAGTTCTACACCTATAAGCAAAAATACAATATCTATTATCATGAAAACACACAAAAATAAAAAGCCCATCACAGAGCAAACACAAAAATACAAAGAGAAAGGACTCAAATGCTACCAGTATGGAAAACTAACAAACAACAATATTAAACACTTGTCTATAAAAGGATTTAAATGCTATCACCACAGAATACCAGCAGTAATGGTAAACAATAAACTCAAATTGTCCCTTTTTGCAGCTGACATAATCTTTTATCTAGAAAAAACTAAAGATCCAACCAAAAAACTCTTAGACAAAATACATAAACTTAGTAAATTTTCAGGATACAAAATCAACATACAAAAATCAGTATTTCTATGCACAAATAATGAACTGGCTGAGAAAGAAATTAAGAAGGCAGGCTGGGTGCAGTGGCTCACGCCTGTAATCCCAGCACTTTGAGAGGCCAAGGCAGGTGGATCACCTGAGGTCAGGAGTTTGAGACTAGCTTGGCCAACATAGTGAAGCCCCGTCTTTACTAAAAATACAAAAAATTAGTCGGGCATGGTGGCAGGCACCTGTAATCCCAGCTACTCAGGAGCCTGAGGCAGGAGAATTGCTTGAACCTGGGAGGTGGGGGTTCCAGTGAGCCAAGATTGTGCCCCTGCACTCCAGCCTGGGCAACAAGAGCAAATCTGGGTCTCAAAAAAAGAAAAAGAAGAAAACATAAATTAAGAAGGCAATGTTACTTATGATAGCTATAAAAATAAAAATAAAATACCTGGGAATAAATTTAACCAAGGAGGTGAAAGACCTTCCTACAAGGAAAACTACAAAATACTAATGAAAGAAATTGAAGAGAACACAAACAAATGGAAAGACATCCCATGCTCATGAATCAGAAGAGTTAAAATCATTAAAATGACCACACTACCCAAAGGAATTATTGTATTTATCATTATTTTTCATAGAAATAGAAAAAAACAGTCCTGAAATTTGTGTGGAACCACAAAAGAGCCCAAATGGTCAAAGCAATCCAGAGCATAAAGAACAAAGCTGAAGGCATCAAACTACCTGACTTCAAAATATATAAAAGGCTATAATAACCAAAACAGCATGGTACTGGTATAAAAACAGACACAGAGACCATGAAACAGAATAGAGAACCCAGAAATAAATCTACATATTTACAGCCAACAGATTTTCAACAAAAGTGCCAAGAACATATACTGAGGAAATGATACCTTTTCAATAAATGGCGCTGGGAAAATTGGATATCTACATGCAAAAGAATGAAACTCTACTCCCGTCTCTCACCATACACAAAAATCTACTGAAGATGGATTAAATACTTAAATGTAAACCCCAAAATTTTAAGTCTATAAGAAGAAAGTATGAGAGAAACACTTAAGGACGTTGGTCTAGTTAACTATTTATAGCTAAAACCTCAAAAGCACAAGCAACAAAAGCCAAATAGGCAAATGGGAGTATATTAAACTAAAAAACTTCTGCATCGCAAAGGATATCCAGAATATACAAGGAACTCAAACAACTCAACAGTAAATAATAATAATAATATTCCCATTAAAAAGTGAGCAAAGGACATGAATAGCTTGTTGCTCCTAGGCTATAAACCTGTACAACATGTTACTGTACTGAATACTGTAAGCAATCATATTTCAATGGTAAGTATTTGTTTATCTAAACACAGTTAAACATAAAGGTATGACTTGAGCTATGATGTTATGACTGCTATGATATCTCACTAGGCGACAGTAATTTTTCATTTTCATTATTATTATTTGAGACTTTTCATTTTCATTATTATTATTATTATTATTATTATTATTATTTGAGACGAAGTCTAGCTCTGTTGCCCAGGCTGGAGTGCAGTGGCACGATCTCAACTCACTGAAACCTGCGCCTCCCAGGTTCAAGCGATTCTCATCCCTCAGCCTCCTGAGTAGCTGGGACTACAGGCACCTACCACCATGCCTGGCTAATTTTTTGTATTTTTAGTAGAGACAGGGTTTCACTATGTTGGCCAGGCTGGTCTCGAACTCCGGACCTTGTGAGCCACTCACCTAAGCCTCCCAAAGTGCTGGGATTACAGGCGTGAGCCACCATGCCTGGCCTCAGTTTCATTAGTATCTTATGAGACCAGTATCATATATGCAGTCCACTGATCAAGATGTTATTATGCAGCACATGTCTGTCTATGCATTGGAAATATTTTCTGCCAGTTCATGGCCTTTTATTTTCTTAACGTTATCTTTCAAAGAACAAAATATTCCATTTTTATGAAGCCCAATTAATTTCCCAGGTGTTTTTTCTTCTGTAATTCATGATTTTTGTGGCCTACCTAAAATATTTTGCCTATCCCAAGACCAGGAAGTTTTTCTCCTATGATTTTAGTTTTATGGCTTTATATGTAAATGTTCACTTTATTTATATTGATAACTTTATATTTTATGTTTCATTTCAAGTAAATTTTTGTGTATGGTATGATATAAAGGTTGTGTTTCACTTCTTTTCTTATGGATATCTGGTTATTCTAGCACCATTTGTTGAGAAGACTATTCCTCCCCCTTAATTCCTTGGCACCTCATTGAAAATTGATTAAACTTGTGTGTGTGTGTGTGTGTGTGTGTGTGTGTGTGTGTTTACATATTTCTGAACTCTCTATTCTATTCGATTAATGTATTTTTACATTCTAATGTTAGAACGGCATTGCCTTGATTACTATAGTAAATCTTGACATTGGATAATGTTAAGTCCTACAATGTTGTTCTTTCTCAAAATGCTTTTTGGCTACTCTAACTTCTTTGCATATACACTTTTTTCTTTTTCTTTTTTTTTTTTTTTTGAGAAAGGGTCTTATTCCATTGCCTAGGCTGGAGTGTATTGGCACAATCTCAGCTCACTGTAGCCTCAACATCCTGGGCTTTAGCGATTTTCTCACTTCACCCTCCTTAGTAACTGGGACTACAGGCACACACCACCACGTCCAGCTGATTTTTGGATTTTTTTGTAGAGATGGGTTTTTGTCATGTTGTGCAGGCTGGTCTTGAACTCCTGAGCTCAAGTAATCCTCCTGTCTGTGTCTCCCAAAGTGCTGGGATTATAGGCATGAGTCACCATGCCAGTCACAATTTTTAATACATTTTTTTCATTTCACTAAAAAATTTTCTAATTTTTCTTGTGATTTATTATTTAACCCATGGGCTGAATTTCCATATTTGGGGATTTTCCGGTTGTCTTCTGTTATTGGCTTCTAATTTAATTTTGTGTGGTAAGGGAAGATAATATGTATGAACTCTTTTACTCACAGTACTTCTGACACTGAATATCTGCCCCACACCAACCAATTCTCCAACTCTGTAGGCACCAACTAGGTATCCTACAATTTAATTCAATTCTGACTTTATACACCCAGAGTTAAGGCAGACCCCACAAGACTGCCCCCACTACAGACACTAGTTGAAATCCTGATCCTCCTATACTTTTGAGCAGCCAGCTATAAATCAGGGGGTCCTATGAACCCCTCTTTGGATTTGATAATTTATTTGAACAGCTCACAGACTTCAAGAAAACACTTCACTTAGTATCACCAGTTTATTGTAAAGAATATAACTCAGAAAGGGCAAAATGGAAGACATGCATAGGACAATGTATAGAGGGTGTGGGGTGTGGCCCAGAGCTTCCATGCCCTCTCTGGGCATGCCCCCATCCTAGCACCTGGATAAGTTCACCAACCTGGATGCTCTCAAAACCACATCACTTAGGGGTTTTGTGGAGGTTTCATTACGTAGGCATGATTGGTTAAATAATTGAACATTGATGATTAACTCAACCTCCAAGCCATCTCCCTTCCCTGATGTCAGGGTGTGGAGCTGGAAGTTCCAAATCTCTAATCATGCTTTGGTCTTTCTGGTGACCCGCCACCATCCTGGAGCTATCTAGATGTTCCCAACCACCAATCATCTCATTCACATACTAAAGACACTCTTATCATTCTAAAGATTCCAAGAATTTTAGGAGCTATGTGCCAGGAACTGAGGACAATGACTAAATATTTATTTTCCATTATGTTACAATATATAATTTCAGTTCTTTAAGATGTATTCACACCTGCTTTATGAACCAGCTTATGACGCATTTTAGTGACTGTTTTGTGTGTATTCAAAAAACATTTGTGTTTTGATTTTGTTGGATGAAGTCTTCCACAGATATCCACTAGTTTAATTTGGTCAACAGTAGTTAACAATTGAAGTCTTCTCTATCCTTCCTGATTTTCTGCCTTCTTGCTCCATCAACTAGTAGAAGTAGATCCTTGGAACCTCCAGTTATAATTGTGGATTTCTCTATTTCTCTTTTCACTTCTGATAGTTATTACTGTATGAAATTTAAAGCTCCCTTATTGATACATATTCATTGAGGATTTTTATGTCTTTTTGATGGGTTAATCCATGTATTATCATTATAAACTGTCACTCTTAATGCCTGGTAGTATTCCTTGTTCTGAAATCTATTTTACGTGATATTCACATACATGCTTCTGTTTTCTAATCTTAGTGTTTGCGTGGCATATCTTTTGTTCATCTGTTTCCTTTAAATTTATATATGTCTTTATATGGAAACTGAGTTTCTCATAGACACCATAAAATCAGGTCTTGTTTTCTTCATCTAGTCTGATAATTGATATCTTACAGTTGGAGTGTATTAAAGATTTACATATAATGTAAGTATTCATATGGTTTGGTTTATATTTACTACTTTTTTATTTGTGTTTTCCTTTATTCATCTGTTTTTTACTCATTTTATCCTTTTTCCCTAACTTCATTTGATATTTTGTATATTTTCTTTTTTTATTATGTACATTTTTTTTTCTTTATTTCTTCTAAAAAAAAAAAAACGGGATACATGTGCAGAGTGTGCAGGCTTGTTACATAGGTATATGTGCGCCATAATGGTTTGCTGTACCTATTGACTTGTCCTCTAAGTTCCCTCCCCTCACCCTCCACCCCCTCAACAGGCCCTGGTATATTCTGTTCCCCTCTCTGTGTCCATGTGTTCTTAATGTTCAACTCCCACTTATGAGTGAGAACATGTGGTGTTTGGTTTTCTGTTCCTGTGTTAGTTTTCTGAGGATGATGGCTTACAGCTTCATCTATGTCCCTGCAAAGGACATGATCTCTTTCCTTTTTATGGCTGCATAGTATTCCGTGGTGTATATGGACCACATTTTCTTTATCCAGTCTATCAATGATGGGCTTTTGGATTGGTTCCACGTCTTTGCTATTGTAAATAGTGCTGCAATAAACATACATGTGCATGTGTCTTTATAGTAGAATAATTTGTAATCCTTTGTGTATGTACCTAGTAATGGGATTGCTGGGTCAAATGGTATTTCCAGCTCTAGATCTTTGAGGAATCACCACACTGTCTCCCACAATGGTTGAACTAATTTACATTCCCACCAAAAGTGTAAAAGTGTTCCTATTTCTCCACAGCCTTGCCAGCATCTATTGTTTCCTCACTTTTTAATAATTGCCATTCTAACTGGTGTGAGATGGTATCTCATTGTGGTTTTGATTTGCATTTCTCTGATAATCAGTGATGTTGAGCTTTTTTTGTATGTTTGTTGGCTGTATAACTGTCATCTTTTGAGAAGTGTCTGTTCATATACTTTGCCCACTTTTTGATGGGGTTTTTTCTCTTAAATATGTGTAAGTTTCATGTAAATCCTGGATATTAGACCTTTGTCAGATGGGTAGATTGTAAAAATTTTCTCCCATGTTTTCATATTCCATTTTATCTCCACTGTAGGCTTTTTAATTAATAACTATCTCCTTGTTTTATTTTTTAATGGTTGCTATAGGGTTTTAAATGAGCATGTTTATTGCAACTCAACTTCAAATAATACTATATTACTCTCACTTATAGTGAAAAACTCTTAAAATGATATACTTCTATTTCCCCCAGTTCCACATTTTGTGCTATTGTTGTCATACCTTAGTCATATATTAAAATCTATATACATTTTTGAATGTTGTGCTATGTACAGAAAAATAATAATTCTACATACATTCTATACCCCATAATATGTTGTTACCCTTTAAATAGTTGATTATATTTTACAGAAATTTTAAAATTAGAAAAAGTATTTGTTTACTTGCATATTTATCTCTTTCAGTGCTGTTTATTTCTCTGTTTAGATCCTAATTTCTATCAGATACCATTTTTTCTTTCACCTAAAAAAATGGGTAATTTAATATTTCTTTTAGTGCAGATTTGTCTGTAATGAATCCTTTCAGCTTTGCTTATTCAAAAATAATTTTATTTGCCTTCACTTTTGAAGGATATTTTCATTAAATATAGACTTCTAGTTTGAAATTTTCTGTCAATGCTTTAAAGATGCCAATTTATTTTCTTCTACCTTGCATAGTTGCTGATGATAAAACTTTAATAACTTATTTTTGCTCTATTGAATAGACTGTGTCTTTTATGCTTGTACTGCTTTTAGGATTTTCCCTTTACCACTAGTTTTCAGCAATTTGAATATGATGTGCCTTGGTATAAGGGAGTTGATGGAGTGTTTTTATGTTTCTTGGGGGTCATTGAGTCTTTTGTAGCTGTGTGGTTATACTATTCATCATATTTAGACTATTTCAGCCATTATTTCTTTAAATATGTTTTCTGTCACCTCCTCCAAGATTCCAAGTAATAAAGGTTAGACCGGTTGACCCTGTGCATACATATATATATATATAATAAAATATTTATATATATATATATAAATAAAGTGTCCCTGTATTAGTTTCCTAAGGCTGCCATAATAAAATACCATAGGCTGAATAGCTTAAACAACAGACATTTATTTTCTCACAGTTCTAGAGGCTAGAAATTCAAGATCAAGATGTTAGCAGGTTTCAGCTGAGCATTATGGCTCACACCTGTAATCCCAGCACTTTGGGAGGCTAAGGTGGATGGATCACTTGAGGTCAGGAATTCAAGTCCAGCCTGACCAACATGGTAAAACCGCATCTCTACTAAAAATATAAAAATTAGCCAGGCATGGTGACAGGTGCCTGTAATCTCCTTGAACCCAGGAGGTGGAGAGGAGATCATGCCACTGCACTCCAGCCTGGACAACAGAGCAAGACTCCATCTCAAAAACAAACAAACAGACAAACAAAAACCTCTTAGCAGGTTTGGTTTCTCTTAAGGCCTCTCTCCCTGGCTTGCAGATCACCACCTTCTGACTGTGTCCTCACATGGCTTTTTTTCTGTGTATACACATATCTAGGACCTTTTTAAGGCCATCAGTAATATTGCATTAGGGCCCCAGACTTATGACATTATTGAACTTTAATTATCACTCTAAAGGCTGTAACTCCAAATACAGTTCCACTGGACTTCAGGACTTTAACATATAGAGATGGAAATCTAAGCTCAGAAAGCTGGGTTTATAATGCCAGAGCAAAACAAATTTCCAAACTCGCGGAAAAAATAGCCCCCCAAAAAATCCCTAATTCAGATGTCAATGCTAGAGTAGCTAATTCTTGTTATATAAAAGAAAATATTATAAGCATACAATAAATATGCACTAAAACTTAATGTTTGGGGTCCATCAGAATATATGAAAAGCATCCTTGCTCTATTTACAACATTGTGTTCTTATGCAGATGAAAAATAATCAGCTAATACATATTGAATATCGTATGTCTTCCTTCATCTTTCATTCTCCAGCAAGAAGCACTGATTTCTAATAGACACTCTGCTGTGCATACAAGAAGAAAAAAAAAGAAAAGAAAGAAAAATTAATTTCACGGTCTACAAGATTTATTGCACTAAAAATTTAAGTCAAATTGTAAGCTTAAAAGATATAATAAGATTCATAGACCTATTATTACCCTGAGTTATTGCCCTGAAGCCTCAAATTTTACTATTTAAAAATCTGTGAGGAATGAGGAATATTTTCAAAAACAACCTTAATTTGTTTATAATTTTTAATGTATATGTTGTATATATCCTAGATTTACTCATTGTTTTGCAAATTATCCATTTATGCATTCCTAATATCTGCAAGCCCTGAAGACTGATATTAGCTCTCTGATCTTTGTGAACCTCTGAAAATGTCATTTTCAATGGAGATTTTCTTTTAAATAAATGTATAATTTCTGTTATGACCAGGTAATGCCATTGCTTAAGAGTGACAAGATAAAAACAACTTTTAATGTATCTATTAAAAGCAAAGCTTGGGAATACATTATTTCAAAGTCATTTCAAGAAGCTACTAACTACAATTTTTAAATTAAGTAAATTTACATAGTCTAACGTATTTTCATTTCTTAAAAGAGTTATATTTTAAAAAATGGACTCGAGAATATCAGGCTTTGGACAACCATTTAAATTAATGTTCCGTAAATCACAATTAATCTTATTTAGAAGATTAGCTCATATAATTAGTTTACATACACATTATTAGAACAATAAAAAGCTCTCAGTTATGTAGTTGTTCATAATTGGAATATTAAGTTACTGCCTTAGTTTTTTAAATTTCCAAACAAGTTGTCTAATAATTATTTGGTATTTACTCAGCTTATGTTTGCATTGCAAAACTTGGATTTCTACTTGCAAAGCTCAAACATGATTTGTTTAATGGGAGGAAGAAGATAAAACATTTAGGTAAATGTCAGTATAGTTGAATATGTAAATTGTGGAAATAGATGCAAAAGATTTGAATCCTTCTGACAGCACCCTAAAACGTAAAATGGAAAAAAAAATCGAATCATCTTAAAAGCATTATCCATGCAGAACAGAGACTTATTAGAATTTTGTTTGAATCTGACTTTAAAATCTATGGTAATTCTAAACCATTTATCTCTGACAGTCATATCACCAGTGAAGAATTAATCTATCAGAGTTGCTGTCTCTTTCTCTTCTTTCTCTACTTTGTCTACTGCTCTTGTTCATTCTGTCTCTCCCACTTTTTCACTTTCCTTTCCTTTTTCTTTCTTTCTCTCCCAATACAACAAAAGTTTACTTACTCAAACCACAGCGAATACACCTGACATCCCCTAGAATTCCATTATTTTAAGCGTTTTCTTCATAGAATTATCTGTCCTAACCATAATAAAGAATAATGGGTGTTAGAATATGTGACAGTTAGTTCTTATCCAGACTGTTTCTGGCATCAAACAAAAAATTTCCAATATGCAAAAATTAGTATTTTACTTTATTTCATTAATAAGAATTAAATACTGTAAATATGGAAATATCATTTTCAAGTTTGTTATTTTAAAGCTTCTTTCAAGGGTTTACCTGGAAGCTACAGAAAATAATTAGATTCACTTCTCAAAGGGTACCTGTTTGGGTTGAATTCATATGTTGAAGTCCTAACCTTGAGGAACTCAGAAAGTGGCCTTATTTGAAGACAGAGTCTTTATGGAGACAGTCAAGTTAAAATGAAGTCATTAAAGTGAGCTCTAATCCAACATCCTCTGGTGTCCTCATAAAAAGGAGAATTTGGGCACAGAAAACACCATGTGAAGCTGGAGACAGATATGGAGTGAAGCTTCTGTAAGCTGAAGAATACCAAAGATAGCCTGCAAACCACCAGCAGATAAGGAAGAGGCATGAAACAGATTCTTTCTCACAACCCTGAGAAGGAACCTACCCTGTTAACATCTTGATCTCAGACTTTTGACCTCCAGAAATGTGAGACAATACATTTCTTTTGTTTAAGCCACTCAGTTTGTGGTACTTTGCTATAGCAGCCTTAGCAAACTAATGCAGTAGGCCAACTTTTGTGTGATTTCTGTTTTTAACTTTGGGGCTTATAATTCTCATCATGTTTTCATATGAGTTGAAAATTTCACTGCTACATGAGTAAAAGAAAATGAAAATGGGAACACAAGTAGGAAAGTAAATCTCAATTCACAGTTGGAATATTAAGGTATATCCAGTCTTCAGATTGAAAAACCTCAAAAATCCAAGCATCGTAGAATTGGTTCCACAACGTTATAACAAGCTATCTGGCATTATTAATATATTTCAGCATTATGTGTCAAAAGAGCACTGACTCATAATTTTAAAACAAGATTTGCCTCAGAATGCAAAGTTAATGAAACATCCAAAAGTTAATTAACATACTACACCATCCACATGAATACAATAAAGGACAAGATTATCTCCACAGAGGTAGGAAAAGCATTGACAAAACCAACAACATTTTGATAAAGAGTATCCACAAACTAGGAATAGAGAAAAACCTTCTCAACTTAAAGGGCATCTACAAAAAAACACAGCTACCATCATACTTACTGTTGGAGGATTGAATGCTAACACTCACACTTCCCAAATTCAAACTTACTACAAAGCTATAGTCATCAAGACGGTGTGGTAATATAACAGTAGACACATAAGTTCTTGGAATAGAATAGAGAGTCCAGAAATAAATACCCATATTTACGGTCAATTGATTTTCGACAAGGGTGCCAAGACAATTCAATGGGCAGTAAGAAGTGTTATGAATCAATGATGCTGGTAAAACTAGATATCTACATATAAAGAATAAAGTTGGAATCATTTCTCACAGTATACACAAAAATTAGTCCAAAAAGGACCATAATCCTAATATAAGAGCTAAAATTATAAAACACTTAGAAGAACATATAGGCATAAATCTTCATGACTGTGGGTTATGCAAAGCCTGTTAGATATGACACCAAAGTTATAAATAACAAAAGAAAAAATAAGTTATATTGTATAAGTCAGGGTTATCCAAAGAACCAGAACCAACAGGATGCATGTAGAAAGAGATTAATTATAGTGAATTGGCCGACATGATTATGGAAGCTGAGAAGTTTCAAGATCTGCAGTTCCCAAGCTGAAAACCCAGGAGAGTCATTGGTATAAATTCCAGTCTGAAAACCAGCAAGCTTGAGTCTCAAGAAAGCTGATGTTCCAGTTCAAGTGCAAAGGCAGGAAAAGACCAACATCATTGCTCAATCAGCCAGGGAGGAGAGGTGGGTCCCCTCTTAGAATCAGCCAGTTTGTTTTAGTTTGGCCTTCAGCTGATTGAGCGAGGGTCCCCCCACATTAGGGAGGGCAATCTGTTTTACTTGGTCTATAAATTCAAATATAAATCTCATCCAAAAACATTCTCACAGATACACCCAGAATAATGTTTGACCAAATAACGGCACCCTGTAACCCAGTAAAATTGACATATAAAATTAACCACCATATAAACTTTAACAAAATTAAAAACTGTTTTACCAGAAACATTATAATCAGGAAAGTGAAAGACAACCCACAAAATGGGAGAAAATATATCCAAATCATATACCTGAGAAAGAACTCATATCCAGTAAAGAACTCTTAGAACTCAATAATAAAAAGATAAATAACCCAATTTAAAAATGAGAAAAAGATCTGAATAGGCTTTTTCCCAAGGAAGATATGCAAGTGGCCAATAAGCATATGAAAAAAAAATGATCATCATCTTAGCTTATTTTATGTTTCTATAATAAAATGCCACAGACTAGCTAATTTAAAAGGAAGAGAAATGTATTTGCCTAATAGTTCCAGAGGCTGAGAAGTCCAAGAGCATGGCACCAGCATCTGGTGAGGGCCTTTGTGCTGCATCATTCCGTGGCAGAAGGTGGAAGAGCAAGACAGCAAGAAAGCAAGCAAACAAGAGGGGGCCAAACATACTTTTATAAAAACCTGCTCTCAAAATAAGAAACTCACTCCCATGATAAAGGCAGAGCTCTCCTGGACTAATGGGAAGCTAATGGTCCCACCACTGAATACTATGACAAAGGCAATTAAATTCCAACATGAGTTTTGAAGGGGACATTCAAGTCATATCATTCTGCCCCTCGACTTCTAAAACTCATGTCTTTCTCACATAAAAAAATACATTCATCGCATCCCAATAACCCTAAAAGTCTTACCTTGTTCAAACATCAGCTTAAAAGTTCAAAGTCTAGAGTCTTATCTAAATCAGATATGGATGAAACTCAAGACAATTCATTCTGAGGCAGATTTCTCTTCAGCTGTGAGCCTGTGAAATTGGTATATTACATTTTTCGTAAATACAGTGGTGGGACAGGCACAGGACAGACATTCCAATTGAAAAAGGAAGATATAGGCAATTTAAGGAGTAACCAGGAGGCTGAGGTACAGGAATCGCTTGAACTGGGGAGGCGGAGGTTGCAGTGAGCCGCGATTGCGCCACTGCACTCCAGCCTGGGCAACAGAGCGAGACTCTGTCTCAAAAAAAAAAAAAGAATAACAGGCCCCAAATGAGTTCCAAATCCCAATAAGGAAAACGGCATTAAACTTCAGAACTCCAGAATGATTTTTCTTGGACTCTGTGTCCTGCCTTCTGGGCTCATTAAGTTGAAAGTTGGGCCCCTGTGGCCTCAAGCAACCATATCCCTATGGTTTTGTGCACAGTGCACCCAGCAGCTCCCACAGGTTGGAGTCTCTGTATGCAGCTCTCCTAGGCAAGTGTTGCATGGCGATAGCGCTACAGTTCTGTGGTCTTGGGGGCTGCTCTGGCACTGCTCCAGGGCTCCACTAGGCATTGTCCTAGTGTGGGCTTTCTGCAGTGGCTCTATCTTTGTGGCAAGTCTCTGCCTGGGCCCCCAAGCTGTCCTTAATATTCTCTGAAATCTAGGTGGAGGCTGTCATGGTGCCACAGCTCATGAACTCTGTGTCTTTAGAGCCAGCACCATATGGACACTGCCAAGGTTTATAGCCTGAAGCCTTTGGAGCTGTGGCATGAGCCATACCTGGGTATGGTTGAGCCATCTCCAAACCAGCCCTGGGCAGCAAATGCCGAAGTCCAACCTGACCTCTCTAGAAACCTTGCCCTTGATGTTCTAACCTGCATCCAAGATCTCTAAAATGCCTTCAGAGTCATTTTTCTATTATTTTATGAGTAGTACTTGGCTCTCTTCTAACCTTGCTAATCTCTTTAGCAGACAGTCACTTGGCCACACCTTTGGTTTCCTGTCATAAACACACCTTTTTACTCTTTACATGGCTAGGCTGTGAATTTTCCAAATCTTTCTGTTCTGCTTCTCTTTTAATTATAAATTCCATCTTTAAATAATTTTTCTCTGCTTGCATCTTACTATATGCAGTCAAAATGTGTGCAGCTCCTTCCATATTTTGCTTAAATATTTCTTCTGCCAGATATCCCAGTTTATCACTTCTTAATTCTATCTACCATAAAGCCCTCAAGCATGGAACAATTCAACCAAGTCCTATGAGACTTTATAATAAAGATAGCCTTATTCAGTTTTCAATTCCTCATTTCTCCCTGAGACCTCATCAGACTGGCCTTTACTGTCCATATTTTTACCAATATTCTCATCATGACCACTTAACTGATCTTTAAAAAGTTTCAAATGTTTCCTAAGCCTTTCTTTTCCTCCAAGCCCTCACCAGAATTGCTCTTAATGCTCCATTCATAGCAATCTATGCTTTTTCTAGTCTGCTCCTTCAAATTCTTTCAGCCTCTACCTGTTACCCAGTTCCAAAGCCCTTTCTACATTTTGGGGTATTTGTTATAGCAACGCCCACCCTTTGGTACCAATTTTCTGTCTCTGTCCATTTTGTATTCCTATAACAGAATACTACAGGTTGGGTAATTTACTTTTTTAAAATTACTTTCGACAGTTCTGGAAGAACTAAGTCCAATATCCAGGCGCCAGCATGTCGTGAGAGCCTTCTTGCTGCATCATCCATGGCAGAAGTTTGAAAGGCAAAAGAGTGTGCAAGAGCAAGAGAGAGCTGAACCTGCTTTTATAACAACCCACTCTCATAATAACAAACCCAATCCCTCAATATTAACATTAATCCATTCAGAGCTCTCAAAGTCTAATAATCTCTTAAGAGTTCCACCTCTTAATACCTTCATAATGGCAATTAAATTTCCACGAGTTTGGCGAAAATATTCAAACCATAGCAACATTATTAACCATTAGGAAAATGCTAATCAAAATCGTCTCATACACACAAAGATGGCTATAATAAAAACAAAAGACAATAACAAGTGTTAGAGATGTGAAGATATTGTAACCCTCACACATTGCTATTGAGAATGCCTAACGGTGCCATTCCTGTAGAAAACAGTTTGGTACTCTTCAAAATTTTCAACATAGAGTTACCACATGACCTAGAGTTCTACTCCTTTGTACATTCATACAAAAATTTGTACACAAGTGTTCATAGCAGTGTTACTCATAATAGCCAGAAATGAAAACAATAAAATTTACATCAACTGATGAATGTATAAATGTATCCACACAATAGAATATTATTCAACAATAAATGGAAATGGATTTGTACATGCTACAACATAGAGGAATCTTGTAAACATGGTAAGTGAAAGAAACCAGACACAAAAGGTCATGTATTGTCTAATTCTAGTCATGTGAAATGTCCAGAATAGATAAATCTGTAAGGACAGAAAATGAACTATGTTTTTAGGGCTGGGGTGAATTGGAGCAGGGGAATGGGGAGTGATTGTTATTGCATACGGGTTTTCTTTGGGGGCATTGAAAGCATTGATAATGTTTCAGAGTGCAGGAAGGATCTGAACGGTGGAAATGCTTTATGAGCATCAACAAATTAATCTACCAGATCCTTTCTCTCAGGTAACATAAATGCCACAGACTCAGGCTTAAGTATCTTTTACTGTCAGTATGTCAAGATGTGGTTCAGGAGGTATTCAGGAATTCATTAGCATGATATTTACAATATTGCACATGGCAGTTGGTGGATATTTTGTAATAGTTATTAATATTATCTCAAATTTGTATTATGTTATCTTAGACATAACGTGTGAAGCTTAATGACAACCTTTACATTAGCAATTTAATGGATGAGGAATACAAGGAATGTGAATAGTTTCATTTTTGTAAATGTATTTAAAAATAAATGAATTTCAGGTTTAATGAGTAATTTTGAATTAAACTTTTTATGTCTGTTATTCATATTTATATTTTAAGTAACCAAAGATAGAAATAAGTTTTTGAAAATAATTTTGACTTTTTGATATCTTACATTTAATTTGTATTTTAATGAAAACATATTGAAATGCATTTATTTAGAATAAAATAGAAATTTTTACCTTTTAGATAATTGCTATCAATGGAGTATAAAATGGGAAAATATTCATTGTCATATAATTGTTGATACTCCTGAAATGGAGAAAAGAAAAAAGAATTTAGGAAGCATATACATAAAAATTTACAAATTTATATTTTATCACTCATCCAAACATCGTTATTTTATCAAGAAGATACTGAGGCATATGCAATTAATAATTAAATTGAGTCATCTTCATTATTTTGCTGCCAATCATATAAAAACCATGGTTTTACACATATGTTCATGTTTTCTATTGTGAAGGTGTATTTTTCAAAGCAGGCAATTAGTATATCTTTTATATAACAGTTTGTTAATTTGTATTTATAACCTTCAGATATTTAGGCCTATGGTAAATAGACCTCCATTTGCACTGTTCTCCAGAGCCCACAAATGTTAGGGGTAAGCCTATTTCCTTCTAGTTTGGACAACTGGAAGGTCATATTTGATTTGTACCTTGTTTTGGTGGTGATTGTAACGTGATTGTACTCATTGACCATGAGTCTCCGGCTCATTATGCAGAGCAGACATTGAATGAGCTGTGTTTATCTAAGATCATGGGCTGTTGTACCATACAGCTATGGAGGTTCGTAGGCTGAGCCAGCTGGGTGCAAGGCAGGTATTTCATTGGAATTCCTTCACATAGACTCTGGCTGCAGATATATATTGATATAAAGTCTTATTGGCTGCCCACACCCATGATGAAAATGAACTTGGATTGGCACTGCGTCTTTGACAGTGACAACAACCTGTCTACCAGGTGTTGGAGAGAAACAGTGGAAATAGCAACTGCAACCTTCATGGCCCATCTAGTAATAATTCCATATGCTCTAAGCCCCATAGTTCTTTGAATTACAGTTCCCATGTTCACTATGTTAATTGAAAGTGCCTCAGTCCTCTTATAGTCTGTTTTCTTGCAAAGGTACTGTGGGACTTTCTTAAGGTTACTGTAACAAATTAGCACAGACAGTGGCTTCAAACCACAGGAATTGATTATCTTTATTTTACAGTGCTCTTTTGGGGGGCTACAAATTCCTTTTAAATTTATAATATATAACATTTTCTTCCCATGTTAATAGCTCATGCTCTGGATTCTTATACCAAGATTTTCGGTATATAAATTTAAGTGATCCTCTGCTGTGGTCCAAATGTTTGCGTACCCCTTCACCAAAACTCATATGTTGAAATCCTACATTTGAAAGTAGGGCCTTTGGGAGGTGGTTAGGTCGTGGGAGAAGAGACCTCATGTTGAGGTTAGCGTCCTTACAAAAGATTTCCCAGAGAGATTTTGAGGAACTAACAGAGCTGGAATTCACTCATTACCACAAGGGGACCTCACTCATGTGAGGTCACTGTGAGAAGGTGCTTTCTATGAGCCAGGAAGTCAACCCTCACCAGAGGGTTGACAGTAACTTCATCTGACAGTACCTTGATCTTGGACTTCCCAGACTCCAGAACTGTAAGAAATAAAATTTGGTTGTTTATAAGCCACTCGGCTTAAGGTATTTTGTTACAGCAGTCCAAACAGACTAAGATATCCTCTTAATTAGTATTATCTTGCTCAAGAACAGTGTGCTAGATTTAAATATTTCTACAAAGGCTTCAATTCTTCTTTCTTTGAAAGTTGGAGTTTAATTCCCTTCTACTTGTGCAAGCCTGACCTTAGTGACTAACTTCTAGCAAGTAGAATACTGTGGAATGATGCTGTGTGACTTCCAAGGCTAGACTACACTTCCAAGGCATTGTGGCTTTCTGCCTGCTCTGTCTTGGATCACATGCTCTGAAGGATGTTAACTGACATGTTGAGCTGATACTCAAGCAACTCTGTGGAGAGGTTCTTATGGCCCTGAGACCTCCTGCCATCAGCTCTGAAGAACAAGGCATCCAACCAACAGCTTCTTGAGTGAGCTGTTTGGAAGTGGATCTTCCAGCCTCTGTCAAACCTACAGATGACCTTAGGTCTGATATCTTAGCAGTGAAATGAGTAACTCTGAGCCAAAACCACCCGCCTAAGCTGATCCCAGATTTCTGACTCTCAGAAACTGTGTGAGATAACAAATGTTTGTTATCTTTAGGCCTAATATCTGGAGTAATTTGTTATGCAATCATAAGTAATAAAACCAATTAAAATCTTCAAAATTTTCTGAGGGGAAATCAGTGATGTACCTTGCATCTTATAATTGCATATGATTAACAGGAAACAATTCATGTAAATAAATGTGAGCTGTTAAGACTTTGCCCAAAATATTGTTTGACTCAGAATCAAATATAAGACTTAATTTATATAATCAGTGTCCTTATTTTAATTATAAATAAATCAAATATAGAATTAAGCCACTGAATGTATACAAATATTTATTATTTTTATGTCATACAAATTCATATTTGCCACTAAAATAATGTTATAATGTTAGATAATATTAACCACACTATATCAGAACAAAACACAACCCCTCAGATATCATTGTTTCATTCAACAACATTTCATTTTAACACAGATTAAAAAAAATCTCTTCCTGGCCATGACCACTGTCTACATGTAGTTTGCACATTCTCCCTACGTTTGTGGGTTTTCTCCAGTCACTCTGGTTTCCTCCCACATCTCAAAGCTGTGAACATTGGGTAACTTGGCATGTCTAAATGGTTCCAGTCTGAGTGAGGGTAGATATGGGTGTGTGTGAGTGTGCCCTGTGATGGGATGGTGTCCTGTCCAGGGCTGGTTCCTGCCTTGTACTCTGAGCTGCCTAGACAGGCTCCAGGCACCAGCAGCCCTAATCTGAGATAAAAATTGGGTAAATAATAATCATACTTGTTTTTATTAATCTTTCTTAAGTATGTACCTAGCACATATTTATTTTAATGTTTACTATTAGAAGTCTTTTGGTCTTTATTTAGAACTTTGGTGATGTTTTTGTGACCAGAAATATGCCATAAAAGCTTAATCACCTGGCCTATAGCAAAACTGGCTTTGTGATACATCATTTTGCTTAAACTCACTGTTCCCAGGAACCCACTGATGACTTTAAGTGATTTACTGAACAATTAAATTTTTGAAAACTGAATATTATGTGAGATATTATACTTTCATACAATCCTGTTACGTGCACCATTTTGCCCCACTCCTTCCCCAAAATTCGCATGTTGAAGCATGAACCCCCAGTACCTCAGAATGTGACTGTATTTGGAGATATAGCTTTAAAGAGATATTGAAGGTTAAATGAGGTCATGAGGGTGGACCCTAATACTATCTGACCGATGTCCTTGTCTGAAGAGCAAATCTGGACATAAAAAAAGAGAAACTAGAGATGCACGTGCACAGAGGAAAGGCCATGTGAGGAATAGAGACAAGGCGGCTGTCTGCAAGCCAAGAAGAGAGGCCTCAGAAGAAGCCAAACCTGCTAACTCTTTGATCTTGGACTTCCAGCCTCCAGAACAGTGAGAAAATTAATTTCTGTTATCTAAGCTACCCAGTTTGTGGCATTTTGTTATGGCAGCGTCAACAAACTAATATACCAAACCAAGAAAGGTCAAGAGGATACATCTCTATACAGTATTCATTTTTCCAGATTACTTGGGTGCTGCCCAAAATATTCTACATAAAGAATTCATTTTAGGACAAAATTTTCAAATATTTCATGGACTCAAATATACAGTGTCCCAATACACAGCATCACATTTTGTAATAACTGTACTTACCACTATAGAACTGATGAATTTCCCAACTTTTAAAATCACATTTTGAAACGTAAAAAAAATTATTTAAAAAAATCTCTACTGTGAGAAGGAGAGATGTAAACAGAAATTAGTTCTGAGGGCCCAGGAGAAAGAGAAATTAGCTTTAGCTAAATATATATAAGCCATACAGAGGAAGAACCATTTGAATTAGATCTTAGGTTGAACATGGTGGCGCATGCGTGTAATCCCAGCACTTTGGGAGACCAAGGCAGGTGGATCACCTGAGGTCAGGAGTTCGAGACCAGCCTGGCCAAAATGGTGAAACCCCATCTCTACTAAAAATGTGAAGTTAGCCAGGTGTGGTGGCACATGCCTGTAATGCCAGCTACTCAGGAGGCTGAGGCAGGAGAATCACTTAAACCCGGGAGGTGGAGGTTACAGTGAGCCAAGATCATGCCACTGCACTCCAAACTGGGCGACAGGGCGATAGTCCATCTCAAAAGATAAAATAAAATAAAATAAAATAAAATTAAAAATAAATTAGACCTTAAAGCCTGAGAAAGGCTTTTATAGTTAGAGGAGAGGGCAGAACATTTTAGAAAAACGATCAGTCAGGCAATGAAAAAAAAAGTTTGGAATTTCTGGAACAAAGGGTGCGTGGTGGCTTTTGAACTTGGATTTGGGTAGAATTTGAAAAGGATCTTAAATGTGAAAATAAAATATTAAATTAAGTCTTGCACCTGATTTTGCATGCAGTGAAAGTAAAAAAAAAAAAGCTATATAAGAAATGGAATGGGCCGTGCGCAGTGGCTCACGCCTGTAATCCTAGAACTTTAGGAGGCCGAGGCAGGCAGATCACTTGAGGTCAGGAGTTCGAGACCAGCCTGACCAACAAGGAGAAACCCCATCTCTCTTCAAAATACAAAATTAGCTGGGCCTGGTGGTACGTGCCTGTAAACCCAGCTACTCGGGAGTCTGAGGCAGGAGAATCGCTTGAACCCAGGAGGTGGAGGTTGCAGTGAGCCGAGATCACACCATTGCACTCCAGCCTGGGCAGCAAGAGTGAAATCCATCTCAAAAAACAAAACAAAACAATAAAAGAAATGGAATGGTATAATCGTTTTTGTTTTTTGGTAGAATGACTCTGATATGACCCTTTAACTACAAACTGCAGTAAGAATGGAGACCAGATAGGACAAGGTTTTAATAGTCCAGGTGAGAAATAATCAAGTTCTGGATTAAGTTCTTGACAACACCTTAGAAAAGGAGAGATTGAAATGCAGAGATGCTTGTGAATATAGAACTGACAAGATTAATGAACGATTGAAGAAGCAACATTGTAAAGTAGAAAGAGTGCTGAATTTGCAGCCTGGAAGAGTTAGCTCAACTCTAGGTTTTGTCATTAATTTGCTTTTTGATCTGGGACAAATTATTTCCCCTTTCTTATTAATAAGATACAATCATAGCTATACAATGAGGTTATTGTGACAATTAGATATAATATTTATAAATCTCGTTTATGTCATTAATTTTATTATCATTAATATTCAGAGCATGAGAGAGAAGGAAATCTTGGGATGCCCCCTAAATTTTTGACTTAGGAAGCTACATAGATCATGAGGCCATAAACTTAAAGGGACAGAATAGGTTCTTGGAAATCAGCATGAATTCTCTTCCAATCTCTCTAGGACTCTAGGTCAAGATGGCCAGAGGACAGGTAAAATTAAGGAACAGAAACTTGTGGAAAGAAGTTTGAGGTTTAAAATATAGATTTTGGAGCTTGACAGTATATAAATGACTTTTGAGGTAAAAATAATAAATGAGATTCATCAACGAGTGAAGAAAGAGCTAGAAAAATGTATTCCACAAACTGAACCTTGCCTTTAAAAAATGAATTATCTGCTGGGCGCGGAGGCTCGCGCCTGTAATCCCTGCACTTTGAGAGGCTGAGGCAGTTGGATCACCTGAGGTTGGGAGCTTGAGACCAGCCTGACCAACATGGAGAAACCCCATCTCTACTAAAAATACAAAATTAGCCGGGTGTGGTGGTGCATGCCTGTAATCTCAGCTACTCGGGAGGCTGAGGCAAGAGAATCGCTTGAACCTGGGAAGTGGAGGTTGCTGTGAGCCAAGATCATGCCATTGCACTCCAGCCTGGGCAACAAGAGTGAAACTCTGTCTCAAAAAAAAAAAAAAAAAAAAAAAAAAAAAAAAAAGATTTATCTGTGAAGTTCTTTTAAGAAAGACCTGTAATTGCAAAAGTTTCACTTTGTATTAACATAGGCTTGCTTTTGCCTTTCAGCAATCCAAATTCTTGGTTTGGATAAATATTGACTAGAAAAAAAATGGAAAGGCAATACAAAGATTCCTAAGTCTGGCAAGAGGTTTTGCATAAACCCAGTTCCCGAGGTATGTATCCAGTGAGATAGAATACTTACACATGTCAGGAAAAGCAAATGTATTATTCACAAATAGGCAACAAGAATCAACAGAAGCCTAGGATCTATGGCAAGCCCATTCCCCAAGGCTCCAGAAAGTTGCATAGGGTTGGATGGAGTCTTGTCTGCGCATGACTTATAGCTAAGGATCCCCTCAAGCACTCTGCTCTGGGTTTTACACCCTGGGCAGCACGGGGATGATGGAGCACAAGAACTGCAGAACATTCCATTCTGGAAAGAATCAGAACACAGCCCAGATTGTTCTAGACATTTTTTTCTTATCTCAGGATGTTGCATTCTCTGTATATTCTGCACAAGATTGCAAGCAAGAGGGGAAAGAGTGGAGTTGGCCAAGATTATTTGAAGATTTGTCCTCCTGTAGATGGAGCCAGAATTTTGTTCTGGAAGGTCAGGACTATAAGAAACTTAACTGATTTGCATAATGCAAAAAGTTGTTCTTGTTAGAGAAAAAAGGTGGCTGCTCTCTTAATCTATTCTATGTGCTACAATAAAATAGCATAAACTAGGTAGCTTATAAATAGCAGAAATTTATGTATAACAATTTTGGAGGCTTAGCAAATCAAAAACCAAGGTGCCAATAGATTAGGTATCTGGTGAGGATCACTTTCTCATAGATGGTGTCTTTTTGCTGTCTCTTCACATGGTGGAAGGGGCAAACAAGCTCCCTCAGGTCTCTTTTATAAGAACACTAATCCCACTCATTAGGGCTCCACTCTCATTATGTAAACTCCTTCTAAAGGCCCCACATTTCAAGATCATCACCTTGGAATTTGGAATTTGAATTTTGGCAATAAAATGGTTTGGCTCTGTGTCCCCACCCAAATATCATCCTGAATTGTATAATAATCCCCACGATCCCCATGTGTGGAGGGAGGGACAAGATGGGAGGTTGTTAGATCATGGGGGTGGTTTTCTCTTTGCTGTTCTAGTGATAGTGAGTGAGTTCTCATGAAATCTGATGGCTTTATAAGGCAGTTTTCCCTGTGGTTGCTTGCCCTCTCTTGCCTGCCACCATGTAAGACATGCTTCTTCTCCTTCCACCATGATTGTAAGTTTCTTGAAGCCTCATCAGCCATGCAGGACTGTGTGTCAATTAAGCCTATTTTCTTTATAAATTACTCAGTCTTGGATATGTCTTTGTAGCAGTGTGAAAATGAACTAATACAATACATTGGTACCAAGAGTGGGGTACTGCTATAAAGATACATGAAAATGTGGACGTGACATTGGAACTGAGTAACAGGCAGAGGTTGGAACAGTTTGGAGGGCTCAGAAAAAGAGAGGAAGATGTGGGAAAATTTGGAACTTCCTAGAGAGTTGTTGAATGGTTTTGACCAAAATGCTCATGGTGATATAGACAATGAAGTCAAGATTGAGATGGTCTCAGATCATGATGAAGAACTTGTTGGGAACCGGAGCAAAGGTCACTCTTGCTATCTTTAGCAAAGAGATTGGCAGCATTTTGCCCTGTCCTAGAAATCTGTGGAACTTTCAACTTGCAACTTGAGATGATCTGAAATTTAAACTTAAGTTTAAAAGGGAAGAGGAGGATAAAAGTTTGAAATATTTGCAGCCTGATGAGGTCATAGAAAAGAGAAACACATTTTCTAGGAGGAATTCAGGCCAGCTGTAGAAATTTGCATAAGTTATGGGGAGCAGAATGTTAATCACCAAGACAATGGGGAAAATGTCTCGAGGGCATGTCAGAGACCTTCACAGCACACCCTCCCATCACAGACCTGAAGGGCTAGGAGGGAAAAATGGTTTCATGGGCCCAGACCCAGGGCCCCATTGCTGCTCTGTGCAGCCTTGGGACTTGGCACCTGCATAACAGCCATGGCTAAAAGAGGTCAAAGTACCACTCAGGCCATTGTTTCAGAGGGTGAAAGTCCCAAGTCTTGGTGGCTTCCATGTAGTGTTAGGCCTGCCAGTGCATAGAAGTCAGAATTGAGGTTTGGAAACCTCCACCTAGATTTCAGAGGATGTATGGAAATGCCTGGATGTCCATGCAGGAGTTTGCTGCAAGGGTGGAGCACTCATGGAGAACCCCTGCTAGGGCAGTGTGGAAGGGAAATATGGGGTTGGAGCCCCCACACAGTGTCCCAACTGGGGCACTTTCTAGTGGAGCTGTCAGAAGAGGGCCACTGTCCTCCAGACCCCAGAATGCACATGGAAAAATTGGAGACACTCAATGCCAGCCAGGAGAGGGCTGTACCCTGCAAAGCCACAGGGATGGAGCTGCCCAAGACTGTGGGAACCCACTTCCTGCATCAACGTGACCTGGATGTGAGGCATGGACTCAAAGGAGATTATTTAGGAGCTCTAAGATTTAATGACTATGCCACTGTATTTTGGACTTGCATGGGGCTTGTAGCCCCTTTGTTTTAGACTATTCCTCTCATTTGGAATGGGAGCATTTATCCAATGCCTCTACCCCCACTGTATCTTGGAATTAACTAACTTGCTTCTGATTTTACAGGCTCCTAGGCAGAAAGGACTTGCTTTCTCTCAGATGAGACTTTGGACTGTGGACTTTTGAGTTAATGCTGAAATGAGTTAAGACTTTGGAGGACAGTTGAGAAGACATGATTGTGTTTTGAAATGTGAGGATGTGAAATTTTGGAGAAATGAGGAGTGGAATAATATGGTTTGTCTCTGTGTCCCCACCTAAATCTCATCTAGAATTGAAATCCCCATCATCCCCACATGTCAAGGGAGGGACCAAATGGGCAGTGATTGGATCATGAGAATGGTTCCCCATGCTGTTCTAGTGATAGTGAGTGAGTTCTCACAAGATCTGAGAGTTTTATAAGGCAGGTTTCCCTGCTTTTTTGCATTCTCTCTCACATGCCACCATGTAAGATGTGCCTCTTCCCCTTCCACCATGATTATAAGTTTCTTGAGGCCTCCCCAGCCATGTAGAACTGTGAGTCAATTAAACCTCTTTTCTTTATAAATTACCCAGTCTGAGGTATGTCTTTATAGCAGGGTGAAGATGTACTAATACAGGAGGGGACATAAATAATTAAACCATACAGGGTTAACTGGTCTTCATCCATGAATCTCTCACAAAAATATGCTTTTTCATTTTACCACAGTCTCTAGAAGTTCTGGCATACACTGTGATTCAATCTAGCATAATGGCATTAAATGCAATATAAATAATAATGATTCTCAAATTTTTATTTACAGCCAAACCTTTTACCTTAGACTTAGGCTTATATATCCAAGCACCAAGTCATCTCCTCTACTTGGGCATCAAAAATGCATCTCAAAGTCAACATGTTAAAACCTAAGACTTGATTCCTTCCTATCCTTGACAAAATATTTTCCTGCAAGTTTTTGCCATTTCAGAAAACAGCAATTTCATTCTTCCAGTGGCTTATACCAAATGCCACAGTTACTCTTGCGACTATTCTTCTTCTCACATCTATATCCAATACCTCACTAAATATTATTAGTTTGAACTTCAAAATACATCCAGAATCTGCACAGGAAGCAGAGCTTTAGGAACAGTTTAGCCACTAGCATTCCACGTATACAAAGCCAAGGAAACATCAATAGCTCTAACAATATATTAGTAACACTCTAAATTGTTTCCTTGTGTCTTTCCTTGCCTCCTTGCTTCTGACATGGATCCCAATAATTCTGCCTCCTGGTACCCATGCCTTTATATAATCTCCTCCCCTTGAATGTAGGCTGGACATAATGACTTACTTTTTTAAAAAAAAAGCATATATTTAAGATGGGCAACATGATGTTTTGATATATACATACATACACATAGCAAAATGATTGCTATAGTCAAGCAAATCAGCCTATCTCTCATCTCACATAGTTAAATTTCCTTTGTGTGTGTCATAAGCACCTAAAATCCACACAGCAAATATCCCAAATACAACATTAACTATAGTCCCCATGTTGTACATTAGATCTCTATATTTGCTTATCCTATATATTTACAACATTCTATCCTTTTACCTATATCTCCCCATTTCCTCTCCACTCCCACCACCCATAGCAAACACTCTATCTCTGTGGTTTTGACCTTTTTTTTTTTTTTTTAGATTCTGTGTATAAGTGAGATAATGCAGTATTTTTCTTTCTGTGTCTGGCTTAATTCACCTAGTATAATATCCTCCAGTTCCATCCATGTTGTGGCAAATGGAAGAGTCTTGTTCTTTTTTCTCTCTTTTTTAAAAATTTTATTTGTATCAATGTAAGGAGACAAATGCAGTTTTGTTACGTGGATATGTTGTGTAGTAATGTAGTCTGGGCTTTTAATGTAACCATCACCAGAATACTGTACCTTGCACCTATTAATTAATTTCTCATCCATCACCACCCCCTCACCCTCCTATCCTTCAGAGTCTGCAATGCCTATTATTCCACTGTATGTCCAATTATACACGTTATTTGGCTCCCACATACAAGGGAGAAAATGTGATATTTGACTTTATGTTTCTGAGTTGTTTCACTTAAAATAATGGCCTCCAGTTCCATTCATATTGCTGCAAAAGCTATGATATCATTCATTTTTACTCCTTCTTTTTTATTTTTTTATTTTTATTTTTTTGAGATGGAGTTTCATTCTTGTTGCCCAGGCTAGAGTGCAACGGCATGATCTTGGCTCACCACAACCTCCGCCTCCCAGGTTCAAGCGATTCTCCTGCCTCAGCCTACTCCTTCTTTTTAAAGACTGATAATATTCCATTGTATATGTATACCACAGCCTCTTTATTCATTCATCCATCAATGGACAATTCAGTTGTTTCCATGATTGGTTTTTAATGAAACAAACACAGTAAAAGTGACAGAATATTACTTCTATGATTAGGTTACAAAAGACACTGACTTTTATCTTACTGAGATTTCCTCTCTGGCTCTTCATACTTGCTTGTCCTGATGAAGAGGACTACTGGGTAAGAATTGAGAGTGGCCTCTGGCCATTAGCCAACAAGGAGCTAAGGCCCTCAGCCCAACAACCCTTGAAGAACTGAACCCTGCTGACTACTGAATGAGGTTGGTGGCAAATTCTGCCCCAGTTGAACCTTGGCATTTCTGAGGCCCCAGTCAACACCTTGATTACAAATTTGTGAAGACCCTTAAGCAGATGACCCAGCAAAGCCATGCTCAATTTCTGACCCACAAAAATGGATGTTGTGTTAAGTTGCTGAATACTGATGCAATTTGTTACATAGTAATAGTTAACTAATGTATCTCGCTAAAGTATAACGTTAAATGCAGCCAAAAGGACTGTAAAAGTCAGATCAAGCTGCTCCTCTACCTAAAATCAAGCAATAGCTTTCAATCTCACTTGGGGCAAAAGCCAAAATCCTGTGCTAGGCATTGAGGTCATATTTGATCAGGCCGCCATTAGTTCTCTGACTTGATCTCCTGTGATTCTCACTCTTGTGTTTTTGTTTCACGTGGACCTTTTGGATGTTCTTGAACCTGTAAGCATGCTCCCTTATTTAGAGTCTTTGTACTTGCTTTTTCATCTGCTTGAAAACTTTTCTCTTTATATCCACATGGTTTGTTCCTTCACTCTTTGATCTCTGCTCAAATGTCTCCTTATCAGTAAGACCTTCCCTAATCACCTTATAAAGTATAAACAATTTTCCTCCCTGGCCCTTTTACCTTCCCTAATATATTCTTCTCTCTATTTATTATATCTACTTATGCCTTTACCTATATACATATATATTATAAGTAATTATGTGTATTATTTTCCCCCTAACAAAATAAAAGCTCAAGGAAGGAAAAGACTGATGTGTTTGCTGCTGTATCCCCAGTGCTAGAACAGAGCTTAACGTGTAAATGTGCAATAAACATTTGTTGAATAAATAAATGAACTACTGTTTCTTTAGCAGTGAAATTGGTACATTTGACAGTTGTAAACATTTAAGGAGAGAAAAATGAGGATGGGACAGGGTTCTACTCAGGAACTGTCTTAGCAAACAGCACATAAATAGTCGTAAGAATATAAATTGCTATTAACAACCCATCATTGGCTAGAATACGGAGCAAAATTATAATTTAATGGTATTATAAACTAGTAATTTTTCACATAAAGAAAAAAATCTGTTTCATAATCACAGACTGTACCCCTAATCTTGGCTAATCATCTTGCAAATGCCTGCGATTAGTCACAATGGCTAATGTGAAAGAGAGTGCCAGTGGCTCAGGCAGCACAATCCATCACCAACACAGGGGAAATAACTCAAATTTTGTATCCTACTAATGGCGGGTCAGTAGCTTCAATTTTGTATTTGAAGAGCAATCCAAACCAAATTCCCTAAAACACACCAAATTTTTTATAACTGGTCTTTGCTAAAACTAGCATTATCTAGCAATACAACAGATTCCACATTTTAAAAAAATTTGTAGCAATTGGGAAAGCAAGAGAATTAAAAGCATATAAAAAAAAACCTTGTAAGGTAATCTTGTTGGTTGTTTTAATAGAACTTCTAAATGTATGGCTATCGAAAAGGACATAATTTTATCGAAATATCAGAATATCTTACTCATTTTTTAAATGGAACCTAACAATTTGATTCAAATTGCCTTTCAATACCCATGCTATGTATTGAGAACAGATTGAAAGGTATGCTATATGGCCCTATAGGGGATTACTGTTGCATCCATCCTATGATGTAATGTCTTAACACTGGAAGCTGAATATAAGAGAGTAATAGGAACCTCTAACAATACCCAGAAAGGCAAAAAGCTAAGTGAATTAGGTATCTAAAAACATTAAAGGTGATAAGGATTTTTCAACTGTTTGGAGCAAGAAAATAAATCATGGAATAGGCCTACTTTTCAAGGATAACAATGGACCCAGCATGGTGGCTCATGCCTGTAATCCCAGCACTTTGGGAGGGCGAGGCAGGCAGATCACCGGAGAGGAGTTCGACACCAGCCTGGCCAACATGGTGAAACCTCGTCTCTAATAAAAATACAAAAATTAGCCGGGTGTGGTGGCAGATGCCTGTAATCCCAGCTACTCAGGAGGCTGAGGCAGGAGAATCACTTGAACCCAGGAGGGAGAGGTTGCAGTGAGCTGAGGTTACGCCATTGCACTCCAGCCTGGGTGACACAGTGAGACTCCATCTCAAAAAAAAAAAAAATGTTAACAGGTGAGAGAATACTAAAATATTTCTATTTGGTCTCCTTCAAGTTAGAAAGGTCCAATTTAAGGAAAAAAAAAAAAAAAAAAAAGGAATCCTAGCCCAAGATAGCTGAAAAGATAGTAAAAAGGGAACTTAGCCACTCTGAATTTAAGTCTCTAAGACCAAGCAAATTACATCCTCAGAAGCTGAAGGAATTTGTAGATGGAATCTCAGCACTGCTATTTGGTATGAAGAGTAGTGTAGAAGTCAGAAAATTAAAGGTAGCTCTATGTTGCTCTGTTTTTTAAAAAATAAAATACAGATTTTTTTTAAAAAGCAACAGCCATAGATCTCAGACAAAATCCAAGAGAGGACGTATTAAGCAAATACATTGTAAACATCTGGAAAATAAAGTACTGATAGTTCTGCATCAATGTGGGCTCACAAACACAAGGTCTAAATTGAACTCATTGCCTTTCCTGTTGGTTTGCATTTGGTTTGTTGTTTGTTTTATTTTCAGAAGGCACAGGTTTGGCAGCAAGAGCTCCCTGAGCTTTGGAGTCAAGGAACTGAACATGGATTTGAATCCTGGCTCTAATACTTTCTTCCTGGGCAACAACCTTGGAGAAGATACATCACTCCCTCTCTAAGGCTGTTTATTCATAAGTCTGCCTCAAAGGGCTGTTGTAAAAATCCCACAGGCTAATCAAAATAAAGCTCCTTGCACCATTCCCAGCACATGGTTGACTTAGTATTAGAGACCGGTGGAAATCCTCCATTTCTCTATCTCTGTATTCTCTTGGAGAGTGACTTTAGCTATAGTAACACACATGAATTCTCTTCCTACTCCTCTTATTTATCTTATTTGTAAACATGGGAGAAGAAAGTTGGGTCTGTCCAGCTCAGACTCTTTTCTCTTTCCTTTTGCAGCCAGCTTACAGGAAGGATACATGCATTCATGTCACCTTTTTTTTTTTGCCAAGCACAAAGCTTATTGTGTCAGATTTGATTCATGCAAAAGGGAGGAACATGGTTGTCCAACACTGCCTATGACTGAGTAGGTAAAATCATCTAATGTAGGAGGATATCTGAAAACCCTGGTGGCCATGGATTAAACCACATTCCTCAGTTCTGTTTTATCAGGAGTAAAGCTGATATCCTAATTTCCATCTAAGCCTGACTCCTGTGTCTTTATTAGGGGTCAATTTTGGAGACAGAAGTAGAGAAAAAGTATTATCAGGTAGATCAACTAGAACCTCAACAAGGTGACAATGACAATGGTGATGGTGATAAAACCAGTGTATTGGGATAATTCTGCATAGATATTTTACACTTGAATCTCAGTTTCTTAAATGTCAAAAGCTCTTAGTGCTGTCTGCTAAGAAAATGGTAAAATGCATGTAACTATATAAGTAATAAATTACATAGTACCCAAAAAAGCGTTGACTAATAATAGTTAATAATCCTTGTCACCAACCACTTAGCTAAGTGCTTCACATGCACCATCTTACATATTCTTCTCAACAGCCATATGAGGCAGATATTATAATTCCCCACTTTATAAGTGAAAAAACTACAGTTCAAAGTGATCAAGTGACTTGCCCAAGGTCACATAGCTAACAAATAGGAAAGTCAGGATACAAACACAGTTCTGTCTGATTCCACAGTCCATACTCTGATAAAAGAACGGAAAAACTTCATGTGGCTTGTTGCCCATTTTTATGAATACAGTTTCATCGGAACACAGCCAGGCTCGTTTACTTACTTATTGTCTATTTGCTACTTTTGTGCTATAATGGAAAAATTGAGCAGTTGCAACAGAAACCATATGGTTTGCAAAGCTGAAAATATTGAATATCTGGGCCTTTTCAGAAAAAAATTGCATACCTCTGCTTTACTATAAACTATTATATAATGTTCTTTCAGTTGAACATCTTGAGGGATTCTATCTCATGTTATAAAAATGAATCAAAACTAGTTCTTCGCCTAACACTGGGAGACTAGATAAAATCTTGAAATCTTTGAGGTATACTCATTCCTTTTTCATAAATTGAAATTTAGCAAAATACTTTGATAGCCCCATAATGTTCTCTTTTGTTACTTACTTTTCTTCCTAGAGCTTCAGCACTGATTTCAAATCATTCCAAGCTCCCTAATGGTGTTTCGTTTTCTTTTGTTTTGTTTTTGTTTTAAGGTCTCACTTTGTCACCAGGCTAGAATGGAGTGGTGTGATCTTGGCTCACTGCAACCTCCGCCTCCTGAGCTCAAACGATCCTCCCACCCCAGCTTCCCTATTAGCTGGGAATACAGGCATGCACTACCGTCCCTGGATGATTTTTTAGGAACTTTTTTGTAGAAATGGGTTTTTACCCTGTTGCCCAGGCTGATCTCAAACTCCTGGACTCAAGAGATCCACCCCGCCTCCACCTCCCAAAGTGCTGGGATTACAGGCATGAGCCATCACGCTGGGCCTATACCTCTTGACTATAACAGATTTGACCCTTTGAAAGAACCAAAACGATTGCTAACAAATACAACTGTTAGAACCAACTTCCAAACTGAATATGTGGAGTTTTTTCCACTTTATATTATGAAAAATTTCAAACATATGCAAAAGTAGAGTAAACAATGTACTAAAACCCTATCCATCCATCACCTGGCTTCAAAATTATCTACCTCAAGGCTAATCTTGTTTCATCTATAAATCTTCTTCCCCTAACCCCCACCAGACTGTTTGAAATAAATTGCAGACAATATATGATTTTAGTTCTAAATATTACAGGTGCTTTTAACACAGAGTTAGGGCACATAAACCAATAGGATATGAGCTCCTATATACTATGAGTACATAGAAGCTACATACTCTTTACTACTGGCAAACCTGTAATTGGGCTCAAACTCAGATATTTATACTAATTCTCTGCTTGTAGGAATGATATTGTATAATACATTTTCTGTCAAAGGAAGGACTACTTTAAGAGAATATGCTGTTCAAAAGCCATTAGGAAAGGAGTTCAGGCACTGTCATAGCAGTGCATGTCTTGTGGTATCAGGTGATCTCCATTCTTCACCCAGCAGCAAATCCCCAGAGGGCCAGGAATAAGACAGAGTCCACATAATAAATGATATGAGGGCAAGAAAGAAGAAACCTCAGTCGTGATATGCCAACAAAAATAATAAATATCCCACCTGTCATATCTCCTTGCAAGATTTTATAGCAAAGTTACTAAGACCATTATATACTTCTCAAGATTACCACGATAATATAGCGATTGCTGTTGAAAGCTGTCTTCTAAATAAAGTTACAATTTATCTTTTAAAGAGGACAGCACAAATTGGCCATTTATAAATGTTCTTGAAATCTAGATGTGTAAATTTGCTCTATGAAAAACAACTAAAAAAGATCTTGTAGAAAGCCAGCTATTCAAATATTACATAACCTTTTGATAAGATGAAGCTAAGTATATTGTTCACTATATTAAGGGAGAATACCATTCTGCATAGCTTTGGTAATGTCTCAGTAGGGAAGCAAAGTCAGAATTTATTGAGAATCAGTTTAGTTCAAGGTAGGTCTTTCAGTGCGAGGAAGCTTGGTTAGAATTGTGTAAAGATTAAGATACAAAAGCCCAGGATTGCTGAAAACAGCAAGGTGAGACATTCGAAGAATCATAGAGTGCAAACCATCTGTTGATGATTTTCAGTGAAGAATTGATGGGTAATTGGGGAATGAAGACATACCAATGAAGACAATGGGAAAATAAAGTCATGTTAAGAGAAACAGTTAACTATGGGGGGAGTGAGAGGAGCAGGCATTTCTGCTCCTCAGTGTCCAAGCTGTGAGGGAGGGCTGGTGGGTTCAGTTCTTGACCTTCGTATTCAAATCAGAATGGTTGTCATTGAATAATCTGCAGATAGGTAGATAAATTATATAACATAGACAAGATATATACATATGTTTATAGATAATCTCTCTATACATTTATTTTTAAAATGATGTAGCATAGACAGTGTTTAGATGATCCAGCAGGTTTGTGATTAAGATGCTAGTAAAGCATCTCTGAGCTGGACATAGGGGCTCATGCTGTAATACCAGCACTTCAGGAGGCTGAGGTGGGAGGATCACTTGAATCCAGGAGTACAAGACCAATCTGAGCAACACAGTGAGATACTATCTCTTCAAAAGAGAAAAAAAAAATTAGCCAGGTGTGATGGCCCGAGCCTATAGTACCAGCTACTCCAGAGGCTGATGTGAGGGGATCACTTGAGCCCAGGAATTCGAGGCTGCAGTGAACCGTGATTGCACCACCGCACTCCAACCTGGGGGACAGAGCCAGACCCTATCTCAAAACAAAAAAAAAAGCGTCTCTAAAAATGATCCATTGGATATCTTTTCTCTTCTTCATTTATGAGTTCTGCCAATCTTCTTTCTTGTATCTTCTGAGGTGTGGCCCTACTTCATTCTCTCATCATTAATCAGAGGCTTATTACCAGCTTCAGAGAACTTTCAGTCTTGTAGAGAATTATTTCCAGTCTCTGCATCTCTAATTGTTCAAAGTTTACATTATTGATGCAGACACATCATAATCTCCAGTAAAAATGGAAGGTCTTTCATCTATTCTTTCCACATAATGCATACTCCTAGTTACTTAGAACTCAGGAATTTCTTTTCTTTCTCTGTATTTTGTGGTAATTCTAAAATGTGTTGTGGATATTAACACTATTAAACATCCTCCCTGAGAGCAAGAGTTTAGAAGGCTTAGAGTTTAATGCTTCTGCTTCTTAACTTTATTTATTTTATTTATTTATTTATTTTTGGGACAGAGTCTCACTATGTTGCCCAGGCTGGAGTGCAGTGGTATGATCTCAGCTCACTGCAAACTCTCCCTCCTGGGTTCAAGTGATTCTCCTGCCTCAGCCTCCTAAGTAGCTGGGATTACAGGCATGCACCACCACACCTGGCTAATTTTTGTATTTTTAGTAGAGACAGGGTTTCATCATGTTGGCCAGGCTGGCCTGGAACTCCTGACTTTATGATCCTCCTACCTTGGCCTCCCAAAGTGCTGGGATTACAGGTGTGAGCCACCACGCCTGGCCTGCTTCTTAGCTTTAAGTCCATATGTCTACACTGTATTTATGTTATCGGCAGAAGATGAATTACAGAGACATTTGGGAGGTCCTAAATCATTGTAATATACTAGTTATATAAGTGAGGTGAAAAACCAAAGAGTTAAATTTCCAATATTGCTTTCTTATTTCATTATATCTTATGTCATTATATGGCTAGTGTTCACCCCTACTCAAAAGAAGGCTCACAAAATACATGTTCTACCTGCCTGTGAAGTGAGAGAAAATGTTATGCTTTCTTAAAGTTGTTAGTGTTTCAGCTTAGAAATTGTCAATTCAGGAAGAATATCTGGTGAAAGAGATAGTCAGGCCTCAAAGACCTTGGTCTTGTATTAAGAGATTTTTCATTAATTTTCTCTGCTACCTAAAGAAGGTGTGGCTCCCTCCTTGACGTTTTCTTCTGGGAAGGAACACAGGACTCTCCTCTTAATTCTTCATGGTGCAGCTGGAACCAGACTGAAAGACTGAAAGTAATTTACTGAGTACTGAAGGCTAAAAGGTACAAAAAGAGAAAGAAATACCAAAAGTAACTTGCTACAAAATGATCAACTTTATGCTATTTTCTTAGTCAATTTGTGCTCAAAATATCTGAAACTGAGTAATTTATAAAGAACATAAATTCATTGTTCACTGTGATTGAGGTTGGAAAGTCCAAGATCATGGTTTGGTATCTAGTGAGGATCCAGTCTTTGCTTCCAGGATGATGCACTGAATGTTTTGTCCTCACTTGGCAGAAGGCAAAGGGGTTCTGAGCTAGTTTCCTCCAGCACTTTTATAAGGCACTAATATATTCATGAGAGTAGAGCTCTTGTGACATAATCACTTCCCTAAGGGTCCACCTGTTAATACTACCACAAAGGGGATTAAGTTTCAACATGAATTTTGGAGTGGACACATTCAAACCATAGCAATTATATAATTTATTTATCTTCCACTGGGAGGTCCTTGTAGAACTTTTTTCTTACTAGTTCCATACCTAGTTCCAGATCTGCCTCAATCAAGCTAAGGTAATTCTTCTCACTACCTAGAAATATACTCTTACACATGACTGGACTTGTTGGAGACCAAACCCAGTAAAGTAATTCCAAAAGGAAGATGGAAATGTCCCTTTCTACCTGCCTAAGATCTGTCAAAGACACAAGCTTATCAAGTAAGGAGATTGATTTTATTCTTACTGTTGCAATAGGGAGTACACCCTAGATCTCAAGAATCAGAGTTTCTCAGCAGGGTGGTTTTCCCTTAGGCTTTTATGGGGGTCTTAGACAAGGTACAAGTAACTTACAGTTCAAATTGTTTTGCAATCAGGAGAGGCTTAGTTAACTAGCTAAAGAGGACACTTTTATTTCTGTGGTTAATTTCAGGACAGATACAATTTTAATCTTAGCTAATCACTCATGAGACAAAGAATGAGAAGCTGGCTAAGGGGAAAAGGTGAAGGGTACATGTCTGGCCTTGTCAGCAGGTTGAGAAAATGGGAGAAAGTTATATGTTTGGCCTCACATTTGGCCTTGTGTATTAGTCAGGGTTCTCCAAAGAAACAGAACCAATAGAATAGAACAGAAGAGAGAGAGAGACAAAACGAGATATTTACTGGGCTTGTCTCATGTGATTATGAAAGCTGAGAAGTCCCATGATCTGTTTTCTGCAAGCCAGATCTGTTCTCCTTCTGTGACATTACCCAGGAAAGCTGGTGTTATAGTTCCAATCCAAGCCTGAAGAGGTGAGAACCAGGTATCTGAGGGCAGGAGAAGATGGATGGCCCAGCTCAAGTTGGGAGAGAAAATTTGTCCTTCTTCTGTCTTTTTTTGTTCTCTTTGGGCCTGCAACAGATTGGATGATATTCACCAACATGGGTGGGGGTGATCTTCTTTACTTAATCTATCAGTTCAAATGCTAGCCTCTTCTGGAAACACCCTCACAGACATCCTGAGAAATAATGTTTTACCAGCAATCCGGGCGTTCGTAACCCAGTTACAATGACACATAAAATTAACCATCACACCTTATCACACCTCCCTCCCTCTTGTTTAAGACAACCATAAAGCTGGGCACAGTGGCTCACACTTGTAATCCCAGCTTGTAATCCCTTTGGGAGGATGAGGCAGGCAGATCACCTGAGGTCAGGAGTTTGAGATCAGCCTGGCCAACATGGCAAAACCCCGTCTCCCCTAAAAATACAAAAAAATTAGCTGGGCATGGTGGTGCCTGCTTGTAATCCCAGCTACTAGGAGGGCTGAGGCAGGAGGATCGCTTGAACCTGGGAGGCAGAGGTTGCAGTGAGCCAAGATGGTGCCACTGCACTCCAGCCTGGGCAACACAGAGAGACTTCATCTCCAAAAAAAAAAAAAAGAAAAAGAAAGAAAAAAAAAGACAACCATAAGCTTATTCTTAAATAACTACACAGGGCAATGAGGAATGTCCAAATTTATACCATTGTCAAATCAGTTTCAGTTTTGGTGTTTAAATCTATCCAAGATTGTATTCTTTATAGCTTTGCAGCAGTGTTGGTGGTTAGGAGGGCAGAGTTACTTCTTTTCAACCTGGATTCAAGATTTTTTTTTTCCAGAAGACTAGGTCTCTAACCTAAAATTCATGTAAGGGCTGTGGTGGGGTGTCTAGGGGAAAGACATAATTGACCTGCTGGTGATAAACAAAAGTGGATTTAATAAAACCTGGCAATACTTATGCATATTGGATGGAATCAAATAAGAGTCTCATAAAATCAAAAAGAGTATAGATCCCCCCTGGCTTGCCAGTAATTATTTCATAAGAGAATAATCAATGTTGACTGTAGAGGCAGGAATGAGGGATCATCAGGGCTCAAGTCAACACTCTGAGTAGGCAGTTAACGTTCCTAGGTGAATCTAAGTGGTTTGGCTGGTTGGCTCACTCTGTTTTTCCAGAGGATTAAAGAGGGTACAGATGATGCAATTTTTGTGACTAAATGCACTTGTTGAATGTGTTGGATAACTTTACTGGTAAAATGAGTGTCCCTATTTCTAGAGAGGAACAAATCATTGCCCTAGTGCTATCTCTTAGCAACAATGGTTGTGGCAGTCTGTTTGCAAGGAAAAACTTCTAAAAATTCTGAAAACATGCAGACTCTTGTTGGAATATATTCCTGTTATGAAACTTTAAGATGTGAATTAAATCCATTTGCCAATGGAGAAAGACTCCCAAGGGAGTTGGTTCTCATCCTTATCTTTACATTTTTACCAGAATTGTGTTTCTTGTAGATGGTGCAAGTTGAGGTTACCTGTTCAATATGAGGGCTTGAGGCATTCCCACCAATATTTAAATTTATGACGGTCAGCCAGGAACAAATACAGAGAGTGAAATAACTGTAAAAAAGTTGTATCACATTCTATCCTACTAGACATTATTGGCCCAGGGTCATTTCAGGCTAAGGGCTCCTGAGCATTCAAAATGAATTTCAAGAATTCATACTGACTTTACAGGCTGATACCAAAAGAACTTCTTGGGTTAGATTCCCTCTCAAAATGGCTCTAAGTGCTTTTAATTACATTTCAAACATCTGCAGCAACAATCACAGCTCTGTCCTAGTTTTTGCAGCCCAAAGATTGACAGACACCATCTTTACTGACAACAGTTCTGATTCAACCTCAGCTTGAGTTGTCAGAATTTGTAGTTGGGAGCCTTATCTGAGCTGTCACCATTACGTCTTATCAACCACAAGCAAATGGCTGTCCTCAGATGGTGCAGACTACTAAGATTGCCTTAAATAAGAATGCTGGAGAAACTGAACTCTAATATTGCTAGGGATTTTTTTATCCCTAAGGTTTAACATTTTCATTTTCAACAACTGGAATTGAATTTTCTGAATTACTTATTAGGGGAGCGAAGCAGGTGGTGACAACTCAGGAGAAAAGCTGCCATGATGGTCTTCCTGTAGGGCAGGGGTCAATCCACCATCTGTTTTTATGAAGTCCACAAGTTCCAATGGTTTATGCATTTTTTAAGTGCATAGGGAGTAAATCAAAAGAATAACAACATGAAAATCATATAAAATTATAATTTCACATGAAAATTATATGAAACTCCAATTTCCATGGCTATAAATAAGGTTTAATTGAAACACAGTTGCATTCATTCATGTACTGTCTATTGCTGCTTTCACCGTAGTAGTTGCAACTGAGACTGTTGTGTTAGCCAGCAAAAGCTAATGTATTTACCATCTGGTCCTTTACAGAAAAAGATTACCAACCTCTACTCTAATGTTCTGGAGACAAATAAAAATTCTCTCTAAAAGTCTGCCCTAATACTTTTATCTATTTTTGCCCAAAGAGGAAGCTTTTGCTAGAGACCTTGTAAAAATTAGACTAAATATTTATCTTTAAGGGCCACAAATGGGCAAAAGTTGGCCCTGATTCAGTGATTGACTTCTCAGGCATCCCGCCATTATAACTTGATGACAGTAAAATCCTCAGAAGTGCATCCTCAGTTGCCATCTGGCAAGAAATTTTTAGTTCTGTCTCCTGAGAACTGAGCAGAGACACAAAGAAAATAATTATTCTCTTTTGACTCTTGCAACAGCTGAAGAGGAGTCAGCTGGAATTCCGATACTTACTAGTAAAACTCAGAGGCAATTGCACAAAAAGCTGCGCCACCAATGGTAAAAGGATATATTTGCTCAGGGATGGGGATGGAGGTGGGGAGGACGGAGTGTAGCTGGGCATGGCATGGAGGACAGGGGATTTTGTGTTTTTCATGTTGGTCTTTTCTTCCCCTTTTGTGTTTAAATTGGTATTTAACTCCTTTGGTGTTTCTGAAGGCAATTTAAGCGGGGTTAATTTAAAATACATAGTGTTCTTGATAAACAAAGGTTTTTTGAAATCTTGCTTGACAGTAAGTGCTCTCATTAACTTGGCAAGGGAAGAAAACATCAAATGATCACAGGGATTTATCACTAGTTTCTGACTATGTTATTTGTAAGGAAATGCCACACTTAGGTTTCATTCTGTGTTCTCTTGTCATTCTTTCTCTGCTGTCAACACCTTCTCTTATTCCATCTCTGCATTTCCTTCTCCTCTCCCAGCATTTAAAAGTGGGCTTTCTTGGCAGGGTGCAGTGGATCATGCCTGTAATCCCAGCATTTTGGGAGGCCAAGGCAGGAGGATCACTTGACGCCAGGAGTTCGAGACCAGCCTGGGTAATATGGCGAAACCTAAAAATATAAAAATTAGCTGGGCGTGGTGGTGGGCGCCTGTAATCCCAGTTACTCGGGGGACTGAGACAGGAGAATTGCTTGAACCGGGAAGGCGGAGGTTGCAGTGAGCTGAGATCACGCCATTGCACTCCAGCCTGGGTAACAGAGTGAGATTCCATCTCAAAAAAATAATAAAAATAAAAATAAAAAAGTGGACTTTCTTTAGGATAAGTGCTACCTTATCCTTTTTCCTTTCTCCTCTAATTTTTCTACCTAGGGAATCCCATCCACACATATGGTTTCAAATAAAGTTTATGTGCTCTAACTAAAAATAATAGTAATCTCTCACCCTTGCTGAAAACTCCAGACTATTTATAACACTACCTATTCAACATTGCCTCTTGAATGTTTAAAATGGACCTCAGACTCAACATCTCCCAACAGCATCATGCTTTGGTGAATGAATGGCATCCACATCCACTCAGGGAAAAAAATGGAGTAATTTTTCACATTTTCCCTCCCTTATGTCTTCTATCCAAACGATCAAGAAAATGAGTCTTGTTTCTTAAATACTGTGTCATCACTTTCACTTCTTTTCATGTCCATTCCCATCTTTTTAGTTGAAGCTGCTTGAATCTCTGATCTACGGCTACAGACTCCTGATGGTTTCCCAGAATATATTATTGTGCAGTCTCTCATCACCTTCCAATCTCAACACAGGAGTCAAAAGAGGCATATAAAAATGCAACTTTTATTGTCTTTCCTTTGCTTTAAATCCTTCAATGGCTTCCAACCTTTACTAAAGTGAAAAATATTCTTTTTTTTTTTTTTTTTTTTTGAGATGTAGTCTTGCTGTGTTGCCCAGGCTGGAGTGCAATGGCATGATCTCGGCTCACTGCAACCTCCACCACCCAGGTTCAAGCCATTCTCCTGCCTCAGCCTCCTAAGTAGCTGGGAATTACAGGCGCATGCCATCGTGCCTGGCTATTTTTTGTATTTTTAGTAGAGACGGGGTTTCACCATGTTGGCCAGGCTGGTCTCAACCTCCTGACCTCAGGTGATCCACCAGCCTCAGCCTCCCGAAGTGCTGGGATTACAGGCATAAGTCACCATGCCTGGCCAAAAACATCATTCTTAATAAACAAAGCCATAAGCCTCCCTGGAGCTTAGTTTTTTCTATATCACCAGTCTTATTGGATAGCACTCTTTCCCTGTGCTTCACTGCCCTGGTCTTTTCTCATTTTCCCAAATGTTCCATTTTCTTTCTAGCTACAAGATCCTTCCACAAGCTGTTCCCTCTCCCAGAGTGCAGCTAAAACGTTATTTACTCACAATAGAACTACCTCAAGACTACTTAAGGGAAACATAATGCTACTGTATGTCAGAAGGGTCTTGGTCTTCAGAGTCTCCATCCCTTCTACCAGGAATCTCCTTTGCCCCTATAAGTTTACTCACATGACACTTCCCCTACCCCTTTCACCACGATAGGAAATCCTGGAGGAAGACTGCTTTACAGGCGAGGATCGTGATGCTGTTGGGAGACATTGAGTCTGAGGACCATTTTAAACATTCAAGAGGCAATGTCGAATAGGCAGTATTATAAATAGTCTGGAATTTTCAGCAAGGGTATGAGATTATTATTATTTTTTAGTTAGAGCATGTGACTGTGCTAAAGTTAAAAAGATGTTTAAAAGAACAGTTTTAGGCCAGGCGGGGTGACTCATACCTGTAATCCCAGCACTTTGGGAGGCTAAGGTGGGTGGATCACCTGAGGTCAGGAGTTCGAGGTCAGCCTGACCAACATGGCAAAACCCCGTTTTTACTAAAAATACAAAAATTAGCTGGGCGTGGTGGCGCATTCCTGTAATCCCAGCTACTTGGGAGGCTGAGGCAGGAGAATTGCTTGAACCTGGGAGACGGAGGTTGCAGTGAGCCGAGATCACGCCACTGCACTCCAGCCTGGGTGACAGAGCAAGACACCGTCTCAAAAAAAAAAAAAGAACAGTTTTAGTCAACCTATTAAAAAAAAAAAAAGACCCCCTCAAGGCAATGGGTACCTTTTTGCTTTATATTTTTTATGCTTACATAATTAAGAGGTTTCCTTCAAATTGATAAATGGAGAAATACTATCCATTCTTTTGCTTATTCACTCTTTCAGTAAATATTTATGGACTGTCTATTGCATGCCAGGCACTGAAAGTGCCTGAAAATACAGTAATAAACAAGACAAAAGCTTTCCTCTCTCATGCAACATACATTCTGAAGCTTTTATTGAGCTGAACTTAGAATATATGTATATTAATCTGCAGAAGGATGAATATTCACTTACAAAGGGATGAGGATAATCGAGGTACTTCATTGGACAAGTAGTACTGTAAAACTCAGAAAATGTGAAGAATATGGGCTTGCCTTCTCTTGACTTTTCTGTATGATTGACTCAATTCTCCACTTTGCCTTGCTGGTGGAATTGTTGTCTAAGAATGTTCACAGCACTCACATTGTTGGGATTTAGAGATCTAGAGATGAAAAAACTGATATATGTAACTGCAATGTAGTGTTACTAAAGATTAAATGCTTTTCAAATTTATGTTTATAATGATATGGCTACATAGAATGTTTTTCCCTGTGGTTTCTCCCATGCGTTATCTCTTCACCTTTCTAATATTGCTGGAATGTAGGGGGACAATTATTACCCTTCAATTTTGCAGGTAGGGAAACAAATTTAGTGAGTGACTTATCTAAATCATGTTTTACTAGACTTATAAGAAAATCTGATTACAGGTTAATAAGGGAATGGAATTACACCACAACCCAGAGTTGTGGTACAAACTTTTACATGAACCAAGGATATAACCTTAGACACATTCATTTTACCTCTCTTGGTTTCAGTTTCTTCATCTGGAATATGAGGCAATGGGCTAGATTCATATTCATCCAATCTTTATTAGGCATCTGTTATGTGAAAGTCATGTTTTCAAAGTTACATGCAATTAGATCAGGTACAGTGGCTCACAGTGGCATGTAATCCCAGCACTTTGGGAGGCTGAGGCAGGAGGATCACATGAGACCAGGCATTTGAGACCAGCCTGGGCAAAAGAGCGAGACCCCATCTCTACAAAAAATAAGAAATTAGGCATGGCGGTGCACACCTGTAGTCCTAGCTACTCAGGAAGCTGAGGTGGGAGGATCACTTGAACCTAGGAAGTACAGGCTGTAATGAGCTATGATCATGCCACTGCACCCCAGCCTGGGTGACAGAGTGAGACCTATCTCTTAAAAATTGTTTTTAATTTAATTTAATTGAAACCTCACAGAAAATGAAGAAAACTAGGTATCAAGAAGTTAAGTAATTTGCCCAAGGTAAGCCAGCTAAAGCTGGAGTCAATATGTTAATCCAGATTTCCTGACTTCAAAATCAATTGTTTTTCCTGTCTATGTAGTGAACAGATGAAAATGGTGGAACAAACGAGAAAATTACTTATATGTAGTAAAGAATAGGAGGACTAAATATATACCAAATATTTCTGATTCACTAAATATATATGAGGCACTCAATGCTTATTGAGTACTTTCGTTTAAATTTAGCATTCTTGGAGTTATACAAAAATATAATGTGTTTTGATTTATTGACATGTCAACTAAAATAATCATATTACCAAAGTACTAAAAATGTTGGTGTAATGAGTAAAATAATGTATTTACGTTAATTTTTTTTTTTTTTAGACGGAGTCTCACTCTGTCACCCAGGCTGGAGTGCAGTGGCACGATCTCGGCTCACTGCAACTGCCGCCTCACGGGTTCAAGCAATTCTCCACCTCAGCCTCCCGAGTAGCGGGATTACAGGCGCCCACCACCACGCCCGGCTAATTTTTTGTATTTTTAGTAGAGACGAGGTTTCACCATCTTGGTCAGGCTGGTTTTGAACTCCTGACATCAGGTGATCCACCTGCCTTGGCCTCCCAAAGTGTTGGGATTACAGGCATGAGCCACCGCGCCCAGCCTTAAATTAAAATTTTTTATATTTCACTAATTTATACAACCAAATTATTTATAATGTAATAATGTTTGAGGCCTCTAAGTGATATAACAAAGTATTAAAAAATAAATGTAGAAGTCCAAATAACAGGAAGTTATTTGTGTTATCAACATACTGGTTCAGAGGTAGATTCAAGACTACCACTGTAATTAGTTTGTTAAGAAAGACATAATTTCAAATATCCCTTCTCATTCTGCTTGGCTCAACAAATGGATTTTGGTATGTTAACTGACACAAAGGAAGTAGAATTTTTTTCCCTTGCTTAAGAAAAAAGATTTTGATGAAATTTCACGATTGGCAAATCTGCTACTGAGCCTATCATTAATAGTTATTAGTTGGCTGACAGATGATCTTCATTATAGTTGGTATTATCAGGACAAAATCTGATAATAACATAGATAGCCAAAATGAAAAGGCAGATTGTAATTATCTTTGGACAATAGATACTCAGAAAATAATGCTTTGGGGGGAAACTAGCTATATTTCTAGTGTGGGCTATATTTTTAAATTTCTCCCTAACTCTGTTCTTTCTTCTTTCATGTAATATGTTATCAGTATTATTTAGGAATATTTAATTCTGCTATGGAAAATAAGAGGGGAAAGGAAGGAGAATATATAATACTAAGTATAGAAGCCAATAGCTTATAACACATAGAAAAAGTAAGTTAAGTACTTATGTGGTAAACTGGCAAAAACAGTGGAACGAATAAGAAAATTACTTAAACATAGTAAAGAATAGAAGGACTGAGTATGCACCAAATATTCACTGATTCATGAAATATGCATATGAGGCATATGAGGCACTCAATATTTATTGCACTGAAAATAAGCCACCCATTGGTGACATACAGTCTGGCCCCATATATCCTCTGTCCAAGAGGAATAGTAAAGTACTTAAATGCTTACTGGGCTATTTGGCAAGTTATAATTGTGGCCTGGCATCATTGCCCTTGCATCTCTCTAATAAAGCAACTGGCCTCATGTATTTTACATCTGTTGGGCCACTTTGTTCTCAGACCTCCACCCTGGTTTTTGCAATCACACCGTCAGTGGAGAAAGCTGGTGTGGCTGAGTTTGGCAAGAGAAAGACAAAAAGGTGAATTAATCCAGGCAGTTCATGTGAGCATTGTGTGATATTCAGGTGACGTGACCTTTCATCTGTTTGTACCCTATCCTTCATGGATTAATCTACCCTCTTTCCTTTGCTTCTCACTGTATGTTTTAGATTGATGTAATAAACTGTGTGATTTGAACATCTTAATTTGAACTGTGAACCTTCCTATTCGATGACATCTGTGCTCACCTGCCTGGTTGTATACCTGGAAACTACCATTGCATGAAAGTAATTCCCCACATGGCAGTGCTGGTCAATTTTTGCCTCATATTTCTTCCTTATATTTACAATTGATGGTAATTACACTGGAGTGGGTAAAGAATATACCATTTCAGAAAGGTATTTGAGCATCTAAAGAGAGCATTTAACTGTCACTATTATCGGAATACATTCCAATAATAGTCTGGCTGCAGCAGACAAACAAAAGAAGAATTCATGGTTCAGCAGGATAAAAATCATCGCACTTTAAAACTGATTCCAGTTCAAGCTTTCATTTTGAAAGATGAGATATAGCGACTTGCCAAACGTCACTATTTCTAGCAACTAGTAAGACAGAACAGGAGCCAATGCTGTCTAAAGAAGCTAGAGGTTATTTGAGATACTACTGCTGTTCCTATCCGGATCCTGAATAATGACCAAGCTCATATGATAGCACATGCTATGTAATGCCCAAAAATATAAACTACAGCTGTCAAAATTAACAAATTAACATTAAATGATGCAAAAATAAACAGAGAATGTCTGTTATTAACAGGGCTTATAGAGGTGTCATTGAGACTTTTCAAGTGCTGAAAATTGCTGTTCTGCTGTTAATTTCATCGTAACATTACAGATTTCCATTTGACTACGGAAGACTGAACTTTAGTCAGTCATCTCAAGTTATTTGACTTTAGCTGGGAGTCTATGCCTAGTTATTCAAAATATTTATTTCTAACAAAACTTTTAGTCCTTAGCCAATATACACAAGGAACTGTGATGTTTAGAACATAAAAATGAATAAAATTTAACTACATGAATCAAGTGTTTTTGAGTTCTCTCTATGTGTCAGGCACTGTTCTTGGCCCTAGAAAACCATAATAGGAGTGGCTTAAACCTGGGAATACTCGTTATTGATAAATAAATCCAGAGAGTTGACTGGCAGTTCAACTATGACCTCAGGGACCTAGATGGTTTCTGTCCTTCCGTTCCCTTTTATTATGTTGGAATTTTCCTTTAGGCTGTTTGTCTGGTGGTCACAAAATACCTGCTTCAGCTCCAGGCCTCACAGGACAATGTTCTCACAAGACCATGTCCAAAGCTTGAAGAATGGGTGTGGTGAGAGAGAGGTCTTCTCATGGAAGCCTCTTTTCATCACACACACACACACAAACACACACCACTCCATCCTGCAGCTTCTCAGTCAACTTCCCCTCACATTGGTGTCAACCAGAATAACTTTCTAAGATGTTGGAACTGTGCTATAGTCTGTGTTGTCAAAAATGGTATCCACCAGTGGCATGTAGCTTGTGAGCACTTGAGTATGGCTAGACTGCCTAAAGAACTGAATGTGGTCGGGCGCAGTGGCTCACGCCTGTAATCCCAGCACTTTGGGAGGCTGAGGCGGGCAGATCACGAGGTCAGGAGATTGAGACCATCCTGGTTAACACGGTGAAACCTTGTCTCTACTAAAAATACAAAAAATTAGCCAGGCACGGTGGCAGGCACCTGTAGTCCCAGCTACTCGGGAGGCTGAGGCAGGAGAATGGCGTGAACCTGGGAGGAGGAGCTTGCAGTGAGACGAGATCGCGCCACTGCACTCCGGCCGGGGCGAAAGAGCAAGACTCCGTCTAAAAAAAAAAAAGAACTGAATGTTTAGTTTTATTTCATTTTAATTAATTAAAATTAAAATTTATACCTAGGCAGAGTGGCTTAAGCCTGTAATCCCAGCACTTTGGAAGGCCAATGCAGGAGGATTGCTTGAGTTCAGGAGTTTGAGACCATCCTGGGCAACGTAAGACCCCCATCCCTTAAAAAAAAGAGTTAGCTGGTCATGGTGGCGTGTGCCCATTTTCCTAGCTACTCAGCAGGTTGAGGCGAGAGGATTGCTTGAGCCCAGGAGTTCGAGACCACAGTGAGTTATGATCCCACCACTTCACTCTGGCCAGGGTGACAGATCGAGATCCTGTCTCAAAAAATAAATACATAAATAAATTTAGTTACCTACATGTGTCTAGAGGCTATGTGAAAGGAAAATAAATCTTGGGACCCCAGAATCACTAAGCTAAAGGGAAAAGTCAAGCTGGGAACCGCTTAGGGCAAACCTGCCTTCCAGTCTATTCAAAGTCATCGCTCTGCTCACCAAGATAAATGCATATCTGATTGCCTTCTTTGGAGAGGCTAATCAGAAACTCAAAAGAATGCAACCATTTCTCTCTCACCTACCTGTGACCTGGAAACCCCCTCCCTGCTTAAAATGTGTAAAACCAAGCTGTGCCCCGACCACCTTGGGCACGTGTCGTCAGGACTTCCTGAGGCTGTGTCACAGGCACATGTCCTCAACCTTGGCAAAATAAACTTTCTAAATTAACCGAGACCTGTCTCAGATATTCCGGGTTCACATCTACCATATTGAACAGCATAGCCTTTAATTCTTCTTGGCTACAACTGGGCCATATGACCACTAACAGAAGGTGGGAAAGTGATTACCCAGCTCTAAGTGAGAAAAAGTTTGAGAATGACTCTGTGGCAGCTACCAACAGTGTGTGTCATAAAAAGTAAATAAGAGCATCATAGAGCTGATATTAGTGGGGGAGGCTAACAACATAAACATGTAAACAAATTAGAAAATAAGCTATGTGCAGGTTTGGACAAGCTGTGAAGATTATCAAGATTCCATCTAGATAATAAGTCTAGATTCTAGAGTAATGTAATAGGGAATAATGGAAGGTGGGACGGAGTGATTTAAGAAGCAGGTAAAGAAAAGCTCTCAAGCTCATAGTCTGGTAGAGAAGAAAGACAGACGTGAACAAAATCGTTAATGATACATATGGATACACATATTTTATATAAACATGTATAGTTACATATATACATACTCATTGTTTACACATATAAATATATATATTTACACACATACCTACACAGAGTTAATACAGTTTCTCTATTAAGAAGAAAAACAAAGCATATTTGTGTATTTCTCTTGACTCTCCTACGAGCCTTACATAACACAGCAAGACAGGATTCGCCGCACAGAATCATTGGAATGTGGTCCATCTACCATCCTTAAAGCAACAGTTGATGCAATACAGTTCTGCTGGACAATATATGCCTGAGTGTGGTTAACAAGTGATTTCTATAGCACATTCTAAAGTAGAACAATTACAAACACAGTGAGAACTTTCAAAGGACCTATTAATTTCTTCAGCTGCAAATGGTGTGATGCTCTTGAGGCCTGAGGGAGGATCACCAGTAGATAGACCTGTTTGGCAAGAGGCTGTCTGGGCTAGGGTAGCTTAATTCAAGCTTAGATGTTGGTGTGACTGAGGGGTAAGAGACAGTTTCAGAAAGTGTCATCCTCTGAGAACTTTGTAAGTGTAGAAAGGATTATTTGTCATGTCCTCATAAACCCACGCTGGGATATAATAATAACTCAAGGTTCTGGGCATTTGAATGACTACAGTGCTGAAAAATATACTTTCTCAAGTTAGTTCCAGCTTTAATATACTAGTGTATATGATCTATAAAGACCTTTTGTTTTTTTCAAAGATAGTATGAGTGATTTCTGTGCAACAGTGGCTGAAATTATCCCTATAATAAAAACATTTTCTCCATATTAATCCCTGGATTCATGGTACCACTTGGATATCTCTTTTTTTCTGAAAATTCTGTACTTTTTAATAACTTTTTCAATTACAATGAAGTAAAAAGAGGATATATACCAAATTGATATTAGTATTAGTGGTAAACATTTCAAAATAGACACATTAACTTACTTCAAATATAGACTTCAAAATATTCCCATACTTTAACTTCACATGACTATTTCTGGCTACATCAACATAAATGGTTTTTATGGTTATTAAAAACTATATATTGCTATATAGGTTGCACACCTTATCTCAAATTCTTGGGATCAAAAGTTTTGTTTTGTTTTGTTTTGTTTTTGAGACATGGTCTTGCTTTTTCACCAGGCTGGAGTACAGTGGTGATGTCATAGCTCATTGCAGCCTTGAACTCCTGGCCTCAAGAGCTCCTCCTACCTTGACCTCCCAAAGTGCTGGGATTACAGAAATGAGCCACCATAGCTGGCCAGAAGTGTTTTTATGTTGGATTTTGGAATATTTGCATATATATAATAAGATATTCTGGGGATGGGACCCAGGTCTAAAAACAAAATTTATTTATGTTTCATGTATACCTTATTCACATAGCCTGAAGGTAATTTTATACAATATTTTAAATAATTTTATGCAGGAAACAAAGTTTGTGTCTATCAAACCATCAAAGAGCAAAGGTGTCCCTGGCTCAGCCACCCACGTGGATAATCTGTGGTTGTTTGGCATCACCATCATTCCTGACTCTGAATGTATATGCTACTGATAAATAATCATTTTCTTACATTTATTCACACATAAGTACTTAACAGTAGAAAACATGACATACCATTAAGGCAGTGAAAAAATAAAGTGTTCGGGGTAACTAAGCAGCAGAGTAGCACCCCCAGAATACCTCCATCAGCTGTTAAACAATAACAACAACAAGCAATAGCAGTGTTCAGTCTCCACCTATGATGCTGTGTTTTAATTATATAGTTACTGTACACTGTATTTTATTTTTTTAGATAAGAAGAAATCTTAGAAATAGTTGAAGGACTAGAAAGTGGGTCCTCTGAGGCATTCAGCTGGATGCCTTTTTAAAATGTTTTCTCCAGTCATCTGCCCCATTACCAACTGTTTTTGTCTTAGAAGTCCCTCTTTGATTATGTAAACCAACATTATTTCTTGTTCTGTTATGAATGAACATTGCTTTAGTCCTTCAGTAAGCCCATCACAAATTTTCACCATGTCATTTATAGGCACTTTCTCTGTAGTGTTAACATCATCTTCATTGTCACTGATTATCACGATCAACTTGATTCAAAACCATTTCAGCTACTTCATCATTGGTCAGCGAATGAACAACTGGAGCCTCATTATCCATGATAAACATTGTTTGATATTCACTTCTTCCAGCTTACAGACAGACAGACATTGGGGGTATATTTTTTGCATGTGTGAGTAGATCAGCCGTTATTTTTTTTCTCACTTGACATACACAATCCTTCAAAGTCACTACCTTGTTTATCATCACTGAACATAGTTGCAGGCCAGAGATTGTGCCAGGCATGCACAACTTTGTCTATAGTCACTATGTTCCAAGCATAGGCAACAGCATATATGGCATCCTGCAGACTAAAATTTTTTTTTTTTTTTTTTGACATGGAGTTTTGCTCTTGTCACCCAGGCCAGAGTGCAATGGCGTGATCTCAGCTCACTGCAACCTCCGCCTTCCAGGTTCAAGCAATTCTCCTGTCTCAGCTTCTGGAATAGCTGGGATTACAGGTGCCCGCCACCATGCCTGGCTAATTTTTGTATTTTTTAGTACAGACAGGATTTCACCACGTTAGCCAGGCTGGTCCTGAACTCCTGACCTCAGGTGATCCACCTGCCTCGGCCTCCCAAAGTGCTGGGATTACAGGCATGAGCCACTGCATCCGGCCTCATACTAAACTTTTTTTGAAAACCTCCACGCCCATTCTTCTGTTTATTGCTGCTAGCATGCTGTTCAATAAAGTATTTTTATATTTATCCTTCAATGCTTTAAGGATATCCTGGTTACATAGCTGAATCAATAAAGTCACATTTGTGGGGAAGTACATGGCATAAACATGATTTTTGATAAGAATTTCAGCTGGAGAATAAGCAGAACAGTTGTCAAGGAATATAAAATCTTGTAGTCGTCATCCAGTTCAGCTTTCCTGCAGTGACTGTATGCCTCTGGTACAAAATGTTTGTGAAATCAATCAGAAAAGATGTCCTTGGTCATCCATGCCTTTTTGTTAGCAGAATAATGGACTGATAAGAAATTCACTCCTTGAAAAAAAGAGAGGACAAACCTTTGCCTATCACAGCAAGTTTACACTTATGCGTGCCTGCAACATTAGCACATCCCAGCACAGCTATTCTGTCCTTGGCATCTTTAATTCCTATAGAGGCTGTCTCATCTGCCACCGTCAGTGTCTTTCTGGGGCAATGATGCCAAAATAGTGATGTTTCGTCAGCATTATAGACGTGCTCTGGTATCCAGTTTTCATCAGCGATGATATGGGCAAACTCATTGATGACTTTTTCCACAGCTTTCTGATCTGCAGATGCTTTATCACCACAAATCCTTAAACATTTAGTGCTGTGTCTTTGCTTAAATATCTGCAACCAGCCTGTTGAATAGTCACAGTTCCTTTCAATTTCAAATTCATTGTGATAGATCTTTGCTTGTTTCATGATCAGCATACCATTAAGTGGCATGTGGTCACTGTGATGCCGATGGATCCACTTTTTCAGTGCACAATTGAGATCTTCATATTTTGCATCATACAGTGTTTTTCTATTTTTCATTTACTTGTGTTTATCACTTTTAGCATAGATCTTCAACAATTTATCCTTCTGTTTCTTCAGATTATACATGGCGGTCACTCTGTCACCATACTTTTCTGTAACAAATCTCATACCCATACCACTGTCCAGTTTCTCTAACAGCTGGACTCTCTGTTGCATAAACATAATAAATGCTTCCTCTTTTTCTTATCACTGATAACCACAGATTAACTTCAGGCTTCTTTGATATTTCTTTTTTTTTTCTTTTGTTTTTTTTTTGTTTGTTTTTTTTTTTGGAGATGGAGTCTTGAGCCGTCACACAGGCTGGAGTGCAGTTGCACGATCTCGGCTCACTGCAACCTCCACCTCCCGGGTTCAAGCAATTTTCCTGCCTCAACCTCCCAAGTAGCTGGGATTACAGGTGCCCGCCACCACACCTGGCTAATTTTTTTTGTATTTTTAGTGTAGACGGGGTTTCACTATGTTGGCCAGGCTGGTCTCAAACTCCTGACCTCGTGATCCGCCCGCCTTGGCCTCCCAAAGTGCTGGAAGTACAGGTGTGAGCCACTGCGCCCGGCCTGATATTTCTTTATACTAACAATAGCTTTACACCACAGAGCAAAGAAAAGGAAAACAAAAACCAAAAAACAACAAAAAAGCAAACCCACAGTGAGTAATGCACATAGATGAAGGCCCAGTGTGGGCATTGTGGGGAACTTGTCGTTGGCGAATCCAGCCTGCACGCATGCCATTTGATTACCTTTGGGGGGCACGCTTGCATGGGGGAATTTGGGCATGCCCTGAAAAGATATATAGCAGCAGAAAAGGGCTGGGAGGGGCTTTTTTCCCTTGGGGATGCTAGTAAACTGCATAGTGTGTCTGCATTTTGATGGTGACCCATCACATGTGACCAGGTGTGGAATTTTGCACTTGAGGTATTACTTGTCGGAACTCAAAAAGTTTTGGATTTTGGAGCATTTCAGGTTTTGGATTTTTGGATTAGGGATGCTCAATGCTCAATCTGTAGTAAGGTTTTATCTTAATCAAAAAACAGATCATGATTTTGTTAGGGAATAATAATTCTTCAGATAAATTCAAGAGAAATGTGATCCATTTCACCCACCTTAACACAGAGGCACCAGTGTGCCTGCTAAGGTTATTTATAGATCCGAAGTCACTTAATGGTGCAGATAATCTCCCACTTTTTCTTCCCATCATAGTGTCTGGGCTTATGTTGTTCAACACCAACAGGGTAGCCACTGGGCATTTAAATTGAAATGTAAATTAATTAAAATGAAATGAAAAATTTAATTCTTATTGCACACTATCTACATTCCACACACTATGTAGCCACAGTTGGCCACCATATTAGACAGCAAAGAACTAGAACAGCTATACAATCACAGAATGTATTATTAGACAGCACTGGACATGGTTGGGTTGGTCAAATGAACTGCTATTCAAATTTAATACAACACTGTATGATAAATGGAGACCATTTATTTACTTCCCATTGAGAAAGCTCTAGCCAGATAAACAGATTCCTGCAAATTGGTCCCTAAGATAAATTTTGTAGGGGCCAGAGGCAGTAGTGTCCTTAGACCCAAGCAAGAAAAACTGTGTTCTAGGCCCTCCATTTTAGAGGACACCAACCTGACTCTTCTTATGGGGTGAAAAATCTCCAGGCCAGCACCCAAAGCCTGGGTACCCACTATGTCCCCAGGACCCAGGACCCTGGAATTCCCTGACTGGTATTACCAAAGCCACTTCTTGGCCCTGAGCTAGCTTCTTCTGAGAACTGTCCTCCCAATGAAGGACCCAACAACTGGTATAGGCACACCTGAGATCGAGACGCAGACAGAGGGTGGCTGTTAGAAAGTGTGAACAGAACTTGGTTTTGTGGGCTGCGGTGTTCACACACAGGTACAAAAAATCCCCTCTTGTCCTTGAAGATAGCTGGGCACAGGAAGCCAAGACGGCGAAGGTGTACAGGCCAAAGGTTTGGATCTGACTCTTTCCCACCTGCCATGTTTCAGGGAGAAACTCCAAGGTGTCTGAGAATCCTGCTTACAAACCTTCCAGGTTGTTAGGAAGGTAATTTCTCAAGGCAGGAGCACAGAATATATTTTATTAGCATGATATAGTCCTTGTAAAATTTTAAACATAGGGTAGGTAAGCCCTGGGCTTGCAAATGTTAGGGCGAGGCTGGAAGTCAGAGTAATCAATTCTGTTGGGGTTTCTTGGAGGGTTTGCTCATTATTGCTCGAACTGGTGAACATCTCAAGTATCTTTGCCTGTCGAATTTCTTTCAAAAGGCTGCCTTTCTAGTGAGGTCCAGATGCATCCTTTAGAGACCATCGCTGTTGTTGCTAAAGGCCAGAAACAGCTTCAGATTGTTCACTGTATTGAAGAGGAACCTGTTTACTGGCTCCAGTGTATTTGGGACAAATAAGACTACCATAATGAGGTGAGAAGGCGATTCCTTCCGAAACACTTGGTTTTGGGTACTTTTCCCATAGGGTTGGTCAGGGAAATTCCCTACTCTCGTCCCTACTCCATCCTCCGGGCCAGGCTCCTTGGGCCACATGGGCAGTCTCCAGGAGCGCACAAGACTGCTTTGTCCTGTGCCCGCGGTGCGAGCGCGGTGGCGGCGAAGGGAAACGAGCAGGAGAGTGGCCACCGCGGGTGGAGTTTGGACTCGAACTTTCCTCCGTTCTCTATACGATTTACTGCCTTCCCGCGGGCTCCCCACAACTCCTGCCCGGAGGCCGAGGCCCGGGCGCGCACCGGGTCGGAGTCGGGCTCGGCAGGTCCCGGGAGCGCGCGCCTCCTCCCCGAGGTCCCGGGCAGCTGCAGACACGGGGAGAGCAGGAGAGCCGGGAAAGAGGAGGGGAAGAGGCGGGAGCGGCCGGCGGCGGCGGGCGGGGAGGAGCCGCCGCGGGTCCTGGCCAGGGGAGGAGGCAGTGGCGGCGGCGGCGGCGGCGGCGGCAGAGGAGGAGGAGGAGGCGGTGCTCGCGCCGGGCGGTAGAGCGGCGCTGGGACCCATGCGGCCGTGACCCCCGGCTCCCTAGAGGCCCAGCGCAGCCGCAGCGGACAAAGGAGCATGTCCGCGCCGGGGAAGGCCCATCCTCCGGCCGCCATAAGGCTCCGGTCGCCGCTGGGCCCGCGCCGCGCTCCTGCCCGCCCGGGCTCCGGGGCGGCCCGCTAGGCCAGTGCGCCGCCGCTCGCCCCGCAGGCCCCGGCCCGCAGCATGGAGCCACCCGGACGCCGGCGGGGCCGCGCGCAGCCGCCGCTGTTGCTGCCGCTCTCGCTGTTAGCGCTGCTCGCGCTGCTGGGAGGCGGCGGCCGCGGCGCCGCGGCGCTGCCCGCCGGCTGCAAGCACGATGGGCGGCCCCGAGGGGCTGGCAGGGCGGCGGGCGCTGCCGAGGGCAAGGTGGTGTGCAGCAGCCTGGAACTCGCGCAGGTCCTGCCCCCAGATACTCTGCCCAACCGCACGGTCACCCTGTGAGTATCTCCCGCGACGCCGGGTCCTCTCCCGCTCGGCTCTTTCTTATCTCTCCGCTCAACTTTGGAGCGGGGTCCAGCCGGCACCCACGCGCCTTTGTGTGGAGCTGTAGGCAGGGGGTGGTGCTAGGAAAGACCTCGCGTGCTTGGCATGGGTGCAGTTCAGGGAAAGGCAAGGGAATCTGCGTCCGAGCTGCCTCCCAGCTCCACTAGTTTGCAAAGTAAAGTTTTCGGGTTCTCAGGCGCTTCCCGCGCAGTCCCCGGCGCAGCGCTTTTGGGCTGCGCGGTGCCACGTGAGGATGCAAGTAAACACGCAGTCAACAGAGTTAAAGCTCATTCATCCTGGGCTTGGGTTTCCAGAAAACACAATGCTTGATTACAAGCGCCAGTCCTTCTGCTTCTTTGCAAATTAAGTTACACTTACGTGGTAGAGTTTGCAAAACACAAGGACTGTGTGCGAGCCCAAACCCCAAGACGCTTCCTTTGCCTTTTGCTATCTTAGTTTTATTACAGTTAAAGAGCACCTTTAAGATAGAGTTGTTATTAAGGGCCGGAAACATTTCAGATCAATCTGTTCATGTACCTTGCAGTCCCGTTTTCGTGTCTGTGAGGGCTTATATTTAAAAGCCAGGAACATTGGAACTGAAAACTGTGGGTTTATTGAGCCTTCCAACTCGAGGGATTTTTGATTTTCGGATTGAGTTTCCACCTGGAAGGAAAAATTTTGGTAACTCACTTGTGCTGGGATTCACGGTTCAGTTTTGCAAACGTAGTTTTGCCAATTCTAGCTGAACAGTTGGCCCCAGTGACTGTCGAGTTTGTTTTCAGAAGGATGAATTGGTTTGGAAAGTTTTGAGTCCAAGTGTTTCTCATGGGTATTTTGTTCAACTGAAATGTGAGTCCCTTGGCTCGGGGTTCCTCTATGTTGTTTTGGTTGGTTTCCTAAAAAAAGAATCAAGGCAGCCACTATACAAACATGAATGCAAGGACCGCAGCATGATCTATGAAAACACTTCAAGTATGGTTTTAAATGTAACCCAAATTCAGCAGGAGTATACACAGGTAGGCCAGGTATACATTTCATTACTAACACTTTTGTTTACCTTCATTTCCATTTTTTGAATTAGGAAACATTTAACCATGAAAACTGTGTCTATGTGTCTACTTATGGAGGCATGAAGATGGATGAAAGAGTTTTTGTTTTATTTGACTCCGTTACTAACACGTTACCATTTGGTGGTGGCAGCAGTTATATTTATTTATTTCTTAGTCAGATTCTTTGAAGTGGAAATTTTCGGTATGGGACTTTAATTACAGTCCAAGTGGAGAAAATCCCAATGTTGGAGGAGATTTTCTTTGTTACTCTGCAAAAATTAGTCATCATGCAGTTATGTTATAAACATTTAGGTTTTGGGTCAATGAGTGACATTTACGTTGACTCATGTTTAGGTCCAGTTTTTCTGACCTAAAAGTGTCCACAATTTCAGCTGGATTAGGTCAACTACTAGTAAATTGTTGATTTTGCGTTGCAGAAAAAAATAGGGGATATGGTGGTAAATTGATTTTCAGCATATTACCAATTAAACTATTTTTCTACATTTTTTAGAAACTGGTTAAAATATAAGTAACTATGAAATGTCATTTCAATCCAGTTTTTTTTTTTTTTTTTTTTTTTTTTTTTTTGCCTGAAAGCTTTTTAGATGAAAATAAAGTTAAGGTTGGGCATGGTGGGCTCACACCTGTAATCCCAGGGCTTTTTGAGGCCAAAGCAGGTGGATCCCTTGAGGTCAGGAGTTCAAGACCAGCCTGGCCAACATGACGAAACCCTGTCTCTACTAAAAATACAAAAATTAGCCAGGCGTAGTGGCGTATGCCTGTCATTCCAGCTACTTGGAAGGCTGAGGCAGGAGAATCACTTGAACCCGAGAGGTGGAGATTGCAGTGAGCCGAAATCGCACCACTGCACTCCAGCCTATGTAACAGAGACTCCGATTCAAAAAAAAAAAAAGAAAAAAAAATTTGTTTAGTGAATGGGAAGAAGATACAATTAAGGATCAATTAAAGCTGTTCTGCCGGTTGTGGTGGCTCATGCCTGTAATCCTAGTACTTTGAGAGGTGGAAGTGGGTGGATCACCTGAGGTCAGGAGTTCGAGACCAGCCTGGCCAACATGCTTAAAGCCCCATCTCTACTAAAAATACAAAAAGTTAGCTGGGCGTGGTGGCGTGCACCTGTAATCCCAGCTAGTCACTACTCGGGAGGCTGAGGCAGGAGAATTGCTTGAACCCAAGGAGAAGGAGTTTGCAGTGAGACAAGAAGGCACCATTGCGCTCCAGCCTGGGTAACAAGAATGAAACTCCATCTCAAAAAAAAAAAAAAAAGAGGAAAGTTGTTCTGGCTGAAGAGGGTTCAAGGTATATGAGGCCCCCTGTAGAGGGGTCTTATGGGCCAGTTTCCTCATTTTACTGGGGAAAGAGTTAGAGTTACTGTAGATAAGGGACTTGCTCACCAGAATTCTCATAGTAGCATCTGAGTCCACGTCCCAGATTCCTGTCCTGCAGTTCAGATGCTTTCTCATTCCTCACCTTGCCTTCATCTTAGTTGAGCACAGTTTTTGTTGAGTGGCCTCCAGGTAGTAGGTAGCGTGTTGAAGTTTGGACTGTGTGTTAGTGCCTAGGGCTGCTGCAGATTACTACAGGCTTGGTGGCTTGAAACAACAAATTTATTCGCTCACAGGCTTGGTGGCTTGAAACAACAAATTTATTCGCTCATAGTTCTGGAGGCCACAAACCCCAAATCAATCTATTAGCAGGGCCATGCTCTCTCTGAGGACTTTAGGAAGAATTCATGCTTGCGTCTCTCATCTTCTGGTTTTCCTTGGCTTGGGGCAGCATCACTTAAGTCTCCGCATCTGTCTTCCATTGGCCTTCTCCCTGTGTGTCTGTGTGTCTCAAGTCCTCTCCTTTCTCTTTTAAGGATACCAGTTACTGAATTTAGGGTCCACCCTAGGTCCAGGATGATCTCATCCCAAGATCCTTTAATTAAATACATCTGCAAAGACCCTGTTTACAAGTAAGATCACGTTAAAAGGTCAGGACTTGGACATTTCTTTCTATGAAACACTGTCCAGCTCACGACAGAATACAAATAAAAACATGGTCTTTCTTCTCCAGGAAATTACAGATATTTGGGGAGAAAAATTCATGACTAAGTCTCAGAACAGTATGGTCAATGCTCTATTACCAGGGTGCACATGTAGCAAAAGAAACCCAGAGGAGGGCAACCAGGGCCTCCTTCTCCCTCAATCCTAGTGGGATTGAGGATCCTGAGCCAATTCTGGAAAGAGGAAAAAGATCACTGTGGGGCGGGCGCAGTGGCTCACACCCGTAATCGCAGTACTTTGGGAGGTTGAGATGGGCGGATCACTTGAGACCGGGAGTTCGAGACCAGCCTGACCAACATGATGAAACCCCATCTCTACTAAAAATACAGATATTAGCTGGACGTGGTGGCTTGCACCTGTAATCCCAGCTACTAGGGAGACTGAGGCAGGCAGGAGAATCGCTTGAACCCGGGAGGCGGAGGTTGCAGTGAGTGAAGATTGTGCCACTGCACTTCAGCCTGGGTGACAGAGTGAGACTCTGTCTCAAAAAAAAAAAAAAACAAAGAAAGAAAGAAAAATATAACTGTGAAGAAAACGGTGAGGGAACAAGGGGAGGAAATGATAGGTTGGAAGTGGGGGACCCCAGGTGCCCACGGGTTTGGAGAGGACAGTATCTGGTTATGCTGCTGTGCAGTTGGTGTTACCGGAATGTCAAAGGTAAGTGTCTAGTGCCCAGGGTGGTCAGAGAGGAGTCTGTAGGGGCCGAGTCGAGGATGGCCAGGCTCCCTGGTTTGAGCCTTTATCACTTAGGTGTGGCCAGGTGTTTTCAGCTGAGTCGTGATGTGGCCACAGAGAGGAAAATTAACTGATGGGAACTGGGAGAATGGCAAAGATGGGATATAATTTTTTTTTAAATCATGAAAAATAAAGCCATTTCTATTTAATGGATGAACTGGTCTTCATCATAGCCTAAAAGTCAGATCCTTCAACAGTATTGATGAACACCACTTGTTTCTGTAGCTATGCTTAAAGAAAGGTCTGGCAGAAATCCTAGGCTTAACTGTGTGTTCCCCGTGTCTCAGGTAGACTTTTGTATTGAGGGATTAAACCGCTTCTGTTATTATAACACAGAAATTGAACAAAAATTTACCTACATTTAGTGTTTTTGTTGAAAATATACTTATTTACTGTATTTCTGTGATTTATATTAAATCTTGCTCAATAATGTAAGTTTTGAAAGTTCTGAGGATTTCATTGATGGAAAGTTTTACAAATTTATCACTGCCTTTCTAAATGTGGGTTCCTCGTGATGCTACATGGTGACTCTAGACAAATAAAAATATAAAACTAAAATTACTTGTAATTTGTCAGATAACCTCCAGGTTTTTCTCAGACTAACACACTAAAATAGTGTGTAGAGTTTTGGTTCTTCATGTTTGTTATCAAAGAACTAATAATTATTTTGGACATCACCAGTGTGGCTCAGTACAAAGTACAAGAAAAGAAATGCTCGTATTGTTCAGAGACTTAAATCTAGTTAGGAGAAAGGATTTGCACAATAGGAAGCAGACATTTAGGGAACAATTAAAAGACTATCCCTCATTAAGTAATAAATCCTGTGCTGGAGACTGTTCAGTGCTTCAGGAAGCCCAAACAGGGGAGAGATCGGTGTGGCTGGGGAGTCCTTGGAAGGTATTTTATTTTCCTGGAGAAGTTAGGACTTGAGCATGGCCTAAAGGAAGGGAAGGATTGGATTGAGTGGGGAGAAGGCATTCGGGAGGAAGGGTGGCAGGTGGTGGCTGGCCCACTTGAAGTGGAGAGACGGTATCGGACGAATAGTGGAGAGAGCTTTTGGAACCATCGGCCCGGCCCGTATGTGGTATTTCAAACACAGGCCTGGTTGGGGTCAGTTAGGAGAGAGTGCACAGAGGGGAGAGGAGGTGACCCAGGCAGAACCACACTAGAACATGGAGGAACATGAACAGGAGGCTGAGAAGGAGCCTCTGCAGAGGCTGTGGGGAGCACCAGGGGAGAATCTCATCCTGGAAGCTAAGAGAAGTTTATGTGTCAAGGCTGGAATGGCCTTCCCAGTTGAGGTGTTGAGAGATTAAGCCAGAGGGACCAAGGAATAAACAGCACTAGATTTGATGGCCGGGAGTCTGGTGCCCTCCGTGAGCAGTGTCCATGCATCACAGGTGAATAAGCCAATTTGGGTGGCCTGAAGAGAGAAGTGGGATGGGAGTACAGATGAAGGGTTTGGCTTCTGATGGCAGCAGGGAAGTTCATTCTCTACATGTGTAGTCAGTGCACCAGATAGCAATAACTTAAGTGTAGTCTGAGAATGACTGTATGGCAGACGTATCTGAATGTGGTTTGGAGTTCTAAGCTTGGGAGCCTGGGAGTGGCCCACCCAGAAAGTCATTTCTTATCTATGAGGAACACCTGAGTCTCCATCTTGTCCCATGGAGCATGGGCCATATGGGGGATCAAGGTCCTTTAGGGTTAATTGAAGGTTGCCAGGTGGAGACGAAACAGTCCTAGCATCAGAGGAGTAGTTATCCCTACCTACGGGGGAAGGTGCTAAGTGAAGATGCTGAGTGAACTGCATGCTGTTTTTTTTCTTTTCTTTTCTTTTCTTTTGAGATGGAGTCTCGCCCTGTTTCCCAGGCTGGAGTGCAGTGGGGCGATCTTGGCTCACTGCAGCCTCCGCCTCCCAGGTTCAAGTGATTCTCCTGCCTCAGCCCCCCGAGTAGCTGGGATTACAGGTGCACGCCACCACGCCCAGCTTATTTTTTTGAATCTTTAGTAGAGATGGGGTTTCACCATGTTGGCTAGGCTGGTCTTGAACTGCTGACCTCGTGATCTGCCCGCCTCGGCCTCCCAAAGTGCTGGGACTACAGGCATGAGCCACCACTCCCGGCTGTGAACTGCATGCTTTTTGCAAGTTGTGAGTTTCTCTGCTGGGGCATGCAGTTCTCCTGTCCAGCCCGCCAGCACTGAACTCTCTCCCCTGCATGTAAGCCCTCAGTGAAACTCCATGTTCTGTTCACTAGCTCTGGGTTTCTTCTTCTTGAAACTGGTGCAATCCCATCTGGAGTGGGTAGGGGTTCAGCACAATACCTTGTCTTGGGAGAAAGGGTGGAACATGGGTGTCAAGGCAGGCGCGAGGACAGTGGGGCGCAGGTGGGACGAAGAGGGAATTCTGGCCCCGTTGCTTCTATTTTCTCAAAGACATCTAGGCAGGGCGAGGGGAAAATGGGCCAAGAGGAAGGGGAAAGAGAAGAGAAATGTTCTTTTGGAATGTGAACCTACTGGGGATTGCAGAAAAGTCAGCAGGGAGGATCTTTTTGCAGTTTTGCCTTCTGATCAGATTCAAAGGGAGATGGTCAGTGCAATTGTTTTTCTCCACCTGGATTCAGCCTAGTGATGGGACTCCTTGGGTGTGGCCAGGTTGCTTCTTTGCCAGATGAGTGCAGCCAAGGGAGAGAGGAGCAAAGTGATTATAATCTGTAGGCCAGCAAGACGCCACGGCCTGAATTCTCACCAGCAGAGCCACTGGATCAAGAGTAAGATTGTTATCTTTGAATGCAAAATCTTACATACATCTGCAGCCTGATTTCTAATGCCCATTACAGATTACTTTTTCCATGGACATCGGTTGAGACAGTGTTACGTTGTAAACACAGTGGCCAGTGTTTCAGGGTTAAAATAAGACATGATGCTTTCATCCAAGGGTCAGTCTTTTATACAAATTATTTGCTTCACCAAAGTCTACCTCTCAGTGTCCCCTGAGCAGTTTATATTTTGCTTCCTGTGTGCCTTTGCTGACACCCTTGCCTTGGAAGCCCAGTCTGGGAAATTCTGGGATATTCTTTAATACCCAACTCAGCTGCTACGAACTCTTCACTGTTCTGGCATTTTGATCCTTCCATCCCTGAACCCAGGTAGCTATTAGTGTTTGTGCTCTTGTGTCACTTTCTATGATACTGGTGCTTCTCTCAGAATGCATATACCCTTGAAAGCAAGGACTCTGACTTGTCTTCGCACAGCGCCTCGAGTATGGGTGGGTACGTAATTGTTCTTTATGGGCAAGAGTAATGCTAACAGAGATAAGACTACGTGGTGGAAGAGCAGGAAAAGTTGGGAATAGAAGACGGATGCAAATTCGTATGTTTACCTTATTATAGCAAATGAGAACATGTCTTTATTTAGTTTATTAGGTTCATAGCTGTGGGATCCCTGATTCAAGGATGGGTATATTCAATCTATCTGCAGTCACATGTGATCTCCTTGATCTTATGTGTGTGGCAAACACACACACATAGACTGTGTTGGGAAGTGGCTTGAATTCCTACCGGGAATATTGTTCAGAAATCTTGCAGGATTGGGGGCACAGTTTGGCATTTGGTCCATGAATGCAAGTTGTAAGCTTTTCTGATATGATGACAGGGTTGCTTATCACCCAGCCTCAAAATCCTGTTGTTTCTTGCCTGCTTGGAGTCCTCCAGCACCAGGAGAAGTTGGTGGGTTTGGCAAGATACCAAGTCCCAAAACAAACGAATATGATAATGTTTGGTGAGGTTGCTCCCAGTGCAGCTCCAGCTTCTGTTCCCAGGAGCCTGTAAAGATGGTTTAAAAAACAGACAAAGACAGAAGTAAAAACTCCTGAAAGTAACTCAGAAAATGACACGGGATGTAGTTTCTTAGAAGAGTATTCAGTGACTTATTTTTCCATTCAGCTGCCTCTCAGGAAGCAGTAGTTTACTGGCTTGATGCTATGGAGGAATCTTAACTCTAGAGAACAGAGCTAATTTATTGTGTCGACATTTTTCTTATAAACAAAGATTAGAATACAGAGTTCTTTGAGTATTGGTAGCTTATTTTATTTATTTTATTTTTTTTTGAGTTGGAATCTTGCTCTGTTGCCCAGGCTGGAGTGCAGTGGCGCGATCTCGGCTCACTGCAAGCTCCACCACCTGGGTTCACGCCATTCCCCTGCTTCAGCCTCCTGAGTAGCTGGGACTACAGTCACCCGCCACCATGCCCGGCTAATTTTTTTTTTAATTTTTAGTAGAGATGGGGTTTCATCGTGTTAGCAAGGATACTCTCCAGCTCCTGACCTCGTGATCCGCCCGCCTTGACCTCCCAAAGTGCTGGGATTACAACTGTGAGCCACTGCACCTGGCCGAGTATTAGTAGCTTATTAACTCAGTTTTTGCAAAGATTAGGAAGCTATAAATGCAAACTTGCTCAATAAGTTTTTAATGTAAAACAATATAATTTTAATGCTTGATGTACAGTTTAGCTTACATTTATGTTCAAATACACACAATTTTAGTCTGAAGAGGGAGCTTTACAAAAGTACACTATTCCTCCCAAGGATTTTTTTTTTCCGTCTTGACTAAAGTTTCAGAAATGTTGCATGTCTAGTAAGGGAATTACCTATGTGTAGCAGGTAGAGTGGGACACAGATGAGGTAGGTGCCTCCCAGAAGGCACATGTCTGTATTGGCCACTTTTAGTACCACACTGAGCACATTGCAGATACTAAGTTTTGCTTTTGCCTTGGTTGGTTGGTTTGTTTGTTTTTGAGATAGGGTCTCACTCTGTCACCCAGGCTGGAGTGCAGTGGTGCGATCTTGGCTCAGTGTAACCTCTGCCTCCCCGTCTCAAGTGATTCTTGTGCCTCAGCTTCCCGAGTAGCTGGGACCACAGACACGCACCACCATGCCTGGCTAAGTTTTGTGTTTTTGCTAGAGATGGGGTTTCTCCACATTGGCCAGGTTGGTCTTGAACTCCTGACTTCAAGTGATTGGTGCACCTTGGCCTCCCAAAGTGCTGGGATTACAGACATGAGCCACTGTGCCCGGCCTTATTTTGCTTTTCATCCAGCAAAGCATTTCTTGTCCTCAGATCTTTCCTGTTCAGGGCCTGAAGGGTAAAAATGGAAGGTTTAAGAGGTTGATAGAAAAATACTCCAGCATCTTCCTACTTCTCCCCCCATCTTCAACACCCCTGGTTTTTTTGTTCTTTTTTGTCTGCAGGTGGTGAGTCCCAGGGTAAATCTGTGCCTTCCTGCATACAGTATGGGCTGGCCAAAGACCAAAACTTTCACTTTTGGTATTTACTCTTCTCCAGTTGCATTCTTGATAATTTGTACCCTAGTTTCCTAAATTTGTATCCTAAACTTGCTTTTGCATTCATTTAGCAAATATTCAGTGCCACCCCTGGTTGTGGATGTATGTGACTTCTTATCTCTGGGCTTGACTTTTCTTTTGGTCTACTAGACCAGTTTTATCTTAGTCTTGTACCTCTTCCTCTTGCCTTCTAGCTATTCAATATCTGTCATACCTCCCCTCGGTTAGATGTGACCCTGTAGCTCTTTTTGATGTGATTTAATCTGCATCTTCCTCTGTTGTTATTCTCTGCTAAAACAGCAGGGGGTTAACCGTAGAATTTTAGAAATTCTTTTTTTTTTTTTTTTGAGACAGAGTCTCGCTCTGTCGCCCAGCTTGGAGTGCAGTGGCGCGATGTCTGCTTACTGCAACCTCCGTCTCCCGGGCTCAAACCGTTCTCCTGCCTTAGCCTCTCGAGTAGCTGGGATTACAGGCGCCCACCACCATGCCTAGCTAATTTTTGTATTTTTAGTAGAGATGTGGTTTCATCATCTTGGCCAGGTTGGTTTCCCTCAAATGATCCGCCCACCTCAGCTGCCCAAAGCACTGGGATTACAGGCATGAGCCACAGTGCCTGGCCAGAATTTCAGAAATTCTAAATGGGCAACGGGAGTTTCTAAATGAGAATTTGCAAGACGATTTTAAGAACAACCTTGCCAAAGGGACTGATGGATCTTTTTGCTCTGTGACCATCATTGCTTTTTTTCCCATGTCCCACTGCTGGGCACAAAACCTTTTTTCCACCTGCATTATTTATGGCAGTTCTAGCCAAGATTTTTCATGCCATGACACAGATAGACAATGATGATGTGTGCACTGGAGTGAAATGGTGAAGGATGTTCCTGGCCAGAGTGCTTTGCACTAGGTTTGCATCCATCCAAGTCCCAGCATCAGAGGAGTAGTTATCCCTACCTTCCTGTAACCTGGTTGGTCAGTTTGCGGTTGAGGTTTTCAACCTTGCATTTGAATCAACAGAAAGCATTAAAAGTTCAGATGCTTGGGCCACAGACTTCATGTTCTGATGTTCAGGGATGGGGCCTGGCCGTTGGTATTTTTCGGAGCCTCGTGGGGTGGTTCTGGTAACACCTGGGTTGAGAACCTGCTGCTTAGTAGCCCAGCGACCTGAAGGGTTAATCCTAGTCACCATCTGTCATCTGCCACAAAAAAAGAAGGTAGAAGAAAGAGCACAGGAGCCAGTTGAGGGCAGCTAGGTCATGTGAGAGGGAGGGGCTGGTACAAGCAGAGGAAAGACGATGAAATCAAGAGACATTTCTAGGACAGAGAGCTGAGAGCTTCAGGACAGGGCCTTATTCATAGAAGCCAGGAAAAAGGACTATTGGTAAAGCAGAGAGTGGCGTGCTGAAGCCAAGGGTAAGGACAATAAGGTTTTAGAGATGTACTGTGGAGTTAAATGAATAAAATGAGAGGGCTAACAGCAGCAAGCATCTGTCCAACAGTATTTGAGGGCCTGCTATTGACAGGCACCTTGGAGAGACGCGAGATTTTCTTTGTCAGGACACATAGCTTTGTTGTCAGGCTGCGAAACTGAACCAACTTGGGTATCAGGCATTTGGTAGTTTCTTTTAGCGCCTCATCATTTCAGATGACTGACATTCTTGGTTCTTAATTTAAATAAAGTTTTTAAAACTTACATTTTTTGTCTTTTTTTTCTTTCCCCTATTTTGCCGGCTGAAGTTTAAATTGCATAATGTTTGAATTGTGCATATTTGCAATCTTTTGTTCTTGAGTACTCACCATGGTTGGGGGCAGGTGTGTAGAATTGGGTATCACACACACAGAAGGCTAAATTATCCATCACCCTCACCTTGGACAATTTAGGCTTCATTCTATTTAGAATTTTTATTAAGCCCTTTTTATGATTCTGTCTGAAGACAGGGCTGTGATAAGCATGAGAAAATCTTTTGTCAAAATTGCTAACTCTGTATGTTAAAGTGCTGCGCCCCTCATATTCAAGAATTGTTCTTGAAGGCTAAGATGTCTCCACACAAGAAGAATAAATGTGCCCCTACCAAGACTAGGGGGACATAGAGGTTCCCTTAAGTTGTCTAAGCTCCCCAGTCTCAGTACCATTCTCTACCCTCTCCCCAAGTACTGTACACATCATACACAGTATGTGATTAGTAAATGCGATCGGTAAATGTTCGTGAATTAAATTCACTCCCAATATGAGGACATTTCTCAGTTAGAATACATGGTTCCAAGTATGTGACCTGGTCCTATCTAGAATGTCAGTTCTATTGAGGTGTCAGAGACTTCGTTTCCTCATGTATCCATAGCACCTAGTATAGTGACAGGCATTTAACAGCCAGTGCTGCCATGGCCTTGTATTGTGGGTGGAATAGTAGAAAGCAGGTTGTGCCTCCTTCTAGTTAATTGAAAGAAAGTTAGAGCAACTATGGAGATATAACTGTAATGCAGGTTCTTTAACATAGTTGTTGAAATGTTCTTTCTTTAAGCCTGCTTGGATCTGAGTAATTAATTCATTTCCCATCAAGATAAGACTTAAAAGCATTCTTTGTTTTATTGTGCAATTCTTCCTGATTCTTTTCTTATGAGAGAGGCAAAGAGAGATTGACTACTGGTGTATTCATCTCCAGGGCAGTGTTTAAGATGGATGAACTTTCTATTAGATTTATTATTATTTTTAACCTGCTGTTTGTTTATTTGTTTTAAATGAGACCAAATGTAAACTCATCCTTTGTGCCTAAGATGCAGTTAGAATTATAAAGTCTTTCCAGTAACCTGGAAGTGCAGTCTACCCCAGTGGACAGTGTTAGGCTGGCTCTTCATTCCTTGGGACCACCTCCTACCTCCTGTTTGCTTGCATTGTGACAGTTGTCATACTGTTTTGGAATTATTTATTTACAACCCTAGTTCTCCTACTAGATTGTAGACTCTTGATGGCCATATTTATCTCTGCATCCTTAGAGTCTAGCATGTAAGCACTCAGTAAATCTTTGTACAAAGAGGTCTCATTTTTCTTACTGTTTTTTTTTTTTTCCCTTAAGTAGGACAGGTCAGAATTAGTCTGCATTAGTCTTATGCAGGATGAATCTGTCATGGATAAACTTGAGACTCTTCAAAGCAACATAACCAACATACAAGGTCAAGGCTTAAACTCCCACTCTTCATCTGATAGTAAAAAGTGTCTTTCACCCAGACTTTGTTTTTCATTTCTTGATCCAGTTCCCACCTACCTCTTGAGGAGCCATTGCTTTTCTTTTTTCTGTTTTGAAGTTCTCTCCCAGTTTGTGATGTTTCTCCTTGTTGCACATAGCCACTTCCTTTCTTCCTCTGTTAAAAAAGCTCCTCTCCCCAGACTACTCCCTTGTAGCACCATGATTGAATGACCACTCTTTCTTAAGTGAACTTCTTGAAAACTAGCTTGAATCCATCCTCTTCATTTCCTTACCTCTTATTTCAGTTTCAGCCTATTGCTGTCTAGCATATATCTGCCATTCTGCATGTGATATATCTCAATGCCTGTCCTCATTTCCAGCATTCCACCCTATATGTGGCCTATATACCGCCATCTTCTGTCCCGTGCTCTTACTGAAGTCTGCCTAGATTAGACCATTTTAAAGTCCATCACTACATACTTCTTCCTCTTCTGGTCCTTTAGCTTGATGGACACACCTGGTTTCATACTTACTAATTATTGCATTTGGCAACTGTATTTACTACTTAAACCATTCTTTCACCCTCACGTGGTTTGGGTTGGTTGTCGCTCTCAGGAGGACCTGGCTAGCTTGGCTGCATGGTTTCCCTGCCAAAATAGATACAGGAAGGGTAGTACCTCCTAGGGGATGCTATGCTTTTTGAGATAAGGCTCCTGGGAATAGGTGTCATCCAGTCTGAACCTATGAGAAATGGAGATTGCTTGAGATTATTGCCTACTTAAAGAACCTTAGTGAACTGTTCTACTAGGATTTACTTTTCAGAGCTCCTTGATGGGAAAAAAAAAAAAAAATTACACATTCGAGTTCTTCCCTCAGGGATAAAGTTGAAAAACTTGTCCATCAGCTTAGCTAGAAGTTAGCAACCACAGACAGAAACTTTGTAATACTTTTTTTTTTTAAGTTTTATAATATTCTTAGTTCTCATATTAGTTTTTTTTTTTTCATCTTTTCCCATTTTTTTGTGATTATAAAACTTTTTACATTGGAATTGTTCTGTTACTGTGTGGAGCAAAAATTGAGAGGGGAAATTGTTTAGACCTTTTATACTAAGTGTTAGTATATCCAGAGGGGAGTGTAGGTGGTGGCAGCTTTACAATGGAAAGGAGATGTGGGGAGTCCCCAGGACCTGCAGTCAATGAATAACAGGCTCCCCCCGTGACTGGTAAGAGAGTTTTGGGAGGTGAGTATAACATGACTCATTCAGGTTCTTTCTTGCTCTTTAATTTCTGTGATATTTTGCTGGTCTATGAAACTGATAAGCCTTAATGGTTGCAGTTTATTCTGACCCAGAGTTTATTTTCTAGTGATACCTTTATTTTTTTGTTGGGATGTTGCTGGATAGTAAAGTAAAACTGAAGATCCTGGCCTTTCTCATTGTTCTCCTTCAAGAAAATGGGATTTCAGAAAACACTTCTCTTTAGCCTTCTCATGAAATTAATTTCATAGACCTGTTTCTTGTTTTGATGGAACCCCTGTAGAGTTACCTAATATAAAGGTATATTAAGATTTTCTAGAGAAACAGAACCCATAGGCTAGATGAAGAGATAGATTTAAGAGGAGAGTTCTTGTAGGTGTTGGCTCACATGGTTATAAGGAAGTCCCATGATCTGTAGCCTGGAGAACCAGGACAGCTGGTGATGTGTTTCAGTCCAGGTTCAAAGGTCTGAGAGTCTGAGAATCAGGTGGACGGGAGGGTGTTAATCCTGGGCTGGGTCTGAAAGCTTAAGAACTTAAGGCCGGATGTCTGGGGGCAGGAGACGAGTGTCTCAGCTCTAGCACAGAGCGAATTTGCCCTGCTGCCTCCTTGTTTATTCAGGCCCTCAGTGTATTGGAAGATGCCCACTTAAAGTAGGCAGTCTACTTAAAGAGGACCAGTCTACTTTGGTCTTCCCCAAAGTGGATTAGGGAGGATCATCTACTTTACTCAGTTATCAATTCAAGTGCTAATCTCTTCTGGAAATGCCCTCATAGACACACCCTGAAATAATGGTTTACCAGCTATCTGGGCACCTCTTACTTTACATTCACAAGTAATATTAACCATCACAACAGAGTAAAAAAACCTGTTGTTGTTGTTATTGTCTTGCTTTTTTAAAGGAGAGATTTATTTCTACTGCTAGTTTAACTTCCTCCTAAAACTGGTTTGGTAATATTCGTGAACTCTCATGACTAGAGAAACTTCAGGTGTCTGTAGAGCTCTTTGACTTTCAGAACTTTGTTGCAAGTGTCCTTAACTGATTTGAAAGTTCTAATAACGACCAACGTTGGAATGTTTATCGTGTTCTAGGTGCTGTGCCAAATGCTCCCCGCACAACCTCTCACCTGATTGCTAAAACAGCTTTGTGAGCTCCGTATTGTCTGCATTTTACAGGAGTGCCAACTGAAGCCTGGACAAGTAAATTATCTTCTCAGGTTACACATAGGCTGCTGGGCCTGGCTTCTGGCCTTCAATTCTAACTATTGTTATTTTCATGAAAGTGACACCTTAAGTGCTTTCTTTGGTAGTGGTGTTGGGGTAAGCCTTTGTAGAACAGTTGTTACAGAAAACTTGTTTACATGGAAGCATTCCTTCAGCGATGACTGACAGACGGGAAAAGCAAAGTGCAGGTCAACCATCTCAAATATGAAAATGTGAAATCCAAAATGCTCCAAAATCCAAAACTTCTTGGGATTGACATGATGCTCATAGGAAATGCTCTTTGGAGCATTTTGGATTTTAGATTTTTGGGTTTGGGATGCTCAACCTGTAAGTATAATGCAAATATTCCAAATTCTGAAAAAAGGCGAAATCAGAAACACTCTTGGTCCCAGACATTTAGAATGAGGGCTATGCAACGTGTAACTGACAATTTTTACCTAGTGCATATTATGTCCAAGTAACTAACAACTGTTGAAGGAAAGAATTTTAACATCCCATTTTACTCTCATTAAGTGGTTGTGGAAATGACCAATGGCATTTATACTTAGGTTTGTAACATCATCCATTTATTATACGGTCTTTCTTTGCTTATCTGCTGCATTCTTGAGATTGAAAATTTTATCCTGGAATAATAAATGACCCTATCTCAAACAGCTGCCATGTTAAGATGAATAAGAACATCATAGGGGGAGTAGATGCATTTTTGGGAGGCCTCCATCTGAAGTGACATGAATTCATAACACTCTAGTTCTGTCTACATGTCATGCTGTTGTTACTGGGTGAGCAGGGAACTGTCATTCCTACACCTGATTTAATAAAGGTGATCAGAATGGAGGATAAAGGGAAATAGCATGAGACTGTGAATGGATGTGGGGATTCGCATTGGTTTTGCTACCAAGTAGAGTTGTGTCACCTAGCAAATCACAACATTTCTGGCCTTCACTTTCCTGACTAGTAAAACGAGGTTTTTGAACTAGGCTGTCTTTACTGATTCTTTAACTGCTAAAGTTCTATGATTTTACATATGAAACCAAACCTAACAACATTGCTAACATGTATTTTTCAAAGCCACAGAAGTTACATGCACGTTTAATGAAGTTCCAGTGGCTTTATTAGAATTGGCTGATTGTACCATTATATTGCATTATAATAGTAAGGGTGAGGGTTGTTTACTTGTTTGGGGAAGGGGGGCATTGGGTGTACTTGTACTTAAGCCTCAGGCCCGCCTGCTTCCTGATCTTTGCTTGCCTTTTCTCACTACTAATTGCCCCTGACTTACAAGCTGAGACCTGCCCTCTTTCCCCTAGGGCTAATGCCTGTGTTGGGATCTTGAGCTCTCTTTTTGTTAACTGGTTTTCTGTGCTTTTTTGTTTTTTTGTTTTTTTTGAGTCTCGCTGTGTCGCCCAAGCTGGAGTGCAGTGGTGTGATCTCTGCTCACTGAAACCTCTGCCTGCCGGGTTCAAGCAATTCTCCTGCCTCAGCCTCCTGAGTAGCTGGGATTACAGGCGTGCACCACCACGCCTGGCTAATTTTTGTATTTTTAGTAGAGATGGGGTTTCACCATGTTGGTCAGGCTGGTCTCAAACTCCTGACCTTGTGATCCGCCCACCTTGGCCTCCCAAAGTGCTGGGATTACAGGCGTGAGCCACCGCGCCTGGCCCTCCTTTTTTCTTTTTTGGGACGGTGTGTGGCTCATTGCTTAGGCTGGATTGCAGTGGCACAATCTCGGCTTACTACAATCTCCGCCTTCCTGGTTCAAGTGATTCTTCTCCCTCAGCTTCCCGAGTAGCTAGGATTACAGGTGCCCGCCACCATGCCCTGCTAATTTTGTATTTTTAGTAGAGGCAAGGTTTCACCAAGTTGGTCTGGCTGGTCTTGAACTCCTGACCTCAGGTGATCCACCCAACTTGGCCTCCCAAAGTGCTGGGATTACAGGTGTGAGCCACTGCACCCGGCCTTGTTAACTGGTTTTCTTTTTTTGTCCCTGAGTTCCTGTCTTTAGGATCTGAACACTTGATTTTTATTTATTTTTGTTTTTTTTTTGTTTGTGAAACTTGTTTCGCTTTTGTTGCCCAGGCTGGAGTGCAATGGCACGATCTCGGCTCACTTTGCAACCTCTGCCTTCTGGGTTCAAGCAATTCTCCTTCCCCACCCAGCCTCCTGAGTGTCTGGGATTACAGGCTCCTGCCAGCACGCCCGGCTAATTTTTGTATTTTTTAGTAGAGATGGGGTTCACCACTTTGGCCTGGCTGGTCTTGAACTCCCGACCCCAGATGATCCGCTTGCCTCGGCCTGCCAAAGTGTTGGGATTACAGCTGTGAGCCACTGTCCCCGGCCTTTTTTTTTTTCAGACAGGGTCTTGTTCTATTGCCCAGGCTAGAGTGCAGTGGTTTGATCATAGCTCACTGTAGCCTTGAACTCCTGGGCTCAAACAATCCCCCACCTCAGCCTCCCAAAGCGCTGGGATTATAGGCATGAGCTACCACACCCGGCCTGAACACTTGATCCCTTTTTTTTCTTTTTTTTTTTTTCGAGACAGCAATGATGCGATCTTGGCTCACTGCAACGTACGCCTCAAGTAGCTGGGATTATAGGCACCCGCCACCATTTCTGGCCAATTTTTTTGGATTTTAGTAGAGACAGGGTTTCACCATGTTGGCCGGGCTGGTCTGGAACTCCTGACCTCAGGTGATCTTCCCGCCTTGGCTTCTGAAAATGCTGGGATTACTGGCGTGAGCCACCGTGCCCAGCCTCACTGGAGCTTTTTTAATAGGTGAACTCTGGTTGCCCCTTTGCATGTCTCTTATTCCTTCCTCTGCTATAGGAATATAGGCTTTTAAACCCCAACTCCGTGAGTAGACCAGCCTGCTTCTCTGAATTTCTAAGTACCAGGTGAACCTGCAGGGTATCATGTCAGAAACAGAGACTTTTTTTTTTTTTATAGTGAAGATGTCCTTGATGACTGTGTATACAAATACACACACATACACACACTTTTTTTAAAAAAAGTTAATTTCCAGACTTTATGGACAGTGTGCAGATTCTTTATCACATCACAGTGTTATTTTTCTTGCCTGCATTTCCCCCCACCTTCTATGGCTTTGCCTGTATTACCACATATTCATTACAGAATCCTTTGACACCAGTGTTCTGGCTGATTCCCTGTCGACCCTCTGTTGTCTCCCTCTGTTCCCCACCTAACTCTCTCTAAGTGGGCAGGCTTGTTTTTGGTTATGATTTGCCCCAAAAGTTATAAAAGTACATTTGGATCATAGTTGCCTTTGATGGTTTCTGCGGTAGAACCAGTGGTGCCAGTTGATTTCTTGAATGGCTGCCCCCATACATTGGGAGTAGCTATTGGAAGTGCTTTGTGAGCTTATCAGGGAAATGACAGGACTGAATAATGATCTGTCATGGGCATGGTATGGGGGGTGGTGGCACATGTGCCATCATTTGCCAGTGGCCCCGGAAGCCCAACACTCTGTTTATATGTGTGTATTAATTGTTTCTTTGGTTGTCCAGCATTGGACTCATAATGGCCTTTTGTATATATCAGGGTTCCTCACCGTTTGAAGTAGAGTTTCAATACCTACTTTAACATTGGCTCAGCCACTTATATTTACAAAAGGTCTCAAGATTTCTTACTGGTAGAATTATTTAGATTCTATACTTAATATTAAGCGATTTCACCCTTGAGTCATAATTTCCAAAGTGTGCTCTCCCAGTATATTCTAATAGAGGTTCCCAGGATTTGGACCACGGACTGTATTGAGGAAAAATGCTGGTTGCTAGGTATTAAGAACTGATGTAAATTAGTAAGAAAAGACAGATGATCCATTGAAAATGTGGTAAAATAATAATAGGTAATGTTTGCCGAGTGTGCCAGATCCTGTGGTAAGTGTTTTAAATGTTGTGTTGGTTGCTTTTCATAGTTCCCTAATGAGATCATTATGATTATCCCTAATTTGTGCTTGAGGAAGTGAGACACAGAAGCTCATTAAGTACCCTGAGGTCACCCAGACCTAAGTGATGGAACCAGGACTTGAGCCGAGTCAGCCCAACTCCAGAGCCTGTCCTCATAACCAATGTGTTGTAAAGGTCAAAGGAGATTTCCGGATCTTCACAGAAAGGGAACACAAATTCACATTGACAGATATAAATTATTTTGAGGTACCACTTTTCACTTCTGAGATTCAAGTGTGACTCTGGCAAGAAGGTGATGTATATACTTACATTAATGGAATATATAATATCTTTTTTTAAAAAAATGATGTTTAACAGCTGTTGGTATCATTGCCTAAATCAATTATATTATTAGTGTTGCAGAATGATGATACTCTAATTGTATCATTATTTTTTCATGTATTAACTCTGATACTTTTTTTTTTTTTTGAGACGGAGTCTTGCTCTGTTCCCCAGGCTGCAGTGTAGTGGCGTGATCTCTGTTCACTGCAAGCTCCGCCTCCTGGGTTCACGCCATTTTCCTGCCTCAGCTTCCTGAGTAGCTGGGACTACAGGCGCCGGCCACCACGCCCGGCTAATTTTTTTGTATTTTTAGTAGCGACGGGGTTTCACCATGTTAGCCAGGATGATCTCGATCTCCTGACCTCGTCATCCGCCCGCCTTGGCCTCCCAAAGTGCTGGGATTACAGGCGTGAGCCACCACGCCCGGCCTATAACTCTGATACTTTTATAAAAGAAATTTACTCCTGATCAATTACTTTGCTTTCTGGAAGTCACTTTATCCAGGAAGGCCAAGATAAGTCCTTGTTTGTTTTCCTTTTTTATCTATTTCCAAAATAGTAGTCCCCCACCTTATTCATGGTTTTGCTTTCTGTGGTTTCAGTTAGATGGAAAATTCCAGAAATAAATAGTTCATAAGTTTTACTTATTTATTTTTTCTAGAGATGGGGTTTCATCAGATTGCCCAGGCTGATCCCAGGCTCCTGGGCTCTGCGATCCGCCTCTCAAGTGTGCTGGGATTATAGGTGTGCGCCACTGTGCGCAGCCATAAGTTTTAGATTGTGTACTATTCTGAGTAGCGGGAAGAAGTCTTGTGCTGTCCTGCTCCATCCTGCCTGGAACTTGAATCAGACCTTTGTCCAAGGTATCCATGCTGTCTATGCTACCTGCCTGTTAGTCACTTAGTAGCTGGCTTGGTTATTAGATGGATGGATCATAAGAAGGGTGAAGAGAGTACAATAGGATATTTTGAGAGAGAGAGAAACCACATTCACATAATTTTTATTACAGTACATTGTTATAATTGTTCTATTTTGTTATTTAGTTATTGTTTTTAATCTCCTACTGTACCTGATTTATACGTTAAACTTTATTATAGGTATGCATGTACAGGAAAAAGCAGAGTGTATATAGAGTTTGCTACTATCCATGGTTTTAAGTATCCACTAGGGGTCTTGGAAGTATGCCCCACATATAAGGGGGTCTACTGAAATAAGTTGGTTCTCTTTGTATATAGTTTTCACCTTTGACTTCTGTAAATGTATTATTTAGTTAAAAATAACTAAAAATAATCTTTTAAGTTGAAAATGAAACACACAGAAGATTTAATTAGAATTGAAGATTTTGACTGTATAACTTTAGTGTTCTAACAAAAAGAACTAAAAAAATGTAAAACTCCACTCAGTTTATAGTAATTTGTGGTAGTTTTATTTAGGATAATATGTGTAGTAGTTTTCTTGATTGTAGGATATAGCATATGTTACTCAGGAGGTTCTCAAATTGTTACAGGAAAGAGGTCCCAATCCAGACCCCAAGAGAGGGTTCATAGAGCTCGTGCAAGAAAAAATTTAGGATGAGTCCATGGAGTAAAGTGAAAGCAAGTTTATTAAGAAAGTTAAGAAATAAAAGAATGGCTACTCCATAGACAGAGCAGCCCCAAGGGCTGCTGGTTGCCCATTTTTATGGTTATTTCTTGATGATATGCTAAACAAGGGATGGATTATTCATGCCTCCCCTTTTTAGACCATATAGGGTAACTTCCTCATGTTGCCATGGCATCTGTAAACTGTCATGGCGCTGGTGGGAGTGTAGCATTGAGGACTACCAGAGGTTACTCTTATTTTTTTTTTTTTCTGAGACAGAGTCTTGCTCTGTCGCCCAGGCTGGAGTGCAGTGGCGCAATCTCGGCTCACTGCAACCTCCGCCTCCCAGGTTTAAGCAATTCTCCTGCCTCAGCCTCCTGAGTAGCTGGGATTACAGGCACCCGCCTCCACGCCCAGCTAATTTTTTTGTATTTTTAGTAGAGACGGGGTTTCACCATGTTGGTCAGGCTGGTCTCGAACCCCTGACCTTGTGATCCACCCGCCTCGGCCTCCCAAAGTGCTGGGATTATAGGTGTGAGCCACCACGCCTGGCCCACCAGAGGTTACTCTTGTGGCCACCTTGGTTTTGATGGATTTTGGCTGGCTTTTTTACTGCAACCTGTTTTATTAGCGAGGTTTTTTATGACCTGTATCTTATGCCGACCTTTTTTGTCCTATGACTTAGAATGCCTAACTGTTTGGGAATGCAGCCCAATAGGTCTTAGCCTCATTTTGCCTAGCTGCTATTCAAGATGGACTTGCTCTGGTTCACGTGCCTCTGACAAAATGAGTACACATTGAATCCTCCGGGAGGGCTTGTTAAAACAGATTGCTAGGCCCCACCTTCAGTAAAAGTCCTAGTGCTTTACCAGACTGGTAACATAGTCCAATGCACAAAAAGGTTGGGAGTCTCTGCTTTGGATCTAATGCCAGTCTGCAGGTATTGCCAGGAGAGCAGAGAAACTATCAAAACAGCACCACAAAGACCCACCCACACCAGTCATTATTATTATTATTTTTTGTCTAACAAAAAAAGAGAGGTTGGATGGTACTGTTATGTTGCAAGGGACACACTCAAGATACACTTGTAGTCTTAGATACTGGTTTGGATAAACCATCTATGAAGGATCTTTTTGAAAGATCTTTGGTCTTCTTTTAGAAACTTGATTATTGCCTGAGTGTTAGATGAGATTAAAAAGATACCGAAATGGAAAGGTGGAGGCTGGGCACGGTGGCTCACGCCTGTAATCCCAGTGCTTTGGGAAGCTGAATCAGAAGGACCTCATGAGGCCAGGAGTTTGGGACCAGCCTGGGCAACATAGCAAGACCCCATCTCTACGAAGAAATACAAAAACTAGCTGTGTGTGGTGGTGTGCACTTGTGGTCCCAGCTACTTGAGAGACAGGGATGGGAGGATTTCTTGAGCACAGGGATTGGAGGCTGCAGTGAGCTGTGATTGTGCCTCTGCACTCCACCCTGGGTGACAGAGTGAAACCCTGTCTCTTAAAAAAAGAAAGGTGGAGATCAACAGCTTAAAAAGCTGGTAACAGTAGTATCTACAGTGTAATCTCATCTTGTGTGTGCAAAATGCACACTTGTAAATATATGTGGGTGACAATGTTGGAAATGAGCTTTATTAAGGTGTTAAAATGGTCATCTCTAGATGATGGGGATATGCTTTTATTTTCTTGGTTTGGCTAGTCTTTGTTTTCTAATTCATTACATTGTGCGCCTACTGTTACTGTAAAATAAAAATCATTTAGAAAAAAGCCATCTTTTCAGTGAGAATGTCATTTACCACACTCTTTAAAAGAGAAATCCACCCAGCTACACCTCCACTGTTTCTTATGTTACTTTTCTCCATAGAAATTTTCAACAGCTAACATATTCTGTGTTTTGCTTATTTATTTTTTCTTCCACCCACTAGTACATAAACTCCATAAGGGCAGGACTCTTTATTTTGTTCTGTTTTCCCCAGCACCCTGAATGCTATCAAGCATTCAAGTAGGCACTCAGTAAATCTTTGTAGTTAAATACATGAATGAAAAATATCCAATGTCTATGTATATTGGGTTATTGAAGGAAAACGGTGAGTTGCAGTCAAGTTTAAAAACCATTGTGCAAACTATTAAAAGTTCCAACCAGGCCTGGATTTATCTAGGCAGTAGGTTTCTGTTGTTTAAGATCTGTCTATTTCCAGTATTCTCTTTTTTTAATGGAACTAGTCCTAAGGAAATAGGAGGAGACGAAGCGCTGGTTGGGATGGACTTTCTCCCTTGATGTGCTTTTTCGCCTCCGCATTCCTGCATTCCCTCCTGAGACACCAAATGCAATTTTTCCAGTGCTACTGTGGTGCTGTAACATGGGCAGTGTATTGGAAGGAATACGTGTATTAGGATTTCTTAGCAATATTATTTTCTCTCTCTTGTGCATTCTAAAGAGCAAGGACCAAAAATCCCAACCCTGCCTGCTTTTATGTAGCTAAGAGTAGCTTTATACATTTGCAATTGATCTGACGATTGGGAACTCTGATTAAGTCAAATGTTATTCCCCCAACAGAAAGAAATCCATTCTTCTCATAGTTGACCAGTGTGTTAAAGAAAAAATTATTCCCATACTTGTTAAAATGGTAAGGAAGACTTTGTTTAAGACTGTTGTGATGGGTTTCAAGACCGTCACAGTATGGGACAAAGATTGGGCTCAACTCCAGATACAACAAGAACAAGTGGAGGTTTATAGCTGAAGAGATTGGAGAGTCAGTGGATGGGAAATTACTAAGAGGAAGACATCAAGGGTAGCGAGATTCTCGCTTAGAGGACCCTGAGGATTCTTGTTGAAGGCAGTACGGGATGATCAGATATCACTTGGCGGATGTTGGAAGAGAGGGGTTTGACCAGATATCGTGGGTGGGAGCATTCTCTCTAAACTGACTTTGGAGGATTCTTGCTACAACTCTGAAGGGACAGACACTGAAGGCTAAAGTAGAGGCCCCCTTGAGAAGAGGGCTCAAGGGAACCTGACTAAAGGTTTGGTCGAGAGTATCTTTGCCAAGTATTAGAAAAAATTATACCCAATTGTTATATTTTGATTTTTGTCAATAAAAACTTGTGTGATTATTTGTATCCTCTCATTATATAAGTACCTACATCATATTATGGATCTTGCCTCTTGGCCTGCAAAGCCCAAAGTATTTGCCGTCTGGCACCTGGCAAGTTTCTTGACTTCTGCCCTGGAGTTTTATTACTCTTCTCGTGAATTTTAACAGCCTTACATTTAAACAAAGTTTACCATTGATAGGAGGACCTTGTGCTCATTGCTCTCAGAGGGCCGGCTGCAGGCAGAAAGAGCTTATTTAATTTAGCACACATTGTTTTCCAGTTTTTTTCCTGGATGTTTTCAGCTGGACACCCAGAACGTCTGCCTGCCTGTCTTTTTCTGACCACTTGTTTGCCTTCTCCCTCCCTCCCTTGATCCATTCATGAACTCAGGAACACCCTCACTATTGGTATCTCGGTTCTCTGGGGCCATTTACACCTGACTAGAGGATCTGCTCACTCCCTGTGCCTGGACTTCCGACCTACAGAGCTGTGAGCTAATAAACAGGTGTGGATTTATGCAGCTCAGTTAGTGGTAACTTGTTACACAGCAATAGAAAACAAATACAGATCTTTGCAAGGTTATCTCACTTTAAGTGATTTCCCCCTTCTTTGTCTGCCCTTTAAATTTCCACTAGTATTGTTTGTTTTTCTTTTTACAGCAAAGTTCAGAAATGTTTCCCCTAATCATCTTACTTTTCAGCAACATCGAAATTCTGTATTCCCTAGGATTCAGTTACATATCCCTCTTGTAGCACTTAACACTTAATGTACACTTGTGTAATATTAGTCTTTGAGGTCTGTTTTTGTATTTCTGCTCTCACTCCCAGGACACAATAGTTGCTCAAATATATTCTGAAATAATGAGTAATAGGTCCGACATCAAGAATTTTGGCTGAAAAAAAAATCAGAGACTCAGACTCCTATAAGAACCTCAGGATGGTCCCAGTAGAAAGCTTTCAATTAGATTAAAATGCCAAATAAAATGGCTTTTATTATATTCATAAATATTAAGTGTCCAGTGTTCTTTATTGATATACAGACACCTTAAAAAATGGGTTGTCTTTTTTCTTGAAGCTAATGTGTTCATAAGATAAGGTGAAGTGTTATTTAATAAACAGTTTTTCATTTTTAGGCATTTTTGAAAGATATCTACTATGGCATTAAAAACGCTTCAATTTTTCTTAACGAAATGCTATTTAATTTCATGTAAACTTACAGTTTAATGCTAAGGCAGAAAAATAGGTTATTTCCTTTTTATTTATGACACTGCTAAATAAAGAATTGAAAATAGAAAAAAAATCAGGCCTCCTTTATTTTTTAAAATGTCAGATCTTTGATAAGAATGCCTGGAAACTTGAATGGTTATTTATTGAACCGTTTCAGGAGTTAAGGGTAACCACGAGCCCAGGTTGGAATCTGTTGTCTCAGTGTAATTATTAATGGCAACTCTTTTTATCCTCCAGTGTGTTTGACGATAAATTGTATTGTGACCTTATAGTATATGCTACCTGTTGATATGTTTGACTTGCTGTCTCATTTTGAATAATTGTTAACCTTGCAGAGATTGAAGTTAGAAGTACTATTGTAGATGGTTTGGGAAGGCAGAATATACTGAACTCTCCCCCATTCACCAAATCTGTAGGAAAGATATTGAAACCGAGTGATGGAAATACCCACAAGTTTTCATGTCTGTTTGGAAACTTGAAGGATCATTTCTCTATTATGGAATTTGGAAATTTTAGTAGAATGTGTCCAGCTATGCATCTTTTTCATCAGTTTCCCTGGCTCGTAGTTAGTCTTACAAGTCTCTCTTCAAATGAAAGATATTTCCTTTTCGTTATTTTTTTTGCTCATGTACGTATTTATATTTATACATTATGTTTTGTTGTGGGGAAACATACATGTTTATCATTTTAACTATTAGTGTACAATTTAGTGCCATTAAAGACAGTTGCCTGTGGTGTAACCATCATGATCTATACCCAAAATATTTTCATCATTCCTGATATGGTTTGGCTATATTCTCACCGAAATCTCATCTTTAAGTATAGCTCCCATACTTTTCACGTGTTATGGGAGGGACCTGGTGGGAGATAATGAAATCATCAGCTGTTTCCTCCATAACTGTTCTCATGGTAGTGAATAAGTCTCATGAGATCTGACGGTTTTATGAGGGGCTTCCCGTGTTGCTTGGCTCTCATTCTCTCTTGCCTGCTGCCATGTAGGATGTGCCTTTCACCTTCCACCATGATTATGAGGCCTCCCCAGCCATGTGGAACTGTGAGTCCATTAAATCTCTTTTCCTTTATAAATTACCCAGTCTCAAATATGTCTTTATCAGCAGCATGAAAATGGACTAACACAATTCCCAACATAAACTCTGTGCCTGTTAAATAATATCTCCCCAGTTTCTCCCTCCCTCCGTCCCTATAACCTCTATTCTACTTTCTATGGAGGCATTTCGTTTTATTTCTTTAATTATTGCCACTCTTCTCCTTTTTTTCTCCCAGGGGACTTGTATTACTTGCATATACTGTAGGGGTCTTCATGATTTGCTTCCCAGTAGTGGCTTTTGTTTACTGAATTAAAGTAAAATTATGTTTTCCCCAAATTTTAAATTTTCTGTGCTGTTATTGAATCTTCTTAGGTTGACTCAGGTCTGTCGGCTTTTATATTTTTGTACTGTTACTTTCTGTCCCCTCTGATAGCCCTATGTCCTTAAAAGCAGACTTCTGGATTGTTCCCACGTTTTCTCTGGCCTCTAGATCCCCGAAGTAGCCATGCTTTTCTCTGCCTCCCGTGGCCCTCTTCACACTTGCGTTGGGTTAGCCCCTTACAGCTCTTGTTAGCCTGTGAATTGTACGAGGCTCAGGGGTGGTCCCAGCCCCCTGAAGCGTGGTGCTGTAGGCACCAACCGAGCTCATCTGGGGAGTTAAATGATGTCAGATCTCCACAGCCTAAGATTTTGTCTGTTGATTCAGGGGGTGCCAAGGCTTTGACTTTTTTTTTTTTTAAAGCTTCATAAATTATTTTGATGTGCAGTCAGAGTTGAGAACCAATGTTCTGCACCAAGGGTAGGCAAACTCCTGCTGTCTAGGCCCGGCTAGTAAGTATTTTAGGTGTACAGTTTCCGTTGCAACTACACAACCCTATACATGTGAAAGCAGCCATGAAACAATTCACAGATGAGTGAATGTGGCTGGGTTCCAATAAAACCTTGTTTATAAAAGCAGTTTACAGGCTACAGTTTGCTGACCCCTGCTCTAAACAAATCAGCACCATTATCCCTGTCTATGGATTCCGGCACTGAAGGTCAGAGCAGGGATCACTTGTCACTTAAGTTTATACTAGTGTCAGGTGGCAGCACGGATTCAGATCTGGGCACCCTGACATCTGGCACCCTGACATCTGCCACCCCAACATCCGGCATCCCAACATCCGGCACGCCAACATCCGGCACCCCGACATCCGGCACCTCAACATCCAGCATCCCGACATCCGGCACCCCGATATCCGGCACCCCAACATCCGGCACCCCAAGCTCTGGCTTCACCCGCCACACTTTTGCCTTTTGCTTCCCAGGCGCCTGGCAGCTGTAGTTCAACATTCTGTAAAGTGGGTTTGGCGGGCCATTGTAGTGTTATCACTTCAGAGAGTTTCTTGGTTAGATAAATTGGAGAAATATTTAACAACACAAATTTGAGTAAGCATCTTCAATTTAGAATGGTTTTATTTGGCAGGTAGTGCTTGCCGAATGCATTTGGCCAAAGAGCTTTTTGGAGAGGCTATGTATTCAAACTCTTGTCCTGCTCTGTGGCTCTCTTGTTGGTGAAAATGGTGTAGTGTTTCCAACTTGAGATGAGTACAGTGTGCCGTCATCCTGCTTTGTCATTAGATACCATTTATACTGTTATTTAGACCAAGGGTCACCAACCCCCAGACCTTGCACCGGTACTAGTCCATGGCCTGTTAGGAATGGGGGCTGTACAGCAGGAGGTGAGTGGCGGGTGAGCAAGCATTACTGCCTGAGCTCCACCACCTGTCAGATCAGCTGAGCGTTAAGAATTCTCATAGGAGTATGAACCCTATTGTGAATTGCACATGCGAAGGAGCTAGGTTGCATGCTCTTTATGAGAATCTAATGCCTTTGAAATCATCCCTGTTTCCCCCATCCATGGAAAAATTGTCTTCTGTGAAACCAATTCCTGGAGCTAAAAAGGTTGAGGACCTCTGATTTAGAATATATTGTCTCAATTTAAATTTTGCTCATTTAAAAATACTTATCTAAACAATATCTGTGAAGTTGTAGGTTTGAGTTATTTTACCATGTTAGTGAAAACATGTTAGAGGCATGTTCATGAACCCCAGAGGCGTTAACAGTTGGGGGAGACTGGTGTGGTGGAGCAGATGCTGTTGACCTTTTCAGGAGAGAGCACAATAGCCCAGCCTGGTTGGTATTCAACCAGAAGATGCTGATAATGAAAACGTCCACTATCAGCTTTATCATTCTCTAGCTGTGATGTCCAGTTGCATGGATCTTAGAAAGCAGTCATAGGGCCTGCTTTAAGTGCTTCACCACACATTCTCATATATATTTACACAAGCCTTGTATTGTCTCTTAGAAAGGCCTGGGATGATATACAGATGAGGCATTAAGTAACTAAGAGGTTAAGAACTTGTCCAAAGTCATGAAGCCAAATCCTGGTGTTAAGATTCAAATTCTAGTATTTTGTATTCCGGAGTTTGCCTTCTGTGATTACTATTAAATGCTCAGTAATTATTGAGGGAGGGCAGAGACTGGAAAAATGACCCTAAATACAAAATAGGTTAGAGTTGCCAGCCAGGGCGCTGAACCACATCCTCACCCCTTGGAGGTTCCCCTGCATCTGCCTCCCTTTCTTTGAGTTGTTGGAGCAGGATGAGTATGGCACTTTAAGAAGGGTTGTGGTCAGGGACATCTGACTGTTTTACAGAGGACCTGGGACTTTAGATTTTGGTTGATGTATGAGGTTTTCTTGTTTTACGCAGATACCCTTGTGATTAAAAGTAATAATGGTCAAGCTTTTTCTATGAGTTGTAGCTTTCCCTGGATGACGGGGAAAAGATGAGCTAGAAACCAAGCCGTCCATGAATCACTTAGCATCCAGAGAGGACATATAAAAGAGGATGGAGGCTCTACTTTTAGGAAATGACCCCTTTATGGCCTCCTAAGTGGATATACAGTGAACTGCGTCTGTTTACTTTTTCTCCTTTCCTTTCAAAGTTCTGTTGAAAACAATAGAAGAAGCATAAAAATATGAAAAGATCCATAACAGGGCTGCAAAATGAGAAAGTTGCTCCAGAGACCCCGGAAGCATTGAGGACGTTGTGGAATAAATAAAGCAGATGGGATCAGATTGATGGCGAAACTCCACAGCAAAGGAAGTAGGAACTTACAACCCAATAGAGACAGAAGTGGGAATAACTAGAAAAATGGATTTTCTTAACAGCATCCTGGATGATTCCCAAGAACTGAAACCATAGGGGGTGGCCACAAAAGTGACTAATGAGAGCGCCTGGCCAGGAATTAATAACCTGAAACAGCTGCTCCAGTTCTCCTCTCAGTCTGGCTCTGAGGGGATAGTGGTCCAGTTTGCTTCTGCAACAAGGCCATTTAGCTTAGTTTTAAATAATCTGGGAGATTTGCCAAGGCAGAATATAGTGGGCGACTGTATAGCAGGAGGGAGAAGTTGTAGCAGGTGCCAGGTATCTTTTGTGTCTCCATCTCCACGGATATGAGGTTTCTGAACCTAAAAGTAAAGGCAGTTCATTACCCATTATTTTCATGTGTGCTAAAGAAATCCTCTGCAGCAACTAATAGTGAGCGTTCTAGCCCCACATTTGTAAATATGAGCCAGCAACCAAGAAGGATCATCAGACATTTGAGAAGAAATCAACAGAATGAGAGGCCACCAAACCAGTCCCATGGAACCACTGGGGAAAAGTTAACACAGGAAAATTCTAATTCATAGTCTCAGATCCAAGAGCAGAGCAACTGATTAAAGAAAAAAAAAAGCATCTAATGGGAAAGGTTGAGCAAAGGAGGAGTTCTTACAAGTTAAGTGTGGGATTATAATGTTAAAAAGCTCTGGTGTGGGCCGGGTATGGTGGCTCACACCTGTAATCCTAGCACTTTGGGAGGCCAAGGCGGGTGGATCACTTGAGGCCAGGAGTTCGAGACCAGCCTGGCCAACATAACAAAACTGTCAGGTATGGTGGCCCATGCCTATGATCCTAGCTATTCAGGAGGCTGAAGCAGGAGGATTGCCTGAACCCAGGAGGTGGAGGTTTCAGTGAGCCGAGATGGCACCTCTTCACTCCAGCGTGGGTGACAGAGCGAGACCCTGTCTCAAAAAAAAAAGTGCTGGTGTGGGGTCAGTAGGTGGGCTGAAGGGAGAAATGGAAACAACCAAGGACTTAAGAAAATTAGTCTTCTGGAAAATTAAGCAGAGGATTTATTCCACAATTCAAAGCAGAACGTTATTAAGATGAGAATTTTGAAGCAGAATTAAGAAATATGAAGGTTGGAACTAAGAGATGGAATATCTGGCTAAGGAGCAGATGGAGAAAAAAAAAAGGCAGCCTAAACAATTCTTTGATTCAAGGATGCCATCAACAGTCAGATGCTTATTTCCAAACAACTTTTCAGCGAGGGAGCCAGAGATCTAATTATTCTTAAGAGCTGGTTTCTCTAAACGCGTACAAATTTTTTTCCCACCCAATGAAATGCCACTTCCTTAGCACCTCTGTCACCCCCAGCCTTCTCATGCTGAATCACTTAACCATTTGTGTTCTGCATGGTATCATTTTAATACAAAGCTGCTTACGCTTTTTTTTTTTTTTTTGGAAACAGGGTCTCACTCTATCGCCTAGGCTAGAGTGCAGTGGCATGATCTCAGCTCACGGCAACCTCCACCCTCAGGGCTCAAGTGATTCTCTTGCTTCAGCCTTCCTAGTAGCTGGGATTACAGGCATGCACCAACACGCCTGGATAATTTTTGTATTCTTAGTAGAGACGGGGTTTCACCATGTTGGTCAGGCTGGTCTCAAACTCCTGACCTCAAGTGATCCACCCGCCTTGGCCTCCCAAACTGCTGGGATTATAGGCATGAACCACTGCACCTGGCCTGCTTACACTTTTTATTTGAAAATAATTTCAAACTTACATGACTATTAAAAGAATAAGAATAATGGGTAGAACCTCTGTATATTTTTTACCCAGATTTACCTGATTTTCCCATATTACTAGCATTTTACCCCTTTATTTTTTCTTTTTACATATGCATGGAAAATATATTTAAAATCATTTTAGGGTATATTGCCTGCATTGTAATTGCACAGTTTTTCATAAAAGTAATCTTGACTTTTTCTTTAGCATCTTTAGGTTGTGATAATATAATTTGGATGCCTGTGTTAGGTTTTGCATTTTTTTACTTGGGGTTCATTTAACAAGCTTTAAAAAAAATGTAATCATGCATCATTGGAAGTTTAACTGTTTTTCTTATAAGTTAGCTGGCAGCTTACCAGTTGTGACCTGCTTGAATGATAGTTCTCTATGACACACGAATGAATCCCTCCAGCCTCTCCTCAACTTCAAATTCTGAGAGATTTGATATTTCTCTGCCTTTAATTATGCTGACTGTCATAGCATATGCAATCTTCTATTACACAACTGTTTATTTCAGTGCTGCATCATAGTGAAACCTTAATGTATAAACATTAAGCCATAATTAAGGATCCAGACTTAAAATTCAACCACAGTTTGTGTGTGTGCCAACAATGACAACCACTGATAAATGCTTAACTTCCTCCTTTTTCTAACAGCTGGAAGATTCTTTTGCTATCAGTTTTAAGATGGTTTTAAGTTTAGAAGGTCTAACATGTAGAAAAAGTATCTTAGGACACTTTTATTGCAGTATGAAGAGAAGGAAGAATACTAGACATACTCTGGTAGAATTTTTGATTTCCAAAAAGAACCCCATAAGACTTAAGAAGGAATAAGGCTGGGACTGAGATATGTATTTCTGATCTGTACCACTGCATGCCATTAATTATAGGTGCTATGTCATTATGTCCTCAGGGAAGGATCTTTGAACATAGAAACTTAAGCCCAGTTTTATTTTTTACTTCATTAATTCATTGCACAGATGTTGTGGGACCTTTTCTGTTGGGTCTCCTGAGAAGCACATGCCAGAGGGAAGCACATGCCAGAGTGGAGCTAGGAGTTAAAGATGTTTACTAGGGGGAATTACTATGAAAAATAAAGAGAGAAAACAGAAGCAGGCATAAGAAGTCTTCAGATGGGAATTGCAGGTCTAGCACCTGTGAAAGGAGAGGGGAAGGAAAGGTCTGAGACTGTGTTACAGCTATGAGGAAGGCTTGGCCAGCCGTTTGCAAAGCTCTGGTAGAGATTGCCCACCAGAAGTCTGCTGGGTAGAAATGCAGAGCCCCGCTACCACTGCTGTGCTCAGTCATTGGCTGGGGACTGCCTGCAAAGTGCATGACTCTGCTTGAAAATTGACGGAGGCAGATCCTCTAGACATCTGTGGCTGGGGGCCCTCAGCTAACTGCTCTCCTGCCCCAAGGCCCTCTTTTAGAAAGACAGCTGAGTAGGAGCATGTGGCTGCAACAGTCACTCATACTTGACATTGCTGGAATGTTAACTCTGCCATTTAGTCTGTGTGTGAACCTCAGCAAGTTAGCTAATTTCTTTTGCCTTGCAAATTTTTGGTAATTGTTTTGAAGAAAATAATAATATCTACATCATGGGTTTTGTTTTGTTTTGTTTGAGACAGGGTCTTCCTCTGTGGCCCAGGCTGGAGTGCAGTGAAACTGTCATAGCTCACTGCAGCCTCAACCCCCTGGGCTTGAGCAATCCTCTCCACTCAGTCCTCCAAGGAGCCAGGACTACATGCTCACACCACCATGCCTGGCTGTTGTCTTTACTTTTTTTTTTTTTAAGAGTTGGGGTCTCACTGTGTTGCCCAGGCTGGTCTCTAACTCCTGGGCTCAAGCAGTCCTCCTGCCTCAGCCTCCCAAATTGCTGGGATTATAGGTATAAGCCACTGAACCCAGCTGTATCACAGGGTTCTGGTGAAGAATGATTGAGTATATTCGCTGCACAATATGATCACTCAGATATTCACCATTATGTTCTTTTTTTGTGAGGATGCAATTATGGTCAAATTGGAAAAGATTTTTATACTTTATGTATTTTACTTTGTTGTGAGAGAAATGGTAGATACACAAATGCCTGAACAGAGTGATTTCAAATAATGAGAAGTGTTACAACAAGGTGAATAGAGTGAAGGCAAAACATTTCTTGACACACAAGAGCTAAAGCATACCACCCAGAATTATTTTCTGCAAAAATGAATGAATGAGTCAATGCATCCAATCAAAGGAAGAGACATTGATGAACCAAGTAACTAACCATGCTTATGACAAAATTGATTTAATTGCTGATGCCATGTGGGATTAAATGTAATTTTAATATGAAGAATTATCAAATGGATGGAGAATTTTGAGATCAGTAGATACTCTCATTTTTGCTAGGAAGAATTATTTTAGAAAATGGCGTTTGATTTGCATTTATCTGAAAACAGAATAAGCTGAGACAGAGTAAAACAGGAGTTGGCAAACTTTTTCTGTAAAAGATCAATTAGTAAATATTTTAGGTTTTACAGACCAGAATGTCTGTTGCCACTACTCAACTCTGCTGTCCTAGCACATCCTCAATATTTGGTAACTCTTGGTCCTATTAAAATTATTGTAGGAGGTATCTTCTGAAAGAGGAAATCCTTTGTACAAGTCTACTTTACTCTGTAAAACTTTCACAAAAACATACAAATAAAAATAAAAAGCAGCCATCAACAATATGTAAACAAATGGGCATGGTTGTTTTCAACAAACCTTTAAGGGCATTGAAATTTGAATTTCATACAAGTTTCATGTGTCATGAGGTATTGTTCTGATTGTTTTTCATGCATTTAAAAATTTAAACACTGTTCTTAGAGGTCGTAGGCTTTAAAGAAAACCAGTGGCTGGCTGGGTTTTTTTGCTTTTGAACTAGAACTTTGAAGAATGTTGGGAGTCACCAGTTTTCATGACTGGGGTAAATGAAGGAAAGCACTGAAAATTTATTTTTGAGGAGTTAACATTCCTGATTTTTGCTTATCACAGGTGGCTCTAAAACTTTAGGATATGTACCAATTGAAGTTAGTGACTCACCTGGCCCAAAATCTAGCCAACCTTCCTTTCTTATCTCTTTTTCTTGTACTTGATAAACAATGTTGTAGCAATAACACATATTATTATACAGGCCAAATCTAACACAGTGTCAATTTACATTAGTACAATTTGTAAAATGGCAAATCAGAAATGTCAAGGTGTGGAAATTTTTATTGTTTTGAGACTGGGTCTTGCTCTATCACCCAGGCTGGAGTGCAGTAGCCAGATCATAGCTCACTATAAACTCAAACTCCTGGGCTCAAGCGATCCTCCTCCTTGGCCTTCCAAAGCACTGGGATTACAGGCATACTAGGGCCTCAAAGAGTGGAAATTTTAAATATGTAAATATATGCCTTGATCTTTCTGTGTGAATACCTAAAGTGCTTCCTCTCCCTGAGTCCTACAACACTGCATCTTTCTGGTATTTCATTTTGTAGATAGACAAAAGAATTCCATAAAGTCCCCTATTATTGGAACCAACGTAAGTATACAGCAATTAGCTTTTACAGACAGTAGTGCAATGAATAATTTTGTTGTATAATTATATAATTATATAAGATGTAATATGTAATATATTTTGTACAAGTGCAAGTATGTCTTTAGGGTAAATTTTCAGAAGAGGAATAAATGGATGAAATAGTGTATATATGTTTATACTTTTACCCTCCATAGTTTTGTTTTGATTTTTTTTGTTTTGTTTGTTTTTAAGTGACCGGGTCTTGCTATGTATATCACCCACGCTGATACTGAACTTCTGGGCTCAAGCAATCCTCCCACCTTCACCTCCTGAGTAGCTGGGACTACGGGAGTTAAGCTACCATGCCCAGCTGATTGTACTGATTTATAGCAAAATATTGAGTGGCTGTGTCCCTCAGAATATAAAATGTGTGATCACATTTTTCCCCCACTGTGAAAAGTTATTTGTGACATCTCGTTTTAATTTGTATTTCCCTCATGACTAAGGTTGTCGTACATCCCTTTATTTGATTGTGATCCATTGGTGTTTATTTTTCCTGCCGATTTTTCTTTCTTCTTTGTTTGGCAAAAGATTTTTAAATACTTTAAGTTCTGAGATACATGTGCAGGACGTGCAGTTTTGTTACATAGGTATACATGTGCCATGGTGGTTTGCCGCACCCATCAACCCGTCATCTACGTTAGGTATTTCTCCTAATGCTCTCCCTCCTCTAGCCCTCCACCCCGTGACAGGCCCCTGTGTGTTATGTTCCCCTCCCTGTGTCCATGTGTTTTCATTGTTCAACTCCCACTTATAAGTGAGAACGTGAGGTATTTGGTTTTCTGTTCCTGTGTTAGTTTGTTGGGAATGATGGTTTCCAGCTTCATCCATGTCCCTGCAAAGGACATGACCTCATCCTTTTTTATGGCTGCATAGTATTCCATGGTGTACATGTGCCACATTTTCTTATCCAGTCTATCATTGATGGGCATTTGGGTTGGTTCCAAGTCTTTGCTGTTGTGAATAGTGCTGCAGTAAACATACGTGTGCATGTGTCTTTATAGTAGAATGATTTATAATTCTTTGGGTATATACCCAGTAATGGGATTGCTGGGTCAAATGATATTTCTGGTTCTAGGTCCTTGAGGAATCGCCATGCTGTCTTCTACAATGGTTGAAGTAATTTACACTCCCTTCAACAGTGTAAAGGCATTCCTATTTCTCCACATCCTCTCCAGCATCTGTTGTTTCCTGACTTTTTTTTTTTTTTTTTAATTTGAGACAGAGTCTCGCTCTGTCACCCAGGCTGGAGTGCAGTGGTGTGATCTCGGCTCACTGCAAGCTCTGCCTCCCGGGTTCACGCCATTCCCCTGCCTCAGCCTCCCGCTTAGCTGGGACTACAGGTGCCCTCCACCACGCCCAGCTAATTTTTTATATTTTTAGTAGAGATGGTGTTTCACTGTGTTAGCCAGGATGGTCTTCATCTCCTGACCTCATGATCCGCCCGCCTCGGCCTCCCAAAGTGCTGGGATTACAGGCGTGAGCCACCGTGCCCGGCCCCTGACTTTTTAATGATCACCATTCTAACTGGTGTGAGATGGTGTCTCATTGTGGTTTTGATTTGCATTTCTCTAATGACCATTGATGATGAGCTTTTTTTCATGTGTTTGTGGGCCGCATCTATTGGGGAGGTTTTTTGTTTCTTAGTTTTTTTTTAGAGAATTCTTTGTATGTTTGGAAAATTAGTCCTTTGCCTTTAATAGGAATTATAAATATTTATTGTTTATCTTTTAACATTGCTTATGGATTTAAAAACAATCAAAAAGAAATTTTTAAATGTGCTACATTTTCAAATTTCCTATTTGCTCTTTTCCTTAGTTCTGGGAAATCCTTAGTTATTATGGCTTGTAAATCTGCTTTTCTTAAACTTCTGTCTCTTTCTGAGGCTCATCTCTGCCTTCATCTTCATAGAGCCTTGAACTCTGTCTTCTCTTCTTTCCTTTTAAGGACACTTGCATTGGATTTAGGGCCTACCCTAACTCAGGATGCTCTCCTCTCTAGAACCTTAACTTAATTACAACCACAAACACTTTTTTTCTAAACAAGGTCACATTCACAGTTTCACATTCACAGGTTCCGGGAGATGCCTTTCAACCCACTTCAGCCATTCAACCTGCTACAATAACCCTATTTGATTGTTTATCTGATTTTTCCCTACAACGGTTGATGCCCCAAATGATAGCTCCAACACATTTGATCTGAATATTTAGTACTCTTGAAATATATTTTTAAATTTCTCTCAAAAGGATAATCATTTTGTGCCTTCTGATATACAAGGTGTGAGTGTTGTCAACAGTTTTCCATGATTCACTCCATTCTGGGACTTGCAATAGCAAGCAACTGAGAACTTCTAAAACTACTTAATTTTTATTTCTTCTGCTCCATAAACTTTTTGATTTTTTAAAAAAATATGTATAGTAAGTCTCACTCCTGTTTTTGTATTCCAGCATAAGCGATATACCAAACTAAAATTTGGTACTGTGTTAAATGGTAGCAATGGACATCAAGGACTTCCTTAATGGTGTTGAAATTCAAGAGGCGAGAGCTCCGAGTAGCGTTCCTAAGCATTGTCTATAGATCATGTGGCGGTAACATCATTAGTATAGAACAGAAATGGGTGTGTATAAGCTTTATGACTTCGCTCAAGTTTTATATTTTTCATTTACTTACCTCCTAGAAAGTTTGAAGTTTCAAAGATGTCAGCAAAAATATTGATTATGAATGGGTTTTAGGTTTATAATAATACATGATATTATGCATTTGCTAGTTCCACAGTCCCCTATTTCAAAATTGAGTATAAAAGCTGTCTGCAGAGTAGATTTATTCATACTGATTCTGTTTTCTTGCACAAAATCCTTAAACACACCAAATAATGTGTAGACTGAATACATTAACTTGAGGTTGTAAACTGTATTTTTAAGGTTACAGTTATAACTTTTTAAGTGTGATGAAATGTCTTCCTTTTTACTTTCCTCAATAAAATCTATCATTTCTTGTACTAAAGCTTTTAGGACTGAGGAAATGACAGTCCTTTGGCCGAAGCATTCTGGAATTGCAGTGAGTGTAATTCAGCCACTACCCTGGCCGTGTTTTATAAGCTACTCATGTTTGGGTTTCATTCTTTACTCAGAAACAGAACACTAATGTCACTGAGCTTGGTCGTTGTGTAGTTTTCATTTCCCTGTTCTTTGGTTTATTTTAAATTCTTAGTGACTGCAAAGTTTGACATCTTTGCTCATTAAAACATGGTAATTAAATATAGAAAATTAAAACTAGCTGGAAAGGATCTCGATAATCACTCTAATTTTTTCTTTGTCTTAAAAATGAAGTTGAAGTCTACCTAGAAAAGTGAAGTGACTGTCACATAAACTGAATCATTTATTCCTTGTGGGGTTGCAGCTAAAACCCTAGACTCTGAATACAGCACCATTGTTATTTGCACTACTTTTAGTGCCTGTGAAGTTTCTAACGTCAGTCACTATATAAACATTTATTGAATATAAATAAATAAATGTGGCTCTTTAATCTCAAAGCATAAATTATTTACTTGTTTTTATTTCTAAGATATACTCAAAATAAACTCAACCTCAAGCTGTACTTAGCAATTAAGATTCTTATATTTATTACCAGGAGGAAAAATACTTAAAAAAATAAAAGTCTTATTTTAGAGATTTCGAAAGATATTGCAGGATTATAAAGAATAAAAGATAAATTGGCCAGGTGTGGTGGCTCACACCTGTAAACCCAGCACTTTGGGAGGCTGAGGTGGGTGGATCATCTGAGGTCAGGAGTTCGAAACCAGCCTGGCCATCATGGTGAAACCCTGTCTCTACTAAAAATACAAAAATTAGCTGGGTATGGTGGTGGGCACTTATACTCCCAGCTACTTGGGAGGCTGAGGCACAAGAATCACTTGAACCCTGGAGGCGTAGATTGTAGTGAATTGAGATCGTGCCACTGTATTCCAACCTGGGCAGCAAGAGCAAGACTACGTCTAAAAAAAAAAAAAACCCAAAACAGAAAAACCCAAAAAGAATAAATTAATAGAAACCTCATCACTAAAATAGCAATCATTTTGATGTTTTCTTCCCAATTATTATTATTTTTGACTATACAGAGTCAGAAATATATTGTCAATCAAGGATATCAGTTTTGATGTTTGCTTTTTAAAAGCTTGTAAGCATTTTTCTCTTCAGGTTTCCTTTGAAAGAATCATTTTTATTGGAGGCATACAATTTTGTTGTTTGGATGTATTATAATTTGTTTAACTCTTCTTATAACTGACCTCTTTGGGAGTTTCCGATTTTTGTCTGTTTTACATCATGCTGACATAAAGTCGCTGGAAATACCTTTTGTCAGTTTGGTGAGTGCCAGCTCAGGATGGATACTGTTTGGGATAGCTAGGGTCATAGGCACTTGATATGCTCTGCCGGGCTGCTTGGGAAATCTTGTTCCGGAAGTGAGCTTTGAGTCCATATGTGAGTCTCAATTCTGTTTTGCCTGTGCTAACTGCTTTTTAAAAACAACAACAACAAATCCTTTGTGGTTTTGATGAGAGGAAATTGTATTTTAATCGGAATGTTTTTGGTCACCATGCTTTCTTCATTCCAATGATTGAAGACTTATCCTTGCTTTAGTAACTAACAAATAGCTTTGTCGGGTGGTGGAGGGACAGAATACAATCCAGTAATATACTTGGATTGTAAGATCTGGACTTCAGAAAACATTTTTTTTAAATTTGTTTATTTCAGTAGATTTTGGGGGAACAGGTGGTGTTTGGTTACATGAATAAGGTCTTTAGTGGTGATTTCTGAGATTTTGGTGCACCCATCACCCGAGCAGTATACACTGCACCCAGTGTGTAGTCTTATCCCTCATCCGCATCCCACCCTTTCCTCGAAGTCCATTGTGTCATTCTTTTTTTTTTTTTTTCCTTCGAGACGGAGTCTCGCTCTGTTGCCCAGGCTGGAGTGCAGTGGCACGATCTCGGCTCACTGCAAGCTCCACCCCCTGGGTTCATGCCATTCTCCTGCGTCAGCCTCCCGAGTAGCTGGGAATATAGGCGCCCACCACTACGCCCGGCTAATTTTTTGTATATTTAGTGGAGACGGGGTTTCACCGTGTTAGCCAGGATGGTCTCGATCTCCTGACCTCATAATCCACCCGCCTCGGCCTCCCAAAGTGCTGGGAACCGTGAGCCACCGCACCCGGCCTCATTGTGTCATTCTTATGCCTTTGCATTCTCGTAGCTTAACTCCCACTTGGGAGTGATAACATACCATGTTTGGTTTTCCATTCTTGAGTTGACACGTCAGAAAACATTGAAATGAGGGAGGATCTGTGTCTTAGAACCAAGGAAACAGAATTTGAAACTTAATGGATACTCATTGAGTATGTCATGGTTTTTCTAATTCCTTCTGCTGTTCGTGAGGTAGATTTTATTCTTCCCATTTTATCAATAATGGAACTCTGTTACTGAGAGGAGGTGTGACTCGCCTAAAGTCAACATAACTTGAAAGGGATAGAGCTGGAGTCGAAACCCAGTTATGCTTCACTTTAGGAATTCCTAAAAGAAAAGGCTCTGATATGTTAATCTGCAGGGATTTTAAAATTTCACTTAGATAAAAGAAAATCAGATGCCAAATGGCTATTTTGTATTAATACCAGGAATCCAAGTTGTTTTTAGACAAAATAATAATACCTAAAATCTTCTGACCCAGAGGTATGCTCCATTTATATTTGTATATACAAAGAAGTGCTGTGTTGCATTGTCTCAAAAAACACTAGCTCACACTGTACCCATTGTGAAGGGTGCCCCTGAAAGTTATGCAATGCTGTGTGTGATGGAGAATTTTCTGCCCCAGATGCCTGTAGTGTGCCTCGTGACCAACATTAGTGTATGTTGAAGAACTTGGCGTTTGGAGTAGGAACTCCTGGGTACAAAACCTGGGTCTGCCATTGGCTAGTGTAATCTTGGGCCCTTTGCTTAACTCTTTTGTGCCTTGGTTTTCTCATTTTCCTTACCTTGATATTCCCACTCCCCAATTCAGATAACTAGCATTTTCACCTCATTCATGGATGCTCATTATTGATATTCAGGCTCCAAAAGCTACATAAAGTTACAAAGCCTAGAAAGAGTGCCAGATAATATGAAGTCTCTTCTCAGGCAAGTCCGACCTTTGGGATAGGCGCAACTATGACTTCTTTGAGTCAGTTTTTGTTTTCAATTTAATTTTGATAAACATTGTCCAAAAGCATGAGATATATTATGATTCAGCTGCCTGTGTTTGTCTGTGAGTGCATGTGAAAAGCATATTTTTACACAAATGGACAGTAGATTTGTATATTGTTAAATTACAAATAATATTCAGTCTTATTGAAATGATATCTAGAAGATACCTTATTTCTGTATAAAGTCAGTATTTTACAAGATCATAGGTTATGCATTTTTCTGCTAAGTTTCCAGTTTAAAAATGTGTATTCAACTTGCATAATTTGATTAATTATATAAATGTACATGCTATGGTATTGTTTATGCTTATGTTGAACTTAGAGCTATTACATATTGACTTTTCTCTCTTAAAGTTTTGATTATGTGTGATAGAAATAATTTAGATGTGACAAGATGCATGAGTAAACTACTTTAAATAGTTGGTTTCTCAGAGAAAGGGGAAGACACTCACTTTTTTTCAGCCATCTCAAACATTCTGGCTAATAAATGATGTCTTAGAATTCCTCATAGGTTTAAACATAATAAGCTAAATTACTTTGATATTGGTAGTGTATATTAGGCAACTTATTATTTGTTTGGTATTTTTTAGGATTCTGAGTAACAATAAGATATCCGAGCTGAAGAATGGCTCATTTTCTGGGTTAAGTCTCCTTGAAAGATTGTGAGTATTCTTTAATTATCATCTCATTATTATTTTGTTTAATGCATTTTCATTGTAAATCTTCATTGTAAATCTGTGACTAAATTCCCAGCTATTCAAAATAAAAATTGAGTTTTTCTAACATTTTTTAATGACAAATTTTAAGAACTTTATTTTAAAAAACAAGTAACTAAATTCTGTAAAGGGCCAGATAGTAAGTAAATTGCGTTTTCACAGCTGGCCACAAGTGACTCACCTCTGCCGTTGAAGTGTGAATGCAGCCTTAGATAATAAGCCAATGAGTATTGCATAAGACAATACCTAGGAGTGATAAATGAATCGACGTGGATGTCTTCCAGTAAATCTTTACTTATACCAGAGGTCATGGACCATACTTTGTTGACTTTAAGTATGCTAGTTTAAAGCATTGATGCTGTGTTGAAATTCTATATCCTGAAATATGTATGCCATGTTAGGCCATTCTTGCATTGCTATAGAGAAATACCTGATACTGGGGTAATTTATAAAGAAAAGAAGTTTAATTGGTTTACGATTCCACAGGCTGTACAGGAAGCATCGAGCTGGCATCTGCTCGGCTTCCAAGGAGGCCTCAGGAAGCTTACAATCATGGTGGAAGGCCAAGCTTGCATGTCACATGGCGAAAACAGAAGCCAGGATGTGATGTCAAGGGGAAAAACACTAGTATAAACTTTGATATTTTATTCAGATGTCTTTGAATGTGATATATTTGTAAATATATATTTTTCTTAGCAATTAGGTCTAGTTTTGCTTATGATGTGTTACAGGTAGCACTCATTTTTGCTTTGGTGAGTTTCAGATAATGGACATTTAATTTACTTGTATTCTGAACGCTGTACCGGGATCACATTTCAAATACCCTGTTAACTCATGCATTTAGGATAAAATTTCACAATACATAAGGGAGCTACACTGTAAGATGTCTCCGTTTCTGTGGAATAACACACTGTCCTCATTTTTCTCAATTCTCTTTGCTCAGCTTCACTTTCTCCACTTCTCTGCGTGGCCTTTTCTTGACTCTTTCACCTTAGAGGCTTCTCCTGTGATTGAACTCGCGCAGGACTTCATTACTTAGGTTCCTGATGTGTATGTAAATATATATGATCTAGTGTTCTTCATTTCTTTATGCGTGTCTCTGTTCTTTTCAATTAGATCAGATGTCTTTAAGTTAGGTTATATACGTGTGTGTGTGTGTGTGTGTGTATATATATACAGAAACACACAGGAATATTTTTAAATGTTCTTGGCACGGTAGTAGCACTTTATTTCAATATTCCTATCATGTTCCATGTCGTCCATGTGCTTTAGTGTATGCTGATCACACCCTTGGCTTTAGGCCTGCCTAAGCTAAGGGCGGTCCTTCATACACATTCCATGGTCACTGCTGGTTCAGGAATGGACATTTGGGACTATCAGGAAAGCAGACAGGAAGCCTGGGAGGACCTGTCGAAGCAAGACTGCCTTGAATCATTGTGTGAGACAGTACATTCCTATTATGTTTTCTGTTCCCTGCAAAGAAAAGTTGCTGGGTTGACAGATACCATTTGCATATAACACAGTGTCAGGCATTTAGTATGTGCTTAGTTGATAATGAAAGGCATTAGTGTGGTCTTCCCTTTCCAAAAGGAAGGATGGCAGGCACTCGTAGTTTATAAATAGTGTCTGTTGTGTTTAGAAACACATTTTATTTTTGGCACCTAAGATTGATGTGGCTGTTCATGCACACCATATAAAGTATAGACAGCATAGCTAATGTTCTGTGCTGTGGTGTGAATTACTACCCTTTTTGCTTCTATTTCTTAATTTCCCTTGTCTTTGACCTTATTTTCAGCCATTTAAAGCTAACAAATCTCTGTACATGTTAGAAACAAATTAATTAGCCATTTTGGGTGATACCAAGGTGCTGTGATTGTTTTCAGCCAGGGGTATGTTTATTCACGAATCCCAAAATACTTCCTCACTCCTTTGTTGGGACCACAGAGATAAATATACAGATAAGGGACTTTGAAAGACCATTTTATTGGTGGGGACTTCAGTGTGAAAACCGAGTGTTGACCCTGGGACCTGGGCCTCTTGTGTTAGAGAACATCTTTATCTACACTGCCCCTAAGCTCAGCATATCCAAAGTACACACACATCAAGGTCCAGACCGGAGTCCTGGCCTCAGTCTGACAGTGTGTGGCGGGGGCATGCATGCCCAGTTGAGACCTGCCTCCCATGCTGTTTTTGTGGAAGAGCAGCCCACTTTAGAAAGAAAGAAAAAGTGATGAAAGGGCTGGGCTCTTTTTTACCCATTTATACTTATTTTATTTTATTTTAAAGAGGTCTGTTACGTGTCATGAGGCTTTGTTGTACCTATCATTTCATCACTCAGGTATTAAGCCCAGTACCCAAAAGTTATCTGTTCTGCTTCTCTCCCTCCTCCCATCCTCCCCGCTCAAGTAGGCCCCAGCCTCTGTTGTTTCCTTCTTTGTGTTCATAAGTTCTTATCATTTAGCTCCCCCTTATAAGTGGGAACATAAGGTATTTGGTTTTCTGTTCCTGTGTTAGTTTGCTAAGGATAATAAAGGCTGGGCTCTTAGCTGCTCTGCTCTGGCCCTGGGAGGGAGACACTCGGTGCTCCCTGCTCCTCTGGAGGAGCAGACTTTATTCCTTCAGCGCTGACTGTTCCTGTGCGTCTCTCCTATGTCTTCCAAATGAAAGCCTGAGAACATTCTTGGCTCTGGTACTGGGGTGGAAGCCACCCCATCCACCCACTCCTGCTTTCAGCAACCCTCCACCAGCGACTGATAGCAGATGGTGGATAACTACCCTGCCTGCCTCACCTGTCAGGTGGGGCCGCCCTGAGGTGCCTTCTCCACTGGCCTCAGAGTCCCCAGGGACTGAGTCTCAGGTACCTCAGTTGTAACGTCTTCAGCAGCTCACCTTGTTGGACATCATTCTCTTGTCTCACTTCCCACTTTTCTGCTGGTGCATTCTGGGGTCACCCCCTGAGTAAAGCCATTATTTTCACCCTTGTCTGGGAGAATTCCACCTAAGAGACACAACTGGCCAAATAACGTGTTTGCCATTCAGATTTGCCTAGTTAGAGAGTCCTGAAGATGAGAACAGAATAATGATGACTTGAAAATACAGCAGATAGGGTATGGTGTAAAAGATGGTTGGCAGAACAAGGAATTACTCACACCAAGGTCAGAACTTCAAAGCTGTGGCCTTGAAATTATAGGAGCCAAGTCATACAGAATAAAGGTTAGGATTTTGTAGGGTAAGGTGGGGAGAGTGGGCTGAGATAGTAAGAGCTGGCTCCGTTGAACTAATGAACATGACCCATTGTTTGTTTCTGATCTTGCCCCATGTAGGAAGATAGCAGTGTGTGTGTGTGTGCTTTATTTTCATAGGAATATTTAGGTTGATTTTTTTTTTTTTAATTTAGGAGCTTGGATTTGGGGTTTTATTTTTTATGACAAAGTAACTACATCCTGATGGTGTCTTGGAAGCTAGTTTTCTAGTTTTGGTTCACCTTTTTGAACATAGTTTGCTTTATTTTAGAAGTCTATGCAGTAGATAACTGATGCATATGTATTGTATCATATTAATTAAAATCGTAAAAAGATAGTTAGCTTAATATGAAGGTTTGGTGCAAGTATTGCCTCAACAGGTAATGAGTCTTTTCCATGTAGCTGATTTAAATTTATTCAACAAACATTTAAGGTGCGCACACTGTGCTAGGCTTGGGGTTTATGGAACATATGCAGTAATGGGGAGAAACATAGGATATACATAGTAAGCAAATCTCAAGTACTGTGGATAAAGAAAACGTGTAAGAGGATACCAAGTTTGGGAGTGCCAGCACTGTGAATGTCTGCGAGTTTGTGGTGGAATGGGATGAAATTTAGAAAGACTTTGAAGACAGAACCTTGCTCATGCTGGATGAGATGGTTTGGGATGGGGTGGAAGTAGGGAGCAGTGTCAGGTCTCAGGTAATTTAAAGCTCATACTCTGTTAAGAGACCAGTGCCCTACACTAGACCATGGTTATCAAACTTCATGTGCATCAGAATCCCCTGGGGTTTTGTGAAGGCAGAGATTACGGTATCCCGTGCCACACTGAATGTGGGATAGGTTGACTTTTGAGATGGCTGTTAGGCTTCCACATGGAGACATTGAGAACTCAAAGAAGTGGTATGTTTGGGCTAGAGTTACAAATTTGAGTCTAGGGTCTTAAAGCTGTAGGTGGTGATGAGATTGTCTAGGAGAAAGCATAGTGTGGGAAGAAGTGGGTGTGGGTCAAGCACCAGTTGGTCCGATAAATACAGTGAGGATTCATTCATTCAACGAAGTGATTGAGAGTTACTGTGTGTTGGACATTTTTCAAGTGAAGAAGACAAGTAGTGTACACTCTCTGCCTCATGTAACTTAACAGTCTAGTGATTGAGAACATAGACAATAAATGAAACGATTCAGACAAGTAAAGAAGATGATAGATTGTGGTAAGTGCCATGGAGCAAAACCAATTAGGAGGGGGCTCTCTGTGGGTTGAGGGTGTCCTCGGTTTTCAGTAGAGTGTGCAGGGACACCTCCTCCAGGAGGAAAGCACAGAACAGAGGGAGGTGAGGGAGGGAAGTGAGCAGACATCTGCAGGAAGAGTACATAGGCCCTTCTGTCACATCAACCAAGGGGTCTTTTTTTTTTCCCCAGGTAATTGATGTTTTGGATCCTTGATCTTATAGGTCTCATGCTGTTAGTCTGCTAAACTTGCATAATAATAGTCCCTGTTGGCCTACTTGCTAAAAAACATTATTATTAGAAGATGGAATTATCTAAAATTTATACTTCCTATAAATTTTCCTCTTGGTTTTTTGATAGATACCTTTTTTTAGATTGTTTTTAGCACTGAGAGTTTTATATCCATCATCCATGTGTTCACTAGTCTATAGCCTTCCTTCCTTCCTTCCTTCTTCCATCTCTATCTTTTTTTTTTTTTTTTTGAGACAGAGTCTTAATCTGTTGCCCAGGCTGGAGTGTGGTGGCATGATCTTGGCTTCCTGCAACTTCCACCTCCCAAGTTCAAGCGATTCTCCTGTCTCAGCCACCCAAGCAGCTGGGATTACAGGTGTGTGCCACCACACCCAGCTAATTTTTGTATTTTGGGTAGAGATGGGGTTTCACCACGTTGGCCAGGCTGGTCTCAAACTCCTGACCTCAAGTGATCTGTCCGCCTCAGCCTCCCAAAGTGCTGGGATTACAGATGTGTGAACCACCGCACCGAGTCCCATCTCTGTCTTCGTTTTATGGAATTGACATTCTTGTATTGTGCTATATATTTTGTTACCAGTATTTAGTGACATACCTCCCCCATATTCTCTTCACTGCTGACACTACAGTTGCCTACTGGTCAGTGTGTTTGACTTTCCAATGTTAATCCTACCCCTAGGCCGCTAAGGTAATTCAGCATCTCTTCCAGCTATTGACAGAGTCTGTCCTAGTCAATAAGAGATGAGGAGCAGAGCAGCCTGCTGTGGGGTTTGGAGAAAGATTTCCTAGCTTTTAAGGAGAGGTACGAGAAGAAAGTCTGTTCCTTTTTATGACTTTGTGGTTGGAGGTGATTTCTGAACCTGGGATACCATAGGCTCAGCCTGAAGGCACAGTTACATTCTGAGGATGGTGGATCTGAGAGATGCGTGGAACCAACCACAAAGGCCTGACTTCTTGATTTCCTGTAATGCCAGATAATTACTTTTGTGATTGTTCAAGCCATTTTGAGTTGAGGGTTCTGATACTTGTAGTTAAAGGCATCTTACCTGGTATACTTCATGTTCTTTCCTATAGGAGGTAGTTCTTTTACCAAGAACTTAAAATATTCCTTTAGTTCTATTTAAGCAATTCTTGTGCTTTTTTCATTTATGCTTTAATGATCCAATGTATTCAGATTTAGCCATACATCCTGAAGTCAGACTCCTGTTTACTAGGGAAGCTGTGGGTTGGGGGGGGGAAAGGGGATGTTAAATGAGAGAATCTGACTATAAATATCTTTTGGCAATGCTTGATTAATATGGCTATTATTAAATGTTATATAATATGTCAAGAATTTTTTATTAAAGAAAACGTACATCTTTAAATCATATTACAGTGCTCAGTTATTCATGAGAGGTATTTTGTAGAAACGTGCAGTTCATCATTGACTCCAAATTGATGTACTGCTTTAGCTAACTAACTCAGTTCCTGTTGTAGATGCTGTTTAAAATCTGAAAAGGGAAACATGTGTTTTAAAATAATGGAACTGACATTATATATTTCTATTTACAGAGCCTTTTAGCTTATGCAAAACAAGTCAAAAACATACAGGTTGAATTTTTTCATAAAATAATCTTATCTTGTTGAAATGAGGGTCAGTTGGGGAGTTGCAGGGAGGGAGATAGGAACTAATAAGTCAGTCCTGATGATTAACTGTACCTCCTGGGACTTAAAATGCTGGGGATCAAACATTTGATTATGAAGAATTTTAAACATATGGAAGAATTGAAAGGACAATGCCATAATCTTTCATATTACCAATTTACTTACCCAGTTCAACAATTCGGTAATTATTAAGAATATGCCATCATTTTTTCTTCTATATTGGAATATGCTTACATATGTTTGGTGAATTATTCGAAGGTCAACTACAGACGTCATGACTGTCTACTTTTATGGAGAAATGGAAATGATTAGTAATGAGATACCGCATTCTCCACGTTATCTGGCTTTATGAACAGCCTTGTAATTTTGTAGCCAACCATAACTTACTAAAAATATTTTTATAGAAAGGTTAATGTAATTCTGTCTCCTAGCCTTGGTGTGTTCTTTCGTCCATGAATATATCCATCCACACACTCTATATTGTGTGTCACCCCCTCGCTGAGTGGAGCAGAGCCTGCTTTTGTGGATCCTGTGGTCTCTCAGTGAGGACAATTGAAGTAACTGAGGTGCACTTGGTACAGCGTGATAAGAGATGCCACAGGACAGGGCGCAGAGTGCTGTTGTTCACAGGTTTTTTTTTTTTTGAGACGGAGTCTTGATCTGTCGCCAAGCTGGAGTGCAGTGGTGTGATCTCAGCACTGCAGCCTCTGCCTCCTGGGTTCAAGCCTCAGCCTCCTGAGTAGCTGGGACTACAGGCGTGCTCCATCACGCCTGGCTAATTTTTGTATTTTTAGTAGAGATGGGGTTTCACCATGTTGGCCAGGCTGGTCTCGAACTCCTGATCTCAGGTGATCCACCTGCCTCGGCCTCCCAAAGTGCTGGGATTATAGGCGTGAGCCAATGTGCCCAGCATTCACAGGTATTTTTCTGGAGGAAGGAATGGAGTTTCACCCAAGGCCTCAAGGATACGTGGGTGAAGAGGGATGGAGGTGAAGTTGTGAGTTGGAGATTGAGATGCGTTCAGGACAGGGAATCCCAAGTGCAGAGGTCTAGAGGTGAGAGGAAATACCCTTTCTAGAAACATCTTGCAGTATGACTGGTATAAATGAAGAGAGACAGGGTGAATGTTAAGGGAATGTGTTGAGCAGATGGGAAGTGGGAGTTGGTGAAGGAAAGGTGGGCAAGGCTGGGACCACAGGTATCCTTGGAAGTTACCTTAACGCACCTGAACTTCCTTCTGAGGGACTGTGGATCTTTTTGTGGTTTAAATCAGAGCAAAGTCTTGATCAGGTCTGTGTTTAAAAAGATCACTTCAAATGGAGAATCGGACACAGGTGAGAACTTGTGTGGTTTACAACCTGGGCTAGGGTGATGATGATGACCAGGACAGAGAGGCAGTGACTTTGAGGCCTAATTGGAAGGGTGGGGGTTACCACATAAAATAACTTAGTTTTTCAAACATGTGGAGAAGTTGAAAGAAAGTTATCTCCAGCAACTCAACTTGATCATGGCCAACTTTTCAGTGTGTTTGGTTTACCTGTTTTCCTATTATTTTAGCTATAAATTTACTTGGTTCCTTTAGTAAATCTCCACTGTGTCAGTCAGAAAGATACACTTAAATCCTGGCCACTTATTAAAATCAACAACTTGGCCGAATTTCTTAATCTTTCTGTGCATGAGTTTCCTCATCTGCAACAATGACACTGCCTCCTAGGGTGATTATAAGGTCTTAATGGTCTGATAAGTGATAGACACCAACTCACTATATTTACTGGTTTGTGCATCCAAACAGCCCAGAGTTAGAGGTGGATTTCAGGCTTGGCTGGATCCAGGGGCTCACCATTTTTCTCGTTTCCCATCTGTTGGCTTCTTCAGATTGTAGCAACAGGGCCATTAGCAGCTCCAGACTCAGATCTTGACCTCTTATCAAACCAGTGGGAATGTCTATGCTCATCCCTCCCTCTCCCACAAGTCCTAGGTTTAGTTAGACCAAAGTCGTATAATTGCTAAGACCAGAGTATTTGAAAAATCTGCACAAGGTTGATCAGGTGTCATGCCTGAAGGGATGGTGTTGAAAATTTGGGGGTACTACCTATACCATATGGAGAAGTAGAGGTGTTTCCACCTTAAAGCAATGGAGAAGGCTGCTCCCCCAACCAAAAGAAAATTAAACATTAAATAATTGATAGCAATAATTATAGTGTTATTAAATTTTGGAATCCTTGATAGTTGCAAACCTTTCCCACCTTCATTCATTGTAGAAGTTTGGAATTTTTGAATGGCTTCTGGTCTACACCTTTCGCTATTTGTCCTCAGAATGGAGTGGGCAGAGTTTCCTTAGGTCTCTGCTTGGCCTGGGTACCGGCTGGTTCACATTACCAGGCTGATTTCCCCAGAAGCAGGTCCCCAGGTGAGCTTTCAGTGTAGTGATTTGGTTGGGAGGTTTGCCCAACAGCCCTCATATTTGGTACTGGACCATGAGAAGCAAGGGCAGCCGTTAGGGCAGTGTCTTCCCAGGCAGCTCCTGAGGCAGGCAGCTGATACTGGGGACTGCTGGGAGCCAGCAAGGAGCACACTCAGACCCCCCAGCCCCCTGGGATATCCTGTTTTCCTTCCAGGTGAGGACTCTTCCTATGGCCATTCATGCCCTTTACCTCTGACCTTCATGGGTTGACTCTCAGGAGGTGCCCAAGAGAAAGCTGCATGGGGAAGAGTTGCAGGTAGAGGGACTGCAGGCGTGAGCGCTGCCATGCTGTCAGTGTCTACTGCAGCAGGTGCCTGGAGATAAGGGATGCTGGGGCCATGGCATTCACAGCAAGGAACTTATCCTCTGCATAATATTCCTCTTTCTGTTGAAATTGCTACACCAGGGACCGTCTTTTTACTCCAAGTTAAGAGGAGAACTTAAAAACTGGTTGGAAGAGAGAAGGATGGGATTTGTGAGTTTACCTGACTACTAAGACCTTTTCTGACCATTTAAATCTATTTCGTGAAGCTTCCTGACTTTTTCAGATCTTTTCAGATACTTTATTTAGAAAATGTCTTAGAGGCCAGGGTGCAAAACCCCAAAAAGTTAGGGTAGTTGCCAGCATTGACAAAGCAGTTTTCTTCTTGTGGAATATGAAGTTTTCAGAATTCTGATTAATGAAATACCTATCCAGTGATGGTAATCAGAGCATAGATTTTATACTGGTGTTTAATAATCATTTTGTTTTTTAAAATATTGTGAAGTATTGGGGGTGGTGGTTGCAGGGAGTTTGGTTTTATTTAGAAAAACCTGGCTCTGATTGTGGGGAGGTGGTAGAATTGCAGTCCCAACCTTAGCTACTGAGGAGTGCCTGTGTGTTAAAATGAGGATTAGATGCAAGAAAGACCATAGAATTTGCTGGAGGTCACAGTGATCCCAGGATTCACAGGTTGCATTTCCAGAGCAACGTTCTTGAGAATTTCTAGTCCAGTCTCTATCACCAGGTGTTAAACAGCACACATAGCTTGGAAGCCACAGTGCCACTGACACATCAAAAATGCTGGGCTTACGGTAAATGAATGACAACCACTGCTGCTGAGCAAAGGGCCAACCTCCTCAGGATGCTTTTGTGAAATTTCTGGGGAATCCAACTAGTAACCAACTTTGATGTTGTAACTTTTGCTATATTGCTAGAATGAGCCTGAGAGAAAACTCACAGGTTATGAGGCATGCCATGTATAGCAGTTCACTTTCATTAGCTGGTGGGACAGTAACGTTGAATGTGCCTGTGATTGGATGGAAGAAAACACGTGAATCTGTGCTCATTGCAGCCAGACTTCCTTGGAGCATAGGTAGAGAAGGGATGCCCGCTGCTTTCTGATTTGGAGAGGATGGAGAAGGCAAACTGAGGATTTTCCTCTAAATAATTTAGACTGCCTGGGCACGGGTGAGCATGGCCATGACGGAGCAATTGTTATTAAAGAGCCTAGCACAGTGTTGTGCTGACAGGTGGCGCCAGTGGTCCAGGGTCTACTTCCAGGAAGGTCTTGTACATTTCAAGTAAGTAAGGGACTAAGGAACCCTGGAGGTACTGGTTACTTTGGCTTGTACTGAGCATTTCTCTACATGTCTGTTTTGTTTCACCAATGTCATGTGCATCCTTAAATGAAGAATAGTGTTGGAAGCTTACACGTGGCTGTATAAAGAATGGGCAAGGTTGCCACTGTTATGTAAGGATGTCAGAAGAAAAACTGAAAAGAGTTTCAGTTCTCCATATGGCTTCAGCTTCCCTGGGAGATGAGCAGAGGCCACTCTGGCTTCAGTAGACAAGGTTGTAGGTGAGTCTTGACAAACAGACCCAGCTGAGGGTGTCCCATAAAGCGGAAGTGTGGGCCAGCCACTGGCAAGAGTGTGGTCTAGGGAAGGGGACTGTATTTAGACTGTCAGCTCTCCACAGAGGTCTAGCCAAACACTTGTATAGGCAACTGGCGAGTCCCCAGCTGAGCCCAGCGATCAGGAGGGGAGCTGTAGCCATAGTGTGTCTGCAAAACCAGAGGAGTAGAGGGATGTGGCTGAGACATTCACTGCTGCCTCCCACCCCCAAGTGGTAGTGCTCTTGCATGGACGTGCCAGCATACTTGAGAAGAATAGGATAAATGGTGATTGCTATCAAATACCACATGGTAGGAAGCTTGTGCATCTTTGCTTTGAGCTATATATTGTGTTTTATCACACATTTATTTTATATCCTCACCTCATAGAAAACCTAACCGTAGGCTGAGTGCAGTGGCTCACGCCTGTAATCCCAGCACTTTGAAAGACTGAGGCAGGCAGATTGCTTGAGGTCAGGAGTTTGAGATCAGCCTGGCCAACATGGCAAAACCCTGTCTCTACTAAAAATACAAAAAATTAGCCGGGTATGGTGACAGGCGCCTGTAACCCTCTCTACTCAGGAGGCTGAGGCACGAGAATTGCTTGAGCCTGGGAGGTGGAGGTTGCAGTGAGTCAGGATCACGCCACTGCGCTCCAGCCTGGGTGACAGAGCAAGACTCCGTCTCAAATGACAACAACAACAACAACAACAACAACAACAACAAAACGCCAAAAACCTAAATATAGAAGGCCAGGGAAGGGAAAATATATGAACAACCAAAAGACATGAATTTTAGAGTGTATATTTTTGAAGATGGTTTTTTAAAATTCAACTGAATGATGTTTGTCACAATTGTAATTAGATTTACTTTGATATTCAAAGTATGGCATACTAAGGAAGAAATTATAGAAATAATGTATATGATTGTAGTTCAGTGATAATTGTGAAGTTGAATAATATTAGGTCACATATTTCTTTTATGACGTATATTTTTATTATTTTATTGACCAAACCAAAAGGCTTTGGAGCCAGATTTGTCAAATTTGCATTCTGACTCTCCCTTTTACTACTGGGTTGATCTTGGCTTAACCCTTTTGGCTTCAGTTTCCTCCTCTTATTATTATACTTTTGTTTTTTTTTGTATAGCAGGTAAGTGTATTGTGCCTGAATACTTGTTGCAGTGTTGATATGTGAATAACTTTTATTTTATTTTTAACAGGGACCTCCGAAACAATCTTATTAGTAGTATAGATCCAGGTGCCTTCTGGGGACTGTCATCTCTAAAAAGATTGTAAGTGTTTGAATTGCTTGCTTACAAGTTTGAATTGTTGCTTATATAAATAGCTGTCAACTTACTTTAACATGATGAAAAATGGACATTTAATAATTTTTTGAGCTTTACCTGGCCAGGTCCCTGATACAGAAAGAGGCTGGGCGCAGTGGCTCACGCCTGTATTCCCAGCACTTTGGGAGGCTGAGGCGGGTGGATCACCTGAGGTCAGGAATTCAAGACCAGCCTGGCCAAGATGGTGAAACCCCGTCTCTACTAAAAATATGAAAATGAGCTGGCATGGTGGTGTGTGCCTGTAGTCCCAGCTACCTGGGAGGCTGAGGCAGGAGAATCACTGGAACCTGGGAGTGGGAGACTACAATGAGCTGAGATTGTGCCACTGCAAGACAGAGCGAGACTCTGTCTCAATAAAACAAAAAGAAAGAAAAACAGAGTATTTTATATAAGTAGCTGAGAAGGTGGTTGATTTGCACAGTGGTTTGATTTGTTTGGTGGTGGATGGCTGTGTTACTCTTATGCTACTAAAATCATTACCATGTCGGCTTTGCCGGTGGACATAATCTGTAGACGATTTTCAAATTATGAATCCATTCAAACTGTGTCTGTTGTAAATGCCATATAAACAGAGGTACCTTTTAAGTAATGATTTAAAGTCTTGCCATTTTCATGTGTATTATATATTACAATTTTAAAACCTAAGGACCAGTCTTTATTGCTTCTGAAGCTAAACAACTCCCCTATCTCCTATACGAAGCTCCTTTCACAGTTGCTGTCTGAGCAGGCCCACATTTGAGAAGCGGCTCTACACAAAAGCCATGAGGACTGTCTCTCCATCCTTTATGCTTTCTGAAAGCGTTTACTGAGCACTTGCCACTTACCATGCCCTGACTTCTTCGGAAGATCTTGCAGACCCTTGGGGTGGGGAGGATAGATAATGTAGGGGAAGAAAAATAATTTTCCCTCTACCCTTCTAATTTCTCAGCTTGGACCTCTAACAAAAGACAGATTAACAAGAGAAAAACAAGTTTGTTGAGAAAACTCAGGAAAAGAGTAATTCTCAAAAGAGGTGGCTTAGAACTCTGGCTTATGTAGCATTTCAACAAGGAGCAATACATTTTTAGAGAAGTGACAAGACAAAGGAAAAGGACCTTGAGTCTCTTAAGGGAAAGCAAATTGTGGGAAGGCAAATATATTGGAGACTAATGGTAGATAAAGTCCAGTTAGTAATGTTTGTTATGTAGATTCCTTTGGTGCCTTGTCTAGGCTGATAAGGGTCCAAAGCCCTCTCCTGGGAGGAATTTTGTCCTTTCTGGTGGAGAGGGGAGGAGGGACACCTTTGTAAATTTATGTCCTGCTTTTAGTCAGATAGGGTAGAGCAGAGAGCTTTTCTTGTATCTATCTGCTTTTCAATTGCCTGTAGCTGGAAATAATCCTTATGCCAACATGACATGTTTTGGGTGGCATGTTCTGCTACCCTTCAGTCGTTAGTGAAAATACGTCTGAACACACACACAGGCGCTGTAACCGGTTAAATCATAAACAGAACCTGCTAGGGAAAGGACAGAGCACCTGCAATGGGAACAGCCTGCCATGAGAGCCACTGACTTGTTTAGATTTGAACTTTCTCCCAAGGAATGAATATGTATTAAAAAGGCCTTCCAAACAGGGTGGGCGCAGGTGTGCAAGAATGTATCTCTTAGGACAATAGTTTAGTTTTTTGATCAGAGCAGAAAGTAGAAAGAGGGAAAAGAATATTGGGAGATCAGGCTGGTCAGGGACTGGGATTTTGAAGACCTGCTATATTAAAAATGTTTAATCTGTTCTTTTGACAGTGCGGGGCTACCAGAACTTTTTTATTATGGAATTGACGTGATCAGATTTGTATTTCAGAATATTCCTGATAGCAATAAGGAGAAACCACATAAATGTAGGGAGACCAGGGACAAAAGATCAGGGAGAGAGACCAGATCCATGGTTTTATTTTCCTTATAGTCATCCTTTTGGTGGGCTCTGTGTCTTGTTTTTTGGGGTTCTTATATACTTCTTTAAGTTTTCTTTTTTTTTCCGCCTCCAATGTGTGTGGGTATTTTTTTATGTCTTACTGGTTTTCTGTAGTATTTGCATAATAACACTGGGTATGGCTGCTTTTAGTTTAATTATGCCATGACTTAAATGTTGACATTGACTTTCCATCCTAATACTTTTGACATCGTCTGTCTTATTTAGTCGTTTAAAACCTATTTCTTTATTTTTTTTTTTAACTTTTTAGTTCAGGGGTACAAGTGTAGGTTTGTTGCGTAGGTAAACTTGTGCCATGGGGGTTTGTTGTACAGATTATTTCATCACCCAGGTATTAAGCCTAGTACTCATTAGTTGTTTTTCTTGATCCTCTCCCTCCTTCCACCCTCCTCCCTCCAGAAGGCCCCAGTGTGTGTTGTTCCCTCTATGTATCCATGTGTTCTCATCATTTACCTCCCGCTTATAAGTGAGAACGTGCAATATTTGCAAAACCTATTCCTTTTTATTGTAAAATCCAATTGTAAAAATTGGTCATGCTCTTTTTTGCAAAATATTTTTTTTTTTATTGCTTTTGCAAGTAAAATATCTTTCATCTAAAAACCTATCGTCTGTAGCTTTCCTCCTATTTTTCTCTCTTAGGCAGCCTTAAGGGTCAGAATTCTGTAAGATTAAGAAAGGTAGGAGTTAAAGGATTTTCTCTTTGTCTTTTAAAATTAGTTACAATTTGAATCAGTAGGGAATTTCCTACCATAGTTTTTGCTGGGGGTGAGTGGTGGTCTCCTGTGTTTATCAGTCTGTCTGCGCTCATTAGAAACTCAGGGCCATCTGGAGGAGATCTTGCTACTAATCAGTTTTCTTCTCTTCTGCCCATTCTGCACTTTATTATTTTCTAGTGAAGACTTTTAATGGAACAAGTTAGAAAAGCTGGCTGGTCTGGGGTAGGTGGTAGTGGAGATTGGAGTTCTAGGTAAGGAAGGTAAGCATTATAGGAGGGTAGACATTAGGCATCAGATTGCATGGGACCAAGCCAGGTTTAGAGTTCAGTAAAAGGACTATCAACCAGGTGTAGCAGCGTAATCAAAATAATAAGGTGGTGATCGGCATCAGTTCAGTTCAACAAAAATTCAGGAAGTTCATCCTGTGAGCCCAACTGTGAGCAAGGTTCTGGAGACACACAGGTAAATCAGGAAGCTCTCGAGGAGTTTGCAGTCTAATGGAATTACGAACACCGACCAAGAGTCTGGATGTGGAATTGAAATACATTTACAAAGAGATGAAGCAGTAGCTAGAGTTCAGCTGCTAAGAGTCTTGGAAGTTGTTAGGACTCAGCTATCCAGACACAGGCAGGGGATATGGAGCATGACCATAAACAGGCTGCACCTCCAGACACAGGTCATTAGGGAGTTGAGGGGCAGCAGCAGGTGAGCGTGATTTATAGCAGTGACTCACTTTCTTTGTGCTTCTGTCTGTGCTGGAGTCAGTTTTGCACCCATGCCTAGGAACATGAGTCCTCAAGTAGAAAGCAAAAGTGTAGGGGCTAAGATCTACCCTATCAGAAACTCGGGCTGATGCTGAATGATTTTTATTTCAACCATCCCTCCCAGTGATTCTGATGTGAAAGTATGAGAACTTTTAGAATATTTTTCCCTCCAATCTATATTTTTCCCTCAATGGGAGGGATGTGAAATAATACTGTCAGGTCCTTTTCTTATCCCCTCCCTCTGTGTTCCACACTGTTGTAGTCACAGCTTTTAGGTAATAAAAATATTAATGCTGATTTTATCTCTATGCTGAGATATAGTTTGAAGAAAACCTATTGTTAATAAAAAGCAGTTTCTTCAGTATGTTTTAGATACTGCAGACTATCTTAGATTCTCCATCTAGTTATTTATCTTTCAGTAAATAATCTCTCAAGCACTGCCATCCAAAATGAATTTTAAAAATTCTCATTCAGGAGTATTTAATATAATTACTGATATTGTACCAGGCATTGCCTTAGTAGTCTTTCACTGTGTTACACGTTAAGTAGTCTCTTGTGTTCTTGCTTAGGAAGGTAATTGCCATTTATAATATTCTTCCCACTAGAAGATACATTCTTAATTCCAAACAGATGACTTATAATTAACTTAGGGTACACAGCTTGCAAACTGAAGAAGTCCTGTATGTAAACTCAACGGGATATAAAGATATTTGACAGTAGTGATGTTTGCTAGTTGCTCATAGATACAGACCGTTTTTCTTATGGGTTCTTAAGTCATTAATTTCAATTGTGCATCTCCCTTAACAAGAACACATAAAGTATTTTTGTTATTAAACCATGCCTTTGCCTTTAGTTTATAAATAATTTGATTTAGGAAGTTGAAGTGGCTTTCTGAAGAATATACTATCAGAAGTAGGTGAACCCTAGATCCATCAGTTTCTCTTGTTTTATCAAGGAATTTAAGTTGATTCTCAATCCAAATAAAAACCCATGATCAATATCTAAATACCATTTTAAGTAGGTATAGCTGTAATGAAATTGTTTCCCAGAGAATCAATGGTGATTGCACCACTTAAAGCTCAGAATTGAGACAAGATTATAAATAGAGCCTAGATATGCTTGTTTATGCAACAATTTACAAGAAGATGCCTAATTTTTGTTAACAGTGAAACCCAGAATTAAAAGGAAAATCAACTGGGATTTAAAAGAAAAAGTCCCACGTGATTAAATACTTAGGAGCTACAGAAAAACGAGGACAGATAAAGGCTTGTATTGCTTAAGATTCTTTTATCAAATGTTGCCATAACAGAGGGAAGGCAGAACTATGAAATTATTGAAATTAGGATTACCTAAGGTGCTGTATTAGGCCTCTCCAGGGAGAGAGGACCAGTAGGATGTATGAGAGGGGATTTATTAGGGGGAATTGGCTTACATGATCACAGAGGGAGAGAGGTCCCACAATAGGCTTTCTGTAAGCTGGAGGGCCTATGAATCCTGTAGCATAGCTCAATCAAAGTCTGGAAGCCTTAGAACTGGAGAAGCTGACCTTGCAGTCCCCAGTCCAAGGCCGAAGGCATGAAAGCCCCAGGAAGCCCACTGATGCAAGTTCCAGAGTCCAAAAGACAGAGAACCTGTAGCCTGATGTCCAACAACAGGAGGAGAAGACATCCTGCTGTGGAAGGGGAGAGAGAGAGCAGAGAGAGACAAGCCCTCTCTTTTGCCTGTTTGTCCCAGCAGGGCCCCAGCTGACTGGATGGTGCCCACCCATATTGAGTGCAGGTCCTTCCTGTCTCTGTCCACTGACTCCCGCACCAATCTCCCCTGGAAACGCCCTCACAGACACACCCAAACCAATGCTTCACCAGCCATTGAGGCCTCTCAATCCAGCGAAGTTGACACCTAAAATTAAACCATCTCATTTTAACTGTTGAAATAGTCAAGGAAAAAAAACAAACGAGTTAGGTACCTGATTCAAATATTATGTTCTTAGAATTTCTGGTGAGACTACTACATGACCAAGTACACAGTTTGGAATCCAGTACTTTTAGTTTGAAATGGATGGTGCAGATCGCCTTACTGAAGAGTAACTCGAAGAATGCCTACCTCTCTATGACAGAATAATAGGGACATTGGAGGCAATATGATGAAAATATTTTTGAAAGTTTGACTTAGGGAGCTTATTCTAATTATTCTGTCAGAATTCAAAGTGTGATGAATTATTCCAAGTCTAGCAACTAATAAAACTTAAGATTCATTGTTTTAGGGTTTTCTTGCATAGGGCTAAGTCCACTGAAAACAATGATGCGAGTCATGCCATCCCAGGTGTAAGTTACAGATATTGTCAGTGGTTATCTCCCAACATAAAGTTTTTACTTTTAAACCAGTGCAGGTCTCTGATTAAATGTAAAAATAAAATTGTGTTCATTGTCCTTGATGTCAAGCAAAGTAAATAAAGAGGGATAGAACAAAATATTAACTAAAACTTTTACATAGGTAAAAAGAAAAAGGTTTCATTGAGGAGAAGTAAAAAATATTTAGAAGGTAACATTTAATAGGAAATAGAAATGAGGAGTGATTGCAAAAATAATTGGGCCATATCATAGATATTGTTAAAGTAATTTGGCTAGGAGTCTGAATGATAGATCTGTAAACTAAAAGCTAACACAGTTTTTTTTTTCATTATAGTTGAAACTTCTGAGTATTTAAGGAATGAAGTCAGAAAGTGGTATTTTCAGATGTTTCCGAGGAAATGAAAGTTCCATCATTGTAATATTTTGCCCTTTTATCCATTATCTGTCATTTACTGGCTGAGTTTGGGCTCAGTTCTCCAACAGCCCCAGCATAATTAACTGTGTAGGTCATCTAAGGAATTGTATTGCAGGCAGCAAAATAGTTTGAGTCTCATTTTTACTACTCCAGTTTTATCTTGAGTAATTTTGCAAGAGTAAGTGCTTGAAATATAGAGGGCACTATAATTGAGCAGCATTGAGTCTGTGCGTGCCAGCAGTAAGTGAAAGCAAGGATCATTTTCAGCCTCACTGCTATCCTTATCTCATTTGCGTACAGTAAATATCTCAAAGTTGCTAGAATAAAGGTCTTGTGCGATACCTGGGTGCTGTTCTTGAATACTGAATGCATGAGACCTTCTTTAACCAAGAGAACTAATTGAAGACACTTTTCCACCCTTCTCCTTAGGGATCTGACAAACAATCGAATAGGATGTCTGAATGCAGACATATTTCGAGGACTCACCAATCTGGTTCGGCTGTAAGTATATCTTTTCTTTCCCATTAAAAGATAAGGAAGCATTTGAGCCAGTATCTAAATATGTATGAAACTTATGTGTTTAATTATAAGTAGCAACTGTAGGGGTTTTAGAAGCCATAGGGGACAAGGAGCTCACAATTTAATCATGGGGATGTAATCTCCTCAGAATATAATGCTACCTTACCACACCACACACGGACACATGTGCATGTACACCACACACACACACCACATAACACAGTGTAGTACCTGCAACAGAGAGCACGTTCATGCTGAGCAGTATGATCAAAAGCTTTGCTAGTCTGGGAAAATTTCTAGGAAATAGTAAAATGTGAGCTGATGGCCCAGAAGATTTGCAGAGATCTGGATAGTGAGAAAGGAAAAGAAGCCAAACTAATGATACATGAAGGTGGGAATGAGAACAAGGCCATTTGTCAAGGAGAAGGCTGGTGGCCTTGGAGGAAAATAAACATTTGAACTGTGCCTCTGACCATGTGATCTGGGGTGAATTGTCTGACTTTTCTGAACTTTTCTGTTTTTCGTCTACAAAGTAGGATTAATAGTAGCTCAAAGTTATAATGATTATTTAAAATTTAAGTTATCTATATCTGTTTATTATAATTTATATAGAATATAAATGTAGAAGAACTTTGTATAAGCCATCAAGTATGTTTATATCTTTTTTAAAAAAATAAAGACGTTTTAAGCTAGGAACAGTGGCTCATGCCTGTAATCCTAGCACTTAGCGAGGCCGAGGCAGACAGATCAGTTGAGGTCACGAGTTTGAGACCAGCCTGGCCAACATGGTAAAACCCCATCTCTACTAAAAATACAAAAATTAGGTGGGCGTGGTGGCACATGCCTGTAGTCCCAGCTACTCGGGAGGCTGAGTCACGAGAATTGCTTGAACCCAGGAGGCAGATGTTGCAGAGGTTGCAGTGAGCCAAGATTGCGCCACTGCACTCTAGCTGTGGGTGACAGAGCAAGACTCTGTCTCAAAAAAATAAAAAAAAAAAAAGTAATAAAGAAGTTTCGTTTGGGAGTAATTAGACATAAGGCTGATTACTTATAATACAGCTTTATTTTGAAATGTATGAAAAGCAGATAGGGGCTTAGAACTGACTAAACAATAGGAAGCCACTGAAAGACATTTATGTTGGAAAATGGCATGAAATCATGTTTTAGAGACAAGTAGTCTGGGAATAGGGTTCCGCATGAAATGCTAGATGTGGAGTGGAAGGTCAGTGTTAAGGGTTGTCTACTTGTGGTTCTTTCTCCCTGTAGCTTTTTAGAATGTTTCTTGTATTTCAAGTTACCTTTGAAAAACCAATTAGGGGCTTAAATGAAGAGATTCTTTCATCTATACAGTAAGGGAAGAGATTTCAAATCAATTATTAGAGTAGAACAGAATGTTCGTGCTGCATAGGAAATTTGTAGCTGTTTTCAGTGTGTCCTTTTGTTTTCAGGGAAAGGTATATGGCCTGATTTTTGTTTTTAAATAAAAGACTGATTTGGTGTGCAGCTTTACTCATGACTTAAGTTAGTTAAATTAACTGCTTCTTAACTCCTTTGTAACTGCCCTGCAAACATTTCTATCTCAGTGCTTTTTAAAATCTCTTCTTGAGCTTTTTGTATTTTTTCTTTTTCTTTTTTTTTTTTTTGAGATGGAGTCTCGCTCTGTCGCCCAGGCTGGAGTGCAGTGGCACAATCTCGGCTCACTGCAACCTCCACCTCCCAGGTTCACGCCATTCTCTGCCTCAGCCTTGCGAGTAGCTGGGATTACAGGTGCCCACCACCACGCCCGGCTAATTTTTTTTTGTATTTTTAGTAGAGATGGGGTTTTGCCATCTTGGCCAGGCTGGTCTTAGACTCCTGACCTCGTGATCCACTCAACCCAGATTCCCAAAGTGCTGGGATTACAGGCGTGAGCCACCACGCCTGGCTGTATTTTTACTTTAGAGGACTGCGTTAGAATTGACAAAACCATACATCTGTGAAGTAGGCTTTTGTTATGTTTTTGGACAGCTATGACTGAAGTAATGAAAAACAAAATAGTAAACTGGAGCCTACTATTTTGTTGATTTTAGTTTTAGATTGATTTCTAGCTTTGGCCTAGGGATTTGACACATCAGCAAATGTTCTTTAGGCAAAAGAGCTGGGTGAGACAGAGCTTCTGTTAGGGCAGGCTGCTATTTTCTTAGTATTTCCTTTGCCTTCTTCGTCAAGAACTAAAATGTTTGGTAGGTTTAGAACTTGGGTTGTCTCTTACATTTTTACCAGTTATCTTATACCTGTTATGAGAATGTATACATCATGGAACACAATGAACATCATCCAAGTAAAACATGAAAACATAAAAATAATATTGCCAAGCTTCCCACTTTGAGATTTGATTGAGATGATCTTATAGTTCATGTAATAATAGATTATAGTGGCCTTTAAATTTGATTTATTTGTATTTGTATATAGATTTCTGGGGTACAGGTGCAGTTTTGTTACAGGCATAGATTGCATGGTGGTCAAGTCAGGGCTTTTAGGTATCCATCACCTGAATCATGTACATTATACCCATTAATCTCATCATCCACCCTCTTCCTACCCCCTCATGCATGTGATTTTCCACTGTCTATCATTCCTATTGTGGATTTTCTAAATGGAACAGTCTGTGGCATATATAGCAGTATACCTGGCCTACATCTTTTAAATACCTTTTAAAGACAACGTGGCAATTAAGGAAACTTCTTACCATTCAACATTGTGTTGCAGTGACATTGCTTATCGTAATTTGGGTTGGCACAGGTCTAGAGCTGTGGATCAGGAAACTTTAAATGTTTTGCATGGGCTGCTACTGTCCCCAGATTTTTGAGCTCTTGAGCCAGGCCATATGCCAGTTGTGAAGGATGATAACAGCTCATATTTCAGATATGGAGAATAGCATTTTCTCAGTCCAATGAGTAGAAAAGAGAATATGATTAGGAATGGAGCATGTAATACATTTCTTAGATTAGGAATCAGAGATCTTCCTCTTACTGTTTCCCACCTGAAAGAGAAGGTATACAAAAAGAAGGAATTCTAGAGTGGATCACTGTTGTAGCCATTTCCTCTGGTAACTCTTCAAATGGGGACCTCAAACTTCCTTGGCTAAGGGATGATGAGACCTTGGCGGACAGCCTAGGCATTCTCAGCCAGATTTCTCATCATTTTTGATTAAGTCTTGGCTTTGGAAATTTAAGAATTTTTTTTTTTTTTTTTAAAACAACCCTTGCTTTAAGTGTGTCAGAGGCCTTAGTAGACATGGGTGGAGTGGGGGTGTAAAGTTGATTAATTCTATATATTGATCTCTGCCTTTGCTGATGGAGAAGTTCTCTTGAACTGTCTCAGAGAAGTATAGTCCTACTTGCAAAGGTTCTCACTCTGTCCCACTGTAACAGTGGACATAACTGGCAGACCAAACAGGGAGCCAGTAATGGACTTCTGTGAAGCCTGTGTCCTTCACTTAGGAAGTTAATTTGCAGAGAAATGTCAGGAGATCTGCAGACCAAAATCTGTCAGGAGATCTACAGATCAAAATTTTTTCAAATTGTTCTTTATGATCAATCTAATACCTGTATTTTTTCCTCAAGAGTTATACCTTTAATATTTCCCTATCAGAAATATATGTATTTATAAGAACTTCCCTTTACAATTTCCTTTATGTGAAAACATGTGTATGTATTTGTATATAAATACATACATACAACTTATATATACATGTTTGTATAAAGAACTTCCTTTATACAAAAAAGGTGGTTGTTACTGAGTAATAAAATCATATGAAGGAAAAATTAGATTTCCTTTCATCATTTCAGTCACATCATCCTGAGATAACTTGTATTAATGATCTGGTGTATATATATATATATATTTTTTTTTTTTTCTGTTATATCCAGAAATGCATAGACACACATACAGAGCTTTAAAAATGCTCTGTACCTGGCAACTCAGTTTAAAAATAATTTACCAACATATTAACATGTTTTTAATAGAGTACATGTTGATTTAGTTCATGCTTGTCAGTGGCTACAGAATATTCTAGTTATAGAACAGATTGTAACTTAGTCATTCCTCTGTAGATGGAGATTGCATTTAATTGCATTTCCCCTTCCTTTACCAAATCTGCCCTGATAAAGGCTTCTGTATAATAGATGATGTATCATATACACATGCAACTCTTAGGAATTCAAATGTTATCTATTTAGCATAAAATAAGTAAATAAAGTCAAATTAAGTGAGAGTAAGAAACAACAATGGCTGGGCACAGTGGCTCACGCCTGTAATCCCAGCACTTTGGAGGCTGAGGCGAGCGGATCACTTGAGGTCAGGAGTTCGAGACCAGCCTGGCTAACATGATGAAACCTCGTCCCTACTAAAAATACAAAAATTAGCCAGGCCTGGTGGCATGTACCTGTAATCCCAGCTACTCCGGAGGCTGAGGCATGAGAATCACTTGAACCTGGGAGGCAGAGGTTGCAGTGAGCCACTGCACTCCATCCACTGCTCTCCAGCCTGGGCAACAGAGTGAGACTTGTCTCAAAAAAAAAAAAAAAAAAAAAAAAAAAAAGAAGCATAAAGGATGGGGGTGGGCGGGTAACTTACCTGTTGCTCCATTCTATGAGCTTATTGTGATACAGGAGCAGTGACTTTGTTCTTGTCATTCTCAACTCCCTCTTAGTTTTATTTATTTATGTATTTATTTAGTGAGCATCTCAGAGCTAGACTGCGATTGTAATGTTGTAAAATATGTGTCATTGCTTATGTCCCCCCAAATCCAAGCTAATTACTTCACTTGTGTTCAGCCATACAAATGGCAATCTGTTCCAACACTCAAGGAAAAATTGGTTTGCGTTGGGATTTACTGAGAAGATGGCATGTCCTTCTCTAATGTGATCCCTTCCTTTGCGATTTCCAAGGGAAATATCTAATAATATGCATATTAGAACCTAGTGGTTGCTGTAAGATGCAATTCTTTTTTTTTTTTTGAGACAGAGTTTCACTCTGTTACCCAGGCTGGAGTGCAGTGGTACCATCTTGGTTCACTGTCACCTCCGCTTAGCCTTAGGCTTAAGGTGTCACCACCTTAGCCTCTCAAGTAGCAGGGACTATAGGCACACACCATCACACCTGGCTAATTTTTGTATTTTTAGTAGAGACGGGGTTTCACCATGTTGGCCAGGCTGGTCTCAAACTTCTGACCACAGGCAATCTGCCCGCCTTGGCCTCCCAAAGTGCTGGATTACAAGTGTGGGCCACTGCACCTGGCCCAGTTCTTTGAAGTCCTACATTTGTAGGATAGATATTTATTTCTAACTTACTGTTATGGAATCTTGCAAACATTTAAAGAAAATCGGAGACAATTGTACATATAAGGAATGTGTGTGTACCCATTGCCCTGTCTTAGCACTTCAGTTTTACCTACCATGTCTTGTCTTGTAGCATTCATTATTTTAAACATATTTCAGTAATCATATAATTAAAATGGGATAGCTTCATAACATACACAGTTGTTGATTGTAATTGCATCTAAGTTACTTTCTTAAAAAAAAAATTTTTTTTTTTTGAGACGGGGTCTCACTCTGTTGCTCAGGTTGGAGTGCAGTGCTGCAGTCCCGGCTCACTGCAGCCTCTGCCTTCCGGGTTCAAGTCATTCTCGTGTCTCAGCTTCCTGAGTAGCTGGGATGACAAGCACACGCCACCACACCCAGCTAATTTTGTAGTTTTAGTAGAGACGGGGTTTCACCATTTTGACCAGGCTGGTCTCAAACTCCCGACCTCAGGTGATCCACCCACCTCAGCCCTCCCAAATTGCTGAGATTATAGGCGTGAGCCACTGCACCCGGCCAAAATGATTTTTATCTTTTTTATTTTCTTAAAATGTTATTGTGATGTATACTGCCATGGGCACACCTTTCTCAAAATTCACATTTGGTATCTGCTCTGATAGGCCAAAAAAAAAAAAAAAAAGACATCCCTTTCCTCCTTTCAATTTGCAAATACTCTTTTCTGTTTAAGTTCCTAGGTACTTATTCTGTGAGAATCACTGAATCCAGCCTTTTTCTTACAAAAAAATTATAAAATATAAAAACCAATCCAGTGTTGTTCTTGCTGAAGGTCATTGGAGGTTAATTTGTAAAGTGTTGGCCATTGTGTGATATCAGGTCTTCCCATCCAGAAATATGTTGCTACAGGTGTCCCAAGAACAGCTGACCTCTTCCTGATCAGTTCTCTTCTCCAACTCCACTTGGAAATGCATCTGCCCGATGGTCACTCTCTCTCACATGTGAAGAATTCAGCCCAGATTCCAGAGGAGAAGTTGCAAGACTAAGTTGCAGGACTCCGGATTTCTATCCCATCCTCTGCCGTGTTCCACCCCCACCTCATTTCTAGAACTTTAGGTCTAAATTCTGCCTGTTCTTGATACCATAACAGGCATAGAACAGATCTTGTGGAGGTTGAGCATATGCGATTTTTCCAGAGCGCTCAGTCTCATTTTAGCATTAGAAGTCCCCTGAAGTTGAGGTGTACATCCTGAGCAATGGGCAATTATTGAGCACCATTTATATTCCAACATGTTACTGGCTGTACACGGAAGTGCATACACACACAGGCCCTCCTCCCCCCAGCTCTAGAGCTCATCGTCCGGTATGAAAGAAATACTTCGGTCAAATCGTTTTGGGTGTAACAAACCACTCACATTGTAGAATAGGGGTTTCTGAGTTCCATTCATTCAAAACGCTGCGAGACTCAGGTTATGTATTGAAGCCTGCTAACACGGGATAGACTAGAGAACTGATGTGCCCAAGAGCAACGTGGAATTATATCCCCAGTCTCTCATTTTAAGCCCTGAACTCATCCCGCTCCCCTCATATTTTCAGTCATGTTTAGTACGCTACTGCTGCTGATCATTGAGGCCATCCTTTTCCTTTTGTTATTTTTTAAAGTTTTAATTATTTATTTTCTATTTGTTTTTACATTTTTATTTGCTGCTTTCTTAAATTAGATGCGAGTGAACCCTTAGAGTAATTCTAGTGGGAATTCAGTTAGGGTACCTTTTAGGTTCACCTGATATTTGACAGAAAAATTCTTATCTAGCTTTAATATGCTTTTAATAATTGTATTTACTACTTTGTGTAAGGTGAAGCATAATTTTCTTCTTCACCCTTGGAGGAAGTGTTTTCTAATCGCTCCCTCTTTATAAGCACTGAAACTTTCATGACTTCTTTACAACATTATTTAATGACTGTAGGATGCTTTAGAAAATATGAAATAGGATAAAATGATAGATAATTGTATTTTTAAAAGTGAAATTGTTTTCTGTCTTTCAGAAACCTTTCGGGGAATTTGTTTTCTTCATTATCTCAAGGAACTTTTGATTATCTTGCCTCATTACGGTCTTTGTAAGTAAGAATTTTTTTCTCTCTTTTTTTTTTGATTTTCATGTCTTTTTGAAAATTAAAAACATTTATTATGTGGTTTCAGAGACTTTGTTAGGACAATCTTGTCAAGGTAGAGTCTCACTTGAGAGCTTGCATTCACATTGAAAAACATACAGTAACCCTGAATAATGTGGTTTAGACTAGGACAACTGTTTTCTCCTTAGGATACCATATTACTCTAATCTATATTTAGAGTAAGTAAACTGGTAATTGTTTCTTTTTGACTTTTTTTTCAAATCATAAAATGTTGCCTTGTTTGACTAATTAAATTTCCAAAGTATAAAATAACCCTTCCTATGAAGAATTTGTAAGAATATTTTATACTTTAGGAATTTAATTTTATCCTGTAAACCCACCCCCCACTTAAAATCAAATTTACAGCTTATTACTGATGTTTCTAGGGATATTCATTTAGAATGCCTACTTTATGAAATCAGTTTAAGTTCTGATTTACAGTTTCTTGTAGCTTTAGAATTGGTTGATTTTTTTTCCCCCCAGTTTTGTTAACTGAGAGATTGCATAGAAGTTATTTTGAAAGTAACTATTTTCAGATAAACCTTAACATATCTCAGACTATAAATTATCCTAAGCTTATTGGAATTACAGTTAAATATAATGTTGTTCAGGTTTTCATTGTGAGTAATTTATGGGATTGAGTGTCTTTCTTCCAGGGAAAGAGTTTTTCTCTCCTGATTCCTCTCTTCCCTGTACTCTGACTTCTCCTCTCATCTCTGTTCCTTTCCTGCACCTGTCATTTAAATCTCATTTAGGAGTCTTCCTTGGGATGTAGCTAATAGCTATTAGGAGCCCCAACCAGCTCCTCACCATCATAGCAGGCATGTGTGTGTACTTCTGGAGTCACTTTGGCTCACACTCCATACTCCATCTTGTTTCTCTTTTTGGCACCCTTACCATTCTTATCCAGAAGACTACCTTTGAGCAGAAACATCTCCTTTTGGCATATTTAGTGGGCTCAGGTCAACCATTTCTGCAAAGATTAGGAAATAAAAAAGACAAAAGCTAGTCTGGCTTTTGAGACCCTGGGTAGCAGGAACATGGGAAGTATTTTCATCCCCCAAATGGGGGAAATTGCCAGTGTTTTTACCTGGTAGTGTTAGGAACTTAACATAAAGTGGTGCTTAGGAATTAGGAGTCTGTCACGTCCTCCTTCTGGTATTATTTAAATTTATTTTCTGTGCTGTATTACATCAGATCCCTTTTCTTTTTTCCTTATTCTTTTTTGCCAAAACTACTGAGGTGAACCCTGAGCCAACACTCTAGCTGTGTTAGAAGCACACACACTTAACATTATTGCACTTTGTTGATTTATTTTTATAGAACATGTTGCATTCTATTTTAGTTATGTTTACATTTTGATTCTTCTATTATATGATACCCTCCATGTTGGCATGAACAGGGTCCTGCATTCATTGTTATTAGCTGGACTTAGCAAATGTGTGGCACATGAATAGTCAGCGCTTAGTAATTATAGTATTTAAGAGATTTTGTGCTTATATCTCAGCTTTGTTTATCGTTTCTTCTTCTTGCACCCAAGTGCCAAATTATAAAGCTTTTTGCCTCATATAAAGACATTTCTTTACTATCTTTTATATCAAAGCTGAGGTATTCTTATTTGTATGCTTTTGATTTGTTGGGTCTTTATCTCTTACATTTGTAAATATCTATAGTGTCACTTGGCACATAGCAGGAAGGGGTCAGAAACAGTCCCTACCGTAGGGAAGTTTGCTGTCTAGTTAGACATACAGAATATAGCCATAAAACAATCTGTATTGCTTTAGGTTGCTGTTTGATTGCCAGAATCAGCAGAGTTGGTAGGCATTTAGGCCAAGAATGTGGCAATGATGGTGGAAAATTGGGGATGGCTTCAAGATTCAGTATTAATGCCACACACTGCATGATAAATGGGTAGAAGCTCGATAGACAAAAAGGAATGGGATTTGGTATTCCAGAACTCTGGTGTTCAGTGGCTTGTTGCATAGAAGAGGGATATCTGCCAAAGAGTCTTTGTTTGCCTACAAAATTTCATCCAAAGCAGAAACCCGGGATCAGCAAGAACAGTGTTGGGGTCCAACACTCTGCAATTCAGCTCCTTGGAGAGAAACTGTAGCTAGTTGATGAAATGTACTTTAGGCATGGTATGGGTGAACAGTATTTTGCTTGCCACCAGAAATGTAACCCAATATAAAACAAAAGTGCTATTTAATTTTATTCACTATAATCTCTAAGTTGTATTTGCATGTTACAGGGAATTCCAGACTGAGTATCTTTTGTGTGACTGTAACATACTGTGGATGCATCGCTGGGTAAAGGAGAAGAACATCACGGTACGGGATACCAGGTGTGTTTATCCTAAGTCACTGCAGGCCCAACCAGTCACAGGCGTGAAGCAGGAGCTGTTGACATGCGGTAAGGGAGAAATCCAAACCGAGAAAGCATTTACCATATTTTGACTTGCTGCCATGTTTTTCTTGACAAATTGTAAGATTCTCTTTATACTTGGACAGAACTAGTATGCAGCCAGTAATCATTATGGATTTGATAATATTTAGTTTATGCCAACGATTAAGCCAGCTAGATTAAATGACCTTTTTTTTTTTCAGTTGTCTTTAAGGTAGCTGTTTTTAGGTTCACATCAGCTTGCTTTATGCAAACCAATTTCAAAGAATAGATTTTCAGATTTTCCATCAGTTGGCAACTCATGAATTTGTCTGTAGTAACACAATCTCAGGATGCCCACATCCTGTGTGTGGGTGGGAATGTGAATGATACAGCCTTTTTGAAGCAACATGTTTCAGTGTTCTTAAAAGACTGATACAGGCAGGGTGTGGTGGCTCACACCTGTAATCCCAGTGGATCACTTGAGGTCAGGAGTTTGAGACTAGCCTGGCCAACATGGTGAAACCCTGTCTCTACTAAAAATACAAAAATTAGCTGAGCATGGTGGCAGGTGACTGTAATCTCAGCTACTTGAGAGGCTGAGGCAGGAGAATTGCTTAAACCCAGGAGGTGGAGGTTTCAGTGAGCGGAGATCGTGCCATTGCACTACAGCCTGGGTGACAAAAGTGAAACTCCATCTCAAAAAAAAAAAATAACTGATACAGTTAGATCTAGTAATTCTGTATCTTATAGTTAATTCTTAGGAAATGATCAGCTTTGTATGTAAATCTTCAGACTCTGTGTATAAGCATATCCTAAATTCTCAAAAATAGGGGATTGGTTTAATTACTTGTGACATATCCATTCAGTGAATGCAGCTATTGAAAATCATGTTTTTGAAGAATATCTGGGGAAATGAGGGAAATAACATATTTGCCACGTGTTAAATGAAAAAGAAACAAAAACAAAAAAAAACAAAAAAGCACACCTACACACACAACCCCATAAAACAAAAACAGTCCTGAAGTGATGGGGGGAGGTCCCAGTTTAGTCTTTGTTTGGAAATAATCTATCATATTTTTTTCCTTTTCTCTTTATTATTATTGTTGTATCACAAGTAAAATATGCTCACTGAATGAAAATTAAGATTTGTGCAAAGAAATAAAAGAAGCAGAGAAACAAAGACCATGTTTATGTTCATGACTGAAAATAGCTAGTGTTAAGACCTTTTTGTATCATCTTCTATGACTTTTTTTATTTTTTAACCAAAATATCGTTACACTCTAATGATATTTTATAACCTTTTTAAAGTTGAATTAATGTAAATGTATTTTCTCATTTAAAATAGATGCATATCAACTCATTGTATAGATGAAGCCATAGTTTAACAACTTCTCTATTACAGCATATTTAGGTCGTTAATAATTTCTTGCTTCATAAATAATGGAAGGACTAATTTCTTTGTATGCATTTTTGCATATTTTCTATTATTCTTTAGGATACAGTACTACTAAAAGTAGAATTGTCATGTTAGAAAAATGGACTACATATTTAGAAGTCTTTTAATGAACTAGTGTCATTTGTGTACATTTTTGTACATATATTTAAAATCTTTTATTTTTCTGACTGAAAGGAAAAAACTGATTAAAAACTGTTTACGGTATATGGGATCTTAAAATACTGTTTTTTTCTGTCTTCTTTAAATGTTCTGATTTTTCTGGAGTGAACATGCATTAGTTTTACAGCCAAAAACTCATGTTGTAATCAAAGGTATTGCAGTCTCCAAAGTGTATTTTAAAGTTGTAAATATCAGTATTTACTTATCACTGATGCCATTTTCTAGAGCACAGCTTGTTCTTTTAGTTCATTTCTGTAATCATCTGATACTCTTAGGATGCCACTGAAGAGGAATAACTCTAAATGTCAGAACTGATTATGAAATTGTTTCTTTTTAATTTTGTTTTAATCTGTTATCACTAAACTCAGTAGCAGCCTGGTTGATACTAGCAGTAGCATGCTGGTTATTGAGGAATATTTGTTGTTCTGTTTTTATTATTTTACCTAGAATTTCTGTAACTTTTAATTATGGTGTTTGGAAATTATATTTGTTTACTGAATCTTTGTTTGATTGTCTCTAGACCCTCCGCTTGAATTGCCGTCTTTCTACATGACTCCATCTCATCGCCAAGTTGTGTTTGAAGGAGACAGCCTTCCTTTCCAGTGCATGGCTTCATATATTGATCAGGACATGCAAGTGCTGTGGTATCAGGATGGGAGAATAGTTGAAACCGATGAATCGCAAGGTATTTTTGTTGAAAAGAACATGATTCACAACTGCTCCTTGATTGCAAGGTAAACTTTTTTTTTTTCTTTGAATGAAGAATTGTGCCTGTATATTTTATTTATCCTTTTGGAGGTGTAATGTTTAGTGGAATTTGAATTAATATTTCATCTTCTTGTATTTAAAAATGCAAACATCTGGCATTTCCTTTTCCTGGTTCTTATTCATCTTCTAAAATTAAATAGCCATCTTTTCATCCAGTTTTTAAAGAAAAGACTTAATTTCAAAGAAACTTTAGAAATTGGAGACTTTTTTAAAGTTTTTGGAGGAAAAATGTAAACTTTTAGTGCTAAACCTAATTTCCAACTATTTCCTGCTGCTAAGCTTACATTTTCTCTTTTAGTAATCACCTGATATTGACTCTAGTCAAAATATTGACTGATACAATATTTTAAGGTACTTATCTTCTCCACCTACTAGTATAAAAGAATATAACATCTGAACTATCAACCTCATGATTGGTGTGAATACCAAAATAATTAAAAGTAAAAATACTTTATAAAGTATAATAGACTAAGAATATATATGATATTATCACTTACCAGATATTTTACTTTGGTAAAATTTTTACCTCTAGACATTGAGTTTTCCACTCCCTTTCTTCTTTCTTTCCACCTACCTAGAACTTGGCTTATATTTTTATTTCAGTAGAGCTGCAGTTTTCAGACTCTCTGCCAGGTCCTCCTAGGGTAACATCACAGCATACTCACAGGGGTGCTATGAAAGATTATTGAAAAACTAAAGGTTCTGAGTTGACATTCAAATCTCAGGGGTTCTCTGAGTTGAGATTCAAGACTTATGCAGTTGGCTATTTTATAATTTTTCTTGAGATTTCATGTCTACTAGAAGCATATTTTCATTGATATCTTCCAACATTTAGAGTGGATGCTTTTAAATCCTTTCCTGCTAATTCCAACATGTGGGCAATCTTGTGGTTATTGCTACTGACTGCTTTTCTTTTAAATATGGTTCATATTTTCTTCTTTTTAAAAAAATATTGTTTATATGTCTGACAGTTTTGGGTTATAGACTGGACATTATGAATGATTTGCTGTGGAGGAGAAGCTGGCTAAGTACAGCCTATGAACCAAATCTGGCCCACTGAGCCCATAAACTAAGAATGTTATTTATATTTTTAAATGGTTACATTTCAGATGGTTACATAATTCCCTACATAATATTCTTAATATTGCTTCGTAGCCAGCAAAGCCTAAAATATGTACTGTCTGGCCATTGAAGAAAAAGTCTGCCGACCTCTGACTCTGGATTCTGTTATATTCGCCTAAAGTGAGCTAACTTTTGTTTGGTCAGGCAATTAGCTTGGCTGAACTAACTCCTAGCTCTGTCCCCTCTGGTAGGCAGAAGCTAAAGTCTTGGTTTCTGCTCTACCTGCAAGTGTAGTTCAGGATCAGTAAGAGATCTTGGTGCATTTTATACATAGAAGTTTGGGCTTCCAGCCTGACTTCTTTCTACCTCTGTCTTCTGATTTTTTAAGCCAATAAGATTGTGAGTTTCTATTTGAGTGAGGCCTACCCTTGGGCAAAAGCCATTAAAAAAAAAATCTAGTTACTTCCCAGTGCCAAAAACCCTTGTTTCTCATATCAACTCCTGTTCAGTTATTGCCTGCTTTTGATCAATCTTCATGTGTTCAAATGATTGTCATTTTATAATTTGTCAGGGGCATATAATTGTTAGCTGTGGGAAGGGTGATTTAATATGAGCTACTCAGTGATTGCTAGAAGCAGAATTCCCTTATTAGGAGATAAGATTAATCGTTGGAAATGATATATTCATTGTTACACTAGTTTTACTGTAGTGATAATTTCACATGCCTATACATATGTCAGAATTCATCACATTGTACACTAAGCAGTTTATTGTATAAACAGACAATAATTGATGTATAATTCAATAGTAAAGTTTTAAAAGTAGAACCATTTTCTATGTAAAAGAGCTTTGATTAATTTAGAACTCTAAATTATTTGACTATAAAATAAGTAGATTTACTGTATAAGTCTATTTCTGCAAGTCATGCTTAAATTTAAATTATGTTTAGCAGTGCAAAAAAAGTTAATTCTAAGGACAGCAAGTTAACCTAACATTTTTTTTGGTAGGGACATGTGACCAACATGAAAATCTTTCATGTGAAGCCTGAGACAGTTCTTTACCTAGATTTTGCCCCAGAATAATAGAAGAAAGAAATATGTGGTTATTGCATTGGTTAATCTGAGATTCCTATTGATTTTTCATTGATCTCCCCATGTCTTTGATTCTTCATCAGTAAGAAACAGTATTTTTCTTAGGAGTTGAAATTGAAGCTACTTCTTTCTTTTTAAATCTCCAAACCTGCTGCCTTGAGGATTCCTGGAAATGTTATTCCAGTGATTGGTTTTAGATATTAAAAGTATTGCTTAAAGTTATCCAGGAAACACTTGCAGATTTGGAGATTGAAGGGGAAAAAAGTAGTAAGAAAACTAGAAACACTCCATTATAGTGTTTGGGATGCTGGACTTTGGACAGTTACTGTGGTACAAAGCAAGTGCTACGTGTAAAAGTCATTGTAGAACAAGAAATGAGCATCATTGTCTGATCCGAATCTGAGGTTAGATTAATTTTAGAGTGTCTAGCAGGCACACATATCTCATTAAGAAGTAGTTGTTATTTAAGAATACAATAAAAATTTTATTTCAAATTTATGTGTGTTACTTTTTTCAAATGGCTACTAAAGTATTTGAATATAGATAGACGTTTTGGGGATTTAATTTAGTAATAGAAACCACCATAGGTATTTTTTTGAGCTGGGGTGGGGCACCATGAAAAAGTTACTATGTCAGTGAAGTAAGACAGTGTTTGGGAACTTCTGGATTAAGGAATGATTTTCATTGACGAAATACACTTCTTCCTAGTTCAGTAAAGCCTTGTAAAGTAGAATGTTGGACAAAGTTAAATTTAATGTCAGACTCTTTTTTGTGTCACTCTATTTTAAAAATATTAATTACAGTATGTTTATTTTTCTAACTTAGTAAAGACAACATTTTCTTTGATGATTCATAATATAAAAGTGTCTTGAGACTTTATTAGAACATTTGCTGTAGCCGTCAATGATTTAGGAGATCGGACAAATGTGTATTTACTTTAAGACATAATTTTGTAAGTTAATTAAAATGATACATACTTTCTGTCTAATTATTTCTTATCATTTGTGTCTACATAACAGCAACGCATACTGGGTCCTGTGGGGGAAATAAAGGTTAATTGAAGGCTCTGACATTTGCTCCTTAATTAATAGGTTTTATATTAGAGAATTATGATTTCATCTTGGAAATTGGATTTACTGACAGCCATTTAGAAACACAGCTGTTTTATGAATTGAAATATACCTTAACACAGAAACCTTTTGTGAAAGTATTAATTGGTAATTTACTAAATCTTTTTAGGGAGGTAACTGGTTTGTTTCTAGTGTAACTCTTTATATTTTACCTTAAACATTTTCTTAATTATGTAAATTCATAATAATCTTCTTTTTTCATGTTTGAATATTTTCTTCAGAATCTGTGAGAAGGGAGATGTGACTTGGAAACTTCTCCAAGTTTTGCTAAAGAATGTACGACGGTGTTTCTGCCTTTGGGCTTGCCATTCCTGTTCTTTTTTTGTGTGTATGAAACAGAGACTTGCTCTGTCACCCAGGCTGGAGTGCAGTGGTGCTCTCTTGGCTCACTGCAACCTCCGCCTCCTGGGTTCAAGCCATCCTCCAGCCTCACTCAGCCTCCCAAGCAGCTGGGATTACAAGTGTGTGCCACAACACCCGGCTAACTTTTTAAAATATTTTTAGTGTAGACAGGGTTTCGCCAGGCTGATCTTGAAGGCCAGGCTGGTCTTGAACTCCTGCCACCCGCCTCTATCTCCCAGAGTGCTGGGATTACTTGCCATTCCTGTTCTGTAAAGTGTTCTGCTCTCCCTATTTCTGCAAGGAGAATTCTCATGCGTCGTATAGCATTGCATTTGATTCATATGTCTCTTATTGCCCTGATTGTGTATTTTAAAGATCTCTTTCCTTTTTTGCCTTGAGATTGAAGGATTTAAAGGAAGGAGTCATTTTTTAAATTCATTTTTATATAGCAAGTCCTTACCCCACAATATGCATTCAAAAATATTTGCTAAATGAATGATTGAGACCCATTATTGTCTCCTTTTTTGCCTAATTATATTTTCTCTCTTTTAAAAATCTTTCTTTATGCAGTGCCCTAACCATTTCTAATATTCAGGCTGGATCTACTGGAAATTGGGGCTGTCATGTCCAGACCAAACGTGGGAATAATACGAGGACTGTGGATATTGTGGTATTAGAGAGTTCTGCACAGTACTGTCCTCCAGAGAGGGTGGTAAACAACAAAGGTGACTTCAGGTCAGTGTTGTGGAAAATACGGGGAAAAGTTTAATTTGTTCCAGATCCTTCTGTCGTCTAAGACACATTATTGGTTTCCTGTCCTGAGTAACAAAATTTGAGAACTGCGCATGTCTGAGAACTACCCTTTAGAATAATGATTTCAGAATCACTTATGGAGATGAACAAAAGGGGTGCTTGAACTTTATCTCAGACCTGTTGATTGAAGAATCTCTGAAAGTAGAGTCATTTTTAACAAATGGTTTTGTTGTGTAAGAGCCATTGCCTTAGGGAAACATTTGAGATATTCTGGTAAAAGAGTACAAAATTCAAACAGGTTAAGTAGGGTATTTTCTGTTTTTTTTTCCCCCCCAATGGCTCTTTTATAGATGAACCTTGGAAGGTTTTATATTGCTAAGGTACTTTTCACTACTGGCAGTTCAGTAGGCATCAGAATTAGAAGAAACACCTATCTAATTTTCTCCCCTTGTTCAGTTCTTCTGGAAATCAAGCAAGAAGGACTTTGGGAAATGAAAGCTGTTGGGTAGCCTGAAACTTGGGGAGCCATGGAATCCCAGGTGGGGTTTGTTGAGCTCTGTTAATCTAAGCAAAGGGAGTTATTTATTTATTTTTTTATTTTAGTAGAAAGTTTAGGATTTGCAAGAGATGACAGCTTTTTACCTTAAACTCTCTTTACTTTCAAAGGTGCTTTAAGACATCTTTAAATATCTTATTTACTTGATCTTATTTATGTTCAGGGATTTAAAAAATGAGTTTATAGTTGATATGAACAAAGGGAAATATGTTATTCTTTGAAGCAGCATAAAGATCATTTATTACCAAGTTTGCATTGTCTCTAATGGGTTCAGTTGTTACCTCCTGTCTCTAACCTCAGTGTTTCAAGGGTGGGAAAACCCTTTGGTGTTAATGTTTTAAATCCAAAGTAAAGATGCAATAATAACATCTTTATCTCAGCTAGTTTGCCATTGCTCTTTTTTAAAAAGTTATTCTTGACATCAATATATGGAAATCAACATTTATTATTGCCAGTGGATAAGTCTTTTATGTAGATTAAGTATTGATCTGTAATATTTATAGTACATGCTTTTAAGTGAAGTATATGATATTTGGTAATTTTGTTATATTCAACATCTTTTATCAAATAATCCTAATATGATATTTACTATTTATGGTAGATTTTCTATATTCTCATAGTTTTGAGTGCTTTACATTTTTAAAAATAGAGCAATTAAATGTTTATAGATCAATGAATTATTTGTCTTTGACACTCCTTAAGATATTATGCAATTAAATTCCCACTGCATTAATAAGATTTAGTTTAGTGTTGCTTGATCTATTTATGTGGTTTTTGTAATGAATTCTGTTTTGGTGTGACTGATACTGTAATTTAGTGGTTCCTGTGATAAACATCCATGGTAACCTGTATTCAGCATGTTGAATTTCATTCTCAGTTTTGGAGACATAGAGTTCAAATAACAAAGGTTTCTCCCAGCCCAGTTTTGATGACCCGTGTCAGGGTTGTATTGACATGACACATCTTCATCTTTGATTTTTTTCTCTGCTGTTGTTATTCTTGATGTACCCGTGTCGTTTAGATTTTCTTGTACTATTTTGTCTTCATCTCTAGATGGCCCAGAACATTGGCAGGCATTACTGCATATCTGCAGTGTACGCGGAACACCCATGGCAGTGGGATATATCCCGGAAACCCACAGGATGAGAGAAAAGCTTGGCGCAGATGTGATAGAGGCGGCTTTTGGGCAGATGATGATTATTCTCGCTGTCAGTATGCAAATGATGTCACTAGAGTTCTTTATATGTTTAATCAGGTAACTAGAAAGTCTTCATGTTTACTTGGGTTGTGGAGAAAACATGGTATTCAAACCAAATACATAAGTTTTTTTTTTTTTTTTTTAATACTAGGCAAAACATAAGGATTTGGTGTTTTTACTTTAGTTGACTTAACTGTCTTCAGGATCAGGTCCATCTTAATCACTAGTCAAGGCCCTCTGTAGAATCCTTCCTTTCCAGTCACCGTCTCCCTTTGTGCCTTTGTTTGAATATCTTTTTTTTAATCTGTATCCACCAGACAGAATCCTAACCATCCTTCGAGTTCACATTGAAAGCCACCTCTTGGATTCCTTTTATAATCACTTTGTTGAAAGCGATTGCTTAGAATACTTGAACTACTCATGTGCTTTTTGTTATCTTTGCTTCTATGCATCTTTTTAAAACTTACCAGACTATAAGCAAGTGGAAGATGGCTTTTGTGTAATGTATTTTCTTTTGCCCCTTAACACCTGGTAAAAATCCTTTTGCAATGTTAGGTGCTAAGTCCGTGTTAGAGTCAGTAGATAAACAAATGTAAAACATTACTGGCAGTGCATGGCAATAAAGATAAGTGCCAAATAAGTAGTTCGTACTCTTGTGCAGTAGGAGCTCCAAGGGAGGTATTGATCATTCCCAGCAGGAATACTCAGGAAAGGCTTTATTAAGCAATTGGAGTTGAGGTATGTGTAGAATTTGGATAGGCAGAGAAGAGATAGATGGTGCAACATGTTAACCTCATGTATTTTTATGTATTATTGTATTTCACTCCAAGCTTGAAAAAATTTCCCTCCAGTGAGTTTCCATTAAAATTCCAGTTTTCTTGGGTTTGTAAAGCATTTTAAGAAGGCCATGATGAGTAAATAATAAAGTTTTTTAATTCATTGCTGTTTTGAAATGCAAAGTTAAAATGTCAGGATTGTGTTGATCATTTTGCTAATGACTGTTTTGTTGATCATTTTTGCCTTTGAAATGTAGATGCCCCTCAATCTTACCAATGCCGTGGCAACAGCTCGACAGTTACTGGCTTACACTGTGGAAGCAGCCAACTTTTCTGACAAAATGGATGTTATATTTGTGGCAGAAATGATTGAAAAATTTGGAAGATTTACCAAGGAGGAAAAATCAAAAGAGGTACTTCTCTAAATTCAGATTTGTAGCATACAGTGTCAACAAATGGTAGTGTGACAGAGTTCAATCTGTGTATTTTAAGGCCTGTTTATGTTTATCGTATTTGAGCTAAAAGCATGCTTTTAAATTTCCAGAATTTTATTGAGATACTTCTGCCTCTTCTCTTACGACCTGTTTGCTACTGGGACCGGGAGAGGTGAACTCTCAGTTCTTGGACGTTAAGTTCCAGAGATATAGCAGAGGTCGCTGGTGAGAAAGCAGTAAAAGCAGTATTCTGCCTCCACGTTGTGGCTTAGGCAGAGCTGCTTAGCTCAGCCTGCTGGATTTCTCTTCTCCACATACCCTTGTGCTCATCTTTTGTAACGGGAGTTTTAGTCACCCAGATCTTGTAGTAAATTCCTTTTAATTGTCCTTGTAATGTCCTAGAGAAATGAGAGGCTGTTTAGGCACTTTTTTGAAATTCAAAATGATTGGACTATACAAGTTTTAAAAATGCAGTGAATTCTAAAAGTGGCGTATTTTAACTTAACGGCACCACATTGAAACCATGATATGCTTGTCCACATGATATCTTTTAGGGGAAAAAAATTGACAAGCACAGTTTACAGAATGAATGAGCAGCAAATTAATGTTTTGAATAATTTTCAAGGGGCAGAATTATTGTGTTCTTAAACTTTACGTTTAAAGCTTCATGAGAACTTTATATGTATAATTTCTTTTGTGATATAATCACTTATAAAGAAATTAATTATAGAGGTAGAGGGAACCTCAAGCAAGTTGTAAACTGAAGCCCACGCTTAGGTTAGGGCACGCCTGGAAAGAGAACCCAAGATCTCTGACTCATCCGTAAGAGTTTTCTGTAGCATCACATTCACCTTCCCATACAATGTGGCCCTGACTTGGAACTCTAAAAGTGCTGTGTACACAACTGTGAGGAAAATACTGGGCTAAACAAAACCTGCATATTTCCTTATGTAGAACTTCTCAGATCCATTAATATTGCTAAAATGTAAATAATAAGCCTTATTCTCCTGAATCATTCTAATATATTTTTATATATCAATTATATATACACACACTTATATATCACATATATTCTATTATATAATATATATTTAGATATATCTAATATGTATATTACATATTTATATATCTAATATAGATATATTGTTATATATAATATATATATATAAGAATTAGTACTTGCAATGTGGTAATAAGTTTTTGAAACTGTGGCCCTAGTGCATTAGGCACTTTACTTGATAGGATGTAATTATTAAAGGAAGGAAAATAGATACATGTATATAAACGGGACTTAGGCAAATAGGCCACCTCACTTGTCAGCGGGATAACATTTCATTTGTTTTCTGAACTTCAGGGGCCATGATTTTTTCTAATAACTGCTCCTGATACTTGATTGTGTCTCCAGGGCACAGCCCACTTTCCTGCAGTGAATTTTCCTTGCACTGGGAGAGGCCGTTTGGGTTCTGGCTCTGTGATTATATTGTGCTCCATTGTTGCTTAAGATGACAGGTTAGCTGCCCACAGGATTAGCAGTCATTTCCGGGAGTGGGATGTTTCTAGTTACTAGAATAATTGTAATGACATTTGGAATCTGGACATGGAAGAACATTCGCCATCGAAGAATACATGTTTATGATGTGAACCTGTTTTGCTCACCTCCCAACTTGAGCAACGTGGTGTCCAGAGGTGTATGTTGAACTGTTTGCCAGCCTGTGGAAGAATGGTCGGCTGCGTTGACGGGTTCTTAGGTGGAAGCATTGTACTGAACTGGAAGTAGACATGGTTTCATTAGTTATTAATTAACCATGGGCTTATTCTTCATTTTTCAAATGGGGATACTATTTTCTCTGTATAATTTGAAAAGTGTATGTGCACAAATACAGGCGAACAGTTTTGCAAAATAGTTGCAAAGCTTGGATATCATTTTATTAGGTTATGAAATATAACATTTTTATGACCTCAGAAGCTAAGAAGGAAGTCCTTTTAAATAATCACGAGTGCATCAGTTAGTTCTGTAAAAATTTAGTGTGAAGAAGATTGCTGTCACTTTTACTGGTTAACATAGGACGGAAAAGTTATGTTATCTTCGGAAGCAAGTGATGGCAACTTACTGTCAGCACGAGAAACAGGAAAATATTCAGGATTGAATAATTGAGATATAAATGTGATAATATTGTGTGTGATGCAGTGACTGACATACAGTTCTTTGGCAATTTGAACCACAGGCCATAGCTTTCACCATTTATTAGTGTAGTGAAAAAAACTAGGAGGCTTAAGGGCTTCATTTTAAGTTAATTACCACAGCATAAAATTATGCCAAGTTATCCTAAAATGCACCTAGCTTAGATAGAGAAATAATTAATTAAATTGATTTTTGTATTATGTCTGAAAGTTATTCTTTTATGAGTGATTTCATAACAAAAGTATTGTGGGGGAATTGCTTTTTAATCTGTGATTGAGCCTGGCCAACACAAGCTGGCACTTTGTTGTCTCAGGATAGGCATTAAAAGCTCTCAAACTGCCAGATCTAAGTGATATATTTAGTGGATCCTTTTAAAAACAGTTAAAGGTTGTCTTGTCAGGCAACAGAAGTGTCTGTTATGTATTTACTAAAGTGATTTTTCTTATGAAAACAATAGGCGTATTTTATAAGATGGGAAAGTTAAATATAAAGATTAGATCTGATGATGCTTTCTGGCACCCTTATTGTCTCTTATTTTAAAATATGTGAGTGCGATATGCACCTTACACTAGTTTATATATAGATTTTTACAAATATATGGCTTTTTCATTGATTTTAAAGTGTCATCGCTTCTGTATTGACAATTATGATTATTTTGTATTCTTTTTTTTTTCTTGATCTTACTTGCCAGACTTTTCTGTATTATTAAGCTTTTCTAGGACTTTGTTCGTAGAACTTCACCACACATCAGAATCACTTGCTGGATTTGTTATACGCAGTGATTGCTGCCTGAGTTCCCCCTCCCTGCCATTCCCAGTTGCCATTTCAGCAGGTCTGAAATGGGTTCAGAGAATTTGAATTTCTAGTCAGTTTCAGGTGATGTTTCAGGCAGCATGACTTTGACACTGGCTTTGAGAACCCCTGTAACAGCTCCATTTTCTATTGTTGCTTTAATTTTTTTTTAGGTGGGGGGTTTTAACTTTTTGAGAACTTTTTCTTGGAAAATTCAAAAGGATAGGAGAATATTATCATTAATACCTATGCTGTACCTCTGTTTGGCTTCAACAGTTTTCAATACAGCAAGCCCTCACTTAAGGTCATCTATAGGTCCTTGGAAACTGCAACTTTAACTGAAATGATATATAATGAAACCAAATTGACCATATGCTAATTGATGTAAGTAAGACTTATAAAATCCCTAGAGATCATTTCTGGTCACAAAAATGTCACCAAACTTCCAAATAAAGACCCCAAACATTTCTAATATTAAACATTGAAATAAGTATGAGCCATACACATATTTAAGAAAGATTAATAAAAACAAGACAATTATTTACCCATTGTGTTAGTTTTCACTCTGCTAAAAATGACATACCCGAGAGTGGGTAATTTACAAAGGAAAGAGGTTTAATTGACTCACAGTTCAGCACATCTGGGGAGGCCTCACAATCATGGCAGAAGGCAAAGGAGGAGCAAAGTCATGTCTTACATGGCAGCAGGCAAAGAGAGAATGAGAGCCAAGTGAAAAGGGAAACCCCTTATAAAACCCCTTATAAAACCATCAGATCTTGTGAGACTTATTCACACAACAGCGGAGCAGTCAAATCTTAAAGCTCCAAAATGATCTCCTTTGACTCCATGTCTCACATCCAGGTCACACTGATGCAAGAGGTGGGTTCCCATGGTCTTGGGCAGCTCTGCCCTTGTGGCTTTGCAGGGTACAGCTCCCTCCCGGGTGCTTTCACAGGCTGGCATTGAGTGTCTGTGGCTTTTCCAGGCACACAGTGCAAGCCGTTGGTGGATCTATCATTCTGGGGTCTGGAGGACGGTGGCCTTTTTTTCACAGCTCCACTAGTTGGTGCCCCAGTAGGGACTCTGTGTGGGCGCTCTGACCCCACATTTCCCTTCTGCACTCCCCTAGCTGAGGTTCTCCATGAGAGCCCTACCCCTGCAGCAAACTTCTGCCTGACAATTCAGGAATTTCCATACATCCTCTGAAATCTAGGCAGAGGTTTCCAAACCTCAGTTCTTGACTTCTGTGCACCCACAATCTCAACACCACGTGGAAGCTGCCAAGGCTTGGGGCTTGCCCCCTGTGAAGCAGCAGCCCAAGCTGTACCTTGGCCCCTTTTAGTCATGGCTGGAGCAGCTGGGAGACAGCTGCTAGATACCAAGTCCCTAGACTGCACACAGCACATGGACCCTGGGCCCAGCCTATGAAACCATGTTTTCCTCCGATGCCTCCAGGCCTGTGATGGGAGGGGCTGCGGTGAAGACCTCTGACATGCCCTGGAGACATTTCACCATTGTCTTTGGGATTAACATTCAGCTCCTTGTTACTTATGCAAATTTCTGCAGCCCGCTGGAATTTCTCCACAGAAAATGGCATTTTTTTTTTTCTATCACATTGTCAAGGTGCAAATTTTCCAAACTTCTATGCTCTGCTTTTCTTATAAAATGGAATGCCTTTTATGGCACTCAAGTCACCTCTTGAATGCTTTGCTGCTTAGAAATTTCTTCTGTCAGATACCCTATATCATCTCTCTCAAGTTCAAAGTTCCACAAATCTCTAGAGCAGGGGCAGAATGCTGCCAGTCTCTTTGCTGAGATGAAACAAGAGTCACCTTTGCTCTAGTTCCCAACAAGTTCCTCATCTCCATCCCAGACCACCTCAGCCTGGACCTACAAGCCTCTAGGAAGTTCCAAAGTTTCCCACATTTTCCTGTCTTCTTCTGAGCCCTCAGACTGTTCCAACCCCTACTTGTTACCCAGTTCCAAAGTTGCTTCCACATTTTTGGGTATCTTTTCAGCATCGCCTCACTCTATTGGTACCAATTTACTGTATTAGTCCATTTTCACGCTACTAATAAAGACATACCTGAGACTGGGAAGAAAAAGTGGTTTAATGGACTTACAGTTCCACATGGCTGGAGAGGCCTCACAATCATGGCAGAGGCCATGGAGGAGCAAGTCATGCCTTACGTGGATGGTGGCAGGCAAAGAGAGAGCACTTGTGCAGGGAAGATTCTCTTTATAATACCATCAGATATCATGAGACTTACTATCACAAAAACAGCATGACAAAGACCTGCCCCCATGATTCAATTATCTCCCACTGGGTCCCTCTCACAACACGTGGGAATTGTGGGAGTTACAATTCAAGATGAGATTTTGGTGGGGACACAGCCAAACCATATCAATAAGTGTTGGTTGGTTGGGAGCATTAATGAGAAAGGTCTAATGTGTCCTTAACTGTGATATTTGCTTGCTTCTGCCGAGTGCCAGTGTAGGGGGACTCATTTTAAAATTAATTTTTAGCTTGAGGTTTTTAAGAACACGAAAGTAGTATAAAGGACCTGTTTGAAGGTCAACTTGTGTTTCCAAATTGTCAGAGAATAATTTTTTTTTTTTTTAACCTCCTTCTACCTCTTGCCCAGGTCAAAACAGGCACGTTTCCTGGCTCTCCTTCCATGAAGCTGAGTGATTGCTGGCTAGGCCTGATGCTGGAGGTGGTGTCCTTTGAGTTTCTAGCTTTGTAACAGGGGGTCTTTTCCTGGTACCTTGTGTTGGCATGGCCTAGGCCCTGTGTGGAAGTCAAAACATACCTCGTGGTCATCAGAGTTCAACCTCCGAGCTCTTTGGATTTCTGCTGTTCTTTGGTGACTGGGTTTTGGAGGAGGCTCTGTTTTCCTACTTCTCAGTGATGCATTAACAAAGATAACTGTTTTCCTTTCAGCATTTTTTCACTTTCTGCTGGAGAGTTCTCCAGAGTACTCAGTGCTCTGTACTTCTAGAAAAGGAAGTGCACATACGTGTTTGTAACCTCATTTATTTCAGTAACACCTTAGGGTAGAATCAGTATTTCGGCATGTTTTATCTTTTAATATATGAGATATTTACAGATTAGCACAATTACAACTAAATTTATTGTTCAGTTTTTTTTAAAGTTTTGAATGTGTGGACTTTATGAGGATCAAGCATGAGACCTGATGGTAGACACATCATCTCTCCTGAAGAATTATGATTAGTACATGATCTGAGAACTCCTGCCATGCCTTATGTGCAATAATCTTCTTGACCTCTTTTCCCCTTCCACCCATTTCTTCAGTTCCTCCACTGTTACCCTCATCCTCATCATTCTCTTTACTCCTATACCTCAGTAAAATCAGAGCTTTAACCTTTGCCATAACCCTGATGATGATTGCAGTCAGACCCTTGTTGAATAGCAAATGCTTACCTAAGCAACCTGCTGAGAAGTCTGCAGAGGTATCCTGTGGCACGTAAGGCCAGATGTGAGTTAAGAGTGACAAATACACTTTTAAAACTTGACTTTCAGAATGCAACAGTTCCATCATTAATCAGTGTAATAACATACCTTGAAATAGGTATGATCTCAATAGTGTACTAAATTTGGAACCAGGAGAACATCGTGAAGACTACTTGAGCTTAATAGGATCAGCTGCTGCAATGATGATGATGTAGGTTCCTCTATTTGTCATCTCCAAAACCATTGCTCCACCTATGCATGTGTCTGTTAATTCTTGCTTTTCTGGTTGTTAGAATGAACAAAAGTATTCTTTTGCTACTCGATGATTGAAAATGTAAATATGGAACGGCCTAGATCATTTGGCCTTTCTCAAAAACTCCATGAGTTGCTTAATTTATATTTTTACTGGGTATGTGAAGATATTTGTCTTCTGCTTTTTTTTTTTTCTTATTTTACCATGGAATAAGATGTTCTGAGCACTTGTAGAGTTCTTGGTCCCATTTTACAAATGAGTAAACTGAGTCTCACACAGGCTGATTTGCTCAGGGACATCTAAACTTGTGACAGACTTCAGATCTCAACCTAGGAGTATTTAACTCCAAGGCACATAGATATTATGTCTTCAGTGTTAAAGACTATACATTAAATATCATCAAGTTTAGTTTATGTATTATCTTGTATATTAATATGATAACATCAGAAATTTATTAAATTAGCAGATATTTTTGACCTAATTTTGATAAAACTTCCAAGCCATTTGTATATTAAGAACTTGAAATATCCTGCCTCTTACAACATTTGACATTGAGCACTTTCATTGCCATTAATGTGTTGCATTTGTTTCTTCCCCATTTTATCTTCGGTAAAGTCCATTCACTTATGCTTTCGGTTGGTCCTCCCACTTTAGTGTGACAGGTGCAAGAGCAGGTGGAGGAGTCCTTCTGACCCTTTTGTGGCTGGAGTGGCGTTCAGGGAATGAGGCCAAGGAGAAATCTGATGCGTTCTCCTTACACTGGTTGCAGTTTTTAAATGAGCTTTGTGTGTCAAATTTCAGGAATACTTTTTTTAATCCAGTGTAATTTTTCATGCATTTTTACCCCTTTTGTGTCACTTTTTGCCACTGTGACGTATTCAGAGCTACTTCTGTAACCAAGCTACAGAAGCATATAACATTTTCTGATTATCTGCTCTAGGGAATATTTTGGCAACAAATCCCTTTCCTCCATTCTTAGCCATTTGGAGTGAAATAATGAGAAAAATAGCTTGTTCTCAACTAAAGCAATTACTGTTGTTAGTCCTGTACCTTCTTAGACATATTTGTTGTTTTTTTTTATAATTATTAACACAAGTTAATTTCTTTACTGGCATTATCTAGCAGGGCATAGCAGTCGTTCTTTGATCATGTAATAATGATGAATTTTTCAAGAAAGATGACGTGCCCGTCAGATCTCGTCAGGTCCCTATAAAATTCCTACATTTAAAAGTTCAAAGAAGTATTAAACAATAAGTTTAGTTGTAACTTTGCTAATCTGTAAACACTGCCTATATTTCAGTGGTGCCTTACAATAAAATCAATATTTTTGTGTATTTTAAAGTTTTGCATCCAGTGGGAATTCCATTAATATTTTTGTTAGCCATAAAGCATACTTCACCATGTTATCTCTTTTACCTCTTTTATTTTTGTGTAAAATCTTCAAATAACAGTAAGTCAGAATAATAGACAAAATCTTAACTAAGTTATTCCAACTACTGTGAATTCCCATTAAGACTTTGGATTTACTAGTTTAGCATCTGTATAAACGGCTGATTGACAGATTCAGTAACTGACATAGCAAGAGTCAATACCCTTCTTTATAACTCCAGAAGTAAGGGCTTCTAGTAGAATGACATTCACCCCCATACCTGTTTGTTAGTAGGAACATGAACTAGGATGCTAATGTTCCAATGAATCATAAAAAAATGAACCAACTGAGGATTCTGCAGAGCTTGATTACAGGCTCTTCTTAATTATTTGTTATTTGATCTTGTTAATATCTTCGGTTTGGGGGGAAGTACCCCTTGAGAATGTGTTAGTTCATTAAAATAGGGTGTTTGGATTAAATTTCATTACTCTGTATCCTATATTTCTCTGCATATTTCCCTCGTAGCAGTTACGACAATCTAAATCACTTTTTAAAAATGAATTTATATGCTTGTTTTGCATTTTCTTCACCAGACTATAAGGTTGAAGATAGAGCTTGTTTCTTTCTTTTGCTGCTGTTGCACCAGTGTCTGGCTCACATTGGCCCTCAATAAGTAGTCAGTGAACAGTAATCATGAACATTTAAAATGAATATTGGTACATATTGGATACATGGACATTGATAACTGTTGGCTTCTTCATCAGCTCTTGTACTAGTGAATAAGGATATAAACGTAAGACATTTTGTTGTCTCTACCCTCAAGATGTTTACATTGGAGGTAAAATAAGGAAAAAGTTGTGATACATTATGGTAAGGGCAGTAAAAAGTCAGAAAACTTATTTTAATAGGATCAAGCTGGGGAGAGTGGGACTTTACAGAGGGTCAAGTGGCAGTTTAGTTGGATGCATTGGTCCTATTTTTACGTGAACACAGACATACAAATACAACCCTCCTACTACTTCTAGAGTCTATCATCTTAAAAGAGAGGCCAATTTCGGGATTAAAACAGTAAAAGCGCCAACATTTTTTGAGTGCTTGCCATGTGCCAGGCATGGTTTTAGGAACCTTGTATTTATTATTGGAACTTAATCTCCACAACTTCCAGAAAGATAGGACTATTATTATCTGTAGTTACGAAGAAGGGAAGTGGAGATACCAAGAGGTGAAGTGTTCAGGCTAGGTACTCACGGTCAGCATTTGAAGTCCTGTTCTCATCTATGTATTTACTGTGGTTGCTTCACCCCATGGTTCCAGGGTTGGGATCTGGTGGATTTCCAAAGGCCTGACTTTTTTGTAAAGTGAACCAGGGTGGGATGGACTGAACTTCTTCCAAACCCTCTTCAGCCCCCATAATTATACGTTGTGTGAAGTGTATTGGATACAAAACGGGATTGAAATCTCAGCGGAGATCTTCTGGGATGATCAAAAGACATCTATTAAGACAGACCTGGCTTTCTGGCTTTGCACTGGGGCTTAACGCCTTTTAATGCTTACTACTTGATTAGAGGTCCAGCCAGCTTGCAAATTGTCTGATCCTACCTCTGGAATGTTTTTGTTGCTCTTTCTGCTGCATGTCTCCCTCTCATAAACGTTTTGCTCAATACAAAATCCTCTTGACACCAGTACGTCTCATTAGCCCTAGACGGTTCAATTTATTTCTCTCAGGTGAGACGTACGAGTTATAGTAAACAATAGTCGGTTGACTTTTCAGTGGCATTTCCTGACAGATGTTTACATCTGTAAGTTACGAAGTGAGCGAATAAAAAGAAGCCAGTAAATGAAACAAGTAAAACAAACAGTGGAAGAGTGCATTTATTTTATTGTATTAGATCTTAAAAGCATTCATTGAGTTGGGAGGAAGGGAAGATGCAGTTCATTCTAGGTATAGGAAACCACGTGTGCAAAGGGATGGGGGTGAGATCATACAACACATACAAGGACCTAGCAGTAGCTGGGCATCCCTACAGTGTTGAATATGAGCAGAGACTAAAGAGGTGGGTAGTATGCCTGCCTGCCTGCCTTTTTTTTTTTTTTTTTTTTTAAGAGTGTCTCACTTTGTTGTCCAGGCTAGAGTGCAGTGGCACGATCTCGGCTCACTGCAGTGTCTGCCTCCTAGCTTCAAGTGATTCTCCTGCCTCAGCTTCCCGAGTAGCTGGGACTATAGGCATGGGCCACCACGCCCAGCTAATTTGTTTTGTGTTTTTAGTAGATATGGGGTTTCACCATGTTGGTTAGGATGGTCTCGAACTCTTGACCTCAAATGATCCACCCACCTCGGCCTCCCAAAGTGCTGGGATTACAGGCGTGAGCCACCACGCCCTGCTGGCGGTGTGTATTTCTTAATAATAATAGTTTGATTTAAGCTAATGCATGTGCAAAAAGGAAGTGTTTATAAATGGTTTTCTAGATGAACAGTCAAGATCTTTTTATTCTGGTATTGTGTGACATCCTTTCCTTCTCTTTAATTAATCTAATTGCCTTTCTTTTCCTCCATTTGAGATAATACCTGGCAGTCTTTTCACCAGTGATGTGGTGGCCACTTACATATGCTCTTTTGAGCTAAATACTACCAAATGGCTATACTTGAATGAACTGTTCATATCTGAAGATGTTTTCATGAGAAACAAGTAAAGTGCCTGTTGGGTTCTCATGTGGAATTTGAGACTGAAGGCCAATCTCACTGTCCATTAGGATTTTGATTCTACGAAATAGTTTATGGTGGTTTTAAAGATCTTTCTTTTTTCTCCTGAACCCCTGCTAGCTAGGTGACGTGATGGTTGACATTGCAAGTAACATCATGTTGGCTGATGAACGTGTCCTGTGGCTGGCGCAGAGGGAAGCTAAAGCCTGCAGTAGGATTGTGCAGTGTCTTCAGCGCATTGCTACCTACCGGCTAGCCGGTGGAGCTCACGTTTATTCAACAGTAAGTGTAACATTATCATAGACTCCTGAGAAAAAAAGTGCATTTCACACAGCTCTCACCCGAAAGAGATAGGTGTCTTCTCCATTATGGGGTGGATATCTTCTCTTACTGCTGATTATTACAGAATTTCTTCTTAACATTTTATAAGTTATAACATTTTATAAGTTATTACAGAATTTCTTCTTAACATTTTATAAGTTATAACATTTTATAAGTTATTACAGAATTTCTTCTTAACATTTTATAAGTTAATTTTGCTTTTGAGTAATGTTTTCTTGGGAACTGGAAAATACTTTCTTAATCTTTAATTTGAATGTTTATCACCATCTAATCCACCGAAAGTGTTTCTGCAATGGAAAATAAGAACACTATTGTATTGCCCCACTGGCACATACCAATAGTCCATCTGAGCCTAATACTCTGTTCTGGGCCCTGAAGGATATTTTGAGAGAATATCTGATTGTTTGCCCAGGTTTCAATCTCAGAAGAGAACTGGGATGCCTTCCAACACTTGTGAAGCTATTGGCATTTTCAGTCAATCCCACTCTTGGGATAATGACTTATTAATAAATAATGATCACTCAATTACATAGTATTAAATTTTATTTATGCTAAATTAAACAGTTGTAAATTTCTTGATATACTGCTTACTTTTTCGTCCTAAAAAGGTGGTGAATACAGTAAATAATGTGATATTTCCTTAGCAATCATAGTTTGATCTGGTCCATGATTTTCATTTTCTAATTATTTTACTGGGCTGACATAGTGTAGAATATTCTACACTTCCTCCTGTGATTTTACACAATTCAAGATTGCTATTTTCCTGTTGATCTCTGAGACCTTTTTTTGATGTTACCATGTTTTATTGCTCCCTTTGCTCAATTAAGTTTAGTATTTTCTTTTTGGAATAATAAATGGAGTCTCAGCATGGCTACTGTCTTTGTTTTTTGTTACTGTGGTTTCTTTTTTTTTCAATATTTATGTATTTTTTGGGGGATGGAGTTTTGCTCTGTCACCCGGGCTGGAGTGCAGTGGTGTTATCTTGGCTCACTGCAGCCTCCGCCACCCGTGTTCAAGCAGTATCATGCCTCAGCCTCCTAAGTAGCTGGGATTATAGGCAAGCACCACTATGTGTGGCTAATTTTTGTATTTTTAGTAGAGACGGGGTTACATTACGTTGGCCAGGCTGATCTCGAACTCCTGATCTCAAGCTATCCACCCGCCTCCGCCTCCCAAAAGTGCTGGGATTACAGGCGTGAGCCACCGCACCTGGCTAGGTCACTGTGTTTGTAATGTAAGTCAGTGGAGTTTCCCTCTCAGATTCATGACCTCAGTTGAGACTAGCTTGTCATATTTATGTCCACCTCGGCCATTTAGATCCATTTTAAATCTCATCCTTTAGCCATGCTTATTAATCAGCTGAAAGAACTTCATCCCTTTCTCTGAACTGCATTAGTTTTTCTGACAACCCAAGGGCACAATAAAGGTCATAGTAGGAATTTGCATACCATCTCTATGTGTAAACAAAGTTCCAGGAGATGATACATCTATGTATAATAAGTAAAATGATATGGCTTCACAGGTGCCTCAAAATGACAGATTTCTTTCTTTCAACCAAGGTTTCATGTGTTGGGCCTAATGACTGCTGCTTGTCAGAAGATCTGGTGGTTGTTTACATGTGTCTTTGACTAGCAAAAAATTAGAATACGCATTATTAACAAATAAGTTGAATTAAAAAGACTTTTCACTATGTTTACATTGTGAGGCAAAAACTAATACAAAGATTCTTTATGCTTGAAAAATTTGGGAACCACTAATTATTTTCTATCACATGCATAAGACTTGCCAAATTTTACTTTACTTTTTGTATTTTTAAATTTGTATCTTATTTCCTAATAGATTGTAAGCATCGTGCATCAAAATTTCATGCTTTAAAGAAAAAGACATCCATATGTGATACTTAGAATGGTGCCTTGCCTGTGGGATAGGCGTATACTTAATCATCCTTAAAGGAGGGAGATGCCATGTTGTCCCTAGAATTTACGGTAAATCCTGTCACTCTGCTGGATGTGAAGGTGTGGCTCCTCGTCACTTCTCACGCCCATTCTGTCCTCCAGCGAGTGGGCCTGGTGGCTGTCTGTATTGACAGGTTATATGTTTTGGTGGTTCCCCTTGGTTCACTCTTGTTCCTGAATTCCTTTAAAACTCTAGGGCAGGTGCCATATTTTTCAGATGATTTTTCTGACCTAATTTGCTTTTCAGATGATTTTTCTGACCTAATTTGCTTTTTTTTTTTTTTTTTTTTTTGGAGACTGAGTCTTGCTCTGTTGTCCAGGCTGGAGTGCTGTGGCACAATCTTGGCTCACTGCAACCTCTGCCTCCCTAAGTTCAAGCAATTCTCTTCCCACAGCCTCCTGAGTCGCTAGGACTACAGGTGTGTGCCACCACGCCAGGCTAATTTTTTGTATTTTTAGTAGAGATGGAGCTTCACCATGTTGACCAGGTTAATTTGATTTTTAAATCTGTCCATTTCCTACTATTTAAATTAACATCTCTCTTCCTTTTCTGAAGAAACAGCTTTGGAGAGTGTGTAAAGCTTTTATTGGTGAAACTGAATGCAAAGAGTTAATGATCTTCCTGTGAAAGAAATAAGTAAATATGGCCAGATGTGTCGAGTGCATTTCCCAAACTAATATTTGGCTCTCATTCTTCCTGTAAGATGAGCATTTAGAGGGTCCACTGATTTCTCTAGCTGAATTTTTTTTCAGGATGCTTCCATTTTTAGCTTGTTGTTTCCTTCGAAGTGCTCCTTAAATTATTTTTAATTGACTTCTTAGACCTGATCTTCTGTACTTCATGACTTCTTCTTTTCCTTTTTTTTGGTCTCGCTTCCATTTTAGGACATCCTTTTCATTCCAGGGTCTTTCTTTCTTTTTTATTTTTTTATTCTGCCAGTTATCTACACAGTGATTTTGTTTAGGAAGAACCTGGGCTTTCTGGTTTGGCTAATGCATAGTGTTTTGTGTTTGAAAAGTCTTTGAAAGTGCTTTTCCTTTGTGCTATAAATCGTTCATAACTCCTGTTTGATTGACTTTTCAAGTATTCACCCAATATTGCTCTGGAAGCTTATGTCATCAAGTCTGCTGGCTTCACGGGGATGACCTGTACCGTGTTCCAGAAAGTGGCAGCCTCTGATCGTACAGGACTTTCGGATTATGGGAGGCGGGATCCAGAGGGAAACCTGGATAAGCAGCTGAGCTTTAAGTGCAATGTTTCAAATACATTTTCGAGTCTGGCGCTAAAGGTATGTTACATTCTGCAATCATTTAAGACTATTTACAGTTAAATTAGAATGCTCCAAATGTTCTGCTTTGCAAAATAACCTTATTAAAAGATTTTTTTTTTTGCAGGAAGATAGATATTATTGCTTTTGCTACTGTTTTAAAGAAAACTCTAACCAGGAAGAACTGCATTACGACTTTCATGGGCCCTAGGCATTTTTGCCTTTGATTCCCTTTCTCCACATAAAAATATCAGAAATTACATTTTATAACTGCAGTGGTATAAATGCAAATATACTAATGTTATATGTGAAAAAATTTTATTTGACTTAAAAGTTTATTTGTCTTTTTGCTCCTGATTTTAAGACAATAAGATGTTTTCATGGGCCCCTAAAAGTATCATGAGCCTTTGGCACTGTGCCTGCCAAGCCTATTGGAGAAGTCAACCCTGAGACCAGGTGTTTAATCAAGCAAGCTGTATATCAAAATTTTTGGCAGAAAACACAAATATGTCATATATCTTTTTTTTAAAAAAGTGTTTCATTGAAGCAAGCAAAATGAAAGCATTTTTACTGATTTTTAAAATTGGTGGTTTAGATATATTTGACTACACTGTATTGAAGCAAATAGAGGAGGCACAACTCCAGCACCCTAATGGAACCACATATTTTTCACTTAGCTTTCTGTGGGCATGTGTAATTGTATTCTCTGCGGTTTTTAATCTCACAGTACTTTATTTCTGTCTTGTCCCTCAATAATATCACAAACAATATTCCAGTCATTTTAATGGCTGCATAATAACTGATCCAACAGGTGTTAGGTGTTCTGGTTTAGTGTGAGCACTCAATAAATGTTGAATGAATGAACGAATTAGTGTATTTTTGTATACTTTTTCTTGGTGACCACCATTAAAGAGAGCCAATTGGCTAAATTTAGAAAATCCCAACTGCCCAAGAAAATCTCAACTAGGTCAAAATGTCTGATAATAATATATTTACTTGATACCCTATACTCAGAGGAAAATTGGCAAGATTTGCCTGTTAATATTGGCGCTAAGAGAGTATTTGATGCACTGTGCCACACTCCTTTGGACCTGCTCAACTTTCCTTATTGTGTCTTATATTGGGGAAAAAAACAAAACAAAACAAAAAAACCACAAACATACTATAAAAGACTAGAAACAGCAACACAGAGAAACCCATGAGAGAAAGGTGTGTTTTTTGAGGAATACTTAAAATTGATGAACACTTCTGTCTTAGATGATCACAGTTGGTAGAAAGGGATTAAAAATGACGAAACCCTACATTTCACCAATTTCACAACCTACCCCTCTGGGTAAGGAGAGTTTCTACTTGCTAAAGTAGAAGGCTTTAGATGGACACTCAGATTTGTCAATTTCATGCCATTCTATCCTTTTAAGATCATCCTGTGGCCAGAGAGCAAGGACACATTACACTATTATTCATGCTTCATAGGTGGACACGATTAAACTGAATGAAAAAGGAACATATTCCTGGTGACAGAAAATTAGTTAAAAATTCTAATGTTAATGGCATAAAATGTGGTTAAGCTTTAGCACTTGAACAGAAAACTAACTTTACATTTTACATTTTATACTAGGGCAGTTTTTGCTCTTTCTTTGCATCCTTTTTTTTTTTTTTTTTAATCCCTTGAATATACTAACTAGAAAACCTGAGCATCCAGAAACTGATTGCACTGCCTTTAAATGGGAGCATATGCTGGTATGTGAAGTTAAACCCATAAAGAGGCAGTCTTTATTTAGCAGTAGGTGCCTCCTTGATTTGCTTCCTGCATATTTCAGAATCTCTGTCCTTCCCTCTATACTCCCTCCTCAGCCTGCTTCGGACTCCCATCCTGTATTGCACAAACCACGGTAACTTTCTAGTTAGTCTCTGTGTCTCTAGGCTGGCTCTTCAGCTAACATGTATCAGTACAACGATGCCACTTAGTAAAATATTGAAATACTTCCTTACTATTTAGCAAATAGCTGCTGCCCCAGTTCTCTGAGTGCTTCCTCAGCCCTCCTGCTTCTTCTGTTGGGACCACCACCCAGACCTCTCTTTTCACCATTTCACACCTGAAGGCCTGGCACCTGCAGAACAGGAGGCCTCTGGGAGCCTTCCCTTCTGTGCAGGCTGTTCTGATTGTCAATGCCTGTGCCATTTCAGGCTGTTAATGTTGTGGGCATTCTACCTGGATCCTCCCCAAATGGAAATTGACCTTGTGCACCCCTTCATAAATGTCTCATGTCTCTCCAGAGACTGTTCAGTAGCTTTATCATTTGACGTCTTCCCTCTCTCTCCACAGTACTTCCCACCTCTCCCTTTTATCCAGCAACAGCAAACTTTCCTTGGTTCCTCTCCCTACTACCTGGTCATTCTCAAGCAGGCTTGTGCTAATTCTCCTACTTGAATCCCTACTCCTCCCCTCCCTTCCCAGCTCCTTGGTGATAACACCCAGCAGAAATGTCACTCCAAGAAATTTTGCCTAATCTCATCCAGTTCTCCACTCCCACCCTTGTCTCCTTTATTTTTCTTCCTCGTTTTTCCCATAATGCCTTGTTCATCTCTCTCTCATTGCCTGTCACATGTGGGAGCCTGAGAATCAAGATGGGTTTCTTGGTTGCCTGAGGGCAGGCCTAGTGCTGGAATCACCAGTGACTTCATACCTGGCTTCAGTTGGTCACCAGTTGGTGACAGAGCTGCCTGATACTTGCCTCTTACTGACAGCATCTATCAAATCTCTTCCAATTTTTTCTCAATGAAATGTTTCCTTTCACTGTGGATACCATAACTCAGATATGTTAGCATAACAAAATAGTATCTGTTTTCAGTAAACTACTTTACTTTTACTGAGGGCTTTGGAAATAAGCTGGTGTTTTGAGTTCAGGTGTAATGTAGCCAAAAAGGAGAAATAATTAATTCTTTATACTTCACCTGACTAGAATTTAGAAATCAGTTTTTCTTTACACATCCCAGACATCTAGAGCTTCAGTCCAGCTGAAGTCTCATGAATTTTTCAGGCTAGTCATTATGCATCTTCTTGCTTCCTGCCTTCGTTTTTGCACTTTTCCAGTCCATCCCTGCTTGGTGAAATTCCTGCTACTCTCCCTTTAAAACTGCCTTTGGATTCTTCCTTCTCTTCTTCAGACAGAATTAACCATTGCCTGTTAATCCCGTTGTGCTTTGTTCATTCTTCAGAATAATTATAAGGTGATACAGTGGTGGAGCGAGCTGCAGTGAGAGGCCGTATGATACAGTGACTAAGACTGTGGTCTCTCTGTAGCCAGACAGTCTGGGTTCAGGTTCTCTCCCCAACTTAACAGCTGTGCAAATGTGGGCAACTACCTTAACCTTTCTGAATGTCAGTTTCTCGGCTGTTATGCAGATTATGAAATGGTCCTTAACTCGAAGGGTTGTTGAGAGGATTAAGTGAGGTAAATGTGTAGACATTCACCACAGTGCCTGGCACAGAGTAAGCACTCAGTAAGTATTAGCTCTTACTGTTTTGTTGCTGTTGTTCTCTCTCTTTTGTTAGACTATGAATTTTGAGGGACAGGGACCACAGCTTATTTATTGCATTATATGTCTCCAGGCTCTGCATAGTTCCAAGCCCAGAGTAACTAAACATTCAATAAATGTCAAATAAAATTAACAGCCAAACTTAATTAGCAAACAAAGTCAGTTAAAAAATTAATTCTAAAGTCAAATGTAATTGCTGTTAATCTTCAGTGAGAAACTCAAAAGGTGGTATGCAGTTAATAATTATACACAAGAAAATAATTAGGAGATATTATAGCATCTGTCTGTTTAAAGTCAGGTAAGTGGTCAAGAAAACATAGATAAATTAGTATTTTATTGTTTTGAATCAGATGTTTCTTTGGCTCATTCTGATTTTCATGTTAGAATTCTGTAGATTTTAACCCATAAAGATTTCTGAAAATTTTATTAACTACATAGTGGAGGAAGTCCAGATTTTTTGATAAGGAAAGATGTTAAGATGTAGTGAAAGTATTGGAATTAACCTCCATTATGCTTATCATTTTCCTTTTAGCTTAGTGTCATTGTAAATAGTGAAATATAGATGAATTTAGCAAAAAAAAAAGCAGCTGTGTGGTAACAATCATTTTTTGTGTGTTCATATTTCATCAATTTTTAGTGTTAAAATGAACACTGAAACTGAATGGTAGAAGTCAAAACATGATGACGTTCCAGATTATTCTTGGCAATTTAGTTAAGGCATTTCCTCTCCCCCAGTCCCCAGATACCCATCTTCCACTGTGCTGCAGTAACAACAGTAAAAAATACCACCGACAGTTCCCTAGACTTTTGTGCTTGTCATGGTCCTGATCCCATCTGGTCTTCACAACCATTTGTTACAAAGATGATTAGCTGTGTTTGACAGATGAGACTCAGAGAGGTTAAACAAAGTCGTGCAGTGTTAACCAGCTGCTAAGTGGTGAGGCTGGAACCCAAATCCTTTCTTATTTCAGATCTCATGTTCTCTACATGGTATATGATTTTTCAATAGTAAATACTGGAAACCGAAAACTTGTTTTTCCCAAAGGATCTTAAGAGAGATTTTTCTACTTTATTACCTCTCATTCGTGTGTTTGTTATCTGTTTCCATTGATGTAATCCATATATTTTAAAATAAATGTATGGTTAAATGAACTTACAAACTTTGTGCTTGCCACCCTCGGGCCAGGTGGAAGAAGGTATATTCATGATAAATGCACCAAATGAAGTAAGTGTTTTGCGGTGACTAATAGATTTACAACCTTTCTGTAAATAATGATCAACATTTCTTTTAAAGAAATTAAATACACAAGTATTCCATTGTTAGTATAAAAGTCTAAACATTATTGATACGGCTGAAGTTTACCTTATCGGCACCCTAGGCCACTCTGTATATCTCAGGGAACCTGCAGTTATTATTTAGTAATGTTTGTATTGGACTTGGAAGGATATTTTAGAAGCCTTAAATATGTAACAGCCATGAGTATATAGCTCTGGTTACCCAGTAATATGTCCATACTCCTGGTTTTTTGTACATTGTTTTTTTTTTAATTGGTTCTACAGATTTAAACTTGTGTAGGAGACCTTTTCTAACTTCTAGAAAGTATAGATGTTATTCCCTATTTTAACTTTCTTTTAAAAAATGTAAATGATTTCTTTTAAATCAATTTGATTTATCATTACTAATACTTCCCCAAAGAGCCATGCTTTGTTTTCAAGTCATTTTGTGTGTATAACGATATTATTTTATGAATTTTATAGTACTTGAGTTTTAATAAATGTGCATTATGTAATACTTTATCACGATTTTGAACTTTTAACTAATCTGTTTTCTCTCTTTGCATGTGTCATTATGTACTTAGGAGAAATGTGTGTACTTAATGGAAATCTAGATTAGTGAATAAATTTATAATATTTTTCACATTAGATTATATTTGTGAGTGAGAATAGCAGGAACCTTTTTATGCGTCTTCTCAAACAAAATATTTCTACTAAATATTTTCTTGGCATCTTCAATTTAAAAGTAATATACAAACATCTAAAATACTTACATTGAAAAGATATTTATGGGTATCTGCTGTGATCTAACATCGTTAATTCTAAAGTCAATCATTTGCTTAAGTAGAATTGTTTTTAAAATAAACATGCCATACAGACATTGTTCATTTCACAAACAGGGTTATTTTGATCAAATGCAAGTGGTAGGAACTATTAACATAGAGGTTTCAAAAAGTGAGTGAGATTGACTGCACCCCAAATCCTCATACTCTGGTTTGAGGAGCAGACAGTGAGCTACATCATGGGGGACTGCAAGTGTGTATTATGACTAATGTGTGCAGAGTGTTGTGTGAGTCCAGAAGAGGAAGCAGCTAATCTGGAGATGCAATATACTGAGGAGATGCAATTAACTGTCCAAAAAAGCCCTGTTTCAAGGACTCTGTATAAAGTCTTCCCCCTGGCTGCCAACGTTTTTCATTCTAATCCACTTTCCGTTACACCAATTCAAAAGTTTGTGAGATAAAAGAATAGTGGAGCATTTCAGGTAGAGATGCTGGTCTGTGCAGTGAGCATGGTGGCATAAAAAGAATATAGGAGAACTTAAATTGTTAACTCAGTGTAGCTGTGTTTTAGGTTGTCCTATAGGAGCATTCAGGGGATACATCTGAGCAATAGATTTTCATCAAATTATATGGTGAACTTAGGATTTGGGCTTAGTATTATTTAAACATTGCAGAACCAAGGTGTTATTTAAACTGGAATAACATGATTCGATTTGTTTCTTAAGGGGAAATTCTGGTGAATATGGAATTAGAAGAAAGAGGTTAGAAGCCAAGAGAAAGATTGTATAATAAATTCAACTATGGAATGTTTTTAGATGGTTAATTGTTCACTTCTTTGGTATATATATATTTTTTACTGAATGCTGAATAATTTATTATTTAAAAATCCTCAATAAAGAAATCTGAAAAAATTCAGTGATCAGTCAGCATTTTCAGTTGTTCCTATGTGTTACTATTTTTTTTTTTCTAAATGTGTTTCCTAGTCTCAAGGAAATTTCTGCTAAGTGTACTGAATCTAAACCTCTATTATGTTTGTATAATTTCATTCTTTTGTTGTGTGGTGGTTTGAATTCATCATAAATCACCTTAAAGTTCCATAAGCCCAAATTAATTATACTCATATTTATGAGATGCTACATTTGTGCTTCTTTATCATATTTTATCATTGTAAAATTGATACAGCCTGATCATTGAGATCCTTGATCTGTTTAATGCTATCTACTTCAACATGTAATATCATGGGAAAATTAACTTTGTAATTTGAAACACTTTTCTTGTTTACTTATTTAACTCTTTAAAGTTTGCATTTCTGTTTTATACTTCTTTTAATCTATGTTATGTGGTGTTGACATTTCTCTTGACTGATGATTTTTTTAACTGTTAAATTTTGTATATACAATTTAAAAAATGAAGTCAACCTAATTATACCACTTTTGTAACTATCTGACATTTTTTTCTGGTTTCTATGTACTAATATAGTGAGCTTTTTTTTATGTATATATATTTTTTCAGAATACTATTGTGGAGGCTTCTATTCAGCTTCCTCCTTCCCTTTTCTCACCAAAGCAAAAAAGAGAACTCAGACCAACTGATGACTCTCTTTACAAGCTTCAACTCATTGCATTCCGCAATGGAAAGCTTTTTCCGGCCACTGGAAATTCAACAAATTTGGCCGATGACGGAAAACGACGTACTGTGGTTACCCCTGTGATTCTCACCAAAATAGGTTTGTATGTGGCATATGTTATCCTGTAGTCAGTGGACAATAAGGCCTCGTAGTTGACTGTTCCTAAAAATGCTTGTTTTAGTGTTTTCTCATTTTAATGAGTCACTAGTGAAGAAAGATCTTGCAGAGTACCCATTACTGTGGAAGTTGACATTTATAATTGGTTATGAAGTTTGTTTCAGAAATATTTTTATTTCCCATTTTCTCCAGATGGTGTGAATGTAGATACCCACCACATCCCTGTTAATGTGACACTGCGTCGAATTGCACATGGAGCAGATGCTGTTGCAGCCCGGTGGGATTTCGATTTGCTGAACGGACAAGGAGGCTGGAAGTCAGATGGGTGCCATATACTCTATTCAGATGAAAATATCACTACGATTCAGTGCTACTCCCTTAGTAACTATGCAGTTTTAATGGTATGGCAGTTGTTAACTTTATGCATAAACACTATTCTACATTTTTGCTATGCATAATTAAGCTCAAATGAAGTGTTTTTTTTTTTTTTTTTTTTTTTTTTTTTTTACTTTTAACATAATTTGCTCCCTTTGATTATATGAGATGATATGTGTTCTAATTTTGATTTTAAAGGGAAATTAAGTTACCACCAAGTGAAATGTATGGGATTGAGTTTGGTATATAGGAATTTTAAATCAACTTTATAAGTCAATCAGTTCAGTTAGTCTTTGACCTTAAAACTTGGAGAGACTGTTGATGCAGATTCCCTCTGCCCAGAAAGAGTGATTTCATTTGCCGAAGGATACACAGTGAGTAGTGAAAGAACATTTTCCTACTTTGCAATCTAGCGCTGTTTCCCACTACATGTCGTAATTGTTAGACTCTATTTGAATTTAGAATTAATCATGATAATTTCATTTTTGTCATTGCAAGTGACAGTATTGACACAAAGAATGTCTTTTCAGTTTTAATGCCAGTCTAGTGTTGTTTTCTGTTATTTGCCGTTGTTAACACTAATTACAGGTTGAGTCTTATCTCTTATCTGAAATGCTTGGGACTAAAAATGTTTTGGATTTTGGATTTTTTCAGATTTTGGAATATTTGCATTACACTTACCAGTTCATCATTCCTAATCCAAAAATCTGAAATCCTCCAAGGAGCATTTTCTTTGAAAAGTTTTAGATTTTGGAGCATTTTGGATTTAGGATTCTTGGGTTAGGGATACTCAACCTGTAATTTTTTGGGGGTAAAATAACAGTTATTAATGTACAGGAGCAAGTGTTTTTATTAATGAGGTCTTTAAGTGAATCTGACGCCTGAGCAGATAATTATGAAATAAACCATGCTAGTTCTTATTTTATGTTGTAATTATTATAAATACTGACATCAAGGAGTGTATTTAGAGTACAGTGGAAGGAATTACTGACGAGTGTGAAAGACATTTCCCAGAAATGGTTTGAGGTTACTCTGGGTGTGAGGAACTTCTATGTTATTTCTGATTCCAGCTGTAAATCTGTTTTCTAGAAAATGTTTTATCAAAGTGCTAAATACCTTGAAACATGATATATTTTACATTTCATGAATTTTTCTTTTCTTAAAAAAATAGCATTTAGCACTAGAAATGATCTTGAAGTAAACCTGAATTATAAATAATTTTCTTTGACTCTTGTATGTTTTTTGTTGTTGTTGTTTTTTCAATTCAACTTATACCTTACCTGGTACACAGGTCAAGCAAGCAGAAAGGTGAATAGATTATTTATCAGAGTAAAGGGATTATCTTTTCATTGACATGATTGAGCATTTTATACAAGTGCAAGCAACATATTTAAACATGTATGTTTATAGACTCGGCTATATTTGTATATTTGTATATATAAAGGACCTTTATTCAATTGGGATTAACTTTAGTGTTGACAGTTTATGATTCTGATTCTCTTTGTAAATGGAAGATGTCTTGATTTCTGTAAGCATGAGTCTGGTTTCTATAAGTTCACATTTTATTATTGTGTAGTCAACTTTTATTTATTTTTTGTTTTTTTGAGACAGAGTCTCACTCAGGTTGCCCAGGCTGGAGTGCAGTGGTGCAATCTCGCCTCACTGCAGCCTCTACCTCCCAGGCTCAGGTGATTCTCTTACCTCATCCTCCTGAGTAGCTGGGATTACAGGCAGGCACCACCAAACCCGGCTAATTTTTGTATTTTTAGTAGAGACTGGGTTTTGCCATGTTTCCCAGGCTGGTCTTGATCTCCTGGACTCAAGTGATCCGCCTGCCTCAAGCTCGGAAAGTGCTGGGATTATAGGCATGAGCCACTGCCACCTTTTAAATTAAAGCATGAAGCGTTAAAGTATGTGGCATTTTCTCTTCCATTTTGAAAGTGTTTTCTCATTCAGATTTTGAATATGAAATAAACTGTGATGTACTGATGAGAAATAATATTCAACATTGTCAGAAATTTATGTTAACAAGAAAAAATTGAGCAAAATAAATGAAACACAAAACATACACAAAAATGCATTTTATAAGCCTTCGCTGTGATATTGCACCATGTGAAACTTTTATTTTTATTTAATCTAATACCAGTTTAAAGCATCTATTTGTGAACTTCCTAGCTGTTCTTCAAAACTATTAAATTAGTATAATCCTTTTCTGGAAGGAATAAGCTATTCTTTTATCTTTCAGACTTTTAATCTCTTAAAAAATGTAATACACAATTCTTTAAAGTTAAAATACAATAGTACTAAGATTTTTTTTCTATTTATTTTCAAAGACTTTTTCCTTTTCTTAAATGTAATTGTGCCATCTAGAGGCAGCAAAGAGAAATGTATTTGAAATTGTTGACAAAATTAAAGTTACTGCATGGGAGTTAGTTGCTAATTAAACATAAAGAAAAAGTTAATGAAATTATACCCACTTTTAGATAGTTAAAGTTATGTTTAGGATTGAAGAAATTGTTTTTAAAAAATTAGAAAGCAAATTAGAAAGCAGTGTCTTTTTTCCTTATATTAAGCTTTTAAAAATTGATAAAATCCTATGTCTCTTGAATACCATCTTAATATATCCTTTTATATAGGATTCCTATCTTGGGATATAGTCCATAAAACTTTCCTTTATCTGATTTTAAGAGTTTTGAATTTTTAAAAAATGCGACATAAAGAATATACTTGTTCATAAATCTGAGTATACATCCTGCTATACCAGTTATTTACTAAGGTCTCATTGGGAGCCAGAAAAAAAAATTAAGCAGAAATTAGGTTTGCTTGAATGATATGATCTGGAATAGCCAGGTGGGGCAGGAAGATTCACAGGAGCTGGTGTCTGTAGGAAAAAACAAAGAAAGAAAACTGAATAGAAAGTAGGGTTATGATTAGGTTCAACCTATGTAGTGCTTAATACTTTAATCACTAGTGGTGAAGATAAGCTAATTTATATACATTGATTCCTCTTTTGTTGTGTTCACCTAAAAATATGAAACTAGAGAGCATTCATTAATTTTCTTTTCCTAGTGATTCTTTTACATTTGTTTATATAAAACATGCTGAATACCATCTTAGTATGTCATTTTATAGATTAAAATGGTATTCAAAGCAACTTTGATATCATTTACTCTATAATTGAACATAAATGCTAGTGATGTTTTTGTTTAAATAATTTTAAAATAAGTACTATACTCACATGGATGTAATGTTTTATTTATTTCTACACATTAACATACAGTGAAAGCTGGAAGTCCTACCTATCTCTCGTATCACACTGATAAGTAACTATTGTTTGTTTCTCGCATATTGTTGAGGAGACCCTCGTGTTTATGGAAACAAAAATGAATATATGTTCCTATTTTTTTGCATTTTTGCACAAAGGTTGCATACTACACACACTGTTCTAAACCATGCTTTTTCCTATAGAGCAACGTATCTTAACTATGATGGTGATAATGTGTCTTGAAGAGGATGGTGATGGTGGTAGTGGTGGCCAATCTTTATTAAGCGCTTATGTGTCAGCCACTCCTCTGATGTCTTTATATACATTCAGTTACTCAGCTCTTATAACAGCCTCATGAGATATAGTACTGTCATCACCCCCACTGTACAGATGTGGAAACTGAGGCAGAGAGCGCTTAAATGCCATGCTCACAAAGCTAGTGCTGGTATTGGGATTTGAATTCACAGTCTCATTTTGGGATCTGTGTTAATAATCCCTCTGCTAAGTCTCCTTTCTGAAATCCTCTCAATATACGAGTTTCCTCATTCTTTCTTATCTCTGAATATTATGTTTCTACCATAATTTATTTAGATATTTCTCTATTGTGTTTGTTTCTAGTGGTTTGTACAGTGTCATTTTGCACATTTAATTGAGCATCTGTGAGACAAATTCTCCAAAGTGGAATTGATAATCAAAAGGGACCAACTGGTTTAAATTGAGGTATTGAGCAAAGTGCACAAATATTGGTTATATTTTTACAAAAGAATGTATAAGAACAAGATTTGTAGTAGAGTGCTGGACAGTGCTCCTGTGTTTCTCTCTAGTCAGTTCCTGCCACCATCTCCAGGAACCACCCTTTTGATGTCTCTCACTATAGATAAGTTTGGCCTGTTTTTAGACTTTAGTTGTGTAGTATGTACACTTGTGTCGGGTTCTTTCCTGTCATTACATGGTTGGAATTTATCTTCATTTTTGCATTTAGCAGCAGTTTATTCTTTTCCATTGCAGTGTAGCAGTCCATTGTATCAATATGCCAAAGTTTGTTCATTTTATCACTGATAGCCATTTCTGTTTCTAGGTTTTGGGTGTCAAGAAAAAGCTGCTGTGAGTACTCATGTATATGTTTTATGATGGACATGTACACTCAGGAGTGAAATTGCTAGACTGTAGGCTTTCCATGTGTTTAGCTTTAAGTAGCTAAAGCCATGCAGTTGACCAAAGTGGTTATGTTGGTTTACAGTCTCAACAGTAATGAGAGTTCGAGGTGCTCTACATTTTGACCATGCTTGGAATTGTCAATCTTCAGTTTTAGTCTTCTGGTGGTAGTATTGTGATGTATCATTCTAGTTTTAATTTGCATTTCTCTGGTGACTATTGATGTTGAGCCCTTCTTTAGCTTTTTATTGGCAGTTTGGGTATCCCCTTTTCCTGACGTTCCTGCTCAAGTCTTGCCTATTTTTAATTTTGTTGTCTTTCATTTTCTTAATTATTTATAGGACTTCTTAATATGGGTACTGAATATGAGCTCCCTGTTGGATTTATGTGTTGCATACATCTTCTCCCAGTTCATGCCTTTTTTTCCCTCAATATTGTCTTTTTATGAACAGAGTTTCTTAAATTTTCTGAAGTACAATTTCTTGGTTGTTGTTGTTGTTTTAGTTAATGCTGTTTAAGAAATTTTTCTACCCCAAGATTATGAAGATCTTCTTTTTTGTTCTCTTCAGAAGCTTTAATATGTTTTACCTTTTATATTTAGTTCCGTAATTTGACTGGAATTGATTTTTTGTTGATGATGTGAGGTAGGGAGAATAAAATCTTTAAATTTGTATTCTTTGTTCCTTAGTGGGGAAAAAGCAACATAGAAGTAAGTCATAGTCGTCTTTTAAAATTTTTGTTTTTTTACATTTCTGATTTCAGATCTATTTTAAAATTTTAATGGTAAACTCTTATTATAATTCTTTATTCCCTGACACACAGGATGCCCTGATATATTTTCTTTGGATTCCTTTCCATTGTTCAGATCCTGGTACTTAGACAATTGCTTATTTTAATTATTCTTATTGATACAGTGATAATTATGGAAAACGTCCACTGATTTTATATTCAGTAATTCTGAGGCCTGAAGTAACACTTGTAAATATATGAATCTCTGACAAGTAAACAGTTCTAAAAACTTTTTCCATTGATTTGAATCCTTAGTAATGATCATCTTTGTGATTTTTTAACACACATTTGATGTTTAATTTCTCTGTATTAGTTCAGCTAACTTCTGTGGAGAACTTTATTTTTCATTTCTTGGCTTAGTTATTAAAGTTTGTACTGAGTAGAAGAGGAACTAAGATTACTATTTAGTGATGGACTGTGGTCATATGGTTGCCGGAGGGCAGAGTCATTTTCTATTTTATTTATTACTGTGTTGCAAATGTGAGCAACAGTTTTACTTTTTCTACTCAAAGGTGTCTCATACCACCATTTTTATATAGTGTGTTTAGTAATGTTTTTGTTATCATAAAGCCTGTATTTATTTACTACCATAATTGAAAATAATTTGATTCAGGTTTCTGCTTTCTCTCTCTCATTGTAGAGCTTTAACTTGTTTACTATCCTGGTATTCTAAAATTCTCAATTGCCGTAAATATTTTTATATTCTTTTTCTTTTTGAGGCGGAGTCTTGCTCTGTCGCCCAGGCTGGAGGGCAGTGGCTTGATCTCGGCTCACTGCAAGCTCCGCCTTCCAGGTTCACGTCATTCTTCTGCCTCAGCCTCCTGCGTAGCTGGGACTACAGGCACCCACCACCACGCCTGGCTAATTTTTTGTATTTTTAGTAGAGACGGGGTTTCACTGTGTTAGCTAGGATGGTCTCGATCTCCTGACCTTGTGATCCACCCGCCTCGGCCTCCCAAAGTGCTGGGATTACAGGCGTTAGCCACCGTGCCCAGCCTTATATTCTTTTGTATTGCCCAATCTAGCCAGATTTTTTTAAAGGTGGGAAAGCTAATAATGGCTTTTAATTTTTTTTTTTTTAAGGTGGGAAAGCTAATAATGGCTTTTAATTTTTTTAGTGGTTCTGTTTTACATGGTTAATACTACCTGCATAACAGCTTTGATTTGCCTCTTGGCCCCCAAAGTCTACAATGTTTACTATCTGGCCCTTTATACTATGCTTTTCCCTAGGTTCATTTTTCGGCAGGAGACCTCTTTGCGTGTGGGCAGGTCAAAAATGCTCTTGTGGGATTAATAACAGAATAATAAGGAACTGAAACAACTCAACATAAAAAAATTTTGATTTAAGAAATGGGCAAACGATCGGACTAGATATTCTGAAAAGAAGACATACAAATGACCAACAGGTGTATGAAAAAATCTCACAATCACTAGTCATCAGGAAAATACAAATCAAAACCACAATAAGATACCTTACCCCAGTAAAGTGGTTTGTATCAAAAAGACAAAAAATAACAGAATGTGGAGAAGAGAACTCTTATACATTGTTGGTGGGAATGTAAATTAGTACAATAATTATAGAAAGTAGTTTGTAAGTTTCTTGAAAAACTAAAAATAGAGCTACCGTATGATCCAGCAATTTCACTGCTGAGTATATATTCAAAAGAAAGGAAATCAGTATATTGAAGAGATACCTGCGCTCACATTTACTGCAGCACTATTCACGATAGCCAAGATAAACAATCAACGTTAAGTTTCCATCAGTCCATCAACAGACAAATGGGTAAAGAAAATATGGTATATATACACCAAGGAGTACTATTCAGTCATAAAAAAAGAATGAAATCTTGTCATTTGCAGCAACATGGATGAGCCTGGAAGTTATTTTGTTAAGTGGAATAAGCCAGGTACAGAATGACAAATAGTGCATGTTTTCACTCATATGTGGGAGCTGAAAAAGTTGATCTCATGGAGGTAGAAAGGAGAATGGAAAATACCAGAGGCTGGGAAGGGAAGGGTCTAGGAAGAGGGGGTGAAGTAAGGTTGGTTAATGAGTACAACCAGGTACAGATGGAATAAATTCTGGTGTTTGATAGCATGGCAGGGTGACTATAGTTATCAAAAATCTATTGCATATTTATTGCATATTTCATATTTCCCAATTAGATTTGGTCATTACATGTTATATGTACGGATCAAAATACTACATGTATGCCATAAATATATACAATTATGTGTCAATAAAAACATGTTGAGAACAAAACGCCCCTGTGGAAGCAGTGCCCTGTGTGACCAGTGACAGAGGTACTCATGCCTTTGTTCAGTCATTGTTGCCCTCTGTTTCAACATCTAGTTTCTTTTTCATTCTGTGTCACATTTGTTTGACTTTTGAAAAATAGCAGTTTCCTTTTAATTTTAATTTAATTTTTTTTTTTTTTTTTTAGAAATAGGGATTTGCTCTGTTGCCCAGGCTGGAGTGCAGTGGCGCAATCTCAGCTCACTGCAGCCTCAAACTCCCTGGCTCAAGTGATCCTCCCACTTCAGCCTCCCAAGTAGCTGGGGTTACAGGCACGCGCCATCATGCCCCATTAATGTTTTTATTTTTATTTTTTGCAGAAATGGGATCTCACTATGTTGCTCAGGCTGGTTTCAAGCTCCTGGCCTCAAGCAGTCCTCCTGCCTTGGGCCTCCCAAAACTCTGAAATTCTAGGCATGAGTCACTGTGCCTGGCCAAAAATAACTGATTTCTTTTAAACTTGAATGCCATATAGAGTATATTTTGAGAACTAAATTGGCTTTTAGTCGAATGTTTTATTCGATGGTATCCAGCTCCCCATATTGTTACTTTCTGCCAAGGGCTATGGAATGCACTTTTACCACCTTTCTTCTACCCCTTCTCCAAACCCCCTAAGATGATTAGAGGAGCCTCCATTTTCCAGTGAGGTAACTGCCTCAAGTCTTATAGCTGGTAAGTGGCAACATGTTATTGAACATTTCCTGCAGTAATCTAAAGCAGGCACTGCTACAAAAGGACTTGAGAAGCTAAACTAGATATTGAAAGTTTATCCTCAGTTATTAGTTCTGTACTGGAATAGAAGCTTTTCATTGAATTTGGAGGAAAATATGTCTCTTCTCACTAGCATCTAACTGGTTTTCATTATCCCAACATTTCTTTGAATTTCCCTACTAATATTCTGGACTTTTAACAGAGTGCAACTATTTTGAGGCCATGTATTACAGGCTAGTGTTATGGGCATCTCACAAAGGCAAATTGCTCAGAATTGGTCCTGACACGCTTTTCTCTGGTCTTTTCCCTTTTGTGTACTTAATTTACAGACTGCAGGGCCTCCAAGGGTTGGAACTGTGTTCTGTCTATCCCTGTATATCCATTACTTGGTACTGTGCCTGGCCATGACTGGCACTCAATATTTGTCAAGTAAATGGGTGAATTGTAAGTTAGAGGCTCATCATAGTATAGTTGAGTAGTCTAGCTGGAATTCAGTTTCCGCTGTTCTCATCTCTGCTTCCCACTTACTGTGGTTTTTGTCATTAACTGTTCAGCATTTGATAAGGTGAGGGGTTTGTTAGGCATCCTGATACCATCTTTTTAGATCTGTAATTGTAGATTGTGAACTTATGATTCTACCTTGGGAAAATTTGCCCCTTCCCTTCCTACTCTATTGAGGTCATCTTCCATTTCCTTGTCTGGTTGTCACTTATTCTCTTCCTTTTTTTTTTTTAATCTAGCTTTTCTTGTTTCAGATATTTTATTAATAACAGCTTCCTAATTGGAGGTATATCCACTGTGGGCTCCTTCGCTTATTCAGTAGTCACTTTTTAGCTATAAGAGTCAGTGCAGAAAGAGAATTTAGTGAAGGGATCTGGTTCTTACAACCCAGGTTATCTGGCATGGTGGCCAGGGTAGAGGTGTCTCTCCAACTTGCTTTGGTCTTTTATAAAGAGAGTAGCATTAAGATGCCCATTGTTTTCATTTCAGAGAGGCAGTGTCTGCATTGTTTTTGGGAGCAAGGACTTGGCAGCCAAGCTCCTTTGAATCTAATCCTTAAGGCACATAACTTTTCTGTGCCTCAGTTTTTTAACATATAAAATGGGGCTAATAACATACTTACCTCATACAGTTATGGTGCTGGACACAGTGCCTAGATTGTTCACAGTCAATGCCTAATGTTCTATAAGTGATGTGCTGTTATTGCTTATTTATTTTTTTAAATTATTTTTCTTTTGAGAAAGGTTCTCACTATGTGGCCCAGGCTGGAGTGCAGTGGTGCTATCTTGGCTAACTGCAGCCTTGACCTCCTGGACTCAAGTGATCCTCCCACCTCAGCCTACCGAGTAGCTGGAACTACAGGCGCACACCACCAGGCCTGGCTAAGTTTTTAAAATATATCTTTTGTAGAGATGCGAACTCCCTGTGTTGCCCAGGGTGGTCTCGAACTCCTGAGCTCAAGCCTGCCCACCTCAGCCTCCTAAAGTGCTGGGATTACAGGTGCGAGCCACTGTGCTCGGCCATTTACTGATTTTTGAGCTCTTACAGGGCTCTTCCTCTCTGCTGCCGTAATTGTGCTTGACTTATCTTCATCAAACATTGTTATGATCTGATTGTACATGTGTCTCCCCTGTGATTTTCACCTCTTCAGGGGCAGGAACCATGTCTTACCGTTATGTCTCCAATGCTCTATGCAGTGTTTGTTCCGTTTGTATTTGAGGAACTTGAAGTTGAACTTGGCTACGGATAGTTAGGTGTCTTTGGGCTTTGTAGCCTCAGAGATACTGCTCTCATTGTGTCTGATCAGCTAGTGAATATGCAGAGTGATAGCTGGGCTTAAAGGGCATTGAAAAGGATGAATTCTGGTTATGCTTTCTGAATTGCCTAAATGTAGGGGGCTGATTTCTCTTTTACCCTCATAGCAGAGTCAATATTTCAATTTATAAAATAGATGGTCCAGTGTAAAATGAGGGTATGCCGTAAGCAGTTAACACCATAGAAGTTAGGAAAGCAAAGTAACATGTTAGGAAAATAGCGTGAAACATTAGTCTGAATAAAATAAAGAGACATAAGGGCCAGAGTTTTTGTTTATTGATGTGTTTTCGTCACTCAAAAAAATCTCAGTGGTTAAATGTGGAGAGAAGTGCTGCTAGAATGAATCTTTCTTTTTGCCCTCAGGATTTGACGGGATCTGAACTATACACCCAGGCGGCCAGCCTCCTGCATCCTGTGGTTTATACTACCGCTGTCATTCTCCTCTTATGTCTCTTAGCCGTCATTGTCAGTTACATATACCATCACAGGTAAGAAATACATCTCGACAAAATGGATCTGCGGACTTTGATTTGAAGGACTTTATTTCACATTTAATTAGGATAAAATTGAGTTTGTTATCATCCTGTATTTCCAAAGTAAGGATGATGACTTTAGAATATATACATGCCTTCTTCATTTCATGCCATTAGAAACATAAATTATTAGTATTTGAGATGATAAATTCTGTTTTTACAGCATCCAGTCAGTTTGCTGGGTTTGTATCTAGAAACGAATATGGGCAATATGTATCGGACACTGTGGGGTGGGTCACAGGTGCAATAGGAGGTAAAGTGAGGCAGAAGTTTCTTACCTGCAGAGGTACCTAAAGGGGTGTCTCTAGGTATCAGACTATATTATTACTCTTATTTTATGACTTTTTGCCTATTATGATATTCTTTATTTTATAGATGACATTTTTAAGAAAATTTGTGGCATTTAAGCGTGGGATATGTTGTTTGTTAATCAGAGGCAAAGCTATAGAAACTTTTATTTTGTGGTGGGAAATAATGAACTAAAAGGATACGCTAAGCAGAAATTCGCTTTACAAAACGTTTTGCTAGAATGTATCTTCCTGTTTAAGCTAGACATATATGGCATTTCTTGACATTTAGTTAAGAAACAAAAGGAGATTTTGATATATATTACTAAAAAGAAAGACTTCAACATTTTATTATGAAAGTCCAGGAAGAAATGCGTTGAGTGTTTAGACCTGCACCCGTGGGTCAAAAAAAGACCCATTGGCATCTTGCAGAAATCTCTAGGTGGCCAAGCAGGTAATCCAGTCATCTTAAGACATCGTAGTAACAAAAGCCCATGCCTTTCTTATTGTGGAGAATTTCTTTAGCATTTAGTGAGTGCAGTGGTTCTATAAATGGCTTTTTGTTTTTAAGTGCATAAAGTTAAATGTTAAGAAACGAGATCGAGTTAAATGATGTCTCAGATCTGTGCCTGTGTGTATGTGTGTATGTTTGTGTGTGTCAGGTAGTATATGTTTGTTAAATGTTTAAATATCAAATATTTAACTTTTACCTTTGATGAAGTTGGAATTAAGATGAACATCATAGTTTTCTCCTTATGTACTAGCCTGAATATTAATATTTTCTCTCTTTTTTAAACAGTTTGATTAGAATCAGCCTCAAGAGCTGGCACATGCTTGTGAACTTGTGCTTTCATATTTTCCTAACCTGTGTGGTCTTTGTGGGAGGAATAACCCAGACCAGGAATGCCAGCGTCTGCCAAGCAGTAAGTCAGAGTGAAAAACCGAAATGGAAAAAATTACTGGTATTAGAAAATAATTTCATTAACTATAAAAAGAAAAAATCATTCTTTAATACCTTTTCTTTAACTGATTAAAGTTAAATTTATTGTCTGTCACTTAATCTGCCAGTTTACTTCCTGTTTTAAATTACCATTTTGCAACTGAATATATAACTTAAACAGCTCATCCCTTTATCATTGGGAATTTAGTGTTACACGTTATGGCTATTATTACAATGCCTGTTACTTATTTTTAAAATGTATGAAATTCTGACTTTGGCTGAAAGAGGAGTGACATTTTCTGATAGTAGAATTTTAAAAATTATTTTATGTGTTGATGAAAACAAAGAAAGAGTTAATCATAAAGATATAAAAATGACACTAGGTTAGATAAATATGAAGAATTTAAAAATATCTTACTCTTTGTTTCCAATAAATTATTACATATGTAGCCTTAGTGAACAGTTATCTTGCAGCATAAATAAAAAAATGGAAATTCTTCAATCTATGAATAGAAAATATGTAACATTTTATTTCTTTGTTTGTATATTTTTTTCACATGCATGATAGCAAGAAGTATAACGTAGTAATTGAAAGTTCAGGCTGCCTGGATTTGTATTTCACTTTACCATTTATCGGCTGTGTTTCTATGGGCGATCTGTTTAACCTTTTTTTTTTCTTTTGTTTGCTTTTAAAACTGTAATTAAAAAAATATATAACATGTGATCTCTGTAAACAAATTGTTCACTGTACAGTACAGTATTGTTACCTGTAAGCACAACATTGTACAACAGATACCTAGAACTTTTCATCTTGTATAATTGAAACTCGGTATGCATTGAACGACTCCTTTTTTCTTCTCCCCCAATCATATGGCAGTCACCATTTTCTTCTTGGCTTCTATGAGTTATGACTACTTCAGATACCTCATATAAGTGGAATCATGCAGTATTTGTCCTCATTGACTTACTTATTTCATTTAGCATGATGTTTCAACGTTCATCTATGTTGGTGAATATGATTTTCCTCTTTTTTATGGCTGAATAATATTCCATTGTATGTAGAGACCACATTTTCTTTATCTATTTGTTGTTGATGGACATACAAGTTGTTTCTATCTCTTGGCTACTGTGAGTAATGCTTCAGGGAACACAAGAGTGCAGGTATCTCTTTGAGATTTTGATTTTAATGTCTAACCCTTCTGTGTCTCAGTTTTCTCACCTATAAATTGGGAATGATAATCGAGTTGTTGGATGATATGATTGTGTACACAAATTATTAGAATTAATAGGAATGTTTAGCAGAGACGAACTGCTAGTGTGCAGAAATACAACTATGAGAAAACATAATGAGAAGGTAGCATTTACATGGTGTCAAAGACTATCAAGTATCTAGAAATAATGAAAAATGTTCAAGATTTACGGGTAAAATTAAAAGATGTATTAAAGAAGACCTAAATAAATGGAAAGATATAATAGGTCAAAGTATAGGAAGACTTAATATTAGCCAGATGGCCATTCCTTTTAAGATTAATCTGTAGAATTTTTAATGAAACTCAATAAGATGATTTTTAAATTTATGTGAAAATAAATGACCAAAGAAAGACAAGACACTAATAAAAAAGAGGAGCAGAGCCAGAAGACTGTCTTCTAGTCATCAGGGTTTATGAGGCCATGGAAATGAAACCAGTGTGGTATTAGCAGTAGGCAGAGATCAATTGGCCAATGGAATAGAATGGAGAGTCCAGAGGCAGACCCACGGGAACTTTGACATACAACAGAGGGGATGATGTGCCTTGTCAGCTGGGGAAGAGAGACCACCATTCAGTAAATGGAGCTGGAGAAAATCCATTTGGAAAAAGATTAAACTGGGTCTATACCTCATGCCACATAAAAAAAAAAAGTCAACTCTAGGTGGTTTAAAGACTTACATATCCAAACCAAAATATTAAAACCCTTTAAAAAAAAGTTGGAGACCTTAAGATAAGGAAGGCCAATAAGACAGTGAAAGGCATCCACTAGAAAAAAAATAATTTTGACTAAAAATAAGAACTTGTATTTATCAAGAGCCCTTAAAGAAGCTGAAAAGGTAAGTTACAAATTGGAGGAATCTGTTTACAATCCATACAACTAACAGAGCATTCGAGTAAAAAATATATCAGTAACTATAATCAGTGAGAACACCACAACAAGTCAGAAGAAAAAGTAGCAGGAGAATGGATGAGCATGTCGTAGAAGAGCGAACACACAGGTTCAGCACATGTGTGCAGAAATGTTCAACAGCATGGGGGTCATGGAGATGCCAATGAAGACAATTAGTTACCATTTTATGCCTTTTCCATCAGCAGAAGTTAAGCCTGACAATGCCAAGTCTTGATGAACATGTGGACCCACAGGATCCTTTTACATAGTTGGTGGGAATGTAAGCGGACGTCCCCTGGGAGGCATTGCCTTCTATAGTTACATGTTCACATACCCTGGAACCCAGCAGCCCCACTCCTGTACTCAGAGTAACCTTGCCTGTGTGCACGTGAATATGAGCATGGATATGAATATTCATTGCAGCACTATGCACAATATCAAAAACCTGGAAGCAACCCAAATGCCCAGCACAGAGAGAGTGAACTAACAAACCCTGTGGTATTATACAAGAGTCAGAACCAATGAATTATAGCAATGCAGAAAAGCACAAATTAGTTTTAAGTGAAAAGTTGAAAAGTAAGTCCTATAAATTAACATTCACCATTTGTTTTTTTTTTAATAAAGGTAAAAATCACTAAAATAAACAGCCCACTTTAACAAAAAATAGGTGCAATAAAACTATAAAAGAGAAAGCAAGGGAGTGATGAACAGAGGATGTAGGGTGATGATACAGAGGATATAATAGGGTGATAGTTACCTGTGATGAGGGGGTCATATGATTAGATAGCAGATTATTGACAAGGTCCTACCTTGTGTCTTGCTGGTAGATTCTTATGTAGTTATCATACTGTTAACTAAATAAAGGCAGGTTGTGCTGGGCCCACTCATTAGACTGTGAGATGATACTGTGGTTTATGATTAATCCAATATTGTATACCTGAGATCCAATTTAAAATGTGTGTGTGTAAAAATTGTTGAGAGGATTAAATGACTCAAGCATCTCAAGAGTACCAGGCATATACTAACTGTTCAATAAATGTTACCTGTTACCACCATTATATTAGTATTATTGATGAAATTACCTCTCATCTGTGTGATATATTTTTGTTTTAGGCTGTTACTACACATCTGTAAACAAACTGCCTACAAGAAGTCAGATGATGGGTCTCAGATCAACTACATTCATGTGTAGAAGATAGCTCCTCTGTGTTCTCAGTCTTTCTCCCCTTCTTCATGTGGCTGACTCCCAGTTACCTTGCAGGTCTCACTTTATTGTTACTGTTTCAGAGATTCTGTTCCTGTATCCCCCAGTGTTATTCTGTGGACCTGTATTATTCTGTTTTCATGCTGCTAATAAAGACATACCCGAGACTGGGTAATTTATAAAGGAAAGAGGTTTAATTGACCCACAGTTCCACATGGCTGGGGAGACCTCACAATCATGGTGGAAGGCAAAGGAAGAGCAAAGTCATGTCTTTCGTGGCAGCAGGCAAGAGAGCGCATGTGCAGGGGAAATCCCCTTTATAAAACCATCAGATCTCATGAAAGTTATTCACTTTCGCAAGAACAGCTCAGGAAAGACCCACCCTCATGATTCAGTTACCTCCCACTGGGTCCCTCCCATGACAGATAGGAATTATGGGAGCTACAATTCAAGATTTGGGTGGGGACACAACTAAATCATATCAGGTCCTTACTAAAATTCCATGCTGCCTATGAAACTTTATGATTTACTGTTTAACTATCTCTGAACTCTAAGCTCTCCCTGGACTCCAAGCTCTACAAGCATAAGAATTATAGTAGTTGAACTTTGGGAGGCTGAGGCAGGCGGATCACGAGGTCAAGAGATCGAGACCATTCTGGCCAACACGGTGAAACCCCATCTCCGCTAAAAGTACAAAAATTAGCTGGGTGTAGTGGCACTCGCCTGTAGTCCCAGGTACTCGGGAGGCTGAGGCAGGAGAATTGTTTGAACCTGGGAGGCAGAGGTTGCAGTGAGCCGAGATTGCACCACTGCACTCCTGCCTGATGACAGAGCGAGACTCCATCTCAAAAAAAAAAAAGAATTACAATAGTTGATTCACTGGTGCTTATCCAGGGACCAGTACAAGGCCTGACCCATAATAGATGCTGAGCAAATGTTTACTGGGTGAATGAACAAAAAGAAGCCTTTGTCTGCACATTAGAAGGCATTCAAACCTGGAGCCATTTTGACTCTTATTAGGAGAGTACTCAGCACACAGTGGCAATGAAGGTCTTCATTGTGTCTAAAAGTATTCATTGATTTCTTGAAGCAGACACATAAATTTATTTCACTAAGGAAATGAATGGAAAGACGCTGTTGTAAAGATGACTGCCTTTCATTGTCCTGAGTGGAATTTTCTACCATTTCTAAATGGAAAAAGAGAGGAATTGCCAAGAGTTTTTAGGGCTTCAAGAACAAATGCCATTAAAGGTTTACAAAAGAAAAGGGAAAGGCAAGTCTAGACGTTTCATTGTCGTTCTCTTCTATGTTTATAATGTGTTTCCCTTTAATGAAAGACATAGCATCATTCTTATATTTCTGACTCAGACATTCCTTGCTTCACTTTGTCACTGTAATACTCAATTCAGGTAATCACCGGCCGAGAGCAGAGTGGTAGAATGCAAAAAGGACTAGCCTAGGATTCCAGATCCTAGTAGCTGGGTTCTAATTTTGTGTCCTGCCAGAACAGCTTATGTGAATAGTCCCTTAACCTAGTAGGGGCTTAACGTTTCTTCTATAAAATGGGTCAGGCTAGTTAAGTTAAATGATTGTTAAGGTTCTTCCCTCTGAAAACCTGAGCCCTCATGTGTACATGTTTTTATATGCAGTTTGTCTTTATTATCTCCCTTTGCGAGCTTACATATTTTATGAACAGTATAAATGGGTTGTAATGTAGTTTCTTCCCTCACAGTGATTGCTTGAAGTTATTAAAGGTGCTACCAGCCAGGTACTTCTCACTCTGGTTTCTAAATTCATTTCAGGTAGGACCTTAGGTGCTTTCTACGGCCTTTAACTCTCTTTTGCTAAAGGTGCTGAAGGAGAACTAAGAAGTTGAGTGATGAAGTGCAAGGGCCGTTGACTCAAGTCTGGAAGGGATCTGTGTTCTGGTTCATGATACACTGCCAAATAATTGGTCGTTAATTTTTTGGTCCTTGGTTTTCTTAGCTATGCCATAAAAGGATTCAGCTGGATCTTATCTAAGATACCTTGTTGCTCCACCAATCCATGATTGAATTTATTAAATGTAGTGCCAGCCGCCCTTGTTAGGTGCCCTTGAGATCTGTTATTTAGAGCATTGCTGCAATGGCACAAGAGATGTATTTGGAAAAATCTGATCAGTGAATATTAAGACCATTCTACTTGTCAACTACTGTGCATGTTTTATGTCTTAACCTCATATTAACCCTAGGAGGTAGTTTTTCTTTGTGTATTTTATAATGATATAAACTGAATCATAGACAACTGAAATAACTTCCCTAAGTCACTAGGACCATTAGTTGGCAGAGGCATGATTCAAATGCTAGTCCGTTTGATTCCGAGTGCCTCTCAGCCCCCATCACTCTGCTTTAGTACTTAGTAGTGGACACCGTAGGAGAGAAGAAAGGGCAAGGGCTTTGGAACCATCTAACTTCAGTTTGAATCACAGCCGTACTATTGACTGTGTAATCTCTAGTGGGTGACTTCTCTCAGTCTTAGTCTCTGTTTTCGTATCTCAAGGTTAACACTGACCTAATGGTGATGATAAAAGGATAAAGTGAAATCACATGCAAGAATATGTTTTTGGATACATAGCAGGCATTTATTAATGGAAGCTGTTAACATTTTAATTGTTTACATATTCATCATCTATATGCTTGTATTCATCATAAAGTTTATTTTTTGGCACAATTGTTATGCATGATGCACCGCTGTAGGCGTATTGGTTGTTAAATGAACTCTAGTATGTGAGAGTTTACAGTTAGATAACAAATACATAGAGTGGAACTTTTTAGGATAATTATTTTATACCCATTTTACAACTTTGGAAATTAGTGTCCCGAGGTAAGGTGGCTTTCTTGAGTAATAATCTACTGCATTTAACATTAGTTAATAATAGTAATTATTTACATGCCTTATGAATTAGATTACTTCTAGATAATTTACAGAATTGCCATGTACATCTCTGATTTATTTGGAAGAAAATGTGATAGCAAGGTTGTATTTCATGTAGACAAAGTGTGAGATGGAGAATACAATAGGAAGTACTACATTCCAAAAGGTTAAAAAATCTTTCCTACTAGATTTTAATCACTCATTTTTTCTGAAATTTGTAGAATATTTAGTGATTTGCTTTCCTGACTGTGTTAGCAGATGTCATCATATCCCTAAAATTCCACTATTGGTAATAATCAGGCTTCAGTATCTTTAAGAGTAAACCTCCTCTGGAAATGTAGAAATGCCATAGAAAACACTTCAGTGCCTAAAGATGTGTTTTGTTCCCTGTAGAAAATTCTTTGTTTGACACCTCCTATGTGGGAGTTACCTTTAACCTATATTTTTACTTTTGTATTTTAGAGCCCTACCTCATTCTTTTGACCTTTGTGTCAGAGACACCTCCAGCAATAGTAGAGTTGACCATTTTGAGTCAGCATCTGATTTGTTTTGAATTTATTGGTTTCTATGCATCAAATTCATTTATACTATTTTTACTTACAGTACTTGGTGTGACTTTAGATAGCTCAAAAGGGTTATTTTATGCTTTCTGTTCCACTTCTGTCTATAAATTTTGCTTTCACAGCGCAGTCAGCAAAACTAATGGGAACCATGAAGCCACTTTTCTCTTTAAGACGATCATTTCTGACGTTTGTAGTTGGGCCAAACTTGATCCCCCCTCCCAGCACCTCAGAGCCATTGCAAGGTTTATCTGGAGAGGGGCCACCCTGGCTTTCTCCTGCAAAATAAGATTTGGGCTTGCAGGTCACCAAGTGTTTGCTGCAGATTGGTTCTCATTAAAATAAACTCTGGACAGTGGTCCATAATTTTATTATTGACCTTTGATTTTCTTGAGGTTGGAGAGGCATCCCTTTAGAATGACAAATTTTTTCTTGGAATTTCATAATTATATAAAAAAGCAGTGATTAAAAAAAAGCAAGTTACTGGTTAAGAAAGCTGGATTATGTCCTTGATACTCCAGTGACATATGACATTTACTTTTCTTAAACTAAAATTTAAGCTTCTCTCATTTCCTCACATCTTCATCTAGAATTTCATCCTCAACTAGAGTTGCTTCATGTACAGGCCATGTGATAAATAGAAACTTAAGTGTATCATTTGCATATATTGCAGTTATCCTATACTTACTGAGCACCTATTATATCCCATGTATTGTGTCCATTCAATTCCTACGAAACCCCTAGAGGTGGTGATTGATAATTTTCTACTATTAAATTGAGGAAAGTAAATTTCAGAGAGGTCGCGTTATTTCCTCAAAATCACATTCTTAATAAGTAATAATATAGTGATTTCTACTAATTGCTTGTCACATACTAGGCAATTTGCTAAATGCTTTTAATGTGGACCATCTTACTTAACCTCACAGTACTTTTATATTATTCTTGGTTCCCAAGTGAGGAAGCCAGCACTTTAGGTCTTACGTGACTTTGCTCAGATCACCCAGCAGGTAAGAGGTGAATACCAGTTTAAAAATCAAGGAAAATTTCATTTCTGAGTTCACCCTCTTAACCATCAATATATTATTGTATTGCTTTGTGACTGCTACAGTGTATAAAAGCTCTGAATTATATCTCAGGTCTCTTACTCTGGAACTTATTCTGTGTGTGCTGTGGCCTTCACCCTGTAGTTAACCTGTGCCCTCTATATATTCCTCCTTAAAAAGAATGTTAGAAAATGGACTCTAGGCCGGGCGTGGTGGCTCACGCCTGTAATCCCAGCACTTTTGGAGGCTGAGGTGGATGGATTACCTGAGCTCAGGAGTTGGAGACCAGCCTGGCCAACATGGCAAAACCCTCTCTCTACTAAAAATACAAAAATTAGCCAGGCGTGGTGGTGCGTACCTGTAGTCCCAGCTACTCAGGAGGCTGAGGCAGGAGAATCACTTGAACCCAGGAGGCGGAGGTTGCAGTGAGCCGAGATCACACTGCAGCACTCTAGCCTGGGTGACAGAGCGAGGCTCTGTCCCAAAAAAAAAAAAGAAAATGAACTCTAATGTATAATGTCACATCTATAAAAAACACACTTTTGGTTTAATGTCTGGGAGCCAGTTCTGTCCTGTATTAAGGGTCATCTTTGGTATAAATGGTAGTTTGTGGGCTTCCTAGAGCCAATTGTTGGTTTGTGTATTTGAGGATCGTGATTCCCTGTCACGTGTCTGTTAGAACGCAATGTTGCCTTAGCAGGCAACAGAGTTGATTATTAGGATAGGCCTTCCTGCTGCTTTCAAATCAGACTTCTGAGTTACTTACCAATTTTGAGGTAAGCCTTAGTAGGAACATTTTTTTTCTTTTATTTATTCTTTGATCTTCCTTGTAGGTTGGGATAATTCTTCACTATTCCACCCTTGCCACAGTACTATGGGTAGGAGTGACAGCTCGAAATATCTACAAACAAGTCACTAAAAAAGCTAAAAGATGCCAGGATCCTGACGAACCACCACCTCCACCAAGACCAATGCTCAGGTATCTCATATCTTTGTTGTATTATCTTAAAGGTTAATTAAGTGTTTTGTTTGCTTTCATTGAAGCATAATCATAAATTATAACAAAATTGCTGAGTGAATTTTGGGAAGTAAAAGAACGGACTTGTATGCAGGACTGCCTGATTTTGAAAATGGCTTAGGCATCCTTCCCGCTGTGAGTCCTCAGACAACTTCTGTACCCTCTCTGAGCCTTCCAAGATCATCTCAAAAGTGGGGCTGATTCTACCATCTTCGAGTTGTGAGGAATAAATGAGTAAATGGGCAAAGCACTTAAGAGGGGATTGGCCATATAATCGGCTCTATGAAACTGTCAGCTGTTTTTATTTCCTTGAGGTCTCATGTCATACTCAAGTATGTATCAGTTTAATTATTCTATGCAAAGGACAGAAAGACTTGTATGTTTTTCCTATCCATTATAATATGAAAAGTGGTAAATGGATTATCATGCTGGATGAATAAAATCGATCAGTGATGACCAAGCTTGTTGAACGCCTGACATGTCACTGGCCCTGGGCCAGGGATTTACAGAAGACCCCCTTGCCCTTTGGGAGTTTATAGTCTGCAGGAGGAGAAAGGCATGAGCACTGAGTGTGCTGTGTGAGAAGCATAGTGGAGATAGGTTCTTTGAAAATGTAAAGAAAGAAGCCATTAATTTTGGGGGCGGGGGGTTGTTAGGAAATGCTGGACCACTGGCATGAACTTTACTGTGATCAGGACAAAGTGTAGAAGTGAAGAGTGAGCTGAGGAAACCTTGAGGAATGCAGTTTGGCTGGAGCCTCAGATGTTTGGTGTCAAGTAGCAGGAATTCAGGATGAAAGCTGGCTTTGAGGCCTTTGTGTGTCCTATTTAAAATGTGGGCAGCCACTGAAGATTTTTAACTAAGGGAGTGGCCTGACATGGTGTCATTTTAGAAGGATAGCTATGGCTCTAGTATGGAGTATAAATCAGAATTCCTAAGAATAAGGAATTCTACTGAGGTTATTAGGGTAGCCCCCATGAAGACCAGAACAGTGTCAGGGAGAACAGAGAAGAGGACACAAGTTTGAGAGGCTTGAGGCAGTTTCTCTAGGATTGATGTCCAGCTGGATTTAAGAGATGTGTGAGGGAGAGAAGTTTGAAGATGGCTGCAAGTTGTCTATTCTAGCTAGCTAGCGTGCCTTGACAGAGGGTGTTTCCATCAACTGAGGAATAAGATAGGAAAAGCAGAAACAGCAGGTGGGTGGGGGAGACATGGAGAGGGGAAACGGGGTGGCAGGCTCATCAATACTTTCTTGGGGAACGTTTACATTTTTTAGAAGTCCAGGGCTCAGCAGAGAGGACAAGCTAGAGATTGTCTAGGAGGAGCAGGAGACATTTCCTTATGTGGTCACTGAAGCCATGATAATGAATAGGATCTCCCAGGGAGAAGTTAGTTAAGAAAAGAATGATACTTGGACCTTATTAATGTTTAATAGATGGGCCATGGAAAAAGTCACTGGATTTTTGACTGCAGAAAGAGAACACCTGAAACATGGAAGATTTGTGGGAGAGTGGTTCCGTGTTTGACAAGGAGCAGCAGGGGTGCTCCGTGGCCCCAGAGTTATGTTGTAGGATGAGATTTGACACTTCCCTCACTTCTATTAAGAGAAATGAGAGATGATGGTGTTTGGCTCAGAAACTTGGGAATCTTAACCTTAAGCAGCTGTTCATTCCTATAAGGTTCTGAGAAGAAAGATAAAGAGTTAAGGAAAAGTTAGCTGGTGCTTCAAACTCTCTGCAGTCCCCAAATGACTCACAAGTATCCTCTTTGCATTAGACAGCTCAAGCTTCACCCTCTAGCCCTGCTTCCCCCATATCCTTGAGCTTAAGGAAGCCTGAGCAACACTGCTGCCTGCCTGGAGGGTGGGACACGAGATTTGCCCGTGAGACTCTTCTGACCCCAGAGAGGACATTTTTAGCATCATGGTGGTGAGTGGGTACAGCTGACAATAAGATGATAAAGGCAAGAAAGTGGTGGTACCAGCGTTTGCAGAAGGAAGAGAGAAAAGAAGTGGTAGTTCAAGGAAAGTTTTAGAAGATGGGGAAACTTGAATATATATATAAAATATATATTATATATATATAAAATATATATTATATATATATAAAATATATATTATATATATATAAAATATATATAATAAATAATATATATAAAATATATATAATAAATAATATATATATAAAATATATATAATAAATAATATATATATAAAATATATATAATAAATAATATATATAAAATATATATAATAAATAATATATAATATATATTATATATATATATAAGCAGTAGAGAAGCATGCTAGAAATAAGCAATAGAGAAGATTTTAAAGATGCAACTAGGGTTATTTGATAACAAGAACGGGGTAGGGGGCGTTGAAAGAAGACAGAGAGGGTGATAGGACCCAAGATTAATTTTGGAAATAATGCTTTCTTTTCAGGTAAGAAGCAGATGTGAATTAGTATAGCAGGAAGAAGGGGAAGGTCACGTATTATTGGCATCTCTCTAATCTATGGAATAGAAGGCAGAATTATAGTTTTATAGGGTAATTAGTTTTCAGCAGTACTAACATCATGTTAAAGGATTTTAGTAACTAGGTACGAGGAAGAAACAATATATGGACAAATGTATCACAGATATTGCCTTTATCCACCCAGTGCAAGATTTGGGGCCATGTCTCAGGAAGGAGCAAATGCAAAATTAAGATTCTGACTTGCCCAGAATGGAAATTTCTTTTCAGAGAGATCAAGGAGCTCAGAGATGAGCACAGAGTTTTTCTTTGTAGGACCAGTCACTGCTCTGTTTCAATCAGTTTTTATTGCACCATCATTTCCCTTGCTGTCTCCACCTCTCTTTGGAAAAGGGGTCAGGTAGGGCCTCTGCACTCTGTGAAGCTGCTGGGATCCAGATACCCTCCTTACCTTAATCTCAGTGGACTGGCGATGAGGTACACAGCAATGGGCAGTCCTGGGACATGCAGGTTGAGCTGAACATTAGTCAGTAATTAATATGTCATTACATTTTTTGTGTGAACTAAGGCACTTTTCAGTTCACCGGCTGAATCTAAAAGAAGCCAGTTCCCGCTACAAAGAAAAAAAAAGTAAGGGTAAGTAAGCTGAAATCCTACCAGCAGGCTCAGAGTGTTACTTTGCCTGTCCACAAGGTGGCAGAAGCCGATCAGCTTTCCTCTACTCAGAAACTTACTAGACCTTGTGCTTTAAAACAAGAAATCTAAAAAACAAAATAAAAACACATTACTGTTAATAAATCAGCCTCCCAACTTAACTCTCAGCTTATTATTGGAATAAAGATAATAATTAATCTTCAGGGAATGACTTTTGAAGTACTGAGACATTATGAGAGATACATGTTAAGAAATGGAATGATGAGTGGTTTTTCCTGTGATTCCTCCTTCTAGATTTTACCTGATTGGTGGTGGTATCCCTATCATTGTTTGCGGCATAACTGCAGCAGCGAACATTAAGAATTACGGCAGTCGGCCAAATGCACCCTAGTGAGTATTTTATATTCTCTGTGTACTTGACCCAGTTGTTTCTCTTTTAAGTATTTTCTAGGCATTACAGGTGATTGCAATTTCTTAGGTAATTTGTTGAAACGTGTAGCATCGATCTGGTTTACCATTTTCTTTTCCAGTTGCTGGATGGCATGGGAACCCTCCTTGGGAGCCTTCTATGGGCCAGCCAGCTTCATCACTTTTGTAAACTGCATGTACTTTCTGAGCATATTTATTCAGTTGAAAAGACACCCTGAACGCAAATATGAGCTTAAGGAGCCCACGGAGGAGCAACAGAGATTGGCAGCCAATGAAAATGGTGAAATAAATCATCAGGATTCAATGTCTTTGTCTCTGATTTCTACATCAGCCTTGGAAAATGAGCACACTTTTCATTCTCAGCTCTTGGGGGCCAGCCTTACTTTGCTCTTATATATTGCACTGTGGATGTTTGGGGCTTTGGCTGTTTCTTTGTATTACCCTTTGGACTTGGTTTTTAGCTTCGTTTTTGGAGCCACATGTTTAAGCTTCAGTGCGTTCTTCATGGTCCACCATTGTGTTAATAGGGAGGATGTTAGACTTGCGTGGATCATGACTTGCTGCCCAGGACGGAGCTCGTATTCAGTGCAAGTCAACGTCCAGCCCCCCAACTCTAATGGGACAAATGGAGAGGCACCCAAGTGCCCCAATAGCAGTGCGGAGTCTTCATGCACAAACAAAAGTGCTTCAAGCTTCAAAAATTCCTCCCAGGGCTGCAAATTAACAAACTTGCAGGCGGCTGCAGCTCAGTGCCATGCCAATTCTTTACCTTTGAACTCCACCCCTCAGCTTGATAATAGTCTGACAGAACATTCAATGGACAATGATATTAAAATGCACGTGGCGCCTTTAGAAGTTCAGTTTCGAACAAATGTGCACTCAAGCCGCCACCATAAAAACAGAAGTAAAGGACACCGGGCAAGCCGACTCACAGTCCTGAGAGAATATGCCTACGATGTCCCAACGAGCGTGGAAGGAAGCGTGCAGAACGGCTTACCTAAAAGCCGGCTGGGCAATAACGAAGGACACTCGAGGAGCCGAAGAGCTTATTTAGCCTACAGAGAGAGACAGTACAACCCACCCCAGCAAGACAGCAGCGATGCTTGTAGCACACTTCCCAAAAGTAGCAGAAATTTTGAAAAGCCAGTTTCAACCAGTAGTAAAAAAGATGCGTTAAGGAAGCCAGCTGTGGTTGAACTTGAAAATCAGCAAAAATCTTATGGCCTCAACTTGGCCATTCAGAATGGACCAATTAAAAGCAATGGGCAGGAGGGACCCTTGCTCGGTACCGATAGCACTGGCAATGTTAGGACTGGATTATGGAAACACGAAACTACTGTGTAACATTGCTGGGCTTCCTAGGCAGAAATTCATATAAACTGTGATACTCACATTCCTTGAAGCTATGAGCATTTAAAAACTGTTTACAGCCACCATAGGGATTCAAAAGAATTTGGAATAAACTTTGAAGTTTTGGATTTTACTTATTTTTATCCCCAAATTGTTGCTATTTTTTAGGATCTGAAACAAAATCTTTCTAAAACATTGTTTTAGTTGTCAAAGCACCAACAGGACATTTTGGGATGTGAAATGTAATTTCTTGGAATCTGTAATTTGTACTTAATATTTCAGGCTTGTATTTAATATAATAAATAGGTGTTATTGTGTCGATCTGTTATTTTTATATTTTACAATATAAGCATTTAGTTCTATTTTAATGAAATTAGTGGTTTGGGGTATTTTAATTAGAGTTACACATAAGTCAGTTATATATATATATATTGCATGGTTAAGTGTATTGATTTTGGCACATAAATCAAAGTGATTTTTGGGTTGCTGTATAAGTCTAGTTTTAAATGCTACCAGGTTTTAAAAGGATCTCTCAGGATGTTTTTTGAAAATGGAAATGCCTAAAAAACTTCCTACGTTGCCTTACTTTTGCGTTATTCCTTGGATCCTATTAATACTATTTTCAACATGGTCGTGGCCTTTTCATTGCTTTATATTCTGTCTTAAGTTTCTTACTCTTTTTGGTGTGGCCAGGTGGGGGTGATTGCTGCACGAAAGTTATTCTTGAATGCAAATGAAGAGCTACCACTTAAGGTTCACATTCTTCAATATTGGCTCTTATGTTGACTTTTATTTTGTACTTAAACAGATAAAGTTCCTTAGATTCATGCTGAAGTACTGATTAAATCCCATTCCGGAATTCTAAAAACAGCTCTACTGCAAAAGTTCTCTCTCACTGGTCTTTGCTACACTGCAGTCTAACCCATCTGCTGTCCTGAGTCTCACTGTGGTTCTCAGTTCTCTCGTATGCAAGACAATGTCTGCAAAATTGACACAACTTTGATCTCTTTTCAGTGGAAGTCTAAAGGTTTGAATCAGATTGGATTCAAAAGTACATATTCGAGAAATGCAAAAAAGAATCAAGCCGTTTAGCTTAATAAACTTTAAATTCTGAGAGATTAACTGCTTATGTACAGAGAACAATTCTCTGAGCCATCCTGAGATTACCCATTCTAGTGTAAATGTTCACTTTTCACTGGGTTACTGCATTAGAAATGTTATTTTGCTTGACAATAATAAAACCGATAGTTCTACTTAAGCCTTTTAGGTTTGAGTTTTAGAGATGTTATTTTATGGTGGGGGAAATAAAGCAGCCAGTGGATAGATTTGGCTGTAATTCCTGGTTTATGGTCTCCTGGTAAATTGATATACTATGTACAAGATGGTGTTTGGAAATGACAAAGATAAGCTAATAAGAAATGGAGTGAATAATTCTTATTTATCACTATTTTTTTGTTTGCTTGGTGTTTAACCTGTTTGACCTGCTGGTCAGCTGTACCTAGGGAGATAACTTTCTTGTTCTTCTTTTTCCTGCCTCTGCATAGGAAGTGAGGAATTTTCCTTCCTGGAAGATGTTGCCCATTCAGCAAGCATTTATTCATTTAAACATGCCTTATTTTAGGTAACAGAACAGGTGCTGGCGGTGGGGAAGGACTGGAAAAGAAATCAAACACTTGGAAGAAGATGGAGATTCTGCTAAAAATGTTCAAGGGGATTTTGTTACTCATAGCGTGGAGAGTGATGAGCGATCACTTGCTCATCCTTAGTATTTCAATTAGAGTTTTGATATTTGTATATAGGAAGTGAGTAATATATTGTATTCCTCCCACCTTTGTCATTTATGATTTATAGCTGAGATTCTCTATTTTTCATAGAATTGTAAACTGCTAACAGATGTTTCAGTTTTCTTAGAGATCAGCATGATCATTTTCCTAATTTAAAAAATTTGACAACTAAGATCCAAAGAATTTCTGGCTTGCTGGACATGCTGGCAGGTTATACCATGCCCACGGCTAGAACCATGTTTGCCAATGCTGAGGCCGCCGTGCTTGGCAACACATTTCATTGCTTTTACAGTGTTTATTATCTATAAAATTGTATCAGACCTTATTATCTTAGTTGTTTTGAGTTTTAGTTTCATAATAAGGTATAGTTGGTTATATTCTGCTTAAGGAAACAGTTATGATTCTTTTATTTCATGACAGTTTTTTTGTTTTGTTTTGTTTTGTTTTGTTTTGTTTTGTTTTGTTTTTAGAGTCGAGGTCTCACTCTGTTGCCCAGGCTGAAGTGCAGTGGGGATCATAGTTCACTGTAACCTCTAGCTCTTGGGGTCAAGCCATCCTCCCACCTCAGCCTCCTGAGTAGCTGGAACTACAAGAACAAGCCAGTAGCCCGGCTGTTTTTCTTTTTCTTTTTGTAGAGATGGGTCTCACTGTGTTGCCCTGACTGGTCTCAAACTCCTGGCCTCAAGTGATCCTCCAACCCTTGCTTCCCAAACTGTTGAGATTATAGATATGAGCCACTGAGCCCAGCCAAAAGTTGTTTTCTTAATGTAAACATTATATCTACAGATTACATATATAATGTTATATACTAACCTGCTTTTTAGGTAACAATTAGAAATTAGATTTGTGTATGACTATTTTTGTGACTAGATTTATATACTAACGTAAATGTATATTAATATTTCAGGTCATTAATAGGTGGCAACTGATTTTTAAATCTCAGGATATTTTGGATAAATGTAACAACGTAACTGTATGTATGTTCAATATATTTATATTAGTAATATATACAGATGGCAACTTAGGTTTAGATGCTGATTGGAATCTATACATAGGTCTCATTATAGAGAAGCAACAATGTTAGAACAGACTTACATGTTTCAGGTATTGAGTTTAGAATGCCCAAACTGAAGTTGGTTGAGAACATACAAAATTAGGAAGTAAAAACATTAACTGAAAACATCTGATGCAGGAATTAAACTAAATCATCAAGGTAAGTGAGGCATACAACAGCAATCCAAAATTTAAAACAAATCTTAATTCTGTTTTTCTTTTTGGGTTCCAGTAATCATTTAGTTATTTTAATATTGACTCCAGTGCTTTTATCTGAGAGGTGATTTGATTGTTCATAATCACTTAATGATGTTTTCCAAATTTGAGTCATTCTGTCACTTTTGCTAATTTTGTTATATTTTTCTTAACACTTGTATTAATGCTGTCCATGGATTATTGCTTATATTGAAATATAAGCAATAATAAATTGTATTTATTATATATATAATATGTTATTGAATATATCGAATATATAATATATTATTGAATAATATATACTATATTATTCAATATATTATATTGAAATATAAGCAATAATAAATTCAAAATAAAATCAATAGATTTATTGGTATAAACAAGGCAAACTCCTGAAGGAGAAATTTTTCATTGTTTGTAATCTGCCAGTGCTAAAAATGTGACTGCATGTTGCTAGGTCTTAGACAAAGGTGAGATTGTAACCAATAAAATTCTGCTTTTTGTTTGTTTGTTTAGTTTTGGGATGAACTCTCTTGAATCCTTCTGACCTACTCAGATCATTTCACAGCCATGTCTTTTATTGGCCATGAGAAGCTCCTAAGCAGTGGTCATAACTGGGCTATGGGGGATACTGATTGATGAACATGTACCGTGTGTGTTAACTTAGTTGTTGTTGGCTGATAAACGTGGTCTTTCCACCTTTTTTGTAGACCCGACCCAGCTTTGTATTATGTGAGGCCCCAGGCAGCCTTTGGATAAAGCTTTTTTTTCAGCCTCCTTTCACTGGGGATGCCAGAGGCTTAGAAGTAGATACTGAATGTGAATTTACAGGACCATAGTATTAAGAAGCTTACATTTATAGAGTCATTGATGGAGGTGGACCACTACCTTCTCTGATAAAGTTCAATGCTTAGAATTACTTCCTGGTCCAAATCTCACTAGTCTTCTGTTCAACAAACTTGTTTCATGCTGCTTAAAACACATATTAACCTAATTGCATCATATTTACAAAATGGTAGGAGAAAAGAGACTGTGTGTATGTATGTATATTTAATCCATTATTTACTGCTGCCATCTGGTTTAAGAAGATACTGATGAAGACCTTTATCAGGTATTTTCAAAAAGTTCAAAATGTTTTCAGAAGACTCTTCAGATGCATTCCAAAGAATCCAGCTAATCACATCTTCAATTTTGTAATCACTGTGTTCACCCTGTTTTGGCATATAATACTAATGAAGGTTTGCTTTTATGGATAAATTTTGATTGTTCTAATCAGGACCTATATTTGCAAGACATGGTTGCTTGCAAAGCTGGATTTGGTCATGAGTACTGTGAATGGAAATTGATCTCAGGACCCCCAAATCACTAAGCCAAAGGAAAAGGTCAAGCCAATGGGAACTGCATTGGGCAAACCTGACTCCCATTCTATTCCTAAAATAAGATAGCTATGAAGATAAAAAAAAAAAAAAAAAAAAAAAGCTACATACTTCCCTCACAATGTGCCCACCAGGAAGTTCTTTGTGGACAAAGGACAGACAGAACTCAAAGTCATCCCTCTGCTCATGTGAGACAAATGCATATCTGATTGCTTCCTTTGCCCTGTTGTTTCACTAAGCCAGACTAAGGCATAAGTGACTATAAATCGTGTATTCGATGAAAAGCTAATCAGAAATTCAAAAGAATGCAATAGTTTGTCTCTTATCTACCTATGATCTGGAAGCCACCTCCTGGCTTTCCAGACCGAGTTGTACCACCTTTTCAGACCAAACCAGTGTACATGTTACACATACTGATTGATGTCTCATATCTCCCTAAAATGTAAAAATCCAAGCTGTACCCCTATCACCTTGGGCACATGTCATCAGGACCTCCTGAGGCTGTGTTATGGGCATATCCTTAACCTTGGCAAAATAAACTTTCTAAATTGACTGAGACTTGTCTCAGATGTTTTGAGTTCACAGTGTTACCCGAAAGGAGTCCTGATCCAGACTCCAAGAGAGGGTTCTTGGATCTCGTGCAAGAAAGAATTCAGGGCAAGTCCACAGTGCAAAGTGAAAGCAACTTTATTAAGAAAGTAAATAAAGGAATTGGCTAGTCCATAGAGCAGCCCTGAGGGCTGCTGGTGCCCATTTTTATGGTTGTTTTCTGATGGTATGCTAAACAAGGGGTGGATTATTCATGCTTCCCCTTTTTAGACCATGTAGGGTAACTTCCTGACGTTGCCATGGCATTTGTAAACTTGTTACGGTGCTGGTGGGAGTGTAGCAGTGAGGACAACCAGAGGTCACTCTTTTGGCCATTTTGGTTTTAGTGGGTTTTGGCCGGCTCCTTTACTGCAAACTGTTTATCAGCAAGGTCTTTTTGACCTGTATTTTGTGCTGAACTCCTATCTCATCCTGTGACTTAGAATACCTTAACCGTCTGGGAATGCAGCCCAGTAGGTTTCAGCCTCATTTCACCCATCTCCTATTTAAGTTGGAGTTGCTCTGGTTTACATGCCTCTGACATTTCCACCCTCCCTTTTATAACAGAACCGTTAATCCTAAGGGTTGCAGAGGGACAAAGATTCATCTTCTGTAACTTCTTCAGGCTGAATAGGAATGATGATATTCCTGCCTAACTATTAGGGTCTCTTGTGTTCAGGGTAGACAGAAGCTCAATCAGAAAGCATCAATATGGCGAGGGCCGTTTATGACTCGAGTTTCGACAAGAGGTGTTATCTGGAAGATTAATAAGTGTTCAATTTAAAACATTCAGTAAGCGTGTCCTGTATTCCTGCACGAAGAGTAGAACAGCAATATATTCCATAAAAGTAAAGCAAAATAAAATTATTCCAAGTAAACTAAATTAGAAGGCTTTTTATGAACTGGGCAACTGTTGGAACTAAGCTGGTATGGGGTTGTTAGCTGATTGTAATGTGTCCAGCATTAGAATACTAATCCAGATTTTTATATTACCCATCCTTCTTGTTTCTTCTGAGCAGCAGTCAGAGATCACTGGTTGGTTCACAGGAATAAGCAGGATTAGCCTAAATTGCAGAAACAAACTTAAAACAACAGATGAGACTAGAATTTAATAACAAGTTTACCATAGTTCTTGAAACATACTATCTCTCTCCAGTTTCCTATTTTTACTAAAGACAAATGATGGTAAGACTGATTTTCTTTATTATAATTGGCCTGATTATTTGTATAAAGTACAGCAAGAATAATTATTTTTCACATAGACTTTTTAATTGGCTTTAAAGGAACTCTGTTTCATAAGGAATCTCAGATAAGACTTTTTTAAAGCCGAGCCCCTCCATGAGTTTGTATCCTCAAATACCTGTAAGTTGGGTAAATTCCTTTCTTTTTCAGGTCCCAAGATAACTTTGGGCTCCTAGGCCGGTGAGAAAGTGACATTCTTTACCATAGTTCAGAAACGCTATATAGGGACTGTATAGGCGAGGTGTGAGGCCAGTTCCCCAGAGGGCTTTTATTGGCTCTACAAGTCAGGTTTGATTCCTTAAAGGAAAACACACCATTCCAGTCGAAGCCTTGGTAAAAACCAATTTCTCCAATTGTGTCCGGTTACAAAAGAAAACAGATTGTTATTGCACTTATGCAAATAACTATATAGCCATAAATTAAGAATACTCACAGTTTCCAAATTTTGGAGAAATCATATAGAAACAAATATGCTCCAAATTTTGTTCACAGGAGGGTATTTACTCAATTGCTGAAAGCTGTAAATAACTCAAAAGAAAAGTATTCTTAACTCTGAAAAGCAAAACAAAGGATCAGCATTTTAAGCAAAGTTAAAAAGATTACACTTCTTCAGTTTAGTCCATGTAGTTAACTTCTATTTGATAGTTATGAACATTTCAGCTCCTTGTGAGGGTTCCGAAAGCTTTTTCCTTTATTCTGATGTCACAATCTACAAAGTTATCAGAAAAACCTGCATTTAAGAACACCTGCTAGAGTTCTATAGTTGATTATAAACCACCTTCTAAAGAGATTAAAACACAACAATTGTCTGTGAACGATTCTGGAAGTTTTAGGACAGCCACTATTAAAGCCACAATTGATAAGGAAATTTGGTTACTTCTGTGGCACACAAAATTTTACATAACAATTATTAACACATTAAACCATATTAGAATTATAGGAGTTTCCCATAGCTTTGGAACATATACCAATAACACATTTATGTAACTATAGTCCAAAGAAAGCAAAGCACTATTTCACATTTGATAATGCTTCCTGTATGATTTTTATACCAAATAAGCCAAATTTTACCTTTACATTAATGTACTATTAATTTGAAACCCATTTTAATAAAATCATATGGACATATTTACCCAATTTTAATGTTTAACTGTAAGATAAGATTCTTATAAAACTTTTATAACCCTTTATTTTTGTGAAAGAGCAGATTAGTGCTGTAAGAAAAACCTGTGGTACTTTTATTCCAATGTTTAATTTTTGGAAAAACTGAATAATACCCCTTTACTTTAGCCAATATGTTTGCACACAGAATCTCTCACAATTTTTTCAAACCTTCCACAACTGTTCAAACCTTTAGCTTTATTCTAACTTAAAACAATTCTTTAACCCTTTGGGCAAAAATCCACATTCTCATGCCTTCTTATAATATTTACCAAAAGTACATTTTACTTTCCTTACACACCTTGCATGTGAAACTGTTTCTTCGATAGTCTCAATTACATGTTACAATGTTAACTTTTAGCAACTTTTACTTTTGGTGAAAACCCTGGTTAGTAAGAAATTTTAATTGGGTACTAGGTGTGGTGTCTAGCCTAGGACACACCAGGCAGAACTGCAGATAAGAGCTGATGCTCCAGCATAGCTAGGGGACGTGGCTAAGTCCACATGTCCCCAGGCCTTATCTGGAATCTAATGGCTTTAAAGTAGGTAAATTGTTATGATTTCCATTCTTTCGCATTTGCTGAGGAGTATTTTACTTCCAATTATGTGGTCAATTTTAGAATAAGTGTGATGCGGTGGTGAGAAGAATGTATATTCTGTTTATTTGGGGTGGAGAGTTCTGTAAATGTCTGTTAGGTCTGCTTGGTCCAGAGCTGAGTTCAAGTCCTGAATATCCTTGTCAAATTTCTGTCTCTTTGATCTGCCTAATATTGAGGGTGGGATGTTAAAGTCTCCCACTATTATTTTGTGGGAGTCTAAGTCTCTTTGTAGGTCTCTAAGAACAGTGCAATCAAATTAGAACTCAGGGTTAAGAAACTTACTCAAAACTGCACAACTGCATGGAAACTGAACAAACTGCTCCTGAATGACTACTGGGTAAATAACAAAATCAAGGCAGAAATAAATACATTCTTTGAAACCAATGAGAACAAAGACACAATGTACCAGAATCTCTGGGACAGAACTAAAGCAGTGTTTAGAGGGAAATTTATAGCACTAAATGCCCACAGGAGAAAGCCGGAAAAATCTAAAATCGACACCCTAACATCACGATTAAAAGAACTAGAGAAGAAGAGCAAACAAATTCAAAAGCAAGCAGAAGACAAGAAATAACTAAGATCAGAGCAGAACTGAAGGAGATAGAGACATGAAAACCCCTTCAAAAATCAGGGAATCCAGGAGGTGGTTTTTTGAAAAGATTAACAAAACAGATAGACTGATAGCCAGACTAATAATGAAGGAAGAGAGAAGAATCAAATAGACACAATAAAACATGATGAAGGGGAGATCACCACTGATCCCACTGAAATACAAACTACAATCAGAGAATACTATAAACACCTCTACACAAATGAACTAGAAGATCTAGAAGAAATGGATAAATTCAAACCCTCCCAAGACTGAACCAGGAAGAAGTCGAATCCCTGAATAGACCAATAACAAGTTCTAAAATTGAGGCAGTAATTAATAGCCTACCAACCAAAAATAGCCCAGGACCAGAGGGATTCACAGCCAAATTCTACCAGAGGTACAAAGAGGAGCTGGTACTATTCCTTCTGAAACTATTCCAAACAATAGAAAAAAAGGAACTCCTCCCTAATGTATTTTATGAGGCTACCATCTTCCTGACACCAAAACCTGGCAGAGACAACAAAAAAAGAAAATTTCAGGTGAATATCCCTGATGAACATCAATGCAAAAATCTTCAATAAAATACTGGCAAACCTAATCCAGCAGCACATCAAAAAGCTTATCCACCACGATCAACTCAGCTTCATCCCTGGGATGCAAGCCTTGTTCAACATACGCAAATCAGTCAACGTAATCCATCACATAAACAGAACCAATGACAAAAACCACATGATTATCTCAATAGATACAGAAAAGGCCTTTGATAAAATTAAACACTTAATGCTAAAAACTCTCAATAAACTAGGTATTGATGGAATGTATCTCAAAATAAGAACTGTTTGTGACAAACCCACAGCCAATATCATACTGAATGGGCAAAAGCTGGAAGCATTCCCTTGGAAAACTGGCACAAGGCAAGGATGCCCTCTCTCACCACTCCTATTCAACATAGTGCTGGAAGTTCTGGCCAGGACAGTCAGGCAAGAGAAAGAAAGACAGTGTATTCAAACAGGAAGACAGGAAGTCCAATTTTCTCTGTTTGCAGATGACATGATTGTATATTTAGAAGACCCCATTGTTTCTTAAGCTAATAAGCAACTTCAGCAAAGCCTCAGGATACAAAACCAGTGTGCAAAAATCACAAGCATTCCTATACACCAATAACAGCCAAATCATGAGTGAACTCCCATTCACAATTGCTACAAAGTGAATAAAATACCTAGGAATCCAACTTACAAGGGATGTGAAGGACCTCTTCAAGAAGAACAACAAACCACTGCTCAAGCAAATAAGAGGACACAAACAAATGGAAAAAACATGGATAGGAAGAATCAATATCATGAAAATAACCATACTGCCTAAAGTAATTTATAAATTCAATGCTATTCCCATCAAGCTACCATTGACTTTCTTCAGAGAATTAGAAAAAACTACTTTAAACTTCATATGGAACCAAAAAATGCCCCTATAGCCAAGACAATCCTAAGCAAAAAGATCAAAGCTGGAGGCATCACGCTACCTGACTACGAACTATACTACAAGGCTGCAGTAACCAAAATAGCATGGTGCTGGTACCAAAACAGATATATAGACCAATGGAAAAGAATAGTTACCTCAGAAATAATGCCACACATCTACAACCATCTGATCTTCGACAAACCTGATAAAAACAAGCAATGGGGAAAGGATTCCCTGTTTAATAAATGGTGTTGGGAAAACTAGCTAGCCATATGCAGAAAACTGAAACTGGACCCCTTCCTTACACCTTATACAAAAATTAACTCAAGATGGTCAAACTCAGTTTGACCTTAAAGCATTTAACAAATCTGATATTTGACCTTAATTTAGACCAAATGTCTACATTTTCAAGTCATTTTACCAATAATATTTAAAACCGTCTTTATTTTTCAAAAGATTACTAAAGTCATATGAACAAAAAGGCATTAAAGTTTCTATTTTTCTGACAAAATATTTAAGTGCTTATTTTTAAAGCCAATTAATTAGAGCCCTTTTACATATAAACATACAACACATAAATAGAAGATTTACCACTTGTAAGATTCTTTATTTGCCAGTTTCTTAATTGTATTACTGGCTTCAGGGTGGAGCCCTTGGAGCAACAGGGCCGGGAAAGCATGTGTTTCTAGGGCCAAATAAGTAGCAAATAAGCAGCTGAAGGCAAAGACAGATCCCTAAAATTAAGGGTGCCATTTTACACTGGATCCTGGATCCCCAAAAGGAGAGAATTCTATGGGGGAAGACAGTGCAGTGCTTCTACCCTGCATTTCATTGCAAGGTAACCCAAAGCTAATCAGCCCGTTTTGTAATCAGCCCATCCCTCATGGGAGTCTCATCTCCCAGCAGGGGTTGGGGATGTTTCCTTATCTTCCAGGTGGCCAAGAGCATGCTTCTCTGATCCAGGCATGCAAAGAGTTAAGTATTCCTCCATAACTACTATTAGTCATCCCTTAAAGTATATTTCCTACCTAGTTGTTACATACCAAAGCTCTCTCATAACGCAAAGTAATTTTTGATACCCCCAAAACTCAAAACCATCAGATAACACAATGCAAAACAGAACACAGCCTTTGATTTTGAGAGGGAGCTATCTGTTTTTAATTCCTCAGGTTTCATGAGGAAAACAAGTTTTTTTTTTGTTTGTTTGTTTTTTTTCTCAAAATGGGGTCTGTGGTGCCTCCTCTGTTTTTCCCAAGGAGTCCCAGCCTACCAGAAGTTACCTTAGAGCCTCTCATGTATGCATTGAGTGGCAAGACAAAACCAACAAACAAAGAGAAAAACCATTCAGTCGACTGAGAAGAAAAAGACCTTTTTCCAGGAAAACAAGTTCCAAGAAGAGGAAAACATAAAGGCCTTTTAAATATATCTATAGTTTATCCACTTTTAATTAAGCTAACTTTTAACCATAGTGCTCTTTAAAAAAGAAATTGTTTCAGATCTGTTATTACCCGACTTTAGCCTTGCCAAGTGGCCAATATTTCTAGCTTCTGAACTTTACCAAAAATAACCTCCTAGATGCTTAGAGAAAGGAAAATTTAAGACAGTCCACAGAGGAGAAGAGAATAGACAAAGTCACACAGATATTAAACCAGAAATGACTTACTTTCTAGGTGGGGAGTTGAACCCAGACCACCACTGTTAAAGTGCAGAACCCTAGGTACTGAATTACAGGACGGGGCAGTCTCTATTCCCTTTCCCAGAAGAAGTCTAGGGTAGTTAATTTTGAGCTTGCAAAGACTTTTTAACTATGTAATATGATTTTTAGTGCTAACTATGACATAAACCCTAAAATTTCTGTTTCTTAGAAGGCGAAGACCAAGAGAATGTACTTCCACATGGTTAAAAGGTCAAGCTCCCAAGGACTTAAAAGAAGGTGGAGACTTCATCCAGTTCTTTTTTTCTTTCTTTCTTTCTTTCTTTTTTTTTTTTGAGACGGACTCTTGAGCTGTTGTCCAAGCTGGAGTGCAGTGGCATGGTCTCAGCTCACTGCAACCTCCGCGTCCCAGGTTCAAGCAATTCTCCTGCCTCAGCCTCCCAAGTAGCTGGGATTACAGGCACCCACCCACCACACCCGGCTAATTTTTGTATTTTTAGTAGAGACGGGGTTTCACCATGTTGGCCAGGCTGGTCTCGAACGCCTGACCTCATGATCCGCCCATCTCGGCCTCCCAAAGCGCTGGGATTACAGGCATGAACCACCGCGTCCACCCTCATTTAGTTTTTTATTTGTTTCAGGGACCTGCAGCCAAGTTTATTACTGATGAGCTTGCTGGGTCGTCTTGAAAAGCAGGCTTACAGGTATTCTAAGCCCATGTTTTATCCTGAAGTACCCCTCAACACAGAAAAATTAATTCATGGCACGAAATACACCAGCTTAAGACTAGCCTTAGAATTCTTTTTCACACTAATTACAAACTTCACAGAGGAGATAAACTCTGAATTTTTTTTTTCTATTCGTTCAACCATTTGCATAGAGAGATAGAAGCCAGAAATCTGGTAAGAAATTATTGCCCTTTTGCCAGCATGCCAGGCTTCTGGGTTCCCTTTCCCTGACCAGCACTAATGATCCGGCTTGCGGCACCATCGCCTTGGGGGCCAAGCCACATTGTAAAGGAAAATCGTTATTTTTTTTGTTCTGGCCAGAGCAAAATATGTGTGATAAAACATAGACATTAGCCACTCTGCTTAGTACCCAATATCAAACTGGCAAGGCTTACATTTGCCCCACATGGGCCCCTTCATCTTTAATCCAACCTCCAACTTGGAGTTTCAGCACGTGGTCTCTAGGCAAGATGGTTGCCCTGAGTAACAGAAAAGACAGGAAAGGAGAGAAGGGAAAGTATTGCCTCTAGCAGGGTGGGACAGGTGAAATGCTCAGGGAGGCCAGAGAAAGACCCACCCATTGCAGCGACACTGAAAAGTTCAGGTGGCTGCTTCTTGGTAGCAAAGGGATCTTTTCCAGCAATCCTATTAGCTCTCAACTTTCCCCTTTTAGGGAAGAAAAAGCTTCCCATGTCCCACGATCCTGTACATGCCTAACCCTGTCACCCACAGCCATTAGCAAAGAGTACAAGGCAGATTAATCCAAAGAGAATAGCAGTTAACATCTGGTAGTGCCAAACCTGTTGTTAACCAAGGTAGACTTTACTGAGAGGGGCCTCTAACCCCCTAAATCTTAGAAGAGACTCTAACCCTCCAAAGTTGCGCCTCTAACCCAAGGTTGGTCAAGCGTCCTTGCCTTTTATTGAGAGGAGCATTTAACCCACTCTGTCTTAGGAGAGTCTCTAACTTCCCTAAGTTGGACCTCTAACCCAATCCCATTCTTTACCCGGGTACCCAACCACTTACCCAAAGTCGTCCAATTAGTGCTGCAGTCTACTTCCTTTGGGTCAGGGGTCTCCTCAGTATCGTCTCTTCTGTGGTTCACCAGAAATATGTTGCAGGACCCCAACACTTACCCAAACGGAGCTGTTGGGTCCGGGTTTCTGCACTATAGTCCCTTCTGTGGTTACCAGAAATACATTACCAGAAAGGGGTCCTGATCCAGACCCCAGGAGAGGGTTCTAGGATCTCACGCAAGAAAGAATTCAGGGCATGTCTGCAGTTCAAAGTGAAGGCAAGTTTATTAAGAAAGTAAAGGAATAAAAGAATGTTGCTCCATAGACAGAGCAGTCCTGAGGGGGGCTGGTTGCCCGTTTTTATGGTTATTTTCTGATAATAAACTGAACAAAGGGTGGATTATTCATGCCTCCCCTTTTTAGACCGTATAGGGTAACTTCCTGACATTGCCATGGCATTTGTAAACTGTCAGGGCTCTGGTGGGATTGTAGCAGTGAGGACAACCAGAGATCATTCTCGTGACCATTTTGGTTTTGGTGGATTTTGGCTGGCTCCTTTACTGCAAACTGTTTTATCAGCAAGGTCTTTTTGACCTGTATTTTGTGCTGACCTCCTGTCTCATCCTGTGACTTAGAATGCCTTAACCATCTGGGAATGCAGCCCACTAAGTTTCAGCCTCATTTTACCCAGCTCCTCTTTAAGATGGAGTTGCTCTGGTTTATACGCCCCGACAACGATACCAAGTTAGGTTGAAGACTATGTTGAGGAACAGATTCAGCAGGAAAACTGTGAGCTTCACTACTAAATAGGATATTTTGTTACCGACATCCACTCCTTTATACAACTGAATAAAGGTGTTAATTTAGTGGTCAACCATGATTGACAATTTTTATTGCTATAGAAAAAACTTTCATGTTGAGTCTGGGTAAACTACTATTTTTTAAAAAATGCAGTATTTCTGAAGCTTAACACAAAAGTTTCTCACTGAATAATCATCTGGCATGTATGTTACTAAGCTGGCAGCTCTCCTCAGGGGCTCTCCTCACGCAGGCGTCTGCCATTATGTGGCTCTGTCCTCTAGGTCGTTACTCAGACAATAGAGGTTAGCACATGGGAGGGTTTTATGGATCACGCCTGGAGATGGCTTTTGTCCTTTGTATCCACAGTCCATTGCCCAGAATGCAGTTGTGGCCATGCCTAATTGCAAAGGAAGTTAGGAAATATCGTCCAGCTATGTGTATAGGAAGGAAAGGGAGATAGTTCAGTCCATAAATAAACAGACTGCCACAGGATAGATTCCCAGTATGTACAACAGTGAGCTTTATTCCTATCTAGTCTGTCACTATGAATAATGTACTTGTAAGCACAGATCGATTGTTGGTTCTAACCAGAAATGTTAGATTTCAAGTCAGTTTGAAAATTATATGATGGTCAATGTCTTAGTCACCCTGGGCGGCTATAACAAAAGTGACATAGACTCATTATTACACTCATCACTACTACTCATTATGACACCACCAGCTTTTCTGGGTTTCTAGCTTACAGAGAGCAGACTGTAGGACTTCTCAGCCTTCATAGTCATATGCGCTACATTCTTATAATCTCTTCTATGTCTCCATCGATGTGTCTGTATCTAACTACTATTCTGTTTCTCTAGAGAACCCTAACACAGTCAACATTAAAAAAATTGACACATATTAATTGTACACATTTATGGGGTGCATAATGATGTTTTGATGCATACAGTATTCATCACCTCAAACATTTATCAAATGAAAGTAATTTAGCACATCCATCACCTCAAACATTTATCATTTGTTTATTTTGGGAAACATTCAAAGTCCTGTTTTCTAGCTATTTGAAAAATATATAATACATTATTGTTAACTATAGTCACCCTACAGTGGTATAGAACAGCACAACTTATTTCTTCTATGTAGCTGTAATTTTGTATCTTTTAACCAGTATTTCCCTGTTCCCCCACCCTGACCCTTCCCATCCTCTAGTAATTACTATTCTATACTCTACTTCTTTGAGATCAACTTTCCTAGCTATGGCATATGAGTGACAACATGAGATATTGATCTTTCTGTTCCTGGCTTATTTTACCCAACATAATGTCCTCCAGGCTCATCCATATTGCTGTGAATGACATGATTTCATTCTTTTTTATGGCTGAATAGTGTTCCATGTGCATATATTTTATTGATTTATATGTTAATGAGCACTTAGGTTGATTTCATATTTTGGCTATTGTGTGAGTAGTGCTGCAATAAACATGGGGTTGCAGATATTTCTTCGATATACTCATTTCCTTTCTTTTGGATATGCATGAGTTCATTCTCACATTGCTATAAAAAACTGAGATTGGGTAGTTTATAAAGAAAAGAGGTTTAATTGACTCACAGTTCCAAAGATTGTACAGAAAGCATTGCTGGGGAGACCTCAGGAAGCTAACAATCATGGTGGAAAGGTAAGAGGAAGGAGGAACGTCTTCACCTGGCCAGAACAGGAGGAAGAGAGAGAAGGGGGAGGTGCTACAAACTTTTTTAAACAGAGAAATACAGATCTCATGAGAACTCACTATCATGAGAATAACAAGGGGGAAATCCTCCCCCATGATCCAATCACCTCCTACACAGGCCCCTCCTCCAACACTAGAGATTACCATTTGAGGTGAGATTTGGGAGGGGACACAAATCCAAATTAGGAGATATACCCAGTAGTGGGATTGCTGGCTCATATGGTACTTTTATTTGTAGTTTTTTGAGGAATCTTTATACTGTTCTCCATAATAGCTGTACTAGTTTACACTCCCACCAACATTTTATAAGAGTTCCCTTTTCTTGGCATCCTTGCCAGCATTTGTTATGTTTTGTATTTTTGATAATAACCGTTCTAAGGTGAAATGATACTTCATTGTGGTTTTGATTTTCATTGCCCTGATTAGTGATGTTGATGTTGAGCATTTTTCATATGCTTATTAGTCGTTTCTATATCTTCTTCTAAGAAATATCTATTCAGTTCATTTGTCCAGTTTTTTGAATCAGATTTTTTAGAGTTTCTTATATATTCTTAGATATTCTAGATATTAACTCCTTGTCAGATGAGTAGTTTGCTAATATTTTCTTCCATTCTGTAGTTTGCCTTTTCACTCTGTTGGTTGTTTCCTTTGACGTGCAAAAGCTTTCAGTTTGATTTAATCCCATTTGTCTATTTTTGCTTCTTTTGCCTGTGCTTTTGAAGTCTTATTTATAATGTCTTATCTCAGACCAATGTCCTGAAGTGTTTCCTCTAAGTTTTCTTATAATAGATTCATAGTTTGGGGTCTTACATTTAAATCTTTAATCCATTTTGAGTTGATTTTTGTATTAATGGGAGAGATAGGGACCTAGTTTCATTCTTGTGCATATGTATACCAGTTTTACCTGAACCACATATTGAGGAGACTGTCCTTTCCTCAATAAATGTTGTTGGCACATTTGTCAAATATCAGTTGACTGTAAATAAATAAATTTATTTCTGGAAGCGCTCTTCTGTTTCATTGGTCTATGTGTCTAATTTTATACCAATACTATGTTGTTTTGATTACTATAGTCTTGTAATATATTTTAAGGTCAGGTAGTGTGACACCTCCAGCTTTGTTCTGTTTACTCAGGATTGCTTTGGTTATTTGGGCTCTTTTTTGGTTCCATACAAATTTTAGGATTTAAAAAAAAATTTCTGTGAAGAGTGTTATTGGTATTTTGATTGGGATTGGATTGAATCTGTAGATCGCGTTGGGTAGTATTGAAGCAGGATATTTCCCTGACCCCCTCGTAGGTGGGACCTGGAGTGCACAGGTGCTGGAACTAGCTGGCCACTTTGGCACCAGCAGGGGTGAGCTCCACTCAGTGGCTGCTCCACCCCTTGCTAGTGGGGAGTGCTAGTGAGTGAGTGCAGGGGCTGGGGTGAGGGCTTTTGGGTGCCAGCAGGAGCAGACCCTGTACTGGCCCTGCGGCAGTGCCTCGGGGCAGTGCTTTTGACCCCTGAAACCCCAGAGGAAGTGTTAGGCTACCCTTTTAGTTCTGCCATCTGTGGACAGCTTAAGTGTTAACAGCTCAGTGGAGGATTAGTGTGATAGCCTTTTGCACCTGCACTCAGGGTACCTGAGTTTTTGTCAGGCCTCCAGGAGGAATGAGGTTGCAAGAACAAATTGAAGATGGTAAATGCGAGGGATTTTGTTGCTGTTGAAAGTGGCTTTTTCAGCGGGAAGGGGAGCCAAAAAGGGGATGGAGCAGGAAGATAATCTTCCCCTGAAGTCTGGCAGTCCTGGCTGGACTCCTTTCTGAAGCTACGCCATCAAGCTGTCCTGAAGGCAAGCTGCTTCTCTCTGACGTCCATCCATAGACTCTGACATTCTGCTGCTTCTCCTCACTGCTGGCTGGGTTCTGGGGATTTTGTAGGCACAGGATGGGGGACAGGGTGGGCCATGGATGGTTTTTGAAAAGGTAACATTCAAGCAGGAAAGCAGGGATGTACATTTTCACTTTGGGCTGCGGTTCCAGGTTTTTCAGCTTGAGGTTAGGGCCCTCACTGGGGACTTGCCCTCTTCTGCCCAGAATTTTCCTGCCTCCTGTCCCTATCAGTATGGTCATTTTAATTAACTAATTTTTTCAGTCCAAGAACATAGCATGCCTTCCAGTTTTTTTTGCGTGGTGTGTCCTCTTCAATATTTTTCATCAGTATTTTATAGTTCTTCTTGTAGAGATCTTTTACCTCCTTAGTTAAATTTATTCCTAGGTATTTATTTTTTGTGGCCACTAACACAGTCAACGTTTTGATGTATATTTGCAAAGAATTCAGTAAGTAAATAAAAAATTAGTATCTATTATAATGGCCTATAATATTTATATTAGAAATGATTGTATTGGCATGCTCATTTTCTAAAAGTTTGACTTGGTCATAGTAATGTTGCAGCACTGAACTTATAATTACAATTTATTAAATTTGTAGCAAATAAATGGCCTTGGAGCTGTTTCTTAAAATTGTGTTTTATTATTTAATATACAGTAAAATGCACATATGTTATGTGTATGGCTTGCTGAACTGTCACATATGTTAATCATTTAAATACCACCTATATCAGGTGTAGAATATCGCCAGTGCTCCAGCAAGCTCCCTTGTGACCCCCTCTAGTCAATATGTTCCCCAAAGGTCACCACCATTCTAACCTCCATCACCATATATTAGCTTACTTTTTGTTTGCACACTTTACAGGTAGAATAGTACTCTGTATATCTTACATCTTTTTTGTGTTTGTTTTCTTTTGTTCAACACTATGATATTTATCCATACTGTGTTTAGCAGGAATTCATTCTTTTTCTATTGTGATATTCTAATATTTGACTTTCAAAACTTCCATTCTTGTATATTGAACATTCTTACATTTGTCTGTTGGTGGACATAAGGACTCATTTCTCTTGGATATATGCTGAGATCATAGAACATCTACTTATTTAAAATAGTTAAACCACTCACATCAGCAATGTATGAATTCTAGCTACTCCACATCATCACCAGTATTAGCCATCTGGTAGAGGCAGAATAATATTTCATTGGTTGTAACTTGCATTTTCCTGATGATTAATGATGTTGTGTACCTTTTCAAATGCTCATTGGTCATTTGGATATTTTGTTCGGTGCTTGTTCAAGGCTTGTTAAAAAAATTGAGTTGTCAGTCTTTTTTCTTATAAAAGGCCTTTGTCAGATATATCAGTTTTAAATATTTATTCCAGTCTCAGGCTTGCCTTTTAAATCTCTTAATGTATTTTGTTGAATAAAAGTTCTTAATTTTAATGAAGTTCAGCATATCAATCTTTTATCTTATGGTTAGCATTTAATGTCTTATGTTTAAAAAATCATTGTCTACCACAAGGTTATGATGTTATTCTCTATATTTCATTCTAGAAGCTTGATTGTTTTAGCACTCACATTTAGAACTTTAATCTGCTTTAAATTATTTTTTGTAGTTTGACTGAGGTAAGAGAGTTCTATGTCTGACTTTCTGGCGGTATCACATTATTTTGATTACCGTAGTACTGTAATAAGTTTTGAAATAAGAAAGTGTGAGACCTCCAACTTTGTTCTTCTTTTTCAAGATTGCTGTATTAGTTTGCTAAGGCTGCCATAACAAAATATCACAGACTCAGTGGCTTAACCCACAGACATTTATTTTCTCAGCTCAGGCCAGAAGTTTAAGTTCAAGGTGGGCAGGCTTGTTGGCTGCAGAGGCCTCTGTCTTTACTTGCAAATGACCACCTTCTTGCTTTGTTCTCACATGGCCTTTCCTCTGTAGACTCACATCTCTGGTGTCCTTCAATGTATCAAATTTTTATCTTTTTGTAACGACACAATTCTGATTGTATTAGAGCCCACACTAAAGGCATCATTTTAACTTAATCACACTTTTAAAGATTCTATCTCCAAATACAGTCATTTTCTGAGGTACTGAGATTTAGGGCTTTAATATACAAATTGTGGGTGGTCACAGTTCAGCAAATAACAATCGCTTTGGCTATTTGGAGTCCCTTGAGATTCCATATGAATTTTAGGAAGGGGTTTTCTCTTTTTTATAAAAAATGCTGCTGGGATTTTGATATGAATTACATTCAGTCTAGAGATCACTTTGGGTAACGATGACATCTTAACAATGTTAAGTCTTCCAGTCCATTAACAGGGATGTCTTTCCATGTTTATCTGTGTCATCTTTAGTTTCTTTCATCAATGTGTTATAGTTTTCAGTGTACAAATCTTTCACTTCCTTGGTTAAATTTATTTCTAATTATTTTATTGTTTTTGATGTTAGTATAAATGGGATTGCTCTCTTAATTTTCTCTTCAGATTGTTCATTGTTAGCATATAGAAATGCAACTGATTTTTGCGTCTTGATTTTGTACCTTGCAGCTTTGCTGATTTCATTTAGAGTTTTCCCCATGTACAGTCATGTCATCTTTGAATAGAGGTAATTTTACTTCCTTTCCAATTTGTATACCTTTTATTTCTTGCCTAATTGCTCTGGCTAGGACTGCCAGTATTATGTTGAATAGAAGTGGTGAAAGCAAGAATCTTTGTCTTGTTCCTGATCTTAGAGGAAAAGTTTTTAATTTTTTTACAATTCACTATGATGTTAGCTGTGGGCTTTGTACATATGGTCTTTATTATGTTGAGATACTTTCCTTCTGTTCTTAGTGTGTTGATAGTATATATCATGAAAAAGTGCTGAATTTTGTTAAATACTTTTTCGTATCAATTGAGATGACAACATTATTTTCTTTCATTCTGTTACTATGACATTAATTTTCATATGTTGAACTATCCTTGTATTACAGGAATAAATCTCAGTTGTTTTGGTGTCAAATCAGTTCAATATGCTTTAACTGGTATTTTGATCAAGATTTTTGCCTCAATAGTCATCCTTTATTTCTCCTTTTAATGTATTAGAGTTAGGTGTTTTATAGATACCTTTTATGATATTAGGAAAATTTTCTTATCCTTAGTTTGCTTAGTTTTTACTATGAATGGAATTTAGATTTTATTAAGTGCCTTTTCTGTATTTATTAAAATGTTTTTTTCCCTATTTTACTGTTACTATTGTCAAGCACATTGAGTGAAAGTTGAATGTTTAACCTTGCATTCCTGAAATAAACAGTTTGATCATAAAATATTATCCTTCCTATGTATCACTGGATTTGATTTGCTTGTGTATTTTTAAAATTTTTTATTTACATTTATGGAAGAAGTTGGTCTATAATTTTCTTTTAATTCCTTATTAGGTTTTAGGTCAATTAATATACTGGCTCCATTAAATAAATTGTGATGCTTTAGTCATTCTGTATTCTCAGGAGGAGTGTTTGTAAGATTGGTATTATTTATTCCTTAAGTATTTGGAAAAGTTTTAAGTGAAGTCATCTGGGCCTCAAGTTTTCTTTCATGGCTACTTTTCACTTAAAGCCTCAATTTCCTTATAGATACCGAGCTATTAACTATTTTCTATATTTTGTTGTTCAGTCATGGAAAGTTATATTATTTTCTTAAGAAATATGTTTTATCCAAGTTAATTTATTGTTGTAAAATTATTTATAATATTCTCTCTTCTTTTAAAAGTGTGTGACAATGTCACTGTTTTCATCCCTGATAATGCTGTTTTGTTCTGTTCTTCATTTAAAAAATTCAATATTGTTAAGGAATTGTTACTTTTATTAACCTTTTTAGAAAAGTGATGCTGGCATTGTTGATGGCCTTTATGGAATGCTTGCTTTCTACCATTACTGCCTTTTGCTCTTATTTCCTTCTTTCCATTTTTTAGAGTTTAAATTTTTGTTTTTTTTCTAACTTCTTAAAGTAGGTTTTTAATTATTTTCCTTTGTAAATATATATATATAATTTTCCTTTTCAAATATATATATCTAAAGCTATATGTTGCCCTCTGAACATTGTTTAGACTACTTCTGTTTACCTTAAAGTTCAGTGAGAAACTATTTTTTAAATTTGTTCATAATTTCTGTTTTTACTCATCTTCCAAAGATTCCCTTACCATCTATATATAATATATATATATATATATAGTGTGTGTGTGTATGTGTGTGTGTGTGTGTGTATACATACATATTTGCACATATTATTTTTTGAGACAGGGTCTTGCTCTGTCACCCAGGCTGGAGTGCAGTGGTGTGATCACAACTCACTGCAGCCTCAACATCCTGGGCTCAAGTGATCCTCCCACCTTAGCCTCCTGAGTAGTTGGGACTACAGGCATATGCTACTGCCCCTGGGTAATTTTTAAATTTTTTTATAGAGATAGGGTCTTGCTATGTTGCCTAGGTTGGTCTTGAACTCCATGCCTCTAGTAATCGTCCTGCCTTGGACTCCCAAAATTCTGGGATTACAGTCATAAGCCACCATGCTGGCTTTTGCTTATATGTTATAACTCCTCATTCTGGTAGTTTTTTCTTCTTATTTCATGACATTAGTGATTTTGGAAGTGAATCCCATTTGGTGAAGATTCTTGAATGTGCTGTCATTTGAGTATACATTATAATGTACATTTGTCTCAGTGTAGGCAAAAATCCTAGGGGAATATCTTACTGTAGAACAGTCCTAGCCATGTTCCTGAAGACATGAGATTTAGATTATCTCCTCACATACAGCAATCCCTGAAATAGTTTAGCTTCATGAAAAGCCAAAGAAAACCCTGTATCTTTAGAATGATTATAACCAACAAGTAAAAACAGGATAAAAGGGTAAAATGATTTGAGACTTTATTACAATTTAAAGTTCCTGACATTAAATGCAAACCGTATTTAATAAGTGGTGTTTATATGAGATTTCCATACACTTTATTGACTTCAGGTTTAAACTGATAAGTTGGCACCATGGTAACCTGGAGGGTTTTGTGAACTAAAGGCCTTGTCTCTTAATGACCATACAGGACAGGACAAAGGATGCATACAGAAGCAAAGAGTTGCAGCTGAGATGAGTAAATAAAGCTGAGTCCCTCAAATAGCCACATCCACAGGAAAAAATTAACCCAGGTTTAGGGGTAGGGCCCTGGGTAGTTTATAAGTCATGACTTGGGCTCTGATTTGTCTCTTCTGTAAGTTTACGACCACTTGGATTTGGTGGTTAACCTCATACTGCCTGCATTTTCTGGTTTTTACAACCAGATATGGTAATATAAAAAGTGACCTTTCTAGGTGCCACTTTTGGACATAGAAGAAGCAAACATAATACAACCCTGAAAATAGACACTTTCAATGACCTCTGTGGTATTTATGTGCCCAGATGTGAACAGCCTCTTAGGTATTCAGCACTGGTCTATCCAAACACTTTTTTGGAATGGGCTGCTATAGTTGTCTCTCTTGTACCCTTTCATCTTACAGCAGGATACAGCATGGATACAGCAGGAGTAACCATCATGCAGTGTGATCACTTGGCCATGGTCAGCTATCCAGGAATGGGTACCTGACTCCAACCAGGGTAGGTAGTCTCTTCCCTGGGAACTTGAACTAAGAAAAAGTTGTTATTTTCTATTGGCTGAATTGGTAATTTAGGAACTCTTCTTGGTGAATTAAACCATTTACCAGTATGTAATCGCAGTCTTTTTTGATCTTTGTTGGTTTAAAGCCTGTTTTGTTAGAAACTAAAATAGAACTCCTGCTTTTTTCTGCTTTCCATTTGCTTCGTAGATTTTTCTCCCTCCCCTTATTTTGAGCCTATGTGTGTCATTGCATGTGAGACTTGGAAAGGTTTGGCAGTGATAAATTCTTCTACGTAACACTGCAGCCAGAGAGGATGATAGAGAAAAACAGAGGGTAAAGAGACAAAAAAGCCCCAAGGTCTTTTAGTGCTTAGGTTTAACATTCTCTCATTGAATCTCTTCCTCCCACTCCGCCTTTTTTTGTTTTGTTCTGGAAGTTAGAGTTGATTTCTGTTACTTGCATCCAAAAAGAATTTAAACTAATACACCAAGAGAGCCTCCGTTTCATTTTTTGCATGGATGCAAAAAATGCATCTCAGAGATGTTTAATTTCAATGTTTGTTGGAAGAAATACTCCAGATCTGATCATGAAATGCCATAATTCTATAATTTAGATAAACACTCTAATTCATTCTTGCCATTGGAATAAAAATGTGAATACAATTTATTTCATCATAAATTTATAGATTTTAAAAGTTATTTTAACCATCCATTATACTAGTAGAGAGACATTTAAGAATGAAGTAACATATTTCTTTCAGCAAAATAGAGTATGCCAATCTCACATATCTGCATTTGACATTTTGCAGGTGAGGTTTGCTCTACAGCTAAAATTATTCTCTTTCATATGAACAGGAGATTGGTTGAGTGATCTTAATTCAAGAAGGAGCAGTGTAACTGTGACTGAAAAGCTATTCAGAAGCAAAAATATTCTTCTAAAAATAGTTTTGCATTCTATAGAATGTTACTCATTTAATAGTCACCTTTGAATATTGAAATTCCTTTTGACTCATCAGATACATTCTGTCATGACATAAAAGACATGCTTTAAGAATTTAGCAATTCATGAAGAACCATTTATAATTTCATATTTCTACTTTAGGGAAATAGTTATGGGCAGAATGTTGGAATGCAACTCTCCCTGCTTCAGTGTCAACTGAGGTATCAATTCCGTGAGTATCAGGGCACCAAATGGTGTGAAAGCATCACATGCAAATTTTATGAAAAAAATGTAAAGGGAACTGCTCCAAAATACTAGATACATCTGACATGCTAAGGATAAAAGAAGAGGTCACACAGACTTTTGAGAAGGGGACTGGGGAAGACAGATCTTTGCAGAAGCTATTGCCATATTTGGAGAAGGAGAGGGGAGTGCTGCCTTCTGTGCCTCCAGCCTAGTGGGAGGGATTTCCATGAGGAGACCTAGAAAGGCTGCTATGTTTTTCTTTTTTTTTTTTTTGAAACTGAGACATAATAAGTAATATATAACTTAATAAGTAATAACTTACCTACTCCCAAGAAATGTACAGAGAGACAGGATGTGGTGGGCATAATGCCAGTCCCCCAAAGATACCTGTCTTAATCCACAGAATCAGTGAATATGTTACCTCACGTGGCAAATGAGACTTTGCAAATGTGATTCAGTTAAGGACCTTGATATGGGGAGACTATCCTGGATAATCCAGGTGGGCCTAACGTAATTGCCAGGGTCTTTTTGAAAGGGAGGGAGGAGGGTCAGAGTCAGAGAAGGAGATGTGACGATGGAAGCAGTGGTCAGAGTGACGTGGCAGGAACCAAGGAATGCAGACAGTCTCTAGAAGCTGGAAAAGGTAGGAAACAGGCTGTCTCCATTTCACCAGAGCCTTCTGAAGTAGGTAACTGATTTCATGTATCTGAACTCCAGAACTATAATAATAAATGTGTGATATGATAATTTGTTACTGAAGTAACAGAGAATACATAGGCTGATGCTTTGTTGGCAGAACTCAGAGATGAAAGCCAACAATGGCCTTGTCTATGTCAAGGGAAATGGAACAGAGTGGGTCCCAGAAAGCTCAAGGGCAACTTAATGATACCTCCACTCATTTTTCCAACATGTAAGTCCTCATAGAGGATAAAGCCACCTTTAGATTGATATGGAAGATAAGGTGTAGAAATGGAGAAACTGACTATCACCAAGTCTTTGAATCATAGCAGTTCCAGCAGTCTGGAAGATAGGAGAAGACTTGATATTAAAGCAAACTTACAACTTTATTATCTTGAACTGGACTTTCTAATTACTTAATCAAGAATTTTTAATGGTATAAAGGGATCATGGAGCTTTCCAGAATTTTCTTCTAGGGAGAATTTTTGTCTCTTACTGCATAAACAAGAGAGTAGAAGATAAAATATAGTTATGCTTTTAAATTCTATGAATGTTTTCAAATATCTAAAAAATTAGACTAGGACAATGAATTTTCTTCTACTATGGACTTAATTGTTTCTCCCCCAGACTCATATGTTAAAGTCATAACCCACTATGTGACGTTTTTGGAGTTAGGGCTTTTAGGAGGTAATTAAAGATGACGGGTTCATTAGGGTAGGGTCCTAATCCAATAGGATTTGTGGCCTTATAAGAAAAAGAGAGAGTGAGAGACAGAGAGAAGGAGAGAGAGAGAAAGAGAGACACAGATTTCTATCTCTCCAATTTGCACACAAGAAGAAAAGCCTTCTGAGCACTCAGAAGTTGGCCACCTACCTGCAAGGCGCCCTCACCAGACCTACCCATTCTAGCACCCTGATCTCATACTTCCAGCCTCCAGAACTGTGAGAAAATAAATTTTTGTTGCTTAAGCCACCCAGTCTATGGTATTTTGTTATGGCAGCCCGAACAGACAAATACACCGTCTATTAATATTCTATATTATCAACATTGTGTCCTACTTTATCTATTTTCTCCCTCCCTTCCTCTTTTTCTTTCTTTCTTCCTTTCCTTTATTCTTGTAAAGGTCATTTTAAATTAAACTTAGACATAATGTGATTTTCACTTCTAATTTTATCCATCGATGTCTTTAAAAAATAAAGATGACTTACAACTTAACTATTGGGATAAACATCATTACTATTTATTAGCATCTAACTTCCCAAACCTGCTGGGTCCATGGGACTTTGAAGTGAGTTATGTGCATGTGAATTGCTCTCAGTACTGAAATGAAAGCAGAAGGAACATGTATCAGTTAGCTATTACTGTGTGCTAACCCCTACCAAGATTTAGTGGCTTAAAATAAGAATTTCACACTGTTCTCTTAATCAGGTGGACATTTCTTCTGGTCTGAGATGGCGTGGCTGATGTCTAGGGTTAGCTGGCTTATTTCTTGGTTGTGGCTGGAGGGTCTAGGAGAGCTTCAGCTGAGATGCTATCTTTGCTCCACGTGTTCTCTTATCAGCAGGCTGGTTTTGAATTTTTTCCTATGGTAGTCCCAGGCTTCCAAAGACCATCCAGAGAGTAAACTCCAATGCACAAGCACTTTTCAAGCATTTGCTCCTGACACATTGCTAATGTCCCATCCACTAAAGTAAGTCACATAGCTAAGCCCAAATTCAAGGAGTAAAGAATAGACTTCATCTCTTGATGGGAAGAACTGTAAAGTCATAAATGAGTGTGCATACAGGATGAGAAGACTTTATGATATGGCCATTTTTACAATTTGCTATGGGTTTCTGAGTTATGATTAACTGAAGGCTCTGTTTTCAATATGGTGCATGAGGAGACTGGATAACAAATTAACAGTTGGGAACTGGAAGTGGAAGAAAGAACAGGATTAACAGGAAAAGAAAAGCAACAGGATAAAATACAGGAAAACAATAAATTTACATAAATATTGATTGCCCTGCAAATTTACTTAACTATTATCATAAATTTCTTGTACATTCTTTTCTATGTACATGATCATGTTGCCTACAAATAATGACAGTTTTAAATTGTTCTTTTTAGATGCTCTTTATCAAGTTGAAGCCATTTCATTCTATTCTTTTTTTAATGTGTGTGTGTATTTATATGTATGATAGATTTTTTAAAAATTTCAGCCTTGATTTTTGATACAGGAAGTACATGTGAAGGATTGTTACATGCATATATTACACCCAGATAGTGAACATAATACCAAATAGGTAGTTTTTCAACTCACACCCATCCTCCCTCCCTCTCTACTCTAGTAATCTATAATGTCTATTGCCCTCATGGTTATGTCCTTGGAAGATCAATGTTTAGCTCCCAATAAGTGAGAATATGCATTTGGTTTCCTGTTCCTGCATTAATTCCTTTAGGATTATGCTCTCCAGCTCCATCCATGTTGCTGCAATGGACATGATTTCATTCTTTTTTATGGCTGTGTAGTATTTCATGGTATATATGCTCCACATTTTCTTAGTACAGTCCACCATTGATGGGCACCTAGGGTCTATTCCATGTTTTTTTCTATAGTGAATAGCATGGCGATGAACATATGAATGCATGTGTCTTTTTGGTATAATGATCTAAATTCTTTTGGGTATATTCCCAGTAATGAGTTTGCTAGGTCAAATGGCAGCTCTGTTTTAAATTCTTTGAGAAATCTCCAAACTGCTTTCCACAGTGGCTGAACTCATTTGCATTTTCACCAACAGTGTATAAGCATTCTCTTTTCTCATCAGCCTCAGCATCTGTTATTTTTTGAGATTTTTTTTTTTAATAACAGCCATTCTGGCTGGTATGAGAAGGTATCTGATAGTGGTTTTGATTCACATTTCTCTGATTAGTGATGATGAGCATTTTTCATATGTTTGTTGGCTGCTTGTATATCTCTTCTTTTGAGAAGTGTCTGTTCATGTTATTTGCCCATTTTTAATGAGGTTATTTGTTTTGCTTGTTGATTTAAGTTCCTTACAGATTCTGGATAGAGCTTTGTCAGACGCATAGTTTGTGAATGTTTTCTCATAATTTGTAGGTTGTCTACTTCCTCCGTAGGTGGTTTCTTTCACTGTGTAGAAACTCTTTAGTTTTTGCTCTTCTCAAGGAGTATCTTTGTGGTGTTCTCTGTATTTTCTGAATTTGAATGTTGGCCTGTCTTGCTAGATTGGGGAAGTTCTCCTGGATAATATCCTGAAGAGTGTTTTCCAACTTGGTTCCATTCTCCCCGTCACTTTCTGGTATACCAATCAAACACAGGTTTGGTCTTTTCACAGAGTCCCATATTTCTTGAATGCTTTCTTCATTCCTTTTCATCCTTTTTTCTCTAATCTTTTCTTCACACTTTATTTCATTAAGTTGATCTTCAGTCTCTGATATATATATGTTTTTTTCTGCATGTTTGATTCAGCTGTTGATACTTTGTGTATGCTTCACGAAGTTCTTGTGCTGTGTTTTTCGGTTCCATCAGGTCATTTATGTTCTTCTCTAAACTGGTTATTCTAGATAGCAATTCTTCTAACATTTTTTCAAAGTTCTTAGTTTTCTTGCATTGGGTTATAACATGCTCCTTTAGCTTGGAGGAATTTGTTATTGCCCACCTTCTGAAGCCTACTTTTGTCAATTCGTCAAACTCATTCTCCATCCAGTTTTGTTTCCTTGCTGGCGAGGAGTTGTGATCCTTTGGAGGAGAAGAGGCCAGGTTTTTGGAATTTTCAGCCTTTTTGCGCTGGTTTTTCCTCATCTTCGTGGATTTATCTACCTTTGGTCTTTGATTTTGGTGACTTTCAGATGAGGTTTTTGTGCAGACGTCCTTTTTGTTGATGTTGATGCTATTCCTTTCTGTTTGTTAATTTTCCTTCTAATAGACCTCTCTTCTGCAGGTCTGCTGGAATTTGCTGGAGGTCCACTCCAGCCCCTTTTCACCTGGGTATCACCAGTGGAGGCTGCAGAACAGCAAGGATTGCTGCCTGTTCCTTCCTCTGGAAGCTTCCTCCCAGAGGGGCACCCGCCAGAGGCCAGCCGGAGCTGTCCTATATGAGGTGTCTGTTGACCCCTGCTGGGAAGTGTCTCCCAGTCAGGAGGCATGGGGGTCAGGGCAGTCTATCCCTTAGCAGAGCTCCAGCGTTGTGTTGGGAGATGTGCTGCTCTATTCAGAGTCAGCAGGCAGGAATGTTTAAGTCAGCTGAAGCTGTGCCCACAGCTGCCCCTTCCCCCAGGTACTCTGTCCTAGGGAGATGGGAGTTTTATCTATAAGCCCTTGAGTGGGGCTAATGCCTTTCTTTCAGAGATGCCCTGCCCAGAGAGGAGGAATCTAGAGAGGCAGTTGGCTAAAGCGGCTTTGCCGAGCTGCGGTGAGCTCTGCCCAGTTCAAACTTCCGGGCAGCTTTGTTTGCACTGTTAGGGGAAAACTGCTAGCTCAGTGTCGGCCCAAATGGCTTCCCAGTTTTGTGCTTGAAACCCAGGGCCCTGGTGGCATACGCACCTGAGGGAATCTCCTGGTCTGTGGGTTGCAAAGACTATGATGAAAGCATAGTATCTGGGCTGGAATGCACTGTTCCTCCTAGCACAGTCCTTCACGGCTTCCCTCAGCTAGGGGAGGGAGTTCCTTGACCCCTTGCACTTTCCGAGTGAGGGAAGCCCTCACCCTGCTTCGGCTTGCCCTCTGTGGGCTGCACCCGCTGTCTAACCAGTCCCAATGAGATGAGCCCGGTACCTCAGTTGGAAATGCAGAAATCGCCCACCTTCTGCATTGATCTCGCTGGGAGCTGCAGATTGGAGCTGTTTCTATTCGGCCATCTTGCCAGCCACCTGGGTGGGTGAATTCGTGAGCTTGGTTTCATAGGCATAATTTTTGGTATTATAGTTTAGGCTGTTAGCCAGTAGATGGCGCTTAAGAGCAATGGCTGGTACCTAGGTTAATACCCAGCCATGTCGTTTTTGTACTTCTCTTGTTTTCAGTCCTGCTCTGTGGTAGGCAGAGGAGACAAATGACCTCCTCACCAGGTCCTCTCTGGGCTTTGGGGAAGTCCCCACGGATCAATGGTGCTGCTCCTGCATTTCTTTTCTTAGGTGTTCCAGGCTGCAGTATCCCCTCAGGCAGAGGCTGGCAGGGATATATTCCACATCTTTCTGGACTGGCCCTGCAGAGGATGGCATGCACCACTACTGCCCCCGCCCAGGAACACATGCTTCTCACCCCTCTCACTGCTCTGATGGTGGGGGCTGCTTCTCTGCTTGAGGGCCGGCCACAGATCTCAGCTCCATACTCCCGAGCTGCATGTTGCAGCCCTGGGGCACTGGGATGTCCTGCAGCTCGGGTTGGGATTCGGGATCTGATGTATTCCTGGGTTGCCAGGAAAGTGCTCAGGTGCAGCAATACTGGGCTGCAGCGGCTGCAATGTGCACCAGCTTATGCAGCACAGCTTGGTATGGACCCTGGGAGGGGCCAGCGAGCAGGAGGGCCTGTAGAGCAGACATACATCAGTCCCATGGGGAAGCTGCCCACTCTTTCCTGGCTGGAAGGTCAGCTGGGGCCCGTGCCTCCTGGAGGGGTATGGGGAGCCCTGGGGGATGAGTGTCTATGGCCACATTCCCTAGAACTGCCCAGCACACAAAAGCTCCTATACTTTGTGCTATCTGAAGGCCTGGCTGTCTTTGCTTGTTCCCCGAGGACATCCCCTGCCAGTTCATGCATCCATGGGGACATGAGGTCCCCTATAGCTAGGATCCCAGAGGTCCATTCTGAGAGAGAGCCATTCCTCAATTCCCTCACTCACCCCTTTCCCAGTCGACAAAGTCAGGAACCATTCCCTGGGTTAAGGTATCCGGTGCAGGGTTCCCCGCGACCTCCCTCTTCAGCCTTGGCTTTAGTCTTGCCTCTCCACCCACTTTCGGCATTTTCTTTCTGAAGATCTGCCCAAATTATGGTGGTTTACTTAATAATCTGATCCCTCTGGGTGGGAGCAGAACTTTTTGGCTGCATCCAGTCAGCCATCTTGTCCCCCTCCTCATTCTGTTCTTAAGGTGGAAACTTTGTTCATTGATATTAGGTCTTTCTTTTTACCTAGGATAAGCATTTAGAGCTATACATTGTCTTCAAAGTTCTGTGTTAGCTTCATCCCTAAAATTTAAAAAAATTGTCAGCCATTTTGAAATATTTTCTAATTTTCCTTGTCATTTCTTGTCTGACCCTTGCATTGCCTAGAAGTGTCTTAGGAGATTTTCTAGGTATGACTATTGTTATTAAATTCTAATTTAGTTTCTTTTGCATTAGAGAACATACTTTGTATGCCCTTAATCCTGTCAAATGTGAAACTTATTTTATGCTGAGCGTGTGATCTACCTTGAATATTTTATAAGCATGGTAGAGAATGCGCATTATACTGTTGCTGGATGTGGTGTTCTATAAAGGTAAATTGGGTTAGATTTTCAGTGTTGTTCAAGATGTCTGTATCCTTGTTGGTTTCTGTCTACTTTTTCTCTCAGTTGCTAAGAGAAAGCTTTAATCAAAATTTTCTATCTACTTCTCCTTTCTGTTATGTTGTTTTCCTTATTAATGTATTTGAAATCTTGCAACTAGATGCATGCAAACTTAGGACTGTTGGGTCTGTTATGAATTAATAATTTTATTATTTAAAAATATTTGACTTCATTATTGGTAATATTTCTTGTATCAAAGTCTATTTGACTTCTATTAATATAGCCTTTCCAGTTTTCTTTTCTTTTTTTTTTTTTTTTTTGACAGAGTTCTGTCTGTCACCCAGGCTGGAGTGCAGTGGCAGGATCTCGGCTCACTGCAGCGTCTGCCTCCTGGATTCAAGCGATTCTTCTGCCTCAGCCTCCTAAGTAGCTGAGACTATAGGCACATGCCACCATGTCTGGCTAATTTTTATATTTTTAGTAGAGACGCGGTTTCACAATGTTGGACAGGATGGTCTCAATCTCCTGACCTTGTGATCTGCCCGCCTTGGCCTCCTAAAGAGCTGGGATTACAGGTGTGAGCCACTGCACCCGGCCCCAGTTTTCTTATTATTAAATTTTTCATATATCCCTTTTTCCATCTTTTTATTTTAACCCATCTTTGTGTATTTAAAATGAATTCTTCAAATATATCACATATAGTTGAATCTTGCTTTATAAAAAATACAGTCTGAAAATCACTACCTTTTGTTGGAGTAGTTTATAATTTAATATTATTAATATTGCTGGGTTAAAATCTTACTGTTTGTTTTCTTTTGTCCCATTTCTAGTTTGTTCCTTCTTACCATTATTCCTGGCTCTTTTTTTGATATGGTATTTTTAATATTTCTTTTTATCTTCACTATTGGCCTGTTTGATCTTTTTTCTTTTTTCTAGTGGATATCTCAGGGTTGGCAAAATACATATCTAATTTCTTTCTTTTTTTTAACTTTTATTTTAGGTTTGAGAGTATTTGTTATATAGGTAAACTCATGTCACAGGGGTTTGCCGTACAGACTATTTCATCACCCAGGTATTAAGCCTAGTACCCATTAGTTATTTTTTCTGCTTCTCTCCTTTCAACCACCCTCAACTCTCAAGTAAACCCCAGTGTCTGTTGTTCTCTTCTTTGTGTTCACAAGTTCTCATCATTTAGCTCCCACTTGTAAGTGAGAACATGTGGTATATGGTTTTCTGTTCCTGTGTTAGCTTGCTAAAGATGATAGCCTGCAGCTCCATCCATGTTTGCACAAAAGACAAGATCTTGTTTTTTTTTATGACTGCATAGTATTCCATGGTGTATATGCACCACAGTTGCTTTATCTGATCTGTCATTGTTGGGCATTTAGGTTGATTTCATGTCTTTGCTATTGTGAATAGTGCTGCAATGAACATTTGAGTGCATGTGTTTTTATGGTAGAATGATTTATATTCCTCTGGGTATGTACCCAGTGATGGGATTGCTTGGTCAAATGGTAGTTCTCCTTTAGCAATTTGAGGAATTGCCAAACTGCTTTCTGCAATGGTTGAATGATTTATACTCCCATCAACAGTGTATAAGTGTTCCCTTTTCTCCACAACCTCACCAGCATTTGTTATTATTCATTGGTGTAAGATGGTATCTCATTGTGGTTTTGATTTGCATTTCTCTAATGATCACTGGTATTGTTAATTTTATGCCTCAATGATCTGTCTAATACTGCCAGTGGCGGTTGAAGTGTCCCATTATTATTTTGTGGGAGTCTATGTCTCTTTGCAAGACTCTAAGAATTTGCTTTATGAATCTGTGTGCTTCCATGTTGGATGCATATATATTTAAGATAGTTATGTCTTGTCGAATTGAACTCTTTATCATTATGTAATGCCCTTCTTTGTCTTTTTTGATATTTGTTGGTTTAAAGTCTGTTTTGTTAGAAATTAGGATTGTAACCCCTGCTTTTTTCTGTTTTTCATTTGCTTGGTAGATTTTCCTCCATTCCTTTATTTTGAACATATTTGTGTCATGAGTTTCTTGAAGACAGCATAACATTGAGTCTTGCATGTTTTTTTTTACTCCAACCTGCCACTCTGTGCCTTTTTCATGGGGTACTTAGCCCACTTACATTTAAGGTTAGTATTGATATGTGTGGATTTAATCCTGTCATTGTCTTGTTAGCTAATTACTGTGCTGGCTTGTTTGTGTGGTTGCTCTACAGTGTCACTGGTCTTTGCATTTAAGTGTAATTTTGTATTAGCTGATCATGATTTTTCTTTCTATATTTAATCCTCCTTTCAAGATCTCTTGTAAGGCAGATTTGGTGGTAATAAACTCCCTCAACATTTGCTTATCTGAAACAGTTCTTATTTCTCCTTTGCTTATGAAACTTAGTTTTGCTGGATATGAAATTCTTTTTCAACCAAGAATTTCATTTAAGAAGTTTTTTCCTTTAAGAATGTGAAATGTAGTTCTCCAATCTCCTCTGGCTTGTAGAGTTTCAGCTGAGAGGTCCACTGCTAGCCTGATGGGGTTCCCTTTATAGGGGACCTGCTCTTTTTCTTTCATTTCAACCTTAGAAAATCTGATGATTATGTGTCTTCAAGATTATCTTCTTGTGTGGAACCTTGCAGGAGTTCTCTGTATTTTCTTAATTTGATTATTGGCCTCTCTGACAAAGTTGGGAATATGTTCATGGACAATATATTGAAATATGTTGTTCAGGTTTTTTGCTTTTTTCCTATCCCTTCCAGGGATGTCAATGACTCATAGATTTGGCCTCTTTGCATAGTCCCATAATTCTTGGAGGTTTTATTCAATCCTATTATTTTTTATTTATTTTTGTTTTACTTCTTATTTCAGAGAGCCAGGCTTTAAGTTCTGAGATTTTTTTCCTCACCTTGGTCTATTCTACTGTTAGTACTTATGATTGCATTGTGAAATTCTTGTATTGTGTTTTTCAGCTTTGCCAGATTCATTAGGTTCCTTTTCATACTGGCTGTTGCATCTTCCAGCTGTGGTAGTGTTTATTGTGATTCTTAGTTTTCTTGATTTCAGTTTTGCCATACTCGTGAACCTCAATGATCTTTGTTTCTATTCATATTCCAAATTCTGTTTCTGTCATTGCAGCCAGCTAAGCCTGGTCAAGAACTCTTGTTGGAGAACCAGTAAGGTTGTTTGGAGGACATATGACACTCTGGCCATTTGAGTTATCAGAGTTCTTGCATTGGTTGAGTACAGTCAGTGAACTTCTTTACTGGATGTTTTCTCAGTACCGTGCTTTGTGCAGAGTCTTTATTTGAAGCAGACTTCTTGTCTTTGGTCTCACAAGGGGGTATGTTAGCAAGGTATTTTGGTGTTGAAGCTTTGGGGTGTGATCCAGTAGATGGTACTTAGGCTTACTGGTCACTTGGTAGACTCTTGTTTGGTTATGTGGCTCCCCTGTGTTTCCTCACAGTTGCAACTGGGTTCCCTCTCAATGCTCTGAAAGTTTGGGCTTCTCTCCCCATTGAATGCTGGCCGTAGATTTCAGTTTGTCACTCCTGCACTGCCCACTGCAGCACTAAGGCCATCTCAGGGTTTATGTTTCTCCCCCTACTTGGAGGCAACAGAGGAAGGGACCTTAGTAGTCCTTGTGGCCAAGGGTCTTTTGCTTGTCTCCTGAGGGCTCCACCCCAGAAAGGTGCAGGTCAACAACTGCTCAGTGCAATCATCCCAGGATGGAGGATCTGTGTGTGGGCACAAGCCAAGGGTTCCTTGTCTGGTTATGAGCAAGCTGGGGTGGGGGTGTGCAGAACCTGTGGGAGATGGACTGGTTTCCTCTCCTTGGGTCAACTGCAGCTTGTTGAAGGTATGGATAAGGCACTTAGGGTCTTTGCGTCTTAATGAGTCCTAGGGTAGTAAATGCAGTTCCACTGCAGGGGGCAGAGAGGCTTTCAGTTGCTCTCAGCAGCTCTCTCCAGGTTGTTGCATAGCTGCTACTGGCTCAATAGCCTGGCAGAGGGTGGTCGGAGGCCTAGGCTTGGAGGACCTGCCCGGTGAGGAGCTATGGGGACAAGCACCTATGTAACAGTCTGGTCACTTTTCCGAGGAGCTACTGTAGTGTGCTGGGGGTCTACTCCAGTCTCTAGTCACCTTGGATTTTCCAGTACCTGGAGTTATCAACAGTAAAGACTATGAAACAGCAAAGATGGTGTCCTGCCCCTCCCTCTGGGAGCTCTGTCCCAGGGAGGTTTCAAAACTCTGTCTGCTGGAGAACACTGATGAGGGTAGCTGGAGACCCCAGTTGGAAGGTCCTGCCCAGTGAAGAGGAAGAGGGCTGGAGACTTGCTTAAAAAAAAAGCAGTCTGGCCACGTTTGCATATAGCCACTGTGCTGTGCTGGGGGCCCACTTCAGGCCCCAGTCACCTCAGACTCTCCAAAGCCTGAAGGCTAAAACGGTGAAGTCAGCCAAACAGCAAAGGTAGTGGCTGGCCTTGCTGCTGGGAGCTCTTTTTCAGGGAAGTGTAACACTGCTACCAGTGGCTGAATGGAGTTCCAAGCCAGTGGGTCTTATCCTGTGAGGTGCCATGGAAGCAGGACCCATAGACTATTGCTTCTCAGCCCACTGGATTCTGCCCCTTTTCTAATGGTGTGTATGGAGGCCTGACCTCCTGCTTTGCCAGAGTTTCAGCTCCTTTGCGAGGAAGCCCAGAAAGCCCAGGTATCTAAGGCTCCCAGGTCTCTGCATGTGACTGAGCAGAGATTCCATGATCTGCTGGGATTCCATGTAGGTCTGTGTGTCAGACTGAAGGCCTGGTGGAATGGGTTCATGAGGGTATCTACTCACCTGAGGGTTGCCAAGATCTGTGGGAGAAGCATGGGTTCCTGGGGTTGCATATTTACTCACCGCTTCCCTGGACTGGGGAGGTTCCCCTGTGTTGAGGAGGCTCCATTCCCCTCCATGACAGCAGTGCACACTAGCTGCTTTTAGTTGGCCATCTCAGCTACCCCCTCTAATTTCTTATGGCATTCTGATGACATAACCCTACTTCATGGACAATGGAGGAACCTTGCAACAATATTCTATTCCATTACCCACTTCTATATTTGGTTCTATTTCTAGATATACTTCTCTCTATATTACAAACCACACAGTTCATTGCTGTTATTTTTTCCTTACAAAACAAAATATCTTTTAAACAAATTTAAAAACAAGAAAAAGTTTCAAATTTTACCCATATATTAACCATTTTCACCATTTTGTATTCGTTTATGTAGATCCAGGTTTCTATCTAGTATTCTTCTCCAACCTGAAAACCTTTTAATATTTTTTATAGTTCCAGCAAAAGCCCTTAGAATTTAATTCTTTTATTGATTTCTTTGAAAAAGTATTTTGTCTTTAGTTTTGAAGGACATTTTTATTTGATACAAATTTCTAGGTTAACTTTTTTCCCAGGACTTAAATGCTTTTGCTACATTGTCTTATGGCTTGCATTTTTCTGATGAGAACACTAATAATTCTCTACGTTTTTCTACTGTATATGATGTCTCTTTTTTCCTCTCTGATTACTTTAAAATTTTTCTTTTTGTTCTTGGTCTTCAGTAATTTCATTATAATGTGTTTGGTGTGTTTTTCTTCATGGTTTTCTTTGGCGGGGGGATTTGTATGTTGTTTTCATCAAATTTATAAAATATACAACCCTATTCCTTTGAATATTTTTCTTTTTCATGTAAGTGAAGCCTAATGTTGTCCAAAAACCACTGAAGTTTTTTTTGTCTGTTTGTTTCTTTTGTTTTTTGAGACAGAGTCTCACTTTGTCACCCAGGCTGGAGTGCAGTAGAGACATCTTGGTTCACTGCAACCTCTGCCACCTGGGCTCAAGAGATCCTCCCACCTCAGCCTCCTGTGTAGCTGAGTATAGGCACATGCCACCTCACCTGGATAATAGAGATGGGGTTTCACCATGTTGCTAAGGCTAGTCTCAAACTCCTGGGCTCAAGCAGTCTGCCTGGCTCAGCCTCCCAAAGTGTTAGGGTTATAGGCAAGAGCCATTATGCCTGGCCTCTGTGTATTTTTCTCTCATCTATTTTTCTTTCTGTGCCTTAGTTTGTGTAGTTACTATTACTCTATCTTCAAGTTTACTGATCTTCTGCAGTATCTGATTTATACTAAGTCAATCCAGGATAATTTTTATCTTAAGTATTGTATTTTTCATCTTTAAGACTTGATTTTCTTATCTGTATTTTGTATTATGTGTATGTTTTTATTTAAAATTAAATATTCATCATATTAACAATAGCTCTTTTAAATCCTTGTTTGATAGTTTCATCATAAAATTCATTTCTAGTTGTTTTTTTTTTTTTCAGGTCAGATGCCCATTGTGCAGACATGGTAACAAGTTTCAAGTACGGCACATCTCACACATGTGCCTGAAACACCCAATCATCATGCTCATGAACTACCAGAGGATCATCATTTCTAGGTTTTAAAACTTTTTATTCAGACAACCTCACTCTGTCACCCAGGCTGGAGTGTAGTGGTGCAATCATGGCTCACACTGCAACCTCTGCCTCCCGGGTTCAAGTGATTCTCTTGCCTCAACCTCCCAAGTAGCTGGGACTACAGGCATACACCCCCACATCTGGCTAATTTTTGTATTTTTGGTAGAGACAGGGTTTCACCATGTTGGTCAGGCTGGTCTCAAACTCCTGACCTCAGAGGATCCACCTGCCTCAGCCTCCCAAAGTGCTGGGATTACTGGTGTGAGCCACCCCGCCCAGCCTAAAACATTTTTTAATGACTTTTTTTTTTCCTGGATACTGGGTTCCATTTTCCAGCTTTTCAGTCTATTATTATTATTATTAGTTTACTTGATATCACATGTTTTGATTCTTGTTATTGAGTGTTGACTTTTATGTTGCTGAGTTTTCTTAAGGAGCACTGGCATTTTTTCTGGAAGGGAGTTAAATTACTTGCAGATTTGCTTGATATTTTAGAGGCCTGTTTTAAAGGGCATGTCTAGTGTAGCCTTTACTGCAAGGCTAGTTTATCATTTAGAAATGATACCGCTCAAGTCTCTACTCTTGGTAGGGAATGTCGCAGGTGGGCAATGCAGCCTCTCCAACAATAGTTTGTTAAAACTCAGAAGTCTCTCATTCCTTTGTGAGCTCTGAGAATTGTCTCATTTATAGTTTCTATTTGTCCTTTCCTGACATTGTGAAATTTTACCCCATGCAAGCACAGCTTAGCATTCAGTTATAGTTTGGAGCAGATCCCTATCAGATTCCTGGAGCTCTTTCCTTGCATAGTCCCCTCATCTCTGGTTCTTTCCTACAAATTCCAACCACATGAGCGTCCCTGAATTCCAATCTTCCCTTCACAAACTTAGTGACTCTCCTATGCTCTGCCCGGGTTCTTTCTTCCAGCATGGATTGTAAAGTACCAGCAGGAAGAAAGCCAGAGTGATTGTATTGTCCATTTTGATTATTTATCTTATCTTAGGGATCATAGTTCTTTGATATATGTGCTCCAATTAGCAAAAACAGTTGTTTCACATATGTAGTCCATTTTTCTAGTTCTTTATGATGGGTGGACAATTCTGTCTTAGTTACTCCCTCACAACTGGGAGTAATGTCCTCCACTCCATTAGATTTTAAGATAACTTATAACATGGTTTATTAATTCCCCCAGAGGTAACCAAGGCATATAAAACTGTTTGCTCAAATATATTTTCTATTAATAAGATAGAAATTTTATCACTCTTACAAATTAAAGGAAATGATTGCGAAAGATCTAGAGAACTGATGTTTGAAATAGAGGCTTCAGTAGCTAATAAGAATGTTTCTCAATTAGCAACATAAAACCATGTAATTAAGCATCATTTGATCAGTCAAGCATCGTTGTTGAGGATCTGTATAATTTCTTATTCTCTTCTGAATTTGGCAGAACATTTTTTCATTGTCCATACATGTTATAATAATGTCATTGATTTTTATCATTTTCTAAAGACTGAGTCTGATTATATTTTGAGGAACTATTAATTCTTGGCTTACATGGCTCTTAGAAAACCTTTTTTTCTGATTCAATTTGTCCAATGCAAAATGATGTAAATTTCTTCTCTCTCCTCTCTTTAGCCCTAAAGAGTCTTGGGACATTACTTTGGAATTATTCATTCATTTAGAGAAATCAAAGAAAGCTAGCTAAGCATTTGGTTTCTTTTCATTTTCATTATGGAAATTCCATTTTCACAGATTTTGACAATATTGGGTTCCTAATAAGTAAATACTTAAAACGTCAGAGTTATCGGATAAACAAAGAATCTTTAGAGGTGAAGTGTCCCATATTACTACAGATGCGAATAAAACATATAAACACAAAAACAAAAAGGCTAATAAGTGTGCCAGATTCTATGTTTCCTATCCTGCCCATTCCTGACACCTCAAGCTCATCAGAAATTTCTTAATAAAATGACCATATTAAAACCCACTTTTTACGCTGCTGCCACTGGTATGTGCGCAATCAACCGGAAACCATCAGAATCAGAACCAGAAACAAAACAAAGAGTCAGATTTAGCACTGGTCAATTGCTCAGTTACCTGATATGTGGTGCAATACACAGGCCTGTCTGAGATAATTGCAGATGTGGCTTTTGGAGTATAGAGTAAGCCCAAATAAGTTTCACAGGACACTCATATAATTTTAGAGAGAAGTATGCCAATACAAGCACTGCCATCTTGAACCAAAAGGGACAGAAACAGTGAAATGAAAAAAGACCTTTGGGATCCCAACTTTCTATGATCAGGAGGAAGGCTGAGGAGCAGTCTGCTGTGAATGTGGGACATTTTTTATTGAAAAGAAAGAATGCTGCAGAGGGAGCAGACGAGCTCTGAGGGTGGGGCAGAGGGTAACCATTCCCAGGGAGAGGAACTGGGTCCTGATCATCACAATCAAGGAATATTTCCTGCTCCCTGATGACATATACTTGGCTGGATTTCACGATTGATATAGTCTGGTATATTAGACCATTCTTGCATTACTGTAAAGAAATACCTGAGACTATGTATTTTATAAAGAAAAGCATTTTAATTGGCTCATGTTCTGCAGGCTGTACAGCAGTCATGACGCTGGCATCTGCTTGGCTTCTGGGGAGCTCTCAGGAAACTTACAATCATGGCAGAAGGTGAAGGAGAAGCAGGTATGTTGCATGGCCAGAGCAGGCGCAAAAAAGGGGGATGGGGGAGGTGTCGCACACTATTAACCAACCAAATCTCATGAGAATTAATTCACGAACATGATAATGGCATGAAGGAGATGGTGTTAAACCATTCATAAGAAACCAGCCCCATGTGATTCAATCACCTTCCACCAGGCCCCATCTCCAACAATGGGGATTGCAATTTAACATGAGGTCTGGTGGGGGCACAGATCCAAGCCCTATCAGCTGATGACTGCTATTTGCCTCCTGCCTTTCCTTTCTTTGAATGGGAGTATCCATTGTGGTTAACCTGTTTTTGTCTCACCAGTGTATGTTTTTTGAAGGGAGATAGATAACTCATCTTTTCAGATCAAGAAGATCTGCTCTTGTTGATCTGTGGCTAAGTAGCCCCATCTGCATCTGGGCTTGATACAGATTATGAGATTATGGGCGTTGAGCCTGACATTATAATTGGACAAGATTTCTTGGGCCCTGGAAGTGGGTCTGCATATTTTCCATTTGGGATTATTGGAAGTGATCGTGGCTAGGAGGTGGACAGTCATTGTTTGCCAAAATAGTCATAATATTTTAAGCCCTTCCCCTCAAAAGTTGGGGTCTGCTTCTCTACCTCTTGAATTTAAGAATAATCATGTGACTTTCTTTTGCAATGGGTCAATAGCAAAATTGATACAAGCAGAGGTTTGAAAGTTACTTGTTCATGGAGTTTACTCTCTCTTGCTTCTCTTTGGAACCCTGGACCACTATGGAGAGAAGCATATGAAATATGAGATCATGTGGATCAGAGGCCGCTGTCTCAGTGGGTGTCCTTATCATACTAACTAGCCTGCCAACCATGAGATCTATGAATGAGCCCATTGTAGACCGCCTAGCCCCAGCAGTGCTGGCACAGAACAGAGAAAGTCCTCAGCAAACTCAGAGAACCATAAAAAAATAATAAGCTATTAAGTTTTGGGATTTTCTTTATGCAGCAAAATTAATTAATACAAGTAACTGTGAAGAAGAGTGAATGTGGGGTTATGGCTTCCTTGAACAATGAAGAGGTGGGCAGAGGTATTACTCTGAGACATTTGGGCCTTTTTTCTCCTTAGAGGAACATGATACTGTGCTCATTGAAAACTTGGTTCAAGAAACAAGACACCTCAATATTTGTAAATCTTACTTAAATCGAATGAATAACAAATTGTTAGCATAAGCTTTGTAAGAATCGTGGTGTATATTCTGACAGTAAGACTTAGGAAGTTAGCAAATATTTGCCTATTTTCTCAACTCTTTCCTTCCTGGGTAGAGAGTAACACTGAAAGAAACTAATTGGTGATTAGTTACAGATTAGTGATTGCTAATTAGAGATTTCTAATTGTCTTCCAGTGTCCATTCCCCAGTATGGTTTTGGGGGAGTATGGCTTCCTACCTACCGCGGACCACCTGTCAACTCTGGGCTGTAACATGAGAGAATTGTGAACTTCTGTCTTGTTTGAGCCATGGTTTCATTCTCTTTTTCAGCCATGTAGCCTGTGCTGTAACTCAGTGCCACATTAGCAACATGTAAAAGTCAATGTGGGTAAATTTGTCATTCTTCAGATTAGAACATTTCTTCCTTTTATTCTTGTGTTTTTGGCTAAATAAACTGGGAAATTATAGTAGAGAGGTGTGTGGAGTCTCTTTGCTCAATTCTATAACCCATCTGGAGAGGTTATAAACTTGTAAAGAAATCTGTGATATGTAAACTCAGTTTGTGATTGTAATGTATATAATTTTTGAGTCAGGATTTCTCTCTAATTGGACTACGCTTGTAAATGTTTAGTTTATATGTGTTAATGGAATAGGGCCATGACACAAGTGTCCTAAATTAAATTTAGCCAGTATTAATGGAATAAGTACTCAATTAATACTCAAAATGTGCCAGAAATGATCCTACATGGGATACAGAGTTACAAAATATGGTTCTTATCCTTAGGGAGTTAACATTTTGATGAGGGAGAAAGGAGATTCTTAATTATAATTTCCCTAAATGGCAATTTCAATAAGAGTAGTATAAATGGTGAATTCAATTTTAGAGGAAAAGGTGGGATGCTTTATGAAGCAAATAAAAAATAAATGCAAAGTTTACTTCTATTTGGCTTTGGAATGCATCAAATTATTTTTCACAGGATCACATTGAAATTATTCCCTGCCCCCTGCGGGGCACATTCAGGTGGCAGAAGGAGAGGGATACAAATGTTACCTTGAAGGCAGAGGGCTGCTCTATGAGGTGTGAAAAGTTGCTATTAGATACTGTTGTAGTTTACAGAGTTAACTTTTTTGTTTCAATTATAGCTTTCCTTACCAAAGATTTGCTATTCTAGTACTAGTGGTAAGCCTTAATCAACCAGAAATTATATACAAAATAATTAGCTTAAAATAACAATGTTTTCTTTCCTATTTTATGAAGAAGAGAAAAACGATTCTTAATAGAATGATGCCTGGATTGGTGGAATCCTCACATTTCCTAAAATTCTTCAGTACTAGAAAAGCTAATGCCAATCCACTTCCACTATAGTTTCATGTTGGTGGTGCATGGAAATTTTTCATTTTTGGCTTCGTCTCTAAACTCAAGTGATTACATTTTATAATAAAGAGAAATTTAAAATGAATATAATAGCAACTTAAGTTCTGAGCTATTGAACACTAAACTTACGCTATTTTAAAAAAAATTTGGCTACAACTGTTTAGTCTATACATTCTTCCTTTTCTTCTCTGAGATAATTCAGGTCAATAATTCCAATCAAAAAATGTTCATTGAGCTACTGCTAATATATAAGGCAATGTGCTATATCGGCCCAAGAGTTAAAGGCAGTTTCAAGCTAGTGAATAAATGTGCATACTATATGATGGACATGTCAAATCAAGTTTGAATTGAGTCCTATGGGTCTACCACAGAGAGAGTGATTCATTGTAAGTTGATAAGTGTCCAGTAATATATTCACCAGGGATGTGACATTTAAATTGGCCTTGAATGCTGTATTAGTTTCATATGGCTGACATAACAAAGTACCACAAACTTGATGGCTTAAAGCAACAGAAATTTATTCTCTCATTTTTCTCGAAGCTAGGTGTCTGAAATCAAGGTGTCATCAAGGCCATACTCCCTCTAAAGTCTTGAGGACAGGATCTTTCCTTGCCTCCTTCAACTTCTGGTTGCCCGAGGCATCCCTTGGCTGTGACAGTATCACCACAGTCTCCGTCTCTATCTTCCCATGGTTATCCTCCCGCTGTGCATCTCCATCTTCACACAGTATTCTCCTCCCTATGTCTCTGCTTTCTCTTTTCATAAGGACACCAGTCATATCAGATTGGGAACCACCCTAATCTATTATGACCTCATCTTATCTGGATTACATCTGCAAAGACCCTTTTACATTTCCAAACAGGGTCTTATCTTCAGGCAACAGGGGTTAAGATTTTGTTTTTTTTGGAGGACATAATTCAAGCTCTAATATTGTAAAGGATAACGCCCTTAGTTCATGGATACATTTCTCATTCCCTTCCTCTATCTTCTGTCTTTGCTACCTGATTTCCCTAACAATTTGCACCATCTGATCTGCTTTTGGTTAACCCCAATTTCAGGAAGCTCTTCATTAGTGTATCAGTTAAGGTTGTTTGGACTGATGACTTAGACTTCATAGGCTCAGAGATGATTGGATTGTGAATTGGAGTGTTGGGATCATGCCTTGTTCATCTTGTGATAATTAAAAGTATTTAACCTTTTGGAGTATCATTTTAATAATCTAAAAGTGGACACAATAATAATGAAATATACCTCATAAGGCTGTTGTGAGGATCAAAAGGCTTCATATGTACAAAGAACGAACACATATTTAAGACCTTTGATAAGTGTTAACCCTTTAGTAAGTGTCTGAGTGTCCCTGGTTAGTCAGTATTTGGTAAGAGTCTAAATAAATTAATGAATGCATGCCTTGATGTAAAACAGAGTTATCCAACAGTCAGAGGCTGGGAATTTTAGAGTTAGAACTTTCATGCATTGGACTAATTGCAGGTGAAGTCTGCATAGACAACATAGGCTCTAACATGGATTGAACTTGGATAAGAGTGACACGTTCAGATGGGTGAAAAGATTACAAGAAAGCAGCTGGCAACAACTCACTGTTATAACCTTTTGGCTGCAGTGACTTGCAACCTAGGGTGCTAAGACAAATTGTGAATGAAACTGTCAAATGGCTGTGGACATTCTTTGAGGAATTCTGAGAAGTAGAAAAATTCAAGAAAAATCAGAGTCAGGTAAATTTATTATTTTTTTTTAAGGAAAGTTCCACAAACTTTCAGACTCACCCACATTTACAAGATAAGGCAGAGACAAAGCCCAATGATTAACTAGAATTTGGATTTGGGCTTTTTTTATTATTATACTTCAGGTTCTGGGGTACATGTGCAGAACGTGCAGGTTTGTTACATAGGTATACACGTGCCGTGGTGGTTTGCTGCACCTATCAACCTGTGATCTACATTAGGTATTTCTCCTAATGCTATCCCTCCCTCTGATGTGTATATATATATATATATATATATATATATATATATATATATATGTATATCAGACTATTCTGTTTGCTGCTTTGCCTCTGCTGTCCATTACGGTAGCTATGCCCACCTTGCCTTTCATGGTTGAGTGCTGCCACTTGGCCCCTGCCACCCCAGGATCCAATTATTCCCATTGCATTTAAATTTTGTAGTTGAGTGACTGCAGTTCCCACTATAAGATCTGGCATACAGAAAAGAGCAATCACAGAGCTCTTCAAGGATGCAGGTGCTTCCCTCACAAATCTATTTTGCAAAGTATTGGTGAAGCGTATATCTTCTGGACCCTCCCAGTTGGGATGAGTAGATCTAAAGTGACTAATCCACTCCAGCACTTCACTCTCCCTAAGCCTTTGGATCCCTTCCTCTATGTTAAACCGAGGGAGATCAGGCATTTCCAGCTCACTCACAGTGGGCCATCTTTTGATCCATGTGTCAGCTAATCGAGCAAATCAACTATTGGAATCTTTTTTAACTCCCTGAGCTACAACATTAAATGCAGAATCCCTGTTTAGTAGGCCCATATCAATAAATTCAGCCTGATCTAACTTTATGTCTTTCCACCATTATCCCACACCCTTAATACCATTCCCATTCCTGTTCTCCAGATTTCTGCTTATATAAATTAGAAAACTCAAGCAGTTCTTTTGGCATGTAGCACACTGCCTCGTGGGTCACACTCTGAACCTCACCTTTAGGGGCCTGTCAGGACTTTAGTTATAGGTCTAGAAGCAAAGAGGGGTGTTGGGGGTGGGTCTTGAGGAGAATCAACATTGTCTTGCCTGGCAACTGCCTCAGGGGAGGCCATCACTGTTGTGTCAGGAAGTGAAGGGTTTATCTCAAACAAAGGTGGAAAGGCTGGGTTGGGGAGGGGAGGGGAGGTGGTGTGGGTGGGAGGCTGTTTCCCTGGCAAAAAAAGGCTCATCAGAATTTAGGAGCTGAGTGCTTCTGGCCTCATCAGGGTCCTCCCACATGTCCCCATTCCAAGTTGCAGAGTCCCATTCTTTTTCAATCAATGCTGTCACCTTAACAGTAGACACCTGACAAGTCTGTGCATGCATCTTTTATTGCAGGTCAGCCATTCACAGGATAAGAGCTTGTTCTGATTTTCCACAATTTCAGCTCTTTCCCTACAGGAGATAAGACTCTCAGGGCAATATTAAAAGATTTGAGGGTCAGTATGGGCTTCTGGAGCTGAGAGACAGAATCTCTGAGTTAAATGTTTCCTTTCATCATTTTGTCTAGTGAACTTAGGAGCAACCAACCAACCAACTTCATTATATTCCTTGGTTCCCACATATGGTCAAAGATATTATATATAGAATCACTAAATTCCTTGCCTGTCATGAGTGGTGAATCAGAAGTATCAAATGCATTTATTTTGCTTAACTGTCTAAACAATTCATGCCAAAGACTCTCCGTGTTCTCCATACTAGTAGAAGTAGAGTCTTTAGCATTTTGGGGTCTAGTCATATTAAGCAACCAACTCCAGAAACCCCCAGACCAACTAAAGAACTTCATCCTTAAAATTTTTTTCCTCTAGAACCACTCCCGATACCAAAATCTGTATTAATCAGGGTTCTCTAGAGGGACAGGACTAATAAGGTGTGTGTGTATATATATACATGATCCATGATGGATCATGTATACAGATCCTGTGTGTGTGTGTGTGTGTGTGTGTGTGTGTGTATATATATATATGTACACATACAGGTTTGAACAGTGTGGATCCATTTTTATCTGGATTTTCTTCTGCCTCTGCCATCCCTGAGACAGCAAGACTATTCCCTCCTCCTCCTCCTCGTTCTCCTCCTTCTCAGCCTCCTCAACATGAAGGCAGTGAGGATGAAGACCTTTAGGATGATCCACTTCCAATCTTCCAATTAATCAATAGTAAACATATTTATCTTCCTTATGATTTTTCTTAATAACACTTTCTTTTCTCTAGCTTACTTTATTGTAAGAACATAGCATATAATACATGTAACATACAAAATATGTGTAAATCAACTGTTTATGTTATCAGTAATGCTTCTGGTCAACAGTAGGCTTTTAGTAGTTAAGTGTTGGGAAGGCCAAAAGTTACATGTACATTTTTGACTGCACGGGGGTTTGGTGCCCCTAACCACCAAATTATTCAAGGGTCAACTGTATTTTTGTTGTTTAAGCCACACAGTCTTTGATATTTTATTATGGCAGCTGTGGAGGAAGAGCTAAATATTATATTTGAACTCAATTGAACGTGGGCACAAACAACGGTCACCAAGTCCCGGAACAGGTTGTGTGAGCTTCTTGAGGCATTTATCCAGTGCTGTTTTGGAGAAATCTCTATTTCAATCTATTCTCATACTTTAGTTATTGAAAAACAATAGACACTGGCAAAAACAAGTTGATCTTTTTGTGTTCCTTGAGCCCAGTCATGAAGGGCCCTCATGACTGGGCCTCATGCCAAACAACTCGTTACAAAAAGAGCTAGAGTCCCAGACTGTGCTGAAGCTTCATGAGACCTCTCCTCGTCTGCACGGATGAGTGGCCAACTCAGGAGCCCAGGCTGTTGCTTCCCAGTCTGGTGGTGAATCTTCCATATTCTGGTGAGTGTAAATATATATATATATATCTGATTTCCCTTCTCCCCTTCCCATTGCAATTTGCTTATTATATTAATTTGCTTATTCTATCATTTGCTTATTATATCTGCATTGCCATTTACTTGGGACAAAGCTTGTTTACCCTTAAAGGTATCGTGTGTGTGTCTTTTCTTCTCCCCTCATGCGTTTCCCGCATAGAACATTTTTGGCGTCCTGAACAGGATTTCAAAGCAAAAGCATGCCATTTTTTAGCCGCAGGGTCTGGGCTGGGAACTCAGGGTCTTCCCCCATCCTGGGATGGGAACTCCCTCAGTTTTCCTTCTTGGTGATTGAATGGCCCAGGGGAACTGGCTTTTGTGATAATTGGGAATCTAAATTAGTGCGATTTCAACATTTGAGTGCGTGAAGTGCTGCAGGGAATCCCAGTTGGTAAAGGGGATGCTGAGGGAATTTCCCGGCATAGATGGTGCTTGCTTACTGCTTATAATTTAATGTGTCAAGATAGGGACTGGTTGCTTCAAGAGAAATGTAAGCTGGAAAAGGAAAATGCTAATCTGACTTCCAGACTGGCCCTGGCCCAATGCCAGGCCTATGTCTTGACTGATTAGGCTCAAAGCTATCAGCTTATTGCTGAAAAAAGCAGCTATCTGAATGGCATGGTTAGGGTAAAACTGAAGAACTAGTCAGCCAGGGTTTGGAGCAGGTAAAAATCCATCTCCTATCTGAAGGCCAGGAAATTAACCCTAGTAAAATTCAAGGACCTGCACAAACTGTAAAATTCCTTGGCATCCTATGGAATAAAGGAAATAGTCCATTTTAACAAAAGCTAAGGCTAAAATACTAGAATTTGCAACCCCTACCACTAAGAAGGTGGCCCAGAAATTTATTGCCTTGTTTGGATTCTGGAGACATCATAGTCCCACTTGGGTAACATTTTAGAACCTCTGCATGCAGTCACTAGAAAACGCTACGACTTTCACTGGGGAGAGAAAGAGAGCATGGCTTTTGAACAAGCTAAACAAGCAGTGCAACTGGTCTGAAATCTACGGCCCATACGGGATGGGCCAGTAGAACTACAACAACATGCTAATTGGAGCCTTAGGCAGAAACAAGATGGGAAGAGGGTACCTTTGTGGTTTGGATCTGGAAACTGCCAGAGACCGGCAAAGCTTATACCCCTTTCAAGAATCGACTGTTAGCTTGCTATTGGGCTTCGCTGGAAACAGAGCACCTCTGCTTCAACCATGATGTCTTTATGATTATGATTTGGGTCATGAGTTCCCCCAAAACTCACTGGTTCTGATGAAGGAAGTGGTGGGAGCAACCAGCTGGCTGAATTGGTAGCCATCCTCCAAGCTATTCAGGAGGAGGCCAGAGGGATTTGTCACCTGAATACCAACTCTTGGTCAGTAGCAAATGGTCTTACTACTTGGGATGAAACAAATGGTTAATTGGGAATGAAGAGGTTTGGGGAAAACAATACTGGGGAGATGTCTGAATCCTGGCACACACTACCATTAGTGCTGTTTTCCATGTTGATGCTCATGCGTCTCTGCTTATTCTTAACAGACTATTTAATCAGCAAGCAGATCAACAGGCCAAAATTTCCACTGTAACTGCAAATTCGAATGCAGATAAATGGATTACAACATGTTCAAGCCTTGCAATGAGAGGCATTATAATCTATGGTGGTATAATTGATAGTGATTACCAGGGAGAGTTAAAGGTCATTTTATACAATACCACTCCAGATTCTTTTGCTATACAACTGCAGCTGCGGGTTGCTAAATTGTTAGTGGTACCTTGTCAACCATTGAGGATATTTCTGCCCCGATAGAAACAACATATAGAACTGGAGAATTCGGGTCCACCTGAGAGGGCAACTTATAATCCTGGAGCCAAAATATGGGTACAGTGTCCATCAGATTCTGCCCCTAAGGCTGGTGACCTTGTAGCTATGGGAGCAGAAAATGAGGGCATAGCACAATTTCCTAAAGATGAAAAACAGTATCATGTTCCCCTCTATTTTTGTTATTACAGAGAATAACTTGTCTGCTAGTAATCAGTACTTGGGTCATCATGTCTGAGGCCGAGAATGAGTTCATCACTTGGGTAGCCACTGCGACAACAGAAGCCAACTGCAGTCAGTGCTGGCTATGTGTCGAGTTGCCAGAGGCCGTCAGAAATGGGCTACCTTGGAGAATCGTCCTTGCTAACATTTCCGAATGGATATGCCAATACCAATGTGGGTGGGATAATAACCTGGACTTCTTTTAACCAGACCAAACAGTCTATTTTTGCCCAAGCCCAAATGAAACACAGCACCTTTGTTACTTAAATTACACATTACAGCAATACAATTATAGGAGAACTTTTCCTGTTCTCTGGGGAGCCCTCTGGTTATGTGGATTCTATGGGTGGTGATAGCTGCCCCCACACTGGAGGGGGAGATGCACTTGGGGGTGGCCATTAATTTCATTCACCATCCGGGATGATTTTCCCCTCCCCAGTAATCTAAATGCTTACAAACATCACTGGTTACAAATGCACCGGGCCCTCTGGTGGTGGTACCCTATCACAGTGTTCGCCCCTGCCACTGGTACGATCCTGCTACAGAAATAAAATATTAAGCTTACATGTAAAATAAAGCTCTTAATGACAGTGGCACTGAACTTATGTTGTTATCAGATAAATTTGCTCAACTGCGTACTGTTGTATTGAAAAATGGAATGGCATTAGCCCCTTGTCAGATGAGTAGATTGCAAAATTTTTTTCCCATTCTGTAAGTTGCCCGTTCACTCTGATGGTAGTTTCTTCTGCTGTGCAGAAGCTCTTTAGTTTAATTAGATCCCATTTGTCAATTTTGGCTTTCGTTGCCATTGCTTTTGGTGTTTTAGACATGAAGTCCTTGCCCATGCCTATGTCCTGAATGGTATTGCCTAGATTTTCTTCTACGGTTTTTATGATTTTAGGTCTAACATTTAAGTCTTTAATCCATCTTGAATTAATTTTTGTATAAGGTGTACAAAGACCTCAAACAAATTTACAAGAAAAAAACAAACAACCCCATCAAAAAGTGGGCAAAGGATATGAACAAACACTACTCAAAAGAAGACATTTATGCAGCCAACAGACACATGAAAAAATGTTCATCATCACTGGCCATTAGAGAAATGCAAATCAAAACCACAATGAGATGCCATCTCACACCAGTTAGAATGGCGATCATTAAAAAGTCAGGAAACAACACGTGCTGGAGAGGACGTGGAGAAATAGGAACACTTTTACACTGTTGGTGGGACTGTAAACTAGTTCAACCATTGTAGAAGACAGTGTGGCAATTCCTCAGGGATCTAGAACTAGAAATACCATTTGACCCAGCCATCCCATTACTGGGTATATACCCAAAGGATTATAAATCATGCTGCTGTAAAGACACATGCACACGTATGTTTATTGCAGTGCTATTCACAATAGCAGACTTGGAACCAACCTAAATGTCCAACAATGATAGACTGGATTAAGAAAATGTGGCACATGTACACCATGGAATACTATGCAGCCATAAAAAAGAATGAGTTCATGTCCCTTGTAGGGACATGGATGAAGCTGGAAACCATCATTCTCAGCAAACTGTTGTAAGGACAAAAAACCAAACACCACAAGTTCTCACTCATAGGTGGGAATTGAACAATGAGAACACTTGGACACAGGAAGGGGAACATCATACACTGTGGCCTGTTGTGGGGTGGGGGGAAGGGAGAGGGATAGCATTAGGAGATATACCTAATGTAAATGACAAGTTAATGGGTGCAACACACCAACATGGCACATTAACAAACCTGCATGTTGTGCACATGTACCCTAGAATTTAAAGTATAATAATAATAAAAAATTTACTTGGAAAAAAAAGAAAAACGGAATGGCATTAGATATGCCCAATGAGCGGTCTGGGCTTTACTGCATATTGAATGTTATGTGTATGTCCATGACAATTCTCACAATATGACTCTCCTTGCAAAGCCATGGTGGGTGTGGTTTTTATTAGTTGTGCTTTTAATTCTCCTGTATCTGTAATCTATATCAACTGTGTCTTTCCCATGTATCTGTAAGGGTATTTTCCTACAACTGAGTATCAATTTGAGGCCAAATGTGGAGGAAAAGTTAAATATTAAATGTGAACTCAATTGAACATGGCCACAAACAATGGTCACCAAGTCCTGGAACAGGCTGTGTGAGCTCCTTGAGGCCTTCATCCAGTGCTGTTTTGGAGAAATGTCTATTTTAATCTATTCCTATATGTTAGTTATTGAAAAACAATAGACAATCGTAAAAACAAGTTGACCTTTTTGTGTTCCTTGAGCCTTGTCGTGAAGGGCCCTCGTGACTGGGCCTCATGTCAAACAACTCATTACAAAAAGAGCTAGAGTCCCAGACTGCACCGAAGCTTCATGAGACCTCTCCTCATCTGTGCACGTTTGAATGGCTGACTCTGGAGCCCAGGCTGTTGCTTCCCAGTCTGGTGGTGAATCCTCCATGGTCTGGTGAGTATAACTATATATATATATATATCTTTTCCCTTCTCTCCTTCCCATTGCAATTGGCTTATTATATTAATTTGTTTATTATATCATTTGCTTATTATATCTGCATTGTCATTTATGTGGGACAAAGCTTGTTTACCCTTAAAGGTAATGTGGGTGTGTCTTTTCTTCTCCCCTCACGCATTTCCCACACAGAACAGCAGCCTGAGCGAACTACTGCAAGGAATTCAATTTGTTTCATATTGAACATGTATTGAGTAGAGAGTACAAAGATTGAAGAGTCCCAGTCCTTGAGGAGCTAAAGGCTTACTAGGAACCCAAGAATGTCTCTAAAATGGAATCCACACACAGAGAGAGATTTGGACTTAAAAAAGGGGGTAACTTTCTCTTAGAGGAGTCCCCAAAATACATTTATTGGGTTTCCTTGGCTTAAAGATTTTTCTGATGAAATATAATTCAAGGGTATCTAGACTAGATAATCCTTATGGGTGATGTTGATGAAAACATTCTGACACTCAGCAGTTGTTTAGACTAGATAATCTTCAAAGGTTCATGTAATTTTCACCTTTTATCTCTGCTCTTTGTACCTTAAGCTTTAAATGTATATTTTTAAATGCAATCATGCATTGCTTAATAACAGGGATATGTTCTGAGAAACTCATCATGAGGCAATTTTGTCATTGTGCAAACATCAGAGTTTACTCACACAAACCTAGATGTTACAGCCTACTACACACCTAAGCTGTGGTATAGCCTATTTGTCCTCAGCTACAAATCTGTACAGCATATTGCTGTACCGAATACTGTAGCAATTGGAACACAATGGGAAGTGTGCGTGTATCTAAGCAGATCTAAACATAGAAAAGGTACAGTAAAAATATGGTATATAAGATAAAAAATGGCATACTTGTATAGGGTACTTACCGTGAATGGAGCTTGCAGGACTGAACTTGCTCTGGGTCAGTGAGTGGTGGGTGATGAATGAATGTGAACACCTAGGACATTACCATATACTACTGTAGACGTTATAAACAATATACACTTAGGCTACACTAAATTTAATTGAACATGTTTTCTTTCTTTAACAATAAAGTAACCTTAGCTTATGGTAACATTTTTATTTTATGAATTTTTAAATTTTCCAAAGCTTTTTGACACTTATAATAATACAACTTAAAACACAAACACATTGTACAGCTATACAAAAATATTTTCTCTTTATGCCCTCATTCTAGAAGCTTTTTTCTATTTCTAACTTTTAAAGTTTTTCTGTAACTTTCAAACTTTTTTTGTTAAAAACTTAGACAAGCACAGCATTAGCCTAGGCCACGTCAGGATCATCAATATCACTGTCTTTCACCTCCACATTTTGTCCCACTGGAAGGTCTTCAGGGGGCAGTAACACTCATTGAGCTGTCACCTCCTAGGATAACAATCTCTTCTTCTGGAATACCTCCTGAAATACCTGCCTGAAGCTATTTTTTGGTTAACTTGAAGAAATTAAGCAGAAGGAATACACTCTAAAATAATGGCAAATCATTATATTTGAATAATGGTAAATATATAAACCAATAACATAGTTGTTATAATTATCAAGTATTACATACTGTATGTAATTGTATGTGCTATACTTTTATACGGCTAGCAGCCGTATAATAAGCTGTAGGTTTGTTTACACCAGCATCACCACAAACATGGGAATAATGCATTATGCTACAATACTACTGTATTAGTTCATTCTTGCACTGCTGTAAAGAAATACCTGAGACTGAGTAATTTATAAAGAAAAAAGGTTTCATTGGCTCACAGTTCCACAGGCTTTATAGGAAGCATGGCTAGACAGGCCTCAGGAAACTTACAATTATGGCAGAAGGTGAAGGAGAAGCAGGCAGGAGCTGGAATCATGGTCAGAGGAAGAAGAGAGCAAAGGGTGAGGCAATGCACACTTTTAAACAACCAGAGCATGTGAGAACTCACTCAGCATCCTGAGAGTAGCAAGGGGGAAATCCACCCTATGATCCAGTCATCTCCTACCAGGCCTCTTTTCCAACATTGAGTATTACAAATTGACATGAGATTTGGGTGAGGACACAAATTCAAACCATATCAAGTACCATGACTCTGACATCACTAGGCAATAGGAAATTTTCAGCTCCATTATAATCTTACAGGACCACCTTCATATATGTGATACAGTCTTTCTGCTCCTTAGCTCAGCTAGGTTTGAGTTCTTGTCTCATGACCAGGAAGAATTAGGCTCATGGACACGGGAGTGTGAGTGAAGAAAAGTTTATTAAGCAAAAGGAAAACTCTCATTGGAGAGGGGATACAGTTGGGGAAGGGTGGTTCCCCTATCCAAAGCCAGGGAAATCCCCCCCGTGTGTGGCTGGGCCTGGGGCATTTAATGGATTCAGAATGGGGAGTGCCTGCTGATTGGTTTGTGAGTATGTAAAAAAGGTTAAAGCAAAGACACCACTCCAAGGTGGGCATACAGTATAGAAAACCAATTAGGAAAGAGTAGATATATGTACAATAGGTGAAGGGAGGGGATCAATCAGAGGAAAGCATGCCAAACAGGAAGACAAGTTTTCAATCCGGTCTGAGGATTTAGCTTGTAGCTTGTTTTTCAAGGCTTTAAACTGTCTTTGGCTTGGAGGTAGTGTTTCACCAGAGACCCTCTCCAATCTGCCTAGGTATTTGGCTGCCTCCTGTCCCTATAATTTGCAGTCTGCTGTTGACTGAAACATCATTATGCAGGTCATAACTGTAGTTTTATTATAATTACAAAGAAGTTGCAAGGATAGTATAGAGAGTTCCTATATACATACCTCCAGATTTCCCTTGTCTTTAAAAAAATTATGTATTTATTCTAGAAACAGGGTCTCATTCTGTCACCCAGGCTGGAGTACAGTGGCATAATCTCAGCTAATTGTACCCTTGAACTCCCAGGATCAAGCAATCCTTCTGCCTTAGCCTCCTGAGTAGTTGGGACTACAGGCATGCACCACCATGCCTGAGTATTTTTTTCATTTTTAAATAAAGATTGGGTCTTGCTACATTGCCCAGACTGGTCTCAAACTCCTGGCCTCAAGGCATTCCTCATGTTTTGGCTTCTTAGAATGCTGGGGTTACAGGCATGAGCCACCATGCATGGCCCTTTTCCCTTTTGTTAATATCTTACATTTGTCACAACTAATGAACCAATATTCACTTGAGCTTTGGGACCTATTTATTTTAGAAAAAACTGCAACTTTATTTTGTTTTCAGTTTAATCACACTGATGTGTTTCCTTGCTTTGAAAGTAATCATCAAAAATACAAATGCTGGATGGTTCTTTTAACAAGAAATTTGGTTGAGACTTTGAGTAAAAATGTTGCAAGAAAAAAGCAAAAACTTACCCCCTCCCCCGAAATATCACACAAATGGGTGAAATAAAAGCTTTAAAATCTTGAGAAGTGTAAGATATTCCAAAATGGAGACTGTATAGGCAAGAAAAGCTTGAAAATCTTGAGAAGTGTTAGGTATCTCTAAATGGAGACTGTGTAGGCTCTGATATATGAATTCTGATATATGTCTGAGAAAGAAAAGTAAAATACAGCTGCTTCTGGAGCTCTGTTATAAGAATGTAACTAGAATGAACTTATGTTAAAGCAGAAGGCAGAGAGTGGTTCTACTCTTTTGTTGTTGTTGTTAAAATACATAGTCTTAAAGGCAAAGACAAGATTTTATTTTGTTTTCTTTGCATTTAGGATAACAGATTTCTCTCATACTTTTTAATGTGGCTGAAATATGGATATTCTTTCTGATTGACTTCAGAAGCTTCCTACACCATACTTTTGGGTTTCAGATGTTTGACCTTGAATGCTTTTGGGTTTCCTGTGTGGACTCCAGTTCCCAGTGCTGCAGATTACTTAAGAGTTCGTATCTGTGCACTGCTTACCCGAGGTACCTTAGAGATCAGAGAAGCTTACTGCAGAAGCATAAGAGCAACTAACTCTTTCAATTAGCACTGTACTGTTTATGAATTAAAAATTTTTCAGATTAAAAATCATGCAATGAAGGATGTAAAGAAAAAATATATCATCATGCTATTTATCCCTTTTTCCTAGAAAATTAAATTATCCCTGAAAGAAGTAATTGGAAAAAAAATAATCAGTTGTCTCTATACAGGTCTTGGTGTGTTGACAATTTATTTTTTTATGACAGTTTATTCCTACCTAAAAAAATCTAATTTGTGAAATTCCAAACTTTCCAAGAACACTATAAATGTCTTTCTTTTCCACCTTAAACTGCAACCCCAACAAGTAGATTTTGATGAAACTCTGTCTGTATCACAAAAGAACCAACAGAGTAACATTAACTAAGCTTGTGCAACCCACACAGAAGGGAGAATGAAGGGGAGTCGTATGTTTAAATAGCAGCATCCTTGTGGGCATTGGATTATGTGACACATGCTAAAAACTGTCAAACCCGCCATTTTTGGAAACTGTTTCAGACATCACTCCATTTGGCAGCCCTGCTCTTCCTGTGAAAAGGGAAGGCTGCCTCTATCATCCTCACTGGGTCATAACAAAGATGATATCCATCCCCATCTGTCGCAGCTAGATATGGTCAACATATTCACCAAGTTGGAGGAAAAACAAGTTTTTAATTCCACGCAGATATGTATAGTACCTAATAAAAATATGAGTAACCAAAGATATAGAGGTATAATTGATGAAGATCTTTATGAACAATTACAAATAGTCTAAAAATATTAAAATTACCACAGTGTACCACATGCCAGAATTGACATGCACATTTGTGAGGCAAGATAAGAATCAGTAGATCCCATTAAGCCAAGTCAAATAAATGAGGAGTCGTGCAATAAGAGGACAAAAACATCACCCCCACCTCATCTACGCTAAAGCTTCTTTAGTCCTTCTGTGAAGAGGAATGAGAAATTAACAGCTCCTAAGAGTTTGCTGTATACATGTTTGTTTTCATTAACTGTTGAGTAAATAATAAATATTTTATTCTACATTCCAGGTTGAGTCCTTTTCAACTAGTTTTTGTGTTGTTTTTTGAAACCTCAAGTCACTGACTCCTTCAGCAGTGGTTTAAGGAAGTATCTTAATTTTTAAATCACATGTTGACCATGCAGCCAATTGTTGGCCCATAGAGTGAACAAAACCAGGTAAGTGGCCTTCTGTCCAAGCGCTACCTGAGCAAAGCATGCATGTCAAAAACAGCCACACATTTCTCTGACTTCATGTGCCTCTGATCTGTATTTTCTGAAGTATGAGGGGCTAACCATCTGCATCAGAATTCCCACAGGGATTATTTAAAATACAGATTGGGACTGGATAAAGAAAATGTGGTGCATATATAGCATGGAATACTACACAGCCATGAAAAAGAAGGAAATCACGTCTTTTGCAGCAACATGGATGCAGCTGGAGGACATTATCCTAAGCAAATGAATGAAGGAACAGAAAACCAAATAATGCATGTTCTCATTTATAAATGGGAACTAAACATTGAGTACACATGGACATAAAGATGGGAACAATAGACACTGGCGGCTACTAGATAAGGAGTGTTGGGGTGGGGCAAGGATTGAAAAACTACCTATTGGGTACTATACTCACTATCTGAATGACGTGATCATTCATATCTCAAACTTAGCGTCATGTAGTTTACCCAGGTAGCAAACTTGCACATGCATCCACTGAACCTAAAATAAAATTTAAAAGAAAAAGTCATCAAAATGTTATTCCTATCAATAAAATACCAAAATATCACACACATACACACATATATACACACCCACACACACACACATATATATATATTTCAGACTTTGGGGCCCTTTCCAGACCTAATGAATCAGAAGCCCTGGAGGTGTTTCAGAATCTACATTTTAAAGATGTAACTAGCTCCTTTGAATGAACAAACTAGAGATTGATTACTATTGCTTTAGATACTGCCGAGATAAGGGAGGAATTAATTCTGTATAGAAAGTCTATGGGAAACCAAAGGTAATTACTAGTTTGTTATTTTTCCTCTGTAACATTTCTATTTGTGTCCATAGATGATTCTCTCTGGAAGATTTTATTTGGATGTTCAGAATATTTATAGCAAGTTTACAGAGATAGCTATCATTACGTACCTGAGAATTCATATGAAATAAATATGCTGTATATCTGTAGATGATTTTCAGATTACTCAAGCAATGTATAAAGCACTTATTTAAAAACTTAATTGAAATCATACAACTGAGACTAATCTATTTTGGCAATTCCACGTTTCTTCAGATATCTAACGACCACCTACATATTTTCATAGCAAGTTATATGCAGTTTTGTAAATCATCAATATAAATCAGGGCAATTAACTAGTTACTGAGCATCACTCCGCTGAGAGTCTAACAGAAAATATTCTCAATATGATTTCATTCTCACTAGACATTGGTAATTCTGCTTTGGTAGCTGGGCCAGTACAGGAGCCAAGGAATCTTGATTTTTAATTCCCTGACTTACATGAAATAATCTTTCTCTACAAGGTAATCTTATCAAAATAATATTTATATTTGAAATAATACCCAGAAGTGTTGTTGTTATTGTTTTAATTAGGAGAAATAGCAATTCAGCAAAACTAGGAACATTTCATCTTTAAAATGTGGAGTAGTGATCAAGAGTGTAGAATTGGAACTGGACAGCTTAGACTCAAAATTCTCGTTTCGCCAGTGTCACCTTGGCCAAAATACTTAACTTCTCTGCGCTTTGGTTTTCTTATCTGTAGAATGATAAAAATAATTGCACCTTTCTCATTGGGCTGTTGTGATGATTACATAAGTTACATGTTTGAAAACAAAAGTTAAGTGTTTAAAGCCCACATAGTAAGCACTAAATAGAGTGAAACCATTTTATTATTATTAATCTGTTTAATAACCTGGCAAGGGTATGTCTCAGGCCATTAATGTTTGTTTTCTATGTATTTTCCTACCCTTTTTTTTTCCTCTCACTAGTATCTTGAGGGTTTTTTGCCTACTTCAGCCACACCAATGCTGAAAAAAAGATTCAAAGAAATTATTGACTTAAATGCTAAACAGATTTTTGGGTCATGTTTTGTTTTGTTTCTTTTCCCATAGACCACAAGATTGAGGGCTTGGAGCTGGAGAAAGGGAAAAGAAAAAGCAGACTGTGACTCTATGGGGAAAGAACTGAAAGATGACACTAGGAATTCTCAAAGCGAGAGGAAAAGGAAAGCCCCTTTTTCGGAAATGACCTCTGATAAACACACCCTCCAGGGTTACACCTGCCACTGTGTCTTCCACAGACAGACAAGCTGCACTTTAGCAGTCCTGAATACCTAGAGACTTCCTTACCAGAGAGTGGGGAATCTCGTCATCTTGCATGGGGATGGGAGCTCGAAGGGAGAACCTCAGCCTTCCAGAAGGTTATATAAAACCAGCTGAGAATTTCCCTAAGAACGGAGCAGTGGACAAACAATTGTTGTTGTAATCCAAATACATGAGTCAACCTACATAATGGAGAAATGCTAACTTACAAAAAGGTCAGGTTGGTGTTTGAATGGTTTTAATTTCCTTTTATAAAATTACAGGAATTATACAATTACATTGATTAACTGTAATCAGTTTTGAGTCTAGCTAAAAAAAAAAAATCCGTTCCTTCTCAAATAATTCTTTCCTCCTGCATTTTAAATCTCTCTCTCTCTCTCTCTTTTTCTGAGACAGGGTCTCACTTTGTTACCCAGGCTGGAGTGCAGTGGCACGATCTTGGATTACTGCAACCTCTGCCTCCTGGGCTCAACTGATCCTCATGCCTCAGCCTCCCAAGTAGCTGAGAGTATAGGTGCAAGCTACCGGGCTTGGCTAATTTTTGTATTTTTTGTGAAGATGGGATTTCACCATGTTTCCCAGGCTGGTATTGAACTCTTGAGCTCAGGCAATCCACCTGCCTCAGCCCTTCCAAGTTGCTAGGATTACAAATGTGAGCCACTGCACCTGACCTAAATATCTCTCTTAAATGAATCATTTCCCTCTATCCCTTAACAAAAAATAACTTTTTAAAAATATTGAAAATTACTTCCTCTTGACAAAACCTCCTCAATCTCATACACCAGCTTCCATGTCTCTCATAACTTATTTGTACTCTGAGCAACTAGTATACCACTCCTAGTTTTATATTTTCACTATTCTCTCATCTATCTTTCTATCCTAATATATTTGTATAGTAAATAAGTATAGCATATTTGGAAAGTCACATTTCCCAAAATAACCAATAACTTACTTGTACAAGTCTCTTTCAATCATTATTTTCTTTGACTTGTCTGAAGTATGTAACATCAATTCTGATATGGTTTGGCTCTGTGCTTCTACCCAAATCTCATTTTGAATTGTAATCCTCAGACTCTCCATATATTGAGGGAGGGACCTGGTGGGAGGTGATTGGATCATGGGGGAAGTTTCCCCTCATGCTGTTTTTGTGATAGTGAGTTCTCATGATATCTGATGGGTTTAAAAGTGTTTGACAGTTCCTCCTACACACACACACACTCTCTCTCTCTCTCTCTCTTTCTAGCCTGCCACCATGTAAGAAGTGTCTGCTTCCCCTTCCACCATGATTGTAGGTTGCCTGAGGCCTCCCCAGCCATGTGGAACTGTGAGTCAGTTAAACCTCTTTCCTTGATAAATTACCCAGTCTCAGGAATTTCTTTACAGCAGTGTAAAAAGGGACTAATACAAATCCCCTTGTCTATTTCCTTGAAATTATCCTCCTTTCATTTCTATAGTATTATAATTATGCCAATGTTTCTTCTTCCTTTATAAGTTCTTTCTGATATCTTAGAGGTCATCTCAGACCTCAAGAAACTTCCAGTCTAATGTAAAGACTGACATTTTGCATTTTGGGCCAGCCACTCTCTGCACAAACCTCTTCTTCCAAGCGATTTTTCCTCTAAACATTTGGTGTACCCGATTATGTGTAAAGCACATAATGTACCATATGAACATGGATGGGGAGAGGTAATTTGAATGAAAGAGATAGGGAGGTTTTGTACAAGAGGTGATACTTGGGATGGACATCCAAGGATGGAAAACTTCAACAGTAAGAATTGGAGAAAAGATATTCCACATTGAAGTGACTACTTGAGCAGTGACACTAAAGTAAGAAAAAAATACTGCATATTCTGGATAGTTCTGGTAAAATATGAAGGGGGATGAAATAAAAGATGTGACTATAGTACATTGTGAGGTTTGGGGAGCATGTAGATCATGGGTGAATGCTTTGATGCCTGGACATTTTTATGTAGGTGAGAAGGGGCCATCAAGAATTTACGGACAGAGGAGTCTCACTATTAAAGCTATATTTTAGAAACAGAACACAAGTGTAACTGTGGAGAATATATTAGTGAGGAGGAGATTTTAGTGGTGGGGTATCTGTTTTTTTATGTATATCATTCAGCATCAATTATACATTATTCTGTTGTATTACTTATTTATCTTTTCTATTGCTAAATATTTACTTAGGTGTTAACTTCCAAGATATTAAGCTCTAAGGCAGGGCAATCTTGTTTTCCTTTCAAGTATACTATTTCATACACAGAAGTTATCACTCTGACTCAAACATTATCATTATTGTTATTATATTAACTAACATGTATGGAAAACTTACCATGTGCCAGGCACTGTGTAAAGTCAGTTACACGCATTATGTGGTTGAATCCTTAATATGATTGTTCCCATTTTACACTTGTATAAACAGAGACTTAGAGGACTTAGTCATTTTCTCTAAGTCATATTGTTGTTAAGCAGTGGAGCCAGGATTCAAAGCAAGTTTTTTTGTGACGCCAAAGATATTGACAACAGTGTCAAATAGACTCTCCATAGTGGTCAATCAATGAATACTTTTGAATGGTTGGATAAATAAAAAATAGTGGATAAAAGAGTAAAGCCTTTTCAACTTGAGTTGACTCATATAGGCAAATGAAACTTATCCACTCATATTGGGATGATACCCTGTGTTTGAATTGTACATATATGTTTATCCAGATAAGAAAGGTAATAGTACCTTTTAAGATAAGAAAGGTAATAATAATGGTATAGGGCATTATTTTGCTAAGATAAGAAAGGTAATAATAATGGTATAGGGCATTATTTAGATAAATAAATGAACATCCTGTGTGTCCTCAGGCTTTAACATTCTTTTGTTGGCGTCATTCATAAACTATAGCAATTTTTTGGAGGACTTTCTTCGGCCTACTGAAGCCTTTGACTGAACACATGGGAATTTCCATCCTCCTGGTGTGACCCTTAGCCCATGACTATGTGGGAATTTGAAAGCCCAACTCTCTTGACACAAATTAGTACAACTCTGAGATGTAACTTACTCTCCAGAGCTCCCCTCTGGGATTAGGCTGAGGTTATCCTGTGTGGGAAAGGCTTGAGGTCACACTCTTATCTGGCTTCCTCGCCTTCACTTTCCTGCTTACTTCACCCTTTTATTAGGATCACTAATAAGCATTTACTTGATAAATCACTTGCCTGTGAACCTTCATCTCAGGGTCTGCTTCTGGGAAAACTGACCTAGAAAAAAATTATACACCAAGGCCTAATGGGTGAGCTCATTATTTCCTCTTAAATAAACATTAGTTTTTTTCAATATTCAACATGGCATGTGCACCTTCCTACTTTGTTTTGGGTGAAAAAAAAATGAGCAACCAACATTACATGCCCTCTGTTATTATATAAGCTTTCATGAGTTATTGTTTAACCTGTAATACTTTTTGTAGCAAGCCATACAGAAAAATTTTCTGGGTGTATTCATATATAAAAGTACACCATATATATTTATTATGTAAAAACTAAAAATTGCTTTAAAAATTCCACTAGCGAGTTTCTGGGAGTTTGGAATACTGTTCTTAAGTCGTATTCTAAATATAGTAAATGTGTTTTTGTCATGCGAGTACTTTCTGAATTCATATGGTTCAGATAATTCTCTTTCTCCCAATATTATGGGCAAAACATTGATATGTTTTCTTCCTTTATTTCCCAAACTGAGCATTTTCTTTCCTGCAACAGGACTGTAGACCAGCAAATCATTCCAAATTTAGCACAGGGAAACATCTCATGTTTAAATCATAAGTGTTTTTATGGGTTTTGAGCCTTTTGCCAACTTCATCCTCCACGTTGTTTCAGATAACATTCTGAATGACGGCAGTTATTTCTGTATTGAGACTGGTGGTGATGAGAAATTCTCACAACTGGCTAGGCCTTGATTAAATACATCTTGTATTCTTTAAAGAGAAATCAATGGTCCTCAGGTCTTGAAAACTAGTTGGCCCCCTTTGCTTCCACCCGCTTTCCTTAGATTGTAAGCAATTAATGTGACCCCATCAGCATCCTAATCCTACTCATGTGACTGAGTACCACTCACATGGAATGGAGCTACCAAACCTAGAAATTCTCCTTAAACTTATAGAAGAAACAGACATGAGGAGAGATTTTAGTTTAAGAGAAGATATATGTTCATTCTTAGTCCTTTTCCAATACAAAATACTAGCTACTTCCTGTGTCTTGGAAGCTACATATAAAATCCTGATTAAGGTATGTCCTAAAGCTTTGCAGTAGAGTAGATGGTCTTTTCTTAGGTTGTTATGCAAAATTATGACCCATTGTTTCGGACTGAGCCTCTGCACTAAGCCCCAGTAGACCAGACCAAGCTAAACTGGAGTCACTCACGCTAAATGTCACATCATCAAATTGAAACTTTAAGGAAGTACATAGATTCCTAGTTTGATTTTACCTGAAAACAGATTCCAGTCCAGCTGAGCCAGCATAACAAGGAAGTCCCCTCTGCATTAACCCTTATAAAAAAAAAAGGAACTTGAAGTAACCTGATGTTAACCAATCAGTTTTTTCTATTGTTGTTTTCTTGTTCCCACCTTATAAATCCCACTGTTCTGACATTTCCCAGTGTGATCCCTTATTCTGTTTTGTAGAATGGAGGGTGCTGTGATTCATGCATCACAAATAAAATTAATTAGTTCTGAAACTAAATATATTGTAACTTTGTCTTTTGACAAGGGGTTAGTTGATATCCCCTCATGGGAGGGCAGGGTGTGGTAATTCAGGGAAACTAGCGTAAGATAAGAGAAGCAGATGAGAGAAGCAGAAAGAAGATGGAAGATTAATACCCAACCATGACCAAGGAGAAATGCTGAGATTAAACTCTACCATTAAGTTTGACGGCCCATTGGATGCTGGGCATGAGAGATGAATATAAAAGGGCAGGAATTGATTAAGGCTGGGAATGGATGGAAAGGTGAAGGAAATAGCAGGAATGAGGCAGGAAGTTTTGGGACATTTATAGCATTGTGAACTGAGCTGACAGAGGCTGTCTCATTATGCTTTGGTCGTTTGGTCCCTGTTAACACTGTAGGATCAGAAAAACAAGTAACATATTAAAATCCTCTTATGTAATAGTTAAGAGTGATTCATTCTATAATTGAGGGGCACAGCAGTAGGCAGTGGGGTTATAACTAATAATGATCATAATCATCATTGTGATAATTATAGTAATAAAAATAGCTCACACTTACATGGGGCTTACTTGTATGATGTATATTATGTACTGGATATTTTTCCGAGGGCTTTATATATATTAACTCCTTACAATTACCCTATGAGGTGTTACCGTTATAATTCCCATTGTATAGATAATGAATCAGAAGCACAAAAAGGTGAAGTGCTTTGCTTAAGGTCACTTAGCAGGTAAGTGGTGGAGCCAGGATTCAAACCTCAGGAAGTCTGGCTGCAGGTCTGTAATAGACTGCCTTCCAATACTGACATTTAGATGAAGAGGCAGGAAATGTACATAACCATATGTATTAGCCTGTTCTCACACTGCTAATAAAGACATACCTGAGACTGGGTAATTTATAAAGGAAAGAGGTTTAATGGGCTCACAGTTCCACATGGCTGGGGAGGCCTCACTATATGATGGAAGGAGAATGAGGGGCAATGTCATGTCTTACATGGCGGCAGGCAAGAGAGCATGTGCAGGGGAATTCACCTTTATAAAACCATCAGATCTCGTGAGACTTACTATCACGAGAACAGCATGGAAAAGACCTGCCCCCATGATTCAGTTGCCTCCCCCTGGGTCCCTCTCATGCACATGGGAATTATGAGAGCTACAATTCAAGATGTGTTTTGGGTGCGGACACAGCCAAATCATATCACGATGGAAACGACCATATAAGTCACTTTGCCATAAACACTGAATTAGTGCAATACACAGTAGATGCCTCAGAGGCATGTAGGTGGGAAGAATGTTGTGGGTGGTTATTTAAAAAGATGATGAGTCTTTAATGATTCAAAAATCAAACTCAGACTTCCAAAGAGAAAGGTATTCATTGGTGTTGTATCCGAAAACTCAGGAGTTCATCTTCTAGCATGGATGTGTCTCAGGACTCAAATTACATTATCAAGAATGTTTCTCCTTTTTTATCCTGAATTTTCTTTCTTCTTTTGGCTTGTCATACATGTTTTCTTCATTTGGGCCTCCCAGCAGCTTCAGAATTACATTCTGCCAGCTTGTCACCATCAGTAAGGAGCTTCTCCTACCCCATGTTTCAGCAATAGTTCCAGGACTGATGCTTATTGATTATAATGTCCACAGCTATAAAGACATGTTTACCTTGGAGCCAACTACTGTATGTTGGCCTGGGCTACATGGCTGGGTCACTGAGGCATCCCATGTGTCAGAAATGTGTCTCTTCTAAAATTATACAAATTCAAAGCATAGGAGAGGCATTTTTCCAAAAGAAAATCTAAGTTCAGTGGCTGGAGAAAGAGAAGAAGATAGACTTCCAGAATTGTGAGAAATAAATGTGTAAGCCACCCAGTCTATGGTCATTTGTAATAGCAGCTCAAACTGACTGAGACACCATCATATTTCTCTACTCTGGAGCCTTGCTCCATTAATAGTTTTTTTTCCATTGCACCTTAATTCTCTCTGTGCACTTCATCTCTTCAGCCTAAAAATATGCTCCTGTCTTTCCATACCTCTTTTTCTTTCCTTTTCTTTACTCTGGGACTTTATTATTTTTTAATGACTGACTCCACCACATCACCCCTAATACTTTGCACTTGGGCTGAAGTTACAAGATGAGGCAAATAAAAAAGAAGGGTGGAATTAAGGGCATTGATATTAATGAAAATAATATGATAAATAAAATGATAGGCCCTTCCCACTTACAAATTTAAGTGCTGAACTGTAAATAAACATTAAATCATGATTAAGCAGGGGTTTACCTGAGGAATTCAAATATGTGTAATAACAGAAATTCATTTCACTAATGGATTAAAGGAGAGAAACCACATTAACTGAATAGGTGCAGAAAATGCATTTGATGGTATCCAATTTCCATTTATTATAAAAATTCTGGATGACTCTAAATAAATTGAAAATTACTTAATCGATAAAAAGCTTATGACAAACAATACTTAATGCCACTTAATAATACAGGAGTCTCTACTCCCACCTTGTATTATCTGCCTCCTGGTATTGGAGATCCTGACACAATGCAATCAGCTAAAAAAAAAAAAAAAAGAACCATATTAATCAGAATGGGCTTACTTATGTTGCAGTTCATAAAACTCAAGCATTATGCTTGTTTAAGAATCACAGGAATTTGTGTCTTGCTCATGCTAAATGATCTACATGATTGGCAGAAGGTCTGGGCTTATCATCACTAAGGTGAGGATGGCATAACCACAATCTTAAACATGCCAGTCATTGTATCTAAGGGAAATAACAGCTTAGCTAGATATAGCATCTACAATTAAATGCTCAAAACTTCATTGTTCAGAAATAGTCATGTAGCCCCACTGAGGAGCAGGGGAGCTACAAAGTAAAATCCTTATACAGATCAAGAAGGGGGAAGATATGAAAATATCGATGGATAGTACTAATCGCTATGACAGAGGGCTATCAATTGGAAAGGAAGACAACGTATAAAACTGTCCTTCTTTGCAGACACATGAGTATCTACATAAATTAACAAGAACTACAAAAAACAGGAAATTATTATACTGATAAGATCTTGTAGCAATGTTGCTGAATACATGATCATTTTACAAAACAGAGAAATATGATATGTCATGGAGAGTGTTCCTATCCATTGCCTCATCTCCTATTATGGGTGAAATATATGTGCTCCTTGCCACTTCAGAACCAGATTCTGTCTCCTCTCACTTGTTAAAACATAATGCAATCTCCACTTCCTCTTGTGTACCATCCATTCTCCCTTCATTCTTGAATATTTCCCGTTAGCACTCAAACATTCAAAGATCTTAAGAATAATCTCACATCCTAAGAATAATCCTTTATTGATTACACATCTACCTTCAGCTCCCATTCCATTTTGTTGTCATTCTTTGTTTTAATATATTTCTCTTTTTAATATATACTTTAAGTTCTGAGATACATGTGCAGAACGTGCAGGTTTGTTACATAGGTATACACATGACATGGTGGTTTGCTGCACCCATCAACTGGTCATCTACATTAGGTATTTCTCCTAATGCTATCCCTCCCCTAGCCCTCCACCCCCTGACAGGCCCCAGTGTGTGATGTTCCCTTCCCTGTGTCCATGTGTTCTCATTGTTTAACTCCCACTTATGAGTGAGAACATGCGGTTTTCTGTTCCTGTGTTAGTTTGCTGAGAATGATGGTTTCCGGCTTCATCCATGTCCCTGCAAAGGACATCAACTCATCCTTTTTTATGGCTGCATAGTGTTCCATGGTGTATATGTGCCACATTTTCTTTATCCAGTCTATCATTGATGGGCATTTGGGTTGGTTCCAAGTCTTTGCTATTGTGAACAGTGCTGCAATAAACATACGTGTGCATGTGATTTTATAGTAGAATGATTTATAATCCTTTGGGTATATACCCAGTAATAGGATTGCTGGGTCAAATGATATTTCTGTTTCTAGATCCTTGAGGAATCGCCACGCTGTCTTCCACAATGGTTGAACTAATTTACACTCCCACCATCAGTGTAAAAGTGTCGTTTTCTCCATAGCCTTGTCAGCATCTGTTGTTTCTTGACTTTTTAATGATCGCCATTCTAACTGGTGTGAGATGGTATCTCACTGTGGTTTTGATTTGCATTTCTCTAATGATCAGTGATGATGAGCTTTTTTTCATATGTTTGGCCGCATAAATGTCTTCTTTTGAGAAACGCCTAAATAGCAAAAAGGGGCAACAATTTGCAAATCTTTATAAAGTACAGTTTCTAAAACTGCCACCATGATGTCTTACATTTTTTGTGTCAGACATTAACCACAGTCTTTAGTCTTTGTCTTTCTTAAAATATAGCCACTATTGCTTGAGCTGTTACTATGAACTGTGAAACATAAGCTGATAGCTACATCTTCTGTTCATATTTCAATCAAACTAATGTAAACTGTTCCTAGATTGCTTGGTATACCCATCAGAAAATGTCTTTGCCAGTCTGATCTGTGATTTACCTTGTGTTTAAAAATTTAAATCTCCAGTTTTATAGGCAGCTCTCCAATTATAAACCAATTTTATTTAAAAAATTATTTTGTGACCTTATTGTTTGGAAAGGAGAATGTCTTTTCGCATAAAAAGAATATTATAAATGGTTGTAGTTTTCCAGGCCAACCCACTTTCCTGGGCACTGGGCCCACCCTAAGCAAAATTTTTGAAAAGTCTGACATTTATTCTTGGCAGTTTCCCTGTAATAGTTGTAGGTTGTTCTTCATATGCCTGGCATTCCTACACACAAGCACACACCTGCACACAAGGAAATTATGCTGATTTTTAAAGTAAAGAGATAATGGGGAGGAATTGCAGGCAAAGCAATGAATAGTGATATATTGCTTCCCTAACTTAGTGGATCTCCCTCCTGTGTGGGTGTCAAAATCATCTCTACATGTTCTTCAGAGGAGGAAATCAGAATCCCTACAGGTAGGGTGCAGGTGCAGAAGTTATATAGGTGATTGTGCTGCACAGCAGCAATGCATATCGGCACCATGGTGATTCAAATTTTCTATTCTTTCTTGAGCCCACTTGTGATATGAACCAATGCTGCAGGAACAGCAGGCAACACCAGGCATCCTTTGCTGTAAAAAGTGAATTTAAGGTGGAAAGGTGACTTAGTGCTTACAGGTGACTTGAAGATCCTTGCTAGTTGGTGGAATTTATCTCATGCCCAGATGGACAGTCCCTTATCTTTTTTTTTTTTTTTTTTGAGACGGAGTATCGCTCTTTTGCCCAGGAGCCGGACTGCAGTGGCGCGATCTCGGCTCACTGCAAGCTCCACCTCCCGGGTTCGCACCACTCTCCTGCCTCAGCCTCCCGAGTAGCTGGGACTACAGGCGCCCGCCACCGTGCCCGGCTAATTTTTTGTATTTTTAGTAGAGATGGGGTTTCACCGTGTTAGCCAGGACGGTCTCGATCTCCTGACCTCGTGATCCCCCCGCCTTGGCCTCCCAAAGTGCTGGGATTACAGGCGTGAGCCACCGCGACCGGCCGACAATTCCTTGTCTTAGATGAAGCCTTACCTGGATCTATATAACTATGAGATTCTCATGGAAATAATAAACCTCCTGTTGTTTTTATAATGGATTAATAGAATTTACTTTTGCTTTCAACAAACATAATAAAAGAAAAGTCAAACCACATTGTCTGAAGGGGGAAGAAGCAGGTCAAATCCCGAAGCGTTTCTCTTGGCAGCCAGGCTGCAATTCATTTGTTCATTTGTTCTTGCATTCCATCCACAAATGCTTCCTGGGACTCTGCTCTGACCCAGGCACTTCTCTAGGCTCTGGAGCTATAGAGGCAAACAAAACAGATAGAAGTCCCCACTTCAGTGATGGGGACAGAAAGGAAGTAAGCAAAATGTGTAAAATGTATGTGAGATGACAATAAGTGATAAAGAAATAAGTAAGTTAGAAAAGAGGCCTAGGCGGGTGTGGAGGCTCACGCCTGTAATCCCAGCACTTTGGGAGGCCAAGGCGGGCAGATCACGAAGTCAGAAGATCGAGACCATCCTAGCCAACACGGTGAAACCCTGTCTCTACTAAAAATACAAAAATTAGCTGGGCGTGGTGGCACGTGCCTATAATCCCAGCTGCTTGGGAGGCTGAGGCAGGAGAATCTCTTGAACCAGGGAGTCGGAGGTTGCAGTGAGCCGAGATCACGCCACTGCACTCCAGCCTGGCGACAGAGTGAGACTCCGTCTCAAAAAAAAAAAAGAAAGAAAAAAAGAAAGAAAAGAGGCCTTGGGAATTTTCAGAGGTGGGCGTGGGGTCGGAAGGCCTCATGAGAAGGTGATTGAGTAAAGACTTGAAAAGGAGAGTATGTGCCATTTGGAGAAGCAGGTGACATGTTTGGGGCAGTGGAGAAATGGTAGAGATAAATAGCCTGGGTGGAGTGAGGGAAGGAGACTGTGAATAGAAATAACAAGAAATGGGAAATAAGATTTGTTTGATGTAAATAAAAAATTAAAAACCCTTTAGAGACAAAGAAAGGATACAATGTTCCCTCTCTCAATACCCTCCTTGGGTCTTAGAGGCTTCTCATCAAGACTAAAATCGTCTAGGTTCTTATTTTCCCACATCCCTTAATAAGGTAACATAGTAGTCTTACCTATGACTTCTCCAACGTCCTTCCTCAAATTGCTCATATTCCCTGGTTGTTTTCTTCTCTCCCCTCTTAAACAACATCCCATGATTCCATGAAGATGAAAGTAGCAGTGTGTTAGGAAAAACCAATCTAATCTAGCACTCACTAAGGTGCTTGCCAATAAGAATAAATCTCTAACTGAAATAACATCGAGTCCTGGGAGGAACAAAGCTTCTGAACTGTTGCTTTCACCTGGAAATTTGCTCTAAGGTCAGGGGTCTTGGTTGTGTGTTTTTTTTTTTTCATAGTATTTTTTCTTCCTTACTCTGAAACTCACAGTCTCAAGTGTCAGGACCTCTGCTTGTTGGTTCTTTGGAAATGATGGCTCACGTCCTTCAGTGGGAAGGGCCAAACATGACTGGCCCTTGGACAGAAACCTCCTCTGTGAGTTGGCATTTGTGGTTTGTTATCTGCATCACTTGCTAAGCTGAAGACACCCCCTTAGTGAACTCATGAGCCTAGTGTGGCCTTCTGGAAGAAAGTGTCACAGAATGCCCTGAGCCTTTGCTGCTATGGCAAAGTGACTCAGGGAGCATGAGGTGGAGGAAGCAGCTGGAGAGAAAAGCAGAAGAGGATAAATTAGTCCATGAAACAGCAGGCCCTGACTTCCAGAGGAGCTGCTGTTCCTGCATGCTGCTTTGAAGTGAAAGAAAGCAAGCAGGCTAGAGTCAAATGGCTCAAAGAGAGTGAGAGGCGAGAGAAGAAATATTCTCTGAGCTCCATCAGCACCAAAATAGGTTTTAATTCAGGATGACCCAAAGTCTGAAAGATCAGACACACACACATTGTATCTATCTATCTATCTATCTATCTATCTATCTATCTATCTATCTATCTTCTATCTATCTATCTTCTATCTATCTATCTATCTATCTATCTATCTATCTATCTATCTATCTATCTATCATCTTTCTATCTATCAATTTATCTCGCAAAAGGAAAAGTCAACCCACATTGTCTAGAAGGAGCAGATGTTTCCTCTGGCATCCAGGCTGTAATTAAGAGATAATTAAGAGATTCATTTACTCTCTCAAAAGGTATTTATTATCTGCTCTGTGTCATAAAACACACTCACGCATGCACACACACATACACCCCTGCGAGAATACTTGTCACTTTTTATTGGAATATCAGAGGAATATACACCCACAGATGCATAAAGCCCCAAAGTCACTCCCAAGACCCAAGTGAAAATTTAAAGTTTTAACTAATTTGGGTTTTTAACTCAAGGTTTCCAGTACAGGTTGACTGCAGGACTTCCAGAACAGTGCAAAAAAGTCGAGACTGAAACAGTGGACACCAGGGCCTGGGACAGCACTGAGGAATGAATACACCGCATGGCCTCATCTTCCAGCAACTGTTGTGAATTGTTAGCAGGAAAAAAACTGAATAGTACATTTTTAGAGAAATGACATGGCAAAAGAAAAGGACTTTGAGTCTCGGGGTGGCAATTTGTGGAAAGGCAAATAAATGACAGATAAAGGCCAGTTAGGAGAGCCTGTCAATGTAGGTTCCCCTGTGCCATCCATAGCCTGGGAAGGGTCTCAAGTTGTCTTCAGTGGTTAAACTTTATTCTCTCTGGTAGAATCGGCATGTGGGGTGGGATGCCTTTTGTGTTTGTAAATTTATGTCCTGCTTTTAGGCAAGTAGGAAGGGCCGAGAGCTTTCCTGAATCTGTCTCTTTTCAATTACCTTCAACTCAAAACAATCCTATGCAAAACAGGCATATTTTAGGGTGACATATTGTGGTTTCCCATATGAACTAAGGTAATTTGAGGAAAATGTATGAAATGTTTGGAGATGTTTTGATAATGTGATAGAATTTGTAAGATCATAGAAAAACATTCAATAGTAGTTTGCATTGTCCTTAAAGACTATTTTGCATCAACACTTTAAATTTAGATTATTCACAATAATGAATAAGAGATTTGCAATACAAAATTTGGTTTGATTGATTTCCATAATATTTCTCCCCCCTCAATTCCCTCTTATATACCAGTTAAATAATATTGTGAGGTTAATAGAATTTTTTAAGTAGATGAACTTAGAGGTGTGTCTGTCTACACACAGTAAAGGCTTTGAATAGATTCCTATGTAGTAAATGAATGAAGCAAAGAAAAAAGTTTTGGATTAGAATAGTTTTTTAAAGCAAAGTCAGCAAAATTGAGAAAATGAAAAGAGAAAGGAAAAAGTTGCTTAAATTGTGAAATTAAAAAGACATGGATATATAGCAAAAATAAAGTGCATATTCTTAGCTGTGGCAGATTGGGACCTAAAAATAAATACAAAGAGAAAAAATATTTTATAATGCATCTTATTATACATTTGGAGTTGACATTAGTTTTATAATTTGTTAAGGTTCAGTATATGGTGTGTATTTTTGGCTATTCATTTATTCCTGTGATAGAATATTGCAGCAAATCAGCTAGCAGTTTAAAAAAGTGATCGCCTAAAGATTTGAGGGAAATTAAAATGTTATTTGGTAAAGTCGTGAAGGAGGAAACAAGTTGACCTCAAAATATAATTAACTGAAACAACAACAAACATGAGGTAATTAAAATTTTTTTTCTGCTGTAGCTTTAGTTATCCTGGTATGGAGAAATCCAAGTTGCTACTGCCAATCTTTCAAAAGCATAAACATTAGAAAACTATTGATTAGCCTTTTTAGAACTGTTTACCCAAATCATCTTCCCTCCAGTCTTTCCCTGCCACTAGATTATCCTTCCAAAAAACACCAGTTGACAGTGAACTCTCTCTGCTCCAAAACATTCAATCGTTTTGTCTAATGCAGCATTTCCCAAAGTGTATACTCTATGGTACAGTAGTATTCCACAAGATGCTAAGAGATGTTTCTTTCAAAAAGGGCATTGTGATTCAATAGTATTGAGAACTGGTAAATTAAATGGATTTATTACTGCAGGATTTGTCAGTGTTTTAAAATTATTACAAACATTAAAAAGTCACAAAAAGTTATAATATGCAGTATTTTCTACATTATTTGGCCACGAAACACTTTTACTCTTTTATATTTTTAAACCTCATAAGTCATTAGCATTCTACAGAAGAGTTTTGAAATAAGGAATAAAGAATAAAAATAATAAATTCTAAGCTTCTAAGTCTGATATTTAGAGAGAGCTCTCCAAGATTCAGCTTACTTTTGCCTTCAAATATTTTTTTTCTAAGGTAAGCAATTTTAACTCATTTATTAAACATATTTTTAAAAATATCTACTAAATGCCAGGCACTGTTCTTGGTGCTGGAATTTCACAATCAACAAAAATAGATATAGTCTTGGCCCTAATGAAGTTTAAAATACAGTGGAAAAGAGACATGGCACCATAGTCACACACATTAGTATATAACTATAATTGTGACAGTTATTGTGATAGACTGTTAGTTATTTCCAATGTCCATTCTTCTCTCCTTTGTAATAAAACCTTGATTTAAAAAAAATCTGGGAAAAAAGCCCCCAAGAATAGTAACCATATTTCTCAGTCTCTGTTATAGCAAGGTGGGAGCAAATTACTAAGATCTGGCTAATAAGACATGAATAAAAGAGCTCTCTGCACTTTCTGCATCATTTTTTTTCTGTAAAGCTAAAACTGCTCTAAAAAATAGGGTCTATTAAAAGAAGAAAGAAAGATGGTGCAGCTTCCAGTTGTTAAGAGTGTGGCTGTGACAGTGAACTGTTCTGGACCGTGTGGAATGGACAATGTTCTAGAGCTGGAGGAAAAACAAGCAGAAAGGAGCTCTGGCCTCTGCTGGCTTAGCAGTTAGGAATTTTATATGCGAGACAAAAATAAAGTGGTATCTTGTTTAGGCCATTGTTATTTTAGATCTCTGTGACTACAGCCAAACTACTGGCCCCCTTTATTCAAAATTCCACACTTCCGAGTCCTGGATTTAACAGAACCTAAAAATGTGATATTGGCTTAGCAACTGGTGATGAGCTGCAGGGACTCAAATGTGCAGGTTGGACAGCTGGTGCCTCTTGTTATGTGTGTATGCTGTGGTAAAACAGTAACTTTTTTACTAGTGATGCCTTTGAAAACTGATCAGATGCTGACTAAGCCTTTAGCTTTAGGGAAAAGGAAAATATTCAGAATGTTGGTATGTGTTCTCGTTGCTTTTTTGCTATCGTTGTTCTCTGATGATTTACATTTTTTCTTTTACTTTTAGTTGACAAATAATAATTGCATATACATGTTTAATTTCTTGTTGCTTTTTTCAGCCAAGTTCTACGTAAAAGATGAACTGAGGTCAGAGCTAGCCAATCTGCAATCAGAGAAGGAAGGGAACATAACTCTGCTCACAAGGCTCTCTTTCCACAGACTAGAATGTTAAATGACAGAGAGTTAAGTCATTTGGGGTACGATAGAGTTCTGCACTCCACATGGAATCAGTTAACAGGTGGCTCCAAAGAGGCAACTTAGCAAGACTATGTTCTCAAACCTTTTCCCCAAACCTCCTGCTGTGATCTCTGCCAGGCAATATGAGACAGCCCTGTAGCAAAAATCAGATTTAGGATGCTACCTTCTCACCCAATCTAGTTTTTCGCATGGCCTTGTGGTAGCCACGTCAAAAGCTAGGGGTTAAGAGAACAGGTAGACCAGTTAATCAGAGGTAAGAGTTTACAGCTAAATGTAATAATTGACCATCTTATCCATTTGAAGTCCAATTATTCTATTTTTCTCTTTTTAGTAGGTAGCTATTGCTAACTTTTTTTGGCTTCTGGGAGTTTGGGGTTGTCTGTCATCCCTTCCATCCACCAGGCTCATGTGTTTTCATAGTTTGCATAATCACCTGTTTCAAAGACACCCCGATGGCCAGGCTAGCCTTCTTACCTAAGCACCATGCCCATGGTTTTAAATGACCACAGGACATTTCCATGCAGAAGCTGCACTACCCGACAAAGTTCAGTAAGCCTCACCTTAATCGAGATTGCCTTTGATATCCACTTATGTCTATCCTTCTTTCCCTCATCTCCCTCATTCCCTCCCCCATACTTCGTCCCGTCATGCCCTTATTTCTTCCATTTATTAGGTAACACAGACTGCAGTATTATATCCTGGGTTAATCTGTTCTTCTAGTCCTGTTAGTTACACACTTGTACAGATATCACCACACCTTAACCAAGCCAATAATGCTCTTATCTGCCTCTCTGCTTCTTATTTCTTTGACCTTCAAATCCAGATATATTTCTCAAAGATAGTGTTTCCAGCATAAGAAGGATTAGAAAGGGATCCAAGAACAACCCTTCATTTACCATGAAAAGAGGAGCTTCACGTTATCTGTTGAAAGAATTCTCAGTAGCTGATCTTAGTGTGTAAGGCTCCACCTCCTTTATTTCTGGTAAGCCTGCCATCTAGGTCATCCTGTCTTGTTGCTGTCCTCTCTCATTTTTTCAGGTGGCCCTCTGTCATTTTCACCCTGGATGGCTTCCTCTCTTTTAGTCACTTACCCAAGGTTATTTTTCCTTCAAAGCACTTGTCAAATCTCATCTCCTCAGAGAAATGTTCTCTGGCCACTCAACATCCATTTTTGTCTTCAGCAGTATAGTCTCATGCGTTGCTCTCTGTGCCTAGATCTTGTCTCCCTCATAAGAACATGGGTTTGTAAGCCAGGGATGCTTGTGTCTGCTGCTGCTGCATCTTTCACAGAGCTAAGCACTTTTTTTCAAAAAATTTTATTTTATTATTATTATACTTTAAGTTTTAGGGTACATGTGCACAATGTGCAGGTTAGTTACATATGTATACATGTGCCATGCTGGTGTGCTGCACACATTAACTCGTCATTTAGCATTAGGTATATCTCCTAATGCTATCCCTCCCCACTCCACAACAGTCCCCAGAGTGTGATGTTCCCCTTCCTGTGTCCGTGTGTTCTCATTGTTCAGTTCCCACCTATGAGTGAGAACATGCGGTGTTTGGTTTTTTGTCCTTGCGATAGTTTACTGAGAATGATGATTTCCCGTTTCATCCATGTCCCTACAAAGGACATGAACTCATCATTTTTTATGGCTGCATAGCATTCCATGGTGTATATGTGCCACATTTTCTTAATCCAGTCTGTCATTGTTGGACATTTGGGTTGGTTCCAAGTCTTTGCTATTGTGAATAGTGCCGCAATAAACATATGTGTGCATGTGTCTTTATAGCAGCATGATTTATAGTCCTTTGGGTATATACCCAGTAATGGGATGGCTGAGTCAAATGGTATTTCTAGTTCTAGATCCCTGAGGAATTGCCACACTGTCTTCCACAATGGTTGAACTAGTTTACAGTCCCACCAACAGTGTAAAAGTGTTCCTATTTCTCCACATCCTCTCCAGCACCTGTTGTTTCCTGACTTTTTAATGATTGCCATTCTAACTGGTGTGAGATGGCATCTCATTGTGGTTTTGATTTGTATTTCTCTGATGGCCAGTGATGGTGAGCATTTTTTCATGTGTTTTTTGGCTGCAAAAATGTCTTCTTTTGAGAAGTGTCTGTTCATGTCCTTTGCCCACTTTTTGATGGGGTTGTTTGTTTTTTTCTTGTAAATTTGTTTGAGTTCATTGTAGATTCTGCATATTAGCCCTTTGTCAGATGAGTAGGTTGTGAAAATTTTCTCCCATTTTGTAGGTTGCCTGTTCACTCTGATGGTAGTTTCTTTTGCTGTGCAGAAGCTCTTTAGTTTAATTAGATCCCATTTGTCAATTTTGGCTTTTGTTGCCCTTGCTTTTGGTGTTTTAGACATGAAGTCCTTGCCCATGCCTATGTCCTGAATGGTAATGCCTAGGTTTTCTTCTAGGGTTTTTATGGTTTTAAGTCTAACGTTTAAGTCTTTAATCCATCTTGAATTAATTTTTATATAAGGTGTAAGGAAGGGATCCAGTTTCAGCTTTCTACTTATGGCTAGCCAGTTTTCCCAGCACCATTTATTAAATAGGGGATCCCTTCCCCATTTCTTGTTTTTCTCAGGTTTGTCAAAGATCACATAGTTGTAGATATGTGGCGTTATTTCTGAGGGCTCTGTTCTGTTCCATTGATCTATATCTCTGTTTTGGTACCAGTACCATGCTGTTTTGGTCACTGTAGCCTTGTAGTATAGTTTGAAGTCAGGTAGTGTGATGCCTCCAGCTTTGTTCTTTTGGCTTAGGATTGACTTGGCGATGCGGGCTCTTTTTTGGTTCCATATGAACTTTAAAGTAGATTTTTCCAATTCTGTGAAGAAAGTCATTGGTAGCTTGATGGGGATGGCATTGAATCTATAAATTACCTTGGGCAGTATGGCCATTTTCACCATATTGATTATTCCTACCCATGAGCATGGAATGTTCTTCCATTTGTTTGTATCCTCTTTTATTTCATTGAGCAGTGGTTTGTAGTTCTCCTTGAAGAGGTCCTTCACGTCCCTTGTAAGTTGGATTTCTAGGTATTTTATTCTCTTTGAAGCAATTGTGAATGGGAGTTCACTCATGATTTGGCTCTCTGTTTGTCTGTTATTGGTGTATAAGAATGCTTGTGATTTTTGTACATTGATTTTGTATCCTGAGACTTTGCTGAAGTTGCTTATCAGCTTAAGGAGATTTTGGGCTGAGACGATGGGGTTTTCTAGATATACAATCATGTCATCTGCAAACGGAGAATTTGAGTTCCTCTTTTCCTAATTGAATACCCTTTATTTCCTTCTCCTGCCTAATTGCCCTGGCCAGAACTTCCAACACTATGTTGAATAGTAGTGGTGAGAGAGGGCATCCCTGTCTTGTGCCAGTTTTCAAAGGGAATGCTTCCAGTTTTTGCCCATTCAGTATGATACTGGCTGTGGGTTTGTCATAGATAGCTCTTATTATTTTGAAATACGTCCCATCAATACCTAATTTATTGGGAGTTTTTAACATGAAGGGTTGTTGAACTTTGTCAAAGGCCTTTTCTGCATCTATTGAGATAATCCTGTGGTTTTTGTCTTTCGTTCTGTTTATATGCTGGATTACCTTTATTGATTTGCGTATATTGAACCAGCCTTGCATCCCAGGGATGAAGCCCACTTGATCATGGTGGATAAGCTTTTTGATGTGTTGCTGGATTCGGTTTGCCAGTATTTTATTGAGGATTTTTGCATCAATGTTCATCATCACCATTTAGATACTGGTCTAAAATTCTCTTTTTTGGTTGTGTCTCTTCCTCGCTTTGGTATCAGGATGATGCTGGCCTCATAAAAAGAGTTAGGGAGGATTCCCTCTTTTTCTATTGATTGGAATAGTTTCAGAAGGAATGGTACCAGTTCCTCCTTGTACCTCTGGTAGAATTCGGCTGTGAATCCATCTGGTCCTGGACTCTTTTTGGTTGGTAAGCTATTGATTATTGCCACAATTTCAGAGCCTGTTATTGGTCTATTCAGAGATTCAACTTCTTCCTGGTTTAGTCTTGGGAGGGTGTATGTGTCGAGGAATTTACCCATTTCTTCTAGATTTTCTAGTTTATTTGTGTAGGGGTGTTTGTAGTATTCTCTGATGGTAGTTTGTATTTCTGTGGGATTGGTGGTGATATCCCCTTTATCATTTTTTATTGCATCTATTTGATTCTTCTCTCTTTTTTTCTTTATTAGTCTTGCTAGTGGTCTGTAAATTTTGTTGATCCTTTCAAAAAACCAGCTCCTGGATTCATTAATTTTTTGAAGGGTTTTTTGTGTCTCTATTTCCTTCAGTTCTGCTCTGATCTTAGTTATTTCTTGCCTTCTGCTAGCTTTTGAATGTGTTTGCTCTTGCTTTTCTAGTTCTTTTAATTGTGATGTTAGGGTGTCAATTTTGGATCTTTCCTGCTTTCTCTTGTGGGCATTTAGTGCTATAAATTTCCCTCTACACACTGCTTTGAATGTGTCCCAGAGATTCTGGTATGTTGTGTCTTTGTTCTCATTGGTTTCAAAGCACATCTTTATTTCTGCCTTCATTTTGTTATGTACCCAGTAGTCATTCAGGAGCAGGTTGTTCAGTTTCCATGTAGTTGAGCGGTTTTGAGTGAGTTTCTTAATCCTGAGTTCTAGTTTGATTGTACTGTGGTCTGAGAGACAGTTTGTTATAATTTCTGTTCTTTTATATTTGCTGAGGAGAGCTTGACTTCCAAGTATGTGGTCAATTTTGGAATAGGTGTGGTGTGGTGCTGAAAAAAATGTATATACACTTTTCTAATTTTAATTTTTATGTATTTATTGAGACAGAATCTCACTCTGTCACTCAGGCTGGAGTGCAGTGGTGTGATCTTGGCTCACTGAAATCTCTGCCGCCCAGGCTCAAGTGATTCTTCTGCCTCAGCCTCCCAAGTAGCTGGGATTACAGGCTGGCACCAGCATACCCAGCTAAATTTTTTGTATTTTTAGTAGAGACAGGGTTTTGCCATGTTGGCCAGGCTAGTCTCAAACTCCTGACCTCAAGTGATCCACCCATCTTGGCCTCCCAAAGTGCTGGGATTACAGGCGCAAGCCACCATGCCCAGCCAAGCATTTTTAAAAAAACCTTAATAAATATTGAGAAATCAGTATTTATATATCAACAAAGAATCTGTCTAGTATATATGCTCCATGAGGGAAGGACTCATGCCTGTTCTGTTCCCAGCTTCACATCCAGTGAGTAACATAATGCCTGGCACCTAGTAGATGTCCTAAATATATATATATTTTTTGATTGAGAGAATTAATGAACAAGAACTAAGAGAATCACTTGTAACAGTAAAACTCCCCCATGTCTATTTTTATAGGGCACATTTAGAAGCAAGGGTAATCAAGAGAAAGAAAGGTACCTAAGATAGAATCTCAAATCCAATGCCACCTAAAAATAGGTTGAAAATAGGAGTGATAGCACACATAGGTGAAAAAACTATCATAGGAAGAGACATCATGGCAGTGAGAATCCACCTGTTGAACCCGTTGCTTTGATATTTTGACAACGTTTGGTCAGGTCTGGCATGGAGGGCAGGGTGTCAGGGAGCAAGAATGTATAGTTGCTTCAGGAAGTTGGAAAGCAAGGTCAAGGCTGCGAGTAGTAGGTCACACTCCAGGAAGCAAGTGGAGCTGTCCAAAGAGGGATGTTCACTGCTCTGCCATATGTTCTCAAAGAACATAGTATTTTAGTTATCTTCTCCTCAGTTTTAGGGTTAGGTCTGCATGCTAGATGCTCTTATTTCATAATCTGTATTCTGTACGAACATTAGCTACGGCTGCATTGAGATGTTTTTTTGTTTGATGTATTGCTTATATCTGTTACCCTTGCAAAGTGGAAGCTCTAAGAAGGCTTCTTATATCTCCCATGCCTAGAATAGAGTGTGGAAAATAGTAGGTGCTCAATACATATTGGCTGAATGAATGAAAGAGGACCTCTAGGTCTATACTTTAAGAAGTGTGTGCATGTGTATGTATGTGTGTGTGTGGGTGTGTGAGTGTGTGTGTGTAACAGAGAGAGAGAGGGAAAGAGAGAAAGTTCTGGGTAGACCTGAAGACTCTGAGAAAGTCTCAGAGAAGCAGTCAAACCCATAAGGAAAGAGAAAATGAGTGCTAAGAGAAAAAAATGTCAGAGTTGACGCGAAATTTAAAAATAACAATGTTATAGAATGAGGCAGCTCCGTGAAGCCAAAAGTGCCTATTCCTAGCTGTCTTATTTAATTTGTATCTGCAAATGGGGATAATAGTAGTTTCCCCTGACATTAGGGTTAACTGGGGTTGTGTATGTGAAGCATTGAACCGAATGCCTGGTTCCTACATGAATAATTGCTCACCCTCTTGACAATTTTCTTTTAATTCATGATCTCATAGGCTATTTCTTTTGGGAATATAGTGAAACAAATTTCAGATAAAAAGAGCAAAACATACAAAACACAGTGGTAACAGAATGGATTGTGCATGTTCAAAACCATTAATCCCTTGCAAAAAGTAACTAGAAAATGTTTCCTCTGATTTCATCCCATCCTAACCACTATATTTGAGTGTGTATGTGTGTGTATCTATCTTCTATTTATCCCTAAAACCCAGACAGTATTCATCTATATATTTTAATTAGTAATAGATTCCTTAGTATCAGTATGTAAATGAGTTAAAAATGCAACTTTATAAAACAAATGAAAGATTGAAACCATCCTTCTTGTTCTTCTTTTTCAACTAAAGTAACTAGATCAAAATAAATACCAAAATCCTTTTTTCCCCATTACTTTTGAATACCTTGTGCAGTTTTGACAAATGTAAAATTTTGCTTCAGGTACTAAGGGCAACAATTAAGTTTTTAAAGTAAGCACCAAGGTAAGTTCTGCTGACTTTTACCTCTGGTAGGTTAGGATGTTTTTCTTTATTCATAGGCTGGGCAATAATAATTTTTGTAAGGGAATTTCTCCATGACTTAAGTGCCCAGTATGGTTGTATTAGTGGGTTTTCATGGTGCTGATAAAGACATACCTGAGACTGGGCAATTTATAAAAGAAAGAAGTTTATTGGACTTACTTACAGTTCCACCTGACAGGGGAGGCCTCACAATCATGGTGGAAGAAAAAATGAGCAAGTCACATCTTACTTGGATGGTGGTAGGCAAAATGAGATTTGGGTGGGGACACAGCCAAACCATATCATTCTGCCCTGGCCCATCCCAAATCTCATATCTTCACATTTCAAAACCAATCATGCCTTCCCAACAGCGCCCCCAAATCTTAACTCATTTCAGTATTAACACAAAAGTCCACAGTCCAATGTCTCACCTGAGACAAGCCAAGTCCTTTCTGCCTATAAACCTGTACAATCAAAAGCAGGTTAGTTACTTCCTAGATACAATGCGGGTACAGGCATTAGGTAAATACAGTCATTCCAAATGGGATAAATTGACCAAAATAAACAGCTACAGACTCCATGCAAGTCTGAACTCCGGGGTGGGGCAGTCAGATCTTAAAGCTCCAAAATGATCTCCTTTGACTCCATGTCTATATCCAGGTCACATAGATTTTAGAGGTGGGATCCAATGGCCTTGGGCAGCTCCACCCCTGTGGCTTTGCAGGGTATAGCCCCTCTCCTGGCTGCTTTCATGGGCTGACATTGAGTGTCTGTGGCTTTTCTAGTCACAAGGTGAAAGCTATCAGTGGATCTACCATTCTAGGGTCTGGAGGATGGTGGCCCTCTTCCCACAGCTCCCTCAGTAGGGATTCTGTGTGGGGGCTACCACCCCACATTTCCCTTCTGCACTGCCCGAGCAGATGTTCTCCATGAGGGCCCCACCCCTGCAGCAGACTTCTGCCTGGGCATCCAGGCATTTCGATATATCCTCTAAAATCTAGGTGGAAGTTCCCAAACCTCAGTTGACTTCTGTGGAGCTGCAGGCTCAACACCATGTGGAAGCTGTCAAGGTTTGGTGGCTTCTACCCTCTGAAGCAACAGCCTGAGCTGTACCTTGGCCCCTTTTAGTCACAGCTGGAGCAGGTGGGATGCAGGACACCAAATCCCTAGGCTGCACACAGCAGGGCAGCCCTGGGCCTGGCCCCCAAAACCATTGTTTCCTCTTAGGCCTGTGATGAGAGGGGCTGCCTCAAAGGCCTCTGACATGCAATGGATACATTTTCCCCATTGACTTTAGGATTAACATTTGAGTCTTTGTTACTTCTGCAAATTTCTGTAGCTGGCTTGAATTTCTCCTCAGAAAGTAGAATCTCTTTTCTGTTGCATTGTCAGGTTGCAAATTTTCCAATTTTTTATGCTCTGTTTTCCTTTTAAAACTGAATGCCTTTGACAGCACCCAAGTCACCTCTTGAATGGTTTGCTGCTTAGAAATTTCTTCTGCCTGGTACCCTAAATCATCTCTCTCAAGTTCAAAGTTCCACAAATCTCTAGGGCAGGGGCAAAATGCTGCCAGTTTCTTTGCTAAAACACAACAATACTCACCTTTACTACAGTTCCCAACAAGTTCCTCATCTCCATCTGAGACCACCTCAGCCTGGACTTTATTGTCCAAATCATTATTAGCATTTTATTCAAAGCCATTCAACAAGTCTCTAGGAAGTTCGAAACTTTCCCACATTTTCTTGTCTTCTTCTGAGTCCTCCAAACTGTTCCAACCTCTGCTTGTTACCCAGTTCCAAAGTCTCTTCCACATTTTCAGGTATCTTTTCAGCAGTGCCCCACTCTACTGATACCGATTTACTGTATTAGTCTGTTTTCACAGTGCTGATAAAGACATACCCAAGACTGGGCAATTTACAAAAGAAAGGTTTATTGGACTTACAGTTCCACATGGCTGGAGAGGCCTCACAATCACAGTGGAAGGCAAGAAGGAGCAAGTCACATCTTACATGGATGGCAATAGGCAAAAAAAAAAAAAAAAAAGAGCTTATGCAGGGAAACTGCCAGTTTTAAAGCCATCAGATCTTGTGAGACTCATTTACTATCATGAGAACAGTGCAGGAAAGACCCGCCCCCATAATTCAATCACCTCTCACCAGGTTCCTCTCATGAAACATGGGAATTATGGGAGTTACAATTCAAGATGAAATTTGTGTGGGGACATAGCCAAACCATATCAATAGTGGCATTAAAACTTGTGTGGTTCTTAACTAACCACCTTCCAGTGGGAAAGCTGATGGAATTAACACAATTGTGGGCTGGGATCTTTTCTGAAATATGTAGGAAGGAATTTGAGATCTCCTCATTGAAATTAAAATTACTTAAAAATTATTTGAGATTAAAAATGATTTTGTTTATAGAATTGACTGCATCAGTCAAAACCCCTTCTCAACCAAAGCCCTGAATGAAGCTCCACTGTACTATCAAACAAACAAACAAACTATGGTTACAAGTGAGATTTAGGAGGTGGGTGAAACATAAGCAAAAATTCCTCTTAATAGTTTCTGTTAGTATTTTGTCATTTAATGATGGGATAACTACTAATACCACATATTGGACGTTTCACATGGGCCAGAAATTTTGCATATGTTACTTAGTCTTAGCGGGAACGTTGCGTGATAAATATTACTACTATTTTTGTGATTCCTCTTTTATAGATGAGCGGACAGAGACACAGAGAGATCAATGATCACCCTCATGCCACACACCCAGGAAGCGGCCGAGCCAGGGTTTAAACCCAGGCAAATGAATTCCCAAGACCATACACTTAACCACTATGCAGTTGTGCTATTGTCGGCTCATCTCTACAACAATCGGAATCTGTCCTTAGATTAGGGGCCACCAGTGGCTGGCTTACATATGATTATTTTTTTAAATGATCCAAACAAAGAGCTATTTTGTTTTATTTACTTCTGATGAAAAACAAGTGCATGTTTTCTGCCAAGAAATGAGGAACCTCGACCTCCATCAAGGTCTTAATACTTGGCATGACCTATGTGATAATTTACTTGATTTGTAGTTTGCCTGTTGCTGACCTACAACGGTAGCATCTGGCTTTGCTTACTGAAAAGCAGGGTCTCATGATTGACTGCCTTTGACTGCTTTTTCCCCAGAGCTATCTTCATCTGCTGTGTTTTACAACTGGAATTTTCAAACCAACTCCTCCTGACATGAGAATTCACTTACCTACAAACACGGTTTTATTTCAGATAGGAAAATAAGTGGAGGTTATCATAATTCAGAGCTACATTCAAAGAAGCAGAGCCCCAAATAACACATGGATTAAATCTGTTTAGACCAAGTTCTTAAAAAAAAAAGGGAAGTTGACAGGTAAATTTACTTGCCCTTTCTGGTTTCCCTGAAGAGTTAACATCACTAACCACACTGTTAGAGTGTATTTGAGCATGTGGGAGGGACCTTATGGAAGTCATGAACATTTTCCTGAAGGTTCTTGAAGAAAGAAGACTTGTCACGGCTAGCATTTGGGAGGGACAATGTGTTTTAGGCAGAGGGGGGAACATGAGCGAAAGTACAGGGATGTGGGAGGAAACAGAGAAGTTTAACAGGGCTGGAAGACCAAGTGGGAGAGGCAGAGTGGCTAGCCAGATAGGTGGGAGGCAGATCTGGAAAAATCTTGTACATTATGCAAAGGAGTCTAATTTTGTTCTATAGGCAAGGAACCCATGAAAAAAATGTTAAGCAGAGTCATGGCTTGATTAGTTTCAGATTTTAGAAAGTTCTCTGTGGAAGCATGGTAACTGTTGAATTAGAGAGAAGTAAGAATGGAGCCAGAGAGAACTAGTCAGGAGGCTGTTGGAACGACCCTTGTAAGAAAAGATGTGGGCTTAAACTGAAGCAGGGGCTATGAAGTGGGACTGGGTAAGATGTCCTTAGGAGTCTGACTCTCTGGTATGGTGACAGATTGTGGAGGTGGAGAAGAGGCAAGGATGACTATTAGGTTTCTGACTTGGGTACCAGGAGAATGAGAGAGACTCATATCTGTTTGTCTGCTAAGAGCAAGGAACCAGGGATGGTAGAAAATATTGCCTAGACGGGACCGAAGGAAGCTGTTTGATGATGTGAGGTCTTGGAGACCCAAGAGGACATGGGATGCCTATGGGAGGAGAAATATCATGTTTTACAAGTTGGGAGAGTGGAGAATAAAGAGGGAAGAAGGTATAGATAAATCTGTGCTGACTCAGTAGATGAGATTGCAATATTCCCAAAGTTGAGGGACTTATTAAACTTTTCTGAGAGGTAAGAGACAAGATTTTGGCTGACTATGAAAGCTGAGGTGTTAGGGTTAATGACTTGAGGGTGTGGTGAAGGTTTGAACTACTGTGAACAATACAAGGAGATATTGCTTAGGAAGAGGCAGAAGGGTTGCTGGACAGGTTGGCAGCTTTGAATGAGCTGAAGGAAACTGTAAACTTGTTGTGGCACCACTCTACTCATTCTTTGATGCATAGCTTCAGCCTCCACTGTATTATAACTAACTATTCCCGAGACCACAGTGATGGCAAGGACCATATCTCATATAAGCTGGAGAATCTTCAGTATTCACAACAGGGCATGACTCATATTAGATGCTCAATATATTTTTAGTGACGTGAAATTTGTGGAGCTATAGAGCAGTAGACATGAAATACTGTTAGAAAACGAACTTTTTGTTGGTCTTTTTTTTTTTTTTAAAAATTCAAGTGCATTAAATGGCAGTACCTTGGAGAACACTGAAAAGTAGAACAGTCAATATTTTAGGATGATTCTCCCAGGAGTGACTGTTTTCTGTGTGAACAGGTGTATTTGAAAAGACCAATTTGCTGCCAATAGTCACTTTTCTGCCATAGACTCAGGGTTTAATGATTTAAGGCAAGGCAGAGCACCTGGCATTGTTTACAGTGCTCTTTCTTCACAAAGTGACAATCTAAAAGAGTCTGCATTGTGGTTTCAGGGAGAAAAGTGAAGGGAACTGGAAAAAGGGATAGAAAGGGATAATGATGGAGAAGGGTGAGCTGCAGCTAACTGCCAATTGAAAGTTGTTGATTGACACTTAAGAGCGTATGCAGTAAGGCAAAGAACATGGAGTGAAAGAAAACACTCGGGTTCTCAGTTTCGGCTCAGCCTCTAACTTATTACATGACCTTCAGATGTGATCTCCCAACAGTTTTCTGAGACTCAAGTTATTTTTAAAGACAAATCATGCTCCTTGCCTCAGATGATTCCTTCAGTAAACATTTTGTTTACTTTCCAGCATTCTACAAATGTGTTTTTTTAAATATCGTTAAGGGCTACAGATAAGAACATTGGTCCAAGGAAAACTTGAGTTGCAGGCATGACATTTCCATCTCTTTCCCCACAGTATTTACCTTTGCTTCTGCCGACCCCACACCCAAGTTGTCTCTGTCTCTTTTTCGTCAATGTCTTCAGAATTTTATTTCCAGAAAAATCATTATATAGAAGTTGAAACTTAAATCTAATTCAGCATTTACTTCCCAAGATATCCTTTTCAGTTTATGATCATTGTTCTAGTCTCTGAAAATTTGTAAATATGGAGTTGTTTGCCAATGCAATCCAACAAATGCTTACCGAATTGCTATTATTTGCCAAATTCTGCTAGATGCATGAATACAGTGATGAGGTATGATAAAGAAGGTGGACACAACTGATTCTGTTTAAATAGATGCTAAATATTCATATTAAAATATAATATAAAATATTAATAGAAACTCAGAAAACAGAGTGATTATTTCTATCTGGGTAATTTAAGTAAATCTTCCTAGAGGTTGTGATATTTGATGTTGGCCATAAAGAATAAAAGCAAGTGATACAATTTCCACCAGACAGAGAGGAGCAAAAGACATTTCAAGTAGAGGGAAGAGCATGGGCAGAGGCACAGAACTAGACCAGACTGCAGTGTGTTGAGAGGAATGGCAAGTGCTCTGGCTGCTGAATCACTATTCTCCAATGTTAAGTTTTTATTAGTAGCACACAAAAAATCAAACATGGACACAAAGGCCTCAAAAAGGGTTAGTCTCATTGCTTTCAGAGGGTTGTGGCTATCAGAGCATCAGGAAGTATTACATAGAAGTGTAGTGATGCTCTCTGTTTAATATCCAACAAGAGCTATTACTAGGAGCAACACCTAGGACCAGTGGACTAAGCCCCATATTTTGTGGAAGGGCCCAAAGATGGCTAAATATTTACTGTGACTTAGGAAAAAAGTAACACAGGAGAAAAAAGGAGCAAGTGAGCTGATGTTTTACAGACACACACACACACACACACACAGTCACCATGTGATCACTTGAGATGTTGGGATACCTGTAATGTGTATGGATGCCTACTCCTTCCCCCTAAATTCTTCTAAACTTCATGGCAATTTCATAGCTATAGCTTGCTCATAAGAGCTTGAGGTGAAGCTGTATTTAGTCCCAGGCTGTGCTACTTGTTATATGTGGGAACATATCCAAATTATTTGACTTCTATAAACCTCATTTAGCTTATTTGTTAGAAAAGGTGGGAAGAAGAATGCTTATTTTATAGGATGGTGGTGAGAATTCACAATGAGGTATGCAAAGCAACCTGCAGAATGCTTTACATTTGCAATGTGGTCAATGAATGGTTCCCATATTGCTCTTGTCTTATCATATTGCCTTTGCTCTATATTTAATAATCATGATGGTTTAATATGGCAAATTTCATCTCCAGATCTGAAACTGTATTTTAAACATCATTATTCCCAGGTAGCTGGCTTTCTTGGAGCCAGAGCTCCTGAATAGGAATTGATATGAGCAATAATTTTCTTGTGAGAAGAGAGGTAAAGAGTTGTGCTTTACCAGCTTTATAGATGCTGATACTGAGGTAGAAACCTTGGATGCACCCCAAGAAATTCAAACTCTGAACTAAAACTATAATTAAATGCCTTTACCTCCAAGCATGCAGACTCTGTCATCTGCTTCTACAATCTTGTCCGTTCAACCGTATGTCACCAGAGTGCTGAAAGGAACACTTACAAAGCTCTCTGTGTACCTCCGCTAGCATTTCACAAAGAACAAGATTTTTAGAAAAATCCAATTTGAAAGGAACAAGAACAATAACAAAACAAGGGATTATAATTTAATCATATCAAATCAAAGACTTTATATATATAAGGTATATATATATATTTGGTAATGGTAAAAGGAAAGAGTAATTCACTTTTGTGGTTCTAAAATTGGATTTTCCCAAAGATCAAAAGAAACTAGAGCTCAATTCTTTGGAATCACGTTGATGATACTGTTGCTAACAGAGAATGCCTGGAGCAAGAACTGAAGGCACTGAATGTTGAATAGCTTCCCTCTAAATTTATTGTTCCATTTATGTATTTGAAAATCTGAACTGTAAAAGGAATGATATATGTCTCAGTTAGGTATGGCCTTATATAAGATTTTTCATTTTGGAAATTTATTAATATTCTTTGGCAACTCTTCCTTCATGAGAAAGGCAGTGGTGGCACAGCATTTAATAAGTTTGCAGTGACATTAAGCTCTATTGATCTGAATTAGTATGTCTGTCTTTTGCTTTGATAGTTTATTACTGTGATTCAAAGATAGCAAGATGTACAGTCACCCAGTTTATGTTGAGTATGCTAGAAAACGTATTACATGTCATTGCATATATTGCAAGTCATAGGGATAATTTACACAGCAGTATTTTTTGTGTATATTAATTTTTTATCCTGGCACTAATGTCAGTGAATAAATACATAAAATAATGCTCAGTAAAAACTGAGTGAAGTAATGAATAAATGAATAAATATTTTGTATAAAATTAAAGAAAGTAAGTGATGGATTCAATATTAAAGATTTATGCTTGAGGCTGGGCGCTGTGGCTCACGCCTGTAATCCCAGCACCTTGGGAGGCCAAGGCGGGCGGATCACTTGAGGTTAGGAGTTGGAGACCAGTCTGGCCAACATGGTGAAACCCTGTCTCTACTAAAATATAAAAAAAAATTAGCTGGGCTTTGTGGCACTTGCCTGTAGTCCCAGCTACTTGGGGGGCTGAGGCAGGAGAATCGCTTGAACCCAGTAGGTGTAGGTTGAAGTGAGCAGAGATCATGCCACAGCACTTCAGCCTGCATGACAGAGCGAGACTCCATCTCAAACAAACAAACAAACAAACAAACAAAAAACTTCAAAGGTTTATGCTTGAGAAAATTCAAGACCTAATCAAGGAGAATCAAGCCAGTTGGTTAGGCCAAGGTTAAGCTCAATAGGTTGAGATTCAGATCTTGTACTATTTTGGCTGCATATTCTCCTTACACATGGTTTAAGTCAAGAGAGCCAAGAAAGTTGATTTGAGTCAGATTTCTTGAGGCAGCATTAGTAGCTAGAGATACCAACATAATAGAACATGAATATCAATAGGAAACTAGATTTACAAACTAGGACCCCGGTGGAACAGATTCAGGAACTGGTTGGCTATAATTGAGGGAATTCCTGGAAGATTGTTGTGAACATGGGTGTTTGTGGCTGGCTTTACTTGTTGATATATATGTGGGTATATTCTTTTGGCTCAAAGCTACCAGGTCAAGATGGATTAAAAGTATTATAGAATTTGGTTTTGAGATGTAATATGCCAGACATAGTGCTGAACTTTTCCATGGATTATCTTACTTAAACCTAATATTATTATTACCCTCTGTTTAAATGGGGGGCTGAGGCCTACAGAGTTTTGATAATGTGTACAAGGTCAAGAAAGTGGTAGAGTCAGAACTTGAAACTTTTATTTTTATTTTTAATTTTTTTAAATTTTACTTTAAGCTCTGGGATACATGTGTAGAATGTGTCGGTTTGTTATATACATGTGCCATGTTGGTTTGCTGTACCTATCAACCTGTCATCTAGGTTTTAAGCCCCACATGCATTAGGTATTTGTCTTAATGCTCTCCCTCCCCTGCCCCTCACATCCCTACAGGCCATAGTGTATGATGTTTCCTTCCCTGTGTCCATGTATTCTTATTGTTCAACTCCCACTTATGAGTGAGAACATGCAGTGTTTGGTTTTCTGTTCCTGTGTTAGTTTGCTGAGAATGATGGTTTCCAGCTTCATCCATGTCCCTGCAAAGGACATGAACTCATTCGTTTTCATGGCTACATAGTATTCCATGGTGTACATGTGCCATATTTTCTTTATCCAGTCTATCTTTGATGGGCATTTGGGTTGGTTCCAAGTCTTTGCTATTGTGAATAGTGCTGCAATAAATGTATGTGTGCATATGTTTTTATAGTAGAATGATTTGTAATCCTTTGGGTATATACCCAGTAATGAGATTGCTGGGTCAAATGGTATTTCTGGTTCTAGATCCTTGAGGAATTTTCACACTGTCTTCCACAATGGTTGAACTAATTTACACTCCCACCAGCAGTGTAAAATTGTCACTATTTCTCCACAGCCTTGCCAGCATCTGTTGTTTCCTGACTTTTTAATGATCGCCATTCTAACTGGCGTGAAATGGTATCTCATTGTGATTTTGATTTGCATTTCTCTAATGACCAGTGATGATGAGCATTTTTCATGTTTGTTGGCTGCATAAATGTCTTCTTTTGAGGAGTGAGTGTTCATATCCTTTGTCCACATTTTGATGGGGTTGCTTGTTTTTTTTTCCTTGTAAATTTGTTTAAGTTCTTTGTAGATTCTGGATATTAAACCTTTGTCAGATGCGTAGATTGCAAAAATGTTCTCCTATTGTGTAGGTTGCCTAGAACTTGAAACTTTGGAAGCTGACTCCAGCGCACAGTCTCTAAATAAGAACTCTCCAAAGGTAGGGCATAACGTAGCCATGCTGGGGAACATTTTTCTTATTTTTTCTGCCCCCTATATCTAATCTGGTTTTCTAGAAATTCCAACAGTGATTTCTGTGACAATAAATAAATACAAGATTTTACCCTAAACAAACAAGCCAACAGAAAGATCATCTTTGGAGTACAATTCTACTTTTAAGTCACCACTTCCCTAAATTGGCTTCTTCTGTATTTGGCATTTTGTGTGGAAGTCTGCATTTACTCACTGATTAAATATTTATTGAGAGCTCACAATGTGCCAGATAGTGTTGGAGATGTTGAATTCTATGATGAATGAAACTGACAAAGATCCTTGGCCTCATGGATCTCACATTCTAGCAGGGGATATAAGAAATAAAAAAAATAGAGCATATAAGTAAACCATAGGGCTTATCAGAAGCTGTTTGTAACTACAGATAGAATAAAAAGGAGAGTAAGGAATGTCAGGTGTGCCTTGGTGGGAGGTTGATCATTTAAAATAGCTTGACCAGCTCAAGTTTCATTGAGAAGGTGATAGTCAAACAAAGGCTTGAAGTAGGTGTCTAGGTGCAATAATGATCATTGTGACCAGGAAGCCGAGGGATCTTAGATACCTAACCTGGGAGACTAAGGGTATACCTGTGGCCATGGGCAAAGAGGGAGTTAAAAGTTCTACATGCAAATTGGTCCTATAACCTTGGCCTCATCAGACTTTTGAGAAAATTAAAGACATAATCTGACATTTATTAGCAACAGATTAGCTTTACCTTAGGGTGGTCACAAGCTTCTTCCAAAGAGCTCATACACCCTTCAGTCAGCATGAGCCATCAGTATGGGCCTTTCTCAAGAATGACATCCCAATTGCCTAATTTGGGGGTTCCCCATCTATGAGCCCTGGTACGGGGGGTCAGCACTCCAACCTCTAGGAAGAGTACAAGGTTTTCTTTCCCTACCACTTCTTTATCTCATCAACCTCTTCTCACCCCCTAATAGTCTGATTTTCTCATCCTCTGAGATGTTAAGTCCTGGGACAGTATTAGACCTTTGTGCTAAGAGTTGGGGCTTTCTGGATATGAGTACATTAAGTCAGAATGGTAATACTGATGCATTCTGCTAATCAGAATCTCTGACATTCACACGGGTTTGCAATAAATAAAAATGATGAGATGAATTATTACTTTGCAAATGCAATATACGGGGCCAAATATTTCAAAAGATGTGTTCTGAGGAGGGAATACCTGTTTACCAGATGAAGACAGCTCCCTTTTTAGTTTACTATTTGTATTACTGTTCTCTTTCTTCTCTCACTGCAGCTTTGGCCTTCAACTAGGATTGGCTATTTGACAGCTGAACCATGAAATCAGGATAAAAGTAACAACTGACAAGAAGATAGTCATAATCGGGTCACTGTCTTGTTGAGGCTGGGTTAGCAATTTAGGAGAAGAGATTTTTTTCTTTGCAGAAACTTTTACACCAAAACTGGCCTTCTTGACAGGGGGTTTGTTTAGCTACAAGCAGTTGTCAAATGCTGTGAAGTCTCTGAAGAATGCTGACACAGGCCTCTGTCCAGGGCCCTGTCAACACTTAGTGTCAAGCAGATGAAGACTGATTTTTAATTATTCATAGAATCTTTGGTGAATAGATGTGTGCGTGTGTGTGTGTGTGTGTGTGTGTGTGTGTGTGCATTTGTAGTATTTTGAGTTTGGATTTCTGATGAAATCTTATGTTAGATTAACTCTGGATAAAATGGAGAGTTCTCTATCCCTGATATGGTTGAAGAGATGCTTAGCATGGTTTAGTGCAAATGAGAGACTTTGGAGACTAGCAAAGACTGGGTGGAAGTGCACATCACGTCTTATCTTTATAGACCACTTATTACCTTTATCTTTTTCACATCTGCTTTGTGATCATGGGCAAATTGCTTAATCATAGAAAGCCAGTTTCCTGATTTCTATGAATCAGTATTGAAACAGCTCCCACTTTGCAGGTTTCTTATAAAGGCTAAATGAGAGGAGATGTGGGTGACGAAGTGAAAAGCAATCCATGGCCTCATGCAAGGCCCTTGATTTCCATACAAGGAAACTGCAGTTGATTTCTTAACAAGGTGCAAACCCAGGACTCCATCTTCACATGCTTAACTTAGCACAGTGGTCTTTCTGTCACATATGCTGAGGAAAGAAAAGCACTTATAAAGAACACATGTTATGTAACTATACAAAGCTCAAAAGAATACACATTATCTAGTTTTAACTCTAGGAAGCTGGATTCCAACAGGTTAAAAGGATGCAGGAAGTGGCTGCAGCTAGTTTGATTTCTAAACAGTGCATCATGGGTGAAGGGTGGTAGAGTGGGTTGAGTTGTGGCTTCCAAAAAGGTATGACCACGTTTTATCCCCAGAGTCTGTGAATGTGCCCTTATTTAGACAAAGGGTCTTTGCAAATACAATCAAGTTAAGGATGTTGAGATGAAGTGATCATCCTAAATTATCTGGGCCCTAAATCTAATGGCAATAATGCTTACAAGAGAAACACAGAGGAAGACTTACAGAGAAGAGTAGGAGGCGGTGTGATCCTAGAGGCAGAGATTAGAGTCCTGCAGCAACAAGCTCAGAGATGCCAGCAGCCACCAGAACCTGGGCGAGACAAGAATGTCCCCTAGAGCCTCTGAAGAGATCACAGTTCTGCCAACACCTTGATTTTGGCCCTGTGATACTGATTTCAAACTTTTGTCCTCCAGAACTAAGTGAATACATTTCCAACACAAATTTACATCACCAAGTCTATGGTAATTTTACGACGTTATGGCACTCCTAGGAAACTAACAAGGGTGGTTAAAAAATCTGAGCAAAGAACTGAAAGTAGTTGTGTGCTAGCTAGAACGTCAGTCACACACAAGCACTGGCAGGTGGAGAGGGCAAAGGTGCCCTTTAAAAAAAAACTCTGCTTGCTTACATTCAACAGGCAGTTGGAATGCTTTATTGGAGCACTGTGTCTTCACACATTAATACAACAAATATTTGAGAAATAAAGGACGCTTGCCTTCAAGTTACTTAAAATCCTTGACCAGTCAACAAATGAATGGAAAAATAAGTTGCAATACAACACACTAAGGCCAATGGTAGAGGGAGTGCATGAATGCTGTGAGTTGCAGAGAAAAAGGGAGCTCAAGCTCTTTTCAGGACCGGGGAGCCACCAGGACAACTTCAGAGAGGAAATGATGCCTGAGTTGGGACCTGAACTTGTGGACTTAGAAAGGGAAAGGTTTTCCTGAGAGGAGGAGCAAGATGTGCTATTTTCTCCACCCTTTACATGGAAATCCTGAAACCTAGAGGTTCTGTCTATTATGTATATTCCCTCTTTCCCATGACCTGACATGTCTATCTAAGAAACACTGTAGTTGTTTGCTGGATTGAGATAAATATTAAACAAAGAAGTGTGCCTGACTAACATAGGTGAGCCAGGTGTTTTGGAAAGATAAGCTCTGAAGTGGTTAAGGGCAGAGTCATGGGGATGGAGGACAGAGAGCTTCCGTTGTCCAGGCGGGAGCTTATCCAGCTAGACAGTTGTCAGTTTTGCCTGTGGCTTAATTGTTCCTTCCTCAGAGGCCCTGCCCACCCCTAACTCCAGCCTCTAGCTGCCCTTCATTTGATCACCCTAGCTTCCATTGTGGACAATGGAACTAAGCAGGAAAGAGAGAGAACAAATCTTTTTTTGCATGTGGCAGCATTATGCAAATTTATTTACACATGTAATCTGATTTCGCCCTCAACACAGTCCTCTGGGACTATTTTTCTAGTTCTGTTTTTCAAATGAACTGAAAGGCATGGAAGTCCTTCAAAGATCTGGCTTCTATTTGCTCCTCCATCTCCCATCCTCTCTTCCATATACTCTTTGCCTCCTGTAGCTCTATCAACCTGCTTCAACTTCTTCCTCCCATGCTTAGTTCAGTGTCTCTTAACTTGGGGTAATATTGTCCCACAGAATTAAAATTTAAGATGTCTGGAGACATTTATGATTGCTGCAACTGAGGGAGGGAATGATACTTTTACCTAGTGAACAAGGATCAAGCCAAGCATGCTGCCAAACATCAGACAATGTAATGCCCTCTCACTCCAGCAAAGAATTATCTGGCCCAAAATGTGAGGAGTGCTGAGATTGAGAAACTCTGCATTTGAACATATTATTTCCTCTGTCTGGACTGTACCTGTCTCTTTTCCCCTCTCAGATGGATTTCTCCTTTCCATTGGAAACCCAGCTGAGGTGTCACTCCTTCTAGTAGCCTGTTCTTATTTCTCCAGGCTGAGCTAGGTGCTCCAGCTGTGTGCCCTAACACACAGCCTACCTAGCATTGAACTTATTATTGGTTCTACACTATTTTGCTCATAAATCTGAGGCTCCTACTGGGCAAGAAACCATATTCCATCCATCTTTATATCTTTAGACACTAATGCAGGGCCTGGCAGTTCCTGAAAGTGTATCTGTTGGATGAATGAAGTGGTAAGTTTGGATTTATACAGTACATAGAAGGAAACATGAAAAACTTGAGAGACTGGTTCTCAGAGCAGAGTGATTGGTGTGAAATAAGACTGGCAGGTAAAAACCATGTGATTTTCTCAATAGATGCAGAAAAAACCTTCGATAAAATTCAACATCCCTTCATGTTAAAAACTCAGTGAACTAGGTATTTAAGGAAAATACCTCAAAGTAATAAGAGCCATATATGACAAACCCACAGCCAATATAATATTGAATGGGCAAAAGCTGGAAGCATTCTCTTTGAACACTGGCACAAGACAAGGATCCCCTCTCTCACCCTTCCTATTTAACATAGTATTTGAAGTTCTGGCCAGGACAATCAGGCAAGAGAAAGAAATAAAGGGTATTCAAATAAAAACAGGGAAAGTCACATTATCTTCGTTTGCAGATGACATTACCCTACTTCTAGAAAACCCTGCTGTCTCAACCCAAAATCTTCTAAAGCTGATAAGCAACTTCATGAAAATCTCAGGATACAAAATCAATGTGCAGAAGTTGCTAGCATTCCTATTCACCAAAAACAGGCAAGCAGAGAGCCAAATTATGAATGAACCCCAATTCACAAATGCCACAAAGAGAATAAAATACCTAGGAATACAGCTAACAAGGGAAGTGAAGGACCTCTTCAAGGAGGACTACCAACCACCACTCAAAGAAATCAGAGAGGACACAGACAAATGGAAAACTGTCCCACAGTCATGGATAGGAAGAACCAGTATCATGAAAATGGCCATACTGCCCAAAGCAATTTATAGATTCAATGGTATTCCCATTAAACTACCACTGACATTCTTTACAAAATTAAAAAACAACTATTTTAAATTCCATATGGAACCAAAAAAGAGACTGAATAGCCAATAGCCAAGACAACTCTAAGTAAAAAGAATAAAGCTGGAGTCATCATGCTACCCAACTTCAAACTATACTACAATGCTACAGTAACCAAAACACAAGGGCACTGATATAAGAACAGACACATAGACCATTCAAACAGGATAGAGAACTCAGAAATCAGACTGCATATTTACAATCATCTGATCTCCAACAAATGACAAAAACAAGCAAATGTTTGTTTATTTAATAAATGAGGCTAGGAGTTCTGGCTAGCCATATGCAGAAAATTGAAACTGAACCCCTTCCTTATACCTTATACAAAAATTAACTCAAGATTGATTAAAGACGTACATGTAAAACCCATAAGTATAAAAACCCTAGAAGAAAATTTAGGGAATACCAATTAGAACATAGGCATAGGCAAAAGTTTTATAACAAAAACGCCAAAAACAATTGAAACAAAAGCAAAAATTGACAAATGGGATCTAATTAAACTAAAGAGTTTCTGCACAGCAAAATAAACTATCATCAGAGTGAACAGACAACCTACAGAATGGGAGAAAATTTTTGCAATCTATTCATCTGACAAAGGTCTAAAACCCAGAGTCTACAAGGAACTTAAACAACTTTACAAGAAAAAAGCAATCAACTCCATTAAAAAGTAGGCAAAGAACATGAATGGACACTTCTCAAAAGAAGACATTCATGCAGGCAACAAACATATAACAAAAAGCTCAACATCACTAATCATTAGAGAAATGCAAATCAGAACCACAATGAGATACTATCTCACGTCAGAATGGCTGTTATTAAAAAGTCAAAAAACAACAGGTCCTGGTGAGGTTGTGGAGAAAAAGAAATGCTTTTACACTGTTAGTGGGAGTGAAATTATTTCAACCATGGTGGAAGACAGTGTGGTGATTCCTCAAAGACCTAGAGGCAGAAAAAGCATTTGACCCAGCAATACCATTACCAGGTATAAACCCAAAGGATTATAAATCATTCTATTATAAAGATACATGCATGTGTATGTTCACTGCAGCACTATTCACAATAGCAAAGTCATGTAATCAACTTAAAAGCCCATCAATGATAGACTGGATAAAGAAAATGTGGTAGATATACACAATGGAATACTATGCAGCCATATAAAGGAATTAGATCATGTCCTTTGCAGGGACATGGATGGAGCTGGAAGCCATTATCTTCAGCAAACTAATTCAGGAACAGAAAACCAAACACCACGTATTCTCACTTATAACTGGGAGCTGATTGATGAGAACACCTGGATACATGGTGGGAAACAACACACACTGAGGCTTGTCAGCAGGGGGCAGAGGGGAGGGACAGTATCAGGAAGAATATCTAATGGCTGCTGGGCTTAATACCTAGGTGATGGGATGATCTGTGCAGCAAATCACCATGGCACACATTTATCTATGTAACAAACCTGCACATCCTGAACTTAAAATAAAAGTGGAAGAATACATACACACACACACACACACACACACACACACACACACACACACAGAATGGCAGGCACCGCCGCTGCAGGGATGCAGACTCATTTCTACTGCTTTTACTACTGGTTTCCTGAACCTGGGAAGTGAATAAAGAGGGTCTCAGAGAAAATAAAATGTAATAGAATATGCTAGATGCATGTCCTTTTCTTCTTAACCTCCCATTTCCTCCTTATGTGTGATAATTGAAGGAATGAAAAAAACATCCTAACTTGAGCTGAAAAAAAAAAATGAGGGCTAGCTGTTGTAGCCTAAACAGCTCTCACACCCAATGGAGGAAGCGTGGAGAAGTGACAGTGTTTGTGCAAGGACACCAATTCAGGAAAACCTAGTTGGCCCTTTCCTTGTCTCTGTTAGAGAAATTCAAGTGACAGTGTGCTTGTGCAAGCTGCCAAAGGAATTGGCTGAAAGTAGGAGATACTGGAGGCACCTGACATGCTATTTCTTTTAAGGAGAGCATCTGTGACAGCCTGTGAGCTCCCTGACTCCCTCTGGCACTTGGAAGCAATGGCAGTCAAAGGAACACTGAGGACCAGTCCTCATTGCTTTTCTTTTGCACAATCTCAGAATTTAGAATAGCACAGGCGTAGAAAAAAAGGTGCCTGCAACTGTTTTAGTCAAGCTGTCCTACTTGTAGCAAATGAAGAGCCAAAGATGAGGAAATGGAACCTGGTTAAGTACGAACACCCAGGAGCCTCCACTGCTGTAGTCTAAATCCAAATCTGGCTCCAGAAATTCTTATAGGATTTTAAATATGTGACTCTTTGGATGCTATTTTCCATGTTTTAAGTTCATTTCTGTTTATATACAGGAGTATAAACTTTGAACATAAACTGATTATTGAAAACTCAATTAACTGTCATAGCAGCCTTGTAGGAAAGATGTGTGAAAATGGTCATCTTTTCTCCCACACTAATTTCTCCCTCTGATTCTAAATATCCATGCTTTCTACTACTCATACAAGTCTTTTTCTTCTTAAATAAAAAAATTTGTGGTTACAAAAATTATACAAGGACAGCCAAAGACATTCTTTCATGGGTCATATATGGGTCATATGCTACATGGAACAGGTACTGTCCAACAGTCTTGGGGAAAAAATGATTACAAAGTAAGACTGAGTTTCTTCCATCAAGAAGGATACTGAACAGTGTTGTATGGGAAGTGCTCAGTGTCCATCTCCTATACACAGACCATCTGTCTTTATCTTATAGCCAATCTTAAAGTTATTACTTCTAGGAGGACAAAATATAACATTCTCCTCTCACTCTTGCTGCATCCACAGAAGTCAGACTGCAGATGGGGAGGAGCTGGGATGAATACAGAAACAGTTGAGTGGAGTCTAAGAGGAACAGAGCAGAGTTTAAAATTTTAATGAAAAAATTGACTTAATATAATTCAAAGGTCCGATTTTTTCTTTAGAATATGGACTTTTCAAAGAAATACTTTACCATGAGGTTAAAAAATATTTTTTCATTATTCATCTAAATGTTTTGAAGCTTTGTTTTTTTATATATGTTTTTAATCCACTGAGATTTTTTGTTTTGGTAGAAGTGACAAAGGAATTCATTTGTGTCTTAGTCCATATAGCTAACAAATGATTCCAGCTTACCTGTATGAAGTAGTCTGTTTTTTACTTGTGGTAGAATTGCTAGAAAGTTAAAAAAACATAAGCTTCAGGGACCATCACTTGAATAGACTCCTTCCATGGCCCTGAGAAATAAATTTAGCAATGTGGTCATAAGTTTAGCAATGTGATCACAGAGTCATATATGTCTGTCAATTTTTGCAAAATACTTTTGTATTCTTTTTCTTAAAGAGAGCACCTGCGCTAAATTTTATACGCTTCGGGCTTCACATAACTTGAATGCTTCTGGTGCTCATTGATTAAAAAAAATTTTTTTTTTGTGGTAAGCAGAATAGCAGTCTCCCAAAGTCATTTCAATCCTCAGAATATGTAAATATGTTGGGTTACATGGCAAATGGTAATTAATATTGCAGATGGAATTAAGAATGCTAATCACTTGACATTAAGATATGGGGATTAGCCCAAATTATCCAGAAAAACCCAGTGAAATCACAAAGATCCTTAAAGGTGGAAGAGGTAGGCAGAAGAAGAGAGTCAGAGGAAGAAGAATGGTCAGAGAGAAGCAATGTTGCTGGCTTTGAAGATTGAGGAAGGGGCCATGAGTCAAACAACGTGGCAGGCTACTACAAGTGGGAACACACAAAGAAACTGATTCACCCTTACAGATGCCTGAAACAAACACCATCCTGCCAATACATTTATTTTAGTCCACGAAATCCATGTTGGACTTCTAACCTGTAGAGATGTAATAAAAATAAGTTTGTCCTATTTAAGCCATCACATTTGTGGTGGTTTGTTATGGCAGCAATAGAAAACTAATATACTGTCTTTTGTTGTCGTACAGGCAAAAGTTTGTTTCTGTGTTTTCTATTTTATTCCACTGGCCTCCCCATCAGGTCTTTCTCAATCACTTTAACTTAGTAATAATTCATAATATCAGATGAGGCAATTATCTTACTTTCTTCAAAAATCTCTTATCTTCCACATGAAATTTACACTTGGCTTGCCATGCTGTCTATAGAAAAACAGAATGATACAAAGCAACAAAACAAAGTTCTGTGGCGAACATTTGATTAAAGCTGCATTGCATTTCACTTAAAGATAATTTTGGGGAAAGATTTATATTTTAAGGTTTTGACTTTTCCTATTCATGAATATAGTATGTTTATTTATTTATTTATTTAGAGCAGCCTCTTCTCTAAATTTGTTTTCCTTTTTAGTAATGGTTTATAATTTTCTTCATCAATGTCTTGAAAATCTTTTGTTAGAGTTATTCCTACACACAAATTTCTTTGATATTATAAATGAAATATTTTGTATTATATTTTCTAGTTGTTATTACATGTGGAAAAAAGGCTGTTCATTTTTCTTCCTGATGTAGCATCTAGAAATCTTGCTAAATTATTTTAGTTACTCTATTAGTTTGTTGGTAGATTATCTAGGAATTCCTACAATTATATTGTTTGCAAATTGACACAAACTTTCCTATTACTTTTCCTTTCTTTTATATTATTTGTTTCTCTTGGCTATGGCCTTATACATTGCTGAATGTAAACAATGTTAGTTGTATACTTCTCTTACCCTTTTATTCTAAGATATTATTCTAAAGTTTGGTCACATTAAAAAAATTTAGTGCGGTTTTTGGTATATGACTTTTATTAAGAAAAACAATGTTTCTTCTTTTTCAGTTGGCTTGAAGATGTTCATTATGAAATTATTTTTGTCAGATGATTTTTCTACATTTGTTGAAATAATTATATATTAAAAAACATGTTAGTCTGCTGACTAATAGATTTGCTAGTGTATAATTATTTTTGCATTATTAGGATTAACCCATCTTAGTTATGGTGTGTATTTTAAACAGACTGCTAAATTTATTATATTAGTATGTGTCTAAAATTTTATTCCATATTTTTATGTGAGATTGGCTTAAATATATTTTTCTTGTGCTGTTGTTCTCTAGTTTTGTTATCAATGTTACTCTAGTTTTGTAGAATGAATTTGGAGCTTTATTTTACATTCTGTGAAGCAATTTGCATAAGACAAAGATTATTTGTTGTTGAAATGGTTCATAAAAATCAACTCTACAACCACCTAGGCCTTATATCTTCTGGGTTTAACTTACACATCTGCTAAGCTCTGCTCCCTGTGTCTTATCTTGGGCCCTTGACTGAAGGTTAAAATTCTTCTTGAGACATCTGTTCTCATGGGGGTGGGGTAAGGAGCAAAAGGCTAAACCAAACTGTACAAGCATGTGTATACCTTCTTCTTAGAGGTGGTAGAGGAAATCACTGTGCCAGACTAAGATGTGGTACCATGATATTTGCTTAGCAATTGGGTGGCAAGTGGTGAGAACATAGATAGAAACCTAGATGGTTTAAGGTCCACCATCTGTGGTACGAATTTACTGTATTAGTCTGTTTTCATGCTGCTAATAAAGACATACCTGAGACTGGGTAATTTATAAAGGAGAGAGGTTTAATTGACTCACCATTCAGCATGGCTGGGGAGGCCTCAGGAAACTTACAATCATGGCAGTGACATGTTTCACGTCCTTCTTCACATGGCAGCAGGAAGGAGAAGTGCTGAGCAAAGAGGGAAAAGCCCCTTATTAAACCATTAGAGCTCATGAAAACTCACTCACTACCACAATAACAGCACCCCCATGATTCAATTATCTCCCACCAGGTCACTTCCACAACATGTGGGGATTATGGGAACTACAATTCAAGATGGTATTTGTGTGAGGACACAGCCAAAGCATAATATTCTACCCCTGGGGCCTTCCAAATCTCATGTCCTCACATTTCAAAACACAATCATCCTCTTTCAACAGTCTTCCAAAGTCTTAATTCATTACAGCATTAACTAAAAAAGCCAAGTCCAAAGTCTCATCTGAGACAAGGCAAGTCTCTTCTGCCCATGAGCCTGTAAAATCAAAAGCAAGTTAGTTTCTTCTTAGATACAATAGAGGTACAGACATTGGGTAAATATACCCATTCCAAATGGGAGAAATTGGCTAAAATGGGGCTACAGGCCCCATGCAAATCCGAAATCCATTGAGGCAGTAATTAAATCTTAAAGCTCTGAAATAATCTTCTTTGACTCCATGTCTCACATTCAGGTCACACTGATGCAAGAGGTGGGCTCCCATGGCCTTGGGCAGCTCTGCCCCTGTGGCTTTGCAGGGCAAAGCTCCTCCAGGCTGCTTTCACAGGTTGATGTTGAGTGTCTGAAGCTTTCCAGGCACATGGTGCAAGCTGTTGGTGGATCTACCATTCTAGGGCCTGGAGTATGGTGGCCCTTTTCTCACAGCTCCACTAGGCAGTGCCCCAGTGAGGACTCTGTGGGGGCTCTGACCCACATTTCCCTTCTGCACTGCCCTAGCAGAGGGTCTCCATGAGGGCTCCATACCTGTAGTAATCTTCTGCCTGTGCTTTCAGGCATTTCCATACATCCTCTGAAATCTAGGCAGAGGTTCCCAAACCTCAATTCTTGACTTCTGTATATCCACAGACTCAACACCATTTGAAAGCTGCCAGGGCTTGGGGCTCACACCTCTGAAACCATAGCATGAGCTGTACCTTGGCCCCTTTTAGCTATGACTGGAGTGGCTGAGACATAGAGCACCAAGGTTCTAAGCTGCATACAGCAGGGGAACACATGAAACCATTTTTTCATCCTAGGCCTCCAGGCCTGTGATGGAAGGGGCTACTGTGAAGTTCTCTGACATGTCCTGGAGGCATTGTCCCCATTGACTTGGTGATTAACATTTGGCTCCTGATAACTTATGCAAATTTCTGCAGCTGGCTTGAATTTCTCCCCAGAAAGTGGGTTTCTCTTTCCTATTGCATCATCAGGCAGCAAATTTTCCAAACTTCTATGCTCTGCTTCCTCTTGAATGCTTTGCTGCTTAGAAATGTCTTCTGCCAGGGACCCTAAATCGTCTCTCTGAAGTTCAAAGATCCACAGATGTTTAGGGCAGGGAGAAAAATGCTTCCAGTCCCTTTACATAGCAAGAGTGACATTTACTGCAGTTCCCAACATGTCCTTCATCTCCATCAGAGACCACTTCAGCCTGGACTTCATTGTCCTTATCACTATCAGCATTTTGGTCAAAGCCACTCAACAAGTCTCTAAGAAAGTTCCAAACCTTTCCACATCTTCCTGTCATCTAGGCCCTCCAAACTGTTACAACCTCTGCCTGTTACCCAGTTCCAAAATTGCTTCCACATTTTTGGGTACCTTGACAGCAGCACCCCATTCTTGGTATCAATTTACTGTATTAGTCAGTTCTCATACTGCTAATAAAGACATACCTGAAACTGGGTAATTTATAAAGGAAAGAGGTTTAATTGACTCACAGTTCATCATGCTAGGCAGGCCTCAGGAAACTTACAATCATGGTGGAAGGAGAAGCAAACACGTCCTTCTGCACATGGTGGCATCAAGGAGAAGTGCTGAGCAAAGGGGAAAGCCCTTTATAAAATCATCAGATCTTGTGAGAATTCACTCACTACCATGAGAACAGCATGAGGGTAACCACTCCCATGATTCAATTACCTCCCACTGGATCCCTCCCCTGACACGTGGGGATTAAAGGAACTACAATTCAAGATGATATTTTGGTGGGGCACAGCCAAACCATATCAGATATGGTGGCAAAAATTCGGTAAACCCGACACCTGTGGTCACTTGGAAGGCTACGTGCCTGCAGAGCTTACATTTCTAGAGGAAGAGATTGAAAAACAATGTAAAATTTAGGTTACTTTTAAACTACATTTTGCAAAGTATTTCTACAGTTAATAGACTATGATATGCTGCAGATACGACATACATCTATTTTATGTTGCACTAACAAAGACAGAAAAGTCAATTAAACTTTGACATTACACCTGCAAAAATTATGAAATGCAGCCCAATCTCAAAGACGTTAAAATGAGAAATGAATGTGCATCTTAAAATCAGTGAAATATGGTACAAAAAAAGATGAGTTCAGGAAAAAGCTGGACAGTTTCCAAGCAAAAATAAAGAAGAAAAAGGTCTAAAAGCCAGGACCCCGAACAGTTAAAAAAAGTCAAGTACTTTTAGACCCCAAGAAAAAGATGTGATTTTAAAAGGCTCTGAGATATAAAGACCCAGTGAGACTTCTTCATTGAATGGAGTGACTCAGCTTCGAGGTAGATACCAGCTTTGAGGCAGAGAAGTAGCCAGTCTACTCATGCCTAGTAGCCTCAAGGTAGCTGCCATTAGATTGAGAGAGGCAGGCATGGGGATGAGGAAGTATAAAAGTAAAGAGATCTGTGTTTTAAATTCACAAAAGAACGTTGAATATAGTTAACAGTACATGGATCTAACTAGGAGTAAGTAAATCAGAAGATTACTAATTATTTCAGGGAGTTTGCTGCCAAATAATTCTTGAGCCTTATATAAAAAAAGCCTATTACTGTTGAGTGAGTCTTAAAACAACTCTCATGCAGGATGTGGGCCATGTGAGCTGTGCAGTTCTCAAGGAGGGCACACTCTCCAGCACCCACGGTAGAGGTGGCCAAGACGCATAATAAAGCAGAAAGAGTGTTTTGGAGTGCAACCTAAGATCATGAAGAACAAAAAGAAGTGATTTTCTCCTTCAGAGAGGAGAATTTGGGTTTATTCAAAAGGCTTTTCTCCCTTCTATAGTAGAGGACTTCACAGCATAGGCCCAGAGGCATTTCAGAATTGCTACAGACCAGGGACTACTTACTAAGCATCTTTCAATTAAGCACTCTTCTGAGGGCAAGTGTATATATGGTTATTCTGCCCCTGCCCCACCACTGCACATTGTATATGGGAGTGGAGGAGGATAACTTCTCTTTTTAGTTCACGGAGCATTGCACCATAAGGAGCCACATCAGATGTAAATGAAGAGGTCACCCTGAAATCCTAGGCTTTGAGCTGGTTTCAATGCAGATTGGGTCCCTCAGTTGCTGCCTTGGGAAAGGCATCAGCATGCTCTACACATAGGAGAAAGAATGAAATGTGTATTTGGTGACAGGAAGTAGGGGCTATTGCAGTGGCAATGCTAGGTATTTATTAAACTCATTTCATTTTCCTGCTGGTCACACTGGAAGACCAAATTGATGGCTCTATTGTGTTAGTGGAGCCATATGACTGAGTTCTGGCCAATGGATTTTGGGTGGAGGTGATGTGCACCCCTTCCAGACCTGGCCATCAAATCCCCCAAATGGCCCTCCATGTTCTCTTTCGCCCTTAAAGGAACTTAGAGGCGTTGTGTTGACGTGGAAAGAGCCTTGCTGAATGGCTATAAAAACCAAAACAGGGAAATGCAACTTCATCCCAGCTCCCTTCCACTAGTGATTATGGTCAAGAGTGAGCAATAAAATTTTATTGTCTTAAAATGAGACTTTGTCTTTTATTTGTTACTGCAGAATAACTTCGCCTAGCCTAATTAATATAATCAATCAACTTCTCTGCATTGGGTTATTTTTATTGGCTTACTATATATTCATTAATATTGCCTTTGAAAATATCTTTCTCTTGGCCTCAGTGACTCCTCCAGCCTATTTCTGCTCCCTGCTGAAAGCACAACTTTGAAATAGTCTGCTTCTTCCCTCAAATGTCTCTACTTCCTTCCTCTGTAATTAATTCCAAGCCCAATGGTCATTTCTTTGTCCTTATTTAATCTGAACTGCTATCATGGGTTGTAATTGTTGACCATGCCCTGCTTTTGGGTTTTTTTTCTATCATACTGTTATTTCTTCGTGACTGCCTTGCTGGCTTCATCTCTTCATCAGGTCTCAGAATGCAAGAGCAACTCAGAGCTTCTCTTAGTTATCAAATTTATACCCATGGGGATCTGTCACACCGACGACTCTAAAGTGCACTATACTTACACCAGGGGAACCCAAATCTATCGGTTTAGCTCAAAACTCTATCCTGAGAACAAGATCTCCATATTCAACTCTCTACTCAATATCTCAGTCAAGGCCAAATCAGTACCTCAAACTTAACATGAACAAACAGATCTATTCATAGTCCGTGCCATCATATCTATTCTTCCCCAAGATTTTTCATCTCTATAAATGTCATCACTGTCTTTGGCCCTAAACCTAGGATTCCTCTTTGACTCTTCAATGGTTCCTCTTTTTCTTGCATCCCTTAGTCAATCCATCAGCAATTTCTCCTCATCATCTCTACCTAACAAACTGTAATGAAGCCACTTTCATCATTTGGCTTGATAATGCCTCCTAGCTGACCTTAGTGCTTCTTTTCTTTTTTTTTTTTTTTTGGAGACGGAGTCTCACTCTGTCACCCAGGCTGGAGTGCAGTGGTGTGATCTCGGCTCACTGCAACCTCCGCCTCCTGGGTTCATGCCATTCTCCTGCCTCAGCCTCCCGAGTAGCTGGGACTGCAGGCGCCCGTCACCACACCGGGCTAATTTTTTGTATTTTCAGTAGAGACAGGGTTTCACCGTGTTAGCCAGGATGGTCTCAATCTCCTGACTTCGTGATCCGCCCACCTCGGCCTTCCAAAGTGCTGGGATTACAGGCATGAGCCACCATGCCCGGCTGGTGCTGCTTTTATAGTCTCCTCAGAACAGCCAGTGGGAACTTTTGTAAAGACAAATCAGAGAATGTCACCCTTCTGCTAAAAGTCATTAGGAGACTCTTACTGCTACTACAATAAAATCTAGATTCCTTACTTCACTCCACAGGGCCTTATATAATCTGTACCCTGCCTGCCTCTCTAATCCCATCTTTTCCACTTGCTGCCTCACACAGTAAACTCACTCTTACTGCTCCTCTTATTGTTCCACAGTCATGTAAAATTTATTCCTACCCCAGGACCTTTGCACTTCTTTTTCCTTCTGGTTGGAATAATTTTCTTTCTGATCTGATCAGGGCCGGTTCCTTCTCATCATTCTGATTTCCTTGCAAATGTCCTCACTTCAGAGAAGTAAACAGACAATCCTTCCAGCAATTTTCCCTCACTTTAACCAATCTTCTTTTCTTCATAGCACATATCTGGAACTGAATTTATTATTTTTGTTTTATGTGTGACTCATTGTTTCTAAGGAGGTTTGACTATATTTTAATAAGGGATACATTTCCAGTATTTTAGCTTAACTCATTATATTATTATTTATAAATAAGTAAAGAAAACTTTGGATGTTTAGCCTTTCTACTAGGAAATGTCAAGTAGGAGCTAATTATAATGAATGTGTCAGGAATTGAAGAAAGATGCTGGTTTTGTGCAGAGAAACTTATTAAAACCATTGGTTCAAATAATTACTTAATTATAGTATGCCACAGTTTGAATGCCACTTGATTATGGCTCCATTTCCATTTACAGTGAAGATTCTGGTGCAAACAGCCCTTTGAAATGCCATGGCAACATTGCCTGCTGGAACATCTTATCCTTGGTGAAAATGTTTTTTTCTTTCTGGTTGCTTGGGTACCACTTTCATTACATTGCTGTCAAATCTTTTCCCTACAACATTTCTATTTTCAGAGGTAGTCTCATCCTTTAAGCATTCGTCTTCCACTTGACATAATCACATGCTCACCTTTTAAAGCCATACTCAGCTGGGACCCTCTGTGTTGGAGGCTTTAGTCTGGCTTCAGTCCTCACTTCCCCATTATCAGCTCTTAGTTCTGTCCTGTTCCTGCTTTTCTTCCTCCAGTCCTGCTGAACATGTGGCTCAGTTCTTCCAGCCTCACCTCTCTTTCTGATCAGGCACTTCCAAGGGTGGAAGAGTAGTCTAGTCATCAATTTCCTCATTGTTAAAACGGTAGCTCTTCTTATTCTTGCATACAGATTCCTGGGCAGCACTCACTGAACACACAGCCTAGAGGGTAGGCTCTGACGTCCGACTTTTAGGGTGTTCTATAAACAGAAGACTTGAGACCTCACGATGGTAAGGGAGATTCAAATGCTTAGAAACTTAACAGAAGATTGATCTGTAGTCTTTACCCAGAATCTTAATTCTTGCCATTAAATCAATTCATGAGAAATGTTATCAATTCTGTGTTGTTCAGGGTGCTTTCAAAGATGTCAATTGAGCCTTAACTGATACAAATACCTCCAAGAGAACTAGTTTGCTTCTAGACTTCTTCCCAGTGGACCAACTTACTTGGCAAAAGTCCTAGAAGATCTAATCTGAGTTAACACTAACTACCTTTTTGAATAGATCAAAAAGTTTTAGAGATAAACTTTTAAATTTGAAAAATGAATAGACCGATCCAAAGGGAAAAATATTCTTCTTATTCTTGAGGAGATCTGTGTTTTTTTGTTTTTGTTTTTGTTTTTTTGCTAAGGCTGCCATAACAAAGTACCATTGACTGGGTGTTTCAGTTTCGAAGACTAGAAATTCAAGATCAAACTTCCAGCAGGGTTGGTTTCTTCTAAGGGCCATGAGAGAAGGGTCCTTCCCAGGCTCTTTCCTTGGCTTTTCAATGGCCATTTTCTCCCATTGTCTTTATATTGTGTTCCCTCTGTACACATCTGTATCCAACTTTTCAGTCATATTGGATTAGGGCACATCCTAATGACTTTGTTTTAATTACCTCTGTAAAGACCCTGTCCCCAATATGATCACATGCTGAGATACCAGGGGTTAGGACTTCAACATGTGAATTTTGGAGGGTACACAATTAAGCCTATGAGAAGATCTGTAGCCTTTTGAGAAACATCCCATTAAAAGTTCTGTTATGTGGCTACTGTTAAAAAGTCAACAAATAACAGATGTTGGCGAGGTTGGAGGAAAAAGAGAATGCTTATACACTGTTGGTGGAAATGCAAATTAGTTCAGCCCCTGTGGAAAGCAGTTGGGAGATTTCTCAAAGGGATAAAAATAGAACTATTATTCAACCCAGCAACAACTTAACTGGGTCTATATCCAAAGGAAAATAAACTGTTCTACCCAAAAGTCACCTGTACTCATATGTTTATCACAGCACTATTCACTAGCAAGGACCATAAAACAAACCAAGATGCCTAGCAATGGTGGATCAGATAAAGAAAATGTGGTACCTACATATCATGGTATACTATGCACTCATAAAAAAGAATGAAGTCATGTCCTTTGCAGCAACATGGATTCAGCTGGAGGTCATTATCCTAAGTGAATGAAAATGCAGAAACGGAAAACCAAATACCATGTATTCTCACTTATAAGTGGGAGCTAAACATTGTGTACACACAGACATAAAGATAGGAGAAATAGACACTGGGGACTCCAAACGTAGGGGTGAGGGGGAAGAAGGATTGAAAAACTATCTGTTGGGTACTATGTTCACTATTTGGGTGACAGGATCAATAGGAACCCAAATCTCAGCATCACACAATATACCCTTGTAACAAACCTGCACATGTACCCTTGAATCTAAACAAAAAATTCCTTTCTGTTTCTTACATGATCTCCTGTAGCTGAACAAGTAAAATATTATGAACACCTTAGTTTGTTCTGCCTAGGAATGTTTGTACTGGCTCTTCCTTTAATCTGGAATTTTTTTTCCCAACTTGTCATGTAGCTTGCTCCATCACTTCATTCAGGCTTCTAATTAAATATCACTTTCACAGAGAGGATCTCCCAGACCACTAGGCAGTGCCTTCCTTTTACCCCCATCACCTTCCACTATCAATCTTTTTGGTCGGCTTTATATTTGTTTATAGTCCTTAGTAATATACAAAATTAACATTTTAAAATTTACTTGAAAAATAAAGACATAACAATAACAACAACCATATCTAGCATTCCCTGTGTGTTTACTGTATGCTAACTCCTTCTTTAAGCACCTCATATATATTATTTTATTAAAATCTAGCAACCATTTGATGTAGTCACTTTTTATTTTTAATTGAAAAATAACGATTGCATATATTTATGGGATACAATGTTACATTTTAATCTATGTGTACATTATAGAAAGAGTCAATCAAACTAGCATATTCATTGCCTCACCAAATTATCTTTTCTGGTTAGAATATTAAAAATATATTTTAGCAATTTTGAAGTATGCAATATATTAACTGTGGTTACCATAGAGTGCAATAAATCACTAAAGGTATTCCTTTAGTCTAACTGCAACTTTGTACCCTTTCTCAACATCTCTCCTTTCCCCACTTCTCCCTCCCCACCCCCATCCCCCATCATCTGGTAACTACATTTTAATCTCTGTTTCTATGAGAACAACTTTTTTAGATTTCACATGCAGTACTTGTCTTTCTGAGCCTGGCTTAGTTCACTTAGCATAATGTACTGTAGTTTGAACCATATTGTTGCAAATGACAGAATTTCCTTCTTTTTAAAGGGTGTACAGTATTTCATTGTGTATATATACCACATATTCTTTATCCAGTTATCCATTGATATACACTTAGGTTGCTTCCATATCTTGGCTATTGTGAATACTGGAGAAATAAACATGGGAGGGCAGATATCTCTTTACATTACTGATTTTAATTCCTTTGGATATTTGCCTAGAAGTGGGATTTCTGAATCATATGATAATTTTACTTTTCACTTTTTTGAGAAACCTCCATATTGTTTTCCAAAATGGCTGTAGTAATTTACATTCCCAACAGTGTATGCGACTTCCCTTTCCTCTACATCTTTGCCAACACTTACTATTTTGTTTTGTTTTGTTTTTATTTATTTTATTTTTTGTATAATTTAAAAGTTATTGGGGTTCAGGTAGTGTTTGGTTACATGAGTAAGTTCTCTAGTGGTGATCTGTGAGATTTTGGTGCACCCATCACCTGAGCAGTATACACTGCACCCTATTTATAGGCTTTATCCCTCCCCCACCTCCCACCCTTTCCCCTCAAGTCCCCAAAGTCTATTGTATCATTCTCAGGCCTTTGCGTCCTCACAGCTTAGCTCCCACATATCAGTGAGAACATAAAATGTTTGGTTTTCCATTCCTGAGTAACTTCACTTAGAATAATAGTCTCCGATCTCATCCAGGTCACTGTGAATGCCGTTAATTCATTCCTTTTTATGGCTGAATAGTATTCCATCACATATATAAATCACAGTTTCTTTATCCACTCATTGACTGATGGGCATTTGGGTTGGTTCCATGGTTTTGCAATTGTGAATTGTGCTGCTATAAACATGCGTGTGCAAGTATCTTTTTCATATAATGACTTCTTTTCCTCTGGGTAGATACCAAGTAGTGGGATCACTGGATTAAATGATAGTTCTACTTCTAGTTCTTTAAGGAACATCCACACTCTTTTCCGCAGTGGCTGTATTGGTTTACATTTCCACCAGCTGTGTCAAAGTGTTCCCTGGTCACCGCATCCACACCAACATCTACAGTTTTTTGATTTTTTTTTATTATGGCCATTCTTGCCGGAGTAACGTGGTATCACATTGTGGTTTTAATTTGCATTTCCCTGATCATTAGTGAGATTGAGCATTTTTTCATATGTTTATTGGCCATTTGTATATCTTCGTTTGAGAATTGTCTATTCATGTCCTTAGCCCACTTTTTAATGGGATTATTTTTTTTTTCTTACTGATTTGTTTGAGTTTGTTATAGATTCTGGATATTAGTCCTTTGTCAGATGTATAGATTGTTAAGATTTTCACCCACTCTGTGGGTTGTCTGTTTACTCTGCTGACTGTCCCTTTTGCTGTGCAAAAGCTCTTTAGTTTAATTAAGTCCCAGCTATTTATCTTTTTTTTTATTGCATTTGCTTTTGGGTTCTTGGTCATGAAAACCTTGCCTATGCCAATGTCTAGAAGGGATTTCCCAATGTTGTCTTCTAGAATTTTTATAGTTTCAGAAGTCCTTAATCCACCTTGAGTTGATTTTTGTATAAAGTGAGACATGAGGATCTAGTTTCATTCTCCTACATGTGGCTAGCCAATTATCCCAGCACCATTTGTTGGAAAGAATGTCCTTTCCCCACTTGATTTTTTGTTTGCTTTGTTGAAGATCAGTTTGCTTTGTTGTAAATACTTACAGCTTTTCCTCTGGGTAGATACCAAGTAGTGGGATCACTGGATTAAATGATAGTTCTACTTCTAGTTCTTTAAGGAACATCCACACTCTGTATTTGACTAAGTATTTGACTGTAAGTATTTGACTGTAAGTATTTGACTTTATTTCTGGGTTATCTATTCTGTTCCATTGGTCTGTGTGCCTATTTTTATACCAGTAGCATGTTGTTTTGGTGACTATGGCCTTATAGTATAGTTTGAAATCAGGTAGTGTGATGCCTTTCAGATTTGATCTTTTTGCTTAGTCTTGCTTTGGCTATGCAAGATCTTTTTGGTTCCATATGAATTTTATAATCTTTTTTCTAATTCTGTGAAGAATGATGGTGGTATTTTGATGGAGATTGCATTGAGTTTGTAGATTGCTTTTGGCAGTATAGTCATTTTCACAATATTGATTCTATCCATCCATGAGCATGGGATGTGTTTCCATTTTTTTGTGTCATCTATGATTTCTTTCAGCAGTGTTTTGTTTTCCTTTCAGAGTTATTTCACCTACTTGGTTAGGTATATTCCTAAGTATTTTATTTTATTTTATTTCATTTTATTTTATTGTGGCTATTGTAAAAGGGGTTGAGTTCTTGATTTGATTCTCTGCTTGGTCATTGTTAATGTATAGAAGAGCTACTGATTAGTGTACATTAATCTTGTATCTGGAAACTTTGTTAAATTCTTTTATCAGTTCTAGGAGCTTTCTGGAGGAGTCCTTAGGGTTTTCGAGGCAAATGATCATATCGTCGGCAAAAGGTGAAAGTCTGACTTCCCCTTTATCAATTTGGATGCCCTTTATTTTTTTCTCTTGTCTGCTTGCTCTGGCTAGGACTTCCAGTACTATGCTGAAGAGGAGTGGTGAGAGTGTGCATCATTGTCTTGTTCCAGTTCTCAGAGGGAATGATTTCGACTTTTCCCCTTTCAGTATTATGTTTGCTGTAGGTTTATCATAGATGACTTTTATTACATCGAGGTATGTCCCTTGTATGCCAGTTTTGCTGAGAGTTTTAATCATAAAGGGATGCTTGATTTTGTCAAATGATTTTTCTGCATCTATTGTGATGATCATGTGATTTTTGTTTTAAATTCTGTTTATGTGGTGTATCACCTTTATTGACTTGTGTATGGTAAATTATCCTTGCATCCCTGGTATGAAACACACTTGATCATGGTAGATTATCTTTTTGATATGTATTGGATTTGGTTAGCTAGTATTTTGTTAAGTATATTGGCTATGTTCATCAGGGGTATAGGTCTGTAGTTTTGTTTGTTTGTTTGTTTGTTTTGTCCTTTCTTGATTTTGGTATTAGGGTGATGCTGGCTTCATAGAATGAATTAGGGAGTATTCCCTCTTTCTCTCTCCTGTGGAATAGTGTCAAAAGGATTGATACCAATTCTTCTTTGAATGTCTGGTAGAGTTCTGGTGTGAATCCGTCTGGTCCTAGACTTTTATTTTTGTTGGTAATTTTTAAATTACCATTTCAATCTCGCTGCTTGTTATTGGTCTGCTCAGGGTATCTAATTCCTGATTTAAGCTAGGAGGGTTATATTTTTTTCAGAAATTTATCCACCTCTTCTGGGTTTTCTAGTTTATGTCTGTAAAGGTGTTCACAGTAGCCTTGAATGATCTTTTGTATTTCAGTGGTGTCAGTTGTAATTTCGCATTTTGTTTCTTTTTTTTTTTTTAATTATACTTTAAGTTCTAGGGTACATGTGCACAACGTGCAGGTTTGTTACATATGTATACATGTGCCATGTTGGTGTGCTGCACCCATTAACTCCTCATTTACATTAGGTACATCTCCTAATTCTATCCCTCCCCCCTCCCCACTTTGTTTCTTAATAAGATTATTTGGTTTTTCTCTCTTCTTGGTTAATCTTGCTAATGGTCTATCAATTTTATTTATCTTTTCAAAGAATCAGCTATTTGTTTCATTTATCTTTCATATTTTTTTGTTTCAATTTCATTTAGTTTTGCTCTGATCTTGGTTGTTTCCTTTCTTCTGCTGGGTTTGGGTTTGGTTCATTCTTCTTTCTCTAGTTCCTTCAGGTGTGACCTTAGAATGCCAGTTTGTGCTCTTTCAGTCTTTTCGATATAGCCATTTAGGGCTATGAACTTTCCTCTTAGCACTGCCTTTGCTGTATCCCAGAGGTTTTGATAGGCTGTGTCATTATTGTCATTCAGTTTGAAGATTTTTTAAATTTCCGTCTTGATTTCATTTTGACCCGATGAACATTTAGGAGCAGCTTATTTAATTTCCATGTATTTGTATGGTTTTAAAGCTTCCCTTTGGAGTTGATTTCCAGTTTTATTCCACTGTGGTCTGAAAGAGTGCTAGATATAATTTCAATTTTCTTAAAATTATTGAGGTTTATTTTATGGGCTATCATATGGCCTATCTTGGAGAAAGTTCCATGCACTGTTGAGTAGAATGTGTATTCTGTGGTTGTTGGGTGAAATGTTCTGTATATATCTATTAAGTCCATTTGTTCCAAGACATAGTTTAAATCCATTGTTTCTTTGTCAACTTTCTGTCTTGATGACCTGTCTAGTTCTGTTAGTGGAGTATTGAAGTCCCCCACTATTATTGTGTTGCTGTCTATCTCATTTCTTAAGTCTATTAGTAATTGTTTTATAAATTTGGGATCTCCAGTGTTAGGTGCATATATTTTAGGATTGTGATATTTTCCTATCGGACAAGACCTTTTACCATTACATAATGTCCCTCTTTGTCTCTTTTAACTGCTGTTGCTTTACAGTTTGTTTTGTCCGATATAAGAATAGCTGCCCCTGCTAGCTTTTGCTGTCCATTTGCATGAAATGTCTTTTTCCACCCTTTTACTTTAAATTTATGTGAGTCCTTATATGTTAGATGAGTCTCCTAAAGGCTGCAGATAGTTGGTTGATGAGTTCTTATCCATTCTGCAGTTCTGTATGTTTTAAGTGGAGCATCTAGGCCATTTACATTCAGTGTTAATATTGAGATGTGCAGTGACATTCCATTCATCATGCTATTTGTTGCCTGTGTACCTTGGGTTTTTTGTTTTTGCTTTTTAAATTGCATTTTTGTTTTATAGGTCCTGTGTGATTTATGCTGTAAAGAGGTTCTGTTTTGATGTGTTTCCAGGATTTGTTTCAATATTTAGAGCTTCTTTCAGCAGTTCTTATAGTGGTGGTATGCTGGTGGCGAATTCTCTTATTTGTTCTCTTGAAAAAGACTGTATCTTTCTTCATATATGATGCTCATGATGCTTAGTTTCACTGGATACAAAATTCTTGGCTGATAATTGTTTTGTTTGAGGAGGCTGAAGATAGGGCCCAAATCACCTCTAGCTTGTAGGGTTTCTGCTGAGAAATCACCTGTTAATCTGATAGATTTTTCTTTATAGGTTACCTGGTACTTTTGCCTCACAGCTCTTAAGATTCTTTCTTTCATTTTAACTTTAGATAACCTGATGACAATGTGCCTAGGTGATGATCTTTTTGTGATTAACTTCCCAGGTGTTCTTTGTGCTTCATGTATTTAGATATCTAAGTCTCCAGCAAGGCTGGGGAAGTTTTCCTCAATTATCCCCTCAAATATGTTTTCCAAATTTTAGATTTCTCTTCTTCCTAATGAATACTGATTATTCTTAGGTTTGGTCATTTAACATAATCCCAGACTTCTTAGAGACTTTCTTCATATTTTCTTACTCTTTTTTCTTTGTTTTTGTTGGATTGGGTTAATTCAAAGACCTTGTCTTCAAGCTCTGAATTTCTTTCTTCCAGTTGTTCAATTCTATTCCTGAGACTTTCCAGAGCATTTCACATTTCTATAAGTATATCCAATGTTTCCTGAAGTTTTGTTTTTTTATTTATGCTATCTATTTTCTTGAATATTTCTCCCTTCATTTCTTGTATCATTTTTTTTTTTTTATTTCATTGCATTGGGCTTTTTTGCCTTTCTCTGGTGCTTTCCTGATTAGCTTAATAATTATCTCCTGAATTGTTTTTCAGGTAAATCAGAAATTTCTTCTTTGTTTGGATTCATTGCTGGTGAGCTAATGTGATTTTGGGGGGGGATTGTTAAAGAGCCTTATTTTGACATATTACCAGGGTTGGTTTTCTGGTTCCTTCTCATTTGGGTAGGCTCTGTCAGAGGGAGGGTCTAGGGCTGAAGGCTGTTGTTCAGATTCTTTTATCCCACAGGGTGTTCCATTGATGTAGTACTCCCCTCTTTTTCCTATGGATGTGGCTTCCTGAAAGCCAGGCTGCAGTGATTGTTGTCTCCCTTCTAGGTCTAGCCTCCCCGTAAATCTACCAGGCTCCAGGCTCGTACTGGGGGTTGTCTTCACAGGGTCCTGTGATGTGAACTGTCTATGGGTCTCTCAGCTGTGGATACCAACACCTGTTCTGGTGAAGGTGGAAGGGCAGTAAAATGGACTCTGCAAGGGTTCTTAGCTTTGGTAGTTTAATGTTCTATTTTTGTGCTGGTTGGTCTCCTGCTGGGAGGTGGCACTTTCCAGAGAGCATCAGCTGTGGTAGTATGGAGAGGAGCTGGTGGTGGGTGGAGCCCTGGAACTCCCAAGAGTATATGCCCTTTGTCTTCAGCTACCAGGGTGGGTAGGGAAGGACCATCAGGTGGGGGCAGGAATAGGCATGTCTGACCTCAGACTCTCCTTGGGCAGGCCTTGCTGTGGCTGCTGTCGGGGATAGAAGTGAGGTTCCCAGGTCAATGAATTGTGTACTTAGGATGATTGTGGCTGCCTCTGCTGAGTCATGCAGGTTGTCAGGGAAGTGGGGGAAAGCGAGCAGTCGCAGGCTTCACCCAAGTCCCACACAATCTGAAGGGCTGGTCTCACTCCCACTGTGCCACCCCCAACAGCACTGTCTATTTCCAGGCAGTGGGTGAGCAGGGCTTAAGAACTTGTCCCAGGCTGCCCGCCTCCCAGCCGTTAGATAAAAGGGCTCTGGTTCTTCCCCCACCTGTGGAGTCTGCATGCTAGATTTACACCCTCCCCTGGCCAGGAGGCCTCTCACCTGGTTCAAATTGTTACAAAGTTCAGCTGGAGACCTCCTACTCCCTGTGGTTATCTCCCCGCACCTCTGGCCACCCTCCCGAAAGGATCCTTGTGGTGCCAGGCAGGAATGGCCTGCCTGGGGACCCAGCACGCTCCCAGGGCCCTTCCCACTGCCTCCTCCACCCCTGCATTTCACTCGGCTCTCTAAGTTGACCCAGCTCCAGGTAAGGTCGGAAACTTCTCCGGCAAACTAGACCTTCAGTTTCCCCACACCCCGTGGGAGTGTATGTTCGGGAGTGGAGAATATCCCATTTCCACTTCTGTAGTTTGGGCACTTGCAGTATTTGGGGTGTCTCCCAGGTCCTGCAGGAGGAGTATAAGCTTCCTTCAGAGGGTCTGTAGGTCCTCTTGGGATTCCTGGTTTATTCTTGCAGTCGTTCTGGAGCAAGCCTTCACATGCTGCTCTGTCCGTCCGAGTCGGAGCTGTAATCTACTCCTGCTTCGGGTCCGCCATGATCATTTTTGACTGTTTTTTTTGATAATAGCTATGCTAACCGGCATGAGGTGATATTTTATTGGGATTTTAATTTGCATTTCTCTGATGATTAGAGAAATGTTGAGCACTTTTTTCATATGTCTGTTGGCTATTCATATCTTTTGTTGAGAAATGTCTGCTCAGATTCTTTGCCCATTTTTAAATTGGGTTATTTGTTATATTGCTATTGAGTTGCTTGAGTTCCTTATATATTTTATATATTATACCTTTATCATATGTATGGTTTGCAAACATTTTCTTCCAATCTCCTGTGGGTTGTCTCCTCACACTGTTAATTGTTTCCCTTGCTGTGCAGAAACTTTTTAGTTTGATGCAGTTTCATTTGTCTGTTTTTACTTTTGTTGCCTGTGGAGCTGTTGAAGTCTTATCTTAGAAATAATTTCCCAGACAGTATCATGGAGTTTTCTCCTATGCTTTCTTTTAGTAGCTTTTTAGTTTTTGGTCTTATGTTTACATTTCTATTCATTTTTGGTTGATTTTTAAGTATGATGTGAGATAATGGTGTAATCTCATTCTTTTGCGTATGGATACCCAGTTTTCTCAACACCAATTATTAAAGAGATTGTCCTTCCCTCATTGTTTGTTCTTGGAAACTTTGTTGAAAATTAGTGGAGATAATTGCTATTTCTAACACCATTTTGCTAATCAGGAAACATGCTTATTGTCTTATTTATCATTGTACATTGCATGACATATGTTAGGAACATAAATATTTGTTGAATGGCTACAAAGTTGAAACAAATAGAAATTGATAAAGTCAGCTGGCAGGGCTTGGTTATTCATATCCAGAATTGACTTAGAGTAATAGTCAGTTTTCTGTTGCTATAACAGAATGCCTGAGACTGGGTAATTGATAAAGAATAAAAGTTTATTTGGCTCATGGTTCTGGAGGCTGAAATTCCAAGGGCATGGCAGCAGCTCTGGTAAGGGCTTCATGCCACATCATACATGGTGGAGAAGCAGAAAGGGGAATTGGCATGTGCAACAGGAGCAAAACACGAGGGGCAGCCTCACTTTATAATAACCCACTCCAGCCATAACTAATCCAGACCCTTAAGAGGGAGAACTCACTTTCTTGAGAATTAGCCCAGTCCCATAACAGTGGTATTAATCCCTTCATGAAGACAAAGCCCTTATGACACAAATACTTCTTAAAGGTCCCACCACTTCTCAACACAGTTATATTGGGAATCAAATTTCAACATGAGTTTCAGAGGGGAAAAACCGTATTCAAAACACAGCAGTAATTTTTAAAAATATTATTGAAATGGGAAGACAACACTGAAAATTTTTTATAGATCTCACAATGTCTAAGAATGTATACATGGACTTTCATGGTATAGGACCACTAAATTATATGATCAGTGGTTCTCTACTAGAAGTATGCATTGGAACCAACTGGGGAACTTTAGGAAACTATAACTGCCTGCTCCCAGATTCACTGAATTAGAATTCTTTGAGAAGGGTCAAGGCATGTGAGTTTTGAACTCTAGACTAAAACTTCAAACTAAACCTAGAGGTAGAAAAAAAAAACTTTACTGCCTTGGGTGTCAGGGTGATCATAACTTGCTAGGCAGACAGTGAAGTAGCCATTGAAACCAGCATGGACTTCAGAAGTCATTTGGCCAGGGTTCAAATCCTGGCTCCAATGTTATGAAATAAATGTTTATGTCTTTTGAAGTTCATATATTAAAGTCTAATCCCTAATGCTACTTGGAGATGAAGCCTTAAGGAGGTAATGAGAACATGAGAGTGGAGCCCTCATGAATGGGATTAGTGATTGCATACGATGCCAGAGAGCTAGCTTGCTCTTTTCCTACCATGGAAGAATACCACAAAAAGTCGAAAATCTGCAACTCAGAAGAGGGCCCTTACCAGAAAGTAGCTATGCTGGTACCCTGATCTGAGACTTCTAGCCTCCAGAATGGTAAGAAATAAATCTTTGTTGTTTACAAGCCACTCAGTCTATAGGACGTTGTTGTAGCATCCTGGATGAACTATAACAGGAGCAGAGGAAGGAACCTTACGGCCCTGGGGTCGGGGCAAACATAGCTCATTCCTGCTATGTGGGGATCAGATCAGGATTCAAATCCAAACTCTAGCCTTGCTTTTGGTGTAAATAACTTAAACTCTCAGAGCCCAAGATTCCTCAAATGTAGAATGAATATAAAATTTTCTGTTTTATAATGTCATTCTGAAGATTAAAGAAAATTAAATAATGTTTGATACAGCATCTGGCTCAAAAGTAAGTCCTCAATACATTAAAACTACTCTAAATAAAAAGCCCAAGGGAAAGGAAGGGAATGGAGGTGATAGCTTTTTTGTTTTGTGTAAGTATATTAAAACTAGTCTTTTTTTGTTTTAATTTATTTTTTTGTAGAGACTGGTCTTCACCATGTATGTTGCCCAGGCTAGTCTCGAACTCCTGGGCTCAAGCCATCTGCCTGCCTCGGCTTCCCAAAGTGCTGGGATTACAGGCATGAGCCATCGTACATGGCCAAAACCAGTCTTTGGAAAATCTGAAAGAACTCCTTGAGCCAGAATTTGCTACTCTAAGCACACCAGAGCTTTTCAGATGTACTAAATCCCACTATGACCCTTGGTATCAAAGTTTTTAGCTGTAGAATCACCTTCTTGGTCATGATTAATAAAATCTGAAATCTCACAAGAAGTCAGGAATGATTTCTTTCTAACCCAGAGATTCTTGAGGCTGCTGCGAAGTAGCAGTGACCAGTATCTCTCACTCAGTTACAAAGGACCAAAGGTGATTTTAGCTACAGTGCAAGGGAATAAATTGCAGCCAACTTTTAATTTGGTCCAAACTGAATACTTTGAGAAAAATTATCAGGTATTGTTTAATTATCTCAACTCATCCTAATATCCTAGCAAAGGAAAATGGTCACCCACTAAGTAGATTTAAGTGGAGAACCTACTGGAAACTAAGAATAGTTCTCCATCATATGGATGACCTGGCAGGGATTCTACCCTCAAAGACACTGTCATTTCCAAATCCTGCAGAAAATCTGACATTGTCGGCCCTCGCTCAGTAGATGCAAAGGTGATTAGCATTCAGTTTGAATCACTTATTCTTTCTGTTGTTCACCGGGCACAGTTTAAGTGGAAATAATTTGCATAACTGAATGTTCTTGTCTTCTGTGTTGTGCTGAGAGCTTCTTGTGAGTTACTCCATAAGGTGAATTAACTTAATGGATTCAGTATGTATCAAAAATTAACAGATGTTTGATGAAGTCTAAATTTATTTTGCTTTGTTTAAAGATGTGATTTAAGCTCATCTGTCTTCAAAATGCTCCCAAATGATTCAAATAAATAGTTAACCACTGAGCATGTTACCAAGGTAAGGCTCTACCCAAAGAAAATATGTATGCCAAATCGTATTTTAATTTTTCAAGGACACAGATGATTTTCATTGTTTAAGGTGTCTACTACTTCTAAGAGGAGGCTAGAGCCTATGCTTTGCTGAGTTTTTCTGTAGCTTCTGGAAAATTGAGGAAACGAATTTGCCAGCAAGAGCGGTGTTCTATATTAGGAAACGTGCACATTGGCAGATGGTCAAGGGAGTGCTACCTGAGTGTAGAGAGCCATTTAGTACCATTCAAATTTAAATCTCTAATTTTAGCTGAACACGAGAGTGGAGCGATAAACCCATTTGTCGCATTTATGCTTGGCTGAAGTCAGAGGAAATGCAATATTGGTATTATCTACTCTCATAGTTATGGACATGTCTATTTGCAAATGGGTCATTGTTTAAATGCTTTTATATAGTAATGAAAGCATAACTTCCAACTGAATCACTTAATGGAGATAATAATACCACTTGTCAAACAACTACTGCAGAGTATTTACCATGTGGTAAGTGGAATTTGGAAACAGGATTCTATAATCAAGGACACTCTTTCACAACATGACATACATCTACATTGGCTACACAGGGCTAGAAGATACACGCAGAGCAGTTTTAGGTTGATAAAAATAAATCATCCAGGTTTCTTTGAAAACACATTTCTATTAAGTATTCTATAAAAACTTCTGAAGCATGCAGTTTAAAAACTGAATACCCATTTACTCTCTCTCGGAACCTAAACTGAAACATTTTCTCGGCTGTTTTTTAGTGATTAGTTTATTAGTGATTCAGTTACTATAGTTAGTATGGTGGGGCAAAGAAATTTAACATGTTAGATTACAACTAACAGTTTAATTCCTATTTCAGAAATACAAATATTGTTGGAGGTGAAAGGAACCTTAGAAGATGCTCTAGTTCAACTCCTTCATTTGACAGATAAAGAAAAACTAACTTGCTTAAGGTCAAACCACTAATTAACAGCAGAATCAGAAGACAGGTCTGGGTGAGCCCAGATTAATTAGGACAATTAAAATTAACAGCAGAACAAGCCCTATCAATAATTTTCCTGACAATACTTCATTCTATCCGTTTTCTTTTTGCTCACTATAAATTTATTGAAAAACAAAATTACAAATAGATCACTGCTGTGTCCATTGCAAAATCATGTGTAATTATATAAAGAAATTAACTAGAATTTCTAAATTAGTAAGGATTTCTGGAGAAACATACAAAAACATTTGTGAAGTCATATGGTTTCCTGATATTGCATTTCATGGACCTCCTACTAGCTTTTCATCTGAAGGTCAGCTCAGCACTGCTGAACAACCTCTGCAGGGAGCAAGAACTTATCTGAAGATTGGAAGGTTTGTATTGCTTTATGGATCCTTGATAGGCATAAATTAAGAATTTGGACTTTGAGCTCATTGCGTGTGTGTGTGTGTGTGTGTGTGTGTTTGCAGGTATTTCTTCCTCTCTTCAAGAGTGAATACACTAAATCTCTAGCCAAAGCCATGATGATACTCTTGGAATTTCAGGGCATTTAGATTCGAGTTCCTACAATAACCCTGTACTCCAACCTCCTGCCAATAATACCCTTGATTTAGATTTTTTTCTTTATGTGAATATTCTTATTTTATCCCACACTTAGCACACATTTGGGGTGCATGTGTACATCTTTTACTTCATATATGATTTTTTTTTCCTGTGAGACTGAATGAAGAAGGATTAAAGGCTTTAATTGAAGATGGGAGTTATCTTGGTTTCTCTAGATGCTTCTCTTTCTGTTACTCTTCATATTTCATCTATCGACAAACGTAACCTTTTTTGTCTTCTATATATTTTTATTTTTATTTTATTTTACTTTAAGTTCTGGGATACATGTGCAGAATGTACAAGTTTGTGACATACGTATACATGTGTCATGGTGGTTTGTTGCACCTATCAACCAATCATCTAGATTTTAAGCCCCACATGCATTAGGTATTTGTCTTAATGCTCTCCCTCCCCTTGTCCCTCACCCCCCCAACAGGCCCCAGTGTGTGATGTTCCCCTCCTTGTGTTCATGTGTTTTTATTGTTCAACTCTCACTTATGAGTGAGAACATGCAGTGTTTGGTTTTCTGTTCCTGTGTTAGTTTGCTGAGGATGGTGGTTTCCAGCTTCATCCATGTCCCTGAAAAGGACATGAACTCTTTCATTTTTAAGGCTGTATAGTATTCCATGGTGTATATGTGCCACATTTTCTTTATCCAGTCTATCATTGATGGGCATTTGGGTTGGTTCCAAGTCTTTGCTATTGTAAATAGTGCTGCAATAAACGTATGTGTGCCTGTGTCTTTAGAGTAGAATGATTTATAATCCTTTGGGTATATACCCAGTGATGGGATGGTTGGGTCAAATGGTATTTCTAGTTCTAGATCCTTGAGAAATTGCCACACTGTCTTCCACAATGGTTGAACTAATTTACCCCTCCCCCAACAGTGTAAAAGTGTTCCTATTTCTCTACATCGTCTCCAGCATCTGTTGTTTCCTGACTTTTTAATAATCACCATTCTAACTGGTGTGAGATGGTATCTCATTGTGGTTTTGATTTGCATTTCTATAATAACTAGTGATAATGAGCTTTCTTTCATATGTTTGTTGGCTGTGTAAATGTCTTCTTTTGAGACGTGTCTGTTCATATCCTTTGCTCACTTTTTGATGGAGTTGTTTGTATTTTTCTTGTGAATTTGTATAAGTTCCTTGTAGATTCTCAATATTAGCCCTTTGTCAGATGGACAGACTGTAAAAATTTTCTTCCATTCTGTAGGTTGCCCGTTCACCAGGATGATCATTTCTTTTGCTGTGCAGAAGCTCTTTAATTAGATCCCAGTTGTCAATTTTGGCTTTTGTTGCAATTGCTTTTGGTGTTTTACTCATGAAGTCTTTGTCCATGCCTACATCCTGAATGATATTGCCTCCATTTTCTTCTAGGGTTTTTATGGTTTTAGGTTTCACATTTAAGTCTTTAACCCATCTTGAGTTAATTTTTGTGTAAGTTGTGAGGAAGGGGTCCAATTTTCTGCCAGTTTTCCCAGCACCATTTCTTAAATAGGGAATTCTCTCCCTGTTGTTTTTGTCAGTTTTGTGGAAGATCAGATTGTTGTAGACTTGTGGCATTATTTCTGAGATCTCTGTTCTGTTCCATTGGTCTATACATCTGTTTTGGCACCAGTACCATGCTGTTTAGGTTACTGTAGCCTTGTAGTATAGTTTGAAGTCAGGTAGCATGAGGCTTCCAGCTTTGTTCTTTTTGCTTAGGATTGTCTTGGCTATTCGGGTTCTTTTTTGGTTCCATGTGAAATTTGAAGTAGTTTTTCATAATTCTGTGAAGAAAGTCAATGGTAGCTTGATGGGAATAGCATTAAATCTATAAATTATTTTGGGCAGTATGGCCATTTTCACAATATTGATTCTTCCTATCTATGAGCATAGAATGTTTTTCCATTTGTTTGTGTCCTCCCTTATTTCCTTGAGCGGTGGTTTATAGTTCTCCCTGAAGAGGTCCTTCATGTCCCTTGTAAGTTGTATTCCTAGGTATTTTATTCTCTTTGTAGCAATTTGAATGGGAGTTCACTCATGATTTGGCTTTCTGCTTGTCTATTATTGGTATATAGGAATGCTTGTGATTTTTTGCACATTGATTTTGTATCCTGAGAATTTGCTGAAGTTGCTTAACAGCTTAAGGAGTTTTTGGGCTGAGACAACGGGGTTTTCTAAATATACAATAATGTCATCTGCAAACAGAGACAATTTGACTTCCTCTCTTCCTATATGAATACCATTTATTTCTTTCTCTTACCTGATTGCCCTGGCCAGAACTTCCAATACTATGTTGAATAGGAGTGGCGAGAGAGGGCATTTTTGTCTCATGCCAGTTTTCACAGGGAATTGTTCCAGCTTTTGTGCATTCGGTATGATATTGTGTATGGGTTTGTCATAAATAGCTCTTATTATTTTGAGATATGTTCTATCAATACCAGTTTATTGAGAGTTTTTAGCATGAAGCAATGTTGAATTTTATCAAAGACCTTTCTGCATCTATTGAGATAGTCATGTGGTTTTTGTCAGTGGTTTTGTTTATGAGATGGATTATGTATATTGATTTGCATATGTTAAACCAGACTTGCATCCCAGGGATGAAGCTGACTTGATCGTGGTGGATAAACTTTTTGATGTGCTGCTGGATTTGGTTTGCCAGGATTTTGTTGAGGATTTTCATCAGGGATATTGGCCTAAAATTTGTCGTTGTTGTTGTTCTGGCTCTGCCAGGTTTTGGTATCAGGATGATGCTGGCCTCATGAAATGAGTTAGGGAGGTGTCCCTCTATTTCTATTGTTTGGAGTAGTTTCAGTGGGAATGGTACCAGCTCCTCTTTGTACCTCTGGTAGAATTCCGCTGTGCATCTGTCTGGTCCAGGGCTTTTTTGGCTGGTAGGCTATTAATTACTGCCTCAATTTCAGAACTTGTTATTGGTCTATTCAGGGTTTTATATGTGTTCTATATTTCTTAAGCCCATCTCCCTTTTCTATCCCTATCATCATTGTAATAATTCCTTGTCATTGTTCTTCCATCTCTATCATTATTGTCAACAACTCCCTATCATTGCTGCAATGGTGTTCTATCTTTACTCCCTACATGGCATAAGGCCTTTCTTTCATCCTGTGATTCCTTCTATCTCTCCTCTCTTTTTTCCAGAGAGTGCTTATTCTACACTATTGGTCTGTGCACACTGAACCATGGTTCTCCATACACACTCCATTAATTTTACCTCTGTGCCTTCATTCATACTCTCACAATGCCTGAAATGCCATGGCCTTACTTCATTGCCTGCCTGACGCCAACTTGTGATTTTTTTGAAGGCACAGGATACTTTATTTATTCACTGAACAGACATTCATATAACACTATTATATACTAAGCATCATTCTAAAATAAGAGTTTGTAAACTATGACCCATGGATCAGATCTGGTCCATTGCTTATTATTTTTCTGTAGCTTTATTGAGATAAAACATGTGTATCATGAATTTTATCCTATCAAGTACAATGAAAATGTTTTCATATATTGAGAGTTGTGCAAACATAACCACTTGTCTAATTTTAGGGCATTTCTACTGCCCCCTCGAGAAAATCCATTTCTCAACCGGGCACAGTGGCTCACACCTGTAATGCCAGCACTTTGAGAGGCAGAGGCAGGCACATCACGAGGTCAGGAGATCGAGATCATCTGGCTAACACGGTGAAACCCTGTCTCTACTGAAAATACAAAAATTAGCCGGGTGTGGTGGTGGGTGCCTGTAGTCTGAGCTACTCAAGAGGCTGAGGCAGGAGAATGGTGTGAACCTGGGAGGCAGAGCTTGCAATGAGCCAAGATTGTGCCACTGCACTCCAGCCTGGGTGACAGAGGAAGACTCCGTCTCAAGAAAAAAGAAAGAAAGAAAGAAAAAAAAGAAAATCCATTTTTCATCATTCCATTGCCCTCTCCCTGAGACCCTCCACTTTCTGTCCCTATGAATTTGTCTATTCTGGATATTTTATATAAATGTAATTATACATGTGGTCTTTTGTGACTGGATTTTTTCATGTAGCATAATATTTTAAAGGTTCATTTGTGTTGTAGTATGTATCAGCGCTTCATTCCTTTTTAGTGCAAAAAAAATTCCATTGTATGAACACACAGCATTTTATTTATTCTTTCATCAGTTGATAAACATTGAATTGCTTTTGCTTTTTGGCTATTATAAATAATGTTGCTATGTAAATATTTTTATACAACGTTTTATGGGGATATATGTTTTCACTTCTTATATATCTAGAAGATAAATTTTTGGATCATATGGCACCTCCATGGTTAACTTTTTATGGAACTGCCAAGCTGTTTTCCACAGTGGTTGTACCATTTCACATTTCCACCAGGGTTCAAATTTTTCTGCGTCCCAGTCGATATTTGTTATTGTCCATTATTTATTTTATATATTCCAGTGAAAGTGAAGTAATATCTCATTTTGATTTTGATTCACATTTTCCTAGTGATTAATAATGTTGAGCATTTTTGATGTACCCACTGGCTTTTGTATATCTTCTTTGAGGAAGTATACGTTCAATTGATTTGTCCATTTTTAATTGAGTTATTTGACTTTCTACAGTTGAGTTTTAAGAGATTCCCCCATTCAATGGATTGTCTGCTACTTTCTTGAATCTGAATTAGATTTTACACTTTTTCTTGACTCAATTCTGGTAGTTTATGTCTTTCTATAAATGTCTCTGTTTTACCCAGGTTACCTAGTTTGTTGGATACAATTTTTCATGGTGTTCTTTTTTTTTTTTTTTTTTTTTTTTTTTTTGAGATGGAGTCTCGCTCTGTCACCCAGGCTGGAGTGCAGTGGCGTGATCTGGGCTCACTACAAACTCCACCTCCCAGGTTCACGCCATTCTCCTGCCTCAGCCTTCGGAGTAGGTGGGACTACAGGCGCCTGCCATCACGCCCGGCTAATTTTTTGTATTTTTAGTACAGACAGGGTTTCACCGTGTTGGCCAGGATGGTCTTGATCTCCTGACCTCATGATCCACCTGCCTCGGCCTCTCAAAGTGCTGGGATTACAGGCGTGAGCCACCGCGCCTGGCCCATGGTGTTCTCTTTTAATCCTTTTTATTTCTGCAAGACGGGTAATGATGTCTAACTTTTATTGCTCATTTTTGCAATTTGAATCTTCTTTTTCTTTTCTTAGTCTAATTAATGTTGTTGACCTTTTTAAAGAAACAACTTCTGGTTTTATTGATTTTCTGTATTACTTGTCTATTCTTGATTTCAGTTATTTAACGTTTATTTTTTCTTTATTCTGCTTGCTTTGAATTTAGTTTGCTTTTTTATTTTTATTATTTGTTAAGGTGGAATGTTAGGGTATTGATTTGAAATCTTTCATTTTATATTAATGTTTATAAATCTCTCAAAATCTCTGGAATACAGCAAAAGCAGTGCTAAGAGTGAAGTTTCTAGAGATAAATGCCTATATCAAAAAGATAGAAAGATCACAAATTGACAACTTTATATCATACCTCAAGGAACTAGAAAAATAAGAAGAAACCAAACCCAAAGCTATCAAAAAGAAAAATAACAATCAGACCAGAACTAAATAAAATTAAAACAAAAAGTTAATACAAAGGATGAATGAAATTAAAAGTTGGCTCTTTGAAAAGATAACCAGATTGATAGACCACTAGCTAGGTTAACCCAAAAAAGAGAAAGTTTCAAATAAAACTCAATCAGAAATGAATGTGGAAACAGTACAACTGATAACACAGAAATACAAAAGATTGCCCACGATTACTAAGAACATCTCTGTGCACACAAACTGGAAAATCTAGAGGAAATTGATAAATTCCTGGAAAGATACAATCCTCCAAGCTTGAATCAGGAAGAAATAGGAATCTTAAACAGATCAATAATGGGTAACGAGATTGAATCAGTAATAAAAAATCTCCCAACAACAACAAAAAAGCCAGAATTGACAGCCAAATTCTATCAGATATTCAAAGAAGAACTTACACCAATCAGTTACAAAATATTGAAAAGGAAGGAGTCCTTTTCTATGAAGGAAAAGGACTTCATTCTATGAAGCCTGTATCACTCTGATATCAAAGCCAGAAAAGGACACAACAAAGAAAGAAAAGTGCAGACCAATGTTCCTGATGAATGTAGATGCAAAAATCCTCAACATAATACTAGCAATCCAAATCCAACACCATATCAAAACGATAATTCAACATAATCAAGTGTATTTCATCCAGGGATGCAAAGATGGTTCAACATACATGCATTAATAAATGTGATTACCACGTAAACAGTATTAAAAACTATATGATCATTTCAATATATGTAGAAAGAAACATTTGATAAAATTCAGCATGTTTTCATATAAAACAACTTTAACAAACTAGGCATAGAAGGAATATACCTTAAAATAATAAATGCCATATATGACAAACATATAACTAACATAATACTGAATAGAGAAAAGTTGAAAGCATTCCCCCTCAGAGCTAGAACAGGCAAGGATGCCCACTTTCACTACTTCTATTCAACACCGAACTGGACATGGTAGCCAGAATAATAAGGCAAGAGAAAGAAGTAAAGGGCATCCAAATTGGAAAAGAGTAAGTCAAACTATCTCTGTTTGCTGATGATATAATCTTATACCTTGAAAACCTCAAAGTCTCCTCCAAAAGACTTCTAGATTTGATTAATGAATTCAGTAAAGTCTCAGGTTACAAAATCAACTTATACAAATCAGTAGCATTGCTATACACCAATAACAGCCAAGCTGAGAATCAAATCAAGAACTCGATCCCATTTACAATGGCTGCAAAAGATTAATCTCTAGGAATATACATAACCAAAGTGATGATGAATCTCTACAAGGAGAACTAAAAAACAGTGCTGAAAGAAATCACAGTTGAAACAAACAAATGAAAAAAAATTCCATGTTCATAGATAGCAACAATCAATATTGTGAAAATGACTGTACTGCTCAAAACAATCTACAGATTCAATACAATTCCTATCAAAATGCCAATGTCATTTTTCAAAGAATAAGGAAAAAATATCCTTAAATTTATCTGAAAGCAAAATGGAGCCAAAATAGCCAAAGAAATCTTAAGCAAAAAGAACAAAGCCAGAGGCATCACACTACCCAACTTCAAATTATACTAGAAGGCTATGGTAACCAAAACAGTATGACACAGGTATAAAAGTACACACATAGACCAACGGAACAGAATAGAGAACCTAGAAATAAAGTCAAATACCTACAACCAACTGATCCTTGAAAAAACACACAAAAACACATACTGGAGAAGGTACACTCTATTCCATAAATGGTATTCATGAAAAAGAATGAAACTTGATCCCTATCTCTCATCATAGACAAAAATTAACGCAAGATAGATTAAAGTCTTAAATGTAAGACCTGAATCCATAAAAATTCTAAAAGAAAGGTTAGGAAAAACTCTTCTAGACATTGGTCTAGACAAAGAATTTATGACTAAGATCCCAAAAGCAAATGCAACAAAAAGAAAAATAAATAAATGGGACTTAATTAAATTAAAACTTTTCTGCCAGCAAAATAAATAATCCATAGAGTAAACAAACAACCTAAAGAATGAAAGAAAATATTCACAACCATATACCTGGCAAAGGACTGACATCCAGAATTTGCCAAGGATCTAAAACAAATCAGCAAGAAAGAAACAAATCCCATTATATATTAGGCAAATGACATGAACAGATATTTCTCAAAAGAAGATATATGAATGGACAACAAACATATACTAAAATCCTCAACATCACTAATCATAAGGAAAATGCAAATTAAAACCACAGTGAGATGCCACTTTACCCAAGTCAGAATGCTATTCTTAAAAAGTCAAAAACCTATAGATGTTGGTGAAGATGTGGTGAAAAAAGAATGCTTAAAACACAATTGGTGGGAATGTAAATTAGCACAACCTCTACGGAAAACAGTATAGAGATTTCTCAAAGAACTAAAAATAGACCTACCATTTGATCAGCAGTCCCTCTATTGGGTATTTACCCAAGGAAAATAAGTCATATAAAAAGGCATCTGCACTTGTATGTTTATTGCAGCACAATTCACAATTGCAAAGACGTGGAATCAACCTAAGTGCTCATCAGCCAATGAGAGGATTAAAAAAATGTTGTGGGTGTGTGTGTATATATGTGTATGTATGTGTGTATTCACATATATATGTACATATATTTGTGCATATATACACATATATAATTAATCAATTGTAAGTAAAAACCACTTGTACTCATAAAGCTATTGAAATAAATATTTTTAAAAGTTAGATAAATACAGCTATAAATTTATCTCTAAGCACTGCTTTAGCTGAATTTCATAAGTTTTAGTATATTGTGTTTTTGTTTTCATTCATCTGAAAACGTTTTATAATTTTTCCTGTGATTTCTTCTTTGACCAATGATTATTTAAGACTGTATTGTTCAATTTTCACATATTTATGAATTTCTCAATTTTTTTCCAATTACTGATTGCTAACTTAACTCCGTTAGGATAAGATAACATTCTTTGCATAATTTCAATCCTTTTAAATTTATTGAGGTTTGCTTTACACCCTAACATACGGTCTACCTGTAGAATGTTCTATATGCACTTGAGAAGACTGTGTATTCTGCAATTGTTGGCTGAACTGTTCGATAGATGTCTGCTAGGTCTAATTGGTTTATCACATTGTTCAAGTCTTTTATACTCCTGTTGATAATTTGCCTAGTTGTTCAATCTATTGTTAAAAGCAGAGTATTAAAGTCTCCAAATATTGTTGAGTTTTCTATTTCTCTCTTCAATTATGTTAGTTTTTGCTTGATGTATTTTCAGGCTTTTTTGTTAGGTGAATATATGTTTATAATTATTATAGCTTCCTGATTGGGTGATCCTTTTGTCCTAAAGTGTCCTTCTTTGTGTCTAGAAATAATTTTACCTTCAAAGTCTGTTTTGTCTGATATTAGTATAGAAACTTCAGCTCTTTTTGCTTATTATTTGAATGATATTCTTTTAATTTCAATGTAGTTGTGTCTTTGAATCTAAAGTGTATCTCTGGTAGACAACAAATAGTTGGATTATGTTTTTGTATTCATTTTAACAAACTCTCTCTTTTGATTCAAGTGCTTATTTAAATTTAATGTAGTTAGTGATAAGGTAGCATTTACATCAGCCATTTTGCTATTTCTTTAAAATATGATTGAATTTGCCCCTTTTCCTGTGCCCAGACCCTCTGTTCAAAGGATGAAGAATCACTTATGCCAAAATGCTATGGGTTCAATAAATGGTACTAGAAGACTAAATGCTTGGTCAAGAGTCTTGTAGGGGGTTCAGTCCTCTGACCTCCTCTGCCATGCCTTTTCTTGAGTGGGATGTCAAGCTGCTCTCTCTATTTGGAGTGATATAATGAGAGCTGATAAGCCCCTAAGTATCCTGTCTCCCTTATCTTAAATTTGGGGCTCTAAGCAGATTGCAAAGAAATTAGGACAAAGTTAAATACATTGGAAAAGGTGCTTGAGGAGAGAATGACTTTCTTACTCTCATACCAAACTGTATACTTATCTATTCAGGACGGTTAGTGTGGTATTTTGATGGGTATGTAGCCTTTTGAGATGCTGATAAAAGAATCTGCAATATGGCCTCTCATTATTTTGTGCAGCCTTGGCACTGAACTTGGCAATTCAGATCCTAGAGCCTGTCCTTCCTGGACAAAAATGGAAATAATATAAATTAACCCTTTCCTCCTCCAGAGAAAAATTGAAAGGCTGATGACTCAGGGTCAAGATATCTTCAAATTAATAAAGACTTCTCCCTAGCCACCTGCTATTCTACATCTCTTTAAGGAAACAGCTGCAATTTTTAGGACAAATTCATAAGATTAGCATAGCATCCTTTTGAATTTTCTTTTAAGATAGATTAATAGTTTATAAACATAATTTTATCAAGTTGCTTAATTTCCATTTATTTTAAAATCAAATTTTCTAAAATTACATAATATTTCAAGCAGAATTCTTTATATTAAGTTTGAAATGATAATGAAACTGCTTTTGGGGATAAGGATTAAGCAAATGCTTTTTTGATTTATAATAGAAACTGATAGGAATTGGAGATTTTAAAATTCTTTCTCATTGTTAATGGTGAATCTAGGTGAAGCAGGCCAGACCCAGTTAAATTTAGACCCGACTCTCTAATTTCTGTAAAACAGGATTAAAAATTAGAATAATCTTATGTCTGGAACATCCTGAATATTTTTATCTCTTTTTATAGGAAGATTTGATATTTTTGATTGACTGGTTTTTTCTTTGTGTAGCTCAAGGCATAAAACAAAGAAATTTTAAGCAGTAAACAATCTATTTTTAGTTTATTAAGATCCAGAAATAAGACAGAGAACCAAGAGAAGAAGCAAAAAATGTAATAAGAAAAGTGAACACAGTCAATTGCAATATTTTTGTATTCTTTCCCATGAAAGATCATCATATGGTGAATTTCTCAAGTCCAGAGTTCACATTGTACCTGTGGTGTACAAATTCCAGTAATGCTGTCTCTGTCTCTAGATGTAATCTACAAGTCTTGGAACATGAAAAATTCAGGTAATCTGAGTAGTTGAACTAACTCACTAATCCATGGCATTTCATTTTTCATATAAGGTAAGGAGAAGAGATTTTTCACTTGCACAGACTGGATATCTTAGTCAGTTTGGGCTGCTTTAATAAAAATACCATAGAATGGGTGGCTTAAACAACAAACATATATTTCTCACAGTCCTAGAGACTGGGAAGTCCAAGATCTAGGTGCTAGCAGATCCGGTGTCTGGATCTGGTTTGCAGATGGCCATCTTCTCCTTGTGTTTTCACCTGGCAGAGAGCAGAGAGAGAGTAAGGGCAAGTTCTCATGTCTCTTCCTACAAGGGCACTAATCCTAATCGCGAGGGATCTACCCTCTTGACCTAATTACCTCCCCAGAGCCCCACCACCTAATACCATTGCATTGGGGATTAGGATATCAACATATGAGTTTTGGGGGCAAAAATATTTAGTCTGTAGGACAGGAGCTCATAAAGTGTGGTAGGTACAGATCAGTCCAGAGCTATGTCTTTCCTAAAACTCATAAGTGCCTGGACATGAAGAAGTGTTGGAGGGAGTCTATTTGCATAAGAGGCGGAAACACCTTCCTCTGAAGAATCATAATGAGGAAAAGAAGAAATGAGAAATGATAGCTTGATTCAAGAATAATGCCACAGAATCAGAGAGGAAGGAGATTTTGGAGTACAATGTCCTTTTCTCAAATATTCTCCCAGTCAAGTGCCATGGACTCCTGTCGGAGTGTTCTATGAAAAGGTTATAAGATTGAGCCAGAAGAGCCAGTTCATCAAAATTCCACTAAGAAGTGAGAGTTCCACAGCCCAGTGCTGAGACCCAAGAGCAGAGTGTAAACCTAAGGTGGCGAGAGCATGTCTTCACTTCACTGTGGAAGTGAAGGCAGTCAGAACTCTCAGCTAAGACTGATGTCTTGGAATAATGATGTATACTGGGTTAAAGAAAATTAAAAGAGACTAATTTCCAAATAACACACACACGTAAAATAGCCGAACTGGTGATAAGGAAGTAAAAGCAGGAACCAAAGGTAAGAGTAGAAATTGTAACTTAGTATCTGTCACATTTGTCTTTGGCAACCATAGTTCTCATAAAGAGGTATCCTTAATTGTGGTGACAGCTTTCTGAGGTCTTGAAGATGACTAGAGAAAGGAAAAGCAAGAATAATGATGGTACAGGCCACCCCATTCCTGAAAGGGAAACGCAGTGATGAACTCATAGCTCCTCTGAGAACTTCTAGGAGTCTACAGGGATTTTGAAGGGGAGCTGGAGGTCTGATAATGCTGCGTGGGTACAGAGAACACAGTGTGGAATTCTGAATGCAACCCTTACTTTATTGATAGTATGATGAAGCCAGGGGAAACTATAGAACTTAAGGAAAAATATTCTTAAGGCTTTAAGAAGATTAAGTTTAAGAAGGAATAAGAACTTGAAAGAATCCTTATATTTATATTTAGAGATCACTTTCACTTATGTTTTGATGCATCCTTCACGACAGGCTGATTTTGAAGGACTTATCTTCATTGCATAAGTGCAGAAAATAGACCTCAGTTTCCCTGAGTTTCCAAGGTTTTAAAGCTGAGGAGTGGGAGAGTCTGGATTAGTCCTCAGAGCTAATGAGTTAGTCTCCAAGAAGTGTTGCTCCAATGAGGCTTTAAGGTCCTAAATGCTGTCTCATTAGCAAGACGTCAGGAACCACCTGTGAAACAGGCACTTCATGGTTAGGGATGACTTTCAAAAATTGAGAGAGGAAATGAGTAATTACAAAATAAAATTCTACATTTATGAAGTTGGGCACAATATACTTTATAAAGAATAACCAGAAGCAGGTTGGAGCAGAACTGGTGGTATGGCCGTAATGTGTGGCCCCCTGAGCACAGGTAAGATGGGGCATTGCCTGGAATAGCCTGAATCAAACATCCTCTCTTGGAAACAGGATCCTTGCTCCAGACATTTGTGTGCTTTCTGGAGCCACCACAATAACATAGAGATTGAGACATTCAAAAGAATTATCAGGTCAGTATTTTCTTGTTTATGCTTTTGTTTTGGCAGCTGGCTCAGAGGAAACCTATCCAGTACCACATAGGCTGTCCAATGTCTCAGGAGTCCTTCAAAACCCTGTAAATCTCCCAGCCCCTTTCCATCTTTTGATGATATAATGAACCATGCCAAATCCTACTTAATTCAAACACCAACAAAATCCCATGATAGAGGCTTATGCAATTAAATTTTTGAGAATGCTTTGCAATGCAATTCTCAAACATAAACATAGGTAGGGAAAATAGTGTAATGACCCTCTGTGTATGTATTACTCACCTTCAACAATTGTTTACACAAAGTCGGGGTTAATTTCAAATGATTATTTTAAAATATATTCTCTGGCATAGACTGCTAGCTCTAACCTAAATGTGTTCATCTCTTCTTTTATAATAGTGAAAGCCCATAGTTACAGCTCCTTAGAATAGCGACTGCATTTTCCTTCCTAACTTGTGGGTAGGTCTGACCATGTGGTTCGGTTCTGGCCAAGGGGATGTGAGCAACAGTGATGACTGTAACTTCTACATATGCCCTGTAAGGTAAGGGGTATGGCATTTCTTTCTCTCTTTACCCTCTACTACTCTGTTTTGCAGATAAGGAAGTAAACTGCTTTGGACTAGAGACAAAGATCACACTTTAATGATGGTAGAGCCACAAAGTAGAATTTCCAGGCCTCTGAAGACTTGACAGAGTAGAACTGCTATACAGTTGGACTATTATGTGAGAGGGAAATAAAAATCTGTCTGATTTATGATGTGTGGCCCTCTAATTTAAACCAGTTTACTTGAGTCTGTGTTACTAGCACAAAACCACATTCTAATTAATCACCTTGATAAATGATTGTATAATTTTGGTGAATAGAAATTTGAGCCTGTATATTAACAGCACTTCCCTGATTTGATGATATGCTACATGTTAGCTCAGCACTTATATTACAATTTCTCTGGTTCTCACTCAACAAATATTTCCTCAGTGGCCGCTATATGCCAGGCACTATTCCCAACATCTGGAATAGTGCCTGGCATATAGTAGCCACTCAGGAAATATAAAAATAAGCTTTCTGCCCCCATAAAGCTTATATCATGTTATGGGGTGAATGCTTAGATCATCTTGTATTAGTCTGTTCTCATGTTGCTAATAAAGACCTACCCAATACTGGGTATTTTAAAAAGGAAAGAGTTTTAATTGACTTACAGTTCCACATGGCTGGAGAGGCCTCATGATCATGATGGAAGGTGAACAAGGAGCAAAGTCATGTCTTACATGGCAGCAGGCAAGAGAACATGTGCAGGGGAGCTCCCATTTATAAAACCACCAGGTTTTGTGAGACTTATTCACTACCACAAGAACAGAATGGGGGAAACCACCCTCATGATTGAATTACCTCCCACCAGTTTCCTCCCATGACATATGGGGACTATTACAATTCAAGCTGAGATTTGGGTAGGGACATAGAGCCAAACCATACCACCTCTTAAAATTCATATGTTGAAGTCCTGATCCCCAATGTGATGGTATTTGGAGGTGGGGTCTTTGGGAATTAATTATCTTTAGATTAGGTCATGAAGGTAGCATCCTCATAAAGGGATTAGTGCCCTTATCAGAAGAGGAAGACAGAGATCTCTCTCCCTTCAGGAGTAAGCATTGAAGAAAGGCTATGTGAGGACACAATGAGAAGGCAGCCATCTGCAAGCAAGGAAGAGAGCCCTCACCAGCTCCCAAATCTACAGGTCCCTTGATTTGGAATTCTCAGCCTCCAGAACTGTGAGAAATACATTTCTGTTGTTTGAGCCACCCAGTCTATGATATTTCGTAACAGCCACCCAAGCTAAGACACATTCTAATAGATTTTTGCTTTCTGCTTCAACTTTTTACTGTCAGCTCATTTATTTATTCATTCAACAAATATGTATGGACTAGCCAAAATTGCCAGGCTCTATTCTAGGCACTTGGCATGCAGTAGTGAAGAAAAGGGTCAAAATCTCTCTGTTCCTAGGACTTACATTCTAGAGTGGGAGATGGTCAGATAAGCAAGATCAATAAATATTATTAAAATATGTACTATAACAAATAGTGATACATGCTAAGGAGTAAAGTAAAACAGGAAAGGGTAGTGAGAAGTAGGAGAGATGAAATTTTATGTTTTAGATGGGGTCATCAGAGACTCCTTCATTCTATTTGAATAGAGACATGAAGGAATGATGGAGCAAGCTGTGCCGACAGTCAGGGTAGAAGCAGTCCGGTCAGAAGGAATTACATGTGCAAAACCCAGAGGTAGTACCATGTTCTGGAAACTGCAATGAGACCCATGTGGCTAGAGCTGAGTGAACCAGAAGGATACCAGTAGGAGAGACAGTCTTATCCTTTAGGGGTTTTGTAGGGCCCAGATGGCTCAAAAGCTGACATCTCTTGCTTAATTAAAAACTAGGCATCTTTGCCTCACCCTTACAGTGTTTCCTTTCTTTAAATTACACCTGTTACAAATATTATCCCTGCAAACAACCATTGGCATAGTCCTATGGGCAAGTACACATTATTGTCTCAGTAGAATGCCCCTGTTGACACAAGGGCAACATCACATATGATCTGATGGGTGAGTCTGAAGCCAGTCAAATGAACAGTAGTGAAGAGAGGAAACCCAGGGCAGGAAGCAGGCAGTGAAGGATCTTGGGGTGGAAGCTTTGGATGCTGGCAGTGAAGAAGGGAAGGGGCCAGCAGCTTCCTTCTAGCACCAGCTATTTGTGATGAGTGGCAGGTGTTGATCAGAGCAATGCTAATATATAGAAAGTGGGGGAAAACTTCAAGGATGTAAATATAGGAAGTTTATGGGGAAAATGTTCAGATTATGACTCATGGAGGGAGAGATATAAAACAGAATAGCTGAAATAGTGTGCATACTTTTAACCATACAGGTGAGAGTCACAGAGGGCACAGAAAAAAAATATGACCAAAGTGAGTTAGTCTTCTCACATGTCCTCACATGGCCTTTCCTTAGTGCTTATGCCACCCTTGTTGCCCTGATTTTCAGAGGTATCATATTATTATAAAAACATTATAAGAGGAAAACCAGTTCCTACTGAAGTAAAGAATAGAGATGGGGGCCACATGTGGTTTCTCTTGTTCCCCCTCCACCCCGCCGAGGGAAGGTCTGGAGGGAAGTTTGAGAGGAATTTCTCACCATTAGCAAAAAGGGAAAGATTTGACTTAGTATGAAAAGATGTACTTGATTCTGAGTTCTGGAGAAAGTGTCCATGTATAGCTGACATTTCTTTTTTGATGCTGACCTTAGATTGGAGTCATCGCAGGAAATAAATAGTGCAGTGTCATATCCACGTTCTAGTGTGTGGTTCACACGGATAATGCTGCTTGGGAGGAACCCAGAATACTGAACTATAAAAGGTGCATCTGCACTCTCTTGGCAGCTACGATTGTTCTCCAGGCCCTGACAGATTGGGCCTGCCCAGAGGGAACGATAGGACAGGGAAGCAACTGTATAGCATAAGGGCTGTTTTTGATCAAACAAATGGGTGATGGCAAATGGGTGATGAAAAATGGAAAACATCTCAGTTTCTTCTATGAATCTTGTGCTACACTTTGTTCCTTACTATAGTGCTATTTCAGTTGAAGGCTGAGATGGTGTCAAACTCAACAGAATGGAGTAGTAAATATGGTTGATTTGCCATGTCTGCTGGGAGCAACATAGGAGAGGGTGATGGTCTCTGTGTTACACATTTGCTATCTCTGTAATAAATCATTGCTTTGATAAATAATAGTCACAAGTATTTTTGATAAATTTTTCTTTTATAATAGAATATATTTTAAATTTGAGAACAGTGGAATTCTGTGTCCAAAGAAAGATGGGAGGTACCAAGGTCAAAAAGTATATATAATAGCAATTTAGATTTTGTAAGAATATAGCAAGAAAATTGCCTTGAGTTGGGCAGTATCAGTGGAAAAGACACAAACTGTGTTTTATTTCTATTGTCTCACTTGATAGCAATCAACATAGGCTACTTTTGTGACCAAATGTATGTGGGTTTCTCCCCACATCTCAAGCAAGCAATCAGCTGCACAGCAGACACCAGCTGGATGTGCTCTAATTCAATTCTGACACTATTTACCTGGAGATAGCATCAGATCCCACAGGTTGAGAGCTCAGTTCTCAAGAGTACACTCCTTCCTTCTGCTGTCAAGCCTGAGACCCAGGTTGTTTGACCTGTGCTTCTGACTGACTGGCTGTAAATCAGGGATCCCATGACCCTTTTCTGGGGTTTGATTAATTTGTTAGAGTGGCTCACAGGACTCAGAGAAACACTCAAATTTACCAGTTTATTACAAAGAATATTACAAAGGGTACAGATGATGAGATACCTGGAGCAAGGTATGGTAGGGGGAGTGGTGGGGCTTCCACACTTTCCCAGGTGTGCCACCCTCCAGGAACCTCCCTGTGTTCAGTTACCCCAGAAGCTTTCTGTACCATGTCCTTTTGCATTGGATAGGCATGATTGAAGCATGGGCATCTGTGTGGAAATATGATTGGACAAGGAGGGTACGATCTAATACAAATAGATGCAGAAAACCAACAAGATCTGTTCAGATTCTTCTTGGCCTCTCCATGCAGCTTTCCTTCCTCCAGAGTATAGGGCAGAACCTCTTCTGAAATGAGGGTCTTATGATCCGTAATCAGACAAAGTAGGTCAGAGAATTTCCTTATGGCCAGCTCCAAGGCAAAAAGGTGAGGTAATATTTCTCCCCATCTTGGAGAGAAGGGGAGAAAAAAACAGTAGGTGAAGGGAAGACAGAATTTCAGAAAAAAAAGATTTTGTTTTCTGAGACCTGCTTCTGAGGCCCAAAGTGCCCTATCATTATAACAAAGGCTGTTACAAAGGCTATGGGAGTTATAAGCCAGGAACCCTGGACAAAAACAAATATATTTGTGTGTGTGTGTGTATAAATATGAATCATAATGTCATATTACAGGCATGGTGAAGCTATTTTACTGCGATGATACAATTTTGGTCTCATGATTAATCTGAGTACAAAGATAAAATAATTGGCTCTGGGAAATCATGTTTACTCTGTCCTTGTAGAAATTAAAGTTGAACCATCACTTGAAGGGAAGTATAGAAGGGATTCCAGCCATATTTGGACTTCAAATGCATTTAAGTGCCTAGTTCAATGGTCTCTTTAAAATGTAAGCCTACTACTCGGTTTTTATTAACTCTCATTTATTTTAGTATCTTGATTTTCTTGATGTCATGGTCACATAGGCAGAAAGTCATTGTGGATGCTACTCATTTTTAGTGGTTCAATAGAGCCTGAATTGATAAAAATTTGGCTCAATCTAGAGAAAACTTATAATATTAAAATAGGTGAAATGAATATAAGACAGAAATAGTGAAAATGGTACATGATCATTCCTATAATATTGCAGAAATAGAACCTTCAATGGTAACGTTAACCTTGCAAATGGGGGACCCTTGGTATTGTACACCTACTAGTCTCTAAGTTCTTCGATTGATGCTGTGTTTCAATAAGGGCTAAAAAATGTTCATTGGTGATGGTGAATATGATTCATATACTACTGAAGACTGTATTAAGTTTCGGTCATATGTTACATAAGATATCCTGCTGCTTCCACAGGAAAAGTCTAGTTTTATTGCAACTTACCTTCCAGTCAAACCTCAGGTAGCTTTTGATCTGAGGAAACCCTCCTTGTGTAATTGCCTCTGTTTCTACAGTGTCAAATTTAACACCTTCTCATCTGATTTTTCACATGCTATAAAAATCTAGCCATCACTGAGGACTTACTGTGTGCTAGGCATTGTTCTAGACATGTGGCATTTATTTTTACATGTGTTATTAATTGCATCTATTGTTAATCCTCAAGGAAACCTTAATAAGGTAATATTGTTATCCCCATTTCATGAATACAGAAATTTAGACACATGTAATTTAAATAACTTACCTAAGGTCACACAGCTAGTAGTTGTTGGAGCTGGTATATGAATTCAGCAGTACTACCTTTGTGCCTTTAAGGGAGTTATTTTCACTTTCCGGGCCTCTGTTTTTTCATCTGAAGAAATGAGATACTGAAAATATTGAGTGGTCATTCTCCTTGAGAACTGGAATAAGACAAGGATGCTCACTCTCACCACTCCTTTTCAACATAGTACTGGAGGTCTTAGCCAGAGCAATCATGCAAGAGAAAGAAATAAAAGGCACCCAAACAGGAAAAGTCAAACTATCTTCACTGATGACATAATTCTATACCTAGAAAACCCCAAACCCTCCATCAAAAGGCTTCTATAACTGATAAATGATTTAAGTAAGGTTACAAGATACAAAATAAATGTACAAAAATAAGTAGCATTTCTACATACCAATAATGCCCAGGCTGAGAATCAAGACAAGAACACAATCTCATTTACAGTAGCCACAAAGAAAATGAAATACCTAGGAATATAGCTAACCAAGGATGTGAAAGATTGCAACAAAGAGAACTACATTAAACACTATTGAAATAAATCAGAGATTACACAAATAAGTGGAAAAATATCCCATGCTCATGGATTGGAAGAGGCAATATTGTTAGAATGGTCATACTGTCCAAAGCAATTTACAGATTCACTGCCATTTCTGTCAAACTACCAAGATTATCCTTCACAGAATTAGAAAATGCTATTCTAAAATGCATATGGAGCCAAAAAGAACTCAAATATCTACAGCAATTTTAAGCAAAAAGAACAAAGCTGGAGGCATCACACTACCTGACTTCAAACTACACTATAAGGCTGCAGTAACAAAAACAGCATGGTACTGGTATAAAAACAGACACATAACACCAATGGAACAGAATAGTAAACACAACCACTCTGATCATTGATAAGGCCAACAAAAATAAGCAAGGAAAAGGACTCCCCATTCAACAAATGGTGCCATGTTAACTGGCTAGCCATATGCAGAAGAATAAAACTAGACTTTTACCTTTCATCATATACAAAAGTAAACTCAAGATGGATTTAATTGTAAGAACTTCCCATAAAAATTCTAGAAAAAAATCTGGGAACTAGTCTTCTTGACGTCAACCTTGGCAAAGAAAGAATTTTTGGCTAAATCTCCAAAGGTGATTGCAACAAAACCAAAAATTAACAAGTGGGTTCTAATTAAACTAAGGAGCTTCTGCACAGAAAAAGAAATGATCAGCAGAGTAAATACACAACCTAAAGAATGGCAGAAAATATTCACAAACTATGCATTCAACAAAGGTTTAATATCCAGCTTCCATAAGGAGCTTAAATAAATTAACAAGTGAAAAGCAGGCAACCGCATTAAAAAGTGGATATGATTCAAAAGAAAACATACATGTGGCCAACAAGCATAGGAAAAAAAGTCCTCAACATCACCAATCATTAGAGAAATGCATATTAAAACCACAATAAGGTACTATCTCATATCAATAAGAATGGCTATTACTAAAAAGTAAAGAAATAGCAGATGCTGGCAAGGTTAGAGCAAAAAGAGAATGCTCATCCACTGCTGGTGGGAATGAAAATTAGGTCAGCTATTGTGGAAAGCAGCTTGGAGATTTTTTTGAAGAGCTTAAAACAGAATTACCATTCGACCCAGCAATCCCATAATTGTGTATATACCCAAAGGAATATAAATCATCCTGTCATAAAGACACATGCATGTGTATGTTCATCACAGCACTATTCACAATAGCAAAGATATGGAATCAACCTGGGTGCCTTTCAATGGTGGATTGAATAAGGAAAATGCAGTACATATACACCATGGAATACTACACAGCCATAAAAAAGAATGAAATCATGTTCTTTGTAGCAACATGGGTGAAGCTGGAGGCCACAATTGTAAGCAAATTAACACAGGAACAGAAAACCAGACATTGCATGTTCTCACTTTTTAGTGGGAGTTAAACACTGAGTACCCATGGATATAAACATGGGAGCAATAGACACTGCAGACTACTAGAGGGCAGACAGAGGGAGTGGGGCATGGTCACAAAACTACTTATTGAGTATTATGCTCACTACCTGAGTACATTATACCCATGTAACAAATCTGCACGTATCCCTCTGTATCTAAAGTAAAAGCTGACAAAAAAGTATATAAATCATGTGTCAAGCTCAATGAATTTCCACAAAGTGAACACACCAAGTAAAAAAATAGAACACAACCGTAATCTCAGGAAGTCTCTCATGCTTCCCTGGAGCCACAAGAGTCATCACTATGCTAATTTCTAACACTGTCAGTTAGGTTTTTCTATTTTCAAACTTTATATCAAAATATTTTCTCTACTAAATTGGATTGTTTTAAAGCTTAAAGAAGATTATAGCTGTAAAGGGTTTAAAATGTGCAGGTGAGCATCATGCAATAATTTTAAGTTACAGCCATTATTGGCCAGATAAATTTCTAGTTGCTTACAAGAACACTACAAAGTAGTTATTATTCTCCTCATTGGAAGAGGCTGAGTAACTTGCTCACTGCCTTACCAATTAATTAGTGTGAGATTGTTATTTCCCACAACTGGCTTACTCAAAAGGTTTGTCTTTCCTGTACACAATCCTATAAAATGTCTCTTCGTTTAATAACTGTATATTAACTCAAGTGAGATGTCTCCAACCAGCTACTCACAATCTTGGTATTGCTGTGTAGATTAGAGTCAATTAGAGTCAACTTTGAACTCTCTGCTTTCCAGCTCCAAGCAAAAGCCCTATTGAAGGAAGAGGTGCTGCTGGGAGTAGTGTATAGAACATGTATTCTGCCTACTCTCCCTGGCAATCTGTATTCTATCTCTGTAAGTGGCTGAACCACCAGGAAGTGACATACTTAACAGGAGCTTGTTTCGTTTTTTTGCAGAATGCTCTTCTCAGAATTGTTGTTCAGACTTACTTCAGCTTCCATGGAAGGTCATTTCAAGGAATCTTTTGAAATTTATGATTACATTTGTTGTAAAAATGCTTCTGAGAACACTGTTCTTCACAACACTTGATAGCCCATTTAAAAAGGCTTATTTGAGACTATTTTTCTGGGAAAGGCTTTGGTTGTGTTAAGGAACTAGGATATTTCCTTCTTTTCAATACTAAGCCTTATGTAATTGCTTGGTCTTACGCTTCTCAACGAGGAAGCTCAGAATCAAATTTGAAGTTATACTACAGTCATTTTGGAATAATAGGCCATAAGTGTGATTGTAATAGGCTGCTAGAAGAGAAGAATATTTGTAAACTATAAGACAGTGCAACAAAAAGGTTTTCTTTAACCTAAAATTTTATTTTGGAATAACTTTGGATCTATAGAAAAGTTTCAAAGATCATGTGATCTGCGGTGTACTGGGTGGTACTGGGTGGCACTGTGTGTGAGTTCACTCTGTGATACTGAGGGTGCTTCCTACTCCTGTGTGTGGGAGTTCCTCCTACTTTATGAGGCAATAGTTTAAACTATTTTACGGTGTGGTTGTGTACACAATTACACTGTATAATTTATACTGTTTATCAGTTTATATACCACTCTGTGTATCCGTTCACACTCATTAGCAGGCACACTACTATCGTGTGTGTGTATTAGCTCAGACTGTGTGTGGTTCACACTACTACCCTGCATGTTAGCTCAGGCTGTGTGTAGTTCACACTACTACACAGTGTATTAGCTCAGGCTGCGTGGAGTTCACATTACTACCTTGTGTGTTAGCTCGGGCTGTGTGGAGTTCACGCTACTACCCTGTGTGTTAGTTCAGGCTGTGTGGAGTTCACGCTATTACCCTACATGTTAGCTTAGGCTGTGTGGAGTTCACGCTATTACCCTACATGTTAGCTCAGGCTATGTGGAGTTCACATGACTATGCTGTGTGTTAGCTCAGGCTGTGTGGAGTTCACGCTTCTACTCTGCGTATTAGCTCTGACTTTTTGGAGTTCACACCGCTACACTGTATGGTGATTCACACAGAGGAGAATATTTGAAAACTATGAAGATCATAATTTTACAGTACTGCATTCAGCAGTACTAAATCTGAGGTCCCCAAGGGCAGACACCATTCTTAAAAAATTGATTATAAGGAAAAGAGATACTTTCGAAGATCATCTCTTTATGAGACTAGTGGGCAGAACTGCTATGTTTAGCGTTTACATGTCTTTCTGCCAAGTCTGTAAGTCAGAAGTTGAAGCTACAACAAAGTTCCATGTATGTGGCAGACATTTCTGGTGTTAGTGCTTCTAGTGTTAGCGGTGCCCAGGAGAGGCTTTTATTTAGAATTTGTGGTGAAGGACAAGGGAGAAACCATTCTTTATGGATTTTTGATAATCCACATGGATAGCGGGGCACATGGCCTGAGTTTGGATCTGGCTATGTTAACCTCCTAAGCTATGGCCAAGGATTTATATTTCCAACACCCAAACAGTGGCTTTGCCAATAAACAGTGGTAGATTTTCTTAATATATGGATAACATTTGGGATGCAATATCAAATAGAAAGTAGTTGCAGAGTGGTCACCTTTTGGCGGGGATGGTGGGGCAAAGCCTAAAGTGCCCTAAAGGTACCCAGGAGTATGGAGTATACTCAAAGAGAAGAAGTTGGTGTTGAGTTCTGCACTTATGAAGGCAGGAGCTAGACGGCGCAGAGAGTTTGCTGAGCCCTCAAGAAACAATCAGCCACATAGCGCTGGCTGATGATTGACTCAACGGCCAAGCCCAAAAAGTTAAGGAAACAGAAACACAGGGAAAGTAGGGGAGAGACACATTCCCACCCCGTACTCCAAGAGGAGGAGTTTTCCCTACACAGTCCTGGCCACCGGCCTTGCCTTTACTCTTTGCCCCCGGGAAGTGGGGTGAGTTGTCTGGCTGATGTCTGATAGTCACTGGTGCAGGTCTTTTGGGGCCCCTATTTCCTTTCCACATCTGTTCAGTGCAAGAATACTGGGGAAGAGTCTCTTCTCCAGCTCAGTGTTCCCCAAGGAAAACCATAGCAAGGCAGCCATTGCTGCTGCACACCTAATGCTGTACTCCAGGCTAGTTTTTGTCAGTCTCCATCTGCCTAGATGCTTTGCATCTTTCAATAAGTCAGAACTCAGATACTGAGGAGATGGCTCTAATGAATTAGCCTTCTAAACCCCCAAAATTCCTATCAATTCCTGTAGTTTTAATTTTGACTTGTTTGTATAGGGTTTGTATATGATTAATATCTGTCTTCTTGATTAGCGAGTCCAGGGGTGGGAAGGGTGATTGCATTGTATTTCTGGTGCCTGGCCCAATGTGTCAAAGTCACACATAAAACTCATGGAAGGAAATGAATCAATACGTCTCCTAAGCCCTTACGTTCTCTCTGGGCCTCACTGTCTTCCCCTCTTACAGGGCCCTCTTGCTGAAGTATGTAAAGCTCACTTGGACCACCCTGCCAAAGTAGTCAACACAATCTGTCCTTGGAACTAGTTTTAACTCCAGCGAAGCTACCCACGTGTCACAGCGCCAGCACTCAAGGAGAGGCAGCTCTGTGCAATTGCGTCCAAGGAAAACCCCTGTTGCAAAGAAAAAGCCTGCATTTTCCCCTTTGCCTTTTCCTGACTCCTTACTTCTAGCTTTGGGATTGCAAATTCTGGTCTTGGACTTGCTTCTCCAGCAAACCCCTTAGTGTGCCTTCTTGAACACACCTACATGCTTTCTTTGTTGCTAGATGCCCCAGGAAGGTACTGGAGTCTCAGACTTGATTTCAGGAGACAATGAAATCCAAGCTGACTGACATCCTCTTTTCCCCACCTGGGCCACCTGGGGTGCTCTGGAAAAGTTGAAGCCAGCCCTGGGCACAGCTCAGTGAGAGGAATTTTGCTTTCAGTCTTTTCTTTAGAGGGTGGGGGCAGTAAGGAGGAAGGAGAGAAAAAATTTACAAATACAAAAGCCAAAGAGTCACTTTTCCCATTTCTTTAAAAGTTCAAGCACGCATTTTCTTTCCTCCCTTCCCTGGGTCTTTCTAGGCTTTATTATTTCCTTTTGATACACGATTTTCTCTGGGGTTTATCTCTGAACCCTTCCCGGACTCCTTCCCCTGCTATTTGATAGGAGACAGGCAAAGTCCAGCACAAAGAAAACAAACAGAGCCTAGTGACGCGCAAGTGGTCTGCTGGTCCTGGCCACCTGCCGGAAGGCATTGAGGCAGAGCCCAGTGACACTTCTTTTGAAACAGAGCGATGTGCCTGCCATCCAAATCAAAGGTGCTTATAAAAAGAATTCCCTCTTTTGGGTCTGGGTTTTTTTCCTCCCAGCCCCAGGTCCTGCTGTCCTCCTGCTGTCACACAGGAAGGAACCACAGTCTTATTCCTGCTTTGAATGGCAAAAAGTTTAACTTGTAGTACTTTTTCCTGTTCAGTTTGCTGCAGCCAACTCTGTGTGTGGTTCCAGAACCTGGCCAGTAGCTGTTACCTACAGTTTTACCTTCCTGTTTCACTTTCTTTTCTGAAATACGGGCTTTTTCCTCCTCTACCATAAAAGTAATACATGCTTCCTATAGGAAATCACTACAGAAAGAGGCAGGGAAAAAAAATCATCTCCTGTCCCCCACGACCAAAAGATAAATTTGAAACATTTTATTCTAGACTTTTTTCTAGCATCCTTAAAGTTGGAAGATTCTCGGCCTATTCTAATTATTTTCTTATTCATCAGATATTGAGGATTCACAAGTGGGATTTTGTTTTTGGATAGGAGTGTTTTAAGGAAGAGAGAGAAAGAGAGAAAAATGCTGGACACAGAAGGGGCATAAATTCAAGCACCCTCAGAATAATAATATTTCATCTTTTTGAACTCTCAGATTGGTGCTTGCTTACAATATTTTATATTTAGATTCATACATTAATAAAAGAGAGAAATGATGAGTCAGCAACTACCTGGGTCAGCATCCCTCTGAGATGAATAACTTTGCAGCACCTTCAGCTACTCTTCTGAATACTGCGGGTGTCCAGGGGACTGGAAACAGTTTATTTCTACATATCAGTGTTCTTCAAGGAAGCAAGTAAATGAAGAGATGGCAGGCAGCTTCATTAGGTGCAAAGCAGAGAATGGCGCCCCCTGTGGGCATGCATGTGGAGGGCAGGGCTTGCACAGCTGCTTGTTTCCAGCCCCAGCCACCTCCCCTCCCAACACCTCTGGGCAGGGCACGACAGGTGCAGCTATACATGGTGGCTTGTGACATGGACAGGAATCAGCATAGCTCAGCTTGAGGTCTGCCTTGACCACATGTTTGCCTTTGGCCATTCTCTCTTTTTGGGTTGGCTTGTTTCTTAGTGCAAGTGACAAAAAATTAAATGGTTTTTAAGGCGCCTTGTAGGTCATACATTCCAGGTAAAAAGTAAAACTGCATTTATAGAAATTGGAGACAAATCTCGACACATCCTTATATCTCACCCAAGGTCTCATAGACCTGGCTGACTGTCAGAGAGGGTAGGGTTAGCCATCAGCCGGGATCCTGCACCTGTTCCTTACTAGATATGGGTGACCTTGGGCATGATGTTTAACTTCTGAACCTCCCTTTACTCTTTGTCGAAAGGGAGTAGTAATGTGCACCTTTAGGGTTATTATAAGGATGCAATAAAAAATTAATTCCACAAATACTTATTAAGCACCCACCAAATGCCCGACATAGTTTCAGGAACAGTTGGAAAGCAGTGAGCAAGAAGGGGAAGATGTCTCTTGTCTTGTGGAACTGCCATACTTGTTGGAAGTGAGGAAAACAGGAAATAAATAAAAAATCAGTGTTGTATAGACCATTAAAACCAGGTGAAGCCAGGTACAGTGGCCCACACCTGTAGTCTCCACTTAGCAGACTGAAGCAGGAGGATCACTTGAGCCCAGGAGTTCAAGTCCAGCATAGGCAACATAGCAACCTTGTCTCTAAAAATGTTTTTACCAAAAGAAAGAAAATGACTAGGTAGCCACTTCAGTTTGAGTGGTCAGGGAAGCTCTCTCTGAGGAGGTGACATTCAGGGTGAAATGTGAATGGCAAGAAGGAACCAACCATGCAACAGTGGCTGGGAAGATATTTTAAGGGAAAGGGAACACAGTGTGAAGTCTCTAGGAAGGAACGGGATGAGCTTCGTGTGTTGTGGCCTGAAGTGAAACCTAACTGGCTGGAGTGTGGAGGGTGAGGAGAGTGAGGCATCCAGAAGGAAGGGAGGTAGGGAGCAGGGTCACAGAGGGTTACATAAGTCAGAAAAGCAATTGGGACAAGGGAGAGCCTTCCCAGTTCCCGGCCCAAAGGTGCTCTTGAGTGAGCGGCGTATCTGTGACAATGAGGAGAAAGAAAATGAGAAGGTTCTGAACGAACCAGTTTCTTCTGAGTCCTAAAGGATAAAGGTAAAAAGTTCTACCAGATGCTGCTTTGCCAGATGGTTTCCATAGTGGAGAGTGTCTGCCTGCGTCAGACAGAAGCCCTGGGGGAGAACTGGGCCCTTTGGGGAGTCTTCGGAGGAGACGCCATCAGTCCCTGAAAGTGGAAAAGTGACTAGAGATAGCCATTAGGTTCACAAAAGAAACCTTAAAATAGATTCAGTTGGAGATGCAAATTCAGTTCAGAGCAGGACTGCCTATGTGTTGAAGCTTAAAAAATTCCTCTGGGAGAATTGGGAGGGGGAGAAAAATGGAGGCAGAGCAGATGGCTTGGTGAATAGGAGGCCAACACTCCGGGCTACTCAAAGAAGGGAATCTTAATTAAGGGAAGACGCCCCAAATAACAAACCTGGTTGCTCTCCATTATTAATAGTAGTTTTCGTCCATTTGTGAGTTGGTGACAGATTCATCCTGGGCTATTTGGGTCTGAGAGGAAAGGAGCTGTGTTCCTCTTCTGATTTACGAAGTCTGATAGAGCAGCCCAGAGGCCACTCCTTAGGATTTCAAGGAAGGCTAATGTTGCAAATGAGAAGTAATTACAGCTCTCGGTTTCCAACTGTCCGAGTGGTAGCTCCGATGGTTAATTGGCTCTGCTTCCTTGGTCTACTTTCCCGAGGCTTTTGACCTCATTCTACTTCCTCTCCTATATCTTGGGGGAATTTTCCCAGTCCAACAAGCTCTGCACATTTAGGTTACCTCTAAGGGTGGGTGTACCATCTGACAACAATTGATTTCCAAGCTTCTGCAGCTACCTTGGCTAGTTGTCTATGGAGTTAAAGAGTGCTAGCGGTTCATTAGCACCTGTGACATTTTCATTAGCATTAATGAGGCTCATCTGAAAAACTCAGACCCAGAGAGATTAGAATTATTCTGTGCCATAGGAAGTAATTGGCAAAACTTTCCCTGGCTCATTTAGGCCCTAGTTAGGAAGAAAGGAGCATCGAATTTGTCCCAAGATGATAATAGTGTTACTTGTAAAGATGATTTTCTGGCAAGTTTGAGAAACAATATTTTCAAAATATTTTATAATGGAGACTTTCAAGCACACATGAAAGAATAATGTTACAATGAACTTTTATGTGCTCATCACTCAGTCTCAACAATTATTCACATTTCGCCAATCGTTTTTCATCTATTTCTCCCCTTTTATTTCTTTGCAATTTTCAGACCTCATAGTGTCTCATCCTTACTTTTTTCAGGGAATATCTCTAATATGTCCCCCCCCCCCCCATGCCATTGTCGTGAGTTGCGTTCGCTGGGAAGCAAATTCTGAGATGCAGAGTAGTGGACAGAAAATTTATTAGGAGTGGTTTTCAGGATTTGCATCTGCAAGAGGGAATGACAGGAAACAAGGCCAGGACGAGGGAGAAGTTGGACCACTAGGTAATACCTATAAAAGACTCGGCTTGGACCAGGCGGTGGCTCACGCCTGTAATCCCAGCACTTTGGGAGGCCAAGGCGGGCAGATTGCCTGAGCTCAGGAGTTCGATATCAGCCTGGCCAACATGGAGAAACCCCATCTCTACTAAAAATATAAAAATTAATGGGGCATGATGGCATGCACCTGTGATCCCAGCTACTCTGGAGGCTGAGGCAGGAGAATCACTTGAACCCGGGAAGTGGAGGTTGCAGTGACCCGAGATCGCGCCACTGCACTCCAGACTGGCGATACAGCAAGACTCCTGATTAAAAAAAAAAACAAAACAAAACTCAGCTGATCCCTGTGGAAAGCTGCAATGCTGAATGCTTATTACTTGTCCAGGGTCTGGAAGAGAAAGCTGGGCTTTAATATTCCCATAATACTCCCCTATGGACCATCCTGTCACTAGGAAGTGAGCATAATCTTGAGGAAGGTGTCCTTCGGCCTAGGGCAGTTTGAGGGCAATTTCTGGAGAGGCGAATAGCAGGTGGCTGTCAGCTGGCAGTATCCTAAGCTGCGAAGGGAATCATCTTATTTCTGAAGGAGGATCAGGGTGGCTCATCATAGCATCCATCACAGACATTCTTGCATCTAACAACATTAACAAGAATTCTTTAATATTACCTAGTAATTAAACGATGTCCGCAAATCGTTATGTTAAATGAAGTTAAAAAATTTCTTTAATGCGGGTCTATTCTGAGTTTTAAATATACAAATGAACGTGTGACTTTTCAGGAAGATTTTTAAACGTGAAACATTTAAAAAAATTATTTGACTGTCTCATGTGTTTTTGGTTTTGCTTTTATTTTTATTTTTTTGGGACGTATACCAAAAAACAATGCTCTGAACTCAGTAAACACGGGGACGTGGCAGTTTTAATTTCACAGTGTTAGTAGCTAAGGCCAAGACTCTCTCACGTGGCAAAGAGGTGAGTGTTTGGCGTAGAACTATAAGAGTAAATGCTACTTGGATGCTACTTCATTCTAAGACAGCTATGAATTACGTGAGCATCTGAAGATATTTTGCAGTTCGAACAAGATATATACTAAAAACGCTGTGTACTTTGTCACATCAACAGTCACTCACTAACAGAGCTTTTTGACGTCATTTCTGCACAGTGGAAGGAGAAACTGATGAAGAGTCTCTCTGTGGGTGCTGTGAGGTTATTTTTAGGTTGCTACAAAGCCTCGTTTATAACTGCGACTCTAATCTTAAGAGGCTGGTGTTGGAGACCAAAGAACTGGAAAGAAGTGGTATTCTAAGGTTTAGTGAAAGGTCCATAAATCAGTAGATTGCAGATGTGCATACAGCACGGACCAGGCATTGGAAATGATAAAAGGGAGATACAGTTTGCTTTCGTAGGCATTTCTATTGGAGTGATGAAAAGAAACATGGTAATTAACAGAATGGAGTGAAACAAGTAAACATGTGCAGTTTTGTTTTGTTGTTGTTGTTGTATAGTTAGTTCTCTCTTGAACTCTTTTAGAAACATCACCTCAATTAAAGTAAGTATGCAAAAGTCATTTCTTTTTCATAAAAGTAGAGAGCATTCTTAATCACACAGGTAATAAGTGAACAGATTGATTGGGAATACAATCTAGACATTTTAACAGTAACTCTATTCTAGTTCTGGCAGGCAATGGTGCAGTTTAGCAGGGGCTCAGGCTAGGGAAAGAAATATTGTCTCAAAAAAAAGATTATATGCAGTGGCTCATGCCTGCAATCCCAGCACTTTAAGGAGGCCAAGGCAGGAGGATTGCTGGAGCTCAGGAGTTCAAGACCAGTCTGAGCAACATGGTGAAACCCTGTGTCTACAAAAAATAAAATGAAAAATGAAAAAAAAAACTAAAAGAAAAAATGTCCCTTGTAAACTTTATAGGCCTGCAGAAACATTACTTCTTATTAGTACATCTGAAAATCTGCTGTTTTTCTAGCAACCTTTGCTTTGACATATATCTTATTTTAGGTGCACACTTGTCATTCAGTGATTGCAAGTCATGTACCACCAAAATTAATGAAAATATGTGTATTTCCACTAGAATATGTATGCTTTAAATTCTTCAGCCTGAGGAGAAGTAAAAATGAGAGCATAAAGACAATCTGGGATACAGTTATTTATATATTATGTCTGCCAAATTCTCTGCCAATGTGCAGTTTAATTTCGGGTTTCCCTGAAAATGTCACTGCTAAAAGGTAAAAGCTGGGTAACAAGCCTGTGGATAAAAATAAACAGTTTATACAAAGGGAAAATACAAAGCAAGAATCCAAAACTCAAGGAGATGTGGGTGAAAACTGAGCGATGAGCAGTTTTTGCATTTTAAGGGAAGTCCGAAATTTGCCTAAAGTTGTGAATCAAGGGGAGAAAGCAGTTCTTTTCTAAATGAGTAGACCTTAAAATTGTATCTTACTGCCATACTCTAGCTAATCAAAGTGCAGTTTGGGTGCTTGACCTCACAATCAAGATGGAAATCTTGAATTTCTGCAGCTTCCTTATTTAGCTGAAGAATTCTAAAATGTATCTAATAGAAAACCATCTTTAGAGAATTTCCCAGTTGATAAATTATTTTCTCTGGCTTAATACCTCTGAACAGCTATTAAGTTCACTTAGAAAGTTGTTTGTGTCTTAACATTGTCACCATTACTTAGTAGACACCTAGAATTTTCTATGTTCCTTTAATATTCATTAATGGAAATAATAAAAATGGAAGAAAAAATGACCTAGTACTGTGGCTTGGGATAAGGAGATCACATTCTAATTCTCATTTATTCAATATTTATTTAAAGAATCAATTTTTGAGCACCAGGCTCTACTCTAGATGTCAGGGATAGAGTTTTGAACAAAAAAACTGTGTTTGTTTTCATGAAGCTTATGTTTATCATATGAAGAAGACACAAAGTAAAGGCAATGTAACACAAATGGTGCTTGCTACAATGAAGAATCAAGGAGGGTAAAGGGATTTAGAGGATTGTTGGGTGCTCTTTTGGAAAGAATGGTCAAATAACTCTCTGAAGTGTTAATATTTGACATAAATATTGAAGGATTTTGGGAAAGAATGGTCAAATAACTCTCTGAATGTTAATATTTGAGATAAGCCTTGAAGGAACTAGAAGAACAAATTTGAGAATTTAAGGGAAGATTGTTCCTGGAAGGGGAAACCTAAGCAAAGGCCCTGTGGCAGGCGTTACTTATTTGACAAACCAGCAAGGAGGCCAGCGTGGTTGGAAAGGATTGAGCTAGGAAAGGAGGATGATAGATAAGAAATAAATTGTAGAGCAAGCTGGAGGCTATATTACATGGGACCTTATAGGATTTGGTAAAAGTTTGGATTTTACTGATATGCAATGGAAATCCATTGGCAATCTTGAATAGAAGAAGTACATGATATAATTTATGTTTTAGAAAGATCATTCCAGCTATTATACAGAAAACAGTGAAGAGAAGAGCAAAAGTAAAAACAGAGATCAGTGGATGACTGCTGCAGTAATTCAGGATATACAATGCTGTGGTGAGGTGGTAACATGTGGTTGTATTTGAGATATATTATGTAGGCCAGGCCAAAGTATTTCATGTGATTGTTCTGTAGAAATCTGGTTTGTATAAATGACTTTGAGAGGTGATAAAATATAGTGAAATGAGTCCCCTTTATGATATTTTATTATATAAAATTTCAAACATATACAAATGTAAAATGAATAGGATGGTGGACCTCTGTGTATCCATTACACAGATTGAACAATTATTAAGATTTGGTCAATCTTGTTTCACTGGTATCTTCCTACCAGTATTTTTTCTCTTCCTGGATTATTTTGTAATAAATCCTAGAAATCACATCACTTTACCATCAATAGTATGTATGTCTAATAAGTAAGAACTTTTAAAAATGCCACAATATCATACACAAAACCCTACAATATTAACAAAGTTGATAATAATTCTTTATTACAATCTAAAATCAATAGGTGTTCAAATTTTCCCAGTGTTTCCTTAGGAATGTATTTTTGCAGTTGGGTTGATTAGATTAGGATCCAAAAAAAGTCCACCCATTGCATTTGATCAAAATGTCTTATAAGTCTCTTTATATCCACCCACCTTCTCCTATCATTTTAATGTTTTTTTGTTTGTTGGTTTGTTTGTTTTTCTGACACCTATTTGTTGAGATCCTGGATGTTTTGGATGTTTGCCCGGTAGAATTTTTTTCTTTTCTTTTTTTTTTGAGATGGAGTTTCACTCTGTTGCCCAGGCTGGAGTGCAATGGCGTGATCTTGGCTCACTGCAACTTCTGCCTCCCGGGTTCAAACCATTCTCCTGCCTCAGCCTCTGGAGTAGCTGGGATTGCAGGTGCCCGCCACCACGTCCGGCTAATTTTTTGTATTTTTAGTAGAGACGGGGCTTCACTATGTTGACCAGGCTGGTCTCGAATTTCTGACCTCGTGATCCACCCGCCTCGGCCTCCCCAAGTGTTGGGATTACAGGTTTGAGCCACCGCTCCCGGCCTAGAATTTTCTATTAGATTTGACCGATCATATCATGTAGTATTTAAACATTTTTTTTATCCTCATAATTTACCGTAAAACTGTAAGGTAGACATAGAGGCTTGATTATATCCTTTTTTAGGGGCAAGGATGGGGAAAAATAATTCAAAGATGGTACCATGTACCACCTATTGCATCGGGGACACATGATTGCCAGTTATCAATCACACTTTAATGAGGTTAAAATTGATGAGTGGTATGGTAGGCTAAATAGTGACTCCACTTTCTAAAGACATCTGCAGCCTGATTCTGAACTGTGAATATGTTATGCTATGTGGCAATAGGGACTTTGTAGATGTAATTAAGATTACAGTCCTTAAAATAGGAAGAGTAGGAGGGATTACCCAGGTGGATTTAATTGAATCACATGACTCCTTAAAGGAAGAGAACCTTTCCCAACAGAAGTCAGAAGAAGCAGAAGAGAAATATGGTAGGTGTGGAAATCAGAGCTTGCAAGCATGAGAAAAATTTGATATGCTGTTGCTGGCCGTGACAAATAGGGTCCCGTGTACAAGAACCAAGAGAAGCCTCTAAGAGCTTAGGCAGTACTCAGGCTGACAGCCAGCATGGAAATGGGACCTCGGTCCTACCACTGCAAGGAACTTCATTCTGCTCACAACCTGAATGAACTTGAAAGCAGATTCTAAGAGCCAAGACCAGCTGATACCTTGATTGGGATTTCCAAAACCTGAAGCAAAGAAATCAGTCAAGCTAACGCACACTTTTCACCTCTGAACCATGGGATAATAAATTTGCATGGTTGTAAGCTGCGAAATTTGCAGTATTTGTTAGAGCAGTAACAGAAAACTAATATTAATACAAGTGAATGCAGGGATTGTCACCCTGATTCACCTGTTATTATAAGTTCTTCACCCATCTTTCATCTTCATGGTTTCAGCAGCCATTGATAATTATTGTTTAGCTCTGTTGTCATTAAGTGTTACAAAATGGTGATTATTTAAGATCATCCTTTCTGTATTTATTAGCTGGAATTCTTCCTTAAAGAATAACTTTTCTTCATCCACTATTTAGCTACCTTAAAATAAATTTTGGACATAGAAAACAAGATAAATACCTGTTTTTTTTCTTTATTTACTAATTTACAGAATACTGAGAAGATTTGTTTGCTACTATTTAAGAAGACCAATTAGTTTTTTGGTATTATTATGAATTAATGGATTGTTGTATGTGCATGTTTCAACCACCATGCTGTCATTCATTTCCTTTTGATGCTTAAATGATCCCATTTGCAACTAATGAAAAACCTGTTAAGTTGGATCCTTGTGTCTTTTTGTCAAGAGCTAGTCTTGAACTCCTGGAGCCAAACTATCCTCCTGCCTTGGCCTCCCAAAATGCTGGGATTACAGGTGTGAACCACTGTACCTGGCATACAATAGCATTTTTGTTTTCTGGCACTACAAATTATCCAAGGTTTATCTTGTACATTTTAAGCCCAGACAGTGCGTTGTCCATTTCCCCAAGAATCCTTTGTTCATTTCAAGTATTTAGAGAACACAGTTTGCACACTTGGGCGTTGTTCTTGTCATTGCTTTAAGGCTATCTCAGTAGACAGAGAGAAAAATTATGACTTTGCAGCATATTTCCAATCCAAAGGTTACAATACACCATTTTCGCTTAACCACTTTTATTTTCATTCTTGAATATGTTTGTTAAACATTTTCAGGCTGGGCGTGGTGGCTCACGCCTGTAATCACAACATTTTGGGAGGCCGAGGCGGGTGGATCACAAGGTCGGGAGATCGAGACCATCCTGGCTAACATGGTGAAACCCTGTCTCTACTAAAAATACAAAAAAAAAAAAAAAAAAAAAAATTAGCCGGGCGTGGTGGCAGGGGCCTTTAGTTCCAGCTACTTGGGAGGCTGAGGCAGGAGAATGGTATGAACCCTGGAGGCAGAACTTGCAGTGAGCCGAGATTGCGCCACTGCACTCCAGCCTGGGCGACAGAGCAAGACTCTGTCTCAAAAAAAAAAAAGAAAAAAATTCATTTCTAACATTAATACAATTGATTGATTTTATTATTACTAATAATAAGATTGATGAACTTGGTTTAAGATATCTTTGCAGGTTTTGTTTTTTGTTTTTAGACTTTATCCCTGTAAGAAAGTACAGTCAAAATACTGAATTTTATTTTATTTATTTTTAACTTTTATTTTAGATTCAGGGACACATGTGCAGGTTTGTTATATAGGTAAATTGTGCGTTGTGGGGACTTGCTGTACAGATTATTTTATCACCCAAGTAATAAGCATAACACCCAATAGGTAGTTTGTTTTATCCTCATCCTCCCCCCACCCTCTACCCTCATATCAGCCCCAGTGTCTATTGATCCATATGTACTCAATGTGTCCATATGTACTCAATGTTCAGCTCTCGTTTGTAAGTGAGAATACGTGGTATTTGGTTTTCTGTTTCTATGTTAGTTTGCTTAGGACAATGGCTTCCAGCTTCATCCACGTTGCTGCAAAGGACATGATCTTGTTCTTTTTTATGGCTGCATAGTATTCCATTGTGTATTCCACATTTTCTTTATCCAGTCTACTGCTAATGGGTACTCAGGTTGATTCTATATCTTTGCTATTGTGAATGAACATATGTGTGCATGTGTCTTTATGGTAGAACAATTTATATTCTTGGGGATATATACCCAATAGTGGGATTGCTAGATTGGATGGTAATTCTGTTTTAAGTTCTTTGAGAAATTGCCAAACTGCTTTCCACAATGACCGAGCTAAAAATACTGTATTTTAAAGAGTTAAATAAAGTACTTCATGAAGTGGTCATGCCACCGATTTTAAATACAGTCTAACTTATTTGTTTTTGTTTTATTTTAGGAGGTTATAGTTTTGTTTTTGTTTTACTTTTGTTTTTAAATGTGTAAACATTTACATGACTCTATGTAAAAATAAATCAATAAAACACGGGGCATTCTGAGAGTTCTAGCTTATTTCCTTTCCCTACCTTCATTGTCTTTAAAATACTTTTTTAGTTTTACATCCATCAATTTTTAATTTTTAAAATATAAACAAATTATGCATGCATATGCATATATAGTTATTTATAGTCTTTCTTCACCTAAACAAAAATGATTCTTTTTATTATACAATTTATCTCACTTTTTTGTTTAAAATATCCTGCAGATCACTTCATGGCAGCATACAGAGATCTTTCTCATTCTTTTTCATAGCTGGACAATATTCCATAGTTTACTCAGAGTAAATTTATTCAACCAGCCCCCTTTTGTTGGACACTTAGATTGTTTCTCATCTTTTATTATTATAAATAGTGCTGCCATAAGTAGTCTTTGGTCCTTCTCTTTTCCTATTTGCTTGTGTATGTTTGAGATATGTTTATAGAATGTGGTTGCTGGATCAAAGGGTAATTGTTCGAGGCATTTTGGTAGATATTGCCAAATTCCACTCCATGGAATTTTGCAATACCATAACCCATTTTTGAGAATTGCTTGGTGAAGATTGACTATTTTTGCCATGTCTTGGCTGTGTAGTTATTGGCAAACCATGTACACCCATTGAGCATTAATTCTCCATATGTAAATCATGAATAACAATTTTTTTCTTAAATAGTAGGAGGATAAAATGTGAAAAGTACAGAAAGGAAATGCCTGATATAATGTGTTTAATAGATGTAAGCGTCCTTCTTTCTTAGATCCTTCCAGTCATTGATTTGATACATGTATATTGTGAACCATGTGCCAGATGCTATTCTAAGAACTAGAGATCCAGCAATAAGCAGACCGATAAACTCCTTTCCTCATTGAAATTAAATGAAACAAAAATTTGTAAACAGATGAAGAAAGATACATTCAAATAGTGCTATGATCCAAAAAAGCAAATAGAGCAATAGGAGAGATAGTTGACACAGTGCAGAGTTTTTTGTACCTAAATTTTCTCATTAAAAAAAAATATGAGGCGTATAATGTAACCTATTTCACAAGATTGCTTGGAAAATGAAATGAATTTCTGGAGATTTAAGTGTTTTAGAAAGTTGCTTAGCAATTGTTGTTATCCTTGAGGAAAAGAATAACAAAAAAGATGCTGTATTGGTGTCCTGGGGCTGCCAGAGCAAAGCACCACAAATAGGGTGGCAAAAACAACAGAAACTTATTGTCTCACAGTTCTGATAGCTGGGACTCTGAAATCAAGGTGTTAGCAGGGCCATGTTCCCTCTGAAACCTGTAGAGAAATCCTTTCTTGCCTATTCCTAGCTTCTAGTGGTTTGTGGACAACCTGTGGCATTCCTTGGCTTCCAGATGCGTAACTCCAACTTTTGCCTTCATTGTTAACATGGTGTTCTCTTTGTGTGTCTCTGAGTCTTCACACAGCTGTCTTACAGACACTCATCATATTGGATTGGGAGTCCACCCGACTCCAGTATGGCCTCATCTTAACTTAAACCATACAGCTGCAATGGCCCTTTTGAAATAAGGTCATATTGTGAGGCACTCAGAATTGGTACTTCAATATGTCTCTTTTTTTTTTCAGGGCATAGAGGCACAACTTAATTCATAACAGATTACATGATGCAAAAGGCAGGATTTAAAACAAGCCCCAAGTGTCTTTCTAGCACAGTAATAGAAATGGAGATGGACCAAATATGATGGACTCTGACTCTTTCTCCTAAGGGGTCTGAGTGAGGAGGCTCCCAACAGAGCTGCTTTCCCTGTCAATTTAGCTTCCACGTGACTGGTCATTCTGTCTGGTTCCTTCCTTCCCCTCCCTGGGCACCAGATCTTCAAATTTGGCTTTTTTTTTTTCTTCATACACTGGCCTGGAATTTTTAGGGAATAATTTAGTTGTTCTTGTGAACATGTCAGCAGGTAGTGCTCAAACAATTAAAATTTATTCTCTCTCTTCCTAAAATGAAAAAAAAATGGTCATAGTTATTTACAATTATAGAACAGTAAGGAAGAACAGAAAGCATAAAGGAGAGACCAGCACACACCTGGGAAAGAGGCAATCACTGTTAACTCTCTGGGGACTATGCTTCAGCATCTGTTCTCCGTGCCAGTGCGTGCCTCCGTGGGCGAGAATGTGTATGCTGGTGTGAGTGTCATCTCTCTGTGTGTCTTTATCAGTTAGGAATACATCTGTCTGAAAGTAATCAAAAACTAAACTGGGGTGGATTTAATACATAAGCGTTTACTTTTCTCACATTTCAAGAGCTCTGGTGGTAGCTGGCTGCTGATGATTCGAGGATGCATGATGTCAGGGCTGAGACTCAGCTATTCTCTTATCCTTTCCATTATGGTCTGATAGCGGCTGATGCACTCTAGCCATATTTTTGGTAAGCCAGGAAAGAAGAAAAGAAAGCAGAAATGTGTCACTCCTCCTCTTATCAGGAAAGTAAAATTTTTCTTGAAACTATACTGTGCCTTTCCTTCATCACCGTAATTAGATCTACCTGTCTCATTTTCAGTTAAAAAAAAATACAACAACACCTGTTTCTAGTTAATGGAAGCCTTAGAATATGGGGAACAAGATTGTTGAGGTCAAGGTGTGGCAAACTATGATCCATGGGCCAAATCTGCCCACTGCTTGTTTTTGTAAATAAAGTTTTACTGGGACATAGCCACACTCATTTTTCTACATAAATGTTTTCTATGACTGCATTTATACTACAACAGAACGGAGTAGCTGAGGCAACAATCATATGGCCTACATATCCTGAAATGTTAACCATGTAACCCTTCACAAAAAATGCTTACTGACCCTTGGATTAGCTCAATTCATGATCCATAGAGTAAGGCTGGGCACGTTGTGTCCCCACCCCGGCCCCACCAAAAATGGGTTTCATTAACAAGGCAGAAAGTTGGAATGGATGTTGGGTTGGCAATTAAAGATGTCTGCACAGTGCTGTTGGTAGTGGAGATTGGGGTGATCACAGAGGAAAAATACAAGGTTAAAAGTAAACCAACGTTTACAGGAACCATGGTTTATCCCTAACTTCATCATCCACTCTTTTAATCAACGTTCTCTTCCAGTTGTGGCTTTTATTCCTTCTGCACCACTCTCTAACTACAGCCCTTAGGTAACAAAAGGCCCCCTCAACCGTCTCTGAAGATTTTGCTTTCTGGAAGGTTTTAATTTTACTCATGTATACCTTAGAGTAAATTTAAGGTAACACAGTCCTTTCTATGTAACACATATATTTTAAGCTTCCATTTATGGGAAAAAAAAATTCAGGCTCCAGAGTACAAAGAGTCCCTCCCTCCCTCCCTCCCTGCCTGCCTTCCTTCCTTCCTTCTTCCACAAGTATTCATTAAGCATCTACACATTCCAGGCTTTGTTCTAGGTGCTGGGGATACAGTGAGAAGACAAAGTCCCTGTCCTCACAGAACTTACATTCTACTAAGAAAAGCAGAGCATAAGTAAGCCAGTACATAAAACACAGTAAAACATCACATAAGAATGAGTACTTCAAGGAGAACTTAAGTGGGATGAGGGCATGGATCACGACAAGGGTGCTGCTTTAGACAGGGAGACCGGGGAAGGCCTTTCTCATGAGGAAGCGCTCCAGCCTAAAGACAGTGAGGCAGGGAATCCTGCCTATACTGAAAAACAGATTCCAGGCAGCGGGAAGTGCAAAGTCCCCAAGGCAGAGCTTTGATTAGAACAGTCCTGGACAGCAAGGATGTCGGCGCTATGGGTGGGCGATGAGTGGGGAGAAGAATGCCACAGATGAGGCTGAGGTTATAGCCAGGAGTTAGGTTACACTGGGACTTGTAAGCCATGGAAAGGTGTGAGTTTATTTGAAATAGGGTGGGAGATTTTGATTACAGTTATAATGTACTTGGACCGATACTTAAACGGATCCCCTTGGATTACTTTGGGACAGAAAGCCCATTTCCATATATACACTATAGAAATAAGCCATGCTCCGAATAACACTTTGGTCAGTGATAGACAATGTATGCAATGATGGCCATCCAGCAAGTTAAGGTTAATTTATTATTGAAGAAAGAAATAATTTTTAAAATAAATTTAGTGTAGTCTAAGTGTACAGTGTTTATAAAGTCTGCAGTAGTGTACAGTAGTGTCCTGGGCCTTCACGTTCACTCAGCATTCATTCATTGACTCACTCAGAGCAACTTCCAGTCCTGCAAGTTCTATTTATGGTGAGTGCCCTATACAGGTGTACCATGTTTTATCTTTATCTATATTTATCTGTATATTTATCCGTATTCTTACTGTACCTTTTCCATGTTTAGATTTTTACAAATATTCCCTTTGCATTTCAATTACCTATAGTATTCAGTACAGTCACATACTGTACAGGTTTGTAGTTTATGAGCAATAGGCTGTACCACATAGCCTGGGTGTGTGGTAAGCTACGCCATCTAGGTTTGCTTAAGTACACTTTAGGACGTTTGTACAATAACACAATTTCCTGACAACACATTTCCCAGAACATATCCCTGTCATTAAGTGGCACATGACTATAGATAACATGCTGAGTTGTGAAAAATGCTTCGTAAACAACGATTTTCTTTTCATTCATTTAATGAGTAAATATTGAACCGGGCTATATTGTGTTCCTTTTTTTTTTTTAAGATTTGGGGATACAATGAATGAGACATAAGCCCTAACCTTGTGGAATTTATAGTCTAATGATTGAGTTTTAGAAGTGAAGTGATGATTCCAACTAGTGTAGTCAGTTCTATAGAAAGGGTCAACATAGGGGGATGAGTAAGCCGATGGAGAAAAGCCACAAAACCAGACTGAGGTGGACCAAGAAGGAAGAAAGATGTGTTCACTTAAGGTGTGTTTTGAAGGCTGGTCTGTGGGGTCAGAGCGGCTGAGTTTGCCAGATAAATACAGAATACCCTGTTACATTTGAACATTTGAACTTTAAATAAACAACAGATAATTTTTAATGTAAGTATGTCCCAAATATTGCATGGGGCCTAATTTTTCTTAAGTTCTGGGATACATGTGTAGGACGTGCAGGTTTGTTACATAGGTAAAGGTATGCCATGGTGGTTTTCTGCACCCATCAACCCATCACCTAGGTATTAAGCCTGCCTGGGGCATACTTATACTAAAAAGGCATTCATTGTTTATCTGATTTCAGATTTAACTGGGCATCCTATAGTTTTTATTTCCCAAATATATCAAACCTGGAGAATATCCTTTATGGGAATTGCAAGTAGTTGAGTAAACACAGAGTTCAGAGTTGAAGCAAGCATGTTGAGAGAGAATTGGGTTCAACTAAGTAGGGTGGGCCAAATTTGCAGCCTATTGTCAGGATGACATCCAGCAGACAACCAGTGAAGGGTTGTAAATGGGGATGTGATGTTCTCAAATTTTAAATTTAGGAGGAAACACAAAACTCTGGTTAAAGCATAATGGGGGCTGCCTAAGGGAAACCATAGCTTGAAGAGAGGAAACACTGTAAGTCATTTTTAGATGCCAGTTTTTAAATTTAATTTTATTTAAAAATTTAGCTTCTTTCATATTCCTCTGAGGAAGGGTTTATTAAAAGTTCTTTCTCATTAGTCTATACTAATTTTATTCCTAAACCAGCAGAAAAGAACTTTGAAAAGAAAATTCTTTAACAAGAAGCAAACACAAGGTCTCACAAAATGAGAGCTTCCTTGCAAAGCACTCAGAATGCTTCCACAGGAATTATCTCATTTGTCCTCACAATCACTCCGCAATTTCCATTTTCGGAGGTGAAGGGATTATGTGTCAAAAGCTTCGTTTCTCTCAGTTGCTCTGTCTGACCTCAGGCAGGGACCCCCGAGGCTTCTCTGACAAGTGGAAGGCTCAGGGGTTCTTCTGAGGCCAGGAGGACAGCGCTGTGAGGAGGAGGCCACACTTTCTCCAGGCAGCGGGAAAGGCAGGCCTCAGCTCTTCAGCAACAGCAGCGCCCAAAGTTCAGCCTGACTTTGAGGCTGATTCATGAGGGCTGGCCGTAATTTCTCTGGAGATGAAAATGCAAAAAGAAATTTCTCATCAAGCACAATGCCGCCAGCCACGATAATGCTGAAGCAAGATTCCCTTCTAGTAATTTGTCATCCATATTATCTTCCTGTCAGAATGTGTTGGCCTATAAAACCTATTTTTCTTCATCCAAATCTTGGTTTTTCTTCTCCCTCTCCCCTTCCTCTGACTCTCTGTCAGTCTCCTGGTTCTCTTAGTGTGTTCTTTACAAGATCATTCATTCAGTCATTCACTATTACTATGATGACTATGTGTATGAGTTTGTTTTTGTTGCTGTAAAGGAATACTTGTGGCTGGGTAATTTATAACAAAAAGGTTAATTTGGCTCATGGTTCTTCAGGCTGTGCAAGTATGACACCAGCATCTGCTTGGCTTCTGGTAAGGCCCAGGAAGCTTTTAGTCATGGCGGAAAATGAACAGGGAGCAGGCAAGTTGCATGGTGAGAGAGGGAGCAAGAGAGAGAGGAGGAGGTGCCAGTTTCCTTTAAACAACCAGCTCTCACACAAACTAACAGAGCAAGAACTCACCTCACTCATTACTGTGAGGAGGGCACCAAGACATTCATGAGGGAGCCGCCCTCATGACCCAAACACCTCCTGCCAGGCCTCCAACATTGAAGATTACATTTCAACATGAGATTTAGAGGGGACCAACATCCAAACCGTATTGCTATGTGTATTAGTTTGTTCTCATACTGCTATAAAAGACATACCCCAGACTGGGTGATTTAATTCAGGAAAAGATTTAATGGACTCACAGTTCCATGTGGCTGGGGAGGCTTCACAATCATGGCAGAAGGCAAAGAAGAAGCAAAGGCACGTCTCACATGGCAGCAGGCAAGAGGCTATGTGCAGGGGATCTCCCCTTTATAAAACCATCAGATCTCATGAGCTATTTACTATCATGAAAATAGTATGGGGAAAAGCCCACCCCCATGATTCAATTACCTCCCACTGGGTCCTTCCCACAACACGTGGAGATTATTACAACTTAAGGTGAGATTTGTGGGGGGACACAGAGCCAAACCATATCACTATGATTACTATGATGACTTCAAACATGAGGCCTGTTTCTGACCTAATTATTGAAGAATAAAATGATGGTCAAAGACTTCACCTTACCAAGAGAAAGTTATAATAGTTTGAGAGAGAGAGAGAAAGAGAAATAGTAATAATAAGTAGCAATGATTACTAGATACTGGGAACTTTATATACATTGATTCTAAGAACTTTATATACATTAATTCATTTAATAGTCACAACAATTCTATGAGAAAACAATAATTATCATCACCATTTTACAGATGAGAAAACTGAGGCACAGACGGTTTCAGAGAATTGCTTGCAGTCTCAAGGATGGTGGAAGAGCTGGACGGAGATAAGCAGTCTGGCTGCACAGTTAATTCTTAACAGTGTGCTTGATGAGTATGTATCACCTATCTAGAGATAATATGTTTTTCTACAATTCATTTGTGTAATATAAAGTTCATTAGTTAAGGATCATTTTCTATGGGTATTTACACCATTGAATAGATGCAACAATAGAGGTAGCTGGGTGTATCATTTATCAACAGACCATCTAATCCAGATCAGAGGTGGCAGGTGTGTACATGGGACAGCTGTATCCGCTAGTCTGAAATTTTAATGAGGTTTTGGGTTAAATATTGAGATTTGAGAATCTTCTATAATAGAAATTTAAAACTATGAAATGATCAACTAGAATGAAGAATTGATGAAAGAGGAAGTTGAGAAAAAAAACTCCTGAGCTTCAACATTTATTTAGCAGATGAGCAAAGACCAAGAACCATAAAGAAGGTGTATAAGAAAGAGTGTGAGGCAGGAGGGAGATGAGAGAAGAGAATGCCATGGGGGACCAAGGAATGACGTTCAAGGATGGAGTCATCCATGTGTCCAATGCAGCAGAGATGTCCACTTCACTTCCTAACCTGAAGGGTTGCTTCATGTACAAATACAAGTTGACAGAACAGAGCAAAACTGCTTCCTAGCAACTAGCCTGAGGTGGCTCAGGCTTTTCTTTAGTCCCGTGATATGGTCTGGCTGTGTCCCAACCCAAATCTCATCTCAAATTGTAATCTTCATAATCCCCAAGTGTTGAGGGAGGGTGTTGGTGGGAGGTGATTGGATCACGGGGGCAGTTTTTCCCATGCTGTTCTCACAATAGTGAGTGAGTTCTCATGAGATCTGATGCTTTTATAAGCAGTTCTTCTCCCTTCTAACTCTCTCTGTCTTGCCAGCCACCTTGTGAAGAAGTTATTTGCTTCTCTGTTGTCTTCCGTCATGATTGTAAATTTCCTGAGGCCTCCCTCTAGCCATGCAGAACCGTGAGTCAATTAAATCTCTTCCCTTTACAAATTACCCAGTCTCAGGTATTTATAGCAGTGTGAAAACAGACTAATACACCCAGGTTGCTATTCTCCTCTTTTCCTTAAAAAGGTTGAGTGCTTCTCTTTCACACAAATGCTTTTGCATGATTGGAGGTCATGTGGGCTTCAACCAGCTTCCACCTAGTTCATCCTGTTTGGATGAGCCCCTTGGCCAAAGATGGCAAACCTGGGCCTTTGATTGTTCTGGTTTTATGAGTTTGCTTTTGACGGAGAAAATGAGATTAAATACCCATAGAACAGAATGGACTGGACTGAATCCATAGTCAGGTGAACTTGAGGGGAGAAGATAGAAGTCTTGAGAGAAATTACATTAATTAAAAGAGGAGAGACAGTGAGTAAAGTTAAATTGAGTAAGGAATAATCATTTTTTATTTATTTTTTATTTATTTATTTTGAGACAGAGTCTTGCTCTGTCACCCAGGCTGGAATGTAGTGGCACTATCTCGGCTCACTGCAAGCTCCACCTCCCAGGTTCATGCCATTCTCCTGCCTCAGCCTCCCAAGTAGCTGGGACTACAGGCACCCACCACCATGCCCGGCTAATTTTTTGTATTTTTAGTAGAGACGGGGTTTCACCATATTAGCCAGGATGGTCTCGATATCCTGACCTTGTGATCCGCACACCTCAGCCTCCCAAAGTGCTGTGATTACAGGCATGAGCCATAATCACTGTGTTAACAATACTGTCATCACTGACAATAACAATATTATTACTGCCTCTATGACTGCCACCACTGTCACTACTATGATTACTCCAACAGCCTCCATTTCTTCCATTACTTTTCTGTGGCCACAATAACTTATCTACCACCACTATTAGAATCACCACCATCAGCAACCATTCATTTGCTACAGTTGATGATGCTCATGTCAGCCCTTGGGATAAGGGGTTTACATAAAATATTGTGTTAAAACCTTACAGCATTCCTATCAGGAAAGTAGTGTCATTCTCCTTTAAGAATGAGAGGGCGGTTCAGGAATTGGAGTTGATTAACAGGTTATGGAGCCTGGGCTCTCAACCACTGCTTAATCCTTCCCCTGAATGCTGGCCACCTGTGACAGGTTATAACTACTTCGTCTGCTACTCAATTTTTTTCGATGACAATGTAAGGTATCATTTTGATCTTGGGAGAAAGAGCCCTGCTCTTTAGTGTTTGTCTATAAACATGTGGTATGAAAGGAAATAAAAGTAGATGTGCTTTTGCCTCACTGGCGGGAAGAAGGTGTTGGAGATATAAGGTTGGTTATATAGTGCAGAGAGCAGGTGTCTGGGATTTGTCCTGGCCATTCTGAAGTTGCATGTCTTCGGGCAGTCACCTTACCTGGCTGCAGCCTAATTTCACCTCATTTTGTTGAAAGAGGTTTGTAAAAATTCTTCCAACTCTATCTCATAGGCTAGAATTAAGGAGACAGGAAGGAGCAGGGGAGAGATCAGCTTTCCTCAAGAAGCCAATGTTGGGAGCAGCTTCTCAGGGTATTCATTCCAATTCACCTCCATCTGAAATTTGGTTGGGAGTTACAACAGACCTCTCACCTATGGAAAAGCATAACTGATCTTTAAGAAGCAAAGGTGGGGAATGGGTTTTACAGTGTTTACTGCTTTGGAATCAGAGGATCTTTAGCTCTGAAAGCTTTTGAGCAAAGTTCAAATTACATCAAAGCACAGGACTTCATAAACATTTTAATGAATATTCTTCCGGGAATGAAATTACTTTGGGTAATGCATTTGTTGGATGTTTTATGTAAGGAGAGGAAAATAAAATTTTGTCAATTAAATAAACTGAAGTGAACTTGATGAACTAAAGCTACTAAATATTTAAAAGATCTAAACCATTATATCACCCTTTTCGTTTCAATTTAACAGAAATACTGAAGAAGGTATTTAATAAAATGTTAACACAAATGTGTGAAAATGTATGAATTTATGAAAATAAGCATTTTATTAATCCAGTTCACACTGGTGTGGATTTCCTTCATTTTACTACTCAGTAGTTTGGAGTATGAGAGTGTGTGTGTGTGTGTGTGTGTGTGAGACAGAGAAAGAGAGAGAGCGTGCCCACACAAGAGATAGAAAACCCAGATCCCATGTCTAGATTTTCTTCACTGATAGCTTCAAAAACATGATTTGATACCAAGTATCATATATGTAGTGCCAGCTTGTAACATAGCCTTCTTGAATTCTGCTTTTCCTTGAGTGATTTGCGATTTCTTGACAGACAATGAAAGCAATCACTAATGTTTATTGAGTGTTTCTGTCTCTGCCAGGTGCCGTGCTAAGCATTTCTTATGAGGCCTTCCAAGATTTCTTACGAGGTTGGCACTATTATTACCATCCTCATTTTATAGCTGAGGAAATTGAGGATCAGAACCACTAAATAAATTCTTAGGGCCACAGAGCTGCTAACAGCCAGTCCTTGAACCCACCTCCCTCAGAATCTAGAGCACAAGCTCTTAAACACCAGGTTACCCTGGGCGGCATTGGTTCCCTTTCAGTCCCACATTACTTGTTGCACTGGTTTGGGCATAATGTCGGGATTATTTTCTGAAGTTTGAAGAAATGACCCATCTTACAGAATGACTTCACCAATGGCCTGCTGTCCACAAAGTCAAGGATTGAACTCTGTCATGCACGGTGTTTCCAGCGAGAACTTCTCAGCTGTGTGCACATGGCCCCAGCATCCACCTCCTCTCCAATTCAGCAAGTCCTTCTTCAGCAGCACCTGATACCTGCTCTGTACCAGCCCTCCTGAATTCATTAAAAGGCCCTGAAGACCCCACTGTGTCATGCCTCTTTAACTTGGCCCAGGCCATTTCCCCTCCCATCTTTGTGCCTGGTAAAATGCTACTATCAGTCATGTATTATCTTTAGCATCTCCCCCTCTGGGAGGAATTTCCCTGACCTCTCAAGCAGAGCCTTGTGCTTTCTCCATGGACTGATGCTCCAGCCTGTATGCTCACTATTTCCATAGCAGCGCTACTTTGCTCTACTGGCATTATTTTTGATGTGCACCATCTGCCCCATTAAGCCCATTGAGAGAAATGACCATCTTCTATTCCACTTTGTATTCCAAGTTCCTATTATGATGTCTGACACATGAGAGAGACTCGATAAATATTTGGAAGAATAAATTTAAATGTGAATGAACAAAGAACAAATATTTGGAAAGACGAGCAACTTGTTTCCAGCAAAAGGAAAGCACAGATAATTTTTTTTTTAATGGTAGGATAGAGACTTAAAGAGGAACCTGGGGCAAGAAAATCAAAAATTAATTTCACATTTTGCTCAGCTTTAAAATCATTTCCCAAACCACAATGATGTAACTACTTTCATAAATCCATTAATACTCTCCAGGCTACTGTCTCCTGCCTCAAGGAAATCCCCTTGCCAAATGGAGAATTATTCTTAAGCCCTTGGGTTTATCCCCCATTCCTAACTTTAAAAGGCTTGTACATAGTTCCAGACACAAGAAAGCAGTCCTTTCAGCACCTCTCCTCCTACCATTATTTTAATGAATACTGGAACTCATTCAGCCTTAGAATTTAAGTGTTTCTGTCAGCATTTTAAAATCTTTTTGGATATAAGTAATTCGTATTCAAAATCTAAACGTAATTTTCTATTCAAAAAAGTTATCAGGATGATGCTGGCCTCATAAAATGAGTTAGGGAGGAGTCCCTATTTTCCTATTGTTTGGAATAGTTTTGGAAGGAATGGTACCAGCTCCTTTTTGAACCTCTGGTAGAATTCGGCTGTGAATCTCTCTGGTCCTGGACTTTCTTTGGTTGGTAGGCTATTAATTACTGCCTCAATTTCAGAACTTGTTATTGGTCTATTCAGGAATTCAACTTCTTCCTGGTTTAGTCTTGGGAGGTTAAATGGGTCCAGGAATTTATCCATTTCTTCTAGATTTTCTAGTTTATTTCCATAGACGTGTTTATAGTATTCTCTGATGCTAGTTTGTATTTCTGTGGGATTGGTGGTGATATCCCCTTTATCATTTTTTATTGCATCTATTTGATTTTTCTCTCTTCTTCAGTGGTCTGGCTAGCGGTCTATCTATTTTGTTGATCTTTTCAAGAAAATCAGTTCCTGGATTCATTGATTTTTGAAGGGTTTTTTGTGTCTCTATCTCCTTCAGTTCTGCTCTGATCTTAGTTATTTCTTGTTTTCTGCTAGCTTTTGAATTTGTTTGCTCTTGCTTCTCTAGCTCTTTTAATTGTGATGTTAGGGTGTCAATTTTAGATCTTTCCTGCTTTCTCTTGTGGGCATTTAGTGCCATAAATTTCCCTCTACACACTGCTTTAAATGTGTCCCAGAGATTCTGGTATGTGTGTCTTTGTTCTCATTGGTTTCAAAGACGGGCTTATGGGTGCAGCAAATCACCATGGCATATGTATACCTATCTAACAAACCTGCACGTTCTGTACATGTACCCCAGAACTTAAAGTATAATAATAAAAAGTTAAACCCTATAAAAATTCACTTCTCCAAAAAGATAAAATGTTAGCATTTAGGAAGTAAATGTCCAGTGCTATCTGAAATTGCTAAAACCTTACGTTTTAAAAATTTTTTAGTCCTGCAGATGAATTTGCTTCAGTCAAGTCTCACATTTTCATCCCTTGTGACTAGGGGCACAGGTTTTATTACAAAATTGGCTGGTCCAGAGGTCTCCTTGGTGTTCAGGTGTTCCAGGTCTTTTCTTGAGAATTCACTTTTATGTACCAGAAGCAACAATAACAATCCTTGTGAGGTAGATGTCTTGTCCCCATTCTATAGATTATAGCAAACAAACCAGAACAAAACAAAGATCACCCAAAGCAACAGCAATCTAAACTGCCATATAATGAAATCCAGGACTTAGTCCTATAGTGGCATTCCTCAAGGTAACCGACCTGTGTTGCCCTTCAAGTAGCAAAGCAGTATTTTCTTTTCTTTTAATGAAGAGTAAAGTTTTTGAATATTGAACTTTTTAACGGATACAGTAATATTTTTAAAAACTCTTTGATCAAAAGCCTCCATTTGCATTATCCTGAATATAATTCTTAGGTTATAAGAACTTGGATATAAAAAACTACATCTTTAAGTTCATTAGTCTCTAACTGAAATGTAACAGGTCTTCTAATTAAGAATTTAGGCAACATCCTTCAGTAGTACTAGCAGTACCTGTGACCTTGTCACTAATAGAAATCACAAAGACTTTCACATTACATTATAATAGTTGCTGATATATTGAAATGTTTTTATGTTCCTTGCTACTTTGAACTATGATAGTTATCATATCTACTTTGATATGGTTTGGCTCCGTGTCCCCACCCAAATCTCATCTTGAATTCCTATCCTCATAATCCCCACGTGTCAAGGGAGGGACCTGAGGGAGATAGTTGGATCATGTGGGTGGTTCCCCCGTGCTGTTCTAATAGTGATTGAGTTCTCATGAGATCTGATGACTTTATAAGTGTTCGACAGTTCTTCCTTCACATGCTCACACTCTCTCCCTGCCACCTTGTGAAAAAGGCTCCTGTTTCTGCTTCTGCCATGGTTGTAAGTTTCCTGAGGCCTCCTCAGCCATGGGGCTCTGTGAGTCAATTAAACATCTTTCCTGTGTAAATTACACATTCTTGGGTATTTCTTTATAGTAGTGTGAGACAGAACTAATACACCATTTTATATTGTTCTTTAATGGACTAATAGATAAGCATATATATTCTGGTATCCCAGATTTATTGTTTTAATATTTTGATAACTGCACTTTCAATATCATTGATTTCCTTTACAATATTATGAATGTTATTTTATGCACTTGAAAATATTATCCTGAAAAAAGGGCCCATAGACTTCCAAAGGTTCCAGGCACAAAAAAGTTACAACTTTTAAATCTTTAATGTGTGTGCCATACTCAATCATTTTTCATTATTTCTTTTCTTTTCTTCAGTTTCTCCCTCTCTTCTCTCCATCTATTCCTTTCTTCATCCCTACCTTTTTCTCCCTCTTCCCTTCCTCTCTGTCTCACTTCCTCCCTTTCTCCCTCTACCTACTTGTGCTAAACATGAATATTCTATTCAGGCTTCTATCTGTTCTAATACATAGTAGACTGAGTTTATCTTGACTTCCTTTTTCCTCATCTGACTGTCTTAACCTTCTCTGAAATATAGTGCTCTGTATACAGAAATACAGCGTCTGAAAAAGCTGGAGGAAGTGGGGGATCTAACGGGGTCCTTGTGTTATCTTTGTGACAAAGCTTAGCTCTGCTTTCTTTTCTGAGATTTTGTTAAATGCTTTATATTCAGGGGTATTTCCTTCGTGAATAAGGAGGGAAACACAGACTTTATATTGTTTCCTCAATTCATTAAAACCCGCCGTGGGTTCTACCACAGAGAGAGAAAGAAAAATCCTGGAGGTACATACGCTGTTTTGGCCTCATTTCTTATTGTCTAGGGGAGGAAGATGTGAAAACCTCACCTGGTCTTCCGTGTGTCTCTTTCCTATGAATTAGTTTTCACAAAGAAGCATTCTTTTTCCTCTATGTTAAGTACCTGTGTCTGGCAGATAATAAATATTTCAATGTGATTATGACTTTCCTGCTTTTGCTACCTTTTCTTTCAGTCTAGAGGGTTTATAATGTTATCCTGTCCCAGCGATTTTAGGTAATGTTTTTTTAAAAGCCCTTGAAATATTAATTAAGGACATATAATTCTGTTTCTCCATGGAGTTTAACACAAGAAAGTTCCTTAGATATTCCACAAAATAGTCCTACAATACAGATAGAATTCAGGTATCTACTGAAATTCTTCTTAATTAAATTTGTATATTCAATAGCATGGTTTTCATTCTTATTTTTACCTCTGTTCAAAAAGTGAGGGCCCAGACTATCATTTATGGCCCCGTTATTTGAAGAGCTGGAACTGAGTATGGGGATAGAGTGTAACCTGCCCTTAGGACAAAAATTATGCATCAGAGAGAAGTTAAAAGACAGCATCTCAGGGCCAAGCTGGAATTAAGACAAGCAGACAGACAGGGAGTCATACTCAAGCTAACTGACTCGTAAAAGCTGAGTAGAAGATAAAATTTTGAAGGACCAAGATGGAGTTCCAGGATCCTGACTAGAGGAGAGAAGGTAAAGCTTGGATAGAAAGGTTTTTATAGCTATTTGAGCTTATCCAAGGCTGAGGAGAGAGATGTCAAGGGCATTTGGAAATTTCTTCTATACAACTTTAATGCTCTAATGAATAATCACACTTTTTTCCATCTCTATCCTTTTATTAATTTGAGGAAGAGTTCTCATGGCAATTATAGAGGACAGGCACTTGCTTGAATGTTTGAGAATCAATAAAGATACCCATGCTACTGTAATGAAATTAGAAAGAGGGAAGAGGTAGCAGAGAGGGTCAGAAAGAAGAGGACAGATTATGTAGAGTATTGTGAATCTTATAATAAAGTTTTGAGTTTTTCCTGAGAATGTTGAGAGCTACTTGGTGGTGTTAGTTGGAAGAATAAGATAATAGAGTTGCTAATGGTTCTCTATAGCTGCTGTGTTTAAAATAGATTACAGAAGGTTCAGAATAGAAGCATAGGCATCATCAGGAGTCTACTGCAATTGTCCAGGCAGGAGATGAAGATGAATTAGACTATGTTGGGGTGGTAAGAAGTCTTATTTATGAGACTTATGATGGATTAGATATAGGATGTGATAGAAAGAAAGTGTTAAGGATGACACTGGGAATTTGGAACTGAGGAAGTAATAGAATTGAATTGCTATCGACTGTGATAGGGAAGCTCCAAAAGAAACAAATTTTTGGAAAAGGATAAATCAAAAGTTCCGTAAGTAGTCACCTACCTTGCTCGTCATCCAAATGTGTGGGTTTCTCCAAAACTGCTATATAGGAATAATTTAGAGACAGTATTCTTCCATGCTAAGCATGAGGGTGAAGCTTGAAACTACTTTTGCATGACACTTTATATGAAATTAAGATAATTAAATTGTGCAGGCCAGGTGTGGTGGCTCAGGCCTGTAATCCTAGCACTTTGGGAGGCCAAGGCGGGCAGATTGCCTGAGCTCAGGAATTCGAGACCAGCCTGGGCAACATGGTGAAACCCCATCTCTACTAAAATACAAAAAATTAGCTGGGTGTGGTGGCATGTGCCTGTAGTCCCAGTTACTCGGGAGGCTGAGACAAGAGAATTGCTTGAACCCGGAGGCGGAGGTTGCAGTGAGCCGACATCACACCACTGCACTCCAGCCTGGGTGACAGAGCAAGACTTCATCTCCAAAAAAAAAAAAAAAAAAAAAAGTAATTAAATTGTACGTATCGCAGAGCTAGGTGCTTTTGGAGACTATGGCTAACTAAGTCATTCTTTGATACTAATACTGCCCAGTGGGAAGTTCAAACCTCCAGAAATGGATCTGATCTTCCTGGAAGTAACACCTTCATTGAACTGACTGTCTTAGGATTTTGCTGATAATTACAATGATTCTTACACCAGAAGCAGAGATACAAAAAATGTTAATAAGTAGTCTAATAATCCTGTTCAAGTCTTTTCATGAAGAGAGAATCATCACCATACCCTTCTTTATCAGGGAACATTCTGCCTTCCAGAAGAATCCATGCTAAATAATTATGAAAGGAATCAATTACAGGTACTTATAAAAGTGTAGGACTTGCAATTGTGGGAAGATGCCATCAACCCTCAAGTTGGAGGGACTAAGAGAGGAGCTGGGGCCACCAGTGGAAATAGTAACCATGTTTATCTTCTCAGCAGCAACTGGCCCATGGAGCTGGGGCCAGAGAGCTGAGGGGACCTCTGTGGAGATGATGCCTGTATTAGTTTGTTTTCACACTGCTATAAAGAGCTACCTGAGACTGTGTAATTTATGAAAAAAATGGAGGTTTAATTGACTCACAATTTCACAGGCTTAACAGGAAGCATGACTGGAAGATCTCAGGAAACTTACCATCATGGCGAAGGCAAAGGAGAAGCAAGGCACATCTTCCCATGGCAGAGCAGAAGAGAGAGAGTGAAGGGGGAGGTGCCACATACTTTTAAACCATCATATCTCATGAGAATCCACTCACTGTCACAAGAACAGCAAAGGGGAAGTCTGCCCCCATGATTCCATGAGCTCCCACCAGTCCCCTACCCTGACACGTGGGGATTACAATTCGACCTGAGGTTTGGTTGGAGACACCGAGCCAAACCCTATCAATGCCTAAAGCAAAAAGATAGAGGAAAGATACATGAGCTTTCTCTTCCTCCTGCCCATAAGTCTCCTGTGCTTCCCACCCAAACGCAGGTGGCAATGAGACTCAAAACATGGTCCCCAGGGATCACCACCCATGGTATTCAGAGTAGGGGAGAGATGAGGGATTGAGTAGAGGTCAAACAAGCACATCATTATCAACTTCCAACTATCTCATGGAGGTATTGGGTTGAAATAAGAATGAAGTTGGTGAATTTTTGCCTCAGAAATTAAGGAAAAAAAAATAATTTGGGGTTTCGGGTAGTCAGCATGGAGTCAGATCTTGGAGAACAGAGACTGTTTTTGTTGAGAACTGGGTTTGTTTTGAAGGCTTGTAATATCTCCATGTTTATTTTATTTTCTTTATAGCAGTAGATTCCTTTCTTTCTGCTATAGAAAGGGGAGACCTGTAGCCTTGTAGTATAGGTTGAAGTCAGGTAGCGTGATGCCTCCAGCTTTGTTCTTTTGGCTTAGGATTGACTTGGCAATGTGGGATCTTTTTTGGTTCCATATGAACTTTAAAGTAGTTTTTTCCAATTCTGTGAAGAAAGTCGTTGGTTGCTTGATGGGGATGGCATTGAATCTATAAATTACCCTGGGCAGTATGGCCATTTTCACGATATTGATTCTTCCTATCCATGAGCATGGAATGTTCTTCCATTTGTTTGTATCCTCTTTTATTTCCTTGAGCAGTGGTTTGTAGTTCTCCTTGAAGAGGTCCTTCACGTCCCTTGTAAGTTGGATTCCTAGGTATTTTATTCTCTTTGAAGCAATTGTGAATGGGAGTTCACTCATGATTTGGCTCTCTGTTTGTCTATTATTGGTGTATAAGAATGCTTGTGATTTTTGCACATTGATTTTGTATCCTGAGACTTTGCTGAAGTTGCTTATCAGCTTAAGGAGATTTTGGGCTGAGATGATGGGGCTTTCTAGATATACAATCATGCCATCTGCAAACAGGGACAATTTGACTTCCTCTTTTCCTAATTGAATACCCTTTATTTCTTTCTCCTGCCTGATTGCCCTGGCCAGAACTTCCAACCCTATGTTGAATAGGAGTGGTGAGAGAGGGCATCCCTGTCTTGTGCCAGTTTTCAAAGGGAATGCTTCCAGTTTTTGCCCATTCAGTATGATATTGGCTGTGGGTTTGTCATAAATAGCTCTTATTATTTTGAGATACATCCCATCAATACCTAATTTATGAAGAGTTTTTAGCATGAAGGGCTGTTGAATTTTGTCAAAGACCTTTTCTGCATCTATTGAGATAATCATGTGGTTTTTGTCGTTGGTTCTGTTTATATGCTGGATTACGTTTATTGATTTGTGTATGTTGAACTATCCTTGCATCCAGGGATGAAGCCCACTTGATCATGGTGGGTAAGCTTTTTGATGTGCTGCTGGATTCGGTTTGCCAGTATTTTATTGAGGATTTTTGCATCAATGTTCATCAAGGATATTGATCTAAAATTCTCTTTTTTTGTTGTATCTCTGTCAGGCTTTGGTATCAGGATGATGCTGACCTCATAAAATGAGTTAGGATTCCCTCTTTTTCTATTGATTGGAATAGTTTCAGAAGGAATGGTACCAGCTCCTCCTTGTACCTCTGGTAGGGTACTGGTACCAAAACAGAGACATAGACCAATGGAACAGAACAGAGCCCTCAGAAATAATACCACACATCTACAACTCTCTGATCTTTGACAAACCTGACAAAAACAAGAAATGGGGAAAGGATTCCCTATTTGACAAATGGTGCTGGGAAAACTGGCTAGCCATATGGAGAAAGCTGAAACTGGATCCCTTCCTTACACCTTATACAAAAATTAATTCAAGATGGATTAAAGACTTAAATGTTAGACCTAAACCATAAAATCCCTAGAAGAAAATCGAGGCAATACCATTCAGGACATGGGCATGGGCAAGGACTTCATGTCTAAAACACCAAAGCAATGGCAACAAAAGCCAAAATTGACAAATGGGATCTAATTAAACTAAAGAGCTTCTGCACAGCAAAAGAAACTACCATCAGAATGAACAGGCAGCCTACAGAATGGGAGAAAATTTTTGCAATTTACTCATCTGACAAAGGGCTAATATGCAGAATCTACAAAGAACTCAAATAAATTTACAAGAAAAAAAAACTCCATCAACAAGCGGGCGAAGGATATGAACAGACACTTCTCAAAAGAAGACATTTATGCAGCCAAAAGACATGTGAAAAAATCCTCATCGTCACTGGCCATCAGAGAAATGCAAATCAAAACCACAATGAGATACCATCTCACACCAGTTAGAATGGCAATCATTAAAAAGTCAGGAAACAACAGGTGCTGGAGAGGATGTGGAAAAATAGGAACACTTTTACACTGTTGGTGGGACTGTAAACTAGTTCAATCATTGTGGAAGACAGTGTGGCGATTCCTCAGGGATCTAGAACTAGAAATACCATTTGACCCAGCCATCCCATTACTGGGTATATTCCCAAAGGATTATAAATCATGCTGCTATAAAGACACATGCACACATATGTTTATTGCAGCACTATTCACAATAGCAAAGACTTGGAACCAACCCAAATGTCCATCAATGATAGATTGGATTAAGAAAATATGGCACATATACACCATGGAATGCTATGCAGCCATAAAAAATGATGAGTTCATGTCCTTTGTAGGGACATAGATGAAGCTGGAAACCATCATTCTCAGCAAACTATCGCAAGGACAAAAAACCAAACACTGCATGTTCTCACTTATAGGTGGGAATTGAACAATGAGAACACTTGGACACAGGAAGGGGAACATCACACACTGGGGCCTGTTGTGGGGTGAGGGCAGGGGGGAGGGATGGTATTAGGAGATATACCTAATGTAAATGACGAGTTAATTGGTGCAGCACACCAGAATGGCACATGTATACATATGTAACCAACCTGCACGTTATGCACATGTACCCTAGAACTTAAAGTATAATAAAAAATATATATAAAAAAAGAAAGGGGAGACCTATGAAGAATACATTCTACTTCACAAACATTGTAAGGAGAGAAAAATCGCAGATGATGGAATTAATCAAGGAGGAGGTTAAGAGGATAAAAATTGGCAAATCATGTGGAATTATAAATTATGAAAAACTTAAGCAAAATAGAAGTGAAGCAGTAACCCTTTAGTAACACTCATTCTCAAGTTTAGCTTTCTTCTTTTTTTCAGATGATATTCTAGATGATGGTTGGAAGTTTTTACTGAAGTAATTATTTGTTTTCCCATCACCATTTATTAGAGCTATGATGAGCAAGCTTCTTTTTCTGTTTCTCTTCGAATTTAAAGTCATTGCTTTTGCATCTGAAATAGCACCCACCTTGTACAATGCAAGTCAAGTTTTTTTTTCTTCATAAGCATCATAACCTGGAAACATTTGTTGAATATAACCAATATGGAGTCTGTCACTCGGAACTTGACAAGTCATATTTTGCAAAATCATTTGCTGTGTATATGGTCTTTTTTAAAGGAGACACTAGTGTCAAAATTTTGGTAATTCTAAATTCAACTTTATGATTTGAAATTTTTGTAGAGAATCCAGATTTGATTTTGTCGCCTGCAAGTCTGAAGTTTATAGTGCGTGTAATTTGATTTTCTTCTCTAGAGATATTTTATCTAGTCAATATGAGTCTTTATCAGCTTAAGCAAAGTAAAAATTTCCATATATGTTATCGTGAAGAATCCTTTACTTCTAAAGATACTGTTAGAAACTGTTGCTAATTTTAAAAGACATTGGTAGGATGAGCCTTGGACTTACTTCAAGTATATATTCTGGAAATGTTTCTAATTCTTTATTTTACACTTATCATACTAATTTGCTTTTCTTTTGTAATTTTCTGTCATGTCCTCAGTATTTCCCATGTTAAATTTTTGAAAATTCATTAAACTGAAAGTCATTTTCAGAAATTCAAATTTGTATTTTAAAAATATGTATGTCTTATAATTTCAATAGACTATTTCAGAAACTAAAATTCTAAAGATCACTTAATTTGCTAAGTGCTTTACACGTTTTATATTTTACCTTTGTACACATTATCTTAATAGCCCTATGGAATGGTTCAGTAGCTTTCGTTTTTTTAGAGAGGAGGACCTTGCAGTTCAGAGAGAAGGGATGACAGCTGTAACTGTGATAGTGTGACTCTACCCAGGCCTGTTGATGAGGATAACTTATGTACAGTGCTCAGCAGAGTCCCTGAAATAGTAGTGATTCAGCAAGTGTTTGCTTCATTCCATTTACTACCCTGTATTTGGAATGTTGTCTTATTCTAGAAAAAAAATATAACAATAGGAAAATTGCCTTGCCTCTTATGGGATTCTTTGGTATCTTTCAGATGCAGATAACAGCTTTTAAAACAGCAAATGAATCCACTGATAATATGACTGCCTTGTTAATTCTAAAGGTATTGCAGTTGTCGTTTATGATGATGAGGTTCAGAAACTTATGAAATAAATGAACGCATAGACACAGAATAAGAATCTTAAGTATTTGAATAGTGACTGAAATTTAAAAGCCAATAATATTCTGATTTTTTAGAACTCTTCATTGGCAGGGCTATTGAATCCCTAGAAATATTCCTGTAGTTAAGATGAAGTCTAGTTTTCCATGGAAGCCAAGTAGGTCTCTCCTTTGTTATGACTTTTGGAAAATAACATCTTTTTTCCCCTTTCCTCCTCTTCCTCAATCCTCAGACTTCTAAACATTGTTATTCACATTAGAATTGTGCCTTCTGGTTGGTATGATTTGCAAACATGTGTTGACATATAATTCTAGGCCAGGCACCATGCATGGAAATAACAGAACTGGACATATTCTCTGCCTCTGGAAATTCAGATCCTTAATGGAATTCAGTAGCGTTTTTATTATTGCAAAAATTGCTTTCATATCCATCATCTCATTAGCTTTTCACCAACATCTTTGAGGACAGTACCAGTATTTTAGTGAGGTTAAATATGCTTAATGTTACTCAGAGATGAAGTGAGACACAAACGTGTGTTCTACTCTTTTTTCTAAGGTGGTGGTGATGTTTTTCTTGCCATGTGGGATCTATAGAAAGCCATCCTATTCTCTTAGAAAATCGTACCTTCCCCTTGCCTTTATAGCTTCCACAACCTCCACCCTCAGGCATATAAGGCTCTACCGCACCCTGCTTCCCTTGGGAAAACCTGATATAATCAGGACAATAACAATGGTGAGTTGTGTACCTTAGTCTACCCCAGAGGCTGGAAAGGTAAAAGAAGAACCATATATTTTCTAGACTCATTTGCAGCTAGCATTCCTTCATGGCTGCTATTTTCCATCAATAAGCACAGCCATGGCACTGGTCTTCACAGGCAGACTTCTGACTTGGAGCCACCAGAATTGGAGCCATGAAGAAAGGCAATTTTCCAAGTCTAGAATTGAGAAAAGAATGTGATGAAAACTTTATACTTCTTACTAAACAAAATACCTAAATACACTTACACATGCACAAAATGTTATTGTAAATTTACTTTATAGTTGTAATTGGCTTCTCAACATTAACTTATATCTCCTCTTTGGTAATTTCAATTCCCATTGACAAGTTCCTTACCCTAGTGAGTGCAGCCTTGGTGAGGGTGGGAATTGGTGTTGATGACCTCAGCATTTTACCCTTTTCTGTATCCATGCCCTTCAATTTGTGACTTAACAGATACACTTAAAGAAGCAATTGAGTATATTTTCCCTATCCCTTGATTGTGAGTTTGCCCGCAAGAATGTAGTAGGGGTGAAGGTATGTACCACTTCTGGGTTTTAGTCTCAAGAGACCTTGGGAATTTCCCCATTTCTCTTGTGCCTCTGTTTTCACTGTGAGAACATGGCTGGGCTAGTCTGATGCAAGATGAGGGACACATGAAGCAGCGATTCAAAAAGCTGAGGTTATCACAGACCATACAACTCCATCTGACCCCTAGATAGATGAGCAATTTCAACTAAGATTAGCAGATCTCCCTAGCTGATCACGAGCAGTAATGCAGTAGTAAGTTTTTACTACTTATTGCTGTATACAGCATTATAATGGCAATAGGTAACTGCAACATTGGCATTACAAATCAAAATACTGTTCCTTTCCCTGTCCAAATGGTTGACAATGGCCAAAAGCTTGGCCAATTGAAGACTTTAAACTTGAGTTGGGGGAGGCAAACATAATAACAAAATTTATTTTTTGGTAATCATTCACTCCAGTTGAAGGACTCAGATGAGACTGCTGAGTAGTTTCTGATACATGCATCCAAGAACACACCCTCACATCTGTGCATTTGACACTATGAACCACATTTTATTCCTCCAATAAATTTATCTTTCTTTTCAAATTTGCCAGAGTTCACTTCTGTGGTTTGCTGTTAAAGTTACTAATACTTTGTTTAAAATTACCTTAAAGCTAAGTGGCGTAAACGAATCATTTTATTTTATGGATGATTTCGTGAGTCAGGAATTAGGGAAAGACTGTTTTTACTTGGAGATTTTTATGTAGTTGAAGTCAGATGTGAGACATTGAAATGTTTAACAAGACTGGACTTTCAAGATAGCTCACCTAACTAACTAGTGGTTGTTCTTGGCCATTGGCTGGTGACTCAGCTGTGCTGTGCTGCAGAATGCCTACCTTTGGCCTTTATAGGTAGTGTCAGGATACTTGGCATCTCATACAGTAGCTGGCTTCCTCCAGAGTGAATGTCCTGAAAGAAGCAGGCATTCGTCCTCTCTATATGGGAAGGTCAACAAATTTTGGCATGTTTGAGAAAACCACTATATTCTGCCCTCCCCAAATTGGTTTTATTTTCCCACTTGTAAAATATGCTCTCTCCCTCCCCTAAATTTCCCAAAGTCTTGTCCACTAAGATTAGGGTATGAGTCTAAGGCTTTGGGTCAAGGATTTCATCATCTAAATCAGGTCCACTTGTAGATAAGGCTCCTTGGGTTTGATTCTTTGGTCACAGTTCCTCTTAATTTAAAAAATGTAATGAACTAAAGAGGCAATTTTACTGCCCTTCACCCATCCATTATACTGTGCTGCACAGGGGTAGGATGAATGCAGTAAACACTCTAGCTCCAAAAGTGGGAAATGGGAGACACATAACAGCCACTGGCCCATATTACTCTGTAGTCCAGATGGGTGTACTTGACAGTTTGATTAGGACCAAGTTCTGCTCCCTGAAACAAAATTTATAGAGCAATAAATTGAGATTTTATTTCATGATTAAGATTAGAAATACTTTTTATGAATTGCAATTCTTTCACTCTCATTTTTTCTTACAAAAGTTATGCCAACTTTCTGAGGAAAAATAGTTGAAAGAGATCTAAATTGTGCTAATACCAGTTTCATTTAGTTTGATTTTAATGAGACATTCAGACACAGAGTGCATGTTGAAGTAGCAATATGCAGGTCAAATTTGATATCCATTTGATTTTGATGTTGATTTTTGTAGGAATAAGTACTGAAAACCCTGACTGGAACCAAATGTTTATTCTCATTATACTCTTTGTTATAGGAGGATAGTTTATCTCTTGAAACACTGAATATTTTTTAGATTCTTTGGGGGTTGAATTCATGATTTCACTTCCTGTGTCCTCAACTCAATGAAGAAATCTTTTTAGGCATTTCATCATTGATTGTTACCTATGTTTTCAGGAAAAAAATTAGAAACCTTTTTCCATCTAGCAGAAGTAATTTTCAGCAGAAGTTTATAATATTTCCAAGTGCCTATAGACTTCTAAAAAAATTAACTTGATTTTATCATTTTCCAACTTCATTCTACTGAAATGCTTCCTCCAGCACTGGGAAGTTTTCAACCATTTCTGACTCTAATCTCTTCCAATGTGGTGAGCTGGCCAAACGTATAAAGAGTTGGCCAGGAGCACCCATAAAGTGACTACAGGGCTTCCAATTAAATGATTTATCTCATTCTTAAGTGCTCACATAGCTGCCAACTGTGCAAAGACATAAATGGACTTCACCCCTTCAGAGTGTCCTGAGAATATGATTTACTTTTCTCATAAAAACATGCAACTTCTGCCCAAACTTCAAGCAAGCCCCTCAAGACTAATTCTCTTGTAAGTCAGAGAACATCTGTGCAGAAGACATCTTGGTATTCTGCGTCCTCTGCTAACCAAAACCATCTGAAGAGGCTGTTATTCAAAACCTCACTCAGATGAAATAACACACTTTGAAGGAAGTAGATAACACTTCTAGGACTCTAGGATGTCTGTGATTTCAGAACAAAGCAAAGAAACCTCTTGACATGTACAACTTCCTTCATTAAGGCAGAAAAAAAATTAATATTGTCAAGTATGACAGGTGAAACTTCTTTGAGTTCCAGGAATACTTATGCAAAGGTTTTCCCTGGCAAAGAAATGTCACTATTTTGAGGTTATCGGTTGCATTCACAATTTCTAAAAGGGGCTTAAAGGGCATTTTTTAAATAGACATGTTAGCTAGAAAATAAATTTAGATACTGGCACAATTGAGAGATAGTGATAGTTCCCTAGCTGACTCTGAAGGAGGATGATTAGGTACATTACTGTCTAAAACATAGTAGAAAGGATATCAGCAATTTTGGAGATAATATTATCGATTGAGGCAGTACGTTGATTTTTTGAATTTGCCTATTTCTAGGTCTCCCAATCCCCACTCCCCACTCCCAAATTCATATGTTGAAGTCCTAATCTCTTGTCCTTGGAACGTGACTGTATTTGGAGATAGGGTATTTAAAGAATCAACTAAATTCAAATAAAATCATTACAGTGAGTCCTACTCCAATATAACCTGGTATTGGATCTGGATTCTGGTATCTTTATCAGAAGAGGAGGTTACAACACAGACTTGTGCAGAGGGATGACCATATGAAGACACAGGTAGAATACACCCATCTCCAAACCAAGGAGAGGGCCTCAGAAGAAAACAATTCTGCTAACACCTTAGTTTTGGACTTCCATCCTCTAGAAATGTGAGAAAATTAATTTCTGTTGTTTAAGTTGCCCAGTCTGTGACACTTTATGCTGGCAGCCCTGACATACATCTGTATTCTTTAAGATCTGACCAACCATAGGAGACTTTTTTATTGTTTGGCTATGTGATAAGCTTTCTTGGAGGATGCTTGGAGGATATCCTGTTTTGGTCAGAACAAATCCAAGTTTTTGTAAAGTTATAATATTTTCAAAGCAAGTCCCCATCTCATGAAAAAGTCCTGTGATTCTTGTTGTCTTACCATGACTGTCACTGAATGTGTTTCTCTAGTTGTGTGGACTTTAAGACTTACCCTGGCACACAAATAAACACTGACATTTGTGTCCCATCTTGCTCGGTAAGAAAGGAAAGCCAGGAGACACCTAAGCTTTATTCCATTGGTCATTTCCGGTGGAAGGTGATCCTGATGAAAACTCAGAAGTTTCCCTAATTGTATGGTGGAGAGTGTTTTTACTAATTCTTATTAGTGGTAAATAATTCTGGGCCTTATTGTGTAATGAATATTTTAATTATTTAGTGAATTGCATGGTTTAATTATTTTTGTTATGGCTGGGCCCAGTCATCTGGGAGAAGAAACAAAAGAGAGCCTGGAGAAGACGCATTTGCTTTCTTCATGCCCTGTCCTGGAAGGAACCAACTAACTTCCTCTCACATTCCATAAGTGAGAAATAGTCACTTGGCCACACTGAGATGCAGAAAGGCTGGAAACTGTGATCTTTCACTGTGTACCCCATCTGTAGTCACAACACTGTAGTATGGAAAGAGGTGTCCAGATTTTGGTGGAGAGCTGGCTGTCTCTGCCAAAAATAGCCAATGCCTATTCAGTACTCACTGTTTGCTAGATGCTGCTGTAAGACTTTTCATATGCTTCATCTTTTAATTCTTACGCCAACCTGTTGGTAAGTTCTGTTAGTATTTCCAGAATACAGATGACAAAATTGAGGGAGAATTAAATAAGCTGGTTATACTCAAAGAGCTAGAAAATGGAAAGGCAAGATTTCAATCCAGTCCAAGCAATCTGGCCCCAAATTCCATAATCTTAACCATTATACTACACCAATTATTTGTGATTATTATAAAGGAACTGATTAGATCACAAAATCATGAAAAACTAGGACTTCAAGACCTTTGGACAAGACAGTGAAGGGTATTTTCTAAGGAAAACAACCCAGCTAATTTCATTCCTGTCTTCTTTGTAGTCAATGAAAATAATATTTCTAATGTTTCAAAGCTTGGGTAACCCCCATCTCTTACATAGTTTCTTCATCTCACTACCCTATAGAATTATCTTCCTCCGTTTATCTCCCATAGCACTCTGTACCTTGCATCTGGTTCATTTAAAGATTTATTTACTAATTCACTGATTAAGTTATTTATCAATCTATTGGCTATCTTTTGAGCACTTATTAAATTCCAGGTACTGTGGTAGGCACTGGTGATGCACAGAATAGCAAAGGAATTGTTTTTCCAAGGTTTCACAGTCTAAAGGAATATGAATGTGGGAAATAGACATTGAATTGCTTATATTACTATGGAATTCTCTTGTGTTTGTTGTGTTTCAATGGTGAATTTTTGGCTTATAATTTCTACCACTCTTCCTTCCCTCATTGTGTCTTGTATGGTGGGAGACACATAATGTGCCTTGGGACAATGCCTGTCTTTTAAACATACAAATTTTATTCTTGTAAGTAATTACATATATACATATACATACATACATATATATATATACACACACATATAGTTTTTTTTATTATACTTTAAATTCTGGGATACATGTGCAGAACGTGTAGGTTTGTTACATAGGTATACATGTGCCGTAGTGGTTTGCTGCACCCATCAACCCGTCATCTACATTAGATATTTCTCCTAATGCTATCCTTCCCCTAGCCCCCACAACCTTCTCACAGGCCCTGGTATGTAATGTTTCCCTCCCTGTGTCCACATGTTCTCATTGTTCAACTCCCACTTATGAGTGAGAACGTGTGGTGTTTGGTGTTCTGTTCCTGTGTTAGTTTGCTGAGAATGATGGTTTCCAGCTTCCTCCATGTCCCTGCAAGTGACATGAACTCATCCTTTTTTATGGCTGCATAGTATTCCAATAACACTGTTGGTAGGAGTGTAAATTAGTTCAACCATTGTGGAAGACAGTGTGGCAATTCCTCAAGGATCTAGAACCAGAAATACCATTTGACCCAGCAATTCCATTACTGAGTATATACCCAAAGGATTATAAATTATTCTACTATAAAGACACATGCACATGTATGTTTATTGCAGCACTATTCACAACAGCAAAAGACTTGGAACCAACCCAAATGCTCATGAATGATAGACTGGATAAAGAAAAGACACATATATATCTTTAACTCATTTGTATTTTAGAATAATATTTCAGCATTGGTTTGAAAATACACCAATGAATAATGAGGTACTGCATTAGAACATAAGGAAAGCTGAACTTAATAGTGGCGTCAATATCCCTTGTACCATAAAGCTGCTTGCAAGAATGGTCATTTTTTTCAAATTTGGTGAGTGGAATTTGATCATGGGCACTGGGCTATTGGCAATGAAAAGGATAGTGTCCCATAATGCGCAACCAATTTCTAACTCAAATAAATGTCACATTTGCTCACCTTTAGCTGAGCTGAAAATAGCTCACATATTGCATGTAATAATCAATGCCAACTTACAATATTTTTTGTAAGAAGACTAATATAAAGTGCAGCACATTTGTAAAACACACACAAACACACAACTTGTTGTTAGATAATCTGTTTAATTACCCATTTAAATCCAAAGCCTCAAAATGTCTTGTGTCCAGAGTTGGGGGACTTTTAATAATTAGTCGGTCATATAGGAAACTCAGAGAAGAAAGCTAGTTGTGCTATAGTTGCAACAATCAATTTAAAAGTGAGAAAAACTCAATTAACCACCCAGATTGTGTTAAAAACAGAATAATTTACCTGATTTTTCTCTCCACTGGAAGTAATGCAGTTATAGAAACAGCCTCAAACACAATACCTTAGTTTTAATTTTCTGGGTTTTAGGGCTTTTCTTTGAGCAATGAGGTAACTGCAATTGAGTTTGAGTAATCAGTTTTAAAATTAACATCTCTGTTGGTAAAATGAAGGAAAATTTTGACTCATTGATTTGTATCATTTTGGAGAAGTAATCTTTTATCCTTATGCACCTTAATTCTGAAGCAAATGAATATTTTGTCCAAATTAATTATGATTAATTACCCTAATTTTTACCTTAATTTTCCTAGTAGTGGTTTTTCTTATTAATATTGTTTGTAGGCTGAGGTCATCTAATAGAATAGTTGTAGCTGTTATTCTGGGGGAATAACAGAAAACATCTCTTTCATAACTATGTAAACTGTCAGAATTTTCACCATATTTTATTCATGCATGTTTTGACTATTTGCTTCCCCCCAAAATGTATTGTAGATTACAATGGAAATAGAAAAAAAACTGAGTATTTCTCCCTACAAAGGGTCTTTTCTTATAAAAGACCCCCAGGAAAATCCTTTACATGAGATTTGAGGCACAATATTGCCACCAGGTAACACAGTTTATTCTCTTGATAAGCAGATGAAGTGAAGAGACTATGAGTCTTGTCTATTTTAAGTAAGATGTAGTCAGCAGTCTCTAAGGGCAGCCTTAGAGACCCCCCACCTCATACTCACATGCTTGTGTAATCTTCTTCCCTTGAATGTAAGCCAGATTTATTGGCTGGCCTCTAACAAATTGAATAGGGCCAATAGATAGAATTTCAATGCTGAGATTAGGTTATGAAAGTATTGCAAGTGGACTCTAGATTTTTCAACACATTTTCCAATCAATACTTCAGAGAACAAATAATTTCTTTTAATCGAAGGCCATACTTTTCCAGATTAAAAGGGCCTCCTTCTTATATAGAAGAATAAAAGAAAAAGACCCACACTAAGAACTATCGTCAGGAAAATGCAGAACATTAGCATTAAAGAAAGAATTTTGAAAACTGCTAGACAAGGAAAAAAATAGCAGGTCATGTATGAGCAGGAATTACAATAGCATCAAGCTTCTCAATAGCAACATTGGCAGTTAGAAGACAACATAAAAATGCTTCTCAGTCCTGGGGAAAATGAATTCTAACTGGAATTATACTCTCAACCAAACTGTAAATCAAGTCTGAGGGAGGAATGACTACATTCTCAGACACACAAGAGCTCAATGAATTTATTGCCCGTGGCCTCTGGTATGGTTTGGCTGTGTCCCCACCCAAATCTCATCTTAAATTCTAGCTCCCATAATTCTCACATGTTGTGGGAGGGACCTGGTGGGAAATAATTAAATCATGAGGATGGTTTTCCACATACTGTTCCTGTGGTAGTGAATAAGTCTCACAAGATCTGATGGTTTTATTAGGGGTTTCCCCATTTGCTTGGTTCTCATTCTTTCTTGTCTGCCACCATGTAAGATGTACCTTTCATCTTCTGCCATGATTGTGAGGCTTCCCCAGCCATGTGGAACTGTGAGTCCATTAAACTTCTTTTTCTTTATAATTTACCTATTCTGAGGTATGTCTTTATCAGCAGTGTGACTAACACATCCTCTCACTCTGCACATACAGGCAGATAAAAATAATAAACAGTAAAGCATGATATCGACAACACAGGGAGCCCCCAAAGTAGACAGTGATGAAAAGAAAAGAAGGCCATTATGCCTGGCATGCAGCTGGCCAAGGGGAACCCAGGAAAGAAGGACTCCATGAGAGAGATCTTCAAGGAAAAATTAGATAAAGTCCTTGATGTGTTTAACCTTACTGGGATACATTTTGCAGCTCAGGCAAAGAGAAGGATACAGCAATGATTAGCACAGAGGACACTGAGCAAACAAAACCTTTGTCTTCCTTAGTAGGAGAAAATTAGATGATATCTCTAGCTGCTAAATTAAAATAATACCAAACAAGATATATTATTTTAAAATTAAGTGGTGTGATGGTTAGTTTTATGTGTTAACTTGACTGGGCTAAGGGACGCCCAGATAGCTGATAAGAAATTATTTTTGGCTGTGTCTATGAGAATGTTTCCAAAAGAGATTGGCTTTTGAATCAGTAGACTTAGTAAAGAAAATCTCCCTCCCCAATGTAGATGAGAATCATCCAATCTGTTGAGGAACTGAATAGAAATAAAAGGCAGCAGAAGTGTGAATTCTTTCCTTCCTTGAGCTGTGGTATCCATCGTCTCCAGCCCTTGTGTTCCCAGACCAAATCGAGGGTCATGCTGCTTATTCTCGCAGCCCAATAATGAGAAGCAGATGAACTGGGGAAGAAGGGAGTTTATTTCTGTAACCAGGTAGAGGGAGAAGGCCTGGAAAATATTGCCAGGCCAACTCAAAATTACAAAGTTTTTAGAGCTTACATTCCTTTTAAGCTATATGTTTACGTGTAAGTGTGCATTCATCTAAAGACAAAAGTCTAACTTCTTCTAATCTATAACTTAGATCTGAGTCCTGAAGACCTTCCTCTGAAGCCTCAGTAAATGTACTTAATCTAAATGGGTCCAGGTGCCAGGGGTGATTACACTTATCTTGTCTTCTGCTAAATCATAAAGGTTTGGGGAGTTCCTTCAGACTCCCAATGAACTTGTTTGTAGAGGTCTGAGGAGTTTATTCAAACCCTCAATAGAACTTGTTTAATCCTAAACAGGTCCTGTTAAGAATTCCTTCATTATCCTGTCATCCTTCAAGGCCCAGGAAAGGCCTGGGCAAAATTCTTGGTGGGCTTTTATTACATTCCAGCCTTTGTATAAGGCCACTGGTTCTATTAGCTGGCTTTCTGAAAAGATTATCAAAATAGATAGACCGTTAGCCAGACTAATAAAGAAGAAAAGAGAGAAGAATTCAAGAGACACAATGAAAAATGATAAAGGGGATATCACCACTGATCCCACAGAAATACAAACTACCATTGGAGAATACTATAAACACCTCTACGCAAATAAACTAGAAAAATCTAGAACAAATGAATAAATTCCTGGATACATACACTCTCTCAAGACTAAACCAGGAAGAAGTAGAATCCCTGAATAGACCAATAACAAGTTCTGAAATTGAGGTAGTAATTAATAGTCTACCAACCAAGAAAAGCCCAGGAACAGACGGATTCACAGCCGAATTCTACCAGAGGTACAAAGAGGAGCTGGTACCATTCCTACTGAAACTATTCCAAACAATAGAAAAAGAGGACTCCTCCCTAACTCATTTTATGAGGCCAGCAACATCCTGATACCAAAACCTGGCAGAGACAAAACAAAAAAAGGAAATTTCAGGCCAGTATCCCTGATGAACATTGACGCGAAAATCCTCAATAAAATACTGGCAAACCAAATCCAGCAGCACATCAAAAAGCTTAACCACCACAATCAAGTCGGCTTCATCCTTGTGATGCAAGGCCAGTTCAACATATGCAAATCAATAAACATAATCCATCACATAAACAGAACCAATGACAAAAACCACATGATTATCTCAATAAATGCAGAAAAGGCCACCAATAAAATTCAACATCCCTTCATGCTAAAAACTCTCAATAAACTAGGTATTGATGGAACAAATCTCAAAATCATAAGAGCTATTTATGACAAATCCACAGCCAATATCATACAGAATGGGCAAAAGCTGGAAGGATTCCCTTTGAAAACTGGCACAAGACAAAAATGCCCTCTCTCACCACTCCTATTCAACATAGTATTGGAAGTTCTGGCCAAGGCAGTCAGGCAAAAGAAAGAAATAAAGGGTATTCAAATAGGAAGAGAGGAAGTCAAATTGTCTCTGTTTGCACATGACATTATTGTATATTTAGAAAACCCCATAGTCTCAGCCCCAAATCTCCTTAAGCTGATAATCAACTTCAGCAAAGTCGCAGGACATAAAATCAATGTGCAAAAATCACAAGCTTTCTATGCACCAATAACAGACAAACAGAGCCAAATCATGAGTGAACTCCCATTCACAATTGCTACAAAGAGAATAAAATACCTAGGAATACAATTTACAAGGGATGTGAAGGACCTCTTCAAGGAGAACTACAAACCACTGCTCAAGGAAATAAGAGAGGACACAAACAAATGAAAAATCATTCCATGCTCATGGGTAGGAAGAATCAATATTGTGAAAATGGCCATACTACCCAAAGTAATTTATAGATTCAATGCTATCCCCATCAAGCTATCATTGACTTTCTTCACAGAATTACAAAAAAACTAAATTTCATATGGAACCAAAAAAGAGCTTTTACTCTTTAACCACTCAGTCAGTGCTGAAACAGCTCTTACATAGGCCTGTGTTAGTGAGACCTGGCCTGCCACACTTGGACATCAGAACTCCTGGATCTCAGGCCTTTGGACTTCACGATTTATGACAGCAGCAGCCACCTCTTCTACCTCCAACCCCCAGATGGCATATTATGGGATTCTCAGCCTCCATAATTGTGTGAGTCAATTTCCATAATAAATCTCCATTTGTTCTGTTTCTGTAGTGAACTCTGACTAATACAGGTAGCAAATTTTGGAAGAAAGAGTGAAAAAGTAGGAAGTGATGACTCTGGAGATTAAGAAATGAGTAGAAAGTTACAGAAAAAAGGATATTTTTCAAAGAACTGAGTTATATTCTTTAACTTTAGATTTATAATTTTAAAAATAACAGTAAGGTGCTAAGACTCATAATCATAAACCCTAAAATGTCTCTTGTTAGTTTTCTTCCTTCCAGGGAAGGGGACGCCCAGGCTTTTACATTCTCACTGAAGTGTCATGCCAATAGATAAGGACCCCACAAGTTCCCATTATCCAATTCCCATGTATTGCTCCTTTTTTCTCCCTATGTCACTTTCTCTCCTCCCCCGTCTGTATTAGGAAAGCTCCTAGGAAAGGGGTTTATGTAACCATGACCTTCTATCTTTTCCTTTTCTCTCAGTAGAATTTTAACATCCAGCCTCTGGCAGGCACTCAGCATCAGATGGGGTCACTGGCGGGTCTCGCTAATGATTTTCCCTCTTCTGTGTTTTTTTGTGACTGCTTGAAAACAATAGATCTCCCATTTAGTCCTGCTCAGTCTTAGGGCACCTCCGGAGTTTGTCCTGCATGTTCCACCTTAGCCTCATCTTTTACCCTGGAAATTAAATTGTCTCTTTGCTCATTTAGGCTTTTGAGTGAGATTGCATGCCATTAAGATGTGCTAAGATGTACTTGCCTCTCACTGATTTCCACATGAATTCCGGATAGCCAGGCTGTTAAAAAAAACGCTGCCTGCTGAGTTCCGTTTATGAATGCAGTCCCTTGGGGGGAAGTCCACAAACTCCCTGTGAGGGCCATTATCACAGTGGTGCTAGCTGGCCACCTGGGTGAAGACAGGGGAAATGTGTGCAGGGGCTTTTGTCCTTAAATTTCTTTTCCTTTTCTCGGTTCCAAAATACTGGGTTCCAGAATACTGAATCTGATCCAATTCTTTAGCAAAACCAAGGGAGGGAATTTGTAGGGGATTTCCTTTCCTTCTATTACTGTATATTTTTTAAGTCCAAAATGTTGGAATATGCTATTGAAATGGGAGAATTCCCTGATTCCCCTCACAGGACCTGCAACAGGGGTATGACTTACCTGCTTGGTTGCCCCACAGCTCAAACCCCTAGTGGGAGCATGCAGACGGGTAGGTGCAGAGGCTGAGGTGAGTGCTTTTGGGCTCCAGCCCCATGAAGCATCTAGGGGTGGGTGTTTGCAACTCCTGAAGCCCAGGTGGGCATGTATTACAAAGCTCTTTCAGATTTGCTATCTGTAGACGGCTTGTGTGTTAATCAGTTCAATGGACCCTCTGCCTTATTGAAATGGAAGAGGGCCAGAGTGACAGTCTTCCCGAGCTCTTGCACAGTGTCCTGAAAGAATCGGATCACATGCAGGCTTGAAGGATGAGGGCAAGATTTTATTGAGTGGTAGAGGTGGCTCTCAGTGAGATGAATGGGAAGCCAGAAGGGGGGATGGAGTGGGAAGGTGGTCTTCCCCTGGAGTTGGGCTTTTCTCCAACCACCCCTGGCCAAACTCCCCTCCGTGTCCAGACATCCCTCCTCTTTTCTCTTTCTCTGCCTCATTTTTCCACTGTTGCTGGTCTGCTGGTCTTGATGTTCAGCTGCTTGTGTGTGTGCCTGCTAAGGGTTTATATGGGGGCGGGAGAGGTGGTGGGGTGAGCCAAAAGGCAACTTTTTGGGTGCAAAACCAGAAATGCCTGTCCTCATTTAGGGCCACAGGTCTTCAGGCTTGAGGTTGGGGCCTTTGCCAGAGAACCACCCTCTTCTACCCAATATTTCCCTGACTCCTGTCCGTATCACTATGACAGGGAGAAGGAGAGACCACTATGGGAGCATGCCAGAGGGATGACTAATCCAGTCTTAGTGAATCATGGACAGCTTTCCTGGGCAGGGGATTTTTAAGCACAGAGCTAGGAGGATGCAATTATAAGGAGCTCTTGAGCAGTTAGGAGCTAGTTGAGAAGAAAAATCAACTCTGTGTAGAGTAATACTAACAACCAAACCAAAGATCATCCTTTATCTTTACATAATACTTCAGTTTATAACACCATCTCCATGTGTAGGATTATCAAATAGGCAAATTAGGCCTGAGTTCAGAGCATCAGCAAAAGTGATGTTAGGGACTAAATGTTTGTATTCCTTCCCCAGATTCATATATTGAAGCCCTAAACCCTGATGCAATGGTATTAGCAGGTGAGGCCTTAGGGAAGCAATTAGTATTAGATGAGAGTGAGTCCCCTGTGATGGGATTAGTGTCTTTATAGAAAAAGGAATGGACACTAGCACTTCCTCTCTCTGCCATAGCCACATAAGAATAGGCAGTGAATAGGCATTGTCTGCAAGCCAGGAATAGTCCACACTAATAACTGAATCTGCGAATCTGCCAGCACCTTGATCTTGGACTTCCCAGCCTCCAGAACTGTGAGAAATAAATGTCTGTTGTTTAAGATACCTAGTATTTTGTTATAGCAGCCAGAGCTGACGATGAGCAGTGGGGCCTAAAAAAATGGGGCTAAGTCCAGCTTTAGTAAATGTACCCAAAATGATTCAATGAGAAAATCAACAAAAATCCAATTTAATTGTATATTTTATTTAAGTTTTGTATTTTTGTCCATTGCATTAGTTTTCTTTTGTAGAATATTGTGGAATGGGGTGTTGTAAAGTTGGGGAGACATCACAAATTTCTAATGGAAATGACCGGTCATTTTACATACATTTTTCTTACAACAGCCTTGAGAAAGCCTGGATAGGCTGAATAATAAATTATTATTATTATTGCCATGTTAATAGGTGACCAAGCTTAGGCCAGAGAACTGCCAAGGGACTCAGTCAAAAAAATCATGCTGCTGGTAAAAGGCAGAGGTGGGACTTGAGCTCAAAAATCCCACTGAGGCAGGGCGCAGTGGCTCACGCCTATAATCCCAGCACTTTGGGAGGCCGAGGCAGGCAGATCACCTGAGGTCAGGAGTTTGAGACCAGCCTGACCAACATGGAGAAACCCCATCTCTACTAAAAAAAAAAAAAATTAGCCAGGCATAATGTTGCATGCCTGTAGTCCCAGCTACTCCAGTGGAGTAGAATCCAGGCAGGAGAATCAGTTGAACCCCAGAAGCAGAGGTTGCAGTGAGCCAAGATTGCTCCATTGCACTCCAGCCTGGGCAACAAGAGCAAAACTCCATCTCAAAATCAATCAATCAATCAATCAATAATAAAAATAAAAAAATCTCATCGAGAGACCATGGTTTGTAAAGTCAGGTAGACCTGCATTCAAATCCCTTTTCTACCTTGTGATGACATTCCTTAACTTCACTTACCTTCATAAGTATCTCATAGAAACAAATATCTCATATCTGCCTGATGTCACAAATTATTGTCTCTTAATGGGATTTTTGAGCTCAAGTCCCACCTCTGCCTTTTACCAGCAGTATTTTTGACTAAGTAAGTCCCTTGGCAGTTCTTTGGCCTAAACTTGATCATCTATTAACATGTTGATAACAATAATAATAACAATCTCATAGAGTTTTTGGGAAGATTAAATGAGGTAGTATAGAAAGCATCTATCCCAAGGCTAGCATGGAGTATGTGCATGTTTATTAAATGGTAGTTATTATCTCCTGGTTCCTGGGTTCAATATTGTTTCTGTTCTGCAGCACATGACTAAGAATCCATTAGATGCAATGAGAGATATTAGGGAATTAAGTATTTAGCTTGCTGTCAGGACTGGAAGAGCTATTAGAGCACTGGAGTGATTTTGATGATACTGATGATAAACATTGGTGCTCTCTGCCCTGTTTCTTCCATTTTATAGAAAGTCAAAACAACTGAGGTTATTTTTTTTGTCCAGATTCTATATAAAATTATTTCAAGTGCCCATCTTTTCCACAAGTCATTTTTCTCTATTTATTCAATCAGAATGCAGTGGTCACAGAGGAATCTCTGGGTCCTGCAAAGCTGGATTCAAATCCCGGCTTCTTTTACTTGCTAATGCATTATGTTGGATGCCTTATTGAAACTGTCTGTAAGTCAGTTTCCATGCCCATAAAATGACAATAAGACCAATGTCTACACAGTGGGTGGTTGAAAGGATTAAGTGAGTTAAGACATGGAAATTGCCTTTAAAAGTGCCTAGTACAAAGAGAGGTTCATTGTTTTATTGAGCATTTACTATAATAATGCCAGGTCCTATTTTAAGCACCAGGGATATTATCAATAAATAAGATTGACAGTTTCTCTCCACAGACCTTACATTCTAATGTGGGCAAATAAGTAAGAGTTCTGAAACTCTGAGATGTAAGATGAAGATCCGCTTTGATGCTGTTTGATTAGAATGGAACAGCAAATGTTTCCATTGTTCCTCTGGGTTTTGCCAGATCGTTCATTCAGAACCCCAATGATATTTCCTTCAGTCTGTGGGCAAGGCTTTACTTATTTATTTTTTTTCTTTTAGGAATGACTTCCCATAAACTGATACTTATAAATTCATATAAAGCAGCTTCTTTATAAAAACCATTATATGGAGGCCAGATTTTTAAATGTATCTACAAGACCGAAGATTAGAACTGTCTAGTTTTGAGTTTATTTTTAACATATAGCCATGAGTTAGGAGCCTAAGTTAGGTTCCTGCCTGAGTTAGGAGCACATAATCTTTGTATCATAAAATTTTCATCATGTTAACTAAGACTTTTCATCATATTAACTAAAAGTTTTTTTGTTTTGTTTTGTTTTTGTTTTTGTCTCAAGATTGGTTTGAATATTTGAGGAAGCCATTCATTAATTTTTTTTTTTTGAGACAGAGTCTGGCTCTGTCACCCAGGCTGGGGCACAATGGTATGATCTCAGCTCATCACAACCTCTGCCTCCCGGTTCAAGCGATTCTCCTGCCTCAGCCTCCTGAGTAGCTGGGATTACAGGCATGCGCGACCATACCCAGCTAATTCTGTATTTTTAGTAGAGACGGGGTTTCTCCATGTTAGTCGGGCTGGTCTCGAACTCCCGACCTCAGGTGATCCACCCGCCTCAGCTTCCCAAAATGCTGGGATTACAGGCAAGAGCCACCGTGTCCAGCCCATTTCATTCATTCTTAAGAAAGAAATGTTGAGATAGTATCTAATATTTTTCCTTTTAACTCCTGTAGTATTTTTATAGCAACTGCAATCTAGTTTTAACTACTGTACCTTTCAGACCCAGGGGAATCCCATTGAGTCATAGCCAGAAATTTGGCAATAGTCAAATTAATATGGACACATTGCCTTTATTTTCTGCCTATTAGTGCACACATAAAGCTTAACAGAAGCTCACAAGTAACTTGGGCTCATTCCAAACCTAAGTTACTGAACACCTCATTCTGGGTAGGTAATATACATATCCTCATATCAGAAAAGGCAGAATGTCATTGGATAATTGAAAGGCTGGATTCCAAGCAGGCATGGTTTCCTTTGTCAATAGCACAGTGGCATTTCCTCTGTGTCATTTGCTACCCACAGAGCAGGAAATTACCCACGATAATAGCAGAGAGCCGGTGGTTCTTTGTATGTGATAGACTCTGATTACTTAATCTCATCTGACTTTCATGTTTTATCACGGCTCAGATGCAGAATGGATATATTCATTAGTATCTGGAAATGGGCTCATGGGTACTTCCCAACATGCAGAAGAATTTAGAACCATTTATACGATCATTCAAATGTCAAATGTGGAATTTAACCAACTCCTTCATAGTAGCCATTTATGATATTTCTTGTCAGAATCTCTTGTCTTGGGAAATGCATCCCCATCCCTCTTTCTGCATCCCAGCCCATGTGTTTGTGGATAGTTTTCTATACTTTAGCATAAATCTAACCCCAATCCCCCATCAAACTCTAGTGGCAAAGTTGAGCTCGGATTTAAGTGGAGTTTTTGCACTATTGACAGGCTGATATTTTACCAGCAGGCGCTGGCAAGTCTTTACAGGAACACTTGTTCTATCTTGTAGGTTGAATATTTTGAATATAGTCTTGTAGCTCCATGAACACACTATCCCCTGCCTAGGAGCAATCGCATATTCATTTAGTACATAAAGATAGATCTTTGTGTTTCCAGAGAGTGAAGAATCATCAATTTAATTTCAGAGAACTTCTAGAACACACAGCTTTGGGGAAAATGATGAGTGATTCCTGTGCTGACCATCTTGGCATCACCTTCCCCCCACCTTTTAATAAAACATAGAGCAACGCACTGATGCTCTTTAACAAGAAAAATAACATGTCAAAAAACGTTGGTATAAAATTGTCTATTAATCTCCTTTGAGTGCCATCTGAAATCACTGACTTGCTTTACTCCAGCACAATTTTTTTTTCCTTAATTAAGCAGCATTGGCACTTGTGAAGCACCATGCATCTTTTTACATTTAAAATAGAATGTAACTGAAGGAAATGCATGTTTGAGTTTATAAGCCAAAATCACAACAGCAACACCTGGCAAATTGATGCGCCTAAATATTTGTTTTTTAAATCAAGTATTTAGGGTCTGAAACATAAGAAATCCTGGCTAACATTTATAAGTATGGACCTTGTTTTAGACATTGTCCTAAGGACACACATTAAGTCAGTTAATGTACACAAAACCTAATGAGATAGTTGCAATCATTATCTTGATTTTACAGATGAGAAAACTGAGACATATGAGTTAAGATAATATGCCTAGAAGGTGATATTCAAACCCAGGACTCAAACTCAGGTCTGTGACTCGAGAGCCTATGCCAATAAACACTGCAGTATGAGCCTCTTCATATAAAATGGGGGCTGGGAGTAATATTGATCTTTATTCAAAAGCCAAGGTATTAGAAAGCATACTTTATATGCTGCAACTTTTTAGCTTTTGCTCTGCCCAACCTACAGATGGCCTGGGGATGTTAACTGCATGTGTTCCAGAGTACGATCTCAATCCAATTCACATATAAAAATTAACTATTGCCTGTCCATCCTGTGGCTTGAACAAATGGCACCTTTTAACACAGGAAGTCATTAAGCCAGCACACTGATCTATCCATATAGCTTTTTCCACATCTTTCTTTGGGCAGATGTACATTTTTTCAGCACTGGTAGCAATTCAGCAGGAAAACAGCTCAGGTTCCATGGAGTAGAACATGGATGGAGAAATGAAAGCTCCTGGATTCAGATCTCAGTTTTATGCTTGGCATGTTCTACAGCAGACATGAGACAGAATGAAATTGGATGTGAGCCACTTGGATACTAGTGTTCTGTTTGTAAATAACTTTCTCCATCTAGTTTTTAGCTTTTTCATTTGAATAATAAAAACATCGGATCAAGTGATAGCTATGTTACTGTCTAGCTTGGAAAAACCTTCCATGCAATTGACTTATCACGATGAATCTCTCTTATCTATGTGAATATATACTGCAATGAGGTGTGCATTCATTTTCTTTCTTTCTTTTTTTTTTTTTTTTGAGATGGAGTCTCGCTGTGTCGCCCAGGCTGGAGTGCAGTGGCACAATCTCGGCTCAATGCAAGCTCCACCTCCCGGGTTCACGCCATTCTCCTGCCTCAGCCTCCCGAGCAGCTGGAACTACAAGCGCCCGCCACCACGCCCGGCTAATTTATTTTTTGTACTTTTAGTAGAGACTGGGTTTCACCGTATTAGCCAGGATGGTCTCCTGACCTCGTGATCCGCCCTCCTCGGCCTCCCAAAGTGCTGGGATTACAGGCGTGAGCCACTGCACCCGGCCGGTGTACATTCATTTTCTATTGCTGCATAACTAATTACTACAAAAACAGCAGGTGATAACAATGTCCATTTCTTATCTCACAGTTCTGTAGGTCAGAATTCTGAGCAGTACTCAACTGGTTTCTCTGCTCAGTGTCTCCAAAGACTACATTCTTATCTGAGATTGAGGGTCTTCTTCCAAGCTCTTTTGTTGCTGGCAAAATGGAGTTCTTCACGGCTGTATAAGTGTGGTTTTCACTGTTTTACCATATATTAACTGGGGGCCATTCTCAGATTTTGAAACCCACCTGCTATTCTCAGCTGCATTGCCCTCTCTACCATGTGGCAGTGTGCTCCTTTAAGGCCAGGGGGAGAATTTCTCTCACTTTGCATAACTGACCTCTTTTAAAGACTCAGCTGATTAAGTCGAATCTCCTAAGGATAATCTCTCTTTTGATTATCTCAAAGTCAATTGATTAGGGATTTTAATTAATTACATCTGCAAAATCCTTTCTGCTGTATAACATATCATCATGGGAGAGATGTCCTATCATATTCACAAGTCCTGATTACAATCATAGAACACAGAGAGGATTATGCGTACACCAGGGCATGACAATCTTGGGGAGCATATTAGAATTCTGCCTGCCAAAGACTGTCTGAAGAAGTGGAACCTGAAGCCTTGTTCAGTGATAGAAACTGCCAATAGAAGTCATCAGCAGGCTGCATTGGAAAAGATCTACCATGTATTTGTGTCTTGACTGCCTGGAAAATTTGCATAGGAGCCCAGTTAACTTCAGAAAAAAGAATGTCAAGTACCTAAAAGCTTTTCTCTCAAAAACTTCATGTTTTGAGAAACTCTGCTATTAAACCCAGAATGCCTTCATTTGAAGCCAGGGATCACAATCTCACAAGCTTGTGAACCTAACAACTGCATAACCTTTGCATGCTATTTAAAGTTTCTAGGCCTGTATCCTCATCTCTTGTAGAGGAATTTACCTTATAGGGTATTTTGAAAATTGAATTATTGAATACACGTGAAGTATTTAAAAGAATGGTGAGAACATAATAACTAACACAGAGAGCTTCACTTTTTATTTTATTTAAAATAATCCTATGTTCCAACTTCCTATGGAACAAGCACTGTCATAAGAACTCTGAGTTAGGCACTATTATATTATCCCCATTTTATAGATGAGGAAACTGAGGCACAAAGAATTTAAGTAATTTTTCCAAAGCCAAAGTGCTGATAGGCATGGCCTTAGAATTTGAAGCCAGGCAGTCTAGCCATTAATGGAGTTTGCTAGCAGAAAAGACACTGAAGGAAGCTCGTCTTGCGAGAAGGAAAAAAACCTACACTGGCTGCTTTCCATCAAAGCGTGGGCTTAAGTTGTTGGGAATTGGGTTAGGAGTTGGTTTTAGCTCAGCTTGTGGATGAAACAGAATGCCCTTCCCAGATAGTTATCCTCTGTTGAGCAGCATGCTTTGGCATAAAATAAACTCCAGGAGCACAGACTGATTGTCCTGTTTATGAATGGTTCTCAACAGCTGAAACAGAGATTTACTTATGGTTGGTGCTCGCAATAGACTAAACATTTGTCTGCCCCCAAAGTACTTAAACCTCAATTTTATTAGAAGGTGAGGCCTTTGGCAGATTATGAAATCACAAGGGTGGAGCTCTCACGAATGATACTATTGTCTTTATGAAAGGGACTCCAGGTTGATTGATCTTCACCCTCTTTCCACCATGTGAGCATGCGGTGAAGCATTGGCAGTTTAACCTGGAAGAGAGCCCTCATCAGAACCCAATCATGCTGGCACCCTGATCTCACACTTCCATGCTTCTAAGCTCTAAGGAATAAATTTTTGTTGTTTACAAGCCACCTACTCTATAGCATTTTGGTACAGCAGCCTGCAATGATGAAGACAATGTTAAATGAAAAATGATTAAATGCATGATTGCAACTTAAATCATGAACCTTGGGAAGCCCATTGAACAACCTTGGCTGAGTAAAAGAGTGCTGAAAGAATGGACTATCTTCTTTCAAGAAGACTCAGGAGCCCCCACAGGGATCTCTTGTAGAGCAGGAATTAGAGAAATATAACATGAGATATTCTGGCTCAAGATGGAGACTGAACTTAACTCTGAGGAGAAGCGACTTTCTTTCCTCTCCCACTAAGCCTTGAGATACCACCACCAGGCCCCATTGCAACAGTAGAGACATACAGCACTAGGTTATATAGATTTTCAGTAGCCTCATCACAGCAAAGCAAGAGATGGCGGTACCAAATGGGGCCTTTGAATGGACTCACGTTACCCGGTTTTCCTGCAGTAAAGGCATTTTAAAGCAGGCAGCCTCTTTAAGAAATTAGACTAAAGAAAGACCTAAGACCTAAGAAAGTTCAGGGGAGGAAGGAAAGTCTGTGAAGAAAGACTTCTCACTTTTCTAGTCACGTGGAGAAGGGATTGTTATCTTTAGAAACACATCTGTCATAAAAACATGAAATTTGAATATTTAGTACCCAAATCTTCTTGTAAGGGTCATAGTCATTGATGTTTGAGTCCGCTGCCAAGACAGCAAATGTTATTCTCATTTCAAAAGAAATTGAAATGATAATGCTGTCCATTGAGTCAAATCCATGAAATAATCAAGACAATCTCCTAGCTCTTGCATGCTCTCCAACCAAAATCTTCCATTTTGCAGAATTTTTTTTTTTTTTTTTTTGAGACGGAGTCTCGCTCTGTCGCCCAGGCTGGAGTGCAGTGGCGCGATCTCGGCTCACTGCAAGCTCCGCCTCCCAGGTTCACGCCATTCTCCTGCCTCAGCCTCCCGAGTAGCTGGGACTACAGGCGCCCGCTACCACGCCCGGCTAATTTTTTTGTATTTTTAGTAGAGACGGGGTTTCACCGTGTTAGCCAGGATGGTCTCGATCTCCTGACCTCGTGATCCGCCCGCCTCGGCCTCCCAAAGTGCTGGGATTACAGGCGTGAGCCACCGCGCCCGGCCCATTTTGCAGAATTTTTATGCCTCAAAACACAAACACAGTTAATCAGATAGGAAGGTCCCACAGGAGTTAAATGTCTTTTTATTAATCATGATTCAACACTCAGACACAATCTATTTCACCAAAATAGTATTCCAAACCATGTTTTGGAATATCACACTCTCCAGGGAAGATAGATTTTACGGTATTGTCTTTTGCTAGTGGTAGAATTGTGAAATTTATTATCCTGCTGTTACAGACCTTTTAAAAACACAGCTGGGTGACCAAAGACAATGAAGTGCCCCAAATGAAGTTTATCTCAAGGCCTTAACTGATAGCATTCTCCTATTTCTTATTTTTCATGCCCAGCTTGCTGTGATACCACTGGGAACTTGTTAACTCAGCAGCATTTATCATGATTCTCTTTTGTTGAACAAGTACAATACAATCTTTTTTTCCCCCATTTAATCAATAAGTAGATGTAGGAATGAGGTACAGCAGAGAGGAATCATGTTAGATTAATGGTTTCTGACTTATGGTAAAATTCATCTTGAATATTGCACTTATAGTATCTTCTGAGACAGCCTCTCCTGGGAGCAAAATATTCCCAAATAATTCAACTGCATTGCTCTTATACATCATGACTGCTATTTCATCTCTTCACTCAGGGGAAAAATAAAAAGCATTTTAATCCATCAAGATCCATGTTATTTAGAAGACAGACTTTTGCAGACAGAATGAACACTAATTGGGATAAGGGGATTGTGGAAAAAGAAAGGAAATACTGGAGATCTGTCTATCTATCTATCTATCTATCTATCTATCTATCTATCTATCTAATCTATCATTTTTCTCTATCTATCTATCTATCTATCTATCTATCTATCTATCTATCTATCTATCTTTCTATCCATCCATCCACCCATCTGTCTCTATCATCTATCTATCTATCTATCTATCTATCTATCTATCTATCTATCTATCTATCTATCCATCCATCCACCCATCTGTCTCTATCATCTATCTATCTATCTATCTATCTATCTATCTATCTATCTATCTATCTATCTATCCATTCTACCTGTCTATCTACCTACCTACCTATTGACTAGATATTGAATGTACATTTAACTTCCTTTATGTAGTGAAGGAGGTCCTAGGCTTATTTTATGAATAAGAAAAGGACTGTGAGTATGGCAGAGATTCAGGAAGCTTGAATCATTGGCCTAAGGTCCCAAGTCAGAAGGTGGCAAACTCAGTTTCTGACTAAAGACTGTGTAATTCAAAAGCCTTGTTTATTTTCTTCTTCTTTTCTTTCTCCCAATAGGCCACAATTCTCTGTCTTTGAGTTTGGTTTTACAGTGATGAAATTTGCTATCATAATTTAAAGTGAGGACTTTGGTGGGAATTTCCCCCAAAATAGAATAGTAGGGTTTTGTTTGACTTCTGCTCTTAGCACTCTTTTTCTATAGCAAAATAAGGTTTAAGGAGATGTGATTGAAAGAGGTAGGTTTAACAGGAGGAAAGACTTGCAGTTGATGGATACAAAAGGCACTGGTGGAATAAAAATGAGTTGTAGGGTATAAGAAATACCAAATCAGGTTTTAAGTGTCCTAAGTAAATACGAAGAGAAAATGATTTGTGTCCTGGTGATGCTCACAGTAACATGCACCTTATGGATCCTTCTTGTCTGTCGTGAAGAGTCTCCAGACCTGGGCGAGGGGTTACATGACTTGGCCAGGGCTGGTGTGACAAAGTAGTGCAAGCTGGGTGGTCTGAACAACAGCAGTGTATCACTCACAGTTCTGGAGGCTTAAAGTTTGGAATCATGGCATCCTCAGAGTTGGTTCCTTGTGAGGGCTGTGAGGAAAGAATCTGTTCCAGGCCTCTCTCCTTGGCTTGTAGGTGGCTGTCTTCTCACTAAGTCTCTTCATTCATCTGCTCTCTATGTGTGTCTCTGTGTTCAAATTAACCCTTTTTATAAGGATACCAGTCATACTGGATTAGCTCATTTTAACTTGATTACCCCTGTGAAGACCCTATTTCCAAATAAGCTTCCATTCTAAGGTGCTGGGTGTTAGGATTTCAACTTAGGAATCTTGAGCAGGAGGCACACAATTCAGCCTATCATAGTGGTGAAGTGATGTGTAGAAGAAAGCATAGCTTTGGAGTCAGAAAGACATGGGTTTAAGTTAGGAAAAATACTGCCTAGCTCCTTGAGCAAAATTAATTTATCTGAATTTTAATGTCCCTATTTACAAAATAGTCATAATAACACTAGACTTGCAGGGTTGTTTTAGAGATTAAATGAGTATTACATGTAGAAAACATTGTATCTGGGACATGGTCGGTACTCACTTAAAAAAAGTTAGATTTTTCATCTTTAACTTAGATAATCACTAATAAGGGAAATTGAGGAAAAATAAGTTGATGGAGTAGAAAAATATTGTGAAGACATTGCGTAGCTCTTCTAAATGTGGCCATCCTTTGTGTAGTGACAACTCTGTTCTCACAGATATGATTTGCCTGGTTCTTGGAAGGCCCCTAACATAAAATACTGAGGTGTCTGAAAAATCTACATTAAATTTATTTCAGCTCTTGAAGGCTTTAGGAAATAGATGTCAAAGGAGAAAGGGATAGTGAGGAAACCAAGGATGTCGAGATGAACCCACCCCAAGTCAAATTTTACCTGCATCACTGTTTGCTAAGGCCAGCTCTGCTCCAAAAATCCAAAAATGAAGCACATTGGAACTTGGAGGGTTGCTAAACTTAGAGATGAACTAGCCTTGATTTCATTTTGAGGGAAAGCCTATCAGGGAAAATGAGTCAGAAAGAGTTATTGCTCTAAGGGGCCTGAGCCAAGGCTTCCTTTTTGCTGTTACCTACCATTTTCCCTCGAGCAATCATTTCCAAAGTAGAATTTTACATTCAAATGCTTTTCTTTCTTCCACTCTCTTTGGAACAACAATATATGAAATCATTCCAGGAGGGAGAACACCTTCTGTGAGGAGATTAACCTGACATGTGATAGAAAGAAATGGAAGATAATAGAATGACACTAGAATGGACAATTTCTGGAAATGAGGGAGGTTTGGTATTCCACTTAGGAATGGGTGTTTAGGAACTTCTGAATGCACTGCCCAAGCAATGATTCACTCCACTTGGCATGAACACTTGGACATTTCAGTTCAGATATCATTATGATAAAGTATAATTTCCCTAGGCTGTGGGGTTTGCTCTGACTCAGCTGACAACCCACCACATTTCCCTCACTTGGGTCATGACTAACCACACACACACACCCATACCAATGAGAGTCATTATGTTGTCCCACTAAAGAAGCAATTTAGGTTGTTATGATCACAAAAGGCACATTTGGAATGATATGTTTCTCAAAGGAAACAAACTAACAAAAGCCCACTGTTACACCTTCAGGAAGGAATACTCGTTAAGTATTGCATATTATATTTGTTCTTCAGGTTTTTTACCAGGTACCTACTCTCTGAAGGTTGTTTGGAACCAGTATCAAAACATTTGAAAATAAGTCACTTGAATTGAGTCTATAATAAAGTTCCCCATAAAACAGAACAACATGGCCAGAAAGCTTTATTGTTCTGACAGACCTAATCTGAGAAAATAGGTTTGTGTCCTCTACTAGACATGAGCATATGTTATGAAGGTATAATATATTTCAGATTTGTTAATGTTATCCCTGGCATCTAAGAGGTTTAAAAGTAGTTAGTTAAAGGCAAAAGATGCATTACTTTAAAAATGAATCAGTTAAAGTCAAATAACCCATCTCCAATTTGTCATTATCCGAAATATGAACACTCAAAATTAATTGAGCCATTCATTGAGATATTCTTAACCATTGTAGATATAAGAAAAATTAGTAACTGATCTGATACTATTTGATTTTGTTATTTATTTACCTCAATTTTTATATTTCTCAAAGCCTAATATAGTAGGTTATATAGTAGGAACTGTATAACTTTTTATGGAATGAATGGGTGGATGAATAAAAGGAGGAAAAATATATTATTTTGAAAATAAAGCAGTGATATGAGTCTATTGATCTTGGAGAAAGGTAAAATTCCTATTAGAAAGGATAAATTCTCTTCTATTAAGACAAACACAATATTGGTGGTTTTTTGATATAAAGTGTTGTCCCTCCCCTTGGTGACGGTCTGAAAGTTATAACCACATCTCTGGAAATTTGATGTTATTCACAACAGCTCTATAGATGGTGGAAGTGGGAAGAATGAGAGTCTTCAAAGGGCTGGAAAAGAGGAGATATATGGGAATTAGGAGAGGAATTCGAGATACTTGGAAAGAAACAGAAACCTACAGAAGGGCCTGGCCAACAAAATTTTTCTCCATGACAGGAATAGGTAAAAAGTTTTAGGGCAGCAAACTCTAATATTCAAACTTATTTTTCCAACACTGTCCCTTGCTTTAACTTAGTTGTGTTATTCCCAACTTTAATCAAATCATTGCTATACCAACAAGCACTTTGATATGGTTTGGCTGTGTCTCACCGAAATCTCATCTTGAATTCTAACTCCCACAATTCCCATGTGTTGTGGGAGGAACCCAGTGGGAAATGATTTAATTACTGGGGAGGGTCTTTCCTGTGCTGTTCGCATGATAGTGAATGAGTCTCAAGAGATCTAATGGTTTTAAAAACGTGAGCTTCCCTGCACAAGCTCTCTTTTTGCCTGCCGCCATCCATGTGAGATGTGACTTGCTCCTCCTTGCCTTGTGCCGTGTTTGTGAGGCCTCCCCAGCCATGTGGAACTGTAAGCCCATTAAATCTCTTTCTTTTGTAAATTGTCCAGTCACTGGTATGTCTTTATCAGAAGTGTGAAAACAGGCTAATACAGTACATTGGTACTGAGAGTGGGGTGCTGCTGAAAAGATACCCAAAAATGTGGAAGTGACTTTGAAACTGGGTAACAGGCAGAGGTTGGAACACTTTGGAGGACTAAGAAGAAGACAGGAAAATGTGGGATAGTTTGGAACTCCCTAGAGACTTGTTGAATGACTCTGCCCAGAATGCTGATAGTGATATGGACAATAAAGTCCAGGTTGAGTTGGTCTCAGATAGAAATTAGGAACTTGTTGGGTACTGGAGCAAAGGTGACTCTTGTTGTGTTTTAGCAAAGAGAGTGGTGGCATTTTTATCCCCTTTCTAGAGATTTGTGGAACTTTGAACTTGAGAGAGATGATTTAGAGAATCTGACAGAAGAAATTTCTCAGCAGCAAAGCATTCAAGAGGTGACTTCGGTGCAGTTAAAGGCATTCTGTTTTAAAAGAGAAACAGAATATAAATGTTAAAAAAATTTGCAGCCTGACAATGTGATAGCAAAGAAAATCCCATTTTCTGAGGAGAAATTCAAGCTGGCTGCAGAAAAGTGCATAAGTAATTAGAAGCTGAATGTTAATCACCAAGACAATGGAGAAAATGTCTCCAGGGCATGTCAGAGATCTTTGTGGCAGCCCGTCCGATCACAGACCTGGAGACTTAGGAGGAAAAAATGGTTTCATGGGCCAGGCCTAGGGTCCCTCTGCTGTATGCAGTCTAGGGACTTGGTACTCCACATCCCAGCCACTCCAGCCATGGCTAAAAGGGGTCAAGGTACATCTTGGGCTGTTGCTTCAGAGGGTGGAAGCCCCAAGCCTTGGCAGCTTCCACATGGAGTTGAGCCTGTGGGTGCCCAGAAGTCAGGAACTGAGATTTGGAACCTCTGCCTAGATTTCAGAAGATGTATGGAAATGCCTTGATGCCCAGGCAGAAGTTTGATACAGGGGTGGGGCCCTCATGGAGAACCTTTGTTAAGGCAGTGCAGAAGGAAAATGTGGAGTGGGAGCCCCCATACAGAGTCCCTACTGGAGCACCAGCTAATGAATCTGTCAGAAGAGGGTCACCATCCTCCAGACTCCAAATGGTAGACCCACCTACCTCTTGCATTGTGTGCCTGGAAAAGCCGCAGACACTCAATGCCAATCCTTGAAGGTAGCCAGGAGTGGGGCTATATCCTGCAAAGCCACAGGGATGGGGCTGCCCAAAACCATGAGAACCCACCTCGTGCATCAGTGTGACCTGGATATGAGACATGGAGTCAAAGGAGATCATTTTGGAGCTTTAAAATTGACTGCCCTACTGTATTTTGGATTTGTGTGGGATCTGTAGTCCCTTTGTTTTGGCCAATTTATCCCATTTGGAATGGCTGTATTTACCCAATGCCTGTATCCCCATTGTATCTAAGAAGTAACTAACTTGCTTTTGATTTTACAGGCTCATAGGCAGGAGGGACTTGCCTTGTCTCAGATGAAACATTGGACTGTGGACTTTTGAGTTAATGCTGAACTGAGTTAAGACTTTGGGGGACTGTTGGGAAATAATGATTGGTTTTGAAATGTGAGGACATGAGATTTGGGAGGGACAAGGGGAAGAATGGTATGGTTTGACTGGGTCCCCACCCAAATCTCGTCTTGAATTTTAACTCCCAGAATTCCCACATGTCATGGGAGGAACCCGGTGGGAGGTGATTGAATTATGGGGGCATCTTTCCTCTGCTGTTCTTGTGAAAGTGAATGGGTCTCTTGAGATCTGATAATTTTAAAAACAGGAGTTTTCCTGCACAAGCTCCCTTTTTGCCTGCCACTATCTATGTGAGATGTGGCTTGCTCTTCCTTGCCTTCTTCCATGTTTGTGAGGCCTCCCCAGCCATTTGGAACTGTGAGTCCAATTACACCTCTTTCGTTTGTAAATTGCCCAGTCTCGGGTATGTCTTTATCAGCAGTGTGAAAACAGACTAATACACACTGTAATAGTGTTTTTTTGGTAGAATGAAGGAATCCAGGCATTTTTCAGTGGAGCCAAAATGATAGGATAATGGTGAAAATGAAAATGACAGGAACTGCAGAGGAGGTGGCACAAGGTAGGTATTCAGAAACGATTGAAAACATGTAATTTGAGCAATAGAAACCCAGAGAAAACCTAAATCCATTCTGAAACTTGTCAATTTAAGACAGACTGTCCTAGGTATAGTGAGGAGGTACTCACACATGCTTTTTCCTCACCATAAATATTCACCCATGTCTGTGCACTTTGTCTTCATCAACTAATTTAATCATTCATTCTCAGGAAGAACTAATGAAAAGTACTCCAATCAATACAGTTGATCACTGCCAAGGATTCCAGCCTTCTGGCGGCAAAGTTTATTTTCATTTAATTAACTAGTAGTTGATGGATATATTTTGTTATAGTTGCCCAGAAGTAGGAGTTCTAAAAGTCCTGATAATATGATTAATTTTGGCTAAGGCATGCCTTCTATCTTATTTGGATATACAATTATTGGATAATTCCTAAATTTTCTTTAACGCGGAGATTTTGTAATCTTATAATCTATTTAACAAATCTTCATTTTCTTTTGGTCACTGTTTTATGCTGAAAGTATTCAAGCGCTTAAATCTCTATCTCAAGCCTGTGTCTACTTCTTAGAAAGAAGCCAAGACACAGTATTCTATATGGACTATTTGCCTCTGGATGAAGTTAGGGAAAGATGACAGAGATAGATTTGTGTATATATTAAGTGTACATGTGTGGATTGGATCTATCAAGTTTTTCAGTTTCATTATGAAAGTGAAGAGTGCTTAAGGTGGTCAGCAGGCTCTGCAGTGAATCCAGGTTTCATTTTTCTTTTTACTATGAGTCTAGTACAGAGTATATGCTCATTTGTTTGCTAATATAAATAAAAGAGGCAGAGTTTTCAAGAAATATGAAATCACTGTCTCTCTCTTTTTTTTTTTTTTTGCAGGGAAATTCCCATAGAACATTATCTACCATGATAATTTGAGTTCAGTATTCAGGCTGACATTTATTGACACCTATAAATTCTATAGGAGACTTTTATTTATTTGACTGCCTTTTCAATCTCATTCCACCAAGGGCAAAGCAAAGTGGCTTTAGCCAGTAGGATGCTCTGGAGAACTCAGAGAGCAGATCAGGCCTTATTTTTTCTATGAAGTTTCTTTCTACCCCTTGATTCTAAACTGATCTTTGTTCCAATTCATCTTTCTAGTGGAAAGAAGCACAGAAATTTTAGCACTTTTTAAAAGTTTTCTTCTACAAATATACTAAAATAGGCACTTCCTTTACAGAATTTTAAGTAGTTTAGCTCTAATTAGGGATATTTTATTCAATGGGATGGAACTCAAAGAGCTGTTCTCACCTCTAAATCGGTGAAACCATGATGCCCCAAATACGTAAGACTTTGTAATAAGCTCTTTCCTTGGAATACAATTACCCTCCTGTCTTACCACAAAGCCATTTCTAAAATCAAATGGGAGGGGAAGGTGTGGGGATATGTCTCAAAAAATGTGAAATCAGATTTTTAAAACTATATTCTCTGCACATTTTCAAGACAATCAGAAACCTTAGTTGGTCAGATTGCTACATGCAAATTTTCACAGTAATAGCCTATTGAGTTTCAAATGTAGTATTCACCATGGACACTTATAATTGCAGATGTTGTATTACATTATCAACTCTGTACATGAGGGGAATAGAAAGATAATGGAAAGTAGACTGTAAGTGAATATTGGATGTTAATAGGAATTCTCACTCAAATTATGTTTTATTCAATTGTTCAGCACCAAATTGTGATACTAAGAGGCTTGAAAGCACACATGTGGAAAGCAGGGGAGAAGTAGGACCAAGAGGATAACTCATCGACCAGGAGACCCTAAGAAAAAATTCAGACCCTTTCTGGTTAAATCTTATTATTTTTAATTCCTTAACATTTTGTGGGCAATTATATAACAAGTCTAATATTCTTTATTTCCCAGAAAGACTGATGATAATGTAATTGCTTTTGTATCAGACAGCAAGCCTGGCTATTTTAGTGATATAGCTACTTGCTAGTTTGTTGTTGTAATTACCAGAATTTACATGCCTCTAAATACCATCATTATAAAATGCCAAAACAAAAGAAAATAACAACAATGAAAAAATTAAGAACAAAATGCAAATTGATTAGTGTTTATACTTTCAAAAAAGATGTTGCCTGGACTGGAAATCAGTCTTGAATCCCTTCAGAATCAGTCAAGAGTTAAGAGGGAAAAAATTGGAGAAACGTTTTAAGAATTATTTTTTAAAGATGAGGGTCTTGCTATGTTGCCCAGGCCGGACTGGAACTCCTGGGCTCAAGTGGTCCTTTTGTCTCAGCCTCCTAAGTAGCTGAGACATTTGGGTGCATACCCCTACACCTGGATTATTTTGAAGATTTTGATTAATGACTAATCAATTCTTATCCCCATCTGTCAAAGGTATCAATTATTTTTTAAGAGGGACACCTATGCAGAAGCATGTCTTTTGTCCATACTGGTAAAGGTTTAGAGCTAAACTAATTAAAAAACTGATATAGAAAATTAAGTACCACGCACATATGTGTGTGTCTATTTGTATATGTACGTGCATATGTTTGTAAGTATGTGTATATATAGAATTCCCTTTATTGCTGATATGGTTAGGTTTTGTGTTCCCACCCAAATCTCATCTTGAATTGTAATCCCCATAGTCCCTGTTGTCCTCATGTCAAGGGAGAGACCAGGTGGGGGGAAATGAATCATGGGGGTGGTTTTCCCATGCTGTTCTCATGATAGTGAGAGAGTTCTCACCAGATTTGAAGGTTTTATAAGGGGTTCTACCCCCTTTGCTCAGCACTTCTCCTGACACCTTGTGAAAAAGGTGTCTTGCATCTTCTTCACCTTCCACCATGATTGTAAGGTTCCTGAGGTCTCCCAGCCATGCTAAACTGTGAGTCTATTAAACCTTTTTCCTTTATAAATTACCCAGCATCAGGCAGTTCTTTATAGTGTATGAAAATGAACTAATGCCATTACATTTTCTGTTGTTCTTATTTCTCTAGATCAAAAATTCCCCTTGGTATTTGCTTCATGGAACTGGTTTATCTTCACAGTCTTGAGAACACTCAGGTGACACCACCTCTGAAGAGAAGAATAATTACAATAAAATGGTCTCAGGGCTGATCAAGAATTCCCCGAGCCTCTGAAAGTGTGGGTCTCCCCATGCACAGATCCAATGTGGAACTTCCCATAACCACTTTACTTTTCTAAACAATACATTTTGTATTGAAACAAGATGGTAAATAATAATAAGTATATTCTGGTAAAGAAAATAATATATAATAAAATACTAATTTAAAAGTGGAAAGAAGGTTTATTCAACTTAGCAATATCTCTAAGACTGCTTTCTGCTATTCATTTTCTTTTTAACTAAAGTCTTGTAAAAAACCATTCCCTGTCTTTGTATCTTCTGAGTCAGACATCCTGATTTAAAGAGGCTCCGCAGGTGCTTGAAGCTCTGATGGCACATGGCCTTGACACTTTCTCTGGCTCCTTGAGGGCTGGAAACAGTTTTTTTCTAGGCTTTTGGCAATTGTAATGATGTCTGTTGCAAAGCTCCCACCTCCCATCCTGTCCCTGTTGGCACTGGATTTCATTTAGTGCTGACTTTCATCTCAGGTAATATGACCTTACATACCTGTCTTTCCATCAGTCCTATCTTTTGATCATGCTATCGTCAAAATCAAAACAGAGATTGAAAAATCTATGAACATTAGCCTCTTATCTAAGTGAATCTAGTTTAAGCTCATACTTTTCTCCATGTGACCCAGTAACTTAGCTACCACTCTTGTTCTACACTGATACGGTTTGACTCTATGTCCCCACCCAAATCTCACCTTGAATTGGGATATGATTTGGCTGTGTCCTCACCCAAATCTCATCTTGAATTGTAATAATCTCCATGTGTCAAGGGTGGGGCCAGGTGGAGAGAATTGAATCATGGGGACAGTTTCCCGCATACTATTCTTGTGATAGTGAATAAGTCTCATGAGATCTGAAGGTTTTATAAATGAGAGGTTCCCTGCACAAGTTCTTTTGCATGCTGTCATGTAAGAAGTTCCTTTCTTCCTCATTCACCCTTGGCCATGATTGGCCATAATTGTGAGGCCTCCCCAGCCATGTGGAACTGTGAGTCAATTAAATCTCTTTCCTTTATAAATTACCCAGTCTCAGGTATGTCTTTAGTAGCAGCATGAGAACAGACTAATACAAATTGTAATCCCCATAATCCCCATGTGTCAAGGGCGGGACCGGGTGGAAGTAATTGGATCTTAGGAGCAGTTACCCCATGCTGTTTTCATGATACTGAGTGAGTTCTCATGAGATCTGATGGTTTCATGAGCATCTGGCATTTCCCCTGCTTGCACCCCCTCCATCCTGCTGCCGTGTGAAGAAGATGCCTGCCTCCCCTTTGCCTTCCCCCATGACTGTAAGTTTCCTGAGGTCTCCCGACAATGTGGAAGTGTAAGTCAATTAAACCTCTGTCTTTTAGAAATTATCCAGGCTTGGGCAGTTCTTTAGAGCAGCATAAGAATTGACTAATACGTACACTCTTGTCTTTTTCTTCAAATCCTATTTTCACATGCCGTCAGGCATTGTATGCTAAGAAGGGTTTCAATATCCTGTGTTGGATTTCTTCTTTCTTCCAGGAAGCCATCCATAACCTTCCCCTCCTCAGCCCATGATTAGAGTTAGGTGCCCTCCTTTTTGCTCCCATCACTCCATGTTCTAACAATTCACTCAAAAAATTGCCTGTTTTATGGCCTGTCATTGATAAAAGGCAGGATTACCCAAGTGCATCCTCAGCTCCTAGAAAAATTCCATTGTATAGAAAACACTCAATTGTACTCAATTTTACTGAAGCTTGGCTTGCCCAACATTTAGCAAGATGCCCTAGCTTTCTACTACAAGGAACTTGCCTTATCTTTTAAATTAACACCTTAAAATTGTGGCATATGAATAGCCAGCTACACAAACAAATAAAACAGTTGTTGCTGAATCACAAGGCGGTGGTTTTTCTCTTCTTGAATGGACATGAATCATCCACCAGTAGATGGGGGAGGAACTGGGCCAATCTCCCTGTGGAGGCACTACAGTGAGGCTCTAGGGAAGGTAAAGGAGCCAGGCTAATACTCCCCTCTCTTTCTGGGTACCCTGATTTTACGGTCTTCCATATAGACTAGATTTTTTTAAGGAGTCAGAATTCAAGAGAAGTTCACAAAGCAAATCAATAAAAAGGAGGGAACTAAGGAATCAGCTTTTTATCAAGGGAAGGAAAATGCCATGAAACTGCCATGCCATTTGTTTTTGCAGCCAGAGGTGTAAGCTTTGGCATCTGTAAGAAAAAGGAAGCATTGACCTACTGTTAAAGCTAGTAGATATTATTATTCTTGGCTGAGCAACTCTCAGCTCCGTCTTCACATTTGTCTTCACCAGTGCCTTCTCTAGTGGGATGAAAGCATAAAGAAATATGGTGGAAGACTGAGTTCTGGAGCTACTGCCCAAAGCTATTGAGTGTGGGAGCTTCTACTGTGCTATTATTTGGAGATTAAAAGTCATTACTCCTCCCTCATTATGTCAGTGCTCGCAACTCCGTGGTTCCCTTTCAGATCTCATCTAGTGTAAGATAAACTGATCACCTGCAGTCTTTCAGCATGGTTGGAATGGTGTGAAAATGCTATACTCATCCTTTAAATGTTATTGTGGCAGCAATGGTAATTATAATTTTTTAGTACTCACTGTGTGCCAAACTTAGCATACATGCTTTTATATATGTCAGTTAATCCTCATGACAGCCTTGTATTTTTGGCTAAGCATCTTTATCTACACATTTTACATATAATGAGCAAGTAGCTAACTTCTGAACCCATCTCCACCTTACTCTCAAATTTGTGTTCTTACTCACCCAGTCTATTACAGGCTGGAAACATTTCTCCTTAAAAATTGGGCATAATTCTAGAATGGTTCTGCTGCCATGAAACCAGACCATTTTACAGCAGTTTTATTTCATCTCACATTGCCTTATGATGGCTTATCTGGGACATTGTTTAAATCACGATCCCTTTGTAGACCTTTTGCTATACTGGAGGCGTGAATTTCTTGATAAAGAAGACAAACAAAAAACCAAAAATTCAAAAAATAAAAGTCACAAGGTCAACCAGAAACAGTTTAGCCTCTGGTTGTATCAAGAAGAATCACTTTTGTAGTCCTCTACAATTTATAAGTGTGTTAAATGCATGTTCCATTACATAACTTGGTGGTCCAGTTGACAGACATGCATTATTAATCCATTCTAGATGAATAAAGTTAAGCTCAAGGTTTACCGAATATATTAAATTCATATTTTCAGTAAATATGTATTAAATGTTTAATGTCAAAATCTTTGACCTAATGGACCTTTCATACTAGCAAGTAAAAATGGAAATTAAGAAAATAGGAAAACAAATAAGATTCAGATCTCAATGAGTTGCTATGAAGAAAATGGAAAGAGAAGGGATGGGATTTTTGAGATCTAAAAGCTGAGAAGGCTCCTCCTGTGTGAAATCTTGGGGAGTGGTGATGACAGCAGAGGAAAGAGTGATTCCCAGGGCCCTGAAACTGGACTAACACTAGCCAGTTTGAGAAGTAATGGTGTGATGGGAGAATAGGAGTAAAGAGGGCAGTGGTAGGAGTTTCTGTGAAGACAGTAAGGCAGGGCCTGATCCTAAAAACATTCAGAGACCTATGATTTTATTCTACATTTAGTAGCAGACAAGGAGAAGACATTAACTATGGAATCAATAGAATAATAAAAATAATATTTTCCCTAATATCTTAATCACATCTAGGTTAGGGGCCTAGATCCAATGGAAACCGAAGCTTTTAGTTCTGTCCCTGTAAATCTGCTTTGTCCACTAAGGACATTTAAGTGCAAAGCTTATTAGGCTCCAGCTGCCTCAGATTCTCTCCCATTTCTCAAATGTGCCAGGTCCCTTCTTATCTCAGGGCTTTTGTTTAAGCTTGAACAAAATGGCAGAAATGCAATTCTTCTTCTAGCAGCTTGGCCAATTCCTGTTCATCTATTAGGTCTCTGCTTGAATGGCAGTTCTGCAGGGGAGCCTTTTGGGCCCTAGACCAGCCTAACTTCCCTGCTACTTCTCATACTACCATGTGATTTATATTATGTTGTATAATCATCTATTCAATGTCTGTCTCTCAAAAAACTGTAAGCTTCCCATGGTGGTTAGTTTTATCTGTCAATTTTGTTAAGCTATAGTACTTATTTAATCAAACATTAATCTAGGTGTTGCTGCAAAGGTATTTTGTGAATGTGGTTAGCATCTACAACTTGTTGACATTAAGTAAAGGAGGTTACCATTCATGATGTGAATAGGCAGCATCCAACCAGTTGAAAAGTTTTAAGAGCAAAACTGAAGTTTCCCTCAGGAGGAAGAAATTTTACCTCAAGAATGAAACATGAGTTCCTACCCTAGAGTTTCCAGCCTGATGGTCTTGCCCTATCAATTTTGGGCTTGCCGGCCTTCTCAAATCAAGTGAGCCAATTCTTTAAAATAAATCTCAATCAAAATCTCTTTCTCTCTCTCTAGATACACACACACATATCTGTGTGTATATATAAATCTGTATATTTATGTCCATATATAGACATACGTATATACATATGTATACACACACAAAAAATCATGCATCATGTAATGATGGAGTTATGTTTGGAGAAATGGATTCTTAGGCAATTTTGTCATTGTACAAATATGGAGTTTACAGCACTTACATAAACCTAGGTGGTATGGCCTATTACACACCTAGGCTATATGTTATAGCCTATTGCTTCTAGGCTACAAACCTGTACAGCCTGTCACTGTACCAACTATTGTTGGCAACTGTACCACAATGATAAGAATTTATGTATCTAAACAAATCTACTGGAAAATGTGCAATAAAAATGTACAGGGAATTTAAATCTACAAACAAAAAACAACCCCATTTAAAAATGGGCAATGGGCAAAGGACGTTAACAGACACTTCTTAACATGAGACATACATTGGCCAACAAGTGTGAAAAAATGCTCAGCATCACTAACCATCAAGGAAATGCAAATCAAAACCGCAATGAGATACTGTCCCACACCAGTCAGAATGGCTACTATTAAAAAGTATAAACAAAAGAAAACACAAAACAGATACCGGCGAGGTTATAGAGAAAAGGGAGCACTGTTGGTGGGAATGTAAATTAGTCCAGACACTGGGGAAAGCAGTCTGGAGATAGCTAAAATAACTTAGAACAGTTGACTCAGCAGTACCATTACTGGGTATATACGCAAAAGAAAATAAATCATTCTATCAAAAAGACACATGCACTCATATGTTCATTTCTGCACTATTCACAATAGCAAAGACATGTAATCAATCTAGGTGTCCATCAGTGACAGATTGGATACAGAAAATGTGGTATATATACACCATAAAATACTATATAGCCATAAAAAGAATGAAATAATTTCCTTTGCAGCAATATGAATGGAGATGGAGGCCATTATCCTAAGCAAATTAATGTAGAAACAGAAACCAAATACCACATATTCTCACTTGTAAGTGGGGGCTAAACATTAAGCACCCATGGACATAAATATGGGAACAGTAGACACTGTGGACTACTAGAGGGTAGAGGGACGCATGGTGGGTTAAAAAACTTCCCACTGGGGCCGGGTGCGATGGTTCACGCCTGTAATCCCAGTACTTTGGGAGGCTGAGGGGGGCAGATCACGAGGTCAGGAGTTCAAGACCAGCCTGACCAATGTGGTGAAATACCGTCTCTACTATAAATACAAAAGTTAGCTGGGCGTGGTGGCACACACCTGTAATCCCAGCTACTCGGGAGACTGGGGCAGGAGAATTCCTTGAATCCAGGAGGCGGAGGTTGCAGTGAGCTCGGATTGGGCCACTACACTCCAGCATGGGTGACAGAGTGAGACTGTCTAGAGAAAAGAAAAAAAAAAAAAAAAAGAGAACGGGCACGAAGTCTCACGCCTGTAATCCCGGCACTTTGGGAGGCCGAGGCGGGCGGATCACATGGTCAGGAGATTGAGACCATCCTGGCTAACACGGTGAAATCCCCTCTCTACTAAAAAAAATTACAAAAACATTAGCTGGGCGTGGTGGCGGGCGCCTGTAGTCCCAGCTACTCAGGAGGCTGAGGCAGGAGAATGGCGTGAACCCGGGAGGCAGAGCTTGCAGTGAGCCGAGATCGCGCCACTGCACTCCAGCCTGAGCGACAGAGCAAGAATCCGTCTCAAAAAAAAAAAAAAAAAAAAACCAGAAAGAAAAAAAACTTCCCATCAGGCACTATGCTCATTACCAGAGGATCTATAGCTTAACCCTCAGCATCATGCAATATTCCCATGTAACAAATCTGCATATGTACCCCCTGTATCTGAAATAAAAGTTGAAAATAAACAACAATCACAATTCTAAAAAATAATACAGTATTATAATTTTGTGGGACCACTGCTATTTATGTGGTCTTTTGTTGATCAGAAGGTTGTATGCAGTGGACTGTATGTATATGTATGTACATATGTACCTCTTATTGGGTCTGTTTCTCTGAGAACTCTAAGTAGCACACTCTCTGAGAAGAGTGACCCAAGTTGGTCTTGTTTATCACTGTGTGTCCTTCAAACTTTACACAGGGTCTTATATCAAATTGGCACATAATACACATTTTAAAAAATTAATGAATGTTGGAAAGGAGCACATGGCACCTCGGTTTGATGCAAATACAACGTTTTATATGAGTTTAAATCAGACGCAGAGGTCCTAGGCATTTGAAGATCTTTCATGGCTTTAATTCATGCAAATGGATGAATTAAATGCCTTTGCTCTCACAAAGGCCTTCCAGCCCCTACTAATGGTAGGGCTGAGATAGAGCCAGCTTCTTTTGATGTCTCTTTTAATGCTTTTTTCTACATTACCTTATTTATATTTAATTTGGTTTACTTGCTCATGCTATGGAATTGTGTAGAACTTTCATATTAGAAAAGGAACATCTGCATATGGCTACAGGTATCATTAGAAAGGCCTTTAAGATTAACATATGACCAAAGCAAGTTTATTAGAACATTTATCTTACGGAAGTTAAAAGTCATCCAATATAAGAAAAAGTTAAGCTAAAAACTACGTAATACTGGACAATGTCTTTTTTATCTATCATGAGAATTGATGCTATTATTCTCAATCTGCTCGCAGAAATGGAGGAAAAGTTATTTGAACAAAGATAAAAATTCTAAATTATTTAATAGGTTTTTGGCTTGACATTGTGAGAGCCATAGTTTTTGGACAATACTCTGAAAGGGAGAATTGCTCTAATGCAGTGATTCTGGGCTTTGTACATTGATGAATCCATGATTTCTTGGGCTGTCACCATCCACCTATGCTCCTGAAAATCTTTTTGCCAAAATAAGAATTAGTAAAATTTATGGTTTTGTTTTTATAACTGGGACAAGGAAAGAATTGATCAAAGAGCAATCTATCAGTCTTCTCAAGGTCTTGCTGTTGTTTTCCCTCTTGAATTAAAATGAAAACCATGGAGACTATTGATTCAAAAATCTTCCAAATTCTATTTAATTTCCAACTCCATCCCAGAAACTATGATGACTTTTAGAGTTGGAATTGATTGCTTATTAGCTGTTTTAGGAAGGCTGCTTTATTTCTTACTTCCTCTCATTAGCTCTACTTGATAATCCAGGTAAATTGTGTTGGTTCTACTTTTTGTACCAGTCTAGCTTCAGCTTTGTTGGACATAAACAAGTATTTATGAATTCCCTTGGTGTACCTAACATTGTGATGCATACACTACAAGGCACTCAGAAGAGACAACACAATCTCTGCCTTCAAAAAGTTGCAATCTAATTGAATAAGCATGTTCTCATTAAAAAAAATAAAATCACAAAATTTGATTAATGATGGCAGAGTCTGTGTCCTGATATTTTCTTGAAGTAGTTGTATAGCCATAACGCAGGCCACTGGACCCCTCTGGGCTTTGGTTTACTCAGATAATTTCTGGGTCTCTTTTTAGGGAAGTATGATATGTTCTCTTGGCAACTGTTGTCGGGCCAATGTAGGAAGACCATTAAGCTAAAAAGACCTTGTTTCTTGGGAAAAACTGGCTAAGGACAATTACATAAATGAGAAATGCACACTTACTGTGTGTAACATAATATATACATTATGGAGATGACATAAAAGTTTGTGGGGTACATACTATTCCTATTCTTAAAGATGTTTCAGGATAGTTCTGTAAGGAAACATAATAAAGTTGGAGCTAGGATTAAAGGTCTGATCCCAAATCTGTGTTTGAATCTTTGGCAATAACTTGCTGGGAGGAAATGACATCATTAATTGCCCTTTTAGAATAGTTTAAGAGAATTCTTCCTATCTTCTAGGTTTATTGAAATAATTAAGTGATTTAATTCATTCAGTGGAAAATGTTTACTGAATGCCTGTTCTTTCCCAAAGACTATATTAGATGCTTAATATATATTGGTGAATGAAATAGACAAAGATACCTACCCTCTTATGACTAAGTTCCTAGTGGAGGGAAATCGGTTGAAGATAAACAATAGATTTAATAAAGAAGTGAATTTTATCATATGTGTTAAGCTGATGAATGATATGGTGGGGGGAAACAGTAGAGTAGTGCAGAATAAAATAACTGGGAATAGGGCCTGGGGAGAGGGCTGCACTTTTAAATATGGTAGTCAGGGTGGGCTTCATAGAGAAATTTCCAGCTAAGCAAAGATCTGAAGAAGGTGATGAATATCGATTTCCTACATCTTGGAAAAAGCAATTTAGGGAGAGACCACATCCGATACAAAATGCTAAGGTAGGGGCAAGCTTGGCTTGTTGAAGGAAGAACAAGAAAGCCAGCATGTCTGGGAGAGAGAAGGTGATGAGAAGGGTTTTAGGAAATGAAATCAGGAATGGGAGAAAAGAATCATATTGTGTAGGACTTTGTTGATGATTGTAAGGACTTTGGTATTACTTGAGGGTAATGGGGAGCATTTAAGGATTTCCCTGAGGAGTGACTTAATCTGACTTAAATTTGAAGTGAAGTTCTAAAAGTAGGGAAAAGCAGGAGTGTGGAAAATGGTGAAAGGGGGAGAAGGATTAAAAGACATTCAGAAGAATATGACTTGATTTGAGATTATAACAATGAAGGTGATGGGAAGGGGTTAGACTCTAGATTTATTTTAACCAAAAAATCAAAAAGATTTTCTGATTGTTTGTAAGAGGGATGTGAGAGAAGAGACAAGTCAAGGATAATATCATGGCTTTTATTATTGGAAAAAAGTATAAAGCACAGAAAACATGTAAAAGCATTGAAAATACTTAGCACAGTGAACGGTGCGTGGTACGCACTCAGTTAAGAAATTAAGGTAACTGATGTTTACAAATAACTCACCAATCTGCCTTGTTCTTTTCATCTTTGAGATATTAGTTTACATATCACTTACACTGAAAACCTTTTCCAACTCCCTCTGGGCAATGTGCCTCTTCCATGTAATCTAATAAGTCTTTCCAATTTCCCTTTCATATTGATTATTATCTTACATTGCAATTTATGTAAAGCACCATCACAGTGAAAAAAGTGCTTGAAGGGAGATTCTTCATATTTGCTATGAGAGATCAGAAAAGACATTTATGGGGGAGGCAACAATTAAGATGGGGCTTGAAACGATGGGTAGAATACGTGACAAAAGTTGATGGAATATAAAGAGGGGTGCAGGATGCATTTCCACACTCCTTGGTCAGAGAAGTTTATACAGGTGTTCACCTCACATTTCAGGTTGTCAAGCAAGCAAGAAAATTACAAAACTCCTAATTCGAGGTTTCTGTTTCATATTCTCTGGTCCGGCACTGTTGTCAGACAGTACAGAGGATTGCTGGTATGCTTCCACCCCGTGAATGCACACTTTGTGGTTGCTACCTGTGATAAGAATAAATTAATGATGACCCTGCCCATGGAGGTGTCTGTGTGTGTGAGTGTGGCGGTGGTGGCACTAAAATATAAAATGGTATATGTTTTTCTATTATTTGTTATTGAAATTTTAGATCTTCCATACTTCTCTGTGGCAAGGTATGTATGGGAGTGAATGGAAGCTGGGATCAATGTCTGCACATCAGAAGAAGATATTCAAACCCCAAGATAAGAATGCTTCATTGAATTAATATTTCTGTAAGCACACACAGCTTATCTTTTCTGTGGACAACTAAAAGATTAATGAAATACACACCATGTACATACATAACTGTATTTACCAAAAAAAAAAAAAACTTCATTAAAGGACAGATTTACTAAAAGCACAAATCTTCCACAATGGTTGAACTAATTTACACTCCCACCAACAGTGTATACGTGTTCCCTTTTCTCTTCAACCTTGCTAGCATCTGTTAATTTTTGACATTTTAGTAATAGCCATTCCTACTGGTGTGAGACGGTACCTCACTGTGGTTTTCATTTACATTTATCCAAGGATCAGTTATGTTGAGCTTTTTTTCATTCGATTGTTAGTAGCATGTATGTCTTCTTTTGAAAAGTGTCTATGAAAACCCATGTTTTTATGGGTTTTTGTTTCTTGTGAATTTGTTTTAATTCCTTATAGAGGCTAGATATTAGACCTTTGTCAGATGATTAATTTGCAAAAATTTTCTCCCACTCAGTAGGTTGTTTATTCTGATGATAATTTCTTTTGCTGTGCAGAGGCTCTTTAGTTTAATTAGATCCCATTTGTCAATTTTGGCTTTTGTCACAATTGCTTTTGATGTCTTTGTCATGAAATCTTTGCCCATGCCTGTGTCCTGAATGGTATTGCCTAGGTTGTCTTCCAGGATTTTTATAGTTGTGGGTTTTACATTTAAGTCTTTAATCCATCTTGAGTTAATTTTTATATATGCTGTAAAAAAGGGGTCCAGTTTTAATCTTCTGCATATGGCTAGCCAGTTATTCCAGCACCATTTATTGAATAGGGAATCCTTTCCTCATTGCTAATTTTTGTCAGGTTTGTTGAAGATCAGGTAGTTGTAGGTTTGTGGTCTTATTTCTGGGTTCTCCATTTTGTTCCATTGACCCATGTGTCTGTTTTTGTACCAGTACCATGCTGTTTTGGGTACTGTAGCCCTGTAACATAGTATGACATTGGTTGCATTCCTCAAAGACATAAAGACAGAAATACCATTCAACCCAGCAACCCTATTACTGGGTATATACCCACAAGAATATAAATCATTCTACTACAAAGACACAAGCATATGTCCATTGCAGCACTATTTACAATAGTAAAGCAACCTAAATGTCCATCAATGACAAATTAGATAAGAAAATGTGGTATATACACACTATGGAATACTGTGCAGCCATAAAAAAGAATGAGATCATGTCCTTTCTTGATCATGACATGGATGGAGCTGGAGGCCATTATCCTTAGCAAATTAACACAGAAAATGAAAACCAAATACCACGTGTTCTCACTCATAAGTGGGAGCTAAATGATGAGAACATGTGAACACATAGAGGAGAACAACACATACTGGGGCCCGTCAAAGGCTGGAGGGTGGGAGGGGAGACAGGATCAGGAAAAATAACTGAGTACTAGATTTAATACCTGAGTGATAAAATAATCTTTATAACAAACCCCCATGACACAATTTTAGCTATGTAAAAAACCTGCACATGTACCTCTGAACATTTATAAAATGTGAATTTTATAAAATGTGAATTCAAAAATTTCAGCAAAAGAGGCTTTATTTTTCTGAGAGCTCACCTGCAGTAAGTAGACATTCTTCACCACAACAAATAAATTTATGTTCAAATTAAGTTTATTTTGTCTTAAAATTTTTATTCTATGTTCAATATGCATGCATATCCCTGATATGATTGTAGTTATTAAAAACAAATTTTGGACATTGTTGTAAATATTTTTATTATATAAAAGTTATGTTTTGTTTTTAAATGTAGGTTTAAGTTAAGTCCTTTAACTTGAGGTGTCCTGTAGGGGGCTTCCCTATGAGTAAACAGAGAACAGTAACATTTGGTTTCACGGTGGGTGACATTGTAAAAGACAGAGAAACAATTGGCATTGGAAGACTTTGACAGCAATTTCTAGGATGAATCCAGACAGAAGGATGCAATTCACAGGCAAGTGTTCAATCCTAGGATGGAAATGTTTAACAGTTAGTCAGGAGTCTCATTTTAGAAGAAGCTAAGGTTCCAACCAATTTATCACAGCGAGGACAAAGGGATGCACATGAGGTCAGGGGGAATAATGGAGTTGGCCTGACAGGAAAGGTTATTTATCTCAGAGATCAAGAATGGTGCTTTGAAGGAGTCCTGGTAATCTACACCTCAGGTCTGGACTTTTTCTGGGAATTGGGAAAAATGGAGCTGTAGGTGGCCCCGATGATGATGGAGAAAAGGGAACTAAAGAGGAAGCTGGGGCTTCAACAATTGTGTTTTAAGCTTCAAGAGTATAAAATCTATTACTCTCACAGGCTGCTGATGAAAATGTCAATAAAACCACTCTGGAAGGAATTTCACCAATCAGTATGTATCAAAAGACAAAAAATGTACATTATTTTTACTTCAAATATTTAATTCTAGAAGTTTTATTATGAGTAAATCTTGCAAGTATATGCAGATAAAATTTTGAAGATACTGCAGTTTACAAATGCAAATAGATTAATTATAGTAAAAAGGAATAAAGGGAACAGTCAAAATATACTGTAGAATTTTGGTTAAGTAAATTATATTCCTTTTTGCTTGAAAACATCTTAAGTAACCTCTCTGATTCTCTCACTCACCAATCTTCCAAATTCTTTTCATCTTTCAGACATTAGTTTAAATATCACTTATGCTGTAAACCTTTTTCAACTCTTTCTAAATAGGGCAATATTCCTTTTCCATATACTCCCATAACTCTAATTCCTCCTCCATATCAATTCTTATCTTACTATATGCTAAATGCTAGATTTATTTTCCTAAAAACATTCTAAAATAGGATGATATAAAAATATTTTCAAACAAATACAAGTAGAATGATTTCATCAACAGGCCAGCACATAATAAATGTCAAAGAAACTTTTTTGCACGAAAGCAAATGAACTAGATGGAAACTCAAATACAAAAAAAAAATCACACATAGCAAATATGTGGATAAATAGACTGTCATTTTTTTAAGAGCCTCTTTATTATTTGAGGTATATTAATAACAACAGATTGTAGAGATTATAGCAAATGTAGATAGAAAATCTATGACAATCACCAAAAAAGGAAAGTGTGTAAAATGATGTATATTTTGTAAGGATCTTACATTACACATTAAATAGTATAACATTACTTTCAAAGCATTACTTTATTGCAGATAGATAAATTAAGGATATATATTATAATCCCTAGGGAAATAATAAACAACTCTGACAACAAAAAATAAGAGACATGACTAAATAGTTAACAATGGAGATTTAAAAGATACTTTTAAACATATAGACCAGTGTCATTAAAAAGCAGCTACACAAACAAACCAACATAATAACCAGCTAACAACACAATGGCAGGATCAAATCCACACATGTCAATACTAACCTTGAATGTAAGTGGGCCAAATGCACCACATAAATGGCACAGAATAGAATGCTGGATTAGAAAAAGCAGGACCCAATGGTATGCTGTCTTCAAGAGACCCATCTCACACTTAATAACACCCATAGGCTCATAATAAAGGGATAAAGGAAAATCTATCAAGAAAATTAGAAACAGAAAAAAGCAGGGGTTGCCATACTGATTTCTGACAAAACAGACTTCAAACCAAAACAAGATCAAAAAGACAAAGAAGCCATTACATAATAGTAAATGGTTCAATTCAATAAGAAGACCTAATTATTCTGAATATATATGCACCCAACACAGGAGCACCCAGATTCATAAAGCAAGTTCTTGAAGACCAACAAAAAGACATAAACTCTCACACAATAATATTGGGAGACTTCAACACTCCACTGAAAGTATTAGATGGATCACTGAGACAGAAAATTAACAAAGATATTTAAGACCTGAACTCACAATTGAACCAAAAGGACCTGATACACCTCCATCCCAAAACAACAGAACATACATTATTCTCATCACCACATGGCACATGGCACTAAAACTGACCACAAAACTGAACATAAGACAATCCCCAGCAAATGCAAAAGAACTGAAATCTTATTCAATACACTCTTTGACAATAGTGCAATAAAAATCACACACTGGGGCCTGTCATGGGGTGTTGGGATGGGGGAGGGATAGCATTAGGAGATATACCTAATGTAAATGATGAGTTAATGGGCGCAGCACACCAGCATGGCACATGTATACATATGTAACAAAGCTGCATGTTGTGCACATGTATCCTAGAACTTAAAGTACAATAATAATAATAATAAAAAAGAAAGTATAGAATGTTAAAAAAAAAGGAAATCAAGAGAGAAATCACTCAAAATCATGCAAGTACATAGAAACTAAACAAAATGCTCCTGAATGACTTTGGGGTAAATAACGAAATTAAGGCAGAGATCAATGAGTTCTTTGAAACCAATGAGAACAAACTTATAACACATCAGAATATCTGGGATACAGCTAAGGCAGTGTTAAGAGGGAAATTCATAGCACTAAATCCCCACATCAAAGTTAGATCTCAAATTAATCACCTAATATAACAACTGGAAGATTTACAGAAGCAAGAACAAATTATCCCTACGCTAGCAGAAGAGAATAAATAACCAAAATCAGAGCTGAACTGAAGGAAATCAAGATAGAAAAAGTCATTCAAAAGATCAAGGAATCCAGGAGTTTGCTTTAAAAAATTATTAAAATAGGCCACTAGCTAGACTAATAAAGTAGAACAGAGAGAAGATCCAAATAAACACAATTAGAAATAAAGAAGAAAATGTTACCACTGACCCAGAAATAAAAACAATCATCAGAAACTATGAATACCTCTATTCACACAAACTAGAAAACCTGGAAGAGATGGATAAATTCCTGGACCCATACATTTTCCCAAGACTAAACAAGGAATAAATTGATTACCTGAGCAGACCAACAAATAGCTCTGAAATTGCATCAGTAATAAACAGCCTACCTAACCAAAAAAAAATCCTAGGACCTGAGCCAAATTCTACCAGATGTCCAAAGAAGAAATGCTACCATTCCTACTAAAATGATTCCAAAAATTCAAAGAGGAACTCCTCCCCAACTCATTATATGAGGCTGACATCATCCTGATACCAAAACCTGACAGAGACACAACAAAAAGAGAAAACTTCAGGCAATATCCTTGATGAACATCTATGCAAAAATCCTCAATAAAATACTGGCAAACCAAATCTAGCAGCACATCAAAATGCTAATCTGCCACAATCAAGTAGGCTTCATTACTGGGATGCAACATTGGTTCAACATATACAAGCGAATAAATGTGATTTATCACATAAACAGAACTAAAGACAAAAACCATATGATTATATTAATAGACACAGAAAAGGCTCTTGTAAAATTCAACATTCCTTTATGTTAAAAACCTTCAGTAAGCTAGGTATTGAAGGAGCATGGCTCAAAATAATAAGTGCCGTCTATGATAAAACCACAGCCAACATTAAACTGAATGGGCAAAAGCTGGAAGCATTCTCCTTGAAAACCAGAATGAGACAAGGAAACCCTCTCTCACCACTCCTATAGAACAGAGTATTGGAAGTCCTAGCCAGAGCAATCAGGCAAAAGAAAGAAAAGGCATCCTAATGAGAAGAGAGGAAGTCAAACTATCTCTGTTTGCAGACAACATGATTCTATATCTAGAAAATAACATAGTCTCAACCTGCAAGCTCCTTCAGCTAATAAGTAACTTCAGCAAAGCTTCAGGATACAAAATCAATGTACAAAAATTACTAGCATTCCTATATATAAAAAGAAAAAACAGACAAGCCAAGAGCCAAATCAGAAAGGCAATCCTATTCACAATTACCACAGAAGGAATAAAATAACTAGGAATACAACTAACAAGGAAAGTGAAAGATCTCTACAATGAGAATTATAAAACACTGCTCAATGAAATAAGACAAAACACTAACAAATAGAAAAATGTCCCATGGTCAAGGATGGGAAGAATCAATATCATGAAAATGCCATGTTGCCCAAAGCAACCTACCGGTTCAATACTATTCTTATCAAACTACCAATGACATTCTTCACAGAACTAGAAAAAAGTTAAAATTCATATGGAACCAAAAAAAGGAGCCTGAATAGCCAAGGCAAACCTAAGCAAAAAGAATAAAGCTAGAGGCATCATGTTACGTGACTTCAAACTGTACCTTAGTGATACAGTAACCAAAACAACATAGTACTAGTACAAAAACAGGCACATAGACCGATGGAACAGAATAGAGAATTCAGAAATAAGACCATGCACATACAACCATCTGATCTTCAACAAAGCTGACAGAAAAAAAGCCATAGGGAAAAGACTCCCTGTTTCCTATGTGTGTATACAGCTAAAATATGTGTGTATACAGCTAAAATACAGCTTAAAATTGATGTATTCACAATCATAATTTAACACTATATGATTTTAATACTTCTCTTTTTCTAATTTGTACAATAGACAAAAAATGTTGATAAGAATATAGAAAGACTGAACGATACCATCAAATATCTTAGCCTCATTTATGTATGCTGAACGCTACTTCCCAAAACTGCCAAATGAAAATTAGTTTCAAGTGTACATGGAACATTTATAAAGATAGACTATGTGCTGGGCTATTAAAAATGTCTAAGTAAATCACAAAGGATTATATTTTATCAAAATAAAATTAAATCAGAAATAAAGATATCAAGGAAATTCTCAAATATATGGGTATTAAGCAACACACATCAAAGTAAATCATTTGCCAAAGTGATATTTAGGTGTATTAGTCCATTCTCATGCTGCTAATAAAGACATACCCGAGACTGGGTAATTTATTAAATTTAATTGACTCACAGTTCAGCATGGCTCGGAAGGCCTCAGGAAACTTACAGTCATGGTGGAAGGGAAAGCAAACATGTTCTTCTTCGCATTACAGTAGCAAGGAGAAGTGTCAAGCAAAAGGGGGACAAGCTCCTTATAAAACCATCAGATCTTGTGAGAACTCACTCACTATCACAAGAACAGGATAAGCGTAACCGTCCCATGATTAAATTATCTCCTACCGGGACCCTCCTATGACACGTGGGGATTATGGGAACTACAAGATGAGATTTGGGTAAGGACACAGCCAAACCATAACATTAGAAAAATCAGAAATATTTAGGAAGTATTTCAAGTGAGTGGTAATGAAGACTACATATAAAAATTTGTGAATACAACTAATTACTGCTAAATGTTTAAATGCTTATATAAGAAAAGGAGAAAGGTTTGAAATGAATTCACTTTAAGAAATTTTGTTAAATGAGTCAGTGAAACCAAAAATGAACAGAAAGAAGAAAAAATAAAGATAAGTAGAAATCAATGAAATAGAAAACAAGTAAAAGTAGAGATTTAAAAAATCAAAGCTAACTCTTGAAAATTTTAAAGAAATAATATAATTCTATCTGAGTTTGTCAAGGACTAAAAGAGTTGCACAATTATTAGTATCAATAATGATGTGCATCACTACAAATCCTGCAGACATTTAAATGGTAATGGACTATTATGAAAGATACTCTGACAATGAGTTTAATTATTTAAAGTAAAAGAACTGACTTTTATTTAATTTTAACTTTTAGGGGTTTTAGGTAATTTTAGTGGATGTGCATATTTATGGGATAAATATAATGTTTTGATCCAAGCATACAATGCATGATAGTCATATCAAGGTAATTAGGATATCTGTTACCTCAAGCATTTATAATTTTGGGGGGTTAGGAACATTGTAATTACATTCTTTTAGTCATTTAAAAAAATACAATAAATCATTGTTGATTTATGTAGTCACCTTGTCATGCTATCAAATACTAGATGTTATTCATTCTATCTAATTATATGTTTGTACCCATTAGCTATCCCCACTTCTTCCTTGCACCCTCTAGCTACCCTTCCCAGCCTCTGGTAACCACCATTCTAATCTCTGTCTCCAGGAATTCAGTTGTTTTAATTTGTAGCCCCAACATATGAGTGAGAACATGTAAAATTTGTCTTTTTGTGCTTGGATTAATTCACTTAACATAATGTCCTCCAGTTCCATTCATGTTGTTGTAAACGACAGGATCTCCTTTTTATGACTGAATAATACTCCACTGTGTATATGTACCACACTTACCACACTTTTAATATATTATCCATCTTTTGATGGATACTTGAGTCGATTCCAAATCTTGGCTATTTGGAATAATGCTGCAATATACATGAGAGTGCAGATATCTCTTTGATATACTGATTTTTTACTTTGGGGTACATACTGAGCAATGAGATTGCTGGATCATATGGTAGTTCTATTTTTAGTTTTTTGTGAAACCTCTATACTGTTCTTCATAGTGGCTATACTAATTTACATTACCATCAACAGTATATAAGTGTTCCCCTTTCTCAGCATCCTTGCCAGCATTTGCTTGTCTTTTGGATAAAAGCCATTTTAACTAGAGCAAGATTAATTATGTTGAACATTTTTATATACCTGTTGGCCATTTGTATGTCTTCTTTTGAGAAATGTCTATTCAGATCTTTTGCTCACTTTTAGATTGAATTATTAGATTGTTTTCCTTTTGAGTTGTTGTCCTTATATATTCTGACTATTAATCCCTTGTCAGATGGGTAGTTTTCATATATTTTCTCCCATTATGTGGATTACCTCTTCACTTTCTTGACCATTTCCTTTGCCATGTAGAAGATTTTTAACTTCATGTGATCCCATTTATCCACTTTTGTTTTGGTTGCTCATGCTGTTGAGAGATTATTCAAGAAATCTTTGCCCAGGCGAATGTCCTGGAGAGCTTCCCCAATTCTTTTAGTAGTTTCAAAGTTTCTGGTCTTAGGTTTAACTGTTTAATCATTTTGATTTGATTTGATTTTTGTATATGGTGAGAGACAGGAGTCTAGTTTTATTCTTCTGCATATAGATATCCAATTTTCTCTGCACCATTTTTTGGACAGACTGTCCTTTCTCCAGTGTATGTTCTTGGCATCATTGTTGAAAATAAGATAACTGTAGATGTATGAATTTATTTATGGATTTTCTATTATATTCCATTGATCTATGTGTCTATTTTTATGCCCATACCATGATATTTGGGTTACTATAGCTCTGTAGTACAATCTGAAGTCAGGTAATGTGATTTCTTCAGTTTTATTCTTTTTGCTCAGGATGGCTTTGGCTATCTTGGGCTTTGATTTTACACAAATTTTAGTGTTTCATTATTTTTATGAAGAATGTCATTGGTATTTTGATAGGGATTGCATTGAATCTGTAGAATGCTTTGAGTAGTGTGATTATTTTAACAATATTGATTCTTCCAATCCATGAACATGGGATATCTTCCACTTTTTGTGTCCGCTTCAATTTTTTTCCATCAATGTTTTCTAGTTTTCATTGCAGAGACCTTTCTTTTCTTTGGTTAAGTTTATTTCTGGGTATTATATTTTATACTTGTAGTTATTGTAAATTGAATAACTTTCTTGATCTCATTTTCAGATTGTTTACCGTTGGCATATATAAATGCTACTGATTTTTATTTGCTGATTTTGTATCTTAAACATTACTGAATTTGTTTATCAGTTCTAATAATTTTTTGGTAGAGTTTTTAGGTTTTTCTAAGATCATATCTACAAACAATAATAATTTGATTTTGTTCTGATTTTAATGCCCTTTTATTTATTTCTCTTTTGTAATTTCTCTAGCCAGGATTTCCTGTAGTATGCTGAATAACAGTAGTGAAAGTACGCATCTTTGTCTTGTTTCAGTTCTTAGAGGAAGGACATTCAATTTCTCTTCATCCAGTATGATAATAGCTGTGATTCTGTTGTATATTGCTTTTATTGTGTTGAGGTAGATTCCTTCTATATTCAGCTTTTTTGTGTTTTTTTTATTTTTTAATTTTTTTATTATACTTTAAGTTTTAGGGTACATGTGCACATTGTGCAGGTTAGTTACATATGTATACATGTGCCATGTTGGTGCACTGCACCCACTAACTCGTCATCTAGCATTAGGTATATCTCCCAATGCTATCCCTCCCCCCTCCCCCCACCCCACAACAGTCCCCAGAGTGTGATATTCCCCTTCCTGTGTCCATGTGATCTCATTGTTCAATTCCCACCTATGAGTGAGACTATGCGGTGTTTGGTTTTTTGTTCTTGTGATAGTTTACTGAGAATGATGATTTCCAATTTCATCCATGTCCCTACAAAGGACATGAACTCATCATTTTTTATGGCTGCATAGTATTCCATGGTGTATATGTGCCACATTTTCTTAATCCAGTCTATCATTGTTGGACATTTGGGTTGGTTCCAAGTCTTTGCTATTGTGAATAATGCTGCAATAAACATACGTGTGCATGTGTCTTTATAGCAGCATGATTTATAGTCCTTTGGGTATATACTCAGTAATGGGATGGCTGGCTCAAATGGTATTTCCAGTTCTAGATCCTTGAGGAATCGCCACACTGACTTCCACGATAGTTGAACTAGTTTACAATCCCACCAACAGTGTAAAAGTGTTCCTATTTCTCCACATCCTCTCCAGCACCTGTTGTTTCCTGACTTTTTAATGATTGCCATTCTAACTGGTGTGAGATGGTATCTCATTGTGGTTTTGATTTGCATTTCTCTGATGGCCAGTGATGATGAGCATTTTTTCATGTGTTTTTTGGCTGCATAAATGTCTTCCTTTGTGAAGTGTCTGTTCATGTCCTTTGCCCACTGTTTGATGGGGTTGTTTGAATTTTTCTTGTAAATTTGTTTGAGTTCATTGTAGCTTCTGGATATTAGCCCTTTGTCAGATGAGTAGGTTGCGAAAATTTTCTCCCATTTTATAGGTTGCCTGTTCACTCTGATGGTAGTTTCTTTTGCTGTGTAGAAGCTCTTTAGTTTAATTAGATCCCATTTGTCAATTTTGTCTTTTGTTGCCATTGCTTTTGGTGTTTTAGACATGAAGTCCTTGCCCATGCCTATGTCCTGAATGGTAGTGCCTAGGTTTTCTTCTAGGGTTTTTATGGTTTTAGGTCTAACGTTTAAGTCTTTAACCCATCTTGAATTGACTTTTGTATAAGGTGTAAGGAAGGGATCCAGTTTCAGCTTTCTACATATGGCTAGCCAGTTTTCCCAGCACCATTTATTAAATAGGGAATCCTTTCCCCATTGCTTGTTTTTGTCAGGTTTGTCAAAGATCAGATAGTAGATATGTGGCATTATTTCTGAGGGCTCTGTTCTGTTCCATTGATCTATATCTCTGTTTTGGTACCAGTACCATGCTGTTTTGGTTACTGTAGCCTTGTAGTATAGTTTGAAGTCAGGTAGTGTGATGCCTCCAGCTTTGTTCTTTTGGCTTGGGATTGACTTGGCTATGCGGGCTCTTTTTTGGTTCCATATGAACTTTAAAGTAGTTTTTTCCAATTCTGTGAAGAAAGTCATTGGTAGCTTGATGGGGATGGCATTGAATCTGTAAATTACCTTGGGCAGTATGGCCATTTTCACAATATTGATTCTTCCTACCCATGAGCATGGAATGTTCTTCCATTTGTTTGTATCCTCTTTTATTTCATTGAGCAGTGGTTTGTAGTTCTCCTTGAAGAGGTCCTTCACATCCCTTGTAAGTTGGATTGCTAGGTATTTTATTCTCTTTGAAGCAATTGTGAATGGGAGTTCACTCATGATTTGGCTCTCTGTTTGTCTGTTGTTGGTGTATAAGAATGCTTGTGATTTTTGTACATTGATTTTGTATCCTGAGACTTTGCTGAAGTTGCTTATCAGCTTAAGATTTTGGGCTGAGACGATGGGGTTTTCTAGATATACAATCATGTCGTCTGCAAACAGGGACAATTTGACTTCCTCTTTTCCTAATTGAATACCTTTTATTTCCTTCTCCTGCCTAATTGCCTTGGCCAGAACTTCTAACACTATGTTGAATAGGAGTGGTGAGAGAGGGCATCCCTGTCTTGTGCCAGTTTTCAAAGGGAATGCTTCCAGTTTTTGCCCATTCAGTATGATATTGGCTGTGGGTTTGTCATAGATAACTCTTATTATTTTGAGATACGTCCCATCAATACCTAATTTATTGAGAGTTTTTCGCATGAAGGGTTGTTGAATTTTGTCAAAGGCTTTTTCTGCATCTATTGAGATAATCATGTGGCTTTTGTCTTTGGTTCTGTTTATATGCTGGATTACATTTATTGATTTGCATATATTGAACCAGCCTTGCATCCCAGGGATGAAGCCCACTTGATCATGGTGAATAAGCTTTTGGATGTGCTGCTGGATTCATTTTGCCAGTATTTTATTGAGGATTTTTGCATCAATGTTCATCAAGGATATTGGTCTAAAATTCTCTTTTTTTGTTGTGTCTCTGCCTGGCTTTGGTATCAGAGTGATGCTGGCCTCATAAAAAGAGTCAGGGAGGATTCCCTCTTTTTCTATTGATTGGAATAGTTTCAGAAGGAATGGTACCAGTTCCTCCTTGTACCTCTGGTAGAATTCGGCTGTGAATCCATCTGGTCCTGGACTCTTTTTGGTTGGTAAGCTATTGATTATTGCCACAATTTCAGATCCTGTTATTGGTCTATTCAGAGATTCAACTTCTTCCTGGTTTAGTCTTGGGAGAGTGTATGTGTCGAGGAATTTATCCATTTCTTCTAGATTTTCTAGTTTATTTGTGTAGAGGTGTTTATAGTATTCTCTGATGGTAGTTTGTATTTCTGTGGGTTCGGTGGTGATATCCCCTTTATCATTTTTTATTGTGTCTATTTGATTCTTCTCTCTTTTTTTCTTTATTAGTCTTGCTAGCGGTCTATCAATTTTGTTGATCCTTTCAAAAAACCAGCTCCTGGATTCATTAATTTTTTGAAGGGTTTTTTGTGTCTCTATTTCCTTCAGTTCTGCTCTGATTTCAGTTACTTCTTGCCTTCTGCTAGCTTTTGAATGTGTTTGCTCTTGCTTTTCTAGTTCTTTTAATTGTGATGTAAGGGTGTCAATTTTGGATCTTTCCTGCTTTCTCTTGTGGGCATTTAGTGCTATAAATTTCCCTCTACACACTGCTTTGAATGCATCCCAGAGATTCTGGTATGTTGTGTCTTTGTTCTCGTTGGTTTCAAAGAACATCTTTATTTCTGCCTTCATTTGGTTATGTAGCCAGTAGTCATTCAGGAGCAGGTTGTTCAGTTTCCATGTAGTTGAGTGGTTTTGAGTGAGATTCTTAATCCTGAGTTCTAGTTTGATTGCACTGTGGTCTCAGAGATAGTTTGTTATAATTTCTGTTCTTTTACATTTGCTGAGGACAGCTTTACTTCCAAGTATGTGGTCAATTTTGGAATAGGTGTGGTGTGGTGCTGAAAAAAATGTATATTCTGTTGATTTGGGGTGGAGAGTTCTGTAGATGTCTATTAGGTCCACTTGGTGCAAAGCTGAGTTCAATTCCTGGGTATCCTTGTTGACTTTCTGTCTCATTGATCTGTCTAATGTAGACAGTGGGGTGTTAAAGTCTCCTATTATTAATGTGTGGGAGTCTAAGTCTCTTTGTAGGTCACTCAGGACTTGCTTTATGAATCTTGGTGCTCCTGTATTGGGTGCATATATATTTAGGATAGTTAGCTCTTCTTGTTGAATTGATCCCTTTACCATTATGTAATGGCCTTCTTTGTCTCTTTTGATCTTTGTTTGTTTAAAGTCTGTTTTATCCAAGACTAGGATTGCAACCCCTGCCTTTATTTGTTTTCCATTTGCTTGGTAGATCTTCCTCCATCCTTTTATTTTGAGCCTATGTGTGTCTCTGCAGGTGAGATGGGTTTCCTGAATACAGCACACTGATGGGTCTTGACTCTTTATCCAATTTTCCAGTCTGTGTCTTTTAATTGGAGCATTTAGTCCATTTACACTTAAAGTTAATATTGTTTTGCGTGAATTTGATCCTGTCATTATGACGTTAGCTGGTGATTTTGCTCGTTAGTTGATGCAGTTTCTTCCTAGTCTTGATGGTCTTTACATTTTGGCATGATTTTGCAGCAGCTGGTACCGGTTGTTTCTTTCCATGTTTAGCGCTTCCTTCAGGAGCTCATTTAGGGCAGGCCTGGTGGTGACAAAATCTCTCAGCATTTGCTTGTCTGTAAAGTATTTTATTTCTCCTTCGCTTATGAAGCTTAGTTTGGCTGGATATGAAATTCTGGGTTGAAAATTCTTTCCTTTAAGAATGTTGAATATTGGCCCCCACTCTCTTCTGGCTTGTAGGGTTTCTGCCGAGAGATCCACTGTTAGTCTGATGGGCTTCCCTTTGTGGGTAACCCGACCTTTCTGTCTGGCTGCCCTTAACATTTTTTCCTTCATTTCAACTTTGATGAATCTGACAATTATGTGTCTTGGAGTTGCTCTTCTCGAGGAGTATCTTTGTGGCGTTCTCTGTATTTCCTGAATCTGAACGTTGGCCTGCCTTGCTAGATTGGGGAAGTTCTCCTGGATAATATCCTGCAGAGTGTTTTCCAACTTGGTTCCATTCTCCCCATCACTTTCAGGTACACCAATTGACGTAGATTTGGTTTTTTCACATAGTCCCATATTTCTTGGAGGCTTTGCTCGTTTCTTCTAATTCTTTTTTCTCTAAACTTCCCTTCTCCCTTCATTTCATTCATTTCATCTTCCATCACTGATACCTTTTCTTCCAGTTGATCGCATCAGATCCTGGGGCTTCTGCATTCTTCACGTAGTTCTTGAGCCTTGGTTATCAGCTCCATCAGCCCCTTTAAGCAATTCTCTGTATTGGTTATTCTAGTTATACATTCTTCTAAATTTATTTCAAAGTTTTCAACTTCTTTGCCTTTGGTTTGAATGTCCTCCTGTAGCTCAGAGTAATTTGATCGTCTGAAGACTTCTTCTCTCAGCTCGTCAAAGTCATTATCCTTCCAGCTTTGTTCTGTTGCTGGTGAGGAACTGTGTTCCTTTGGAGGAGGAGAGGTGCTCTGCTTTTTAGAGTTTCCAGTTTTTCTGTTCTGTTTTTTCCCCATCTTTGTGGTTTTATCTACTTTTGGTCTTTGATGATGGTGATGTACAGATGGGTTTTTGGTGTGGATGTCCTTTCTGTTTGTTAGTTTTCCTTCTAACAGACAGGACCTTCACCTGCAGGTCTGTTGGAATAACCTGCCATGTGAGGTGTTAGTGTGCCCCTGCTGGGGGGTGCCTCCCAGTTAGGCTGCTCTGGAGTCAGGGGTCAGGGACCCACTTGAGGAGGCAGTCTGCCCGTTCTCAGATCTCCAGCTATGTGCTTGGAGAACCACTGCTGTCTTCAAAGCTGTCAGACAGGGACATTTAAGTCTGCAGAGGTTACTGCTGTCTTTTTGTTTGTCTGTGCCCTGCCCCCAGAGGTGGAGCCTACAGAGGCAGGCAGGCCTCCTTGAGCTGTGGTGGGCTCCACCAAGTTTGAGCTTCCTGGCTGCTTTGTTTACTTAAGCAAGCCTGGACAATGGTGGGCGCCCCTCCCCCAGCCTCGCTGCCGCCTTGCAGTTTGATCTCAGACTGCTGTGCTAGCAATCAGTGAGACTCCGTGGGTGTAGGACCCTCCGAGCCAGGTGCAGGATATAATCTCGTGGTGCGCCATTTTTTAAGCCAGTCGGAAAAGCACAGTATTCGGGTGGGAGTGACCTGATTTTCCAGGTACGTCCATCACCCCTTTCTTTGACTCGGAAAGGGAACTCCCTGACCCCTTGCGCTTCCCAAGTGAGTCAGTGCCTCGCCCTGCTTCAGCTCGCACACTGTGCACGCACCCACTGACCTGCGCCCACTGTCTGGCACTCCCTAGTGAGATGAACCCCGTACCTTAGATGGAAATGCAGAAATCACCGTCTTCTGCGTCGCTCACGCTGGGAGCTGTAGACCGGAGCTGTTCCTATTTGGCCATCTTGGCTCCTCCCCAGTAGAATGATTTCTGTGTGTTTTTTTTAAATCAAGAAGGGATGTTGAATTTTTTGAAATGCTGTTTCAGCATTAACTGAAATGATCATATAGTTTTTGTCCTTCATTCTGTTGATATGATATATCACATTGGTTATTTTGTGTATGTTGAAGCAAGGAACTAATTTATTGAGAGACACACATCTATGAAACTGACACAATGAAAAAAGAGAAAATTTAAATAGCCCTACAACTGTCAAAGAAATTGAGTTCATAATTTGTAAACTTTGCAGAGAGAAACTGTCACATTTAGATAGCTATACTGGGGAATTTAACTAAACATGTAAGTAGAAAATAATCTCATTTTTCCACAAACACTTCCAGAAAATATTAAAACAGAATAAAACTGACAAGACATTGCCAGAATGATCATATGTTACCAACATCCACCATAAACACAGATGGACAGAATATTAGCAAATGAAATCAGTAATATGTAAAAATCATAATAAAACATGACCAAGTAGAGTTTATTCCAAGAATGTAAGATAGTTTCAACATCCAAAAATCAATTAGTCAAACTGTCACTATTTGCTGAGGATATAATTGCATACCTAGAAAACCCTAAAGACTCCTCCAAAAGGCTCATGGAAGTGATAAATTCAGCAAAGTTTCAGGATACAAAATTAATGTATACAAATTAGCAGACTGCTATACACCAATAGTGACAAAGTGGAGAATCAAATCAAAAACTCAATCCCTTTTACAGTAGCTACAAAATAAAATAAAATAAATAAAATACTTAGGAATATATCTAACCAACGAGGCAAAAGGCCTCTACAAGAAAACTACAAAACACCACTCAAAGAAATCACAGATGACACAAACAAATGAAAACACATCCCATGCTAATGGATGAATAGAATCAATATTGTGAAAATGACCATACTGTCAAAGCAATCTACAAATTCAATGCAATTCCCATCAAAATACCACCACCATTCTTCACAGAATTGTAAAAAAAATCCTAAAATTTATATGGAACCAAAAGAGTCCACATAGCCAAAGCAAGACTACACAAAAAGAATAAATCTGGAGTCATGACATTACCTGATTTCAAACTACACTATAAGGCCATAGTCACCAGAACAGCATGGTACTGGTATAAAAATAGGCACATAGACCAATGGAACAGAATAGAGAACTCAATAATAAAGTCAATTACTTACAGCCAACTGATCTTCAACAAAGCAAACAATAACATATAGTGGAGAAAGGACACCCTATTCAAATGGTGCTTGGATAATTGGCAAGCCACATGTAGAAGAATGAAACTAGATCCTCATCTCTCACCTTATACAAAAATCAACTCAAGATGTATCAAGGACATAAATCTAAGACCTGAAACTGTAAAAATTCCAGAAGATAACATTAGAAAAGCCTTTCTAGACATGGGCTTAGGCAAAGACTTCATGACCAAGAACCCAAAAGCAAATGCAACAAAAACAAAGATCAATACATGGGACTTAATTAAACTAAGAAGCTTCTGCACAGTAAAAGAAACAATCAGCAGAGTAAACAGACAACCCACGGAGTGAGAGCAAATCTTTGCAATCTATATGTCTGACAAAGGACTAATATCCTGAATCTACAAGAAACTCAAACAAATCAGCAAGCAAAAACAAACAATCTCCTCAAAAAGTGGGCTAAGAACATGAAGAAAATACTCAAAATATATAAATGGCCAAGCAATATCTAGAAAAATGCTCAACATCACTAATTATCAGGGAAATGCAAATAAAAACCGCAGTGTGATACCACCTTACTCCTGCAAGAGTGGCCATAATCAAAAAATAAAAAATAATAGATGTTGGTGGGGGTGTGGTGAAAAGGGAAGACTTTTACACTGCTGGTGGGAATGTAAACTAGTACAACCATTATAGAAAACAGTGTGGAGATACCTTAAAGAACTAAAAGTAGAAATACCATTTGATCCAGCAATCCCACTACTGGGTATCTACCCAGAGGAAAAGAAGTCATTATACAAAAAAGATACTTGCACATGCATGTTTATAGCAGCACAGTTCGCAATTGCAAAGATATGGAAGCAGCCCAAATGCCCATCAATAAATGAATGAATAACAAAATTGTGATAGACCAATGTGCCTATGTATACCATGGAATACTACTCAACTATAAAAAGGAAAAAAATAATGGCATTCTCAGCTACCTGGATGGGATTCGAGATCATTATTCTAAGTGAAATAACTCAGGAATGGAAAACCAAACATCCTATGTTCTCACTCATAAATGGGAGCTAAGCTATGAGTATGCAAAGGTGTAAGAATGATACAATGGACTTTGGTGGCTCTGGAGAAATGGTGGGAGGGGTGTGAGGGATAAAAGACTACAAATTGGGTACAGTGTACACTGCTTGGGTGATGGGTGCACTAAAATCTCAGAAATCACCACTAAAGAACTTATTCATGTAACTAAACACCACGTGTTCCCCAAAATAAAAAAGAAAAAAGAAAAACTTATTTGTGTAACTAAACACCACCTGTTCCCCTATGGGAAAATTTTTTAAAAAATTAATTCGTATAGTATACCAAAGTAACAGAAAAAAAGATAAAAATCTTATGATCATATTGATAGATGCAAGAGTATTTGACAAAGTTTGAAGCACACATTCATGATAGCAATCTGTCAGCAAAGTAGAAACAAGGAATTTCCTCGATCTGATAAATGGCCTCTTCACTAAACTTTTAGCCAAAATAATTCTTAATGGTCAAACTTTTAACCCCTTTCTCATATGTTCTAGAAGTAGGCAAACACATCTAATCTCACCAGTTCTATTCAAAATTGTACTTCAAATCCTAGCCAGTGAAGGGCAAGAAAATTGCCTCAAAGGCATAAGGATTAGGAAGGGAAAAATAATATCCTGTCTTCATTCTCAGCTGATATAATTTTCTATGTAGAAAATCCCAAGGAATTTATAAATAAACCATAAAACTAAGTAAATTTAGCAACATCACAAGATTCAAAAATATACTGTATTTCTATTTATTACTAGTGAATAATTGGAAAGGAAAATTTAAAGTAACGCAATTATAATACAAAAACAAAATACTTAACAAATAAATATAGTGACAGATATGCAAGACTTCTAAACTGAAAATTACATGACAATCATGAGCAAATATATTATAAAAATGGACTGGAGGATTCAATAGTGTTAAGATGTCATTATCCCCAGAATGTTCTATATAGTCAAACTCAATCAAAATCTTAGCAAGCTTTCTGGTAGAAATTGACAAGGTAATTTTAAGAATAATATGGGAGTGAAAAAAACCTAAAATAACTGGACAATTTTGGAAAAAAAGCAGCATTTTATGACTTACATTGTCCAATTTCCAGAATTACTATGAAACTATAGTAATCTAAAAAGTGTAGTGCTGGCGTATGTGTAAAGAAAAAGACCAGTGAAAAACTACAAAGGCTAGAAATAGACCTTCCCAAACAGAGTGACTTGATTTACTACAGTGATGTCAAAGCAATTCAATGGGCAAAGAAACACTGTTCGCCAAATGTGGCTGGAAAAACTGGATAGCCACATGGAAGAAAATAGACATGGACGCCTACCTCACATTTTACACAAAAATAAATTCAGTTTGAATCACATACATAAACATAAAAGCTAGAACCATTAAGCTTCTAGGAAAAGCCAGGAGATTATACTTGTGACCTTGGCGTAGGCAAAGCATTTTGACAGGTTACAGAAAATAGTAACTATAAAAGAAAAAAATTGATAAACTAAACTACATGAAAATTAATAACTTCAACTCATCAAAACACATCATTAAGAAAATGCATAAAAACCCCATTGGCTAAGAGAATATATTTGCAATACATCTATCTGAAAAAGGACTTATATTCAGAATATAAAGGACTCCTACAAACAACCCAACTTTAAACTAAATAAAATACTTAAATTGTTCTCAAAGGAAAATATACAAATGGCCAATAAGCACATGAAAATGTGGTCAGTATTGTAATAATCAGGTGTATTAGTCAGCTCACACTGCAAATAAAGACATACCCAAGACTGGGTAATTTATAAAGGAAAGAGGTTTAATTGACTCACAGTTTCATATGGCTGGGGAGGCCTCATAATCATGGCAGAAGGTGAAGGAGGAGCAAAGTCATGTCTTACATGGCGGCAGGCAAAAAGAGCTTGTGCAGGGCAACTCCTCTTTATAAAACCATCAGATCTTATGAGACTTATTCACTGTCATGAGAACAGCATGGGAAAGACCCATCCCCATGATTCAATTACCTCCCGCCAGGTGCCTTCCACAAACCATATCATCAGGAAAATTAAAATTAAAACCACAGTGATATACCTCTGTACTTCATCTGGAATTATTACATTAAAAACACTGAGGAGTCTTAATATTTTTAAGGGTATGAAGGAACTAGAACTCTCAAACATTGTTGGTGGAACAATGGTGGTACAACCACCTTGAAAATAGTTTGAAAGTTTCTTTTAAGCTTAAATACCCACCTAATCTATGTTCTATCACTATTACTATTAAATATCTAGCTGAGAGAAATGAAAACATATCAATAAAAAGGCTTGTGCCAAAATGTTTATAGCAGCTTTGCAATAACCAAGAAATGAAAACAATGTGGTGTTCATTAAAAGGAGGATGAATCAGAAAACTGTGGCATATTCATACAATGCAGCAATAAAACTGAATAACCTACTGATACAGTAACATGGCTGAATCTCAAAACATGCTAAATGATAGAAGACAGATACAAAGTTGTAGTTACTGCATAACTTTATTTATGAGGCATTTTAGAATAGGCAAAACTGATCTGTTGTGGTAGAAGTAAGAAGTGGGGTACCCTCTGGAGGAAGAGAATTTACTTTGAAGTGGCATGAGAGGATTTGTTTGGCTAATGAAATTATTTTTATATCTGAGTAGGGTTGTGGGTTACACAGTTTAGGCATTTGTCAAAACTCATGGAACCATTCAGCCAAGTCCTGTGCATTTTACTGCATGAAAATTATATCTCGACTTTTTTCAAAAAAGAAAAAAATAATTATAATATAGCATTTATGAATTAAAATAATCCCTTTATGTAAAAATATTATATTGGATTGGTCAAGATTCATGATTGCAAACAACAGAAAGACTCTTGCTAGGGTATTATTTAAGGATATTTAGTAGTGTGTGGAATATTCAGAAAGGTCAGGGAATTAGGCTTGCATACCCCCAAGTCAGGAACAAAACAAAAGGAGTATCACCCAGCCACACCATGAGACATTTCTAGGAGAAGTTCTACCTCTGCTGACATCTGCTACTTGGAACTTACTATGCCAGGATAGAACCTGCATCAGTGCTACTCCAGAGAACCAGATGTCTTTACCACTATAGTTGCAAGAAGATATCATTTCCTTATGTGAGGCTGCCATCTCATGTTGCTCACTTTCCTGTTTCAAGGTTTGTAGAGTAGAATCATCTCACTGGAACACGTGGAACCCTCACAGTAAAAGAACTGGGAAATATGTGTTCTGGTTTCCAAAGAATAGGCAATGATATGGTTTGGCTCTGTGTCCTCACCCAAATCTGTTGTTGAATTGTAATTCCCAATATTGGATGTGACTGAACCATGAGGGTGGTTTCTAAAGGTTTAGCACTATCCCTCTAGTGCTGTCTCTTGACAGAGTTCTAATGAAACCTGGTGGTTTGACCAATGCGTAGCACCTCCGCCTTCGCTCTCTTCCTCCTGCTCCTGCCTTGTAGACGTACTTCCTTCCCCTTTGCCTTCCTCTATGATTGTAAGTTTCCTGATGCCTCCCCAGAAGCAGAAGCCTGAACAGCCTGCAGAACCATGAGCTGATTAAATCTTTTTTCTATATAAATTATTCAGTCTCAGGTATGTCTTTATAGCAGTGTGAGAATGAACTAATATAGGCAGATAAGGTACAATATGGTACAATCCTAAATGGGGATAGGAGTGAGTGGTGAGTGAGCTGATCTAATTTATCTACCATAGTTCAACCCTTTCAGTATGTTGACTAGATATATTCTTTTCCATGTGCACAGTTTCAAACAACAAGTATAGTACAACGTACTCCACTGAACAGATTGAAAAATCCTTTACAGAAATAAAGTTGTACTCAGTGTATGTTTTCCAGAGGGAAGATGCAATGTCTTGTCAGTCACGACATTCAACACTGGCTGGCGTTCTTTCTTACCTTAACTGAATCAAAGCCCTGCATTAGCATTTTATAACTTATAGACTAAGTAATAAAGTTAACCATGACCAATATACTCCAAAAATACAGCACCAAGAAGAAATTCAGTACTGCAATTGGTCATGAGGCCATTGGTGCTTATAATGCCCTTCCTTGACTATGCATTTCATGTTTTATTTTTCTTTACAAACACCTTGGCTGGTTGGGTTTTTTCACCTGGTGGGATGGATGAATCTTGCAACTCTAAGGTATTAGAACCTTTGATGGACTCTGTATATGGGGTTGCTTTGTCTTACATTAACGTTTTTCACTGGACATGGGAACACTAAAAGATACTTAGAATTATCCCTAATAGTCTAGAATATTCTTCCTAACTCTCATTATATAGGATCAATTTTTCATTCATAATTATGATTAATAACGCTGTCCATCTAGAAACATAAGGATCTCATAATGGCCATTGACAGTCCCATATTTAATGTAATGAAAGAATTACTCTCTTGGGCACTCAGACCTACAAATGAACAGAGCGTAGTTTCCTAGAGATCATACATATATATACATACCATTTTTTTTGTAAGTAGGCCAAATTAAACATGTGTAACAATGCAAGTTGCCATGCCTAATTGCACCCCTTAGTTCTATGAGAGACACACTGCCATGTATTTGCTAGTCCATTGCATTGTTCTTTAAGATTTGTTTCTCCTCAGTAAACCCAAGGATGTTGCTAACAAAGTATAACCAAGAAAAAGACACTTTGCATTTCCTGTGCTCTCACTCTGCTACCATGTGGCAGGTTCATCACCCTAGGATGGGATATCATATCAGACTTAGAAATGGTCATTGTTGACACGAATGAGAATGAGCTCTTCATGATCAGTCAGATGTGGTGAGAAGTTCATGTTCTACACATGAACATTGCCCATACTTCCACCTTGGTCACTTTGTTCATGAATACTTAGAGTAATCACTGCTATGGCTTTGGAAAGAGGTTAAATGAATCCACAGAAGATAACATTTTTTAAACCTTACATGTAAGAACTTCCTCTGCTCTCCTCCCTAACAGTGGGAGCCCTGTGGTAAACATTGATAAAGACATGCATATTCTTATGCTCTGAACTAATTTCTAGTGGTTCATCCACGTATTTCTTTTCCAAATCTTATCAAATTTCAAATCTTTTTTTTTTTTTTCTAAGACTATGTTACTAGCCAATTCACGTAGCCACCACTCATGAATTGTAGAGACTCATCTCAGGCCTTCACTCCTCGATGAACAGGGAAGATGAGATGGACTGCTCATAGTTTTATAAACTAGGAGCATTTCCTACTTAATTGTTCTTCAGGGCCTCAATTGAGTATCACCGCATTATACTTTCAGCTCAACATATTATGAAGAACCTTCTGCAAGTCAGCTTTTTCCTTGGTCAGTCAGTCTATAATTAGGATTTGTTCATGAGAGCATAGGTGCAGATTAAGGAAGACGTGACAGTACCTTAGGGCTAGGCATATTGGGAGTGAGAGCCATTTTTGAAAATTATTAAAACTTGTACCTCCAAGGATCTGCTCATGCTACATCTTGTATATTCAGCTACCACTTGACCATAGAATACTTCTGGGCACACCTGATCATATGCTTTCTTTCATCAAGCAAAAATAATTTATGATGGATAGCTTAGGGTACACAGCTACATATTTTTTCATTGTTAGGTGTTCACTCTCTACAAAGCTCCTATAGCAAGCCAAGAACTATTTCTAAAACAAAGAATTACTACCTGCCAAAAAGGGCATAGATGTTTTCTCAGACCGACTGTGGTTCTCTTCCTAAGGCTCGTAATAGGCTCCATAGAACATTCTTGTCAACCACAGACATTTTAGGCACCATTATATCTACTAAATCATTAGAGCCGAAGGGCAAAGCTGCTTGAACTGAAGTTCACAATCCTCTGTGGAACCTGTAAGCCATATGAGTAACTCAGTAAGTGAAAGCAGTACAACTGCATGAGGTGTGTGATGTTTCCAAAATTCAAAGACTACCAAATACTGTCCTTTCTTAATGGTTAAAAAATGTGAAATGCTACAACTTTTCTTTCAATTTGGAGAGGATATGTTGCCATGACCTAGACCACTGTTCATGAACAAAGATATGGGAATTCAATGAGGAGCCTTTACCCTTTGTTTAATATACTAGAGTTTTGTTTGTTTACAGCCGTGTGCCACATAACAACATTGCAGTCAGCAATAGACTGCATACACAATGATGGTCCCATAAAATTATAGTAGAGCTGAAAAATTCCTATTAACTAGTGATGCTGTAGCCATAGTAATGTTGTATTGCAATACATTACTCACATGTTTGAGGTGATCCTGGTGTAAACAAACCTACTGCACTGCCAGGCATATAAAAGCATAGCACATACAATTAGGCACAGTATGTAATACTTGAAAATGATAATAAATTACTATTTACTGATTTTCGTGTTTACTATGCTTTTTATCACTATTTTATAGTGTACTCCTTCTATTTATTAAAAAAAATTGTAAAACAGCCTCAGGTGGTCCTTCAGAAGCAGGTCTTCTTCCAGAAGAAGTCATTGCTATAGAGGATATGACAGCTTCATGCATGTTATTGCCCCTGAAGATCTTCCAGTGGAACAAAATGTGGAGATGGAAGAAAGTGATATTGATGACCCTGACCCTGTGTAGGCCTAGGCTAATGTGTGTGTTTGGGTCTTAGTTTTTAACACAAATTTAAAAAGTAAACAATCAATATTTTTAAAAATAGAAAAAAGTGTTATGGAAAAAAGATAGGAAACAGAAAATATTTTTGTACAGCTGTACAATGTGTTTGTGTTTCAACCTAAGTGTTATTACAGAAGAGTCAGAGTTAAAAAAATAAAAAGTGTATAAAATAAAAATGTTACAGTAAGTGAAGTTTAATTTGTTATTGAAGAAAGAAAAATATTTTTACAAATTTAGTGTAACCTAAGTGTACCATGTGTATAAAGTCTACAGTAGTATACAGTAATATCATAGGCCTTCATATTCACTTACCGCTCACTCATTGACTCACCCAGAGCAACTTGCAGTCCAGCAAGCTCTGTTCATGGTAAGTGCCCTATTCAGGTGTATCATTTTTCATATTTTATGCTGTATTTATTTCTACATTTAGTTATGTTTAGATACACAAATACCCTTGCATTCCAATTGCCTGCAGTATTCAGTACAGTCACCTGATGCACAGGTTTGAAGCATAGGAACACTAGGCTATACTATACAGCCTAGGGGTGCAGTAGGCTACACCATCTAGGTTTGTGTAAGTATACTCTAGGATGTTCACACAATGATGAAATTGCCTATGGACATAATTTTTCAGAACATCAGCCCATCATTAAGCAACACATGACTGAATTTGCTTTTGTCATACAGAGGAACTAGAATCTTAGTGGACTACCATATCTATCATTCCTAGAAATGATACCACCTTGTTGCACAGCTCCAGGGAATACCATTAACCTGATGATAGCCACTGCATCATGCAAAGATCCCTGATGGTCAAGCTACCATCTTTACTTCCTGGGCCCTGCCACAAATTATTGCTAGCTGTTTCATCTTGCCTCAGCTGGTTAAGTGCCACCCAGAGATATCATCATTTTGATTAAAATGAGGGGGCCCGTTCAATGGCAGTGCCTCCTCCCTTTATCCAAAGTACACCTGCTTTTCTAAGAGGGTGGTGCTCTGCTCATCAATGTACTTCCCAGTCTTGTAGTGAAGAGAATGTTCTCTTTGATCTCTCGGGGGATATAAAGTGTGAGTAAATGGCTCACATATAATAGATTAACTACACAAATTCAATGTCTTTAAATCTATTTATTTCATTTTTTGCATGATCACAGGAATTCTAATGTCTTGATTTCACTTAGTCTACTCCCCAGTTGAATACAGATTTTAGCCAACCAACAAGACCAACAACCAGAACCATGAGTTGCTCCACCCAGCACATTGAGTGCAGAATTTTGGGCAAAAGTATTTATATCAATAAATTAAGCCCAGTCTAAAATACTTACTGTATCTCCCTTAGAATCTGTCCTTACATAATTATCCATGCTTTTTGTTGACACATATTAGCAAAACCTTGGAGTGTTTTGGTGTGCAAGTCTTCTTATCTCAGGTTTCACTTTGTAATCCCTTATTCCTTAACCCCAGGAACGCTAGAATCTGCCTCTACATTTAGGCTTAGAGGCAATGACAGTTGGTAGATGTTAGATAAGAGTTAATGACAAGAATCAGCTCCAAAAGGGGAGGTTTCTGACAGCAAAGGAGTTTCAGCGGAATTGGGAGGTTTAAGGTATAAAAAGTTATCCAAATCATTGCAGATGTTCTTCTTCCAATTTTCAGAGTGTCATTATTTCCCAATCAATACCCTAATTCTCATGTAGGAGGCCTGGCTAAGAATTTAACCTATATTGTATTTCAGTAATCTGAAAGATCACATTTTGGATCTGATTATAGTCTCCATCAAATCAGCAGCAATAAGAGGTAATGTACTCTTATAATAAGAGCAATGTACTCTTAGGACAGTTATAGAAACTCCTTAGTTCCGTGACTGCATTTTAAGAATTTAAAACCACATGTTTATGCTTTAAATTTTAACATCCTCCTACACAGTTATGAATTACCAGTCTATTCTGTACACTTCATGATGATGTTTGTTATTCGGCACCCCTGTGCCGTAGCCTTGCCTTCCACGGACAGTGCATTGCAGGAAGCCACAAATCATTATTCCAAGTAACAATCTGTCACTCTGTGCAATGGGCAGCCACTGTTACATTCTCTAATGACAATGGATACCCACTGTCTTCAAATTTAATTAGGTCAGTACCAACCTGAGATCTCCCTTTTCTTGAGTGTGTGTTACCGACAACCACTTATTTTAATAATTAACCTATTTGCTAGGATATCTAGTTAGAAACAATACAATTCGTTCTTGTTAGTTTAATAGGATTTTTTTTTACAGGTTATCTTATTACAAATAAGTGAACTTCAGAATTGTATTTCATGGGGATGGTGCTGGAGAAGATAGGGAATATAGCACAGATGCCTTGTAACCAGAAAAACATATCAAAGAAACACATCTTTCAAACACAATGAGTATCCATTGTCATTAGAGAATGCAACAGGGGTCACCCATTGTGCAGAATGGCAAAATAATTACTTGGAATAATCATTTGCAGTTTCCTTCAAGGTAGTGTCTACTGAAGGCAAGACTTTGGTACAGGGGCTGCTGAGTAACACCATCATCAATACCACAGGACTGTTCTAGCAGGAACTCCTCTGTGTCACTGTCTTCCCGCTACATCCATATTTTCACAGACCAAACACTAGAACCTCCACCTTCACTGTCTCAAAACAATCAAGCATTTCTGCCATGAGTCTCTCCAAGTAATGACATCACATCACTTTACGCTCTTCCACTAAATCTCATCTAACCGACATGCAGAGCTGTATTAGTCCATTCTCACACTGCTAAAAGATACTACCTAAGACTGGGTAATTTATAAACAAAAGAAGTTTAATTGACTCACAGTTCTGCATGGTTGGAAGGTCTCAGGAAACTTACAACCATGGCAGAAGGCAAAGGGAAAAGAAGGCACATCTTACATGGTGGCAGGAGAGAGAGAGAGAAGGAGGAAGCACCAGACACTTATCAAACAACCAGATTTCATGAGAACCCACTCACTATCACGTGAACAGCAAGGGGGAAATCTGCCCCCATGATCCAATCACCTCCCAGTAGGTCCCTCCCTCAACATGTGGTGATTACAACTCGAGATGATATTTGGGGGGACACAGAGCCTGAAAAGACAAGAAGTAAAATGATGTCTTTTATTTTTCAAACACTACGAATTAGTGTGTTTGAAAAATACACACTAATAGTGTGTTTGAAAAGTACATAATAATTAGATTGACATTTATATGTAACAACCCACTAAACCCACTCTTCCAGAGCCAAACGACCCATATGTCACTATTGCAGTCCGTTTTCCCACTAACGGTTTATAGATTGATGGATTGATTCAACAAATAACAATACATTACTAATACATGTTTATTACTGTGCTAGGTTCTGGAGACACAAAAATGAATGAGGTATGGTGGCTTTCCTCTAGGAATATGCTGTCTAGAAACAGGGATAGATAAACAAAGAAGTGTAATAAAGAGTTATCAGTGCCAAGATTGGCCTGTATACGTTGAGTTCACAATATATGTACATGGGATTCATAATATATGCATACATCAGTTCACAATAGAAATGGTACAATTTCTACTAAAAGGAAGAAATGGAGAATTATGACAAACATCAAAGAGGTGGTCAGTTACTTTGAACTTAACCTTGAAAAGCAAATGCATATTTAATATATGGACAAAGGAAGGTGAGAGAACAGCATGAATAATGCATCCTACCTCGGCAGAACCCACTTCAGCATTACACATTACTTTATGATTCTTCTCATTGGTGTCTTTCATGGAGTAGTTAAGATTTATAATTATCACAATTTATTCTCAGAGAAGATCACTGAGCCATTGAGGCAGAATTTGGGATATGAAATATCCTCATAAACATACTACAAATAATTAGAGAGATAGACTAGAGTAAATCTAAGAGTTTGCAGTCTGCAGCCAAGCATAATTGGTTTAGATTCTGGTCCCACAACATATATTTAATCCAGGGAAAATAATTTAGTTATTCTAAACCTCAGTTTCTCACCAATAATTCTAAATAATAGTTCTAAACCAACATTTCCCATAGAATGTGTATCCAAACAGTATAGCCTCTTAAGGTTGAGATTATTTAACAAGATAATGTCTATAGGAATCCACCTGGTTAATTTCTGATTTATAAAAAGTACTCAAATATTAGCTAATATAATTAGGCTTTATTTGACTTAGCCTTTTACTGTGTGATTCCGGACATATCCAGCATATCCTATGCTATCTATTTCTCCATGGAAATTTAATCAACACCAGACAACACTTATGATTAATTAATAAAACAGGTTACTTGAAAACCACAAAATCCTCCAGATCACCATGTGTTTTTAAAATAATAATATTGCTTGAACTGATAGATTCATTGTAACGTCATTTTCAATGACACGCAAGGAGTAGATTACTTAGGGAAAATACAAACCTCACGTTCACTGGCACGCAAACAGACTGTATAGGCAGCAGTTATGTTGAAAACTCGATCAACTCAGCAGGAGAAAAAAAACATTCAGCATGTAATTAGCTCAAAGTGTTGAGCTCTCTTTTCTATTTTTTACCTGGATGTGCTGGAGTCTTGCATGAACTGCTCATAGTTACTACAGTCAATGCCATGGCCATGAAAGAAACCACTAACTGTACCAGTGTACCAACTAAAATGTATCTCAAGGCATAAAAAAGGGAGGTAGTATGAATAATATGCAAGAAAATGGACTGTCACATGTTTCAGTATATCTTAGTGAAGAAGCAATAGAACTTACTGGTAAATGGTGAAGACACTGGGAACAACAAGAATGCCTGGTTTGCAATGCCAGCTCATCCATTTATTACCTATATGAACTTAGACAAGCTTAATTTCTCTTTGTCTTAATTTTCTCTACCATAAAATTGGAATAATAGGACCTCACAGGACTAAAGAAATCAGTACATTCAGAGTGCTTCGAATAGTGTCTGGCTTATACAAAGTGGCTTTCAATAAACATTAATTATTTTTATGCTTAAGATCACTAATCATCAGGGAAATGCAAATCAGGACCACAATGTAATATTACCTGACACCTGTTAGAATGCGTATTTTTTTTTAAAAGACAACAGATAGCAAATTTTGACAAGGATATGGAGAAAAGAGAATCCTTGTATATTGTTGGTGGTAATGTAAATGAGAATATGGGAATAAATGTGGAAAACAGTATAAAGATTTCTCAAAAACTAAAAATAGAATCAACTTATGTTCCAGAAATCCCATTTCTGGGTATATATCCAAAGGAAATGAAATAAGCATCTTGAAGAGATATCTGCACCCTCGTGTTCACTGTAGCGTTATTCAGAATAGCCAAGATAAACAATCCACCTAAATGGGGGGTGGGGAAAATGGGCATATATTGTTTTAAGAGTACAAAGTTAAATCCCACATATATTTGACATCGCCCCAATTCCCCATGATGATGCAGGGGCTCCTCCACTGCCTTGTAAAATCCAAGGCAGATTTCTCCCAGCTCATTCATTTCTCTGTCCTTTCCTATGATGTCCTCAAAACTTACCTGTTCAAGGTTTTATCTCCATTCTTGGACTTTTTGAACAGTTGGAACTCTATTGATGAAATTAATCTACAGAAGTTGATAACGTTGATGTAAGAATAGTGCAATAATGTATCTCTCTAGATTAGGTGTTTTCTATTATAATGGGGGATACAGTGCCTGTAACTAAAATAACTCATAATGGTTGTTTTAGACTGTTGGGGAAATGATTTTGGAAGAAATATTTATTTAGACCTCCTCAAATCATTTAAACTGCTGTGAAACCTTCGTTCTGATGGATAAAATTACGAGGAAGAAAAGGAGAAAGAATCCAGCCCTCTAGTAGTAGGTATTTTACATAACAGTTAATGACTCTTAAGTCCTTTTTTTTTCTTTTGAGACTGAGTTTCGCTCTTGTCGCCTAGGCTGGAGTGCAATGGCGCGATTTCGGCTCACTGCAACCTCCGCCTCCAGGGTTCAAGTGATTCTCGTATCTCAGCCTCCCGAGTAGCTGTGATTACAGGCACGCGCCACCACGCCCAACTAATTATTGTATTTTTAGTAGAGACAGGGTTTCATCATGTTGGCCAGGCTGGTCTCGAACCCCTAACCTCATGCCATCCGCCCTCTTCGGCCTCCCAAAGTGCTGAAATTACAGTCGTGAGCCACGGTGCCCAGCCTCTTAAGTCCTTTTTAAGTTCCACACTACTGTATATACGTTAGCTCATTTAATTCTCACAACTGTATAGAATAGGTAACGTTAATAGTCTTATTTATGAATGAGGAAATAAGAGACACACTAAGTGAGGTCACACTGCTAGTCATACAGCAAAGCAAAATTCAAAACCAGGCATTCTAGGTTGGAAGCCTACTCACTTTACTAGTCTGCAGTACCACCCACCATGAAGCAGCTCATTCAGTCACTACAAAAGCCATGAACCATGTCAGTATTCGTTCTACTTAATGGGAAAAATATTTGCCCAAGGTCCCTCAACAAGGAAATAGAATTGGGATTCAATTTTAGTCCTGCCTGTTCCCAAAGGCTGTGTCATTTCCACTATACAAAGCAGCTTCTATGTGGCTCTCAAGTTCCCTTTGCAGCTTTAATTTCTCTTACACCGATTTCCTTGCAATAGAGTTGATATATACTAGGCACCTCAGGCAAAGTGGCACAGGTATTTGGCATTTGCTTTTCTCATGATGTCTAGCTGAGGGTGGGGTCTAACTCTTCAGGAATATATTCCACTGTGATTTCAACAAAACTAGTAATTGTGGCATCTTCTAGCACTTAGGCTGCCTAATGGCTAACTTAAAAAGCTAAAGGTGACTTTACTCAGATAAAGTAATTCTGTCTGCACTCCTTTATAGTAATTTAATGTCTTGTAATTCTGTACACCATTAAGGAGCAATTAAAAGCAAGCATGCTAGGTTTCAATTCTCTAAACCTCGCAATGCAAAGTCACAGATCCTGAGTCCCATTTCATTTGTTTTTAGAGGCAATGCAATCAGGACACGAATCTTTCTTATTTCTTTCCCCATTTCCCATTATCCTTCGTATCCCTCTTGCCATCTAAGGGACATATGTCCCCTTGACAATCCTTCAGAGAAAAAGAATTTAGCATGAAACAGACGTGGAGTGTGGGAAGGGGGTGGAATTGAAAATAATGACAACAGCATACTCAAGAGAGATCCTGATTTCCACCTGATTTCCAGAAAGACACCCTCCTCCTGAATTCTTTTTCTTTGGCTGCTAACTACAAGTGACTGAATTAGCCTTTCATAACACTGAGGGAAGGGGCTGAAACAGAAAAAAAAAAAAAAAGCCCTGAGAGGAAAATTCATTGGAAGAAGCATAAATGACAACGATGTATACTAGATTTTTTTTTTTTCTGAGAGCAGGTTTTATTAGAAAAAAGAAGAGGGGAGCTCGCCTCTTTGAACGCCTCTCTCCCTCCCACCAGCATTGGGATAAGCTCTTGACAGACATTAACCTTCACCAGGCTCCTGTGAGCTAGGTATTTACCATCTGGATTTCAGTTGATGAAATCAAAGAGGCTCGATTACTTGCCTCGGGGCGTGAAGTTAGAGAGGAACATCAGGCCTGACTCTAAAAGCTGGTATCTCTTTGGAGGTCATCAACCCGACAGTTAACAACTTGATTAACAAATACGTTTTGAGCATGATGCTGAGACTGGAGATAGAATAAGGTCTACGATGTGAATGCTGCCCTCTGTTGGAGGAGGGTAGAACTTACCCCTTGCTTTCTGTTTGTATTTGCAGCGACCTCTGTTAGAGTAACACAATTGGCCTCCTGTGTCGTCCTTCCTGGTCATTCCCCCAGGGCAGGAGACGGGCCCCAATAATTGGTAAGTTAGGAAACAAAGTATTGAACGCAGTGTAGCCCTCTTTCAGAATTCTGCTTTGGGGACTGTCTGCTGGCAGAGAAGCTATACCCTTTCTCATTCACTCTAATTTTAGGCTTAAAAGCCTTTCCCCTGTGAGCAGGTTGGGTCTCCAGTTCCATCGCTGAAGTATGAGTAGTTTTTCTTTTTCTTTTCTTTTAATTAATTAATTAATTTTTTATTATACTTTAAGTTCTAGGGTACATGTGCACAATGAACAGGTTTGTTACATATGTATACATGTGCCATGTTGGTGTGCCGCACCCGTTAACTCATCATTTACATTAGTTATATCTCCTAATGCTGTCCCTCCCCCCTCTACCCATCCTACGACAGGGCCCAGTGTGTGATGTTCCCCACCCTGTGTCCAAGTGTTCTCATTGTTCAATTCCCACCTATGAGTGAGAACACGTGGTGTTTGGTTTTCTGTCCTTGCAATAGTTTGCTCAGAATGATGGTTTCCAGCTTCATCCATGTCCCTACAAAGGACATTAACTTATCCTTTTTTGTGGCTGCATAGTATTCCATGGTGTATATGTGCCACATTTTCTTAATCCAGTCTATCATTGTTGGACATTTGGGTTGGTTCCAAGTCTTTGCTGTTGTGAATAGTGCCACAATAAACATACGTGTGCATGTGTCTTTATAGCAGCATGATTTATAATCCTTTGGGTATATACCCAGTAATGGGATGGCTGGGTCAAATGGTATTTCTGGCTGTAGATCCTTGAGGAATCACCACACTGTCTTCCACAATGGCTGAACTAGTTTACAGTCCCACCAACAGTGTAAAAGCGTTCCTATTTCTCCACATCCTCTCCAGCATCTGTTGTTTCCTGACTTTTTAATGATCGCCATTCTAACTGGTGTGAGATGGTATCTCATTGTGGTTTTGATTTGCATTTCTCTGATAGCCAGTGATGATGAGCATTTTTTCATGTGTCTGTTGGCTGCATAAATAAATGTCTTCTTTTGAGAAGTGTCTGTTCATATCCTTTGCCCACTTTTTGATGGGGTTGTTTGATTTTTTCTTGTAAATTTGTTTGAGTTCATTGTAGATTCTGGATATTAGCCCTTTGTCAGATGAGTAGATTGCAAAATTTTTTTCCCATTCTGTAGGTTGCCTGTTCACTCTGATGGTAGTTTCTTTTGCTGTGCAGAAGCTCTTTAGTTTAATTAGATCCCATCTGTCTATTGTGGCTTTTGTGGCCATTGCTTTTGGTATTTTAGTCATGAAGTCCTTGCCCATGCCTATGTCCTAAATGGTATTGCCTAAGTTTTCTTCTAGGGTTTTTATGGTTTTAGGTCTAACATTTAAGTCTTTGATCCATCTTGAATTAATTTTTGTATAAGATGTAAGGAAGGGATCCAGTTTCAACTTTCTACATATGGCTAGCCAGTTTTCCCAGCACCATTTATTAAATAGGGAATCCTTTCCCCATTTCTTGTTTTTGTCAGGTTTGTCAAAGATCAGATGGTTGTAGATGTGTGGTTTTATTTCTGAGGGCTCTGTTCTGTTCCATTGGTCTATATCTCTGTTTTGGTACCAGTACCATGCTGTTTTGGTTACTGTAGACTTGTATAGTTTGAAGTCAGGTAGCATGTTGCCTCCAACTTTGTTCGTTTGGGATAGGATTGTCTTGGCAATGCGGGCTCTTTTTTGGTTCCATATGAACTTTAAAGTAGGTTTTTCCAATTCTGTGAAGAAAGTCATTTGTAGGTTGATGGGGATGGCATTGAATCTATAAATTACCTTGGGCAGTATGGCCATTTTCACGATACTGTTTCTTCCTATCCATGAGCATGGAATATTCTTCCATTTGTTTCTGTCCTCTTTCATTTCATTGAGCAGTGGTTTGTAGTTCTCCTTAAAGAGGTCCTTCACATCCCTTGTAAGTTTGATTCCTAGGTATTTTATTTTCTTTGAAGCAATTGTGAATGGGAGTTCAATAATGATTTGGCACTCTGTTTGTGTGTTACTGGTGTAGAGGAATGCTTGTGATTTTTGCACACTGATTTTGTATCCTGAGACTTTGCTGAAGTTGCTTATCAGCTTAAGGAGATTTTGGGCTGAGATGATGGGGTTTTCTTAATATACAATCATGTCATCTGCAAACAGGGACAATTTGACTTCCTCTTTTCCTAATTGAATACCCTTTCTTTCTTTCTCTTGCCTGATTGCCCTGGCCAGAACTTCCAACACTATGTTGAATAGGAGTGGTGAGAGAGGGCATCCCTGTCTTGTGCCAGTTTTCAAAGGGAATGCTTCCAGTTTTTGCCCACTCAGTATGATATTGGCTGTGGGTTTGTCATAAACAGGTCTTATTATTTTGAGATACATCCCATCAATACCTAGTTTATTAAGAGTTTTTAGCATGAAGGGCTGTTGAATTTTGTCAAAGGCCTTTTCTGCATCTATTGAGATAATCATGTGGATTTGTCTTTGGTTCTGTTTATATGATGGAATATGTTTATTGATTTGCATATCTTGAACCAGCCTTGCATCCCAGGGATGAAGCCAACTTGATCGTGGTGGATAATTTTTTTGATGTGCTGCTGGATTCAGTTTGCCAGTATTTTATTGAGGATTTTTGCATCAAGGATTTTTGCATTGATGTTCATCAGGGATATTGGTCTAAAATTCTTTTTTGTTGTGTCTCTTCCAGGCTTTGGTATCAGGATGATGCTGGCCTCATAAAATGAGTTAGGGAGGATTCCCCCTTTTTCTATTGATTGGAACAGTTTCAGAAGGAATGGTACCAGCTCCTCTTTGTACCTCTGGTGGAATTCGGCTGTTAATCAGTCTGGTCCTGGACTTTTTTTAGTTGGTAGGCTATTAATTATTTCCTCCATTTCAGAGCCTGTTATTGGTCTATTCAGGGATTCAACTTCTTCCTTATTTAGTCTTGGGAGGGTATATGTGTCCAGGAATTTATCCATTTCTTCTAGATTTTCTAGTTTATTTGCATAGAGGTGTTTACAGTATTCTCTGATGGTAGTTTGTATTTCTGTGGGATTGGTGGTGATATCCCCTTTATCATTATATATTGCATCTATTTCTTTCTTCCCTCTTTTCTTCTTTTTTAGTTTTGATAGTAGTCGATCAGTTCTGTTGATGTTTTCAAAAAACCAGCTCTTGGATTCATTGATTTTTTTGAAACGTTTTTTTTGCCTCTATCTCCTTCAGTTCTGCCCTGATCTTAGATGTTTCTTGCCTTCTGCTAGCTTTTGAATGTGTTTGCTCTTGCTTCTCTAGTTCTCTTAATTGTGATGTTATGGTGTCAATTTTAGATCTTTCCTGCTTTCTCTTGTGGGCATTTAGTGCTATAAATTTCCCTCTACCCACTGCTTTAAATGTGTCCCAGAGATTCCGGTATGTTGTGTGTTTGTTCTCATTGGTTTCAAAGAACATCTTTATTTCTGCCTTCGTTTGGTTATGTACCCAGTAGTCTTTCAGGAGCAGGTTGTTCAGTTTCCATGTAGTTGAGCGGTTTTTAGTGAGTTTCTTAATCCTGAGTTCTAGTTTGATTGCACTGTGGTCTGAGAGACAGTTTGTTATAATTTCTGTTCAATTACATTTGCTGAGGAGTGCTTTACTTCCAACTACATGGTCAATTTTGGAATAAGTGCAATGTGGTGTTGAGAAGAATGTATATTCTGTTGATTTGGGGTGGAGAGTTCTGTAGATGTCTATTAGGTCCACTTGGTGCAGAGCTGAGTTCAATTCCTGGATATCCTTGTTAACTTTCTGTCTCGTTGATCTGTCTAATGTTGACAGTCGGGTGTTAAAGTCTCCCATTATTACTGTGTGGAGTCTGAGTCTCTTTGTAGGTCTCTAAGGGCTTGCTTTATGAATCTTGGTGCTCCTGTATTGGGTGCATATATACTTAGAATAGTTAGCTCTTCTTGTTGAATTGATCCCTTTACCATTATGTAATGGCCTTCTTTATCTCTTTTGATCTTTGTTTGTTTAAAGTCTGTTTTATCAGAGACTAGGATTGCAACCCCTGCTTTTTTTTTTTGTTTTCCATTTGCTTGGTAGATCTTCCTCCATCCCTTTATTTTGAGCCTATGTGTGTCTCTGCACATGAGATGGGTCTCCTGAATACAGCACACTGATGGGTCTTGACTCTTTATCCAATTTGCCAGTGTGTGTCTTTTAATTGGAGCATTTAGCCAATTATGAAGTATGAGTAATTTTTCTTCTTCTTTTATTTTATTTTAATTAATTAATTTATTTTTTATTATAATTTAAGTTCTAGGGTACATGTGCACAACGAACAGGTTTGTTACATATGTATACATGTGCCATGTTGGTGTACTGCACCTATTAACTCATCATTTACGGGTGAGTTCTGATGTTATTATGTGTAAATTTGATCCTGTCATTATGATGTTATCTGGTTATATTTAGTTGATACAGTTTCTTCCTAGCATTGATGGTCTTTACAATTTGGCATGTTTTTGCAGTGGCTGGTACTGGCTGTTCCTTTCCATGTTTAGTGCTTCCTTCAGGAGCTCTTGTAAAGCAGGCCTGGTAGTGACAAACTCTCTCGGCATTTGTTTATCTATAAAGGATTTTATTTCACCTTCACTTATGAAGCTTAGTTTGGCTGGATATGAAATTCTGGGTAGAAAATTCTTTTAAGAATGTTGAATATTGGCCCCCACTCTCTTCTGGCTTGTAGAGTTTCTGCCAAAAGATCCATTGTTAGTCTGATGGGCTTCCCTTTGTGGGTAAACTGACCTTTCTCTCTGGCTGCCCTTGACATTTTTCCTTCATTTCAACTTTGGTGAACCTGACAATTATGTGTCTTGGAGTTGCTCTTCTTAAGGAGTATCTTTGTGGCATTCTCTGTATTTCCTGAATTTGAATGTTGGCCTGCCTTGCTAGGTTGGGAAAGTTCCCCTGGGTGATATCCTGAAGAGTGTTTTCCAATTTGGTTCCATTCTCCCCGTCACTTACAGGTACACCAATCACACGTAGATTCAGTCTTTTCACATAGTCCCATATTTCTGGAGGCTTTGTTCGTTTCTTTTTACTCTTTTTCCTAAACTTCTCTTCTCACCTCATTTCATTCATTTGATCTTCAATCACTGATACCCTTTCTTCCATTTGATCAAATCAGCTACTGAAGCTTGTGCATGCGTCACATAGTTCTCGTGCCATGGTTTTCAGCTCCATCAGGTCATTTAAGGTCTTCTGTACACTGTTTATTCTAGTTAGCCATTCATCTAATCTTTTTTCAAGGTTTTTAGCTTCTTTGTGATGGGTTCAAATATCCTCCTTTAGCTCGGAGAAGTTTGTTATTACTGATCACCTGAAGCCTTCTTCTCTCAACTCGTTAAAGTCATTCTCTGTCGAGCTTTGTTCCATTGCTGCTGAGGAGCTGCATTCCTTTGGAGGAGAAGACACACTCTCATTTTATAATTTGTAGCTTTTCTGCTGTGGTTTCTCCCCATCTTTGTGGTTTTATCTACCTTTGGTTTTTGATGATGGTGACATACAGATGGGGTTTTGGTGTGGATTTCCTTTCTGTTTGTTAGTTTTCCTTCTAACAGTCAGGACCCTCAGCTGCAGATCTGTTGGAGTTTGCTGGAGGTCCACTCCAGATGCTGTTTGCCTGGGTATCACCAGCAGAGGCTGCAGAACAGCAAATATTGCAGAATGGCAAATATTGCTGCCTGATCATTCCTCTGGAAGCTTCATCTCAGAGGGGCACCCGGCTGTATGAGGTGTCAGTTGGCCCCTACTGGGAGATGTCTCCCAGTTAGGCTACTCAGGGGTCAGGGACCCACTTGAGGAGGCAGTCTGTCCATTTTCAGATCTCAAACTCCATGCTGGGAGAACAACTACTCTCTTCAAAGCTGTCAGACAGGGACGTTTAAGTCTGCAGAAGTTTCTGCTACCTTTCGTTCAGCTATGCCCTGCCCCCAGAGGTGGAGTCTACAGAGGCAGGCAGGCCTCCTTGAGCTGGGGTGGGCTCCACCCAGTTCAAGCTTCCCAGCTGCTTTGTTTACCTATTCAAGCCTCAGCAATGGCAGACACCCCTCCCCCAGCCTCGCTGCCGCCTTGCAGTTGGATCTCAGCCTGCTGTGCTAGTGGAGCCCTCTGAGCCATGCGTGGGATATAATCTCCTGGTGTGCCATTTGCTAAGACCATTGGAAAAGCACAGTATTTGCGTGGGAGTGTCCTGATTTTCCAGATACCATCTGTCACGGCTTCCCTTCGCTAGGAAAAGGAATTCCCCGACCCCTTGAGCTTCCTAGGTGAGGTGATGCCCCACGCTGCTCCATGGGCTGCACCCGCTCTCCAACAAGCCCCAGCGAGATGAACCCAGTACCTCAGTTGGAAATGCAGAAATCACCCGTCTTCTGCATTGCTCACGCTGGGAGCTATAGACTGGAGCTGTTCCTATTTGGCCATCTTGTAACCTCCCCCTGAGTAGCTTTTCTTTTAGAGTGTATTACCATTAGCCAGGCAATCAGACCTTCTCTCTATGCTCCCAAGTTTCTCAATATCAACTTTAGCTTTGATAAAGGCGATGATTTGTAATTCTATCCATGTGTCTGCCTGACCAATGCTTCCCTTATCTCATAATTAGTTGCAAACTCAGTTGCATCCCCCAAACCCTCAATGGGTTCACAATCTCATAGAAAGAGCCTTATATAGCTCATGACAAAGTAACATTACATCTGTTATCGCCAAGTGCCAATTTCCTATTTTAAAATCCTTCTTCTTATTTTTTGAAGACAGGGTCTCTGTCACCCAGGCTGGACTTTAGTAGTGTGATCATGGTTCACTGCAACCCAGAACTTCTGGGCTCAAGCAGCCCTCCCACCTCAGCCATATGAGGAGCCAGTACTACAGGCCTGGGCAAGTGCTGATCTCTATAGACAGAAGCACACACAGGGCATTGAGAAGGCACCATGCTTTGTTTAACACTCTGCTGTTTCTGTCCTAAGATTCTTAATAGTTTTTAAACAGAGGGTCTTGCATTTTCATTTAGCACTGGGAAACAGCATGAATAGATTTCCTCAATTTAGCCAGTGAAGAATTTTGGAAGATCTTTAACAGATTCTTCATAGTGAGGTCTGTTAACCATGGTTCTTCCAAGGAAATAACTGAAAATTATGGAAGAAGTGTGTGTGTGTGGGGGGGGGTGTGTGTGTGTGGAGTGTGTGGGAGGGGATGTGGGGTGTGTGTGTGTGTATGTGTGGTGTATGTGGGTGGGGATGTGTGCATAGGAGGGTGTGTGTGTTTTGTGTGGGGGCATGTGTATGTGTGTGGTGTATGTGTGTGGTGTGTGGAGTGTTTGTCGTGTTGGGGGTATGTGTGTGTGAGTGTGTGTGTGGTGTGTTGGAGGGTTTGTGTCTGGGAGTGTATGTGGTGTGTGTGTGTGTGGTGTGTGTGTGTGGTATTTGTGTTGGGGTTGTGAGGGGGCGGTATGTGTGTGTGGTTGGTGTGTGTATGTGTGTGTGTTTTGAGGGATCCTGATGCCTAATTATACCAATTCCTTTTATAAAGCATTTGATGTAATCTGGTTGCTATAGCTTTCTGAAAAGTAGTACTTTGGTGGTACTTAAGCTCAGGAAAACCTGAGCTTAAGAATCTGAAAGAACAGGATTTGAAAACTTCTTTTGTCACTTACTATGTGACTTAAGCTTACAACATTCCTAAGCAATAATTTTATTATCCAAAATGGGGCTACTGATGCACTTCACGGGGTTATTGTGAGAATCAAATAAGATAAATAACATAATTGTCTCCTTATTATTGAGTTGTGGGAGTTTTTTGTATTTTCTGGATACAAATCCTTGTCAGATATATGTGTTGCAAATATTTTCTTCTGGTCTGTGGTTTGAACTTTCACTTTCACCTGAAGAGCAAAATTTTTAATTCTGATGAAGTCTAATTTATTGACTTTTTTTTCTTTTAAAGTGTGTACGTTTTATGACCTAATAGGAGATCACTAAGACTTTCCTTTGTGCTTCGTTATAAAAAATTTTACAGATTTTTATTTTACATTTAGTTTATTATACATTTCCAGTTCATTTTTATGTTGTGACGTAAGGGTCACGGGTCCAAATTTACTGTGTTTTTGTTTCTTTTTTTTTTTTTTTTGCTTATGGTTATTCAATTTTCTCATACACTTTCCTGAAAAGACAATCCTTTCCCTCATTGAATTGCCCTAGAAACTTTGTCAAATATCAACTAGTCATAAAATTGTGGGTTCCGGGAGGCAGAGCTTGTAGTGAGTCGAGATCGCGCCACTGCACTCCAGCCTGGGTGACAGAGCAAGACTCCATCTCAAAAAAAAAAGTGTGGGTTCATTTCTGAACTCTGTGAGGTTTCATTGATCTATGTGTCTGTCTTTATACCAACACACTGTGTTTAACATGCTAGTGTATAATGTCTTGAAAACAGGTAAAGTCATCCAACTTTGTTCTTTTTCAAAATTGTCTTAGCTATTCTAGAGTTTATTTGCATTTCTATATAAATTTTAGAATGAAATTTTTGGAATTTTAATGGAGATTTTGTTGTCTGTATAGGTAAGTTTGAGAATTGACACCTTAACACTATGAATCTTTTAATGCCTTTTAAGCACTGTATCTGCATTTATTTAGATCTTTAGTTTTTCTCAGCAACGTTCTGTTGTTTTCAGTTTATATGCTGTGCACTTTTTTTTCAAAATTTATTGTATTTCTTATTTTTGATGCTATTATAAGTAGTGTTATTTTATTATAATTTCCAATTGGTTTTGTATGTAGGAAAATAATGGATGTTGTATATTAACTTCATATGCTGGAATTTTGCTAAATTCATTTATTATTTTTGTGTCTTTAATATTAATTCCTAGAATTTTCTAACTTGATAATCATGTCATTTGTTATTAAAGGTAGTTTTATTTCTTCCTTTTAAATCCATATACCTTTTATTTCTTTATCTGGTCTTATTGCACTTTTGAGGACCTGTAGAAAAAAATTAATAGAAGTAATAAAATGGGAATCTTTGCCTTGTTCCCAATCTTAGAGGGAAAATATTCAGTCTTCCATAATTATGTGTCATAGTAATTACAAGTTTAATAAAGATTTTCTTTATCTGTTTAAGGAAAATCCATTCTATTTATTCTTCTACTAGTGTGCTGAGAATTTTTATCTGACTAGATGTTGCATTTTGTAAAACACTTCTTGTGCATTTATTGAGATGCTTATGTAGTTTTTGTTTTGTAGTCTCTTAATATAGTGAATCTCAAACTACATATTGAATATATAATTACACATTGAATATGTAATTTAATATAAATTCAGTATGCATGTAATTCAATATGAATGTTGGTTTAATTTTTGAGGAATTTGTCCATTTTATTTGATTTGTTAAACTTATTTACAGCATTTCTGTACAATTTAAAAAATCTTGTTAGGTTCTGTGGTGATGTTTCCTTTTTTATCATTGATAATGGTAATTTGTATTTCATACTTTCTTTAAAGCCTGATCAGTCTTGCTGGGGGCTTTTCAGTTTTCTTGATCTCAAAGAATCAGCTTTCAGTTTCATTGATTTTTCTCTTAGTCTATTTTTAAATTTCATTGATTCCTTCTTTTATCCTTATTATTTCTTTTTATTTTTCTTACTTTGGGCTTAACTTGCTGTCTTTTTTTGTTGTTGCTTCTTAAAGTGGTAGTTTAGATATTCATGGTGGACTTGCTACTTTTCAAACATATACATTTAATGTTATAAATATCTTTCTACCCACTACTTATGCCCCACACATTTGATATGCCATATTTTAATCTTACTCAGTTTAAAATATTTTCTAATTTCCTTTGTATTTCTTCTATGAACCATGAGTTATTTGAAAATTTATTGTTTAGTTTACAAATATTTAGGAATCTTCCACATTTTTTAGTTTTATTTATTTCTAATTTAAATTTACTGTGGCCAGAGAACATGCTTTTAAGTTTATTGAGACTTGTTTTATGACACAAAATATTGTTAATCTTCGTAAACATTCTATGTCACATAAAAAGAATGTATAATTTACTATTTTGGGTGAAATGTTCTATAAATGTTAATTAGGTCAGGTTTGTTCATCCTGTCTTTCAAATCTTCTACATTCTTACTAATTTGCTGTCTACTAGTGTTATCAATTACTAAGTGATGATTTTCTCTGATTATGTTCTATTTTTATTGATCCATAATATTTGAACATATTTATGAAGTACATGTAATGTTTTATTATATGCATAAAATGTGTAATGATCAAGTCGGGGTATTTAAGATAACCTTCAACACAAGCATCTGTCATTTGTATGCATTGAGAACATTTAAAGTCCTCACTTCTATTTGGAAATGTATAATACATTGTTGTTAGCTATAGTTATCCTACTCCAAAAATATGAAATGCTTCACAAATTTGCATGTCACCCTTGTGCAGTGGCCATGCCAATCTTCTCTGTATTGTTCCACTTTTAGTTTATGTGTTGCTGAAGGAGGCAGAGTGATTTTCTTAGTTGCAACCTCCTGAGAGACCCTGAGTAAGAACCACCCAGCCAAGGCATTTTTGAGTTTATGCCCCTCAGAAACTGTGTGAGATAATAAATGTCAGTTGCATGCACTGATAAGTTGTGGGTTAATGTGTGATTCTGCAATAGAAACTAATATATCTCTTATTTTAGAATAACTGAATGTTTTTTTAAATTGAATTGTATCTGATTTATTGGTTTACTAGTTGTACTTTTTTGAGCTCTTTTATTGTTTGTTATGTTTTGTTTTAGCAGTTGTTCTATGCTTTATTGTATACATGTTTAACATATTATTGTCTACCTTCAAATAATATTATACCACTTCAAGCACAGCATAAGAATGTTCTAGTATTATATTTCTGTTTTTATTACCTGGTTTTTGTGCTATTGTTGTCGCATACTTTTTTATGTGTATAATAAACTCCAAAATAAATTATTATTTTTATTTACTTACTTTATTATTTATTTATTTACTTATTATTTTGAGACGGAGTCTCACTCTGTCACCCAGCCTGGAGTGCAGTGGCACAATCTTGGCTCATTGCAATCTTCGCCTTCCAGGTTCAAGCGATTCTCATGCCTCAGTCTCTGGAATAGCTGGGATTACAGGTGCGCTACCCAGCCCAGCTAATTTTTGTATTTTTAGTAGTGATGGGGTTTCAGCACAATGGCCAGGCTGGTCTCGAAAACCTGACTTCAAGTAATCCACCCACCTCAGCCTCCCAAAGTGCTGGGATTACAGGCGTGAGCCATGGTGCCTGGCAAGTTATTATTTTTAAATAATTTTATTTTAGTTTATTTTTATCCCATTTCTTAAATAGAATAAAAATATTTCCTGTTTACCTACGAGCATATTAATGATTTCTGGTTTTATTCATTCCTTAGCAAATATCTAAATTTCTTTTTGTCATTATCTTTTTGCTAGAACATCCTTTAACATTTCTTATAATGCTGGTCTAGGAGTGATGACTGTTTTCTTAAGAAGTCTTTATTTTGTCTTTATTTTTAAAAAGACATAGTCATCCTTATACAATTCTAGGTTGACTTTTTCTATTTTCTTTTTATCTCTTCTATGTCACTCCACTATGTTCTAGGTTGCATTATTTCTGATGATATGCCGATGCATTTTTATTTTTTTGAGACGGAGTTTCGCTCTGTCGCCCAGGCTGGAGTGCAGTGGCGCGATCTCGGCTCACTGCAAGCTCTGCCTCTCAGGTTCACGCCATTCTCCTGCCTCAGCCTCCCAAGTAGCTGGGACTACAGGTGCCCACCACCACTCCCGGCTAATTTTTTCTGTATTTTAGTAGAGATGGGGTTTCACCGTGTTAGCCAGGATGGTCTCCATCTCCTGACCTCGTGATCCGCCCGCCTTGGCCTTCCAAGGTGCTGGGACTACAGTCGTGAATCACTGGCCGCCGATGCATATTTTTTTTTTTTGTCACTGATGCATTTTTTTTTTTTTTTTGTCTTTGATTCACAGTGTATCTTTTCCTGGCTATTTTCAAATATTTTCTCTTTATTATTGGTTTTCAGCAGTTTTATTATCATTTGTCTTCATGTAGTTATTTTCCTATTTTTTGTGCTTTGGGCTCATTAAGCTTCTTGAATTTGTGGGTTTATTGTTTTCAAATTTGGAAAATTTTTAGCATTATTTTTTCAAATACTTTTTCTGTTTCTTTATCCGTTTCCCCTCTGCTATTACAGTTACACATATGTGTGGTTAGTTAATATTCTTCCACATCTCTCTCGTGCTTTGTTGATTTTTTTCAGTTATTTTCCTTGGATTTTTAAAAAACAGTTTTCATTGCTATATCTTCACATTGACCAATCTTTTCTTCTACGCTGTCTAATGTGCTGGTAATCCCATAAAGTGTAGTTTGGCATTGTATTTTTTATTTCCTGATACAGTAAGTTTGATTTGGGTGTTTTTAAAATTTTTATTTCTTGCTTCATTATGCTCATGCAGTTATCTATCTTTTGGAAATAAGAAGTATAAGAATGAAATTTTAATATTCTTATTTACTAATTACATCATGTTTGTAATTTGTGAGCTATTTATTTTGCTTAATTTTTCTCCTTATTATAAATTCTATTGTAATACATTTTGTATGTGTGGTAATTTTTGGATGGATTATAGACACAGATTTTCATGTTGAATTTCTCTTTTTTTGGTATTTACTTAAATATTTTTCAGTTTTGCTCTAGGACACAGTTAAGTTACTTGAACAGTCTGATCCTTTGAATCTTTCTTTTCAGCTTTCTTAGGTGAGTTCAAAGGTAGCTATTTAGGGCTGATTTAGCCCCACCACCAGTGCAATTCTCTTCTCAAAACTATATTCAATGTTCCATGTATTTAAAAATCTTTCCACTTGGGCTGGTTTGTGAACACAAACTATTTCTGACCATAGTCAATTCTGGAGATTGATTGCTCATCTGCCTTTTTCTACTGTTTTTTTTCTCTCAGTTTAGTGGTTTCTCACACATATCCAGTAGTCAGTTGGCAGCCTAAGATTTGAGTAGAACCCTCTATAGATCCTGGAACTTTCTCTCCTCTCTCTGTGTTTCTGTTTCTTCTCTCCAGAACCCTACCCTAAAAATTTTAGTCATGTCAAGGAAGCCATTAGATCTATTGAGGTTCTCTTTTCTCGCTTTGTGTCCTGGAAATGTTCTTCAGGAAATGATCTGTTCCCTTCACTCAGAGGATACTTTCCTGTGCTGCGTATAGCACGTTTTGTATACTTTTTTTTTTTTTAATTTTTGAAGTTGGATGCCGAAGACCAGTCCCTGTGACTCTACAAAGGACAGAATTTCCTAGGTTATTTTGACTTTAGTTGAAAGCAATGTAATGGTCTCTCATGATCTTATAACCTGTGATTATAAAAATTCTACATGGATAAAATAGTCTCTTGATTGAATAGCTGAGTTTTTAAAATTCAAAAGAATTAACACTAAACTATATTATGTATTGGCACAAATAGTTCTGATGGAGAGAAACATGAAATAAGTCAATTTTGTTGCTCAAGGTCTAGAGAAACATATTTTTATCCTTTTAACAGAAGCTTTGGAATCCAGCAGACACTGTTTTTGGTGTCTCTCCCTGGGAGTACCATTATCTGACAAGATGCCATATTGCCAGAGTAAAAGCAACAGAATCAGCCACGTTTATTGTAAATCAAGCAACAGATCTCAACAGATCTAGATGGTTGATTGACACTTTCCACTGATTACCCTGATGTTTTGGTGATTTGGTAGCATGACCATCTTTCAAAGAAGTATTCCTTGAAATAGCTACTCTGAACATTAAATAAAGAGAGTAGCAAATGTTGGCCACTACCTAAATGTCTTGGCATATATGGTTCAGTAGATAGCGCAGGCGAGTCATTTTTATCTAATTATCTGAGTCATTCAGAAACCCTTAAGCCTTTTTTAGTTTAAAAAAATACTCAAATAATTGCAGTTGTATAGATCTCACCTAAGTTCTCAGTCTGTGAACTCATTTGGTCACTGTTGAAAAGTGATTCTAAAAATAACCAAAGGCTCAAAAGAAAGGTGACTGAAATCATAAGTAGATATTTAGATATATCAGAATCAAGTCATCTATTCTTTTTGATCTGCTTGTTAAGTGGAAGCTTTGATGCTATATCTGTTGCCTCTTTTCAAAAGGCAGACAGTAAAGGAAATACTTACAATCAGAATTTAATTCTCATGAATTTTACTTCATGGGTTACCTAGGTAACTACCAGTTTTCAGTCATCCTTAAAACTTACATTTTTATCTAGGAAGAGATATAGATTACATACATTTGAAGGGTTTATAGTGGATACCTTAATATCTCTAGCTCAAAGAGTGTGCAGTAATATTTTGGTTTGGACATTAATATTCATTTACTTTGTGAATGAATTATTCATACACTGATTAAGCACCCACTGTGTTCCAGGCACTATACTGGGTGTTGAAATAGACAACTCTTAACATATTTTATTGCTCATTTGCTTATGATTTAGAATTATGTATATGTATATTATACATATTATGTACATATTATAAACATATAAATGTATGCATATACGTGTATGTGTATATATATATCCACATGTTGCATATGCCTTTCAAAAAATATGTAGTTTCATCTTTTCTTTCTTTTTTTTATTTGAAATGGAGTCTCACTCTGTCGCCTAGGCTGGAGTGCTGTGGAGCGATCTCAGCTCACTGCAACCTCCACCTCCCAGGTTCAAGCGATTAGTTCTTCAGCCTCCCCAGTAGCTAGGATTACACGCTCCCACAACCACGCCCAGCAATTATTTCTGTTTTTCATAGAGATGGGGTTGCCATGTTGGCCAGGGTGGTCTCGAACTCCTGACTTCAAGTGATCTGCCCCTCTTGACCTCCCAAAATGCTTGGATTACAGGCATGAGCCACCACGCCTGGCCTAGTTTCATCTTTTCTGTTCTATTTCTTTTCCTCAAGTTATGGACATCAAGTATATCTTTCTCAACAATTTTGCTGAGTCAATTCCGTGGTTAAAAACCTATTATCCATTGATTGTTATCTGAAGAATAATGTTAAAATTATTCATCCTGTAATTCAAGGACCTTTTGGTTCTAACCTATGCTCTCTACCACATTTTCGATAAGAACGCTAACAAAACATTCCATCACAGTCAAACTATTTCGTTTGTATTTTTCCCAAGATTGTCCATGGTCATTTTCACCACCACCTCTTTGCCAAAGGCATTTATGCCTTCTAGGAATGTCCTCCCTATTGTCTTCTACTTATCTTAACCTTATTTTTCCCTCAGGAAAAATCAAACAACATTCCTTCAAACAAACATCTGTGATGATATCTACCCAAAGTGATGTTTTCTTAATAGGGACACAAACATTTTATTACTTACTATATATGAAATGGGCTTATACTATTGTGGTACAAAATGTAATGGGACTAATTTCTCAAGCTGTATTTTAAAACTATTTGTATATTTTATAGTCTGATGGAGTTTTATCTCTTGATCTAGATTGTATGCCCTTTATGAGAAAGGAGTGTGGTCTTACACAGATCTGCCCTCTGTTATCATCCAGTACGGTACCTAACACAGAGTAGGCCACCAATAAGCATTTTATTCCTTTACTTAGTGTGGCAGCAGGAACAGTGGAAATAGTGCTGAACTGAGAATCAAGAGGTTTGGATTCCAGCTTTGACTCTCTGGGTTGTTTCCTGTTAGAAAACTCACTTAACTTTTTCTGGGCCTGTTTCATCAACTGCATCATGACAAACTTAATGTCTTGATATTTAAGTCTCATTTCAGTAGCAACAACATGTGATTGATTTCAATTCAACACCTGCTGGAGTCAGAGGAGCTTGTATACCTGTACATGAAAATTATAAAGGACTGACTTTTCTCATCTAGCAAGGAGAATATGATAGGTATTCCACGGCTGACCCAAATATCTTCTCTCTTTTTGCTCTACCATCTTTAGCATTTGATTTTCTTCTTCTTGGTCACAAGATGACTGCTGTACCTCCAGGCCACTCATTCAATCTAGTCAGAAAAACAGGGAGAATATAAAGGGTAAAATGTGAGTGTCAACTGAGCATGCCCCTTTTTATTATCAAATCAATTAAATTTTCTAAAAGCCTCAACTAGGAAATTTAGGGAAAAGAAGTTTCTAGCTGGGCATTGCCATTTCAGCAAAGTTAATCTCTGTCTCTTCCTTTCGCTCTGTCTCTCTCTCTCTCTATGTGTGTTTGTGTGTGTGTGTTTGTCTCTGTCTTTCTACATAATGGAGAAATGGGGGATAAACAAATAGGATCTTTCATATTGCCGCTGCATGAGTATCAATATCTTCAAATCTTTACATTTTGGTAATTAATTACTGCAATGAAGCATAGAGTCTATAAGCAAATAAAAGCCAATAAAACATTTTGAGGAGATAAAAGACTTTAGACATTTTAACTTTAGGATATACTACAATGTGAGAGTGCCTTGATCTTTAGATTTTCTTATCCAGAAGGCTCTATGGTATTTTTAAAATAAATTAACTGATGTATAATGTATGTGCAATAATTCACACTTATTTGAAGAGTTTTGACAGGTGTATACACTCATGAAACTATCACCAAAACCAAACCTTCCCATCACTGCCCCTAAATTCCTCCTGTTCCTTTGCAGCCCATTTTATTCCACACCCCTATCTCAGACAACTATTAGTCTACCTTTATTTTTAACTATAGATTTATTTACATTTCCAGCATTTTATATAAATTAAGCATTCAGGATGTACTTTTATGTGTCTGATTACTTTCCTCAGCATAATGATTTTAAGATTCAACCATGTTGTTCATTCCTTTTATGGCTGAATAATATTCCATTGTATGGGTATACCACCTTTAATTTATTCACTTGGTGGACATCTTTTTTTTTAACTTTGGTTATTATGAATAATTTTGCTATACACATTCATATGCAAATCTTTGTATTGACATAGATGTTCATTTTTTCTTGGCCAAATATCTAGGAATATAATGTATGAGTTGTTTGGTAAAGCAAATTGACATTTAAAAGTCTGATGAAATGTTTTCTAAAGTGACTTCGTCAGTTTACATTTCTACCAGCAATTTATAAGAATTTGAGTTTCTTCACATTCTTGGCAACACTTGGTGTAGTCAGTCTTTACTTTTAGCTATTCTGAGGGAAGTGGAGACATTGAATTTTATATATTTATTTTGATTAAGTCATTTCACTGATTTATTTCTAATGACATTTTTCTATGATACTTAAGTTGATTGTCTTGGGTTTTCAAAGTATACAAATCATATCTAGAAATAATGATAATTTTGTTTCCTTTTCAGTTATATAACTCACTTTTTAATTTTAAATCTTAATGCACTGTTAAAACTTCTGGACTAAAATAATATTAGTGATGGTAAGCATATTTCTCTTATTTCTGATTAATGGCAATATCTTTAGTGATTCAGCATTTGGAGTAGGTATTTTTCATCACATTAAATACTAAGGTTTTAAAAATTGTGGGCAAAGAGGTTTTTTTTTAAAAAAAATCATAGCTGCATAACAAATTTTTGAAATTAGCCTTTTGGTATCTCTTGATATTATTTTCTCCCCAATTTGATTCAAATCTCTTCGATGAGGTCTTTTTTGAGTAAATATTATTTAACATTTTTATTCGTTAGCATTTCACTTATAATTTTGTTATAAGTATTCGTAAACGATATTGATCTTTATTTACCAGGTTTTCAAATCAATGTTGTACTGTCTTTATGAAAATCAATATGGAATCTTTCCAACTATGTTTATGCTCTGAAATAATTTATACAGCATTGAAGTTATTATTTATTTAATATTTAGAACTCATCACATTAACTTACATATGTTTTTGGAAGAAAAATCTCCAATAACCTTTCTGAATGTATTTCATAATGTTTGATCTATTAAGGCCTTCTGTTTCATGAGTCTGTATTGACTTCTTCCACCCCATCTCCCCATTCCTCTGCTTTGTCTGACAGACACACAGTCATTTATTTCATTGCACAGTTCAACTTATTAGCACAGGGCATTATTTATACACCTAATAATTTTTTAAATTCCAATATTTGTGATTAGGTCCATTTCTGTTTCTTAGTCTCCTGCATTTACCTCCTCTTTTATTAAATTAGATTATTTATGTATTACTATTTATTCTTTGTTGGTTATGTCTTGGTTTTATAAAAAATACTACTGGATGTGCAAATTTCTTTAATATTTCTGCTTTTTTAAAACATTGCTGTGTTTTCCCTTTCCTTTTCCATGTGTAACTGCCTAACTGTAGCATCTGTTCAGTCTAGAGTGTCCCTTTTCTGGTCTCTGCTCATGAGTGATGGAGATTGCGTGAAGGAGCTATTAGGAGCATGGAGCACAGAAAAGATACCACTCCAATCTTTTTAGTCTTGTGCTGCCATTTTTGAAGCTAAACTCATGTGTTTTATGTGGCAAATTTCGTGTTTTCTGAACTTTCACTTCCACCTTGCACTGATCTGTTGATTTGCATTCAACAGATATTTTAAAGAGGATTTATTAAAACATTTATTAAGCTACAGGCATGGTAGCACTGGGAATCCAGGTTTAAGTAAGTCAGGCAAATTCTCTGCCTTTACAAAACTGATGGTCAACAAGGGAAGATAGGTAATCAACCAGTGATGATAATAAAGTGTAATGAGGACTGAAATCGGGAAAATATGCAATGCATTAGGGCCCCCCCCAAGAGAACATTTGCCTAGATCAGAGAAGACCTGCTTCATTTCCGATTTTTGTTCTAATAATTCATTTCGCATAATGGAAGGAAGAAGCAGCCCATAGCCCCAGGCTGCCTTTTCAAGGCACTCTGTGACCGTGCAAGATTAAGTCATGTTTCTCATCCTCAGACTATTTTGGTTTAATCACTTCATGTGAGCGGAAGAGTTGAATCAATAATACCAATGAATCAATAATATTCATGCTCCAAGTCTAAATTGGAAGCAAATTCCTGAACAGAATTTAAAATAAATGTAACAGTAAGATTATAGTTGCAGGGAAATTAGCAAAAAAATTAAAATTAATAAAAATCGTTAAAAATGACTATGTAGCCACTGGATCTGTGCTCAAACATAATTTGTAAGAGACTATTCATCTTCAGATGGATTAAATTGGATTGATTGTGTAGATGGAATAAGGAATAAAGCAAAGACCACCACATCCTCCTACACGATATTACTGCTCCTACTGAGCAATCAAGACACTTAGCATTCCTCAGGAAGCAGATGTCCCAACATCTGCTGCTAAAGATGGAAGCAGCATTGATCAGTAGTGTGGCCAGCCTGTCATTAAGTGAACCATCTCAAATGTGGTGGTGTCCAAAATAATGAAACAAGCTTTAATACAGGAGTGTCCAGTCTTTTGGCTTCCCTGGGCCACATTAGAGAAAGAATTGTCTTAGACAACACATAAAATACATTAACATTAGTGATAGCTGATGAACTAGAAAAAATATTGCAAAAAAATCTTATAACATTTTAAGAAGTTTATGAATTTGTGTTGGGCTGCGTTCAAAGCTGTCCTGGGTTGCATGCGGCCTGCGGGTTGGACAAGTTGCTTTTACAGAAAAATCAGGTTGTAGAAATGATTATTTTGGGGGATTTGCAGTGAAGAAAACCACTCATCCTTTCTTCGACATTCTGAACCTATAGAGAAATACATATACTAGCCATGTGAAATATAAATTACAGTATTACTTTATCGTTGTTAAAGACGAATTGGAGAAGTCAACTTAAGTGGGGTCTGTCATAACCTTTTATAACTCTAGGCTTTGGGACTCCATGGGGGATGGATGAGTATGCAGAGCAGTTCCTGAGTTAGACCACAAGTGGAAGGTCATATGGCCTTGGGGCCATTGATGGGGAGAGCCAATGACAAGGGCTTGCTTCTCAACAGCAACTGTTAAGACCATAGAATGCTGTCCCATGGCCAAAAAAAGAAAAAAGAAACAATGAATATCAGGCCATCATTATCTTAGCAATCAGATGAATCCTTCCTGTTTTCCTTGGAATGCACAAGTGTGGGCCTAGAAGTGTCAGGAGCTACTTGTCCCCAGTGCTTCTCTGAGAAGATGGAGGTTTGGGGAAATTTCTTATCGTATGAATGACTGCAGAAGAGGGAGAGAATGATTCTCTCAGAGAGTATGTGAGAAAGTTTAAGCACATGTAATATAAGCACATAGTTCCTGAAAAAACACTGAAATAGAAAGTCGACATTTTGAAATACATAGTTCAGTTGAATGAGATTATGAGTGATTTTCGTTTCCATATTTTCTAATCATTCTCCAGTAATCATGTGTTTCCTGAATAATTGAGAGAAAGGCAACACCATTTGTTTTTAAACATATTCACAGTGAGGGCTGATATTTCTCATAAAAAAGTAGTTCCTAAAACATTTTGCTTGGCAAATAGAAGATATAAATTCCAGAATGGCAGGGAATCACAGTCAACAACAAATCAATGGATAATTATTTGATACCTGCCATATGCCAAACATTATTTTATGTGCTCAATACTCTGGTGAACAAGAGAAAGTCTTTTCTCTCTGAAAAGGGTTTATTCTAGTAAGGGGCAAGCACCAAACATGAACAAACAAACAAAAAGCATAATTTCAGATATGATAACTGTTCAGAAGAAAATAAAGCCAGGTTAGGTGAATATCTGGAGGTCTGTTATTCCATGAAGAAGGAACTGCAAATATAAAGGCCTGACAGTTAGGATTGTAAAACCATCTGACAGTAGGGGACACATAGATAACACAGGTCAAGAGACAATATGGAAAAATAAAAACCGTCCTCATATGGAAAGTACAGGTCCCATCTGAAAGGTGGAGTACCAGAAATATGCGTCTACTCTTTCTGTATTTTTAATTTTTTTTTCCACAAGAAACTGGAAACCTATATTATTGAGAAATGTTTCCCAATTTTTAAGTGTTTGGAACTAATTCACAATATTTTGGGCCAAAAGATACAAAGGCACACAAAGATAGGTCTGAATTAGGTCAATAGTCCATCAATTTTTAACCTTTGTAAACCACAGAGCAGAAGGAATCCTAGGATCATAAAGTTCATCCTAGGCAGTAAATATCTAAGACACTTGAGGCCCAGGTAGATTGAGTGATTTGACCATTGATCCACCACTGGGAAATGGGATTCAAATGTGCTGTCCAGAGCCCTTTCCATTGCACAGAATTGTCTGTTACATGTCTTACTTTCTTTGATTCAGGCTGTAGATTATATCCCAACATACCAGGCACTGACCTTGATTTATTTTGTTTCCATTCCATATTCAGATAGCTGAAAGGGTAAATTAATAAGCACATCTCAATTCTGTTCAAGAATCACAGCAATTACTGGCATAAATGATTGGATATTCAATGGTGGGATAGCATTTGAAAGAGCCATAAAACAACATGTGTAGGTATGAGGGCATTACATTATCTACACAGTAATTGAATCTATTTTAAACTGGGTAAAAAAAAATCTGCCATTTCAATGTTGGACATTTTAATATAAATTTTTACTTTACATGATCTTTACAACAAGATATTGTCACATTGGGCTCAGGATGGCTGGTAGGGAGATTCTGAAATAGACACAGTCTGCTCACTTTTTCTCTATGTTGTCTTCATGAATGGTCTTGTTCCTGTCCTGAGATGGCTTTTTATTACAGTGTCTGATGGCAGAGGAAGGTGACATAATAACTAGTGAAAAAGTATAGAGGCTTGAGAACGAGAGATCTCAACCTAGGCAAAAAAGCACTCAACTTTTTTTTGGTAAAAATTTCACAATTATGTTTTATTAGTCACTGAGGTAAATGTTGGTTTTCTAGTAAATCCTGTTTGTCTTCTTTTTTGCTGTGTCCCATTTTTTCAAATGAGTGAAAGAATGAAAACACACACAAGAAATTGTACTTACCTTGAGAGAAAACATTCATCTTAAAAATAGTTTAGCATTTATATATCCTGCAGGGATGTAACTATGTAGTTGTGAGCAGGAAACAGGGAGGCTAGCAGACCTGGAGCAAAGAGTTTTTTTTTTTTTTTGGCCTTTAATTTTTTTTTTAATTATTATTATACTTTAAGTTTTAGGGTACATGTGCACAACATGCAGGTTCGTTACATATGTATACATGTGTCATGTTGGTGTGACATTAATGGGTCTCTTTTTGAATCCTGATTGGTCTTATTATGAAAAGTCAAGAAATGATGACATATGTAATTCAGGAGATCTGACTTCTAGTATCAGTTGTGTGGAGGTATGATGTTGGTTTAGTTCCCGAATATTGTATATGGTTCCTTTATCATTCAAATAGAACCAATAACAATATAAAATGGATTTCCAGATCAAAACTTTAAAAGATAGAAAGTGCTAAACAAATGCCTAGTTACCAAATAATCTCAATTTATATGAAGACTCTTAGAATGGGGTGGGTATTGGAAGTTTATTCTTTAACTAATGACCTAAATTTATTGTCTTAGAATTTGTCCCTGGTGCTGCTAAAACAGTTACGTATGTTAAATGTGGCAATTTATGTTAAAGCACTCCCATGAGTACACTGCCTTGCATATATATAACAGACGGAGTCATTGCTGGTTTAGTGAATTAAAAGGAAAGGCTGACTTGCTGCTACATGCATGACCTCCAATGAGCCCTATGTTGGTGGATTTTCCATAGGGCAGTGCAGTCTATCTATCTGTCTATCTATCTGTCTATCTATCTATCTATCTATCTATCATCATCTATCATCACATATTTAGAAAGAGCCAGGATCTAAACTTATACTACCTAAGCTCTCAAGAGATTGATGTAAAACCAATTTATTATGCATTTAAGCTTACTTAACTGCTATCTCCCTTCTCCCTTCTGTTCACTATGGCCATTCACTATGGCCTGAATGTTGGTTTCCCTCCAAAATTCATACACTGGAATTTAACCTCCAAGGTGATGGTATTAAGAGAGGGGCCTGGGGTGGTGATTGGTTTATGAGGGCTTCTCCCTCATGAGTGGGATCAGTGCCATGATGAAAGGTATTGAGGGAGTGCATTTGCCCCTTTGTGCCCTCTTGCCATGTGAGGATGCAGCAACAAAGTGCCATCTTGGAAGCAGAGGGCAAACCCTCACCAGACACTGAATCTCCTGGCACCTTGATCTTAGACTTCTCACCCTCCAGATCTGAGAGAAAGAAATTTCTATCATCTACAAATTACCCAGTCTGTGGCATTTTGTTATAGCAGCAGAAATGGACTAAGACATAATGGAAGCCGAAGTCTCTAGTATGAGCTCTCCAGAAAGTTTATGCCTTTTTTTTTTTTTGAGGTGGGGTCTGGTTCTGTGATTCTCTTGCGCAGGTGGGAGTGCAATGGTGCGATCACAGTTCACTGCAGCCTCCAACACTCAAGCAATTCTCCCACCTCAGCCTCCCAAGTAACTGGGACTACTGACCCACCAGCACTTCTGGCTATTTTTTTTATTATTTGTAGAGATGATGACTTGCTATGTTATCCAAACTGGTCTTGACTTCGCAAGCTCAAGCGATTCTCCCACCTCAGCCTCCTGAGTAGCTGGAACTACAGGTGCATGCTACCACATCTGGCTAATTTTTAAAAATTATTTGTAGAGACAAGGTCTCGCTATGTTGCCCAGCCTGGTCTTGAACTCCTGGGCTCCCACCTTAACCTCCCAAAGTGCTGGGATTACAGGTGTGACCTACTGCGCCAAGCCAGTTTTCACTTTCTTGATTACAAGAGATGAATTCAACAGGCACCTCTATTTACTTTCACCTTTAACTTTTCTCCTTTTTTTCCTGCTTGGAATAAGGATATGATGCTTGGAGGTATAGCAGCTATCTTGAGGCCATGAAGTTACTTATACAAAAACAAAAGCCAAAAGAAATATGGAAAGAGCGTGGATTCCCTAAGACAGTGCTTCTCATGCCATCTGTGGTTAAAGATAACTTAAAAAAAATTCAACCTATTGTGGGCTGATTAAAACCCAATAAAAGTTAATGAATAAAAAATGAAAAATCCACTCAAAATACATGTTCCTCCATTTTATTAGATTCAGAAGACATAAAATAATTCTGTCAAATTGTTATCCAAGTTTCTAAATGCTTACTCCAATTTTATATGCTTGTCTTATCTGTATTAGTTTGCTCGGGTAGCCATAAAAAAAATACCATAGAGTGTGTGGCTTAAACAATAGAAATTTATTTCTCATAGTTGTGGAGGCTGAAAGTTCAAGACCAAGGAGTTGGAAGGTTAAGGTTTTTCTGAGACCTTTCTCCTTGGTTTGCAGATGGTCACCGTGCTTCTCCCTATTCTTGTTCTTTTTTTTTTTTAACTTTAAGTTCTGGGTTACATGTGCAGAACATGCAGGTTTGTTACCTAGGCATACACGTGCCATAGTGGGTTGCTGCACCCACCAACCCGTCTTCTACATTAGGTATTTCTCCTAATGCTATCCCTCCCCTAGACACCCAACCCTGACAGGCCCTGGTGTGTGATGTTCCCCTCCCTGTGTCCATGTGTTCTCATTGTTCAACTCCCACTTTTAAGGACACTAGTCATGTTTGATTAGTGCCCTGCCCTTATGATGACATTTAACTTTAATTACCTCTTTAAAGGCCTTATCTCCAAATAGTCACATTTCAGGGAGTTAGTGCTTCAACATATAAACTTTAGGAGGACACAGTTACATCTGTAGCATCATCACAGACCAGTTTAGACTAACATCAGCAGCCCTTGGACCACAATTTGAGTGAACGGCCCTAAGATGAACTGTGGGTATCGCACCTGTCCTTGATCAGCACCTTCCAGAATTCTCGTTTAGTGAGAAAACTACATCTCTATTTATTGAAGCCACTGGGAGTCAGGTTTCTCTTATTTGCAACTGAAAGATCTGACACTGACATAACCAGGAAGCACATTTAGAAAATATATATTAGGAAATATAGCTGGCTTGAGAACCAAAACAGTCAACATACTTTGGAGAGTTTGTCTATCAATTACTCTGTATTCCCCTCATCTATTTTCCTTTTTCTGCTAACAACATCTCCTCATCTTACTTTAAGAACTCTCCTCTCACAGTGCATACAATTTTCATAAAGGGCTGTCAATCAAAGTGCTCTGTCTTTTTCTGGGAGGTGTTGGCTTTCAAAGCACCTCACAGTGTGAACACATCAGGAAAGTTTTTTTTCTATTATTATACTTTAAGTTTCAGGGTACATGTGCACAACATGCAGGTTTGTTACATATGTATACATGTGCCATGTTGGTGTGCTGCACCCATTAACTCATCATTTAACATTAGGTATATCTCCTAATGCTATCCCTCCCCCTTCCCCCCCACCCCACAACAGGCCCTGGTGTGTGATGTTCCCCTTCCTGTGTCCATGTGTTCTCACTGTTCAATTCCCACCTATGAGTGAGAACATGCGGTGTTTGGTTTTTTGTCCTTGCGATAATTTGCTGAGAATGATGGTTTCCAGCTTCATCCATGTCCCTACAAAGGACATGAACTCATCATTTTTCAATTGGAAAAGGCAACAGAACTGTTTTGGTTTCTTTGGGTTGCTCTAAAAAAATACCATAACTAGGTGGTTATAAGCAACAGAAATTTATTTTTCACAGTTTTGGAGGCTGGGAAGCCCAAAATCAAAAAGCTAGAAGATTAGGTGTCTGGTGAGGATTTGCTCCCTGGTTCATAGATGGCCATCACTGTGTCCTCACATGGTAGAAGGGGTGAGGGAGCTCTCTGGGGCCTCTTTTATGAGGGCTCTAATCCAATCAGTGAGAGCTCCACCTTCATGACCTAATCACTTCCCAAAGATTTCATCTCCTAATATCATCACTAAGTCTTTACCTATGAATTGGAGGGGGCCACAAACATTCGTCTATCATAAGAACCCTAGAGAATGAGGAGATAATTTGAGATAGTTGCTGAAGAAGACAAGTATTGGCTGAGGATACAAAGAAATGCCATTGGGCAGGTTTGAGGTCTCAGGTGATGTGTGAGAGAATACTTTATAGTAGCATCTGTGTGCATAACTGTGTGAGTTTATTCAACACTCAGCTGCAGAGTCTTAGAAGCCAAGAATGTGGGTGGAGTATAATAGCGAGCTAGCACTGGGATTTTGCTGGGACAATAATAATATAATAATGTCATTGAGTGCCGATGAGGAAGTGTTTCAGGCGATCAACCACGAAGTCCAGTCTTTGTAAGAAAGAACAACCAGGATGAGGCTGACTGGACATGGAGGGGACCAAGGAATGAAAGAGGCTCCATTGATTCAAAGAGTTGATAGAGCTCCAGGTGTATGTGTGTACATCATCAGCGTCATCTTACATCATCCTTAAAACAACCTTAAGAAGGAGGCAGTTTTATTATCTGCATTTTTTAGGTGAAAATAAACTGAGGTAGAGAAGGGCAGTCAATTGCCTTAGATCACACTCAGTAAGAGGTGGAGCTTGCATTCAGGTCCAGCTCATCCGACAACAGAGCCTAAGTTTTAAATTAGGTAAAGTAGGAGTTATACTAATCCCTGAAAATAGAAAAAAGGAAAAGAACTGGTTTCTAAATCTATGATAATATAGAATCAGTGCATGTTCTCCCAGAAGTAACACTAAATAAGTGTGATGGTTAATTGTATGTGTCAACTTGACTGGGTAAGTGTTGTCCAGATAGCTGGTAAAACATTATTTCTGGGTGTGTCTATGACGGAGTTTCCAGAAGGGATTAGCATTTGAGTTAGTGGACTGAGTAAAGAAGACTGGTGTGTACCCACCAATGTGGGGAGGCATCTTCTCTTCTGTTGAGGGCCCAATAGAACAAAAAAGGTAGAGGAAAGGCCCATTATTTCTTGCTTCTTGAACTGGGAAATCTATTTTCTCTTTCCCTGGGACATTGAATATCAAGGTTCCTGGGCCTTCACACTCTACTAGGATTTACACCATTGGCTCCCTGGTTCTCAAGCTTTCTGATTCAGACTGAAATATACCACTGGCTTTCCTGGTTCTCCAGTTTTCAGATGGCATAATGTGGGACTTCTTGGTCTCCAGAATCACCTGAGCTAATTCCTATAATAAATCTTATATTTCTATATATCCTACTGGTTCTGTTTCTCTGAAGAAACCTGACTGATACAAATAAGCATTTGAAAATCCTTGATTTTATACATAATGCTTTTCTCAGTTATTAGATTGAAGCATTTGACACCACTGAAATTTCACTTCTTCTGACTTACAAAAACATTTAGCAGTTTTAACGTAGTACTATGATGTTATGATATTGTACTCTTGGTACAGTGTATTTTTGGTATTCTTGCTACAAATTTGCCATCACTTCTTGCTAGGCACATGATGTGACATGTTTGACTATGTGACAGTGTTCTTTGTCCTTTGAATTGTACTGTTATCTTTATGAAGACCTATTCTTATTTGGATGAAGACTTGAGACACTTTAAGAAAAACACAATGGCCAGCCACTTCCTTTGGATTGTTCCTTTGAATAGGACTTATGAATCCTTAGGGAACACCTTGTTTCTGGCTCATAATCCATCAGGTAATCACTGCATCCTTTCTCCTCCATGTCACGTTCAATAAAATAATTCAGGTGGGCTGCAAGTTCTTGGCAACATGCTTCTTATGGTTGATATTTTATTCTGTGCTTATTATTGAACGTCAGACTGTGGAGCTTTAAAGTTATATGAAAAACAATATTCACTGAGACTCTGGATACTACTTTGAAATGGTCTGAGGTAGTGTCATAAAAACACAACACAGGGAGAGCTTTCCCCTGGAATGTATTAGGTGAAGGCATTTGACTTCATGCAAACACGTACTGAAAAATGAAACCCTTGCTGCTGCAAGTCCTCCATGTCCAATTTACAAATATCACACAAAAAGAACTTTAGACATGGGGAAGGGAAAAACATAGCAATATAAAGTAATCACAGAAAAATGGCACTTATTTATCTTGTAAAATAAGCTTATCTCATTTTGTCCCTTGTTACAGCACAGTCATGAAGAGGGAATGACCTAATTCTGTCATCTTTCTCTTGTCATCTCTGTTAGAGAAAGGTGGGCGAGAAACACATTCCCTGTGTTAATTAAACTTATTCTTTATCCACTGAGAATGAAAAGAATACTTTCTGTCTTAATTTTCATTGTATAACTGTTCATCATTGCTAATACTAAAATCTTTTCTCCAAGTTGCATAAGTTTTTTGATATAAGCAATTAAATTTGCCCAAATAGATACATCAATTTAAAAAAACATAAATTTTCTTAATCTATAAAATCTTTCTACTTGGCTGAAAAAATTTGTGATTATGAACGTTGGAATTTGTGACACTTTTTCTTCAAAGATATAACAGACTGTAAAACACTATAAAAGTTGACCTTGTTTCTTTAATGCAGGATATCTTCTGTTTGTGTCCTTATGATCTTTTTAAGCTGAAAAGGTCAAATTTTTTACTTCTGAAGAATTCTGATTGTTTACTTAAAAGCTATATTCTGAAGGAAGGTGTCAGAACCAGTTAGGCAATTAAGTCAATTAAAGACAATACTTACTGGGACATTATTTTCTTGCATCTAAGGCAAGAAAATATTGAAGTACTCTTTATAAAAGCAGGCAGTTTTCCCTTCCACAGTTAAAAAGAAGGGATCACATAATCCATTGGTATGTTTAAGTTGGTAACGTTTTGGCAAATGGGAAAACTGGGGCTCAGTGAAATTGGAGAAATATTCAAGTTTATCCAGTTGGCAAATGGAAAAGAGATGGTGTCAGGCTTTTCTGCACCCCATGCAGTTCTCTCTTCATTGTATCATACCCAACAGAGTTATTTATGAGGCACATTATCTCTGCTCTCTCCCTATTGCAAAGTGACTGCCAAAGGAGAGTCAGCTATACCCTTAGATGCTCATTGTATGAATAGAAAAAGTAATGATTTCCCCCACCCAGATAAAAGGTCTCCCAATGACCGTTGTGTGATGACAGGATTATGCATATGTCACAGTGGCCCAAAGGCTTCCTCCTCTATGATGCTGTTGCAATGACCACATTGAGAGTTCTTACATGATGTACTCCTCCCTCAGAGCCAAGGCTCTCAGAGGGGAAGCAATGGTGGGAGCTTGAGATGATTCCCTGGGTGATAGCTTTGGTTTTTATTTTCAGGATGATACCAGCTTCTATTTGATAAGTTTAATGAGTTTGTTTGAAGATTTCCTTTATGATAAAATTCCTGCTCCTCAATTTCTGTTTAATGTTTCTTGTCAATCTAATTCCCTTTACATGTGATCCATAAATTGGGTAACAAATATTTATTAGATGACTATCAAAGTTTTGGTCACTGTCAGGATTTGACATAACCTTTCTATCTAATAAAACTATAGCTCAGCAACCCTGAAAGTGTGTTCAGGAAGATGTTAATAAAAAAGAGGTACATGGGAAAATATATTTGTGAAACTCTGAGTTAAATAAAGTTAAACTGTATTCCTGACTGCAAGACTTTTCAGAGACTCAAGTGTGCTCATGTGAATTGTAATCCTTCTCAGAGGGGACTTATGCAATATTTTCAAATGTACCATTGGAAACCACTTTTTTTTTGGAATAACTCAAAGGTCTAGTTTTCCTCTGAAGACACTTTGATAAGTAGTTTCATAATTTGAAGACATGTATTTAATGCAGTGACACCATCATAAATGTCTTCCTCCATGCAGCTTGTATTTTGTGTGCTGTCTTGGTGAAAATTCTTTGTGCCTAGCATAATCTAAGATGACCCAGGCATATGCATAGTTCTGGGTATACACAAAATTTGCCAAGGGGTATCTGAGAAATGGATAGTTTTAAGGGAATCAATTTCCAGCTCATCAATTTCCACATGTAATTCCCTTCTTCCTCATCCCCCAAAATTGCTCTTAAAGAGAGTAAGCCTGGTCTTGAGGAATCTCACTTGCCCTTCATAACACGTCTTCTCCCACTTTACAAAAATTTCTGGCTCTCAACATCTAGATAATTTCCTTGATGCGTTACAATGGGGTGGAAACATTACACTATCCACAAACAAGAGGCAACTGGAAATGCTGGTAGCATTGTGGAAAAGGGGGTGACTTTCATGTCTGGGTAAAAATTTGCTTGTTCAGGACAGGTGCTTTTCAATTCAATATTACTGAAGGACTATCTAACTAAATAGTTCATTACAAATAATTGATATTTTAAAATATCAAATATTAAAAATCAAATATTTTAAAATAGTTTAATGATAGGTCATTAAAAATAATTTTTAAAGTGATTGCCATGTAATATTTTTGTCAAATACACAGAAGGAGTTGAAGAATTAAATGACCTGCTAAAATCAAACTCCATTCTCATTCATTGATTTAGGTGAACAAATTTTTCTCTAAGCTTAAATCTGTAAAAAATAAAAATGAAGAATGGAATTAGTGCTGAACCTTGTCTTATAACAGTATTGATGATAATGCTAATGAGTAGTCTTCATCTTTGGGTATGTGAACTATACAGGGAAAAGCCCCAGCCACATCCATTTAATTAAGAGATTATTACCAATAACATTCTTACTTCTTGTGTGAGTAATGATTTTTCTTTAAAAATTAAACCATATGATATTTATAATTGTAACTCAATCCAGAAAAATATGTAATATTTAGAGCCTCAGTGTCACTGGATGCTTAAAAACAATTTACCTTTCAATTTACCCACATATTTTTGTGGCATTGAAGCATGATTCGGTGATCATGGAGGGCTTTCATGTACGAAAATTTCTTCTAGGATAAAACTCTGTGAGAGAATTAGGATGGAAATATTAGTTTAAAATGAATAAAAATAATGTGAACTTTTCAACTGGAAAAGAAGAGCATGCCTTTATCTGTTAAATGATCATGACTTTCATCTTGCTGTTGTGTTTATATTGCTTTGGAGAGATATTACAGAGTTACCTGACAGTTTAATTAAAAAGTGCCATTATTTGGAATTTGCCAGAAATTATATCTTTTGCAATTAGTTATATGCCAAAGATAAAATTGTAGATGTCAACTTAAAGATGGGCAAATTTTAGATGTCAACTTAAAGATGTGCAAGTTTCCCCAAATCTTTTTAATGAATAAGTGAGCAAAAATGTTTAAAGACCACTGATTTAAGCCACAGTCCTTGGTTACTATTCTTCCACTATAATTCCCTCATTTACCTTATTTGTTTATAATTTTTTCTGTGTATTTTAATTCTTAGTGGATTTTTAAAATTGTGATCTTTGATCTCCCATTAATAATAAGCCCTCACCTTCAGATATCTCCACACATAATTGCTTCATTGGGTATTCTCTCTTGAGCTGCTGTTAACAAGTGCTTTCCAGGGCAAAGCGCTGACCTGTTACATCCATATGGTCAACATCTGTTGTCAACATCATCCTCCCTTGTCTCTGAAAAAGACATGAAATGTTAAGAACAGGCTGATGTCAGTGTCCTCATGTTTTTAGAGAATTGAGGATGAAGTAGGACGCAGTACTAAAGAAAGAATATCAGTGTCCGGTGACCAAGATTCAAGGCCTTTGCAACCTTGGACAAGTTACAATACTCAGCTATGAGATTTAATTGCTTTATCGTAAGACCTTTTGCAGCATTAAGATTGATCATATTTTAATTTTGTTGAAAAAATTATCATGGTAAGAACACAATATGAAATCTGCCCTTTTAAATTTTTTAAATTTAATTTTTAAATATTTTTGAGATAATTTTAGACTTGAAGTTGCAAAATTAATATAATAAATTTTTATATATCCATCATCTAGTTTCCCAAAATGTTATTACTAACAGAGTACATTTAGAAAAATCAGGAAATTAACATTGATATAATCCTACTGTCTAATCTAGAGACTGTATTCAAATTCCATCAATGGTCCCATTAATGTGTTTTTTATAATGGTTCAAGAGCCAACCAAGATCACTTGTTGCATTTAGTTATCACATTTTCTTAGTCTCTTTTAATCCGTAACAGTTTCTATGTCTCTTCTTTCTCTTTCATGGTTTTGAACCATTAGAAAAGTACACAGCAGTTATTTTGTATTGTGGGTGTGTGATGTCTTTTCATGATCAAATTCAGGTTATGCATATTTGAGCAGAATTTCACAGAAGTGATGCTGTGTCCTTCTAAGCAGCCTCCCAGGAACATCTAAAGCCAGTTTGTCTCTTTAAAGTTGAGGTTAACTTTGATCATTTGGTTAAGGTGATTTCTGCCAGGTGTCTCCAATAAAAAGATTAATAGTTTTAAGTTCTCTATTGACATAAATTTCCTTTATAAATAGAAGTTCCACATGAAAATTTTCAATATTCTTTTTTTCTTTTCTTTCATCTTTTTTCTTAACTCATCAAAATTTATAGAATCTGAACTTAGAATAGTTTGTATTCATTTCCGATTTCACCTTTTTTTTACACAGAATTGTAAAATGGAAATTTATCTGAACTTTTTATGGTGAATCTCTGCCAAACTACGGTTATAAAATTATAGCATGACATTTTAAAGACTGTATTTGGGGGAAAAACATAATTCTGTATTAAAATAGCTAATCTTATTCCAGTACCCAATTCTGTATTTTTTAAAGAGTGACTTTGAATCAGAAGACCTAGGATTTAATCTCTGCTCTAGCTTTTATTAACTTTGTGAACTTTCTGTATTTTTTGTATCTCAATTGCTTCTTTTATAAAATGAAATACTTAAGCCTACACTAACCTTACAGAGTTCTTCTGACATTAAAAAAAAGAAAACAGTGTGAGTAATGTCTTGCCCTTTTGGGTGTCTGTGTGTTGTGTCTGTGGCAGGAAGTGGGGAGAGAGACCTATTCACATGCTCTGTATACTCGGGGCCCCAGAAGCACTCTGAATTTGTACATTTAGCTTCAACAACACCAGGAGTAAGTTTTTACAATGACCAAATATTGATTAGCCCAATGGTATTGAAACTCACTCTTTCTCATGCACAAACACCTCCCATATACCCACCCCAAACTACATTAATCGCAGGTCTAATGAGAATGTAATTCTGGTGTGGAAGATAAATCACTCTCTGTTAAAGTCTTGGTGAAATTCTCAGACATCTGTGACTGAAGGAAATATTTCTCCACTCTTTAGTGTTTTAGGCTGTGTCCTATCAGCTGACATTGGACTGATCACTTCCTTATAGCAGTCTCTGTGACTTCAGGGGCCCAGTGTTTAAATTTAAATGATTGGCAACTGAATTTCCACAAATCTTGCTAATTTTTTCCATTATTTGTTGCTGAACAACTCTATGTAAGCATGCTGACTCCAATAGCTGCTGCTCTCAATTTCTAAAATATGGTCATCAAACCCTCTTGCAGTTGCACTGGAATGTTCTCCCTCTCTCACTGCTGTCATATACTGGGTTTTCTTTAGTTACTTGATTTAGACAGGGAAAAATATACTGTCAGGTATTATCCAAGAAAGTGCTTTCTTCTCATTCTCTGCAAATTACATCCTCTTTATGTCCTGTATTATTCATTCATTTATTAATCATTTTAAAAATATTGATTGAGACTCTAGTATAAACCAGTCACTTTTTGAGAAGGCAGAGGCCAGGATCTCATGGAGTTTACAGTCAAGTTCAGCAAAGGAAGATAAAATGGTCTGTCCTGACTTTCTATGGTTTTGCCCTTCAATCCTTCCATGCTCATTTCCATGGACATTATAAACTAAGTTTTGCAAATGGCAAAGAGTTATAAAAATGGATTGTAATTATTGACGTTGCTTTCATTGTTATGGTTATTATTAATGAGACACTCTGATTCAGATGATAATGTGGTAGTTATCAGGTAGATGCACAGTTGTGCCTCCTGAGTGGCTCTTGGATAACTCATGTCTTTGCTGCCCCTCCCTGACTATTGCCTTTTTTGTTTTGTTTTGTTTCTGAGACAGTGTCTCACTCTGTTGCCCAGGCTGGAGTGGGATGGCATGATCATGGCTCACTGCAACCTCAGCCTCCAGGGCTCAGGTGATCCTTCCACCTCGCCCTCCCAAAGTGCTGGGATTACAGGCGTGAGCCAAGACGCCCGGGGCTGACTATGGTCTTTAATCTTTAAGATGCATTTTCATGCCCACTATTCCCCATTTTCCTAACAGGAACGATATCACAAAGCCACAGCAGACACATGTTACTACCAGGCTTGAAGAATTTCCAGATCTTACTCCTTTAAAAGTTCATGTCAGCTCCTAGCTGTCGGTAGGTACTTCCTGTCTGGACTCACTCCTTTGGTGTTTTACCAAAGAATCACTTGCTTCATCAGTAGTAGAACACTACAGATTTGAATTCTATGGAACAGGAGTGAGAGCCAGGAATCTCCATTTTGAATGAGAACTGAGATCAATTCTATTGTAACTGGTCAGTACTATAAAATTTGACAAAACACCACCATAAGCCACAGGTAATTTGAGTTTTTTTATAGCCTTTGCCCTAAGATGGTGCCTGGAATTTTTTACTCTATTTTAATGGCTGACATTACATGGATCCAGCCTTAATTTTTCTTTATATTCATGTCCCTCAGGCGCTCAACAAGTAAAACCAAGGTTACCTCGGGAACATGACTCTTGAACAATTACTCAAATCAAGAAATTTTCTTCTGAAACTGGTTTTCAAAGCCATATTATTTTAATAGAGAAAAAGATTGAAATTTTAAAACAGTCATTTACTTTTTTGGACGGAAGAGTACTGATCCCATGTTCTACCAATTCTGTTTTACTGCCAATAAAGGCTCCGTTTAAGTAGCTCATGATTGAGGTAAAATTCCCTTGAAAAATGAACCCAAAAGAATCAGCTGATGGTGACAGGATCTAGACCAGTGCTGAACTGTTTATTCCTCCCTTTGGGGTTTTGCTTTTTCATTTTCCATTATCACATGGTTTAAATTTACCAAAAGCATTAATAACAGAGCTGCTCCTAATTGGCAAAAAAATTATTGTAGCTATTTTTGTATCTGGAATCCAAATCTAATAGACTTAAGTGGGTGTGAATTATAATTATTTAAGCATGTTGATTTTGTGTGTGTGTGTCTGTGCAGAATGTGGCTGTTGCCATGGAATCTCTGTGGATGATTTCTGTGAGGTAGTGCTGATTGAATCTATAAAAAGATGAGCACAGAAAAATATGTTTATAAAAACCACTTTCTGATGAAATTGTTAAAGTGAGGCCAATCTGCGTATGTGTGTTTTGTTTTGTTTCAGTTCACATTCCATTATTAAATGTTTTTTTAGAATTGTAGATTTTTAGACTGCTGGATGGCTGATTGAATCTCTTACTGATGATTTAATCAGTCATAATGCTCACTGGTGTGGGGTGAGATTGAAAGGTAGTTTTTATACCGTCCTGTTTACATGTATCCTTAGCTTTATGCAAGTATTACATCCTCGAAAAGGTGTGCTTAATCAAGTTTTTTAGAAGTCAAATGAGACATGTGGCTGTGTAAAACAATTCTATTGTGATTTTACAGCTAAATAATTTTGGGTATGGGATGAAGCTAATAGCCATTCTGCCTGCCCCACCAACATGCATCTGAACAACAGGCTGACATTTTAAGTTTATATTTTGGAAGTTTGGAGATGCAGATTTCATTCTACCACTCTCTATGGGACCTTAAATAAGTCACTTCTCCACAATGGACCTCAATATTTTCAACAATAAAACTGAGGGGATTCACAAGGATATCTCTTACTTCCCTTCAGCTGTTTAATTTGCTTGTGTGTATACAACTGTGCATATGTGTGTATGTATGTAAATGTATATGATTACAGTCCAGTGTGCTTAAAGTCAGGACTGTTTTTCTTAGAAAGCTTGTAGCTCATACTAGAGCTATTTCAACAAAACACAATTACTAAAATTAAGAGAATGACATTTGGTTTTCCTCCTTATTTACAGATTCATTACTCCTTTTTGGGTAAGACACAGTATAAAGAGGTTTAACATTAAAGTTAGGCAAAATGAGTCTGAAAGTATGTTGCTGATGGCTTGAGTACATGAGAGAGTTGACTTTGAATTTAAATAAAAATGTAATGCCAATAAAAGTTAGAAACGATGGCACATGCTGCCCATGGTGATCATGCAAATGAATTGTATAGACCAAAAACTTGAGACAGATTTTTAGAAAAAGAGGTGTTTATAATGAGTGTTTCTCAATGACTTGGAACATTGCTTGAGCCTCAATAATCTATGAATCAAATGTTTCCAAAAACATACTTTTGGTCACACTGAAGTGAGTGGCTCAAAGTTCACCTGAGCCTGCAGATCAATTGGAATAACGTTCATTGTCTTAATTAAATTTCAAAAAAACAGACCTGGTGATGGGGAATTGCATAGAGATATTTTACTGGGAAATGTTCTGGGAGAGAGACACCCATAAGGAAGTAGAGAAGACAGGTTGGCACAGAGGGAGAAGCTGACCTGCAATGTGGATGCAGCTGGGTCTTTATCTGATTCTACAGGGAATTCTAGAGCTAGGATGCCCCTTAAGCTCTATCTCAAATTGAGACAAGGGTGAGTGAGCCTTTTATCCTTTCATCACCCCATGATTGTCCACAGGCCAAACTCCAGGGGGCAGGACCCTGGAGCTGAGGGCAATGCCCAGGAGGGTGCATCTATGAACATTCAGCCACGAACATTGTCAAGAGCAGAGGATGAATGCTGTTATGGATTGAATGCGTGTTCCTCCAAAATTTCATATGTTACAATCCTAACCCCAATGGTGATGATATTAGAAGGTAGAGTTTGGAGGAGGTAATTAGGTCATGAGGGTGGACCCCTCATGAATGGGTTGAATACCCTTAGAAAAGCGACTTCAGAGAGCTCTCTCTCTTTCTACCAGGTGAGGATACAGTGAGAAGACAGCCATCTGCAATCAGGAAAGGGACTCTCACCAGACAACAAGTCTTCCAGCACCTTTATCTTGGACTTCCAGCCTCCAGAATTATGACAAGTAAGTATCTGTTGTTTAAGCCAATCTATGGTCATTTATTCTAGCAGCCTGAATGACTAAGACAAGTGCATTGGTCCTGAAGAGGGAATCCAGGCAGAGCAGCAATTTCCACTACGTTTATTCATATCCATATTAAACAAAGTGTGCTTTATTAAATTGTTCTCGAAAATGAATTTTCTATTAAAGTTTGGAAGACACATTATCTGAGGGAACCACACTGCTTATTATCATGCTAAAAGTTCTGCTAAGACCTACCAAAAAAGAAACTTCTCTGACTAAGTGTTCCCCACCTTATTTCATCATACAAAACTGTTTTGGCATAACATCAAGTAACAATATGCAGAATTAGATTCTATAAAGCATTCTTTACAAAATGCTGATTCATAAATACATTACTGGGGTGATTTGCTGTTTGATAGTATCAATGCTTAGAAATGATCTTATCATTTCAACCGGTCTTGAGAATGAAATATTAGGCACATAACTACCCCCCTACCCCCACCCCACTCCACCCACACACACATTTCTAATTCTATTGGGCCATTTCATGAGTTGGACAACGGACTGGTGGAAACCAGACCAAAGTGAACTCTGTATTCAAATTTAGATTATCTTTGCCCTGTACAAACTTATTTATTCATTTATTCTTTTGTTTATTCAACCATTCATTTATTAGAAAAACCATTCATTGTGTGCCTGAACATCTGCTATGGAAGTTAGAATGTAAGCTCCATGAAAGCAGGATCCTTTTCTATCTCTTTCACCATTTCTGCCATCACTGGCAAGTACAGTATTCAGCCTCACAAAAAAATTTACTCAATAAATGAATGCTGAATGAATGTAGTAAGACACTGTGGTAGGCCCTGGGAGTATGATGAAAACATAGACTGTGGCTCCTGCCCTGGAAGGGCTCATTTCTAATAAGAACCTTCACAATAATGAAAGATTTAGTATGGAACTTACTATGGAAATGGTTTCAAAAAGATTATCTATGACAGTTCAGAAGATTTCACACAGATCATATAGATACAATGTAAAGTAGGTAATTTTTTTCACATGCATATATAATACTCCAGAATTTAGGATAATAGTAGCCCTTAATAGTTGTTATTTTGATATCCTTTTTTTAGTGCTACTGCAAGATGGGAAGGAGAGAGAGGTGGGTGATAAGACTTGGCATTAGCAGTAGGAAAGTGGCAAAGTCATTATGTTTGATGCTGATCTACGCTGTCTATAATTCTTTGAACATGTAGTTAAGTGTGCTGGGGGAATTTAAGGAGAGGGAATTACAAGATTTGGAATTGGGCCTAAACCATAGGTGGGTAATGAAACTCTCACTCTGTTTTTCAACCCTCTGGCTAGTTCTAGGACCAAACCATGCTAGCATATGTGCCCAACACAATGTCTTCTTCCAAACTGTTGGTCTCATCTCCTCTGCTCTCTTGCTCTTCTTGAAGAGGTTTCTCCCTCTCCAAGCTGGTAAACTCTTCAAAGCCAACAGGAACCCAGCTTTGGGTTGTCAGCAGCCAGTATGTTCAAAGACAGATGGCTTCAGATTCTAAGGGAATGAACACCTGTAGTATGGTCAAAGCCAGGAAATATTCAAAGGTAAAAATGAGAATATGGTTTGGCAGTAGGTCCTTGTATGTGAAGAAATGAAATGAAATGAAATAATGGTGATTATGTTTGGTTTGTTCTGACATTGTCTGCATGTTCTTTGATAAAAATTTATGCTATGTTAGAAACCCAAAATCTAAGTTGGAGATCTCCTTTACTATTTCTGCTTTATACTAGATCATGACTTATTTTTCATACCATTTGATATTATCTCTCCTCTCCAATCCATAAAATATTCATAATAAATTTGAAAATAGGAAGTAAAAGACCAGCAATGTGTATGTCTTTCAGTTTCATTTTTTGCACTGCTTTGATATATTGAAAACTTTTTAATTGAGAAAATTCCTTATTTTTGTCCTATTTTTATTGATCAGTAAGTAATAAAGCTAATAAACCCACAGCACTATGATAACTTCTTTCCCTAGAACAGACTTAAATTCTTCTGTATAATTGGCTACTTCTTTACTTTCCTCTAAGTCTTAAACCTCCCAATAGAACCTTTGAATTGCGAAGATTGCTTTGAGTCCTTCCACACTTTTGAATGCATTCAAAAATTTCATCTCAGTATAAAGCAGCTACATTTTCTTCATAATAGAAGTAAAACAATGAAAGAGAAGGGGGAATGAAAATCCCATGAAATTTTGTTGCCTGGGCACATGGAAGAATGATGTGCTAACCGAACTGTTTTCAACATAACATAATTTTGTCTTGGGCTGAAAATTTATTTTGACTTACATTTGCCAAAGGCTTTGCCACCGTAAGCTTTGTCAGTTCCTCCAGCCAGTGGGCAGCTAAATTCAAAAAGCTGACACCCTCATTTGCTCCCCTTAAATCCCTGGCCGGTTCTATAATCTTCTGCCTTTAAACAAGCTCTACCTTAAAAAATCACCAAAACGAGAATTCTGAGCTACTTAAAAAAATCTAGACACTCAATTTTTCTTCTTAACATTAGACATCGTTTTGCTCCAGTAAGTCTGTGGAAGTGACAGTTGTCAGCAGGCATCCTTCCTCCTTTGGCCCTAGTTCATCTCCCACTGAAAAGGTAGTTTCAAATTCCAATCTGCTCTTTTCCTCCATCCTTTCACTCCATATATGATTTTCCAGGTCATAACAAAAGGAAAAATGAACAAAGATGACTCAATTTCTCTTTTTCTGTTTTCTACCAATCATTTAAGAACCAAGTGCCTTCTGATCAGAAAACAGTTGCTTAATTGAGAAAGGAGAATTTCTAAGCACTTTTCTCAGTGTGTCTGACTAAAGCATATTACTTTCTTTCCTAATCAATAGTTAATTAAAACTGTGAGTCATCTTGTTGAAATGATAGGTGCCCTGAAGTTTTAGAGCATCTTCAAAACTGATTGTCAAAGTTACTTTTTCCTAAAATAAACAGAACAATTCTCAATGTATTTTTAACCAGCGGGACAATTTTTAAACACTAGTAGGTTACCTCACAGACCCATAGCTATGTATCTTTAAGTACATTTATAAAAGAATATGGTGGGAAGAAGAGTGAAACCATTATGGATTTTAAAATACTTAGAGGAGTTTTACTAAATAAGATAATACTGAATAAGCAAAATACAATAAAATCAGGTCTATTCAATCTGAAGATGATCCCCAGGGAAGCCTGCAGTTTCAATACTGTTATAACATTGAGTTCCTTCCTTTAGTGAGGCAGACAGTGCAGATAAAGGCACTGACTTTGCAACCCATCACTTTGGTTCTGATATGGACTCTGCTGTTTTTAGCTGTGTGATCTTAGATAAGTTACTCAATCTCTCCGTGCCTTTTCTGTAAAAACAAGGATACTTGTACCACCTACTTTGTAGGGTTACTGTGAGCCTTATCTATGTAAACACACAATGCACTGAGAACCATGCTTGGCACGTGCTGAGCACTCTTCGTGTGCCCCTCTAACTGTGATTAAACTTAATTTAAAAGTGTATAACAGTCAATTAGGAGATGGGAACGTCCTGTAATTAAAATCTAGTAAGTCAGCTTTGAATTTTAGTCAATAATAATTATTTGCTTTCTGTGAACACTCTCGACTTTATTTCATTTTCTTTCTTCGATTTTAGAGGAAAAGCACATCATGCCCTCGAAGCTGGGGATGGGGTGGTGTCAGGGCAGGGAAGAACTTTTTGTGGTGCCCCTGTTTCCTCCTGTCTAAATTTTAGACGAGGCTTAGTTTAAGCTCATAACTCCCAGGGGAGTGCTGGACCGCAGCTAAAGCAAGATTGCTATTTACAGGGTGACCTAGGATGATCCTTAGTCTCTGTGGATTTTAAGAGCCTGGAAAGTCTAGATCTGCTTTCATATAAGAGAAGCAGGGGGTGCCAGCTCAGAATCCCTGTAAAAGTATGTGTTCTTGCTCTCCTTTTCTCATTATATACTTTCAATGCCCAATCTCTAAAGCTGGGTCACATGGTTTATATTTGGAGGGTTTTCGCAAGATTTTATTTTTAAAAGAATCAGTGACTGAAAACCATCAAAACCAACTTGTCTATGTGATAGATTTGGACAAAATGCAACCAGACTTTGATGGCAATGGTTTCTGATCTCTTGCATACAGCTATGATGATGATGGTGGTAGTGTGGTGATGACACTAATACCACTAGCTACTATTTATTGAGCATCTACTGCTATTGGTTAGACACTCTACTAGGTGTTCAAGTATGTTAGTTGTTTAGCCTTTACATTAATCCTGTGAGGTATTACTCCAATTCTATAGATAAGATCAATGAAATTCAAAAGGTAAATAGCTTCCACAAGGTGGCACAACTAGTGGGTGCGTCCACCCACCACCAAAGCCCAGGCTCCCCCTCCTAACAGCCTCAGCTTGTCATCCATCAACTAGCAATTTACGGATTTCTGCTTAGTCAAAGTGCCTTCACCCCTTACAAAATCAAGATGCCTCTATGCCCCCTTTATGTGCCTTTCTTTACTGCTTGATAGTAAATTCAAGTTTCTATAAATTGCCTTTGTTGATGCCAAGATATTAGGTTATTTGATGTTGTTATTCTAATTTATGCCCTTTCAAGATGCAGCCACAGAGAAAAAAAAAAAGGCCTTGCAAAGCTCATGCATTTTCAGATGAGTTTATAAATAGAAGCGACATCATCCACTCTTTTGAAATAGAGAGACATCAGGAGAGAGGCCATTTTCAGGCCTCTCTTCCCTTGACCAGGTCACTTATTGTGTCCTCACTGACGACTGAAAGAAATTGATCCCCCTGTCCTTTGAAGGTTTACTGTGTGATGTTTGTTACAGAAAAAAGAATCAGAATTCTTTTAGCCTCTGCTCATTCATCTCCTTTTAGTAGCTCGATAAAGCCACCCTATCAGCTTGAAAGAAGACAGTGGAATGAATTTAGCCTAGTTGTATTTGATTCAACAAACATAAGCAAATGATTAGTCAGGCTTTTAGTGTAACATACTGCAGAACACATTTATAGCATTGGGTCATATTTAACTCAATGGCAGTGATAACAGTAATTCAGTGTCGTCTTACACTGAGTCATGCAATAAGGGGTGTAACTCTATATGTAAGATGTGCATTAAAAACTAGCAATCATTAAATTCCAACTAGTTTTTTAAAAGTCAAAACAAGTCATTTTCTAATAGCATTTTCTGGCTTTTAGCCCATCTGAAATTTCTGTAGTGTGAATTTTTCATCCCTTCTCATGTGAGGTTATATTCTAGGGGTTCATGTGAGGCAGATAACTGATTTTTCAGATTCTTTCAGATTAAAATTAATAGAACAATGGTAGTAGAAATAACAAGAGATTTACAGGCAAATACACATGGATTGGAATCCTAGTCCTACCTCTTTCTTTATCTGTAAAAAAATAGACACAAGAATCTCAACACTGTGTGGTTATTCCAAGAGTTAAATGAGATGGGATATGTCGTAGTCTAGATTGATGTTTGACATATGGTGTTCGATATAGGTGATCTGTCATTTCCTCATCACTGCCCATCTGTGCTTGTTCTGAAGAAGACCTGAATTCCATAGTCAGGTGACAGAACAGGTTCCAAAGTCAGAATCAAGCTTTCACGTTCCAAGCCCACTGTTTATTTGGTTGTTTCTTTTTTTCAGCCTAGAGCAAGCTTTTATCCATTTTCCATTTTTAAATTTCTTATTTGTAAATTATTGATAATAGCACCTATTTCCTAAGGTTGTTTTTCATGACATAATGCATATTAGACCTCTAGCACTTGAGAAGCACCTAATATATGTTTGTTATTAACATTATTAATAGGAAAGATGTCACTCAAAATGGCTCTACCTTTTAATAATAACAAATAATAAGATCTTATATGACATGTGCTATTCTAAGAACTTTTATTTGCATCAGATCATAGGGTTCCCTTAACAGCTTGATGAGGCAGGTATTATTATTTATAAACATCCCCATTTTTAAGATGAAAAAATTGAAACCAAAAGTAATGAATTTTTCCACTGGTACAAAGACAGAAAATGACAGAGCTGTTATTTGAATCCTAGCTATCAAGTTTCAGAGTTCATATTCGTAATCATTTTCTATAGCTGCCTCATATATTATTTCACAACAGCTCATTGAGGTAGGTAGGGCATGCGCCATTGTTTCTTACTCTGTAATGAAGAAATCGAGGGTCTAAAGGGCCAGGATTATGAGCGAAGCTTCTTCTCTCAACCCATGAAACAAAATAGCTAAATCTTCCTTTAGGAGTCACAGAAGGGAACTCCTGAGCACTTATTTTCTATGTGTATGGGGAATAATGGGGAAGAAATTGCATTAAAATCTCATGTCTTATCTTACAAATTCATCTAGTTTAGCTTTTTACTCCATAATGTAACTCTTTGTTTGAAAAATTGTATTTGAAATTTCTTTGCACTGAATGCAATGGATGCTCCAAAAAGATGTGCCATGTTTTTCCTTGGATTCGTGTTCCCTTTGGCAAACAGTGCCTATCAATGTTTGAGAACTTGACCTTAAATATAATTCTAGCAATGCTAACTCATAAAGATGCTTGGGAATCAGTGGAGTTTATTTGACATAATATCAGAATTTGGGATCTCCTTTTTTGCAGTAAAGATATTACCTAATGATATTGAGACAACGACGTATAAAGAGGTCCCTGGAGAATCTCCAATCATCCTGTGCACTGGGAGGAGTATGCACTGGGGTGGAGCCATGGAAGTTCACGCCATTTGCACTGGGGAGGAGCCCGGCATCTCCTGTTCTGGGGTGGTAACCTGGGGTTCTATTCCCCTTCAACATTCACCTTTCAAGCCTTGCATTTCTGTGTCCTATTGGTAAAACTTCCACTGTATCCATAAACATAGCCATAGAAGGGTCTGAAATATATTGTTTTGAGCTTTTCACCTCATCTAGTATAGGGTGGGAGGAAGAGGTAAAAATGATTGCTACAACGTAATATGTAATATCTCACTCAGAGAATATACAAAATCCCTTTACACAGAGGAATTATCTTCTGTGAATCAGGCACAGCGTACAGGGGACATTAAGATGAATGACATGAGGGCCCTGCCTTCAGGCTGTTGCCTTTATCAACACAAGAAAAGATGATTTGAAAGAACATTGTGCCAAATCACAGTAGAAATTTAAAGTTTTCTTTATAGAGAATGATTCAAACAATGAAACCGGTTTGGGCGTCATTTGTAGAATTTACCATTTTGTCACTACAGCACCAAGAAAAAATTTTCATCTTCTAGAATTAGAAATATAAACATATCTGTAGTCAGTAATAATCTGGGTCTTTAAGAGAAAAAGTATTAGAAAGTGTAATCAATAAGTACTTAGTACGTTTGAACTGAAATCTCCAACTACTTACAGATAAGTGTTCCATTTCGTGCCAGGAAGCCTGTTTGGCAAATTGTAATGTAGCAAGTAGTGAGAAAACATAGGTCACCTTGAATGCTGATTGAATATAATCAATGATTAATGGCAAATTTGTGGTCTTTTTAATGACCATAGTTAAATAAAATTAAATTGAACCATAAATTTCGAAGCTCTCTGGAACTGGGTCATGTGAAAAGTAAGCTTTATGAAGAAAAAAATTGATTCAGTAATATTACTCTCATCAGACTTGCAACTCAGAATTCAGAGCTTTTTATTTAAATAGAGTTTTCACTATGCTGTTTACATATTCACATATGTTTAATTAGGTTGGCAAAGTTGTGTAGATTTAATCTCAAAGAGTTCAGTAAAAAGCCATACTTTTTTTTGGTCTGATTTTATTTCAACCACATCCGTGAAAATCAGCATGGGTTCAATCACTTAAGAGTGGAGATGCTTTAATTATCATTTCAATGAAAGAAATAAGGAAGTGGACCAGCTTCGCTCTCAGTATTAAGGCCTACTCAAAATTAGTTAAATGGTTGGATCTTCTAGAAGTTTGATGACATCTTAGGCTTCCATCAGAATAAATTTTGCAAAATTGTAATCATGTTTTGAAAAATATGCTATTGGTATATTGATCTCAAGATTTATTATAATTGCATGGGTAATATCTCTGAGATTATGTTGTCAATTTCGAGCTGAAATTTAGAAATAAACAAACAGAAATGGTGCTTTATTGTACCATTAGCCAGTTCACAGAGAAAAAATACAAAGAGTGTCATTTGGAGAGATAGAAATTTGCACCACGTCCTGCATGGTTAGATCCCACCAAAAGCAGTTGTAATGCTCCTGGTTTCAAAACATCCACCACCATCCTGAAATGTTTTTGTAGAGAATTCTATGATCACAGAAACCAGAGGAAAAGGTCAGATCATCTATCCATTCTCTGCTAAGTTTAGAGCCAAAACTCAGAGGCTACACAGTGAAGTCAGCAGAAAAGACTGAGGTATCAAGAACAGGCTTGAGAAAAGAAGGTGAGAGATTTGGTGGGTAAAGGCATCTACATCCTAATTGATTACAATAGGGATGGCACCATGTCTGAGGGACCAAGGAAGGGACCAGAAACCAATGAACAAAACATAGGGTTTATTGAAGACCTTCATCCCAGGCAGGTCCAGTAGTAGTCAGCTGGACAGGATAAGAGCTGCCATTTGTGAAAGCATGCAGTTTATACAGCGTTTTCATTTAACACCCTTCACCTAGCAACCTCTACCTAGAAACCTCATTTAACCCGAAACGAAGGGCCTCTATTGTTGTGGGAAATCAGGGACCCCGAACAGAGGGACTGGCTGGAGCCACGGCAGAGGAACATAAATTGTGAAGATTTCATGGACATTTATCAGTTCCCAAATAATACTCTTATAATTTCTTATGCCTGTCTTTAATCTCTTAATCCTGTTATGTTCGTAAGCTGAGAATGTATGTCACCTCAGGACCACTATAAGTATATCTAACTATACAAATTGCTTGTAAAACGTGTGTTTGAACAATATGAAATCAGTGCACCTTGAAAGCAAACAGAATAACAGTGATTTTAGGGAACAAGGGAAGACAACCATAAGGTTGGACTGCCTGCAGGGTCAGGCAGAATAGAGCCATATTTTTCTTCTTGCAGAGAGCCTATAAATGGGCATGCAAGTAGGAGAGCTATCACTAAATTCTTCTACTAGCAAGGAATATTAAATATTAAGACCCTAGGAAAAGAATTGCATTTCTAGGGGGAGGTCTATAAACAGCTGCTCTGGGAGTGTCTGTCTTATGCAGTTGAGGTAAGGACTGAAATACGCCCTGGTCTCCTGCAGTACACTCAGTCTCACTAGGGTGGGGAAAAACCCCACCCTGGTGAATTTGAGGTCAGACCAGTTATCTGCTCTCGAACCTGTTTTCTGTTGTTTAAGATGTTTATCAAGACAATACGTGCACAGCCAAACATAGACCCTCATCAGTAATTCTAATTTTGCCCTTGCCTTGTGATCTTGCTTTGCCCTTTGCCTTATGATCTTTATTGGCCTCAGAAGCATGTGAACTTTGTTCTCCTTTTTTGCCCGTTGAAGCATGTGATCTTTGTGACCTACTCCCTGTTCATACACATCCTCTCCTTTTGAAATCCCTAATAAAAACTTAATGGTTTTGCGGCTCAGGGGACATCACAAACCTACCAATATGTGATGTCACCCTGGAGGCCCAGCTGTAAAATACCTCTCTTTGTACTTTTCTCTTTATTTCTCAGACCAGCTGACACTTAGGGAAAATAGAAAGGACCTATGTTGAAATATTGGGGGCTGGTTCCCCCGATACTCTATCCCTTGTATGGCCTGTGTTGAAAAGGGTGGGCCAGGGGGTTGGATGTCCTTCACAGATAAGGAGTGTATCTCTGGGTTGGCCACACCCAGATTCCTTACCTTGGAATTCCAAACCAATACTCTTCTTAGACCATAGAGTCATTCTCAGGGTATGCTTAAGTTATTGCTGTCAGGTGCATCTGTCATGCAGCCATACTGAAGCTTATTATAGAGAAAGAGAAGAATTAGGTTGAAAAGTGTCTTTGCAACAAGAGAACAAGCGTAATTATCACATGTGTTAGAGAAAATAGCCTTCATCATTCTGAGCTAAGTTACAGCTGCCCCATTTTGGTTCAGATAAGTTGTACACTCTGACTTGCTACAACCCCCACTGCACATTCTATCAGAAACACACCACCATTCATCCAATTGCTTAAGCCCTGAAGATGAATCCTCCTTGGCACTTTTCTTCTTTTCACACTCCTCATTCATTATTTCAGCAATCCTTCAGAGTCTGCCTTCCACATGTACCATGAATCCTATCTTTTTATTTCACCTTTACCACCCTCATCCTACTCAGCATTGTCAATGGACTACTGTGATGGGCTCTTCCCTGGTCTCTCTTCTTACACCAAAACTAAAATTTAGAAAGTAAATCTGATCATGTCTCTCCCTGATTAAAAAATCCTTAAAGAGGTTTTCATACATATATGACATATACGTGACAACATATATAACTGACTTCAGACCATATATTTATTTAGTGTCTTTTGTTGTCATTTGTGAGCTCCACAGGGGTAAGGACTCCCTCTTTAGTACATAGAAGAAGGCATGCTGTCATTAAGTAATGAATATTTATTAGATAAATGGATGTACAAATTTTCCCCTAAAATGGAGCATGTTTCACCCTCTATGTTAACCACCAGAATTCCTGTAGGTATCAAGTTTGAGAACTATGTCTTACATAATAAGAAGGGCAACACCTTACATAACCTACCAGCATAATTTAATCATCCCAGTTGTTCCAATTATATTGAAAAGGCTCCTCTGTGTTTTTGCTTTACTGGCGAAATCTATAATAGCTAGTTTATGTTCATGAAGTCACAGAATATTATCCACATATAGTCATGCTAAGATCCACCCCAATACCTATTTCAGAAATTAAGTATTTTCTTCCATGGTTTCAAGAGTCCTCTTTTTCTTTTCCCAACTCCAAATACAGTATTACAGAGATTCTCTAATTCCAGGTTCAATATTGACTACAGTACAAATCTTTTCCTTTTTTTCTCTTAAGAGTAATAGCTGAGGAGTTCATTCCATCTTAGACAGCTTAAAATAGAGTTGCACAGAAGATCACGCAGCAATAAGCTTGAAAAGGGTTCTAACCATGGCATAAAGGGGAAAAGCACAGTTCAGAGGAAAACTGCTTCAACACAGAAGATAATTTACCCTTCTACAGAGATATATATTTAGGATTTTTCTGTAGCAGCTGTGGGATCTGTTGGCCTGACAAAATTTATGAACCCACAGCAAATTGATCATTCCTAGAGGCAGAAAAGAAACCTATTTGCATATGGTGATGTTAAGATTCCTAAATATCTTTTTCCTATTAGCTCTTCATAAATTTTTCAAAATTATTTCTACTATGCATTTAGGCACCAAAGACCAGAGTCAACATTTCAATGACATGTTGGTGGGGGGAGAACAGAAAACAGAATGCTAGAAATTAAGCTAGAAATCCTAGATTTGAATATTTGTTCAACTTAAAGCTACATGACCTAAAGTAAATTAATACAGTGGATAGAGACTTGTTTGCCACCGTTTCTGTTTTTCCCTTCTGTCTAGGCACACAGCTCCCTAGCTCATTAGAAATGGTCATTTGGCCAAGTTTCCACTGTACCTGTGTTAATTTGCCAGAGATACCATGACAAAGTACTACTGGATGTCTTAAACATACATTTATTTTCTCACAATTATGAAGACTAGAAGTCCAAGATCAAGGTGTCAACAGCATTTGTTTCTTCTGAGGCCTCTCTCTTTGGCTTAAACATGGCAATATTTTCCCCCCTGTCTTCATCTGGTCTTCCCTCTGTGTACATCTGTGCTAAAATTCCCTCTTATAAGAGCACCAGTAATATCAGATTGAAGCCCACATTAGTAACCTCATTTTAATTTAATTACCTCTCTGAAGACTCTATCTCCAAATGCAGTCACTTTATGAGGTACTGGGAGGTAGTACATTAACATACAAATTTTGGAGCAACATGATTCTGCTTATAACACTCACCAATGGTCAGCAGAAGTAACTGTGTACAACTTCCATCTCATCCACTTAAAAGATACTTGCTCTAGACATCTTTCTCTTTTCCCTCTCACTGCCTGAAAATATCAGTGCCTGGAACCATCTTGAAGACCACATGTTGGGTTCTATAGTGCCAAAGAATCTGGATTGCTTAAATGTCTCCCTCAAGCAGAGTCTGCCTTCTCATCTTGGACTATGATGTGAAATAAAAAAAAAAGAGACTTGACTTTGGGAGACCATCCCCTTTCTGTCTGCTTATTAAACTAACTCATTGTTCACTCTAACATATTCAATGGTTTTGTCTAGGCCCAACTGTCCTCTTCTCAGAAATGGTCATAACAGAAACTTGCTTGAACTGTTGAATAAAAAATAGCATCTATGTGTGAGAGTACCCAACACAATGATGAAAATAAAACTATAATGGCCATGATTTTCTGCATTTTACTTTGAGAAAAGCCGTAGTGTGATCATGTATGTGAAATAGTTTTGTAAATTTTAAAAAATCACCAAATAGAGTACTAATTGTTTTATATATATATATATATATATATATATATATTTATACTTTAAGTTCCAGGGTACATGTGCACAACGTGCAGGTCGGTTACATATGTATACATGTGCCATGTTGGTGTGCTGCACCCATTAACTCATCATTTACATTAGGTATATCTCCTAATGCTGTCCCTCCCGTTATTAACCCATCAGTCTCTAAGGTCTGATTATAGAATTCAGCGATGGGCTTCAAGAGGTATTTGAAAGCAGAATTTTGAGTATATGTGGTGATTTTTCTTCTTCAAAGGGTTGATAGGGCATCATCCGATTCTCAAATGTATTTTTGGTTCAACAATATCAAGAATCACTGACCTCTAAGTGTCTATTCAGGCTGGGTAAAGTCCAGGGTCTTTGAGGGATTGGCAAAAAGGTGGGGCTAGCCATGAATACAGCCCTAGGGGAGCAGAATGGGAGGCCACCACTGGAGGGGGCACGAAAAGCCAGGAGGACAGCCGCACGACATTATTAGGATCCTAACAACAGAGGATAGGAAAGGAAGTAGGTGGAGACAGAGGGATGGATAGAGGGGGAAACTGCTGCAATTTCCTTCCTTTGTCTCAGGGTTCTCCTATTTCACTGGCTCTTGACCTGCTGCATGGCCTCTCCTCCTTTGCTGGATCTCATCAAAAAGATGTGAGATTTTCTAGTTCAATACCTCTTTGTGTGGGTGACAAAGCTGAGACCAAGGGAGATAAAGGAAGGTGTTGTGGCCAAGGTCACACAGCTAGTTGTTGGCAGAAGTAGGCTGGAACCTAGCTCTGCCATGCGCTTGCTTTCTACCACACAGTATCAGCTACAATGTCATTCCCAGAGAAATTAGTAATTCCCAGTGTGAGAATTTCCCAGTAGGAGACAGCATAGTTCTACCACTCACTTTGTTCTTCTTCTTTTTTAATTGTTATATAAAAGTTCAACATGCCCAGAGTTTGAAGAGTTAACTAGTTCTACAAGATTGGTTGTAAACAACAACAGTTCCCTACAAGCTTCTACTTAATGTCTCTAGCCTTGATAGCAATCACTTCCTCTTTGATCTGATTATTTTGGCCTTATCATCCAATGCCTACATAACATGTTGAATGACTTATTCTTTTTTCCTCCCCAATTTGGGGCATCATCTATTGACTTCCCACTTTCAAAATGAGATGAAATTTGCATACTATTTCCCTCCTCATTGCCTCTCACCACACATTCATGCCCTTGCTATTCCCTGTCCTCTCATTTCACTTACCTGGAATTTGGGTTATGTCAATATTCAGTAATTGCATCATTATGACTAGAAGTAGTATAACATGGAGATTAAAGTGGGGTAAAGGCCTGACTGCTAGCATCAGGAGTGGGGTGGGAAAAGAAGACAAAGGGCTCCAGCACCCACCGTGCATGGACAAGTTAACACCATCCTCCTGTTTTCACTGTGGTACTTCTGACCTCATTTTACCTGGTGCCTCCCAGTCTAAAGATCCTTTGCTATTTCACCTCCAAACAATAAAACTCCAGATATTGCTGAGGTAAGGAGAGGTAAGATGCCTAGCAGCCCAGATTAGGAAAAGACATCTAGGATCTGACTGTTTCTTTCTGATATTTTAAACCAATTCTTTTTTTTTCATTGCATCATTCATTCCCATGTTTAGAGGTAATTGATACTGCCAGTTCCAGAGCCTTTGAGAACTCCGTTTTCTGATAGTTGTCTTTTTTGTCCCTGCCCTTCTCATCCATGGAAGTTTAGATGTTAAGCCATGTTTTTGCTTTCCTATTGTTATTATGAGGTTTCAGGAGACAGAAAATGTGGACTGGAAAGCTATGGTCATCCCTTATGGGTAGCCAGATATACACAGAAGGTTAGAACCATCTCTAACTAGTTTTACCTGGAAGTCAGGCATTCACTTCTTCTGTGACCCAGTGAAAATTTTTCCTATTTAGTTTCCTTATATAGCAGGGGGTAATAAGTAATAGGGAATCTGTGAAGGCCAAATGAGGTAAGAGATGTGAAGTTCTTAGAACAATGTCTGATGCATATTAGGCAATCAGCAAACACCACTTTCTTCAAATTCTTCTTAGAATGAGATCATAGAACAGTTTTAAAAACCATTCCCTTTTCCTCTTCCATTCACAACCTTAAGTACCTACTTCACAAATCTGTTAAAATTCCCTCTCTTGGATTATAATGTCCTCTCACATTCAGTTCATGTTGGGAAAGCCTTTTTATTTACATCTGTTTTGTATAAATTAAGGTTCTTGGTATTGGTAGTCAGGTAAGACTTGATAAAACACAGGCTTACCTTTAAGGACCTCATAGCTAAAAACCTGGCATTAGGATTTTATTGTTCAGAACAGGCTTCTTCCAATTCCAAATGGGCTAATAAAGATTCTATTAGGAAAAGGAGACTCCCTCGTGGGAAATGAGAGGCTAAGAAGCTTCCTATATTTACATGGCTGGAGAATTTGTGCATTTGTTCTGACTTTCTCTAATTAAACTGGAAATATTTTGTGTGAGGCAAAGTTTTATTTTCTTTCCCTTACTCCACATCTGAGTGGAGAAAATTTGGTTAGACATCAACAGAGGATTTTGAATGCCCTTGCTTCCAGTCTTTGTATGTTTAATAAGAAGCCAAGTTTCAAGGTTAAGATCTCTTCTCTGCGAACTTTCCATAGCACCATCCTCCAATCTGAAGCAGTAGCTCTGTGTAGCTCCTTATTTGTGCTCTTCTAGTACCCTTATCTCTTTCTACCTTGATGAAAGAGATGCTTCCTTTTTCCTTCCCTGAGCTGGGTGCCCTGCAGTTCCTCCGTGAACATGAATATATTCATGGAAATGTGACAGCTGAGAATATCTTAGTGAATTCAGAGGACCCGACCCAGGTGAGAGTGAGGTCCTCCTCATCCTGCCCTATGGATATTTTATCTCCCTGAGGAACTTAAGTTCCTTGAAACCAAAAATCATGCTCAAACATGTTTACTCCTAAGAATGCTAATTCCTGTTTAATTGCAACCATGCAACAGGTAAGTTGTACAATCAGGATTTTTCCAACCAAATGCAGTAGATTGAATTATTGGTTCCAATTCTTCTCTCCCCCTTGTGTAACAGCAGGATTCTACATTCATATCTTCAACCTCATGGCGCATGGAATATATTTCCCCATATTTGACTTTGGGCTTGGCCACATGTCTTGCTTTGGCCAATGAGATGTTAGAGGATGTGACATAAGCCAGCTTGAAGTCAGCTACCCAGTGGGCTTATCTTACCTCTCGTGCTTCTGCAGTTGCCGTGAGAAGAACATATTGCAGGTTTCCAGTTTCATCCATGTCCCTACAAAGGACATGAACTCATCATTTTTTATGGCTGCATAGTATTCCATGGTGCATATGTGCCACATTTTCTTAATCCAGTCTATCATTGTTGGACATTTGGGTTGGTTCCAAGTCTTTGCTATTGTGAATAATGCTGCAATAAACATACGTGTTCATGTGTCTTTACAGCAGCATGATTTATAATCCTTTGGGTATATACCTAGTAATGGGATTGCTGGGTCAAACGGTATTTCTAGTTCTAGATCCCTGAGGAATCGCCACACTGACTTCCACAATGGTTGAACTAGTTTACAGTCCCACCAACAGTGTAAAAGTGTTCCTATTTCTTCACATCCTCTCCAGCACCTGTTGTTTCCTGACTTTTTAATGATTGCCATTCTAACTGGTGTGAGATGGTATCTCATTGTGGTTTTGATTTGCATTTCTCTGATGGCCAGTGATGATGAGCATTTTTTCATGTGTCTGTTGGCTGCATAAATGTCTTCTTTTGAGAAGTGTCTGTTCATATCCTTCGCCCACTTGTTGATGGGGTTGTTTGTTTTTTTCTTGTAAATTTGTTTGAGTTCATTGTAGATTCTGGATATTAGCCCTTTGTCAAATAAGTAGATTGCAAAAATTTTCTCCCATTCTGTAGGTTGCCTGTTCACTCTGATGGTAGTTTCTTTTGCTGTGCAGAAGCTCTTTAGTTTAATTGGATCCCATTTGTCAATTTTGGCTTTTGTTGCCATTGCTTTTGGTGTTTTAGACATGAACCATCATTCTCAGCAAACTATCGCAAGGACAAAAAACCAAACACCGCATGTTCTCACTCATAGGTGGGAATTGAACAATGAGAACACATGGACACAGGAAGGGGAACATCACGCACTGGGGCCTGTTGTGGGGTGGGGAGAAGTGAGAGGGATAGCATTAGGAGGTATACCTAATGTTAAATGACAAGTTAATGGGGGCAGCACACCAACATGGCACATGTGTACATATGTAACTAACCTGCATGTTGTGCACATGTACCCTAAAACTTAAAGTATAGTAACAATAAAAAAAGAACATATTGCAGGATGCGTTTCATAAACCCCCAGCTTAGTCACTCCAGTTGATCTGCAGACTCCTAGACCGATATAGAACCAAACCAGCTCGGCTAACTGACACATGCATGAGGGAGAAATAAATATTTGTTGTTTCAAGCTGTTGAGGTTTGTGGTAGTTTGATATATACCTTTACTGAAATCACTTCAAAGTAAGGCCAATAAAACTCTGCAATGATATATATTTTCAGCTACTAATATGGCTGATAATAGACTTATCTCTCAAAATGTCCCCATGTTACATGTTATCGAAGTACCCTGTAGTTCCTGTCATCACTGTTGAATGATGGCACTATTGAATGCCTTTGTTATTTAATATCTTTTTTTTTTTTTGATGGAGTTTCACCATTTCACCCAGGCTGGAGTGCAGTGGCATGATCTCAGCTCATTGCAACCTCCACCTCCCAGGTTCAAATGATTCTCCTGCCTCAGCCTCCCGAGTAGCTGGGATTATAGGCAGTCACCACCACGTCCAGCTAATTTTTGTATTTTTAGTAGAGAATGGGGTTTTGTCATGTTGGCCAGGCTGGTCTCAAACTCCTGAACTCAGGTGATCCACCCCCTTCGGCCTCCCAAAGTGCTAGGATTACAGGCGTGAGCCACCACGCCAAGCCCAATATCTTTCTTATTAAATGTCTTCTTTCTCTGCTGATCTTTAAGTTCTGTGAGGTCAGTGATTATGTTTGATTTATTTCTTATTATACCCATGTGATTATCATGGTACCTAGCACATTTAAATAATTCAGTTAATATGAGTTAAATGAGTGAATAAAAACTTGATGGCTAGAACCCCAAAATGCTTGGGAAAATGATGTATTCCACCAATTAAAGAAATAAACATATAAATATACATAAAAACTGGCATATAGTATGAGGGAGCTCCTAAGACTTTAAAATTTATCCACTCCTTGGATGGATTGAAAGCTTAGAAACCCTGATCAAGATAACATGGAAACCTTTTAAACACCAGAGCCTGAAAAGCCCCTAACCGCTCCTGTAGTATTTTAGGAATTAATGTCTATACACATTTGGCAAGGCTCAGTAGTTTTCCATGGGACAGATTATTTGGCCAGATGAGTCATTTTCCTGGTCATGCTGGGCATCCTTCTGTATGTTATTTCATCTTCTACTCATCAAATAGGCTAAGGGATAGGCTAGGTACAAAAGGAAAAGGACTAAAAATGTCATTTTTCCAGGACCCAGAAGGAGGGATTTAATATGACCAGAGAAAAGTTAACAACATACACAAGTGGTCATCACTGTTGAAGATGCAATGTGTTGTATTTGGTGGGTGTGTGGTGGTTGGCCTGGAACATAAGGGGGATGAGTAACAGTAGAGTAACTCTTTGAGGATATCTGCATCTACACAGAAAGTGGGGAAAATGTTCTCATGTTTGATTTTCAGGTTGTGCCTCTTTGAGACAGGCTGTCCCAGTCACACTGGGGGAAACTGAGGCATATCAGTGGATGGAGGATGAATAAACTGCAGGCCAGGGAGTGCTTTCTTTCTGAAAGAGTCTTTAATTATACAATTGGTGGTGAGTTATTTTGCTTTTTATTTTATAAGTTTCAAATTTAGCCAGTTTGTGGTTTGGTTTTGACTTCTATGGTTGGGACTCTTGTGATTTCTCCATTTTTAGACCATTCATTGTGATTCTCAGGGTGACAAGGTGAACAAAAGAGACAGTGTAGAGACAAAATAGATGCACACATTCAAACAGGAAGACATATGGTCCGTTTTAATGTCATGACTTTGGGCAAAGTGTTCTCTCCAGGAACTGCCTTTCCCATCCCTTGAGATTATAACCTTCATTACTTACTTCCCTCGTTCCTGTTGAGGTGATTTTTGACACTCTGTGTCCATGGAAACCCAGCCATCTACCAAATAGCTGTGGCATTCAAACTTATTTGCAATTTTAAGCTGATAGTAAGCTAAAATAGAAACTCCCCTTTATCCAAAGAGGCAAAGTGAGAAAGTTTATGGAATTGGCTACTGTTCTTAGTTTTGCATTTCATTCTGAATGATGGGAAAAAAGCCACCTTGAAAACAGCAACCTTTAGTACTAGGCCCAAGCTCCCAACCCAAAAAGCTTCTCCATATTTTGCTGAGTTTATAAAATGCTTGTATTTTATCACTAGAATTCTACAAATGTTTTATATAATAGTATCTCATTTTAATTCTGTACTTAACCTAGCTACATAATGAATGAATTCTCTACTGATCAGTTTTCTATGTAACTGAGGAATACCCTGTAGTGCTTAAACCTAAAAAAAGGCAATATTTCATGAAAATCTTTTTTAAATGTATCAGATGTATTTCTGCCTTTCAGACAGACTATGCTGATTACAAGTTAATCTTTCCTCAAAAAGCAATCATTACTAGTATTGTGATAATTATTGTAATGGGCAATAAGATAGCACACTTTTCATCTGTCTTTTTTGGTGATTGTCAGCTATACTTTTTTTCCTGTCTTTGTAACATTTTCTAGAAAGTTTCCTATATTTAGGATGAACAAGTTGTTAGAATGCCATATAAATGAAGAGACAATAGGATCTGAATTAAGACCCAAGGGACCTGATGATAAGGAAAAGACCTTTAGAGTGCTGAGTCATTGTCTTACAGACCTTTATTATTTAATTCTTGATTTTCTAAAATTACAGTCTTAATATATGAAGTTTGCATTGCACATACATATATTTGTGTATATATCTGTGTATTGGTACACATGTATTTATAGTTGTATGGGCTTACATGCATGTATGTGCATATGTGTATTAGTTCACTTACATGCTGCTGATAAAGACATACCTGAAACTGGGAACAAAAAGAGGTTTAATTGGACTTACAGTCCCACATGGCTGGGGAAGCCTCAGAAACATGGTGGGAGCTGAAAGGCACTTCTTACATTGGCGGCAAGAGAAAAATGAGGAAGAAGCAAAAGTGGAAACCCCTGATAAACCCATTAGATATTGTGAGACTTAGTCACTATCACGACAATAGCACGGGAAAGACCAGCCCCCATGATCCAATTACCTCCCACTGGGTCCCTCCCACAACATGTGGGAATACTGGGAGATACAATTCAAGTTGAGATTTGGGTGGTAACACAGCCAAACCATATCATTCTGCCCTTGGCCCCTCCAAATCTCATGTCCTCACATTTCAAAACCAATCATGCCTTCCCAACAGTCCCCCAAAGTTTTAACTTGTTTCAGCATTAACTCAAAAGTCCACAGTCCAAAGTCTCATATGAGACAAAGAAAGTCCCTTCCACCTATAAGCCTATAAAATCAAAAGCAAGCTAGTTATTTCCTAGATAAAATGGGGATACAGGTATTCAGTAAATACAGCCATTCCAAATGGGAGAAATTGGTCAAATAAAGGGGTTACAGGGCCCATGCAAGTTCAAAATCCAGTGGGGCAGTCAAATTTTAAAGCTCCAAAATGATCTCCTTTAACTCCATGTCTCACATCAGGGTCAAGCTGATGCAAGAGTTAGGTTCCCATAGTCTTGGGCAGCTTTGCTCCTGTGGTTTTGCAAGGTATAGCTTGGTATAGCCAAGGCTTGACAGCTTCCACCCTCTGAAGCTACAGCCCAAGCTGTACATTGGCCCCTTTCAGCCATGGCTGGAGTGGCTGGGACACAGGGAATCAAGTCCCTAGGTGGCTCACAGCATGAGGACACTGGGCGTGACCCACAAAACCATTTTTTGCTCCTGGGCCTCCAGGCCTGTAATGGGAGGGGTTGCCTTGAAGGTCTCTTACATGCCCTGGAGACATTTTCTACATGGTCTTTGGGATTAACATTAGGCTCCTTGCTATTTATGCAAATTTCTGCAGCTGGCTTGAATTTCTCCCTAGAAAATGGATTTTTCTTTTCTGTGGCATAGTCAGGCTGCAAATTTTCCAAACTTTTATGCTCTGCTTCTCTTATAAAACTGAATGCCTTTAACAGCACCCAATTCATCTTTTGAATACTTTACTACTTAGAAACTTCTTCTGCCAGATACCCTAAATCATCTATCTCAAGTTCAAAATTCCACACATCTCTAGGGCAGGGGCAAAACACCACTAGTTTCTTTGCTAAAACATAACAAGAGTCACCTTTGCTCCAGTTCCCAACAAGTTCCTCATCTCCATTTGAGACCACCTCAAACTGGACCTTATTGTCCATATCACTGTCAGCATTTTGGGCAAAGCCATTCAGCAAGTATCTAGAAAGTTCTAAACTTTCCCACAAAGTTTCTGAGCCCTCCAAACTGCTACAACCTCTGCCTGTTACCCAGTTCTGAAGTCACTTCCACATTTTTGGGTATCTTTTCAGCAGCAGCCCACTCTACTGGTACCAATTTATTGTATTAGTTTGTTTTCACACTCCTGATAAAGACATACTGGGAACAAAAAAGGTTTAATTGGACTTATAGTTCCACATGGCTGGGGAGGCCTCAGAATCATGGTGGGAGGTGAAAGGCACTTCTTACATCAGCAGCAGGAGAAAAATGAGGAAGAAGCAAAAGTGGAAACCCCTGATAAACCCATCAGATCTCGTGAGACTTAGTCACTATCATGAGAATAGCACAGGAAAGACTGGCCCCGATGATTCAATTACCTGCCCCTGGGTCCCTCCCACAACATGTGGGATATCTGTGAGATACAATTCAACTTGAGATTCGGGTAGGGACACAGACAAACCATGTCAATATGTATGTGTGTAGGGATCACACATGGCACAGTGAAAGGAGCATGGTCATTTTATCATCAAACACACCTTGACCAAACCCTAACAAGAGCCCACTTATAACTGTGGGACCTGGCAAAGTTTCTTATTCCCCTTTAGCCCCACTTTCCTTATTTGTTAAATGGCAATGCAAATACTTATTTCATAGCAATGTCAAACCTGAATAACACACTTTCTATACAGGCTTTAGAAAAGGAGACTTTCTAAAAAAAAAAGATATTTATTCAGGATTGGGAATTGCAATGGGAACATGCATGTGCATATTCAGGGAGGTAAAGGAAGACAAAGGTTTTTAAAGGAAAGATAAGATGGGTTAGGTAAGCTGTTTTGAGACGTGCTTGGCTATAAGGATTAATAACAAGGATGGTGTCAGTCCAAGGTTGGACAACAGTCACTGGCCAGATGTCCTCGAATAAGTATTTTCTGTGTGACATTTGTGGTGGCCTTTGAGCAAGGTTGTGATCTGTACATTTTTTTTGGTGATAGTTTTTGTTACCAGGTATGTGTACGTGTGTGAGAACACCCCCGCTTCATGGCCCTATCTGTCAGGGTTTTAACAAAGCGACTCCATTTTGATTCTGACAATTTTCCCAGAACTAAGACAATTTCTGACACATATAGTTATACAAATTCTAATTTCTTTTCTCCCATTCTTTATAAAAGCACAGTCTAAACTTTTTACTCTGTATCTGTTGTCAGACTCATTGTTACTAGAAATATTGAACTTGTCTGTTATTACAATTAAAAGTGACTGGAAATGATTTTCTTGATTCAATTATTTTCTGCCAATGTATTAGCTTGGACTACCTAATCTAAGAGTTATAAATACATGGCATATATGCCACCTCCTTTTCTCTCATAATTGATCATGGTTCTCTTTACCACTCAGCCTAGAGGAAGCCCCCAAATCCTCCTTGACACAGTGCCGGCCTCCTCAACCAATCCACCAGAATTGTTAATAAGAGCAAAACCTGAAGCCTTGCACCAATCACTAGAATGATGATTTCCAAAATCATCATAATTTTTACTGATGTAGAAGCAGGAGCACTGAGAACCAGGCAGAAGAGCTCCCCCTAACATGCTAGTGGATAGTGATGAGAGAAACCTCAAGATCTGTTTTGCAACAGCAATATCTGAGAGCAGAAGGAACACAGGAAGGTCTGATGAACATTTCTCATGACTCCAACCAGCGTCCTCAGTCACAGTGCCAAAAAAATAAGCTGACGCAGCCCCATCACTGTTGCCAAGTCTATCACCTGTTCTCATCAGCACTCGGTGTGAAAGACAGTCTCCAGTTTTCATATTCATCTCACAATTTAGGTGTCTTTTTCCTGTTCCCTCACTCAAAATATATTGTTCATCTTTCAATCCAATCTAGTAAGAATGAACTAAGCACCTACTATGTGACAAACCTTCAATTCTTGTTAGATTTGTAAGGCCATCTCAGCTCTCAACGTGCTTATAAGATACACCCATGCTAACACATCAATGCTGTCCACTGTGATAGGTTCCAAGACAGAGGAAGAGCATGTTTATTCATTTGTTCCTCTCTATACTCATTTCCTTCAAAACTAAATAGGCATGTAGGTGGTCTGATTCCGTAATTGGAGTCAACATAAAATCTAGACCTCAGATGTCACCAACTAGTAATGGGTGCTAGCTTGAAACACATCATCTTTATCAGCATCTTTCCCTTTAAGAAGTCAGGCAGCCCCAGAGGCTACACAGACTCTAAGATCTGCAATGTGCCACTGCAGAAATGAGTAGTTCTGTAGTTCATTCTTTTGGAATAATCTTCAAATTTATTCAGCAAGCCTATTATTTCCAGGGAGTGAGCTAAGCACTGGGGAGACAGAGGGAAACAAGATCTATAACCTCCCAAGCAGCTCACAGTCCAGGGAGGTAACCAACACGTAAATAAGTAATTAGCATAAAATGGAGGCACCAGGAAGCCCTGATCTTTGAGTTGATATTTGATGGATGAGCAGATCTTCATCAGATAAAGAGATGGGATAAGGACATTCCAGGAGGCAGGTCATTGGAGCAATTTATGAAGTAACAGGGAGGTGAGTAATCTGCTTTGTTAGAACTTGTGGGATAAGGAGAGAGATGATGGCAAGATGGAGGAATGACTCAAAAGGGGAGTGGAACACAGGCTCCAGTCATGAGGAGTCCTGAGGTTCATGTCAAGGAGTTTCAGTTTCAACCATAGATAAAGAAGCTGCTCAAAAATGTAAGCAGAGGAATGACATAATACTAATGGCCAGCATTTAGCACTTCTCATATGGCTTCAGCTAATCCTAATGAAATTACGTGAAGTTGGTGTTTCTAATATTATCCCCATCTTACAGGTTACAAAAGTGAGGCTTAGGAAGGTTAGATAATGGTTTTAGGTTAAACAACTAGTGAATGTCAGAGCCAGGAAGTAAAGTTTTGCTTCTGAGCTCTGAACTTATGGAATGAAAGAAGAGAATAGAAACAAGACGTTTTAAGGGGGAGACTGCAATATTTCAGGTAGCAGATGAGGAGAGTTGCACCAGAGCAGTGGCAGTGGAGATGAGATAGACTCTGGTGTGGTATATTTCAAAGAGAGTTGCTCCTTCTCTGCCATTCCAGAAGGCACTAATGAATCACATTCCCATTATTTAAAATCTACTCTATTTTCTTTATTGTAAAGTACTTTTACCAATTTTTGTAACCTTACAGGTTACAAAAGTGAGGCTTGCCTATTTGCAAATACAGGATTCAAAGATAAAAATTTGTAACTACTAAAGAAAGTTTAAATAATAATATTGGTGTTAAATTCTAAAGCAGAGTTCCAAAATGTTCTCAGCAACCTCAATGGTGTTGGGATAATGTATGATCTATGAGTAATTTTCTCAATCATTTTTTCATCTAACAGTCACTTTTTGAGGACATATTTTATTTTGGACCCTGGGCAAGGTGATGGTGATATAGTGATTGGGACATACTTTGTCAAGGGCCAAATAGAATATCTTGTGCCTCAAGCAGAACACAAGCTGTCCATATTACTTGGAAAATAATAATAAAGTAATAATTTGTATGGGAGGGCGCAGGTGTGGTGTGTTGTTAAAATATTTTATTTATTTATTTATTTATTTATTTATTTATTTATTTATTTATTTTGAGACAGAGTCTCACTCTGTTGCCCAGGCTGGAGTGCAATGGTGCAATCTCAGCTCACTGCAACCTCCGCCTCCAGGGTTCAAGTAATTCTTCTGCCTCAGTCTCCTGAGTAGCTGGGACTACAGGTATGCGCCACCATGCTTGGCTAATATTTTTGTATTTTTAGTAGACACAGGGTTTCACCATATTGGCCAGGCTGGTCCCGAACTCCTGACATCATGATCTGCCCACCTCAGCCTCCCAAAGTGTGGGATTACAGGTGTGAGCCACCGTGCCTGCCCTGTTAAAATATTTTTAAAAAATCATTCCCTAATATGTTTTATTCACATCTTATACTTCAGGCAATGTTAATTCTAGGAAAAGTCCCCATGATATATTTTGCACATTTATCAAAGAACAGATTGTAACAAAAGACTGTGCTTCTGTGACAATAGCTTTGATTTACACCTATCATAATAGAACCATCATTTGCTCAGATAAGCATTTGTTAAACAACCCAATCTGCTACTGAATTAGAGGCCAGATGCCTCTATCTCCACATTCCACACGTGCTGAGAGGACAGTTGCCACCTCCCTCTTCAAGCTCTAGCCGTGAATGGTCTTTGTCTGAAGGATGTCTCAGGCCTGCTCCAACTTGAGGTTCTAGGATTCTGTAAATTTAGTTCTTTTCTCCAGAGTGACCAGTGGTATTTCAGCTGTATTGTTCCATGAACCCCACAAGTAAAAGGTCCAGTAATAGGCCAGGCATGGTGGCTCACACCTGTAATCCCAGCACTTTGGGAGGCCAAGGCGGGCGGATCATGAAGTCAGGAATTCGAGACCAGCCTGTCCAACATGGTGAAACCCTATCTCTACTAAAGATACAAAAAATTAACTGGGCATGGTGTCGTGCCCCTGTAATCCCAGCTACTTGTGAGGCTGAGGCAGAAGAATCACTTGAACCCGGGAGGTGGAGGTTGCAGTGAGCCAAGATCACGCCACTGTGCTCCAGCCTGGGTGACAGAGCGAGACTCTGTCTCAAAAAACAAACAAACAAACAAACAAAAAAGGTCCAGTAATGACACTCACCAGAATGCTACCCCACTGGGGGCAATTCCAGTGGTACCCATTGGAAGTAAGTTTTCATCATCTCAGGCTAACTGACGTGTCATCTGCAAAATAATAATGGCAATCTGGCTCCTCCTGATGGAAGGGACTAACCTCACAGGATCCTGTGACAAGGAGTGCTCAACCCCAGACTAACTCCAGGACTAGGATTCACTACTAATGTTCATCTTTAGAAAAGGTGTAATTGTTAGAATTTTCTTTCTTATACTTGGCTAAGTTCTGCTCTATAATTTTCATTCTAGTTTTGTTTTCTGAAGCCAAATCAAACGAGTTTATCATGACAACATGACCACCTTCTCGTGTCCGTGTCAGGTCATCTTTTTCTTCAATTAAGCCACTAGATTTCCTGCCGTTATTCCAGTTACACCATTTCTGGACCCCCTCATTATCCTGAGCACTTTTTTCGTGACTCGCTCGGATTCATCAGTGTTCTTTAAACTGTGATACCAAAAACTGAATTGAACACAATATCCTCATGGAAATTTGATCAGTAAAGAGTATACAGTAATATTCATTCCTTACTATTCTGTTACTAAAATCTAAACTATCTTTGTTTTTATCTGATGGCCATGGTGCTCATATCCAATAAAAACACTGTTGCCTCAGGGCCTTTGCACTTGCTATTCTCTCTGTCAAGAAAGCTTTTTCCTCAGATATCCATGTGGCTTTCTCACTTCAGTCTGTTCAAATGTCATCTCCTCAGTCATCCCCAGTGAAGCAGTGTCTTCCCTTAGTCTCTTTCCTTGCATAGATTATTGTTTCTTCCTTGCATAGATTATTGTTTCTTCCTTGCAACTATTGTCACCTGATACATAATTATTTCATGGGCATCTTGTCTGTTTCTTTCACAAAAGGTGTGCTCCATGAGGCAAGAGATAGTTTTGTTCTCTGATGCTGCATCCCTTGGCACATGGAAAATAAAATATAATAAATAATTGTTGGCTAAATAATAATTGGGTGTATAATCAACAATAATTTCTAGAACTTTTTAATGAAATTCTGTTAGATTAAGTCTTTGCCCATTCCTTACTTAACAATTCACTTGTTTTTCTAATTATAAATAGCTCATGTTTATTATCACTTAGGAAACACAGATAAGCAAAAGAAAAAAAAACCCACAGAAACTGATTCTCTTATATCTACACAGTACTTAACACATAATTTTCTAGACTTTTTATTATTAATTAATTAATTAGTTTATTTATTTATTTTGAGATGGGGTCTTATCCCGTCATCCACACCGTAATTCAGTGGTGCAATCACAGTTCACTGCAGCTTCGAAACTCCCCAGGCTCAGGTGATCCTCTCAACTTAGCTTCCCAAGTAGCTGGGTCTATAGACGTGAACCGCCACCTGACCTGGCTAATCTTTTGTATTTTCAGTAGAGATGAGATTTTCCTATGATGCCCAGGCTGGTCTCAAACTCCTGGGTTCAAGAGATCCCCCTACCTTGGCCTCCCAAAGGGCTAGGATTACAGACATGAGCCACCGCGCCCAGCCTAGGCTTTTTATTTATATATATCTTTCTTTTACTAAAATGAGATAATAATTTAAATATTTTTAAGTTGAATTATTTTTAGCGTATATATTTTCTCTTATCAGCAAATATCCTTATTACTAAGACCATATAATGTTTTACTCTGCAGGTATAACATAATTTAACATAATTTGCTTACCAGTCATTAATAATTAGGAATGTAAGTTATTTTCAGTTTACTGTGAATTTAACAGTATTCTAACAGTGTTACACCTAAATTTATGGGACTTTCATGATTATTTCCTTGGTAAAAGACTTGTCACATTAAGGAATACAAAATATACCATACTACTAATAGTTATTATTAAAAGATATGCTTAAATTTTAAGTATTCTGTCACTTTTGGCTTTCTTGAGAGGGTGGGAAAAGAGGATATTCCTATATTACTGGTAAATGTGTAAACTGACATAGTATTTTTGGAAGATCATTGAGTTATAATTATATCTATGAAGCAAGGAAAAACAACAAGCTATAAGTTTTTTCTTTTGTCTGTCAAATTTACAACTTTTCCTCATTGGCGTAACAGAAAAATCAAATATATGTTTCTGTTTTGTTTTTTACTTTTATTTAAGTTTTGTTTCTTGTGTGCTGTTGAACTTTTTCAAAAAGCTTGTTTGTATCTTGAGTCTCTAATCAACTTAGAAGTCATCACTCTTACTTTTGTACATTTCCTGAGTAAATCTGAGTCTTTATTTACAATGAGTGATTATAAAGTTTTGAACAGGAAATGCCAAATACAAAATAGTGTTGTAAACAATTAGGCTTCTTATTAAAGATTGCTTTGCTTGTCTTTCATTTTGTTTTAATGAAGATGGATACAAACAAATGAAATGAATTTTAGGAAAGTGCACCAAAAGAGAGTGAAGAGTTTGCAAATAAAATAAAAAATAAAGTAAAATATAAATAAAGACTAAAAAGCTAAAAATGGTCAGGTGTGGCTAAATATTCAAGTGCCCTCAGTGACTTTCCTAAATCATGCCTTCGGCTGCTGAAGAACTTCTGTAAGGCAAACACTGATCCATATCTTTGCTGAGGACAGAAAAAGACACTCCAGTTAACGATCAAGGTTTTGATAAGAAAAAACTTTACAGAACAGAAATTTAAATATTCAAATATCCTGTTCATGGAGGTTATACACACACACACACACACACACACACACGGAAGTTTATATATATATATAGATATGAGATATATATACATATGAGATATCTCTCTCTCTCTCTCACATGTTGTCTTTAAGAAATTATATAGGTTCATTGTAACAGTTACCTGTGATTGCATACCTTTCCACCCAATGCCCCGTTTCCTCCAGAAAGAAAAAAAAACCAGTGTTTTAAAAAGTTATTTGTTATCTCTCACCAGTCTACAGGTCTGGATCAGGGCTAGCTTCTACTGGTTAGAGCTTGCTTCTGTATCTGCAGGTAGCCCAGGTTTACAGGGGGCTGACTGGTCTAGGAAGGCTGATTCTGGAATGATTTAGTTCTGCTCTAAGTCCTCTATTATCCTCCAGTAGGCTAGCCCAGGCTCATTCTCAAGAAAGAGCTAGAGTGCAAAAGAGTGCAGAGGCATGCACACACTTTTTCAAGACTCCGTGCACTGTCATTTGTTAAGGTTTCATGGTCTAAAGGAAGTCATATGGCCAAGCCAGACAGTGTGGAAGTCAACTGCCAAAAGGCATGAATACAGGAAAATGTGAAAATTGGAGTATTAACATTTCGTACTCATTTATGTGAAAATGTCATGCAAAATCTCTGGCTGATAGGAGGCCCCACTGGTTATTAGCCATCTCTGAGTTGATTAGACCAATGAACCTTGATGGTTCAGACATAGTCACACCTGAAAGCAGAATGATTGTTTGAGGTGTCATCCAAATTTATAACTTTATGTACAAGATACCTGGAAGTGATTTTTTTCTTCCTGCGTGGGATTGACAAGATTGATATACATCTGTATAGTAGGAATATATTATAACCCAATGTTAGCATGTCATTCTGGTCCTGTATTAATAATAGAGATTCTTAATGTTTTCATACTAGCTTCCCATTTGATAGATGTGTGATTTCTGTGTTTATTTTACTATGTTAGAAGAAAGAAATACATAGCTGCTTAAAAATACCATTAAATATACTCTTTTCAATTTTGCTTAAATTGTTATATGTGGATCTTAACAGTGGGCAACATCTGCTAGGAATATATCAAGTGTAAATAAATGTAGGATTCCACAGTGAGTGAAAGAAAACTAAAAGATGATCTATAAATAAAGTGTCTGAAAAGCAATGTGTTTGGAAAAGCCAAGGAGAAAGTTGTTAACTAAACACATTTTTAAATTTTCCAACACTGATGCAAAAACAAACCAGTAATATTCTTGGAGAGGTATTGATGTATGTTGAATAAAGAAGATATTACTTTCCTTCTTGCCAGTCTTTACTTAAGAGATGTGTGAATCTGACTAAATCTCACAGTTGTTATTAATCTGGAATTTTTGAAACTGGAGCATTGTTATTGCAATGAGAAGATATAAGGGTAATTCATCAGGTCCTCTGTGATGTAAAAAAAAATTGTTTTAAACCTACCTCTGTCTTAAGAGTTGCAGCTGTGGCTGTTTATGCAGTAAATAGAGGCTCTTCCTCTTTGCCTTTGGGCATCATCATAATAATTAAAATGTTAGCATTACTTTTTATTACTCTTGCAGAAATCCTTTGTGAGAATCAGGGACCATAATATTATTCCCATTTTACAGATTAGGAAATCGAGGATGAAGTAAGATCAAGTGACTTGCAAGGTACATAGCTAGTAGGGGTTCCTACCAACTCTAGTTCATTGCCTTCCCTCCTACATGTTACTCTCTTTCTCTGTAGGGATTCAGGGTCACAATCATCCCACTCCTTCCCAAGGCACACAATTGGCTTCCCATGTCCCTTTAGGGGAGGCAAGTAGACAGTCAGGAGGAGAATCAAGCAAGAGATCATTGACTAAAACTATTGAGAACAAGAAAACAAAATGAAGGTGTGAAGCTTTACAAGAATTGAAAATAGGTGGCCTAAAATCCAGATGTATTTCTTTGTTTGAGCACTTGGTTTGATCTGCCCAGTATTTTCAAGCACAGTTGAACTGGGCACATGTTCAATTGTAAGCAGGTTAGCACTTAAGTTTAATACTCATCTTTTTGTATATTTTTGTTGCTTGTCTGGCTTCTCTAATATTTGATGTTGCAACTCTAAGAGAATTTTAATTAATCATCTGCATATTTTAGAGAATAGATCAAGAATAACATTTCCTTTCGAAGTACAAGAGGTTGGCTAGTTCTTGTAATTCGTTTGGTTGGTCAAGTGTTCTGTGAGTAGCAACATGGAAAGGACACATACGTTGGGGTAAGTAAACCCTGGATGTGCACATTGAGCTGAAGCCTCCTCACAAGCTTGCCCATAGCAGCCATCGTGCTCCAGTGAGGTCAGTGAGTACATGCTCCCCACTCCCTGGAGGGATAGGAGCTGTAACAACACAATATGATCCTTGAAAACTGGTTTGGAAGGGGAAACTGTCATCCTGATTATCACATAAATCAGGCACTGTGCTTATCATCAAAGCTAGTAATGAACACTCAGTCACACATAGCAGCATGTGAATTTGTTGGCATTTACATCTCAGCTTTGGACACTTGAGATATCCATTCATCCAATCCTAGAAAACACTGGGGAAAATGTATATACCCCACTTTGCTAAGGGAAGAAGAAAAAGTCTTTCTAGTCTTGACTACCTATGTGTTTGAGACTCTTAACATACTGTAGAAGTCTTTGTAGATATTTGACAAAAAATGATAGATTCAGTAAGATCAACCACATTTTCTTTGATTTACCCACTTTACATTGGATAACATCCGCTTAAAATTCACAGGTATCTTCTGTATTTCATAATCACTTTATCCCTAATAATGATTCTTCAAATCATTTGGCTCAGTTTGTAATAAATGCACTGTGACATTCCCTAAACTTAGATTCCCATACTAATCTAAGAAATTAGAAAATTGGCAGGAAAGACTGCAAAAAGAAATTATTCTTCTCCCAATGATAGACAATAAGAATCAACCCTTATACAGCTCTTACTCTGTACCTCAGCACAACTACATCAACTCCTTCAATCCTCAGAACCACTCTGTTACCAATTTACTACTTCTGTCCCCATTTTCCAGGGAACTGAGGCACAGAGAGATTAGATGAGGTAACTGAGGTTGCACAGATAGTGAGAATGCTGGGATTTAAGACTGGCATGTCCACCTCCTGAGCCTCTGCTCTTAGACAATACACTATTCTTTCTTTCTAAGGGAACTGGATCAGTTGCCTACAAATTTCTACTCCTCACAGCATCTTTGCTCAGCCTCCTTTCTGTTCCTGGAAAGAGAATCTCTCCCCAGATTCTCTGCTTTCCAAGGTGAATGAAGTTCAAGGATCACTTTCTCTATGATGCCTTACCTAGTTCTTCCTAGCACAGAGCCGGAATAAGCTTCTCTGGACTTTTGCCTTTCTGTTGCAACACTTACCATTTGTGTTTATGTCACCATACACTCATCTCTCTACTATAAAGTAGAGTCAGCTCCTTCAGGAAGAGGAATACTATGTAATTTTTTATATTTGTGTATTCCTGGTGCTTAGGAGATCACCTGGCATATAGTAAGGACTGTATAATACACAGTAATACATATTGTATTGGACATGAATGAATAAAGGTATTTGGAGGTGCCTCTTAGTACATAAGAATAGGTTTTAAATTTCTTTTAACCCTTTTATTTAATACCAATATCTAGCCTAATATGAAGTATTTTTATTGGGTATTCATTAGACATTTTGACTCTAGACACTTTGACTTAGACTCTAGGCATGAGTCACTGTTTATCTTAAGGCTCAGTTGAAATGACAGAATGGATAACCTTGACTTAGGTGAATTTAAGTAGCACCTTTGATCCTGAGTCTGTTTTCTTCTGAACTTAATTAGCTATACCCCACAGTAATTCAGCAATGTCCTGTGGGATATTAAATGGTAAAATAAATAGTTTGGTAGTTTCTTTATAAACCTCATGGAGGATCTACATTCCCCACATTTCACTAGACATCATTACTTTACAGTAATCATTTAATCTGAAATAATGCCATTATGTATAAATTGTGTGAAGCTGCTTTCCTTCCCTTCGTTAAGTGTTTCTCTGAACACCTAACAATATTGGACTTCTTTTAATTATTTTCTCTGCACCAGAGTTCTCACTTTTTTTCTCTGCTGTTGTTCGGGGTATTCATGATTGAACAAATCAATTATTAAAAAGAAAACCATGCTCCTTTTGTGCATTGCCTGGATGTCTTAACAATCTCATTATTTGATGAGTGACTTGTAAAAATATTTAACTCACCCTGTTTGACATATGTCATGTGCTCAACAAGAATAATGAATGTGCTCTTTGATACTGAGAGGATTGCATTTGCAGTGTTTTTACTCTGACTTCAGCACTGCCAGGGGTGAGAGGTGTCTCTGTTTTGATCACAGCCACATTTTAGCTCAAAAGACTTGAATTGTTTGACCTTGCTAGTCAACTCTATGCAATACATTTACAAACATATATATATATATATATATATATGTTTACATTACAAATACATTTACAAACATATATATATATATACACACACACACATATATATTTGCATCAGGTCAAGGTTAATTATAGTGGGTATTTGCTTAATAATTCATCCCCTACCATTCTAGCTTATGACATAAGAAGTGAACTATTTGGGAGAAAAGAAAAGTCAGTGCTATATTCAATTTATTGCAGCAGATGTGCTTCCAGTTGGGAAATTGATTGGAAGAGGAGTTTAATAAAGAAGAGATTCCTTATAAAAGTTTAGGTCACAAAATGCATTTAAGGAATTAATCATGGCTGTGGAATTACTTCATGTTCAAAAAAGAAAACTTTAGACCATGGGCTCAATGGCCAGAAGCTTGGCCTTCATCTGAACTCTTGATTTCTGGGTCTTGTTTCCAAACTTTGCATAACTGGATTTTCCAAAAGCTTCTCAAGCATGTGGCTCACTTATGGGCTACCCCAATACTCGGCAGTCAGCATGTATCACATCATCGTGCGTATCACACCTAGTTATAATAGGGCCTGTTTTCTTATGCCTAACCTAGTTATAATAGGGCCTGTTTTCTTATGCCTAGGCCCTGCTGGAAGATCCTTTGAGATGGAAACCGTGTTCTGCTGACATTGTATTTGCAGAACCTATCATAGTGCCTGGGTCATGGTAGCCATTCAGAAATAACTACTGAATTGCTGGGTGCGATGGCTCATGCCTGTAATCCCAACATTTTAGGAGGCTGAGGTGAGTGGATTGCTTGAGTCCAGGAGTTTGAGACTAGCCTGAGCAATATGGTGAAACCCTGTCTCTACAAAAAATACAAAAATTAGCCAGGCGTGTTGGTGCACACTTACAGTCTCAGCTACTTAGGGGGCTGATGTGGGAGGATCACTAGAGGTAAAGGCTGCAGCGAGCCATCATCATGCCACTGCACTTCAGCATGGGTGACAGAGCGAGACCCTGTCTCAAAAAAAAAAAACTACTGAATTAATTTATTAATGATAATAATAATGCTACATTAATATAATAAGGCAAATTTTACTGACTCGTATTTTTTCCCACAAACTATAAGAATTCTAGTTTGTCTTTTAAAAATTCAAACCCAGTTTTTTTTCCTGGGAGTCCCCAGAGGTGTTTCATATAAGATACTAATAGTCTCATATTTATTCGACTCTGGCACTAGCGTGACCCAGCTGATGCACAAGTCAAGGGTATGTTTTTCCATTCTCTCCAAGGTCACAAACTTTCCAGGAACTAATGCAAGATTGTATTTCTGATAGTCACTGTGCTGAAGACATGTATGTCTCTTCTGGAAATGAGAAAATCTCTTTGCTCCACTTTGCCAACTTGGCATTAAAGAAAACCAAACATCATGTATGTTTTTTAGAGATAGAGTCTCAGTCTATTGCCTGGCCTCATATCTTTCTGTGTACCACAAAGTTACTCAGAAGAACAGCTTTTTATCTCTACCTGAGCTCCTCTCTTCATCCACCTTGGACATGTGTCCGTGGTGCTGGGTTGGGCATTAATATCTGGTTCTAATACCATACTCAATGCTGCCTTTCTATCCTGATTTCCCACCAGACATAAATGTAAATATTTTTTAAGCCAAAAATAGAATTTTCTTTCCTTCTTAGCTACTTTGCTTCTTTCCATATTTCCAATTTTTATTCTTGCTGTCATTTATTCTACATATAACTATTGGATGAATACTATGCCCCAAATACTCTAATAGATTCTGGAGATAAATTGATGAACAAAACAGATGAAATTTCTATCCCCCTGGAGTTTATAATTTTGTTCACTTGAAGATGCCCAGATATACTTTAATCCCACTTGAGACCTAACTTGAATCTATGCTAATCTTAAAGTCTTTCTTTCTAAGCAAGCAAACGTTTTTCCTATATTTTACTTGGTTAGAGCAAGACAAATATTATGTAGTTTGAAGATTTGTAAATGCATAAGAAAGAGAGAGAAAGAATGAAGCCAATTATAAGGACCTTCCCTTAGGTAGAGGACAAGAGAAGTGCAGGGGGAGATGAGAAAGACACTATTTGATTACGTGATTAGGGATAATCATCTCATGAAAATTCCCAAAGAATATATGGAAGTAGAGATGTTCTCAAACAGGAACCCAGAAGACAGAGAAGTAGAACGTGGAAAAACAGAATAACAGAAGGAGCTGGGCTTCAGAGGTCAACTCCAAAATAAAAACTGCCTCTTCATGGAAGGGTTGATTAAACCTGTCCAAGAACTTAGAGTCACTAATTGATGAGCTGTTGGAGGAAGAAGACATACTTAATAGAATGAATTTTAATTTTCTGCAAGCAAAGCCTAAATTCCTGAAAAAATGTTATAAAAGATACTTGAAAGCAAGGTGGCCTATTTTCCAACAGTCCCAGTCAATCATGGAGAGCTGCCATTTTTGAAGAGTGATTCATCAGGGAAAAAGTGATTAAGTAGCTGAAAACAGCAAATAAGAAAGAGCTGACAAGGTTCCCCAAGAACTAAAGGTGGGATATTCAAAATGAACTTCAAAAATCCTGTGATAACTGCTCATGTTTTCCTCTTTCAAAAACCTCTTTTCTAAATGGGAAGGTGGAAAGATCAATCAACTAAAGCGTAGGAGACAGAACCAAATGACACCAAGGTTTGAATTGTTCCTGCAGTTAACTCTTGGAATCTGCTCAACTCATGATCAATCTAAGAAGTGGGCCATGGCCCAAGGCCATGAACTATAATCAGTCAAACTTTCTAATGACCATGCCACTGAAGGGAAGTGTTATGTGGAACTCAGTGCCAAGAATATTCTTTATGCAAATTAGATATATAACAAAGGATATGCTCTTATAGGAAAGCTCTCAGGATAGTATACATCCCAGAGAGAATTTTGTTTGTACTTGTAAAGAAGACACCTAACAAAACTATGTTGTTCTAAAATTATTCCTCAAATTTTTCTTTTGTAAATAAGTAAAACATTATACAATCAAGTTTCTTAATGGATCAACTATTAGAAACAATAGAGCACAAATAAATCTTGGGCCCCCACGTGTGGTGATGTATAATATCCCAGTAAAGAAACAAGTTCAACTACCTAATGGTCATGTAAATTTTTATTGACCTAGGGAACGTGAAATGCCAACAAAGCCATTTTATTCTTTCCCCGATTGTTTTGTTCTATTTGCTCTAAGGGCTATTCCTTTCCCTGCCCCGGATGAAAATTTAGCTTTGTACCATAGCCTTTTCCTCCTCCTTAGTTTTAAGAACTGTCTCCTTTGAGTAATTAAAATGTCTAGCCATCAGTGTAATGATCAAAACTCTGATCTAATAACACATATAGGGCTACTTACCTTCTATCAGCTTGACACTGCTTCAGATCTGGAAACCCCATTAGGGAGGAGACATCCAATTGACTTCTTCCACCATCTTTGATTATCTTGTTTTCTGCTCAGCAGCTGAGCTTCTGATTCCTCAAGGTACAACCACACAAAGAGGGGATGAGTAGAGAAGGGTCATAGCTTTATGTGGCTGTGTGCTCACCATCTGTGACAGTGCCTTCTGCATGTAGGGAAGATTAGAATTGGCTCATTTCTCATAGTACTCATACTGCTCTTTTTAGAGAGTTTCCTGTGGTATAGTTAAAAAAAAAAAGAAAGAAAAATTATTTATTTCCCAGTTCCTAGCAATAACTCCTAAAACTTTTGGAAGCTCCAAAGTGCTGAGTATTTTTTGTATGCTAATGAGATGACTGGTGACTGGGGAAACCTAGATATTCAAGATGGGGGATGGTCACCAGAAAGACCCAGCCATTTTTAGAGGGTTAGAACTTTCATCCCACCCTCACCCCCACAATCCTTTGAGGAGAGGGGCTGGAGATTGAGTTCAATTACCAATGGCCAGTGATTTTAATCAATTATGGCTACTAATGGAACCTCCATAAAGCCCCCTAAATGATGGGGTTTGGAGTACTTCCAGATCAGTTAAGACTTTAAGGTTCTGGGAGGGCATGGAAGCTCTGTACACACGCTCCCTTCATACCTTCTCCTATGCATATCTTCCATTTGGCATAGAAATAGAAGAGTTGTATTCTTTATAATAAACTGATAACAGTAAGTAAAGTGATTTCCTGAGTTCTTCAAGTCATTCTAAGGAATTACCAAGGCATGAGGAAGGGGTTGGTCATGGAAACACCTGAATTTATAGTCAGCTGGGTGGAAAAGTGGGTAGTCTAGGTACCCCATTTGTGGCTGGCAACTGAAATGGAAGCAGCATTGTGGGATGAAACTTAAAACTGTGGGGTCTTTGCAAACACTGGGTAGTTAGTATGAGAGCTGGATGCTTGGACACCCAGTTGGTCTTGAAGAATTGAATTGCTTGGTATGGAAAACCACTGTATTGGTTCGTTTTCATGCTGCTGATAAAGACATACCCAAGACCAGGAAGAAAAAGAGGGTTAATGGACTTACAGTTCCACATGACTGGGGAGGCCTCACAATCATGATGGAAGGCAAAAAGGGGCAAGTCACATTTCACACGGATGGCAGCAGGCAAAGAGAGAGCTTGTGGAGGAAAACTCCCACTTTTAAAACCATCAGATCTTGTGAGACTCATTCACTATCACAAGAACAGTGCAGGAAAGACCTGCCCTCATAATTCAATCACCTCCCACTGGGTTCCTCCCATGACATGTAGGAATTGTGGGACCTACAATTAAAGATGAGATTTGAGTGGTGACACAGCCAAATCATATCATTCCACCCCAGCCCCTCCCAAATCTCATGTCCTCAAATTTCAAAACCAATCATGCCTTCCCAACAGTCCCCCAAAGTTCTAAATCATTTCAGCATTAACTCAAAAGTCCAGAGTCCAATGTCTCATCTGAGACAAGGCAAGTTCCTTCTGCCTATGAGCCTATAAAATCAAAAGCAAGTTAATTACTTCCTAGATACAATGGGGGTACAAGCAATGGGTAAATACAGGTGTTCCAAATGGGAGAAATTTGCCAAAACAAAGGGGCTACTAAGTCCATGCAAGTCTGAGATCCAGCAGGGCAGTCAAATCTTAAAGCTCCAAAATTATCTCCTTTGACTCCATGTCTTGCATCTGGGTCACGCTGATGCAAGAGGTGGGTTCCCATGGTCTTGGGCAGCTCTGCCCCTGTGGCTTTGCAGGGTACAGCCTCTCTCCCTGCTGCTGTTTTCATGGGCTGGCATTGAGAGTCTGCAGTTTTTCCAGGCACACCGTGCATGCTGTAGGTTGATCTACCATTATGAGGTCTGGAGGACACTGGCCCTCTTCTCCCAGCTCTACTAGGCAGTGCCCCAGTAGGGACACTGTGTGGGGTCTCAGACCCCACATTTCCCTTCCACACTGCCCTAGCAGAGGTTCTCCATGAGAGCCCCGCCCCTGCATCAGAGTTCTGCCTGAACATCCTGGCAGTTCCATACATCCTCTGAAATCTAGGTGGAAGTTCCCAAACCTCAATTCTTGACTTGTGTATACCTGCAGGCTCAACACCATGTGGAAGCTGCCAAGGTTGGAAGCTTGCACCCTCTGAAGCCACGACCCAAGCTGTACCTTGGCCCCTTTTAGTCATGGCTGGAGCGGCTGAGACACAGGGCACCAAGTCCCTAGACTGCACACAGCTCGGGGACCCTGGGCTCGGCCCACAAAACCATTTTTCCCTCCTAGGGCTCTGACCTGTGCTGGGAGTGGCTGCCCTGAAGACCTCTGACATGCCCGGGAGACATTTTCCCCATTGTCTTGGGGATTAACAATCAGCTCCTTATTACTTTTGCAAATTTCTGTAGCCAGCTTGAATTTCTTCCCAGAAAATGGGATTTCCTTCTCTATTGCATTGTCAGGCTGCAAATTTTTGAACTTTTATGCTCTGCTTCCCTTATAAAACTGAATGCCTTTAACATCACCCAAGTCACCTCTTGAGAATGCTTTGCTGCTTAGAAATTTCTTCCACCAGTTACCCTAAATCATCTATCTCAAGTTCAAAGTTTCACAAATCTTTAGGGCAGGGACAACATGCCACCAGACTCCTTGCTAAACCATAACAAGAGTCACCTTTCCTCCATTTCCCAACAAGTTCCTCATCTCCATCAGAGACCACCTCAGCCTAGACTTTATTGCTCATATCATTATCAGCATTTTTGTCAAAGCCATTCAACAAGTCTCTAGGAAGTTCCAAACTTTCCCACATTTTCCTATCTACTTCTGAGCCCTCCAAACTCTTCCAACCTCTGCCTGTTACCCAGTTCCAAAGTGACTTCCATATTTTCAGGTAACTTTTCAGCAGTGCCCTACTCTACTGGTACCAATTTACTGCATTAGTTCATTTTCATGCTGCTAACAAAGACATACCTGAGACTGGGAAGAAAAAGAGATAATGGATTTATAGTTCCACATTGCTGGGGTGACCTCACAATCATAGAGGAAGGCAAGGAGGAGCAAAGTCACGTCTTACATGGATGACAGCAAAGAGAGAACTTGTGCAGGAAAACATTTTTAAAACCATCAGATCTCATGAGATTCATTCTCACTATCACAAGAACAGCACAGAAAATACCTGCCCCCATAATTCAACCACCTTCCCACATGGGAATTGTGGGAGTTATAACTCAGATGAGATTTGTATGGGAACACAGACAAACCATATCAACTCCCCATACATTTAAGGTCAGAAGTGTTGTTTAAGGGGAAAAAAATGCTTCATTTGTATTTGCAATCCCTCACAGATTTTCCCTAATGCAGATCTTTTGTGACTTCTCCCTCAGACTCCTTTGGTGATTTTTATGCGGCTTTAGCCCCAAGGGATATGCGTCAGGTGATTCTAATGTTCCAGAGTCTACCTGGGCCTCTTCTCTCAGGATAGGTGGGGTAACTGTGTGAGCACATGGAGGCCTGAGCCATGGCCACAGGGTGGCTGTTTGCAGAAGCGGGGGTGGAAGTATGGGTAAAGCATGAACAGGAGGGCTTGGGTGTCCACATGCTTGCTTCTGAAGTCCCTCACAATACAAGACAGAATGGGGTGGAGTGAGAAGAGGACAAGTAGTAAATCAAGGCCTGGCCTGCTTGCCTGTCTCTACTCTGTTTTGAGACAGAATTTCAAAGAGTTCATGAATTCCAAAGTCACACCTAGCCTTCCAGGTTTTGTATTTGTCAAAGGGGGGAGATAGGACATATTCCATTAAAATTTTTTCAGCTCGATTTATACTTTTTGAATTTAGACATAGAGTATATAAATCTCCATGTTACTTTTACCTGAGGTCCACGAATGTTTGGGATGGGCCTGGCAATAAATGTAAATAATTTTTTTTCTTAGTTTGGACTTGAAGGATCTTCTGTGAACAATTCTTACAGAAACTGACACTCTCCTTTGTGCCTTGGCTGTAGGTAAATTGGCCACAGCAGATTTCACTGTGTGGCTTTTCTTCCCCCATAGGACTCATCATTTATAATATCACCTAATATACTGCATGATACACATATGTATTATGCTTATTTTTTACCACTTGTTTTTTTCTATCCCCTGCTTACTACCCTGTACCATCCCTATTTCCAATAAAATGTGTTTTCTATGAGGAAGGAGTTTTTATCTTTCTGAGTTCTTTTTTTTTTTTGCTCATTTTCATGTCCCCTTGAAATATAGTAGGCACACAATAAATATTTGTTGAGTGAATGAATATATATATGAACATAAATGCATTAAAATGTGCATTAAGTATCATTTGCCAGGTGAGATTTCATGATTTTTATTTATTATATTTTTATTTATCTTACAAATTTTCTGTAGTAAATATATCCACTGTAATCATAAAATGATATGATTATATTAAATTACAATGAATTTTCCCTATCCTTAATCTCTTTTATATTTCTTGCATAATGAATATTATTGTGCACATTTTGTGGATGATGAAATTAACCTGTAATTCTTACTGTTTCAGCATATAATTGTGTTGTTTTTCACTTTCTCCCCAGGGTACCTTGTGTACCTTGTGAACATGACCAGTTTCCACATGAAAGAGGTTTTTGTGTTCTGCCCCCACTTCCCTTTTCATTTTGTGTTTGCACCTTAGTTGTAACTAAAGTACTCTGGCTGGTTTCTTCTTTCCCATCAGCCAAAAGAGATCATATAATAAAATCCACACCTACCTTGTACCCACAGGTAGGCAAGCGTAATAATAAAACCACAATTTCTTGTCAAATACTTCATTTGTGCTCAATTCACTCTGTGAAAAGACAGTTCTCTTCTTTTGAGAGCATGCAAGCTATCAAGTTGTCATTTTTGAAAAAAAATCTTAAAATATAAGGATGATAGAGTAGACAACTGCATATGATATACTTGTTTAGAAAAAAAAGTTCTGTGTCTTTGGTGACACCAAAGCACCTGAATGAATATGTTATTCAGTTAAAAAGCTTTGGGGTGGGTAAGTGCACGTGTCTGTGTGTGTGTGTGGTGTGTGTGTCTGTGTGTGTGTGTATCTGTGTGTCTGTGTGTGTGTGGTGTGTGTGTGTGTCTGTGTGTGTGTATCTTTGTGTCTGTGTGTGTGTGTGTGTGTCTGTGTGTGGGGGGGTGGTGTGTGTTGGGGGTAAGGAAAGTCATGGTCTTGTTTTCTTTTGAATGTCAAGCTTTAAGCGGTCTTGAAACATCCCAATGTTTGGCACTATTAGAAACAAACATCCTTCTAAGTGATAGTTGACCAGACTTTTTAATTTTCACCTACTTGTCCGACCATCATAAGCTATCAGAGAATATAGATATATATGATCAACACAACAATTATTTTTCTTTAAATATGATCTTGTGTAGACATGACTGAATTTAAGTCATCTTCATTTTAGAAACATAGATAATGAAGACTGCTTCCATTGTTCTTTGAGCACTTTTGCATTTTTTGAAATTGCCTGTATTTGAGTACAATGTGTTTTGATACCTGAATATTTCACTAAATGATTACCATTATCAATCTAATGAATATATCCATCATCTCACAGTTATCTTTTATATCCAGTAAGAAGATTTACTTTCTTAGCAAGTTTCAAGTATACAATACATTATTATTAACTATCATCAACATGCTGTAGATTAGATTTCCAGAATATACTCATTTTATAACTGAAACATTACACTCTTTGACTGAAACCCCCTTCCACTCCCAACTTCCCAGCCCACTTTCCACCTCCCAGCTTCTGGATACTACTAATCTATTCTCTGTTCTATAAACCTGGAGGACATTAGGCTGAGTGAAATAAGCAGACACAGAAATACAAATACTACGTGATCTTATATGTGGAATCAAAAGAAGTCAAACTATTTGGCATTTTAAAAATCCATTGTTTACTCAAGAAGTAAGAAAAATATTTGCCAATAGGCTTTCTAGGATATTTCAAAGTATGTTGGGGAAATATTTAAGTTTCAATAATCTCAATCCATTATTAATGACATAATTCAAACTGAATTGAAAACTAAAGCTCCAGCACATTTTAATTATATGCAAATAAAATATTATTCAGTCTCATACTATTCTAGAAAAAATTATGAAATTTAAAAGTTTACAGTTGGATGCAATGGCTCACACCTGTAATCGCAGCACTTTGGGAGGCTGGGGTGGGAGGATGGTTTGCATCCAGCAGTTCAAGACCAGCCTAGGCAACATAGTGAGACCCTGTCTCTTTAAAAAATAAAAAATTAGCCACGAGTGGTGGTGCATGCCTGTGGTCCCAGCTACTTTGGAGGCTGAGGTAGGAGGATTGCTGGAGCCCAGGAGGTTAAGCCTGCAGTGCACCATGATCATGCCCCTGCACTCACCTGGGTAACAGAGTGAGATCCTGTCTCAAAATCAAAGTAAAAATTTATTAGCCTGGCCTGAAAATCGCCTCCTTTATTAAATTGACTGTAATTTCTTCATTTGAAGGAAATGTGTCTTTTAGTAAACTCTGTAATAATCCACCTGGGCTGAATCAGATGCTTCATGTGCAGTGGAGAGAAGGCAGATCCGTTCCCATCCTTGGACAGCTGATATGCAACAGTCATCAAACACATAAGAAGTGGATGAATGTAATGAAAATTTAAAAAAATGGATGTTGGGAGAAAGTCTGCATAATTAACCTCCTGAGTCCTCTAAGGAAGAGACATTTAAGTTGTTAAGTCGACAGAAGTTAGGCTAAGTGTGGGTGGGTGGAAGAAGTGGGGCCTGGGGAGCTGAATTCAAGGCTGAAATCCCTGAAGCCTACGCATCTTGCTTTGTTTGAAATTTTGAGAGGTTGGCTGCCCCACAGTGTGTCATGTAGATTCTTTGGGGTGAATCTTTTTAGAAAGTCCCAGAGGTGAATCTGTCCAATGCTATGTTGAGAAACACTGGGATAGAGATTGAGCTGATTTTCCTTTGGGAGTGTCTCAGTTGCATTTCTTGAACTGCACTTTTCCATGGTTCATATGGCAGGAGTGGAGGCGGGCAGAAGTTAATTCAGGTCTCTGTGAATGTTTTGTGCAATTGAATCATATTCATGAATATGATTTTTTTTCAGTGTCTGGTATGTGCTTGATCCTACTTAAGAACTAATAATAATGTTAAAATCAACTTGAGGTAACAATCATATAGTGTTGTTATGTGCCATTATATTAATATTCATTGATAAGTTATATAGCTTTACTATGTGTCAGAAACACTTTTTAGCATTACATTTGTTAACTCTTTTGATCATTTTATTAAGTGCATAAGGTTAAATACTCTCATTATCTCCACCTCGTAATAGAAAAAGGAAGTGAGGCACAGAGAAGTTAGTAACTTTCCCAAGGTTACATTGGGCTAGAAAGTAACAAAGCTTGGATTCAAACTCACATATACTGTTTTCAGTGCCCATGTTCTTATCTGTTATGTTGTGTTGCAACATGAACTAAACATATTTCCAATCTTAAAGATGAGAGTGAAAGATACCAATGATAATATACAGAGCTAACTATAATATGCAGAAAATAGTAAGTACCAAATAAAATACAGCCAGCCCTCCAAATCTGTTGGTTGTGCATCCCAGGGATTCGAACCAACCAGGGATCAAAAATACTTGGAAAAAAAAATAGCTCAGTACTGAACATGTACAGATGTTTTTTCTTGTCATTATTCCCTAAACAACACAGTGTGACAACTATTTATATGGCATTACAGTCTATTAAGTATTACACATAATCTAGAGATGATTTAAAGTATATGAAAGGGTATGTAGAAGTTAAATGAAAATACTACACCATTGGATATCAGGGACTTGACCATCCACAGATTTTGGTATCCATGGGGGCCCTGGAACCAGTTTCTAATAGATACCAAGGGACAACTCTATAAACAAAACAACCCATTAATTCAGATGATGGAAAGGTGGAAGTTTGGCAGGAAGCTTGGGATGATAGGAGAGGAATCTGGTAATACTTTGTCTATATAAATTATGTCAGGCTCCCAACAAAAGAGAGTTTAGGAAGTGGGCCAAACTTGGAATACATCTTGGCCAGGAAGTATCTGAACTCACGGGTCAGATCTTGTGGTCAGGGACATTCATCCCCACCACTGTGCTGAGGGTAGTGTTCATGCCTCCTACATGGTAGACAGTAAGGGAAGGTTTGTTGAAGGATTAGCAGGAACCATGTCTTCTTGTTTCTTGATAAGGAATTGGGTAGCAATGGTGGTACTTGGTCCCGCATGCTGATCGCTACAGATGACCAGCTGGGGAGCAAATACGTGACAGCACGCATGCTGAGGCCTGGCATCAATTAGTAACATTTTTCAGCATCCACTGTAACGGTTATCATGACTAGCATTACACTGAAATTTACACGTTACGGAAGATTTTCCAATGGGCTATGCCATTTTAATGCCTGAAAATTGATTTATTTCACCCTCACTTTTGTAAAAACTATTTTGCTTTTGCCAAAAGTAATATATGTTCATGGTTTAAAAAGTTAAGAGGTCCTGTTAAGCTTATAATAAAAAACAAGTATCCTTACAAAATTACTCCTTCCTTTCAATTTCCACCTCTACAAAAGCAATCAGTTTTAATTTGCTTTTAGCTGCTTCTTTTGGCATGCGCCCTCATATATCTAAGTAATATGCTTACATTACTATTTCGTGATTTTTCCATTTTAAGTGTTATTCATTGACTTCTTAGGAAAGAATGGAGGATTTAACTGTTTAACACCTTCCCTCTGCCCTCCACCCCTCCACACATAGCCACAGTCATGTATACACTTCCTTTCTCCCTACCTTGTCAATACAGGTTTATTATACCTTCTGGTTATATCAATATATTTGTTTTAGTATTATAAAATTTAAATATAACTCACGATTTTACCATGTATTGTGTTATGCATGTTACCATGTATCATTTCGTTCTTATACAACTCTGCTTGGAGTAGATAATTGACTTGTTTTTAATACTAAGTTTTCTCCATCTATACCATTAATTCAAAACCTTTTGAACAGATCTTAAATGTTGCTATTAATATATTCATACACATGAAGCAGCATATCATGATGTCTTTTCCAGAGGGATTTATTCCCACAATCCTTTGTCCTTTTCTCTACTCTCAGCCAGTTGATCTGTAGGCCTGCTGCCTCTGGGGAAGCCCCTTCGCTTTCACCTGAGAACTCCCTCTCTTCTGAGAGGATTCTGTTGGTTTCTGAATCCCACTTTCTGATTTACAGAAAGCATCTTTGTGGCAGAGCATCTTCAGCAGCTTTCCAAAAAGACTGCAGAAAACATTTTGAGATATTGCTTGTTAGACAGGGTAGGATATCATGGTTTCTCAAACTCAGCACCATTGACATTGGGGCCAGATAATTCTTTGTTGTGACATCTGGCCTGTGCATTGTAGGATATTTAGTGTCACCTCCCAGCCTCTACCTGCTGGATGCCAGTAGCATCCCTTCAGTTGTGGTAACCAAAACCATTTCCAGACATTGCTGAATGTTCCCTGGGGAGTAATGGCAATGTTAATTGAGAACCACCAGGCTTTGTAAACAAATTAACTGCCAAATCTTAGTTGCTTAACTCAACACATGTCTGTTTCTTGTTCATGGTGTGTGTTCAGTGTGGGCTGGCACAGTGCTTGCACAAGCTCTCTTCTCTTGTCTGCCACCATGTGACACATGTCTTTCACCTTCCACGATGATTGAATTAATTTATTGAATGTAAGTTCAATATACCTCTTTCTTTTGTAAATTGTCTAGTCTTGGGTATGTCTTTATCAGCAGCATGAAAACAGACTAATACAGTAAATTGGTATCAGTAGAGTGTGGGGCTGCTGAAAACATACCCGAAAATGTGGAATCAGCTTTAGAACTGGGTAATAGGAAGAGGTTGGAACAGTTTGGAGGGCTCAGAAGAAGACAGGAAAGGGTGAGAAAGTTTGGAGCTCCCTAGTGGCTTGTTGAATGGCTTTCTCCAAAATGCTGATAGCAATATGAACAATAAAGTCCAGGCTGAGGTGGTCTCAGATGGAGATGAGGAACTTCTTGGGCACTGAAGTAAAGGTGACCCTTATTATGTTTTAGCAAAGAGACTGGTGGCATTTTCCCCTGCCCTAGGGATTTGTGGAGCTTTGAACCTGAAAGAGATGATTTAGGGTATCTGGCAGAAGAAATTTCTAAGCAGCAAAGCATTCAAGAGGTGACTTGGGTGCTGTTAAAAGCATTCAGTTTTAAAAGGAAAACAGAGCATAAAAACTTGGAAAATTTGCAGCCTGTCAATGCACTAGAAGAGAAAACCACATTTTCTGAGGAGAAATTCAAGCCAGCTGCATGAATTTGCATAAGTAGTGGAATGTTAATCCCCAAGACAACGGGGAAAATGTCTCTAGGGAATGTCAGAGACCTTCATAGCAGCCCCTCCTTCCTAGCCTGGAGGCCTAGGAAGAAAATATAATTTCATGGGCCAAGCTGAAGGTCATTTTGCCATGTGCAGCCTAAGGATTTCATGCTCTGTGTCCCAGCCACTTCAGCTGTGGCTGAAAGAGACCAACATAGAGCTGGAGCCATGGCTTCAGAAAGTGAAAGCCTGAAGCCTTGGCAGCTTCTATGTGGTGTTGAGCCTGCAAGTGCACAGAAATCAAGAATTGAGATTTGGGAACCTCTGCCTAGAGTTCAGAGGGTGTATGGAAATGCCTGGATGCCCAGGCATGTTTGCTGCAGGGGCAGGGCCCTCATGGAAAACCTCTGCTATGGCTGTGCAGAGGGGAAATGTGGGGTCAGAGCCCCCACGCAGAGTCCCTACTGGGATCCATCTAGTGGAACTGTTAGAAGTGGGCCACCGTCCTCCAGACCCCAGAATAGTAGATCCACCTATAGCTTGTATCGTGTGACTGGAAAAGCTGCAGACACTCAACGCCAGCCCGTGAAAGCAGCCGAGGGAGTGGGGGAGGCTGTACCCTGCAAAGCCATAGGGGTGGAGCTGCACGAGACCATGTGAACCCGCCTCTTGCATCAGCATGACTCAGATGTGAGACGTGGAGTCAAAGGAGATCATTTTGGAGCTTGTAGATTTGACTGCCCTGCTAGATTTTGGACTTGCATGAGGCCTGTAGCCCCTTTGTTTTGGCCAATTTCTCCCATTTGTAATGGCTGTATTTACCCAATGCCTGTATGCTTATTGTATCTAGAAAGTAACTAACTTGCTTTTGATTTTATGGGCTCATAGGTGGAAGTGGCTTGCCTTGTCTTGGATGAGACTTTGGACTAGAGACTTTTGAGTTAATTCTGAAATGAGTTAAGACTTTGAGGGATTGGCGGGAAGGCATGATTGGTTTTGAAATGTGAGGACATGAATTTTGGGAGCGGCCAGAGATGGAATGATATGATTTGGCTGTGTCCCCACCCAAATCTTGTCTTGAATTCCCACGTGTTGTGGAAGGGACTAAGTGGGAAGTAATTAAATCATGGGGCAGGTCTTTCCCATGCTTGTTCTCCTGATAGTGAATAAGTCTCATGAGATCTGATGGTTTTAAAAATGCGAGTCTTCCTGCACAAGCTCTCTTCTCTTGTCTGCTGCCATGTGACACATGCCTTTCACCTTCCACCATGATTGTGAGGCCTCCCCACCCAAGTGGAACTGTAAATCAAATGAACTTCTTTCTTTGTAAATTGCCCAGTCTCTGGTATATCTTTATCAGCAGTGTGAAAACAGACTAATACAGGCTCCATTCCCCATATTAATGTATAAAATTATTTAGGGACCCAAGATGATAGACATACCCCTAACTTTTATTGACAAAATCAGTGGATCCTAAGGTCAAAGGAGCTGAGGGGTTAAGGAGCAGGAGAGTCTTCATTGTTTCCCTTCAGAACTGACAGACTTTACTTCTCCTGTTCCATTGGCCGGGTAGTCAGATATCCCTTCTTAATTGCAAGGAAGAAAATGAAAAGTGATCTGTACCCCCTTTTACTATTCTGAAAATATTTTAATTTTATCCATATCTGATTAATAGTTTGTCTGGGTTGAGAAATATCCATAAATGTATTAGTCTGTTGTCTGTTGCATATAACAGAATACATGAAACTGGAGAATGTATAAAGAAAATCAATTTATTTCTTACATTTAGGAGGCTGATAAGTCCAATGTCATGGGGCTGCGTCTTGTGAGAGCCTTCTTGTTGTGGGGACTCTCTGCAGAGTCCCAAGGTGGCACAGGGCATGACATGGTGAGGGGGCTGAGAATGCTAACATGCTAGTTCAGGTCTCTGTTTCTTTTCCTATAAAGCCACCAGTTCCCCTCCTGTGATAACACATTAGGCCATGAATCCATGCATAGATAAATCCATTGATGAGGGCAGAGTCTTATGACCCAGGAATTTCTTAAAGGTCCCACCTCTCAATATTTCCCCTTTGTAGAGTCTTTCAACATGAGTTTTAGAGGGGACAAACATTCAAACCTTAGCAATAAGAAAGAAATTTTGTTGTATAAGTATCACTCTTTAACAAATGGAGAAACACCCACAGAGAGCTGCAGAGCTTGTAAGTAGTAGAATTGAGATTGAGCCAATTGTTTGACTTTAAACCAGAAGCAATGTTGTGTGTTCATTGCACCTGTTTTATTTTCCCCCTGGGCAAACAGATAAACTAGACTTGTCAGCCTCCTTCCATTAGGTTTGGCTCTGTGACTGAATTTTGGCCAGCAGATTGGAACAGCAGTGATATATCCTACTTCCAGGCCTGATCCATAAAAATCTCTCACATGCAATTCTCCATTCTCTTTCTCCCCTCATGGTAAACCTGGTTGCTGATAAGTTGAACCGTGGCACAATGAAATGAAAAGATCTTGAGTCTCTAAGTGGTGTTATGAAGCAGAGTCCTTCTACTCTAAACTCATGGGACAATAAATGATTAAATAATGAACTTTTAGGCTGGGTGCGGTGGCTCACACCTGTAATCCCAGCACTTTGGGAGGCCGAGGCGGGCGGATCACAAGGTCACAAGATTGAGACCATCCTGGCTAACATGGTGAAACCCCATCTCTATTAAAAATACAAAAAATTAGCCAGGCATGGTGGTAGGCACCTGTAGTCTCAGCTACTCAGGAGGGTGAGGCAGGAGAATGGCGTGAAGCTGGGAGGCAGAGCTTGCAGTGAGCTGAGATCACGGCCACCACACTCCAGCCTGGGGCGACAGAGCGAGACTCCATCTCAAAAAAAAAAAAAATGAACTTTTACAGTGTTAAGTCACTGAGGTTTTGGTTTTAGCTATTTTACCAGGCAATACTGTTTTCCCTGCCTAGAGAAATAGATACCAGAAATAGAGTGCTGCCATAATGAATACTTGAAATAAGTGTCTTTGATTTGGTGGTCAGGCAGCAAGTGACAAAGAAACTCATGACAGGGGATGGAAGGATGATAGCTCATGTTACACAGTGACAAAACAAACTGTTTTGTATAATAAGTTGGAAGACAGACAATATGCCTTCTATTCCCACAATGCTAGGAACAGTATTGAGAAGAACTTGTCAGTGTGTAAGTTACTAAAGATGAGAACTGGCTAGCTTGCCAGCAGAAATGAAAGAGTGTAAAATGAATCCAGAAATGCAAAGCCATGAAGAATTGGAAAAACCAGTTGCTTCTATACCACATAGAGAAGACACAATAGATAAATAATTCTAGTAATAAAATTTTATGAATACCAAGCCCTGGGGCAAATAGCAGGTTAAGGTTATGGCCCATTGTAGCCTGACAGCCTCAAGGTAGAAGCCATTCTATTAAGAAAGAAGCAGAAAGTGAGAAGGCAAATAAAACAGATTTGAGAGCTATGTTTAGAAAAAAGGATTTTGGTTTTATTAGCATATGAAACTGATTGGGAGCAAATACATGGGAAGTATATTAAGGTTTTGAACAAATTGTATTTCCAAAAACCTCCACCAGCCTGGACTAAAAATTTCTTCATTTGAGTTGTAAAACAAGTTTTGGGATACCTAGTTTGTTCCAGGAGTAAGCAGGCTGAGAAAGTTGTGCAGACCCCAAGAAGAGCATACCTTATAATGCTCACTCTCATAGCCCATTTTGTGCTGCTATAACAGAAGGCCACAGACAGGGTGATTTATAATAAAGAGAAATGTATTAGCTCATGGTTCTGGAGGCTGGCAAGCCCAATATTAAGGTGCTGGTGTCTGGGAAGGGACTTCCTGCTGTACCACCACACGGCAGAAGGCAAGTGGGTGGGAGTAAGAGGAGGAAGAACTTGTAGGGTAGAGTCCTCATGGCCTAATCACGTCCTAAAGGTCCCATTTCTTAATAATGTTATAATGGTAATTAAACTTCAGTATAAGTTTTGAAAGAGACAAATATCGAAACCATAGCACACACTTAATATGTGACTCAGGGGAATAAAAGACACGGAAGAATCTCTAGGAAGGCAAAGATACTGAGAAAAATAGAGTAAGTTAGTTAGTTCCAGAATACAGAATTGTGACCTAACCAACAAAATTTTCCTACTTACATGGCAGAGGGATATCACAGTGCCTGTGCCAAAATATTTAGTCATTTCTATGGACTGCCCAGCTTCTCCCATTTTTCTTTTTTCTGCATGAGGCTGTTAATTACAATCATCAATATAGCATTCTGGAAAATGGGATCTCTGATAAAAAAAGCCCTGTTGTATAGCCCTTGCCATTTTCCGTAGTATATATACTCCTATTGCTGATTTTAAGTTACCAACATGATGTCATTGAATATGGAGTTAGGAAGATGTGTACACAATTGGTTCTCATACTCTGCACTGGTACAAGCCAGATCCATCAGGTTACTACCATCATCTGTGCCTTCTCCACCACAGTATTCTGAATATGCCTGTGAAGGATGCAGGGAAGATAACTTCTTTTGATTCATAGGTTACCAAAACAAAGCAAGATATATCTGAATGTGATTAACATAACTGTACATCACCCAGACATCTTAGGTACTGAGATATTTGCAGAGCTTAAGTGGCACTTTAGTGCTTTCTTAGGGAACTTACGTATGTGTTTTATGTGTAAAAGGAGGAGTTTGCCAAATAACTGGTGACTGAAAGGACATACATGTGGAGAAAACTTGCTATGTGTTTATCAACTCTGTCTTGTTCTTCCTGATGTTATTGTTAAATTACACCACTCAGCTCTCTTGCAAACAGGTTGGGACATATAACTGAGTTCTGACTAATGAAATGTGGGAAGAGATGATATAAGCCTCTTCCCATTCTGACCTTGTATCAGTTAGTTTTCAATGTATAACAAACTACACCAAACTTTATGGTTTCAAGCAACACAATCATTTTATTTGCTCATGATTCATTGAGTCTGCCCAGATCTTCAGATCTGAGTAAGCTGAATGATCTCTGGAGGTAAATTTGTAACTAGAGTAGGGCTGTAGAGACTAGGATGTCATCACTTATGTGTTTAGGCTTCAGCTGGGACAGATGGGATGATTGAGACTCTCTCCATGTAGTTGCTCCAGTTAGCTAGCCTGGGTTTCTTCACATGGTGGTTTGGGGTTTCCAACAAGAAGAGAGAGCAAGCCCTAATGTTTAAGCACTTTCCAATCTTCTGTTTGCATCACATTTGTGATAACCCAATGGCCAAAGAAGATCATAGGACCAAATTAAGATTCAAGGGATAAAAGAATAAAACTCTAACTTTGGATGGGAAAAGCTTCAAAATCACATGCAAACAGAAATTCATAGTGATGTAGGAGATTATTGCAGTCATTGTTTTCAATTACCACAGACCCATAAGAATCTCACCCATGCAATATTCTCACAAAAATTATGTAGTTCTCCATAAAAATCATCAGGGAAACTCTCTTTTCCTTCCATGGAGACTTTAGAAGTCACATGTAGAAGATGTCAGTGCCACCAAATGGAAAGTTGTGTGTCTCTTATTGACCGTATGGAGCATAACCTACCCTTTTATTCACCAACACACACACACACACACAAACATACACCAATATTGTTGGACTCTGGAGTGAGTAATAAACTTTCATTGTACAAAGAAAATGAGGGTTTGGGGTTGATCATTATAGCATACAGCACTTATTCTGAAGGACTATCATGAGGTTTATTTCCTAAAATTTATCCAGGATACCAGAAGGAAGAAAATTATCAGTGTTTCTTTTTCACATATGTGTATGCATGATGTGTTGGGACCATTATAGCAAACCCTGATGTGGCCCTCATGGACAGGGGTAAGAGCTTTAAACAGTGCATGCAGTTGTTCAACTTGCCTGGAAGGAGAGATGACCAAAATAATGATCAACTACACTAACACAAGGGCAGCAAATAATGGTTTGCTTAGATTATCAGAGATTTTGAAAGACTACATTGGTGGTAGAGTAGCAAGTAATTCTGGGAAGAAATGTATGGGTGTGATACACTTGCTCAACAGTCTAATGAATAAAGTTGCTATGGCAGCAAGAATAGGGGTTATACAAGGCCTCAAGAACAAGGACTTTCCCTACTAAGAACTATCCTGTTTGTGATTGCTCCTGAGTTAACTGCCTGCAAATAGTGGAGGACCATGCTGAGTCCCCAGTATAAAATGATTCCCCAAGTAATAGCCAACCACCAGGAGGCTAACCTTCATTTTCACTGGGAAAGACCCTCGGAATAGGGATCTGCTTTCCCTGCCCACAATGCTTTTGCACCTAGTCCCATCCATGGATATCCTGAATGCCTCATTTGATATCACAATATCCTACACAGCATTGCTTTTGCTTTACAGCTTAAGAAATGAGGCATTGGCTCACATCTTTGGAACTGACTAACTCACGTTCTTGACATTCACCCAATTACCCAGAAGCGACTAAGCAGGTTGATTGGTAGAATAGATTACTAAGACGGCTAACAACACCTTGCATAATTGGATAGCTGCCCTACTCAGTGAGATATATTTTTATACCTTCTGATCAATTTATGGATCACCTATAGCCAAAATATATAGGTCTTGGAACGAAAAAGGCAGAAAAAAATGGCTGTTTCTCATTATTGTCCTTAATGGTCTACTTAGAAAGTTGTACTTCTCATCCCTGCAATGCTTGGATCTACTGGTTTTGAAGTCTTAGTTGCTAAAGGAGAAAGTGTACACTGGGTAAACAACAAAGATCATAATGACTAAAATTTGTGTATGTCAGCTAGTGATTTGGGTTCTTCATACCAGTGAACTAACAGTTAAGAAAGGAAGTTACTTTATTTTCTGGGGTAATTGATTCTGCTTATCAAGGACAAATAAGGTTGCTGCTACACAATAGGAATTTGTTGGAAGGAAATTTTATGAGACCCCTCTTAGTACTTCAACAATGTCTAGAGGCCAAAGTTGATGGAAGACTAAAGCAACTCTGTGATCAAGATCACTAATGTTTCAGACCCTCAAGAATGGAGGCTTGGGCTATTATTTCAAGTAAAGAGCCATTATCTGCTGAAGTTTTGGCTGAGAGAATAGAGAACATGGAACAACCAGTTACAGAATTGAGAACACAGTAGCTATGCACATTTTCTTTCTTCACTGTTAAATATACATTTACCAAATTCTTTTTCCCTTCCTCCTTATATTAAAGTGTTGGTGGTAGATGGCCTAATAGGAACAGCTCTGGTCTGCAGCTTCCAGCATGATCGACACAGAAGATGGGTGATTTCAACATTTCCAACTGAGGTACCTGGTTCATCTCATTGGGACTGGTTGGACATGGGTGCAGCCCATGGAGGGCAAGCTGAAGCAGGGCGGGGCATTGCCTCAGCAGGGAAGTGCAAGAGGTCAGGGGATTTCCCTTTCCTAGCCAAGGAAAGCCATGGCAGACTGTACCTGGAAAAAACAGGACACTCCCGCTCAAATACTGCACTTTTCCAACAGTCTTAGCAAATGGCACACAGGAGATTATATCCTGTGCCTGCCTCAGAGGGTCCCACACCCACAGAGCCTTGTTCACTGCTAGCGCAGCAGTCTGATATTGATCTGTGAGGCAGCAGCCCAGCAGGGGGAAGGGTGTCCATCATTACTGAGGCTTGAGTAGGTAAACAAAGCGGCCAGGAAGTTTGAACTGGGCAGACCCCACCGCAGTGCTGCAAGGCTTTCTAATTCTATAGACTCCACCTCTGGGGGCAGGTTATAGCTGAACAAAAGGCAGCAGAAACTTCTGTAGACTTAAACGTCCCTGTCTGACAGCTCTGAAGAGAGCAGTGGTTCTCCCAGCATGGTGTTTGAGCTCTGAGAACAGACAGACTGCCTCCTCAAGTGGGTCCCTGACCCAAGTATAACCTAACTAGGAGACACCTCCCAGTAGGGACCGACTGACACCTCATACAGGCAGGTGCCCCTCTGGGACGAAGCTGCCAGAGGAGGGATCAGGCAGCAATATTTGCTGTTCTGCAATATTTGCTGTTCTGCAGTCTCCGCTGGTGATACCCAGGCAAATAGGGTCTGGAGTGGACCTCCAGCAAACTCCAACAGACCTGCAGCTGAGGGTCCTGACTGTTAGAAGGAAAACTAACAAACAGAAAGGAATAGCATCAACATTAACAAAAAGGACATCCACATCAAAACCCCATCTGTAGGTCACCAACATCAAAGACCAAAGGTAGATAAAACCATAAAGATGAGGAGAAACCAGAGCAGAAATGCTGAAAATTCTAAAAACCAGAGCGTCTCTTCTCCAAAGGATCACAGCTCCATGTCAGCAATGGAACAAAGCTGGACAGAGAATGACTTTGATGAGTTGACAGAAGTAGCCTTCAGAAGGTCGGTAAAAACAAACTTCTCTGAGCTAAAGGAGAATGTTTGAACCCTTTGCAAGGAAGCTACAAACCTTGAAAAAAGATTAGATGAATGGCTAACTAGAATAAACATGTAGAGAAGGCCTCAAATGACCTGATGGAGCTGAAAACCATGGCATGAGAAGTACATGATGCATGCACAAGGTTCAGTAGACAATTCCATCAAGTGGAAGAAAGGGTATCAGTGATTGAAGATCAAATTAATGAAATAAAGCTAGAAGAGAAGTTTAGAGAAAAAAGAAATGAACAAACTCTCCAAGAAATATGGAATTATGTGAAAAGACCAAATCTACGTTTGACTGGCGTACCTGAAAGTGACAGGGAGAGTGAAACCAAGTTGGAAAACACTCTTCAGGATATTATCCAGGAGAAAATTCCCCAACCTAGCAAGACAGGCCAACATTCAAATTCAGGAAATACAGAGAACACCACAAAGATACTCCTTGAGAAGAGCAACACCAAGACTCATAGTTGTCTGATTCACCAAGGTTGAAATGCAGAAAAAAATGTTAAGGGCAGCCAGAGAGAAAGTTTGAGTTATCCACAAAGGGAAGCCCATCAGACTAACAGCGGATCTCTTGGCAGAAACTCTACAAGCAAGATGAGAGTGGAGGCCAATATTCAACGCTCTTAAAGAAAAGAATTTTCGGCCAGGTGTGGTGGCTCATGCCTGTAATTCCAACACTTTGAGAGGCTGAGGCAGGTGGATCACAAAGTCAGAAGATTGAGACCATCCTGGCTAACATGGTGAAACACTGTCTCTACTAAAAATACAAAAAAATTAGCCAGGCGTGGTGGCAGGCATCTGTAGTCCCAGCTACTCAGGAGGCTGAGGCAGGAGAATGGCGGGAACCTGGGAGGCGGAGCTTGCAGTGAGCCGAGATTGTGCCACTGCACTCCAGCCTGGGGGACAGAGCGAGATTCTGTCTCAAAAAAAAAAAAAAAAGAGAAGAAAAGAATTTTCAACCCAGATTTTCATATCCAGCCAAACTAAGCTTCATAAGTGAAGGTGAAATAAAATCCTTTACAGACAAGCAAATGCTGAGAGATTTGGTCACCACCAGGCCTGCCTTACAAGAGCTCTTGAAGGAAGCACTAAAGATGGAAAGAACAACCAGTACCAGCCATTGAAAAACATGCCAAATTGTAAAGGCCATCGAAGCTATGAAGCAACTGCAACAATTAATGGGCAAAATAACCAGCTAACATCATAATGACAGGATCAAATTCACACATAACAATATTAACCTTAAATGTAAATGGGCTAAATGCCCCAAATAAAAGACACAGACTGGCAAATTGGATAAAGAGTCAAGACCCATCAGTGTGCTGTATTCAGGAGACCCATCTCACATGCAAAGACACACATAGACTCAAAATAAAGGGATGGAGGAAGATCTACCAAGCAAATGGAAAGTAAAAAAAAAAAAAGCAGGGGTTGCAATCCTAGTCTCTGATAAAACAGACTTTAAACCAACAAAGATCAAAAGAGAAAAAGAAGGGCATCACATAATGGTAAAGGGATCAATTCAGCAAGAAGGGCTAACTATCCCAAATGTATATGCACCCAATACAGGAGCACCCAGATTCATAAAGCAAATCCTTAGAGACCTACAAAGAGACTTAGACTTCCACACAATAATAATGGGAAACTTTAACACCCCACTGTCAATATTAGACAGGTTAATGAGACAGAAAGTTAACAAGGATATCCCGGAATTGAACTCAGCTCTGCACCAAGCGGACCTAATAGACATGTACAGAACTCTCCACCCCAAATCAACAGAGTATACATTGTTCTCAGCACCACATTGCACTTATTCCAAAATTGACCATGTAGTTGGAAGTAAGCACTCCTCAGCAAATGTAAAAGAACGGAAATCACAATGAACTGTCTCTCAGGCCACAGTACAATCAAACTAGAACTCAGGATTAAGAAACTCACTCCAAACCGCACAACTACATGGAAACTGAACAACCTGCTCCTGAATGACTACTGGGTAAATAACGAAATGAAGGCAGAAATAAAGATGTTCTTTGAAACCAATGAGAGGAAAGACACAATGTACCAGAATCTCTGGGACACATTTAAATCAGTGTGTAGAGGGAAATTTATAGCACTAAATGCCCACAAGAGAAAGCAGGAAAGATCTAAAATTGATACCCTAACATCACAATTAAAAGAACTAGAGAAGCAAGAGCAAACACATTCAAAAGCTAGCAGAAGGCAAGAAATAACTAAGATCAGAGCAGAACTGAAGGAAATAGAGACACAAAAAACCCTTCAAAAAATCAATGAATTCAGGAGCTGGTTTTTTGAAAAGATCAACAAAACTGATAGACTGCTAGCAAGACTAATAGAGAAGAAAAGAGAGAAGAATCAAATAGACGCAATAAAAAACAATAAAGGGGATACACCACTGATTCCACAGAAATGCAAACTACCATCAGAGAATACTATAAACACCTCTATGCAAATAAACTAGAAAATGTAGTAGAAATGGATGAATTCCTGGACATATACACCCTCCCAAGACTGAATCAGGAAGATGTTGAATCTCTAAACAGAACAATAACAGGCTCTGAAATGGAGGCGATAATTAATAGCCTACCAACCAAAAAAAGTGATGGACCAGGACCAGACGGATTCACAGCCTAATTCTACCAGAGGTACAAACAGGAGCTGGTACCATTCCTTCTGAAATTTTCCAATCAATAGAAAAAGAAGGAATCCTCCCTAACTCATTTTATGAGACCAGCATCATCCTGATACCGAAGCCTGGCAGAGACACAACAAAAAAAGAATTTTAGACCAATATCTCTGACAAACATTGACATAAAAATCCTCAATAAAATACTGGCAAACCAAATCCAGCAGCACATCAAAAACTTATCCACCACGATCAAGCTGGCTTCATCCCTGGGATGCAAGGCTGGTTCAACATACACAAATCAATAGACATAATTCATCACACAAACAGAACCAACGACAAAACCACATGATTATCTCAATAGATGCACAAAAGGCCTTTGAAAAAATTCAACAGCCTTTCATGCTGAAAACTCTCAATAAACTAGGTATTGATGGAACATTTCTCAAAATAATAAGAGCTATTTATGACAAACCCACAGCCAATATCATACTGAATGGGCAAACACTGGAAGCATTCCCTTTGAAAACCGGCACAACACAGGGGTGCCCTCTCTCACCACTCCTGTTCAACATAGTGTTGGAAGTTCTGGCCAGAGCAATCAGGCAGGAGAAAGAAATCAAGAGTATTCGATTAGGAAAAGAGGAAGTCAAATTGTCCCTGTTTGCAGACGACATGATTTTATATTTAGAAAACCCCATCATCTCAGCCCAAAATCTTCTTAAGCTGATAAGCAACTTCAGCAAAGTCTCAGGATACAAAATCAATGTGCAAAAATCACAAGCATTCCTATACACCAATAACAGACAAACAGAGAGCCAAATCATGAGTGAACTCCCATTCACCATTGCTACAAAGAGAATAAAATACCTAGGAATCCAATTTACAAGGGATATGAAGGATCTCTTCAAGGAGACCTACAAACTGCTGCTCAATGAAATAAAAGAGGACACAAACAAATGGAAGAACATTCCATGCTCATGGATAGGAAGAATCAGTATCGTGAAAATGGCCATACTGCCCAAGGTAATTTATAGATTCAATGCCATCCCCATCAAGCTACCAATGACTTTCTTCACAGAATTGGAAAAAACTACTTTAAAGTTCATATGGAACCAGAAAAGAGCCTGCATTGCCAGGAGAATCCTAAGCCAAAAGAACAAAGCTGGAGGCATCACGCTACCTGACTTCAAACTATACTACAAGGCTACAGTAACCAAAACAGCATGGTACTGGTACCAAAACAGAGATATAGACCAGTGGAACAGAACAGAGGTCTCAGAAATAACACCACACATCTATAACCAGCTGATCTTTGATAAACCTGACAAAAACAAGAAATGGGGAAAGGATTCCCTATTTGATAAATGGTACTGGGAAAACTGGCTAGCCATATGTAGAAAGCTGAAACTGGATCCCTTCCTTATACCTTATACAAAAATTAATTCAGGATGGATTAAAGACTTAAATGTTAGACCTGAAACCTTAAAAACCCTAGAAGAAAACTTAGGCAATACCACTCAGGACATAGGCATGGGCAAGGACTTCATGACTAAAACACCAAAAGCAATGACAACAAAGCCACAATAGACAAATGGGATCTAATTAAACTAAAGATCTTCTGCACAGCAAAAGAAACTACCATCAGAGTGAACAGGCAACCTACAGAACGGGAGAAAATTTTTGCAGTCTACCCATCTGACAGAGGGCTAATATCCAGAATCTAGAAAGAACTTAAATTTTCAAGAAAAAATCAAACAACCCCATCAAAAAATGGGCAAAGGATATGAACAGACACTTCTCAAAAGAAGACATTCATGCAGCCAACAGACACATGAAAAAATGCTCATCATCACTGGTCATCAGAGAAATGCAAATCAAAACCACAATGACATACCATCTCACACCAGTTAGAATGGTGATCATTACAAAGTCAGGAAACAACAGATGCTGGAGAGGATGTGGAGAAATAGGAACACTTTTACACTGTTGGTGGGAGGGTAAATTAGTTCAACCATTGTGGAAGATAGTGTGGCGATTCCTCAAGAATCTGGAACTAGAAATACTATTTCACCCAGCGATCCCATTACTGGGTATATACCTAAAGGATTATAAATCATGGTACTATAAAGACACATGCACATGTATGTTTATTGCAGCACTATTCACAATAGAAAGGACTTGGAACCAACCCAGATGTCCATCAAAGATTGACTGGATTAAGAAAATGTGGCACATATACAGCATGGAATACTATGCAGCCATAAAAAAGGATGAGTTCATGTCCTTTTCAGGGACACGGATGAAGCTTGAAACCATCATTCCGAGCAAACTACTGCAAGGGCAGAAAACCAAACACCACATGTTCTCACTCATAGGTGGGAATTGAACAATGAGAACACATGGACACAGGGAGAGGAGCATCACACACCGGAGCCTTTTGTGGGGTGGGGGCTAGGGGAGGGATACCATTAGGATAAATACCTAACGTAAATGACAAGTTAATGGGTGCAGCAAACCAACATGGCACATGTATACACATGTAACAAACCTGTACGTTGTGCACATGTACCCTAGAACTTAGAGTATAATAATTTAAAAAAAGAAAAAAAAGGTGTTGGTGGTAGATACCTTATAATTTAGTCAATAAACTACAAAATAGGAATTTCACTGAACTATGATTTATAAGAAAATGAATGAACAACAGAACACCATTCAGAGGTGGATACAGATACTGATAAAACCTGGGTTTCCTCACTTTAGGAGAGAATGAGTATGGCATTATTTGTGTGAGGAATAGTTAGATCAGATTTACCAGAATGATATTGTTGTCTTGTTGTTCGGAAATTTAAACATCTGCGTAATTTTATTTATGGATGGTGAGTGTCCAAAAGGATAGATGATGTCAGGCATTGTTGAATCTCAGCACCATTCCTGCCTACTGAGACCCTCCCTGTATGCGGGATCTGGTTTACAAAATAGGTTTGGCTAATGACTGGCACTCATCCAAGAGTTGGAAGGTGAAAGGGAAAGATAAACCGTTATTCTCTGGCAGCAGCTCCTGGCAGACACAGGGGCAGACAGCGGACCTGAAATTTGATGTAGCTTCCTGGCTAAACCCTGCAAAACACCTGCTTCTGTGCCGCAGGCACAGAAATCCATCCGTGTCAACATCCCTGATTTTCTTTCCTTTCTGACTTCCTGGACATCAGCAGTTTTTGACCTCTTTTCTCTTGTCCTCCCAAAAGTTTGTAAGCATTTAATTTACTAATCTGAATTCTCTTCCTGCTTGAAATAGCTACAGCATTACTTCCAGTCTCCTGGGAAACTGTTGATAAATACCTGTTTTCTGTTGTTCCTCCACTATACCTATTCTGTGTTTAGCCCTGTGGGATGTGATTTAGGCATGGCTGTGTCTGCTAACTACTTGTTACATAGCAAACTACCCCAAATGTAGTGACATAGAACAACAGCCATTTTATTATGCTCACAAATTCCATGGGACAACAATTTTGGCATGATACAACATTGTGGCTTGTTTCTGCTGCATAATATCTTGGCCTTTCTGGAAAGAAGCATAAGCTGGAGGTGACCCCACAGCTAAAGACTGAAATCAGCTGAAAGCTTGTTCACTCATGTGTCTGGCACCTGGCTTGGGAGGACTTGCAGACTACTGTTGTCAGCTGTGATGTGCACACATGGTCTCTCTGCGTGGTATAGCTTCCTCACAGCATGATAGCCAACGTCACTTCCACTGAACTACATTACATGATTGCAGTCATAAGCTCTCCCAAACTGAAGGAGAGGGCCATAGACCCCCAGTTCTTGATGTTAGAGGTGACTAGAAAATTGAAGCCATGTTTTAGAACTTTAATACCATCTGATTGAGAAGATAGAACAAATATACTTGAAGTTATAGTTCCTCCTACTGGAGAATCTCTTTTATCATTTGGGTCTCAAACTCTTTCTTGAGAGCCTTGATCTGACACCATATAGAACAGTGGTTAAGCACAGTGGCCATGAAGCCAGTATCTCAGTTTATTTTTTTATTTTTTATTTTAATTTAATTTAATTTTATTTCAGATGGAACTTTACTCTTGTTGCCCAGGCTGGGGTGCAATGGCATGATCTCAGCTCACTGCCACCTCTGCCTCCTAGGTTCAAGCGATTCTCCTGCCTCAACCTCCTGAGTAGCTGGGATTACAGGCACCCACCACCATGCCCAGCTAATTTTTGTATTTTTAGTAGAGACAGGGTTTCGCCATGTTGGCCAGGCTGGTCTCGGACTCCTGACCTCAGGTGATCCACCTATCTAGCCTCCCAAAGTGCTGGGATTACAGGCATGAACCACTGCGCCCGGCCAGTATCTCAGTTTAAATCCCAACTGCACTGCATACTAGGTATGTGCCCACAACATTACTCTTTTTGTGCTTGAGCATCTTCACATATAAGAGGATAACAATTGTATCCACTTTAGAAGCTTGGTTTAAGCCTTGTAGTGAGTTGCATGATGGGCCCCAGCAAAAGACACTCTCTACCTGGAACCTGTGAATGTGACCTTATTTGGAAAAAAGAGTCTTTGTAAATGTAATCAAGTCAGAAATCTCAAGATGAGATTATTCTGGATTAGGGTGGGCCTTTATAAAAGAACAATAAGTGCCTTTATAAAGCAACAATTTTGTTTGACTTATAAGAAGTGCTAGGCCGGGAGCGGTGGCTCACACCTGTAATCCCAGTACTTTGGGACGCCGAGGAGGGCGGATCGCGAGGTCAGGAGGTTGAGACCATCCTGCCTAACACGGTGAAACCTCGTCTCTACTAAAAATGCAGAAAAATTAGCCGGGCATGATGGCGGGCGCCTGCAGTCCCAGCTACTGCGGAGGCTAAGGCAGGAGAATGGCCTGAACCCAGGAGGCGGAGCTTGCAGTGAGACGAGATCGCGCCACTGCACTCCAGCCTGGGCGACAGAGCGAGACTCCGTCTCAAAAAAAAGAAGTGCTATATGAGTGTTAACCATCTTTACTTCAAATATCTCCCCTTCTCACCACTCTCAACCACATGACTTTGTTTCACAGTTCCTATCACTAGTTCAAATTTTCTTGTTTCTTATTATCTTCCTTCCTATACTAGAATGCAAACACATTGATAGCAGAATCCTTGTCTGTCTTTTTCACTGTTGGATCCCCAGTTAAACATGATGATCACTATGTACTGAATAAATGAGTAATCATATTGTTGTGGGAAAAAAAATCACAGAAAAAGTAAGTGCTAAACTATATGGTCCAGTGGGATTTCAAATGGGAAGTTCGTCATGGAATAGTTTACAAGGCTTCATAAAAGACGTTGAAATTGAGATGGGATTTAAGGAGGATTTGAAGTTCAACATGGGAAACGTATACTGGAGGCTGGAAATAAGTCATTAATTTTTATATTCCCTCTTTATAATATGGGTGTCTAGAACATAAAAAAAAACTCAAAAATGTAATTTTAAATTTAGTTGAATTTAGGAGGGTAGGTATTCCAGGAAATGAATGGTATGAGTAACATATAAAGAAATTCTATGAGGAATCAATATATAAGTACAATGGAAGCAAACATTCTGAATCGACTTTTTTTGACAGCAGGATTGGAAAATCTTTTTCATATATAAACTTCTTCTACATCTGACTTAGCACTGATTCCATTTTATTTAGAAAGAGCTTCAGTTCTCCTGGAAATATGCCCACTAGGAAGACAAACCCCGAATCTTTACGAAACCAGTGCTTATTCCAGTTTGGTTGTTATGAAGATAGATAGTGCTTCCAGCATTTCTAATCTCTGCTTACAAAACTAATGATTCTTCATTCGGCCTGTTCATCACATCTTGCCTCTTTTCCCTGAATCAGGATGAATTTCCCCTTAAGTAAATCAAGCTTTTTTTTTTTTTTTTCTTTTTTGATTTTCCGTATTTTTTATAGTTCCTTCTCTTGGCTGCACATATGGTTATTGCATCATAAGGAAAATCAAAGCAAATACCAACTTTTTCTGTATTTTCTATGACTCCAAGCTATTTGCTTTCAAAAATGATTTCCTTTTATTAATAAGCAAGTGAATTGAACTGATTTTTTCAACTCAATTTCTAAGCATTTTGCTACACATCTAATTTTTTTGTTTTATTGTTATGACAGACTAGCAGACCATTTTCCTTTCTTATCTCAGTTGTGCAGTGACCTGTATAAACCAAACTACTTTTAAAAGATGTCTTAACAAGTAATCAGAATTGTAAACAACATAAATCAACATACACTGAAAATAACTCTCCAGAAAAGGCAGGCATCGTTCAGAAACACTATGGTAAAAATGAAATCACAGAAGGAGATGTTAGAGTGTATGATACAATGACTAATTTTGCTGCCTGAATATTTCTCCTCTATTTTATGTTAACTATGCTGAAATAATGTTGAATTTTAATGAGAAAAAATTACATATAACTAATTTAAATACAGGCTGTTTATTTTCCAGCAGTCTCTTTTTCGCCTAAGATTCATCATCTGTAAAATGAAGATATTTATGGTGCTGTGTCCTGGGTTGATTCACTGTTATATAATTTTTTGGATTTTGTTTTGTTTTATTTTATCTCATTCCTGGGCACGATACTGACCCAGAGATATTTACTATAATAAAAGAAAAGCCATATTGATGGCACTGAAAAAGAGCCTAATGATTTATTTTTATTTTTTTATGGGGCACTGGACCCAAGCTTACCTAAACTGGGACGTCAAGAATCCTTTCCTTTTTATTCTTTCTTTTAAATCTTCTCTTTATAAAATCCTATAGAGTTGGTCATTCTGGAGAGTAGCTCTGCAGAGCATGATGCTGAAAGGCAGAAATGATCATGCAAAGGTGCTTGTTTAATTCACCCTGTTGAGCAATCGCCACAAACAGCCAAGGCAGATCTGCTTGAACGCCTGGTGCCACGCTGGGTTACAGTGATTACTCCTATTCAACAGAGGTGTCTCATGCAGCACACATCTTTTATTAGCTGTGAGATTATTTCTCTCTGGGGCCTTTCTACATCACTCCCTGGTTCTGTAATTAAGTTAGGTACCTAGAGATCCATCTTACTTTTTTCTACGCTGGGATATCACATAGTTGAGTTCTGCTTTGTTTATTTAGATGGAGGCAATGGGGAGTAGAAAACCCAGAATACCATCACCTAGTCTCAGATTTAATTGGTGAATATTCTTTTGGATGGAAATGCATCTGCTCAGTGAAATTGTAAATGGCTACTTACCTCTTGGAACTGAATCACTTCTAGTCTGCTTTTTCTGTGTCTCCCATAATAGAACAGTAAACAATTCAAGGGCAGGGTTATTTATTCTCTTTTGCTTCCTAGGTGCTTCACCTAACATCTTCCAGCACACACCTACAGTCCTATTTAAATAACAATTATCCCACACTGAGTCAGAGCAAATAATAAAGCTTACTGCAGATTCATTTCAAGCCCCAGTGAACTGGAAGGTCAAAACCTGGGGGCGGCGGGGGGGCGCGGGGAACCACCCTAAAAAACAAATAACTCAGCCTCTCTCAAGCTCCAATAACAACTTGTAGAACTCAATGGCAGAAACAGTGCCTGAAATATTATTTATCATTTCAAACTATCAAATTACTCTTTTGTTTTAATTTGGAGGCAAATCTCTGAGATTACACATACTCATAGTCCACATTATATAGCAATTAAGGAGAGATTAAACAGTGTTAGACTCATTTCCAAACACTTTACCTACACTAATTCATTCAATGCTTACCACAACCCCATAAGATAGGTACTGTAATTATCTCCATTTTGCAGATGAGGAAACTGAGATGTGTAGAGGTTAGTAATTTGCCCAAAGTCACACAGATAACAATAGGATCAGAGAGGTTTAACCCTATGTAGTGGAAAAAAAAATTGACAAAATAAATTTAACAGAGTTTATTTGTGAAAAGAACTGTTTGTGAATTAGGAAGCCCTCATGATCAGGAGAGGCTGGAGAATTCTACTCTGTAACGTGGGCATGGGCAGTGAGTATTTATAGAGAGAAAAAAACTGAAGAAAGCAGAAAAAAGAACAGAAAGCAGTTTGGTTATTTCAAAGTTATTTTCCTTGTAAAGGTTAAAGCAGAGAAAATGTCCTTATTATGCCAACTAAAACTGGCCTGTTTTGGAGCTTGGTTATTATTTCTCTTCCTCCTGATTGCTCAGAAGTTCAGATAAACAACTTAGTTTTGGCTTGGTGATGTTTTATTTTAGCATGAGTGACTCCATTTTGGTTTGGTTTGTTGAGGCCTAGTGCAGAGCTCTGTCCAAATCAATCAATGGCTTTCTATGAATTTTATTTAACAGTTATTTGGCTCTGAAACCTGGAACTCTTCCCAAACAGGCTTGACCAATACCTACTTATTGAAATGCAAATATGAGGAAAATGCTTTCAAGTGTTCTTGCAATTTGGTTCCTTAATCATGCCAGTTTCTCTATCCCTACACCTTGTCTAACATTATGTTCTTAGGAAAAGACGGGGAATAGGTCTAAGAAGAAGTTACAGTGTAGGGAGCTCCTCTGGTCATACAGAAAGAAGAGGAAAACTTGACTCTTGTCCTCCTGGGTGAATAGGGAGAGATACAGGAGATAAGATTGAAAGAAGAGTTGAGCCACTTGTGTCTTAGCCTCCCTTTTTGGACTGAAGTCTGAGATGGGGAGATAAGTTAGAGAAGATGTGGGAAAACTAATAGCAGGGGAAGTTTGTCCTACATCTAGATAGAAACTTTGGGAGATGAATCTTAAGCTCCCCCCTGCAATAACCTGAGGAAACCGCAATGGTGAGATGGAGTGAGAGACTGACTCAGTGTTCTCAAATCATGGAAGAAACTCTGATGTTCCCCTAAGGCTCATTTGGAGGATGATTAGAGCCTGGCTGGGTCAAACTCACTAAATGGGGTGAACCTTTAATCAAAGCCAAAACTGCAGGTGGAGTACCTGAGTCTTAGGTTTACATTGGTCTTTTGGGGCACCAGTGAGAATGAAGATAAGGCTGAATCTGCAGCAGAGACTACCAGGACCTAATCAGCTGAATACGCATGGCCAGGAATTACACAAACTAGCAGATGCCAGCAGTGTACCTACAGGGAGGATCAGAATGTCCACACCTCGGCAGCACAACTAGAGACCAACAAGGCACCAGGGGCCTCTCATTTTTGTGTTTTTAACTGGAAAAATTAAAATGGGATTTTTTAAAACACTAAGTTATGTGCAAATGTCACCTTGAAGCAGCTGCAAATAGCTAGAAGAGGGGTTAGTCTGAAAAAAAATTGAGTCATTTTTTTTAAAGACACTGAAGAGCCTAAAGTGACTTTAAATTATTCCATTATGCTCTGACTTAATTAAAATTAAAGTTTTATTTCCTACTACTATTGAAGTGAGATTCATGAGGAAAATCAATAAAAGGGAATAAATAACTACCTTTTCTTCACCTTGGTATTGTAGTGTTTTAAATTTTGATTTGGCTGCAAAAGAAAATTAGCCGGGCGTGGTGGTGGGTGCCTGCAATCCCAGCTATTCAGGAGGTTGAGGCAGAGAATTGCTTGAACCCAAGAGGCGGAGGTTGCAGTGAGCCAAGATCATGCCACCGCACTGCAGCCTGGGCGACAGAGTGAGACTCCATCTCAAAACAAAAACAAAAACACAAACAAACAAGAAAACACAAAATATGCAAGGCTTTGCATACATCTCTGCTCTATGGGCAGAATATAGTGTAATGTTGCTTTTAAATTTTTTTTTAAAGGGTAAACATTAGTTTAGAAAATAGCTCCTAGTAAAGGTTGAAAAAGTTCTATTTATCCTCAACCCTCTTGAAGAATGTTATTAAAGATGTGAAAATGCCTCAAAATATTAAGTAAATGCTAAGATTATCTAAATTTTTATGGGTTAAACTATTGCTAAAATCTAATTGATCATGTAATACATTAGTTTGGTTATCTATTGATGCATACTAAACAGCCCTAAAATTTCATAGCTTAAAATAACCATGATTTATTGTCCACAGTTCTGCAATTTGAGCTGGGTTCAGCTGGGTGGATCTTCTGCTGTCCTTACCTGTGCTGATTCATATGAAGGCAAGCCTCTGGTGACTCAGATGAGTCTAAGACACAACGTCTAAGTTGATCTCATTCAAATGTCTAGTCACTTGGTGTTGGATGTTAGCTAGAACTCTCTCTCCATGTAGTTCCTCACTATTCAGTAGTCCAGTCTGAGCTTCCACACATTGCACAAAGAATGTTACAAAAGAGTGAAGGGGAATGTTTCAGTCTTTTGAGGCCTGGACTCTACTGATATAAAATTACTTCCTCTACATTCTACTGTCACAGAAAGTCAGATGGCCAGCTCAGATTTGGGGCTGGCGAAAGGAATTCTACCACTACATGAAAGAAACAACAAAATATCTTAGGTATTTTTTCCAGTGCACCTCACATACCTACCACCTGTTCTGTGGTTCTATGGTTAAAATGGAATTTAATACATATTTTAAGCTCCATAAGACATTACTGTTAATTTTTATATATTTACTTTTCACTTATACTTAATTTCCTATTTACCTTTTCTATCATTTTCCATTCTTTCTTCCATTAAATTAAAAAATCTATGTAAGATCATTTTTCTTTTGTCTGAGGAATTCCCCCAATATTTTCTTTGGTGTGAGTCTGTTGTTGATTAACTCTCTCTGTTTTGCTTGTCTGGAAATGCAAACATTTTACCTTTTGTTAAAAAAATATACTATTCTGGCTTGGCAGTTATTTTCTTTCAGAATTTTAAGCATATATTTCCATCAACTTCTGACTTCCATTATTGCTAGTGAGAAGACAGATGTTAGTCTTATTTAAGTTCCTTTCAAGGGAATATGTCTTTATCTCATCTGGTGCTTTTATGTTTTTGATTTTTTGTTATTTTTCATTAGTTTTATTACAATGTGTCTAGATAATTTGTAATCACTCTGTTTTAGGTTCTCAGAACTTGTTTCAGTGGCTTATGATCTGTGGCTTACATCTGTGGATATATTGCATTAATTTTGGAAAAAAATGTAATTTTCTCAGCAGAAGTATTTGTAAATTTGTAATTGTCAGATGCAGAAAAATATTATATCAGACTTCTGATTCTAATAGTGACCGTTATTCTTACATTAGCAACCAAAGCAGACCAGATAAGCATAGTTTTTTAAAACCCAGCAGAGAGCTTGCAAACATAAGCAACCTAAATCAGCTAAACAATAGGAAGTGATGAGACTCTCACAGAAGAGAGACTATGGTTACTTTCCCCTCTGGCAGAAAAGGAGGAGGAGAAGGAGGAGGAATTCACTATAGATGAGGATCAGGAAAACAGTTGAATCTTCAGTAAGTATTTAATGGCCATGAGTGACCTGAAATAACACATTACCATTTCAGGGAGTTGTATCTTCATAGAGGGTTAGCACCTTTGCACCAACTATTTTTCTTACTCATCACTCAATACTTGAGTATAGTTTTCCAAAAGCTGGCAGCAGGATAGGAGAGGGGCATGGGAGATTTCCTAATTGCAAGAAAAGAGAAAGGTAAAAGGGCCAAGGGGTACCTTTGTTCTTTCCTTTCTTCTTTCTTTTCTCTCTTTCCATTGCTGTTGTAACAAATTACCAAAAACTTGGTGGTTTAAAATGATATAAATTTATTCCCTTAAGTTCAGAGGCCAAAATTCTGAAATCAGGTTCATTTTGCCAAAACCAGTGTGTCAACAGGGCTATGCACCTTCCGCAGACTCCACAAAATAATCTATTTCTTTGCCTTTTCTAGTTTCTGGAGCTGCATTTCTTGCATATATTGGCTCATGGCCCCTTAATCCATCTTTAAAGACTGAAGTGTAGCATCCTTAATCTCTCATTTTTTCTGCTGAGGTTGTCACAGCACCTTCTCTTCTGTCTCTATCAAATCTCCCTCTATATCCCTGTTAGTCCCTTATGATTGCATTTAGGACCTATCATCTAGAAAATCCAAGATAATTTCCTCATCTCAAGATCCTCACTTTAATCATATATGCAAGGTTACTTTTGCTATACAAGATAACCTTCACAGCTTTCAGAGATTAGGACCTGGGTAGTTTTGAGAACTCTCATTCAGTTTACAACACTGTCTTTCTCTCTCCATCCTCCTTCTAATCCCTTCTTTTTTCCTATTCCTTTCCTTGTTCTATTACCTCCCTCCCTACTTCTCTGTCTCTCTTCCTTCCTTTAACAATATGTATTAAGTGCCTGCTACCTACTGGGTGATGTACTTGGCATTTATGTAGAGTTTTTTAATTACACAAAACAATACCATACGTTGCCTTATGTAGTCATTGCAATCTTCTTGAGTCATAGCTATGATCATTATATTTACAGATAAAGACACTTTTGTTCTTCTATATACTGAATGTTCATGTCCCCTCAAATTCATATGTTGAAACCTAATTCCTAATGGAATGATATTTGGCAGTGGGGCCTTTAGGAGATGCCTTGGTCCTTTTTGGCTGTTTAACAAAATGTCATAAACTGAGAAACTTACAAATGACAGAAATTTATTTTTCACGATGCAATTCTGGAAGTTAGAAAGTCCTAGATCAAAGAGCTAGTAAATTCAGAGTGTAGTAAGGCCCTAGTCCCTGGCTCATAAATGGTATCTTCTCACCACATCCTCACATGATTGGCATGAACAAGGCAGCTCTCTGGAGTCTCTTTCATAAGGGCACTAATCCTATGTATGAGGTCTATGCCCTTATGACCTAATCACCTCCCCAAAGGTTCTATCACCTTGGGGGTTAGCAAGAAGTGATCAGATTATGAAGGGGAAACTGACAGAAAGGGGATTAGTGCCCTTATATAAAGGCCTCAGAGAGCTCCCCCACTCCTTTCTGACATGTGAGGACATAGTGAAAAGATGGCTGTCTGTGAACCAGGAAAACTGGCCCTCACCAGACACCAAATCTGCTGTTGCCTTGATCTTCGACTTACCAGCCTCCAGAACTGTGAGAAATAAACTTCTGCTTTTTATAAACCACCTACTCTATGACATTTTTTTATAACAGCCTGAATAGCTAAGACATTTCTAAATGACACATGAGGTCTCCAAGTTAAGGTGTCTGATTTTACATTCTTTGACTTTTCCATGCATATCTGCTATATCCTTTCTCTGACTGATTACCCTTCCATGATAGGGTTTAACTCAGTTTGACTTGCCTTTTGACAGTTATATCTTCCCTTAGCTACATGAGGAGCATGTTCTATTCACTTAGGTATCCCCAAATTTAGAATAGCACTTTTACCATATCAGGAACTAACAAACGTTTGCTAAATTGAATTAAAATGCATATTTTCTAGTCACTTCCATTTCTCTCATTGGTTAATTCCAGGAACACAGGTTGCATAGTTTGCATTATTCTGGGTCTTCTCTTCCCTGTGGGTGACCCATATCTGGATGGTCCATCTTTGAACTCCAACCAATGAAGAAAGAAAACATTAGAATAAATTGCTTTTGTCTGTCTCTCAACTCTTTCACTTGTTTCACATAAAGGAAAGAATTTCATGAATGACTGTTAGGTGAAAAGAGCTGTTACCTATTGCTTCTAGTGTGGTCTGCAAAAGCTTAAAAAGAAAGGTCTCTCTGGCTCCCTTTTGGCATTTTGGACATACTACAGCTGAGACACAGCACCTGCTTCTATTCCTGATCTCCCAACCATAACACAATTCAGAAAGTCTTGCTATTGACAAGCCCAGCTGATCCTCTGCTTTCTTAATGGCAGGGTGTATTTTCCTCCCTTTTAATTGAGTGGATAAGTCAGCGTTGGACAATTCCAGAAAATGAGAGTTGAAATTACATGTAGAAGATTCCACTATTATCCATTCTACTCTTTTCTGGAGAGTCCAAAACAAATGTTGTCCTTTTTTATATTGGATTTTATGAGCTACAATAGTGGCCAGGACCCTGGAGAAGAGATATGGGAAAATCAGAGATTTCAGACCCCAGCCTCAACCTGTGTCCCCAGCAGTCTTATTGACTATTCCCTTGTCTCCTTGTCATAAATTCCCTTGTTTTCCATTCCTACTGTCACCACCCTACTTTTGGTATTCATCATATCACTGCTGAATGATTGAAGTAGATGCTGAATAAGCTGTCAAGCAGGTGTACTTCATGATCAATGTAAACTTCCATGTGTGTTTGTGACCTTGCTGCCATTTTTCCAGTTTGGAACACAATCTTCTATATATTTCCTTGTAAAAGATTTTTCGAAGACCTGATGAGGTCAAGTTAAGTCAAATGTGCTTTATTCGTGAACTCTTTTGCAGTCACTCAGTTATATAGTGAAGTCTTATTGTTCATATTTCATAATATATATATATAATTTAACTTATATCTCTATATATTTATTTATTATATGTATTTCATGCAACAACCATTTTAAGCATCTGTCTATTAGTGTACTAGATATAAATTACATTTCATCCTTCTCTACCAAAGCACTATGCTCTAAGAAGGCTACCTCTGTGGGCTAAATCAATTATTTCCCTTGACATTGGGCTTCCAGTGGGATTGGTCAATGGAATTACCAATGGGATTGGTCATCCAGTGTTTCATATGAGAGAGGAAAGAAAGTGAGGAAGGGGAGGCTTTTTGGCCTCTGACTTTCTCCCTGCAGGATTGATGTGGGTTGGGTACGTTCTACTGATGGCCACAACTCTTATGAAGAAGGCTTCTGCAATCACAGCTGCTATTTCTGAGTTCTGGGATTTGCTCCCTCTTTGTAGTTTCAGGCTTGAGAATAGTAATGGGTAGCCATTGATGTAGTCCTGCTTCTTGACCTTTCACACTGCCCACGTTTGTAAATTGTCCCTTTATTAAATTTGTCACAATTAGCCAGTTTGAAACTCCTCTTTCCCATCAATACACCTGCTTTGTTGGAACACGTCTTAGCATGGGCAACACAAAGTGAACCAAAAAGATAAATTGTTTTCCATTTTCCAGGGTCTTGGCCAATACTGTGTCACACAAAGGCAAAGCACAGGAGCTTACATTTGGAGGAGACATCAAATAAACAGAATAAATATAAGACAGCCATAGGTGGAGTAGCTTATAAACAAGAGAAATTTATTTCTCACAATTCTGGAGGATGGAAAGTTCAAGATCAAGGCACTGGCAGATTCACTGCCTGGTGAGGGCCTCTTTCCTGGTTCATAGATGGCCATTTTCTCATTGTGCCCTCACATGGTGGAATAGGTGAAATGGTTCTGGATTTCTTTTATAAGGGCACTAATCTTATACATAAGGGCTCTCCCTTCATGACTTAAGCATCCTCCAAAGGCCCCACTTCCTAATACCATCATATTGGAGGCTAGGATTTCAACATAGAAATTTTGAAGGACACACACTTTCAGTCTATAGCAACTAGAATTTAAAACCTTTCAACAGGCAACTTTGTCTGGTTCTGTGCTGTATTCTTAGCTCCAAGAATAGTTCTTGAGGCATAATAGGTCCTCAATAATTGTTTGTCAGATGAATGAGTGAATACACATACACGTGCATTCAGTCATTCAACTAATACTTGTTTAGTGCCTACTTTGCTGGGCACTCAGAAAAATATAAACTGACAAAGTTCTTGTCTTTAGGGATTTAACAACTAATATTCTTTCCATCCAACAATATTATAATTTCCTTGGCATGCATTTTATTTACTGAATTTCTTTTTATTCCCAGTCCTGCTGTGGCCCTCTACACATAACAAAATAAACAGTAAAATTAGTTGAGTCTTGTTTGTGAATGACCCAACAACTTGTTTTAACAATAATGTGGATTTTGTTGACCCATAGGTACAAGAGGTATCTCATAGTACAAATTTAGTTCAGGATCTGGTTGCATCCAGCCTCTCAATAAGCATTAGCTACTGGTTTTTTCCTTTTCTTGACACTCCTTTCCCCTTTTCCTTGATGTTAGCTTAATTTTCAACTGTTCTTTGCCAATAGTAGTAGATATTTGCTCATATACCACCTCAAGCTTACAACCTTCTGCTTTGCAAATGTCTGCAGAAAAAGCTTCTTTCCTGAGTTCCAGCAAAAGTCTTGGGTGTATCTTTCATTGACTCATTGTTGGTCACATGCCTATCTTTGAATGAGTGATTGTAGTCAGAGAGATGGGAATTTCTGATTAGCTATCTCTAACTCATACATCACTCCTGGAGTCGGTCACTTACCTAAATAACTTGGACTTAGTCACATAGCTAAATAACTTGGATTTAGAGAAAGTCCTAAGAAAAATGAGGTTTGTATTACAAAATAAAGAGGAATGGACACTGATCAAACAAAAGCAATAGATGTCCCAGATACTCCACTAAAAAGCTTTCTTTTTAAATTTTTTTGGGGGGTGGGGTGGGGACAGAATTTTGCCCTTGTTGCTCAGGCTAGAGTCCAATTGTGCGAACTTGGCTCACCACAACCTCCGCCTCCTGGGTTCAAGCGATTCTCCTGCCTCAGTCTCCCGAGTAGCTGGGATTACAGGCATGTGCTACCACGCCTGGCTAATTTTGTATTTTTAGTGGAGACGGGGTTTTTCCATGTTGGTCAGGCTGGTCTCGAACTCCCAACCTCACGTGATCTGCCTGCCTGGGCCTCCCAAAGTTTCAGGATTACAGGCATGAGCCACTGCGCCTGGCCCCAAAAGCTTTATTCTTTATACAGTGATATTCTAGTTAAAGCTATAAATTTGAACTAATTGGGAGGTAGAAATTTTGGCTAAATTATTGGAAGCATTAAAAAAAGTTCTGTTTATTTCAAATAATTTTTTGTGTGAACATGCAACAGAACAAACTCACAAGACATTGCTTCCACTTCTATGAGACTTACTGCTGTAAAAAAAAAATACATGGAGTTTGTAATTAGCATATTCTTAATTTCTATAAGAGAAAAGCTGCTTCTAAAGTATTTGAGAATGATTGAAAATTTAGTTCTTTAAGAGGTTTTGAATACTTCACTGTAATTCTTCTTACAGTATTAATTTACTTGGGCAAATTATCAGATTTTGAATTAATGAGGTTTTAGTACATATGCAAATGAAATTCTCTAGTTTGCTTTAAATAATCCTCAAGGCATAGTGTTCTCTGTACAACATGGGGATAGTTGAGCAAATGTTTGCTGAATTTTTTTCAGAGCAAAATCCTTTAAAGATTAGCCCATGTATTTATTTAAATTTTGTTAATTTGGTTTTAAGCCTATAATTTTTTTTTTCCTCAAGGCAAAGTAAGTCTTTCTTATTTTAGATCTCTTCCTTTAACCAGAGAATTTTCTTACTTTTTCTTGGAATAGTGTAGTGTGTTCTATAGCAGTGTCACTAAAATGTGGTCCCTAGACTACTAGAGATATGCAGAAAAAAAATAATAGAGAAATTAAGAGTATTTCAAAACTTTTATAGCAATTAGATATTTTTACAATATCCAAATGCATGCTCAGAGGTTTAATCTTGTTTAACATGGAAAAGACCCAGTTGGGTAATCTTGAACTTGCATAATGAGTCACACATGCCATGAGCTGCATCCCAGCAATGCACACTTGGGCGTCATATCGTGTGCAAGGCATTGGCAAAACAAACAAACAAACAAAAATTGGCCTCAACCGGTATAATTTAAAAAGAACAATTGTGCCAAAAAGATGCATTAAGCAATTGGAAAGCTACCAAGGCAGTGAAGAATTACTCAGCCCAAATATGGAAGAAGATACCATCGTCCAAGGCCTCAAATTATCCTGGCAATTTTTTATAGGTAGCATCTGGAGCCTAAATAAAATCATACAGGCATATGTAGAGCAAGAAATGTGATTAATAATCAAAATAAGGCTTAGACAATATAAATAGATGTACTGACAATCCAGATAATGCAGTCATCAGATAAAGAGTTTAAAATAACTATGCTTAATATGCTCTAGAAATAAGATAAAGTTGGGAATTTTGTCAGAGAACTGAAAAGTATTTTATAAAAGTATCAAAAGGAAATTATGGATTGAGAAGATACAATAATTGCAATCAATAATTCAATGAATAGATTTATTGGCAGTTTAGATATAGCTCAGAAAAAAGAAATCGGGAGATAGAAGGTGGCTCAGATGGAAATACATAGAATGAAGCAAAGAGAGACAAAATGATTGCACAAACACACAAATGTGAAAACATCTATGTACGTGTAACTGAAGTTCCAGAAGGAGAAGAGGAAAGAAAATGGAGTCAGAGAAATATGTGAAGAGAAAATAGCTGTGATTTTTCCAAACTGACAAAAGATTTCAAGCCACAGATTCAAGATGCACTATGAAACTTAAGCCAGATAAATACAAAGAAAACCAAACTAAGGCACATCACAGCCAAACTGCTAAAAACCAAAGAAATTACAAAATCTTCAAAGCATCTGAGAAAGTATGTCTTGAATGAGCAACAATTAAATTAATATCTGATTTTCACATAAACAATGGATAAAGAATAGCAATGAAATAAAATGTCAAACTGTCAAAACAAAAACAAGAACCTGTCAACCTGCAAGCCTATACTCTGTGGAAATAGTCTTCAAAAATAACTGTAAAATAAGGGAATTTTTAGACAAACAAAAACAGGGAGAATTTATCACCAGAATATGACCCCAGAGAAAATAAAAGTATTCTGCTAGTAAAATAAAAATAATCATAGTAAGAAGATCAGCTTTGCAGGAAGATGTGAAGAACAACATAATAGAAAATATGTGGGCAATTGAATACTAATGATGAAAAACAATATAATATCATGGAATTTGAAATATATAGAAAATTAAAATAGCAACAAGTATATTGTAATAGTTGTGAGGAGGAATAAATAGAGATAAATGTTGCAAGTGCTTTCCATATCCAGAAGAAAGAAAAAAAGTTCTTATTTACATGTTCTTATTTACATTAAAATTTTGCTGAGTCTATAGCAATGGTTCCCAACCAAGGATAATTTTGACCTCCCGAAGACATTTGACAATACCTGGAGACACTTCCTCCAGAAGACGTTTGACAATATCTGGAGACATTTTTTATTGTCACAAGTAGGGTGATGTGACTGCTGCTGCTAAAATCTTACAATGCACAGGTAAGTTCCTCTCATAACAAAGGATTTTCTGGCTCAAATTGTTAATAATGCTGAGGTTGAGAAACCCTGATGTAGAATCACCCCTAAAGGATAGAATAAAATTATAAAAATCAAGCTAACAGAGAGGGAAAAATAATAAATTTCAATGGGGACAAAACATAGGAAAAAGGAAGACAGAGCAGGTGGAACAAGTAAAAAACAAATAATATGATAATAAATTTAAAATCCATTCTATCAGTAATTGCATTAGATGTAAGTAGATATTTTTAAATTTCTGCAGTTTAAAAATATTAATTATATTACATAAAATAAGCAACTATGGGCCACTTATAATAACTATACCTTAAAATAAAATAAATGCATTGAAATGCAGATTTTAAAATTAAATAATGTTAAATAGTTCCTGCAAAATGAATAGATGAAAAAAAATTCACAGTTTTCTATTAATCTCTAGAAATAATTACACAGTGTTTTTTCTTATCTCTCTGTTTATCTTGACATGTTAATGAAATTTTTGAACTATGACAGTCAATGGTAACTGTAGACTCAATTTTTATTATCTCCACACTTAATAATATACAATAATGTGACAGATTATTATCAGATTATTAATTTCATGAGGGGAGAGATTGGGTCTGTTTTTTATCTCCCTGCTACAAACACAGAATCTTCCATGGAGCCTGATATATAGCAAATATTCTTTATATAGGATAAATTGAAAATGTTTGTGGCATTTCTTTATGGCATTCATTTATCTCAGTACTTCTCAAACTTTTTGGTCTCAGATCCCTTTACACTGTTAGAAATCATTGAAGATGCAATAGAGCTTGTGTCATATCTGCTAATTATCATATTAGAGATTAAAATAGAAATATTTAAAAACCTTTATTAAAACTCATCAAAAATTGTAAAATACTATATGTTAACATATCCTACATATTTTAATAAAAATAACTCCATCTTTAAAACATTAATGAGAATAATAGCATTGTTTACCATTTTGCAAATTTCTTTAATATCTGGTTCAATAGAAGACAGTTAGATTCTTGTATCTGCTTATGCATTCCATTCACTGCAATATGTTATTTTGATTGAAGTATATAGAGAAAATTCAGTCTTACAAAACATACAGTTGGAAAAATAAAAAGAGCATTTTAATAGCCTTTTCAGAAAACAGTTGATATTACCGTTTGCTAGTATGCCAAAACTTGACAAAGAGTAGTTTCTTAGAGGTTAGTTGCAATATGCAATAGAAAAAAATATATATATATATTACCTCTTCTTACTCTTTTACATTAAAATCTGTGGATCTGGCCGGGCGCGGTGGCTCACGCCTGTAATCCCAGCACTTGGGGAGGCTGAGGTGGGCTGATCACCTGAGGTTGGGAGTTCGAGACCAGCCTGACCAACATGGAGAAACCCTGTCTCTACTAAAAATACAAAATTAGCCAGGGGTGGTTGTGCATGCCTGTAATCCCAACTACTCGGGAGGCTAGGGCAAGAGAATCGCTTGAACCTGGGAGGCAGAGGTTACAGTGAGACAAGATCACGCCATTGAACTCCAGCCTGGACAACAAGAGCTAAACTCCCTCTCAAAAAAATAAAAATAAATAAACAAAATAAAATCTGTGGATCTGTTTTGCATTTTGGATCTTTTATTTATGCATAACTTTCTAATATCATTGGTCATTTGGAAAAAATTGGCTCACTTGAGTTATGAAGATCCTCCAAATGCTAGCATATTTTATGGTACATTTAAAAAATTGCATTCATTAATATAACCACTAATCTGATCAGAAAATAATAGGAAGTAATCGAGCTCATGATGTTAGGTACAAGTTTCAAAAATTCTAACTTTTGTTTGAAAGCTCAGTTTTTATCATTTGAAACATTTGTTGTCAGTTGTTTTCTTTGAAGTAACATGCTCACTTCATTAACACTGGGAAATCTCTAGCAGACGTGGCAAACTCTGAATAATAATAGTTTGTCAGTCACTTTTTTCAAGTACAAACGTTCTATGAAAAAAAGTAGCTATTTCAGCTCATAATTCAAACAACCACACAAGTACTGTTCCTTGAGATAACGGTTTTACTTCTATAGACAAAAGTACTTTATGCGTATTTTCAATTTTGTCAAATAGAATATTTAAAAGACACGTACTCAAGGATCAGGATTTAGTAAAATTAGAAATGTTAACTGCTTCTTTAGGGACATTCTTAAGTGAAACTGAAAAAGTCATTCATTGTTTCTTTGCGTGTATGACAATGCAGAATACAGTTATGAGCGAATACAGTTTGTTGATGTGGCCTTAATTTCTACTAATGAACCAGCAGTTTTACTCACCATTGCTTTTGCACCATCAGTAAAAATGCAAACACTTTTTAAAACTATTATTGTCTTGCAATTATTATAAGAATGATTTTTACCTCATGAATTTTCTGAAAGGGAGGGTCTCAGGGACTCCTAGACGTCTCATGGATTACACTTGGAGAAACATCGCTTTATGTACACACATCAAATGTCACTGCCAAACTGATGACCTGTCCTCTGATACTCCTTGCCTCCACATGTGGTAATATCTTCAGTAAGAGTGCCTCTTTCTCTCAGCTCTGCATTTTTCAATGTGGCCTTATCCTCCCCAAGGCATAAATCATTGACTGACCCTCAAAATGGATTTGATCACTCCTACTCCAAATCCTGACACTATTTAGAACATGTTTTGTGGTATAATTCCACACTCCATGGCCTCTCAAGTCCCATCGCTATTGTACTCTGAGCTTTCTAAAGGGAGGCTTTGTCTGTTATTTATCTTTGAGAACTGCTTAGTGCCTACAAAAGGGTACCAGACATGTCGTATGCCCAAAATAACTGTTTATTACATTGAAATTATTAAAACTCATAGAATGATCCGTAGGGAATTAGAATAATTTTGAAAACTTGTTTTTCATTTTATTTCAGGATAGCTATTTTCATTATTTAATCTAAAAAATTAAGTCTATTATACTCAATGACCTGGGTGATTCAATGACCAATTAGATGATATTTCCAGAGACTGGATATTCATTCCTTCACATATTCATTATTCATTTATTCAGTTTAGTTTTTATACAGGTGTTTATTTAGCCCATACCATGTGGTAGCCATGGCAAGTACAGTGCTAAACATCACATGGTACCTCATCCAAAGAGTTTATGTGATTCAGAAACTATATCATGATCACCTACTAAGTATAAAGAGCTTTGTAAACAGAGCTTTCTAAACATTTGCTAAACAGAGTTTCTGTCATCGTAAAGTGTATAAAGTATATTTAAAAGCATATGCAAGTCAATACATTAAAATATATGTTGAACGCTGTTACAAAAATGGGTACAATAAATGGTGGAAGCTCTGAAGAAAGAGCAAATAATTTTCTCTGGAGAAATGAGTAAAAGTGTCACCAATGAGGTAACATTTAAACTAGATCTTAATTAAAAGGATTGTGATAGATAAAGAAGGAGACAAGGACAATTCTTGCAAAAACTAATGAAAGAAACATGAAATTGTGATAGGTCCTATTATGCTCATGGGATGATTAAAGTCCACAGAGATCATAGAATATGCACGAGATGGTGTTGGGAGAGGAGGTTAGAATTAGTTTAGGTTTATATTGTTCAAGGCCAAGTAAGCCATACTAAAGAGATTGAATTTTATTTACAAGCATCAGGGACCCAATGCAACTTCTTTTATTTTCTTTTTTTTAATTTTCTATTTTTAAAAAATAGAAAGTTGAGACTGGATTTCATCATGTTGGCCAGGCTGTTCTCAGACTCCTGGCCTCAAGTGATTCACCAGCCTCCGCCTCTGAAAATGCTGGGACTACAGGCTTGAGCCACTACACCCAGCCCCAGCACGAATTTTTAAGAATAGTGATATGAACACCTCTGCTTCTTTTGTAGGTCAATATGATGATGAAGCAGAAAATAATGGGTGTGGGTGGATAATCCAGAGAGATTAGTTAAAGCAACGTGGCACTATTCAAGTCAGGAATGATGAAATTGGGACTAACATATTAACAGCAAAGAGTGAAGAGAAAGAGCCAAATTGAAGAAGCATGTCTGAAACAAATTGAATTGATATGACTTGGCAACTAATTGGATTGTCATAGTGAGAGAGAGGTAGGAAGACAAGACAAATATTTGTACACTGAGAAATTAAAAATATGTTGATGGCATTAACCAAGATAAAAAATGCAAGAGGTGGAACTGGTTAGTAATATGGGAAAAGAATTTGCATTTTAGAGGGTTGATATATTCAAAAGAAGATGGACTTCAGAAACAAGCAGTCTTATGTCCAAACTCTAGTTGTCTCAACTATTGTAGATAATATTTTTATTTAATCTATAAAATGGATATAATCAGTATCTAGTAAAGAACTTGACCTTGCTCAAGGAGAGGTCCGGCCTTTGTCCTTGGCTTCTTGGAGGTAGGCTCTAAACCTCTGGAATTTCCCAAGCAATAGGAATGTCATTGTCATTCACATTGGGACCTTAGGACCAAACCTGAAGTTTACGCTGAGAAGGTGACTGATATATGGTCCCCTTGGACCACATAGTATGTCAATCAATCAATCATGTCTACTTAATGGAACCCCAGTGAACACTCTGAACACTAAGGCTCAAATGAGCTTCCAGGATTGGCAACAACTGTGCATATTGCCATACATCAATGGCAAGAAGGTAAAGCATCCTGGAAACAATGAAATCTTCCCATATGAAACCTTCCTAGGCTCTATCAGAAGCATCTCTTTCTTTGGCTCATTCTCATGTGTGGCCTTTGCTTTAATAAACCATATCTGTGAGTACAGTAGCTTTCACTGAGTTCTATGAGACTGTAGCAAATTATTAAACATGAGGTTGGTGTTGAGAAACTCCTGAACTTGCAGCTGGTGTCAGAAGTGATGGTGTTCTTATGTATTCTTTCCCCCCTAACTTTTGGTCTAACTCCTTGGAGTTAGAAGTGTTGAGCAGACTTGGAAGTCTGGCAGACTGTGCCCTTAACCTTACAGTTGGCTTAACTCCAGGTACTCACGGATTTGTTGTGAAGATTAATTCATTTATTCTACAAATATTTGCAAAAACCATAGAGTAGACATGGTATCTAGCACTGGAGACATAGCAATGTAAAAACATACAGCGTCTACCCTCAAAGAGCATGTAACCCAGGAATAAGTGAGGTAGGTATGTAAAGCTATAAAGAAACTGGCATCACTCTTGATACACAGTGAGGTTAAAATAAATATTAATTCTCCTTGAACAAGTTACAGTCAGGTAGAGCTGCGTAGTGGAAAATTTGAAATGAGAATTCGGAGAGTGGGAGAATAGTTTGTGGCATAAATTTTAAAGTGGGAGTCATCAGCATCTAGATGGTATTTGAATCCATGGATATGGATGAGATCATTTCGGAAAGGTTTTAGACAGAGCCCTTGACCCAAGAGACGTAAGTTCTCTTCAGGCTCAAAGAAAAAAAATTTAAAGATCCTGAATGAAAGAGGCATTTTTTCCACACCTGATTCTCACTTGTAATTAAAGGTGTGCAGCTGAAACACATGATGTCTAGTCATCAAAATAAGCATTTATTCCCAAGTGTGTCTAGGTAAAAGAAACTCAAGTTGATGCTTCCTTAAAATATTTGCAGCAAATATAGGAGAAACACATATACAGAAAGAGTAATCTCCACAAAGAGTTAATAAAGAGTTTCATCTTATTGTCCTGATAGGCTATCCACCTCTGAATTATAATATGTCACAGCTGCAATTACACCTTTGGACCCAATGATCTTCTGGAACGAACACAAACTTATTTTTAACATTTGAAATGGGCATGCTGGCAAGAATAAATTTTCTGAATTTGTCAAAAGAGCTTTTCTGCTTTGAAAGCACTTCAGCAACCATTTCTGATCACTTTATAAATGTCATGCACAAAAACAAAGGAACTTATCATATGTTTCATACCGAACCAGAGTATAATAAAAAATAAGCCTGTAGAAAGGGAGTCATGGGCAAAATCGATTTTTGCAGATGACTTCATGACTGGGAAAAAATTAATTGAACTCATGTTTTTCATTCTGTGGTTTCTTAGCACCCATATTACAAAAGCCTACAATAGGCTTTTAAAGGTTCTTATACTATGAAAAGAGCGAGCTAGGTTTTATTTCTGAAGATGACAAAGAATATTCTTCCCGTGATTGCTGGAGAAAATAGACAATTAACTAGCACAACTATAATGTGGTATTGTTCTTTCCTCCAGGTCTTCATTTGTTCCTTTATTACTAATAATGCTTCAGCTCCATTCAACAAGTGACCCAGAATATGAAAACATTCTTGGATTTGGTCTTATGTACAAAACAAGATACATCTTGAAAACTTACTTTTTAGAAAATCAATTGCAAGAGGAGAACAATACCGGGAACAGCTTATGATTCACTAGAAAAAAAAAACCTCACTATATTTCTAGCATTGATAAAAGTAATGAAACCATGTATTTTTTAAAAGACGGCTTTGTGCAATGCAAAATTAACCACATTTTCAGCAAATGGAAGCTTTATAAATGCTAATAAAGAAACACTTAGTTCTTCCTGTTGTATTTAGCACTCTCAGTCAGCCCTAAACATCCTTAATGAGTATAGGAAGAGTATGCTATGAAATGAAAATCTCTGCTTTGTTTTATACCTTCCTACTAAACTTTTCAATTACAGAAATTGTCTTTGCAGGGTTTTCTCTGCTATGTAAATTTATACATCTCAGTGCACATATTGGCTATATTGAAACTAGATGATTAAAAGTAGACAAATAATTTAAGTGCACAGGATATTATTATGTTAATATATTTGTTCCACAAAAATTTATGTCAGAGAATTTTACTAGATTCTACATTAGGAAGAAAATTCAGAAGGGAAAACCTCCAGTATACATAATGTCCTTAGAGGCGCATGAGTTCTCATGGCTGGCCTAATTTGATTTTGTACTCATAGTTGGTGAACCAGTATCAAAAGTCACTCAAAACAACAGTAACTTCAGCTTGAATAAGTAGAATTCACTGCGTTAGGAAGTTGTATCTTGCAGGGTTCATTTCAATTTTACTCAAAATGATACAAAGAATATCAGAGGTTATCTTTCTTCATATTTTAAAATTCTATTTATACAATATCAATTTTAAGGCTCTTTTTTTTAGAATATATGTCCATGTGTGGGCATACATGTACACACACACACAGAACAATAGTTTATATGCATTTTCATTTTAATACTTTTTATGAAGGCATTTGTAATAATCATTGATGATGAAACTTAAAATATTATGAAAGTTGATTTTTAATATTGCAAAGGTAATGTTCACAGACTAAATCATTGCTTCTTTACTCTCGATTTACTAAATTTTACTGAATATAGGATATATGCATATTGTTAAAAAAAATAGGTGGGGGAAATACAATGAAAATGAGGTATCCATTTTTTTCCCCAGAACACCCAGTTCCTCTTATACACTTCCCAGATACTATCATTGTCAATAGTTTATTGTGACTACAGAAATGTCCTATACCTATAAGTGCATATATAATACTTGTGATGACTAAAAAAATTTTGTTTGAGTCAGGGTCTTGCTGTATTGCCTAGGCTGAAGTGCGGTGGCTTGCTGCAACCTCCATCTCCTAGGCCCAAGTGATCCTCCCACCACCTCAGCCACCCAAGTAGCTGAGACTACAGGTGTGCACCACCATGCCCAGCTAAATTTTTGTATGTTTTGTAGAGAAAGGGCTTTGCCATGTTACCCAGGCTGGTCTCAAACTCCTGGGCTCATGCAAGCCACCCACCTTGGCCTCGCAAAATGCTGGGATTACAGGCATAAGCCATCATGCCCAGCCTTTAAAATTTTTATTGCGAATTAATTTTATATTTACTGTAAAGTTATAAATATAGTGCAGATAGTTCATGTATATATTATATTTTAGTTATTTCCTCTCATGCTAACAACTTACAGAACAATGGTACAACTATCACAGCCAAAAAATTAATATCAGGTCAATAATAATAATAAGTTGACAACATAACATTTAAATTTCACCGATCTCTTGCGCCAGTGTCTTTTTTTCTATTCCAGGATACAATTTAAGTTATTGGGTCTCAGTTTCCTTTAGACTTGGGCAGTTCCTCAGTCTTTCCTTATCTTTCATTACCTTGATTTTTTTTATGAGTTCTAGTTAGTGACTTTGGAAGATGTCTATCAATTTGATTTCCTCTGTTTCTTGTGATTAGATATTTATATATCTTTGTCAAGAATTCCATGTCTGTCTGCATCATATCAGAGGTACATGATGCAGATATATCTTAGTAGTAGTGATGTTATACACTGACTTTTAAAAAATTTAGTGCAGAATTCAGTATATTACACACACTACGTTGTTATTTATTTAACTTAGAGAACATTCTATTTCAGCATAACATTCTTCTTTATGTCCACACAGTATTTAATTGCACTATAAACCACAATTTATGAGATCAGTCTACTATTATTGAGCATTCAGGTTATTTCTGGTCTTTTAAATTTTAAGTAACAATGCTGGAAAGAATATTCTTTTAAATACCTTTGTGCATGCTTATGTATAAACATGCAGGATGAATTTCTAGAAGTAGAATTTCTAGATGGAAGTCTATATGCATATCAATTTTGATAGTATTGACAAATTTTTGGATGCTCGTTTTTAGTCATGTAGAACACTGCTCATTTTCTTATGTGCTGACTAATACTTTATCTTTGCCAATAGAATAAAAGGAAAATGGTACAGTACTTTTTGTTTTAATTTGGATTTCTTGTATTATGTCTATCTGTTAATAAACTATTGCATTTTTGTGAGCTCTTTATTCTTGTCTTTTGCCCGTTTTGCCATTGAGTTATCAACATTTTTATATTAAATGAGTGCTTTAAATGGTAATGCAATTAACCTGTTGTCATCTGGGTTGCAACATGTTTTCTTCAGTATTTGCTTTACGTCTTTTACACAGTTTATAGCACTTTACTTGTGGTAAGGTTATTTGATTCTTATAATGATTGATAAACAGTATGTTCCTCAACTCAAAAGATGTCCTGAAAACCACCATATAAAATTACCTGTAGTCATGATATAATAAAATTCCTTCCTTTTCTATTAACAAATGCATCTTGTTTAAAGCCCATCATTGAATTAAAACATGTAAAATAATTTTGTGATTTATTTGTTTTCTTTTTTTAAGTCTCAACATAGTGGCAAATAATCAGAAAAATAGTAACATCTTTTTTATGTCAAACTATTTCACCGTTTCACTCACATAGACTTTCAGTCCATTTATTTACTATTATGATTGACTTTAGTCTCCAAACATTTATCCCTCAACTTGAACTACAGAGTATATGGAATAATGACTATCTCCTTATATACATATGCGTGTATCTACCTCTCTATATTTAAATATAGATGTTTATGTATTTATGTTTCTATTTAAAAATATAGAAGTCATAAGCTGAGAAATGTGTTCTCAGATATTCGTAACCTGGAAAAGTCCGATAAATTTCTTTAGGAAAATATATCCTTTAAAAAAACTAGGTGTGTATCTACCTCTCTATATTTAAATATATAGATGTTAATGTATTTATGTTTATGTTTAAAAGTATAGAAGTCATAAGCTGAGAAATGTGTTCTCAGATGTTTCTAACCTGGAAAAGTCCAATACTTTTCTGTAGGAAAATATATCCTTTAAAAAATACTAGCCTGTTGGTGGTGTTCCCCAAAGTAAAAGTGATTACTGCTTAGAAAAAAATTTACAAAGTACTTTTGCTGTCTTTTTCCTCCATTCTTCTGACTGAACCTTCCTGTATTCATCTGTGCTCATTTATTTTTTGACATGATAGGTGCCAGATATAGCTGTGCTGAGTTTCTGAATCTGAATCCAGGAAGCACTTCGTTATTGGAGAGAGAGATCTATTAGAGCTGGTTGAATCCTGAACTAGGGTCATTATATTCAACGTGGGACAATGTCTCCATGACATGGAAAGGGAAAGTCTAGCTCTTCTTCCTGAACAGCCTTACAGCCTTTCCACAGCTGAAGCCTTTGGCATACTCCTGACAACTCAGCCTTGTTGCAAGCCATAGTACAAATTTGGAGCCTAGATAAGAAAGCGCTCTATAACTCTGTCTCTGTGGTTCTTAACCTTGGCCACAGCAATGGAGTAGGAGAGCTAGAATTTCATATTAATACTCAGAAGGAAAGAGACTGCAATTTATTCATTACACATAGCCAAGATGGCAGCTGGTACTTCCCAGTCCCTTCAGAAATTTGCTTAAACTTCTTTGCAATATACATGGCCTGTTACCAGAGACATGCCTTTCCAACAGTTTCTGGGACTTCCTACATTTGACATCCTCATGCTTCCCTCTGTTCCTATACTGCTTAGTTCTGTCTGTCCTTTGCCTATAGAGTACGTATATAAAAAGTCCATTTCCTTCACTGATTCCAAAAGAAACTTACCCCCTTCAAGCATTTAGTGACTGCCTTGTATATGGAGAGAGGGATGTCGCTGAGATGGGCCATATGAAGAACAATTAGCCTGCTGACATATTCATGATAGCTCTATGAATTTTATATAATGTTTAGTTTCATTTAGAGATGAGAAGATGAGAACCTTGGAACCAGAAACATTAAATACACTGACTAAGATCATAGAACTCAAAAGTGTCAGAGTCAGTATTATACCCAGATTTTATTCTGGGTATCTTATATTATCTCTCAGCAATATGTGTCTCTTTCCAATTGTCTTGTTTCAATGTAATGAGATTGACTGGATGCACGTGTATCAAATCATAAAATTAGTTTTGAATGAAAAGCATATAAATATATAAATGCAATAAGAGTATGGTTTATTTCTGCAAGCAACACTAAAACTCTAATGGAAAATCTAACAGGCATCATTTTTTAACTGTGAATACATAGCTCCCTACACATACAAAGCAGTCATGATAGGTTATGTCTTAAAAATGAAAGAGGAAAAAAATAAAGATGAACTAGGTCACAATGTAAAGAGAGACGTGTTTGAGTATTTGACCAGTCATCATCCACTTAATTTATGAAATCTAATAATATCACAGGTTTAGGTGTAAGCTCTACCTATTAAGTAGTTTCATAAAATATGCCCATGAGTCCCTAGCATCATATTGACTCATATATCTTTCCATGTTAAAAATATTTAGAAAATTCATCAGTTTGAATACTATGTGTAATTTTCCAACCTTCCTGTCCTTACCTAACTTTTTACTTTGATAAAGTGGTTTTCTCTAATGTTACCAAGAAGATGAAATACTTAATGTGGTTGATTGATTAATATTATAAACAAATGTAATTTATGTAGCTAATGCACCAGCAAATGGTTCCTGTACTCATCTCTGAATAAACAGCATACTTGTTTTAGTATGAAATTTTACTTTTCTAAACAGAATGCTCCCTGGGCAATAGACAGCTCTTTCTATAGGATTGTAATTAATGTTTTTTCCATTTAAAAGAATTGCTTTGCATACTTAAAAAAAAGAATTAGCACAAGGAGTCATCTTACTTTCTAATTTTAAACCAGCTTTACTGAAACATATTAGACATAGCTTAATGTATACAATTCAGGAAGATCGTGCAGAAAAATATGTGGTTCTAACGCAGTAGTTTTCCACCTCAGCAAGCCTCAGAATCTTGTAGAAGACCAATTAAAATACACAGTTTTTAATTTAGCAGGTGTAGGGGTAGGTAGACCTGATAATTTACATTTCTAACAAGTTCTCAGGTGATTCCGATATCATTGGTCCAGTATCACTACTTTTAGAAACACTGTGGTTAAGTAATAGAACTCCTTTTCAAATAAATATATCTTATTTTGCCCATCAAAATGAATGTCCTTAAAAGTAATATTTACTTCTTCCAATAATGGTGTCATGCTAAAAAATCTCTGGAAAATTTCTCTCTCATAATTGCATGGAGAGTCAGCTCATAAACCAGAACAGAAAATTACTCTCCATATTTAAAAGTAACACACTGTCCCTTTCTTTTTCCTCTTCCTGTCCACATTTCTATGAAGGTTGGGAGCACTGTTGGAATATGTATTTCTGATCTTTCTCTCCATCCCCTCACTCCCTCCTCTGCTAGGCTTACTCAAGCTCTTAACTCTAGCATCTCCAACATCAGCACCTGTGCCTACAACTAACTGGATATGTCTGTAAATAAAGGTAGAAAAAAAATAGGGCACCCTATTTTGGTGTGCCCTCCCTTCCATGAGGCGGATGACCGGTGGAGTTTTATGCCTTACAGAGTCCATATTACTCAATAGAGTCATACATATTTAGCAGATTTGGGGAGAAGCTATACCTATTTTTGAGGGGAGCTGAGCCCATGCACAATGGGTAAACATATAAGTAACATATATCCCATGTTCACTTTGGGGTGGCGTTTTAGCATTAAAATGTGGTGGAATTTGCCTCTTTATGTCAAAAGGTGAGCTGTGGGACATGAGGGCGATCTGTGCAGCCTCTCAAAGCTGTCTGAAACTGGCTTAATGTCCGTAGTAACTCAGGAAATAATGTTTGTGAGGCAGGTCCTCTGTCCAATCAGAGTTGCAGTGCTCTGGTTGTAAATCAGAATTAGGAGAGGTCTGATAGCTCCTATTGTTAGGGAGCTTAGGGTCCTGGAATTTAGAAATTTGCCCTGCCAGTGGGGCCTGAACCCTCAACTCATAAGTAACTTCGTTTTCTCAACCTTAGGATCTGTCTTAGTTGATAAAGGGGTTCTAGTTTGGTCTCTCAAATCACAGTACCATGTCAGATTCTTTAAGAGTTATAAAAGTAAATTAAACATATTACGTGCATAATATTTATGTTTGTTCAAGGAAGAGAATAAAAATAACAGTGCTTTAAAGCAGTACTATCAGCTGTGTAATCAAATAAATTAGGGGAGGTGAGATTATATTCAATTAGTAAGTTCAAGAAAAGTTCTCTATAGAAGGCAGTATTTGAGATGGGCATTGAGTGATGTTAAGTCATTGAAAAAAAGGAAGCTCATGGGGTTCATAAGATCAAAGAAAATTGTGTAAGCAAACATAGCACGAGACTTAGGGAGTGTTAAGAGACTAACTGATGTGAGCCAAGCATATGCATTAAGGGGATGTGAGAGACAGAAGGCTGGGAAGTTTGTCATGGTAGAAAGAAGGTTCTCCACCTGCATCCTACTGCATCCATGCTCAGGTGCAGGAAAGTTGGTTAAAAGACAGCCTCCACCTCTCAGCTGCTTCAAAGACTGCCTCAGTTGTGGAGAATCACTTTGCCCCAGGTCATGACTATTTCTAAGGTGGGTGGTTGAAGGTATTATAAAGGTGAGATCATTTAAGCCTAAAGAGAGGCTTAATGGACAATATTCTCTGGAAAGCTCCCGGATGAGATGGCCAAGGTTTTGTTAGGCTTGTATTACCTTCTGACTGATTCCTCTGCTCAATCCTTTTTCATTATCAGGTGTTGACGTCTAATAAATACTCTGCAAACTGATGCCTCCGTTGTGGAGGAACTTGAATTCCAGAGTGAGGCACTTTGGCAGGTGATCAGGAATGACAAGTCTATCTTGAACTCAAGTGACAAGCTTGGATGTTAGGAAAACAAATTTGGCAGAAGCATGCACAGATGAGATTAAAGGGGAAGAATGTGAACTAGAAACAGGTGAAAACTTTTGCTGTAAACAAAGCAGGTGTAATAAAAGCCTGAAACAAGCTGTTTAAAAGAAAATAAATGTGAGAGACATTGAAAAGCAAGAATCTGCAAAACTCAGGGAGTGATTGGGTATGAGAGGGGTGAGGCAAAGGCAGAATCTCAATTTTCTTCAAAGTTTTAAATTTGAGGGTCTATGAAAATGGTAAGGCCCTCAACAAAAGTAAGGGAGTTGAGTACAGTAGGTTTCAGAATTAGGCAGAAAGATAATCTACAGTTTATACATTCTGCCATGTTTCCGTAACTCACATTTCCCTAGGCCTCCTTCTCATATGGGGAATAAATTAATTCATAATAATAATCATAAACAGAATTGCAGCAGCAACTCTTTCTTTTCCAGATATTTCTGAGCATCCACAGGGTCCTCTCATGCATTTAGTAATAGCCTATTAATGCTCCTATGTCTTTGACCCTCCCTTGCTGAAGTCTGATATCTATTAACTTCAGATGGCATATGGAGCTCATCCCCTATCCAAGGTGCTGACACTCAGAGCTCTGGGTGCTGCAAACTCACCCAATGTTGCTGAATTTGCCATTGTGGTCACTTTTAAGTCTACAGTTCTGTGGCGTTCATTTCATTCACAATGTTGTGCAAATGTCACTACTATTTCCAAAGCTGTGGTTGTTTTTTAAACCAGTAATTAATTATAACAGGACTTTACTTTGTGGAACAGTTTAAGACTCATAGCAAAGTCAAACAGGAAGTACAAAAAGTCCCCATATATGTCCTCCCCACAAACACAGGCACTGTCATTAACATCCTGTGCCAGAGTGGTACATATGTTCAATTGATAAACCAAAATGGACACATTATCACTCAAAGTTCATAATTTACATTAATTTTCAGTCTTGGTGTTGTATGTTCTATGAGTTTTAACAAATATATGATAATAGGTATCCACCATTATAGTATCACACAGGATAGCTTCACTTCCCTAAAAATCACTGTGTTCCATTTATTTATTCCTTCTTTCCCCCAAACCTCTGAGATCCACTGGTCTTTTTACTGGTTCCACAGTTTTGCCTTTTCCAGAATGTCATACACTGTAATTGTAATCATGTAGTATGTAACATTTTTAGATTGGCTTATTTCTGGTAGTAATGTGCATTCAAGCTTCTTCTGTGTCTTTTTGGGATTTTGTAGCTAATTTCCTTTATTTCTAAAGAAATATTTTTGCTGTAATTTTGTCCAGCTTGACTGAAGAATAATTGACAAGTAAAAATTTTATATATGTAAGATATAAATTGTGATGTTTTAATATACATATACATTGTGAGACAGTGATCACAATCAAGTTAATTAACATATCTATCACATCACATAGTTGCTTTTTCCTTTTGGGGTGAGAATACTGAAGATCTACTCTCTTGGCAATTTTTGGGTATACAGTACATCATTAATATATACATATATATTTTTTAAAGATTACTTTTATCGAAAGATTTTTTTCATAAAAATCTTTAACAGAGGAGGAGAGCTAGAGTATATTATGCTTAAATAAGCTGAAATTCTTGAGTATTTTGTAAAAGTTCTTCTCTGTGCTCAGTTTGACACATTTTAAATTAGAGTCTATCTTGATAAATTGCTTAGAATCTGAGCTTAAATTTCTTCTCTTCATTTTGTTGACAGAAGTCCTACACTGTTGATTTGCTTTCATTTTGTCTGAAGTCAGGACATTTCCCATAGCAGTTAAATAATTTCTGTAATAACATTTCATGCATAATTGCTGGCTAACTATAGTATTATCCTTGCCATTTCTTTCTTTCTTTATTTTTTTGCTTTTCATTTTTTTAAATTATTATTATACTTTAAGTTCCGGGGTACATGTGCACAACGTGCAGGTTTGTTACATATGTATACATGCGCCATGTTGGTGTGCTGTACCCATTAACTTGTCATTTACGTTAGGTATATCTCTTAATGCTATCCCTTCCCCCTCCCCCCACCCTATGACAGGCTCCGGTGTGTGATGTTCCCCTTCCTGTGTCCAAGTGTTCTCATTGTTCAGTTCCCACCTATGAGTGAGAACATGTGGTGTTTGGTTTTTTGTCCTTGCGATAGTTTGCTGAGAATGATGGTTTCCAGCTTCATCTATGTCCCTACAAAGGACATGAACTCATCATTTTTCATGGCTGCATAGTATTCCGTGGTGTATATGTGCCACATTTTCTTAATCCAGTCAATCATTGATGGACATTTGGGTTGGTTCCAAGTATTTGCTATTGTGAATAGTGCCGCAATGAACATACGTGTGCATGTGTCTTTATAGCAGCATGATTTATAATCCTTTGGGTATATACCCAGTAATGGGATGGCTGGGTCAAATGGTATTTCTGGTTCTAGATCCTTGAGGAATCACCACACTGTCTTCCACAATGGTTGAACTAGTTTACAGTCCCACCAACAGTGTAAAAGTGTTCCTATTTCTCCACATCCTCTCCAGCACCTGTTGTTTCCTGACTTTTTAATGATCACCATTCTAACTGGTGTGAGATGGTATCTCATTGTGGTTTTGATTTGCATTTCTCTGATGGCCAGTGATGATGAACATTTTTTCATGTGTCTGTTGGCTGCAAAAATGTCTTCTTTTGAGAAGTGTCTGTTCATATCCTTCACCCTCTTTGTGATGGGGTTGTTTGTTTTTTTCTTGTAAATTTGTTTGAGTTCTTCATAGATTCTGGATATTTGCCCTTTGTCAGATGAGTAGATTGTAAAAATTTTCTCCCATTCTGTAGGTTTCCTGCTCACTCTGATGGTAGTTTCTTTTGCTGTGCAGAAGCTCTTTCGTTTAATTAGATCCCATTTGTCAATTTTGGCTTTTGTTGCCCTTGCTTTTGGTGTTTTAGACATGAAGTCCTTGCCCATGCCTATGTCCTGAATGGTATTGCCTAGGTTTTCTTCTAGGGTTTTTATGGTTTTATGCCTAACATTTAAGTCTTTAATCCATCTTGAATTAATTTTTGTATAAGGTGTAAGGAAGGGATCCAGTTTCAGCTTTCTACATAAGGCTAGCCAGTTTTCCCAGCACCATTTATTAAATATGGAATCGTTTCCCCATTTCTTGTTTTTGTCAGGTTTGTCAAAGATCAGATGGTTGTAGATGTGTGGTATTATTTCTGAGGGCTCTGTTCTGTACCATTGGTCTATATCTCTGTTTTGGTACCAGTACCATGCTGTTTTGGTTACTATAGCCTTGCAGTGTAGTTTGAAGTCAGGTAGCATGTTGCCTCCAGCTTTCTTCTTTTGACTTAGGATTGTCTTGGCAATGTGGGACCTTTTTTGGTTCCATATGAACTTTAAAGTAGTTTTTTCCAATTCTGTGAAGAAAGTCATTGGTAGCTTGATGGGGATGGCATTGAATCTATAAATTACCTTGGGCAGTATGGCCATTTTCACGATACTCATTCTTCCTACCCATGAGCATGGAATGTTCTTCCATTTCTTTGTATCCTCTTTTATTTCATTGAGCAGTGGTTTGTAGTTCTCCTTGAAGAGGTCCTTCACATCTCTTGTAAGTTGGATTCCTAGGTATTTTATTCTCTTTGAAGCAATAGTGAATGGGAGTTCACTCATGATTAGGCTCTCTCTCTGTTATTGGTGTATAAGAATGCTTGTGATTTTTGCACATTGATTTTGCATCATGAGACTTTGCTGAAGTTGCTTATCAGCTTAGGGAGATTTGGGCTGAGACGATGGGGTTTTCTAAATATACAATCATACAAACAGGGACAATTTGACTTCCTCTTTTCCTAATTGAATACCCTTTATTTCTTTCTCCAGCCTGATTGCCCTGGCAAGAACTTCCAACACTATGTTGAGTACAAGTGGTGAGAGAGGGCATCCCTGTCTTGTGCCAGTTTTCAAAGGGAATGCTTCCAGTTTTTGCCCATTCAGTATGATATTGGCTGTGGATTTGTCATAAATAGCTCTTATTATTTTGAGATATGTCCTGTCAATACGTAATTTATTGAGAGTTTTTAGCATGAAGTGTTGTTGAATTTTGTCAAAGGCCTTTTCTGCATGATTGAGATAATCATGTGGTTTTTGTCTTTGGTTCTGTTTATAGGCTGGATTATGTTTATTGATTTATGTATGTTGAACCAGCCTTGCATCCCAGGGATGAAGCCCACTTGGTCATGGTGGATACGCTTTTGGATGTGCTGCTGGATTCAGTTTGCCACTATTTTATTAGGAATTTTTACATGAATGTTCATCAGGGATATAGGTATAAAATTTCTTTTTTGTGTGTGTGTGCCTCTGTCAGACTTTGGTATCAGGATGATGCTGGCCTCATAAAATGAGTTAGGGAGGATTCCCTCTTTTACTATTGATTGGAATAGTTTCAGAAGAAATGGTACATGCTCCTCCTTGTACCTCTGGTATAATTTGGCTATGAATCTGTCTGGTCCTGGACTTTTTTTGGTTGGTAAGCTATTAATTATTGCCTCAATTTCATAGCCTGTTATTGTGCTATTCAGGGATTCAACTTCTTCTTGGTTTAGTCTTGGGAGGGTGTATGTTCCAGGAATTGCTTCTAGATTTTCTAGTTTATTTGCATAGAGGTGTTTATAGTATTCTCTGATGGTAGTTTGTATTTCTGTGGGATCGGTGGTGATATCCCCTTTATCATTTTTTATTGCGTCTATTTGATTCTCCTCTCTTTTCTTCTTTATTAGTCTTGCTAGCAGTCTATCAATTTTGTTGATCCTTTCAAAAAACCAGCTCCTGGATTCACTGATTTTTTTGAAGGGTTTTTTGTGTCTCTATCTCCTTCAGTTCTGCTCTGATCTTAGTTATTTCTTGCCTTCTGCTAGCTTTTGAATGTGTTTGCTCTTGCTTCTCTAGTTCCTTTTATTGTGATGTTAGGGTGTCAATTTTAGATCTTCCCTGCTTTCTCTTGTGGGCATTTAGTGCTATAAATTTCCCTCTACACATTGCTTTATATGTGTCCCAGCGATTCTGGTATGTTCTGTGTTTGTTGTCATTGGTTTCAAAGAACATCTTTATTTCTGCCTTCATTTCATTATGTACTCAGTAGTCATTCAGGAGCAGGTTTTTCAGTTTCCATGTAGTTGAGCGGTTTTGAGTGCGTTTCTTAATCCTGAGTTCTAGTTTGATTGCACTGTGGTCTGAGAGACAGTTTGTTATAATTTCTGTTATTTTGCATTTGCTGAGGAGTGCTTTAATTCCAACTATGTGGTCAATTTTGGAATTAGTGTGATGTGGTGCTGAGAACAATGTATATTCTGTTGACTTGGGGTGGAGAGTTCTGTAGATGTCTATTAGGTCCACTTGGTGCAGAGCTGAGTTCAATTCCTGGATATCCTTGTTAACTTTCTGTCTCATTGATATGTCTAATGTTGATGGTGGGGTGTTAAAGTCTCCCGTCATTATTGTGTGGGAGTCTAAGTCTCTTTGTAGGTGTCTAAGGACTTGCTTTATGAATCTGGGAGCTCCTGTATTGGGTGCCTATATATTTAGGATAGTTAGCTCTTCTTGTTGAATTGATACTTTTACCATTATGTAACAGCCTTCTTTTTCTCTTTTGATCTTTGTTGGTTTAAAGTCTGTTTCATCAGGGACTAGGATTGCAACCCCTGCCTTTTTTTGTTTTCCATTGGCTTGGTTGATATTCCTCCATCCCTTTATTTTGAGCCTATGTGTGTCTCTGCATGTGAGATGGATCTCCTGAATACAGCACACTGATGCGTCTTGACTCTTTATCCAATTTGCCAGTCTGTGTCTTTTAATTGGAGCATTTAGCCCATTTACATTTAAGGTTAATATTGTTATGTGTGAATTTGATCCTGTCATTATGATGTTAGCTGGTTATTTTGTTCGTTAGTTGATGCAATTTCTTCCTAGCATCAATGGTCTTTACAATTTGGCATGTTTTTGCAGTGGCCAGTACCGGTTGTTCCTTTCCATGTTTAGTTCCTTCAGGAACTCTTTGAGGGCAGGCCTGGTGGTGACAAAATCTCTCAGCATTTGCTTGTCTGTAAAGGATTTTATTTCACCTTCACTTATGAAGCTTAGTTTGGCTGGATATGAAATTCTTGGTTGAAAATTCTTTCCTTTAAGAATGTTGAATATTGGCCCTCACTGTCTTCTGGCTTGTAGAGTTTCTGCTGAGATATCCGCTGTTAGTCTGATGGGCTTCCCTTTGTGGGTAATCCGACCTTTCTCTCTGGCTGCCTTTAACATTTTTTCCTTCTTTTCAACCTTAGTGAATCTGACAATTATGTGTCTTGGAGTTGCTCTTCTCGAGGAGTATCTTTGAGGTGTTCTCTGAATTTCCTGAATTTGAATGTTGGCCTGCCTTGCTAGATTGGGGAAGTTCTCCTGGATAATATACTGCAGAGTGTTTTCCAACTTGGTTCCATTCTCCCTGTCACTTTCAGGTACACCAGTCAGATGTAGATTTGGTCTTTTCACTTAGTCCCATATTTCTTGGAGGCTTTGTTCATTTCTTTTTACTCTTTTTTCTCTAAACTTCTCTTCTCGCTTCATTTCATTCATTTGATCTTCAATCACTGATACCCTTTCTTCCAGTTGGTCAAATCAGCTACTGAAGCTTGTGCATTCATCACGTAGTTCTCATGCCATGTTTTTCAGCTCCTTCAGGTCATTTAAGGACTTCTCTACATTGGTTATTCTAGTTAGCCATTCATCTAATCTTTTTTCAAGGTTTTTAGCTTCTTTGTGATGGGTTCCAACTTCCTCCTTTAGCTCAGAGAAGTTTGATCGTCTGAAGTCTTCTTCTCTCAACTCCTCAAAGTCATTCTCCATCCAGCTTTGTTCCATTGGTGGCGAGGAGCTGCGTTCCTTTGGAGGAGGAGAGGCGCTGTGATTTTTAGAATTTTCAGCTTTTCTGCTCTGTTTTTTCCCCATCTTTGTGGTTTTATCTACCTTTGGTCTTTGATGATGGTGACGTACAGATGGGGTTTTGGTGTGGATGTCCTTTTTGTTTGTTAGTTTTCCTTCTAATGGTCAGGACCCTCAGCTGCAGGTCTGTTAGAGTTTGGTGGAGGTGCACCCCAGACCCTGTTTGCCTGGGTATCAGTAGCGGAGGCTGCAAAACAGCAAATATTGCTGAACAGCAAATGTTGCTGCCTGATCGTTTCACTGGAAGCTTTGTCTCAGAGGGGAACCCGGCCGTATGAGGTGTCAGTCTGGCCCTACTGGAGGGTGCCTCCCAGTTAGGCTACTCGGGGTTCAGGGACCCACTTGAGGAGGCAGTCTGTCCGTTCTTAGATCTCAAACTCTGTGCTGGGGGAACCACTACTCACTTCAAAGCTGTCTGACAGGGATATTTAAGTCTGCAGAGGTTTCTGCTGCCTTTTGTTTGGCTATGCCCTGTCCCCAGAGGTGGAGTCTACAGAGGCAGGTAGGCCTCCTTGAGCTGCGGTGGGCTCCACCCAGTTTGAGCTTCCCGGCCACCTTGTTTACCTACTCAAGCCTCAGCAATGATGGGCGCCCCTCCCCCAGCCTCATTGCTGCCTTGCAGATTGATCGATCTCAGACTGCTGTGCTAGCAATGAATGAGGCTCTGTGGGCGTGGTACCCTCTGAGCCAGGTGCAGGATATAATCTCCTGTTGTACTGTTTCCTAAGACCATTGGAAAATTGCAGTATTAGGGTGGGAGTGACCCGATTTTCCAGGTGCCGTCCGTCACCATTTCACTTGGCTAGGAAAGGGAATTCTCTGACCCCTTGTGCTTCCCGGGTGAGGCGATGCCTGGCCCCGCTTCGGCTCACGCTTGGTGGGCTGCATCCTCTTTCCTGCCCCCACTGTCCTATAAGCCCCAGTGAGATGAATCCGGTACCTCAGTTGGAAATGCAGAAATCACCCATCTTCTGCATTGCTCACGCTGGGAGCTGTAGACTGGAGTTGTTCCTATTCAGCCATCTTCTACATCATTAATATTAACCCTAGTCACAATGTTGTACAGTAGATCTCCAGAAATTATTAATCTTTTAACTGAAAGTTTGAACCCTTTGACAAACATCACAGTATTTCTACCACTGCTGCCCCCCAAACCCTGGTAACAAACCTTCCACTTTCTGTTTCTATGAGTCTGACATTTTTAGATTCCACATATGATATAGTTTGGATGTTTGTCCCCACCCAAATCTCATATTGAATTGCAATCCCCAGTGTTGGAGGTGGGATCTGGTGGGAGGTATTTAGGTCATGGGGGTGGATCCTGCATGGTTTGGTGCTGTCTTTGTGAGATAGTGAGTGAGTTCTGACAATATCTGGTTGTTTAAAAGTGTTTGGCACCTCCTTCCCCAACTCTTTCTTGCTCCTGCTCTGACCATGTGATGTGTCTGCTCACCGTTTGCTTTCTGCCATGATTGTAAGCTTCCTGAGACCTCCTCAGAAGCCAAGCAGATGCCAGTACCATGCTTCCTGTAAAGCCTCAGAACTGGGAGTCAATTAAAACTATTTTTAAAATAAATTACCAAGTATCAGGTACTTCATTATAGCAATGCAAGAATGGCCTCATCCTACATATTTATGAGATCAGGCAGTATTTGTTATCATTCAGGTCTGGGCTTATTTCACTTTGCATAGTGAAATAAGTGTCCTCCAGTTTCATCCATGCTCTCTCAAATAGCAGGATGTCCTTCTTTTTTAAGGCAGAATAACATTCCACTGTTTGTGTGTCTGCGTGCATGTATGTGTGTGTGTGTCACTTTTTCTTTATGCATTCATCTGTCAAGAGCACTTAGGCTGTTTTCATGGCCTGGCCATTGTGAATAATGCTTCAATGAACATGGGAGTGCAGCTATTTTTTTTGAGTTACTGATTTCATTTCCTTTGGAAATACCCAGGCGTGGGATTGCTGGATAATATGGTAGTACTATTTTTAATATTTTGAGGAATCTCTACATCATTTTCCATAATGTTTGTACCAATTGACATTCCCACCAGCAGTATATATGCCTTCTCTTTTCTTTATGTCCTTGTCAACTCGTTATTTTTTGAATTTTTTATAGCAGCTATCTTAACAGGTGTGAGGTAATATTTCATTTGCATTTCCCTGATTATAAATGATGTTGAGCATTTTTTTTTACACATGTATTGGCTATTTTGTATATTTTCTTTAGAAAATGTCCATTCGGGTCCTTTGTCCGTTTTTTATCAGGTTATTATTATGACTAGTAGGTGTTGACTTACATTGATTCCTTATGTATTTTAGATATCAACCTCATATCAAGTATATGCTTTCAACAATTGTCTCCCGTTTTATAGGTTGCCGATTCATTTTATAGATTTCTTTTTTTTTCCTGTACAGAAACTTTTTAGTTTGATGTAAGCCCACTTTTTAATTTTTGTTTTCTTGCCTGTGCTTTCAGTGTCATATCCAAAAATAATTTCCAAGACCAAAGTTATGAAAATTTCTCTCTGTATTTTCTTGTAGGAGTTTGATGGTTTCAGATCTTATGTTCAAGTCTTTAATCTATTTTGAGTTGATTTTTATGTATGGCAGAAAATAAGGATCCAATTTTAATTTTTTGCATGTGGATATCCAGTTTTCCCAGCAACACTTATTGAAGAGACTATCCTATCCCTGATGTGCATTTTTGACACCTTTATCAAAGATTAGTTGATGATTGATATAGTTTGAATATCTGAACTTGCCAAAATCTGATGTTGAATTTTCATCCCTAATGTTGGAGGTGGAGCCTGGTGAAAGCTGATTGGATCGTGAGAGTGGATTCCCTCATGGCTTGGTGTTGTCCTCACAATAGTGAGTAAGTTCTCCTGAGATCTAGTTGTATAATCATGTGTAGCTCTGCCCCCTGCCACTCTCTCTTGTTTCTGCTTTTGCCATGTGATGTGCCTGCTCCCACTTCACCTTCTGCCACAAGTAAAACCTCTCTGAGGCCTTTCCAGAAGCCAAGTAGATGCTGGCACTATCCTTGTACAGCCTGCAGAACTGGGAGCCAAGAAAACCTCTTTTCTTTGTAAATTACCCAGTCTCAGGTATTTCTTTATAACAATGCAAGAACAGCCAAATACAACAATAAAATCATAGGTTTATTTTTGGGGTCTCTATTCTGTTCTATTAATCTATGTGTCTGTTTTTATGCTAGTGTCACAGTGTCTTGATTATTACAGCTTTGAAATAGAATTTGGAATCAGGAAGTGTGATGCCGCATGCTTTGTTCTTCTTGCTCAATTTAGTTATTCAGTGGTGTTTTGTGGTTTCATATGAATTTTAGTTTTTTTTTCTACTTCTGTTAAAAATTTGGAATTTTGATAGGGATTACATTGAGTCTGTAAATCACCTTGAGTAGTGTGGATAATTTGACAATATTAATTTTTCCAATCCATGGACACGGAATATCTTTTCATTTATTTATGTCTACTTCAATTTCTCTTATCAATGTTTATAGTTTTCAATGTACAAATCTTTCAGCTTCTTGGTTAAATTTATTCCTATTTTATTCTTTTTGATGCCATTGTAAATGAAATTGTTTTCTTAATTTCTTTCTTGGATAGTTAATTGTCAGTATACAGAAACACAACTGATTTTCTTATGGTGATTTTTTATCCTATAGCTTAACTGAATTAGTTTGTTAGCTCTGACATTTTTTAAAGGAGTCTTTAGGTTTTTCTATATATAAGATCATGTCATCTGCAAACAATAGACAGTTTTAATTCTTCCTTTTTCATCTGGATTTTTTTTTTTTTTTTGACTAATTGCTCTGGTTAGTGCTTCCATCAGTATGTTGAATAGAAATGGCGAAAGCGGGCTTTCAGCTTTTCTCTATGATGTTATCTATGGGCTTATATATAGTCTTTAGTAAATTCCTTCTACAGCAAATTTGTTGAAAGTTTTTATATAAAAGGGTAATGAATTTTGTCAAATGCTTTTTCTGCATCTATTGACATAATCATATGATTTTCATTTTTTATTCTGTTAATACATTTTTTCACAGTTAATGATTTGTGTATGTTAAACCATCCTGCACACCAGGGATAAATCTCACTTAGTCATGGTGTATGGTCATTTTACTCTGCTGTTGAATTTAGTTTGCTGGTATTTGTTGAAGATATTTGCATCTATGGTTCATTAATGATTTGGCCTATAGTTTTATTTTCTTGTAATGTTCTTGCCTGGTTTTGTTAGCATACTTAAGCTGACCTCACAGAATGAGTTTGGAAATGTGTCCTCTAATCGAATCTTTTGGAAGAGTTTAAGAAAGATTGGTATTAATTCTTCTTTAAATGTTTAGTAGAACTCACCCATGAAGCCATCAGGTCCTGGCTTTTCATTAATGGGATATTTGATTATTGTTTCAATCTCCTTACTTGTTACTGGTCTATTTAGATTTTCTATTTTTCATGATTTAGTTTTGATAGGTTGTACTCTCAGTAAATGAGAGTTCCTGTTGGTTTGCATTTTTGTCAGCATTTGATGACAAGACTCATTTTATAATTTTTTTTTATTGCGGAGTTTTAAGAAATCTTTGAGTATTTGGCTAACAGTCATTTATCACATATGTGTTTCACAAATAGTTCTCCCAATCTGTGGCTTGGAACATGTGGCTTCTTCATTCCTAAGAGAGACTCTATAATCATTAAGCAAAAACTCCCCAGCTCCTGGTAATATCTAATCTTCTTTCTGTTTCTGTTAGTTTTTCTATTCTAAATATTTCATATAAGTGGAATCATATAATGGTTTTCCTTTTATGTCTGGCTTATTTCACTTATCATAATGTTCTAAAGGTACACCCATGTTGTAGCATGTATCAGAATTTCATTCCTTTTATGGCTAATAAAGATAATTCCATTGTCTGTATATTCCACATTTTGTTATTCATCCATCTGTTGATGAACATTTGGTTTGTTTCTACTTTTTGGCGATTGTGAACACTGATACAATGAACATTGGCATGCAACTTTCTGTTTGAGTCCTTGTTTTCAATTCTTTGGACATATACTTAGGAGTGGGATTGTTGAGTCATCTGATAATTCTATGTTTAGCTTGTTGAGGAAGTGCCAAGCAGTTTTTCACAGAAGCTGCACCATTTAACTAAATTCCTATTTTTCTACTCATCTGAAAATGGGATAATGCCCTCTCCTCCACTTGGCTGACACTTGTCAGTATGAACCTTGAAGAAGCCTGTTAAAGCATGGATCTCAAGGGCTCCTTCTTGATATCTATTTCTCCATAGGCGTAGGTCACAAAGAATGTTCAGGAGCAATGACCTGTTTTGAATCTACCACCTTTAACCAGTAAACATTTTAATGCTCCAATTTCAAACTAAGCTAGCTTTAATTTTCCATTTTGAAATAAATCTATTTTAATTGCCAGTTTACAGTCAATTTTTATTTGATTTTTAAAAATTTTTTGCCTGCAAATATGGGAGACACTCTTCAGTGATGAGGAAAAAGCAGTGAACAAACAGAAAAATTTCCTGCAATTGTGGAGTTTATATTTTAGTATGAGGAAATAAAAATAAACACATTTTATAAAAAGCAAGACAATTATAGGTTAGGAGAAGTGTTAATAAGGATGATGATATAATAAAAAGTAACTCTGAAAAAAATATTATAGAGAGGATGGCCAGTGAAGATTTATCCAAAGTGAATTTTAAAATGAGACTTGAAGGATGAGAAGGAGCCAAACCTGTGAAGAAAATGTGGTGGTGGTGGGAGTAGGGTATTTTGAAGCATAAGGAACAGCCAAGACAAAGCTGTTAAGGTTGGAAAGATCTTGGCATGTTTGAGGTACATAAAGGAGGACAGCAGAGAAAATCATAGTGAACAGTAAAGAGAGATACAAGAAGAGTTAGAGCAGCATGCAAGACTCTGCAACACATCAGAACCTGCCAGCGATTTAGAATTTATTCCAAGGGCAATTAGAAGGTTTAGATGGGAGGATAACATGCTGAAATTGTAATATGATATTTGGTTTTTGTACTAAATCTACTGTCTTATTTGCAGAATGCCAGTCATGCCCATGACAATCACACTGTCCGGCACATACATAAGGGAACTTCATACAGCTTAATGGTTTGAATGTGTTCCCAAAAAACAGTGTTGGAAACTTAATTGTCATTGTAATAGTATTAAGAGGGGGAACGTTTAAGAGGTGATTAGGCCACGATTGCTCTGCCCTCATGAATGGATTAATGCTGTTATTGAGGAATAGGTTTGTTATCAAGGGAGTAGTTTCCTTATAAAGTGAGGATTTTGGCCCCTCTCTGTCTCTTTCACTCTCTTGCCATGTGATGCCTTCTGTTGTTATAACACAGGAAGAAGGCCCTGGCAGGATGTCAACTCCTTAATCTTGGACTTTCCAGCCTCCGGAACTGTAAGCCAATAAATGTCTGTTCATATAAACAACTAAGTCTGTAGTATTCTGTTATAGCGGCACAAAACAGATTAAGTCAGTGTTTTAGTTTGTTCTCACACTGCTATAAAGAACTACCTGAGACTGGGTATTTTATGAAGAAAAGAGGTTTAATTAACTCACAGTTCCACAACAGGAAGCATGACTGGGAGACTTCAACAAACTTATAATCGTGGCAGAAGAATGAAGGGGATGTAAGCACCTTCTTCACAGGGTGATAGGAGAGAGAGAGAACGAAGCGGCAAGTGCTACACACTTTTAAACCATCAGATCTCGTGAGAACTCATCATCATGAGAACAGAAAGGGGAAAATCCATCCCCATGATCCAAGCATTTCCTATGAGGGTCCTCTCCTGATACATGGGGATTACAATTTAACATGAGATTTGGGTGGGGACATAGGGTCAAACTATATCAATCAGGCAAAGTGTGGCTTTTCTCTCTTTTCATCTTTGGGAATTAGAAGAGTGTTTTAGGGTGGGGGTCCTTAACTAATGTTTAAAAACATTAAAATTTTATGAACTCAGAGCTTATTGTGTTATATCCCAAAAAGATATCTTCCATAAACCTAAGAGAGTAGAACCAAATAGTACCAAAAAGATAATCCTTTTTTTTCTTAGAGACAGAGTCTCACTCTGTTGCCCAGGATGGAGCACAATGGCAAAATCCCAGCTCACTGCAGCCTCAACCTCCTGGGCCCAAGCAATCCTTCCACCTTACCCTCCTGAGTAGCTGGGACCACAGGCATGTGTGACCATGCCAAACTTATTTATTTATTTAGAGAAGGGGGTCTCCCTATGTTACCCAGGTTGGTCTGAAACTCCTGGGCTTAGGCTATTCTCACACCTCCCAACATGTTCAAATTATTTATGAAGTACAATGTGATGTTTTAATACATGTGTGCATTGTGTAACAATCAAGTCAGAATAATTATCATACCATCATCTCAAACATTTATCATTTCTCTCTGATGAGAACATTCAAAATCATCTCATCTAGCTATTTTGAAATATATAATATATTCTTATTAACTATATTCACTTTATAATAATCTTTAACATTAGTCTAGAGTTGGGATTCAGGGCTTGCAGTCAATTATTTGCAAATATGATGCTGCGGTGGCAATAATCCTATATGGTTAGTATGTTTGGCATTTCAAAGAATGAGAAGGAATGAGGGAGACATGAAGGAAGAGGGGAAAGAGGAGGAGGAGAAGGAGGAGTTGGGAAAGGAGGACAAACACAAGACAAGAGAAATAATACAATGGGTAGGGTAAATCTGGGGCTTTGCCCCAGACTCTCCTGTAACTGGCTCTACTTTTTCTTAAAATTAAGATGGGCTTCCTTCCCTTGTTTTCCATGGGACATCTTTATGATCCGCCAATAGATTTTGCAGTTTGGCAAAAACTAGTTTAGTAGGTTTATTTTACTTGCTACCCTAATGAGAAATAAGTCAAGGGAAAGGCATAATTGTCATGGAGTAGGATTCTTTGGGACATCTTTATGTATAAAGTTATGACTGGGTACACTTAGAATAAGTAGAAGAAAAAGGAAAGGAATGCCATACATGGCACCAGCAGGTCCCTATATTTAGGATGAAATCTTCCTCAATTTCAGTCTGCTGGAACTCTTCTTTCTATGAAAATATACTATAAGAGGAGATAGACAGCAAAAAGGGGAAGGAAAACACGATCTTTTTCCTGGCATGCCCTTGTATGCCCATGAATATTCACTTTCAGTGGAAACTGGAGAATTTCTTGTTCTTCCTATGTGTTACTGTTAGGATACCAAATTGCCACCTGGTGTTCAGATTATTGCTCTGTGTCCTCATATTGGGAACTTAAAAGGACATTGCTTTTAATTTTCAGCTTAGAGTTCAAAATGGCTTGGTGTGCCTCTCTTTGGAAAAGTTATAAGACAAAACCTTCCATAATGTGATTATAGATTTTGCTTCTCCTGTGGAAGTCCCATTTTATGAATAATAAAAATTGTTCTATTATGTGGACACGTGAGCATGCGTGTGGCCATTCTGTTTTCATGCTTAGTGCTAGAGAAGGAGTCATTGACCCCAACTCTTGGTCCTGAGACATCATTGCCATCCGAATAACCCAAGCAGGGCACATTCCTAATATTCTATGTGATCTGAAAGTAGCATTGATGATAGAAGAGTAATTGTACAGTTATAAATCACAACTGGCTTATGAAGCAGTTAGGCCTTTTCAAGGCACACTTGTGTCAGCTCCCAAACTCCTTGAGTTTTAGAGAGGTTTGTGTTGAACAAGCCAGTTAGAGGAATCTTATTCAGAGCATATTGCTTTCACCCATTTAAAAGTAATGACATAATGTTATACCAACAACAAGAGAAGTTCAAAAATAAATACTCCTACTATTAACTCTAAAACCTTAATATATTCTTACCACTTTCTATGTTCTCTGCCAATATACAGTAATAAATTTACCAAGTGGCATTCATGGAGTAAGATTTTTAGGTTTTAATTTGAACATTATACAGCAAATACTTGAATGAATACTATACAGCAAATATTTCTCATCATTAATTGTATATATGTGATTACTTTTATGTTCACAAAATTTTTATTGAGATATACAAAGCACAGAGAAAGTCACAGCTCTAATTATCCCAAAGTGAACACTCATGTCACCAGCACCCAGATAAAAATCAGATCATTGCCAGCAGCCCAGGTTCCTCCCGCGTACTGCTTCCAGGTGTTCTGAATGCTCCCAAGAGTAACCACTCTCCTGACTTTCACCTGCCTTGATTAATTTTGCCTGTAAGTGGAATCACACAGCACATACATTTTGCACTTGCTTTTTTTAATCAGCATTATTTATGTGAGGTGTACTGTGACGATCTGAATGATTTTGTCCCCTGCAAGTTCATATATTGAAATCCTACCTTCAAGGTAATGAGATTAGGAGGTGGAGAGTTTAGGAGGTGATGAGAGGCCATGAGAGTGGAACTCACATGAGTGGGATTAGTGCCCTTATAAAAGAGGCCAGGGAAAGCTCTCTCACACATTTCGCCATGTGAGTACACAGCTGGAAGTGCCATCTAGGGCCCAGGAATAAGGCCCTCATCACACACTGAACAGGGCAGCATTTGGATCTTGGACTTCCCAACCTCCAGAACTGTGAGGAATACATTTCTGCTGTTATAATGTGAAACCCAAATATCTGAGACAGGTCTCAGTTAATTTAGAAAGCTTATTTTGCCAAGATTGATGAAGCATGCCCTTGACACAGCCTCAGGAGGTCCTGATGACATGTGCCCAAGGTAGTTGGGGCACAACTTGGTTTTATACATTTTAGGGAGACATGAGATATTAATTGCTATGTGTAAGATGTACATTGGTTCTGCCCAGAAAGGTGGGACAACTTGAAGCAGGGAAGGGGCTTCCAGGTCACAGGTAGGTGAGAGACAATTGATGCATTCTTTTGAGTTCCTGATTAGCCTTTCCAAGAGAGGCAATGAGATATGCAGCATCTATCTCAGTGAGCAGAGGGAGATGACTGAATAGAATGGGAGGCAGGTTTGCCCTAAGCAGTTCCCAGCTTGACTTTTCCCTTTAGATTAGTGATTTGGGGGACCCAAAATTTATTTTTCTTTCACAATAAGCTACCCAATTTATAGCATTTTGTTATAGCAGCCCAAGCAGACTAAGACATTTGTTTGCAGTATCACAGGTACTTGAAGTCTGCTCCTTTTCATTGTTGTATAGTATTCCATTATTTTAATAAATCAAAATTTATTCCAATAGTAACCAGCATTTGAGTGACTTCTGGGTTGGGCCATGATAAACAATGCTACCAGGAACACTCTTGTACATTGTGTGGGTGTGTGGGTATGTCTGTGAAAATGATTCTTTTTTGTGTATATACCTAGGTGTGGTTAGTTCTAGATAAATCATGACTAATTGACTAAAAAATAATGAAATGGTTGGTGGAAAAGTTTCCCAAGTATAAATCATATTTCAAAAGATGTATCAAATACCCCTTATGGATTGTTGTAACATTAAATGTGATCATACACATACAAACACACACATTACTTAGCACAGTGCCTGGAAGGCAGGATGCACTTAATAAAGGTTAATCGAATGGGCAGACATAAACAGCTTAACAAGAAGTTGGTATTAAAGGCAACAATATGTTTTAAAGATTGGCATTTATCTACTTAAATATACGACTTTGAAAGCCCTCCTCTTACCGTAATTTGGACATTTTTCTTGTTTTATCTTTAAGAGAAATTTCCTAATTTCTCCTATACTTTCTAATGGCATATTTGAGAATTGGACACAAATAGGAATATGATAATGCTGGATTTAATTCTTCTCAAGTAAATTTGCTTAACACTTAATAGTACATTGTCTAGGTATAACCTTACTACCAGGCAGAAATAAGGTTGTGTAAAGCACACAGTAGAGATCCATAGGGCCTCTGATGACAAAGTAGATGTTTCTGCATTTGCAGAGAAACAGACTGAATAGTGCCTGTTGCAGTAATATTCCATGGCTGCATATGCTCCCTCCCACCCCAACCAGCCTTTGCAACACAATCTCATTGCTCTTGAATTTTGCAGACAGAGTTTTGATTTTAGTATCTGGCCCATGAAACAGTGTTCATACATCTGTCCATTTGGAAAGCCTTTATTAGCAGACTAAATCCCTTAAAGCTGGCAAGAAGGGGCTGCTGGCTTTCCAAGTATTGTGGATGGATGGCTGACTGAGGGATCCAAATTTGAAAATTGGCTCCCATCTTCTTATGATGTGTCATTCTGCAAATGACTCAAAGTGAAGCAAAAAAAGAGAATTCTTAGGTTCTGTCCTTTTCCTCTTCAGTTTCTTTAAGCTTGCTGTTCAAGCAACCCAAATCAAGCAAAATATAATGAAAAAACATTTTGCATATGTTTGCTTCGGCAATGTGTAATGTGTAGAATTATAGTTCCCTCAAGAAGGAGTTGTGTTTTTCTCTTGAGTCATTTTGTTCTATGAATTCAGGATTATGCCTATTCAGTGGCCTCCCTTCACTTTTTGAATGTTCTCAAGGTATTTGAGGGAATATCTTGAGCAGGACAGCATAATGGGGATATCAAGTCAAATGCCTATAGGGGCCAGGAAGGTGGTAGGAAAGGGTGAAATTTTTGTATGTAAGCTAAAGGAAGGGGCAATGGCATTTCCAGTGGAGAATGTATGCTTTCTGTGAAAGTATACAAATGCATTAAAAATCTCTGATATTACATGATTTCTACCCTATCTTCATCAAGTATACTTTGTGTTCTCTCTCTCTCTCTCCCTCATTCATACTCATGCACAAGCACATATCCTCCAAACTATAGTAGAATAGTTTGCTGCTAGTCTGCATTTCTGGAGTGCCATTTGTTACTCCTAGTTTGGATCATAAAAATATGATGAAAATTTAGCACAATAGTGTTAAATGGATGAGTGTGTGTGTGTGTGTGTGTGTGTGTGTGTTCATAAAATTAGTCTGGGTGGTACCAGATTGCTTTCCAGAATCCTATACCAGCTATCCTTCTCATTAGCAGCTCACAAGGGTCTCCACATCCCTGTGAGCACTGGGCAATATCCAACTTTCCAATTGTGGCCAATTTAAAAGGTGTAACGGGGTATCTCACCGATGTCTTCATTTGCCTTTTCTGATTTCAATTTTGAATGTTCTTTCAAATTCTTGTGAGCATTTGGGGTTTCTTTCCTGTAAACTGCTTGTCTGTTTCCTTTTTTCTTCTCTAGTTGGTTATAAGAATTCCCTGTAGGTTCCAGATAGTGAAATCTTAGTTAAGGCATTGTACATATCACCTCCCTTTCTTTCACGCATTAACTTCTTCACAAAATTCCTTAATTTCATTCCAGATAGTGAAATATTAGTTTAAGGCATTGTACATATCACCTCCCTTTCTTTCACCCATTAACTTCTTCACAAAATTCCTTAATTTCATTGAAATCAGAGTAACATGTTTTTCTTCATAGACTGTGCTTTGGAAGTTTTATTAAAGGATCCCTTTAACCCAACATGTGCTTAAGAAGGAAGAGGCTCCATCCGTGTGTCCTCAGAGACTGGACATGCTCTCAGAAATAGTCTGACAGTAACAAACTTGCAGGTAGTCCCTTAATCCATGTAGATGCCTCACAACAAGTCAGTACCCCTCTTCTCCTCAGTAGGAAGATATGTTTAAATATGGGAACACTAGCCACAAAAGTGATTCTTTGTGTGCATGATAATTAGAGAATTGTCTATTCCTCTTCTGCTGTGGCTTCCTCTCTCACAGGAGCCTCTTAAGCCGTATTGGCACCCACTGCATCAGTCATTGAGAAGAACCCTGACAAGGTATGGAGATGCTGGAGTTCACTGTGTCCTCCAGGAGATATTCAAAACCAAAAGATCATGCAAAGGGTGTATGGCCATTGTTATTTTGGATCTACTATTCCTTGTATATTTATAGGTAGAATCTTGGCCTAACACAACAGAGAATGAAATATTAGAATGTTCTATTTCTAAATGAAGACTGGGAAAACATAAGCTCATGATGTTGCCTCTAAAATTTGAGCCCTATCTTCAGTGATTTTTTTAGAGACCAAAATAGCAGTACTATCCTAAGGCTTGCATGAAATGACTCCTTCTGTTAAGTAATCAGTTGGCATTGGACATCCTAAGTCATGTAAGGAAAATATATTATGTCCCAGGGGAGCCCACATTTGGTTAGTGAGACACAAAGGCTGACAGAGATACTTAATTGAATGAAAAATACTGTGATGTAGGTTTAAGGGAATGTTATTGTTGCCAATGATACTTTTAAATATATAGAAATTGGTTCTGCTATGAATGCTTCATCACTTTTTTTTTTACCTGATGGAGATTATTCATCACCCAAGTAATACTGTGCAGGTTTTTGCAAGCCTTTTAGCCTGTAAACTTAAACTTTTTTTCTTATTCCCGGACATCCACATTTTACACCCACTCCCTTTTGACAAAGCATGTCACAGGAAGTTACCCTAATCTACTGCCTGTCATGGATATTGAATAACATTGCTTTATAACTTTGACTTCCTTTTGAATTACTATGTGGTATATATTTTCAACAGTGTCAAAACCACTGAAAGTAATGTTTTCATCACATTTCCTATAACTGTTATGGTTTAGAATATTAGAATACAAATCTAGAATTATCAATTCTACTCCAAATACTTTGGAAATTTAAAAAATCTCAAATGTAGCTTTTAATCTATGAGTAATTGCTAAACTTAATGCTAAATATTTTAGGATTTTCTTCATTGATCTAAAAGTAAAGATGGCATACAAATAAGGTATTATGAGCATTTGGAAGCTGGACTCCTTTTTTTTCTCAAAAATGAGTATCTTTAACATAGGGACAATTACTAACACAGTATCAAAATGGAATATTGTATTTTCTTATAACTGACCCCAACCAGCTGAACTGGTTAAATTAACATGAACTTTAAGTGACTCAGTATACCAGACTCTTACTAGACAAAACTGAAGACATTTTTTGACCAATGAACAAAGGAAATTGTTTAGTAAAGCATTTCAGACTCATTCTGTGACATTCAAGTGCAAGCTTTCAATGCTTGATTAGCATGATCACCAGGAAAATCCCTTCCTAATTATTGAAACCCCAGTTTCTTCCTCTTTGCAAAATACACAGTAAATTTCTTTACTTGTACTCTCTTACTTGGCAAGTACATTTTGTTTTTTAAATTCTAGAGGTCTTTATTTTATTCTTTGGTACATCTGTGTTGCTGTATCTATAACAATATACCACAGGAAGAAGCAGCGAGATAATTATCCAAGATTTTTAATTTGAACATCATTAAATACTTCAATTTCTACTCCAGTATTTTCTGCCACACATTGTATCCATGTGTTAATGGACAGTTGGTGTTGGAGAATCTTCAATAGTTGTCTACTCTGCCATCTTTCCCAACTTCTCTCCCTCTCGCTTCTCACAGGAAACTTCTTAGGGATAAAACTTGGCAGTGCAGTCAATATGCTGGCACCATTCACAATGAGAAAACTATAAAGTTGTGTACTTAACTAAAATCACTAAAGATTCATAAAAAGATAGTTGGTGGGTTATTTCTTAGAACTTGGAAATAAAACTGATCAAAATGAGAAAGAGAAAGCGTGAATAATGAAAATAAAATGAATCATATTTATTGAATGCTTACTATTGAATCATCTTGCGGACTTTGAAAAAAGCTTCCTGAAATCAGTCCTTCCAACAACACTGAGAAGTGGCTGCAACCATTATCTCTATTTCACAGATGAGGAAATGGAGAAGCATGGGGAGAAAGACTAACTAGCTAGCTTTGAATGGTTTAATGAACCAGTTAGACTAGGAAAAAGCCTGATTCCCAAAGCCCTTTATTTAATGGCTACATTTAGTGACGTATTATGTTGAGCTTGATTGTGGACAGGGCTGGCTAATTCCTGAAGATGGATTAGAAAGAATTCCTAGGCTGTCACATAACACAACATTGAAATTGCTTATCTTTAGGAGCAATCAACCATGAATGCCTCTGAATGAGAGGAAGAGTATTGCAGAGTGCTTGAGAAAGCCACACAAATGGAAAATTGTAGAATATGTTATGGCGCATGTAGTCGACTATGTGTTTTTGTCCTGCCCCTCCCCCTGCAAATTCATATGCTTAAATACTAACCCCCAACAGGGTGTTATTAGAAGGTGGGGTTTGGAGAGGTAATGAGATCACTAGTATGAAGCCCCCATTTTGAGATTAGTGCCCTTAGGAAAGGGATTCCAGAGAGCTCTCCCATTCTCTTTTAATGAGGACAAAGTGATGAGTTGGCAGTTTTCAACCTGGAAGAGAGCACTCACCAGAACCCAAGCATGCTGACACCCTGATCTCAGACTTCCAGGCTTCCAAACGCTAAGAAGCACATTTCTGTTGTTTGTGAGCCATCCAGTCTATGGTACTTTGTTATAGCAGTCCAAACCCACTAAGACAGCACATACACATTATAGAATATTATAACACTCTCATGATCAAGTAATAGGAGTTGACATAAGGAAGTTTCTATAACTGATATTGTTCAGTGAGAAAGATAAGATGAAGAGTAGTGTTTAACGTAAATTCATATTTTACAAAGCCGTTATTTCTTCGTTTTATTCTTTTATTTCTTTGTAAAATATGAATTGACATTAAACACTACTCTTCATCTTATCTTTCTAAAACTAAAACTCCATGTAAATATATGTTTCATATATATAGCATGTGTACGTGTGTATATAAGTAAGAAAATGATAAACCAGGTGCTAACATTGGATTACCTTAGAGCATAGTTATGGTAGTCATAGTGGATACATAGTTGGAGAAGAGAATGAAACAAGAAACCAAAGATTACATTGGATACAAGTAAACAAACCAAAAACCACAAAAGCACCCCGCCATGCAAAATAACCCCATTTGAGTAAAATAGTAGATATATATTGTTATGGACTAAATTGTGTCCTCCAAAAATGGTATGTTGCAGTCCTGACCTCCAGTATCTTAGAATGTGAGCCTATTTGGAAAAGGGAACTTTAAAGAAGTAATCAAGTTAAAATGAGGTGTTAGGGTATGTCGAATCCAATATGACTTGTGTCCTTACAAAATGGGGAAATTTAAACACAGAAGGAGAAATATGTGGAAGGAAGATGATGTGAAGAGACACAGGGAGAAGACGGCCATCTACAAGCCATGGAATGCTGGAGGCTGTCAGAGCTAGGAGAGATGCCTGGAACAAGGCCTCCCCTCACAGCCCTCAGAAGGAACCAGCACTGACATCCCCCTGATTTTAGACTTCTAGCCTCCAGAACTACACGATAATAAATTTCTGTTTTTTGAGTCACCTAATTTCAGGTCTGTTTCTATGACAGCATTTGCAAGCTAAAACATGGGTGTATACATTCATAGTGATATTAGATGAGACAAAGACAGAATCTAACTACTTTCATTTGTGGAGATGCCTAAGATATATTGTGAAGAGAAAAAAGAAACAGAATCAGGATAATATATGCAGTATGCTTCTATTAAATAAAAAGTGAATAAGAAAAAAATATTTTTAATTAGGTGGGAATTTAAATACCATCGTTCCCACTTCTTATCTTGTAGGAACTTGGTCACGTTACATTCCGTTTTCTCATCTGTTCAGTGGGACTGATAATCCTCATGTCTTAAGATTGCTTGAGGAATAAATGGCAAAGTACTGTGTGTGGAGCTCTAGGCCTTCTTTGCTCTTCCCTGTGTCTGGAAGACATTGACACAGCTGACTCTTTACCCTACATGTCATCATGTTGGATGGCTTCTCCTGACCAGCCATTTCCCCCTCCTTTTTTCTTCCTACAGCATCCAGTTTGCCTTATTCATAGCACATTTCACAGTCTCACATTTTGTGTTCCTTTGATTACTGGTTTATTTCTTGTTTTCCCCATAGTACATTTACTCCATGAAGGCAATTGTTATTTTTGTCCTATTCACCATTGCACTCCAATGCCTAGATCATTGTCAGGCACAAAATAGCAATCAGAAAATGTTTGTTGCATGAATTTCTGAATGCACACAAGTGCTTTGCACAAGATTTATCACATTGTAGATACATAGTAAATGTTAGCTATCATTTGTGTTGTTATTTTTATTACACAGGTATATGATCCCCTCAGTGATGTGCCAAAATCCATATATGGAGAAAGAGAGGAAGTTTCCTCCAAACATCAACCCCCTTGTTCACCTCCAACATGGGAAATGCGCTTCTCCTGACAGAGACAAACAATTTGGTCTGAGCTCTATTATAATTTAGCATTATTTCAGAATGTGTTCATGGGCCACATTCCCCATAATCTATTCAAAATTAATATTATGGAGTTCTTAGGTAGGCAAATAGCTATCCAACCATCTACAGGTACCCTTTTACATAATGTGACCTCATTTGGCACAGGTAATTGTCAGACACATAATTATGTTTAAATATAAAATAGGAGGCCAGGAGCGGTGGCTCACGCCTGTAATCCCAGCACTTTGGGAGGCTGAGGCCGGCAGATCATGAGGTCAGGAGATTGAGACCATCCTGGCTAACACGGTGAAACCCTGTCTGTACTAAAAATACAGAAAATTAGTCAGGCGTGGTGGCAGGCGCCTGTAGTCCCAGCTACTCGGGAGGCTGAGGCAGGAGAATGGTGTGACCCGGGAGGCAGAGCTTACAGTGAGCCGAGATCATGCCACTGCACTCCAGCCTGGGGGACAGAGTGAGACTCTGTCTCAAAAAATAGGAACTACTGTTCTTCATCCAGAATTGTAACAACACCCATCTGGAGGATGATATGGTAGTTGCTGAGAAACAGTCCAGGTAATAATAATTGTTGGATAGAGTATTAACATAAAACCCAACAAGAATGAATAGATTCAGGTGAGCAAATTGTAGTGATCCAAAGGCAATTTGTTAGGATTAGTAATCTAATTGTTATAATAGGTGTCCTGACTATTATTATTGGCAAAATGGTGCTTGGCATGTGGCTTCAAAGCCCTCAGCATTAGCCTTTGCAGGCAATAGTTTTTGCCCTTCCTATAATTTACATCAAGTACACATGACAGCTAAGCACATAAACTTGTGTGGTGTGTTGCTTTAATACTCCTGGAAGGAATCAAAATACGTCAAATTTTTAAAAATTTAGGAGACGAAGGGGAGAACAGACTCTGACATTGTTATAGACTGTCCGCAAACTTTCTAAAACCAGGAACACGTTCTCATTAGTCTCATTGCCAGAATTCCTAAGTGCTGAGTAAGAATGGGCACCATTCAATTGAGCTCCTGTTCATTGATCTGACTTCTTTTATTTTTATTTTTATAGATTTTTTAGAGATGTTTCACTATGTTGGCCAGGTTGGTCCTGAACTCTTGGCCTCAAGCAGTCCTCCCACCTCGGCCTCCCAAAATGCTAGGATTACAGGCATGCGCCACCATACCCAGCCTTATCTGACTTCTTCTGATTTTGAAAAATTAGAATCTGTCTAGCCCTTCTTTCATTTGACATTGCTTTAGAAGACTGAAGCTTGTAATATGTTCCTGCCTTTCTTTAAGCTAAAAGTTTCCAACGATTTTACAACACTTATTTCTCTTGAAAGTAGAGGCTGAATTGACCCTGGATCCTGTCATGGATTTTAATCCCTTAAAAAACTAAAAGAGGAAGGGGCAGAACTCATGGTGTGTAAAGTTGCAGCTTCAGGCAGTGTGGCCCAAACAAAGCTGGGTGTCAGCTCCACTACTTGGACACATACCAGGATTTTCTAACACCCTCCATGGGAGTTGGGGTCAGTACTTATAATACATTCAAACTGAGATATCGTGTGAATATCCACACATAAGTCATTTTCCAAATAATTGAAATAATTTATGCATCATGCAAACAGGCAAATAGGCATTAAATTGATTAGATGATTTACTCATTTAGTGGGACAAAGACATTCTTAAAACTGGCCTCGTATTTTAAGTTTTATTTTTAGAATACACTTTATAAGGATTCTTGTCATCATTAAATCACAATGTGCCAAACGGCACTCCATGCTACAAAAGGGACTTTCAAGGTATTAGTAGGTAATCCTCAAAATACAGGAAACAATGAACGTATTATATCTTATGAGACTTGAAGGTCCAGAGAGCTTCTGATCATACCTCTTACTATCATACCATGTGAGAAGTGATATTTTAAAACTAGAGTTAAATAGGAAGGCCATACTACATTACTACCCAAATTTGTTCGTTTCCCAGAGAAATACATTTTACACAAATTCTCTGAATGTATGACAAGAGGTTGAGACTTTTTAGTAGTCATCTAGGATGAATTTTGCAAGTACTAAATTTGTATATTTAATATTCCCTATAGTAGTACTTTATTACATATTATATTAATACAAAGTTTTTCTTTTTTATTAGTTTTGAATTTTCTTAATACTGTTAATTCTTGACATAATTTTAACACCAAGTATAATACTATTATGGCAGTATATCATACCTACTTTTACTGCTCGTTGTATTTGAGGTATAATAATATTTAATAGCTTTTCATGTTTTGTGCTTTTTAAATAAAATTATCTCATTCCTTAATATAGACTATTTTCATATGAATAATTTAAAATATTTACACACACTCATACACTCATTATGAATTGGTGAAACACTTAAAGTCATGGAACTGTTAATAGGCAATACTATTCTACAAAAGGAAATATGCATATTTTAGGAAAAATCCTTTAGCGTATTCTTCCTCTCAGTTTACAGAACAGCTACATGCCTCTAAAGTAAAGCAAGTTCCTCAGGAAACAAAAAGAAAGTGCTTTAGAAATTTCAATATTAGCTTTTAGATCGCTGTACTGTTTGTTTATTTATTTATTTAATCAAGGCAGTAAATTGAAAACCCATCTTGGCAACCATACTCAGCTGATGACATGAAAGTGTTTTTGCCTTTTCCTTAAAGGAAGGTACTGTATGAGCACCTTGAACAAATGGACTGCATAGTCTATATTTTTCATTCTCTTTGGACATTGGAAACACATTAGAGTCTATTTATAACGCAGTTGTGGTGGTTTTTGTAGCTGGAACATCTTTATAGGGAAACCACCTTGTACTGAATGAAGTTCTTTAGGTGTTTTCATATAAAACTACTGCTACCATATAAATATTTGTGTCCCCCAAAATTCATATGTTACATCTAATCCCCAATGCAATAATATTAAGAGGCAGGGCCTTTGGGAGGTGATTAGGTCATGGGTGTGGAGCCCTCATGAGTAGGATTAGTGCCCTCATAAAAGAAGCCTAGGGAGTTCATTCAGCCTTTTCACCATGCGAGGAGACAGCAAGAAGGCATCTTCTTGGAAGCAGGCAGAAAGCTCTCATCAGACACCAAGTCTGCTGGTACCTTGATATTGGACTTTCCACTCTCCAGAACTATGAGCAATAAATTTATGTTGTTTGTAAATTATCCAGTCTAAGGTAATTTGTTTTACAAGCCAAACAGACTGAGACAACTACTTTTGTGGGCCTACAGATAGAGGTATTGTCATTCGAAATTCTGAAGCTCACTGCTTGTAATCTTAAGTTGTGTATAGCTCTGTCCTGTGACCTGCAAAAGGCACCTATCCATTGCCAGAAAGAAGTCAATTTTATTTGGAATTCAGAGGATGCTATGAAACATATCTTCACTGTTCGTGTTTGTCTCTTTCTGAATCCACAAGGGATGGACACATGAATCTACTACTATTGTTCTCGTCTTTTCTTCTTTTTCCATCTTTCCCTCCCTCCCGCTAGTTCCTGATGTCTGCCTACTCTATCATGTCTGCTCAGGCCAGGAATATTCATTTATCTTCATGCTCAAAGTAAGTGAAGGCATTAATGCTGAAAGCGTCGCATACCACTCTGCATCCTCATCTGTCTGAGACACATTCAACCACTAGGTCCTCAACTGCTTCACTGCTGCCTGATGTTCTTTGAAGTAGAGTATAAGAGAGAACATTCTGTTTTGCTAAAACTAAAAGACTACCCTTTATCTTTGCTGAGAATATGTAAAGAAAAGGGGATGACTAGATCAGAAAGCTTATTCTGAAGTATATAGTAATGTTAATTTTTAAATAATTGTTACATGTTCTTCTTCATTAGGTATTTACCTTCAGTTTTCCAAGACCATGGAAAGCACCATTGGTGCATGTAGTTAACAGCAGCTTGACTCAGACACAGAACTGCAGCCAGGGCCCATCTGTTCCCATCACTCCTACTGCCAGTTTTACAACCAGAACTAGAGTGATTTATCCATCTCAGTTTGCTCAGGACTCAGCAGAAGAGGATCCTGGGACACAAGACTTTCAGTGCTCAAACTTGGAGAGTTCAAGATTTTCAGTGCTCAAACTTGGAGAGTCCTTGGCAATCACAGTTTGACTATGACTGAGTAGATTCCCAGAAAGAAGGACTTTTAATTCTAAAACTGAGAAAGTCCCAGGGCATGAGTTGTTCACCTTACTTGCAACCAACTTCTAATTCATCATGAGGGCTTTGCATAAACTTATGCTTTAGGACTAGTAGAGTCAGTCATTGCTTCAAATTAAGTAGTGTGGCAAAAGTCTGTTATTTTTCAGGAAAAATTAATGTCTGATTGTGTTAATCCTGGTTGCAATAACTTATCTCATTTCCCCATTTTCCTGTGGAAAAATTCCCAATTTCTCAACCTGGCATATTAAGCAGCTGAAAAGTGGCCTATGCCTTCATCCCTGTCACTACCTCCCTCCACTTGCCACCATGCCCCAGTCTCTCTGAACTTTGTCATTCTCCTTCAAGACTGGTGATATGGCTTGGCTGTGTCCCCACCCAAATCTCATCTTGAATTGTAGCTCCCCTAATCCACAAGTGTTGTGAGAGGGATCCAGTGGGAGGTAATTGAATCATGGGGATGGGATTTTTCCCGTGCTGTTCTCGTGATAGTGAATAAGTCTCATGAGATCTGATAGTTTTATAAAGGGCAGTTCCCCTGCATACACTGTCTTGCCTGCCACCATGTAAGATGTGCCTTTGCTCCTCCTTTGTCTTCTGCCATGATAGTGAGGCCTCCCCAGCCATGTGGAACTGTGAGTCATTAAACTTCCTTTCCTTTATAAATTACCCAGTCTTGGGTATTTCTTCATAGCCATATGAAAACTGGAGACCTGAGAACACAGACATTTTTTCATCCCAGATTCTTTCTTTCCCTGTCTCCCCTACTGCTTCCATCCATTCAGCATAGTCATGTAAGAAAGCTCAAGCATCATTGACTCTGAATAACTGTTTTCATCTTCCTCAAGAAGTTATCTCCCCATCCTTTAAGCTCAACTAATGCTTTGTTTATATCTTTAAAATAGAATTGATTATGTACTATATCAAATACATATGCTTTATACCTGTCTCCTTTACTAGACTATTTCTCTATTTAGTAGACTTACTTCTCAACAGTGATAACTTATTTTTCTTTTTATCTCTAGTGCTTAATCTCTTGCCTCGTGTACGATAAAATTTGTTGTGTGAACATCTAAGTGGATATGTTTTTATGAATTTTAAACAGATGGGAAAACTGAAGCTTAGAGTGGTTAAATGATTTCACCAAGATCAATAGCTAGGAAATGACTGAAACGGGGCTTGAACCAAAGTCTTCCAAATCTGACACCCATGCATTCATCACCCCCTCATTTGTATACATGGGTTACCAATAACACACACTCTCAACTTGCAGTGGAGAATGCCTGAAAGGGTCAGAAGAAGTATGTTTCTGGTGAAAGAGAAAGGAAGTACATATTTTAAGGCAATGATTTGCAACACTTAATAGAATTCCTCAAAGAGAAAATGGTCCATTTGGATTAGAATAGTCTTACATTAAAAGTCATTGTTTTCTGTACATTTTGGTTAAACTTAGACCTGACTTAAGTCAGCTTGCTGTACCTCAGATTACATTAACTAATATATAATATTTCTTGAACAAATCTTAGTGTACTGATTTTTGGTTATAATATCTTTTGTAAAGAAAGGTATTTTAGTAAAGAGAGATTACTGTTTTGATATATCAGATCATTCAGTTAGCACTAAATTTAAAGTCCATGATTTTGTCACATTCCCATCAGATTCAGGTCAGGGACACTTCATATTTTCCTCAGTTAATTTAATCTTCAATAATTAAGATGAAGACTCAAAGATTACGGTTGTATTGAGTCTTGTGTACCTCAAACCAATATTAAGAGTTAACATCTCATTGGAAATGAGCTAGAGAATCTCAATAAATATTCACTTATTTTTATATTGAGTTAAAATAAGAAGTCTGGTGGTGAATTTTCTCTGCTTTTAAAGAAACATCCCTATTCCTAGTTTAGCTGAGATTTATTCTGTGTGCCTGGAACATATTTCCTGACTTTTTAGATGCTTTGTTTCTCCCACAATTAGAATAACTAAGTACTCAGTTGTCATGGAAATACTCCTCTCCATAAAAATCTTTAAAACAGAAGCTCTCTTCATTTGCCTCTCTTTGCAGAGAAGGCAATTACTACCTCTACCTTTATACTCCTCTCTTTGTGTTTCTCTTTATATCTCCCGGTACTGGTATCTTACAATTCAAATTGTTTTGTAGCAGTTTCTTCAGGCTTAATCTCTAGATGAAAATGCCCCTTCATTCATGAGAAGCCATAATAATATTCAAATTGTGTTCCAAGATTGTAGTACTTGACAATAATCACTGAAAATGTACGGATATGTAACAGAGACATTGTTAGGTTGGCTACTTTGAATTTAATCCATTCTCAGAATATTCTAGTAGTTACAGTTAGCCCTTCGTATCCATGGGTTCTGCATCCAATGATTCAACCCACCACAGATTGAAAATATTTAAAACAATTTTCTGTATTGAACATGCACAGACTTTTTGTTATCATTATTCCCCAAACAATACAGCATAACTATGTACATAGCATTCACATGGTATGAGGTATCATAAACGAAGCAGAGATGATTTTAAACATACAGGAAGATGTGCATAGTTTATATGCAAATAATACACCATTTTGTATCAGGGAATTGAGCATCTGAGGATTTTAGTATCCCAGGGGGTTCCTGGAACCAATCTCCCAGGGATACTGAGGGTGGGCTATACTCAGAAACAGACTGTTGTGCTCTGGAAGGTAAATGATGTCCAGTCTCAGCAGCTGACACACCAAACCCAGAACTACACCCCATTCATCTCAGTAAGGCAGTTTCATCCCACACTAGTTGGTAAATCAACTGATATATCACCAGCGCACTTATCAGGGTGGGCACTTGATAATTATTGGTTCGACCAAAGGAATCACTGAGCATATTCTGAAATTAGAAGCTATATTCTGGAGGTGTGAAGTAGGTAAAATGTTGACCTTAGAGAACTGGCGGTTTAGTGAAAAGGGCATGTAAATGTAACCCATTATTTTGCCTCTATTAATTAATTTTTTTGTTCATTTATTCAGCATCTACAATATGCTAGGCATTGTGCTTTGTTCTAAAAATTCAATGGTGACATCAAAGTATGAGTCAGAAGTCCAGCATAGTGGCTTTAGGCACAGGATCTGGAGCCAGATTACCTGTGTTCAAATCTAAGTGTTTTCATTCGTTAGTTCTGTAGCCTCTGTCTTCAGTTTCCTCATTAGTAAGAAATTATGATTTTACCTGCTTTATAGGGTTGCCATGGAGGTTAGATGAATTCATATGTGTGTTTCAGAACAGTATCTGGCACATAATAAATATTCTCTGTTTGTAAAATATAAATAAAATAAGACAAAACGTTGAGCAAAAGAGACAAAGTTCCTAAACTCATGGAGCTTAAGATATTTCCAATAATTCTTCATGGTCAATATCACTCCTTAGGCACAGTATAAGCACCAGATAAAACATGTCACCAAGGCAGCTTGTGATAGAATAAATGCAAGAACAACGGGAAAACTGAACGGGAGAGAGAGTTTACCAACACTGAGATGTTCTTCACTTAAGCACCCACACAAAATTCCCCTTATGTTCACCAATGCCCTTGACGGAAGGGTGATAAGAGAAGTGGATTATAATGAATGCACAAAATTGTATGTATGAATCACAGAGGTGACTTGGCAGACAAAGAGGCATCTCACTCAATGTAATGGATGTTTTCCTAAAAGGCTGTGGATCAACTGAGGGTCTTTAAATGAAATTGTATTCATATACTCTAGGAGAACTTGCTTAAAGGAACCTATTGTGAATCCATTTATAAAAGGACTATTTATGACCTATTTATTCAGTTTTTGCATTTTGGCTTTTGCATTGGATTTTTAAGTCAGGTTTAATGTACTAGGTTTTCTTGAAAGGTAGATACTTTTAAATAACTGAATTTGTTCAAAGTTTCTGAGAGCAGATACTCTCCTTTAGTAATATGAGCACTGGGCATATAAAGACATTCAAAAATTATTTGTTGAAAAATGAGTATCTAAATGCAATATCGTCTAAAAATGTGGAATATGTAAAATTTAAGCTGTTTCACTAAGTGGTAAATTTCTCTTCAAATGAAGAAGAATTAAATATTTTATTAAATGTTCTAGAGAAAGAGTCAGAGATAGAAATACTTTAAAAATTGATTGAACACAAATGTATTGGCTCTAAAAAATGTAAGGAGATGAGCCCAGGCAAGAAAGACACAAAGTTTAGAGCTATCCCTGATTTAATTACTTCTTCCCTTCTCAGGCTACTCATTTCTATTAATCCATAGCAGTATTACTTAAAAATCTAGAGTTAATGCAGGGACACAGCATGTAAATACAGATTTCTTTCATGTTGAAGCAATGCCCTAGGGAAAGGCTTGAGTCACCATAGAGAGGGAGTTCCAGAGCCCTGCAGAGTGTTGGAACTCTGGAAGGCACACTGGGGTTGAATGTAGTCTCTAATCCAACAGAGCACTCAACTCTACTCAGTATTCTTGTATTTTCCAATCCAGCTCCCTTCCCTAAAATCCACATGACCATTGAAATCTTCTTCAGATGACTGGAACCTTCTTACTTATCACTCTCTGTTTCCCAGCTCCCACCATACCCAAAGTCAACAGAAAACCTCATTCTTGCTTCTCAGGAAAAATGTAGGAGTCCTCATATAGAACTCTTCTCAAGCTCTTGCTACCAGAACTCTTGCATGGACACAGGTTTTCATTGTTTCTGCTACAACAATATCCCTTTTCCTAAGACAAATCTCTAGCTGTGCTACGAAGCATGTATTGGTCTGCTTCTTTAAGAAAATAACTACGGTGATTATTCCTTCTCTTTGCCATATCTCTAAAAGAAAGGCAAAAGTTTCTAGACTTCATGTCTGTTTTCAGCTACAACTTCTTCCTTCACTGCCAACATGGCTAAGATTCTTTGAAGAGTTATATGTTCTGTCTACACATTCTCTTCATCATTTCTTCAGTTGAAGACAACTGTTTTTGCCCTTGCTACTCTATCAAAATGTTCATCCAAGGACACCAGTGATGTTCCTGTCACAAATTTAGTGGAAAAATTTCAGTTCTTACCTTGTTTAATATCTCTGCAATATGTGACATTGTTGACCTCTCCTAAGGTACTTTTTGTTCTTGGTTTCATTCACTCTGTACTCTTGGATTCCTTTCTACTTCTATTCTCCATCACATTTCTCTTAACTATTCCTTAAATGTTGATAATTCTCTGCTTTTGCCTTCAGACCTTATCCACGAAAGGTAAATATTGACTCTCTTCTGTGTGCCAGGCACTGCCTAGAACCTACTTTCTTCTAACCTACATACTGTCCTTGCTAATACCATCCATTGCTATGGCTTAAATTATCAAGTGTACTTAATGTTGGCAGCTTTGGCAAATAAAAATACGAGAAATTTCTTAAAAGCCACTCAAATTTAATTGGGCATCATATATTTTATTCTGCAACCCTAACTATATCAGAAGTCACATACCCAAATGCCTTCAGGAGCAAGTTAGTTAACAAAATGTGCAAACCAGAAAGGGAAAGGACAAGTAATGGTGGGGATCACAGCCCACTGAGGAGCAAATGCCCCATCAAAAGACTTTATAATTCAAAGCCTTTTACATCCTTGCAGGCAAACAAATCAAGTCTGTGGGCCACATCTGATCCAAGGTGACACATTTGGAAATTCTAAAGTCTGTACCCCAACGACTTCTTCCATTCCTGTGTATACAACTATTTTCTGTATATCTTCACTTGGATACCCTCCTGGTAATTCAAGGTGTACAAAAAAATAGTCTTTACACTATAGCCAGAGTTATCATTCCAAAGTAGAAATTAGGTTATGCCACTTTCCTATTTAAACCCATAACTGCTTCTTCACTGCCTTCAAGATAAAATTCAAACTTCTTGATAGGTTTTACAAGGAATTTTATGTGTTTCCATGTTACTGCCTTTAGAGTCATCTCTTATTTTCATTATCCTCATCTGCTATTCAATGCTTAAACCCTTACCAAACTAACCTCACTAACCTCAACAAACGACTTTCTCTCTGGCATCTGAGACTTCGCTGGTTGGAGCCATTCCCTCTGCATGTGTCCAGTCTACCTCTGTTGCCATGTGACTTGTTTTGGCCAATTAGATATGAACAGGAGGGACATATGCAAATTCTGGAAAGAAGTATTAAACGCTATGCATGCTTTGCCATGCCAGCTTTTCTCTACCTCTGTAGAAACATGTCTTTTTCTAGGTCACAAGTACTCAGGAAACTAAACAATGCTTCTTTGGATTAGGGCCTGCACAGGGGCAGTGACAAGTTCAGTGTGCATCATAGGTGCTTGTTACAAAATGTCCACTGCAAGCCACAGATGTCACCTCAAACAACCAGAAAAGACAGAAAAAAGTGTTATACTTCTCATGCCCTTAAAATATTATATATATTTAATATTATAATATTATATATATATTAGATATACATATATATCCCAAGGAACATTAATTTGATTTCCTGTGTTGCTATGAGAGAAAAAAATGTTGAGGCATAATGGGGGCATTCCATTACGACAAACGCATGCCTTATAATAAGACAGACAAATTCTCATGACAAACTGGAAGAATTTTCTCTAAGGCAGTTAAATTTCTTATCATACATTTTTTTAAACTTTTAGTTTAAATTCAGTAGTACGTGTGCAGGTTTGTTCCACAGGTAAACTTGTGTCATGGGAGTTTGTTGTACAAATTATTTTATCACCCAAGTATTAAGCCTTGTACCCATTAGTTATATTTCTTGATCCTCTCCCTCCTCCCATCCTCCACCCGCTGATAGGCCCCAGTGTGTGCTATTCCTCTCTATGTGTTCACGTGTTCTCATCATTTAGTTCCCACTTATAAGAGAGAACACATAGTGTTTAGTTTTCCGTTCCTGCATTAGTTTGCTAAGGATTATGACCTCCAGCTCCATCCATATCCCTGCAAAGGACATGATCTCATTCCTTTTAATGGCTGCATAGTATTCCATGGTGTATACGTACCAGATTTTCTTTATCCAGTCTATCACAGATGGGCATTTAGGTTGGTTACATGTCTTTGCTACTGTGAAGGGTGCTGCAATGAACATAGATGTTCATGTGTTTTTATAATTGAACAATTTATATTTCTTTGGGAATATACCCAGTAATGGGATTGCTGGGTTGAATGGTATTTCTGTTTTTAGGTCTTTGAGGAATGGCCACACTGTATTCCACAATGGTTGAACTAACTAATTTACACTCCCACCAACAGTGTGAAAGTGTTCCTTTTTCTCCAGACCTTGCCAGCACGTTATTTTTTGATTTTTTAATGATAGCCATTCTGACTGGTATGAGATGGTATCTCATTGTGGTTTTGATTTGCATTTCTTTAATGATCAGTGATATTGAGATTTTTTCCATTTTCTTGTTGGCTGCATGTAGGTCTTCTTTTGAGAAGTGTCTGTTTGCGTCCTTTGCCTATGTTTTAATGGAGTTTTTTTTTTTTTCTTGTTAATTTGTTGAAGTTCCTTACAGATGTTGGATATTAGGCCTTTGTCGGGTTCATAGTTTGCAAAATTTTTTTCCCATTCTATAGGTTGTCTGTTTACTCTGTTGATAGTTTCTTTTGCTGTGCAGAATTTCTTTAGCTTAATTAGATCCCATTTGTCAATTTTTTGCTTTTGTTGCAATTGCTTTTGGCATCTTCATGATGAAATCTTTGCCTGTTCCTATGTCCAGGATGGTATTGCCTAGGTCTTCCAACGTTTTTATCTAGTAATATTCTTTAGCCCATATCACTTTATTGTGAGGTTCCTCATAAAACATTTCTCTCTACATTGTGGAAATTCAAAAATGCTTAATAATAAAGGAGTCTAGCAGTATAACTTAACTGATAGCATTCAATGTTTTTGGTTTTACATTGAGTCTTTAATCCATCTTGGGTTAATTTTTGAATATAGTATAAGGAAGGGTTTCAGTTTTAATCTTCTGCATATAGCTAGCCAGTTATCCCAGCACCATTTACTGAATAGGAAATCCTTTCCCCATTGCTTGTTCTTGTCAGCTTTGTTAAAATCAGATAGTTGTAGGTGTGTGGTCTTATTTCTGGGTTCTCTATTCTGTTCCATTGGTTTATGTGTTTGTTTTTGTACCAGTACCATGCTGTTTTGGTTACTCTAACTGAGTAATATAGTTTGAAGTTGGGTAGCAGGATGCCTGCAGCTTTGTTCTTTTTCCTAAGGATTGCCTTGGCAATTGGCTCATTTTTGGTTTTATATGTACATCTTCTTTATGAGACTATTTTAGCATTGGGTCCTAAAGAAAAATGGAGTTCTTAAATGAGCCGGGTTCTATGCTATGTATTTTTTACTGCTTGATTTTTACAACAGTGCTATGAGACAGAAATTATGTCTATTGAACAGATGAGAAAACAAAGTGTTATAGGGGTTAAGTTTGCTACCTAAAGTCATGTGCCTCTTACAAGTCAGAGCTGAGGTTTGAACTTGAGTTCATCTGGTTTCTTTAGTGGTCAACTTGCTGCTAAACTTGAGGTACCCTCTGACTCACACTGAGGGCCTAACCGACAATAGATTTTCATTTAAGATTCATTGACTTTTCTTTGTTGAAAATCTAACCATCAGTATCTCACTCTTTACATTGAAGGCAAAATTAATCTTTTCATTGCATTTCATTTTTAAATTCTGCTCCTCATCTCAAAGATTGGATTTTTACCCAAACCGAATATCTCTGTTCAATAGTCAACTGACTATATTGTTTTAATTCTTTAACTGACACAGATTATTGTCCAAATACAATGGCAGCTACCTAATAATTAAACTGTATTTTTTCTTGAAATATCAGTGATCCCGAGCTTATCACCTACCCCTCTGGAGAAAAGGCTTGAAATCAGTAGCTTCCAGCCCTACAATTTCAGCAGTTCTGGAGTGGAGCTCCATCATCCATATGTGTGAACATCTCCCCATTCAAGTCTGGGAGTCGTACATCATCTGGGTGTAGGGATGTAAGTTTTAAAGGATATCTAGTAATATTCTTTAGCCCATATCACTTTATTGTGAGGTTCCTCATAAAACATTTCTCTCTACATTGTGGAAATTCAAAAATGCTTAATAATAAAGGAGTCTAGCAGTATAACTTAAATGACAGCATTCAATGTTGATAACATGTTAGAGTGTGACTCCAAAGGAAAGGGTAGGGGATAGATTATGGGAGGCCAGGCACATCCTTCACAGGAGGGTGGGCTTCATCCTGAAGGCACTAGAGAGTCCTTGAAGGGCTTTCTTGATAAATGAATGAGATGACAATAAACAAAAGGGGAGAAACTATTGAGAGTGAAAAAATTTAAGTCGTTTCATTTGATGTATCAAAAATAAATTATTATGTCTTTTTGAGGTGTGATCTGAACTGTAAATGTCATATTTGCTAATTCCAACTTTTGTCCACTGCTGTTTTCTGGAGTGTGTATTCAAATGCTCATTTGCATTATCGCAATACTTTTGCTTCCTTGTTTACCCTCTTTGGAGGAAGTGTCACCCCAAGGTGACAGATGTCTTACAATGGCATTTTGATTTTTGGATGTCCTTATTGTTAATTCATTCCTTTGATGATCAGTGGTAATACTGAGAAATGAAATTTTCAGGCTAACCTGCACGTTTTATAATGCCAAAATGATCCAGACAAATCAGCTGACAAGCTAAATGCATCATCAGTTATCTTTTTATTGAAGGGATACAACTGTGCATTGTTTTGCGCAGAAATGATAACCCCAGAAACAAAAAAAATCCAACTTTTTATTCAACCAATCTTTATTGAGTAGCTATTTTGTGCTAGACACTGAGCCTAGCACTACATACCTATTTGAAAAAAAATGTAGTGCTGGCTTCTAGGAGATGACAGGTGTGTGTTGGGGAGGAGATAATTATTAAACAAGTGAATACACACCAAAAAATATGTATTTGCAATTTGTGGTAAAGGCCATGAAAGAAACAGGATACTCTGAAAGATAAAGAGAAATGAGAACTTAGAGGATATATACTTTAGCCCAGGCAGTCAGGAATTTTCTGAGGAAGTGATATTTGTAATAAAACCTGAAGAATGGGAAAGAACAACTTAAAAGAGGAAAGGAGAACATTCCTGGCACAGGGAATCATGTGGAAAATCGTGAGGTTGGAAAGGAGACCAGTGAGCTGGAATAAAAGAGACACAGGAGGTATGAGCTTGAAGAAGGCAAGGAGGGTCAAGGTCCAACAGCCGCCAAATTGTCTTGGCTGCAGCTGGAACTAACTGGGCCATCTTGGTCAAGTTGCTCTAAGTCTTTGCGATGTTGGTACCTTGTCTATAAAAGTAGATATTTTAACTCAATGCTAAGACCTTGCAAAAAAATAGGGCTTATCAATTATATTTTCATATGAAGAGTAAGCTGATAAAGGAATAAGCTATTTGGATTGTTGAAAGCCTTGGTTTTTGGCAAATATTTATTGAGGACTCGATTTATACGGAGTGCCAGGGGAGCTGGGAGAGTAAAACTCATTGGCATCTGTTCTCTGAGAAAGGCTGTTACTTCTGCCCCATCTCTCATGCCTCTGGAGACTGCAGTGGGAAGGATTCCCAAATACCACCACCCACAGACAACTTTTACAGGATCACTGAGAAGCTCCGTGCAGCTTCTGAATATTACAACTCCTCCCCACCAAGACCTCAAGATGTCATTTGTGACTTCTTGACTTTCCCTTTTCAGAGGCTGGATATGATGCACTTGGGGGAGTGTGGGAGATGGTGTTGCCTCATGTCCCTGGTCTCTCCAGTGCTCAGCTGCCTTTGTAATATTTTATCTTCAGGGTGGGAAAAGGTGAAGAGCAGGAGGAACTGGTCAGTGAAGACTTAACACACTGAAAGTTTTCTGCAGTGTCTGCTATTGGGAAGCGATTTAAAATAACTAGATGTAGCTGAGAATGATTTCTGGAGCAAAGCGTGTGATTCTCTCCAACACCTAAACATATCCCAGAAAAAGAGAATCTGGATGGTGGGTGGAGAGACTGCTAACCAAAATGCCTCGAGAGTGTGTGTTCCTTGACATAAAGAGAGAGAATTTAGCTCAAGATTGTTCAGATAGAAATGTCAGGATGTAAAGTTAATCTTTGACGTTTCCATTTGTGTCGCACTATTTTCATCCTGTTGTCCCAGTCATCATGTGGCAGGAGGGAGTACATTCAGCTGCCTCAGTTGTTTTTTTGTCTGAAGTGATGTTCTAAACGAGGTCTATTCTCTTTCTCTTCAGTGTTAAATGACAATCATGTGTGAGGAAAGGAGGAATATAATTTCTATAGCAGTCTTTACTTGTGTTCTTATCAACAAGCCAAAGAAAGCACATATTAAGTGAATGTGAAGTGACACAAGGCCAGAGACAGCCCTCCAGGGCTAATGTCTAAACTCTTCATTCCTATTCGATTTTCTTTGCCTTTACAATCTTATTTGCTGAACTATAAAATTTCTTATTATAATTTCCTAATTACAAATAAATATTCTTCTGGGAAGGGAAACAGTATTGTGAGTGAAATTAAAAGTAAATATATTAGACATATCCTAGCAAATGTTAATGAAGGCAATTTCTCAATGCTTTATGTGTATACATGTATATACACATATATATTTTCTCATGTGTATATAAAACAATGAGATTGACTTATTTTTAATAAGAGTCATGAAAAAAATTACAAAGGCTTCCCAAAAACGAAATAACCTAGTTGTTCCAACCTAGTTGGAACTTCAAAACAAAAGGCTGTTTTGAAGTTCCAACTAGGTTCTGACCTGTCAAAATTTTGTCATCCAGATTGATAACTCCTTTTGTCCTATTTTTTTAAATGATATTTCCTTAGGCTTTAAAACTGGTTGTTGTAACTCAGATGAATTTATGCCCAAGGCATGCTGAATTCCAGCGCAGAACTGGTTAAGAAAGGAGAAAAACAAGGATGAGGCAAGCTTGAGCCCCAGATAACAAAGCTTCAGCTCTGGTCCCCAAAGAAAGGTGTTAGATAATGCACATGATCGTGTCTAATGGGACCCAGGAGTCTGGACCTGGAGTTAGCACTTGACAAGCCATAAGAGCCTTTTGAATGTATTCATACAAGATGCCAGGCAAAAAGGAAGTTAATTTTTTTTCTACATCATGAAGCTCTGTATAAGGTTTTCTTATATTTGGCAAATCATAGCCTGGTGTTAGTTGTTCTCTTTTTCTGTTTCTCCAAGTATTTCTGAGACAAACCTACCCTTATTTACCTTCAACTCTGAGGATATCTAGTCTTTTTATACCTTTCGGTGACAGTTCTAGTAATTATTCCCTCCTCTGAGTGGTGGATAGAAACTTGGGAAGCATTTAGAATTGGCAGCATTTCTTTGGTGGATCATAAAGAGTCATTTGGCTTATTAAGATGAGGATGAGAACATGGAATTTCCCAGTAGATATTGCAGACATTTTCATTAGGACCCAATTTCGAAGAATGCTGTTAGCATAGTTGTATTTCAGGAGACAAAAATCTCTTCCTCTCTTGAGGAACAGTGTTCTGATTTTCCTCCTGCTGATATTAATTTAGGCCATGTGTGATCAGAACCTTCCTGATTATTCACCAAATTTTAATCTTAGAGACAAGAAGATAGTAAGAGGAAAAATATAAGATATACCCTGGGTAGGGACCTGGGAGGAAGAGATTTTAGAGGAAGCATTGAGATTATGAGGGGCCAGGAAAGTGGTCAGAAGGTAGTGTTCCCTACCAGCATATCTCAGGTGAGCCAGGAGGTCAGGTGTTAGGGACACTGCTCATGAGTTCAAGACTGGATTGCATCATTGTTCTCACCTGAACTTCACCCAGGTCCTTGTTATTCATTCCTCTGGGCTTCCTGTAAATGGGAACTTTAATTATCTGCATCTATCTTTGCCAGCAAAGCAGACAGTAACTTTAGGAGAGAGAATACCATCAATGGCTCTTTAGAGAGGACAGTCTGCAATGCCTCCAAGACAACAGTACGATAAAAACAAACCTGGACACATATTGCTGTGCTGGGGAGAGGCACCTGTACTTGCAGGTTGAACTAAGCATGCCACAGCTGAGTTACTGGGGACTGGGCATCTCTGTTAATGCTTCTTTACATTCCCTGAATAGTTCCAGGAGGTCAGCTCTCCACAACACCCTCCCCACCCACCATCATCCCTCTACAATCAGTATGCCCATCAGTCTCAATAACGTTCTCTGTAAAGCTTACAAAGTATTGTATGTTCACTGTGTCCTTGTCTATGCATGGTGCCTTGAGGTGTAGCAGAAATAACCCAGAAAACAGAAGACTCATTCATTCTTTTACTCAGACTTTTATTGAGTGGATATTTTGTTTTAGGCACTGGTATTAGATATTCATTTGTCAATAAACCAAATGCGATTTCAGTCCTCCCAGAGACTACAGGAGTGGGTGTGTGTGTCTGTTTGTGTGTCTATACTGGGAGATGACCACTAAATAATATGATACACAAAAGATAAATATTTATAATTAATTTGTGATAAATCATGGATAATAAAGGAAGAAAACACTGTGATGGAGACAAAAAATGGAGTGAAAGGGAGGGTGCCTCTGTCTACTTTAGACGGGACAATCAGGAATTTTGCATTCATTTAACACATTTACTTGTTAGGATGCTGACATCATGCTTTTCATCTCCAGCATATTTTTGTGCACTACTATTCATTATCAGAAAATGACCTTTGCTCCCAAACATGGTTTGCACTCCTTTCTAATATTCTAAAACTATTGCATTTGGGTTGGTTACCAAAAACAATAATGATTGTTTTACTTTTACCATCTGCTTAGTTATTGATCCATGATGATGTGCCATTAGCTAAATTTCCATTAATTAAAAAAATTATGTTCTCATGCCCACCTAGCTTCACAAATTGTCTCATTATCATTACTCTTTTGATGATAGAATAATCATCAACTTTAATTCATTGGACAGATGGATCATGCTGAACTGTTCTAAGATCTAACATATGATGTCCAAATTACTAAGCACTTTTTCACATACCATCACACTTAATTCTCATTTCACCCCAGAGATGCCTTGCTACTCCCACATTACAGATGAGAAAATTAATGGTAAAAGAAGTTAAACATCAGTTCAAAGTTATACCAATATGACTGGCAAACATAAAAACCCAACTCTTCTCACTTTAGAGCCAGTGCGGATTCCCTGCTGGCCTAGCTTTCTCCACTACTCGTACTGGTTTGCTTTTGGGCCCCATCAATGTTCTGCTTCCACACACTGGTTATTCTTACCTTGATATATTTTTGAACTTTTTTTTATTGAACTGAATCCACTTATTTGGCACTTCCGGATAATCACCTGCTCAGTAGAGCTAGCTGCATTGGTAAGATACTTCCACTTTCCTTGCCTCAGTCCTTCCTTCTGGAAAATCAGAATTTGGTAGCATTTACCTCAAATAAGTATTCAATGAGGTAATACATAATACATGTAATATATATATTTCAAAAGTGCCTGCCACTTAAGTGTTCAGCAAATACTAGTTTTTAATCTCATCTCTCCATACGAGCAATAAGACTATTATTTCTTTTCAAACATGGCTTTGCAATGTCTACACAGCATAAAAAGCTCCATTATGCAAGAAGGAATGCTCCGTATTGGGGGTTATCTCCTGTTCACTATAGATCTTCCACTGTTCAAGTGCCATCAAAATGCCCTAGCTGGTAAGCACAGGAACTGGATAAAAAGGTACTGAGGTCAGATAAAAGGGATCTCGTAGTTAGCAAAAGCTCCAGACTCCATTTGCTGACATCCACTTCAGAACTCCTCTCTGGAAGGTCTTCTCAGTCCCTGATTTAGCTGTGTAAATGAACTTCCCCTCCAAGTAGTTTTAGATGGGAGACTGGATTTGGACAGTTGAATTGGCCCCATCATAAAATGCTGGTTTCAGTAACTGTGCCTCAGTAGGAAAGCGACTGGCAAGAAGCACTGTCCTCCCTTTTCCAGCCCCCGCCTTCTCCAACGAAAGGAATAAGACATCAGTATCCTTCCTTCCTCCTTATCCTGTCTTCAGCTTTTGACCCTTTTATTACTTATTCAAACATCTCCACAAGCAAAGCCAGAGAATGCTTGAATGTCTATGCTTTAGAAACTCCAGCCAAAATTGTGAAGGCAGCCCACATTGGAAAAATTGATGAAAATGAGATCCTTGAATCAGCAGACACGATTGATGACATTCCTTCTTTTGTCATAGGAACACTAGGGGGACTGCAGAGTGTAGTGAATAAACAAAACAAAACAAAAAATAAAGCCTGTGAACCTGGTGAGTTTTGAAGCAGCATGTTAGTTTTGTCAATGATCAGACTTGTGATCTCAGATAACTGCTCTAAGCCTGGGTATCTTCACTTGTCAAATGGAAAAGAAATCTGCTACACTGTAGGTAGTTGTCAGACATAATAAGAAGTGCCAATTACAGAACTTGGCATATGATAGGTGCTCAAAAAACGGTAGCTCTTACTATTATCTGGAAATACCAATTATACACAATGATATCCTGGAAAATAAAACAATGTTAACTTTCAGAGCACAATCTTAAATATATGAACAAGGAATTTCTTGCTAATCTTTGTAGGAAGGTGACTAATGATCTCCTATTTTTTTAAAAATTTTTTTTTTTTTTGAAATGGAGTCTCGCTCTGTCGCCCAGGCTGGAGTGCAGTGGCGCGATCTCAGCTCACGGCAAGCTCTGCCTCCCAGGTTCACCCCATTCTCCTGCCTCAGCCTCCCGAGTAGCTGGGACTACAGGCGCCTGCCACCACACCCGGCTTATTTTTTGTATTTTTAGTAGAGATGGGGTTTCACCGTGTTAGCCAGGATGGTCTCAATCTCCTGACCTCGTGATCCGCCCGCCTCGGCCTCCCAAAGTGCTGGGATTACAGGCGTGAGCCACTGTGCCCGGCCTGATCTCCTTATTCCTAAATACTATCAATAAGTTATTTCAGGTTTTGGTGTCCTTGACATCTTGTTACCTCTTGTAACTAAGCCTCTGCCTCCTTGGAAAATTCTTTTTGCTTGATTTCATGGCACAGGGATAGCCAGAATTCTGATAAAATTCATTTAAAAATTGGCTTCAATCCTGTGCCCCGTCCCAGTTCTTCAGTGGGGCAGACTAACATAATTATTTTCTATGGAGGAGCAATAGGTTTAGTGGGATGGAATTAAAAAGGGATTCTGCCCTCTGCCTTAGGGTTATTTGGGACTTTTTCAGTTTAGTGTGTTATCTGTTAATGTAATGTAATTTTCACAATTTTGTGTTTTTTTGTGATTGCACATAATGAATGAGTGTGTATTTTTTCCTAGCCACCTCACAATGATACAACCCCACATTTCTTACCAACTGACATTTTTTGAAGGCTGGATTTTTGTACCTCATTCACCATGGTAAGCCAAGATTAGTATTTGTATTGTGCAGTATTCTGCAGTAGAATCCTTCCTCATTCTGTACAGAGGAGCGGTATAACTTCATGATTAGCAGCATAAGGTCTAGAGCCAGATTACCCAGGTTTGAATGCTGGCTCTACCACTGTGCGCCTTAATAACTGTGTGCCTTAATTTTCTCATCTGTAAAATGAGTATAATAACAGTATTACCTCATAGACTTGTTGTGAAAATTAAACTAGTTAAATAGTGTAAAGTGTTTTGAAATTGTTCAAGGTACAGAAAAATGCCTATTAAATGCAATGTATTATGGACATACACTTTCCATGGCCACTCTTTTCTGTATACTGGTGTATTATTCTGTTCTCACACTGCTATAAAGGACTACCTGAGATTGGCTAATATATGAAGAAAAGAGGTTTAATTGACTCACAATTCCACAGGCTGTATAGGAAGGATGGCTGGGAAGCCTTAGGAAACTTACAATCGTGGCGGAAAGGTGAAGGGGAAACAAGTGCCTTCTTCACATGCTGGCAGGAGAGAGATAGAGTGAAACAGGAAGTGCGATACACTTTTAAACCATCAGATCTTGTGAGAACTCACTCACTATCATGAGAATAGCAAGGGGGATTCTGGCCCCATGATCCAATCACCTCCCACCAGGCCCCTCCTCCAATTTTACCTGAGATTTGGGTGAGGACACAAATTCAAACCATATCAACTGATGACATTTGGATCTATTTCTTCAACCCAGTCTCTCTCTGGAACTCCAGGGTAATTCCCATCTCATAATTGAATAATTCATTTTCATATGCAAATGAGAAGATGTCATCTCCTTCTCTGAAATGCCTTTGTGACCTCCATGGTTCAGGAAAGGTACCATCATCCAAGCAGCATCTCAGCCAGAACTCGGGCATCATCATTCTGACTCCTTCATCATATTTACCAGTCATCAAGTCTTGCCTTCTAATTATCTTTCTAGTGTGTCTTTTTAAAAATCTCCATTGCCTCTACCTTAGTTCAGGCCATCAGACTTTATTGTTTAGTCACTGGATGACCCTTGGAAATTACTCCACCTGTTTGCCATGTTGCCTGATTCCATTCTTTTCATGACTGCCAGAGTGGTGAATCCAAAGCCACAATCTAAAGCTATTATTCCTTGGACTGAAATTTTTCAGTGGTCTGCTGATGTCTCTGATTAAAACTTAAGTCCAAAGCTTGGTTTTAAGACTGCCACAGTCTGGCCACAGCTCACCTCTCCTGCCACAGAACTTGCTCTCCAGCCCAGGGAACTACTTGCAGCTCTCTGCACCATAAACTTTCTCAATCTCTGTTACTTTGCATATGTGGTCTGTTTTAAGACAATGTTCCTCTTCTTTCTTCCTTCTCAAGTGGTTGATACATGCTTGTCCATTAGGATTTGGAATTGACATTAGGTTCATCTATGAAAGCTTCCCTAATACCCAAGATTGAATTGAAGGCTTTTCTTATGTGTTCCCACAGCACAGGAATCAGCCCTTTATGGCATTTGCAATATAGTATAGTGGGTAGCTTCTTGGTGATGAAGCAAGACTGCCTTGTTTGAATCTTGGCTTTGTCACTTTGTAGCTCAATAAGCTTTAACTTAAGCTTTAAGTTCTTTAACCTCTCTGTGCCTCACGGCGATATTAATAGTTCCTGGAGTACATAGAAAAAATGATCACAAATTCTTCCCTTCTCTGTATCTATCTTGCCTTAGATTTTTCAGGCTGTTATAACAAAATACCACACATTGAGTAGGTCAGAAATAACATAAATTTAATTCTCACAGTTCTGGAGATTGAAAAGTCCAAGATCAAGGTGCCAGCAGATCCAGTGTCTGGTGAAGATCAGATTTCTAGCTCATAGTTGGTTCCTTCTCACTGTGTCCTTACATGGTAGAAGGAATGAGCTAGTCCTCTGGTCTTTTTTTATAAGGGCATTAATCCCATTTATGAAGGCAGAGCCCTTATTACCACGTAAACTCACAAAAGACCCCATTCAAACACCATTACCTTAGGGGTTGGGATTTCAACATATGAATTTGGGGGTATGCAAACACTCAAACTATAGCATATCCCTTTCCAATATGCCATTGTAATTTCCTCCATCAAAGTTAAACTCTTTCTTCCTCCCTTGAATCTGGGCTGGCCTTGTCACTTGCTTTGGCCAATGGGACAGTAATAAATGTGTCCCAGGCAGAGGCTTGGAAAATGCTGTACAATGGCACCTACTCCCTCTTGCTGCTCTTGGGAACTCTGCAGCTACCATCAAATGAAGAAGTACGGGCTAGTCATCTGGATGGTGACAGAGACATGGTCCAGTTGTACCCATTACTCCAACCACTTGCATGACATGTAAGATGACCATATCTCTGCCAGCTGGCCACAGATGCATGAGTGAGCCCAGATGAGCACAGCCTACATTGGCAGACCACAGAATTGTGAGCTAAACCAATAATTATGTTAAGCCATTATGTTTGGGGGAGGTTTCTTATATAGCAAAAACTAACATATGACTCATGGATCATGAATATTGGATAAGTTAACACATACAAAATACATAGAGAGTGCTATATAAGCATTCATTTTTCTTACTAAAGTTGCTTATTTCCCTGTGCAAATCTACCACTAGAATGCTGGCTCCTTGAAGGAAGGGACTCTTTCTTTTCCCCTGTTAACATCTTCCCTACACAGTGCCTGGCTTCTTGACATGTGGTATGAATGATTCAAGATTCTTAGGTTATTGTCAAAAACCAACAAAGGAAATAAAATATAAATGGCTTCTCATATCAGATGACCTTGCTATCCAGTAGTCTATGATCTTATTTCTTTATATCCACTCCCCTCACCACCACCATCCCTGAGTTCTTATTGACAACTTGAAACCTATGAGACAATAAACAGTTCTATCCATGTGAGTAGAACTGACACAAAAGTGAAACAAGGTTGTCTCACTAGAGTAAAGTGCAGCGAATTGATTGTGATTGTGTCCTTAAAACTGAGTCTGCTTCCATGATTAGGGGTGTATCTTTCATTGCACGTTCCCTAACTCTCCCAAAATCCAAATGTGCTTGTTCTGTAAGCATTCACTCTTCTAACATAGTTGGGTTTTCTCTCTTTGATACCATTTTATCACATCACCTATCTAAAAGACTCTGGACTTTAAAAAATCTAATGGCATTGCGACTTAGAGGGTCTGTCTTCCTTTTCCATTATTTTCTTCATTTGTTGGTGGGCTGTTAACTAACACCTGAATTTGAGTGTCAAGTTCTTCATCTCTTTTGATGTGTATATGTGGCACTTTCACTATTCAAGTCTGACAGACTGTTAGACCGAGTTTTGAATTTTCTAGGCCCAGACTGTGGCATTTTTGTTCGTTTTTTTACCTTACTCTCAAGAAATAGGTTCTCAGTCTTCCTATAATACCGCTAATTTGTATAAAGAATTTTAATTTTACTAATGAATTTTACAACAAAACAAACATTAATTCCCCAAAGTACCAATATAATGAATAAATCTTAAATATAACAAGATAATTAACTTCCTTATCAACAATATAATATAGTGCTTTGAGCCACACACACATCAGAAATATGTATTTCTCCTATTTCTTTTTTCTTTTCCAAAGACTTGATGTCTTTGAATTTGATATTGGAAGAAAATAGTCATTTAGAATAGTTTTCGGCTATGTCCAACTTTTGGTTAAAAAGAATATTCTAGGCCTGGTGCAGTGGCTCACTCCTATAATCCCAGCACTTTGGAAGGCCGAGGTGGGTGGATCACCTGAGGTCAGGAGTTCAAGACCAGCCTGGCCAAGATGGAGAAACCCTGTCTCTACTAAAAACACAAAAAATTAGCCAGGTGTGGTAGCGGGCACCTGTAATCCCAGCTACTTGGGAGGCTGAGGCAGGAGAATCGCTTGAACCTGGGAGGTGGAGATTGCAGTGAGCAGAGATCGCACCATTGCACTCCAGCCTGGGCAACAAGAGCAAATCTCTGTCTCAAAAAACAACAACAAAAAAGAATATTCTAGAAATGGATTCATTTAGTCATAACAACATCTCTTTTGAACAGTTTTATTCAAACTATTAGCAGACAAACCAGTAAATTCTTACTTTTCAAGGATTGATTTTTAGACTTCACGCAGGAAAATGAGCAATTAAAGAAAATACAAGGATAAAAGGCATAAAGTGATTTGGAATTTAATGAACCTATCTACCAATTATAACATATTCAAGTATAGAACCTAGAGATATGGAATTTAGGTAAAACTTTTTCAGCATTAACCTCATTAATGATATTTAAGTTTTTGCAGAACTATCTGGTTAAACTAAATCTCCATTCTGAAGCGAATCCTCTAATCACCTCTCCTGCTATGTACAGAATGTAGCCAGTGGATTTCCTGAAGTCCACAAGTCAAGGGTCATTGCAATGAAGTGAAATAATAACTTTACATCTGTAATATGGACTTATCCTGCAAGACAAAGGTCATTGCAATGAAGTGAAATAATAACTTTACATCTGTAATATGGACTTATCCTGCAAGACAAAGTTGCAAGGCAAACCTGACTTTTGATGCTTAGAGACTTACACTTCATTTGGCAGTATTCCAGCTTTTATAAACTTGGCAAACCTTATAGAAGCAAGTGCTGAAAGATGTCAGACGATGAAGGTTTGTGACCTGGGTGCATCCCACGTGCCTTGTGAAAATAAGTCTCTTACTCTCCATGGGCTTCAGTTTCTTCTTCTGCAAAATGGGGGTTATAAAATTTGAGCTGTCAACTTTTCAGAGTTGTAAAGATCAGTTAAGGAACTGAATATAAAAATCCCACAGGAAGGTTGGAATTAACTTGGCAGCTCTAAAATGTTTACCTCATTTTTGTTTCATTATGGCATATTAATATTTCCTTTAATGTTAGGATCTCAAAGAAGATTATTTTACCTGATTATTATAATACAAGAGATTAAGAATCAGAAATAAATTTGCAAGTGTAGTCCGATGATCAAGGTTAGGGATATTTGCTGCTTGAAACCTAATGAGATAATAAGTGATTCTATTCATGTGAGTAGGGCTGACATAAAAATGAAGCTGGATTGTCTCATTAGGGTAAAGTGCAGTGAGCTGATTGTAACACTAGCTTCTTCCTCTGCTCAGTGAGGTCTGCATGGCTCCAAGGGAGCCTAAGGTATATAAGTAAACAAACACAAAGCTGTGCCCAGTGTGCTGTCGAGCAGGACTTCTCACTTTTTTTTTTCTTTTCTTTTCTTTTTTTTTTTTTTTTAAGCAGGGTTTTTCACTCTGTTACCCAGGCTGGAGTGCAGTGGTGCCATCATCATAGCTCACTGCAGCCTCGACCTCCTGGGCTCAGGCGATCCTCCTCTCTCAGCCTCTTGAGTAGCTGGGTGCCACTACCCACAGGTGTGAGCCACTATGCCTGGCCAATTTTTTTGAATTATTTGTAGACATGGGGTTTACTATGTTGACCAGACCGGTCTCAAACTCCTGAGCTCAATCAGCCCTCCTGCCTCAGCCTCCCAAAGTGCTGGGATTACAGGCATGAGCTACCACTCCCAGCCTTCTCACATTTTAATGTGCTTACCTGGAACCACCTGAGGATGTTGTTAAAGTGATGATAGTGATTAAGGAGGTCTGAGGCAGGGCCCCAGATTCTGAATGCCTGAGAAACTCACAGGTGATGCAGATATTGGTGGATTTCAGACCACACTTTCTTGCCTCTAGTGTAGAGTAGTGATATCTCAAAGTATGATCTTAGGGTATGTATTAGTCTGCTTGGGCTACCACAACAAAATACTACAGGCTGTGTGGTTTAAACAACAGAAGTTTACCGTCCCACAGTTCTGCAGGCTGGAAGTCCAAGGTCAAGGTGTCAGTAGCGTTCTATTTACACTGAGGGCTCTCTTCCTGGCTTGCAGACGGCTGCTGTGTCCTCACATGGCCTTTCTTCTGAGTGATTTCTTTTTTTTTCCTCTTCCTCTAAGGCCACCTCTTCCTCTAAGATTAGGCCTTCTATCTAAACTATGGACTTTAGTTAAAAATAATGTATCATTGGCTCAATTGTAAAAATGTACCACACTAATACCAGATGTTAACAACAGGGAAAACTCGGGGAGGGGTTACTGGAGAGAGGGTACATGGGAACTCTGTATGCTCATTTTTTCTTTTGAAAACCAAAAAGTCAAAAGGAAAGGATTACAAAAGGGATCAATGAAATTTCAGTGAGTGGAGGATGTGTTCATTATCTTAACTGTGCTGTAGTTACTTGAATGTATCTGTATGTCAAATCTTATTAAATTGTACACTTTATGTGCGGTTTATTGTATGTCATTTATACTTTAATAAATTTGTTTAAAAAAAACCAAAAAGTGCTCTAAAAGTCTATTAATTACAAAATAAATTACATTCTAAGATCTCCCCACCAAACTCAGTGAATCCATCCACAGGCTGGAGCAGAGGAGTTTTTAATCTGTTTAGATGATTCTTATGTATGTTAAAGTTTAAGAACAATCAAGAAGCAATTGAAAGCTCTAGTGTTTTAATCAGATGAACGTGAGTTCAAATCTCAGCTGCACCTCTTCACAGCTGGCTGTCCTTGGGCTACTTAACCTCTCTGAGTCTCAGTCTCATTTTAAAATCAGGGTAAGAATAAGTATATATGACGATTTTTCTTAGAATTAATTCATACAACGACATAGAGTTTTTAACACAGTGCATAGGTGCATAGTGTAAGTGCTCAACAATTATGAAATAATAGAAGTTTTACTGTTACTGCCTGAGTTCTGGTGAGCCAGGGAGAATTGTGCCAAAATGTAAGGGGCTTTCAGAAAAGACAAAGCAGTAAAGGTAATAAGCAATAAAAAATCAGGAAATAATAAAAGTAATCCTGGATGCTTCTACAACATTCCATGGTTTATATATAGCTTTCACTTTCATTCCCTGACTTGATCCTGACAATGACCTTGTGAAGCAGAAATTCCCCTTTTTACAGAAGAGGAACTGAAGCTTAGACATGATCAGTGACTTTCCGGAGGACACAGAACTAGGAAATGTCAGAGACTAGAGCATCGAAATTCTAGTGCAGGGTGACAGTACACTGTAGTAATTAAATATGGGGGCTCTTGAGTCAGACGGTTGGGTTCAAAGCCCAGATATACTGATTACTATTATAAAACTGGCAAACCAGTTCCCTTCTCTGAGGCTTAATTTCTTCACTAGTTAAGTAGAGATAATAACAGTGCTTATCTCCCAGTGCTTTGTAAAGATTAAATGAAATAATGTTCATAAAGTCTGAGATTCATGGCTGGCACATGGTGAGTTTCCTATTTCTGCACTCAATTTTGAATATGGTTCCTTGAGGGAAAAATACACATCCGTGCTATACAGAAAGTAATCTAGGGTTAGTCAGAGAAGGTGGCAATCTTTGTGCATGTGTCTTGAGGTTGGGAAGACGGGCTAGGATTGCTACAGCCTCGGAGGAGTAATAAGAAGCTGGCACAGCATGCTGTGGCCTATGAAGCTCTTCTCTTTAACTATTTGAGGTACTTAAAGAGCCAATAAGGAGATGGTACAAGCAAGACAGAGAAATCCTGGACTTTCGGTCCCAAATATCAAAAATGGCAGTAAATGTGGCAGCAAAAAGATAATTATTCTGTGATGTTCGGCAATGACTAAGAATCCGAGTAAAAAGATCTGGACTTGGGATTTGTAGTAGCTAAAATCCCATACAAATATTTTGGAAATATATTAATATATTAATATTATATATTGATTATATTATATAATACAATATTTATATATTAATATATTACAAACTTCTTCAGCACAGTGTCTACGTTACACGATTTTGTTGACTTCTTTATAATTAGTTAAGGGGTAAACGTTTAGTAGGGCCACCATGGGCAGATATTCTTTGGATAAGATTTGAAAGATAGTTTGGTCCAACAAAATGTTCTGCATATTTTGGAGATAAGAAAGGGGTTGTGTATTACTTCCCACACTGTGAGGGAAGGTTGCTTAGACCTGTTGTAGAATATAGCGGTGCCATTTCTTCTTTGAGCTCATCATGACAAAATATGATGATGATAATGGTGATAACTATTACGATGGCAGCTCTTAATGACTCTATGTGCCAGGGGCCATCCTAAACACTTTACATATGCTGCCTCATATAATCTTTCCCAATAGTTAAGTAGACACTATTCTTTTCTTTACTTTTTTTTTTTTTGAGACAGAGTCTTGCTCTGTTACCCAGGCTGGAGTGCAATGGCATGATCTCGGCTTACTGCAACCTCCGCCTCCCAGGTTCAAGTGATTCTCCTGCCTCAGCCTCTTGAGTAGCTGGGATTACAGGCATGCATCACCACACCTGGCTAATTTTTGTATTATTAGTAGAGTTGGGGTTTCACCATGTTGGCCAGGCTGGTCTCGAACTCCTGACCTCAGGTGATCCGCTCACCTCGGCCTCCCAAAGTGCTGGGATTACAGGTGTGAGCCACCTTGCCCGGCTGACACTATTATTTTCTTCATTTTAGAGTGAGAAAACTGAGGGAGGTTATTAGTCCTCAAACATACAGCTTGTTCACAGTTGGAACTGGAATTCCAACCCAGGCTGCAGAATCCAAAGCAGCATGCTCAGGTAGCTTTAGAAGCCATCATATAGAAGACAAAATTTGGAGTTGGACAAATATTAGTGATTCAAAGTTGTGGGTGGTTTCTGGAAAGAGTGTTAGCTACAGAAAAAGAGAAAGAAGTAGTTGGTCAGTAAGTTGGAAGTTTGCTATGAGAAGTCTGCAGAAGAGGGAGAAGGCGGCACGCCACAGAATCGAATGATTGAATCTGATAGAATGGGTAGCGAGAAGACTTGTTATGAGGAAGCTGGCAAGTGGGAAGAATGCATTGGCTGTAAAAGTATGCAGACAAAATTCAATAAACGTTTACACTGCACATGATCCCATCCTCTCTGACTCTCTCTTCTGTTACCCTTTCCTTCTCTCAATGTGCTTCAGCCCTGTCAACCTCCTGGCTACCCTGCAAACATGCTATTCTTATGTTAGCTCTTGCTCTTCTCTCTGCTTGGAAGTTCTTTTTCCCTTGAGATGCCCATGGCTAGCTCCTCGCTTTCATCAGGATTCCAATTAAATGTTGCCTCTTTCATAAAGCCCTTATGGACCCCCTATATAAAAGTGATCTCCCTAGCAGATCACTTCTGATTCCTTGATTTATTGTCAGTCTCTCTGCCTTCTAGATAGTCAGCCAATAACTGAGGGTCTTTGTTGTATTCACTGTGGTATCCCAGTGCCTATAATTGTGTCTTGTACACAGTAGTTACTAGATGTTTGCTGAATAATGAAAAAACAAATGTTTAGTGAAGACCAGCTATGTGCAAGGAACTTTTCTAATTGCTTTGTCAATATAACATTGTTCTCAACTTCAAGAATCAGGGTTGCCTGTCTTTATACAGTGATTGCTACATGCCAGTCACGGCTCTAAGCCCTTTGCATCTATTGATTTTCTTAAATCCTCACAACAAAACAATAATGTAGGTACCAGTTATAGCTGATATTTGTACCAGGCCACAGGATTATGAAGTAGTGGAACTAGGATTTGAACCCAGACAATGGGGTGTCAGCATCTGTCTCCTTAACAATGAACTAAAAGAGTAAAAGGCTCTCAAGAAATATACAAATACATGCTATAAGGGCTCAAAGGACTAAGTAAATTGCTCGTGCGTTTGGGGGTGGGGAGAAGGGCAATAAGGTGTCAATTGAGACCTACTTGGAGAAAGGGGGAAGATTTCACTTGGTGACAGTGTGTATAAATAATCCAGCAGCCATAGGGAAGGCAAGTAGTTTCACAAACACTTAGAAATGGCTTCCACCCAAGTCATGGCCAACTGACCTTGCAGCTGAGAGTGAGAGGGAATTTTAATTCAGTTTGCCTGGAGAACGGGTCAACTTGACCTTTCTTCTGAAAAGAGAGGCTTCATGCACTTGACTCTTGGGGACACAGAAATCTGCATTTTAATTTTGACTTCTCAAACAGTAACCATGGCCACAAGTGGTCTGTTGGTTTCTCTTTACCTTCCCAACTATTCCCGGCCTTACTGTGCTTTAGAAGGGCAAATGACCTTGGGGGTAGTGAGCGATACCTCCTGGTTGACTTGCCTGGGAGATCTCAAATGAAACCCCCCACATGGATGCTTCTTCAAAATGACACCAGTCTATGCCACCCCCTCTCTCCAAGGTGGTATTCTGCACCTCGGCCCTGCGATGCTCACATGGAGTCTAGAGCCAGTGTTTCCCCACACTTAGCCGAGTCGCATGACCGGTTCTAGCTTCAATGGGGAAAGTTTCCTGTCTAGGAGTTCTGGCGCTCTGCCCGGCCCCGGAGAAGGGCATCTCCTTGCGCTTCCTCTCTGGTGTCCTTCGAACTCAGCCTAACTTTGTGCAGCAGTATTTCCAGTCTAGCTGTTCGAGTCGGAGCCCCTGGGGGACGCAGCGGCGCGTTGAGAAGGCGCGGCGCCTTCGAGCCCCTCCCCAGAGCAGGCGCTGCTCGCAGTGACAAGGGGTCCTAGAGGCGCCCGCTGAGAGCCGCTGGCAACTCCCGGGGGTGCCCTGCCCGGCCCGAAGTCACCTCGGGTCTCTTTCGGGTCCATCTGCTCTGTCGCCAGAGGCACCGTGCCACCCGCTGCGCTTTCCTCTCCCCGCACCCCGCCCCCCGCATCCCCAGTCCGGTGACTTGGCAGCAGGTGGCAGGGGCGGCGCCCACGCGGGCGAGGGGCTGGGGTCCCCGCACTCGAGCCGCCCGTGCAGCCCGCCCGCTTCCAGCCGCCGGCGCGAAGCTGCCCGCGCCTCGGCCTCCCCCGCCACCCCGCGCGCCCCCGCCGCCAAGGGCCGCGCAGCGCCCCCGGCGCCCCCCGCCGGCCTCCGCCCGCACCTGCAGCCCGCTCCGCGCGCCCTGCCCGCAGCCGCCGCCGAAGCTCTCGCTCCCAGCGCCACGGACGCCCCCGGGCCAAGCGGCGGTGCGCTCCCGTGCAGACCCGTGGACAGACGCCCCTGGCCGGTGGACTCTCGAGTCTCGCTTCTGCACCCTGCGTCCCCAGACATGAATGTGAGGAGGGTGGAAAGCATTTCGGCTCAGCTGGAGGAGGCCAGCTCCACAGGCGGTAGGATGCAATAAGCTTGCGAGCGGGCGCCCGCTTCCGCCCTCCTTCCCTCGCGAGCCAAGACGGCTGCCCCTTCCCTTCCTCGGCTGGGGACGCTTGTTGCCTTCGCTGCATGAGACACAGTCACCTGGCGGGACTGGGAAGGGGAGGTGGGAGCGGCAGGAATGGGGTGCAAAGGAGAGGGGGGTGCATGCAAGATCCAGGTCGGGGAAGAAAAGATGTTTGAAGTGTGTTTGAAACTCGCCGGTGGCAGGGTCCCCTGCGATCCTGTGCGTACTTTTGCCTTCTCTGAAAATTTCCGAGGTTGTTTATGCATCTGCCAGATGACTCCAGACCGCACGCTTCCTTCCCCTAACACCTGGGGATTAATGAGCTGAAATAGTATTGATCCTCGCCTTCCACTTTTCCTTCATGCCCCCACACGTTTCTTCATTACAACTGTATTTTTGTCCCCTGGTAATATACTGGCGGCATCTTGCCCATGTCAGATTCTAAAGCAGAAGCGTATGGCTTGTTTTATGGCTAGCTTCAGTTTAGTGTGTTCAGAGAAAATAGTCCTCAGTGACACTTGCAAATAATTTATATACAGTACAGCCTTGGAAAGGTATCGGGCACTGTGTTAGGAGCTTGGCTTTCAGAGAAACGTGCGTTCTGCGAAAGCAGGGAGAAATGTTTTGCTGTTTGGTGGGATCCATAGAGAAATAGGGGACGATGCCCTTCCACAAAGCGTCTTGGGTTGCATCGATTTGTTATTAGGTGGTTTTGATGTGTACAGAGTATTTTACAGGAGCCGGAAAGAGAATGGAAGTGATTTTGGGGCACATGAGAGTGATAAAGGTCTGGACCTCTCCCTGATTACATAAGCTAAGGGGTCACATATGGCTATAGCATAGTTTGGGTTTAGAGGGTGAAAAACTTGGACTCGAGGGCTGTAAACTTGCAAGCAAAGAGGTGTTTCCACTTGCTGACTTCTTTAGTACTCAGGGAAATGGAGTCACCTCAACAACTTGAGTCAATCGTTCGAATTTATGGCCATGAGAAATGGAAATGGACACCCTCCCTTTCTTTTCCTCACTCCAATAGTTAAGGTCATCGTAACCGGGAGGACACTAGTCTCACTTGAATATGAAAATTTAAAGAGAACAGTCTTAATCCTTTTGGACTGGAAAAAGTAATATGAACATCACCTGTAAAGCCCCACATTTGACTTGTAACTGTGTTTAGTTCTGTTTTCACTTATGCCTGGAGATGCCCACTCATTACGAGCCAAGCATAAGTAGATTATCTCTTGTGAGAAATGCTTACAATCTTTAAGAGATCAAATGTTTCCTGAGTGGCGTGTTTAATGTAGAGGGCTGAGTAGTTTTTGGGTGTTGAGTTGAGTTCGTAGGGTCTCTGTCTTTGCAGTTCTTTAGAATAAACAGGGTAGAGGGCTAGCGCTGTCCTATTAGAGACACATTCACACATGGCAGCCCAGGGAACTCAAGGCTGGAGCAGATGGCAGGAATGTCGTCTCAGGATCTGGATGGCTTGCATTGCTTGGCTCCTCAGTGACCACAGCTCTTTGACTGTGCCTGTTCTTCCATCAACCGAATGGGGATTGAATCAGCATGTCTAGACTATGCACAGGGTCATGGGTGGCCATAATCACTATAAATGGGAAATGAAGATGAAGTCACACCTGGGGAGTACTATACATTTAATAAAGCAAACCTTTTACTGCTATCTCCAGAATCAGCATGTGTTCACTGTTTATTTAGAGAACAGAAATATGTTGATTTATACCTTGGCTAAGGTGAGACCAAAGTGATGAGTTTTCTGGCTGAGAATTGATTTGACACCTGTTTCTTGAATTGTATTCACAAATTTTTAGTTAGTTGTCATATGATGAGAAGAATAAAGAAAAAATAGTTTGGATTATCTTTTTTATTCTTGTTGATATTGCTTCAAAGCTAATATTAGAGAACGATCCCCAAATATGTAATACTATTTTCACCAAACATATGCATAAGTACTTTGCTTACTTGTAATCAGATATAGGGTGGTCTTTACTAATCCTGGGATGAGAAGGGATGATTTTTAAAGGCTTAAACTCTGTCTTCCATTTTTGTTTTAAAATAATAGTCCCGATCTCTTGTTCTCTTTCCAATAAGTAGGCTATTTATATAACTCCCAAACTATCTTGTACTATGATACAGTTTTTCCTTGAATATATATCTCTGGAATGGAGGTTTATAAGATGATTTAGCTGGAATCTAAGCAAAATTTAACTGGAAGATCTAACTGAGAGAAATGTAGGTGGATGATAGAGAAATCAAGAATTAGAGAAGTGTGAGTCTGTGTGCGTATGTGTATGTATTTTATGACCTGACTTAGAGATAGAACACTGTGAAAAATGGTTTGCTGAAAGGCAAAGGATGAAACTACATGAATGGAAAGTAGAGAGGAAATGTTGGAAATGACAGAACAGAGTCGAGTTGCAATTCTGAAACTTTATAATAATTTAGTTTAAAAAGTTCGTTCCGTACTCTCTTCTCAACAAGTAAACGCATCTAATATGCTAACTGATGAACATCACCTGTAAATCACTGTAATTGACATTGTTAATGCCAGAGAGGACAGAAAATGGGTGAGTTGTGCATAATTACATACAAGTAGAGAAGGTTTCTTACAAATTAGAGTGCTCACTTTTGCCCTGCCAGCTTCCATGTTAAACCCAAAGCCTGACCAAAATACATTTTTCATTTCATTGTCTAATCCCATTATTTTGCACTCCTGCTATAAAATCAGACGTAATCCTGCTAACAGTGGAGAGACTGAGGGAGATGATAATTCAACTATGTTTGAAAGAGAATCAGAAACAAGGTCAGAGGAAAAAAAAACCTACAAAATTATTCATTGGTGTCCTTAATTTGTGCCATCTAACTTAGGGATGGCAGATGTTATGCGATGTAATCTACAACTAAAAACGAGGAAAATGTATGTTTCAATAGTAGAGTAAAAAAATGTCTTCAATTTTGAATTGCCATTTGATGGATGTATCGTGGCTTTGGCTTAAGTTTCATGTGTTTTAAAAATAAGGCAAACTCAAATTAGTAATTCCACAAGGGTAATATTGAAAAATCCATTTATTCTGAATCCATGAAAAGCTTTTCATCATACAATCATTATTTTATTTTCTTTATGTCATATAAATGTAAGGGGTGTACTAAACAAATGATAGGACGAAGTGTTGAAATTCAGCCACCCTCTCTCCCCAGGCCTGAAGCTTATGCCCTCTCATAAAATAAAGCTGTGGATGGTTTGGAAATTAATGAGCCATGCAATATAAAATCTGTGTGCAAGATTTCTGGAGAATTGTAGGCCAGATAGTGGTTGATTGTTTTGAAGATATATTTCCGGGCTTAAATTATTAAGCCCTTCTTACTATTTTTTGTCCTTTTATTTATTTTTCGTGTTCTCACTTTTTCCAGAACATGTGAATAATATTGGTTTTCAATAATACATAACAGAATGTGTTTTTTTACTTAATAGCCTCTCTTCTTAGCGACTATTTCAAGTAGATTAACGTGTGAGGCAGGGAGGGGGTTGTGGGGAGATGAGTATTTTGTTTGTTCAAGGATCCTTTGCAAGTCTGAAAAATCTTTCAAAATTATATAACTGCACCCATTATTATAAATTAATTTACCCTTGGGCATTGAAGCACCCATTTGCTTTCCAAAAGTATTCATTTGGTTAAAGGTCCTGAGGGACTTTTCTCAATTCGTGTCGTCCTGAACTCACTGGGATGTTTCATGCTGTTTACCAACATGTGTTGGAAGACTGTGAGCTCTGTGAGAGCAGAAGTATTCTGTCCTGTCCACCACTTTATCCCCAGTATTGAGCATGAAGTCTGACTTGTAATATTTGCTCAACAACAGATATTGAATGAATGAAGCCTTTCCCACTTGCACTGAATTATTCTCCTTTCTCTGATTTCTCTCAGATCTCTCTCTCTCTTTTTTTTTTTTTTTTTTTTTGAGACGGAGTCTCATTCTGTTGCCCAGGGTGGAGTGCAGTGGCGTGACCTTGGCTCGCTGCAATTTCTACCTCTTGGGTTCAAGCATTTCTCCTGCCTCAGCCTCCCGAGTAGCCAGGATCACGGGTGCGCCTGCCACCATGCCCGACTAATTTTTTTTTCTTTTTGTATTTTTAGTAGAGATGGCGTTTCACCACGTTGGTCAGGCTGGTTTTGAACTCCTGACCTCAAGTGATCCTCCTGCCTCGGCCTCCCAAAGTGCTAGGATTACAGGCGTGAGCTACCGCGCCCAGCCAGATCTCCTTGTATGACACTTATTTCCTCTTTTTGCCCATTTTGTGACGCCTTTCACATGGTTGTCTTTTAATTATCTTCTCCCTCTATACTCTCTTCCTAATCAAAGTGCGGCTTTGATTCTTATTTTGATGGGGAGTTATCTCTTGAGTGTATAGTCTGCTCCATTCCTCTTCTGCTCGTCAGACTCATAAGAAAGTTTTACCAGCACCTTAAAGTCAGTATGTCTAAAAAGACATGCTCTATCTTCTGAAAACAATTATCATGGCAACATTTTTTGAGGCATGTTGTTAAAAAAAAAAAAAGCAAAAGAGTCTCCTTCTCTATGGTATTCTCATCATGATGAATAAGTCACCAAGACTTGTTGGTTCTTTCTGTATTTTATATCTGTCTCTTCCTTCAATTTCCATTTCTACCACCAAGATTATGTTCTCAGCATCCTTTCTAGGCCATGAGGGTTACATCCTATTTGCACTAACTGCTTCTCCCCACTCAAAACCAACTAAATTTACTGAAACCTAACTTGAGTCATAGATTCTCCTGCACAAAATCTTTTAATGCCCCCCTCCATTACTTATAGAATCAAAAATACAAATTCCTTAGCTTGATTTTCAAGGCTCCTACGAAAATCATGACGCAGCTGGGTCTACACCTTGATCTGGCTAAACTGAACTGTTCCCTGGTCTCCACACATATCTCCTTTTTTCTTTCTTTCTTTTCTTTTGAATCAGAGTCTCACTCTGTTGCCCAGGCTGGAGTGCAGTGGTGCCATTATGGGTCACTGCAGCCTCGAACTCCTGGCCTCAAGCAATCCTCCTGCCTCAGCCTCCTGAGTAGCTGGGACCATAACCAGCTATATCTCCTGTTTTACCCACTGCTTAGAATTAACTTCCTGCCCTCACATTGCCCGGTGAAAATCTGTATATCCATCAAGACGCATCTGAAATGTAGTGTCCTTCTCTTGCAGCCTTACTGATTTCTCCATGACTCCTCCCCAAATAATTATTCTTTGAATTTTCATAAGTTGTTTTTCTTTTATTGTTGATATAGATCTGAATGACAAGGCAGAATTCACTGGACATAATTTGTCTCATTTGCAGATGTTCTGTTGACTTTTTGATGGCAAGTAGTACCATGCAAGAATTACTAATTTTTGTACCTCTAGTAAGCACTTCTACAATGCTTCACAAACTAGTAGACATTTAGACCAGGAATGGTGGCTCACACTTGTAATCTCAGCACTTTGGGAGGCCGAGGCTGGCAGATCGCCTGAGGTCAGGAGTTTGAGACCAGCCTGGCCAACATGATGAAACCCGTTCTCTACTAGAAATACAAAAATTAGCTGGGCATGGTGGCAGACACCTGTAATCCCAGCTACTTGGGAGGCTGAGGCAGGGAGAATCACTTGAACCCAGGAGGCAGAAGTTGCAGTGAGCCTAGATCGCACCATTGCACTCCTGCCTGGGCAACAGAGTGAGACTCTGTCTCAAAAACAAAACATAACAAAACAAAACAAAAAGCTAGTAGATATTTAAACATATTGATTGAATTAAATCACGTTGTCCCATGGTAGACCCACCAAAGACCAAAGTTACAATTCACATTTGATTGCATGTTAAGCCATTGGCTGAAAGTGACTTTTGGCTCCATGTCTTTCCATTCAGTGGACTGAGTTTATGAGCACAGTACATGACATCAAGATAATGCTCCTTTGAACTGTGAATGTTCTTGCATCTATAGCACCATGACTATCAGAGTGCACAGTGTTTCTGAAAAAGAGCTTAACAGATGCCCAGTGTTTTTGTGTATTTAGGGCAGTCATCAGTGTCATCTTTGGGTGTTGTTACTATGACATTCCCTCATTCTTACTCCCTTCCAGATCAATGATCACCTCCAACATCAGTAGTCTGAGGGGCCTCACATCTCCTGGCCCCTAACCCCACAAATGGTCCTTTGTAAATTTCCCCTCAGTGAGTGAATGCCTACACCACCACATCCACCACCATTATTCTCATCAGATGATAGATCCTTGCATTACAGCAGTGGATGTGGAAAGGAATGGGAAAATTTAAAAAGGCATGGAGATGTCATCCAGTGTATATACACCCATTTCCTCAGGTGCATTTCCTTTTATATCAGATTTCACAGTGAAAAATCAGGCTGTATTGAGAGGGAAGTAAGTGGGAAGTGAAAAGTGTGTCAAGGCTGAGACAAGCAGAAGTTCAGCTCCTTTGCTGTCGTTGCTGTGGCTGTATCTCCTCTTCTTGCCCAGTCTTTTCACTACAGGCTGTGCTATATGCGCACACATGCACGTAGCATTAGAAAACCTGAAAAAGGGGTGACTGTCAGTATTTAAACATAAAAGCTCTTCACACACTCTGACAATATAAGGAATAATTTGAACATGGATATAAATATAGAATTTTCCATATTGAGCATTTGGCCTTCATGCTCATGTTAAGGCTGATTTTTCTTCCTAAACGAACACAGCCAGTGTGGTTGAGTGGCTCTCTCATTGGAAATAGGTTGTCAGTTTAAATACCCTTTGGATATGTTATTGACCTTTTAGAAACTTCTCTCCCTCTACCTGTCCCACCCCAATTATTTATTTAGGTAAAAATGAGTCCTCAAAACATTTTACAGCAACAATTTTTAACTTTTTGGTTACCTGAAATTTGTATTGGCTTAGGGAAATGTCCCCTTTTGTATTCAGACAACATCTGCTCATGAAAAGTCTTTAGGGAATTAGATGTTTTTTTTTTTTTTAATAGGTCTTTACTTCAAAAAGGTTTGAAGGAAAAATAGACTTCCATCTCCAGATGTCAACATTTCTTAATATTCTGAAGGAGCTTTTGAGTGAAGCAGTTTATTTAAGAAGTGACATTATCATAGCCCAGATCAGAATCAAAATCAGATTGGACTGATAGCAGTATCTACTGCAGTCTAATGACGATTCCCCCACAATCTGTCTTTTTTTGTTGTGCTGTTTGTACATTGTTACATATGATAAGATGTCTGAAAATCTTATTATTTTGTTTTTTACAAGAAAAGACATGACTTCTAAATGTCTTCATGAATTTCATGATAATATTGGGTATATATAGCATATGTAGCTCTTAAACCGATCTACATCTCCAAATAGATATTCTGCCAGGGGTTTTATTTTGGGTTATAACTTTTTATAATTTAATGAATATTCATTATGATAGCATGAGAAACTACTTTAAAAAATGGCCTAGCCCATACCTTTTATCCATGCTTTGCATATGGTAATTCACTCCATGAATAAAAGTGTCTTATAGTTACATCTAAAGGCAAAGATACAGGGTTGTACTCCAACCCATTCTACTGTAGTGGAACTGATCCTCCAGTCTTCTTGTGTCCACAGGGAATTTGAGAAAAAAAAAACAAAATAATATAGAACTAACAAACAGACATTTATAAAACAACTCTGTGAGATATAGTATTAAGAACAAGTTAAATTTGGAGGGAAGTTTAATTTAGAGAAATTTTAATTTAATTTAGAAAGGCGAGAATATATGAAGTAGCCATTGAGTTTAATGTTGCTGTTTCTTTCTTTTTTCCTGTGTACAATGGTGGTAATGATATCTACTTGTAGCTTATAAAGATCCTGTAATGATGAAATGAGATCAATTCAGCAAATATTTACAAAGAAACTACTTAGTATTGGGACGACTGAGACATAGAGTCTACTTCTAAAGAGCTTACTGTTTATCCAAGATTTAGTAACTGAATATGCATGAGGCATTGATAGTCAAGTTGAGGAGAAAATAAATGCCTAAACATGTTTATTTTAAAATATTCATTCTCATAACAGAGTTAAGGATGAAGTGAGATGGATATTTAAAAGCAAAATTACTTCCAGTTGGTATAAGTGCTGTTCCTGTCCAAGTGGAAGCACACAGTGATATTGAACTTGACCTTTTCCTCTTTGGGGACCTATAGAATAAAGCTATGAGAAGAAGTGGGCTTGAAGTTCTGTGTTTGTTCTATTTTCCATTTCTTCCTGCCCTCTACCAATTTTTCTAATTGTAATATGGGTTTATCTTTCAGTCACCTAAAGACATTACATTATCTAAGCTATTTTAAAGATTTTAAAAACCTTCTTTGATACTGGAAGTCTGTAAAGAAATGCACCTTTTTCATAAAACATATGATTTGGAAGCTTGGAGAGTTCAAGTGAGCTATAACTTCTGTTTAAAGATAATCCTAAAGGAATTGAAAATGCTCGGGTCTCTTATTGGGAATTTACATGATGTTCTGGTGTAGGCAGAGGCATTTCAAATTGGTGTAGGAATTTTCAAATTAAATAGGATGTTTCTCTAATTTTTAAACTTAATTTTGGGAATCACTTATTTTAGGGATATTATTATACATCATCTAATATTTCAAGCACTTGTGAAAGTCACATTCTGCTCAACTTTTCTCACATCCTTTCCAAGAATTTTAAATTACTTTTTCCATATCATCTACTTTCATAAACTCCCTTTAATTTGAAGATGAGTCTTTTCTACTTTGATGCACAGTATTATTGCAGTGGTTATCTGTTCCCTGTCCGCTCATGGTCCAGTTTCATCAGGATTTTCTGCTGAAGTCATGATATCTGAGAGAGTTGGCACATACTCTGAAACGCAGGTGCACTGTGTTAATTTAAAAATTGTGGGGAGGAAAACCTTGGGGACAAGTATAAAACAATGAGAGTGCAGAACCAGGCATTGAGAAACATGGAAAAAGGAAGCCAGAACCTGTAAAATACAATATCCAGGGACATGGAGTGAGGGGATTCTCCTACTGTGGATTTATAGAATAAATCTCATCTTTTAAAATGGAGATGTTGTAAGATAGTTTTTAAGAAAGGGCACACATCTAAACTGGGAAGCTGGAAGGTAATAAATACTAACACTTCTGATGTAATTTAAGTACAGGAGTCTCCGCTACACCCTGTAAGTCCTCTAGTTAAAGTTATGGATGTAACCTCCAAATGAAAATTAGTCATTAAAAAGTACTTTGAAAATTGTTGTTCACCTCTCAGAATAAACAGTGAGAATGAAAAGTCCACCACCACTACAATGGGAAGATTAAACTGTAAAAGTGTAAAACTAACTTGTTAGAAGAATTGCAATTTAAGACATAGCTTTATTTATCCTTGGATCCCTGAGCATGAGATTGTGGCCTTCCATAACTACTGTTACAGCAAAATTTTAGATCTCAATGACAGTTATAATTTCAGCCTTAATGTAATTTGTGTTGTGTAGTTTTAGAAATATTTTTGAGAATGTTATTAAACAATCATTCATTTAAAATGCATTTATCAATCACCTCCTATATGAGAGACACAGTGCTAGTAAAAGTTTCAGAATATAAAAAGATATGTTAATTGTTTAGGGTATAGGAATTAAACATTTAAATCATATCTTCCTTCTCTACCCCAGAATTCTACTTGACCCAAATTGTGTATTAATTACACAGCGTATGTTAGTTTATTTCATCTTCAAAGCCACGTGCTAAATACCTTCCTAGGACCCCATCGTATGTTCTTAATGAAGGATATCAGTAGTTGCAGTCCTTGTCTTCTGTGAAATAATAAGCTGAAGGAACACACAGTAAATCTATCATAATCACATGGTTTGTTATTGAGTGATAGTAGTTTTTTAGAATCGTGTATATACAACACAATCGTGTATAATACAGAATCGTGTATAATACAGAATCATGTATAATACAACACAAACCTTACGTAGAAAAAGAGCATTATTCTGTAGATTAAATAATATTACTACTCCTTCATATCAGTGGGGGCTTCCCCAAATGTGAGCCAATTGATTCTTTCACAAAACATATACTGAACATCATTTCCCAAGTATTCTTCTAAGTACTAGAATACAGAGTTGAAAAATATCCCATGGAAAAGAAGCCCTGAATCTAAAGAGATAGAAATGAGAGATGAAAATTAGAACTTCAAAAGCCCTGTAATAACACCAAGCACAGACTGCTTTGGAAACAGGTATAAGTCATACTACGCAAGTGGGACAGTCGTAGAAAGCTACTTAGACTAGATAGGACTGGAGAATGAGAATGAATTTTTCAGGGACAGATGGCAGGTGAATTTTGAATGTTTCAGGCAGGGAGAGCTGTGGTCCTGAGGCTGGACCAAGAGAACATGGTACTACAATCAGGGAACAGTAAGAATTTTGTATGGTTTTGTGGGAATGTGTGGGGAAGAAGAAAACTATGAGATGGGAAGCTGGACAGTAGTCACGGTCAAGATGTGATGCAGTATGAAAACTACTGATAGATTTCAATCAAGAGCACAGCATGACCACATTTGCACACTGGGAATATAACTGGTGATGTAGTCAATGGACAAAAGTGGAGTAAAACAGCAGGCAGAGACTTGTGTGGCATAGCTGCAGGTGAGACATAATGAAGGACAGAGCAAGGCATTGGTCATGCAGTGGAAGGCAGAGAGTACACATCAGACAAATAGAGGACAAGAGCAACTCTCGGTTTCTGGCCAGGGGAACTGTTGGGTGGCATACATTTACCAAGATGGGAAATACAGAGATGGAGGTTCGGTTGAAAAAAACCTTAATGGTCAGTTTTGGAGAACAATGAAATTTAAGGGCTTCTTGGATATCAAAGTGGAGGAGATGCCCAATAGGTATTGGGCCATATGGATTGGAACATGATACTGAGATTCAATTTTGTGGATAGAAGACCATCAAATTTCACAAAAAGTGACAGAATGAAGGGAATTAATTTTGCATAGCTGTGTAGGAAGTACCATTAGTTGGGATATCATGAGGAGGCGGTCCCATTAGTCTAGGCAAGAGAAAACAAACGTTTGAACAAGGGTAAAGGCAGTGGGAATGGAAAGGTGAGATGACTGTTGTGGGGGAGAAAGATGGCAAGGTTGGTGACTGTGATACTTTGGTGCTGCAGTGAGAGACGAGGAATATAGGCAGAGGAACAGGTTTTGGAGGGAAGATAATGTGTTCATTTTTAGAAATATTGATTTTGAGATGCTGGGAAAACATCCAGGTCAAACTGTCCCAAAGGCAGATGGAAATGTAGAGTTCAAATTTAATCCATTTCAGAGAAGCACACATTTATTACACGTCCAGCATTGTGATGAGTATTAGGAATAGAGAGATGAATGAGCACAGTCTTGCTCCCAAGAAGCTGGCTATCAAATTAAACTGGGACCCCAGTTTGGGAATTAGTTGCAGAAAGATAATGGTAACTGAAGTCATGAACTGGATAAGGAATAGAGTCTAGAGTCAGAACTGTAAAGAATAAGGGTGGGAGATAGAGGTGAAACCAGGGAAACGTGTTATACCTGGAGAAGAAATTGTAGAGGTAAGTGACCTCCAATGAATGGAGGTCAGTGACTGGCATGTAGAAGGCCCATATTTGTTAACTAACAGGGAAAAAAGAGAGTTTTAAAAATCCAGAGCTGGCTAGTAGAATGAACTGCTGCAGAACATTAATGGAAGGTGAGGATTGGTGGCTAAGGATAAGACTTTGGAGTCAGAATTAGGATTCACATACTGTGCCTGCTATCACGTGACCTTGAGAAGCCACATGGCCTCTCTGTAGTTTAGTTTCTTAATGTGTGCCTGGACCATTCTTGCCCAGTAATTCTGTTGCTTTTCTTCCTCACTTCATTTGGGTCTCTGTTGATATGGTACTTCTCTGATGACTTCATCTAATATAACAACCCATCCTGTGCCTCTTGTATTAGTCTGTTCTCGCGCTGCTAATAAAGACATGTCTGAGACTGGGTAATTTGTAAAGGAAAGAGGTTTAATTGACTCACGTTCTACATGGCTGGGCAGACCTTACCGTCATGGTAGAAGACAAGGAAGAGCAAAACCACATCTTACATGGCAGCAGGCAAAGAGAACGAGAGCCAAGCAAAAGCGGAAGCCCCTTATAAAACCATCAGATCTTGTGAGACTTATTCACCATCACGAGAACAGTATGGGGGGACCGCCCCATGATTCAATTATCTCTCACTGAGTTCCGTGTGGGAATTATGGGAGCTACAATTCAAGATGAGGTTTGGGTGGGGACACAGCCAAACCATATCATCTCTCAATCCCTGTCATCTCTCAATCTCTTTACCCTGCTTTACTTTCCTTCATAGTTTTTATATACTTCGTAAAAGAAAAAATATATAGACATATGATATATGCTATACTATTATTTGATAATGCTGTTTTATATATACTATGTGTGTGTAGCTATACATGTGTGCATATATATATATAATCTTCATTTCTTTTGGGTATATTTGTTTATTTTCTACTATCTTTCTATGAAAATGTACTCAAATCTATGTTAAGTTGCGAATCATTGAAGAGAACCTATATCACCAGGTTGCACTGAGGATTAACTGAATTAATGCATATGAAGTGCTTAGCACAGTGCCTGACAAATAGATAAGGCCCTATAAATGTGAGTTGTGGTCATTTTTATAATTATTTGGCCTGAGAAAAATGTTCTTTAATCATGAGGATGAGAAGTCAGGAGAGAGGAAAGATTGGGAATATGTGGGGGTCGTGGAGGGAGGGAGTTCTGAGGAAGTGACATTTGCTCTCTGGAAGGGATAAATCTGGTCCTCTAGTGTAGAAGGGAACAGGAGGTCACTCTGGGGTGACTTGTTGGGGAAGATTCTGTGGAAGAGCTGCACTCTGAATAGCCAGTGGAGTTCAGAGGGATTGAGAAGAAGCATTTAGTGGGGAGGCATGAATAAATGTGTAGGGACAGCAGTTTGGATGGCATAGGTGGTGACCTGAGAAGTGATGAGGCTGTGACATGAGATTGGAGAGTCTAAGAAACGTGGATTTTATGTAGTGGGTGGGCATTTAAGGTTTCTGAGGACAATAATGGCATACTCAAAGTGATGCTTTAGGAAGAGTCCTCTTGTCTGATGTAAATGAAAGATTAAAGAAGGGAGAGTTTCCAGGTGGAAAGGTCATTGAGAAGTCATCAAAGTTGTCGAGGCATTAAGTAGGAAGGTATAGTTAGAGAAGGGTGTTGGTGGCAGGTTCTTGGGGCATTGTGGTTGGTCTTTGTAACTGATTGAATGTGTGGGTGGAGTTAGGTGGGAGATCAAGGAGGAGCAGGAGTCAAGGACATGCACCTAGGCAGGCTCTATACTCCAGCTGGGGTAACTGATGAAGGCCTTTGCTTATGGTGATGGGAGGATATTATTCAGATGACAGAGGACAGAAGAAAGAAATTGTGTGTGTGTTTGTACATGTGCATGCACATAGGGTCAAAAGCATTGAGTTCAATATTATATTTGGGGTGCTAGAGGAATACCCTGGTAAGAGGGACACTCAAGCAGTTTTAAATATCCTTTTTATTGATAAGTAAATTGAGGCTCAAAGGGGTTAAGCAACTTGCCCAAAGTCACACATCCAGTGATTGAGAGAGTGGGTGTATTTATTAACCAAGGCATCGTGGCTCCACAGCCTATACTCTGAACTCTTATTTCTTGACTGTCCTGCCTGGACAGGGAAGGACAGGGGAAGAGTGGAGGGTGGCACGTGGTACTCTGAGCTGAGCTAGAATCATTCTGGGAGGACTGGGCTTGGCTTAGTTGAATTAGTGCTTGTTGTCCAGTTTGGTGGTGCATGCAGTTAAAGAGCAAATGAACTGGAAAATCTCCCTGTGAGTTTCTATATTATATACAGTATAGAGATCTTATATAGTTTGGATATTTTCTCCCCTTCAAATCTTATTTTTAATTGTGACCTCCAGTGTTGAAGGTGGAGCCTGGTGGGAAGTGATTACATGGGAAGAGGAAACCTTAGTACCTAGGTTTGTGGGTTGGGAAAAAGAGCCATTAAATGCTTGAGGGGTTTGGATGGCAATGAAAGTAACCTGCAGGGCCTCCCTGAGCTTGAGTTGAAGGAATTGATGAAAATGACCACTGTGGACAAACTAGTGCCTGATAAGAGTCTGGGGCAGCCTAGTCGTTGGAAGTGCAGTACATAGGCAAGCTTCTGAAGGATGTATCTTATCCTGGGCAAAGAGATTTTTATCTGGAGCATTGCATTTGCATAGCTGCTCATACTCTCTTCCCTCCACTGCTTGATCATGCACCTGCATTTCCAACCCCCTCCAAGGACAGTGGGCACAGGGAATCTTGCTAAGACTAACCAACTCAGAATACATAACATTACTGCAAGCAATGAACTTCAGCTATCCTCTGTCCTGCCAGAATAAGTCATGAATCCTTTCAATATTATGCCTTAATGAAAGCAGTTTTAATTAATTGTTGGGTGTCTGCCAACCCAGAGTAAAGACACCATAGCACTTTCAAGACCCATTGAGGCACTCAAATATTTGTTTACCAGTGGAATATGAAATGCCTTTAAAGGTACTGATAAAACAGCCGTCAAATATTATTTTAACTATTAGGTAAGTCTCATATTTCTGCCATCATCCTATTAAATTAGCAAGTACTTAGGCAGCTCAGAGGCAAACTATTTTTCTCTCTGGGTGTCAGGACACATTTCATTCAACTTCACTCCAGTGAACACATTTATTTATCACTTCTTATACATCAAACATTGTGCTGTGTGCTTTGGGGTTACAGATACCTTCCCTGTCCTCACAGATGGCTAGCAAGGAAGAAAGACCTTGAAAAATACATTCTGAGTATGCTGAATTTTTCAGAAAAGCAAGCACAGGAGGCTATAGGAACATATGGGAAAAAGACTTAATATGTTTTATAAGTCAGAAAATAATGATGAAAGGAATTAGAAATTGGGTCAACATTTGAATTACACTTAGAGATAGACAAGAACAAGGTTAGAGAACATACGTGAAATGAGGAGGTCCTTTCCATCCCCCCATTCCACCCCTGCGAAAAGACAGCAAGTGACAAAAGATGAGGTCCAGATGGCTAAGAGTCTGAGTTTTATTAAATATTTGGACTTTATTTTAAGAGCAATGAGAAGTGATCACAGGTTTTAAGCAGGTGAACAAGATAACCAAATAGTCACATCACATTATCTGATCTTGGTCCCTGCACCCAGCAAAAAACAGAAGATGATATTTCTATAATCGGCAAACTGTAGATCATGTATTTGTACTGCTTGCCCTTGTGATATCTGGAATAATTTTTTCATTTTCTCTATTTTGGTGTTCTGTTTTTTTCTTTTTTTTTCATTTACCTTTTCTTTTCTGCTTTGCTTTACCTCTGAAATCTGACTGTGGTCTGTTACTTAGAACTCACGATTAGTCATCTGGTGTCTAGGTCAGCAGTCTCCAAAATGTTTTGATCATGGACCCCTATCTGTAAAATATCTAGGGCATGTTCTTCATTTTTATAGATTTTTTTCATAGATTATACATGTATACATTTAGAAGTATGTATGCTAATTATTAATAGAGCTTATCTCCTTTTTTTCTTAGATAATAGTAGATACAATGGCAGTAGTAATATTTTATTGCTGATTCCAGGTGTACACACCCAGTGATGATCACACCAGACTTAGGATTTCACTGGTCTGGTTCACCTCATCCTTGTATCTGACCTTTAAATTAAGGCATGCTCAGTTGACTGGCCTGAAAGTTTTGATTTCTGTCAGAACACCAGTAAAATGATACTGGTAACCTCTTGTACAGGCATTTCTCTTTATGCTTTACTGGTATAAAGAGAAAAGTCTGATATAGAAGACTTTAAAGCCTAAAACAAACCAGTGAGCGGCAAAGAACTATCAGCAATGTGCAATTGTATCAGCAAGTAACTTCCCTATATATTTATCTGTTTGCTAACACAAATAGCAAGTATCACATAGGTAATGATACCTTGCAATCTCTTATTAACTATTCATCCTTCCTCAAGGCTTCAGGCCAGTTGCTGTTGTTCCTGTTCCAGCTGAGAACTTTTCTTCATGGATCAGACACTGCATTGTCCTTTATTGTTAGCGGCAAATTCTTTCTGTTTTCCGAGTTTCTCACTGTTTCACTCACGACACATGTATCAGTTACAGAGAAGCCCAAATTTCTCTGTCTGCAAAATACTCAAAGATTACATTAGATACTCATGGTACTAGTGCCTATTTAAAAAAGGCATATGGTATAGGTTACCACACTAACATGTGGACATTTTCTGACTCAACACACAGAGCTTGTCTGTGTTTTTTTCTGTTTCTTGAATCCATGCAGTGTGGGTCTGATGTCTGCTGACTTGTGGAGAAACTGAGTCAATATTGGCCTACCCAACTACAATGTGTAATTGTATACTGTCTCCTGGAAGGGGTCCTACAGGCATCTAAAGAAAAGGAGAGGATGTTGTGAAATCGGAACACTTTTACACTGTTGGTGGGACTGTAAACTAGTTCAACCATTAAGGAAGTCAGTGTGGCGATTCCTCAGGGATCTAGAACTAGAAATACCATTTGACCCAGCAATCCCATTACTGGGAATATACCCAAAGGATTATAAATCATGCTGCTATAAAGACACATGCACACGTATGTTTATTGCGGCACTATTCATGATAGCAAAGACTTGGAACCAACCCAAATGCCCAACAATGATAGACTGAATTAGGAAAATGTGTCACATATACACCATGGAATACTATGCAGCCATAGAAAATGATGAGTTCATGTCCTTTGTAGGGACATGGATGAAGCTGGAAACCATCATTCTCAGCAAACTATCCCAAGGACAAAAAACCAAACACCGCATGTTCTCACTCATAGGTGGGAATTGAACAATGAGAACACACGGACACGGGAAGGGGAACATCACACACCAGGGCCTGTTGTGGGGTGGGGGGAGGGGGGAGGGATAGCATTAGGAGATATACCTAATGTTAAATGACGAGTTAATGGATGCAGCACACCAACATGGCACATGTATACATATGTAACAAACCTGCACGTTGTGCACATGTACCCTAAAACTTAAAGTATAATTAAAAAAAAAAAGAAAAGGATAGTTTTCATTAAAAAAAAGCTGAGCTTCAATCATTTAAAGCTCCTATTGTAGGTGCATATTTCTGTCACTGGTGCAAAGAAGTAAAAGATGGGCTGTAGTTAGAGATGTTGTTCTATAATGACATGCAAAAGCTACCACAGTAAGATTAGTTAACACTCTGATTTTGTAATGGCCTTACTGATGATTTAAACATCTCCAAATCATGACTGAGGTTTACTAATCATAATTTGGTTCTCAGCAATTGAGAGTCCATGAGTTTAGAGTTTGTCTGTTTTGTTCAGTATATGGCATAAGTCTAGAACAGGGGCTGCTGATGGTTGGCTCTCAAATACTCATTGAATTAATAAACCATCACAAAAGACTAGCACCTGCTTGCAATTCACTGGGAGAGAGGGACATGTGGACAAGTAGCTCTTAGAGCAACATGATGTAAGTGCTAAAATAGAGCCAGCTACAAAGTTTCATGGAAGCAAAGGTGCAGGAATAACTACCTACTTAGAGAAGCTAAGGAAACGTTGCAGAAGGAAATGACATCCCAATGGGATCTTAAAAAACTGTGTTGAGATTTATCAAGTGGAGGAGAGAGAGGGATTTAGAGGTAGGATCAGCCTGTGCAAAGGCTCAGATTTGTGTGAAAAATCGAGCCATAGTCAGGGAATGGTGAGAGGTCCATGTGGCTTGAATACTGGCAGTGTAGAAAAATGTATCCAAAAGTAAGACTGGAAAAGTAGATGGTAGTAGACTATTTCAGAGCCTTGCTTTTATGACCGAGGAGTTTAAACTAAAATCTGCAGGCTCTTGAATGGTGTTAAGCAAGGTAAAGTCAATTGCTTCTGTTTAGCATGAAATTATGAGGCAGTTCCATAGAAGTCATGGGAACTAGTTAGAAAAATGGTACGAACAATGTAGACCAGAAGACCTGAATTAAAGCAGTGTGGAAGGTAGAGAAGAGGTGTTGCATTCAAGAGATACAGTAGCAGGTATAATCAAGAAGACAATCTGTATCAGAATAAGTGGAAGAAAAGTAGGAGTAGAGAAGTTTTCCCCATGTCTAGCTTTAATCTTCAGCGGAATCCTTGAGGATATGGCTGCTTTAGTACATATTGAGGTTGGGATACTTACAAAGAATGTTAGATAGCCAGCTCACAGTTGAAGGTGTGTGTCTTGATCCCAGAAGGGGCTAGAAATACACATTTAGGAGCCAGTGGATTGCAGATACAGCCATGCGAACAGAAGAGGTCACTTAGGAGGAGAATAGAGCTTAGAATGTACTACTAGAGAAACAGACTAGAATTAAGTGACTGCAACAGGAGAAGGAATCAGAGATGGAACATGTAGGGAGGTAAAAGGAATGACAGCCAAGAGTAGTACTGTGGACGCCAAGGCAAGGGAAGTTTTCCAATATTTGGCCAATTATCTTAAGTGCTTTGCATGGTTAAGTAAAATGAGAATTGAAAGGATTTGGCAGTTAGGAGTGGAAGCAATTTAAGTGGGGCAGAAGCCAGATTGCAGTGGGCTTGGATATGAGTAAGGAGATTAAGGAGATGTGGGAGAGCAGGTGTAGACAATTCTTTTAAGAAGTTTAGCTGAGAAAGAAAAGGAATAGACTGAGCAGTTCTTGGGAGTAACTACTGGCGGGTTCATTTTGTTTAGCAGGAAAAGTTTGGGCATGTTTATAGGCATTGGCCTCATTAGAACAGTGGTTGAGTAGTGGAGAACGAGGGCGTAAAAGCACAATAGAAATAACTATTCTTCTTTTAGTGCGCTATTGTACCTTGTATATGCCATATAGACACATGGTGCAATTGGCTATTTCAATTTTAACTACTTATAAAAATACCGAAGAATGTAGACAGTAACAAATACCTGGGGATTCCTGCCCCAAATTGCTAGTTAACAATTATTGAAAATATTTGCTTACAGCCTTTTTTTCCATAAAATAAATAAAATGTTAGCAATAAAGTTGACATATTTATTATCACCTACAACATTGCCTTTTTAACCGCCTCTCCTCTGCAGTTACAACCACTACCATGAATTTGGTGTTTATCTTTCCCATTAATTTTAATATCCTTTATCTGGACATGTCAGTATGCATGAGCAGTGTTTAATATGTTTTATGTGTATGTTTTTAAACTTACACAAACGGTGTATTTTAAGACTTTTTCACTTGGCATTATGTTTTTGAGATCTAGCTGCATTCGTGGATATAGTTTACTCCTCCTAAGTGCTGAATACTATTTGTGCAATACTTTATTGCTGTATATGTCTCTCTAAGAGGGTGAGTTGTTCTGGGGCAGAGATGGGATGTTGTTTGTGTTTATACCCTCAGTTTGTAGATATACAAACTGAGTTATATCTCAGTTAGGTTGTTGTTAGGTTGATCTCGGGAAGGAATATGGGGTATTGAGTCTCTTCTTGGGGACATTAGGGAAGAAATTAGGTTTGGGGAGGACCTGTGCAACAGATTTGCATTCTGTGAAATAGGAGGAAGCATCATTTTCAGAGAAGGGGGATTAGGATTTGAGAAGTGTGTCATGGATTTATAATCCTTTACTTAATCAGGGGGAGATTATCCCAAATAGATACTATTTCTGCAAGAGTCAGACATACACTGTAGGCGCTCTTCATTTGGGCTTTATGAATGATTAGAACTAGAAAACACCAACTAGCTTCTAAAATATTAGTTTGTTTACCACAAACTCTTCTAATTTATATGTTCTTTTAGCATTAGGTGAAAAGGTGATTTACTCTTTGATTACAGGGTATTTTGTGATTTAAATCTGTCTTCAGGTTTCTGGAAAACATTCATCCAGTTGTCACTTGTGCTCTTATTAAAGATATGCTGGGTGTGATGAATTGGGCTGTTTTATGTATTTTAATCTATTTTGTATGTTAATAACCCACCATGGCTTACATGCAAGACCATTTTTAAGTTTCACAGTCTGTGTGTGAGTATTGTGAAGTCATCTAGCAGTGTCCAGGGCTCCAGAGGGTGACTCAGGGAATTAGGTCTTGCTAGCCCAAGCTGACTCTTTAATTCATCACTGATCCAAACCAGGGGTTTATTCTCTAGATCCAAAGGGAAAAGAAAACTTCAGTATGGTGTGTGTGTGTGTGTGTGTATGTATATATATATATATATATATATATATATATATGTAGTCTAATCTGGACTAGGCACTTTTCCAGTTACTGAGTGGGTGAGAAGAGAAAGGATCCAAAAATGAAGATCGTATTTTTGCTATGATTATTATACTTATAACCTATGTAGACAGACTGCTTGGAGAGGGCTTGACATTCATTTTGCTCTTGTAGGTGTCAGGCCCTGTTTTAGAGTGTACATGTATAAATGGTTTAGATCCTTATATCCACATCGTGTGGGTGAGTATTGTCATCATTCCACAAATACAGGAACTGAGGCTCATGCAGCAATTGTCAGAGCATGTGGATAATGGATTTAATGTCCATCTGACTCCAAAGCCTTTGTTCTTTCTACTCTTTGTCAGATTCTCCCAAATTTGTGTAGAAGACTGATACATCTCCCACATTCATTAGAAACAAGGTAATGCGACTTGAATATTACACATGAAAATAAAAAAGTAAACCGAATACTTGTTACTCATTCTCTAGCCACAGCATTATAAATACACTATGTTGAAATTTGTTGGGATGCCCCAGCTCTAAGGTGGGTTATGGCCATTCATGAGGCCAAGACATGGATACAGGTCTCCAGGAGCTCTCACTTTTGCGCTCTAATTTCTAGGCCTCCTCTGCTGTGTCTTGAGGGTTCCATTGAGTCCCTGGTATTTGAAAGTTACTGAGTATTGCTTTTCTTCCCAGAGAGTGTTAGGAGATGAGGTGGAGTGGGCCCCTAGCAGATCTGTTGCTTTGGTGTGATAGGCAGACTAAAGGGCCTCCAAAGATGTCCATATTCCTTATTCCTGGAACTTGTGAATATGTCACCTCAAATGGCTAAAGGGACCCTGCAGATATAATCAAGTTAAGGACCTTGATATGGGGCAATTATCCAGGGTGATCAGGTGTCAGTGGGCCCAGTCTGGTCACATGGGTCCTTATAGGTAAAAATCCTTTCCTACTGTGGTCAGAGAGAGATGTCACTAAAGAAGAATGCTTAATGAGATTCAAAGTTTTTGGCTTTGAAGATAGAAGGGGAACACAGGCCCAGGAATGTAGGTGGCCTTAAAAGCTGGAAAAGACAAATGAGTTCTTTCCTAGAGCCTCCAGAAAGGAACCCAGCACCAGTACTTCAAATACTTTAGTCTTAGTTCAGTGTCAGACTTCTGACCTACCAAACTGTAAGATAATAAATTTGTTTGTTTTCAGCCAGGTTTGTGGTCATTCTTTGCAGCAACAATAGAGAATGAATATACATGGCCACAGGGTTATCTGTTTCACTAGTATTTTACAATAATATAAACAACATACTTAGAGAAAGGATATACATCTTAATAATGGATATGCTTTTCTTAAAGATAAATGTTTTTATGAGGCTTCTCAGTATAGGTTCTTAGAGGTAGTCTAAGATGTAGTAGTTCGAAGAGCACAGCTTTGGAGTTAGAGAGAGGTGGGATCAACCCTGGCCTTGAAGCTCGACTTATAGGAAGACAGATTGCTTGATTTGTTCTTCCTGAGTCTCATTTTCTCATTGGTAAATCGATGGTTTTGGAGAAATTTAGGACTGGCAACTGTAAAGTGCCTATCCTGGAGACTGGCACACAAGGCCCACTTAACAAATGGTCATGGTGATTAGGAGGGTTCTTTAAAGTGTTGGATGCTTCTCAATGATTCAAATAGTGAAAACACCTGCTTCTCAGCTTTATACTAGACTCTTGAGCAAAGTTATAGTTTTTCTGCTCTGAAAACTGAACTCTCTTCTTCTAAGTAATGGAGTTGAATTTGTAGTAATGGGAGGTAGGCTTGTTGTGGTCTCATTTAAGCTTTGGAGCCTTTTGTAATTTGAATCTCAGATTCATCACTTATTTTGTGACTTAATTGTCTCCGCCTGTAAAGAGGCTTCATAATAACAATACTGACCTTCTAGAAGTATTTTAAAAGTTAGCATTATTTGAGATAATGCATAGAAAGCTTTTAGCCACAGCAATTGCTGATTAAGTATTGGCTGTATATAGCTCAGTGAATCTTATGGCTATCTTTAGTCAATTAAAAATAACAGCTAAATTGTATAAATCTTTTCCAAGTTACCAACTCTTTAGCTGAATATATATCATTTTGTTCTTTCAGTATACTAGAAGTGGGTGATGATAATGCCCTTTCTGAAGATTAAGACATTGAGGATCTGTGAGATAAGTGATTTGTCCAAGGTCACAGTAAGCAAAAATGGGGCTCCAACCTAGGTCTTCCAGCTCCAGTGTCCCATTATCATTTATTAATTCAAAAAATTTCTTGAGTATGAATTATATGCTAGACACTGGAATTTGCTGGGATCACCAGTCTCTTTTATCGTGGGGTCTTGATATATAGTGGACCGCTAGATATTAAATTATTTTTATGAGTATTACCAAAGAAAGTTCATGGTTGTCGTTAAAGACTGCATCAGAGGAATCTAAACTTTCCTAGAGACCTTCATGAGGAAGTAACATTTAATTGGAAGAAGTGAGAGTTAGGCAGACAATAGAGGGTGGGGGGAAAAGGAATTTCATGAAGTGGGAATCTCCTGAGTGCAGCCCTGGAGGATGAAAAAGAAATGACATCTGTTTATAGCAGCACTATTCACAATAGCAAAGACTTGGAACCAACCTAAATGTCCAACAACGATAGACTGGATTAAGAAAATGTGGCACATATACACCATGGAATACTATGCAGCCATAAAAAATGATGAGTTCATGTCCTTTGTAGGGACATGGATGAAGCTGGAAACCATCATTCTCAGCAAACTATTGCAAGGACAAAAAACCAAACACCGCATGTTCTCACTCATAGGTGGGAATTGAACAATGAGAACACATGGACACAGGAAGGGGAACATCACACACCAGGGACTGTTGTGGGGTGGGGGGAGGGGGAAGGGATAACATTAGGAGATATACCTAATGTAAATGACGAGTTAATGGGTGCAGCACACTAACATGGCACATGTATACGTATGTAACAAACCTGCACGTTGTACACATGTACCCTAAAACTTAAAGTATAATAATAAAATAAAAAAAAGAAAAAAATGAAATGACATCTTCTAAGAGTTGACAGAAATCAAGTATGACTGGAGTAGAGTGAGTAAGGAGGAGAGAGAAGAGAGGTGATGCAAGAGAGATTAGGAAAATGCATGCTAGAGATCACTGACCACTATCTTAAGGACTCAGGACATTCGCTTAAGAGCAGCAGAAGGTACCAATGGAGTAGCATGATCAAACTCAACTTAAACAATTGGGGGCCAGGGAGGAGTGGTAGATTATAGAAGAGTGACAGAAGAGGATAGAGGAGAGGGAGGAGAGGGGTATAGGAAAGGGACCCTAGGGCAGCAGCCTGAATAACTCTTTCCACTGTGAGTGTTGAGAAAATTATTTGAAATTAACAGTTTATCTACTCCAAATCTATGCTTGTGGAGTCAGCACTGACCCTTATAAAATTGATGGAGACAACAGCCGGTAAAGTTGCTCTTGCAGATAAGAGAAAAAGCTTTTTGTTTGTTGTTAATCCAGAAGCCTAATCCAAAGACCATGTGGCTGAATTATATAGAAATATATTGTCCAGGCGCGGTGGCTCACACCTGTAATCCCAGCACTTTGGAAGGCCGAGACGGACAGATCATGAGGTCAGCAGATTGAGACCATCTTGGCTAACACAGTGAAACCCCGTCTCTACTAAAAATACAAAAAAATTAGCCAGGTGTGGTGGTGGGCGCCTGTAGTCCCAGCTACTTGGGAGGCTGAGGCAGAAGAATGACATGAACCCGGGAGGCAGAGCTTGCGGTGAGCCGAGATCACACCACTGCACTCCAGCCTGGGCGACAGAGCGAGATTCCGTCTCAAAAAAAAAAAAAAAAATATATATATATATATATATATATTCATTAATAGAAATTGTCCTCCTTATGTACAAAAACCATTTGTGGTTATATTACTATTCAGTTAAAGGAGTTTATTTTTCTTTCTTCAACAAGAAACATTAATTTACCTCAGAGAGTATTTGTATCTACTAATTTTCTGGATATGTGATTATTGACACCTATAATTTTTGGTCTAAGTGTAAAAGGATTTGCATTGTAGAAGTAGAAACCCAATCACTGGTTTAACCTATACTCCTGACCTATACCTGACTCCCTTCTGTGGCACCATGACAAAACATGTTTATGCAGGTAAAATGCTGGGATTTGGGAACTGGTCACTTCCTCTGGTGACACCACTGTTTTTTATGGGTATGGATAGACAAGAACTAGAAGACAGAGCCACCATATTAAAAAATCAAATAATCTAGTTAGGAGATTGTTAAAACTCAGATACATGAACATTTAAACAATTCCAGGAGGTTTGTAAAAAGCTGCAAATAGCCAGCAGAGGCAGTGAATGCTGTGTGTAGTCAGAGAAGGATGAGCCCACGGTGGGCTAGAGTGGCTGGAGGGGAAGACTTCATGGAGGAGATGAGCCCCTTGAACTTGAAGAACTTGTAGCATTTGAATATTAGAAGCAAGAAGGAAAAGTATTTTATTTTATTTATTTATTTAGGGACAGTGTCTCACTCTGTCACCTAGGCGGGAGTGCAATGGCATGATCTTGGCTCACTTCAATCTCTACCTCCTGGATTCAAGCAATTCTCCTGCCTCAGCCTCCAAAGTAGCTGGGATTACAGGCATGTACCACCACTCCGGCTAATTTTTGTATTTTTAATAGAGACAGGGTTTTACCATGTTGGCTAGGCTGGTCTCGAACTCCTGACCTCAGATGATCCATCTGCCTTGGCCTCCCAAAGTGCTGGGCTTACAGGTATGAGCCACCATACTTGGCATAAGAAGAAAAGGTATTTTAAATGGGTAGTTGGGTTGAGAATGTGGGATTGAGTAAGGCACATTTGAAGGCCAGTGGGCAGGCCAGTCTGTTGGTAGAAGCTTAGTCCTATATTCTTTGTATCAGAGATCAGAGTGTAATGGGAAGCCATGGGACATGGGCAGTGGGTGATGATAGAGGGTGCAGTGGAAGCTGGCAGAGAATAGGGTGGCAGCTGTGAGAAGGAGGATAAATTGAGAGAGCATCTATTTTATGGCAGTTCTATGTAATCTGTCACCTTGCATTATGATAATATAGAATTGTGTGTAATTGAATCACGTAAGATACTTGGAAGCAGTGTCCTTGAATTCAGTAAAACTTGACTTTCAGGTTATAATAACATTGTGACTTACAAAGAAAAATCTCTCCTTCTGTAATTGTGATTTTGGAGGGCATCATTGTGTGGGATTGAGAAATGAAACAAACGCAGTCTTTTCTCTTTGTAGCTTATAGAGCTCAACCTCTGACTCATTTATATGTAGCAAATGTCATCCTTCTTCTGTATTCATTACTGATTTTTGTTTCACTCCACTTCTGGCCCCCTTTGCACAAGGCCACATTAGTAGGTATCTTAGTAGTTTGATTGATCTCAGTTTATATTGTACTTACTCATTTTCATGCCATTCTGTACCACTAGATAATGAATCTGCTGTCTCATTTTTCTTTGTATAGCAAAATGTTTGGCACAGTAAATATTTCTTGATTGAATGAATAAAGAATTGGCTCCAAAATGTCTTTTCTGATTAATCTTAAAACCATGAAGCATATAAAAGAAACTACTTTTCCTAAGGTAGAGGAGCTAAAGGAATTTTAGGAAGGGGTTCCCTAATGCGTAAGAACCCAATAAACTTATTTGCAATTCACCAGATACTTACTGGGCATGTGTAATGTGTCTAGGAAACAGGCACACAGCAATGACAAAGTCAGGCAAAGTCCCTGCTCTCAAAGAGTGTAGGTTATTTTGGAGGAAGACAGTGCTTGCTGGGAAGGAAGGAAGGAAAGCAGCATCATGGGCCAAGAGCAGTAGGGTGGCTTGTTGAGGTTTATTGGTCAGAGAGGGCTTCTTTGAAGAGCTGACTTTGAGCAGAGGCCTAGATTATAAGTAAAATTCATCTATGTGACTATCTGGAGGAAAAGTTTTCCAGAGAGAAGACACTGCTCATGCAAAGACTCCAAAGCAGAATAAACTGGGATTATATGAGGATGAGAAAAGAGGCCAGAGAAGTTATCACATAGGGAGTGAGGCAGAGAGATGTGAGATGAGTCAGTGAGGTAGGTGGGAGCCAGATCACCCAGGGAGAACCTTGGAGGCTGCATTTGGATTTGAATCTAAATGTGTTAGGACACTGTGAGGAGGGTTTTATGCAGAGAAGTGATGGGATATAATTTACATTTTTAAAAAGACCACTCTGGCTGATTTATGGGAAATGGATATTGAGATGGGGAGAAAAGAAGCAGGAGGATGAGTTAGGAGATTATGGTGGTATCCCAGGCAGGAGGTGTTGGTGACCACATTAGATTGGAATGTCAATGGAATTAGATAGATTCAAGCTGTATTGTGCAGGTAGAGTAAGCAGACTTGTGAACTGAGAGGAAGGAAGGATGACTTCCAGGCATTTGGCTTGAGCTGCTGCATGGGTGGTGGCCTTGCTTACTGACATGGGGAAAACCGAGGAAAGAAGAATGGAAAGGGGCTGAAAAACCAATTCGGTTTTGGCTATGTCAGAGTTAAGGTATCTCTAGATATCTGAGTAGAAATGTCAACTAGGGAATTGGATATATTAGATAATATATTTTAGAGTAGAGATTGGGATTGAAGATACTAATGTTTGAGCCTTGTAAGGTATATTTTCTTTAAAATTGGGACAGAACATGATTACCCATGGGAAGATCATGCATAGAGGAGAGAAGAAGGTGAGGCATATGTCTTGGGACTTCTTAACATTTAGAGATAGAGCAAGGAAGGACACAGCAAAAGCACCAAGAGTAAATGTCATAGATGGAGAAGAAAAATCAAAGGAGTGTGATGTCATGGAAACCAAGAAGGAAAGCGTGACAGCTGAGTCAAATGCTACTGAGAATCTTAATTAGTTAGGGAAGAAACAAACTGTTAAATAAAAATGAATAGATATAGTATTAAGCAGAGTAAAAGAAGTAAAATTGAAAAAAAAAGTCAGAGAAGCTAAACAAGGAAAACTCAAGCACTTAAAGGAAAATATCTTGTAAAGCTGGCCTTAAAAGTAAAAGTCCAATGATTAGAGAGACAGCACTTACCAGGATGCATTCTAAAAGTCTGTAAAACTCTGTAGGATGTGAAAAGATTAACACGAGGTAGAACTAGACAGCTTCTAGGAAGCTGCTTTTAAGCAAACAAAGAAAATGTACAGTGCACTTCTTAACAGGTTTTCAATTTTTAAGTGTCCATTAGTATCTGACTATATCTGCAGCCTGCTGGTAACAGTTCAGTAAATACAGTTGTCCCTTGGTATCCATAGGGGATTGGTTATAGGAGCTCCATTGGATACCAAAATCCATGGATGCTCAAGTCCCTGATATAAAATGGTATAGTATTTTGGCATATAACATATGTACATTCTCCCATGTACTTTATTGTTTTAATTATAATTATTTTTATTTCAATAGGTTGGGGTACAGGTGATTTTTGGTTACATGGATAAGTTCTATAGTGGTGAATTCTGAGACTTCAGTGTGCTCTTCACCAGAGAAGTGTACACTGTACTCACTATGAAGCCTTTTATTCCTCACCCACCTCCCAAACAACACCCCAAAGTCTCCAAAATCCATTATATCACTCTGTATACTTGAATTCATCTCTGGAGTACTCATAATCTCTAATACAGGGCAAATTCTGTGTAAACAATTGTAATTCTATATTGTTTAGGAAATGATGACACATAAAAGTCTGTACATATTTAGTACAGACAATTTTTAAAACTATATTTTCAATCCTTGGTTGATTCCAAGGATGTGGAGCCTACAGATACAAAAAGTCAACTGCACTCAGTTGTATTTAGTAAAGTGTTTTGTCTATTTTGGTATGATTTGACCCTTTGCATATTTATTAACAGTTCCACATACTACACAAATTCAGCATCAGTTTAAAGAAAAGATAATACTTTGTGAAAATAACAGTTTCAAGAACAGTATAGACAGTAGTCTTTAAATAAGTCAGGATTCAGAAAGACTTGATCATCATCTTTGCTCCCTGTTCTTCAAATATGTGTCCTTCTTCCATATGCTGCATACAGCTTATGAATTGGTTTTTTAGTTAGACCTTTTTTTTAACTATAACATAAATCTCCGCTATGACATCAATTATAAGGTTGATTTACTTAACAAGAAATCTGATCCAGATTCTCTCACTTTTCTGCAATCTGCAGCGTGTGAGTTTTTTATCCTTGCGTTGATTGCTTGCTTCATAATCACAAAATGACTTCCACATTTTTCTAAGTATAGAAAATAAAGGGAAATATTCCCTTTATCAGAGTATAGAGCTTTTCCACCCCTGATATTCTCACCCTTAGGTCTCCTTTGGCTACCTGAAGCTGCAAGGTGAGTAGGAAAGTGAGTATTTGGCAAAGGGCTATGGGAACCCCATGATTTATCTAGATAGACTCATCATAATTTATCCCAGGAGCTGGGCATATTGCCACCTTAAACATAATCGTATTTCTGTTATCAAGGAGGAAAGGAGAAATGGCCGTTGGGTAGGCTACTAATGCTGAATGGTATGGTTCATCCATTGGGCTGTCTCACATCCTTATCAAAGCTTCTTCTCAAATATATGTTTAACATTACCAAAGCTACTTAGAATGTGCTTACCCTGTCCTTGAGGGTGACCATCCCAAGTTTCATCCAGTTTATCTATCTTCGAATCCAAGATCTCTGGGTGATTTATGGTCATCTCAATAGTAACTGGATATGGATTTTCATAGCTGTTCAATGTAGTTAAAACTTAATTGGCCCCCAATATTCTGAATATGCAATTGTAAACTGCAATTAGATTCCCATTTGGAAAAAGACAGGAAGGGAACACGCTATAGTCTACAATCTGCAGCACACACATCTTGCTGGACATGGGCAGAACTGTTAAGACAAAACTCTCTACCGTGACAGTGGATTAAATTCTGTAGTCAGTTATGGGGCAGCCTAGGTTGTCTGCTTTCTGGAAGAATCTCTTTTGTTCCTCATCCCCTTTGGCCTCTTGTTCTGTCTTATAAGATGTTCTTTGTTTATATTTCTCCATGGTCCCAACTGGGGTCAATTATAGGTAAGGATATACTTCACAGGTCTACCCAGATATAACAGCACAGGTCCCCAGAAATGGAGTTCCAAGATCTCAGGATTGACTTAGGGAAGGGTGGCTAGTTTTTGGGTTTCCTTGGCAAAACATTTTCCTCACATACTTAACAGGCTTCCAGTCTATTTTTTCGCCCATGAAAATTTCATCCCCTGATCACCATAGTGATCTGACCGGACACTGTCTTAAAACCAAAGGTTTCTTATTTTTTTTAGCTGAATGGCCTCTCCCTATGAAAATTAGAAATTTGTTTCAAATGAAACGCACCACTGTTATTTCTGCATTTGCTGGCAGGCATCTTACTCTGGTTAGTATTCTTCTACCTTGGTGGGCATAAGGTCTCTAAGTTAAGGTGAATTAGGTGACAGTTTGACCAACCATGTTACTGTCAGTGGAGGGGGGTGTCACAGTCCTAGCCTGGACCACCTGACTCTCCCCAGTTCTCCAACCCACTAACTCCACTCAGCAAATCCACAGTTTCGTGTCTTTGCCTGTGGAACTCTTTTTCTAATACGATGTGCATGGAAAGAACTAGTTCTCCAATCTTATCAGTTCTACCTCCTGTTGAGCTCCAGTTTTCCTATATCTCCCGCTTACTGTGGGGTGGTACAAAAATATACTTTTTTCATCCAGCAAGATTCCAAAGTATGAGATGTACAGCATTCAAAGTGCCTGTTTTTATCACAGTTATGTTTCCATTATTTTTAGTTTCACTCTGAGGTAGGTTCATTTCTCTTATAGGACATTTCTGAAGGCAGAAAAATATAGCCAATATGTTGATGTTTTCCTAATACTACCACTTTGGTGGGCATAAGGTCTCTAAGTCAAGGTAAAATATGTCACAATTTTACCAAACATGTTGCCACCACCTAATGGGGGTGTCAAAGTCCTAGCTCTTCCCTGTTCTTGAACCCAATGACACCACTCAGTTAATCCATATTTTAGTGTCCATCTTGTAGCACTCTAAGAGCCAAATTCACTGCAAGGTGGAGTGTCTACTGTATCTATCTAATAACAGAATTTGAGATCATTTCTGAATGAGAGATTTCAGTTGATTACTGAGAGAAACTACCATGAACGTCTTGCTTTTGCCAATCCAGTACTCATTCGTCTTGTAATTGCAACCTTCTTTTATTTTATTTGAAAATCGACCCCTCTTTTATTAGATATACTGTTAATAAAACTGTAACTGAAGCTGCCTTATTCTGTCTGGCAAAAGGTGGAATCTGACCTAAGCTATATCAATCAGATATTGTATCTGTGAAATAGAAATTTTGCATAGAATGACACAACAAGGTCACATATGGATTAGACAGTCCAGGGTTTGAATCCTCAATCTACCCCTTAGTAGCTCTTTGGATTTGGTGAAGTCCTTAACTTCTCTAAGCCTTTTTTGTTTTGTTTTCATTTGAAAAATGGCATTGATAGTGGTTTGGGGCGTATCTGTGTGCCTTTGAATTTAATTAGTAATGCATAAAAATACCTGTACTCTGCCAGGTGTGGTGGTTTATGCCTGTAATCCAAGCACTTTGGGAGGCCAAGGTGGGCAGATCATGAGGTCAGGAGTTTGAGACCAGTCTGGCTAACATAGTGAAACCCAGTCTCTACTAAAAATACAAAAAAATTAGCTGGGTGTGGCGGTGTATGCCTGTAATCCCAGCTATTCAGGAAGCTGAGGCAGGAGAATCGTGTGAACCCGAGAGGTGGAGGTTGCAGTGAGCCGAGACCACACCATTGCACTCCAGCCTGGGCGACAGTGCAAGACTCTGTCTCAAACAAACAAACAAAAAACAAAACCGTACTAAATAAATATTAGTTCTTATCATTAATGACATGATCACACTAGTCGATTACATAAGGAATGGACCACAGAGGAGCAAACCTGAAGCAAAGAAGCCACAAGGTTGATGAATCTGTTGCATCCATGCTATTGAGAATTCTCAAAGGCCTCAGGTGCTAGAAGAGAGAGATGCAGGAGGAGAGGATGGAAGAACAATTTAGGATGTAAGAAAGAGAACTTACAGTATTTAGTTGACTCCCTTGACTCAGAGGATGAAACAGAGGGAGAAGCTTTGATATTGCTGATAGGAAGGAGCATCCTAACTCTTGATTGGCCCCAATTCTGCTGGAGACAGAACTCTGGCCAAGGCAAGCTAGGTAACAAATAACGTCATTTGAGTTGTTATTTGAAAATCCTCAAAGCCCAGCTTTTTCCCAGAATAGCATTCACTTTGATTTCCAACACAGTGACCCATGCTAAATACTGAAAGTGGTGGTTCTTTGAAAATAATAGACAAAATATTCCCTATATGACTTTTTCTTTTTATAGATAGAATAGGATGTTGGTAGACGGTACACTGATAATGTGAAATATTGATTGCTTCTGTTGAAACTGTAATGGGATAAGGAAACATGTAATCATGGAGAATTTCTATGAAATAATCCCATGCCCTAAATTTTATAGGTACAGGCTTCTGAATAAAGTTTTAAAAGTGAAGAATAGTCTGAGATTGCTTATGACATCAGGACTTTTTCCTTTTCCTCAGACAATTTTCTCAAATATTGATGTCATTGCATAAAAAGTAACTGGAAAAAAGGCATGATTGTAAATTTGAGATATAATTTTAATAACTAGATTAGAAATATAGGAGATTTTTATTGGCTAAATTCTACGTCACACAGGACAATGCTGGAAAGAAGCAGGTATTTTAAAAATTGTACTCCAGTGGCACATATATTCACGTCTTTACTCTTAAGCCTGTCTGAAAAACACTTAGAGAAATAACATTCTTGATATTATGTTGGTCCAGTGAGGATGAGAAGATATTTTGACCCAAACATATGGATGCAGGCTTCAAGGACACAGCGAATTATACCATCTGAAGCAACTGGAAACGAAAAGCTGTGTGGCTGGGAATCAATAGTTTGTAACAACAGCTGGTGCTGTGGGCAGCAGTCTAATGGGGAAATGTCTCAGCAGCAAGCCTTGCACACAGACAAAACAAAATCCACACCTGTGGTTGTTTACAAAGGGCAGAAAGGGCCACGGAAGACACATCATTAATATGGTGGAGAGCACCATTAGTGATTCTAGCAAAATAAAAAAGAACATGACATACTTTGAAATTCAGAGCCTGACATTAACAAGCTACAGTTTGACAAATCGTAGAAAGAGATGGTCTCTACAATTTTGAATCTCCAGCACATTTCACAATGCCTGCCTGGCACATACTATGTAATAGGTAAATGTTTGTGGAGTTGAAATCAACATATTTATGTCATATGCACAGATGTTTATACCTCTCTCCAAAAAGGGATAGAAAGGTATTTTGTGGCTATAAGGGAAGAATCGATAAAAACATATATGATGATCGTGGAGGTTCGGAGGAGAAAGACCTCCTGGATTTAAAGCCTGGCTCCTTAACTGTATGACCTAGATAAGTTATTTTTCCTCTTGGAACTCAAAGTGTTCATAATGATGCTTATCTACTGGAGTTGTGAAAAAGATTGGATGAGTTTTGTAGACAAAGGATCTTGCAAAAGGTCTAGCACATAGAAGAGTCTCAATAAGATTAGGTCCTCTTCTTTATATGCTTCAATTCTGTGTCACTCTTCTTTACCTTTATTAGATTAGTCTAAAGCAGGAGTCAGCAAACCATCCCTCTCTGGCCAATTTCAGCCTATTTTGTGAGTAAAATTTTGTCGTAACACTGGCATGTCCATTTGTTTATGTGTTGTCTGTGGCAGCTTTATGTTTATAACAGCAGAGTTGAGTCGTTACAGCAGTGTCCTTACGGCTTGCAAAGCCTAAAATACTGACTCTCTGTGCCTCTACAGCACCCTGGTCTAAAGTAAACATTTTATTATAAGATTCAACTGCTCTCATTTTTGTCTTTTTCTTCTTTTGATTTCTTTTCAAATGCGTACCTTTCTGTTTTTAATTTGTGTGTCTCCAAAAAAAAGAACCTTTCATACTTGGCAGCTTCACTACTAAGCTTTAAGCCCTGTATGTAATTTGTTACCCAGTTCCTCTGCTCATCCATCCATTCATTCAAAAAATATTTATTGAGGATTTGCAAGGGGTTGGGAACAGAGTGGTGAACCTTGAAGGTGATGCGACTGCTCTTGGGGAGCTCAGCGGTGACTCTCCCCATATATGTAAATAAACATATAAACAGAAGTGTGGATAAACCAACTTCTGAGCAAATTAACATGTATGTGATTTAAAAGTAAGATGATTTGCAAGAGAGGAGCAGGTGATGACGTGTAATCAAGATTGGCCTAGGATGATCAGGGAAGCCCTTTTTAGGTGGGTGACATGTGAGCAGAAAGACCTGCCTGAAGAGAAGGGATAAACCAGCAAAGGCCTGGGGGAAGCATTTTAGACAGAGAGACACATGGTGCAGAGACCATGAGCTGAGAAGGAGCCTGGCATGTCCAGGGGCTGACAGAACACTGGTAATGTCACAGGGTGTGGGAGCACTGGCATAGGTGAGGTCAGAGCATATAGAAAGGGCAGGTTGTAAGGGATTTTGCATCTCACAACGTGGTCCACTAGACTATTCTCCCTTCCACCACCCACCCCTATGCACACATCCAAGCAGTGTGATAAGTTCTGTCCATTCTACATACTTGATATCTCTCAGATCCCCCTCTTTTCCACTACTTTAACAGGCACCATCATCTTTTGGCTTATGCTCAATGTTTGCCAACTGTCTTCCCTGTCTCCCAGTGACTTCCTTCCTAACCATCTTCCATAATGCCAAATGTGATAGTTCTAATTTATTCACCTGCTTGAAGCCCTTTCCATAGCTCTTGGATGAAGGGCTAAATTCTCAGCTTTGCACAGGCCTTTGTTTCATGCGGTGGCCTCTGCTGGCTCTAGTCTTGTCTTCCTTGGCTCTCTACACTGAAACTTTCATTCAAGCCTTGGGGGTGTGGTTCCTGAAACCTTCCTCTACATCCACTTTCCTACATCCCTCCACCTATCTCCCCATCCTTATATTATTTGGACTATCCCACTTATGCTCAAGTGTTTTCTCTTCTCAGAAGTCTTCATTCCCTCCCCAGGCTGATTTAGACCACTCTGTGATTCTCTGTTACACTCAGAACATAACCCCATCAACACTCCCAAATGCTATAATCTCTTACCCTGCCATATTTTTTTCAATAGTCCTTGTTATCACACAACATATAATGCTTATTCGATTACTTCAGTTGTCTTTTGTTTCTCCAACTAGACTGATGGCTTTCTCATAGCAAGGATTTTGCTTATTCAGTGCTAAATCCTAGTTCAACGCTTGGCACAAGGAATTGCTTGTCTTAATTTGTCTGTGTGGCTATAACAAAATATCTGAAATGCATAATTTATAAAGAACAGAAATTTATTTCTCACAGTTCTGGAGGCTGGGAAGTCCAAGATCAGAGAGGTTGCTTGTGAAGGCCACTCTCTGCTTCCAAGATGGCTCCCCTTACGGTGGGGAGGAATACTGTATCCTCACATGGCAGAAGGCAGAAGGGCAAGAGAGCCAAATATCTTTAAAAAAAAAAAAGGAAAAAGAAAAAAAAACAAAATGGAAATCAAGGTCTCACTCTGTCACCAGGCTGGAGTGCAGTTGTAGCATCATAGCTCACTGCAGCCCCCAACTCCTGGACTCGAGAAATCCTCTTGCCTCAGCCTCCCAAGTAGCTGGTCTGCAGGCATGTACCACCATGCCTGGCTACCAAACCCCTTTTTTATAAGAAACATTCAAAGGAAAGCATTCTTATGGCCTAACAACCTTTTAAAGGCCCACTACTTAATACTATTAAAATGCAGGTTGCAACACCTGCATTTTGGAGGGGACACATTCAAAGGGCACCATGGCTCAGTGATTGTTTTTGCTAAATGAGTAGATGGTCTAACCCACCATTATTACCTAGATTACCACAATAGCCCCCACTCCTGTCTTCTTCAGTTTACTCTCTACATGATATTCAGAGGGGAATTTCAAAAATATGTAAATATAGTCCACAACCTAAAAGAATTTCAATGGCTTCTTATTGCAATGAAGGGAATATATATTATGTCTTTCTACATATTATATTATATATATTATATTATATAAAACATATAATGTAATATATGATCTGTCTTCTACCTCTCCATTTCATCTTGCACCACTCTTTGCTTTCTCTGTTAAGCTTTAGTCACACTAGCCTTGCCCTTTCCTATCCTTAAGCTATGCCAGCCTTCTTTCAGTCTCAGGACCTTTGCACATGGCCAGCTCATTCTGTGTTTCCAGATCTGCTCCTACCTCACCTTCCTGGGGAAACCTTCATAGACGCCTCACTGTTGAGCCCTACCCCTTCCAGTATATTGTATTTCTTTATCCACATTATTTCTGTCATAGCTCTGACATCAATTTGACTTTTAAAATTGTGCTTACTTCAGTGCTCATTGTTTGTTTCCTACACTAGATTGTAAACTCCATGAACATGTGGACAAAAACCAGAACTGATTTCTTCACCATTGTATACCTGACACTTAATATGGTGACTAATGCATATGAGGTGCTCAAATAGTTGCTGAGTAAATAATTGATGAAACTTTTCACACACTACTAAAAACATCAGTCAGATTCTCCATTTTCCTGACTAGATAATAAACCCCTTGAACACAGAGACAATACCATAGTCATCAAACCCCTTGAACACAGGGACAATATCATAATCATCTTTGTATCCCCAATACCCATAACAATATTCAGCACATAATAGGGATTTGATAAGTGTTCATTACAGTTTAAAAAATGAGAGTTTTGAAAAGCCAGGGATGCTCTCAATGAGTTATCACAGAAATAATGTTGCAGTTATGGTTATAGCACAAGGCAATTGCCTGATGTAAAAGAGATAAAGAAATGTTACCACCTAATTTTTAGGAAGCCAGGAGATCAGTGAGGGTGAGTTAGTGCTTTGCAAATGTTGTAGAATTAGTGACATGAAAGTATGTATTAGTATCTTCAGATGTAAAGGGAATTTTTATGTGAAAGAGCAAGAACTAAAAAGAGAGATTATATCTTGGCCGAACAGGCAATGATGATGAAGAATCCGTGTCTGTACTGATGAAGACTGGAGGGCTGTGCCTGAATTAGGATCCATGAAATCATTAATGATTGAATTACAAGATGGGACCAAGCACCAAGTACTAAAGGACCCTGCTATTGCTGATGATACTGGGCAGGGGTCTAGCAGGTACATCACCAATACCAGACTCTGTGTGTGTGTGTGTGTGTGTGTGTGTGTGTGTGTGTGTGTGTGTGTGAATGTCAATTCTTTCTGCCTTTCAGAACTTAGGAATATTTTCAGAAATCCCATCTCAAAAAGTCAAGTGCCAAAAAAAAAAAAAAAAAAAAAAAGTCAAGCGCCTCTCAGGATTGGAGTTGTAAAAAATTCTCACTCTCTTTTTCTCTTCATTTTAAAGCTCGGGTGGTTTCATTGCAGGGACATAGATGTTAGGAAGTACTAGACAGTTAAAATGAGAGAATCTTACAACCAGTTTTCTTTTTCTTTTTGTAAATCCATTAAAACATTTTTGTAGAATATTTAAATAGCTGCCATGTTATGCACAGAAAACTTGTATCTTGTCTAATTGACAAGTATAGGAACATTGCAGTAGATGTTAGGGGTTGGCTATCTTTTTATAAACCTTCCATCTTTCATATCTTAATTAAAAAAGCAGCAACAACTTAGTGGAGACTATTGTTTGAGCTCCTTTTTTGTAAAGAGGACTTTTCGATTTGAAGGTTCTAAAGTTGCCAAAATTGATCTTTTTAAGTATTAAATTAGTTCTTTGGTTAGTTGAGGCTGTCAACTCATTGTATGCACTAGAAAAAAAAAAAGAAACTGTAAACAGTCAATAAAAAATAAGGTTGCTTTCCACTTTTATTTGGAATAGCTATTTTAAAAAATGAATAGCAGATTTCAGCTATACTTTAATTAAGGCATCTTATTGACTAAGCTAGGGTAAATCATAGTAAATGAATGGCCTCGGCCCCTTAAAAATACTAATCACTTAACAAATGATCTAAAAAAGCAAACTCAAGTTCAAATCTACATTTAATAATAGTTCGTGTGACTTTTTTAATCTTCTGAGAAAAAGTAAATTAAACACAGAAGCTGAAAAGTAACTGGCCGAATAATCAAATTTCATTTGCCTCTTAACTCAGAGTGAGCTAGATTAGAGAGTAATGAAAAGCCTCCCTTATATAATTTAGTGCCTTATGGCTTTGATTTTTCCCAAATTACAGCTTTATTGAAGAGCAAGCATCTGTAGATGTCATGCTTAATCATGGTTGTTTTTAGAACTAAAGTCTGTAATTTCAGAATGAATTTTGAGGGAATCTCTGGGGCTTCACAAGATCCTCCTAAATGAGGCCTTATATTTAATTCTATGATGAAATCAGGAGACTGGATATGTAGAAGCCTCCAGTCTGCTTGGTTTTGTTTTCTGATGACCTTGAAAATTCTGATGACCCAGAATTTCATGAGAAATCATGTAAGCTGCTTGGAATAAAATACTTTCATATGTTTTGCTTGTGTATTTTTCTTGAAAAATGTTTTAAATTTTAGTTTGATGATAAATTGATGTAATTTAGACCTTATAGACAACACATTTGCATTGATACTGAAGACTCCAGCTGGCTGTCCTGCTGGCTGGAAGAGAAGATTGGGTACTACCTGAAAGCCTCATCTCCTTCTTTTGGGTAGATGTGTCAGTGTTTGAGCCTTTTATCAGAGAGAGACACCGTAGTTCCTCTGAGTTCTCCTTATGAGCTCTGTGCCCTCCCCCTGCACAGGTAACTATGCTTTCAGGGTAGCATCATCTTCATTTGTTTATTCACCTAATGTTTATTAAGTATGTGATATGGTTTGGCTGTGTCCCCGCCCAAATCTCATCATGAATTGTAGCTCCCATAATTACCACATGTTGTGGGAGGGACCTGGTGGGAGATAATTGAATCATGGGGGCAGTTTCCCCCATACTATCCTCGTGGTAGTGAATAAGTCTCATGAGATCTTCTGATGGTTTCATAAGGGGAAACCCCTTTTGCTTGGCTCTCATTCTCTATTTGCCTGTCACCATGTAAGATGTGACTTTTGCCTTCCATGATTGTGAGGCCTTCCCATCCACTTGGAACTGTGAATTCATTAAACCTCTTTTTCTTTATACGTTACCCAGTATCAGGTATGTTTTTATCAGCAGCATGAAAACAAACTAATATAGTATGTGTTCTGAACCAGTTATTGTGATAGGAGTTGAGAATACAAAGAGGTAAGCCTTAATGCAGCTTGCATACATAAAGAAGTTAACACACGAGTAAACCCAAAGCAAATTAAGAAACGTCTCTAAGCCTAGAAAGAAGACTATGAAATAAACAAGCAGCAGAAAGTAATAACTGGATTTGGAGGTATGGGTAGGTTAAGCTTAAATAGGCTTTTCAGATAGAGTTTCTCTGAGGAGGTGATGTGTAAGACAAGGTGAGAAAGATGAGGAGACCCTTAAGTAAAGATGTGGGAGAAGAAAATTCCAGGCAGCGGTAGAAGCCTGGGCTGACTGAAGAATTCAGAGACATTTACTTGGCTGGAGGATGATGAGTGAGAAGCACGGGAATATGAGACTGGAGAGAGGGTAGGGATCATTCAGTCCCTTAGAGGGTTTAGAAAGGACTTTGAAGCTTATCCTAAATTCAATGATAAAGTGTATTATTTCTATAGTGTCCTATTCTCTTTTTCTCTCCCAGTAATAAACTATTGATATGGTTCTTTTTTTGTTTTCATTTCCTTTCAACTAGTGATTACTGAACATTTACTCTGTATTTACACCAAATCCTACCTTCCTGAAGTTTAATTTTCAGGTAATAAGATGGACATTAATCTAATGACACATAAACTAGAGTTCATGTGGACTAAAACTCAAGAAAACGTATCCCATAACACACAAACTCGGAGTTGTAGAACCAGTTATAACATAGTTGACTTTGATGCTTGATCCAGTGTTCATTCTCCATTCTCAATTTCCAGTTCTTAATTTCTTAGGGCAAACCTCATTAAGGAGTTGAAGGGTAGTTCAGTAGTTTTTTCAACTACTTTATGATTGGGGAAGAAAAATATTATAAGACACTGTAGCAATAAAATCATTTCTGATTAAATTGAGAATAAGCTCTAAAATCCTTCCTGAACCTTATAAGGAACTGAATGATCCCTAACTTCCTCTCCAATCTCATTATTGTTGGTAACTCTTAGTTCAGTCCATTGTATTCCAGATACCTTTCACTGTGTTTATCTTTCTGCCTTCTGTGACAGTAAAGAGAAACTGAAAAGTAACGGTTTTCCACAAACTTCACTCTAACATGATCCCACATTTTATATGATTGAATGGTGAACCTCATTTATTGCCTAATGATGGGCTTGCCTGTATTACAAGGATAAGTGTGTTGCATAGAAAGCCATCACAGGGGAATTTGATCTTGATGGGGAGCTTGGGGAAGGATTCCTTAAACAGGTGACACTTGAGCCAAGACCTGAAGGAGGGTAGGGATTAGCTAGTCATACAGTGGCAAGAATGTTGCCTCTTGGAGCAATAGGGAATGAAAGAAGGCCAGGATAGCTGGAGCTGAAGGAATGAGGGGAAGTGTGGAATAGTTCCTGCTTTATAGAGGTAGGCAGATACAGCAGAAAACCACCCAAAGGATATATGACTCTTTTGTGCAAGTGTTCATATATTCTGAAGAAAAGAGGCATTAAAGTGATAGAATTGTGAGCTTTGCTTGGAATTCTATTTATTTTTATTATTTTTTATTACAGGCAGAGACTTTTGGAGCAGGAAGGGGCCACAGAGAGAGTAACCTCCCATTTAATGAACAAAAAAAGTTTGTACAAGAGTTAAAATGGTTGATCTAAAGTCACACACAGTTAATCCAATGTGTTTTTGCCGATTCTTCAACTGTATACCAGATACAATTTAAACTATGTCTTTAAAAATTCTTTTGTTATTATTTTTGGTATTTTTTTTATCATAAACTTGCTTCCTTATTTCCACTGTGAGTATGAAGTTGGGGAGTTAACATTTATAAAACATTATTATTGTGTACTAAGGCAAGCTTTACTCTAAAGAGCAGATGCTTACTTCATACACATGGAAAAAATATTTAAAAATCTGCTTATGTCAAGGGTTGGTGAGGATTGGGGAAACAGGAACACAGAAACACTACTGATTGCAGTGTAATTTATTGAATTCGTTTCAAAGGCAATTGACATCATAAAGCTGAAGAGACACATTCCCCATAAAGTTCATTTCTAAATAAAAATCCTGGAGTTATTTTTACAATTGTGCATAAGAGACGTATATAAGAAAGTACATAATAGTACTTGTCTTCCTCTGTTTTCTGTTTCTGTAACAGAATACCTGAGGCTGGATAATTTGTAGCAATAAAAAGGTTTATTTTGGCTAGTAGTTCTGGAGGCTAGGAAGTCCAAGAACATGGTGGCAGCTTCTGGTGAAGGCTTCCGTACTGCCTCATAACATGGTGGAAAAGCGGAAGACCAAGCTAGTATGTGTGAAAGAGACAACGCGTGAGAGGCGGCCTTGCTTTATAGCAACCCACTCTTTTCAGTAACTGAGCTAGTCCTGCAAGAGCGAGAACTCATTCACTTACTGCTCTGAGAATTAACCCAGTCCCTCAAGAGTGGCATTAATTCCTCTTAATGCCCTAATCACCTCTCAACAACCCACCAGCCAACATTGCCACTCCAAGAACCCCATTTCCAGCGCGTGAATTGTGGGGGACACACTCAAAGTATAGCAGTAGTCTTCATCATAATGAGAATGAGAAATACTTTAGTGTCCATCCATAGGAGAGTAAATAAAGGAATTGTGATATACTAAAACATTGAGAGAAACTAAAGCTTCGTGTATCAAAGTGGATAAATCTTAAAAATATTATAGTGAGCTAGAAAAGCAACTTTTAGAAGGTTACATAAAAATATACCTTTTATGTAAAATGTAACATATTCTAAATGATACTGTTTTGCTTTGGCTGCATACCTTATTGATGTATGTAAAAAGATGTACACAGGCTTGGTAAATATCACATTTAGATGTTATCAGGGCAGGGTATGCAGATAGCTTTTATAGGTGTGTAAAGATTTTCTTCCTTATGTTGGGCAGTAGATACATGCATTAATTGGTACAGGTTTTGCCTGTTGCAGAAAACTTTTTCTATAAAAGGCCAGAGTATTAATGTCCTGGGACCACTGTAATAAATTACCCTGAACTTGGTGGCTTCTAACAGACAGAAATTTATTCTCTCACAGTTCTGGAAGCCAAAAGTCCAAAATCAAGGTGCCAGCATGGGCTCTGAAGGGCCAGGATCCTCCCTGGCAGGCTGTGGGGGAGAACACTTCCTTGCCTCTTCCAGAGTCTGGTGGCTGCCAACATGTCTTGACATTCCTTGGCTTGTGGCTACATCACGCCAATCTCTGCTTCTATCTTCACGTTCGCTTTTCCTCTTCTGAGTGTGTCTAATCTCCGTCTACCTGTCTTAGACAAGGACACTTTTGCTGTCATTTGGGGCTTACCCAGATACACCAGAATGATCTCACCTCAGGATCCTTGACTTATTTATTACACCTGCAAAGACTCTTCCCAAATAAGGTAACACTCACAAGTTAGAACATAGCAATGACTTTGGGAGTCATTATCACATTACCATAACTGGGTAGTAAATATTTTAGGATTTGTGGGTCATATAGTTTCTGCCACTTAACATTGCCACTGTAGCCTGAAACACTCATAGATGAATGAAACAAATGAATGTACCTGTGTTTCAATAACACTTTATTTGGAAAAGAGATGAGGGCCTGGATTTGACTGGGAGTGAGTGGCTGCTGAAGTTTGCAGTCCTGTGGTCTATGCAAACAAGTGTTATGTGTGGCAAGTCAGTGGGATCTATTGGGACATTACTGATGGCTCACTACTAATGTCACACTCTAATGCCCATGGGGTGAGTCTGATGCAGTCAACTTACATATAGATGTAAGTTTTGTTTTTATAATACACTTCTAACTTTCAGAGAAAGTCAGGAATCTACTAACTGCATCCTAAATTGTGAACTCATTTATTTGTGACACCTGCACTTTTGAAGCATACACAGAAGATGTGCACACATGCTGGTCACATGGTAGATTTGGAAGAAGGCTTTTTGAAAGAAAGGAGAGCCCGAAGGAAGTGATAGCCTATGAGTGAGAACATCTGGTGTTTGGTTTTTTGTCCTTGTGATAGTTTGCTAAGAATGACGGTTTCCAGTTTCATCCATGTCCCTACAAAGGACATGAACTCATCATTTTTTATGGCTGCATAGTATTCCATGGTGTATATGTGCCACACCAACATGGCACATGTATACATATGTAACAAACCTGCACGTTGTGCACATGTACCCTAAAACTTAAAGTATAATAATAATAGAATTAAAAAAAGAAGTGATAGCCATGTGCAAGCTGCATCAGCCCTGCATGAAGCACAAACTGGCATAACTCAATGCAGAATTGAGCTATTCCCATTGCTCAGCCTGCTTCCTGAGCAGCATGATGTAACCTTGCTTTAAGAGACACAGACACAGCATGGCACCAACTAGGAAAGACAGAATGGTCCCTAGAAGGAGGTCAGGCAGAGCAGGATGCCAGCATCACCTTATACCCAAGGTCCAAATGAATATTTGCCCAAAAGAATTGTATCTAATCATTTTATTTTTGGTGGCTTTGGGGTCATTATGGAAATATCTGGCTCCTCTTTGAGCAGTTTCTTTACTGTCACCAATGCTTATGCATAATATTGAAGAGATAACATAATCAGAAATGCAATCCTTAATTTTATACCTGGGTAAAAATTAATCACTAACATCTATTGAAAATCACTGTGTTCTAAGTACTATGTTAAGTAATTTTCAAGTTACTTTACTTATTCTAATCCAGTAGCTCTCAATGAAGGCTTAGTTTGTTCCCCAGAATAAATTGGGCAATGTCTGGAGATGTTTATGGTTGTTATGGCTTGGGATGGAGCTACTTAGGCCATCTATTGGATGGAGGCTTGTCATGCTGCTAAATATCATAGAATTGTCAAGACAACCCCCTACAACAAAAAATGATTTCGTCCAAAATGTCTATAATTCTGAGGCTGAGAAATTCTGCTCTCACCCAGCGAAATAGGCTGTGTTACTGTTCATCTCACTGGCAAGGAAATAGACTTAGAAAGTTTATGTCTTCTATCCAAGATAATTCAGGATGACTCCACTGTTTTGACCCTAAACTTCTACAGTAGATTTCTAGAATTTGAAAAGATGTTTGGTGAGACACTGGTTCAATCAGCCAGATTTTGAAAATGTATGCCAACTGACTTTTAAGGAAAGCAAAATGAATATTTATGGAACAGCTAATGTCTGCTAAGTATTATATTAGATCCTGTCACATACACTGTAAGTGGTTCCTGTGGGATATCTTTGTGTCTGTTTTCTAGAGTAGAAAGCTGAGGCCCAGAAGTGGTTAATAACTTACTTATTCAAGCATATAATTATGGTATTAATAAACGGAGGAACAAGAATTTGAATCCAGGTATGTCTGACTCTAGAACCTATTTGATTCTTAGGTCATGAGCCTGCTCTCTTGGTAAGAAGTGAAGCTAGGGAGGGGACTGAAGAAATTTTTTTCCTGTTTGTTTTTAATGCAAAGTCCCTATGGCAGGATTATAACAAAGAATATTCATGATGTTTGAAATTTTGGACTACCCATGGCCTTTTCTGTTTCCAGTCTTAAAAATTGTAATTCCTAAAGGTGAAAGATAACAATGAAGTAAAGCAAAATCAAGTTAATCCGTTATCTACGTTGTTAATTGCTAGGCAAGTCCCATTTCTTTTTAACAAACTGCAGAATATATTTTGAAGATATGAGACGATAAAATTGTTTAATTGTTAAAAATGAAAATAAAATGCCTTTGAAATATATTGTGAAAGAATGAGACTTCTGAAATTTATGATAATGAATAAAACTATTGGGGTGTAGACATTAGGGTGATACGGGATTTATATTACTTGAAGGGGAAACGTTTACATAACTTCCTAATGGTTCTTCCATTTATGATTCAATAGTTCTTTTCCCATTTAAAAAATGAATTGCATATTTCATGATAGCCTATTATCTTTCCTTCTGTTGATTTTGTAAGATTTCTATAATTTACTCTATATTAAAAAAAGAATAATAAATGAGTTTAATAACGTTCTTAAGCCTCTTAGCACTTACTTTTTCTCTTTTCACACCACTATTTGAAACAATCAGTGCCTGAAGTCTTCCTAAATTAATTTAAAATAGCCATTTCTGTTTAAGCTTTGAAAGACCAATTAATATTGAAGTGACTTCATTCAGTCTTTTCTGCACTAATCTTATTGGTAGCAGAATTAGTGTAGCAATTAAAGTGGGTTTTCCATATGGTTAATAATATTATATCATCAGATTTTCTTTTTGGCTTGAGATTGACTTGAATTTCAGTTATTTGTTATTTATCATTCCTATTCCTGGTCTATCCAAATAAAAAAGAGGGCTTCCTTCTGTGACCTGCATTATCCATGTCAAAAAAAATCTCAGATTGAGAGGAAGATGGCTTCAGAAGGAATAAAGAAATAAACTATCATTCTATACTTCTATCAAATTTAAACATACTGTACATGTTGTAGACACAATCAGAGATTAGAGACACTGAATTTCATTTTATTAGCAGTTTGCACCAGTGGCTACATGATAAAGTAGGATGTAAATGACCAGTGATCACCCTGGTTTACTTGGTAACCATGCTCTGTCGTGTTGCTTAGTCATTAGACATTATGGGCAGACTTTCCATTTCATACCCTCTCCCTCCAATTCCTGCTACCTAGGACTTGTGAAGATGCCCAGAAACAGTGACATTTATGACTTCCATGTGAACTCACCTTTCTGGGTCCCTCTCTTCCGAGAGAAAATACGGTGGCTTCCTATATGTACTGATTGTCACAGCAGTCCCGCTTCTATGAAGTCCCTTCCATCATAATCTTTCCCAAATCCCTCCAAGCCTCAACCATATATTTCTGTCTACTGGTCTCCAGTTATCTCTCTACTTGATAACTTAATTCCTACCCACCTTTCCAACTTCATTCTCACACCATTCTCCCGCTTGTTCACTTCATTATAGCCAAATGATCTCTCAGAGCTTCTCATGCTACCAGTCCTGTGTCATAGCCTCTCACTTGCCATTTCCTTGACCTGAAAGTTTTTCCTTTCACTCTATAATATCTAGCACCTTTTTGCCCTGGGATTCAGCTGGAATGTCTCTTTCCCAGAAGGTCTTTCTGTGAACATCTCATCTTACATAAGGGCTCCTTATCTTTCTTTCTCAGACCACCATGTTCTTTTATATTATAACAAATTTCAAAATATGGACTTATTTACTTTGTTTTCTCATTTTATTAGACTTATTAAATTGTAAGAGCCATAAGGACAAAACTTCAAATATTTAATTCACTTCTATATACCCAGTATAACTTTATGTTTATAACTTAAGTATACCAAAAATATTTGTAACATAAATAAATGGATGATGATGTCCTCTGTGTGATGAAGGAAATGCCCTGTATTCATGAGGCCTCAACTCCCAGATCTTATATGACACCACCCAAGCAGGCATCACTTCTGTTCATTTCTTCCCTCTTGGCAGAAATTTCTCAGAGAATTTTCCCATCCCTTCCCCCAGGTTTCTAACAAAGCACATGTTCTTCAAACATTTCAAAAGTTGAAAGTAATATAGCTGATGACCTGGCAATGACTCAGACACAGTTTGTAACATCCTCAAATCCTCTTTGTAATTGTGATTCTATTAAATTTATAAAGTATCTATTGTTGGTTGTATCTGAGGAATTCCATGACACTTTTTGAAGGTGTGTCTTTGGGCAGATCAGTGGGATCAGGGGAGGGAATAGGAGGGCCTATTCTGAACATGAGAACTTCCCCAGATTTTTCAACCTACATTCATCAATTTGCATTTTTTATATTGTCTCTCTTTGGGACTTTCAAATGACCCCTTGTATGAAAACAAAGTTTGTGGAGGGAGTAATGAATCTAGTTTGCAATATTAAAGAATACGTAGTAATAGATTTCATCATAGCAGTTTTAACTTCTAGTAATTAATGCATTTATTATTATTCTAAAAATAAAAGTAATTTGTTCATTTTTTGCAAAATGTGGGCACTGCCAGTATGTATAAGAGAATAAAAAATCACCCATAATTCCAGCCACCACTTTACCTCTTGAGAGCATGAACTTTGTCTTATTTAACATTCTATCTCTACTACCTCATGGGGTGTGGGCACATGAAGAGCACACAATAGATATTGTTTAATAAATAAACTACACATTGCTTGTGTCAACAACTTGATATATGGCTCTTACTTTATGTATATAAATTTATGTAATTAAAAGTAGTGTTCCCTCAGGTGTAAGCACAAGAGGGTGCGCTGTTTGAAGGGAATTTAATAGCAATAGTAAAACCAACTAATAGTGGGTCTGCTTTTTGTTATCACCATGCTTGGGCAATTCTAAACAATGGCAGTGATAAAATAGTTCTCCTTCAGCCAGACCACTCCCACCCCCTCACTTTGCACTTCACAGGTTAAGTGCACACTATATGTTAAATTTTATCCTCAGCTTTTTAAATAACATTTTATCATAAGCAGTTTCCAGCTGAAAACTTTTACAACTTCTGGTGAAAGCACTTGGCAATATATCTCAATAACTGAAAGTATTCATGATCTTTGAATCTTTCTGCTGGAATTGTACCTTAAAAGTAGCATAAAATGCAAATGAAAATTTATGGAAAATGATATTCATTGAAGAAGTATTTATTATAACAGAAGAGCAGAAGTAGCCTGCATGTTGAACACTGAAGAAATGAGCTATTTATGGTACATTCATAAGATGAACTGTTATAGTCATTGAAGTGACATTTATGCACAGAAAACTCGGTATATTTTGAAGTGGATCTGAATCTGAAGCATGTACTTACTGGTCAGAATTACATGCAATGGAGAACACATCAAATAGAAATATGGCAGGGAAAAAGTAGAAAGGTATAGATTATTGCTAGCATAACAATGTTTACACTATTCCTAGGGACTAGACATGCAATCAGAAATCAAAACTTAAGATGCAAATTTTTACAAATGTAGTATATTCAAAGTATAGTTGTAGAAAAGTTTGAAAAATGACATATTTAGTAAAATGCAGTTAATCCACTAAATATGGAAAGTCCCTGGTTCCCAGTCTTTTGATGGCCTATAGGACACTGCCCAAAAGCTATGGCAGCATCAATGCAGAGGGCCAAATCCATTGCAGCTTACTGGATTGGCACTACTTTCTCATTTTAGGGAGCCAGGCAAGAAGGACGTTTCTCTTGGCTAAAGTAAAGGCAGATAAAGATGAGGATTACTCATTCAGGAAATGAATTGGTCAACCAAATTACTGGACAAGCTCTATTATTTTCAATAGGCTTCTGTCAGTCTTATCAGATAGGACACTCTGGTTTTCTATTTACATGATTGTTTTTTCTGTTAAATTGAAGTGCCTCCAAATTTTCTAATTACTTTTAAGTCAGACTTATTTTAGTAAACCATCTGCAAATTCTCTTAGTGGTTAATTTTGTGAACCCAGATTTACAGAAACAATGAAAACTTTTGATATGTTTTCACATTTGAAATATACGTTGAGATTTTTCTATAATTTAAGAAAAACTATTGCTATTAGAAATGCAATCAAAGAATTGAAACAAAATATCCCATAGGTCTATGTGTCCGCTAGTACCATGCTGTTTTGGTTACTGTATCTCTGTAGTTTAATTTGAAGTCAGAACGTGATTCCTCCAGTTTTTTTTTTTTTTAAATTTTCATTTGTATTCAGGATAGCTTTGGCTTTTGTGGTTCCATATTAATTTGGTGAAGAATGTCATTGATGTTTTAATAGAGATTGCATTGAATCTGTAGATTGCTTATGTAGTATAGACATTTTAACAATAGTGATTCTTCCAGTACATGAACATGGGATATCTTTCTATTTTTGTGTGTCCTCTTTAATATATTGCATCAATGCTTTGTAGTTTTCAGTGTAGAATTCCTTCCTTTCTTCAATTAAGTTTGCATCTAAGTACTTTATTTTATTTGTAGCTGTTGCAAATGGGATTACTTTTTTTAATTCCTTTTTCAGTTTGTTCATTGTTGGCATATGGAAATGCTAGTGATTTTTCCGTGTTAATTTTGTATCCTGCAACTTCACTGAATTTTTTTATCAGTTCTAATATTTTTTTTTTGATGGAATCTTTAGGTTTTTTCAACTATAAGATCATATTATCTTCAAACAATGATAATTTGACTTCTTCCTTTCCTATTTTGATGCCCTTTACTTTTTTCTCTTGTCTGATTGCTCTACCTAGGACTTCTAGTACTATGTTGTATAACAGTGGTGAAAATGGGCATCCTTGTCTTGTTCCAGATGTTACAGGAAAAAAAGCTTTCAGTTTTTCTCCATTCAGCATGATACCATCTGGGGATTTGTTCTTCATTTGGCTTTTATGTGTTAAGGTATATTCCTTTTATACCCAGTTTTTTGAGGGTTTTTATCATGAAGGGATGTTGATTGTATCAAATGCCTTTTTTGGGATCTGTCAAAATAATCATTTGGATTTTGCTCTTCATTCTTTTGACATTATGTATCACATTGATTGATTTGTATGTGTTGAACTATCCTTGCATCCCTGGGATAAATCCCACTTAGTCATGATGAAATTTACTTGGTGTTCTATTCTACTGTGACTAAGCTGACACAAATCACAATACAAATTCATTCCCACTCTTTTCTCCCCTTTCCACATGCAGAGGTGCCTCTCCCTGTGGCCACAACCACCATCAGCTCATGGTGGGGTTCTACCAGGCCAGCACCATTCAGGGCACTGGGCTTCCCTCTGGCCCTGTGCAGGTCCAGAAATGCTGTCTAAGAGCCTAGGCCTGTGCTCGGGGACCACAAGAGTGTACTTGTTGCTGTACCTCACTGTGGCTGAGCTGGTACCCAAGCTATAAGACGAAGTCCCCTTTACTTCTCTTTCCTTCCCTCAAACAGAAGAAGTCTCTTTCTTCTCATAGCCATCCAAGCTGGGATTATTCTGGGTCACACCTGAAGTTTGCACAGCTCTAAGTCTCACCCAAGGCCCTCAGCAAGTACTGCCGGGGTATGATTGCTGATTATTCAGGGCCCAAGTGCTTATTAGTCAGCAGGTGATGAATCCTGCCAGGACTGGCTCTTTCCATTCAAGGCAGTGGGTTCCCTTCTGGCCTAGGCTGTGTCTAGAAATGTTATTGGGGAGCTAAGGCTTGAAATGGGAGCCTCAGGACTCTGCCTGGTGCCCTGTCCTGCTGTGGCTGAACTGGCATACAGGTTGCAAGACAAAGCCCTCTTTACTCTCCCCTCACCTCTCAAGCAAAAGGAAGGAGTCTCTGCTGGCACTGCGAGCTGTGCTGCCTGGGGTTGGGGAAGCATGATGATGCAATCATTCCCTTGGCTGCTCTAGCTGGCATCTTGCTAGGTCATGTGCATCCCAAGACCACTGGCTCCAAGCCCAGCACAGCACCAGGACTTGCCCAGGAATTGCAGTTTGGCAATTGGGGCCTATACCGCCTTTCAAGTTGATTGAGGACCCCAGGGCACTTTAGCTCATGGTGGCAAGGCTTGCAGGAACTCAGATTTGAACCAATGGGATGGGCACTTTGCCTCTGGCTAAGGCTTGTCTAGATGCTCCCTCCATCCACACTGGCTGAGTTCTTCCCTGTCCTACTTTCTGAGTTCTGCTTTCCACTCTGACAGGGCAGCACTGCATTTCAATGCAAAGTCCCATAATCACTGCACTTTCCCTCCCCCAAACACACAGATTCTCCCTCTACACCACGCGCCTGCTGACAAGGGATGGTGATGGAGTGGTGTAGGCCATACAAAACCGTCTTCCCTCCTGTATTCAGTGCCTCTTTCCTTAATATGATGTTAAAACCAGGTGCTGCGAATGCCTACCTGATTTTTGGTTCTTATGAAGTTGCTTTTTTTGTGTGAATAGTTGCTCAATTTGGAGTTCCTGTGGGGAAGACAATCACTGGAGGCTTCTAGTTGATCGTCTTCCTCTGCTCTCTAAGAGTGTTTCATTTTCATTCCTGGAAGTCTTTTAGATTATTCATTCTAAAGCCCTTTTACAATTATTAGCCCTATTTTTGTTTTTTAAAATTTTCTTGCCCTCCAGACTCTAAATATATCTTTTTCCCCTTCCTATTTCACATTGTGGCATGTTGCCTAGCACTTAGGTATAAAGGAATTAAAATCACACTGAATTATGACTAGGTCAAAGTTTTAAGAACATTGTGTTACGTAAATCTATTTACTCTTCGAGGATTTTTACAGCAAGGGCAAGAAAAAAAATTCTGATATTTGTGCTGGAAGAAATAGAAGTTGAAGATCTCATGGCCAATTAAGTTGGTATGTAAATTAGAACCTTGCTTTTAAAGGTATGCTATTCTTTTACTGTCTTATTAGAACTTCTGAAATACTAAAACGTAGGCAAAAAGGAAAAAAAAATTATTCCTATTCTCAAATCTCGATTTCTATAGACAATGCCTTTACTATCTTTTCTTGAGGATTATAAATATCTTTTAAAAAATGAAATGTGGCTAAAGGGCATACTGTTCTCTTATAGTAAAAGTAAAGCATAAATTTTAAAGTCTTATATAAAGCTTTACACAAAAATATCACCAAAGAGAGGCTGAAGAGTTAAATGCAAGAGAGAGGGGCAATATCCAATCTATACACTATAGCCAGGGTATAAACAAATATAAGCATGTTATTTTCATGACTAAAATATTTATTTATTAATTTATTTATTATTTATTTATGTATTTTTTTGAGAGTTTACTCTGTTGCCCGGGCTGGAGTGCAGTGTCACAGTCTTGGCTCGCTGCAGCCTCCATCTCCCGGGTTCAAGCAATTTTCCTGCCTCAGCCTCCTGAGTAGCTAGGATTACAGGTGTGAGCCACCACACCCAGCTAATTTTTGTATTTTTAGTAGAGACAGGTTTTCACTATGTTGGCCAGCCTGATCTCAAACTCCTAACCTCAAATGATCTGCCCGCCTCGGCCTCCCAAAGTGCTGGGATTGCAGGTATGAGCCACCATGTCTGACATGATTAAAATATTTAAATGGCTGTGCATTGTCATATGCATCATGCCCAAAATATTTAACATGATCCTGAGGCCTTTCATGATAGCCTCAACAGACCACACTTACATTTTCCTTTGTCCTTACTCCTCTTCTCTCTCTGACTCCCAACAAGCCAGGTCTTCTCTCATATCCTAGAATATGCCATGATACCTTCTACCCCAGCTTCATTGCAAACACAAGTCCTTTTTCTTGGATATCCCATGGGCTACCAACTATATTTTTACATATACTTTGTCCTTCTGTAGTCTCTAAAACCAGGGCTGATAGTACCTTGTGGAGCTCCTTTAGGTGTGTATAACAATTTTAAGCACATTATTTTATTAATAGGGTTCAATGTCTTTTCTCTATGAAAGTGTACATTCTAAGAGAGTGGTGACTGTATCTGCATAATTTTTATCTGAACTTTAAGTGCCTGGCAAATAGTGAAATTTCATATGTAAGATGGAGAAAATGATGAACTCTGTCGCATAGAGAGGTTGTAAGGAGGAAGTGAGACAATGTATGGAAAGGTCTTAGCATGGATTAGAGCAAACAAACTTACAGTAAAATATCTGAAACCCTGGGTTAGTGATGGAGTTGGCAAAGCCTCATTGGTACAGACCAAACAGCTTTCCACCAACCTTCATTTATTCTTTAGGGATGTCTGGATGGTTCAGGCACCCTAGAATCACCCTAGAACTTAGCATCACTTAGCAACATTAAGGCACCTTGATAGAAAAAGAGAGGTATAAATAAATCAATCTGAGTCTTATTGGATGTTGTTAGGTGGCCACCAATTGGGAGAGTACAGGGGAAGGTTCTTTTCCCATTCCCAATCTGAGGACAGATGCTATGGGCCACTTTCTAATTAGCCCCTTTTTGTTTATGCAAAGTATAGTGTAGTCACTTTCCTGTTGTAGTTCTCGCTGTCCAGACTGTAGATACTTACCTTACTTTTGCAGGCCTAATGAAACCCAAAATATATTAAAATAATTTAATAGTTGAACATTTATGTTCTGCTAGGGCCTATTCTAGGTGCCTTAAATGTGTGGACTCATTTAATTCTTGCGGTGATCCTACTAAATAGGATTTATTATCATTCCTAATACTGACATAGAGAGGTTGCCGTGGTTACACAGCTAATAAGTGGTAGAGCTGATGTTTGAATGTAGATAGTGTAACTCTTAGTACCTCATGCTTTCAACCACGGTATTGTGCTGATGAAATGGTTTTAAAAGCAACTCTGTTGTTCACAGCACCCTTAAATCTATATTTCAACTACCATTTGAGAGAGTTTTATCTTTTGTCCTTATCACATACCTAGAGAAAAAGAAATGTTGAAATCAGTTGTCTGTCTCATTTTGACCAAAAGTAAGCTCATCTTTCTAGACCTTTGCTCAATCAAGATTATCTTATCACCAAAACAGAGAAGAAAATAAAACAAAACAAACAAAAACCCTAGGGCTTATCAAGGTTTAGCAAGACATCTATATCAAAGATGTCCCACAAAATTGTCCAACTGATTCATCTTCCAATTGAGAAATGTAAGGCAGCAGTCCCACTATGGATGGAAAGCCCCCCAACTCACCTGGAAAATGAGGGAACAAAGTCGGGGAAGAAGAGAGAAGAGATAAGAGAACATGGATTAAAGGGACAGAGACAATGAGGAAAGACTGAGTCAGCTCTACAGGAATGATAGTCGATCTTCAGATGGCTTCCAGAAGCAACAGAAAGGAAAGAGATGGAGTACTAAAGTATCAAGACATTTAACTCAGCATCTTCTCTGCACTTAGTAGTAGAAGGATTTTATCCCTACATTGTGTAAAAGATTAAAGTTTAGATTTTCTTTGAAGATGGAAAAAAACCAACTTCTGTTGGCGAGTTCATACCTTAGCAATGTCAAATAACAGAACAGTACCAAACTTTTATTTAAATTATTTATAAGTGATAAAATAACACTAATCAGAATGTAAATTTTTAATGTTTGCTGTTGAATATTCTATAATTCTCTGCATTATGTCTTTGATGACATGATTTGTTGAAAATGGAAAATGACATATTATTTCTGTGTTACTACTAGGTTTCTTTTTTGTAAGCTCTGTGTTTCCTCAGATAGTCACAAATGATGTACCTATTATTTTTGTAGTGCCTTAGTTTTTAGAACAGGTAGGAATTAATGAACCATACCTAATTAACTATAAGCAAGTTTCTAAGAAAAATTTGAGGAGAGATTGCATTAAAAAGTAGCTTTTCGTTGTTTTATTTATTTATTTATTTATTTATTTATTTATTTATTTAAGACTGGGTCTCACTTTGTCACCCAGGCTGGAGCGCAGTAGCTCAATCTCGGCTCACTTCAGCCTCTACCTCCTGGTTCAAGTGATCCTCCTGCCTCAGCTTCCCAAGTGTCTTGGACTACAGGCACGTGCCACCACACACAGCTAATTTTTTTTTGTATTTTTAGTAGAGACAGGGTTTTACCATGTTGCCCAGGCTGGTCTTGAGCTTCTGAGCTCTAGCGATCTGTCTGCCTGGGCCTCCCAAAGGACGAAGATTACATGCTTGAGCCACCCTGCCTGGCCTCATTGTTTTATTTAAAAAAAAATTCAGTATGTGATCTAGGTGACAGATTATTCCATAGCATATATATGATAAAAGTGTAGAATGATACTGGACTAGATTATTTTCAAGGTTATGAATAATGCTAATTAGGATCCTAAAGCAGGAAGTAAGGGAAACATTTAATATGCACACAGCAGCACTGAAAATTCAGTTCAGATGTAATCCACTACAAAACTATATGTTGGCCAATAAATATATCATGCAACTACAGCTTCATGTATTTGAGGAAGAGTTGGTTTTAACTGCATCTCCACAACTGGGCTACATAAAATCTAGTATCTTATTTTTGGCTATAGGAAATGATCTAGTCTCAAAATGACTAATCTGTTAAATTCAACCATTATTCAGTATCTACTGTTGGGGCAACATGTACACAAGTAAATTGCAAATGTTGGATTGCTTTGCTCTGAACTCTTTCTTGTGTGTAATGAATTTGTCTAAGGAGAAGATTAGGGGGAGATGAATGATGCAATTTGAATATCATAGGGATTCAAAGAAAAACTCCAAACCATTATGATTTTATACATTTTACTCATTGATGGGAACTGATATACTTCTTGAGGTCTAGCAATTTTATAAGTCCAAGAAGCCTCATCGTTGGAACAACATACTATTAAAAACATGAGAAGGATGTCAGAAGAAATGTTATAAAAAACTGTTTCGACATCTGGTGTTCATTTCGTAAGTGGAGGGAAAATAAAACCAAAGCATACAATGGATCATGATTTCTGGCATAGATATACAATGGCATGTACTCAGGCTCTGGATATTACTAGGAAGGCATTCTGCCCTTATAATTTATTTGTGAGTTTTACACACACACACACAGACACACACACACAATTTTTGCTTCTGGGTGCCTGGTTTAATATGAAATATCTTTTTGCTCATTAAGGCTCTTGCTTACTCGTCAGATATTTGTTATCTAAATGCATTAGGTTACCTGAAATGTCACTGTGTCTGTAACTTGTGATTGGCAAAATGTAGATGAGTTATTCAGATCTCAGAAACAAAACCGAAATGGGGTATTAACTTTTGAAATAAGAAGATATTTTCTAAATCAATGGCCCAAAGCTGTGGCTATATCGCCTGTGGAACTGCTGAAAATAGAGATGCACTATCTTCTTTCCAGACCTAGGAAATCAAAATCTGTAGGGTAGTGGGAATAACATATCTATTTTGTTGCCCCTGTTAATCTTCTTAGGTGAATCTTAATCACAGCAAGAGTTGTAAACCACTGGTCTAAATAATTAACAGTTCTACAGAACTTTATAATTTACAAAGCATATTACAATTTGTAATCTATTTTAATTGGTTGTGATTGGCATCTATTTTATAGACAACTTAATTAAGACTTATAGAGGTTAAGTGATCACCTAAGATTGTATAACCTGTTGGGACCTAATTTTTTAAGTAGACTTCTGATGCAAAATCAATAGTTTTTTTTTTTTTTTTTACTTTTTTGCTTTTGCTTTTTTTTCTTTTAAAGTCATAATATACATACAGAAAATGGCCATGTCATTAATGTAGAGCCCCAGGAATTTTCACACACCAAACATACACACTCTAATGAGCACCACAAAAACTTCCCTATTGTTCTACAACAGTCACTAACTGCCCTGCCCTGTGAGGGTAATCGCAATCCCAACTTCTAGCAGCATAGCCTAGATTCACCGTTTTTTTTTTTTTTTTGTATTTGGATAAATCGAGTCACCTAATATGAACTCTTTCGTGTAGACCTTGTTTGTTGATCATGACATCTGACATCTGTCAGATTCATCCATGTTGTTTTATGTAGCAATAGTTAATTTACCCTTGGTTCTTTGCATGAATATACAACAATTATTTTATTTATTCTAGTATTGGTGGAAAATTTGGCAGTTTCAGTTTTTTAGCTATTAACAACAGCATTCTCTCAACAGTCTGGAACATATCTCTTTGGTAGGCATGTACATATTTCTATTAGGGATGTAACTTGGTAAATCCAGAAATTTTCACATTGTAATTTTTAAACTGTAAGTTGACAGAAATCACCCCCAGCCTTTCCCTTCCAAACTTTCCCCTTCTTTATTAATTATAATTCTTACCACAACTCTCAATTAATCAAAACCGTTCTGAAAAAGAGACAGAGGCAAATTAATTTACTCTACATTATACCATGCCTAGTAATTCCTAATTTATTTCTAAGGATAGTGCTTTGATTTAAAGGGACAACTTTCTGATTGTAGAATTTCAGAAACCAGTGAGCCAGGCATAAAAGAATTATTGGTAGAGTTCAGCAAATGGTTTTCTCTTATTTGATACAGATTTTTGCTTTAAATTCCTTTGGACGAAATGTTATGAGAAAAACACAAAATGATTAATGAATTAATTGTTTACTCGTTGAGGTTAACTGATCATTGTTAGACCCTGTGCACTTAGACAGGTCTTCCATTCCCTCCAAGTCCTGGCCTCACTCTACACAATGCACTGGTAAAAATCTGTCACCCTGCTCAGAGAGGGTGTGCCCATATGTACTTCAGATTCATCACCAGTGTCTATCCTTCAGGTGTTTCTTTGTCGCTGACTCCTTTCTTAGGGATCCGAAGAACCCTATGGAACTTTCCTATGGAATTCTCACCCATAGACCCTGGATCCTTAGTTTTAAGGTTCATTGATGTACTAAGCAATACTTAAATATTTCCCAGGTTCTTGATCCAAGGAGCAAGGGGGGAGGTGAGATTCATGAATGGCAAGTTGTATGGCAGATGTACCTGACAGCAGTCACTTAATTTAAGCATACCCTGAATTCTATTCTTAGACCCTATGGGGAGTCTAAGAAATCCAAGAGTGGTCAACCCAGGTATTCATTCCTTATCTATGAGGAACATCTAAGAAATCGAAGAGTGTTCAACCCAGGGATTCATTCCTTATATATGAGGAACATCTGAACCTCCAGCCCATCCCTTGGAACACAGGCCATACAGAGTATCTAGGCTGTTTGTTTTGGGTTAAATGAAGATTGCCAGGTGGAGGTTGCTGGAAGAGAAAGCTAAGTTAAAATGCCATATAAACTGCATGCTTTTTACAAGTGGGCACCGTTCTCTTGTCTACCCTGCCACTACTGAACTGCCCTGTATGTAAGTCTTCCTAATAAACCCTATGTTTCATTCTCTGGCTCTGGGTTTCTTCTTCAGCTTCTTGGACATTGTACCATCACTAATGAAATCCATTGGGGTCTGGCTGACATAAATGCATGCTTTTCCCAAGAGGAAAGACAGTTCTCTAGGCCTGTTTCCTCAAGTATAAAATTGGAATAATAACATTTCCATTAGATTAAATAATATAATAGACATGATGTGCTTAATACAAGTATGTGGTGCTGAATAAGTGGTATCATTAGATGGATACAAAGTTCAGGGACTGTGTCTTCCTCATCCTTGTAGTAGTATCTGGTATGAAGCCGCCTGTACATTTTTAAGGGAATTTGTGATTTATAACATTCTCATGAAAGAGGATATTTTCTGGTCCCTTTCCCCATCTGGATGAATACCAAATTACTAATAAAATATAAAATTGGTCTTTAGGCGCTTCAAATCTGTTATTTCTATGAAGAACATTCCCAGATGACATCACACTTAAGGGATTCAAGGAGAGTCAGACTGTATTTACACAAGAGTTAGAGCATATTCCAGAAGTACAGAAAGAATTATGCTGGGGATGTGGTCATTAAGGAATATAAATTATTTAAATTCAGCTTTTCCAAATTCTTAAGTCTGCCTCTGGTCAAGCATGTTAATAAAACCAGGTGAAACATTTTAATTGCTTTTCACCTTCTCATCTAGGCTTCAGTGTTAACTATCATTTGCGTCTGAATGATGTGAATTATAACATATGGTGCATTAAGACAGGTCTTCATTTAGGGGGTGATCATCAGTAGACATTCACTGTGTTTCTACTCTAGTGAATAGTAGTACTACCACAATGCCTCTATCAATATGACCAGCAATCCCATCAGAATTCCATCGCCAATACCACCACCAATTCCATTGTGGATACCAACAACAAATTCATCGTCAATGCCACCAGCAATTCTAAAACCAATATTCAAACTAACACTAAGGGTGAGCAATATACTAGACTCTGGGAGCCCACATGAATCAAACGTGGAAACACGGTCTATGGCATTACTGAGTACATAGTTGAGTGGAGGAAATACATCATGAAGCCAGCATTATTCAGTCTTGCCTGGCCTGCGTGGTCCCTTCTTGGGCCACTCTGCTACTCTGTCCCTCACAGGTTTTTCTCTAGCCACATTAGCTTATTGTTAGTTCTAGGTTTTTTCCTACTTGAAAACCTTTACATGTTCTGAACCATCTGCCTGGGGTAGTTGTTTCTAGTATTCACAAATTGAAACCCTTTTTGTACTTAAGCTATCAGCTCAAATGTCACTCCCCAAGAGAAACCTCTGGCCTCCCTTTTGTATTAGGATCATAGGGATGATAGCTTTTGCCTTGCATGGTTGATCTACATTTGTGGTAAATGAGTATTGAGTACCTAATGCAATGCCTTCAGGTAGCTATTAATAGTACAGGTTTAATATCCCTTATCCAAAATGTTTGAGATCAGAAGTGTTTCAGAATTTAGATTTTTTTTTTCAGATTTTGAGATGCTTGCATATACATAATTAATGAGATATCTTGGGGATGGGACCCAAATCTTAACATGAGATTTATTTATGATTTATATACACATTATATACATAGCCCAAGGATAATTTTATACAATATTTTAAATAATTTTTGTATATAAAACAAAGTTTGCATGCATTGACCCATGGAAAAGCAAAAGTGTCACTATCTCAGCCACCTGTGTGGATAACCTGTGGTTGTTTGGCGTCACTGTCACTCCTGACTCTAAATTATATTGTACCTATAAGCAATCATTTTCTTACACTCATTCACATATAAATACTTAGCAATAAAAATATGACATGCCATTAATATAGTGAAAAAGTAGTGTGTTCAGGCTAACTTGTCGTTGTGTCATGTTGATGCTCAAAAAGTTTTGAATTTTGGAGCATTTCGAGTTTCAGGTTTTCAGATTCGATATGCTTAACTTGTAGTAGTAAAAGTAAAACTTGACAGGTGATCCATGTGACTGCATAAAAAGAGCTAAACTGGATGTAAAGCCAAAGACCAAAAAAGCTCAGCGAGATAGAAGTTTGAGATTGGAGATGAGGAAGCAAAGCCTTGAGCAGTTATGTGAGTCACGAAGACAGTAGATGTAGGCCAGCTCTGAGCAGGAGCAGAAGCCCTTCAGAAGGTGTGGACAGTTATAATAGCATGGTGAATGCAATGACACAGAGCATACAAAATATGAAATTAACAAAGGGGAGGGTATAGAATTAACTGCTTCTGGCATGATTGCACCTGAGGGCAAAGGAAAACGGTTGAGGAGAGTGGCTCCTAATCACCCTTATGTGTCCTAGTCTTTTTGAAAGTCTTGTTTCTTTCTAGTTTACTTTTATCTTCTTGTGTTCACAAGGCTTTGGGTGCAACATTATTATGGAAATACGAACCTGAAGTTTTGACTCATTTTTTATTGCATCTGAATCATATGAGTCTAGGCATAGGGAGAATTTAGTCACCAGTTCTACTTTGGTTGTTAAAAGATAAACATTATCCAACACACTTTGCATAATGTTCCACAGAGGACCTTCATGAGTAATTCTTGTGGCCTGCACCAGTTTTCCCTTACTCTTCTTTAAGTTATTCTGTGTATGAGTCAGAGTGTTAAACTTGTCATATTTATCCTTATTCAGAATCAGTTTAGTTTAGTGAGTTTAAGAGCAAAGATTGAATCCCAGCTCTGTGAGACCTTGGGGTAAGTCACTTAACTTCTCTCTGCCTTAATTTTCTTCTCTGTAAAACGGTGATAATAATCATACCTAATAATACATAAGTCATAAAGTTGTTGTGACAATAAAATGAAATAATGAAGAAGAATCAGAACAATACCTGGCACATAGTAAGTGTTGCATAAATATGAACTATCATAGTTGAACAACTAATGATAAAACACTAGGTAGAAAGTTTTACCAGAAGTTTCTTTTTTCTCAGTTGCCCTAACTTTACATTGGAAATTCAAAAAGTAATTTCAAAGACTTTTTATGATCAGCAAATATTCTGCAAAATCAACTGGTTTCAATCATCAGCAATATTTTCTTTATGAGTTAGAATATATCAAGGATGGTTACAACCTCTTTTAAGCTTTTCAGTTATATAACCTCATCTATAATAATAACTGTGTTAGTTAAGGAAATCATTCAGAAGGCTGAATCATCTCCATGCAAATGAGTTCAGCATAATTTCCTTAAGCATGACAATGACTAAAGAGAAAATATTCATTTTCTTTCGTAAGTTTCTGTGTCTGAAACAATTTAGGAAGGTAAATGGGGGAAGGGTGAAATTCATCATTCAAAATCTCTTTGGAGCATCCTGTCCCCATGTGATGTGGACTAAATATTTGTGTTCCCCCAAAATTCATATGTTGAAATCGAATCCCAAATGTGATGGCAGTTTGAAGTAAGGCCTTTAGGAGGTGATTAGGTCTTGGGGGTGGAACACTCATGAATGAGATTAGTGTCCTTGTAAGAAGATACCAGAGAGCCAACTCTTTCTGCTCCCCTCCAAGAGAGGATACAACCAGAATATGGCCAACTGCAAACCAGGGAGAGAGTCCTCACCAGAACCTGACCATGCTGGAACCATGGTCTCAGACTTCCAGCCTGCAGAACTATGACAAATACATCTCTGTTGATTAAGCCACCTCGTCTGTGGTACTTTTGTTATAGAAGCGCAAACTGACTAAGACACCAGGCCATTATCATCTACTCTTAAAGACAGCATTTTCTATGTATTTGGGTCTAGAGTCTATATTTTACACAAAGTCAGTTTTCTCTTTTTAAAAAAATTTGTACTTTATCTTTGTCCTGAAGCTGGCAATGATGTCAATAGCTTGCTGCTTAGTAGACCTTTAATTAAGACCAGGGCTTTTAGCCTGTATTCCTGACTGTTTGATTTCATCCAGTTTTTTCAGTGGTCTTCAAATGAACGCTCACACTCTATAAAGCAAAAGCATTTATTATACATGGCTTAGTTTCCTAATATAACGAACATCTTAAAATGAAGAAAAATGAAAAATAAAAAGAAGAAGAGCTTTTGTAATTTAGCCAAATGTAATTTGTGTGTGTGTGCCCTGAATGGTTGCCACAGGTATCGGGTGCCTTTACTTCACTGAGAATATCACTGATCTTGAAGTCAGTCTTTGGAGATATTTAAAGTTATTAAATGTCACATCTCTTGGTAAGACACAAAGATCATGATCACACTTTTCAATGTGGAAAACCTTTGCATTCACAGATTTGGGATTTACAGTTTTGATGGAAGCTTTATGTAGACCCTGTCTCTCACCCCCTGTGGGAACTGTTTATAGCTCCCTGGTGCTGGCAGAAACCCATCTGCTTACTCCCTCTGTAAAAATACATTAGGGTTAAGTGTTGAAGAGGGACAGTACATTTTAGTAACTGAGAAGCCTTCTCTGATATAATTAGAGAAATGGGAGGACCTTCAGAAAACAGCCTGGGAGAGAAGATAGGATGTAGTGTGAAAAATGCTTGTGTTGGGCAAAAACATTTCCAAAGATCTGCTTTTTATTTGTTTTCTGGCATCTTGAAAGCTTTTGGCACTTTTGGAGCTTAATTTCACCCTCAATGAATTGGAAAATTATGCTGTATAAATCAGTTTATAACATAACTTTTCAGTCATGATGATCAGATTCTAAACATTAAACCTGGAAAATCATAAGTTTCAGTAAAATTTCCAAAACATTTCAAAAACTGCATGAATCTCATTCATTCCAAACAATACAGAATTTCATGTTCTAAAAAACTGCTTACTTATATAAGAAATATGACATATTATATAATAGTAAGAAAAAATAATCCACAAGCCTTATCCACATGACAAGGGGATTATGGATTGTTGTGAGAATGAGTAATGATACTTGAAAACTGCAGGCGTAATAGAAGACACAAGCTGATAGATCTGCCTTTTAAGAGCGGATGTCTATCCTTTGGATTTCAGTGCGAATATTCTCATCTTCGTGGCAATCAGGACAAAGAAGCAAGCTTCATGTGATCATCAGGATGCCCATTAGTAGCATATGGAAAAAAAACATAATATTCTTAGTACTTTCCACAAACTAGCAATCTATTTTATTGGAAGGAAGTGTCTCCTCCCTCTTAATTATTCCGTCTGAAAATCTAGTCCTGACATTTAAAGCAAAGCACGTTCAAATTTCCTTTGAAATTTAAAGTTTGTGCTAAATTAGGGTTGTTTGGTGGGAAGTGAGTTTTGCATTTGTTAAGGAGATTTGGTTATAAAAATTTGATTGACTTAAGATGCTTATGTGGGTGAATAGAACCCGTGGCAAGAAAACAAGAAATAGAAGTTGGTGGGAAAGTGATTCATTTCTATTTCCTGCAGTTCTTAGGCTACAAGACAAAGAAAGAGTTGTAGATCAAGGGTCAAGAAATGAAGATGTGGCTGCATTTTTTAGGATTTTGCAATAACAATGAAGCAAAATACTACTCATTTACTAAATATGGCATCTGTATTTTTCATAAGACTTTTTTCACGAATAGAACAATGTTCAGTTCTACAGAATGTAGTGGCTTCCTGCAGTCAATAATAATTGCTTGATAAATGAATATTGAATGAAATTATGGAAGACTTTTATAAAATAAGATAAATGCTACAAGTATTTCTTCCTCAGCCTCTGTTTCCTTTTCTTCCTCTTGCTTTCTGTATTTATTGGACCCCAGTTACATCCTAGGAATTGCAGAAAGTACTAGAGATGCCATAGTGAACAACACAAAACTTTGCTTGCCCTCATGGAGCTTATATTCTAATGGGCAAAGTGGAACATAAGGAAGTAAATGGATTAAACACACAAATCGTGACAAGTGCCATGAAGGACCCAATTAAATAATCAAGTTTGAAAATAACAGTAGTCGGGGGGAGGCTACTGTACTTTGGTTGGCAGAGTATCACTGAGATGGACTCCTGAGTAGTGAGCTGGAGCCAGGAGCCACTGAAGGCCTGGTGGTAGAGAGTTTCAGGAAGAGGGAAGGCAGTGACTGTGGTGGTGACATCATCGTCTTTCAGAATCTGTAAGAGGGATAGAATGACTAGAAGGTAGTGAGAGAGGGGGACAGTAGCAAGTGATGATGTTGGCATTCCTTTTCTTCTGGTTGGCCCTAGCAACATGTCCTGAAGACACATTGTCTAAGCCTTTATCATAGATCACCTGCTGAATGGATTCTCTCCATCCCTCCTTTCTTTCTTTCCTCTTTTTTTCTCGTTTTCTTTCTGCTTATTTGATGATTGTAAATAACAAAATTTAGAGCCCTCAATGGTAGCTCCATTGGGGAATTAATAAGAAATAAGTCCCATTTATCCCGTTTGGAATTTTGTAAAGATAATGAGCTCCATCCATCTGGCCATCTTGGGAAACTACTGTGCCGAGACCAGGCCTCTAACTGTGGGGCTAGACGGAGGGCATTTCTTCTAACGACAACGGCTCCATTGTACTTTCTTGTCTGGAAGTGCTCCTCCTGAGGTTGGTGGGCATTGTAGCACTCAGAACTGAGTGGCCCTCTGAGTACAACCTTTCTCCATGCGCTATTCCCCATCTTCTTCCTTTGAAATGAAGTGTTATGTTGCATAGTAGCCTGTCACCAAGAACTGGCCATTATGCCACCAGCGAATAGAAAGTACTTATGCTTTGAAACAAATGTATGTTATTGTTGTTGGGCTTATGATCATCCTAAAATATATCTTCCTACAACTCCCTCAGATAGGTTACATTCGTTTATGCTATTAACAGTAAATAGGATGAAGGGCTCTCAGTTTGGAGGAAGCCTACAAAGCAATTTTAATCTATTTGATTACCTTACATTTGAGTTCCTGCTACTATATTCCCAGCAAGTGATGATGTGACCTACTCCCGAATATTTCTAACAACAGAAATATTTAATGTGTGTGTAGCTTATTCCAAAAAGAAGTCTCTATTGGGCCATTCATTTGGTCACCCTATCCATTCTCCATTCACTTCATTCATTCATCAGTCGATTGGAAGGTTGTTTCATCAATAAGCTATTGAGTGATTGCTATAGGCCAGGAATTTGTTAGTCACAAATGTAAAGACAAACACTATGGAAAGACCTCCACCCTATTTTTCAATAAGCCTATAGCCGAAAAAAGATACAGAATGTGGATAGTCAGTAGCACTGTGGATGACATTTGCTAAAATGGAAATATGTTCAAAGTTAATTGGGATTATGTGTCTGCCAAAGTAGTAGTCACAAAGAAAGTAAGTTCTTTGCTTTTAGATCAAACAGAACACAGGAGCAATGGTTCATCACACATGACGTGTATCTAAGATTTTTAAAATATAAAATCTTATATTAATATACCTTTATCAGTCTAATCTAACTCTCCCCAACTTTAAAAATGTTTTAGGCCAGACACTGTGGCTCATGTCTGTAATCACAACACTTTGGGAGGCCATGGCAAAAGGATCACTTGAAGCCAAGGGTTTGAGACCGGCTTGGGCAACTAGTAAGCGCTCGTTTCTAAAAAAATTTTTTAAATAATTAGCTAGGAATGCTGGTGCTTGCCTACAGTTCTAGCTACTTGGGAGGCTTACACAGGGGGATCTCTTGAGGCCAGGAGTATAAGGCTGCAGTGAGCTGTGATTGCCTGAGTGACAGAGGCAGACCTTGTCTCTTATAAAAAAAAAGAACAACTCAGAAACAAACTTTTAATTTGTCCATTTAAATGTCTTTTATAAAGCTTATTTGCCTTTCTTTGACATCTATCTTTTGGTCTTAGAATGTTATTTCTTTGGCCTAGAGAGCATAGAATATAAGGTCTATTCAGGGTACATTTTAATTTTATTTCCAGATTCTAAATAACTACATGGAATTTAAGTGAATTTCAGGGAAAAAAATAATCAGGTATTAAAACGTTCTGTTGAGCTCTTTAATATTTGTTTTACTACATTAGCAAAACTATAGTACCTCAGAAGCTCACATGGCAATGTCTGGTTATTCTGGAAAAGAAGTTCTTGAGACCCTCCTTAGGAAAAGCCACTCATGGATGAGACTTCCATTTCATTTTTGCTGATGAGCTCTCCATGCATTTAAATGAAGCCCAAGCTTCCTGAAGTCCACACTAGTTCAAACTCCCTCTGCCCTTTCCCTACAGAGGTCAGGGACTCAGCCACTTGAAAGACTGCTTTAGGCTACTTTTGGTACAGTCTCTCAGTTTCTATTTTGATTCTGTCTGGTCTCCTACATGCTTCCGTTTCTTCTTCTGCAAGCTTTTCCTCTGCCCATCTACTTATGTTTCCGTGTCCCAACTCCAGAAATTCTTCTCCTTTTCTTCTCCTTGAAATGCATATTTTTCTTAACTTTGAACTTTGCCTTGGAGACATTAAAGATCAACTAAGTCTCAAAACACAAAATTTGAAAAACTCTTCATGTTTTGTAAAATGCTTTTTTCGCTGTCTTCTGCTTCTTTCTGTCTTTAGTGGCTGTTCAAGCCCTTGCCTACCAGATTTGAATGCTGTGTGACCTTGAGCAAATTAATCACTCTGAGCCTCATTTTTTCACTCACAGTGGTGAGACAGTAATAGTCACTTTATGAGTCAGTTGAGCATTGAATAAGCCAGTGTTAAATGTCATAGCATAGTGCTTTCCTTCTTATGAATCTTACTCTTTGATGTCTATTAAACTGTGCAGTAATTCCAGAAAGAGGAGGTAACATCTCACATACATAATATACTTAATGGCACTCACTGTCATATGAAGACACAACTATAAATGTAGTAGATACAATTTCTGCTTAATAAGCATTAGTAGATTCAAATTTCCTTTGATTGGAACCAGCCTTGATCCTTCCCAGTTTGTGTGGAAATAATCTTTTCCATGCGTAGTATCTTTTCCCATCTTAATATGTTCATGGGATACGGGTCTATAGTAAATGAGAGTGGCAGGTTCTCAGATTTCTGTGAGTAACAGTAGCATTTGTTTTATATGAAGCAGCAGAAAATATTGAGCTAAGTTTGGATCAAGGCTAATATGCCTCAAAGATTTTAAAGTTGTTGTTTTGGGAAAGTGTCATTAACAATGGACTACTTGCAATTCACCCAAAACATATTTAGAAACTTATTAATACATAAATGACCTTTATTTACATTGTGAGTTTTTATTACTGGGTAATTTCCACAAACCCAGATATACTACTGCTTTTTAACTCTGCTTAATACTGTGTGCGTATCAACGTGTGCAACTTAACAATTACTATATAGTTCTGATCAAGGCAATTTAGTCTATTCACTAGAATCATTAGGTCAGGTCAAAAGCCCTTGAAAATTCAAGGACAGTGACCTAGTTATAGTAGTATATTTTCTTGAATGTGTTTGAAATTAAGGTTTCAAATACTCATCATAAGTTTATTGATTGAAAATAATATTTACTATTTTATCCTAGGGTACTATTTTTCTTTCACTGCCTTCACATTTAGCTTTTAAACCCTACATATAATCCAACATATTAACATTAGGAAGAAAAGCTGGCTTCTCTACATTCACCCTATTATGACAGCACGTTTATTCATTTGCGTTATTTCAATATAAAGAGTTAATTTCTCTTTGAATAATGTCTTTAGCGGAAAACAAATGACAGCCATATCCATAAGAAAAATATTAGTCAAGACAGAACATCAAAATTTCTCTAGAGTGAAATAAGAGAATTTCTTTTAGAATAAAGCCAGGAAATTAAGAACTTGGAGACTTTAAAAAATATTATAATTCACTGTAAGGTTTTAAAAATGAACTATACTCCAACAACAATTACAACTTAACAATTTAACATTACAAATGTCTTCCCAAACAAAGAAGCAGGTATTCTTGGGAAAGGAAGAATGGAAAACTATCAATTAAGAGTTTTATCTTTATTTTTGCAACTTCTGGTTTAGTTTTGCCCTTGACAAATCCACATAAGAAGTAAGAGGTTAAAACTATAGAGTCATTGTTAAGTTGCATACATTGATAGCATTCCTGGAAGCATACCAGATTGTGAAGCTCAAGGTTTTCAAGACAGACACACCTGGTTTGGATTCTAGAATTTCCATTTACTGGGAAACCTAGATGGCTATCCACCAGAATAATTATGAGAGCTACTACAAGATTGGAATAAAGCTTTATACATGCCATACAGTAAATTCTCAGTTAATATCATTTTGTTCTCTTCTTTTTCCCTTAGAAATAAATAGAATAACAACATTATGTTGAAAAAACTTAATTCAACCTGTATAACAATGACCAAGGAAGAACTATGACTAATAAAGATCAAATATGTTCAACCTCAGTAGTTTTTAACGATGAAAATATAAAAATAACTAGCTGCTGGCTTTTCAATTTTCAAATTAACTGTGGTTAAGAATAGGTACCAATATGGGAGATACAGACATTCTTATATTGATGGTAAGAGTATAAATTAGGAAAACTAATAAACATTGACTACATGGAATGCCTTAAAATTTCATACCTTTCAACTCAATAATTCTGCTGATTTGCTTACCATGATAATTATATTTTCTTACAAAGATTTATAAACAAACATTTCCATTAGGCTATTTTTAAATAATAAAAAATATATGATGAAACATTTTTGGTCAATAAATGCAGTTATTTCGGAGAATGCTTAATAGCATGACAAAAGTCTCCCCATGCCATATCTCCTTAAAAAGCAAGACAGTCAACTATACATAGATGTATTAGTCCATTCTCACGCTGCTAATAAGACATACCTGAGACTGGGTAATTTATAAAGGAAAGAGGTTTAATTGACTCACACTTTTGCAGGGCTGGGGAAGCCTCAGGAAACTTACAATCATGGTGGAAGGGAAAGCAAACACATCCTTCTTTGCATGACGGCAAGAAGGCGAAGTGCAGAGTGAAAGTGGGGAAAAAAGCCCCTTATAAAACCATCAGATCTCATGAAAACTTACGATCATGAGACTAACGTGGAGGTAACTGCCTCCATGATTCAATTACCTCCCACCGGGTCCCTTCCATGACATGTGGGGATTATGGGAACTATAAGATGAGATTTGGGTGAGGGAACAGCGAAACCATATCAATAGATTATTATTCAAATTACATAAAAATAAAAATAATATGTGAATTATCGAAACAAGAAAATAATACTCAAAGGGAAAAATTGGTTGTCTTTAATGGTGGGTTATTGATGAGTTCCATTTTCCTTCTTGATACTTTCCTGTGTTTTCTACATCTTTACAATATGCAAGACATGACTTTATGTTCAGGAAAACAGAACAAAATGATGAAGTCGATCTATTGAGTTAAAGTTTGGACAAGAAGCCTGAATGCAGGAGTCCAGGGAACTCTTCAGCCAACAGTCAGGCTTGCCTGAAGGGGGCAGCCATGCTGGTCAGATTGGCCTCTGATTTGAGAGGAGTGACTCACAGGTCCGCGGCCTCTGACAAGGAGAGGATGCTGAGGGATAGGGGTGAGTAGCACTGCCAAAACATTTCCAGTTCATGGGGTTTGCTTGGTTTCAATATGATACCTCTGAGCTTCCAAGACAACTAAGAGTTCAACTATGCTTAGAAACTTTTTTGCCTCATGACAAGGGTCTAAGCTTTTCAGACCTCTCTAAGTTCCTTGAGGGTGTGTAATTTTTTTTAAAAGTGGACTGTGATCACATGGCATATGTTCATATTTTCATTTTGCAATATAAAGGACCTAAGGGGGGAAAAGCTACTGTCTATAATCATAATGATTTTATAAAAGAAAGAGCTCTACCCAAAAATGTAGGCAGCACATGATAATCTAAGGATACAAAACAATATTTTAGTTGGATAAATTTTGTGTTCTGAAAACTTCATTGCATTTTTCTTTGAATTTCATCATAAGTAAGTGAAAGTATTGCCACGGACCCACAAGGTTCTTGGAACTCCCAATTAAGGAGCCACTAAGTAGTACTCAGCTCACTTCTTTATGTTCATCTCACTTCATTCTAATAACATCCACTGTCCTTTTTGTAAAAATGAGAGTACTGAGGCCCACAAGGTGTAGGAAGTACATGTAGCTTGCTTGTCTGACCGTATTTCATTGTGCTATGAGTCTTCACGTTTGTGTTCATGTTGTCCAGAATAAAAAGAAAATAAAATAATTCATTTAAATATAGAAATTGCCTTAAGAGTGACCTAAGCTTTAAAGTAGTAAATTTGCTAAAATAATGTTGAAAGCATTGCTCATTGTCATCTTGGGTATTGCTAGGTTTAGCTGGAAGGGACCAGGAACATTAATTTGCAGAGAAAGTACATACTTCTTGAAAGGGTGATGGTAGTAGGTGAAAGGATGCAGACCAATAGCAGAAAACAATATGAACTTAATTAATATAGGCAGAAGATGTGAAAACTATTCTGTATGCAGAAAGTGTTGATCAGAGGACACAGTGATCTTCAAATCAAAAGGGCAAGGCCGGGTACTGTGGCTCATGCCTGTAATCCCAGCACTTTGGGAGGTCGAGGCAGGTGGATCGCTTGAGATTAGGAGTTAGAGACAAGCCTGGCCAACATGGTGAAACTCTGTCTCTTCTAAAAATACAAAAATTAGCTGTGCGTGGTGGTGCTTGCCTGTAATCCCAGCTACTTGGGTGGCTGAGGCAGGAGAATGACTTGCATCTGAAAGGTGGAGGCTACAGTCAGCAGAGACCATACCACTGGTTACAGTGAACTGAGACTGTGCCACTGCACTCCAGCCTGGGCAACAGAGAGAGACTGCATCTCAAAACAAACAAACAAACAAACAAACAAACAAACAAACAAACACCAAAACCACAAACATACAAAAGTGTAAGTTTCCATGGGCCTGTGTTCTCTGGAAGTTCTTACCCTCCTGTTCTCAGAAATCTCTCTGTGCTCACTCAGCATATCTGAATTGTTCTGAGAAGGCTCTTGCTCTTTATCCACAACCCCAGAACATTCCTCAGTGTCTATTGTGTGACATGGAGAGAAAAGGCCTTCTAGGTTTTTGCTGGATGAAGATTTAATATCTAAGAGATATTCTTGTAAAAGGAGAAGGGTTAGAAACAGAAGCAGGACTAGAGAACACCTGGTGGTCCAGGAAGAATAGAGGCATCTGCAGGGAGATTAGTCATCTGTACTAAAATGGAACTAAATTCTTCAGGTCAGAATATGCAGTGGTGAAAAATCAGGTAGGCAGGAGGGCAGTCATTGCCAGAAAACAAAGGAGAGTGGTAGGAAAAACCAAGAACCCGGAAATTCAGTGTGGCCATTGAAAAGAGGGAAATTAGGAGAGACTTAAGATACAGAGTAACTAGATTGTTACTATGGTGACCATTTAGTCCTGTTAAATAATACTCACTATATGCCCTCTAAATTCCTGATCCATTCTAGGGTAACACCATAAAACCAACCTTGGTCCTATGTTATACATTTAATGAGAATGGTAACTCAGTATTTGGTTTTATTTATTTATTTTTGAGACGGAGTTTCACTCTTGTTGCCCAGGCTGGAGTGCAGTGGTGCCATCTCAGCTCACTGCAACCTCCATCTCTCGGGTTCAAGCAATTCTCCTGCCTCAGCCTCCCAAGTAGCTCTGATTACAGGGACCCGCCACCACACTTGGCTAATATTTGTATTTTTAGTAGAGACGTGGTTTCACCATGTTGGTCAGGCTGGTCTCGAACTCCTTACCTCAGGTGATCCACCGCCTCGGCCTCCCAAAGTGCTGGGATTACAGGTGTGAACATCTGCACCCATCCCAGTATTTGGTTTTAATGGACCTATTTTTAAATCTGCTGATATTGTTCTTAGTCAGTGTATTTTTGCTGATCTTTAATCCTTTTTTTTTTTTTCTCCTAATCCAGGCAATTGAGTGGTGCCTGTCTAAGATTGTCTGGCCACTAACAGATGGGCTGGCTTGCACATGGCCTGTTATCACTACAAATTTGAGAGTGTGCTAACATAAATAATCCAGACTCAAGTCTCCCGTTGACAAAACATGTTTGATTTTATCATGTATATAAAATAAATGTATAGTCCTACCATTTTCTTTTTTTGAACTTTCACTCACTTTTTATGATGAAATATACATTAGAAATTTTAAAAAACACTTCATCCTGTCAATCACTTCAAAATTCAGCATATTCTGTTTTCAAAGACTTTCATGAGGCAGTCTGCTTGAAATCTATTTTAACTTATTTTTTTAAAATAGCATTTTATTTTGTTCTGTGGAGCAAGAGTATATTTGGCTCTAAAATTAATTCCACTCGAACAGCCCCAGTTTTCTTTCCACTTAGTCTTGGAGAAAGGGAGTCTTTTCCTTCCTCCTGTCTTTCTAATTAATGTATTTCCTCATTTAGTACTCCGCTTACAATCCTGCTTCTGTTTCTTAACCCAGAACCCACCAATAGAATTTAAGGGTTCAGTGAACTTACATAGGAATAAAAATTTAATCTTTATTTTACTAACTTCCAGTGAATTTAAGGTCCTTAAATTATGGGTGTGTAAGCAACAAAGCACAGAGATTATGTGCAACTTTGCCTCCAATAAAATCATAGATAGAATCATAATCATGATATCACACTGCAGTTGTTACAGATATAGTTAAAAATTACAGTATTTGACCCATTTCTACATATTGATAGTTAATACGTTCATAGTGAAGTGTATCACTATATCACAATTTTACTTTTGTAATATTTTTATAACTTTTTTCATATGATTAATTTTCTTTATGGACCTATGTATTTTCTTTTATTCATTGGAAAGCATTGTTTTGAGAAGAAGGCCATAGGCTTCACAAAACTGTGAAAGGGATCCATGGTTCAAAAACAATTAAGAACTTAAATTGATTTTTCTGAAGTCTCCTTTTTCTATGTAGACCATAATTTGAATGCATTTTACTTGTCCTGAAATGCCCCTAAGTCAATAAGCTTGTATTTTCTTCTGAAATTCTGTGATCTGAAATATTTTCATGTGGCATGTGAAGTAAAAGCATTTCTCGTGCCAATTAGAAAAAATGCATCTGACATTAAATTAGCATTTACTATAATGAAATCAGGCCTGTGTGATTAATACAGTGCAATTATATTCATCTGAAAATTTGCTATATTTAATTTTTCAGCATCAAATAATCAAAAATTGTATTTGTTTGTGAAGGATACAACGTTCTTCTCTCAGTGCTGAACACAGGCATTGATTTCTGGTGACAAGAAGGCTTCTATAACAACTTAATTGATTATAATACTTATTAAGTGCTTACAGCATACTAGACATTGTGCCAAAAAAATCACTTCTACTGGTATAGAAATGCCTAATACAACTCACAGATTTGGAGTACTAAGTGCAACATGTCCAAATCACCACTGACTATTTCAACGTAGAAAAAGCATTTTATGAATAAATAGATGAAAAACATGAACCACAGAAATACTTATTTCTATCTATTTATTTGTTTGAATTTAATTCCAGAATTAATCAAATCCTGTCTCTATTGGCTGCTGGTGACTCTGTGTCTAATGAAGAATCAGCTCCATTTGCAGCAGTTGGCTCACTGGAGCAATAGTCATGGTGTCCATTATGAGTGATGATCTCAAATAGTGGGAAAGGGCGTGAACTCAGGAATCAGACAGACCCAAGTCTGCATCGTGGCTTTTCTACTGACTAGTTCTGTGACCTTGTTTAAGTTACATTTGTGCCTCAGATTCCTTATCTTAAGAAATGACAATAATAAGTTACAACTTACAAGGTAGTTATATAAAACACAGACTTATAGGGAAAATGTCAAAGTTGTCTGGCAGATAGTGAGCTCTCAACAATTTTTAGTTGTCATTGTTTGTTGTCAGAACTCTTCTCAAATATGCCTCCTTCTCAGCAATAAGAGTTCAAGAACCACATCAATTCCTACCCTCTATCGAAATCTTATGAGCCCAGAGGATGTGGCACACTCCTTGTCTCAGAGAAATACAATCAAGTTAGAAATTAGAAATTTATACAGGAATCAGATGGGAAATATGGAAAGGTAGTAAAAATAGTAAAAAGAATGCTACATGTTGTGATATGAATTTATATAAATTAGAATCCTGGGATGAAATAGGGTGATTGAAGAGAGGTTAAGTGAAAGAACAATTTACCAATATGTGGGTAAAAAAGAGAATCAAAATAGAATGGTGTAGCACCCAAGGAGTAGCAAATATCAGGAGCCATTACTAACCCATGGAACTGAGAGGGGAAGAAGCCTTTTCCAGAATCTGGAGAGAGCTGTGGCTATCACTGCAGGGAAGTACCTCCTGATAGGAGTTACAGCCTTATCTAAAGGAGCACAGCCATTCTCTCTCCCTCTGTGGGTCAGATCCCAGAGAACATACATTCTAATGTCTGTCTCCATCAACCCCCAAACCGGCTGAAAGCCAGAGAGCTCAGCAACCCAGGTAAAGCAGTTTGGACAGATGGCCTCATGCAGCATGATGGAGAAGGACAGAGAGTGAATGTGAAGAGGCAACTGAGATTAGTCTGTAAAATATTATAAGATACATTTAGCAATTTAGAGAAGGAGGGAACAATAAGAATTCAAGCAGTCTCAGGAAGCTGCTCTAACAATGAAAGTTGGGTTCTATAAATAATTCCTGCTTTAGACTTAACATGTTGTGTACATTGTAATCGAATGTGACATAACCATTCTGGTCTAACAATTCCACCCAATGATATGGTTAGGTGCCCCCTTCGAATAACAGTGCTACTCCTTGTTGCGGCTATGCTTATCAGTCACAGTGAATGTAATACAGCTTGGCAAGAGCCCAGGATTTTTGCCTTGCAAGTCTTCAGAAAATGTAGAGAGAGCAAGCAAATTATCTTGTGTGAGCAGAGTGAACAAAATGCATGGGGAGGTAGAATTTCAGCTAGCCTGACAATAGGTCTCAGCCTTGTTCACCTTCCTGCCCTCAAATGGCCAAGGAATCTGTTCAAAGATAAATGCCCTCTGTTGTTTAGAAGCCTGCTGAATCTTTCACCCAGACACCATTGATTACTCCTACAAGACCTATTTATTTGAAACTTCCTATTGATCTGTTTACAGAATTCACTTCAGGACTTATTTTGTAACCGGGATGCTTTCAATTAGGGATTCCTTTGGGTCTTATTTTTATAATTTTGTTGTGGTTGGCAAGGCTGTTTGTATGTTCAGATAGATTGTCCTAAATGTTTAGTCTCATGATTTTGTCCAATAGTAATAATTCAGTCTTTCAACAGTTAATTCAGTAAATCATTCATTGACCAAACATTTTCTCAGTGACTATTTTGTGCCAGGCACTGTGGTATGTGTGTATTAGCTAACTCTAAAAGGCCAAATTATTTTCATTTCTTGTAATTCTGATGGACTGATAATACTGTTTTTGCATTGTTCTCTTGAGGTAGATTTTCAGGTCTATCTAGGGCTCAGCAGAAACGAGTTCTGTAATTGATGGGCATGGCTATGAGGCAGTAAGTGCTTTCAACTGTGGGTCAGCTGAGTGGTTGGTTTGCATAATGCATTGTATCATTTAGGTTTAGTAACACTCCTTTTCTATGAGAGGAAACCTTTTTACTACAAGCTCGTTTCAAGTATATATCACCTTATACCTGGAAGGCTCTCTAAATCTTTGTTGAATAAATTAATTTAATATTTAAACATTCAAAGAGATTGGGTTTTATTTGGACAACGTGGTTCTCTCTACTTCTGTCATACTTTGAAAAGTGACAGAGAAAATGCACATACAAAATGGTGGATACCTTTCTGTGGTTCACATTTCTAAAGATTTTTACTAATGATATCAATGAATCTATACATGAATATTGGAGCTAATGGACCATGTTGGAAATAATGAATGATTAGGTTTTAAGTTCCAGACCACTTCCAAGTGGAATCTAAGAAACAATTGTAAGGTGAAGGTTGCATTTTCTGTGACAGCTGTATGGATGTGTTCTATACTGGCTTCATAGAAAAAGTTAATACTATATTTGCCATTTAGTTAGAAATAATGAAGCTTTACAGCCTCAGGACAATTTTAACAATTCTTGAAAAATATTTGCCAGTACATCTCTTCAGGCATACTCCCCTTGCTGAAATGAAATAAATTAGATCTTAGGGTTGTATGCATATTATTTGAGACACAGAAAGAGTGAAATACATTCATGGTAACTGAATCTATTATCTATTCCTTCTTAAGATAACTTCTATCAGGAGGTCTTTGCATCTCCTTTCTCTCTGTCCCTCCTTTCTTCATGTATTCTAAGGCATTATAAAAATCTCATTTTTGGATCACTAGCCTTTGGGTCACGATTCTGTACTTCGACCTGGAATGAAACAAGAGTCTATTCATACCTACAATCGTCAAAACGCCTGCTGCTTCTCTTTAGCCTGTGGATCACTCCTGCCTTTAAAGGGGATTATCAAAATATTCAGCACTCTGAAGGACAAAGGCAGCAACCTGATAGAATAAATCCTGGCCCATAGCGCTGGAGTAGGAGTTCAGAAGCCCTGAGTGTGAATGATGAATGCCAGGCGTTCACATTTCTCAGGGGGCCTGTGAGAAATAAGGTAGGTGGGTTGGAGGGAATTTTGTTCCTGGGGATAAGACAGTGGCTGTGAAGTAGTTCAGCAATATCAACCTTTTGTAGTCAGGATCAGCTGGGTCCTTCTGGCTCTCCCCTTCTCTGAGGGCTGCAGAGATTCCCAGGTCAGGGAATTGCAGCTGATAGGACACTTAAGCTCTCTGTTCTATCTACGGGGGGACAAGGCATCATCATTTCCCATTGCTTTTTTTCTTTCTCCGTGTTAAAAAAAATTATTCAGACACTTGTTAAAATGGTAAGGCAGACTTTATTCAGGACTATTCCAATTGGTGCAGGGAAAACTGCAGTGTGGTTTTGCAGCAGGGGAGAAAGACTGGGCTCAACCCTGAATATAACAAGAAATAATGGGAAATCAAAGCCAAGGAGAAGAGTGGAGGAGAGGGGATCAGTGAACAGAAAATTACTAAGAGGAAATCTCAGGGGTAAGGCGGGGGGTGGGGGTGGGTGGGGGGAGGTGGGGATCTGGCTAAATTGGCCTAACAGGATTCTTGCTGAAGATAAACCTGGGTGATCAAATTCACTGGGAGATGGTGGAGGATGAGAAATTGGATCAGATATTGAGGGTGATAAGATATTGATGGATTCTGGCAAAAGCAACTTGAGAGGAATCTTGCTAAAACTGGGCTCTTTGTTCAATTCCCACCTGTGAGTGAGAACATGTGGTGTTTGGTTTTCTGTCCTTGCAAGAGTTTGCTCAGAATGATGGTTTCCAGCTTCATCCATGTCCCTACAAAGGACATAAACTCATCCTTTTATATGGCTGCATAGTATTCCATGGTGTATATGTGCCACATTTTCTTAATGCAGTCTATCATTGATGGACATTTGGGTTGGTTCCAAGTCTTTGCTATTGTGAATAGTCCGCAATAAACATACGTGTGCATGTGTCTTTATAGCAGTATGATTTATATGGGGAACATCACACACCAGGGCCTGTTGTGGTGTGGGGAGAGGGGGGAGGGATAGCATTAGGAGATATACCTAATGTAAATGACCAGTTAATGGGTGCAGCACACCAACATGGCATATATGTAGCAAACCTGCACGTTGTGCACATGTACCCTAGAACTTAAAGTATTAAAAAAAAAAAAAACTGGGCTCTTGAAGGACATGCTGAAGAATGGGGCTTAATTGGACTCAGAGGATCCTGATTAAAATTTAGTCAAGGAGAGAATTTTTGTCAACCACATGTTTTTCTGTCTATTCTTTTTTTCCTTTACTTGTATTTGGTATTTTTTTCTTACTCGATTTGAATTTAGTTAGCTATTATTTATTATTACTAATAGTTAACTCTAATCCATGTAGTATGTTAATTGCTTCATGTGCCTCATCTTGTTTAATCCTGACAACAAATTTGAAATATGGCTCCCTCTATCATAAATGAGCAAATGAATTTCAGAAAGGTTCCCAAGATCTTACCTTGTCCAAGAATATGTTGTTGGTGGGCTGGTTCAGGTTCTTGACTTTGCCACACAAAAGAATTTGAGAGCGAGTCCAAAGTCAGAGTAAACAAAGAAGCTTATTGGAAAACAAAAGTATACTCTGAGAGGCGAAGCAAGCTGCTCAAAGGGAGAGATGGCAGATAGTGCCTTAAGAGGAATTCTTTTTATGGGAGCTGTTCATACATACTCATACTGATGAGGTCAAGTATGCAAAAGCAGACCTGCAGTTGGAGCATTTGCTTAGCATCTACACGTTCTAACATGCATCACATGTATCAGTAGCATATAAAATCTCCACCTAGGGGTGTGTTTTTTACTGTTATGACATAAAGGTTACTATAAGCTAGACCCTGAGTCTAGTTGTGCATACGGGACCCTAGAGAAATCCCTAGCCCCCACAAGGCAGAAATTTGTAACTAGTAGTTTCCTGGGCTTTCAGTGCTGATCGGCTGGAGATTGGGGGAGGTACATCACAAATAAAAGACTTTTGTTCCCTTCTCTAGGCCTTACTAGGTATTGAGAACATGTAACCATCTGGCGGTCTGGTGGTATCCTATAGGAATGCAAAAGAGTTTACCTTGCAAACTCTTTACCTTGCAAAACAGTTAGATGCTGACACACTAAGGTGACGCTAAGTTGCAAGGGACCTAGAGTCCACTGGGCTTCTTACAAAGGGAACAGCTAGTATGGCCTCCTAATCTTACTTATCCTGCCGCAGATACACAGATGGTATAAGACAGTCCTGGGATGTGATCCAGCCAGATTTTGCTGACTAAAAAGCCCACTTATTTACTATGACAGAATATGCAGGTATTTCATGTGTTAAATTTAAATGCGTTTAGACTGGCTGGTTATCTCTCAAAGACACCTCATTGCCTAAGCCAGGCATCAGGCTTGTATGTGTGTTGTATGTGTGTATGCGATATACCTATCTATAGATCTATATCTATCTATCTATCTATCTATCTATCTATCTATCTATCTACCTACCTACCTATCTATCTCCTTATCTCTCTATGTGGCAGTGGGGGGGAAGAGCAAGAGAGAGAGATATTAAACAAGAGTAAGCCCTAAAGGAAAAAAAAATTCCTAAAAGTGAAAACATAAGAGAGAACGAAAAGAATTCTTTTGCATAATACAGGAACAGGGAATTTAGGTTGACCCTGGCTGTTCAACAAAGTCTGGGGCCCTGGAATTTGGGAAGAAATAGGGGACTTGAAAGGTTTTTAGAAGGATCATGGCCCAGGTTGAGACCTAGGAGGAGAATGAATAGTAAGAAAGAAAACCTTGAAGACAGGAAGGCCCAGAAACTTAAAAGTGTCAAATAATGCAATTTAGATTCGGTTTTGTTTTGGATTCTACCTCAGGTGTCATTCTCAACCTTCTAGGAGCCTACTGGGTAGAGGATGTGCTCTGGAGAATAAAGGAAAAGGAGTTCTCCATACTCCACACATGGGCTGAGTCAAGGAGCTATAAGAGGACCACAGGATGATGTACAGAGCAATGAGGATCTAGCTGGGAGGAGAAAATTGGGGTAGAAATGATAAGAAAATCGAGGCTCCCTCCCCCAGGATGCTCAGAAATAATAGCAGCAGTGCAGGACGTCCCCCAAGCAAATAGGATAGAGAATGGGGTCAAGCTGCTTGGATATTAAAGAAACCCATGACCCCATAAGATTGGAATAGATAGGGTCAACTTAGGTTACAGGGTTTTCAGTGTTCTGAGAAAGTGAAGAGGTGCTTCTCCTCAGGCTTATTTTGGAACTTCTACTGGTTTTCCCAGTGAGAAGATTTTAACAAATAATCCTGTTGCCGTCAGCCTATTTTATAAACACCTTTTGCTATCAACCTGTCGTGTAAATATGTGGTCAAAGAAAGATCAGTTCCAATGGGTTTTTATCATTTTTCTTTATGGCATTATGTTCTGGAGGCGTGATATGAAGCCACCCCATGGTCTATACCACCTGCCTTTGTAAATGTTTTCTAAATTGTATTTCCTGAAATGTGTTTCAGGATGGATTCTCATTATCTCCAAATCGACAGTCAATTACTACTTTTTAAGGATGTCAGCACATCTGTGTTTCCTTGAGGAAATAGAATTAGATTCAGTAACAATAGTTAGCATTTAACTGGGTGCCTATGAGCCAGACACTCTTTCAAGTACCTTAGTGTTAGCTATCAAATACTAGAGGTTGCTACTATTCTTACTTCTATTTTACTGATAAAGAAACCAAGAGGTGTAGAAGTTAGGTCTTTTGAAAACGGTGTCATAGCAGCGATCAGTAGCAGACTTAGTCATACATTTAGGCTATCAGGTTCCACTCTAAGCCTATACAACCTCTTTTTTAAATTTTAATTTTTAGTTATTATAGATAAAAGTTGTACATATTTATGGGGTACAAGTATACACATATAAAATGCGTAATGTGTACATCCCCTTGATAAAATAACTTTGGGTTATTGGAAATAGTACAGTTTTTGATAATCCCATTTTATTGTTCTCAAGCCCTAAACTTTCAATAAATATCTATGCTATTTTGTCAATGGTGGTCAGGAATGAATGTGTTCTGATGTTGGCCTTTGTGAGTTTAGGTTACTGAATACACATGAAAATGCTATCCATAGGATTTCAGAGACTGAAAAGATTAATTTTCCCTTCCCCTCTGGTTATACTAGGAGCAATTCAAGCAAGACTTCTAGGTCGGAAAATATTTTTGGCTAGATAAGGAATTCTCATTCTTTTTTTTTTGTTATTACAGTGAAGGATGATTTTAAAACTAAGGTAACTGACAAAAATAAAGGGATAGGGTACACTAGAATGACCCGAAAGGATTCTTGAAGATCATTTGGACATCTTTTTAAAAAAGACCATCTCTGTAAATTAGAAGGTACAAATGCTTTTCTTTTATTGGCTCACTGTGATGAAAACATGGCTCTAAAAAGATTAAGAAGATTGATATTGATGAAAAGATTTATTTAGAATATGTTATTAAATTTGAGGGATTCCTGTAACTATTGTTTCTGTGGTTTAGAGGATTCTCACTTGCTCAACTGATTTGGTGAGAACCGTTTTTCCATGTAGAGGTTTTGGCCTGGTTGTGGCTTGTGCTATGGGATGCTCCAGCATCTCTGCTTTCTGTCTTGAGAAAACTCAGTGACTAGCTTCATCAGTGATCCTTTGCCCTGCAGAAGTCAATCCTGTCCTAACCTCTAGTGTGATCTGTTTTAAGGAACTGAAAGAACGCTACTGGTCTGTAGAAGCTGCTGTCCAGTATTGTGCACGTTTTGGACTCCAGAGACAGAGAATGTAGTAGTGGAGAATTTGCAAACTAACTCTGACTGTAGTAATTCATATCAAGACTTTATGAGCAGAAAGTTGGTATACTTGATTTCTACAGCACCCCACGCCCTCTGGTAAATTTTTTTATGAAAAGTGAGACTCATTTCTACTTCTACATTGGGTGATTTACTTAAATGAACCCTTCCTTCAAATTGTTGCACTGAATTCATTACATTAAATTCAACAGTTTATTGCACCTCTAGTATTTGCAATATGTCATGGAGGCAGACCTTGGTTTAGAGTACAATTTTTAATACAATTTAGCAAGAAAGACACATACTTAAATTTAATTCTGATACAAATTAACACTAAAGGTGAAGCATTAGAATTCCAGGCTGAGCTGGCCAGGCGTGGTGGCTCACGCCTGTAATCCCAGCACTTTGGGAAGCCAAGGCCGTTGGATCACAAGGTCAGGAGATCAAGACCATCCTGGCTAACACAGGGAAACCCTGTCTCTACTAAAAATACAAAAAATTAGCTGAGCATGATGGCAGGCACCTGTAGTCCCAGCTACTGGGGAGGCTGAGGCAGGAGAATGGCGTGAACCCGGGAGGTGGAGCTTGCAGTGAGCTGAGCCTGGGTGACAGAGCGAGACTCCGTCTCAAAAAAAAAAAAAAAAAAAATTCCAGACTGAACTATGGAATTCACTTTGAATAGGTGTGGAATTAGATTGAGAGTTTTACATTTTTCTGAAACAGAAATACAGTTTGACCAGTATTTATGGACCAAGTACTTTGTTGTCATTGTCGATGTGCATAGATAAGGACAGCATACTTTATACCTGCTTTTCCTTTCTCTTCTAGTGTCTTGTATGCATTATGCACGTGACCATTCCTACTCTTTAAGTGTAGATTCCTAAAAATCAGAAAATCAGAAGAGACTGTCTTTACTAATTCCTTCTACATTTCATGGCCAGACTGCACCTCATTTGGGGCGCCTGTCCTATGAATGGGAGCAGCAACTCCCTACAGATATTATGGCAAAAGACAACAGGTTTATTTATGGTAGTGGTGCTGCTTTCTGCTTTTTCCCCTGAATAAACAGAGCTTGACCCTGGTCCTCCTCAGAGAAGTGGAGAAGGCAATTTTACATAACAAATTTCAGTTAGTTGTGTAAATGGAGAAGACTTGCTGTGATTTGCCTGAATCCAGAGAAGATGTGCAAAGTCTCAGTGTTTGCACCAATTTCAATTTAAGCTGCTGATTATCTGTATGTTATTATAACATTTAGAAAAAATGAATTATTTTAATTACCAAGCCATAGGAATGCAACTCTGCAAGCTTTATTTAAATCCACAGTGCAGCCGTGGCAATCATTTCTGAAATAACTCTTCTAGTCTTGTTGCATTTATTTTTGTATTGAGATTTATTTTTTATTAAGTTCATCAAAGTCACTTCATAGATAGATGCCATATATATATAATATATATAAAGCATACATTTGCCACCATATATATATATGATTGAAACCTTTCTAGTTGTTTTAAAAGAGTCTCATTTGTTGGCCAGGCACCTACAAATGGTGGCTCATGCCTGTAATCCCAGCACTTCGGGAGACCAAGGCAGGCAGATCACCTGAGGTCAGAAGTTCAAGACCAGCCTGGCCAACATGGTAAAACCTCATCTCTACTAATAATACAAAAATTAGCTGGGCATGGTGGTGCATGCCTGTAATCCCAGCGACTCCAGAGGCTGAGGCAGGAAAATCACTGAACCCGGGAGGCGGAGGTTGCAGTGAGCCAAGATCACACCATTGCACTCCAGCCTGGGCAACAAGAGCGAAACTCCATCTCAAAAAAATAACAAATAAAAAAATAAAAATTAAAAAAGAGTCTCATTTGTCATATTTTGATGTGAAATTCAGAAATCAGTACAACATTATGAGTCAGGCTGATTTATTTTTCCTTGTACTTTTCCTTTTTCCTTTCCTTTCCTTTTCTCTTTTGTCCTATCCTGTCTTGTTCTATCCTTTCCTTTCCCCTTCCTCCTTTCCTTTCTTCCTCCCTTCCTCACCCACTTATTTCTTCTTTTTTTTTGTTTGTTTGTGTTTGTTTTTATTGATGATGGAAGTGATCATGAATGGTGAGTGAACCACTGAATCATCTTTTGCTTCCTATAGGGATCTATCTTTCAGAAGTCAAACAGATAAATTTTCATCTTGAAAAGAAAGTTATTTGTTATTTAGGATTTTTTTTCTCTCTTCTCATGAATGAGCTTTTTTTAAAAATTTGACTTAAATTATTCAAGTATGAAACAGCAGAAAAAAAAAGAGAGGCAATATTCTCTTATAGCTCCTTGGGACCATGCATGGAGTTCCATCACTAAGTGGTGATATTTCTTTTTAACTTTATTTCAGTCACCTAGTTTATTTCAGCATCATCTTGTCAATGTCCAGATCATCAGCATGTGGCATGTGCTGAACTGAGTTGCTTGCTGCTTCTGCATATGTCTGGTAGGAAACCCAATTTTCCGCATTTATGCCTATTACCCAGCATTCTTTCTCTCTTTTATTTCACTGGAAGGTAATTAAAATTGCTTTTGTCAACCAGTCTTCATGGGACTTTGGAGTTTTGCATAAGGATCTGGTGTTCAGTATGAGGGATTCTGGGAGCTCTTTCTTTTTGACAAATCTAAATTCTAGCCCTGGCACCCTTTTCTCAATACCAGACATCCAGACATGTGGATAAAAGTAGATGTATGAGAGAGGGAAGGAAATATTTCTTATCCCTCATCAATTGAAAAATATATGCCTTGTTCTAATCCTTTTATTTTCTGGAATCCCAGGACTGAACATGTATGACAGATATCTAATAACTGGAGGAATCCTGAGATTTTTCAGTCTGGCAGTTTTGATGAGTCACACAAATGAACATCTTCTCATTGCTTTTTCATGTAGGGCATTATCATGTCCAATCCAGTTTTCTTAAGCACACATGCAAAAATGAAATTGTCCTAAAAACCTGGTTGTTATGGAGAAGCATGTTTGTATCAGTATGAGACAAAATAAAATGTAGTGATCTTGTGAATATCCTTGATAATAAATAAAATGATCTATGTTACCTATTGTGTTTCCCTTGCTTATAAATGTTTGAGAATATTTTGGGTTTATGCAGAATATATTGCAGTATTATCCATGGAAATTAACTAAGAAGCAGCAAAAATGGAATTTAAGCAGTTTAGCCATCTCATAGTGAGAAAGTGTGCTAAAAACTATAACCCATCTTTGGATTATTATATTATGACAATGAGTTCATGGGAATGTGGAAATATTAATCTGATGCTAGTCATGTAACAAAGTCACTATTCGTCAGAGTTTCATAGAATTATTACATTTCTACCATGGAAAAACATTACTTCAGGTCTTCATTAGTATATTACAGGAAAATCAAAGACTAATTGTTTTTGTGTTAAAGCAAATTATAATTGTAGGTTGTTTAATATTTGCATTTGCCAAGGAAAACCGAGACACCTTAGCCTCTTCACATATAATAAATAATCCTTTATTTTGTAAATATGTTCATAGGCCAGCTTTAGTGAGAAAGCTCAGAGACCAATTTCAACTTTCACAGCTAATAGAGGAAATGGATCTGTGGGGATAGTTGCAGGTATGGTTGGATCTAGGAGCTCAAGCAAGATCATGAGGGTTCTTTTTCCCTTTTTTCTCCTTTCTACTTTTTGTTTCTCCATTTCTTCTCCTGCTCTAAGCCCTGTGTGTCACTGCCTTGCTTTGGGTCTGGCCTCATTCTCTTCATGCAGTGGGTAAGACGGATTCTAGCATTGTCCTATTTGTTGTGTTCCTCTCTTCCTTCTTCAGAAAAGAGAAGCAATACCTTCCCCCTCCCAAAATACCTTCCCCCTATCAAAAATAGCGGCAGGGCACTGATTGTCCTTACTCGGTTAATGAAGCCATCCCTTTACCTACAAATTGAGAGGGGATAGTACATATTTGACGGTTCAGGTTTATGTGACATACTCACTCCCACAGGCCAGGAAGCAGAATGCTGTTGCTATCTACTTCATCCAGGAATTTTAAAAATAGTTTTTTCCGTCTATTTCTATCTGCTGACCTTCTTCTAAATAGACCATCTGCCAAAAAAAAAATCCAACCTGTGGAATTTATTAGCCATATATATGGATAACACGCTTACCAAAAGCTGCCTAGGAATTACCTGAAATAATTCTGGATTGCTTTTGATAAAGAATAACGACTTCATAGAATAACAGTTTTTTTTGTTTTTTGCCACATCAGCAAAAATAGTAGTATGAACACTTAATTTTTTTGCCCTTATTGTTGGCGATGATGATGAAACTGGTGGTATTAACAGTACCAAAGTATGGGAAAAAAAATCACTTAAGGTGAATGTTTGAGAATTCTACCTTAATTCTTTTCTTTTTTTTTTTTTTGAGACGGAGTCTCACTCGGTCACCCAGGCTGGAGTGCAGTGGCACGATCTGGGCTCACTGCAAGCTCTGCCTCCCAGGTTCACGCCATTCTCCTGCCTCAGCCTCCCGAGTAGCTGGGACTACAGGTGCCTGCCACCACGCCCGGCTAATTTTTGTATTTTTAGTAGAGACAGGGTTTCACCGTGGTCTTGATCTCCTGACCTCGTGATCTGCCCACCTCAGCCTCCCAAAGTGCTGAGATTACAGGTGTGAGCCACCACGTTGGGCCCCTTAATTCTGTTTACATATTCATTTAACAAATATTTATTGAACACCTACCATCTGGCTGGGAATCATCAGTGATCAAGACAAATACAGCCCTTCCCTTACTTAAATGTCACTTTCTCAATGAAGCTTTGTGTGTCTGCTATACTGAAAACTACCACCCCTCTGCTGTGCTTTTACCCATCAGCATTCCCTATTCTCCTTTCCTGCCTTTTTATCTTTGTGGCAGTTACCATCATTTGATTGTGTTTTACTTATGTATTCTTATCTCTTTTGATGAGAACTTAAGCTCCCTTAGAACAGAGAATTTTATTTTATTCTGAGTTATATTGTCAGCATCTAGGACTATGCCTGGCACGAGGAAATAAATAACAATATTTGTTGAAGAATTGATGAGGTCCTGCCTGTGGTCTCCCTCTGTTTCTGTTGCCTATGGATGGACACTAAGCATGCTAACTAGATAGATGCTGACCTCCTTCTGAGAAACAAAGTAAAGCAGCCTAAAGTAACAGAGAGTGATGGGAAAGGGGCAAATTTAGATTAGATGGCCAGCAAGGCCACCTTGCTGATGAGGTGATATTTGGTCCTGGATGATGTGAGGGTATGGTCCAGGCTACTTCTTGGGGAGGAGACTTCAGAGCAAAGGGAAGAACAGATGAAAAGCTCAGAGGTGGAATTATCCCTGGCTGTAGTGAAGGAGCAGCAAGATGTTTAAGGAGGCTTGGAGGAGGGTGGGAGGCAGTGAGAGGAAAAGAGAGAAGACATAGCACAGGGGCCAGATCAAGCATGCTGTGGTTAAGATTGGGTTTTACTCTGAGTGAGATAAGTTATAAAGCGTTCTTGAGCAGAAAAGTGACATGACCTGACCCGCGTTTGCTGGGGCTATGTTTGTCAATCAAGGAAGAACAATAGTTGGAAGAAAGAACAATGGTCGGTGGCCACTGTGTGAGTCCAGGTGTCAGACAGAGGCTATGGATTCAATTTAATAGTGGTGCCAGCAGTGAAAGTAGATGCTGGGATTTTTTTTTTTTTTTTTTTTTGAGACAGAGTCTCACTCTGTCGCCCAGGCTGGAGTGCAGTGGCATGATCTCGGTTCACTGTAACCGCCTCCTGTGTCCCGGCTCAAGCGATTCTCCTGCCTCAGCCTCCCAAGCAGCTGGGTTTAAGGAACAAACCACCATGCCTAGCTAATTTTTGTATTTTTAATAGAGATGGGGTTTCACCATGTTGGCCAGGCGGTTTCGAACTCCTGACTTCAGGTGATCCACCTGCCTTGGCCTCCCAAAGTTGGGAATATTTTTAAAGCTTGAGCTGAAGAAATTTCCTAATAGATTGGATGCAGAGTGGTAAAGAGCCCACAAAGATGACTCCAAGGTTTAATTTGACTTTTAAAATTGAATTATTATATGAATTTACCAAAAAATTCATATCCCTTGAAACCAGTGAGTTCTGTTAACTCCCATTGTGTGGTTATACTTGAAAAACATCTTTAAGGAAATAAGTTATACTTTGTAATATTTGAAATATGAAAAGCCTTGCTAGAATGAGCATGTGAAATTATTGAAGAGATGAGTTACGTTCTAGGATGTTACACCTTGAATAATTGATGACAAAATACTCAATCTTTAATATCTATGTACATCTGACAACTGCCCCATTTTTGATATTCTTGAATAGTTTGTTCTGCTCTGGAAAATATAGTTGCCATTTGTAGCACTGAGAGTTTTTGAATGGAGTGGCTGTTGACTGGGTGGGAGGAACAGGCAGTTTTGGGGGTAAGAAAAAATTTCAGAATTTTCTATAAGGGAAGAAATTAATCAGTTTCAAGATTTAGCAAAATAAAAGAATGAATATTTGTAGACTGTGACACTAGCACATTATTGGAGCCATAGTTATGTCACGTGTATATCTATACAACTACATAGGCTATGTGTATAACTTCAATTGTGTATACAAGCATCCATGTTGAGATCTGGGCTCTAAATGTCCTTTAAAAACAAAATGTTGTATCTGATTTTTTTTTAGTGTCAGTAGAAATCTGAGTCTAATGATAAGCCAATTATCTTAAAAGTGTTTTAAGAGATCTCAGAATTCAAATTCCACTGTTCAAGTATCAAATTTCTTTTTAAGCATATTTAGGTTTGATAAAATAATTATATTCTTTTAGCAAAAATGGGAAAAAAGTCATAACATTTAAAATTATAGTCATCTCAAATATGAAACATTTTAAACTCTTCTAAATTCTTGACAAATCTGGCCAGGCACAGTGGCTCATGTCTGTAATCCCAGCACTTTGGGAGGCTGAGGCAGGTGGATCACTTGAGGTCAGGAGTTCGAGACCAGCCTGGCTAACATAGTGAAACCCTGTCTCTGCTAAAAATAGAAAAATCAGCCGGGTGTGGTGGCACATGCCTGTAATCTCAGCTACTTGGGAGGCTGAGGCACAAGAATTGCTTGAACCCAGGAGGTAGAAGTTGCAGTGAGCTGAGATTGTGCCACTGCACTCCAGCCTGGGCGACAGAGTGAGACTTCATCTCAAGAAAACAAAACAAAACAAAAATTATTGACAAATCTTCTCCTTGATAATAAATACATGCATTTAAAAATTATGTTTGATTCAATACCCTTTTGAATCAGTTGATGTTTTTTAGATAGCGTCTCTCTCAGTTGTCCAGCCTAGGCTGCAGTGGCACCATCACAGCTCATTACAGCCTAGACCTCCAGGGCTCAAGCAATCCTTCCACCTCAGCCTCCCAAGTAGTGAGTAGCTGGGACTGCAGGCATGCACCAGCATGACCAGCTAATTTTTGTAATTGTTATTGTTTGTAGAGATAAGTCTCACTCTGTTGCCTGGCTAGTCTCCAACTCCCGGGCTCAAGCGATCTTCTCACCTCAGCTTCCCAAAGTGCTGGGATTACAGGCATGAGCCGCCACTCCCTTCTGAATCAATTTTTTAAACTCCATTCAGATACTAATTGATAGCTGTACTCTCTAGTTGCAGAAGTAGACCATTTGACATGATTCCTTAGGTAAATGAGAGCACTATTCTTTTTTTTTTTTGAAATGGAGTCTTGCTCTGTCGCCCAGGCTGAAGTGCAGTGGCGCGATCTCGGCTGACTGCAAGCTCCGCCTCCCAGGTTCATGCCATTCTCCTGCCTCAGCCTCCCGAATAGCTGGGACTACAGGCACCCACCACCACGCCCGGCTAATTTTTTTTTTTGTATTTTTAGTAGAGACGGGGTTTCTCCGTGTTAGCGGATGGTCTCGATCTCCTGACCTCGTGATCCACCCGAGAGCACTATTCTTAAGAAGTGGTTAGTCTAACAATACCTTACAGGCCAGTTAAGCCAGGTGAAAGGGTCCTCAAAAGGATAGCAGGACAGCGATGAAGGGAAGTCAAGTGTCTGTCTCTCTCGACCATTCTGCCTGCTTCCACAAAATATCTGGAAATGTCTTGCCCTTTGCCAAGTGTGCATAGGGATGACTAGTTCAGCAACTTGTGGCAAGTTGCCGGAAGATTATTTATGTTTGGCTGAAGTTTGTTACTCACAGTTACTCTTTTTGGTCTTATGTCCTATGTCTGATAAAATTCCCTTATCTAAGAGCAGTGATTTCGAGGCTCTTCCTTGTGTCTGATTTTGCTTTGAGGGTTGGATAATCCTATAGATTCCCATCTCTTCTTTACTCCCACACAGTTTTATTGTAACATCATGTTTGTTTTTCTAAATTTCCTGTGTTTTCTAAATTTGGAGCCTAAGAACTATAAACAATTAATACTCTATATGAGTATATCTTAGGATACTGTGGTTTCAACTAACAGCCACAATAACTTTAGGAAAATAAGTTGTCTTAAAACAGTAATCAGTAGGATTTCCTAAATACTGTTAAAAAGGAAATTAATTGATTTTGATTTATGAGAAAATTTTTAAGCTGTGTTAAAATTTTGTCTAAAAAGCACACACAATTAGGAGTGATGGCAAGTTACCTTGCTTTTAACTTTATTTTGGTGGTACCTTATTATAAACTAAATATATTAAAAATGCCAATGTGCTTGTAAAAGTAATTTTTATTGTAATATTACAGTGAACCTTTTGAGTTGAATTCTTCATCGCATAACCATAATTTCTACGTAAACTCCATGGAGAGTTAGGGAATGAAATGAGGCAGAAATTGGGCCACTAGGGTTTTAAGCTAAATTTCATTTCAGAGAAAGCCGAGACACTTTCATATTTTCTTGTGCTAGTAATCAATCCAGAAAATGACAAGAAAAGCACTTCTTAGAGCTATCAAGAAATTAAACTTTTTCCTAGCCATTTTTCTTCTTTGTTCTCTTTCACACTGAAAATATCCAATTATAGAAGTGACCGTGACAAAACTTGATAATGTTATGAGATCCTTGGGGTGTCATTTCACCAGCTGGAAACCTCTGTGGCCAGTGGCGCCTTTGCCTGAGTTTTGCTCTTGCCCACTGGGCCCTCTTGACCTGGCAGGCTGAGCTCAGCTCATGCTTCCAGCCTGGATCCCATATCTGCCAAGGGTGACTGGAGTGGTGAGGGTTGTGTGAGTGAGTGAGCATGGGGTCCGGCCACTGTGCGCAGCCAAGCATGCTGGCTGCGGTGGGGTGGGCAGCTCCAGGCACCATCACGTGTGCCACCTCCCTGTGAGGCTGCTGCTGGACCAGGTGTACAGCAAGCAGATTCCACAGCTGGCACTGGGGAATGTGGTGGCATTCAGAAGCTTGGAGAGACCAGAAACTGCAGAACCCCAAAGAGGGTGTCACAGCCCTGTCTTGGGAGCTAAGTCTGGGCTCCCTGAAGGGCCACTGCCCTTCTCTCCTTGTTGCCTGCAATGTGGCAAGCAAGGGGGTTGTTTCAGCCCTTTTTGTGTTACAGTTCTTTCAGCCCTGCCATTCAGCAGAACCTGAGTTCTTGTCCTGCAGCCAGGAAGAATGAAGTATGCAAACAAGTGGAGAGTGAGCAAGGCAAAGAGGAGCTTTATTGAGTTATAAAACAGCTCAGAGGAGACCCACAGCGGGTAGCTCCTTTCCTCAGGCAGGGTGTCCTGACGATTGTTCAGCTGTCAGCAGAGAGGTGACCCTGGAGTGGTTAGCTCCTCTCCATAGGTCCATTTTTCCATTGTCTTCTCACCTCTCAGGAGAGAGAAAACCCTGGTGGGTAGCTCCTGTCCACAGCTGGTCATTCCATCATCTTCTCAGCTCTCAGCAGAGAGGAGACCCTGGTGTGGGTAGCTCCTCTCCACAGCTGGTGGTCCTGTCATCTCTTTTCAGCTCTCAGCAGAGGAGACCCTGGCATGCATAGCTCCTTTCCACAGCTGATCATCTTGTGATCTCTTTTTAGTTCTCAGCGGAGAGGAGACCCTGGGGGTAGGTAGCTCCTTTCTGCAGCTGGTGGTTATGTCATCTCTTTTTGAATCTGGCTGAGTTCTGGGGTTTTTATGGACTTCAAAGGAGAGGAAGTGTATGCTGATTGGTTCATGTAAGGCCATGGGCAGGCCCAGAAAAAACATAAGTTCCCACTCTGCAGAACTGGTAGCCTTGCCCCCAGGCTTCAGGCCTTTCCCCACTTGAAGGTGGGGCTTCACCAGGCACCTGTGTCTTTCCACCCAGGAGCCTATCTGCCTCCTGCCGCTGTTCATGATGCCAAGACTGTTTGTGCTGAGTGGTGCCAGCAGGCCAGCTCTGAGCTGCCCTTGGCCTCCATCCCATGCTCCTCGGTGCCCAAAGTCTGGAGGAGTCCAAGGCAGCAGGGGGCTGGTGTGTCAGTGCTGCCCCAAGAGTCCACATACCTAGCCAGGTTGTGACAGCACTCAGGCTCAGGCTCCACTTTGCTCTGAGATTGGAGTGGGCGCTTGGAGTGGGGAAAGGCCAGGCAGAAGGAGCAGGCACCCTCAAGTGCTTGGAGTAGGAAGAGGCCAGGCAGTGGAAGGGGAGGGCTTCCAGGGCTCCTGAGAGTGCAGAGATGCTCAGATTTACAGCCACAGATTGGGCAGCTGTAGGTGTGCCCGGGAAGGTGGGGCTCCTGCCTACTTCCAGCCCCCAAGAGCACAGGCATGCCCAGGTCTGCAGCCACAGCTGGGTGCCACAGCTGCACCTGGGGAGTGCAAGCCTCCTGCCCTGCCAACTCAGAAGGGGGTGGAGCTTCCGCCTGTTCCTGGCTTTTGCTGACTCCATGGTGGCAGCCCCAGCCAGTCCTCTCCCACTGCATCCAGCATCATGGCAGCAGCCACTCCAGATGGGCTGCCACTGGCATCAATAAGATGTTTACTAAAATGTCTGTAAAGACAGCCACTCACAACTTTATATTCATCTACAGGAACCCTCAAATAAATTTAATCCCCATTTGGGATTATCCCTCAAATGTAGCTCTGAGTACTTATTAGTTATTATTCTGGCATCCCTACATCTAATAAGATATAGAGTAGAGTCCACACGGTCTCCAGGAACCAGCCAGCCTGTAAATGAGTGAAGTCTTCTGGTGATATATCAGCACCATGATAAATGACCCCACCCAAGGTGATGTCAAAATATTAACAATAGTGAGTGGGACAGACCATGGCAACAGGAACAGCTTCTGCCCTTTCCTTATGAGGCAGCTACTAGTCAGCTCCAGCTAATTGTGACTGTATCGGAATGGTGGCCTAGAACTGCTAGAACTGTTAAGTAAAAAATCTCATTTTAACGGAAATATTCTGATTTTTCAATGTTGTTAATTGATTTAAATTTTAAAAGACTGTATGTGGGCTAAAAGGTTTCATTAAGTTTGAAGGAAAAGCCCAACTAGATAGAATCTTGTGGTAATTCTAGGAAGTGTGTGGAAGATGGAGGGAAGAAGGGCAAGAGTGGAAACAAGAAGATAGTTTCAGACTGTCCCCATGGATTATAATGGTGGTGAGTACTGGAGCAGTAGAAAGCATTCTGGAGACAGAAAAAATGAAGAATAAAGAGTGGGCTAGCGACCTCCAGGGGATAGAACAGGTAGGACCCAGAAGCCAATTGTATATGGATAAGAACTTATAGAAGAATGGAAGTTTCAAGTTTCTCTAGGGTCCCAGAAAAAAGAAACTGCTAGGGCTCAGGTGGAATGTGCATATTTTTAACAGTAATCTGAAATCCAATTATCTGCCTTCCGCAAGTGCAGACACCACTCCTGCACACACAGAATAATTATACTACCTATGAGCTCACTTTTTATTTTTCAATCAGAGGATGCGCTGGTACCATTGCTACATTTACTTGAAAGGTCACAGCTTCAGTGGTTTAGACACTGGAAAACAAAGATGAAAATAGAATGCCAGAGTGATTTTGTAAAACAGATTGAAGAAAAGCTAACGGAGGTCAGACTGCAGTCACTGGCAGGAGAGAAGACTGAGAGAGACAAAGTCATAAACTAAAAACTCTTATGTAGACTGTCACGCTAGAAAAATTGGAAAGCGGAGATACAGGGGTGAGTCTTCCCTTTCTGAGTTAGCTTGATACTGAAAATTGAACAACAGACGGCTCTCCATTGAACTCCCTGTAGGGGGAAGATTCTGTCTGTTGCTTAAAGACAATGTTTAAATGACCTTTAAAATCCTGGGAGTATCTGTCATCTCTAGTCAAAGACAAGAATAAGAAGAGTTGGCAGGGGCAAATGATAGAACAGGGAATGAAAAGCAACAGCCATTTCCATTCAATAGTATTCATTGGAAACTGTCAGATACAAGAAAAGGCCCTAATGATCCAATATTGATTAAAACACAGTCCAAACTCTCAAGGCAGATACGCATTTAAGTATCTAATAGCAATGAAATAGAACAAATGTTGTATTAGCACTCTTAGAGAGGGTGAGCTTCAGAGTCCAAAGAAGAAATAGGGAGATCCAAGTGTCCATGTCCAGTTGTTGGAAAGAAGGGCCTGGTTTCCAAAAGAGATGTCAAGGCTCAACACAATCGCTTAGAATATGGTTTAGGAGTCAATTCTAGCAAACATTAGAGATGACTGGTATTTCTCAAAGAGCAAATGTAGAGTACAAAGAATGGTGTGCCAAGGGTAGATCCCAGACAATTCTCAAAGTCTGGTAGACAGGGGTTTACTAGGTTCACACAGGATAGGCAATGCCTTTGCCATTCTTCACCTGTACATTGAGGGGAATTTAAGCAATTGGGGTCATAAACACTCAAAAGGGGAGAAGACCAATGTAGATTTGGGGATGATTAAGTTAAATATAACATTGATGAAAAAAAACTAAAAACTCTGCTCTGCAATTAATATGTGGGATGAGAAGCAGTTTGACATTCAACATAATTGTATATGTTGTACGGAATCCCCTCCATTTAGCTATCTCATCTTGTAGGTTTAAATTCTGTCTCAACTCCTTCATGAAGCCTTAGAAAATCCAGTAAACAGATTGTTAATTTTTGCACTGCTGAGTGCAGGAGCAGTTATGTCTGTCCCTTTCTTGATACTTACCATTTTATCATCTTGCCTTATCAGCTTGTGCGTATATGCCTGATTGCTAGGGTGATGGTTATATGTGGGCACTCAAACTGGAACACTTTGGAGAGTGAAACTTGGGAAGACAGAGTGCTACTGGGGCTATGAACAGTTACTGAGGACAACAGGCATAAATAGACACTGCCCTGAGCAACCTAGGCTGTGTGATCACTGAACTTATTACCATACCTGGGTCATATGGTTCTTCTATCGTCTCAAGGCCTTGCACAGAGCAGCACTTAATGACAACATTAGATGCTAATCAAAGGACCATGGATGGCACATGACCCCAAACTCTTTATTTGACAGATGAATAAACTGAGGTCCAGGGAGGTTAAGTGACTTGCCTGTGGCTGCCCAGCTAGTTCTTACCTTGAAGGTTTGTTATCTTCATGCTTAACCTTGTTTTCTTATGGATACCCTAGACAGATAGCTTTTCTCAGATATTCCCCTATGTTTATGGCCTGGTGGATTAATAATGTTTTCTCGATTCTGGTCAGATTCTGATGTGTAACTTTTGCATGATCTGAATGTTTCTGTTGTATCCTTCCAATTCATGTGTTGAACCCTAATAAGTAATGTGATAGGAAGTGAGGTTTTAGGAAGTGATTGGGTCATGAGGGTGCTCAGAAAATGTTAATTGAATTAACAAATGATCATGGAAACACTGATTTCTATAAATGAAAAAGGACTTAAAAATAATATAGTCAGTTTCTCTAATAAGTAGGAAGAAACAAGCTCAGAAAATATTATATGACTTATTCAAAGGTCAATCAGCCACTGATAAACCCAGATGAAAACTTAGTTCTCCTGGGTCTTTCATTTCCCAGACCCGTGTTTTGCCTACAATGTCCCACTGCTTTGAAAGTGATTGACAGTAAAATATTAGAGCCCTATATTTTAAAGTGACTTCATAATCATTTTAGTTTTTTCTTAAAACTTTCCAAATGCTGCCTTATGTTACTGAACTCCCCACTACAACCCTATGAGTCTGGCAGGAAGCTGAACAGTTTTATAAATTAGGCAATCAAGACTCAGGATTTAAGTGACTTGGACTGAACTGGCTCAATTTCTTCAAATATAGAGAGTACAAAGAAACCTGGTCAATCTTACTACTGTCCTTGAAATAATTTTTTTTCCTAATTCAGCAAGGCAAAACTGTTAGCAAAAGTGTTCTTCAACAAGGGATTTGTGATTTTATGTTAAAAAGCTTTCTCTAAGGTACTTATCACTTAAGTAACAATGACCTGATTCATTTTTGTTTTTGTAGGGAATTGTAACAGTAAGGAAATCATGGTTCTTCACTGTTTTAGTGAGATAGGTGAATTTTGGAATTGTGTACCAACTGAGGTAAGGCAAAGGTCTACAGTAAAACTGTTAGAATTCTACTTAAAAATATGAATAGAAAATGCAGAAAATAAGTAAATAAAAATAAATCTACAGACCAGTTGCATGCAGAGTAAGTTTGAATGTGTCATGTATGATGCTGAGTTACTGATGTGACTCTGAGCACATGTGACTCTGTGGGCTCACCCCACAGGACTTGGTATTCTCTGCTGGGTTCACACTATCTCTAATTAGGGAACATTTAAGCTTATGTTTACTGTGTTAGAGAACATCGACTTAAATCTACCCTATTAACAAATAGAGTTTCTCAGGTTGTTTTGTTGCTTTGCTCTGCCGAAGTTCAATTTAGACCATTTCTAATTAAATTAAACGTGAATGAGAGAAGACTGTTAGAAGAGGTAAACATTCTCAGTTCTTCCAGAATCCTTCCTAAAAAGTAGCTGAACCATCCTTTCCCTGGGGTTTAGCAGAGATTGTGAGTTGCCTCATGGAAGGCAGGGGCCATGCTTTATTGACAATATTTATTTCCAGAACCTCAATGAGGACAAAGCTTATAAAAAGCATTCAGTACACACTGGCTGAATAAACCAATGAGCTGCAGTCTGGAAGCCTTCCCGGGACAGACTCTCTGGACTTTAGTAAAATGGAGAGCTTCCTTGGAGGTCCCCACACACTTATCTTGACAGTGACCTTATTGGTTTGTAATGAATTGTTGATGTTTCTTTCCCACTAGAAAATTATCTCCCAGAAGTTATTTTTTGTCAGCTGTGAATCTCTATAATCTGTGAACACACACACACACACACACACACACACATTAATTGAATTGTAGAGGTTTTTTATGTCTAGACTTCTTATACTAAGAGGGTACCATAGACAGCATATAGGCATGAAACGATTAACTCAAAAGCAAAAATTTTATTAAGACAGAGCTGAGACGAGGGTTCCAGTATCTTGAGAGTCTCCCCTGGCCAGTGTTTCTTGTCTCCTTCACCTATGCACCCATCTGACAATTTAAAAAACTAAAGCTTAGAGATTCATGTTGGCAATTTTTTATTATTAGTGTACGTGGTGTATATAGCTTTTCCGCAATTTGGTTGGAGAAATGTTTTGCTAGCTTCCCAGAAACTAGCAGCCTTCACCAAAGTGGGGGCTGTCTTAAGGTGTGCCCCCTTACCTTGGGATAAAGCTATGGGCTATGGAATCACACAAGCCCGTGTTTGTATTTTTTTCATTTTAATTTTTAAACACTTGCATAAAATTAAGGGGTAAAGTGCAGTTTGGCTTCATGGATCTATTGCTTTAGGGGAAGTCTGGGCTTTTAGAGTGACCATCACTTGAATAATGTACATTGTACCCATTAAGTAATTTCTCATCCCTCAACCCCTCCCAACCTCCCACCCTTCTGAGTCTCTAGTGTGATTGTTCCACACTCTACATCCACATTATTTAGCTCTCCCTTATTTAGCTCCCCCGTATACATTATTTAGCTCCCGCTTATAAATGAGAACATGCAGTGTTGGATTTTCAGAAAGCCTTTCTGAGCCTTGGTTTTCTCATCTGTGTAAGTGGGATTTGAATGCCTTCCTGAGGGACTCTCAACCCTAGCTTAACCCCTCTCCTCTCCTGCCTCCCTGCACTAATGCCTGTGGCTCTCTTCTGTCTGCTAGGGTGGGATCAAAAGTTAAAAATATCAGCATATTTCAACCTTATTTCAGTTTTCTTGACATTGTTTTCGAAACTTGAGTGTTACTCCTCCCTTTACCACAGCTAGGTTATCGTGTTCTTTCACAGTGCTTTTAGTGTTTTTTTTCCTATGTCATTATGTTCTGTGTTAGTTTGCCCCGCAAGACTCTAAGCTTTATGATGATTAGAGACTTTGTCTGCTTTATTTATGCATGCCTAACAATCAGTTTTGAATCTTGCACAAATGTTGAGTGCACGGTTAATGAGGGAATATGTAGTGTTTGGGTTAAAAGGCATGAGCTCCACAGCAAGCCTGAGCGTGGAGTCAGTGAGCTGAGGTGAATGGGACCATCTCCAGTTTCAAGATGATCTTATCGGGCTCAAACTGATGTAAAAAATATTATTTTGTACTACAATAAAAGTTTAAAACTGAAAAAAAATCATGTAATTGAAATTAAATGAGCTTTTTTTTGTTTTCTGTGGTTCATAACAAAATACTTGAAACTGGGCAGTTTATAAAGAAAAGGAATTTATTTCTTACAGTTATGGAGGTTGAAAAGTCCAAGGTTGAAGGGACTTCTTGCTGGTAGGGACTCTCTGTAGAGTCCCGAGGTGACACAGGGCATCACACGGTGAGGGGCTGAGCATGTTAGCTTAGTTCTCTCTTCCTCTTCTTATGAAGCCACTGGTCCCATGCCATTAAAACCCATTAAACCATTAACCCAGGAATTAAGTTTCAACATGAGTTTTGGAGGCGACAAATATTCAAATCATAGCATTGATTTGAATATTTGTAGGGCTCTACAACAAGGCCACTGTGTCACCCAGGTTAGTAACCAATAAAACATACATTTTTCATTAGTGTCTCTCAGTTGCTGAAGTATGAGGACCCTGACTGATAGCTTTCATCTGTATTATTGGTGGTCGGGATGATATTATTTTATATGTCCTAAACAGCACCAAATATAACGATCTCTATAATGTCCTTAAATTTTTTTTTAAATTTAGCCTTTAAAGTTATTTGAGGTTTTGTAGATTTTGCTGTTTATCTCACAAAATAACTCTGTTTCAGTTACTCTGTCTTGGACTTACTGTTTTCACCGGTTGAAATGTGTTGTAGGAATACTGGATGGAATTCAGCATATGTAAGCTCTAGGCCCATTTTTCTTTTTTAGCAAATAAGCTTTGCCATTATAGTTACATTTACATTGCTTATGCCCTGAAGGCCTAAGTCTTATTTGTGTAGTGAATAGGAACACACACACACACAGACACACAGACACACACACATTTATCAAAATTTGATAATATATAATTAATTTAGTATTATCAACTTGGGAATTACTGAATTCTTTTGCTGTGCATAAAGATTATTGAAGAGCAGCATCTACTCCATTAGAATTTTCACATCTAGTATTCTTTCTTTATATTGTTAAAATAATTTTAATAATGATCTAAATTGGATATAAATTCAGGTAATTATTGCCATCATTTTGTATAAGTACTGTCGTATCTGGTACTAGTTGTCTCTGACAGCAAAATAAAACATGATGATCAATATTTTGGATTGATTTTTTTCTGCTGGGACGGTGTGAGCATACACTGATTAGAGCTGATTTTTGCTGCTGATCAGTCTCTATGAGGCAAAATTTCAATAATTGTTTTGTTTTTAGGTGACTTTCTTCTCTGATGTCCAGACTGATTTGCAGATTGCAAAGATCAACTCTTATAATAGAAAGAGATGCCATTAGATTAGAAAAAAAGCCACTTATCACAGGAATTACGTGCTAACACAGTGGTTCACCTTAATGTTCTCTCTTTATAATGCCCCCTTTCAAGATGTGCATAATTGATATTGCCATAAGCACTCTCCTATTCTTTTTGCACAGCTAAAAGAATAGAGTGGATTAGAATACAGAGTAAAGTCTCAGGATTGCACAACAGAATTAATCCTGTTCTATGTCATAAAATATTGCATTCATTAGAAATGAATATTTTCATTGCAAATGAACTGAGACCGGCAGGTAGACGGAGTGATTCCTTTTATTTTGTTTCTCTTAGAAGGAATGATTCCAACAGCTGGTAAAAATACAACTAAGGTTTGGCATGTGCCAATCACCTATTTCACAATGTATTTTTTAGAGGAAAACACACACACACACACACACACACACACAAACACACATATATGTATATCACAAAGTAACCCTTTTCTCTTGTGGCAGTATCTCCTTAGGTCCCATTCATTTTTATAACCCACATGTATTCTTAGCACCCTGTGATACTTGCTACCAGAGTGAACATATTTTCCCAGCCACAACCTGACTGCATGTTCTGGATTATACTCATATTCTCCAGAAATAATTTAAGGATTGAGTTCAATAATTGTGCTCCCGAGGTGGGTGCCATCTGAAATCTAACGCATAATGTTTACCTGCGGTGATGATCAAGAACCTCTCTTGAGAGAATTAGGCCCTTAGGGATATTTTAGAGCAACGTTTAGATTTTTTAAATAACAAAAATCATGATCAAGAACCTCTGTTGAAAGAATTAGGCCTTTATGGATATTTTGGAGCAATGTTTAGATTTTTTAAATAACAAAAATGCTAATGAGAATGATGATGGATTCTGCTTGTTGAGTGCTTTTTGTCTTCATAAATTTCCATGAGAAAGGTGTTAATGTGTCCATTTTATGAATTAGTCATCTGACACTCAGAACACCTAAATAACTTGCTGGAGGTCACACAGCTGGGTGAGCGACGGAGCCAGAATTTGACCTCAGCACTGCCTGATTATGAAGCTGTGTGTTCTGTCTGCTTTCAGCTGCTGCCTCTTATTTCCAGTTCCAAGGTCAGTCTAAAACAGTCCTCCCAAACACCCACATATGTTGAATCCTTGTGCTGAAGGCAGGTGGTGCCACGGGCTTTTCAGGGTGAGTGGTTTATTTTTCAAGAAGCACAGAGAATTAATTCATTAAGTGGAACTTGAGAGGCTACTCAAATATCTGAGCTGCTGAGAAGTTCAACCTTTTTAATTATCTTGAGTGAGACTTCCCACAATGTTAAACCTTCAGAATGGTGCCAGACTCAGAAGCTCCTCTGCAGTGATTCTGAATTGACAGAATACAGTCAAATAGCCAAGATGAAGTCAAGATCTGAACATTCCAACCAGCGTGTTGCAATGGTTCTGCCACACAGGAAAAAGGAAAGGTTGGCTTTTGTTGCTAGTGAAGGGATAATGACCAATTAAAAAAATAAAACTGAGCAAAGAGAGACAAAGAAGGAAATGAGACAGGGAGAGAGAGAACGTAGAGATGAGCATAAAAATTGCAGAGAAAGTGAGTAAATGTAGTGTCAGAAAAGATAAAAAAAGGTGAAATATTTTGTGTAAGGGATGACAACAGGGTGTCAAGTGACAGCTATTCTAAGAGCACAAAAGAAACCTGAGACTAAAGAAAGAAATCATTTTTGTGATTAAGAGAAGGATTAGGAAACAAAAAAACAATTATTACAGATAATATTGCTAAGTATTTTCGTTACACATATGAAGTACTTCTGCGTGTGATATTTCATTTAATCCCCTCACAATATTCCTGTGTAATTGGTTAAGTGGATATTTCAGACTTTATTTTAGAAATATAGAAACTTAGTGCTTGATTTGTCTAGTTTCTAAAATAAGTGGTAGAGTTGAAACAAGAAAATGTGTGTTTTTTTTTCACTATGTGCTGCTAGACATCATTGTGTGATGTTAAAAGTACATCTGCCATAACATGGCTTTACCAGGTATGCTTGGGGGCATTTAATTACTGGGCTAGTCTGGTCTTCGTTTGAAATACCCCTAGGGGATAGCGACATGTAAAAAATACAGCACTGAGTGTATTTCAACTATTGCATTTTACTAACCTGAGATTGTCAGGGTGCTTTTATTATAAAATGGAGATCAAGTATGGAAAAAACGTATTACTTCTGTTACTACCGCTTTGGTGGTTATAGAAGGTGATGAACTGAAACATCAGGACCTGTGGATTTTGCAATAGAGACAAGGCCAAACTGGCTCACCTGCAGAATAAACAAAGGGTAATGTCTATAAAGAGAATTGTGAATAACGGTGCTTATCTGTTGTTCCTGTCTACCCAGGATCTCTTTTCTCATCTTCTTGGTTGTGAATACATTAGGTGGGGTTGACTCATCTCCCCTTCTCTGTCCAACATAGATTGGCATATGCTTTGCACTGGGCCAGTGTTCTCCTTGGCTACTTTCTGCCAGAGTACATGGAAAAAACAGGTATTACTCAGTTGTATATGGGTCTGGGGTTGCCACTTACCATTTTATCCATGTCATGGTGGGAGCCTAATGGAAAACCCAGGACAGCTGGAGCCCTTGGCCCCACTGATTGAGCCTCCAGAAAATAGGATCACCTGAATCCTTGGACTTGCCATTTGGGGTAACAAATAAATCCTCAAGCTAGTATAAGTTGAGATTTGGTCACTGTAAATCAGTCAAATACAAATGCAGGGAGCTGGTGCATCATAATAATAACCAACACTTATTGAATGTATGCTATGCTAGTAAGCATTCTTTAATCACTTCATTCTCGCAGCAATCCTATGACATGCATGTCATTACTGTCTCCATTTCACAGGAAGAAACAGAGACAGACTTGTTAGATGACTTGTTAAAGATCAGAGATAGGAAGAAGCAGAGCTGGGATTTGAACTCAGGAAATCTAGCTGTACTCTGTGAACTCTAGTCCTTCTCTATCTCTCTTTGTGTATATCCCCTTGACATATATGTGTAAATGCCTTTATCTTTCTATATGTGTATCTATATCTGTCTGTATGTTATCTCTCTGAAATATGCAAATTATTGGCAAGAATTGAATTTATGTTACAAATTAGAACATTAATGTTGGTTCTGTGCATGGAAATTAGTATCTCAAATTTCATCCCAGTGTCATGGACAAGAATAGAAATTACTATTAGAGCTTAAAAAGAAACTATAGATCTATGAGTGTTTTGAAAAGAGCACAATAGGAAAATTAAAATAATTAAGTATAATATTGAAGCATCCATATTATATGACATTAAGTCTCAGTAAGAGACTGAGTTAGCTGATCAAATCTTTTAGCAGGAAAAACAAAACAAAACAAAAAAACAGAGGCAATCACGTATAAGCACTAGGGCATATTTAATATGACTGTTATTGAGGAGAAGACTGCAGTAGGGAAGAATCTTTGAACAGATACTTACTAAAAACTAAAATATTTTGTGAGTCAGAACATTTAGCCAATCCAGCTACTAAGACATTTCAAAGTCGGATGAGTTATCACAAAGCTAGAAGACAAAAAACACTGTACTGGGGAAGCTGTCTAATTTAGTTAATCCAGTTAACTAACTTAGGCAGTTAGTGAGTCCGGTGCCAAGCTACATGTCGAATTGAAAGGGTTAAGTTTTTCACCCTGCATCACGGATATAAGGTGCTCTGAAAAGTAAATTTTATTACTAAGAAGTGTCAAGCTCCTATGTAACTTCCTTTTGCAAGAAAAAAAGCAAGAAAAGTAGGTAAACACTTAAAAAAATCTGCTCTTATGCTTTTGGAAAAAAGAATTTTCCAAGAATCACGGTTATGATTTAGGACAGAGGTAAGCAAATGGGCCAAATCTGGCCCACCACCTGTTCTTGTAAGGCCTGTATATTTGGAACGATTTTTATGTTTATAAATGGTTGATAAAAGTTACAAGAAGAATAATATTGTTACTTGTGAAAATTATATGAAATTTAAATTTTAATGTCCATACATAAGTTTTATTGGAATATAGCCACACTAATTTCCATATTGCCTATGACTGCTTTTGTGCTATGCCAGCAGAGTTGAGTAATTGTGATAAAGATTGTATAACCTGCAAAGCCTAAAACATGTACTGGTCCTTTACAGAAGCAATTTGCCAACCCTCTATTTGGATAATAGAGCAATGGTATTGGGAGGTACTTGAAATGTTGTAAGGAAGCAGAGTTAGTGCCTAGAAACAAACAAAGTGACAAATAAATAAGTATATGTGGGTAGGTTTTAAACATCCTTTCTATTGTCTTGATATTGCTTCCTGAATTAAAACCGTAAACCAAAATTGCATCCAAATATGCAGTGCAGTTTTAGAACCTCTTTTTCTGTGACAAGTTTACACAACCTTCTTTGGGAGGTGATGTAGTGGGTTATCAGTTTCAGCATAACATAGAACACATGTATTTAATAATAGAATGACTTCATGAACACTGTGTCCTGTTGAAATATGTGGTTTTATAAAGATAAAGCAGGGACATATTTGGGTTTTGGAATGAGGTTTTCTTAAAATACCCATGTAAATTCTGAAAACGTAGCCATTCTTGGACTTCATTCACCTCATCAATGGACTTGGAAAAGGAAGCAGGATTCAAAAAATGAAGGTCAGCTAGCAGGAAGATTATGATCCCCATTCACCATTGTACTGCAATCTAGAAATTGCAGTTCTGGTGTGGACATAGGAGAGGCGAAGAAAAGAGTACTAAAAAAGGGCCAAGTAATTCCATATTTTGGAGTTGACTGTCAGATTGTTGTGCTTATGCTGTTTGTCTGTTTATAATTACCAACCAGCTTTTTTTCTTATCTCTACATTTATAAATTCTACCCATGTATTATATTTATTTAAAAACATTTGAAGCATATAACATATACAAAATGTATATCTCACTGTGCAGGCTGAAGAATGATAATCAATTTTTCCATGTACCCGTCTTTAATCTCTCAAACACTGTTTCCTCTGTGTTCTTAGGAAATACTTTTTCTATTTTCTATTCTAATTGCTTGTGTATATGTGTCCTAAATTCTTCTGAAATACTGTGAGTTTCTTCAATGCATGATTCTTGACTCATTCATGTTTGGTTCCCATTACCTTCAACATGTAGGGATGTAAATAAATATGTGTAGAGTGAGTGAGTGAATGCATTGCAAGCTCTCTGTGGTGAGAACTCATTTATTATCTGACTATGCCTTTCAGTTACTATGCTTAGGGGCAATTAGCAAATGTTGGAATTGAATGCATTGAAAGGTCCTGTTAGTCTGTCTAGGCACCTCTTGAATGTTTGTGCACAGGCACTGTGCTGTGTTATGTGTTGTTCATTCATTTTCATGAAAGTAATAAAATATAAAACTTATTGAGGAGTTTGAGACTACCCTGTCTGTTCACTGAAGACCTCATATTGTCATATTACTTGCAATTGTAATTGTCATATTATTTATTTCTCTTTCCAGCTATTTCTGGTAGTCATGTCAAGTTGAGTTTATATGCTAGGTTTGATGAAGAGGCAGCATGGAGTGTGATTGGAAAAATGGAGTGTGATCTAATGGAAATAAACTGGGGAGAACTTAGCAGGGCCAGTTGGTTCAGATTCTCCTCTGTATCCTGTTTCTTCAGAGATAGGATTTTGCTTTCTTCTGGGAATATGGAAGCCACTCTAGAATGAGGGTCTTATGACCCGCTTCAAGGGAAGGTCAGAAAAATCCTTCCTGGATTTTAGGGCCAAATTTGAGGGGAAGGTGAGAATGACCTTCCTGCTTCTGCTGTAGTCTCCAATGTCAAGGTGCCATATTTTTGGGCTAACATGTCTTGAACCCCATCAAACTGTATTATCTAATCCTTGGTTTCCTCATCTGCAAAATGGAAATGAAAATATCAGTTATATAATGCTAATGGAAAGATTAATCAAGATATAAGATCCTTGACAAAGTTCCAGTAATATAAAAAGTGTTTGAGAAGTGGAAGCTATTATTAGTAGCTGAGTTTTATTTTTTACATTCTCCCAATAAATAACAATAGCTTTTAACAAGTTAACTTAGTTTTCAAAAGATGCTAATTTACAGGATGAATCACATATTTTGCTCGAATTTGGGGCTTTTACCCTTCTTTAAGAGGATTTGAGTAACATCTACTTTAAAATAATATAAAGCAAAACATTTATTTTCTGATAATAAAGTTTTAATTCTGAAATGTGGGTATGAAACACTAACTTTTACTGAGCACTTATTATTTGCCATATACTGTTCTAAGTACTCTACAAGGAATTAACTCTAAATCCTCACAACATCCCAGTGAGGTTGGTAGAATGGCTATCTTTACAGATGAGGAGATTAAGGTACAGTAAGGAATAGAAATGGCAGAGTCTAGAGGAAAATTCAAGCTGTTTTACTCTTAGCCCTACATTAATAATCGTTGTAATAATGTTACCTTAATATGAAAGAAAGTAATATTTGAAGTAAGAACTATCAGAGACAATTTAGAAGACTATTACTTCTTAAAAATCTATATTAGGTGAAAATATGTGCCAGATTGAAATGGCAACATGCAATATTTAGAAAAAGCAAAAGTATCTCCATAGAGCTCTAAAAAATTAGTGTTAAAATATTTGTACATAAAATGCATAAGAGTATTTGTACATAAAATACAGCCTTTGTACATAAAATCTAGTGTCAAATTACTTGTACATAAAAAGCATTTGTACATCATTGCGTACTGTTACCTTAATATAAGAGAGAGTAATATTTGAAGTAATGACATATTCAGAGATAAATATTACTTGTTAGGAATCTGTATTAGGTGAAAAAATGTGCCAATTTGAAATGGCAACATAGACTGTTTAAAAAAAGCAAAAGCATCTCATTGGAGCTCTAAAAATCTAGTGTAAAACTATTTGTATATAAAATGTATGTCAAATTAGTAATAAGGTATGAGGAGCCTCTTGTCAGAGACATATATGGTAGGCATTTAAAAAATCTTACTGAACTCTGAATCAACTTTCTGCATATTATGGTTATTACTTTGAAAATTTTAAAGACATGAATAATTATTTTGGGGCATGAATTATCAAATAGTATATTTTGTTGATGAATAATAAATCCCGGCAAATGTTCAAAGCATTTTACTTTTTCAGCACTTACAGGTTCTGCCAAGGTATGTGGTTTCTTGTGATTGTCATCAATTTCTGAGAGAGGGGTTCCTAAAAAGGAGGAGCGTTTCCAGTGGTCTTCAGCATAGACTTTGCTGCTGAAGGACGCCACCTTTAATCTGCTGCTGCACAAAAGAAGCAACTTTGTTTGAGAGCCTGAAGTTATAACTTGTTTTCAGATAATCTTAAGTGCACTGACTCTTAAGAAATGATTGTTTTAAAGGAACCACCATAATATTTTATAAACAACTAATCCTTACTTGTTTTTTTCAGAGCTAATTTTTAAAAAATATCATTTAGGATTTTTGACACCCTGTGTCTCCAATCACTTTAAGAATCCTTCAGAAAATTTCAAAACAACCTATAGATTTTGACCTATAGATTTCATATGGTTCAATGATTTGCTTGGAATTCTTTTAGGAGAACAGGGATATGTTCCGTGAAATTGGACAGTCATCTTAAAATCTTTGAAGGGTAGCCAGATGCCAGCGATCACTTATGCAGAAATAAAATTTATAGGCAGAAGTTCCTGGATGCATATGAAGAGGAAGAGAGACATTGGGAGAAAGAATAAGGTTGGAAGTCACATTCTTTTTCAACACAAGGATGAACATTCTCATGATAAATTCTTATAAAATTGTAATGGGTTGGTCAAATCAACGAATAGCTTCCTGCTAACAAGTGTTTAAAAAGAGACCAGGTAACCATCTGTTAGGTATAATATGGAAAGAATTCCTTTTGGGATGCTGAGTTTGGATTAAATGATCTGTATGGACCTTTTCAAATGCAATGACCTGAGAAAGTAAAATGGTAGAATGTTTTGACGTTAAGAATGTTGGTGATCTCTGCCTTAGTTCATAAGCATTATGAGAATTATAAGAAAGAACATGCCTCAGAGTTCTTCCTAAAAGTTTTCAAGGATAGCTTCAGCAGGAAAAAATAATTTCATAGTTATTTTAAAAATAAATTTTATGAAACAAATATTAGGAAGACATATAAAAAGCAATTTATAATGGTTTATTTCACATACTCAGTAGCAACAATTAATTTCAAAGCAGATGGAGCTCTGTTAGGAAAATATCCCCATGATATAAGTTAGTTTAATTTGGTTGTCAGCAGTAGAAACTGGTGGTGCATGACATAAGCAATAAAGAAATTTATTGATGAGACAGGATAGCTCACAGCACTGAAGAAAATTCTGAGACATTGACTTTCAAGTAAACCAGAGCCTTTATGCAGATCTGGCTATAACAAATTAATACATAGTGTCTTCAAGATGCCATTAAGCTGATGAATTCTGGGCATTTTATGTGCTTGTTTCAGTCTGTTCAAGACTAAAATTTTAGTGAAAAGGTATTAAGAGAATATAGTTTCAAAGCCTTGCTCATTTCTTGGCTTGGGAATAAAAGCTCTTTAACAACCCCACCAACATATTATTCAAGGGGTGTGGATAACTTCTCAAAGCAAAATTGGGGTGCCATTATTGGAAAAAGAGGGATGTAAGTTGGTCAGAAGAAAACAGATGTGCACCATCTTGAGCCATTTGGTTTGAAACATGAATTTTCAACCCCTCTTAGCTTCTTTCAACATTGCCTCTTCCTCAAAATGCATATTTAGCAAGAGCAGGGCACAACAGAAGAGAAACAGCTGTTCTGCACATAAAATAAAAGGCATTTGTAAATTCAGAGAGCAACTTGTGCAACGTCGTCTACAGTGGAAGACTACAGACTACAGAGGAGACTCACTAGTGTGGTAGAATGTATAGGTTCTATGGAGACCCATCACCGGAATGACATTCTTCTTGCTGGGGCTGGTTGGTGGAGTTTCAGCACAGTTGTATCTAATATCTTATTTCAAGTTGTTTTCTGTGCTTGCCATGCCCTAACCCCTCTCCATTATCCCAAATGTGCCCTACACATCTGCTGTGCATAATGAACTTACCTCCACGGTGCTTTGTAATGGTAAAGAACCAATGTGTAGTGAGGAATTGTCAAACAGAAGCTTCTACAAAAGCCATGGAGTATTTTCGATAAGGAAGCTCTTGATTAGGAAACTACCAACTATCCTGGAATTCATGAGAGTGGCAAGATGTAGGGTGGGGAGGGAGAGTTTCCACCTTATATGAGATGGAGATCCAAGGCATCTTACTTGCATAATAACCCACACACCAGCATTTTGTCCTCTAGCTATTCTTCTTATCCCAAGCTTGATTCGGTGTTCAGCATTGGTCCACATTCTTCAAAAAAAAGAGAAAGTATTTATAGAAAAGCACACTAATTCTTCTCTTTTTTTTTGAGATGGAGTTTTGCTCTTGTTGCCCAGGCAGGAGTGCAGTGGTGCGATCTCAACTCACCGCAACCTCCTCCACCTCCCAGGTTCACATGATTCTCCTGCCTCAGCCTCCCAAGTAGCTGGGATTACAGGCATGCACCACTATGCTTGGCTAATTTTGTATTTTTAGTAGAGACAGTATTTCTCCATGTTAGTCAGGCTGGTCTCGAACTTCTAACCTCAGGTGATCCACCCACTTCGGCCTCCCAAAGTGCTGAGATTACAGACGTGAGCCTTTGCAACTGGTCTCTCTTTTTCTAGGAAAGATGGGGGAAGTGTGTCACCTGACATATATTACAAAATATTTTTCAAATACTTGGCATTGTTTTAAAGTTCCTCTGGAAGACTTAGAGACATCTAACTTCAGATTTCTATAATCTGACTTATGTTTGCATCACATGAACCTTAATACAAATAAATCATTGTTACATTTAGATAATACCTTGCAACTTCTAATGGAATATAATACTATTTATTAAAAGTTTAATTTTGATTTATTATTCAATTACATTTTATTTGTGAACATAGATACTAGGATTTCTATACACTTATATATGCTAAAAAACTTTTAAGTATAATAAAATCCAGTGTTGAGAGAATATAAATTTCAATGAAATGGAGCATTTTGTGTTTATCTTGATCAAACTTGCTAGAGGCATATTTCCTTCTAAATGATTATCTTAATGTAATTCAGAAAACACAATTGTGCCCTCAAAAATGACTTTTTCTCTTGCTTACTATATTTTAAGTAACTGAACTATTTGACTGAAGGACATTCATAGAAAATCATATGCAACAGTAAATATCATGTGGCTATTATGAGTAATAGGGAATGAGATATTCAAGAGAAAAAATTTAGTTCATTACTTTGATTGATCAGATATAATATGGGCAGAAAATTTTGTAGTGCAGTAAGAAAGTACAGAAGTGTTTTTTTGTTTGTTTTTTTCTAAGGATCCAGAGCCCCAAACTGTTTGTACCTCCCTATAGATACAAATGTATACTTCTTTACACTGGTGAAAGAGAAATGGTGGGAAATTCAGCACAGAACATCGTGCTGATGGCTGTACTATCTTTTAAGTGATATCATTGTTAATATATAGCCCAATACGAATTCATAAAAGTGTTGTGTGGTCATAGCATTAATATATCCATAGATATAAAATGATGGTAGACCAACAGGTAACCAGAATACATAGAAGAAATTCACTAAGGAAGTCATTTCATTCTTCTATGACTGGGGTGGAAAGGTTCTCCATGAGACCACGAACTCTCATTATTGTCCCAGTGGGGAATAATAAAGCCCCATGTGAGCTACCAGTCCACGAAGAACATTAGGAATTGTCCATTGCGATCGTCCCACTTTTACAGCACAAAAGTGAGAGTGATTTTTCAATACCATGAGAATAATTAGCTTGGCAGAAGTTCTGGCACTCTGGTCTCCGGACTTTTTTTGATGTCACTTTCAGGGGGTTCCTATTAGTTATTGCTAGTCCAGGGGGGTTGAAGATTAAAGAGTTTTCACTCTTCTTTCTGCCCTTTGGAGCCTGAAAGGAAATAAGTGAAATATTTTCTTTTCCATAGTATAACAGAAGATGCAGGCCTTATTATTTTGTATAAGCAATGTGAATTAGAAATTACTTCTTTGTCCTTAAGTTTTATATTTAATATTTTATAGCTTTTAAGTGAGTAATAAATTATTTTTGTAATAATTCATTATTTATTGAATATTTTTAAACACAATTTAATGTAATGCCACAAAATGACAGGCATAGGGAGAAAAACATGCCTGGAGATAATTGGCCCAGTGCTGCCCAAAATAAATTAAGGCATTATTTTAGTAGAAATATTGATGAAATTTCTAAGAAAAGCCTTTTCACTAGCAATGGCAGATAATCAGCTTGGATTATTCAGGATCCCAAACTCCAATTTATAAAATTTTCTTTCTGTCTTTTAGCCATCTTAATTAAATGATTTTAAATTTTGGCAGCTAACTCATTTTGAACAACTTCCATGGACTTACAATAATGAAATTATTTAATTATCTCTGAGAGGTATGGGAGAGAAAGAAACAGCCTATGGAAACCCTAAAAATGAGTAGTTGTCAATTTTTTTTCTTTTCTATCTATCTGCCTCTTTCTTTTCTTTTCTTTCTTTCTTTTTCTTTTTCTTTTTCTTTTTTTTTTTTTTTTTTTTTGACAGCGTTTTGCTCTTGTTGCCCAGGCTGGAGTGCAATGGCGCTATCTCAGCTCACTTCAACCTCCACCTCTGGGTTCAAGTGATTCTCCTGCCTCAGTCTTCTGAGTAGCTGGGATTACAGGTGCCCACCACCACGCCCAGCTAAATTTTTGTATTTTTAGTAGAGATGGAGTTTCACCATGTTGGCCAGCCTGGTCTTGAACTCCTGACCTCAGGTGATCCACCCACCTTGGCCCCCCAAAGTGCTGGGATTATAGGCGTGAGCCACCGCCCTTGGCCATGCCTGTTTCTTTTGATAAATGTTATCCCAGCTTGGCCGATTGCGGGGCTGACGCCTGTAATCCCAGCACTTTGGGAGGCTGAGGCGGGCAGATCACGAGGTCAGGAGATCAAGACCATCCTGGCTAACATGGTGAAACCCCATCTCTACTAAAAATACAAAAAATTAGCCAGGCGTGGTGGCGGGCCCCTGTAGTCCCAGCTATTTGGGAGGCTGAGGCAGGAGAATGGAGTGAATCCGGGAGGCAGAGCTTGCAGTGAGCCGAGATCGTGCCATTGCATTCCAGCCTAGGCGACAGAGCCAGACTCCGTCTCAAAAAAAAAAAAAAAAAATTTTATCCCAGCTTTTTTGAGCTTCCACAACTTCACCAACATATTAATACCTCTGCACTTTGGGAGAAGACAAATCCATCTGGCTCCTAGATTAAGCCCATTAATATATCTCAGTTGTCTGATCACAATCCTGGTTTCAGGGCCCTGGAACTAGTTGAAACCCAGGAGACATTTGCTGGGCTCTTCTGGGAAGAAGCTCCTTTGCTTTTAGAAAATAGCAACACTGGATTTTCCATTCTTTCTTCCCATAACAACATTCCCCTGTCCTTTAGAGACCAGCATCTTTTACAGTGTGAAGTAAGGCATCATGTTAAAACATCATCATATTAGAGAACTAGTTAACTGCAAATTTTCCAACAGCCATGTTTTGTGATTTTTTTCAATTTTTTTTCTGGAAAATGTACATTGAAGTAGAATAAATCAAAGGGAGTGCAAACACCATTCTCTTGTGTTAAAACTTGGAAAAAAACAGGACATCTCTTGGCATCACTGCACACCCGGGTTTTCCCAGCGGGCTATAGTTTCCCAATCACAGATAGTGGAGAGGCAATTATCTCCTTTCTAGGCTTTCTACTTTCAGGCAAAAGCTGTTGATGTACAATAATTGAGTTTTCCCAGGGTGTCTAAAGAAAGGGCATGTCATCAAGAAGTGCAGCTGAGTCCTTCTTGTTTATTTCTCTTTGTAATTTAAAAAAATTTTGTTATGGAATATGTAAGACCCAATGATCTACCACTTAAACTTAAGAACCTAAGTGAAAACAATGCACCCACTTCCCAGCTCAAAAAATAAAACATTGCAGGTAATTTAGGGGTGGTGTGCCCCTTGCCAGTCTCACAACCAGTCCACCCAAAGAGGTTCCTGAATTTTGGCTTAATTTTGCCCTGTTTTTTCTTATACTTTTACCACCTGTGTTGGTACCCGTAAGCCATATATTTTTAGTTTTGCTTATAGTTGAATTATGTACAGTTGAGTCATACTGAATGTATTCTTTGTGGATTTTATTTGCTAAATATTTTTTTTAGGTCAGTCCTTGCTGAATCTATTTCCTGTGGCTTATTCATTTTCAGTGTTAAACTGTATTGAATCAAATATGCCTCATTTGATTTATCCATTCTGTTTTTGATTGGTATTTGTTTGCTTCTAGTCTTTATAAACAGTAGAAATCATTCTCATGCATGGCCCCTGTTACATATACATGAATGCTTCTTCAGAAAAGAACTCTGGGCTATAGGGTATGAAAATACCGATAATTTAATTTGTAAATGTTGGAAACATATACAAGTAAGATTGTTAGTTAAAAACAACAACAACAACAAAAAACTAACAAAAAAAATGTAAGAAAACATTTGGAAAAACTTTTCCAAAGTTGGTGCACCATTTTCCACACTCCTAATAATTACTTTACTAATAATTATTGAGAGCTTGGATTGATTCACAGGGTCATCCATGGTTAGTATTGGACAGCTTTAATTTTTTTAGAAGTTAGTAGTTATATATAATGGTATTTCATAATTAAATTGCATTTACCAAATTGCTAATGAGATTGATCACCTTTTTATTTTTTATAGACTATTTAAAATTTTCTATTATGTTATTTGTTTTTCACTTTTTAGTAACGGGAGTTTGCAAATAGTCATTTATTAGTGTAAATAGCCTTCTGTTGTCTCTGGTTTGTCTTTTCACTCTTTAAACTGGTATGTAGTAGAATTTATTATCATCTTTCATAGTTTACATTTTGTGTCTTGTTTTTAAAAATAATCTCACCCTACTGTAAGGTAGGGTGAAACTTTTTTCCTGAAAGTTTTAAAATTTTGCTTTTCACTTTAAAGAAGTTAATTCAAGCCAGGCAGAGACATAACCAAAAAAGAGAATTTTAGACCAATATCCTTGATGAACATTGATGCAAAAATCCTCAATAAAATACTGGCAAATCGAATCCAGCAGCACATCAAAAAGCTTATCCACCATGATCAAGTGGGCTTCATCCCTGGGATGCAAGGCTGGTTCAATATATGCAAATCAATAAATGTAATCCAGCATGTAAACAGAACCAAAGACAAAAACCACATGATTATCTCAATAGTTGCAGAAAAGGCCTTTGACAAAATTCAACAACTCTTCATGCTAAAAACTCTCAATAAATTAGGTATTGATGGGACATATTTCAAAATAATAAGAGCTATCTATGACAAACCCACAGCCAATATCATACTGAATGGGCAAAAACTGGAAGCATTCCCTTTGAAAACTGGCACAAGACAGGGATGCCCTCTCTCACCAGTCCTATTCAACATAGTATTGGAAGTTCTGGCCAGGGCAATTAGGCAAGAGAAGGAAATAAAGGGTATTCAATTAGGAAAAGAGGAAGTCAAATTGTCCCTGTTTGCAGACGACATGATAGTATATCTAGAAAACCCCATTGTCTCAGCCCAAAATCTCCTTAAGCTGATAAGCAACTTCAGCAGTCTCAGGATACAAAATCAATGTACAAAAATCACAAGCATTCTTATACACCGTCAACAGACAAACAGAGAGCCAAATCATGAGTGAACTCCCATTCACAATTGCTTCAAAGAGAATAAAATATCTAGGAATCCAACTTACAAGGGAAGTGAAGGACCTCTTCAAGGAGAATTACAGACGACTGCTCAAGGAAATAAAAGAGGATACAAACAAATGGAAGAACATTCCATGCTCATGGGTAGGAAGAATCAATATCGTGAAAATGGCCATACTGCCCAAGGTAATTTACAGATTCAATGCCATCCCCATCAAGCTACCAATGACTTTCTTCACAGAATTGGAAAAAACTACTTTAAAGTTCATATGGAACCAAAAAAGAGCCCACATCGCCAAGTCAGTCCTAAGCCAAAAGAACAAAGCTGGAGGCATCACACTACCTGACTTCAAACTATACTACAAGGCTACAGTAACCAAAACAGCATGGTACTGGTACCAAAACAGAGATATAGATCAATGGAACAGAACAGAGCCCTCAGAAAGAACGCCGCATATCTACAACTATCTGATCTTTGATAAACCTGAGAAAAACAAGCAATGGGGAAAGGATTCCCTATTTAATAAATGGTGCTGGGAAAACTGGCTAGCCATATGTAGAAAGCTGAAACTGGAACCCTTCCTTACACCTTATACAAAAATCAATTCAAGATGGATTAAAAACTTAAACGTTAGACCTAAAACCATAAAAACCCTAGAAGAAAACCTAGGCATTACCATTCAGGACATAGGCATGGGCAAGGACTTCATGTCTAAAACACCAAAAGCAATGGCAACAAAAGCCAAAATTGACAAATGGGATCTAATTAAACTAAAGAGCTTCTGCACAGCAAAAGAAACTACCATCAGAGTGAACAGGCAACCTACAAAATGGGAGAAAATTTTCACAACCTACTCATCTGACAAAGGGCTAATATCCAAAATCTACAATGAACTCAAACAAATTTACAAGAAAAAAACAACCCCATCAAACAGTCGGCGAAGGACATGAACAGACACTTCTCAAAAGAAGACATTTATGCAGCCAAAAAACACATGAAAAAATGCTCACCATCACTGGCCATCAGAAAAATGCAAATCAAAACCACAATGAGATACCATCTCACACCAGTTAGAATGGCAATCATTAAAAAGTCAGGAAACAACAGGTGCTGGAGAGGATGTGGAGAAATAGGAACACTTTTACACTGTTGGTGGGACTGTAAACTAGTTCAACCATTGTGGAAGTCAGTGTGGCGATTCCTCAGGGATCTAGAACTAGAAATACCATTTGACCCAGCCATCCCATTCCTGGGTATATACCCAAAGGACTATAAATCATGCTGCTATAAAGACACATGCACATGTATGTTTATTGCGGCATTATTCACAATAGCAAAGACTTTGGAACCAACCCAAATGTCCAACAATGATAGACTGGATTAAGAAAATGTGGCACATATACACCATGGAATACTATGCAGCCATAAAAAATGATAAGTTCATGTCCTTTGTAGGGACATGGATGAAATTGGAAATCATCATTCTCAGTAAAGTATCGCAAGAACAAAAAACCAAACACTGCATATTCTCACTCATAGGTGGGAATTGAACAATGAGAACCCATGGACACAGGAAGGGGAACATCACACTCTGGGGACTGTTGTGGGGTGGGGGAGGGGGGAGGGATAGCATTGGGAGATATACCTAATGCTAGATGACGAGTTAGTGGGTGCAGCGCACCAGCATGGCACATGTATACATATGTAACTAACCTGCACATTGTGCACATGTACCCTAAAACTTAAAGGATGATAATAATAAAAAAATTAAAAAAAATAAAAACAAAAAAGAATTAATTCATCTGGAATTGTTTTGGATTGAGAGCAGGTTTCAAATTGATGATTTCCTCAGATGGGTAATTAGTTGCCCCAGGACCATTTTTTCCCTCTAATTGACACAGCTCATCGTCTTTCCATATAGTACTGGGTCTGTCTCTGGCATTGCCATTCTGTCCATCCTTATGTCAGAGCCACAATACACTAAATAGCACACCCTTATAAAAATAGAATAGAAGCAGCAAGAGTGGGCATCTTTCTCTTGTTCCTAAAGGATAAGCTCTCAGCTTTTCACTGTTGAGTATAATATTAGCTGTGAGTTTGTCATTTAAGGCCTTTATTATCATCTATACCTAATTTGTTGAGCATTTTTACCATGAAAGGATGTTGAATTTTGTCAAATGCTTCATTTTTGCATCTATGAAAGAATTATATGATTTTTGTCTTTCAGGTTGTTAATGTGGTATATCACATTTATTGATTTGTGTATGTTGAGCCATTGTTGCATCCTAGGGATAAATTTTACTTGATTGTGATATATGTGCTGTTTTAATGTGCTGTTGGATTTGGTTTGCTAATATTTGTTAAGGATTTTTGCATCTAGGTTCATCAGGGATTTCTGGTATATGATCTTTTTAATGTGCCATTGAATTTGATTTGCTAGTATTTGGTAAGGATTTTTGCATCTATGTTCCTCAGGGATATTTGTCTGTAATTTTCTTTTCTTGCAGTATCCTTGTTTGGTTTTCATATCTGGGTAGTGATTGCTGTATAAAATGAGTTTGGAAGTGTTCTCTCCAATTCAGTGTTTTGGAAGAGTTTAAGAGGAACTAGTGTGAATTCTTTAAATCTTTGGTAGAATTCACCAGTGAAACCATCAGGTCCTGGGCTTTTTTTTTTTTTTTTTGATGAAAAATGTTTAATTGCTGATTCAATCTTCTTATTATTGGTCTGCTCAGATTTTCTCTTTCTTCATGATTTAGTCTTGGGACATGTATGCTGCTAGGAATTTGTTTCTTCTTAGTTGTTCAATTTGTTAGTGTATAATTGTTCATAGTAGACTCTATGATCCTTTGTATTTCTGTGGTATCAGTTGTTAAGTGTGATTCCTCTGTCACTTCTGATTTTATTTGAGTCTTCTTTCTTTTTTTCTTTGTTAATCTAGCTAAATGTTTGTCACTTTTGTTTATCTTTTCAAAAAACCAATTCTTGGTTTATTTGATCTTCTCTATTATTTTTCTGGTCTATATTTCATTTATGTCTTCTCTGACTTTTATTTCCTTCCTTCTTTAACTTTGGGCTTAGTTTGATTTTTTTTCCCCCTGGATTCTTTAGGTATAATGTCAGGTTATTTGAGATCTTTCTTCTTGTTTGATGTCAGCCTTTATTGCTATAAACATCCCTTTTAGAACTGCTTTTGCAGCATCCCAGAAGTTTTTGTATGTTGTGTTTCCATTTTTTGTAAGTCTCAAGATATTTTAAAATTTGCCTTTTAGTTTTTTATTTGACCCACTGGTTGTTCGGGAGCATGTTGTTTAATTTCCACATACTTGTGAATTTTCCAGGATTTCTCCTGTTATTGATTTCTAGTCATACCACTGTGGTCAGGAAAAGAACTTGAAATGATTTTAAATTTTGAACATCTCTGAAGACTTCTTTTGGGACGTAATATATGATCTGTCCAGCAGAATATTTCATTAATTCTTGAGAAAAATGTGTATTCTGCTGCAGTTGGGTGGAACATTCTATATATATCTTTTATATCCATTTGACCTAACATATACTTTAATTTGGATGTTTCATTATTGATTTTCTGTCTGGATGATCTGTCCATTGCTGAAAATGTGTATTGAAGTTTCCTACTAGTATTATTATTTGTTTGTTTGTTTGTTTGAGACTGAGTCTTGCTCTGTCACCCAGGCTTGAGTGTAGTGGCATGATCTTGGTTCACTGCAACCTCTGGCTTCCAGGTTCAAGAGGTTCTCCAGCCACAGCTTCCTGAGTAGCTGGGATTACAGCACAGTGGCACCCGGCGAATTTTTGTATTGTTTTTAGTAGAAACGGGGTTTCATTGTGTTGGTCAGGCTGGTCTTGAACTCCTGACCTCAAGTGATCCAGCCTGCCTCGGCCTCCCAAAGTGCTTGGATTGCAGGCATGAGTCACCATGCCTGGCCAGTTTCCTACTATGATTGTATTAAAATCTACCTTCCTTCAAATCTGTTAATATTTGCTTTATAGGTTTAAATGCTTTCATTTTGGGTACATATATATATTTATAATTGTTATATTCTCCTGATGAATTGAGCCATTTTTATACTAGAATAACCTTTTCTTCTTTTTACAGTTTTCGACTTAAAGTCTATTTTATTTGGTATAGATTTAGCTCCCTATGCTGTCTTTTGATTTATATTTGTGGAAAATATTTTTCCATCTTTAATATTTATCCTGTGTTTCCTCAAAGATGAAGTGAGTCTCTGGTAGGTAGGCTGCATGTACTTAACTTTTGGTTTATTCCTTCAGCTACTTTATGCCTTTGATTGGATAATTTAATCCATTTAAATTCAAAATAATTATTGATAGATAAAAACTTACTATTGTCATTTAAAACAATTATTTTCTGGTTGTTTTATAGATCTTTTGTTCCTTTCTTCCTCTTTTTCTTTCTTCCTCTGCTATTAGGTTAATTTTTATTGGTATGCTTTGATTGGGTTGGATAATTTAATCCATTTCAATTCAAAATACTTATTGATAGATAAAAACTACTGTCATTTAAAAGAATTATTTTCTGGTTGTTTTATAGAACTTTTGTTCCTTTCTTCCTCTTTTTCTTTCTTTCTCTGCTATTAGGTTAATTTTTATTGGTATGCTTTGATTGCATAGTTTTTATTTTTTATGGCTACTATAGGTTTTTGCTTTGTGGAACTGTGAAGTTTATATACAACATTTTGTAACAGGCTATTTTAAACTGAGGACAACTTAATTTGAATTTTTTTCTATATTATTTGTGCTTTTTCTTAGTCCTTGTATTCTATTCTTTAAAACTCATTCTTTCTGTTCTTTAGGTTTTCTTTTGTTATTCCATTTTTTTTCCCTCTACTTTTTTAGAAAATCTACACTCAATTTGTATTCTCCTACTAGTTACCTTTATTACCTTACCATTTATTACTAATGAAATCTATGATTAATAGAGATGTGTACCCATCTTTTCAAGCTATACAAGGATTTAAGAATGTTTGAATGACCATCACCCCCTTTCAGTGACAGTGCTGTTTTTCTCTCTACAGGTGGTTTCTGACATACAATGGTTTGACATATGATTTTTTTTACTTTACAATGGTTATCAAGATGTAACTCTATCATAAATCGAGGAGTTTCTTGTCTTGTGATGGGGTTATGGTTTCCATTGAAATCAATAACCGATCCAAACCCAAAGATTGCTTTTGCACCATTGTAAAGTAAAAAAACGGTAAGTCAAACCATCGTAAGTTGGGGACTGTCGGCTGTGTTGCCAGCATTTAATTTTTTTTTTTTACTTAGAATATTTTTAATTTATGATGGGTATATTGGGATACCATATGTTGAAAAGCATCTTCATTTCCATCCCATATTGCTTTTCCCCTATATGTATTTTTGCAGAGTTACCAAAATATTAAGCCATGTGTTTATCACCATTTCTTACTGCATTGCAAAGCTCTCATTGGGCAACATTTCCTTCAGCCTTAAAAATATTTGTTATTATTTTAGATAGTGTGTGTTCGTGGTAAACTCTACTTGGGCGTTTGTCAGAAATTTTATTGATTTCTTTTTGGTTTTCAACAATAAAATTGAATATATACTTCTATTTTGATATACATTTTTTTCTTCTCAGCACTCGGAGGCATGATTTCATGGTGCCTTTACTATTATTTAGAAGTCAGTCATCATTCTAATCACTGTTAGTCTGTAAGCGATCTGTTCTTTCTTTTCTTTTTGTTTTTTATTCTGCTTTAAAATCTTGTTATGGTCTGGCATTTTTTAGGTTTACTGCCATGTGTCCAGGAATGGATTTATTTTTATTTACATTGTTTTCAATTTATATTCCTTTCCAGATTTCAGGGTTTATGTCTTTCAACAGTTTTGGAAAGTCTTGTTATTATATCTTCGAGTATTGTTGCTTCTCCATTCTCTCCTATTATCTTCATCTAAAATTCAGTTACATTGTTATTAGACCTTCTTACACTACCTTCAGAGTATCTTAAGTTTTTCATATTCCCTCTGTCTTTGTTTATCTGTCCTTCAATTAGGACGACTTATTTAAGTCGGCTTCCCAGTTTACCAGTTCTAATATACTGTGTCTAATCCGTTTAATCATTTTATTATTAATTTCAATTGTTATATATTATTTTAAAAATTCTATTAGATTTTTTTAAATATACGTACCAACCTTTATAGTCTTTTATTCCTAACTTATATTTTTAATTTTTACTTTATTTTCTCATACTATTAATAGATGTATTTAGCATCCAATGGAGATAATTCTAAGAAGTGAAGTATTTGTGGTCTTGTTTCTACAGGTTTTTTTTTTTTACATGACTCTCATTAATGGTGCCTTTTTTCCTGTTTATAAGTTAGAGCTGCTCGTTTTACCCAAAATTTTGTATATGAGAATTATTTCAGCCCTGGTTTGAAATAATTTGACTCCAGAGAAAGCTTTCTTTTGTTATTTCAGACATCAGGGAGCATCACCACACCTGGAAAATGTTAAATGAAATTCTTGGCTTGCTGTTTTGTATGACACAGTAGTGTAAACTTAGATTGTAAATTCATAGGAGGTTCAGCTTGTGGTTAGGGATTCTTATGAAAGTGTATTTATTTTTTCTTAACTAAGTGCCAAATTCAAAACCAGCAGATTTGCCTGTTATCTTATCTTTTGTGGCAAGATTATTTATTTTGTGGTTCTATATTTTTGTAGGGGTTTCTGTCCTCTCTGAACACCTTTCACAAAAGAATCTCATAGTTTTCAGAATTTGGCAGAGACCTTGAGGATGTAACCAAACTTTGATGCTTGATTATCTATTAGTTTCTGCTTTCACTTTGTTTTTGGCCTTTCTGAAATTCTTCCTTTTTGTTTCAACAGATCAGAACATTAGAAAATTTTTAAAGTATTTTGTTAAGCCTTAGGACTGTTTCTTCTATACTGCGAAACACTGAAATTTCTCAAGAAGTATTTTTTACTCCATTGATTTTACTCTGTTGTTAAGTCTCCTAGGTTGCAGTTTTATGAATTTTTACTAAGGAGGCATTTGAGATGCACAAACTATAACCATTTTTCCTTTTATAGCATATTGTAGATTTTATGGTTGAATAAAACCACCATACACTGGATTTTTATAGCTAAGCACCTATTTAGAGTGAAATATTTAGACACAAATGGAATTTATTTTGTGTTCTTAAAATTTATTGCTTATTCACATTATGTATTCAACCAATTGTATTATTATTTAAGATGCAGTGTTAAGTTTACTTTTAGGGGGGATCTACTATATTACCAAAATATTGTATGTGAAGAAGCAGTAACACTACACATCATTTATTCAGATTTGTTTTCATGACAATTTATTTTCTGTATTATTCAACTGTGTGTATTTTTAAAACTTCTATTGTGGAAACAGCCTCAGAAAAGTTTTTCAAGCTCCCTTCTGCCATCCTTTTTAGGTTTTCAGTATTTACTTGAAATCTCAAACTTTTCAACCCTTTTCAGCTAAAACATGATCTTTTCTACTTTTTTGTTCAGTTTGCATATGTAGATGATCATATTTATACAGTTAACTTATAGAGGGAATAAAATATATTTTGCTATGTATAGCACAGACTTTTCTCCAACTTACTATTATTTGGGTTTTAGGAGAGTAATTGGACCTCTGAATTACTTGCAAATTTTTATTTGTCTTTATTTTTTTCATATGTGATCATATCTTTAATCAACCTCAACACCAGTTTACTAAAACAATCCTATTTCAGTGATCATTTAAAAATTTTTGATTAAGTCTTATGGCTTTTATCCTAGATTTAAGTTATTTAAAAAACACCTTGTTGACTAGTTCTGTATTTTTTTTATTGTTGTTACTGTTTTAGTGATACACAAATATGCTACGATCAAGATATCTGAGTGGGAAATGTATAGGAAATATTTAAAGGGTTTTAGAAGTGAATCTTTTGTGGAAATATCCTGCCTTTCAAAATATTTCCGGAGTCTTACTCATTTAGTAGTCAGTTTAGAAATTGTTGTATTGCTTCAGTTAACATTCCATGCTTGCTGTATTCATATGGTGGATTACCGAAGTCGAGTAGGCAGGCAAAATCCCCATGTAACTGTCAAAAATGACTTATGTAGATTTCAAATATACACAGACATTTAGGATAAGATCCAAATGGCTCTGCATGGCTTATAAAACGCTACATACTCTGCCCACTGTGCACCTTTCTAACCTTATCCCTTAGCACTTCTTCTTTGGCTCGCTAGGTATCGGCCATGTTGGCCTTTTCCTGGACACTGAAAAGGCCAATTCCATTTACACTTTAGATTCTTTGAGCTTGCTGTCCTCTTTTAGTGAAATACTCAGCTCTTTAAAATGTGCATGACCGGCTCTATCTTTTTATTCGGGTCTCATCTTAAATGTCATCTCCCTAAGGGGTCCCTGATTCTCCATTCTAAATTATCTGTCATCCTCTCTCACATTTTCCTGTTTTGTTTTATTCACAGAACTTATAAACACCTGAAACCGTCTTGTTTTTCCTGCTAAAATATGGTTTCCATGAGAGCAGGGAATTGTCTACCTTAGTAATAACTTCAATGTACCTAGTAGGTAACCATGAGCCAGGCACAGAACAGTGCTCTTATGTTACATAAATCAATGAATAAAACTAAATAGTGGAAGTCTCCTTCAAAATAATATTTTTGTCGCTGTAATAGTATACAATATTTTGTAGCCCTTGAAAGCTTTTAAAGCATCTTCACATACTTCATGTCATTACCTTCAATCTTGTGGAAACCATTCTAATTATCCTTTGAGTGTAATAAAATCTTTATATACAAGCAGCCTGATGATCTGACTTTTAATATCTTACACAAGCATTATGATGGAACTTTCCTATTCAACAGAGTGTATATCATCGCCTACAAATACCTTTGTTGGGAATAAAATGATGTGTGAGGAAGCAGTTACCATGGTAAACTTAAATTTTCAACAATGCAAGTGAATTTCCTTTGTAAAAGTCAAAAATAAATGTCAGAGCTGGTTTTTCCAGTTGCAGGTTTTTTTTTTTTCATGTTTATTTCTACAAAGTATTTTGTTCATTTTATACATATTTTTTTCTTCCTGCATTGGTCACATCTCTCAGTGGCACTTGATAAAAAGTATGTTTAAACTTCTTGAATTCATCTGGTTCTGTACAGATATGTCTACCACTTACGTCAAGTCCTGAAATGAAAACATGTGAAATAATTCCAGAATGTGGTAAAGCTTGAACACTACCAAAATTAACACCAGAAACATCGTCTTCTATTTGCTTTTTTTGTGAAAGTGGTGTATCATTTAGCTTTTGCTGTACAACAAAACACCTATAATAATAGTTATTTAAGCAACATGCCTTATTGCAATATTATAGGTTGGCCATTTTGGTCTCTGGGCCTCACTAGCAGTCAGCTAGTAGATTGGATGGGGACAGCATGGCCTCGCTCTCACATATCTTGCTGTTGATTGAATGATGGAGGCAACTGGGCCCTGTGTCTCTAGCATCTGGTGTAACAGCCCAACAGGTTCTCCTTGATTGCTGCCCAGATAGGGCCCATCTATCAAGACAGGGGAATTGCAATAGAAAAATAGTTTAATTCACACAGAGCTGGCTGAACAGGAGACCAGAGTTTTATTACTCAAATAAGACTCTCTGAACATTCAGAGACTGGGGTTTTTAAATGATAATTTGGTGGATGCAAGGCCAGAGAGTGTAGAGTACTGATTGGTCAGGTTGGAAATGAAATCATAGGGGGTCCAAGTGGATTTTTCTTGCTGTCTTCTCTTCTGATTCTGATCACAGAATTGGTTGAGCCAGATTACTGGTCTGGTTGGTAGCAGCTGGTACATCAGAATGCAGGCTCTGAAAAATGCCTTGAGCACCAATCTTAGGTTTTAACAATAGTGATTTTATCCCTAGGAGCAATTTAGGAAGTTCAGAATCTTGCGGCCTCTGGCTGCATGACTCCTAAACCGTATTTCTAATCTTGTGGCTAATTTGTTAGTCCTACAAAGGCAGTCTGGTCCCCAGGCAAGAAGAGGATTTGTTTTGGGAAATGGCTATTATGATCTTCGTTTCAAAATTAAACTGTAAACCAAGTTTCTCCCAACATTATTTTGGCCTATATCCAGGAATAACAGGAGCAGCTTGGAGGTTAGAAGCAAGATGGAGTCGGTTAGATCAGAGCTTTTCTCATTGTTATGATGTTTTGCAAAGGTGGTTGTTTCACTGGCAGGCTAGCCCAGGCTTCTTCACATGGTAGCTAAACATGAAAAGCAGCAAGCCCCATTGCACGAGCTCTTATCCACTCTCTGTTCTGTCGCATTCACTAATGTCCTGTTAGCAAAAATATGTCACCTGGCCAAAAATGGATACCCAGAGGTATAGATATGCATTCCACCTCTTAATGGGAGGAGCTGCAAAGCTGCATTGTAGAGGGGTGTTTATACAGGAATGGGAAAAATCGATGGTCATTTTTTTGTGTGTGTGTGATTTACCAAGAGGGATTCCTAAAAGTCATGCTTTTAGAATTAGAATCTCAGTAATATAAAAGTTGAGTCACTGCCTTTCTAACTATTTAGCCTGATTTCTCAGGTGAGTAGTCATTCTCACATTTTGGGATGTGTATTGAAACACCTTGTATGCCCACTGTTGTGTAAATTTCAGCATCCTTCCCTTACCCTATTCTGATTTAGTGTATTTGGGGTGGGGACCAAGAATCTTCTCTTAAAAAATGTACCAGTGTATTGAGATGTAGAAGATCTGGAAGGACTGTAGTTTTTTTTTTTTAAGACAGAACAAAAATGGCATGCACATTTATGTTTGGACAAGGAGAATGCAGCTGTTGAAAGCTTGTATTTCTTTGAAATTTTAGAATTTATTTTTTTAAAATTGAATAATATAGTTTTCTTTAACCCCTCTAGCATACACTTAATTTGAAACTCTGGTTTAACCATATAACAAATTTTCTTTCATGTAAATTAATAACATTTTAAAAGTTTGTTAAAGTGTATATTATAAAATGGCGAAGTACTGTTGAATTGATAATATGCCTTCTATGAAGTCAGCAGTAGCTCTTGTATGAAAGATTTGTCTAGAAAGATCTTTCTAATGAGGTTTGAACATTGTGAATTTCAGAAAAGAAAGAAGGTGAGATAGAGAAATAGCAAATTAGATATTTTTATTTTAAGAGATATGCATGCCGTATCTAAATAATTATAATTATAATCAGGAAACTTATAATTAAGTTTAGCTCTTTGGCCAAATATTTTATTTACGTAAAAATTATTTGGTCAGCTCACGCCTGTAATCCCAGGACTTTGGGAGGCCGAAGAGGGTGGATCATGAGCTCAGGAGTTCGAGACCAGCCTGGCCAACATGGTGAAACCCCCGTCTCTACTAAAACTACAAAAATTAGCTGGGCATGGTGGTGGGCACCTGTAATCCTAGCTATTCAGAAGGCTGAGGCAAGAGAATCTCTTGAAACCGGAAGGCAGAGATTGCAATGAGCCAAGATCTTGCCACTGCGCTCCAGCCTGGGTGAAAAAGTGAAACTTCATCTCAAAAAAAAAAAAAAAGAAAATTAATAATATACTTTGTACTGGTAATAAGCTTATATTTTCTTTTGTAAAATCTTATTCATATCTGTTTAAATATACATAAACCATCTGCTGGGCAAATAATCTCTACCGCTTTATAATCCCTTCATTGTAATCCCATGTAAACTACCAATTTACCATGGAACAAAACACTAGATGAATATATGGTTAGAAACTAACAAGAGATAAATTTAAGTATAAAAATAGGGAGTTGCATTTGTTTCTGGATAATATTATCATGGAGTCCTGGATGACATTTTGGATTAGTACCCTGTGGTTATATCTGCTTGTTGGATTATTGGGTTGAGACTCTGGATTTGTCCTAATAAAATCCCAGAGGGAAGAAAGTTTCTCCCTTAGGAAACCTCAAGAAGACTTCTGGAGAACAGCTCTGCCTCTGGACACTGACTAATTACACAATTTTATTATCATCTCATAACAGATTCCCAGTATGCTCTTTGCCATTTAATTTTCTGAAAACATAATGAAAATGGAAAATATTATTTGTTCTATTTTCTGTCCTGTGAAGACAATATCAATATGTCTCTTGGTAAATCACATGCTAGGATGCCAGGTAGAAATCCTGATGAATTCATGTGTAATCGTGATGCAGAGGCAATGATTACTTTATTTTGTGGATTGTAGAATGGAAGCTAAATAAGTTGGAGACGTCTTCTGTGCACCTGTTTTTTATTTTGTAAACATTAGCTTTAGCGCTTCATCTGGGTGAATTTGTCAAACATGCTTCTCCTATGGAAAAGCATTGTAAAAATGTGAGTTAGAAAAGATGTTGTATTCCAAGGGAGAAGTAGTAGTCATCACTATTTAAGTAAAATTGTTTCATTGTGACATTTTATAAGAGGCTTAATGAATAGGGTATAAAATTTTAAATTTAAATGTTTTAAATATGAAGTTTATTACAAATATAGAACAATGTGGACAACTGTACTCATTCATTCATTCATTCATCTAACATCATTATTGACAACCGGGTAATAATGAGGCTGTGATGATTCACAAGAAAGCCTGAAATTGACTTACTTGCATTTATCTAACTGCATATTCCACTCTGCAATGAAGAGTTTATTCATCCCACTAAAACATTTTCCTAATATGTATTCTCAGGTTTGCTAATTCTGTGACAAATTTTAAAATTCCATATGATACTAAGCTTCAGCCACTATTTAAAATTTTTAAATTTCCCTGCTCAATTTCAACTGCAGGTAACATTTCTGAAAAGAGATTTGATTTCTTTTTAAATGGAATGGCTCTGACTTCTCTTTCCCCAGTGAAATGTATCCTCTTGAATATATGGTGGAAAAATTCAGTGACCTTAAAAGTATATTTCATGGGAATCTTTTGGGCCTCAATGGCACCTACAGGAGGATGCTTTGGTCTTAGAGTAAGAGATTGGAATTGAAAGGTGCCTCCACTTTTTGCTTTAAACTCTTGCTTCATGGGTGGGTCAAGACATACAAGACAATTGCCGGCAGGTCAGGTTATCTACCTGGGGTATCTAACCACCTGAGTAACAGTGGCATCTATATATATTATGTAGAAATTAAAGAACAGTGAGTTTTCACTAGCTAACAATTGCTAACACTGAGAACTGCATTTTATTATTAGGAGATGTAAATTAAAACTGACTTTTCCTCAAATAGCAACAAGGTACATGGTATGAATTGCATAACACAGCTGAAAATATGTTTCAGTATCTTCCAAAAATGAATATGCCTGATAGTTAACAGTGATAACCATGTTCGGTTATCAGTTGCATAATGTTTAGTTAAAAATGACAATTATTTTTCTACCTCAGTGTCTCAAAGTAGAATGACTGTACAATGTGGAAATCAGCCATTTTCTGATGGGTTTCTTTGCATATGAACAGCCCTATGAGCATGACCCAAATGTAGATTAAAGAAGAAAAAACTTTAATGATCATTGAAGCTAACTGAAATGTCAGTGAACTTAGAGAAATGTAATTATGATGCAAATGTGAAATTATCAGCAGAGCAAAATAAACAAATCATCTGAACCTTTCTAAAGCCCCTTCCAGTTCTAAAATTGCATTCGATTAAGGTCACAACTTGACTTATGAATTAAAATGGCAGAGGAAGATAGCACAATTCATGCCACTCTGGTAGTAATTTGTATATTTTGTTCAGCTGAATTCAGGGACCATAATTCGTATGGTTTTGCATAGCTTAAGTGCTTCTCCAAATTTGTATACATCCAATTGGCTTATTTTCAAAAATGTATTGTCTGACTATGGATAAACCAGCTCTGCATGTGGGTCAACATATATAGGAAATCAAGTTTATAATACTTCATGCCTGTATGTGTGTGTGTGTATATGTATATATGTATATATATACATATACACACACATACATAAGATATACATACATATCTTATAATCTAGTGTCATTTAAATAATTTAAAATAATTTATTTTACCGTATATTGTTTATTACATAGATATGTAATGTGATTTGCACAAGAGTAAAAATAAGTTCAAGGAGACATCTAATTTTTTATGATCATTTGGTATTTTCTTAGTGTATCTGCCTTATTTTATTTTTTTAACTTTCTAACCCATTCAAACTAATAGAGTGAAACAATTCATTATTTTTAATGAAAATGCTTTTTAAAAAGTACTCAGAGGACATTTAGATAGCTATATCAAACTTAAATATCTTGCCACTTTCCATCTGGGCATTGCTCCAGTATTTTAAGCCACTAAATTTAATGAATATTTAAGATTAAATCTTAGTTCACTATTTCCCTAAAAGAGACCAAATCTCATATTGCACACCAAAAAGGACTGTCTCATAATTTTCTAACAATAAGTAAGTGTCTCTCAAACCTTACAAATTTGAACGAAGGATAAATTTGATAGTTTTATGTGATATTTTCAAAATTAAACCTCATTCCATCTTCTCTCTCTCCCTTACCCCACAGCACACATAAAGGCAATCACAAAACTAAGTTAACTTAAAATTCCTGTTTTAAAAATAAAAATCATTATTTCCTTCAACAAAATTAATTATCTGAGATTCTTCTTCCTTTTTTCATTTAATAAACATGTGTTAAGTATCTAGCCACTGCAACATAAGATGCTGGGTAAATAGTGGGAAATAAAAGAGTATAGTTCTGGCATTCACCAAACTTAATATCTACTGCAGGATATAGACAATAAACAGATAAACAACAAATATCAGGTTACATGTGAAGGAAAATAACAAGGTACTGGAAGGAGTAGTCAGGCAAGACAGCTCTGAGGGAGTGAAAATCAAGGTGAAGACTGAAGAAATCTGGCACAGTGTGTGTTGTGCAGCATGTTGTGAGCTGTGTTGGCTGGGAGGGTTGGGGAGCTGTCTGTTTCCATGAACTGAAAGAAGGCCAGCATGGCTTCAAGCCAGCCAGTAACAGAGAGGGTGGTGACAGATGAAACTCAAGAACATTCCAAAAGACTTTGACTTGATTCTAAGTGCAACAGGAAGTCCTGGCAGGGTTTAAACCTCACCTAATATCAGTGCAAAGAAAATATGTAGTTTTTAAAAAAATTTCCTGGAAAGACTCTATTTGAAACTTTATGAAGAAATTTAGAAATCTGAGTGAGAATTTTGCATGAAGTAGCTATGGCTTAAAGTGTGGTCATGCTAGAACCACAGAGTAGGCATTTTCCATTATTCTGAAAGGTTGTGATGTCTTTTGCATGTTTTAAGCTGTTTGCCTGGCTGCAATGTGAAACTGGTTCCTGGTTCCCTCACTACTACTCTACTTGTAGAAAAAAAAGTGTTCTGTTGTTTTGTTTTTTACTAGTCTTACAGAATGAATTATCTTGATGACGTAAATCTTATTTTCATTTTCAGCATTTGTTTGATTAAAGCTCTGATGAGATAGAAAGTTTCTAAGAGAATCACATTTCTAAAATACAGAGGGGATTTAAAAAACATTTATTCAAGTAATATCTATTGCAGCAGTATCCAACAGAAGTTTCTGTGGTTATGAAAATGTTCTATATCTGTGCTATCCAATATAGTAGCCAGTGCTCACATGTAGCTACTGAGTATTTAAAATCTGGCTAGGGTGACCGAAGAGCTGAATTGTTAATTTAATTTCATTTTAATTTGTTTAAAATCCATACACCACTAGTGGCTACAAAATTGAACAGCTCAGATCTACTGTATATGTATCAGGGGTTTTCAATTAGGGCAGGCCACTGAGAAACAAACACAGCACCTACTGTCTAGAAATGTACAAACATAAATATGACAAGACATGAACATGCATCTCTACAATATAAGTTAGAAAATATGAAGCTGAGTTTGGGGTTACCTCCTGGGGATTTCAGAACAGGGGTTGATGCTTTTTGAGTGAGAAGCTGAGGGGCATATGGTAGAATACTGGGGGAACCCACCCCCGATATTTCAATGTAGGTTCTTTCTATTTTCCATAAGTGTCGGCCGGCTGAGAAAGAGAGACAGTATAAAGAGAGGAATTTTATAGCTGGGCTGCTGGGGGTGACATCACATATCGGTAGGACCACGATGCCCGCCTGAGCCTCAAAACCAGCAAGTTTTTATTAAGGGTTTCAAAAAGGGAAGGGGTGTAAGAACAGGGAGTAGGTACAAAGATCACATGCTTCAAAGGCCAAAAAAGCAGAACTACTAATCAGGGTCTAACAAAGATCACATGCTTCTGAGGGAACAGGACAAAGGGCAAAAGCAGAACTACTGATATGGGTCCAACAAAGATCACAGGGCAAAGGGCAAAAGCAGAACCACTAATAAGGGTCAATGTTCAGCGGTGCACATATTGTCTTGATAAACATCTTAAACAACAGAAAACAGGGTTTGAGAGCAGAGAACCAGTCTGACCACAAATTTACCAGGGCAGAGTTTTTCCACACCCTAGTAAGCCTGAAGGTACTGCAGGAGACCAGGGTATATCTCAGTCCTTATCTCAACTGCATAAGACAGACATTCCCAGAGCAGCCGTTTATAGACCTCCCCCCAGGAATGCATTCCTTTCCCAAGGTATTAATACTAATATTCCTTGCTAGGAAAAGAATTTAGCAATATCTTCCCTACTTGCGTGTCCATTTATAGGCTCTCTGCAAGAAGAAAAATATGGCTCTTTTTGCCCGACCCCGCAGGCAGTCACCCTTATGGTTGTCTTCCCTTGTTCCCTAAAAATCGTTGTTATTCTGTTCTTTTTCAAGGTGCACTGATTTCATATTGTGCAAACACACATGTTTTATAATCAATTTGTACAGTTAACACAATTATCACAGTGGTCCTGAGATGATGTATATCCTCAGTTTATGAAGATAACAGGATTAAGAGATTAAAGACAGGCATAAGAAATTATAAAAGTATTATTTGGGAACTGATAAATGTCCATATTAAAATGAAATCTTCAAAATTTATGTTCCTCTGCCACGGCTCCAGATGGTCCCCCCATTTGGGGTCCCTGACTTCCTGCAACAGTGGAAGAACTGGCAACAGTTCTGGGTCTTGAAGGATGGGCGGAGATCTTAATATGTGGAATTGGAATGAAGATAATAAGAGCAAAGGAACCAATAGAAGAGGAGAACACAGGGTCAACATTAGTGACATGAAAATAATAGCTCACATCTGTCAAGCGCATACTATGAAACGTTTTTCTAAGAGCTTTACATGCATTAATTAATTAATTCTCACAACAGCTTTTAAAGCTAAATGCTATTGTCATGATCCTCAATTTATAGATAAGGAAACTAAGGGCAGTGAGGTCAAGCACATTGCTCAAGGTCAAGCTGGTGGTGACAGAACCAAGATCCAAACCCAAGAAATTTGCTCCAGATTGGGCAGCTTTACAATGATTTTGCTACCTGATTTAAAAGTCAGGCATAGAGTATTCCTAATGAAAGCTTTGGGGTCAACTAATAATTATAGGGTTGGGATGTGGAGATCACCTGTGATGACCAAACAGAGGTCCTTATAACAAATCCTCATCAGAGGATGGCAGGAAGATGAGAAAATAGTAAGAGACTTCCCAGTTTAAGGGTTAATGGGAGAACAAAGGTGGTGCTGTGTACTGGGAGAAAGGGAGGGAGAGAATGCAATGGAGATGTGAACAACTGACTGTAAGGATGTCTGAAACACTAAAGCTCTTTGACTTGGCTTTTGAAGTTCTCCTGGTGGTCCTGAGTTATCTTTTTCTATAGACATTTTATTTGATGGGGGAATTATTTCACTTTTTTAGGTTCTTACCTTTCCTCTTCTTTTTAAGTGTCTCCCTTACAAAGATGAGTTATATTATAGCTTGGTTGTTGAATTCATAATATTTAATCACATGTCCATAGATATTCAGAGTTATGTTTAATCCTATCTGGAAATGGTTAATTTTATCTTGGAGAGCCATCATGTTTTGTATAACAGCATTATGAACACTATGTTAGGGTACATTTTTGCAGTGTCCATTCTTCTGGTGATGTCATTATCACTTCTAAACCTACATTTGCTTCTGTTACAGTTGCTCTTTTAAATGAGTTCATAACTCTGGCTTTGATTTTGTATAAGGAAAAATGTCCCAGAGTTGTCACAAGCAACAGCTTTGATAGTAGAAACATTACAACCATCCCAAAGGACGTGCCTGTGAGATTCACTCTCATTATTAAGATCAGGTCACCTGCCACAAAGATGAAATTGAACTTTTTTTATTGGTAAATACAGTTAATCTACAATTTATACATATGGAAAAACCCAATTAGTACCTACAGTTGAGGAATATTTCTGGAGATCATAACAGATGGTAGTCTAGATGGGACAGATGGCCTAAAGCTCTTTAATGGGGAGAAGATAATGTGCTGGCTTGGAGAGATCTGAATAAAAGACTTTGTGAACTCAGTTTCTCATTTAAAAAGTATACTAGAATAATATTTTTACAGGCAGTACTTTTATGAGAATGGAAATTAGCTTCACAAACAGGATAATTTGCATCCAGCTTATATCAAATGATAACAAAACATAGCAATTTTTTTTCTGTCTTGGTATGTACTTGTAGATGTCAGTCTGCACACCCACAGGAAATAATTATGCTATAAATGTTAAAGCTTGAGGTCTTTTTGCTTTTTTTTTCCTTTTATCTTGTTTGAAAACTCTGAGGACTCCATCACTTATATAAATAACTCTTAGACCTTTAATCATCTTTAGTGATAATTGTACTAAGAGTGATGATGGTGGTGGTGGTTTGGTAATGATTGATATTAGCTAACAATGGTACCTAACTTATAACATTACGAGAGTCTTTACATACATTATCACATGTGTTCTTCACAACAATCCTTACTGGTATCCCCATTTTACATTATCATCTTCATTTTATATTAGCACATTTGATTCTCACAAAAGACAATTTTTATCCCCTTTTTACAGATGAGGTTGGGGTACATACAGATAGGCAAAGTAACTTGCCCAAGATCATCTAGCTAGTTGGTGGCTGAGATGAGATTCATCGAGGCAGATGGTTTTAGAGTCCACCTTAACCCGGTGTACACGATCCTCATAGCATTCCTTATATAACTTTTAAATGAATTAATAACAGGCATAATATGTATAGTGTTCTGTTGGTTGTCTAGTACTTTTGCTTACATTGTCTGACTCCCAGCAACTCTATCAAGTTGTTGAAAAATGGCCTTAAGAAGGAGGATGTGATGTTGCCAAAGTTGCCCCAGTAAGATTGTTAGAGCTCAGGCTTACTCCTTAGTTTTATGGAAACAAGTTCTGTGTCAATTTTAATTGTTTCTGTCATATCAGGATGGTATTTCCTGTGGAACTGAACACTGAGACAGCCACGGAGCACATCACATGCCTGGGGGAAACATTACCTGCCCTCTTAGTCTGAAGGTAGTGAACTGACTTTTGAAGCTTGGGCATTTGCAGGTCCCTCCTTTCCTTAGAGGTGTACGAGTCTGAAAATGTCCCTCTTTAGCCTTTTGCTCTTAATGGGGCTCAGCCAGTTCCTTTGATGCCTAGAAGTACGTCAGTGTATTAGTCTCTTCTCACGCTGCTGATAAAGATGTACCTGAGACTGGGTAATTTATAAAGGAAAGAGGTTTAATTGACTTACAGTTTCACATGGCTGGGGAGGCCTCACAATCATGGTGGAAGATCAAGGGACGTCTTATGTGGCGACAGGCAGGAGAGAGCTTGTGCAGGGAAACTCCCCTTTATAAAACCATCAGATCTCATGAGACTTATTCACTGTCACAAGAACAGCATGGGAAAGACCCATCCCTGTAATTCAATTACCTCACACTGGGTCCCTCCCATGACATGTGGGAATTGTGGGAGCTACAATTTAAGGTAAGATTTGGGTGGGGACACAGCCAAACCATATCAGTCAGATTTCATTAAGGTTTTAGGTTAGTATTTTTGCTCAAATATCCCTTTGATTTAGATCAATGGTATTTCATAGGGTCTTAGATCAGAAAAGGTTAGATTAGAAATATGTGAATTATAACCTCGTGATTCCCAGTCACTAGCAGTGTGACCTCGAAAACCTGACTTATCTTCCTGGAGCCTTGGTTCCCTCACCTGTAAAATAATGATTAAAAAAAACTGGCTTGACAGAACTTCTCTGGCTGTTACATGAAATGCTTCATGTAAAGCACCTAACTCAATATCTGGATAGGAGACACTCAATGCATTTTGACAGGTACTTTTGGTATCATATTTAATTCAGAGCTGTCTCAGATATAGGACATGAATGATTCTACCTTTATGCAGAAACTGGCAAAAGTGATTGATGCAACTCTTTCAGGGAGCTTTTCTGTTTTTGCAGTAAGTGCTCATCAAACGAAGGATAAATCACAAGGGTCTAAAGGTGAGACTTCCTATCTCCTATTATACCTTACTGCATTTGATGTGAGAAAGTATATGGCCTGGTAATATTTTTGACATTTTTGAAATATACATCATTTATTTTAAAGGGTTTTTCTATGCAACTATGTTATTATATTTGCATTAGTTTGCCTGTTTCTCTTCTCTGTACTCTTCATTTACTTATGTTTCTTTATGGTTTTGTACTCATTTGTCGTGAGTACAAATGGATCTTTGTCCTCAAATTGCTTTACTTGTGTTACACTTCAAAGTTAGTCACCATTGGGCAAGTTTCTGAAAAGTTTTTCTCTGGGATGGTAACAACTTCTTGTTGAGAGATGGATGATTCTATCTTACCTATATATTTGTCTAGATGTTGTAAAAATTATTAAATAACTTTTTCTCTGTGTTGTTGGTAGCAGGAAAATCTATGGTAATAATTTTTAATTTGTGTTGTTAATACTATTTGTTCTTGTTAAAATACATTTTTTCGCCTTTCAACCAGATAGCTAGGGATTTTGCAAGACAGAAAATAGAAACTGTTTGATGCTAGAAACTCTTGGTTTCTTCTGTAGAAGCTTGGATTTGTTGCAGAGGTGATATGAATTGTTCTAAAAAGGGAAAGTAGAAATAAATGAAAGGGACTTATTTTTCTTTCCAGATTGGCAGAATCCAGAGGTTTTCAGTATTCCAGGAGTATCAGGAAACTTTGCAGATTATGGCAACATCTGGAAAAGTTAGAAGCCATTAGAAGATGTAGCCTCCTGGGGGCACCTAGGCAAGCTGGACCTAGGCACAGGATTTATCCTGAGTATGACACAGAAGACTGGACGTAGGTACGGGAATCGTGTATCTCAAGTCTTATGTGAAAGCCTGGATCTTGGCATAGGAATCCTATATCCCAAGCATTACACAGAAACATCAGAATTTCTGGCTGTGGAAAAGCTTATCCTGGGTGAGACAGTAGGTAAACCAGTGATTTTGACCAATAGCCTTACTGAAAAGTAGGGAAAGCACCCAATTTCTTAGCATTATGTAAGAGCCCAGGATCTTTGTATGATCTTTGTATGTTCCTGTGGTTGATTTTCTATCATATGGTGTGATGCTAGAACAGAGTCAAATTTAAATTGGTTTTAAGAAAATAAAGAAATTGACTTATTTTTTGCTATTTGAGTTTGTGGATTGAGATTCATTTTACTACAGCTTCATGCATGTACAAGCATAATATTTAGCTAAACAACTCTTATGGATGCTGTCATTTAATAACTAGCCCAACCTCTTGACAGCTGATAGCTCATGGTATTGTCTTTTTGTGTTGTTTACTTTTTTTAGTTTGTCTCTTTTTTTCCAGCTATGATATGAGTTTCTGGAATACAGAAATCTTGCATTTATTTGCTTGCATTCCCTGTAATATGTAGAGTATTAATTTAAATATCTGTGCCTGGATTCCCACCATTACATTTGTTCCGGAGGGTATTATAAAAGAGCAATATTTGTTTTTAATACAATACTTATTTTCTTAGATTCTCAAAGGGTGATGTTAATAATTAATAGACTGTTAGGAGTCCAGTTAATAGTATTCATCTTAAGGGAAAAAATTAAGTAATAAAGGATGATGATAATCTAAAATAAAGTAGCCTCTTTTTGTAGAACTAGATGCATTAATTTTTATTTTCTTGAAAATAGTTATTGTGAATATACCAATTTGTTTGTTACATGGGATACCTAGAGACATTTTTCTTGAGCCAAACATGTATGAATTTATCCAGCACATGATTGCTTGTAAGTATTTCAGCTTAACTTTATTCACTGAAAAATTGGTGTAGCTCATCAAACAGTAAGAATGTTTGTGGATATTAAGAATTTCAAGGCAACCTCCACTATTAACTGCCATTTGGCCTCATTTGCAACCATGACAAGGGATTCTCGCGAGATCTTGCCTGTGTTGGTTGAGACACATTTTGCAGCTTTCTTGGAACACTCTTTCATGGGCCTAGTTTAAATTCTGTCAAGCATCATGCTAGCTATCCTGTGACCTTTATCCTGTCATTCCACACATTCCTTTTCTTGGTCAAATCACACATACTACATTCATTTAGTCTTACAGGAAGGAAAAGAAAAACAAATATGCCACTCAGATGTGTCTACAAGGCTGTTTTATCTCTTCTTTCTCCAGTTATTTACTCTTTAAATTCAGTGGCCATATGTGAGTAGCTCCCATCACAACATGAGTGGAAGGCTCAGCGAATCCTACCCACTTTGCTTGAGTTTTGCTGCAGATTCAGAAGTCCTGAAGTGGGATTATAAAAGGCAAGGTTTTATTGAAAACACCTGGATAACATTACATTGTTGTCTATTTCATTTTGTTAGCTTACAAGCTTTCTTTTAGACATGAACTATGGCTTAATTAAAGTCTAAAATATTCCTTCACTATTCCACCCAAATCCTTATATAGTACTGTATACCGTATGGCAAATAGTGGATGAGAGAGTTCATGGAATAATCAGATGTTGGGTTTTACTCTTATCCATCTTTAACCTTGGAAATGGAGGCAGCTTATCAAGTAGGATTGAGTAGCATGTTTGATCTTTGCTTTTTAAGGTATTGTAAATCTGAAATGTGTTGCTGTTTACTAAGAAATCCCTGATTCTCTCATTTGTGTTACTTTTGCCATGTGTTTTCTAGCCAGAGGGCTCAAGTCAAGCATGTGGTAAATGTCTTTCTCTGTTAGTTAAAGTGGGACTAATGCTGCCTACTCTGTCCCTTATAGTAAGAGTAAAGTGGGAATGGAATATGTTGGCACTAAAAAAAATTTTCATGTTAACTTAATTGTTGGTATTAAAAGATAACAAAACCCGTATTTCCCTTCCCCATTTTGCAATGAGCACAGCTTTCTGAATTTGTTTACCTCATTCAGACTGTTACTCAAGAGTTTTTTGTCTTTGGTGTTTGATGTATAAGGGAATCCATTGCCTCTCTTTGGGGAATACACTAGCCTAGCAATAGGCCAGTCATCTCTAATAATAGTTCTTCCTTCTCATAAAAAAATCTGTGGGTACTAGGAAAAATTATCTCTGATTTTTTTTTTTTTTTTTTTGAGACGGAGTCTCGCTCTGTCGCCCAGGCTGGAGTGCAGTGGCGCGATCTCGGCTCACTGCAGGCTCCGCCTCCCGGGTTTATGCCATTCTCCTGCCTCAGCCTCCTGAGTAGCTGGGATTACAGGTGCCCGCCACTATGCCCGGCTAGTTTTTTGTATTTTTAGTAGAGATGGGGTTTCACCATGCTAGCCGGGGTGGTCTCGATCTCCTGACCTCGTGATCCACCCGTCTCAGCCTCCCAATGTGCTGGGATTACAGGCTTGAGCCACCGCGCCCAGCCAAAATCTCTCTGATTTTTAAGAGGTTTGGGCAAAAAGAAGGTGGGAGGGTTGGGGGGAGGAGGAGTTGACAAAGATTTTGAGGAGAGATCACACTTCTTGGAGTTGTAATCTCTTACCAGTTTTATGATTTTATGCTATTGAATATTTCTATGCATTGTTCTTGTTTTATGTACTTGATAGGATAATGAGATCACATAGTAGATATGTGGTATTAAATGATTCTTTTCTTCTTATCTTCATCCTCCTTTCCTAACAGGCTCAGCAGTCTCCATTGGTCTCAGTCCCCTCTTGTTCAACCTTCATAGTGTCTTTCTCTGTCCACTTGGTGATCTAACCTTGGCTCTTCCCAGTGAGCTGTCTGAATGGAGACTCTGGAGTCTTTGCTTGTAAAAAGGTTGCTGCCATTTACCATACCTTAAAAGAATGACATGCATTCTAAGCATAGGAGGCAATTACATGATCTTCATGATAATTGGATTAATGCCTTACTTCTTTCTAGGATGTCAGTTCTAAACAGGCAGGACCCTGGTCTCATTAATTCCCTTGTGAATCCTAAAAGGCTAATATAAGTCTGACCTGTCAGAGATGCTCTACAAATTAAATAAACTTATGATTGAAAATGCAAATCATTAGAGTAGCATTTGAAGTGTGTAAAGTTCATGTGTAGAGTTAAATAATAAAAAAGAATTAAACTTCCTGTGGTTTAAATAAGTAAGGAAACAGTAGACACTGTAAATCTATTAGGTATATGCAAAATAATACCATTAGTTTCTTGTATCATGCACTACACTAGATAACTGCCCAGGTATGCATGATGAAGCCTGGAAAGATGAGATACCTACATTAAACATGTTTTAGGTGAACATATGCATATTAGGGTTCTCCAGAGAAATAAAACTAATAGTGTGTGTATGTGTTTAATTTATGCATTATGGGAATTAGATCACGTATTATGGAGGCTGAGAAATTCCACAGTCTGCCATCTGCAAGCTGGAGAACCTGGAAGTCCAGTGGTGTAATTCAATTTGAATCAAAGGCCTGAGAACCGAGGTAGGGGTTAGCGGCACTGGGGTGAGCCTTTGAGTCTGAAGTCTTGATAATGAGGAGCTGTGGTGTCCAAGAGCAGGAGAAGATGGATGTCTCAGCTCAAGATAGAAAGTGAATTTGCCCTTCCTCCACCTTTTTGTCCTATTTGAGCCCTTAATGGCATGATTAATGCCTACCCACACTGGTGAATCTGATCTTCTTTACATAGTCTACTTACTCAAATGCTAATGTCTTCTGGAAACACCCTCACAGACACACCCAGAAATAGCGTTTTACCAGCTATTTGGGTATCCCACAGCCCAGTCAAGTTGAGACATAAAATTAACCATCACAAAATGCTTTCAAATCCAGAGCAATTTATCATGGACTTTATTGCTCTTCTGAGAAAACATGTATTTTTTGAAATCTTTGAGCTGTGAAGCCTGGCATGGTGTGTCAGGAATTCTCCATCTTGGAGAGTTTCTTCTCAGAGCCACTCTCTCCTTGAGAGCTCTAGTAGAGCTTTTGTAGCTCCTCTCTTCTAGTGCTGAGTGCAGATTAGACAAAGGAATCATCCCCAAAATTATAGATTTGGAGCTAATGGAATCATGTTCATGAAAGAGAATAAACCTGGAGAGAATTCTAAAATTTGGATGTTATCATTAACGTGTTCCTCACATATCATTTAAGGCTAGCCATCCATTGCATATACAGTTTACCTTGAACAGTGTAGGAGTTAGTGGTGCCAATCCCCAATGTAGGCAAAAATCCATATATAAGTTTTGACTCCCCCCCCAAAACTTAACTACTAATAGTCTACTGTTGACTGGAAGCTTTGCAGATGACATAAACAGTTGATTAACACATATTCTGTATGTTATGTGTTTTATATACTGTATCCTTACAATGAAGTAAGATACAGAAAAGAAAATATTAAGATGATCATAAAATAATATATATTTACTATTTATTAAGTGGAAGTGGATCATAATAGAGGTCTTCATTCTCACTGATTTCATGTTGAGTAGGCTGAGGAGGAGGAAGAAGAGAAGAAAGGATTGGTCTTCCTATCTAAGGTGTGGCAGAAGCGGAAGAAAATCTATGTATAAATGCACTCATGCAGTTCAAATTTGTGTGTTCAAGGATCAACCGTATTAACTGTGATCTAAGGAAGAAGGGAGACTAAAGCAGATTCCTATTCCATGTTGGGATGTGACAATATCAAAACTACATCTCAAGTCCAGAAACCACTAAATATTATCCTTTCTACCCTATGATATATGATATACATATGTCAAAACTATACATTCTGAGTGAAATAATTTTCTTTGTAATTTAATGTATGCATATATGTTAACGTTAATACAATTTTTATTTATTTATTTAACTTACCAAACACCTTGGCCAGTCATACTCAATGTAAACCTAGCTTTTAGGGAAATATTTATTCCTCCAGTTTTATTCCTAAATTTTACGTAAAGTTTTACATATATATTACTTAGTTACAGAAGCAATATTGAAGAAAGGCTTCAATTTGCTAAATTTACCCTTGATTGATGATGCATGAGGATCTAAATTTTATTTCAGTAACTCATGGATGCAATTAGTTTTATGTGTAATGAGGATTAGATAGGTCAGAAATTTTGTCCCATTAAGTGGACTGCTGAGTAATAGAGAATTTTAATTCCAATCGGGCAATGAAGGAACACTGACACTAATGCAGTATTGTCATGACACATTGTTGAATGTTCTCATCAACCTGAAGCCACAGGTTATTAACATGTTTTCTGGGAACAACTCATGTGTTTTCAGAACTTGAAAGAATAAGTTGTTGATGAATCAATAAGTAGCCATTAACTTGTATTGATTATATAGGTAACCTTAATTTAATTTATTGATATGCATGGCAAGCTGCCCTAGATTGAGTGACCCCTCATCCTTCTTATAGATTCACAGATTAGATGGCCATGTATTAACACACATGCCATCAGGTAGCTGGCCTCCATGGAGATGTGTAAATTACCAGATGCAGGACGGAATTGGACTTTTAATGCAGGGGTCCCCAACCCTCAGGCCATGGACGAGTCGCAGTCTGTGGATGAGTGTCAGTGAGCAAGGGAAGCTTTGTCTGTATTTACAGCTGCTCCTCATTGCTTGCATTACCTCCTGAGCGCCACCTTCTGTCAGATTAGTGGCAGCATTAAATTCTCATAGACGCATGAACCCTAGTGTGAACTGTGCATGTGAAGGGCTCTAGGTTGCATGCTCCTTATGAGAATCTAATGCCTGATGATCTGTCACTGTCTCTCATCACCCCAAGGTGGGACCATCTAGTTGAAGGAAAACAAGCTCAGGGCTCCCACTGATTCTACATTATGGTGAGTGCTATGATTGTTTCATCGTATAGTATAATGTAATAATAATAGAAATAAAGTGCACAATAAATATAATGTGCTTGAATCATCCCGAAACTATCCCATCCAACCCTCCTTGTCTGTAGAAAAACTATTCCACTAAACCGATCCCTGGTGCTGAAAAGGCTGGGGACTGCTGTTTTAATGTCTGTAGATTCCTATTCATCTTCATGGAAAAATACTTTAGCCATGCATATTTGATACTTCTCATATGTTTTCCCTTTCAACTTCTGATTTGTTTTTTAAAAAAATAATTATTTGTTTAATGTCTAACCCAATAGGTCATGAACTTTGAGAAGGTAATAGTGTGCCTTTATGCACAGTTGTATTTCAGTGCTGAATACAGTGCCTGAAATGTGACAGGTAGTCTACATATTTATTGAAAGAGTATAACTAAAATATTAATCAGTTATCTCCCCCTTTTGCATAGGTTGTAACAAGATTCTTCTATATAAAAGTAATTTTTGGTGGCCCTGGTGACAAATTTTTAGTACAATTTTCTCACACTTTTTTACTTCTGAGTACACAAGTAACATTAATATAATAACTACAGGTCACTGTTGAAATAATTCAAATAAATACAGAATTGTAAACGGCAAGATGGAAAGACATAGATGTTCTTTTCAGGCAAGTAGTAACTAAATACTATATGGGGTGCTATATTGTACTGAATAACACCCTGTGAGATGCTACATGACACAATGTATGTATTTTATTGTCCCACCTTAACTTTTGTGGGACTGTACCTTAAAAAACATTGACCTGAAGCCTCTAATGCAGCTTTGTTTGGAAGAGGTCCAGAGTATATAATGTTTTGGTAACATTTAAGCATATGAAAGGCAGAAAAAACCCTTAACTACCATGCTGTTTTATTAGTGTCACTTGTCTCCTATTTTATATGTCGGAAGAAAACCAGGATACAATTGATGTGTCCATCTAAACAGAAAATTCCTAAAGGAAAAGCAGCTCCATTTGTAACCTACATTCTTGACACATTCATTTCATCATGCCTAATTCTTAACATCACTACTATCAGTTACTGAGTTGCTTAATATGTGCCACACCTGTATCATGCCCTGCCAAGCACAGGGCCTTTGGATATGAAGTCCACAGTCTGGATGGTTCAAGTGTTCAAGTGAGATGAACTTGCTTACTGGCCAGGGCTCAGGAAGGGTGTAGCTGGAAGGGTGAGATTTTCCACTCCCATTTTGCTTGATAAATCTTCCATAGAGGGGAAAATTCATGGAGGCAGAGAGTATAGAGATATTACAGATGAAGGTGTTTTAAAGAGTGAGACTGCAGGATATTTGGTAAACAGCCTCGGGTTCCTGTTAGGTGAACATACAGGTATTAGTCCATTTTCATGCTGCTGATAAAGATATACCCAAGACTGGGAAGAAAAATGTTTAATGGACTCACAGTTCCACATGGCTGGGGAGGCCTCACAATCATGGCAGAGGATGAAAGGCACTTCTTACATGGTGGTGGCAAGAGAGAATGAAAGCAGAAACCCCTTATAAAACCATCAGATCTCATGAGACTTATTCACTACCACCAGAGCAGTCTGGGGGAAACAACCCCCATGATTCAACTATCTCTCACCAGGTCCCTCCCTCAACACATGGGAATTATGGAGAGTACAAGCAATATGAGATTTGGGTGGAGACACAGAGCCCAACCATATCAATACATCTAGATGGAGTTCCACCAACTTTTGTTTGGTAATAGCTTTATTGAGGTATAATTTACATACCATGAAGTCCACCCATTGCAAATGTAATATCCAGTGGTTCTGTATAGATTTCTAGAGTAGTGCAACCGTTACCACATGTGGATGTTCAAAAGGCTGTATGTCCTTCTGCCTTCTCAGCCCTCTGTTCTGCAATGAGAGTGAACGCTCACAGTGAGATCCTAATCTCTACCTCTTAAACCAGTGAAGGAATATTTTTAATTTGTGGTCTTTTTCTTCTCCATTGAATTATATTCATTTCTCTGTTGTCAGGTAAACATTATAAATTTGTTCTTAGCTTTGTATAAATTTGTTCTTAGCGTTCTAACATTTCAGGTTTCAATATATTGTTTGTTAGTGAGTGGAATGGCAGTGGAATGTGACAGAATGAAATTGTATGTTTAGGAATAGTAAGTGCCTGTGTGGAGGGAGATAATAAAGTTTTCATTAAGTCACAAAATTCTATAACTTAGCTTTCTTTTTATATTTATGATAATATATCTATAGGCTGTTATATGAATATTCAAGTCAATTTTGAATATTTTAGAATTATAGGTTTTTAAAGTGGCAGTGGTTTAAAGTCATTTTCTGGTCTAATTTGAGCAGGTGAAATGTTATCCCTCAAACAGGAAGCAGCTGATGCTAAGAGTGGTTAAATTTATTCATTCAGGTTTTCATCAATTATTTGATGAATGACTTCTACAACCAAGTCACAGGATTATTTATTAGTGAGGAAAAAGAAAAAGTGAAATTTCTGTGGTCAACTGAGCTGGCTTGGTTGTAACTGCGAATTCAGTGTTTGTTCATCAAATATATAATTTCACAGAATATCTACATCACACAAGGTCACTGTATGATCATGATGGAGTGAGACAAAAACAAGACCACTCTATAATCATGTCTGATCACAAACAAAACAAGAACACAACCCAAGCCATGAAAATGACCATGTGCGCTCAGCTAACATGACTGCTGTTTCTTTACCAGCATTTTAGCCTTGCGTTGTCCTTCTTGCCTTCTAAATGAAAACTACTAAGATACCCAGTCATAGAATTGGCCTTGCTTTTCAGCATTCAACAGAAAAATCCAATTCACAGTCCCCAATTGAGAGGAAAATTAGATTTGTCTGAATCTTCCACAAAATCTTCTAACACAAAGCCAAATCTTGTACCAAGCCCCTCTTAATAACCTCTACTGAGACCTTTCCTTCATGGTTCCACGTGGTTGCTTTCTCCCTTGTTGCAATGAGCCTGGCTTTGTTTGACTGCTGATCTATTCCCCGTGATCTTTGCCTGGAGATCAAGTACTTTATGTTTGGAGGTAAAATGGATATAAAGAGACTTTGTCTCAGTTCTCATGGAGCTTTTATTCTGTTCAGAGAGACAGACATAAGTAAGATAATTTGCTAATTAGTAGAAAATTGCCAATGAAATCAGTGCTCTGGAGACAGGAATTGCCTGTTTGTATAACAGGGGTCTGGAAGCTTCACTGGGGAAGTGTCTATTGAACTGAGAGGTAAGAAGGACAGACAAGGGGAAAGGTGGGAAGGGCAAAGGGAAAGGACCTGAGACAGCAGATAGGGTAGCATTTTGGAGAAACTGAGAGAAGACCAGTAGCAATAGAGGGCAGGGTAATGGTGGGGGTTGGGCAGGTGAGGTCCAGTGTTAGAGGCTGAATGTTGAAAATTGTGATCTTTTTTTCAAAGAGCTGAAAGAAAGCCATTGAAACATTTAGGGAAGGTAATGGTGTTATCACATCACAGTGCATTGTACAAAGATTTTTGGATGTTGTGTGAAGAACATATTGGGGAGGATCCACGTTGGATGTGGGAAGACTGGCCCAGAGGGTCGTTTAGATGAGAAGTGATAAAAGCTTGGGTGGCAACAGAGGGAGTAAGAATGGAGAGTTGTAGACTCTTCTTGGATATATTTTATAGCTAAAATAAATAAGACTGTATAATGGATTAGGATCAAGGAAGTGGGAGATAGAGGGAGGTGTTCTGGCTTGGGCAACTCAAGAGATGTCGTGACATTTACCGGCTTGATGCATGGCACGTTTACTACCTTTACTAACGTCAAAAACCTGCTATATACTGGAACTAAAATTCACTTTGTCTGTCTTCTGGAGCAGGCCTTTGTCCCTTTACTTTCAACCTTTGTGTCAAAAATGAAGTACTAGGGAAGACATGGAACTGGGAGAATTTCAGGAAGGTTGGTTCAGGAATTGATATAAGGAAATTTTGAAATATACCATCCTGTTGTGATAATTGGCCATTTTAAAGCCCCTTTAAAAAAATTCCAGGATCAGTAATTTTAAAGCTGACTCTCTCAGTTGAATAGGAAGGCTGTTTTCTGGGAATGAAAGTTGGGGTGCAATTTTGGAGAGAGAATGCGGTTTAGGAAATGTGATGATATGTATGATGTCTTTTTTAGATGTTATTGGAACCGTGTCTTTATTTTTGTGCTTTTTTATTAATAGGTCAGCCTTCCATTCATCCACTCAACCATTATTTTCCTTCAAAAGCATGTTCAGAGAGTGATTAATTCCCATGTCTGTTGCTAGAAGCCGAAGATAAATAACAATGAGTAATTGTTGTACAACGTAGAGGATGCCAGTCCAGGAGTCAGGAAACCTGATGTTAGCCCCAGATCTGTTTCTATTATTATGTACATTTCTTTAAATAATTTATTATTTTTTGGCCTTTGTTTTCTTATCTGCAATATGGAAATAAAACATACATATCCTGATTACCTTAGAGGCACAAACCGTTATTTAGGAAAACAAAAACAAAAACTATGCTCCCCAAACTGCAAAGCAACATAAGGGAGGCAGAGAGACGATGAGTTTTGGTTCCTTGTAAAGCGAGGATAATATTACTACAGGCCTAAGGTTTTCAGGATTAGTAAATAAGATAAGACATGTAAGGTCTATCAAATACTAAATATCCTAAGTGAAAAACACTATTCATACTAAATATTAAAACACTAAAAACTGAAATGTTCACTTGTTGTTGGAGAACGTCAGATTTTAACATTCCTGACATAGTGGTCAAATACTGTGGTTTTGATTCGTAAGACAGGCAACAGTCTGCACTTCAGTCTCAGTAGCCTGGGGTTGAGAAAAATTAGAATAATATTAATATTAATTCCCATTCTCATTAAACATTCTTTCTCCTGTGAAGAACTTCAGGACCTTAGCCCCTTCTGTGCCCTACCCTATGCACCCCACCTAAAATTATTCTTTTTTAAAAAAAAAAATTCCCTGAATTCTGTTTGTGTTCTCTATCCCTTTCCTACTATTTTTTTTTTTCTTGATGACTTCTCTCTGTATAGCTCTTAAGAAGGGTGTTTTATTATGGAACTGTCTAAGAAGCCACTGCTTCTCAGCCTGGTATCTACATCCTGGTGCTGTGCAGCTGTAAAAAAATAAAAATCCTTCAGTTAGCCAGGCATGGTGGCACGCGCTGTTAGTCCCAGCTACTTGGGAGGCTGAGAAAGGAGAATTGCTTGAACCCGGGAGGTGGAGGTTGCAGTGAGCTGAGATTGTGCCACTGCACTCCAGCCGGGGTGACAGAGCGAGACTCCATCTCATAAATAATAATAATAATAATAATAATAAAATAAATAAATAAGTAAAATTCTTCATGTGTCATTTACCACCATTTTCCAAGCAGTGTTCTGGGCAGATATGAGGAATAATGCCTCTGCCTGCCTCCACAACTTGGTGATGTATGTCATGACTTGTGTGTCCCAAATTGGTATTGTTTTAGTACCAAATGCATGGTACAATTTCTATAATCACCAGTCTAACTCCCTTTCCCTTCTTTCTCTTGCCAGGCACAAAGCCACTCTTTTGGCAACTAGAGGTTGGTCACTGGTTTTACATGACCAGTGATTTTTAAATTCAACGGGGTCTCATCTACTGCAGCACATTTATCAATCTATTTTAGAGCTTTATTTGTATTCCTTGACGATTTTAACATAAATTAAAAAAAATTATGTGTCAAATACCTTCTATTGCTTATGTAATGATAGAAGTGCTTTGGACATGAAGCTATGAAAACTGGTGTTAGAATATGTTCTCTCTCACACACTAGTTAAATCATCCGAGGGAACACATTTAAAAGTCTCTGAACCTTAGTTTCCTGTACAATGGACATAAAACCTCCTCGATTTTTCTGAGAAGATGTCCTCAAAAAATCTTGCACAGTGCCTTGCAAAGTTTCTGACTCGGAGAATGAATGTAATGAAAGTGTTGGCCCCAGTTTGACTAAAGAAGGCAGGAGAGACTTCTTATGAGAAATGTTGGCAAATGTTATGACCATAATCTTTTTTCGAAGCTATAGTGTGCTTGATTACCTGAGGCCCTGGGGAGAGTTTATGTTTGTCATCATAATATTACATGCTATGTTTGGCAGTATGTTATATTCTGCTATACCTGCAATTTATTTGGGGAAGGAGTTTGTATGAGGAATTCTATATTAATGTAAGTAGTATTGGATTTTCCTTCAATTCCTCTAGGTCCTGTTTTATTATTGCCTCAGTCCTTTCTCTTTAGATCATCATGTGAATGATGATGAAAGTAGAAACCATACATCGAAAACAGAAAATGTACATGATTGGGGAGTGGGTTGTTGTCTCAAGGCAAATAATTCACTTGCTTCTTTTGACTGTAAACTTCCATGTTATTTGAAAGTATTTTGCCTAGGGAGTCACGGTTTTATTTTTTATTTTAGTTCTTTAGAAATGTTGGTAACTTTACTATATGAATTGATCTGATTTGGTTCATTTTTATAATCCTTGCTTCAGCTAGAAAAGGAAAGAAAACGATGGTAAAGGCCCTTTTGCAAAACAAACCAAATCTAATAAGAAAGCAAATGTAAAACAATGAGTTATAGCAAGTCTTCAGTGTCTCTTATTATTTTAGTTGAAAACCATAAAATCAACCGTGAAAACTGCCAGTTACAGAGCCCTATAGCATAATCAAAATTCCCAGTGATCTTGAAATAATGTAGTACCAACTTGATTTAAATAATTTGGTCACTGATAATTTGATTTTTTTAACACACCAGTAGAATGGATAAGTTTAGGGGGAAAGAACTCATTTCTCCTTAGGAGGCTGGAGAATATTCAGGATTTTTCTATAAGCTTAGCTATCAAAGATGTGTGCTGTATATAGAGATTATCTTTAAGAAGATTATTATCCAGATTGAGTGGAGGGGTTGGCAAACATTTTCTATAGTGGGCTCCATGGTAGAAATTTTAAACTTTGCGGTCGTATAGTCACGGTCACAACTACTCAACTCTGTCATTGTAGGATGAATGAAACTATACAGATGATAAGGAAATGAGTGGATGTGGTTTGTTCTAAAGAGATTTATTTACAAATATAAGCAGTGTGTCAAGTTTACTCCATGGAGTGTATTTTACTAACCCCTGTTCTAGGGAGAAGGAGGGAAGGAACTTATTTGTTAAATGGTTGACATGTGACATAGAAATCACAGCATTCCAGAGTTCAGAAGTGTGTCTTCAATGCTGTTCTAAGGGCCTGAACATGAAGTCTTTATCCCTATTCAGTTCTGTAACTCCCTTGCACCTGGCACATTCAACAAATATTTACTATCTTGTTTTTAACATGTTAAAGTCATGACTAAGCAATCTGAAAGTGAATATATATTAATATTTTAGTGAGTGCTGTTGTACTAATTTCTTAGTCACTACCTCTACCTCCCTCCAACAAACAGGTATCATATAGCTTTTGACCAATATTAATGTCAAAGATTACGAAAGCTAATACAGTAAGCCAGGATTAGCACTTGGAGAAGTCTTTTAAAATGTTGGTAATATAAAGAAAAGTTTAAGAGTGTGGTGTTTGGAGTTACCCATACCTAGATTCAATTTCTGGCTCTGTCATTTACTAGAGATAATAGACCTCAGCCACATAAGTTCACCTCTCTAAATCTCAGTTACCTCATCTGTAAAAGAGAGAAAATAATGGTGTCTCCTTCATTAGATTGTTGTGAATACTAAAGAAAATTCTTCTTGGAAAGCACTTAACATGGTGCCTAGTAAGAGCTCTGTAAATAGCACCTCTTATTATTATTAATGGTATATCATTAAAGTACCAAATTCTTAGTATGCTCATACTTTCAAGAATGTAAAAGTTGAAATTATAGAGGTTTTTTTTTCATTTTTTTCCTGGATGGACTGTTATGTAAAAATTGATATTTCTTCTAGGAAAATGTCAGCTCATAGTCAATTAATTAAAACATTTTGATAATGTAGGCAAAGATTGGAAATGAATTTTATTATATATGGGTGAAAAGTATTGATACACCAAATATATAAGCCAAATATATTAGTAGTTTTTAACCCACGGAAAGAACTGATTATTTTGAAGCAGGGTAGCTTTTTCTATCTTTACCTTTTTTGTTTCATATGCCTTCTAAGTGTGCAGGAATACAAAACTTTCAGATAGTTTCTGAGGAACTTATAAATGTAAAGCTGAAATCTAGCATTGAAAGTAGATATTTCTTCACTTTCAAACTATATCACCTCCAAAAAGCTTAACAGCTTATTTTTTTCTCATTCTCTTAATCTATTGGAGAATAGCTTAAAAGAGTGGCTCTTTGCATTTTCTTTCTTTCTTTCTCTTTCTTTCTTTCTTTCTCTCTCTTTCTTTCCTTTCTTTCTTTTTCTTTCTCTCTTTCTCTCTCTCTTTCCTTTCTTTTTTTTTTTTTTCAGGGTCTTGCTTTGTCAGCCAGGCTGGAGTGCTCAGCCTCCCAAGTAGCTGGGACTACAGGTGCGTGCCACCACACCCAGCAAATATACATATATATATGTATATATGTATTTTTTGTGTGTGTGGAAACGGGGTTCTGCCATGTTGCCCAGGCTGGTCTCGAATTCCTGACCTCAAGCAATCTTCCCACCTCGGCCTCCTAAATTGCTGAAATTACAGGCGTGAGCCACCACGCCCATCCTGCATTGTATTTCTCATCTTCAGAGTATACTATACACATATCCAAATACATATATGCTTATAAGTCTGATATGTATACATGTAGGTTTTTATTTAATCTCCTAGAATAAGATGTGTGTGGATATGTGTGTACGTATTTTTTTTGTATTTTATATATTTAAGTGCAACATCTTAAGGAGAGAGAAAGAAGGAAAGGAAAGGAGAATTGCAACTATAAGATGCTTTTTGGTAAGCTAGGAGTGGGGGGGCAATCTGAAAATACTCCTTGTATAATAAGCTGTATATCCTTACATCATACTATTCTGATTAATATCACAGCACTGCCTTTTTTCTCATTCTGCCTATTCCTTCATCTCCATTGGCCTCATATATATAGTGACATTAGGAATGACATGGGAACCTTACCAGAGTGTTTATCATGTAAATTTGGCAGCTATCCTATCAAACCATTTTTGTTAACTAGTTTCTTTAGAGTCTCAGTTCAGTCTCTAAGAATCGGATATCAATACATACCTTATCTTATTAATTCTTTGGTATAATATTTGAAGGTCAGTAAAATTCATTGTGCCTGAGATAAATAATCACAATGATAAGAAGATAACCCAGTAAAAAAGTGAAACAAAATACAACCCAAATATAACAATGACATCCTATAGATTTGCAAAGAAAACAGAAGTTATAAGCATTCAAATGTGGGAAACTCAAATAAAATTGAGACCTTTTTATAAGACATACAAAAGCATAAGACATAAATATTGTGTAAGAAACATAAATGGACAAAGTAAAATTTAAAAAAAAACTGATATTTTTGAGAAAAGAATGAGGTGGCCAGGCATGGTAGCTCATACCTGTAATTCCAGCACTTTGGGAGGCTGAGGCAGGAGGATAACTTGAGGCCAGGAATTCAAGACCAACCTAAGCAACATAGTGAGACCCTGTTTCTTAAAAAATAAATTAATTAAATAACTTGGGCACAGTGGCACAAACCTGTACTCCTAGCCACACAGTGGCCCGGAGGTCACCTGTGCGTAGAAGCTTGAAGCTGCACTGAGCTATGATCACGCCACTGCACTTTAGTCTGAGTGACAGAGACTGTGTCTCTAAAAATAAATAAATAAATAAATAGAATTAATGAGGCAGACAGGCATAGATGGGACAGTATCTATAATTGTGGGTAGTGTTGATCAAAGGATGCAGTTGAGAAGAAGGGAAGGCTGAGTGGCTTCTGTGACTAGTGATGGTAGAAAATACAAACCAAAAATTCACACAAAATGAAAATGGAGCCTCTTGCTCAGAATATGTCCAAGCCTTGCCAATGTCAGAAGTGTTCGATATAAAGGGAGCATGCTAGGCATCAACTATTGATAAAAACAATCATTTTACTATAAAATACTGTATCACTTAAAGGGTGAGATATCCACAAACTTTGGGCTTTTCCGGAACATGTAATCTTGACTCCCACAAACCACAGAATTAAATCATTGATAAATGCATCAGTTTCATAGTCACACCCTGAATGTTTATTATTCAGACATAAAAAATGAAATTTCCAATCCATAATATCTATTTGTAATCATCAAGTAACATATAGATGTGTCATTCCAAAAATAAGAGGATAACACACATATAGATGATGGCTTAGAGATGGCTACCTCCTTTCTTAAGATTAGGTGAACGCTTTTAAGAAATGGCTCATTATCTTTAAGGGTACGTTTCTCAAGTACACAATTTAACTGGTTCATTTCAGACATCTTTCTCTCACGCAAGTTAAATGAAGATGTGTGTCTATATGACCAGAGAGAGTCCTGGATTTTGAGATGCCAGAGATCAGACAGAGAAGGACCAAGCCTGACAGTCTGGAGTAGGAAAGACCTCATTGGAAGAGGTCACTCCAGTCAACACCATGAAGAGTTGGAAGAAATGGGGAAGGCTTGGACTTACAGGGAGTGGAGAAAGCTGATGTAGGGAGGGAGTTTTGGAGAATGAAAGGTTGGAGAGAACCTGTTCTATAGATAATTGAGAAAGAGAAAAAATTGCGTAAGAAGTACATTACAGGCCACATGAACCAAGTTCTATAACATCCCGTGAGAAACCGGAGTAAAGAACAAAACTTGCTTTAAACAGTGTAGTGTGATATTATATAAGAGCTAAACCACAGAGATCTCCATGTTTATTAGGGTTTGTTTTAATTTTTATTTATTTATTTATTGAGACAGAGTCTCTCTCTGTAGTCCAGACTGAAATGCAGTGGCACAATCTCAGCTCGCTGCTACCTCCGCCTCCTGGGTTCAAGTGATTCTTTTGCTTCTGCCTTCCTAGTAGCTGGGATTACAGGCACGCACAACCAACCCAGCTAATTTTTGCATTTTTAGTAGAGACAGGGTCTCACCATGTGTTGGCCAGTCTGGTCTCAAACTCCTGGCCTCAGGTGATCCACCTGCCTCAGCCTTCCAAAGTGCTGGGATTACAGGCGTGAGCCACCACACCCGGGAAATTTATTTATTTATTTATTTTCAAAGAAGAAAGTGTGTTTCAGTTGCAGATTTACTGGAGATTATGCAATATACCCTTGCATCTCTTTTTACGAAACTATACTTAAGAAAATCAACTCAGAAAGCAACAGAAAAAAAAAGTATTGTGTGAGATGTCCCATATAAATGGCATCCAAAATAGACAGACAATTCCAATGAGAAGAATATTTCAAGTTCATCTGGAATTTTCACTTACTTAGACAAATCCTTCATGACCTATTTGTTTTAAAATTCTTCCGTGTCTGAAAAGTAAGATTCTATATTATTATCACTTTGCCTCATAGACATTGCACAGGGTGATTTATCAGGCAGGTTTCCCTTTGAGAACTGTACTGGATTGCTGGGGCTGCCATAACAAAATACCACAGACTGGGTGGCTTATGCAATAGACATTTTTCTCACAGTTCTGCAGGCTAGAAGTCCTAGATCAAGGCGTCTCTGGGTTTGCTTTCTTCTGAGGCCTCGCTTTTTGACTACGCTCCTCACCACATCCTCACACTGCCTTTCTTCTGTGTGCACGCTTCCCTGATGTCTACTTACATGTCCTAATTTCTGCTTCTTAGAAGGACACCAGTCAGACTGGATCAGTGCTCACCCCGGTGGCCTCGTTTTAACTTCATCACCTCCTTAAAGGCCCTGTCTCTGAATACAATCTCATTTTGAGGTGCAATCTCAGTTTGAGGTGAGTTAGGGCTTTGAATTTGGGGGGAACTGAAAATTCAGTCTGTAGTAAGGACAAAAGGCCTATTTGCTGAGTACTTGAGGGTAATCATGGGTTTGGCTGGAGAGACGAAGGGAACTTCAGGTCTCAGTGAGTTTTTGTTTGTTTGTTTATTTGTTTGTTTGTTTGTTTTTTGGTTTTTGTTTCTTGAGACAGTCTCCCTCTGTCGCCCCTGCTGGAGTGCAGTGGCATGATCTCAGCTCACTGCAACCTCCGCCTCCCTGGTTCAATCAATTCCCCTGCTTCAGCTTCCCAAGTAGCTGGGATTACAGGTGCATGCCACCACTCCCGGCTAATTTTTTGTATTTTTAGTAGAGCTGGAGTTTTAGACTGGTCACAAACTGCTGACCTCAGGCAACCTGCCTGCCTCGGCCTCCCAAAGTGCTGGGATTACAGGCATGAGTCACTGCGCCCGGCTGTCTCAGTGAGTTTTTAAGCCAGGGTCTCAGATTCTCTGAGCCTCCCCAAGAATTGTAGGTGAAAGCCTTCCCAGAGGGCAACCCTATATTTACAGCATCCCTCGTGTTGCAGTTATTGCTCTACATACTCAGATGGCTTCAGGAAGCTGTCAGTGCTCATGCTGTCTACCAGGTATATATTTTCATGAGACAAAACAATTGATTGAAAATGTACCCATTCAATTAAGCAGTTTATGAGTAAGTGGCCCCTGACAGGATAGAATTAAGTGAAATCTGAGATGATCCAATCAATGTTATCTTCCCCTGTGGTATATTTTCTTTTCTTTTTTTTAAAATTATACTTTAAGTTTTAGGGTACATGTGCACAACGTGCAGGTTTGTTACCTAAGTATGCATGTGCCATGTTGGTGTGCTGCACCCGTTAACTAGCCATTTACATTAGGTATATCTCCTAATGCTATCCCTCTCCCCTCCCCCTACCCCATGACAGGCCCCAGTGTGTGATGTTCCCCACCCTGTGTCCAAGTGTTCTCATTGTTCAATTCCCACCTATGAGTGAGAACATGCGGGGTTTGGTTTTCTGTCCTTGTGAGAATGATGGTTTCCAGCTTCATCCATGTCCCTACAAAGGACATGAATTCATCCTTTTTTATGGCTGCATAGTGTTCCATGGTGTATATGTGCCACATTTTCTTAATCCAGTCTATCATTGATGGACATTTGGGTTGGTTCCAAGTCTTTGCTATTGTGAATAGTGACACAATAAACATACGTGTGCATGTGTCTTTATAGCAGTATGATTTATAATCCTTTGGGTATATACCCCTGTGGTATATTTTCATGTATTTTTTCCTTAAGTGGCAATTGGGCCCAGACCTGGAAGACAATTTATATGGGCAGATTTTGTATTATTAAATGGAATTAAATATTTTCACATAAAAGGAGGATTCAGATGGTATTTATTTCTTTTCCGAACTCTGTCTCTTAAATTATAAGATATGTGTTTGAATTTTATTTTGTTTTTCTCTTATTGAAAAAACTACTTGTCAGGCCGGTCATGGTAACTCACACCTGTAATTCCAGAAATCTGGGAGGTCGAGGTGGGTGGATCACTTGAGGTCAGGAGTTCAAGACCAGCCTGGCCAACATGGTGAAATCTTATCTGTACAAAAATTACAAAAATTAGCCGGGCATGGTGGCACACACCTGTAATCCCAGCTACTGGGGTGGCTGAGGCAGGAGAATTGCTTGAGGCTGGGAGGTGGAGGTTGAAAGGTTGCAGTGAGCCGAGATGGTGCTATTGCATTTCAGCCTGGGTGACAGAGCGAGACTCCATCTCAAAAAAGAATAACTACTTGTCCAGAACATGTCAATGTGCACAGGTTTCATGATAATTCCTCCTGAAGAACTGATACTATCTTATATTTGCTGGGTATACAAATTTCCATTGATATATGGATAGATTTCTTTTCTCAGAAACTCATTTTAGGCTTTGGTTTTTTTAAAGGTACAACAAAAACTGGGACTGCCCATGAATGTTGACCATCCTTACCTCAGTTTGCTTCTCAGGAATGGAAAATTTCTGCCCCCAAACACCTAAGGCAGTAGCTTTCCTTCTCGCATCTGTTGACTCTGAGCCAGAGGATTCTTTCCAAATTTCTCTCACATACTCTGAGCATTTAGAATATTTAGAATAGTGCCCTTGACTGTCATGTGTAGTTTTCTAGGTTTGGTATTTACAAGGAAATAGGAAACTATGGATGCTTCTCAACATTACAGGAAGACATCCAGTGGGTAGTTTGGTAAGTCATAACCCTTCACAATCAGAAATTCTCCTCCATAAAGTTAGAGAGGTAGTTAAACCTGGGAATACAAATCTATGTCTGCAGCCCTGTGCAGTCTCAATGTGGGAAGTCCGGGCTTTTCCATCTGCTGGCCTCAGCCATCTCCAAAATGCCCAGCTATGAAACCAAGTCCTTAAGCTTCCTCCGACCTCCACCCTCACTCTCGATGCCAGGCTTCTGTTATGCTTATTCTCCGTCTAGTGAGTTTTGCAAACTTCTGTTATCCATGACCACTTTCACACGTATTGACATTTACACACAGCATCTGTTCCATTATTTACTTAATAGTTTTCTTTTAAACAGTCAGTTTTGACTTCATTTATGTATGAGGGCAATTTTATGCCATTAGCACACACTTCAAAATCTATATATGCCATTATTTTATATGTTAATATAAAAATTAACGTCACAGAAGCAGAGTGTAGTGGAAATTCTCATGACTGACCATGTGTCAAGTTCTGGGTTAGTATTTTGGTAGAGCTCCATAACATCTCCTTGCTGATTCCTTCAGCTAGAATTTGTTGTGGGCCTGCCACATTCTAGACACTGGGAATGGGGGGGGATAAGACAGATACGGTCTATGTGCTTGTGAAACTTAGGGTCTATTGAGAGAGAGAAACAAGAGAGATAAATAAGCAACTAAGCAAGCCAACCCTTCCCACCAAGAAAATCAGAAAGCAGTGTCTCAAAAAAAACAGAGAGAGCGTAGGGATGAAGAGTGCCTATGAGGTAGGTTTTTTTTTTTTTTTTTTTTTGAGACGGAGTCTAGTTCTGTCGCCAGGCTGGAGTACAGTGGTGCAATCTCGGCTCACTGCAACCTCCGCCTCCCGGGTTCAAGTGATTCTCCTGCCTCAGCCTCCCGAGTAGCTGGGATTACAGACATGCACTACCACACCTGGATAATTTTTGTATTTTTAGTAGAGAAGGGGTTTCACCATGTTGGCCAGGCTGGTCTCAAACTCCTGACCTCAGGTGATCCGCCCACCTCGGCCTCCCAAAGTGCTGGGATTACAGGCATGAGAGGTAGTTCTTATTATTGTTTGCTTTCTACAGCTGAGGAATGGAAAGACTAAGTATGTTAAGGAACCTACTCAAAGCCATAAAAGTAGGAAAAAGCAGTCAACTTTCCTCCAGTTAGGATGAGTGTGGACACAGACATCTCACTCACTGGAGTGAGTCCCACGGTTGTGTTTATCTTCTCTGCCCACATAAATTCTTGTTTTTGTCTTGTTTTCTGCAGTGAACAGGAATTTCTAAAAGCAGCACCCTTCCCATTCTTTCTCCTTTTCTTCTTCAAACTCTCACTTGTCTGCTTTATTTTCCAGTTACTCAAATGCTATAGAATGAATGTCCCCTCCACCTTCTGCCCGGCAATTCCTGTGTTGAAATCCTAACCTCTAATACCTTCTGATGGTATTAGGAGGTGGAGCCTTTGGGAGGTGACTCAGATATAAGGATGAAGCCCTCATGAATGAGATTAATGCCCTCACACACACAAAATAACCCAGAGCTCGCTTGCCCCATTCTCCAGCCTTATGAGTATACAATGAGAAGTCAGCAGCTGCAGCCCCAAAGAGAGCCTTCACCAGAACCCAAACATGCTGGCAATTTGTCCTCAGACTTCCAGCCTCCAGATCTGTGAGGAATACATTTCTGTTGATAATAAACTGCCCAGCCTAGAGTAGTCTGTTATTGCCCCTTAAACTAAGATACCAAGAAAAATAGCAGTCTTTGTAAAATGATGTATTCCAAGATATAGCTTTTTTTGTGTGTGTGTGGAGTGCGCAGGCAAATAAAGGAGCCACACATTTCAGTTGAATGAATGCAAGAGTTAAGCATTTTTAAAAGTTATAAATTATGAAGATTGTGATGCTACAGAATGATACCTTTTCAGCTTCTGTTGTCATTAACTTGGAATTATAATGGCTACTTTGAGTATTGAAAATGAGAATATTGTGCAAATCGGTCATTCCACCCTTCAAGGATATGGTTAGGGTTCTTTCTAAGATTATAAGGCAATGATTAAGCTGGATTATGCTGAAGCATCTTTCAGAATTGCAAAGGTACTTTATCAGTACAGTGTGGAAATTTTAAGTTTGAGGATGGCGCCCTCTTCTGGTTGAAAGTTCTCTTTTTTTTTTCTTAATGTGTTTTCTATTTCATATTCAAATAGAAATATAATACAAAACTTGTCCTGGGAATTAATTTTTTAAAAAATTTAAAGTTGAGAACTGGAACATAAGTTGTCATAATGTGAGGTTTTGGAAAGGTAAATCCCACCTCTAAAGCCTCCGAAATTCCTCTCCTATTCTGGTGTATGTGAAATTTGAGTGTACTCTGTAACATACTCTAAACACAAGATACAATGAGTGTGTGTAGAGTATCGTATTAAAGTGATTGCTTAGATTTCCAGCATTGATGAAATATGTTTTTAATCGTAAGTAATTTCGAAATTGTTTTAAGGATTGAACACACTTATCAGGGAATGATTGTTGAATGGCTGATGCTATTTCCTATGAAAATGAGCAGCACAGTGCTTAGTTTGGATCATTTTTATTTCTTCTTCCAGCCTCTCATTCTCTCTTCCCATGGCTTAAACTTAATACTCACGCAAGCAGTATGTGGTTTCTTCCCAGCCTCCTCTCATTTGCCCGTCCACATAATGGCTTTGCCTGGAGCTCTTTCCGTTAAATGACATGCTGAGGCAGCTTTTCATGGCAGTTTCATAACCAAAATAATATTTCCATGCTTTTCCTACTGTCAAATGTATATGAAGATGGAAAATGGGAAGAAACCGGACTTCAGTTCTGGGTTCCTATTCAAATCAATTTCCTTTAAAACAAACGCAAACTGAATCTGATGTTCATTTTCTTAAGTAATAGTTTGGAAGGCCCAACTTGGGTGGGTTGCCTTAGACATCATGTTTATTTAACTAGAAGGAATAACATAAGGTTCTGCCTCCCTTGATTTCTTCTTTGTAAGAGCAAGCACAAATATCTTGCCTTTTATTTGCACAAAAACAATAATCTACACAGAAATTAAATCTTTTCTTTATGCTGTTTTAGGAAACGATATAAGAAACTTTCAATGTCTTGACGATGAGCTAACTAGGAAAGACACATCCTGTTCTTCAAACAGATGTAGCAAAGATGTTACGTAGTCTTAAACCTCTACCCCTCTGTGACCCAGTTGCTGTACCTAATAATAATACAGAAATTTAGATTTTTAAAAGAAGTACTTTGTGAAGCCAACTGCTTACTGAAAAAGAGACCATGTTCCCTACGGGCCTTAGAATAACTGTGTAGGTACCGCCATCTAGTGGTGGTTTTGCAGGAGACTAACGCAAAATGAGGTTTCCATTGTCTAATTTGAAGTAGCTCTCTTCTATTAGTGATAAATTGTCAGCTGAGATGAAATGCTGCACCTGAAATTTACTTACATTTTAAATTAAACTTTGAAAGACACAATCATTCCCAAAGTAAATGAAAATTTATACAACTAAGATTTATTAAAATCCTCTGTGGGAGGTGGCATGAAACCCGGGGCGGGTAGAAGAAACCTTGAACTTTGGAATTTGTTGAGTGTGAGTTGTAATACCTGCACTAGCTGTGTGGCTTGAGGCAAAACACATATCCTCCCTTGAACCTCAGCTAGACTTTTTTTTTTTTTTTTTTTTGACAGAATCTCGCTCTGTTGCCCAGGCTGGAGTGCAGTGGCGCAATCTCAGCTCACTGCAGCCTCTGCCTCCCGGGTTCAAGCAATCCTTCTGCCTCAGCCTCCCGAGTAGCTGAGACTACAGACGCGTGCCGCCACGCCTGGCTAATTGTTGTATTTTTAGTAGAGACGAGGTTTCACCTTGTTGGCCAGGATGGTCTTGATCTCCTGACCTCATGATCCGCCCACCTCAGCCTCCCAAAGTGGTGGGATTACAGGCATGAGCCACCATAATCGGCCAGCTAGACTATTTTTACAATGACAATGACATAAGCATATCTACTTAATGGGTTGTTGTGAATATGTCAGGGGCTCATGTAGGTCGGGCTCAAGGAATGGTAACTATTTTTATAGTTATTCTGCATTAAAGAACTAAAACATCAGTGTTTGTAGGGCTTTTTCTCCATATCAACTGTAAATTTCTTGAGAGTGGAAGCTGCCTTAGCCCCCCTTTGGATCTGAGATGCCTGGTGACCTGCCTGAGGCAGAGTAAATATTTGTAGAATGCATGCATCTTGTTCCATCTTGCAAGCCAGGCTGTAGATGAGGTTAGAGGCTGGGGGTGAGATTTCTTTGCATTCCTCATAATTCATAGCATAGAACTTAAAGTAATTGATTAGAACATTTGTTTATGAATCTTTGACAAATATGCTGAAACCTGTGCACCATTTACTTTGTCATTTAGCTATGTGTTAATGTATCCTTCAAGTAAGGAAGTCTTTAATCCCAGAATTTTTTTTTCATTTTTCATTTCCCATAAAAATCTCAACTCCTTGTTTATATTGTCCATTGCTTAATAATCTCTAATAGCATTGCTCTTGAGTTTATATGAAATTGCTCTGTGGAAAATAATATGGCTACTTCTTCTTCTTTACCTCCCAAATTTTGAAATGTCCAGTGTGGTTTACTTGCAAAAGAGTGAATGTCTTCTGGTTGAAATTTAATTGACAAGGCCTGCTGTTGGCTTCTGGGACTTGAGTTTAATTTTCTTTTGGGAAATGTATCAAGCGGCCTGCCTTCAAAGCCATCTCTCTTTTTTTTTTTTCTTTTTATTCATTTGCTCCTACTGGGAGCAAGAGACAAATAAACTGAAGGAATTTTCCCACGGCACATTTGATTGGTATATGCTTCCCACACTAGAATGTCAGCTCTGGAAGAACCGATATACAATTATATGCCAGTGTGTAGCAGAGAATCAATGTCTAATGTTGAATGAATAAGCACATAGAGAAAAAAGGAACAATTAAAGATGGAGGCAAAAATGCAGATTTTTTAAAAAATTTAGGTTTTAAAAGACAAGATCTGCCCAATATGGTTTCAGCTGTGTGTGAAATGTTATAATGGGAAGGCAAGCAAATCAGTGAGAAGATCAGTGACTTTGGAGTCAAATAGCCCTAGGAACAAATCTTGGCTCTGCCATGTGCAAGGACTATGTGTAAATTAATTGTTTAGAACTTCAGCTTCTTATATGTAAAATTAGGATAATAATAACTTCTTCATGGGGTTGTTATGAGAAATAAATGACAAAGAGCATTTAGTATAATATCTGGAGTGTACTGAGTTTTCCTGTGTGGGCATAAATGAGAGAGCATCTAACCCTAGTTGGAGAGACCAGGCTTCATTGAGGAGGAGGTGTTTCAGCTGGAGTTTGACAAACTGGAATGAATGCAGTAGATTATAGTCCAGTAAGAAGAACTAACTGAAATGCTTGGGACCAAAAGCATTTCAGATTTCAGATTTTTAAACTTGAGAATAATTGCATATGCATCATGAGAATCTTGGGAATGGAATCGAAGCCTAAACACGAAATTTATTCGTGTTTTATATGCACCATGTACACATAGCCTGAAGGTAAATTTAAACATTTTCAAATAATTTTGTGCATGAAACAAAATTTGTATTAGGTACTTATGTGTAGAATTTTCCACTCATGGTGTTATGTCGGGTGTTCAAAAAGGTTTAAATCTTGGAGCATTTTGGATTTTAGATTTTCAGATTAGGGATGCTCAAACTGTCTATACACATATTTATCTCGTTTTATCACTGGCTTATTTGGTTTACCTTCACCTGGCAGAAATGGTTTCCAAGTTCTTAGGCTAGAGACATAACCTTTATTCTCGATCATATGAGGTACTTTCTGATAGAGGCTAAAAGAGTTACTCTTGGCGGGGCACGGTGGCTCACGCATGTAATCCCACACTTTGGGAGGCTGAGGCGGGCGGATCATGAGGTCAGGAGATGGAGACCATCCTGGCTAACACGATGAAACCCCGTCTCTACTAAAAATACAAAAATTAGCTGGGCGTGGTGGCGGGCGCCTGTAGTCCCAGCTACTTGGGAGGCTGAGGCAGGAGAATGGCATGAACCCGGGAGGCGGAGCTTGCAATGAGAGGAGATCAGGCCACTGCACTCCAGCCTGGAAGACAGAGCAAGACTCCATCTCAAAACAAAAGAGTGACTCTCTATCCTGGTTTAAAATCACTCAATGTAGACAAATAACATATAAATAAATAAACATACAGCCTGGGTACAACAGCTACACCAATTGAACCAAACTCTCTGGGAGTACTTGCCAGTATGGCAATAATAAAATGACTGATCAGATTATAACAGGTGTTGGCAAAAATGGAGAGAGATAAGAATCTTCCTACACTGCTGCTGGGAATGTAAAATGCAGCCACTTTGGAGAGCACTTGGACAAGTAGCTCAAAAGGTTAAACATATAGTTACCATATGACCCAGAGATTTCAATTCTAGGTGTATATTTAAGAGAAGCGAGGCCGGGCATGGTGGCTCAGGCCTGTAATCCCAGCACTTTGGGAGGCCAAGGCAGGCAGATCACAAGGTCAACAGATCGAGACCATCCTGGCCAATATGGTGAAACCCCATCTCTACTGAAAATACAAAAATTAGCTGGGTGTGGTGGCGCATGCCTGTAGTCCCAGCTACACTGGTGGCTGAGGCAGGGGAATCGCTTGAAACCGAGAGGCGGAGGTTGCAGTGAGCCGAGATAGTGCCACTGCACTCATTCCAGCCTGGCGACAGAGTGAGACTGCCCCTCAAATAAAAAGAGAGGTGAAAATATATGCCCACGCCAAAACCTATACATGAATGGTCATGGTAGCATTATTTGTAATAGTCAAAAAGTGGGAACAATTCAAATGTCCATCAACTGACAAATGGATAAATAAAATGTGACATATCCGTACAATGAAATATTGTTTGCAACAAATAGAATGAAGTGCTGTTATGAAATGTGTGCTAAGTGAAAGAAACTAGACACAAAAGGTGACATTTTGTATGATTCAATATAGAGAGGCAAATTCATAGAAACAGAATAGGTTAGTGAATACTTAGGGCTGGGAAAAGGGGGGATTGGGGATAATAGCTCATGGTTATTTTATTTATTTATATTTATTTATTTATTTATTTATTGAGATGGAATCTCACTCTTTTACCCAGGCTGGAGTGCAGTGATGCGATCTCGGCTCACTGCAACCTCTGCCTCCTGGGTTCAAGTGATTCTCCTGCCTCAGCCTTCCAAGTAACTGGGATTACAGACATGTGCCACCACACCTGGCTAATTTTTTGTATTTTTAGTAGAGGCAGGGTTTCACCATGTTGACCAGGCTGGTCTCGAACTCCTGACCTCAAGTGATCAGCCTCCCTTGGCCTCGCAAAGTGCTGGGATTACAGGTGTGAACCACTGTGGCCAGCCAAGTTTTTATTTTTTCGAAGTGATATAAATGTTCTAAAATTAATTGTGGTGATAGCTGCACAAACCTTTAAATATACTAAAATGGATTGAATTGGATACTTTAAATGGGTGAATTCTGTGGTCTGTGAGTTATATGTCCATAAAGCTACTACAAAAATAATTTCTGGGGATGAGGTCTGAGTGATTCTGATAAATAGTGTGTGTGAAAAACCGCTATTCTTAATGGACCAAAGTAACCAATCTTTACTGCTGTACGTGTAGTTTAAACCAGCTATTGACTGCAAGGGATGGGTGAGAGTGGGGACAGTCAGTAATATATCTTCATAGTTCAAGGACAATTTAATTTCTGCTGTACATCAGCTATTTTAGCTTAAAAGACTGTTTGCATGCAAGAAATGACACTTGGTCATGAAGGTTTTGAAAATATTTAAGTAATGTCAACTCAACATTGAATCAAATATAGTGTGATCAAATTTACTCTGATAAAGAGTAGAAAGAAACTAAATTTAGGACATGATCATGATAAGATAAATGAAAATGCTGTGTGAAGGAGCCAGGAGGTGTACTCTTTGATGGTAAATTCTGCATTTTTATTTGACCTAGTTGGATTTTCGTCAGAATGTTCCAAATAAAGATATATCTTTGAGGATAAAATGTTTGGCTTCATGATAACACCTTTGGGGTTTTTGACATCGACTTATATTTATTTTTTCAGATAAAAATATGGCATTATTTTTATCTAGTTTCCAGAAAACATTCTTGTGCAAATGTTTCTGTCTTTGGCAGGTTGACATATTAGAATATGAGTTCAAAGACTTCCATAAAAATATTTTATAACTCCTTGTTTTTATTTAAAATATAATTTTTTAATCAAAAAAATTTTTTTCTAGTGTTAAGAATATTTTCTTTGGGCAAGAAAGTTTTTGTTTTGTCATTTGAGAGGTTTTTAAGTTGCTGTTCTGTATATAGTGACAGAGCACAGGATTTGTTGGAGTCGAGTATGTTTTTGTTTTATATATGTATATTGATATGGTTTGGCTCTGTCCCCATCCAACTCTCATCTCAAATTGTAATAATGGGGGTGGTTCCCCCATGCCATTCTCGTGATAGTGAGTGGGTTCTCACGAGATCTAGCTGTTTGATAAGTATCTGGCACTTCGACCCCACCCCCTAGTGCCTTGTGAAGAAGGTGCCTGCTTCTCCTTTGCCTTCTGCCATGATTGTAAGTTTCCTGAGGCCTCCCCAGCCATGTGGAACTGTGAGTCAATTAAACCTCTTTCCTTGATAAATTACCCAGCCTCAGGTAGTATCTTTATAGCAGTGTGAAAACAGAGTAATACATATATGTATCTGATTAAATATATATTTCTACAAAGCTTATGAAAAATATTTTTGGTCAAACAATGTAATTATGCTGCTACTTTTTGATATTTCAGTTTTGTACCTTATCTGTTGATATGTGCAAAACTGATGTGATCTGTTGAGGTTGTAAATTAATAGAAATAATAAAGGAAGATAGGGAAGATAGGGATTAAGCTCTGTTTACCCAGTCCTCCCATATGTACATTTATAATATTCTTATCTTTCTATTATGTGATTGTTTTAGGTAAATAAGTCTTTAATGTTTATATTGTTATGACTATAAACACTGACTTCAGGAGATTCATGTTATTATGCTTAAATATCCTTTTTTGATGTCCTACCTTTATTTTTTTCTGGAAATGACATCTGCTTTGGGTTTGCTTTTGATTAAATGTACTTATTACTAATTTATCTGTAACTTGCTCTCAGTTTTATAATAATTTTTCAATGTGATCAAGCACTTGGGATAATTATTCAGTTTCATCTTGGAAACATTTCTTCTGTAGTTTCCTGCCTGCCCCAATCCACATTATTTATATTTAGGCCTGTTGAAAACTTTTTTTTTTTTTTTGAGTTTATCTTTATTCCTCTCTGGTGCTTCGTTTCCCATTTCTGGGATCCTTGTCTGCCTCTTTTTAAAGTTAGTTTTAGTTTTGGCTTTGTTTAACCATTTAATTTGAATACATTATAAATGAATAGAAAATTTCAAAGATAGCACTGAGAAAACTTGTTTAGCCTTCACTTAGTTTCCTCCAGTTATTACCTCTTATGTAACTAAAGCACAAAAATCAAAACCAGGAAACTGAAATTCTATAATGTATGTATGTAGTTCTATGTCATTTTATCACATGTGCAGATTTCTTTTACCACCATGATCAAAATACCTAACTGTTCCCTTTCAACAAAAATCCTTTTATTCTACCCATTTATCATTACCTCCACCTCCTTTTCAGCATCCCTCACCCTTGGCAGCTACTAATTTGTTGTCCCTATCTACAATTTTGTCATTTCAAGAATTTTACCTACATGGATCATATAATGTTTGAGATTGGCTTTTTTTCAGTAGGCATAATGACTTTGAGATCCATCTAGGTTGCTGTTTATAGCAGTATTTTGTTCTTTTTTATTCCTGAATTGTATTTCATGGCAGGGATCTACTGCAATTTGTTTAACTGTTCACCTATAGGACATTTTGGCCGTTTCCAAGTCTTTTGGCTATTACAAATAAAGTTACTATAAGCAATTGTGTACAAGTTTGTTTGTGTGAGACAGGATATCCTTCTGTCTCTCAGGCTGGAGTGCAGTGGCACTAACACAGCTCACTGCGGCCTCAACCTCCTGGGCTCAAACGATCCTTTTGCCTTAGCCTTCTGAGTAGCTGGGACCAAAGGTGCATGCCATCATGCCTGGCTAATTTTTTAAAAAAAATTTTGTAGAAACGGAGTCTCACCATGTAGCCCAGGCTGGTTTCAAACTCCTGGGCTCAAGTGATCCTCCTGTCTCAGCCTCCCAAAGTGCTGGAATTACAGGCATGAATCACCACATCCAGCTGTGTACAGGTTTTGATGTAAAGATGAATTTTCATTTATTTGGCATAAGTGCCTAGATGTATGATTGCTGGGTCATATGGTAAGAATTTGTTTTGTATCTTATGTTAAAATAGCCACTCCTATTTTCTTTTGATCATTGTTTGTATGGCATGTATATTTCTATCTTTTTACTTTCCACATATATATATCATTATATTTGAAGTGAGTTCCTTGTAGACAGCTTGTAGTTAGGTCGTGTTTTTTCACTCCACTCCATCAGTCTCTTTTACTTGGTGTATTTGGAGTATTTGTATTTAATGTAGTTGTTGTTATGCTTGTTAGTGCTTAAGTCTTTTATTATAATTTTGCTTTTTTTATTTTTCTCTCTCTCCTTTTCATTTCTTTATTTTTTTCTCTGCCTTTCTTTGGGTTACTTGAACATTTTTGAATTTCATTTTGATTTATCAATAGTATCTCTTGTATCTCCTTTCCTGTTGGTTTTCTAGTGGTTGCTCTAGCTATTAAACTATATATGCATTAGTTAATAAAGTTTACTGGTGTCAACACTTTACCAGTTGAAGTGAAATATAGAAACTTTACCTCTCTTTAAGCCCATTTACTCCCCACCATTTATATACCCCATATAATTATGTTTAATATCTCATGTATATATTCTAAGAATAATATCAGACATTGTTATAATCTTTGCTTAGATACAAAACAAAAATTAAAAATTCAAGAGGCGGAAAAAGTCTATTTTATTTATAATTTTTTTCTTTTTATTCTTCGTGATGTCCAAAGAGTCCTTTGTTTAGTATTTCCTTTCTATTCGATAAATAACAGATAAATAACTTCCTCTGGCATTCTTTTGGTCTAGGTCTGCTGGTGACAAATTTTCTTAGTTTTCCTTCATCTGAGAATGTCTTTGTTATGGGTGAATAGTGACTCTCAAATATACATGTTGAAAACCTAATCCCCAGTACCTCACAATGGAAATATGGTCATTGCAGATGTTATATTAGTCTGATCTCATACTGCTCTAAAGATACTACCTGAGACCGGGTAATTTATAAAGGAAAGGAGTTAATTGACTCACAGTTCCAGATAGCTAAGGAGGTCTCAGGAAACTTAAATTATGGCAGAAGGTGAGAGGGAAGCAAGGACCTTCTTCACAGGGCTTTAGGAGAGAGAAGTACAAGCAGGGGAAATGCCAGACGCTTATAAAACTATCAGATTTTGTGAAAACTTGCTCACTATCATAAGAACAGCATGGGGGAAACCACCCCCACGATCCAATCACTTCCCTCCCTCAACATGTGGGGATTATAATTCGAGATGAGATTCAAGTGGAGACACAGAGACAAACCATATCAGATGAATTTAGGTCAATTAAAATGGGGTCAGACCAGAGTGGTGTGGGCCCTTAACCTCAAGTAACTGGTGTTCTTAGAAGAGACACATACTCAAACACAGAGGAAGAGATCCCTGTGAAGACAGAAGCAAAAATTGGAGTGATGATGCCACAAGCCAAAGGATGGACTGGGGTTACCTGAAGCTGGAAGAGGCAAGGAAGGAATCTCCCCTAGCAGCTTCAGAGGGAACATGGTCCAGACAGCACCTTAATGTTAGAATTTAAGTCTTCAGAAATGTGAGAGAATAAATTTACACAGTTTTAATCCACAGGTGTGTGGATAATTTGTTTCAGCAGCTCTAGAAAATGAACACAGGTTGATTGATACATTTCTGAGCAAAGCATCTTTCAGTCTTAAGCCTGTAAGTTACCTGTCGGGCTGCCACTGCTGTAAACTGAGACCCATGTGAATGGGAGGTTGGAGCAGCCTGGGGAGTCTCAGTGTTCAGGAAATAACTTCCTCTGTGTCCCTCTTATGTTTAGCATGGTACCCTTCCCTCAAATGCATGTGGTTTCCTCTAGTCCTGAAACCATCAGTTTCACCCTCTCCAAAAAAATAGCTCACAAGTCTTTGGCAGTTGAGAGTGGTGGAGGTGGTGGGTTACCCAGCTGTCATGAGTAGGAGCATATGGAATGGGCCTTGCTGATTATTCATGGGACTTTCAATCAATCTGTTTATTTTCAGTCCCTTTCCCTACCACTTCCAGGTGGCATGGGGAATTTTTGACCCTTTGGGAGTTGGGCAAGCAAATCATATTGCTTCCTGGTGTTGTACTGCCTGCAAAGCTCAGGTGGCAACATCAGATTCCACACATCCTCACAATTTCCTGCTTCCAGAATCTTATCCCCTTCTCCTGTTCTGTTATTCTCTGTTCATACCGTTATAAAACTTTTATGCTCTCATTTTAGTGGGTGTTTTAGAATGGGTGTTTTAGAAGATAGTGGAATTTCATCCACTATCTTCATCTGGAGGCTCAGAATTGTCTTCATAATATTTACTAAGCGTCCGAGTTCCTTCTTAAATCACTGTGTCTTCTAGCCATTGTGATATGCCATTTCTTGCAGACCTCATTTTTCAATAATATTCTTCCTTTTTTTTTTTTGAGACAGGATCTTACTCTATTGCTTAGGCTAGAGTGCAGCAGCACAATTATAGCTCACTGAAGCCTTGAACTCTTGGGCTCAAGTGATCCTCCTGCTTCAGCCTCCCAACAGGCTGGGACTACAGGAGGAAGTGTTCCACCATGCCTGGCTAATTTTTTAATGCCATGCCTGGCTAACTTTTTAACGTGTAGTAGGTATGGGATCTTGCTGTGTCACCCAGGCTGGTCTGGAGCTCCTGGGCTAAATGATTCTTCTGCCTCGGTCTCACAAAGCACTGAGATTACAGACGTGAACTATCGTGCTGGTTCCATTTTTGTATATTCTTATTTTTCCTCTCCTGGTCCTCAAGCTTTATTAGGGTATAATTGACAAATAAAAAGTGTATATATTTATGGTGTACAATGTGACATTTTGATATGTGTATACATTGTGAAATAATTAAAGCTAATTAACACATCCAATACGTTACATACTTATCATTTTTTGATAAGAACATTTGAGTTTTAATCTCTCATCAATTTTCAAATATATATTATTATTAATTACAATCACCATGCTATTATTCTTAACTTCAGGCTACAGTTACTATAGTAGGAAAATTTGTACTTATTAGTATTTTTATGCTTTTTAAATGCTAATAGAGTTATCATCCTTGCCGCCCTGTTTTGTGACCCTGAATATATATTATACTTCAGAATTACCACTGCAAGTTTATAATATCCTTAGAATTACCATAAATATAAAGATGAAAGCAAAATGTTTACATATTTCTAAATGTCTTTCTGAGGAAACAAGTTACTTTTTTTTTCATCACAGTGGAATCCCTTATGGTAGATAAATTAATGGAATAGAAAACAGGAAGAGGCAAGATTCATTTATATAACAATATAATCTTCTCTCTCTCTCTCTCTCATACCCACACACATGCACACTCATGCACACCAGACCCATACTTTAAAAGCTCACAGTAACTCTAGGAAGTGGGTACTAATGCAATTAGTACCTTCCTCATTTTACAAAGAGAGCTACAGAATTGCCCAAGGTTACACAGTTAATAAGTGACTGAGTTGGAATTTGCACATAGGTAGCCTGGAGACAGAGTAGCTGGCACAGAGTAAGAGCTCAGTAAATTTAGTTGATGTTATTATTATTACTTCACTGGAGTATACTTGTATCATATCACCTAGTTCCTCCAAGAATCCGATTTTTACATTATGCCTTAATTTGTATCAAAGGATACTTCTAGATTTATATAAAATGTGCTTCTACCTTTGCTCTAAAAATGATATTTGTAATATTTTATGTTACAATATGCAGTGTCTCTCCTGCAGAGAAATACAAGAGAAATTTTCTTTTTGACTTTAGGTTCAAACAAAAACAAACAAAAAATATATACACCAGCACAGTGGCTCACACCTGTAATCTCAGCACTTTGGGAGGCTGAGGTGGGAGTTCAACCCAAGAGTTCAAGACCAGCCTGGGTAACATGATGCGATCCCATTTCTACCAGTTTTTTTTCATTGCCCAGTGTGGTGGCGTGCACCTGTGGTCCCAGCTACTCAGGAGGCTGAAGTGGGAGGATCACTTGAGCCCAGGAGGTTGAAGCTGCAGTGAGCCATGTTTGTGCCACTGCACTCCAGCCTGGGCGAAAGAGTGAAACCCTGTCTCAAAAAAAAAAAAAAAAAAAAAAAAGGAAAAAAGGAAAAAGAAACAAATAAAAATAAAACATACAAACACATTTGCTATTTGGCTTCCTTTTGATCATAAGAGTTACGAAAATTATGCACCAATTTATTTTTTCCTGCTCTGAAACTCAGCCACAGAGGGAGAACTGACTAGTTTCACCTGGGAAAGACAGATAAGTTGTCCTATATTGGTTCTTGAAGAATTATGTCCTTACTTAGTTATTTATAATGATCAAACTATTATTTATTTTCCCTAAATGAGTTTATAGTCAAAAATAGATTATATGATTATAGTCAAAACTTACAGATTTTTATAAGCAAATGTTCCCTTGGTTTGGGCATTTAAAGTAAAACTTCAACTCTTATTAATGGCTGTATATAAGAGGAAAATGACAAAAAGTGTATGAAATTTTTATAACATTATTCAAGAAATAAAGAACTGATATGTTAAAAAATATAAACAAATAAAGCTCTATGTTTTTAATGAGCTGATTAAGATAGTTGAGCTGCTGAGTATATATTTATTTGCCTATAAATTATATCAGTCATGTGCTAGTGGTAGAGTTCATAATAGGAGTTTTGATGAGTGTAAGATTGTGAGTGACCCTCTCTCTTTATATGTAATTCTGAGCAGAAGTGACAGCTATTCTACCCATTTAATGGTGTGTTTGGTAATGTAAGTTATTCACCATTGTGTCCTACTGTAAAAATTGTGCAGTTTCTTTGCCAAGTCATATTACATCTGGTATAAAAATGTCCCATTTTTAATTCTATTTCCTCAAAATGGTATGCTTTGTGGCACCATATGAAGGTGCTTTAGTGATTATTGTATATTATAGTGAACACTGTTGATTACTGTATTGACCTGATTGAGATATTATCCAAGTGTGTCTGAGAAATATAAATTTGTGGTAATTTAGAGAGTGAAGACATCTGTATTAGTTTATTTTCACACTGTTATAAAGAACTGCCTGAGACTGGGTAATTTATAAAGGAGAGAGGTTTAATTGACTCACAATTCTGCATGGCTGGAGAAGCCTCAGGAAACTTACAATCATGGAAGATGGGGAAGTAAACACATCCTTCTTCACAAGGCAGCAGGAGAGAGAAGAGTGGTAGAGTGAAGGCAGGAGAACCCATTATAAAACCATTAGATCTTGGCCGGGTGCGGTAGCTCATGCCTGTAATACCAGCACTTTGGGAAGTTGAGGTGGGCAGATCACTTGAAGTCAGGAGTTCAAGACCAGCCTGGCCAATATGGTGAAACCCTGTCTAAACTTGTCTCTACTAGAAATATAAAAATTAGCCAGGTGTAGTGGTGGATGCCTGTAATCCCAGCTACTTGGGAGGCGAAGGCAGGAGAGTTGCTTGAACCTGAGAGGCGGGGGTTGAAAGGAGCCGAGATTGTATACTCCAGCTTGGGTGACAGAGGGAGACTCTGTCTCAAAAAATAAAATAAAACCATTAGACCTCATGAAAACTCATTCACTATCACAAAAACAGCATGAAGGAAGCTGTCCCCATGATCCAATCACCTCTACCTGGTTTCTTCCTCAACACCTAGGGATTATGGGATTACAATTCAAGATGAGATTTGGGTGGGGACACAAAGCCTAACCATATCAACATCTTTGAGATCATTAACTCAAGTTCCCTTATTTTACATCAGAAGTAAAGGAAACTTAGGAAAGGATAAATTGGATGATTTTCTGTGGGTTGCAGTGTTGCCAGAGCTAACTTTGTGATACCCAGGCCTGTTCACCACACTTTCTACTTCACCATATTATAAATTTAGGAAAACTCCATAATACATGACTCATGTTGAAGAAACTTCTGGGGCGGGGCCAAGATGGCCGACTAGAAACAGCAGCGTTCGGAGGCTCCCATCGAAAAAAAAAAAACCATAGTAAGTATGTGAATTCTTCACCAGCAACCAAGGTATCCAGGTTTTCCCATCAAAATTGACAAAAAGGCTGGAGTGACTCTTGGAGAGAAGGAAGAACACTGGGGTGCAGCAGCTTACCTCAGAGCCAGACGGGGAAGGGGAACCCCCTCTCCCCAGCCAAGGGAGGTGGTGAGTGAGCATGCTACCCAGCTGGGGAAACTGTGCTTTTTCCACGGAACTGCGCAACCCACGGATTGGAAGATCCCACTTGCAAACTCATGCCACCAGGGCTTAGTGTCCCAACCCCAGAATGGTTAGATTCTTGCAGCCTCTCAGCTGGAATCTGCTTAAGTCCCCTGAACTCCTCGAGCGAGGGGTGACCCACACCAGCTGTGGCTGCCTGCTGTCTAAGCCATTTGAGCTCCTTAGGGGAGGGGCATCAGCCAGCGCTGGGACTCACAACTACCTAAAATGCTAAGCTCCCTGGGCAGGGGAAGGGCGGCACCCATTTCCATAGCTCCAGGCTGTGCTTTTCCCCTGCTGGAGCCAGGGAGGCTGAATGGCTTGGTCCCAAGGCTTGACCCCACAGCCCAACACACAAGTTGTGGCCAGAGTGCCTCTTCAGGCATAAACCTTATCCATCCTTCCTCATTGGGTGAGGCTTCTCTGCAGGATCTCCAATAACTCCAGCCAGAGGCTCAGGGACAGAATTCGAATCTCCCTGGGCCTCAGCACCTATGGGAAAGGGTGACTGCATTCTCTGTGGACCAGCAGACTTAGCCTCTCCTCCTGGTAGTTCTAAGGAATCTGGGCAGCCCAGACAAATGGGTTTCCCCCGAACAAAAGCACACCCTCTCCACTAAGGGACAAAGTGCTTTTTTAAGTGGGTCCTGCTCCTTGTGCCACTCAGCTGGGTGAGGACTTCCAACAGGGGTTGTCAGATACCCTATACCGGAACAATCCTGCTGGCATCAGGTTGGTGGCCCTCGAGGTCAGAGGTCCCAGAAGAAGGAGCAGGAGCCCATCTTTGCTCTTTTCCAGCCTCCTTGAGTGACATCTCCAGGCACAGGAGTGAATCAGATGAATAGGGCCCGAAGTGAGCCCCCAGCAAACTGCAGCAGCCCTACGGAAGAGGGACCTGACGGTTGAAAGAAGAACAAAAAAGCAGAAAGTGACAACAGCAGCATCAACAAAACCAACAAAAAAAGGCCTCCACGAAAACCCTGTCCAAGGGTCAGCAGCCTCAAAGACCAAAACTAGAGAAACTCACAAAGATGAGAAATAATCAATGAAAAAAATGCTGAAAACTCAAAAGGACAAAACGCCTCCTCTCCTCCAGATGATCACATCTCTCCATCAAGGACGCAGAACTAGACAGAGGATCAGATGGATGAAATGACAGAAGTAGGCTTCAGAAGATGGGTAATAAAAAAGTACGCTGAACTAAAGGAGCATGTTCTAACCCAATTCAAAGAAGCTAAGAACCTTGATAAAAGGTTAGATGAATTGCTAATTAGAATAACAGGTTTAGAGGGGAACATAAATGATCTGATGGAGCTGAAAAACACAGCATGAAAACTTCATGAAGCATACACAAGTGTCAACAGATGAATTGATCAAGTGGAGGAAAGGATATCAGAGATTGAAGACTACCTTACTGAAATAAGGTATGCATTCTTGTCTAAGAATAGAGGAAAAAAGAATGAAAAGGAAGGAACAAAGCCTCCAAGAATTTTGGGACTTTGTAAAAAGACAAAACCTACGATTGAGTGGAGTACCAGAAGGAGACAGGCAGAACGGAAACAAGCTGGAAAATGCATTTCAGGATATTACCCAGGGGAACTTCCCCAACCTAGCAAGGCAGACCAACATGAAAATTCAGGAAATACAGAGAACACCATTAAGATACAACATGAGAAGATCAACCCGAAGACACATAATCATCAGATTCTTCTAGGTTGAAATGAAGGAAAAACTTTTAAGAGCAGCCAGAGAGAAAGGCCAAGTCACCTCCAAAGGGAAGCCCATCAGACTAACAGAGGACCTCTCAGCAGAAAATCTACAAGCCAGAAGAGATTGGGGGCCAATACTTAACATTCTTAAAGAAAAGAATTTTCAACCCAGCATTTCATATCCAGCCAAACTAAGTTTCGTAAGCGAAGGATAAATAAAATCCTTTCCAGACAAGCAAATGCTGAGGGATTTTATTATCACCAGGCCTGTTCTGCTTGAGCTTTTGAAAGAAGCACTAAATATGAAAAGGAAAAACCAGTACCAGCCACCGCAAAAACACCAACATATAAAGACCAATGACACTATGAAGAAACTGCATCAGCTAGTGTGCAAAATAACCAAATAACATCATGATGACAGGATCCAATTAACACATAACAATATTAACCATAAATGTAAATGGGCTAAATGCCCCAATTAGAACACACAGACTGGCAAATTGGATAGAGTCAAGACCCATCGGTGCACTGTATTCAGGAGACCCATCTTACATGCAGAAACACACAGGCTCAAAATATATGAATGGAGGAAAATTTATGAAGCAAATGGTAAACAAAACAAAACAAAACAAAAAACAAAAAAAAAAACAAAAAAACAAAAACCAGGGGTTGCCATGCTAGTCTCCTACAAAACAGACTTTAAACCAAGAAAGACAAAAAAGGGCATTAGATAATGATAAAGGGAACAATTTAACAAGAAGACCTAACTATTCTAAATATATATACACCCAATACAGGAACACCCAGATTCATAAAACAAGTTCTTAGAGACTATAAAGAGACTTAGACTGCCACACAATAATAGTGGGAGACTTTAATACCCCACTGTCAGCATTAGACAGATCAAAGAGAAACAAAGTTAACAAAGATATTCAGGACTTGAACTCATCTCTGGATCAAGTGGACCTAGTATACAGCTACAGAATTATCTACCCAAAATCAACAAAATATACATTCTTCTCAGTGCCACATGGCACTTATTCTAAAATTGACCACATACTTGGGAGTAAAACACTCCACAGCAAATGCAAAAGAACTGAAATCATAACAAACAGTCTCTCAGACCACAGTGCAATTAAATTAGAAGCCAGCATTAAGAATCTCACTCAAAACCACACAATTTCATGGAAATTGAACAGCCTGCTCTTGAATGACTCCTGGGTAAATAATGAAATTAAGGCAGAAATCAATAAGTTCTTTCAAACCAATGAGAACAGAGGCAATGTACCAAAATCTCTGGGACACAGCTAAAGAAGTGTTAAGAGGGAAATTTACAGCACTAAACACCCACATCAGAAAGCTGGAAAGATCTCAAATTGACATGCTAACATCACAATTAAAAGAGCTAGAGAGGCAAGAGCAAACTAATCCAAAAGATACAGAAGACAAGAAATAACTAAGATCAGAGCATAACTAAATGAGATAGAGACATGAAAATCCCTCCAAAAAATAAACAAATCCAGGAGCTAGTTTTTTGAAAAATTAACAAAATAGATAGACTCCTAGCTAGACTAATAAAGCAGAGAGAGAAGAATCAAATAGATGCAATAAAAAATGATAAAGGGGGTATCGTCACTGACCGCACAGAAATACAAAGCACCATCAGAGAATAATGTAAACACCTCTACACAAATAAACTAGAACATCTAGAAGAAATGGGTAAATTTCTGGACAAATACACCCTACCAAGACTAAACCAGGAAGAAGTCGAATCCCTGAAGAGACAAAAAGCTCTAAAATTGAGGCGGTAATTAATAGCCTACCAACCCAATAAAAGCCCAGGACCAGATGGATTCACAGCTGAATTCTACCAGAAACACAAAGAGGAGCTAGTACTATTCCTTCTGAAACTATTCCAAACAATTGAACAGGAGAGACTCCTCCCTGACTCATTTTATGAAGCCAGCATCATCCTGATACCAAAACTGGGAAGAGACAAAACAAAAAAAGAAAACATCAGGCAAATATCCCTGATGAACATTGATGTGAAAATTCTCAATTAAAATACTGGCAAACTGAATCCAGCAGCACGTCAAAAAACTTATCCACCACAATCAAGTCAGCTTCATCCCTGGGATGCAAGGCTGTTTCAACATAAGCAAATCAATAAACGTCATCCATCACGTAAACAGAATCAAAGACAAAAACCACATGATTATCTCAATAGATGCAGAAAATGTCTTTGATAAAATTCAACATCCCTTCGTGTTAAAAACTCTCAATAAATTAGGTATCAATGGAACAAATCTCAAAATAATAAGAGCTATTTATGACAAACCCACAGCCAATATCATATTGAATGGGCAAAAGCTGGAGGCATTCCCTTTGAAAATCGGCACAAGACAAGGATGCCCTCTGTCACCACCCCTATTCAACATAGTATTGGAAGTTCTGGCCATGGCAATTAGGCAAGAAAAAGAATTAAAGGGTATTCAAATAGGAAGAGAAGAGGTCAAGTTTTCTGTTTGCAGACATGATTTTATATTTAGAAAATCCCATCATCTCAGCCCAAAAACTTCTTGAGCTGATAAGCAACTTCAGCAAAGTTTCAGGATACAAAATCATTGTGCAAAAATCACAAGCATTCCTTTACACCAACAATAGGCAAGCCGAGAGCTAAATCATGAATGAACTCCCATTCACAATCACTACAAAGAGAATAAAATACCTAGGAGTACAGCTAACAAGGGATATGAGAACTACAGACCACTACTCAAGGAACTAAGAGAGGACACAAACAAATGGGAAAACATTCCATCCTCATGGATAGGAAGAATCAATATCATGAAAATGGCCATAATGCCCAAAGTAATTTATAGATTCAATGCTATTCCCATTAAACTACCATTGACATTCTTCACAGAATTAGGAAAAAAAATATTTTCAATTTCATGTGGAATCAAAGAATATCCCATATAGCTAAGACAATCCTAAGCAAAAAGAACAAAGCTGGAGTTATCACACTACTTGACTTCAAACTATACTACAAGGCTACAGTAACCAAAATAGCATGGTACTTGTACCAAAACAGACATGTAAAACAATGAAGTAGAACAGAGATCTCAGAAATAACACCACACATCTACAACCATTTGATCTTCAACAAACGTGATAAAAACAAGCAATGGGAAAATGATCTCCTATTCAGTAAACGGTGCTGGGAAAGCTGGCTAGCCATATGCAGAAAACTGAAACTGGACCCCTTCTTTACACTTGTACAAAAATCAACTCAAGATGGATTAAAGACTTAAATCTAAAACCAAAAACCATAAGATCCCTAGAAGAAAACCTAGGCAATATCATTTGGGACATAGGCATGGGCAAAGACTTCATGCAAAAATGCCAAAAGCAATTGCAACAAAAGCCAAAATTGACAACTGGGATCTAATTAAACTAAAGAGCTTCTGCACAGCAAAGAAACTATCATCAGAGGGAACCGGCAACCTACAGAATGGGAGAAAATTTTTGCAATCTACCTATCTGACAAAGGGCTAATATCCAGAATTTATGAGTAACTTAAACATATTTACAAGCAAAAAAAAAAAACAACCCCATCAAAAAGTGGGCAAAGGATATGAACAGACACTTCTCAAAAGAAGACATTTACGTGGTCAACAAACATGGAAGCTGAGCATCACTGATCATCAGAGAAATACAAATCAAAATCACAATGCGATACCATCTCATGCCAGTGAGAATGGCGGTAATTAAAAAGTCAGGAAACAATGGATGCTGGCGAGTCTATGGTGAAACAGGAACACTTTTACACTGTTGGTGGGAATGTAAATTAGTTCAGCCATTGTGGAAGACAGTATGGTGATTCCTCAACGATCTAGAACCAGAAATACCATTTGACCCAGCAATCACATTACTGGGTATATACTCAAAGGAATATAAATCATTCTGCTATAAAGACACATGCACATGGTATGTATTTACAATAGCAAAGACATGGAACCAACCCAAATACCCATCAATGATAGACTGGATAAAGAAAATGTGGTACATATACACCATGGAATACTATGCAGCCATAAAAAGGAATGAGGCCATATCTTTTGCAGGGACATAGATGAAGCTGGAAGCCATCATCCTCAACAGACTAACACAGGAATGGAAAACCAAACACCACGTTCTCACTCATAAGTGGATGTCGAACATTGAGAACACATGGACACAAAGAAGGGAACAACACACACCAGGGCCTGTTGGGGGTTAGGGGGTGATGGGAGGGAACTTAGAGGAAAAGTCGATAGGTGCAGCAAACCACCATGGCACATGAATACCTGTGTAACAAACCTGCATGTTCCGCACATGTATCTTTCTTTTTTTTTTAGAAGAAATAAATAAAAAAAAGACAACCTTCTGATATGAATTGATTGGCAGCTGGCCAAGCTGCCCTCCTCCTAGGGCCCATTCTCATTTTAGTAACCTCACAATAATAGAAGTCTGCTTCTGTTTGTGGTTGAATTTTATGGTGAGTTTTATTTGATGTAAAATATGATTTTTACTTTTTATTGACGAACAGAATTTATAAGTGTGGAATGCTATGGAGGAGAGATGGCTAGCCCATTAATAGACATAATAAGGGATTCCTTATAAAGTCCTCAAAATATTTTGCACATCAGTGTCATAAATTCCTATAAGTACAGAAAAAACAAATGGTGTAATGTGATAATGACTCATAGATCAACCTTCAGTCTCATGCCGGGCAACTTAGTGAACTGCCACAGGAAAAATATCTAGATAAAATCTTCTTGCATGAAAGAGGGAATTGGAACAGTTTCCTTCAAGATAAAATAATGAATAATTCTAAGAACAAGGAAGTTATTTCTAAACATAAAACCACAGGCAAACAACATGAAGGAAATAACTGATGTAATTGACTAAATCAATACTGAAAATGTCTATTGTTAAAAATACCACAAATGAAATCAAATAATATATGACCAGCAAAAGTATTTGGAACATACATGAAAAGTGATTACTTCCTCTTTTATACAAACACTAAAATAGAAAACCTGGCAGAGGGACATAAGGCATTTTAGAAATGCAAAAATAGAAACGGTTAATAGATATGAATATAAATGTTCACTCCCAATAAAATAAATATAAATGATAGAAGTATCCAGTTTTCCTTCAGGATATGATTGGAGTAGTTTTTTAAAAATACTTAAAAGGAGGAGTTGATGACAGTGTGGAGAGAGCAGCACTTTTATAGGATTGTGAATTTGTATAGACTTCTGGAGGTGAACTTGTCTGTACATGTCAAAGGCCTTCCCATTTTGAAGTCCTTTGATGTACTAGCTATATTTCTAGTAATATTTCATATAGCTTAGAGCTGAGTATAAGGTTTTAAAACGAGGATATTGCTACATCAAACAAATAACAAAAAAAATGAAAAAAATTCCAGATGTTTGAAAATAAATTGACATGATTACATGTAATGTAGCCAACAAATAATTATTAAATGACATCACATTTGATTTTAGATGATAAACATCATATAACCCGATTGTGTATTCTTGAAGGCTGTATACCAGAGATTATCTCTGGGAGATGGAAATGCAGCATCTATTAATTCCTTATTTGTGTTTTCTATATTTTAATAGTTATATAAAATTTTGTACCATGAGAAATAATTAATAATTGCAAATGTGAAGGAAACTTTCTTAAAACTTATAAAAATCTGAGAGTGTAACACCAACTAAGAGTGGATGTGTATAGATTTCTCATTTATAAAAATAAATTTTGGTGCTTACCAGCAGGTGGCAGTACAAAACAAGCAGTGATAAATCCTTTGTAAACAAAGGTACCTCAAGACTGAAAATGAGGAGCGAGACTTGGGAGTGAAGCATTTCTCTTCTTCCTTGATATGCAGAATTGTAACCACAACACCAAGGTGAAGCCCTGCTTTATAATCATTTGGGTACTTAAATCGGAATTTACCTTAAAATATTAACGTACTCAGAGATCAAAAAGTCAAGCAAAGCACTCCTGCAGGAGTTTCTGGTACTGTTTAGAGAGAGAGCAGAATCTATACTTCACATGCTTACGTACTTATTTTATTATTATTAGTTATCAATATAGAATTGATGATTTTTGTGTTAAGATGCATACTATATCCAAAACCCTAGGTCTTAAAAAGCTCTCTAAAATGCTGTTTAGTCCATCTAATTATTTTACTAAATATTTGTTTTAATCACAAATCATAAATTTAGAAGCTCTTGCTTGGCGGTTTATCGGCACTAGTTGGTGGTGTAACTGAGATTGATATCCATGTCTGTTAATTTCCCTTTAAGGAATGATGTGTATAATAAGAGCAAATTCTTCGAAGTTTTGTCTTCAGCAAGGATAAGTTTTAAAGTTAGAAGAATGGCTTCTCTTCTTCCTTTAGGGGATTTTGTTGGCTTTCTTAATTGACATTTTATCATTTTTCCCATCTTTAATTTATTTAACCAGAACCAAGGGCTCTGTCAATACTGAAATAGATATGTCGGTGGTAAATTTGGTTGCTTTGGCACTTACAACTATTTGATGCTTGCTTTCAGGAAATCGTGTGTATATTTTAAATCCATTTCTGAATCAAATTCTGTGCTTATTAGGTCCCCGCTGTGTATATTTTCTCTATGGCAAGAGAAAAACAGTTATTTAACGTTTTATATATTTCAGGATATGTAATTTTTTGTAAGTTTGCTTTCATTACAGACTTGTAAGGATTTTAATAACTGTATTTTGAAATAAAAATAAGCTAAAAAAAGCTAATTAACCCCAAAGAGGTTAATTAAACTCAAGGTCATAGAACCTAAAAGTATTGCATAATTGGCAATAAAGCCAGCTGCAGTTACCATTCTATTCTTAGCCATCGACCTCTCTCACCTGTCACTCCATCTGCTTCCTAACCCCATCTCCTTGATTTCTCTCTGCACTGCCTCCCCACCCCACATCCCTGAGTCAAATTTCCACAGAGCCATGGAAGTATCCTTTAAACATGTATCAGCTCTGCCCCACCCTGCTCTGAACCCCCACATGGATTCCCATCATTCTTGCAATAAGTCTCCCTCACTCTCAACAAGGCATTTCAAGCTCTGTGTGGTCTGACTGTCTCCTCCTCCAGTGTCTTCTGGTATCACTAGTCCTTGCTCGTTGGGCTCCAGTCACAATGGCCTCCTCATTCTTTCATAAAGCAAATTCCTTTCTAAAGCTTTAATGCATTAAGTCTTCTCCCTAGTTCTCTTCCTCACCTCTTCTCAGATGTTGCTCTGCAAAGAGAGATTCCCTGACTCCCTTTCTTGTGGTCTCTTTGTTTTTCTTCATTGCCATGATCGCTACCTGACACTTGATCTCAAATCATTGTTTCCTTGTGCATTTTCTGTTTCTTTCACTAGAATGCATTCCCTAAGAGGACAGGGTCTTTGTTGTGATCACTGCTATATTTCAGTACCTAAAATAATGCCTGATAGGTGATAGACACTCAATGGATTTGTAATTACACACGTGAATGAATGAATAAATAAAACACACACTTTCTGACTCTCAGTCCATGACTATACTGGTCAGTTTAACAAAGAGTGAAATAAATTTATTGTTAAGAGATACCAGACTTTGAAATAAGTACATTAATTAGGGCCCTCCCTGCCTCGCATATAAAATGAGATGATAATAATAATCTTTATTTTACCTACCTTATGAACTTGTGGGAAGACTGAAAAGGAAATTGTTTTCATAAGAACTTTTTAAACTATGAGAAATTATGCAGATCATTGTTGTTAGAAAATTTTAGGTTCACCAGTCGAGCAAATTTGCTTTATGCCAACAGTGATAGCAGTAGAGGGAAGCCTGGGAAACATTTATTTTAAGACTGTGGGGAGGCAAGGGGAACAGAGATTGGAAGCCCAGGATTTTGAAGACAAATGAACTTGCATGTGAGTCCCAGCTCAAACTCTTACAATCGAGTAATCCTTGTGCAAATTATTTGAACTCTCTGACCCTTAGTTATTCTTGCATAAAGTGGGGTAAGGGAAACTGTCTCAAGGGTTATTATTGAGATATTAAATGAGATCGGTATATGCCAAGTGCAGTGCTACTTTCTTATGGAAAATAGGATGGCCTAGAATAAACCTTGTAGAACCCCAATAATTACTTTCTCACATTTGTTAAATAATGTATTGTTCAGGCCACCACCTGCTCCGTTAGCAGGAAGACATCTGAGTTTTCCTATTCTTCCACCTTCTTCTGCATTCCTGTGTAATTCAAGAGCCCTCACTCAGAGAGCGTTAATCAGGTGTTTTAAAAGCCAAGGGAAGAGAAATCTACAATCCTGGTCCACTGCTGCTATGACACATTATTACCACATGGTGCCGCTATTGCAGATGGCTCCTTTCTAATCTAATGGCCGCTTAGTTTACTGTATGCCTTTTCCTAAGTATCTTTGCTCTTGGGCTCTGGGATTCCTTGATCTGTCTCTCTCTTTCTGTCCTCACACACACATCTTCAGTTTTTTTTTTTTTTTCACGGCCTGGTGCTAAGATCTCTGGGTCCTGAGGGATTCTGTGGAAGGAACCCTCAGCCAGGCAGGTGGCTTGCCTCTGTAATCCCAGCTACTAGGGAGGCTGAGATGGGAGGATCACATGAGGTCAGGAGGTCAAGACCAGTCTGAGCAATAAAACAAGACCCATTTATATGTATTAATACAAGAAAAAGAAAAGAAAAAGAAGAAGGAGCCCTGTTTCTGACCCCAGAGTCCATCTTTAAGCTCAAGTCACCATCCTGATTCCATGTCCCTCCAGGGGAACAATTCCTCTCTTTCAAACAGCCCCTAACTCAGAAATTGCCCACTTTTCCCCCAGGGAGCAAGTCTGCATAAAAAAGGGATAAAACAGTTTTTGTTAAGCAACATGGACACATGCGCATACAGTTACACACGCTCACACACACATAGTCATTTACCATTGCCTTCTCCTGGAGCAGTGGGTACCATTAACATAGTTAATAAGACCACTCCAGTGGCCCAATAAAACAAAAAGGATTAGATTCTGCCCTAGATACTTGGGATGCTGAGATGGGAGGATCACTTGAGCCCCGGAGGTCGAGGTTGCAGTAAGCTGAGATCGCATCACTCCATTCCAGCCTGGGTGACAGAGCAAGACTCTGTCTCGAAAAAAAAAAAAAAAGGTTCTCTTCATAATAAAACAATGACAAAAAGCCATTGCACTTCCCATCTTAAATTCATACTAATATTATTATTATTTGACTGTTGTAGCCACAGTGTATACTCCCTGAGAGTAGCTCAATTTAATTTGGGGAGGAAACACTAGGCTCCATCCCAAGTTGACATGGCTGTGATATGGGTCTCATAGAGCCTCTCCTCCAATACACAGCTTTTAATGAGAAGAGCAAAGGGCTTATGAATTGAACTTCCATGGAAAATCTTCTTCTCCTGACTCTTCAAACACCTTTCTTCAATGCCTGTACACTCCACATCTCCCCTCCAGCTAGTCTGGGGGTTGGAGGAGGCCTGAGGACTTCCCAGTCCTAAGGAGCACAAAGGATAGCAGACAAGCAAAAAAGGACAGGGAAGTAGGTCCCTTAGTCTTGCTCTCATCTGAGCCCTTGGTGGAAAGGGCAGAAAAGATTTCTAAGCCTCCCTATGGCCCATTCCCTCCAGGGATGTGGAGCAAAAGTCCAGTATTAAAGAGCAAAGCCATCAGCACCCTCTCATGTCTTCTGGGAGACATGCATTAGCTGGCAGTGGTTTATATAGTCCGGTTTCTGATCCTGACCAGACATAATTAATCATCACCAACTATGGGTACCAATATGACACACCTTGTTTCATTTTTATATAAATATTTCATTGAAAACAAATGCCCCAGTGTCATGATATAGCCCAAGGCTCACTCTTCTTCCACTTTCTCTCCAAGTTGAACTAGCTCATTTATGAACTTTCTGGTTGGACTTTTCTTATTTCTCTTCTGAGTTGCAAACTTTGCACATTAATTGGCACTGACTCAGTACTACCACCTCTAACATCTTTACCTTTTCTGTTCTGAACTTCAAAGTTTGTCTCCCTGGCTGGTGTTATGGCCACATTCTGAGAATTGCCAGTCTGTACCCTCTGTATCCTCCACGCAATTGTCTGAAATCATTTACTTGTTATCTCCAGCCATTATGGAAAATGCCTGCTTATCATGCATATATGATTTCCCTTTCTGCAGGTCTCTGAAGCTTCTATACTAAATTGAATTTCTTCTTACTGCTTTCCTTCTATTGTTCTGGCTTTACCATACTGTTCATTACTAAAATACATAATCACATTTAGACCAAATGATCTAATTGCATAAATTTTCTTGTGATCTGGAGTTCCTGGCACTGAAACCCATTTCCTAGCAAACCTATTAAAACTCCCAGGCTGCTTCCAAATTCTGTGTGTTGGCTGAGGGTTCCTTTTTCAAAGCATAACAAGCAAACCTGAGAATTTTTACAATTTCAGATAAATCAGTGATTGTTTTTCTTGCTTTTGTCACCTTCATTTTTCAACAAAAAGGAAGATGTATATAACAAGACTGAAATGAAAAATTTAGCATATACAGTGGAAGAAGCATTCTACTTATGTTATTTAATCCTCAGAATAACTGTGCTGGGTTTTCTTTATTTCCTTTTGCTGAGAAAGTTGAGATTCAGAAAAGAGAAATAACTTGCTCAAGGTTAACCAGCTCAGGGGACAGACCCAAGCTATTATATACCTACCATTGCTAGCTAATGCCCTGGCTCTCAGAAGACACTCTAGAATGGCACATTTACCCTTTTAATACTAGCTAAGGCTTTTCTCCACACTTCTGAAGACATTGTTGTTTTTATTAGCCAGTAGAATCATGTTCAAAATTCTACCCAGTTCTTTTTATTCAGTAAAAGAAAAAGAAAGGAATGATTAAACCTTCATTATGGAAAGAGATAAAGCCAAGTGTATTTGTTAGTTATAACTAGGCTAAGCTAGTTGCCCGTTTCGTCTCTATGTATATAACCATAATCACCAGCACCTTGTGTATAATAAGCACCGGATGGCATGTGCCTATTGTGTTAGAGGAATGCACAGCCGTGGGCTTTGTTTCTTATGACACGCAGACTGCAGCTATATTTAAAATGATAATCTGGGCAATGTTCTTCACATTTTGTTTGTGTGAATTCAACCACAATGAAGGAATTATTATCTGGTGAACCTGTGCTCGTTGTTAGGAATGCATTCCTGAGTGTCCTGACGAGGAAATTAGGCAAACTGTGCATATGTCCATTCAATCTAGAAGCGGTTATTGAGCATTCGCTGTGTACCAAGTGCTGTCCTTGACAAGAAGACTTACACCCAGTGGTCCCAGAGGGAGACTTAGGAAGTGGGAGCACCAGTCAGATCATCATGTGAGTCCTTCCCTCCAATTCCATCCATCTACACCCCCCTCCCAATCTTCTGGGATTCTCCTTTCCTTTCTCGCACTTATATATACACATTCTTCATGTGAACATTTATTCAGATAAAGAAGAGTCATGACTGGAAGATGGTTTTGATGACTGGTGGAAGAGTCTCGTTGACCCAGCCCACTAATGACGCTGGTAAAGTGTTTAAATGTTGTCTTGTAGATGCCATCTTTGGTTATGATGGTTGGCTTTAACACTAAAGAATAAAATAAGAGCGGTGTCCTTGCTGGTTTGTTTTATGTTTGCAGATGAGGAACAGTACCCTTGGCTTTTTTCCTGAGATTCGTCTAACTAACAGCAACCAGTTCTGCTCAAAATTAATTTTGTTAGTATTTTATAAGTTAAAGGCAGCCCAGATTTATTGGGCCTAGCAGTGTACTAGGCAATGGGGAAAATATAAAATAAGGAAACTTGCGCATAAGAAATGGGAAAAACATAATGAGAAAAGACAACAATTTCTAATCTTCTTTGTTTCATTTCAATGCAATGCTGTCCTTTAGGGTAGTCACAAGCCACATATGGCTAACGAGCACCTGAAATGTAACTGGTCCAAATTGGGATGTGTGGTAAAATAATAATGTGAAGTAGATCATGAATAATTTTTTATGTTGATTGCATGTTGAAATAATATTTCGAATATATTGAGTTGAATATATTATTAAATTTAATTTCACCTGTTTCTTTTTACTTTATAAAATGTGGCTAATTGAAAAATAAAATTATATATGTGGCACATATTACTTTTTAAAATGTGGCTACTAGAAAAATAAAATTACATATGTGGCACATATTATATTTTTGTTATAAAGTGTCATTGTAATATTTCCACTAGTCATATTGGGGATTATATGATTATATAGCGTGTAGTGATTTATAATATGATTTTTCACATTTAAAATTATTTCATTAAATATTTTTTTCAAATCATGATATTTGTATAGCCACCTTGGATGTTATCATAATTATCCCATCATGGAAGTGTTGAGTTGTGTGTATAACTAGGACTTCCTGTTCCGCATCATTTAGCCATTTAGACATTTAGGTCATTTGCAATTTGCAAAGTAAGGAATTTTTTTTTAATGTTGTTAAACAATACAATTTTCCCCTCTCTTCCTCTATAGGAGTAAATTTGGAAAAAATAAATATAGAAGAAATAATTAAAAATTAATTTTGTTATAAGAAACACTTTTAATATTGTGGTATATTTATTTTGAGAGGTTTTTTTGCTTTTTTGTACTTGTTTTACAAATTTATGTTAATATTATATATTGCATTTTAATTATTTTTATATGAACATAAGAATTGTATGTTTTAAATTTAGTTATAAGATGGTTGTAAAAAAAGAGAGAGAGGTCATTGTAATGTCTGTATAGTGTTCAACTGAGTGAATATGTTATTTTTCTCTGCTACTGGCCTTATAGATTTAATCAAATTTTGAATAATTACAAATAATTCATCATTTTTTCTCCAAATTTTAGATTATTTGAATTTCTTCATCAAACAGGCCTCAGATGGGCATTTACAAAAAAGTACACAAAGAAGGACTGTGTATCACACCTTAGTAACCACCAGGGTTCAATTTAGAAGTTATATTGTTGAAAAGGTTATAGATAGGTTTTGTAGTACCAGCTACTTGAGAAGCTGTGGCAGGTGGATCACTTGAACTCAGGAGTTTGAGGCTATAGTGAGTTATGATCATGCTACAGCACTCCAGCCTGGGCAACAGAGTGAGAATCATCTCTCAAAAAATTATTAGAGGATGTTCTTAATAAAGTACATAATTAAAGAAGAGGTACACACTCTCCTTTCAACCTATTCTTATAGTCAATTGTTACAAGTGCAAAACGTTATTTAATTTTATGAGATTTATAAGTTCTTTCTCATATGAGCAAAATATCAGACTCATAAGCACCTAGAACAGTGCCTGCCATGTAGTAGTTGGTGAATGAATATCTGTTAAGTGAATACACTTAGCTTATTAAGATATGTTTTGGTCATTCCATGCTGGTCTTGCTATAGAATGCATTGGGAGTGTGGATGGAAAATAGTGGAAATGGCATCCATGACCATTCTGTGGCTACCCTTAAGCAATTTGTTTGCTTTGCAAAGCTATAAATAATAGAAATATTTAAAATTTTAGCTTTTTAATACTTGACAGAAATTTAGAGAGGATTTCTAATCCTCTCTAATTGATTATGTACTTGATTTACAGAGGAGAAAACAGCCATGGAGCTACTTGTGTATTCAAATTGATTCAGAAAAGGCCTAGAAGTAAGGCCCTGGGGTTCCGAATTCTGCATTTCACATTGCCATGCTGCCAATAGAACACAAATATTTTAATAATGTCAGTCTCTAAAACCCATAATTTTCCTGTTTTATTGAACAAATTTAGAATTTTACTTTAATAAAAACACATATCTAATTGAAGGTTGAATTTAAGCCAAGTTTTTCATTGTTAATAATTAGCAGCATGAATTTGTAGGCGTGGGATTGGGTGTTTTCCCTCATTTTCTTGGCATGGTTATTACCAGGGTTTTTCTTGTGCTGACGTGCTTTATTATTAGCATCAGCAGAGCACTCAAGATTTGCACAATCATTCATGGAACCACTAGATTCTAGTACCTGAGCTTAGTTAAGTTTAGGCTCTGGAAGTTAAATGTTAAGAAAGGAAGCTTTGAGGGGAAGGAGTAGCAAGGGAGATAAGTTTTCAGCAAAGAAAACCATGAGTAAATGAGCTGCACAGCAACATTATGGGTGAGAACATCATTGTTCATATTTATATTCAATATTTCTATTTGTAGGATGCTGTTCTTGAATATGAGAGCAGCTGAATAGAGTAGTTTGAGACCTGTAGTTCTTTCTTTATCAGTTAGCTATAACAGAATATTTATGTCAATGAAAATAGAAAGAAGAGCAAAGACATTGAGAGCAGAAATCTAAAGGAGCAGTACATTAAATTCAAGCAGAGGTGAAAAATGAGGACTTTGACTTGTGTTATAATTCCATTCCTCCTGTATCCACAGCCATGTTTACACAGGGATTTAATAGCAGTTTACAAGGACCGGTGGCAAGATAATGGGCATGAGAATTTTGGAACGTAGGTTGTCATTCCAGGTCTACTGCTGTGTGACCTCAGCAAAATAAATTTATGAAGACTTCAGACTGCCCTGAAGTCACGTCGGAATTGAGAAGCTGATACCAGGTTAATAGGTCTCCCCTTCCACAACTCAGTATAGAAACGACTTCCCAGATCTCAGGGTCGAAGACATATTCAGGGTCAGTTAAAGAATAAAAAATGTCCTGATCAATTTCTGATGTCTATGAAAAGTAGCATGATTACTGTTCTTAGGTTCTAGGATTCTTTGACTACAAAGATTTCTATGTCCTGCTATATGGTAAAACCAAGAATATTCAGTTGAAGATGTTCATTTCTTTTTCACTTGGCAATAAGTTCAAATTACTTTTGTGATTTGTTAAGGACACATGAAATACAGCCAATGTTGATTGAAGAGGCATGTGGTGATAATTGAACTCAATTTTAAGAAATGCATAAATTAAAAGAGCAATCAAAATGGGCAAAATTATACAAAGCAAGTGTTCCTATTCACTGATCATATCACTGCGTTGACACATTTAATCAATATATTAAAATCTCCAGAAGAGAAAAAATGGTTCACATAATTGTTCTATTAGGGAAGATTTTCATGGGAACAGCTTAGTTCAACATATTTCTAAGTCAATGATCTTTTCTCTCACAGTGGTCTATGAGCCTGTGAGTAGTAATTCATGATGTCAATGTCATGAGTAATACTAACAAGGAGCACTTATTGAGTTTGCTCTTTGCCAGAACCCATTCAAAGTGGTTTCTACAACTCAGTTAATTTCTCACACAAACTTGATAAGTAGGTATTATTATTATTATTGTTATTATTATCCTTATCTTACACATTAGTACACTGAGGCTCAGAGAAGTCACACATCTTACCCAAGGTCACATTGCAAGTGGGCAGTGGAGGTTTTAACCAGGATATTTCTCTACTGCTGATAGTGACAATAATTACCATTTGGAGGTTCTCTTCTGCATCACAGACTCTGGCAGAAGGAGCCCATATATGGCTTTGTTTCATGGCTGTTTTACAGATGGGATAAGTAAGGCTTAGGGTGCCTAGATAATGAGTCCACTATCACCCACCCAATAAGTCTTATGGCTGGGAATCTCTAATTCCAAAGACCAAGATGGATTCACCACTTATGCAACTGTGGATGTCCCTTTTGTTAAAAAGAACAAAGTATGCCTATTAAAATCTGAATCCCATTTATTACTTGGGTTTAGAGAAATGATGGATTGCAGGAAGTGAAAATGCATCTTGAATAAGCATGTGCCAAAGTCCTGCAGAAAGTCTGCACAGGGTGCAGGTCGAAGCTCAAACCTTACTTCCTCAAAGAGACATGTGGGGGTCACCCTGTTTTTAAGGCACTTTCCAAACATGCACTCTCCCACAAAACCATACACACATCTTCAGTTACTCTATTCACATTATTTTGTTTTACTGTCTTCAGAGCACTGACATTGCCTTGTCTATTCTTTACCAGACATAGTTTCATGAGAACAGAGAGGTTGTTGGTTTTATTCACCTCTGTATCCCCAGTACCTAGAACAGTATATAGGACACAAATTGCACCCCAAAACTTTAATTGAATGAATGATTTCGCTTATTGTTTTTATTATAAATATCAATAGCAACAATTTTTATTGACTGGTTTCCTGTGTTCCTTTCTTTGCAGTAAGTATGCATTTTCTAAATTTATTTCTTACAGTAAAATTAGGGAGTTGGTCTTATTGTCATTCCCATTTTGCAGATGTGAAAAATAAGGCATACTAAGGTCAAATTACTTGCATAAGGACACAAACCTAGTAGTTAGGAGTCACACACCAATGCATGTCTTTTCATCTGCATGGACTATACTCTTACACCCAATACTCAGCTCACCTGTGACTACAAAAAGTTCTGAACAGTTCTATCTTTTCATTGTTTGATTTTCCCAAGACGTCATTTATGTGGCTTCATTGCTAACTTTGTAGACAAGATTTAAATTCAATGAACACTTATTAAATGGGGTCAGAGATTGGGTGGCAGGCATCACCAGTTCTACTTTACAAGGGCAAAAAAGGAAGTTCAAATAAATGATATTTTTGTTGCTAGAAATTGGTAAAGCCAGAATTTAAACCCAGGACTGTTGATTCCAAGTCTCTGGCTCAATCTGTAATAAATGGTGAAGACGTCTCTAAAAGAGAAAAATAGCATTCTCAGCCATGTATTTCCTAACCAGCGTTTTCAAATTGCATATAGAGAGGAGGCATTACATCATGATAAATATTGTGATTCTTTTGCTAAGTGCTCTCTTGGGACAGATAATATCTGAACATAGATATTTGATCATTATTTAGTCTAAACCCACATGTGAGCTTACGTTCTCTGTTGTCAGAGATCTAACCCACACAAAGAGGTATCCTGAATGATTTTATTATAGTTTCATTTCTTTCTTTTCTCTTTTCTTTTTTCTTTTCTTTCTTTTCTTTTCTTTTCTTTTCCTTTCTTTCTTTCTTTCTTTCTTTCTTTCTTTCTTTCTTTCTTTCATTTTTCTTTTTTTTTTGAGACAGGACTCTGTCGCTCAGGCTGGAGTGCAGTGGCTGGCTGGATCTCAGCTCACTGCAACCTCCACCTCCCAGGTTCAAGCGATTCTCCTGCCTCAGCCTCCCAAGTAGCTGGGATTACAGGTGCCTGCCACCACACCCGGCTAATTTTTGTATTTTTAGTGGAGATAGGGATTTCACATCATGGCCAGGCTGGTCTTGAACTTCTGTCCTCAAGAGATCTGCCTACCTCAGCTTCCCAAAGTGCTGGGATTACAGGCGTGAGCCACTGCGCCTGGCCTATTTTCTCTAAAAGCGAGTTTTACATTTGCTTTTCAATATCATGAAATGACAAGTGGCAAATTTCAGGAGTGTTCATTGATTTTTCTTTCAGGATAAATAATTTCAGAAGTAATTCAGAGATATCAAGGTAGATTTGTGCCCCTTTTAAAGTGGTTACATAGTTACTAAGCTAATAAACATACATTTGGACTTCTTCCATCTGAGAAAGAGAGAGGCTGCAGTTGATAGATATTTCTCTCTCTTTTTTTTTTTTTTTTTTTTTTTTTTTGAGACAGAGTCTTGCTCTGTCGCCAGGCTGGAGTGCAGTGGTGCAATCTTGGCTCACTGCAACCTCCGCCTCCTGGGTTCAAGCAATTCTCGTACCTCAGCCTCCAGAGTAGCTGAGATTACAGGCACACACCACCATACCCGGCTAATTTTTGTATTATTAGTAGACATGGGGTTTCATCATGTTGGCCAGGCTGGTCTCTGTCTCATGACCTCGTGACCTGCCCGCCTCAGCCTCCCAAAGTGGTGGGATTACAGGCGTAAGCCGCTGTGCCCGGCCAACAGAAATTTCTTATAATACTTCAACTATTTTAAAACCAGCACTTAAACAAACATACAAAGACTAAAACCATCTAAAGATCTAAACTGGCCAAATAGAACAAGGAGAAATGTATCTGCATTTCTTTAGGAATTGGGAAAGAAAAAGAGAAATAAAAATCCATGTTTTTAGCTATAAAGTATCAGTTGATATTTCTTTAGGGAGACTAAAACTTTTCAGTTTTCAAGCCAATATTCTGATTCTAAAAAAGGAGATGGGCTGATAAAATTAAAAATGTGTTGTGTGACTTATGTTGTTTCAGAGGTGATAGAGCCATTTATAGTTTCCAATAAAATCTAAGGGAAAATGCAATTTATTGTATCAATTCAACCATAACACAAGAAAAGATCATTACTGCCCTATCAGCAACTATAGAAATTGTGACAAACTAAATATGTAAGACCACATCTGAGCTAGAACATCAGTCACTTTTTTTTGAAAACAATATTAATACCAAGTGTTTGATGAATATGCACAGAATGTTACCAATACTTTTATTAAAGATATTTGATTAACTACAGGTTTTTTTTCTTCCAGATATTTGACCAGTTAAGTGGCTTCTCTATCCATGCTTGGGAAGTCCATTAGTTATGTCTAAATAAATATATGGGTGCCACTATACCTCCTTCCACAGCCTGATCAATTGCTTGGTATGAGCAACAGCAAATAAACACATTTAGTACATCTTCCCTGGGATTAGGGACCATTGTTCCTGACTGTCACTAGCCCCTTGTCCTTCAGTTTCAGTTGCCCCGGGGGTAAGTCTGCCTGTTCCTTTGTGATGCGCAGCGCTGCTGTTTTTAGGCATTACTAGATACATAACCGAAACCTAATTTTATTTGTCCATTTGCTTAGGACTTATTAGAGTAAATAACTAAATGAGTCATTTGTTTAACTTAAAGTTTTGCCGGAAACGTTACATTCATTATCTAATTTCCTTCTGCCAACAACCTTGGTGGGTAGGCATCAGCCCTACCTTATAGTTATGAAAGTTGAGGTTGAGAAGGTGAATGAATAACTATTGGCAGAGACAGCCTATCCATGCTCGTCTCTAAAGCTTTTATTCTTTCCATGTTCTTTCTTTCTATTTCTCTTTGAGACGGTGTCTTGCTCTGTCTCCACTGGAGTGAAGTGGCGCCATCTGCTACCTCTGCCTCTGGGATTCAAGAAATTCTCCTGCCTCAGCCTCCCGAGTAGCTGGGATTACAGGCACACATGACCATGCCCGGCTAATTTTTGTATTTTTAGTAGAGACAGGGTTTCTCCATGTTGGCCAGGGTGGTCTCGAACTCCTGACCTCAGGTGATCCGCCCACCTCGGCCTCCAAAAATGCTGGATTACAGATATGAGCCACTGTGGCTGGCCCAAAAGCACATATTTTTATGTTAACTCTGTACAAGATAAAACTGTCCTAAATTTTATTCTGAAGTTTTTCAGAATTACGTTTGTAGTTTTGTATTTTTATCTTTATATGTTGTTTAGTGGCATTTCTTCTATTCAGTGTCTTCATCCCACCCTAGAGTTGACAGTTTAGGGAAGCTTCTACTATTAGACATGTTAAAGAAATGATTATTTGAAGTGGGACAATTTAGAGTAATGATCAAGAGGCCAGGCTTTCTGCTCCAGAAGACCTGGTCTGAGCCCTAGTTTCACTGCTTATGTATTGGGTGACTTTAGGCAAATTTCTTATCCTCCCTAAGTTTGCATTTCCCATTTGAAAAACAGGAATAATGGTCATACCTATTGCTTATGGTTATTTATGCATTAATTAATTCCACAAATATGTATTCATCTCCTATGATAAGCCAGGTACTCAGCAATGAATTAACCAAGTTGGCTGCCCTGAAACACTTTATATTCTAGCAAGGAAAAACACACAGAAAAACTAATAAATAAATAAGCTTGGTCCGGTAGTGGTAAGGGCTGTATAGACAAATAAAGCAAGGTATAGAGTGGTGGGTGTGGAGTGGTGGTAGTTGGAGATGGATATTTTTTAGAAGGAGAACTTTCCATTATAAAGTGACAGTTGAGCAGAAACCTGAAATAAATTTTATTGAGCGAATTAAGAAAAAACGACACAGAAAACCAAACTGAAGGTATAATGCTTTGTAAGATGGCTGCTGTGGAGAGATGCGAGCCCTTACTGCAGGCTTATTTTAAATCACTAGAATTCGAGCTCCCTAAGATGAGGGCACACTTCTGTCTCATTTGTTGCTGCATCACAAGCATGCACAATGCCTGTTAGGTTCTCAGTACAACTAAGCTGTAGCTCTTGGAGTCTCTGTCTGTTTCCTGGTGGGGATAGTAGGAGGAGGGGGTCAGTAGATGGAGAGAAGAAGCTGAGAGTGGAACAGGAATCTCCACGGTAGCAGTCACCTGCTCCACCTCATCAGAATGTCATCAGAGGTCTAGACCTAGATGGCTTTTGGGCATGGGCTTGACTATAGTTTCACAAAAGGCATGATGCTTCAATAAAAAGTTTTCTTGACAGCAGCTATGAAATCTACAGAAATAGCACAGGTCATGGCTTGAGATTCGAAGACGAGTCCGGGCTTCCCTACTAACCCAGTGAGGGCACATGGAGGGAAATGCACAACAGGACATTTAACCTGCATGAGCTGCCAGTCCTGCTGCAACTCACACATTCCATTCTGATTTGCTGTTGGCTTACTGGAAGTAACCTAGGGCACATTTTTTTAGAGACCAGGAAGAATTCTCTTTTCTTTTATTCATTCATTCAACTAATAGCATCCTCAGCTCCTGGTTCCAAACTCTGCCTGAGGCATGAGATCTGAAAACTCATGCTATTTAAACATGGTATCTTCCATGAAGTCTGTGCTGTTTTACTTGGTGATACTCAATAGAGGTGATGGCCTCTAAAATAGCCCAAAGATAGCCAGCACTTAGTGCACCCAGAGATTGCCTGACAAAGCTGAATGATTTATAAAGCAGTCTCTTAAGTGAATTTGCTCCTGATTTACTTAGTGAACATTTTTTTTCTCTAAGACCTCAGATAGTGTGAAAAACCTTTGCAGATTATGCATGAGGAGGCTCACTACACTTTACCCTGCCCTGCTTAATTGCAGATCTTGGAAACACTCACTCAAACATGCCAGATATTTAACTGAACTTCCAATTCACTGTTGCTAAATTGCAAACATCCTTGAAAAACTGATAAACAGAAATGAGCTTCCAAGTGCCTCCAGAAAGGCACAATGCTTGGAAAAAAAGATAAAAAAAAACCCCTCTAATTGCAGCAGCACATTTTATGGTCAATAAAGTATTCAATATGCTATGCAGCAGGGGTATCTCAACTGAGAGTCAAATAAAAATAACTGTGCATGTGATAGCTCAATGAAAAGTTTCTTTTCTCAGCAAGAGATAAAAAATCTCAACTGTCTCCAGCCTGGCATATTTGATGAATTGCTTGCACAAAAGAGAATGGGTGGGATTTAGCCTAGCTAAAACAAAACAAAACAAAATCCTAGTAGCAGGCTCCTAAAGAAAGGCAGCATCTGATTCTACTTGGTTTGGGATTATTTACAGGAAGTCTTTCTTAAATAGCAGTCCCAACCCTCTGACCTCAGAATTTTTCTTCCCAGGAAAGAATAGAATTTTTCTTTGTCTTCCATCCCTCCCTTTTTTTTCTTCCTCTAGTACCCATGTGATATGGTTAGGCTTTGTGTCCCCACCAAAATCTCATCTGGAATTGGAATCCCCAGGTGTTGAGGGAGAGACCTGGTGGGAGGTGGTTGGATTACGGGGGTAGTGTGCCCCATGCTGTTCTCGTGGTAGTGAAGTGAGCTCTCATGAGATCTGATGGTTTTACAAGGGGCTCTTCCCCCTTTGCTTGCTCACTCTCTCTTTCCTACTGACATGTGAGAAGGTACAAGCTTGCTTGCCCTTTGCCTTTCACCATGATTGTAAGTTTCCTGAGGCGCCCCCCTCAGCCATGCAGAAATGTGAGTCAATTAAACCTTTTTCTTTTATAAATTACCCAGTCTCTGATATTTCTTTATAGCAGTGTGAAAATGGACAAATAGACCATGCATCCATTCCTTCCACTATTTCTTAAGCGTATACATATATCACCTTCCAAGGCAGGTGCTAGTCAACATCTCTTCCCTTATAAAGTGGAGAAAACCAGAAAAGTATGAACAAAGCTTTGTGGAATCTCATATGAGAGAGCAGCTAACGGCCTTGGGGAGCTGGAAAAGGCAGCACTGATCTATAACTTTTGATGCATCTTGAAGGAGGAAGGTGTTTATACCACCTGCAGAACAGTAGAAAGACAGTTTCTATTAGTTTTGCTACCTTTTTACTTGAACTTCTCTTCCTTGGAGTTCATTCACTTCTTTCATACTGTGGCTATGCACATAATTATTGATTGTTCCATCAGATGTTGTTTTAATACTCATCCTCCCTAAGCCTCTTCTTCTTGGCTCTGCTTGCCTTTTCTCTACCTGTGTTCAACCCAGTTGTGATTTCATATAAATTTGAATTGATCTGAGCATTCCAGTTACATTTCTAAAACTTGGACACATTACCTGGCAGGCACAAATGTCTCTTTTTGAAATAAAAAGAATCAATGCATTTGCTTTTTGTAAAGCTTGTTATTATGAAAATTTCAAACACAAACAAAAGAAACTGAATAGTACAATAGAGCTTATGCACCCTTTACCTAGCTTCAACAATTGCCAGCAATTTTCAAATCTTTTTCCATCCATTAATTTATTTGAGGTCATATTTTAAAATGAATATTAGACATAATGCTTTTCTCCTGCAGATTCTTGAATATACATGTCCAAATGATAAGAATGTGTATATACATAAACACCATGTCATTATAACACCTAACACAATTAATAAGAATCCTTTAATGCAATTTAAGGTTCAGTTCATATATCCATATTTGCATTTCCTCAATTGTCTCAATAAGTTTTTTAATTGTGTGTTTGTTTGCATACAATCCAAACAAAGTCTTTATATGGTATTTGCTGTTATGTTTTCCAAGTCTCTTTAAATGTGTAACACTAGCTCTGCCTCCTTTTTATTCAAGTCATTGATTTGTTTGAGAAAGGGGATGTTTGGTCTTTGGATTTGGCTGAGAGCTTCCTCCAGATGTCTTCACCCAGTCTCCTCTTCCCTACCTACCTCTGTAGAATTTCCATGAGATCAGGCTCAATTCATTTTTTACAAGGCCTAAATAATCAAGACACCCCCTACGTCCTACAGTAGGACCCCCTACTTCCTACAAATGGACAGTCTTAAGAAAATATAGATGATTGCAGTCTTATCTAGCTAGGAGGTGCGGCAAACCCACTTAACTGTACGGCTTTTATGTTGCCTAATGGAGTTGTGTGTTTGGGGCCAGGGCTGAATTGTTTGAGGCCATGTAGGAGAAATGGAATGCTCACATTAGTAGCCTACCTTCTCCACCTTCCCATTCTCCAGCCCACAGCTTCTCCTCGAAATAACTGTTGAGCACCTGGAAAATACAGTTTGTAAGGGCAATAGATTATTAGTCTTCTCAGGGCAATCACATGGTTTGAACTTACAGGTCCCTAGAATTAGATTAGGATGATATATATAAAAACTACTTAATCCTTGGTCCTAGTAAATGCTGAATAAATGGTAGCATTTGTTTTCAAAATATGTTTATAATTAGCCACTTTCCTCAAAGGATGTTCATGTTTCACTTACTTGTTAGTCAAACCATCATCAAGCTCAATCACTACACCCTCATTCCCAACCTAGCATCAGACCTAGAGCTGCGGAGGCATATTTGAGGGAACTGGAAATGCTGGTGTCACTCCAGTTTCATGGATAGAAGATGTGTTCTTACCGTAGACTTTAGCTACCTCAGCATAAGTTTTTGTGTTCTTTATTAAGTTTAGAACTTTTACCTTTTCACTTTAAGGAAGCATTTTACAGCTTCTTTTTGGCATATTTGAATTGCCAGCATCACTACTCTTGTGCTTTGGGCCATTGCTAAATAAAATAAAGGGTTTCTTGAACATAAGCCCTGTAATACTGAGACAGTAGATCTGATCACCAGTGGCTACAAAGTGATTCATGGGCAGGCAGCGTCTACAATGTGGAAACCCAGGACAAAAGGAGGATTCATATCCCTGGAGGGAGGGAGAAGGATGGGCACAAGATTTCATCATGCCACTCTGAAGGGCGTGTGATATAAAACTTACAAATGGTTTATTTCTGGAATTTTCTATTTAATATTTTCAGACCACCATTGACAGCTGGTAACTGGAACCATGGAAAGCAAAATTGCAGATAAGTGGTAACTACTGTATAGCTCCAGCCTCAGCCTGGAATTAAGAAACTTAGACTCTAAGTATGAAATATATAGTGATGAGACATAGTCAAAAGAAGCAAAGAGAAGAGCAAGGAACTCAGCATGAGGGTGTTTAGGCAAGGATCTCCGGCATGTGTGCTCCAAACAGGCATGCCCTGCTGTTCTCTCTACCCAAAGATGTGGAAGAGTGAAAGGGCCCTGACCCTCAGTGTGACGGCAGTATAGCACATGTGGAGGGCAGTGATGGGAGATGTGGATGTAGGGTAAGCACAGGTCCAAGAATGATGGGTCTCATTAGCTGAATATTGCAATGACTCATCCAGGATAGGGTGGGGATATGAACTTATGAATGGGGTTAGAGAGAAATTCCTAGGGCAGTGAATTTTTTTCCACCATCACCACTATCTGCATGTCTGGGAATGGTGTCAAGTGGGGAGAGGGCAAAGCAGTGAGGAATTGGCACTTGCCATATTGGTCCTTCATTGGAACACAAAAGAAGACTGGAGAACAATGTAACCGTCTAGGTAGACCCACTGAAAGACAGCGATCATCGTGGAAACTAATTACCCAACATTGACAAAATGCTCCTAGGGAGTTGAGCTTTGGAGAAATTGTTTGCTGCAGTGAGTTTTGTTCACAACAACACCTTAGGTTTGGCATCAATTTTCCATTGAGAATGAGCTTGGAGTCTTGCCTTCTGCTCTAATAGGGAGGAAAGCATGAACACCAGAAGCCTTCAACCCATCTTCTATTTAATTTTGAAGACATGTTTGGATAACATCAATTCTTAGAAATAATACTTGAAACAATTTGCCACATTATATTTTTATTGAATAAGGGGATTCACAATCAAGAGTTATACATTTAATATTCTGAATGGTACACCTAAGCTGTTACTTTAAGAATTGAGTAATTTATTCTAGTAGTTATTACAGCCTGGAATGTTATAAAAGCAGTATTGTACTGTGGTTATTACTTACATAACAGCAGTCAGTTTTCTTCCCTTTGATGCCACCCATCTACCATTTTTCTCAAATAGGATGGTGAATGCCATCAAAACCCAGGAACTGGACATTAGTGACAGGATTCTTTGTCCCTAACTTTTTATTTTTTTCAATCAGAAACACTAAAAAGCTGCCTTACCATGATCCGGGCTATCTATTTCTTTTCTTTTCCAGTTCAGATGACTACAAGTACAAGAGATGATTATTAATGACAGTACAACAATCCTAAAAATAACAGCCTCAGATTACACCCCTTCTGAAACATCCCTACTAATTCACCTGTCTGTGTGATAAATGATTCACATCAGGGTATAAATTCGGTCTTCACGATATAAACCCACCCTTTAGGCAAGAAAGCTCCTATAATAAAGAACTGAAAAGTAAACCACATATGTACTCATTGTGTAAATATTTTTTGGTCTGTTTTCATATTTCCTAAATAGATATTTAGTGCAAAGTTGGCATTTACTCTAAACCACTGACAATAACAACAAAATCAGGATTTCTGTCTACACCTTATCAAATGCTTATTATGTATACCATTTCCTTTGTCTTGTTAACAATCCTATGCAATTGAGATAATCATGTCTATCATAAGCAGCTATTTGGAGAGGCTCTGTTTTGCCTAGCGGAAAGTTGTAGCATGGAGCCGATACCCAACCCTTTGACTCTGCTCTTTTGGTGCTGTTTCCACCACACCCTTCTGCCTCAATATAAAGGGACAGTTTTGTGAAATGTGGCATAATTGTCATCATATAGCATTGTATTAATTTCACAGGGCTGTCATAACAAATCATCACAAACTAGGTTACTTAAAACAACAGAAATTTATGCTCTCATAGTTCTCCAGATTAGACATCCAAAGTCAAGGAGTCAGCAGGGTCAGGGTCTCTCTGAAGACTCTAAAGAATCTTTCCTTCCTCTTCCAGCTTCTGGTGGCTCCCGATGTTCCTTGGCTTGTGGCAGGCTTGCTCTCACCTTAGCCTCTGACTCCACATGGCTCCTTCTCTGTGTGTCCTTTTCTGCGTCTTGTAAAAACACTTTCATTGCATTTAGAGCCTACCCTAATCCAGTATGAGTTCACCTTGATCTTTACCTTAATTATATTTGGAAAGACCACATTTCCAAATACGGTTACATTCTGAGATTCCAGGTGGGTGTGAGTTTTGGTGAGACACTATGCAACTCTTTACAATTATGTTTCTCCTTTCTAGTCTAGTAGGAAAATAAGAGTCCCAATTAAGATCCATCAAATTAATGAACATAGTTTGAGTCCTGCAGTTTTGATTGGCAATCAGTTGCTCAAAGTTTACAATTTGGAGCTCCTCACAAACTCCAAGATTGAGCGTACTTTGAATCTTGGTATTTTACCAAAAAGTAAAATACAATATTTCGCAGGTTATTCTGGCACAGTACTCTATAACCTGCACTGAACTAAGAGTTGAGATGCTTGTGTTAGAACTTGCCACACCTTGCTGTACATTTTTCTCACAGTCACAGAGAAAGGCAGCAGAAAGGTAGTGTCTCATGTTATTGAGGCGTCTACAGAACGCATGCCTCTGACCTTTCAGCAGATAAAGTGGATGATCTCAGGTAGAAAAGCTGAACAGATAATGATCTTACCAGGGTTTCCTGAAAGGGGAACTTGACCTGCTAAGGATTCTCAAGTTCTTATGATAGGGATCTCCATCTTTTCCCATAGAGTGATCTGTTTTTATTTCTGGGGCATAAATGGGTTGGGTTTGAAATGGGTGTTGAGTGAAGGTATCACTTATGTCAACATAAAAGTTGGTTAAAAACCATGTGGCAGAGTGAAAGCAAAGCATTAAAGTAAGAAGCTGACCTGTTGAGCTACGCTTAATAGAATTGAAACTAAATTTTGGCATATTCAATCCAATTTAACTCAAGTTGAAATGATTATGTTTTTATTATAAACACGAATGCATATTGCTTTTTGGAAATTTTAGAAGTGCAATACCAGTAAATAAAAACAAATAACAACAAACAATTGTGTTATCTTAAAGAAATGACTGTGGGTATATTTCCTGCTCCTTTTATTCTGTGAATCTTTTTAATATATAACTTTGCATACTGCATTTTATAAAACAAAATTATAACTATTTTATGTTTTTGATAGTTATTACTCACACCATTTTAATGTCTGCATAACAGCTTATGAAGTGTTGAGTTTACGTTAGAGTTTCTCCATTGTGAGCCCTTAGATTGGTTCAATTTTTTTTTTTTTTTGGTATTATGAATAAGACTCAGATAATATTTTAGTAAAGATATCTTCCTAGAAGTTAATATGCTCGTATCTAAATGTGCATTTTTTAATTTTTTGTTGATTATATTGACCTAGACTGAGTATAATATTTTTTATAATCTTGATTAATATTGAAAGTTTGCTTCCCAAAATGGTTTGTCAGATTACACTCCCGCCAATAGCATTCAAAGTTCTCATTGAACTGAAACCTTGCCAGGATTAAAATGCTTTTAAAAGACTTTCAAGTCTTACTAGTTTGAAAATGAAAAATATAATGATATTTTACCTTCAATTAGCATTCCTTTACTTATTAGCAAATGTAATATTTTTTTGTGCCTGTTTCAGACATTTCTGTTTTGAATTGTTTATGGTTTGTTATGGGATAAATTGTGCTTCCCACCTCAATACATATGTTGAACACCTAAACCTCAGCATGATACTATATTTGAAGATAGGGCTTTAAGTAAGTAATTAAGATAAAATGAGGTTCTATGGATGGGCCCTAATCCAATATGACTGGTGTCCTATAAGAGGAGGAAACTAGGACACAGACAACACAAAGACTGAGGACAGCTATGTGGGGACAGAGCAAGAATGTGGCCATTTGCAAACCAAGGAGAGAGGCCTCTGAAGAAACCAAACCCGCTAATATCTTAATCTAGGACATCTAGCCTCCAGATCTGCGAGAAAATATATTTCTATTGTGTAAGCCCCTCAGTCTGTTGTATTTTGTTATGGCATCATAGCAAACAAAAACACTGTTTATTGCCTATTTATTTATTAGGGTCTTATGGCTTTTCTTAGTAATCTATACATGCTCTTGTTATATTAAACATACTTATTGTTTGCTTCTTACATTTGTTGCAAAGTGGTTATTTGTCTTTTGAATATTTTCTTATTTTTTTTAGCATAAAGCATGTATATGTTTACTATCGTTCCACAATTATTCATCTTTTCCTTTGTGCTTTTGTTTTCATAGTACTTCAAAGCTTAGAAAGTCCTTTTTCCTCAAGAGTTTTGATACATTGTTAGTTTAATTTTTGTGTTTCTGTGGTTTGATGTGGACCTGTATAATATAACTATTTTCCAAGTTTGAGAGTACAGACTCACAAAAGTAGGTAAATTTTAAATTTACAGCGTAAAGCTTTCTTTAATTTATGATTTTTATGCCCTGAACTCATGTAAGATATTTTCTATGGCTATTACATTCTTTTGAAAATGTTCATTGTCTAAATGGAACAATAACCTCACTTAAAACAAATCTTCTATTTCATAAATATCACAGTTATTAAGGCAAAGAACCTAAAGATAAAGAGTAGCTACTACTTTATGAAATCTGCTAAACGTCTTTGAAATTCTACGTTAATCTTATTTCAAGTGAAGGACACTTGTCTTGCAAGATGAAAGCAACATTTTCCTCTGTTTTTTCTTGTTTTCACTTGTGATTCTTCTGCTTAAAAATGCTTAAAGTCTTCCTTTGTGGAACTTTTTATCAAAGATTTCCACTTTATTTCTTGGGAGATCTTTCTAGAACCTATTTAGACATGTCTGTCTTTTCCATAGCTCTATGCTTATTTCATTTAGTTTTGCTGTTGGGTCAATCAAAAATGCCATCTCTGCAAGGCACCGTTTTTTGTTTCTTTGCTGGTAGTGTTCTTTTTAAAACATAAAACTGTTTTCACTTGTGAGATAAAATTATCTAGCCATTCTGGAATGTCTTCTAAGTTGAACCACGGTAGGTCGGTGCAAAATAGTAGAAAATATAGTTTGCGAACTACTTTAAATAAAGATTTGAATGACCTTCTGTGAAATTGTGAGGAACGTGTTTTGTTTTTAGTTTTTTTGTAGCAAAATATATTGACTTACAAGGTATGTTGATAAGATGCATTCATTCAACAGATATTTACTGAGTGCCCATTATAAGCCAGATACTGTCCTGCAGTTTGGGAATGCAGTCAAGTTTGTGGAGCCTGGACACTGACCAATTAGAAGCGACCTTGGCTGTAGTTCTATAGAAGGGTCCCAGAGGCTCCTGGATGGCCCAGGCATCACCACTTTAGTTGCTGGGTTGAGAGTCCCAGGGGAAATCTCAGGGAAGCAAGTGTTCATTGAAGCATTTAAATATTTGAGCAAGTGGGATAGCTCTATCAGACTGTAAACTTTTTCCTGGCCTTATGGTTGTCTTTAAAATGGTTGAAATAAGTCAAACCAATTCTCACCTCTGGATATTAATGTGGGGATGTAGACCATGCAAAGACGAAGGTCACAAAAGTTGTAAGTATGTCCAGTGGAATTCCAGGGAGGCAGGGGTCAATGTTATTTGAGATGAGAGTGAGTAATACAGAGACAAAGGACTTCACTGGAAGGGCAAGAGGGTGACTTTGCTAAGTTTTGGAAGTTGTGCAAATGTTCACCAAGGGGTTGTAGGCAGAGGGTGAATCATGAGCAAAGACCAAGTCCTCACTGTATAGATTGTGGTCATGGTTAGACTTACGAGGAGATAACAACAACTTCAATATTAATAGGTCTGCAAGATGTTTATTAGAAAAGCCAGTCCTTAACCTTACATCATTTGACATTGCAGTAGTAGCTCATTAAATAGCAGTTGAGCTTGGTAGAATTCTTCTCCAATATTTGATTGTCAGGAAGGTTATAATCTAGATTTTCTGTTCCGTGGATTTACGTCTGGTGTAGCTTTAGCAGATCTAGCCTCTGGAGTAATCAGGCAAAGCATCACTTTATAACATCAAGTCCCATGGCAATGCCTCCTCCCATTTTCAAAATTCCATTAACTATGGATGAAGAGCATAATTTCTCATCTAGGATGCTCCTATAGCTAAGAAGAAAGCTGTGTAATTTGCAGAAAATAACCTTTGCATCTTCTCTCTTGTTATCTTGGTGGTGAGTTACAAATTTGATATTGCTGATTTTCTTAGACCACTCAAGTTGAATTATAATATTTTTAAAAGTGATATATGGAGAAAAAGAGAAAGTATGCATCTCCCCCCTCCCCGTACAAAAAAAAGGAATTGTGTCAAGGAATGTGTTTATTTCTTGAATATTATTTTGGTATTTAAAATAATCTACTTACAAAAATGCCCATGTCCTAATTCCTGGATCCTATGAATATATTACTGTACATGGTAAAAGATTTTGAAGATGTAATTAAGTTATGGATCGTTGATCATTTCTCCATACTTCCTGGGTGAGCCTGATGTAATCACAAGATTCTCTATCAGTTAAAAAAAAAAAAAGAGGCAAAAGTGTCAATGTCCCAGTGACATAGTGTGATAAAGACTATACCAGACATTGCTGGTTTTGAGGATGAACAGGGGCCATGAGCCAAGGAATGTGGGTGGCCTCTAGAGGCTGGGAAAAGCAAGAAGTCAGATTTTCTTCTAACCCTCCAGAAGGAATGCAACCCTGCCAACACCTTGATTTTATCCCAATTAGACCGATTTTGTACTTCTGAACTCCAGACCTGTGAGAAAATAAGTTTAGGCTGTTTTAAACCAACCCACCAAGTTTGTGATAATTCATTACAGTAGCAATAGGAAACTAATAGAAGTATTTTTGATGGTAACTTAATCTTGGTGACCACTGATTATATCTCTACAGATCCACAGTAAATCCAAATGTAGATCTTTCTGCTCCAGCCTATGGTAGCCTATTACACTCTACAGATAACATTTTAAGTGTTTTTATTATAAAAGCAAATGCGTGTGCACTATAGAAAATATAAATGCAATAAAGGCATATCTATCCCACTACCCAGAGATATCCTTCTAATCTTTTCATTGTAGGTGTATGTGTATGCTCTTAATATATTTATGTATCTTATAAATCTCCCTATTCTGCTGCGCCTCAAACTGCCTTCATGTCTTTTTCTATTTTCCCATGTACATATAACTTACCTCCTCATCTGGTTTGGAAACTCCTTGAGAAGTGAGACTAAGTCTTGTTGTGTTTCTCTATGTCTGCCATGCTTTGAGGAATGATTTGCATATACATACCATTAACTTGACAAATTTACCAGTACATCTGGTTGGCCCTAAATCTCATGTTTTAGTAATTCCATCTTTTCATTGTCATAGGTAATTGGAACTTGAAATGCTGATTCATTCTTAGAAAACTCATAAAAGACTGAGGAACGTGAAGTAAAATGCCAGCTTTCTACTTTGCAATGATAAATATGATTGTAAAGTGAATCAGAGGTCTCCTTTAATCACAATGGAAAATCCATGTAGGGAGCTAAATCGCCATCAGGAAGGTTGCTTGGAAAATATAGAACCTGTCTGACTGGAAATAATTGCTTATTTTAATACTTAGGGACAATAAGCCCAGACCATTTAACACATCCATCTGCAAAGGAGACTTTCTCAGTAAGGGATCCTATTAGTTTTGTGGACCCTCTCTCTATGTAATGCATGGTTGGACAACAAAAACATTGGAAGTGTCATTTTCGCATAGCTCTGTACAGAAATCTGACTTTTATTCAATACCCTTTTCATTAGGTACAATAATGCTCTTTCAATTTGGTACTTGAGTTTTTTATTTATGGAGAAGAAACATTTTTTCTAGTATTTGTTTGTTTGTTTTTGTTTGTTTGTTTGTTTGTTTATTTTGAGATGGAGTCTCGCTCTGTTGCCCAGGCTGGAGTACAGTGGTGCAATTTCAGCTCACCACAACCTCTGACTCCAGGGTTCAAGCAATTCTCCTGCCTTATCCTCCAGAGTAGCTGGGACTGCAGGCGTGCGTCACCCTGCCCAGCTAATTTTTGTACTTTTAGTAGAAATGGGGTTTCACTATGTTGGCCAGGCTGGTCTCGAACTCCTGACCTTGTGATCTGCCTGCCTTTGCTTCCCGAAGTGCTGGGATTACAGGCATGAGCCACCGCGCCCGGCCTAGTGTGTTTTTCAGTTACATTGATATCAACAGTTAGGAGTTGATTTTACACTTTAAATCCCAGTGTTTCAAAAGTGCTCTCCCTCTCACTATAAATACGCTTCTGTCTTTGCTTTATTGTTTTCATAAAATTGCCTTTTTAAAACTAAGACTACTACTGGATTCAGCCAGTTTCTGGAATTTTATAGCAAGTAATGGTGAGGCTTAAAGTATAGATGATGCTGGGTTCCACTGGAGTCCATTGTTTTCAAATCTCATTTAGAATCATCCAGCCCATCCCAGAGATAAAAGCTTCCTTGGGGAATAGAAGCAGAAAAAAGATGGAGCAGGACATGCCTTGGATTTCTGGAATATGCAGTGTCCTCATAGAAGTCAGATCATTTCCTGGTGAGAACGTCCATTCTGTTAGTTGTTTCCACTGTGCTATTTGAATTTCCTGCAGACCTACTTCCTTCTCGAGTTTATCTATCTTTTCATGCACCAACTTATTTCATAGAAACCTAGAATATTACCTGCCATGGCTGGAGGCCTACTTGCCCTAGCTCTTTTCCCGGTAAATGAAAACACCTCCTTCATAAAAGTGGAAAAAATAAAATTGAGTTTGGAAATGCTATAAGCCAGCATTACAAAATGGTGCCTCTTATATGAACAAGAAAGGAGGAACCAGTCACCTTTTAATCTGCTGTATTTATTAAAATAAGCCCACCATGGGCTTATTTTTCCACACTGTCTCTCCAAGTCCCTGTGTCATTGCCTCTGAATTTTTTTTTTCTCTCCCTCTTTTTGGTAACACTAACATATTTTCAACCAGTGTTTATTCAGCACGTTTTCTGAGTAAAATGTTTGCTTTAGGGCAATGTAATACCCTGAACATATTTTCTTTTCTTGACCATCTGTGAACCTGCGACATTGAAACTAAGATTTAACTGCAATTCAATGTTAAACGTATATGGGTAGAGTAGCTATGTAGCATTTATTGAACACCTGCTAAGTCCCAGATTCTCCATCAGATTTTTTCATTCATGATTTTATTTAATTCTCAAGATAAATGGTGGAATTAAAATTATTGTCACTTTCCTTTTGAACAAATGGAAACTTAGCAAAGTTATTTCCTAAATAAGTGAAATAAGTGATGTTATTATGATTTGAATGTAAGTCTGTCAGATTTGAAATGCTATGATTTTCATTTTTTTCAATGGATTTACACCCAGCACAATTAAAGCTCTATGAAGGGGGGCTCTTTCTCTGATTGCTTACCATTGAATATTCTATATATAGCAGTTCCTGGCACATGTGATATGATTAATAATTATTTCTGGAAAGAAGGAATAAATTGATAGAAAAATGGAGGGAGAATGACAGGGAAGAAACGAATGAAAAGAGGGAAGGAAGGGAGAAAAGAAAGAATGAATGAAGGGAGAAAGGGTAGGTCTTTGAAAATACTTTAGTTTCAGGACTTCAAGTGTTTCTTCTATAGAATACAGTCATTTTTATACTTGTTTACTGTGCATATATAAATATTTAAGTATTGAAAACCATAACTGTATATGTGTATGTTTGTGTATGTCTATGTATATATGCATGTGTCAATACATATATACATATATTTTCTTATGTAGGTATTCATGTGTATATATATATTCTTTTGTATACATATATTCATGTGTATACATATATTCTTGAGTATTTGAAAAGTTGCTTGGCTGTAGTTACTCAAGTGTATGCAGCATCATCCACATTTTGAAACCCTTTTGGACTAAGCCCATATACAGAGATTAAAACCAATTGCTTTAATGGTTGACTGAATATGAAGGCAAATTAAATCAGAAATTTCTGCTTCCTTGTAGATACGATATTTTGCTTTTCCTGTGAACCAACCATTGGATACTTTTGTTTGAGCATTTTTATTTATTCATTGTTTTCTTCTTTTGCATAATAGTAGTTATATTTTAATGAGAGAAACAGAAAATTGGCGGTGACATAAAGGATGTACTTCAAAGGAGCTATTCAAGACAACCTGACAAATATTTTTGGACATAACTTATTTTAACAAGCATAACTTTCTCCTTATATCATAGTGGTGTGGGTAGCATTGGGAGTTTTCTGAGCATATGTAATTCATTTATTTCTTGAAAGTAAATGGTTATTTTATGATATAGAAATTCATTTGAAAGAATTAGAAACTGTCATGTATCTTTAGTAAGAAAATTTTCAATATAAGTTTTCATGATACTTCTTTGAAAAACGTCATTTTCTCAAGATTTTTGTCAATATCATGCCTAAATTGTTTTAAGAAAAAAAGAGATGGAACCATCTGAGAGCTGTAAGCTTTAAAAAGTATCCTTTTTGAAACATAGATTCAATTTTCAAATCCTGAGGATAGCTTTTAGGGTTTATATTTTATTTAAAAATACAATTATATACTTTATTCTTATTAAAACATATATTTAACTACATTTAGAGCAACTGTTGGTGCATATTCCTATAACACAGATGTATGGTCTTAGGGTAATACATCAACAGTTTTTGGAAGATAACTATTAAAATATTACAGGAAAGCTCTTTCCTCAGTTTAGAAAACAAATTCAGAGATTCAATCTTTTATGATGAGCAGGTTTAACCTAATTTTACAATAAGTCTATGTATGCATTTTTACCTTTCCTTCCTTTTCTCAGCAAAATGTAGTGGCCAATCCAGCACTCTGTATTGTCTAAGATAATCGGGTCAACGGTCTTTCACTCCTTAATTGCTTCCAACTGAAATACATGCCTGTGATTTCACTATGATTTTAATGAAAGCCGAGTCAAGATAGTTGTGTCTTATAATAATGTCATTCAATAACCACAACTTCTATTCTCCAAACTCTTCTTCCCTTTTTGTTTAATGATAGATCATCATATATGTCTATATATCTTATGCTGTTGTCTACAGAATAGTAACTCAAATAAGAAACCTAGGTGATACATGCTGCTGGAAATTGAGAAGAAAGTGGGGAAGACAGGGGAAATGGCCAGACAAAAGCATAGACCTTGATATTTGGAGGTGTTATGACAAGTATACTGCATTTAACTGGCCATAAAGAATGGATGGAATTAGATACATGAGAATTAAAGGCAGCATTTTAAAAGCTTACATTAATTTGACCAGAGACACTGTGAAAAGCAGGACACATGTAAGCATAAAATACATTCTTAATTTATCAAACATTTATGTAACACAAGCCCTGAGCAACGTTCTGAAATTCATACTGTGATGCTTTCTAGGAATTAAAGGTTTTGTTTTAGGGACTCTTTTTAGAAGACTGAGATTCATTTTTCTTTAGGCTTAAGTTATTAAGTCAGCAATTTCCCATTTACTTCTAACATGTAACTAAATACAGAACTTTACTCTAATCCCTCTTCCAGTTGCCTTGAATGGATGATCAGGTCATTTCATTTAATTTAAACAGCTTGCATTCCCTTGTCTCACATGTTTTATTTGAATGAACATTTTACTGTGGGATTTTCTTTTCAAATCCTACAAGTAGATTATAGAAAGAGAAATAAAAACAAATAGATTTCAAGTATATGCCTTTTAAAATATTAATAAATTCGTTAGATTTGACTTTTAAGCCTTTTTTATATTTATTTATTTATTTATTTATTTATTTATTTATTTATTTATTTTGAGACGGAGTCTCGCTCTGTCGCCCAGGCTGGAGTGCAGTGGCAAGATCTTGGCTCACTGCAAGCTCCACCTCCCAGGTTCCAGTGATTCTCCTGCTTCAGCCTGCAGAGTAGTTGGGACTACAGGCGTGCTACCATGCCCCACTAATTTTTTTTTTTTTTTTTTGTATTTTTAGTAGAGATGGGGTTTCACCATATTAGCCAGGATGGTCTCGATCTCCTGACCTTATGATCTGCTCATCTTGGCCTCCCAAAGTGCTAGGATTATAGGCATGAGCCACCATGCCCGGCTGACTTTTAAGCCTTTTATTAACTTAGGTTTTAGGTTCTACAGAGTATTTTCCTTTATTTTTAAACATTTGTATTTAAATAAAAAAGGATTTCACTTGTATTATTTAATTTCAGCCACAGACCCAGGGACCTAAGCTGTAAGGCAATAGTGGCCATGGTTACTGGCAAAAGAAAATCCTGCATTCTGCTTGAAGAAGGCTCCTGGCCTGGGAGTTGAGAAATATGAATGCATTCTTGTTTTGACCACATGACAGCTGTGTAGCCTTTAATAAATGATGTTATATTTTAGTATCTCATTTTTAAAAATTTGTCAAAGGGAAAATTTGCACTGGATGATTTTTCTGGTCTCCTCCAGTTCAGAAATTCTGAAATTTACCTTAATATTTTTGCCTTTTCATTGAATGTCCACTTCATGACATATTTTGGGCCATTAAAAAAAACCCAGAAAGAGTATTTGAGAGGTAAGAGCAATATGTGTGAACATAGCCTATGGAAATAAATTGAGAAATACTAGAAAAACAGTGACTATATTTCTCAGGCACGGTTTGATGTGAATGATGAGAACATTAAATTTTGATTGGTGCACATAAGGATAACATTTTAGTACATCACACTCAAGGTAGGTAAATGACTACACCCGAGGGTGAGAAGACCTTAGGCGTTATTTCTGACTTGGTCACTAAATAGGCAGCAGGTCACCCGACATCTGTAAGCCTTGGTTTTTGTCCCTCAAGTGAAAGGATTGGAGGAAATGATTAGAACTTTCTTTCTTTCTTTTTATTATTATTATACTTTAAGTTCTAGGGTACATGTGCACAACGTCATTCTCAGAACTTTCTTCTAAAGCTCTAGCAGGAGTCTAAGATACAATCTTAATTAAAATCAAAGTCAAGAAAACCAAAAGGAAAATTCTGTTCTAGCTGACCATATTTAGTAAATCAAAGATTAGTCACTCATATACATTGAGTTCAAGCTTTTAATGAGCACTGTGTGTCAAATCCCTGGGATACAAAAATAGATTCCAGAAAGTTAAATCTAAATAGAGAAATATATAAAATTATTTATAATGTGATAGGATCCTTGCTGTCATGGAAGTGTGAGCAAAGTGCTAGTAAAAATACAGATAAGGGAAGAGGTAACTGATGTGACTTGAGCCTTCACTTATGAAGTGACATAATAATTGGTATTTGATGTCTAAATTTGAGTTTGTCAAAACGAGGAATGGGATGATAGCATAAAGCCTCAAAGTTTGGGCGTTCTGTTTCCAGGAAAACTGTTTGAGAAAGTGACTAGTTCAGTGTGGTTGGGACACAAATATCTGAGGAAAAGATCATGAAGTACTTGTTGAATATACTGTTCTAAATTGTATAGATTTATTCTGTGTGTCACGAGGATATTTTAAAGATGTTTAAGTAGAAGAGTATTACAGGGACCTATCTCTCTACAGTACAGAGGACAGATGGAAGGATACTGAGACTAGCCATAGGAAGGGAGGTGGCTAGTATAGTGGTTCTAGTGAGAGATTAATAGGGAGGTGAATTGAGATGGGCTGGGCTGTGCTGGAGTGATGAGTAACCCCCAAAATCTCAGTGGTTTCCTTTCACTCAGTATACATGACCAATCTAAGTTTATTTCTTACTCAATATAATAACCAATCCAAATAGGAGTTGAGAGACTGCTCATTAAAGGCATTCAGGGACTCAGGCTGACAGCTTCCACAGTCACCACATTAAGGTTAAATGAGCACACTAAGTCACACGCCATCTCTAACAGCTTTAACCTTGAAATGACTGATTTCCTTTCTTCTTGCATTCTCTTTGCAAAACCAAGTCACATGGCCATGCATGGCTTCCAGGGGACTGAAAAATGCAGTCCCATAAAGGCTCTGAAAGTGAAAACTAGAAAATAGGTGAAGAGCTCTCATTAGAGATATGATATGATAGCAAATGGTCGCATTTGGAAGACGTAAGAGTAGAGGTTAGGATAACTTCAAAGGTGTTTCTAGTTTGGATTTTTGTTTATGCAGGCTAGTCCCCATTCTTCGTGTGACAGATTTTGCTTATCTTTGCTTCCTCTTCTTCCAGGAAGTCTTCTCTGACCAAGAGTAGATAGGGACCTAGGTTCCATGTTCTCAGTGGCATGCTATGTGTTTAACAACAGGCTCTCGTAGAAAACAAAAACAAAAACAAAAACAAAACAAATCTTTATTTTGGAGGCTTCGCCGAACTCCCGAGTGCAAATCCTCCCACTAAGGCAAATTTTAGGCTGCCAGTGTGGTGTCAGTGAACACGGAGTTGGTAACAGGTGCACAGCAGCACTCCATTATTTGGCATTTCCATCATATAGATGCAATAGAACTGAATAAGGTAAAATGTACAGATACTATTATGCCATAGTAAAATAATTAGGATGCAATGAAGTTTTAAGTATTTATAATCTTTGTTTTAAATTTAATTTATTGAATTATAACTTCATCCAATTTAATTTTTAATAATTGCTATGTTCAGTGAGTAGCTTAACAAAATTTCTGAAAATTTAGCAATTGGCTCTCACAAGCCAGTTAGAAGCCGGCTCTAGTATACCATGAGTGTCTTCTTTTTCTCTGCACTCCCACACTTGGTACTTGCCCCATTATGGCTCTTATCAAATTTTATTTCAATTATTCTATAGTCATCTGCTTGCCTGCTGGACAATGAGCTCCTCAAGGAAAAGGACGTTATCTCACTGTTGAATTTCTCAGGACTTAACATGGTACTTGGAACACAGAAGAAATTCAGCAAATATCAGTTGAGGCAATGAATGAGTGAAAACATTTTTTCATGAAATAAGAAACCTATTGGTCTCTCTTTACACTAATCTTTATTTATAGGAGCCAAGTCATTCTATTTCATAAAGAAAGAGCCACTCCAGGCAATTGGTCTTATGTGAATCTCACCTACTGCAAATACTCAGCTGTTAAAAAAATATCTTACAGCCTGGCTTTGCTCCTCTGGGTGAATGCCAATTTCTATAGAAAATATCTCGAGTTAAATGTACATTCAAGACCTGGATTGTAGCTTTTGAAAATTCTGTTGTATTTTTGAAATTTTATCATACATTTCCTTATGTAAATAATCTATTTATATTTACAACCACTTTAAAAAAATTTTGTCTACCAATTGAGTCAAGTGTTTAAAGATAGCAATTGTATCTTGTGCTTTATTTGTATTTCTTTCACATAGCACAGTATTGGTCAAAACATAGTGACTCAAATTATTTAAGAGTTTGCATTGATTGCTTTACTTTTTACTTCTAACTCAAATACCAATATAATTCAAAATTATTTTCTGAAGTTTCCTGTAGATCTTATATATTTTCCATTTCAGTGAGTTCCCTGGATTGAAGAATGCCAATTATCTGAATTCCACTGAGTTCTACTTTGATATTAGTAGCTGAAAATCTGTTTTGTACATTTTTTAGCTTTATTAAAACTCACTATCTTGATACTGAGTCACGTTTGTCTTGCTAATGTGTATTCCACTGAAATAGCACTTCAAGGACAACAGACTGTTCCACCGAAGAATAAGAGTGCACCAAGTGACAGATTGCGGACACTTGGTATTGCTAGATTATTAAACTCCTTATCTAAATTGTTTACATGTCAAGTTTCTTTGGTAGCCCAGAATAATTTAGATAAATGAGCCTCCCCATGGTAATTACATTTTCTTAACAACATTTTGGAGAATGTACATAAAAGGTAATAATAGCTCCTACCAGCACCCTGTCCTGCAGCATGTCACAGCCCCAGACTCTGATAGTGTCTGACACTTATTACTTAAGTCATATATTTCTAAAAGCAGAGACCTCTGCAAGGTCTTTTCCTGAATGATACTGTCTCAAGCTGCAAAGAGTCAAAAATCTGATTGTTTCCAACTTTCCATGGATGTCATATGCATTGATGGGAATGGCTAAACTTTCTGAATAAGGAATTATTAAGTAGGGAATATGAAATAGAATCTCTAAAATGGGAGAATTTTTTTATGTCCCTTTTTAAGATACTGCTATATCCCTTGGGGAAGTTATCCTCCCCACTCCCCACAAGAATCTCCACTCTTCCTGCAGTAGCAACACACGGATATTCATGAGCAAGTGTTTTCTCGCTCGGGTACTTAAGGACATGAACATATTCAAAAACATCATTCCACAGCTTCTCTTACCAAAAGAGAAAATTATTGACTTGCAAAAATTATACTGCTATTTCCCATGGACATGCATTGTCTTAAAAATTCTACCAGGTGGAATTTTGCTATACTATAGTTTCGAACATCTGTGTCCCAATATATGCTCCACAGAGCACTAATCTTGTGCCATGGTGCGTATATGTGTGTGTGTATCTGCATACAAGCTTGCGAAACTCTGTAGACAACATATTCTTCTATTAAATTTGTGGCATGTATTAACATACTTGAGACCATCTGAGAAATCTCCCAGTAGTATATCTGTATCTATATACATTCACTGTTTATCAAATTCAGTTCACTGTGTGTATCAGTCATGTCCCAATCAGGAGATAGAAACCACACAGTAATTTGAACTGGGAAGTTGAATATAAAGGATTATTAATTACAACAGGGTACTGGAGTAAAAATTGGGATTGGCTCATAAAAAATGAAGAGAAGTATAAAACACAAAGACGTAGCAGATAAAATCATCCATGAGTGCCCAAGGAAAGTCTTATACTCTTGCTCAGCATTGAGATTCGTACTTTTCTACTTGGGGAGAGTACAGTTTGTGAAAGTTTTCTATTTTCTATTAAAAGTTAAACAGGAGTTTAATTTTCTCTTAAAACATGATATCTTTAATATCAATATACTTTTTAAGTAATTTTGGTTAGGTGAAATTATATAGAAATAGAACAGAAATAGAAGAGCAATATTTTGTGATTGGAGTAGGTATGAAGCTTTTAATTTTGAAATTGTATTTCTCTCATTTACCTTTATATGATTTGGACCCTGATTACTCCTCAGAGTCTGAGCAGACATCAGTAGACAGAGTATCACTTTTCAGCACTGGTATTCTCCTTCCCCTGATGCCACCTTGAGAGGCGAATGTATTGAAGTAGTCATAGCTGAGGCAAGAACCGAATACCCCAGATCAGTGCTGGAATGGGACAAGGAGAGTGGAGGCAGGGGCTCTTCATTAGGAGCAGGCTCTGGGAGGCATCAGTGAAGGGTAGGATGCCCCCAAGTTCTGGCTGTGCAACTCTGCGTTAGGCTCCTTCCTGCTTTGAAACAGCTGGATTGACTTTGGGCAAGATTAACTATTTTAGTTATTGTGGAAATTTAATAAAAATGCAGAGCTTCAGACTAGCCAGAAAGAACACAATAGGTGATCATCAATATTACGCCTCTGCTTTCTCACTTCTCGGGAATTGAATTTAGTAATTAAGGAGAGACGGGCAATCACTTAGTATGCTTTGAAATATCTCATATTTTAAGACCTGGAGCTATTGTTTTGATGTCTTTTATTATTTTCTCAATTATATATCATTTCATCCTAGCACGTAGCACTGAAAAGGTCTTCAAGCATAATCTAATATAATTTATAAAGGGAGTTAATGAAGAATAATTATTTTTACTAGTAGATTTTCCAAGCTATCTCATTACTGGGCACATTACACCTATTTTACATATTTTAAAAATTTATAAACTGAAGAAGTAAGTGACCAACTCATGATGTATCTAAAAACTAAGCCAAAATTATACAATCAAGTTTATTCAATTAAATATATATATATTTTTATATATATGTAATTTATGTGTGTTTGGAATTATTGGAATAGCTGGAGCATATATAATAAATAAGGAATACTAGTCAACTGGTAATTCTGAGGTTTCTCATTGAGCCCTGCCCTTTCTCTCAAGTTGTCTTAGCTGTTCTGATTTTTTGGTGGAGGTCCATAGGTATTTAGCCAAGTTGTCTGGTGTAGTTTTAGTACATGGAAAGAAAATGGCAATCTCATCTCTTGATGGCATATGGTGACAATATTATATATATAACCACATGATGACATTAACCATGAGTTATGTCCTGTATATCAGAGGACTATGCAAAACATCACTAGTTACAGACTTGTTCCCATAAAGCCCTAATGGTGCAAACTTTGATTGGGTTTTGAAGATCAGTAAAATTTTCAGATTTTAAGCCTTTAGGATGTCCGGGGTGAAGTGCTGGGGTGGTGATAAAAAATATCTTAATTTAATAATAACTTGGGGATGTAAATGAGCATGAGATTTCTGGCATATTGTTTGCCATATATTCTTAGAACTTTCTAGTCCAACTAAAATACAGCGTGATTAGAAGCAAACTACTCTTCATATAAATATTTTACTTTTAGATCTTTTCTCCCCCTCCTCCGCCACCTCTCCTTCCGTCGTCTATCACGTTGAAAGCGTATTTCTGTATGTCTAAACATTGTGACAGAAATCTGCTATATCGTTTGTGTATAGCTCTCTCACTCTCTCTGTTTGTGTGTATGTACCTTCTCTTGATGTGTAAAGAAGCTAGATAATACGAGAAAGAAGATTTCTACCAGTTAAAATTGTCTAACAGTGGGACAGCCTCTCTCACCCATAATGGACCTCTGTTATTTGGAGGACTTAATCATAAGGCTAATGTCTATTGTCACAATGGATTTTTTTTTTTTTTTTGAGACAGGTTCTTACTTCAGTTGCCCAGGCTGGAGTGCAGTGGCACAATTAAGGCTTACTGCAGTCTTGACTTCCTGGGCTCAGGTGATACTCCAACCTTAGCCTCCCAAGAAACTGGGACTACAGGAGTGTACCACCACGTCTGGTTAATTTTTTGTATTTTTTATAGAGATGGGGTTTTGCCAGGTTGTCCAGGCTTGTCTCAAAATCCTCGACTCCAGCTATTTGCCCGCCTTGGCCTCCCGAAGTGCTGGAATTACAGGCGTGAGCCACTGCGCCTGGCCTAGAATCGATTCTTAAGTTGCACAATAACCAGGATCAAGTGACCTCTGTAGTAATTTCTTCCAGCGTATAAGTTTGTGATCCTAAACAGATGCCCATTTCAGAGTAAATCTAAATCAAAATAACATTTCCACTTAGCAGATATCTAAATAAAGTTGGCTGGCACATCCGTGACTCCTACATCCCCTTTACCCATTACAATGTTTTATTAATTTTTTTCCCTCATGAAACTTATTTTTCATTATGGTATATTAATATTTCCAAGCCTCATAGCCTTCCTTGAAAAGACCTCACCCCCAATATATATCCTGTCTGGCCGTCACTGGCGTGATTTTGTGCTTTACCAGAACCAGCCCAGTAAGCAGCTCGCTTACCTGCTGTCATTCATTCCTGAGCATGTCCTGAGTGTGCACCAACACTGGGCTATACATGGACTTAGAGTGAAACACAACACGGAACTATTTCCTCCAAGGAGGTCAGAGTCTAGAAAAAGGAGGTTTTAATTTGAAAAATTATAATATTAAGTTGCAAATGTTAATGAGGGTTTAAGAAGAAGCAGAGTGTTACTGTGTTTAAGATCTGGGATGTGGCTGTTGATCTCTCCCTTTCCCAATTTAATCACTGGGTGATACTGAGCCAGGCACTTATTTTATTTTATTCATTTCTAAATAATAATATATCCGTGTTGCAATACTGAATATTTTTGACATCTTCTTCCAGCAAGGAACCAGATTTACCTCCCACCTGAAACAAATGATGAACAAGCAAAACCATAAAATAACTGTTTTTAGACATTGAGCATCAGGCATTGAAGAACAGTGATTCTTGATATTGGGAAGCAAGCCAACAATTTCTGCTTCAGGGAGAGTTTTCCAAACCAATTGTTATTAATGAGTCACACATCATATCTGATTTATGATTTATTAAACTTTATGCATTAAATACTTTCCAAACAAGACAAGTTTTGTAATGTGCCATATATTATAAAATACGTTTATGTTTTGTAAAAGATTCAAATGAAATTAGAAAACTTAGTGTGTGAAATATATATTTCATTTTTAAATAAAAACTGTCAACTTAAATAGTTTCTTGATTAAAATTAAAATTCGCAAAGTTCTGTTTCACATGTAAACTTATAGGAAACATTCATGGGAATGAAGCAGAGCCATACCTTTGCTTTTAGAATTCTTGTATTAATTCTTTTCATTCACAGAAGTATTACTATTTATTTCATGCGTCTTTTTCATTTAAAAAACACTTGAGGCTCCATAGAACATAGCAAAAATCTTTTACTGTGCATTTATGTGAAAGGATATGGTGAAATTCTCGTCACAGAAGTCTTGCATCTTAGCTGAAATAACTGCTTCTAGAATAGTAATATGCTTCCAACAAATTATATTACCTAGATTAGTACTAGGGCCAGAAGATTTATAGTGGCATCTATTCTAAGTAGTCACTAGTGTATTCCTTGTTCCTTTTTAATTTATGTTAAGCCTGGTAAACTGAATGCAAAAGTGTTTCTAATAATGAAATAAGAAGATTCTGTGTCTAGTAGGATATTGTTGGTGGAAAGTGACTAAGCAAAAGGCAACCTAGACCCCAAATGATTCCTATTCGAATATACATCTGTATTTTTTTCATTAAAATTGTATTCAGTATGGGTAGGGAAAACCCTGTAGAAGGTGCTCAGATTTAAGCACTTAGCACAAAGATAAAAGTCTGTGCATCATGGAGTTTAGGTTCTGGAGGAGAGAGATCATTATTTGCAAAGAGACATTATTTGCCAAGAAATAAATGCAAGGAACAAGCGTGCATGTGTGCATGCTCACAAGAATGCATGAGTGTGTATATATGTGGCATCATATTGGAAGAAACTGTGGAGTAAAATAAACCAAAGAAGGGAAAGAGAAGAATCCAGTGTGAGGAAATTTATTTTTAATAGGGTGGTCTTGGAAAGTCTTATTGAAAAGTTGAATCTTGAGCTAAGATCTGAGGGGTGGTAAGACAATGAGACATAGAGATCTCCTTAAGAAGGGCTTCCCCAGGGGAGGATCCTCAAAGGCAAACTCCTGAGGAAGGCATGTTGAGTCTTAAGAGCATCACATCTGTGTGATCCAGAGTGAAGAAGAGGCCAGTAGTTCAGATGAGGTCAGAGAGGAAACAGAGAAAAAAATGATGTGGGTGGTTTAAGTGCTTTTTCCTCAAATGGAATGGGTAGTCATTGGAGAGACTTGAGCAGAGGTGTGGCATGATTTGAATTATGTTTTAAAAGGATCACTCTGGTTATTGCATTAAGACTAGACTGTAAGGCAGCAAGAGCAGAAGCAGACACCTAGTGAAGAGGCTACTGCAATAAATAGGCCATAAATCACAGCAGCTTGGCCTGCAGTTCTGGGGTGGCAGTGGTGGGAAGTACTTCAATTATGAACATTGAGCCAACACCATTTGCTGATGGACTCGATGTGGAGTGGGAGGAAAAAGGCTTATTTGACTTAACCTGAGCACCTGGGAGAAGGGTATTGCCATTTACAGAGATAAGAAAGACTTTATGGAACAGAGTTGAGGAAAGGAGATTTGGAGTTTTGTTTGGTTAGTTTTGAGATGCTCCTTATACATCCAATTGGCTGTGTTGATACATGAGTCTAGAGTTCAGGGAAGAGACTCAGGCTGGAGATTTAAATTTGGAAATTGTCAGTGTTTACTGAGATGGAAATACCCGGAAAGTGGGTGTAGATGGAGAAGAAAAGAGGCTGAGATTTGAAAGACAGGAGTCCAGAAGACAGAAAGTGTAAGTCATTTGGGTAGGAGCAAAACTAGTACAGTGTAGTATTAGATACTATGTGAAAAAGTGTGCAAGAAATGCCTGGCCTGTTTATTAGTTGCATTTTAGGTCGTGGCTTGTGTGTAGGCTGCTGTTCTGAAAAATAGGCTGAACAAAGGCAAATAACCATTTTATTTATTCTTATTCTTCTTATTTTAATTTTTTGAGATGGAATCTTGCTCTGTTGCCCAGGCTGGAATGCAGTGGTGTGGTCTCAGCTCACTGCAACCTCTGCCTCCTGGGTTCAAGTGATTCTTGTGTCTCAGCCTCCTGAGTAGCTGGGATTACAGGTGAGCACCACTATACCCGGATAATTTTTGTATTTTTAGTAAAGATGAGTTCTTGTTATGTTGGCCAGGCTGATCTTGAACTCCTGACCTCCAGTGATCTACCCACCTCGGCCTCCCACAGTGCTAGGATTACAGGCATGAGCCACCGCACCTGGCCACAAATAACCATTTCAAATGTAGGGTATTGTCTTGGTCTGTTTGTGCTGCTATAACAAAACAACACAGATTGGATAAATTATATATAATTTACTCCTTATGGTTCTGGAGGCTGGCAAGTCCAAGACCAAGGCACCAGAAGATTTTGTGTCTTTTGAGGGCTGCTGTCTGTTTCTAAGATAGTACCTTCTTGCTGTGTCCTCACATGGTGGGAGGAATGAAGACTGTATCCTCACATGGTGGAAAGAATGAAGATTATGTCCTCACATGGTAGAAGGACAGAAGAGAGAAAGGCATACTCCTTCAAACGTTGTATAAGGGCACAGTTCCTGTTCAGAAAGGAAGAGTCCTCACGACTTAATCATTTCTTAAAGGTCCCATGTCTTAATACTATCACATTAGGTGTTTGATCCTAACATGAATTTTGGAGGAACACATTCAGAGTATACATAGCACATGTGACCACTCTATGTGTTTCAGTATTCTAGAGTACTAACCAACAAAACATTTGAGAAGTTATCAGATTACCGTAATTTTTGCACTGTGTAGTGCCAAACATGTAGATTCCCCTTCCCTAGACAGATTGAGCTTATGGCTAGGGGGAAATAGATTTCCCCTCATAATAATGGAAGAATCTACTTTCCCAAACCTACAGAAAGATAGAGAATTTATAGCTATGTTCTTATGTATGATTGACACGAATCAGGATTGATCCTTCGATTGAAGCCATATATATTGCTTATCTACTTTGTGTCAGGCACTGTGCTAGCCACTGTATAAATGGTGGTGAACAGGATATTTTCTCAGTGAGCAAACATTTGGGGAGGGAAGCAGACAATTAAAGAAGCAATTACAGTGCAGAGTGATAAATGATTTATTTCTGAAAACATGAGGAGATAAGGGTATTCACAGGGACATGGAATCTAATCTTAAGGTCTTAGCAAACATTTCCTGAAAGCAGGACTCAAATGTTGCTGGCCTAAATGACAGTGTTCTCCAGGACCATTTGAACACATTCCTAGGTTTTGAATTTCTGTCTTGTTATGATTTTTCTAACTTGTGTTCTAGGTCATCCCATAGTTAGGGAAAAATTACTCACCCTCCTCTGCTACATGGGACTTATCTTTATGCCTAGACACTTTCACATTTAGTGTTTCATATGCTGCTTTTTTGGCAGCTTAAAATACAGTTTATTAGTAAGCAGAAGACATGCCTCTTTGAGAGACTGTAAAGGCTGTTGGAGCTGGCTACTGAGGGAACAACTGCTTCATTGCTTGCCCCAGAAGCAACTCATTTCAGTAGTACTGATTTGTTATTTATTCCTGAGGAGTCTGAAAGGAGAAGTAAACATCTCCAGGCTAACAGTACACTGATGTCCCAGTTGCTTTGGAGCTAAGCATCAAAATTAATGAAGTTATGAGACATAATATTGCTATCCTTAGACTTCCTACTGTATAGATTCTAGGCAAATAAACTTGATAGGAATCGAGCTATTTCCATATGTATACCTCTAACCTATATAACATTTGTTTGCTGTAGATTAAGAAAACACATATTGCCAAAGCAGCACACATCAGTGATAGATTTCCTTTCATTTTACTCTTCCAGAAACAGAATTTATTTTCTTCTTTTTACAGTGCCATCTCTCTTTTAGTGCAGAAGAGGCCTGATAATTAATTAATTATTAAATCAATTTTATAACATTTATTATATACCTGCTATGTGCCAGGTGCTTTTCTTGTAACTTGAAATCACCAAGAATAAAACAGTCTTCATCAGAATTTAACAGTTAATGTTGAACTGTTCTAAGGGGAAATAAACACTAATGAAGAAGAAAAATATTGCCAAACAAAGTTGTTTTGGTGTCCTCTATTTTCAGTTACAGAGAAGGTAAGGTAGAATATCAAAATAATAAGGTCATTTGCTTCAGATATACTAATGCAAACATTACAGGGCCTTATTCCAAAGCAGTAATCCTCTCCATCTCTCAGAGCTGAAGGCTTATGTCTATCATTCTGCCAGAGCCAGATGCATCATAGATAGCAATTGTGTCTTTGAATGTCTCTTGTCTTTTCTCATGATCCACTGGCAGTGGCCTTACTTCGTTTTGCTGCCTTTGTAACCGATGGGTTTCCTTGCCTCTTCTCCATTGAGTATTTTATGGATGACTTCGAAGTGCATCTGAGGTATCCAATTTTTCAGCCTGACTCTAACACACCAGCTCCAGATTGTTATTCACAAATGGTGTGAATGTTGTGACAGGAAGTCTAAGAAAAGAAAGGGAGCTGGGGACTTTTTTGTATAGGAAGTTTTGAAATATTTACTAAGAAGTCTGATTTTCTGGATTTGTGTTTTGATGAAGAATGATTGGTTTAAAAGACATCTGTGATGCCTTAACCAAGAATATTAGGAATCATAGGTTTGTGAAGGCAGAGGTGTCAAACAAATAATATCCCAAATTTACTAGGTTTAGACGCAAAGTCAGGCTGATAAAATAGAGAGATGGAATATTTTGACATCTCACAGGAACTTCTGTGAAGCTAAAGTGTTTACAAAGCAACTCCAGAAAGGAAAGAGTAAGGACTGAGTAGAGGAAGCTCAAAAGATAATGTAGGAAAGAGAATGTCAGGCTAGAAGTCCAAAGACCTTTGGATACTGTATGGTTAGGTCTGTTATGCTGCAGACTGTCACACACTCCTTGGGTCTCTTAAGCATGCCCTGCAAGCTGTCTTTTTCTTCACTGAGCAGAAGATATTTAATGGAACCTTTCAGTCTCCATCATCTCTTCACTTCAGAATGATATTACTTTGAAAAGTTATGTGTAAAGTGCATGTATTTACTAAATGAGCATAAAATTGTATGTGAAATCCAAGAATTTAATAGTAACTTTTAGACCAACAGAGGGAAATACAGTATTTTTTTCAGAACTTTAAAGATTTAAAGATACTGAAGAGGTTAAAAAAAAAAAAAAGGCCCTCACTGAGCCTATGTAAAGTGATGAATTGCTCCGCAAAGTGATGAATTGCTCCGCAAGCAACATGCAGAAATATTGCACTATAGTGTTATAACTCACTTACATTCCTAGATGATGTTCATGTAATAATAGTTCATACATGTTGAATGTCAAACACATGCCAAATATCTCACTTGTATTATTTGTAACTTTTTTCCCACAATATTTTAGGGTTATATAGATGACTTTGAGACTCAGAGAGGCCAAGAAAATATTTTGTGGGTGAATAACTAGTAAATTGGAAAGCTGGAGTTCAGACTTTTGTTTACATGACTTCAAAACCCATTCTCTTAGTCTGTACCTCATTGGCTCTCAGGGATCTTTCTTAGACACCTCATTGTCTATGCTCTGTGATAGTCTGACCAGTTGTGTTTGATAAAAGAGATAGAGATGTACAAATCCAAATCCGCAAATCCTTGACCATGTACCATCATTCATGTAGGTTCTATTCTGATTCAGGACCTGCTTGGAGCCTTCTCTCCAACTCATATGGCATTCTCCCATCCTGACAATCTTCCCTGAGTCTTCTGCAAGTTGTAGAATTGCTCCTCCCCCTCTGCTATAAGACCTGCATATAAAATTGGCTGAGGAATGTCCTTGGCTCTTTTCCTAAAGATTATAAAATGATCATGACCCTGTGAGGCCTTAATGCCCTACAGAGAGAAGGCCCTAAAAATCTAAACTCAAGGAAAACTGTGTTTTTCATAGTCCAGACTCATTTATATTAAATAGATCACAACCAGATAATCCCTGAGAAATTTATTATATCAAAGTTTCTCGTTTTTGAGTTGATGTAAAGGCTAGGAAGAGCCTTGCACATACCTTTGAGGATAGATTATGTGTATGTGTATGGCTAGGAATTTACGTGTATTAATTCCTTAACCATGTATGACTGAGCTCCCATATGACACCAAACTTTCTTTTTCTGAGCCATTTGTTGTGAGTTCTTTGTGCTTTTTTAACCTTGTCTCCTATGTTTTCCTACAAACCACGTCTCCCCTAGCCATACTGAACTCAATATTTCTTCTTTACATCATTTTAGGCAAGCTGTACATTACTGGAAAGAGATGATGGGTAAATATACTAGGTGAAGGCCTAACATGTGATTTAGCTGGCTATGGGTTTAAAAGCTTATCAGAAGTGAGGTTGCTGCACACAAAAAAAGGAGAAGCAGCAGTGAATATTAGCAAAATATTCTCTAAAAGCTCTTCTTTTCTAATATGGGTCCTGGGGACCCTGTCCACTCAAAGGAGGGTCTTCAAATTTGGGAAATATATGAATTTTAGCAGCATCACAAATTTTATTTTACTGTTGTTTTGTTTTTAGTAAGTGAAATCTGAGTCCACATGCCCGAAGAACTTATATCATCTATGTGAAATCATATCTTGGAGAAAATGAATAGGATTGGGGACAGTGGCAGCAAATCTTTTCATTGACCCATTAGATCTTTCTATATTGTTAAATTTTATTCTGTAGAAATATATGTAAAACAAATGTCTAGGTAGATAGATAGACGGTGAGAATCCTTATGGAACTTCTGTTTTTTGTTTGTTTGTTTTTGTCTGAAGACCTCACTTTCCTTACCATGTTGTTAACACCGAGAATCTTTTTAAAACGATTCCCTTGAAGGTTACACATACTGAATTGCCAATGCATATATAGTCGCAATCGTTAAAATTATGTTTAACCATAGAGTGGCACAAAAATATTACCATAGGATGTGGAAAGAGCAGAACGTAATATGCACAGTAAAATGGCAGCAATAATACATTTTAGCAAGGACTCACAAAGCTGTAACAGGCCACATCAAAGAGAATCAGATGCCCATCCGCTCCCTCTAGCACGGCAGTAACCATATGATCTTGCCAAATTTGCTTTTATAATTTGAATTGACTTGTGATTTCTCTCTTCTCAATTGAAAATTCTAGTGTTTGCCCAAATGACGTGTTGAATTAAATCTGCATATCCTAACTGAAAGTAAGAAAACTTTTGGCTGAGGAAAAGGGAGCATTTTTCTTACAATGTCATTTTCTCTCCTTGCTCATTCATGTCTCTGCTGTTCAGGTATTCTGTTTCTCTTTAGAATGTGGAATTTCCTTGTCTTCTCTCCTACCCACTGGCCAAAAACCTACTCATTTCCTGAAACTCATTGCAAATTCTTTTTAGTAACGCCTACCCCAAACACATTTTCTGTCTTCCCTATCTCCCCCGCCTCACATGCCTAAAGTGTGGCTATAACAGCCCTGCATACACTGGAATTGTTTTCATACCTCTCTTCCCAGTTGAGCTGTGACATCCCAAAATGCAGAGCTGGCTTAGATTTACTTTTACAGCTTTCTTTAGCACTAGCAGTAGATTGAATAAATGAATGGCTTTCCATAAAATAGTTCTTGTTTGTACTGGTGAAAGCCTGAATAATGAGCTCAATAGAATGGTACTATGATTGAATATGAAATTTATGATCTTAAGGAGTCTAAGTTTTTAGTGCAAATCAGAACATAGATACCTTTGAAATAAAAGGCTGTCTCTTTTTGCATCAGTGATGTATACACATAAATAGAACATACACACAGGCAGTGTTCAGAGCCCCTTAACAGGTAAGCACTGTCTAAATGCACAGGCATGTCTTATGAACACAGCATATAATTTGGAGGAAATTAACTTTAATATAGCCATGAGGATGATTTTATGTTGGTGTATTATTATGGAGACGGGCATAATTGTGTTAGCCATGTGAATGGTAAGTGCTGAGTTTACAACCATGTTTTATTGATGTAGCAGCAAAAGTATTATTGGATGTATCAGAACATTATCTGTAGGTCAGAGCTCAACACTGCAATTATGAAAACCAAATAGTGTTTGATAATGAGAAGATGGGAGAATTTTTATGTGATATTTTTAGTTAGTTGATCAAGAACTTCAACTCTGATATATACTTGCCCCCAGAAATTACTTATAAGCAAAAATTGAGTAGCTGATTTATGCTTTCCATTAACTGATTAAAATTAGAAACTATGTTGATTATAGCTGAAGTCAAACTTTGTAAAGTGTAGCATTTAATGTGGTGCTTCATTTAATGTTCATTTTTACTTGATACCTTGTCACCAATTGAAGTTTCTTTCTTCTTATTTTTTTAAAATTTGTTCACTATAGGAATTATAGAAATCAGAAAAATAAAACATAAACTAGAAAACATAAATTACTGTAGATCCCCTGAATGCAGAAATAATCATACATAATCTTTTGGTGACAAGTTAAGTAACTTGGCCATTATTACACAGCCATTAAAGGCAGCATTAGAGTGGAAATCCAGGTGATCTGTCACTGAATCTCTACTTTTAGGTCATTACATCACACTGTTTTGACGGAAAAAGTACTTTCTATGTAAACATTGGAGTTAGCTCACTGAACAGTTTAACCAAACTCCGAACTAAGGCTCTAGTGTTAAAGAACAAGGAATCTAGAACTAGAAATACCATTTGACTCAGCCATCCCATTACTGGGTATATACCCAAAGGATTATAAATCAAGCTGCTATAAAGACACATGCACATGTATGTTTACTGTGGCACTATTCACAATAGCAAAGACTTGGAACCAACCCAAATGTCCATCATGATAGACTGGATTCAGAAAATGTGACACATATACACCATGGAATACTATGCAGCCATAAAAAAGGACAAGTTCATGTCCTTTGTAGGGACATGGATGAAGCTGGAAACCATCATTCTCAGCAAACTATCGCAGGGACAAAAAACCAAACACCACATGTTCTCACTCATAGGTGGGAATTGAACAATGAGAACACTTGGACACAGGAAGGGGAACATCACACCCCGGGGCCTGTTGTGGGGTGGGGGGAGGGGGGAGGGATAGCATTAGGAGATATACCTAATGTAAATGACGAGTTAATGGGTGCAGCACACCAACATGGCACATGTATACATATGTAACAAACCTGCATAGTGTGCACATGTACCCTAGAAATTAAAGTACAATTAAAAGAAAAGAAACAGAATGGGGGGGAAAAAAGAACAGCTTCGAGTCATTCTCTTTTACTGCAAAACAAATAAAGAAAATAAAGCAAAATAAGAAAAAAGCTTTCTACCACTTAGATATGAAAATCAAGAAGGCAGAGTCTAGCTTGGATTTTCTTAACATCTATTTCCTCTGAGGCTCCACTTGTCTTTGGATTTTGAATATTTTCTTTTGTTGCACTGATTTTTTTTTCAATTTATATTTTACATGAAAAAAATTGGAGAAATATGTACTGTACTTATGATGGAAAACCCTGTATGTGGTATTGAACGCAACTGGCCTAGTGCATACTTCCTGAGGGTAAGAGAGAAGTGGAGACATGTTTCAATGGAGCCTTTAAGATTAAGAAGTCCCTCTTATCACCAGTTGGTGGATGCTAGCAGATATAGAAAAGGTATTAAATAACTGACAGTAGCCCTGTTTTTTTTTCTTCTTCTTCTTTTTCTTCTTCTTCTTCTTCTTCTTCTTCTTCTTCTTCTTCTTCCTCTTCTTCTTCTTTTCTTCTTCTTCCTCTTCTTCTTTTTTTTTTTTTTTTTGAGATGGAGCTTCACTCTTGTTGCCCATGCTGGAGCACAATGGCACAATCTCAGCTCACTGTAACCTCTGCCTCCTGGGTTCAAGTGATTCTTCTGCCTCAGCCTCCCAAGTAGCTGGGATTACAGGTGCCCATTACCAAGCCCACCTTATTTTTTGTAGTTTTAGTAGAGATGGGTTTTCCCCATATTGGCCAGGTTGATCTTGAACTCTTGACCTCAGGTGATTCATCTGCTTCAGCCTCCCAAAGGCTGGGATTACAGGCTTGAGCCACCATGCCTGGCCCCTATTGTTTCTTCTTTTACCTGACACAAAGATTTCTTCTTGCCACTGCTGATGAGAGGTCATGGTTCAGTACTAGACTCTACTGAACCACACAATGGATTTCTAGGGAGTTTTGGAATCACTGCATCATTTATTTATTCAGCAAATATTCATTGAACTTTTATTTTACTTAGCTCCCTTGAGATGGTAACATAAAACTTGGTCCTGATGAAGTACCATATATTCACATTTACATTCATCCTCAACACCCTCACCCCAGCTTCTTACCAGGAGAACATATAAAAACGCTTTTCTCCCCATAGGTTCTCTATGCAACGTCTGTTAGCAGCAGCTGAAACAGCAGCAGGCAGATAATAAATTTAAACTGATTCCTCTATATTTCTTCATGTTCCTCTGAGATGAAACGAGTTCATTTCAGAGTTCCTGGGTGTCTGATATAATTAGGTTTCTGTCTCCTTTTCCTTCTCCTTACTTACTTTCTGTCTTATATTCCATCTCATGTACTGAAGATGTGTATCTGTTTTTGGTTTCTAGCATCAGCTATCATCAATGATTAGCAACTATAGGGGTTTTATTGCAGAAAATATTACTTCAATGATCACTTGTTAAGGTGGCACTTGCGTACTGAAACTTAATGATTCTTTAGCTTGTTTTGTTTGTTAGGTTCTTACCGCTGAGTGCTGTCATCTTAAAATGACAAATGCAGTGCACATTATTTATTATGCTGCTGGAGATTAGAATCCAAAAAATGCAATTGTTGACATTTGCAATTGAAATGCACTAAACATGGCAAAACAGAAACTTGAGGATCCGTGAAGGGTCCTTTGCAAATAGATTTGCTAATTAAAATAATCACCTCATTTTCTTATTTATCCATTGGCTATAGAGTCATTACTTGCGCTGTCTTGTGGAGTCATTACTTGCACTGTTTTAGTTGATTGTTCAGTTAATGTTCTTGAGTTTCTGGAATCATGAAGCTATCCACGCAAGAAGGAAGCATTGATGAAACATTAGCAAAATGAAAGTTATTTTCATAAAACTTTAAGTGTGTTTGGCTTTTGAAGAAGGCATTGCTAGTTTGTATTGTCTTGCATTTAGAGACGTTTCAGACAAGATCAGGCATGTTCAGGGTGGTATGGCCTGGCATACATTTATTTACCTAAGTAACAAAATTCCGCGTCCTGCACATGTATCCTGGAACTTGAAAAAAAAACAAAAAACAAAAAAAACCTTTCAGTATTATTTTGGTTGAATACATAATTGTTAATATTCATAAAATGTTTACCAAATTTTATAATATTTGTAAAACTAGAAACCATATACAATTCAACATAATAAGCATAAATACAAATTGGCTAATAAATATTTAGGTAACATAGTGTTTCACATAACTGTGTTTTGCAGAAAATTCGAGCTCATCACTTCAGGTGTTGCAACTGCTATATTAACCAGATGAGTTGAAACTATTTCTAAATATAGTATTTTTTTCTTCTTAAGGAGAGCACACATACTCCTTTATTGAAGGCTCAAAATCATTACTGCAAATGACACTTGGTACACTGTCATGTGATAATGTGGTGTTCTCAGAAGTTATAAAGTTTGCATGCTTATTTCTGAGAATGTATGGTTTTTTATTTTTGCCCCTTTGTTAAGTTGCTTTCTCTTACTTTTTCATGTTCTAAGTGATCTGTTATGACATGAAATGAACAGATTCAGAACAGAGAAGTCAAAAAGATGCCAGGATGACACTAGTGAATTGAGGCTAACTGGGTACCATAGGTCTAAGCTGGTGATACATTAAAAGATGAAAGAGAAAAGTGACGATCACAGATTTGGAATATAAAACAGAAGTTGGAGTGAGAACTATATTAAAGAAGGAACTATTACGCAGGAGTGGGGCCAATGAAAATGACAGTGATCAAGAGCCTTGAAACAGAAAACGTAGGAGGAAAAGAATTAGGTCACATAGGCTAATATGTGCAAAGTCTGATCAGTTCAACCCAATAAAGAAAAATAAGAAGCAATCAAGAGTAAAATTAAGAACTGAGCTGTTGGCTCTTTGCTCCAGTCCTAGGCTACCATTTGAATATAGGTGGTCATAACTTGCAAGATGGGTTTTATTTTGGGGAGGTATGGTCTCATTGGTTCTGCCATAGCCAAATTCTTACAAAAACAAAGGCTCAGCTTTTCTTGAGGGTTATAAAATGCTCAATGCTAAATCCAAGTGCATTTGATTTATTGCTTATAAGCCAGTGTATTCTAGGGAGTTATATAGTTAATATATAGCAAATTATATAGATAATATTGTGAAAATCATGTGTAAAATCTGAGTCACTAGGGCTGAAATCAAGAATCCATGGCACTCTCATTAATCAAGTTCGTAGACTTAGTAGAGTGGTTCTCTATCCAGGGTGATATTACCCCTAGGGGACATTAGAGAATGTCTAGCAACATTTTTATTGCTACAGTGGGAGAATACTTCTGACATTTAGTGGATAGAGGCCAAGGATGCTGCTAATCATCCTACAATACACAGGGTACCCTTCCAAAACAAACCAAAATATTTGGCCCAAAATAGTGCTGAGTTTGAGAAACACTATGACAATAATGAGTGTAAGAGAGAAAGGTGAGATTTGCAGGCATCCCTGAAACCCATCAGATGGGGAAATAAATTAAGAAACTCCAATGTGGTAGTTTCACCTTTGGAAGGATAGTGGGCACACTGGCCCAGCATGAGAACTTGATTCTTTCCGTCTACCTGGGTATGGAGAGAAGTGGCTTCTGTATTTCTAAATTTACCTACACTTGAGTTCTTAATAGCCAGTCACCCCAAAAGGAGGAATGGCTATAGGAACAAAGTGACATTAATATCAGGTCACAGCCATTTGTTCCCTTCAACAAGGCCGTTTTAGCATGGGATGAGTCACCACCAGCTTTGGAGGTGAGGAAACAAATGGGTTAATAATCAATCTGGAAAGCAGAAAATGTGATCTAAATTGACTCACTCGTTGGGGGTAAACATGTCCATCAGACCATCTTATAATTAAGCTTTCTAACTTTACCCAGTAACTCCTCATTACAGGGTTTTAAGGAACTAGCCGTTTCTGCCTCTTCTCAGAAACTAAAGACTACTGGCCCGGCACGGTGGCAGTGGCTCCCACCTGTAATCCAGCACTTTAGGAGGTCAAGGTGGGCGATTACCTGAGGTCAGGAGTTTGAGAACAGCGTGGCCAACACTGCGAAACCCTGTCTCTACTCAAAATACAAAAAATGAGCCAGATATAGTGGCATGCACCTGTAATCACAGCCACTCAGGAGACTGAGGCAGAAGAATCGCTTGAACCCGGGAGGCAGAGGGTACAGTGAGCCGAGATCACGCCATTGCACTCCAGCCTGGGAGACAGAACAAGACTCTATCTCAAAAATAAAAATTAAAATTAAAAAAAGATTATTATGTTGGCCCCATACGTAAACTGAGTCACTTTGCTCATAGACTTGGGGTTCCGTAGACAACTGTCTGACCATCAAAGCTGACCAAGAATGATTTGTTTTATTCTTAGTTTTAGCTGCTCCCCATAAACTTCAGATTAGGATAAAAGAGGCTTTTTAATGGTGATGCTAATTCATTTTGTATGCAAATTTTCTCCAGTTATTTAGATCCCAGGTGTTTCCACTTTAATGTTGATCTTGAAGAAATCAGAGAAGTCGTATCAAAATAACCTGATTTTACAGTTCCTTCCCCAATAAATGACTGACTGATGGGTGAATAAATAATGCAGAGTCAAGTGAAATATTTTGCAATTATGATATCAGAAGCACAAAGAAAAGATTGAAAACCATATCATGGAAACAGTAGATATTTTCAGGAAGAAAGCAAATTAATTTTTAGAAAAAATGCCTTTTTTCAGTTAGGACTTTTTTTGATGGATGCAACTCACCCCTGACATTTGCAGTCCTCTCAATTTTTAGAGCAGATATAATTTTTCTATTTCTTTGGCTCAGTATAAGAAAGCTATAAGAAATCCAATTCTTATAGTTAAACTGTGTTGAAAATAATTTATTTTGTAGCAAAAATGTCAGAGACATCTAATGTTGTATCAAGACAAAAGAGCAAAACTGGCATAGAAGGGATTTTTTTGTTCAGTTCACTGAGGAGGCAGTTGTCCCCCTCATTCGTACTCCAAGAAATAGTTTGTCAGTAAAGTATAGCTCAGTAACTTGGTTGTGTAAAATAAAATACATCAGGCCGGGCGCGGTGGCTCACACTTGTAATCCTAGCACTTTGGGAGGCCGAGGTGGGCGGATCACAAGGTCAGGAGATCAAGACCATCCTGGCTAACACGGTGAAACCCCGTCTCTACTAAAAATAGAAAAATTAACCGGGCATGATGGCGGGCGCCTGTAGTCCCAGGTACTTGGGGGGTTGAGGTAGGAGAATGGCGTGAACCTGGTGTAGTCCCAGGTACTTGGGAGGATAAGCCAGGAGAATGGAGTGAACCCGGGAGGCGGAGCTTGCAGTGAGCCCAGATGGGGCCACCGCACTCCAGCCTGGGCGACAGAGCCAGACTCCGTCTCAAAAAAATAAAATAAAATAAAATAAAATAAAATAAAATAAAATAAAATAAAATAAATAAATAAAATACATCAAAGGGAAATTATTAACACATTCTTTATAATATCCGTTCATAGGTCACTTTAAAAGCTGTAGGCCAGGCTGTTCTCAATTACTTCACCTTTATCTTAGAGCAAATGTGTTGAATGGGGAAGGAAGTTGAGAGGTTTGAAAGAGGTGTTTCTTATAAACCTACTTCTTGACCTACCAAAAGCTACCAAGTCATATTCTCTCTTCCCTTCTTCTCCTTCCCCCATTAATTCCCCCCTTCCTCCCTCTCTTTCTTCCTCTTCTCCTTTCCTCTTTCTTCCTTCTCCCCTGTCTCTATCTCCTTCCTCCCTGTGTCTGACTCTCTTACCTTTCTGTCCCATCTTCTTTTTGCCCCCTTCTCCTTGTCTGTCCCTTTCCTTCTCTGTCCATGTCCTAGGTAGCCAACGCTGTAGAAGGACTGACTGCTGTGGCCTTCTCTCAAAGAACAAAGGAGACTAGAGAGCAGAGAAATATCAGGGGAGATTGTAAAGTAGTCAATATGTCAAGGAAGGGAGAGATGGAATGTTCCTAGCTGCTATGAGGGAGAACTTACCACCAGGAGCCTTTGAAAATACAGCCATTATTGATGACAATCTATTAATCTTGAGAGAAAGTTTATAATTTTTATAAAACTGTCAAAGGGGACTACCATCTCAAAGGTGACCAAACACTGCACTAGACTATATTTTTGGAGTATATTAAACTTATTCCTTAGGTTTCCAGGGAAAAATAAATCTGATGATGTATTTACACACAATATATCCAGTATAGAATCACTTCAGGATTATTATAATTTGTTTAGAATTGAGTGGAAGTGCTGGACTCTTCTGTCAGAAAATGCATACATATTCATATCATTTTCGTTGAATTTTATAATTTTTTTGAGTGATTGAAGTCTAATCATGGGTTTGTACATGAGCTTGTGCTGTGAAATCTGATCATTTGGTAATTTGTTTCCCATTGACTAGAAAGCCAGTGTTTATGTGATGAAAGAAAGAGAACATAGGAAAAAAGGCTGGAGAGGGTATGTGTGGGCAGGGCATGTAGGAAGAGAGGCTGGTGAATGGGTAAAACATACAGTGAGGTAGAAGGAATACGTTCTAATGTTCAATAGCAGAGTAAGGTGACTATAGTGAACAAGAATATGTTGTACATTTCAAAATTGCTAGAAGATTCTCACTCATAGGTGGGAATTGAACAATGAGATCACATGGACACAGGAAGGGGAATATCACACTCTGGGGACTGTGGTGGGGAGGGGGGAGGGGGGAGGGATAGCATTGGGAGATATACCTAATGCTAGATGACGAGTTAGTGGGTGCAGCGCACCAGCATGGCACATGTATACATATGTAACTAACCTGCACAATGTGCACATGTACCCTAAAACTTAAAGTATAATAAAAAAAAAATAATTAAAAAAAATTGCTAGAAGAGAGGACTCAAAATATTTTCAACACTTAGAAATGACAAATACTCGAGGTGATGGACAACCTTAACATTCTGACTTGATCATTACACTTTCTATGCAGGTAGCAAAATATCACTTGTACCCCATAAAAATATACAACTATTAAGTATTAGTAATTTTTTTAAAGAAGAGTGCAGATATATTTCTATATTGCCTACAAAATAATTAAAATGGTGCCAACTCCTATTAGCCAAATAATCATCCCAGCAGTGTTCAAGAAGATGTGCCATGGTCCTTGCAGAAACTTTAGATGCTTCCTCCTGACTCTACTTGATACTTGCTTTAGAAAGATTTTCTTCTCAATTTGGAATCTAGTAGAAACAGCAGCAGTAACAACTCCCATTGATGACATATCCCCTGTAGACAAGAGTTTCCAATGTGTTTAATATACATTTTCCCACTTAATTCTCAAAAGAATTTTATTGGGTGGGTCCATTAGGTAGACCTTATTAGCTTCCTTTACCCATGAGGAAATTGAGGCTTAGGCATTTTAAATGGCTTGGCCAAAATCATGAGCAATAAGTGAAAGAGCTGGCCTGGAAAGCACAGATGGCCTGAGTCAGCATTCAACAGGACCTGGACAGGGAAGGAAAGAGTGAAAGAAATGGAGAAGGAAAGAAGATGGAACAGAAAGAGAAGCAGACACAGGGAGGAAGAAGATGGTCCTCATCTTTCCAAGGTGTTTAATACTAGAATGATTGCCCATGCAATCTTATATCCTGAATGAATCATGCTTAGAAATGAAAAGGAGGGCAATGAAGACTAAGTTGACTAATGGCTGCTATGACCAGATTTTTTTTTTTAAAAATCTCTGAATGGAAAATTTACTTTTAAATCTCACACAACAGCACGTGTCCATAGCATTGATCTATGCTATAGGTGCCGGAGTAAACGTGTATGGAAATGAGTCTGTGTTTCTGCAGCAATATAAAAGGGAGATTCTAGGCTGTCTCAGGAGAAAGGTGTGGGGAGAGCTTATCTAGAAAGAAGGAGACACAAGAGAGGTGACATTTCTTAAGAACTTTTGTGAGAATAATCATTCTGTGCTCATTGGCTATGGGGAAATCTTCAAAATGTGCCTGAATTCCCAGGAGATAAGCAGCCCTTTGCCAAAGGCAAAATTATAAAATATTGAAAAGATACTTCTCAGGCTAGTAAAAGATGGGAAGGAGGTTCCTCGCCTCCCATCCTGTTTCACTAGCACACGAAGAGACACTGTACAGAACTGATAATAGTAGACTGAACCTGGCTTACAAGAATGCCAGTTCATTTTGCTTGACTTACAATAAAGCCAGCTCTATCTTGGTAAATTCCCTAAATACAGCATGGTATCTAGGACCCAATATGAAGTTATCATATTCTTTAAAAATATTTTAGAACGGGAAGGATTATATTATTCTGTAATATTTATTATTATTGCTCTAAGTAAGTGTGTTGTGTTTTGTTTTGAATAGTTTTAAAATAGAGGTTTATCTAGTGTAATTTTAATAGTTCTCATAGTAGAAAATTGAGAATTTTTGGGCTGTAGGGAAGGCAGAGAGGCTTTTGATGTTCCACAATGCTTTAGAGCACAGGTTTGGGGTCAGGCAAAGAATGGAACACATTTAAGCTGTGATATTTATGCTGCAATGAGTATAGGCCAGTTACTTAACCCTTCCCAGCCTCAGTTTTCCTATCCTTTTTGAGGATAATAAAACCTACTTAAAAAGTTTCCTGTGAAGATTAGTTCATACAGTTCAGGAGAATTTCTCATCCTGGTGCCTTTCCCATAGAGAATAAGTAGATATCATTGGGATTTCACAGTCCTGGAACTGCTCAGGGAAATGCACATCACAGGTTCATTAGTTCCCTTTTTGTCTGCATGTTACTTTTCTGCAAAAACAATATGAAAAACAGTAACAGAAGGAATCCAATTAAAATTTGCCTATATATTTTATCTCTTAATGAAATCAGTTTTTCATTAATCCGTATTTCTTTTTCAAAGCAGTATATGAAAATGTTTTATATTTTTACACATTTTAGTTTTATATTCTAAATATTACCACTATATTGTGATAACTTCCATTTTGTTGCTGTTTCCTTTTCCTTTTTTTTTTTTTGTTTTTTTGAGACGGAGTCTCGCTCTGTCACCAGGCTGGAATGCAGTGGCGTGATCTTGGTTCACTGCAGTTCACTGCAACCTCCACCTCCCGGGTTCAAGCGATTCTCCTGCCTCAGCCTCCTGAGTAGCTGGGACTATACGTGCGTGTCACCACGCCCAACTAATTTTTGTATTTTTAGTAGAGATGGAGTTTCACCATGTTGGCCAGGATGGTCTCAATCTCTTGACCTCATGATCTGCCCACCTGAGCCTCCCGAAGTGCTGGGATTACAGGTGTGAGCCACTGTGTCTGGCCCATTTCCTTTTTCTTATAGCATCTTTTCTCTCCCTTCAAGAAAATAGTCTGCAATGTTATACAAACGAAATCTACCCCATAGAGAATGTAGCTTTATTTCATAAAAGTAGGATCATACATATCACATGTACATATCTTCTTAACTTGCTTTATTACTTAACCATAGGTAGTAGGCGTGCCTCTACATTAATGAAATTAATCTATAGAAAAAATAAAGCTTTATATTGTGAGGATATGTGTACAGGGCTGGTTATTGCAGTAGTGTTTGAAATAGCAGTACAACTGAAAACATCCTGAAAGTTTATCAATAGGGGTAAGGGTGAATAAATCAAAGTAGATCCACATTACAGGGCATTCTTTGGCTATTTTAATGATATTTAGAATTCTATCTCTAGATTTTTTTTGAATTGGAACATAAAACAGATGTTGTTTAATATAATACCTTCATTTTACATATCAGGAGATTGAAACCTGAAGCAGCTTGCCCAACTTTAGTCCTTGAGAGAGCCAGACACAAGCCTGACTCAGTCCAGGGCTCATTCCACTGCCTCCCCTTCCAGGCACATGTTGGCTACAGAGTTCACACGGGGCCGAAGGTCAGCTGTGGCTGGATCTGCATATGAATTTGCAGCATGCATTTAAAAAAGCTTTTAGTACAACATCTTCTGCAGTGAGCATTGGAGAGTGTGTAACATGAAAACTGCATTAGGTGGTTTTCGGTTACAGTACGCAGTTAGTACCACCTGTTGTCATGCATTTGTTCCCTGACTGATTTTCCTGGAGGAGGTCAGAGCCCTGCATTACTTTGCTATGCACCACGATGGCAGGGTCCTGGATATTTAATCACGCTTCTCTGATGAGAAGGGTGTATGGCAGCAAGTTCCAGGGGAGTGTGTGAGTGTGATCGTCCTCAGACTGCTGTTGGGAAATGAATCCTTAGGAAACACTCAAGGACATTCAAAAGGCACAGAGGATTTCTGAGCCAAGCTTTGCCTTTACCTAGTCGAAATTGAATTTAGATTTGTAGGATGAAGTGCTAAAGAGGTATTTGTCTTCCACATCATCTAATATTTTGCCTTATGTAAGTCAAAACAAGAATATATAATTTGGGAAGAATGACAGCAGTTATGTCTTGTTGCTGTTCTATTGCTGCGTTTTCCAGCAGGGCATGCCAATGTGTGCCCTCCTATCCAATTTAATCTAAAAGTTGCATGTGCTGGCAGCTCTGGTGGTTATCATTATATGATGTCAGTAATTATTAGCTGTTGGACTAGGATATGTGCTTCTCTTTTGGCATTTGGCCTATGGCATTAGTGTAGTTAGTTATAAAAGCATCACTGGACATTGTAGCACAAAAGGGATTACTCACACTAAAGAGAATTGTAACCTGGTGTAGACAAGACATCACTGAGTATATATGTTTCTGTGATTCTGTAATACCATTGCCTCTACTATTCCTAGGTGTTTACATAAGTCACAAAATCTTTTTTACTGAGCACATCAAGAATACTTCTGTTTTAATACCACCGTTATTTTTTAATAATATTTAGACCTGTTTTTTTGTTGATGATCTTAACTTTAAAAAAAATTATTTGCATCTTCTCTTTCTTAAAAACTAGTATCTGTTTATGATAAAGAAATAGTGTAGAACAGTTCAATTTCAAGTGAAAAATAGGGCAATGCCATTTATAACTGAGACAATGTGACAACAGCCTGTAGGGCACCTCTGTCTCCTTCAGGTATTCTATCCATATTCAGTTTTAATTGCTATGTCTTCAGGAATGATATCACCATGTGACCTTCAACATTGACCTTTCTTCTGAATGGTAAATCATCATTTCCAAATACTCAGTTTGTATCTTAACGTCATCTGAAACTCAGCTCTCAACCTCTACCTGATAAGTAGAAACTCAATAAATATATACTGAGTCAACTCATCATCTGTATATGTTGGCTGGGGGCCAAGGGAAGGTCAGGACATTTATTGTTCTTTTTAATTCTTTTTTTATTATGCTGTTGTCCTTCACTTAGTTACCCCAGACTCACAGTTGGTTTTTTTTTTGGGGTCTCACCTCACAAGAGAATGAGACAGAAAGTTCTGTGCCTCTCCCTAAAAAAATATACACAAGTATTTTTGTTAAGAGTCAGCTTACTCATATTTATATTAGTCTAATAGTATATGTAATAAAATTTAAAAAATACTAATCTGCAGAAAAATTAATAAAGGAAGGGGAGAAAATAGCATGCTGAATTCGAAAGTTTAAATCACATATGTGGCCTAATTGTTTTTAAATATTAGTTAACTGGCTAATCTATAAAATATTGTAAAAAGGCAATGTAAAATATTGTAAAAAGTTTACCGAATCTGTGTGAGTCCATTAGGTTCCAATGGACACCACAGGATTGCTTGCGGTTGATGACTTCTGTTCAAGCCAAATGAGCAACCTCATTGTTTTAAAGCTGCCTATTGATTGCCTTTGATATAACTGAAAATGAGGCTTCCTTGACTCACTTGTGATTTGTTTTGAAATGGAAGGCTGGGAATGCATTACCAAGACCACATCCCAGCCTCTCAGTGGTCTGCAGGTGGCTTTAGGCAGAAATATCTGGTGGGTTATTGGGAGTTTATAGAGCCATAATTTTGTCATCTTCAGCTTGCTCTTTGGTTGTTCTTTGACTTCTCATTCCAAGATGGTATTTGGCTTATGTCGCTTTGATTATCAAAAGTCTGTGTTTTTGAGAACTCAGGAGATATCAAATCTGTAAGACTCTTCACCCCATACTTAGAAATTCTGTCTATATATTGGAGGCGGGGCCTAAGAATTCTGCATTTTAAACAGGCATTCCAGGTGGTTCTGATGCAAATAGGCCAAACATTGTACTTTGAGAAAAAATGGGTAGGAGTGTAAATACAATTAAGTGGATGAGCTCCAGTGATCTCAATAAAGAAAAAAAGTTTATATATTAACACTTTAAAATGGTTATATAATTGTAGGATAGTATTTTAATACTTCCTATAACTACATGTGTTTTGTCAGGCAGGAGACTGCATGACTGTTGAATAGCTGAGAAAATGCATCTGAGTAAAGGTAAACAATATGATATTATGTTCCAGTGTGAAATTAGAACCCCAGTTCCTTATTCTAAATGACCCACCAAAGAGTGGGAAAAAGAGAATTTCTCATAAGTTGATTTTGTATATGTATATTAGCTGACATTATCCGTGTGTGTGTGTGTGTGTGTGTGTGTGTGTGTGTGTGTGTGTGTGTGATGTGTGTGTTTCAGGATAATGTCAGCCTAATTTTATGGAATATTGGGCTTGAGGACACGTCTCATCCTTTTTTCTTATAATCTAGGTATACATCTATGACTGGAAACTTAGCTCCCCTAACCGTACTGACCCCTCAACCTTTCCTTTTTTGAAGTCCTGGATGCTGACACAGAATCCAAATTCCAAGCCCATGATGCCAGTCATGTCTCCATTGGACAGGACTCTCCAGTGTATTTTTATTTTCTTTAAAGTATGATGTAAACATCTGTCTCTGACTCTCAGGGCTCTCCCTCAGCTAAACACATCTGCTCCCATCTCCTGTAACAACAACAATGAGGACTTCAGACAGAGTTTTAAGAGGGTGGGGTCTCATCAATGGAGCCTTAGCTCTACCTGGTGCACATTTCCAATGGACTATTTGTCCAAAATCTACACATATGTCATAAACACTTTTCCTTACCTCTGAACACTCATGAATAACAAACAGTGGCTCTCCTTAAAAACACAACCAAACAAAGAATAGTTCAATCTCATCTTCTAGAAAAAATTTCCCTTCTTCGGCCCTCCAGGATATTTTGTTTTACTTTTTAAAGCTCATAATTTGTATTTAGTAGATACTTCTGTGAATCTATTTACATGTAAATATTTGTTCACATTGTCACACTCAATACCAAGGTGATACAGAATCCTCATATCTATCAATGATTTAGTCTTCATTGTGTGACATTAGACTATGGCAGAAAGCCTCAACAATGGCATCATTTAGGCATTACCTAAAATGTTTATCGTATGGTTTGTGGTCGATTTAGACCTAGCCACACTAAAGGAGGACTTCTTATGCCAGTAGGGTTGATTTTGACTTGCTTTGTATTCACAGAGCTATAACCAAAGTTGATGCAAACATTGGTAGTGTCATGGCAGGCTCTTTACTCAGTGAAGTAGGGGAACAGCTTCTGGAATAATAATGGACCTGGCACTGGGGAGTTCTTCTCTAATGGACAGTAGCAAGTCTGATATTTTATCAAGACCCACTTTCAAAACCTGTGACTTTGCCGCAAGGCTCTGCTCTGCTTCTCTTTGCAGCCCCATGGTGTGCTATTTTTGTGCTGCACATGTTTAATTTTGCAACTTGTGACAATTTGAAAGGCATAACAATGTCTGTTCCCACTGAGATACACAGAACACACCACGATGTTTTGAGAGGAGCAGTCTTTGAGAGAAAACTCCATTGTGAGAAGAGTCTTCTTGGGAATCACTACGCTCCTCATTCCTTGAAGAGAAGCCAACTTTCTTCCCTTAATCAATCAGTCACATTTATTTTTCCATTCTAAGAAGCAATGAGGATCATCTAAGTGCATTTAAGATTTCATATATTTGGACTTTGGCCTTCTCTAAAAGAGCTGCTCTGAAAAACATTTCCTCCAAAATGCAATTAGGAGAAATATATCTTGAAATGAGCCTACACTTCTTTGTCCTTCTGTAACTTATTTCACATGGCCAGTAGTTGCTTGTGGAATCATCACTCATCAAGGAACCTTTTGTTCTTATCACATGATGAGCCGGTTTACATTTAAACTAAATTTTTCTGTAACTTTACTGTTACGAATTTTAGTAGTCCTCTTACCATGTGCCAAAACTGGTTTCATCTCGAAAACCTTTAAGCCCTTATGAGCTGTTCACTTATATTTCTTTGTAAATGACAGTGGCTTTGCTCAAACATCTCTGAAATATTAAAGACATCTGTTATTATTGAACATGCAACTCTTGATTCTTGATATTGCTGCTAGTGGTAGTTATATCTAATCCAAATTAGCTGATCATTAAAAGAACATTTTTGTTTTCTGATACTCTGTGATATTTGTATAGTTCTCTTCCTAATTATGTTTTGTGTTTTCCCAAGGATAGCATTAAACAACATTATTTTCCCTGCATACTCCCCAACAATACATAGATACAGGCAGTGGGATCCTTGCACACATCCAACACAATTGGTGATTAGTAATTACTTTCCCTAGAGAAAATATTGATCATGCTGGTGCTCTAGGCTTCAATGTGAAAAATGAACCTTCTACAGAGGGCTGATTTTGAGAAGGTTTTTCAACAGATTGATTTGTGGATTATTAGCTGACTGTCCAGGGTCTACAGAAAGTTACATATACAGAGAAAGCACCTATGTGCACATTCCAGGTATCTACATGGGTCTCTTTTACACCACCTTCAAATTTTACTCAAACATCATCACTTTCTCTTGAGGACTTTTGTTATCACCTTGCTTTACATGCCCTGCCATCCCTTCCCTCCATTCGACATGCTCAGTGTCCCTTTGCCTGCTCTGTTGTTTCTTTCCCCGTTCCCCATTATAAGCTCCATGAGATACCAATTTTGTCTATTGGATTCACTCATGTATATTCAGCACCTAAAACAGTAGTGCATAGAAGGGGCTCAAAAGGTATTTTTTAAATTTTATTTATTACATTTTTCATTAAATTTTTATTTGGGTATAATTGTAGATTAGCATGGAATTATAAGCAAATAATACAGAGAGATGCAGTGTACAATTTACTCATTTTTCTGCAGTGGTGACATCTTACAAAACTATAATAAAATATCACAACTCAGATATCAACATTGATACAATAAGGATATAGAAGACTTCCATCACCACAAGGATCTGCCGTGTTGCACTTTTATAGCGAATGCCCTTCTTTCTGCCCCCACCCTTTGCTTAATCCTTGACACCCACTAATCTGTTCTCCACTTTTATAATTCTGTCATTTTGAGAATGTTATATGAATGGAATCATGTGGTATGTAATCTTTTGAGACTGGCATTTTCACTCTGTGTAATTCCCTTGAGAGCCATCTAAATTGTGTCTATCACTAGTTCATTCCTTTTTATTGCTGTGTAGTACCACATGGTTTGGACATATACAATTTCATTAACCATTCACCCATTAAAGGGCATCTAGGTTGTTTCTAGGTTAAGACTATGATGAGTCAAAATGCTATAAGCATCCGTGTACAGGTTTTTGTGTGAAAATAAATTTTTATTTCTCTGGGACAAATGCTCTGGAGTACAATTGCTGGGTTTTGTAGATGATGTATGTTTGGAATTTTAAGACACCGCCAGACTGTTTTCCAGAGTGACTGTAACATTTTACATTTTCACTGTCCATGTATGAGTGATCCGGTTTTTCTGTGTCCTTGCCAACATTTGGTCTTGACACCATTTTTGATTTTATGTTAGCCATTCTAATAGATGTGTAGTAATAACTCATTGTAGTTTTAGTCTGCATTTCAATAATTACTGATGCTATTAAATATCTTTTCATGTGCTTACTTGCCATCTGTTTTACCTTTGTGGTGAAATGACTCTCCATGTTTTTTGCTCATGTTCTAATTGAATTGCGTGCTTCTCTATTGTTGAATATTCAAAGTTTTTATATACTCTAGATACAAATCCTTTGTCAGATAAGTGGTTTGCATATTTCACTTTCACTCTGTATGTTCTTTTCATTGTCTTGACAGGGTCTCTGATGAGTGAAAGTATTAAACTTTGATGCCATCTAATTTATTAATTTTTCCTTTTATGGCTCATGTTTTTGGAATATATACTAATTGAAAACATCTGTTTTACCAGCAATGAACATTGCTAAGGACTCTGCGTAGCCCTAGATTCTGAAGATTTTCTTCTTTTTTTTTCTAAAACTTTAACAGTTTTACATTTTACATTTAAGCCTGTGATGTATTTTGAGCTAGTATTTATACAAGGTGTGAGATCTTCACCAAGGTTGGGTTCTTGCCTAAGGATGTCCATTTGCTCCAGCATCACTGTTGAAAGGCTGTCTTTCCTCTACTGAATAGCTGCTCTTGCATCTTTGTCAAAATTAGGTGTGCATAATTGTGTGGCTCTATTTCTGCATTTTCTACCCTGTACCACTGAACCATGTGCTCATCTGTTGTTCTAACCATACCTCACAAACTTGAGAACTGCAGCCATATAAGTCTCAAAGTCATTCTACTTGATTTCAAGACTTACTTTTCAAAAGTGTGCTGGCTATTCTAGTTCCTTTGTACATCTATATACATTTTTTGAAAAATCTTGTCTATGTTCGAAAAGTCTTGTAATTTTGCTTGCAGTTGCAGTAAAGAACTGACATCTTTACTATGTTTTATTTAAATCATCTTTTTATTTTTTATCAGAGTTTTTGTAATTTTTAGCACACAAGTCTTGTATATGTTTTGTTTGACACACACCAAAGTATTTCATTTTTTGAGTCATTGTAAATGATATTGTATTTTAAATTTTAGTGCCCATATGTTCATTGCTAGTACAACAGATTTTTTCAAGTAGTATAATTGAATACTTAGCTAGTATCCTATGACATTCCTGAAGACACTAATTTATACTAGAAATTTTAATTTTTCCACCTGTGAGTGAGAACATGTGGTGTTTGGTTTTTTGTCCTTGCGATAGTTTGCTGAGAATGATGGTTTCCAGCTTCATCCATGTGCACATGCACCCTAAAACTTAAAGTATAATAAAAAAAGAGAAATTTTAATTTTTATAGATTCTTTGGGTTTTGTATATAGAAAATCATCTTATCAGCAAATGGAAAGATTTTATTTATTTCTTTACAATCTGTATGCCTTTAAGTTTCTTTTCTTACCTCATTGTACTGGCTAGCACTTCCAACACTATGTTGAATAACATTGGTTGAAGCACTTTTTTGTCTTGATCCTTATCTTTGGGTGAAGACATTCAGCCTTTCACCATTAATCATAATGTTACTAGTAGATTTTTGTAGATGTTCTTTATCAAAGTAAAGCAGTTTGTCTATTCCTATTTCTTGGATTTTTTTTTTTTATCATGAATGAGTGTTGAATTTTGTCATAGGCTTTTTTTTGCATCAATGAATATAATCATGTGATTTTTTTTGTGGGGGGCCTGATAATATGATGTACTACTTTGATTTTTTAAATATTGAACCAGGCTTGCATCCCTGGAATGAACTCTACCTGACTATAATATATATTTCTTTTTATATATTGCTAACTTCTCTTTGATAATATTTTGTTTAGGATTTGGAGTCCATGCTTCTAAGAGATATTTGTTTGTACTTTACTTTTCTGTGATATTGTCTTTCTCTAGTTGTTGTGTCATGCTAATACTGTATTCATAAAATGAATTATGAAGTATTAACTCTTGTCTATTTTCTGGAAGAGATTGTGAAGAATTAGTGTTAATTCTTCTTTTCATGTTTGATAGAATTCTCCAGTGAAACCATGTGGTCTGAAGGTTTTTTTAATGGAAAATTTTATAAATTGTAAATTAAATTTACTTACTTAACAGGTATAAAGCTATTCAAATTATCTATTTAATCTTTGGTGAATTATTTTAGTTTGTATTTTTTAAGGAATTTTTCCATTTCATCTAATTCATGAAAATTATGTTGTAGGGCTGTTTGTAGTATTCTTCTCTTACGGAATGAATATTTGTTTTTCCTGCTCACAAATTTATATGTAAAGTCGTAACCTCTCAATGTGATTGTATTTGGAGCTGTGACATTTGGAGGTCATTGGGTTTTGATAAGGTCATGAGGATAGTGTGCTCAGGATAGAATTAGTGTCCATATAAGAGGAGGAAGATACCACCTCTCTCTCTCTTTCTCCTCCACGTGAGGATGCAGAGAGAAGACAGCACTCTCCAAGGTAGAAAGAGGGCCCTCACCAAAATCTGAATATTCTGGCACCTCGATCTTGGACTTCTCAGTCTCCAGAATTGTGAGAAATTAATGTCTGTTGTTTTAGCCACCCAGACTATGGTATTTTGTTGTAGCAGCCTGCATTGAACAACATATCTATTATCCTTTTGACATTTGTAGGTTTTCTAGTTTTATCTCTCATTTTAAAAAGTATTTTTAGTAGGCCGGGCATGGTGACTCACTCCTGTAATCTCAGCACTTTGGGAGGCCAACGCAAGCAGATCATCTGAGGTCAGGAGTTTGAGACCAGCCTGGCCAACATGGTGAAACCCTGTCTCTACTAAAAATAGAAAAATTATCTGGGTGTGGTGGCGGGCACCTGTAATGCCAGCTACTCGGGAGGCTGAGGCAGGAGAATCACTTGAACCCAGGAGGTAGAGGTTGCAGTGAGCCAAGATCATGCCCCTACACTCAGCCAGGGTGACAGAGTGAGACTCCATCTCAAAAAAACAAAACAACAACAAAAATGTATTTTTAAATGAATTAAAACATCCATCTTAATTTTTGAGTACATTATAGATATCTAAATTCTAATATATCTAAAGCAGATCTTTTGATTCTCTTAACCCTAGAAGACTACAGACAGTATTAATTTGTATTTATTTATATTTTTAAGTTTTTAATTGGCAAATAATACCTGGCATATATTTATGGGGTACAATATGATGTTTTGATATATATGGTTATTGCAGAAAGATTAAATTAAGATGATTAACAATTTGATTACCTCACCTACTTATCTTTCTGTGGTGAGAATGGTTAAAATCTACTCTTTTCACAATTTTGAAATACACGTTATTAGCAGCTGTGGTCATCGCATTGTACAATTGATCAATAAAATGTATTCCTCCCGTTTAGCTGAAACTTTGTAACCTTTGACCAACATTTTTACTTTTTCCATCAGCCCTTCCCTCTCATCCTCTGGTAAATACCATTCTACTCTTTGTTCCTATGAGTTCAACTTTTGTAGATTCCACATATAAGTGAGATCATACAATATTCGTTGTTCTGTGCTTGGCTTATTTGACTTAGCATGGAACATCCTTGAGTTTCTTCCATATTATCACAAATGGTAGAATTTCCTAATTTGTATAAGGCTGAATATTATTCCAATGTGTATATATACCACATTTTTTTATTCATTCATTTGTTGATGAACACTTTGGTTGCTTCTGTATCTTGGCTATTGTGAATCATGATGAAATGAACATGGAAATGAAGATATCTTTTTGACATACTAATTTAATTTTTTATAAATATCCCCAGAAGTAGTTTTGACAAAGGTGCCCAAAACACACCATGGGGAAAGGACAATGTCTTCAATAAAAGGTGTTGGGAAAACTGGATAACCATATGTAGAAGAATGAAACTGGACCTTTATCTCACATCATATACAAAAATATTAACTCAAAATAGATTAAATACTTAAATGTAAAACCTGGAACTGTGATACTACTGAAATATAGGAGAAAAGCTTCAGGACATTGGTATGGACAATGATTTATCATATAGGACCCCAAAAGCACAGACAACAAAACAAAAATAGAGAAATGAAATTGCAGCAAACTAAAAAGCTTCTGCACAGCAAAAAACAAACAAACAAAAAACAACAAAAACACAGTGAAAAGATAACCCACAATTGGGAGAAAATATTTGCAAACCATACATCTGATAAGGGGTAATATCCAAAATATGTAAGAAACTCAAATAGCTCAATAGCAAGAAAACAAATCATGCGTTTTAAAAAGTGTGCAAAGGACCTGAACAGGTGTTTCTCAAAAGAAGACATACAAATGACCCACAAGTTCCTGAAAAAACATTCAACATCCCTAATCATCAGGTAAATGCAAATTAAAATCACAATGATCTATCACTGCATATCTGTTAGAATGGCTATTAGCCAAAAGACAAAAGATAACAAGTATCCTAAGGGTGCAGAGAAAAGGGAACCTGCGTATACTGTTGTTGGGAATGTAAATTATAATAGTACAGCTATTTTAGAATACAGTATGGAGTATCTCAAAAAACTCAATTATCATACGATCCAGCAATCCCATAGCATTTCTGTGTCATCAACTCATTAAATTTACCCATTCGGTTATTCATGTCCCAAACTAATTCATTCTTAATTCTTTTCTTTCCCTCATGTCCCTATTCAGTGTACCAAATTGTACTGATTCTGTTTTCAATTATATCCAGAAACTGACTACCTGTATTTCCACTCCAGGCCATGCCACCATTGTTTCTCACCTGGACCACTGTGATGCCCCCTCACATGTGTTCCTTCTTCCACTCTTGCTCCCTGGCAGTTCATCCTTTTCATAGCAGGCAGATCACACAAGTCCCCTATTCCCTAGGTGGCTTTCTGGCAAACAGACTGAAATCTAAATCCCTTACCCCAGCTATAAGGCTTCACATACTGTAGCGCCGGACTTTATCCATGAAAATGTCTCCCAGAAGTCTCTCCTGGCTCAGCATGTTTCAGCAGCCACACCCTTCTCTCTGTTCCTTAAGGATGCCAAGCTCATTCCCAGCTTGGCGTATTTGCATAAGCTGTTTCCTCCACCCAAGGTGCCCTTTACCCTAAACATCTCAGGGTCAGTTCCTTCTTGTAATTTAAACTCCTGCTTAACTTCTTTTCTTAGAGACCTCTTTCCTGACCTCTCAACCTACTCACTTTCTATTCTGCCAGCTGGTTTTAATGTTCTCTCCTGGTTCAACAGCACTTACTCATATGGGATATGTTCTTATTTATTATTTGATAACTTGATGTTTTCTTTGTTTAGGTGTAAGCTGCATGAGAACAGAGGCTTTGCCTTTCTCAATTACCACTGTGTTCCCAGCACATAGAATGATGTCTGGAACATAATAAGTGTTCAGTATATAATTGCTACATCTATGAATAAAAGTGCTGTGCTTAAAGTTGTCCATTCCCTATCTTATTTTACTCTCCAACAAGTAAATAAAATATGCATTCTATTCCCACTTTTGTAGATAATGAAATGGGGTGTTCAACTAATTAAACCAACTGTTGAACTACAATTGTGTATTTCTTCTGCCTATTTCAAACTTAGGGATGCCATCACTCATGGTAAATGTGTAGGAGAAAGAACTTCAGAAAGCATGTTGCTGATTTTTGTGTATGAGTCTATTTATATCTTAAATAATTTCAATTAAAGTTCTGAAAATTCCTAGAATGCATGCTTTGTTATTCCATTTAAATGGTTAGAATGGTTAGAACCCTGAGACTGGTGGGAATGGGGAAGAGTTCTAGAAGAGAATGAGTTTCCATTCAATGTGTTTCAGTCTATGAGTCCAGGAGTTCTTTCGTTAGTGTAGAAGAACATCATTTCATTTGTAGTGCTGTTGGGAATTATCAGTTTCAACTAGAATTATTGCAACTGTCAGAAAAAGAAGCCAAAAGGCCTGTCTAGGTATTTAAAATATGGCCCCATCTGTGCTAAATCTCACAGATATAATATTTATATTTATTCAGAACAAACAAAAATAAACAGAAACTCTAGGAGTATAAATTAAGAGTGTAGACAAATCCCGAAAACTGCCTAAGGCACTTAAGAATTCAGGAAAACCACTTTTTCAGAGAAGCCAAGCCTGTAGTTTTCTGGCTTTCACAGCAACTGCCTCTATCCCAATGTCTTAAAAGGAAAGTACTTTGTGAAAATTGCAAATCCTTGCAATTGTTCTGGCTATTAACTTTAAAAAAGTTGATTGGTAGGGAGATGGTTGTGTTTGCCTTTTTGAAATATGAAGAAACTGAGGCACTTCTTTCTCTTAGGACAACGCAGCAAATTAGTTTTGGAGCTCTGTTGCCTGGAGGCAATGTAAAGGGCTTAAGATTTCTGGTTTCTAGGCTACTGTGTTTTAAAGGAGACAATTATGTATCCTAATTTCCAAATACCTGAGCCCGCGCTGTGCAGAAAATGTAGCCAGTTTTAAGAAACAGCTTGTTTTCTACCTCTAAGCCCATGAAGAAGAATACATTTATCCCTGACAAAATAGCATTGTCCCTATTTGGTGGTAAATCATCAAGTCTGTTTAGAATCAGGGTCAGCTTCTCAAATGAGCCTTTCCCCCATGCAGCCTTCCTGAATCTGATTAACACTGTGTCAGGGAGTTGTCTGATGTCTGACCTTGAGCAGCATGCTTCCCTCTCCCCACCTCCTTTTTTTGGGAATCATTCATTTTGTACAGCCTCGGGCCCTGAGATTCCTCCCCAGCAGGCTGGAGTGCACTCGCAGGTTCCCTTTATTGGTATCCGAAGGGTTTCAGACCCAGTGACCTGTCATCTGTCTTCTCACCTGCTTACATGCTGATTCACTGATGAGCTGGCATCGCAGGCCCCGCCTCCCTCTGAATGGTCTGTGAGGTTGCAACTGCTTCTGGAGAGGGGATGCCGAGCCGAACCAGAGCTGGGTTACTACAAGTGTGAACCGGCAGCCTGTCTGTTGCCACAGAAGAACTTGGTCACCACACTGAGAAACCGTGTTTTCTCAACTCCCTGTTACTGTTGTAGCTGTATCTGGCTTCTCTAGCATTTTAAAGGAATTTCTGATTGAGGCGCTAACAGCTAATTCCACAGGAGTTGTAAGGCAGCCTGTGCATAAACTGAGACAGAAGTTTCTCCTCAGAGACTCTCTTTTTTTATTATTATTATTGGCAAAGACTTCTGGCTCTCCTCAGAGGAATACCTTGTTGCTTAAGATGAGTGGCTGTAGAAAGCGGTGTAAACGTGAAATACTGAAATTTGCCCAGTACCTTCTCAGACTATTAACAGGTTCTCTTCATACAGGTAATGACTTTTTTTTTTTTTTTTTTTTTTTTTTAGTAGAGGCTAGTAGAGCATGGTAATGAAGTTGAAATGGAATAGGAAAGGCTCACTATTTCTTTGTTGTGATTATTTTTAATGTTGTCAATAAAATGCAACTGTATTGGCTGAGATTTATGTTTCTAAAAATGTGTGCAGTGCAGCTCTTTTGGGGGTAGAACTGAATTCTATGGATGTATTTTTTTATCTCTTCAAGGCAGTGTTCTTGGTAAATTTCAGGAAACAGTATCTGCAGAGTAGAAAGATTTTTTTTTAAATACATGATTGTGCAAGGGGTTTTTCTCTTCTTTCCTGATTGCTGCAGTTTACTTGAAAAGCACACAGATTTTCTTCTTGCAGATATTTAGAAATTCTCTAGAACTGTTTGATTATTGTAATCCATAGATTATTTCCCGTGTGTTTGATCATAGGGCTTGGCCGGGAAAGAGTTAAGGATATTTCTTTTGGATCTCTGGGTTCCTTGCAAAATGTGAGCAAAATATGAAAACAGCTGAAGAGTAAAATGTCCATGTGAGGTTTGATATTTGTTTCATTGCAGTGGATTTCAATGTTTAAAAATTTGCACGATTGAAATAGAAATTCTATTTAAATCTAAGTGTTGATAGCAAGAAAATATTTTTAATATGTTCCAAAATTATGAGGCTAAATCAACAGTTTTTTTGCTCATGAAATTCCTAGGCAATGCTGTCATTAAGTTAGTGACAGGTGGGACTAAAATACTTGACACTGATAATATATATATTTTTTAACAGATCATCAAACTTCTGAGAGATGAATCTTGGTTAATAGGACACACACTTTGATTCTGGTCATAAAGAACTGTTGTGAGCTTTATTTTTCAAATACTGAACTATATTTGTTTTCTTTAATCTAAATAAAGAGAAAAAAAGAGTAAAGAAACTCACACACTGTAAGTAAGGATGATGTAAGGATGATGTGCCATTTATGATATCGTGTCACATTTGACAATGAGCAAGAGGTGATCTTGTGCTGATATAAAGCTGAGAGATGAATTTGAGCAACATTTTACCTAAGAAAGTAAAGTCTTGGCGATAATTAACTAAACTGCATATACAATTATGTTAGTGTAATAAGGGAAAACCATTTTAAGAGAGTAACTGACAATCAAATGATTTTAGAGAGCATCATCAAATATTAATAGATATTAAGAGGATTGTTAATATCCTAATGTTAATTTCCTGTTAATATCCGCATTTTAATCTTTAGGTAATGTGAATTGTGGTGACTTTGGATATTCTTTAAGGAATAATCATTGAGAGTCTGTATCTGACTTTTGCCAACTCGGAGCTCTGTGGTGTTTCTCACGCAGTCTTCACCTTTAGATTACAAATGTTTAGTCCCATCACTATGACTTTGACATTACCTGCATATTAGCTTTAAACATTCAAGTAAGGATGATGTGCCATTTATGGTATCATGTCACATTTGAAAATGAGCAAGAGGTGATCTTTTACCTTGCTATGAAATTAGAGAAATATTTTATAAAAGAAAGCTTTCCATGAGGTTTCCATGGTTGTCTGTCCTTTCCTCTCTGATAGGGCAATCCTAAGGTTCTGTCTGTTTCTGACTGGATTTAGGTGCAGTTTTCTGCCTGTCTAGCTCATTCTGTTTGTTGAATAGTTTTCTTAAACTTTTGATTTCAAAGAATTTTATGAAAATGGTAAGCGGTTGGGAAACTGTAAACCATAAGTATTAAATCCAAAACACTGTGGTTGGTACTTTATCACTGGATGGTACTTTATAATATGGAAATTATGGAAAGCTAGTATAGCAGTAATATTTTAAGCTTCATTCAATGCGTATTTGGAAATCACTGTAAGTGGGATTGCTTTCTTCTTTTTGAACCACAGGAGAAAAAAAAAAAAAGAAGAAGCACAGCATCTTTGAACTTTGAGAACAAGGACCGACAGATTATCATAAAGTAGTAACATAGATTTATGACCTGAGAAATGTGATTACAGCAACCTGTTTCTTGTAAAAATTCTTTTCGGCTCAGTCTCTAATACTAAATTTTGTGATATCCAGCCAGAATCTTTACAACTACTCAAAATGCGACTTGGAAAAGCCAATTTATGCATTTACTAGATGCTGTGATAATATACACCATTCATATTACAGAGTCTAATGTAAAATTCATTAGGACACTTTCAAGTCCCTTAGCTAGTAATTAATGAAGAAGTAGGAAACAGAGTTGAACTAGCTTAAAAAATTTCCTTTAAGGCTGGATATGCAGGCAGCTGCTAATTGTATCCTGAGCAATCAGCATGTATCTTTGTAGTTATCAAAAATTTAAAACAACGCGAACATGTCTTGGGTGATTTTTTTTCTTTTTACCAAAAAGCCCTTTATTTTTTATTTTTATTTTTATTTTTTTTGGTCAATCGTGTTATCTGAGGAAACGGTGATTTTGTTTTACATTTGAAAAGAAGTTAATTCCGAAATATATAATTTTATTTTTGGCAGCTGCTTCTCATTTGATACCAAAATGGGCCATTTATACAAACATAGAATATTGGAAGTGCAAAGAAATTTTTGTGGATACAAACTTTCCTTCAATTTGTCTTATTAGTGTTATCACAAGTTACAGAAAAGCAATTTCCTTTTGTGAGAGCTTTTCATGTAAGTTTTGGCAGTGTCTAGGATTGCTTACAAATTAAAAATTTAATTTGATTTCTAAAATAATTTTTTTAGAGAGTACAGATTTAAAAGTAAAGATTTGTCCAGCTAAAATAAGATACATCTATTTTCCCTGAAACTTCCTACATATTTTTTATCATGGCAAATCACTTCTCAAAGAGTGTACTTTACAAACATATATAATGTCTGTATTTATCATAAAAACATATGCATTTTAAAAGTTTATTTGTTATGTATAGCAAATCACAGAAACCCATATGCAAATATTGCAAGTTAATGGCCTCAGTTCACTGTAGGATCAATTTTCCTATTTTCTTCTCAGTTTGAGATCTGCCTCTTGATGTACCATATCATATTCAATTCTAGATGGGGCTCATGCTACCCAATATATTCTTGTACACCTAAATAAATGGAGATAGATCTTAGGATTGCTCCAAGAATATGACACTTCTATTTGTGTATGATAGGAACCCATACAACACCCTATCATATGAATGCTGCCCCATTGAGAAGGATGAATGTTATTGCAGATATCATGTTTTGAACTGTTTCTTCTTTATGTGTGAAATTTAATATTGTCATGTTTTAGGGTACTTATTTGAAGGTTGTTTTGACATTTTTCAATATTCTGTACATTGTTTTCTTGAAAAATCAAGACCTGAACACATTTTTCTATTATCAAGAATTCCCCAAATATACATGTGAGGTGAATATTGCCTGGAGCTCTGTTTCAGGCTTCAGGTCTGAAAGTTATAGGCATGTCCAAGTTCAATTCTCCACCTAAGGGAAGCAAAAGCAATTTAAACCCAAAAATTCTGTGAAACACTGAATTGTTTAACTAGTGTGTTAAAGTATTTCAAATTTTGTGAAATTATATTATTAAAAACAGGAGGTAAGAATTCATCATTCCATCAAGTAGAGAGCTTTAGATTAAAGGATGAGAGTAAGAGATGATGCACATTTGTCCATTTGTTTCACAAGTTTTCTTTGAGTGGTTTCCAGCCTTAAACTTGACATCACTGAAGTTATTGTCAGTCAAGCCACCTCAGGCTAGTCATATAAAGACTTATATATATATATTTTTTTTTTTTTTTGAGACGGAGTCTTGCTCTATCACCCAGGCTGGAGTGCAGTGGCGTGATCTCAGCTCACTGCAACCTCCACCTCCTGGGTTTTAATCAATTCTGCCTCAGCCACCCGAGTAGCTGGGATTACAGGTGCTCGCCACCAAGCTCTGCTAATTTTTGTATTTTTACTAGAGACGAGGTTTCGCCATGTTGGCCAGGCTGGTCTTGAACTCCTGACCTCAAGTGATCCACCCACCTCAGCCTCCCAAAGTGCTGGGATTATAGGCATGAGCCACCGTGCCCAGCCTTAAATATTTTAAATATTTTTATACTACATTTTTGAAGTCTGAAGAGAAGGTAAGAGGTGATCCTAAGCAAAATCGGAGACTTGAACAAAGTTTGTTTCTGGCTGTGTGCCCTTCCATTTTCTGTTCTCTTCTTTCTCCCTGGAGATGATAGAACACAGAATCATATTTCCAACCTCTCTCTCCTATGTACTCTCTCATCCCCCAGCCCAGCCACATTTACACATAGGGCAGACACATCTCACACAAAGGAAGTACCCCTAAAGACCTCACATAAATAAACACTAGCAAAATTCAAGTTGAATCTTGGCAAAAAAAAAAAAAAAAAAAAAGACAGGATTTTCTATTTCCCAGTTCAAGTGGCCCTGACATGTGGCAGTCAAATACACAGTTTATATTCTCTTGGCCCGCCTGCTCTGAAATTATGCTATTGCTGATTTATTTTTTTTCAACTTTTTAATCTATTCTTTCAAATTTTGCTGATAAAACAAGATTATATTTCTTAAAGCATCATGTAAAATTTTTATTATTCAAATGCATATAAAATACCACCATGTTACACTGTTTTCTTGTGCTCTTTCTTCCATTGAAACCTATTCTGAAGCTAAAAGAAAGCAAAGAAAAATGATGTTTACACTTGACTGCCAATGAATTTATGGCACTGTGTTACTTTTCCCAACAGAGTTTACATTTTCAACTTTATCAGGATAATTATTTTGTCCTGTTTAACTTTATAATCAGGATTAAAGGGAGGTTTGTGGGGAATTCATGGTCTTGCTTAATCTTCTTATAATCTGCCATTTCTGCCAAATCTGATTACATGATCTCTGATTTAAACAAACAAAACACTTATATATACAGATTACTGGTTGCCTTCTTTAATTTCAGAAAGAAATTTGCATGTTAATGTTTTATTACATTGCAAATTATGTTCTTTTTCCTATAATTAGCATAGTAGGTAAGCTTGCAGGGTTAAAGCCTCTTTCCCAAAGAAGACTGTTTTTATCATTGTCATAACTTTAAAGAAGTAAGTGGTCTGATCTCACAGTCTTAGACATGGTAAACTCTTAAAACTCACTTGTTGACTGGTTGGCTAAATTAATCAACATGTTTCATGAGGTCTAAAGGAAGGAGCTCATGTTCATAGAAAGAGTTGCATTTGGCCTGGTGCGGTGGATCACGCCTGTAATCCCGGCACTTTGGGAGGCTGAGGTGGGTGGATCACCAGGTCAGGAGTTTGAGGCTAGCCTGACCAATGTGGTGAAACCCCGTCTCTACTAAAGATACAAAAAGTTAGCTGCGCATGGTGGCGGGTGCCAGTAGTCCCAGCTACTCAGGAGGCTGAAGCAGGAGAATCGCTTGAATTCTGGAAGCGGAGGTTGCAGTGACCCAAGATCGCGCCATTGCACTCCAGCCTGGGCAACAGGGTGAGACTCTGTCTCAAGAAAAAAAAAAAAAAAAAAGAGCTGCATTTGCCTCTCTTGCTAAAGGTAATTAGAGCTTTCTTACCAGAAACTTCAGCACTTACACATCAGTGCCTCGTTTAAGTACTTAAAGAAATGTTTAAGTTTCACAATACAAGACAAAGACTACTGAGGGTATTATACATCGATTGTGATCTGTATCAGTTCTGTTTCTGGCAGGAATGAGATCTTACACTCCAGGAAAGAATTTGATAAAGTGACTCTATATTGGAGCAATAAGGGGTAATGTGTATGCTCCAGCTGGTAACAGTAAACTATTGAAGAGGCAAGAGATAGGAACCATTTCCAGAGCCTGGAGAGGAAACCTGTGTCTAGAAAGCTTCCAGACAGAGTGGTGGCCTTGAGTACAGGATAGCCTACCCACAGAGGCCTGTTAGGAAGAAAGCTCAGGGAAGAAAAAAATGCTGGTCTCATTTTCCTCCTACTTTCAGAGTTTCTGCTACTGCTTCCATTGTCTGACCCCATCCTAGGAACCTGCAGGAAAGCTACTCTAAGCCGGAGAAATATGTTCATAGCAGTATTGATTTTTTTATATTCACTCACCACTGGTATTACCACTGACTGGGCTTTTTTATTTAAAATTACTCGCAGTGGTCATGTTGCTTCCCCTCAAAAGATATTGAAAGTGGCATGAGCAAGCTAATCATATCTCTTGGTCATGCAGAGGTTCCTATCATTCTACCACATCGTTTGCTATCATTGTTTATCTTTTACTTTGACAGTAAAACTTCTCTCAAATGTTTCTCTGTATATTTTTTTACATTCCAGAAGTAAAGTAAACCTATACATTCAAACAAATTGACTCTGTATTCTGAGAGAATGTCATTATAATCAGCTAAATTAAATGATATTTGAAAATAATGTGATGTTTGTTATTATGGGAAGATGTTATTACAACTCAGTGAGATACGGCTATGGTTTGTGTTTGTTAGGCACATTGATGGCTGTGTTACTCTGTTTTGCATTGCTGTAAAGGAATACCTGAGGCTGGGTAATTTATAAAGAAAAAATATTTACTTGGCGTACGGTTCTGCAGGCTGTACAAGTATTGCACCAGTATCTTCTTGGCTTCTGGTGAGGCCTCAGGAAGCTTACAATCATGGTGGAAAGTGAAAGGCGAGCAGATGTGTCACATGGTAAGACAGGAAGCAAGAGGAGAGGAGGTCCCAGATTCTTTTTAACAATCAGATCTGTCAGTAACTCATTACACTGGGGAGGGCACCAAGCCATTCATGAGGGATCTAGCCCTATGATCCAAACAACTCCCACTAGCCACCACCTCCAACACTGGGATCACATTTCAGCATGACATTTGGAGGGGACAAAACATCCAAACCATATCAACAGCTTTTCTTGGATGAAGTTTATTTTCTTTCCAACACTGTTTTTCCAGTATTGGGATACATTTGTGGGCTTGGGAAGGTAAGATCTGAGGAGCTTCCCTTAACTGTGGAAGAAAAGTCCAACTGACCATGACAGAGATCATCGTTGATGTGTATATTTATGTATGTGTGTGTGCATATATATATATATATAATATAAAATATATATATAATATATGTATATATATATACATATATATGTATATTTGCAATATAAACTAGTTTTGCCAACAAATCAGTTTTTAGCAAGTCCCTACAAAATATGGCTCTATGCTTAACGTTATTTATTTCTCCTTCCTAATAGAGATATAGCAGTGACATCAGGATGTCTCAAGGTATTCTTTATTTGGGGCTAATGTTCACTTTATGTTTTTAAAGGAGGGTGAATAAAACCCTGCAGTAGATCAACATGTAATAATGTCTGAGGATGGCCAATGAATCATTATTTTCCAACTTCAGGAAGAACAAATATGAGAGTAGGACTGAATCAGTGGCCAGGGTGGACATAGAAGTACTGTGCCAAGGTTTGGCATAAGGGAGCATTTCATCGTTATATATATCATCATAAAAAGCATTTCGTCATTTGACACCCTTCTTTACTTATCTCATATCTGAACTATCAGGCTTTGTTTTGCTTCCTCTAATGTCTTTTCATCATAGTCTTAATGACAATAATATAAATATATTACATCATAACTGAAAAACTTTATATTCTGAAAATGTGTTCCAGGAGAGCTATTCTCTCTGCTCAACCCCCAGCCATCTTTCTGTGAGGCAACAGCACAGCATAGAGCTGTGTTGGAATTCCAGCTTTTATTCCTAACCCCACAATTGGAAGACCAATTAGATGACCCCTCTAAGCTGGGTCATCGAATCTGTAAAATGGGGATCTTTGTACAATTATTTCTGTTGCTGGCACACATTTAACAAATTTGTCGCTATTACTGATCTGTTATCTATAGGATGTTCTATTAGTTTTATTCAAATTAAATTTTCACTAAAAATAATTGAAATACCTAATCATTATTATGCTTCCTGGTAATTAGGAATAAATAGAAAGCTACCTATATAAATGACTGCGATTTTTAAACTCACTTGCCTTTAACTGTATTAGTTTTCAATAACTATAATAGCCATTTATTCATTCAACCAACATTTATTAAGTGCTTGTTAAGAGCTGAGTCTCGTGGTTCTGCTGAACTATTTCTTCATGATTCCCAATTGCCCTGTGTCAAGCTGCCAGTACAGCAAATAAATATGAAGCAGTTAACTCAACCAACCAACATATGCTAAGATTTCAAAAAGCAGAGGAAAACTATCTGTTACTATTTCAGTCAAGGACAATTTTAGGCAAGGACAATGGGCAAGGTAGGTGAAGCAACGGGACTGTAAAATATGTTCCGCTGAAAAAATTAGAAAGAAGAGGCTTATGAGAGGGGAGCCAAGCAGGAAAGGCAAGGAAGCAGCTGGGGAGAGAGAGGATTAGTGGGATTATTTGTAGGAACAGGAAGTTTTGCTAAAAAGCTAAATTGTCCACACAACCCTATTGCTGCAGAAACCACTGGCCAAGCCCAACAGAGGGTCCTGTTGTCTGCCTGGAGCAAATTTCCATGGCTTTTTGAGTGGTCAGGTAGGAAATATTGCATTTTATCAATTAAACACCTGTTCAGATCCTATTTTCTTTCCTTGGAACCCTGCTTCATTCTGTAATGTATATTGATTTATTTTCTTTTTGAGCTCTGATAGTACAAGTTGTCTGTCCCATATTGTTCAGCATTTAATTACTAGTCAACCCTGTATATTGAACAGATTCAGGTGCTCAAGTTTTATCTCAGGTAGATCAGAATCTTCTAAAAGACAGAAAACCTGGTTCAGTATCTCATCATTGAAATGCTTGGATCAGCAGTGTTTTGGTTTTTGGACTCTTCTGGATTTTGGAATATTTGCAGAATATATATTGGTTCAGCATTCCTAATTTGAAAATCTGAAATCCAAAGTGCTCCACTGAGTATTTTCTTTGAGTGTCCATTGAGCATTCAGAAAGGCTCAGATTTTGGAGCAGTTTGGATTTCATATTTTTGGATTAGGGATACTCAACCGGTAATACTTAATTATCCAGCTGTACCCAAACACAGTGTGTACTGCACAGTAGTTGCTTTAAAACATAGATTATTTCTTTATGGTATTGTGAGAGGATATCATAAATAAATATAAGTTTCTTTGCCCATGTAATTTAATGTGTTCATTTCTGAATCACATTATTAGACTTAAGGTATACTATTGAGTATCTCACAGGGAGCCGAGCCCAAAGTACCAAACCTAGGGTGTGCTGGGGCTGAGGTATAAAATCAGGTTTGTCAGAATCTAAACTACTTCTTTGTTTGACTACATAGTTTTCCCCTCTCAAATTCAAATTCACCCTTAAGAGCTGTGTGTTACTTTAATTCTCAGCTCAGATATCACCTAGTGAGACATTTCCTGACCATCCAGTCCAAAAGAACCCCTCCCATACATATTTTCATATTATCGTTGTTTTGAAATTTCTTTTACAGAGAGGGTCACCAAAACTAGGACATTTTTGAGAGTAAAAAGAGGCAATCTTAATCATCACAGCAGGAAAACAGGCACAAATCCAAACTGTCCCACACAAGCTGGGAGGCATTGTAGTTTTCTCCATAAAAATTACCACTACCTAAAATAACATAGAATATTTACAAATGTCTGTAAAAGTGGAATGTAAACTTTTTAAAATAATTATGGGTTTTTTGTTGTTGATTATCATAATCCAGTACCTAGACCATACTGGTGCACAGTCAATGTTCATTACATAGTCATTGGAAGTGCTACAAAATTGAACAACACCAGTGCTTTTAAGGGGACAAAGCTACACCATCTCCTGCCTATTTCTTTGTGTGTCTTTTCCAAGGTTGGTAGAATTGTAACTTCCTAATCACTTCTGATCTTGGCTACTTCAGCTGCTCATTCTAATCTGTGTTATGGTTCTGTTCTATCTCTACCTGGTACTTCTTCCAATCATAAAAAATGGTTATAGATAATTGAGAGCTTTGGAATGTGAATTCTCTCTAACTGTACACATTTTTAAATGGGGTAGGTCCTGTATATTTGCTCATTTATTTAAAAAGTCATACATCTTATGGTTGATTTATGTATAAATGTCAATGTATTTGTATTTTCTCATTTTTCTACAGGGAACATAGTATATGTATAATAGTTGAATTTTAATGTTTTTAAAATAAAAAATACATAGTTATATCTCTATAAGATAAACTAATAAATTAATATTAGAAATTTATGGGTTCTTCCCATCTTCAACTACGGTAAAATTACTGGAAACAGATACCGCCTTGGCTGTACTATCATTTTAGAGATTTTACACACACAAAAAAACATATTACCATGCTTTGAGTAAAGTATTACCAGGCTTTAAGTTGATCTGTTCTCTAGCTGCAGTTTTCTTCTCCTGGAGAAAGTAGTAAATCTTCCGAGCTCAATATTATTACCTCTACAATGGGAAGATTTTTATTTTTCAAGACCACCAGATTAGGATAAGAGACTTAATGCCTACCAAATCAGTCACATTCCTGTTCTATAACATGTTAAGATACATAGAGCCTGTTTTATGATGGGAGATACAAAAAGAATTTCCTAATCATCTTGTAATTCCCTGAGCCAAACAAAAGTCAAAAGGCTTTAAAGAACTAGGAAGCCAGTTCTATAAAAAGCTTTTAGAACTTTAAAGATCAGTTTTATGCTGTGTCTACTGAATTCTCCCAAGGGAAACTATACAGCCAAGTGCTGGGCATGTTCCCAAATACATGCAAATGTTCCTTCCAATGATGCCCTCCTAGCCTATCTTCAAGTAAAAGCACAATCCCTGAACTTAGAAGGTTGAGAAACTTGTTTGCACTCAAAGTGGTACAAGTCCTTAACACAATGGCAACAATATAGACAACATTGTGTTTATCATGTCACTCATATAAACGAATTTTTTGTGTCAGAATATGTTCTTGGATCATAGACACGTTACATCTTAATGGATCTTAAAAATTATTTGGTCTCCTTTCTTTATTTTCGGAAGAGACAACTGGACCTGAGTTATTCAAGTGATTTTACCAAGGTCATAACAGCTAATTGGTCCAGGTACTGATTATTACTCTCCCATTCCACAAGCACGTTGTTCTCACAACCTTACATTGTGACAGGTGCCTCAGGTGGTGGCTTGGTGGGGTAGAAACACTTAGACCTGGCAAAGAAAATGACCTGAACTTTTATCTTAGCACCATCACGTCTTAGCAGGTGACCTTGGACAAGTTTATATTCCCCCCATGATATCAGTTTCCTCCTTGGAAAAATAAAGTGATCCCAATTCAAGGTTCCGCTGAGTACTTTTACAAGCCAGCATTTGTAAGGACAGTGGCTGGAATCAGTACTCATTCAAATAGCACTAAGTCCTGTTTCAGATACTTATAAATCGGTGTAGTGTATTATGTAAAACATTATGCAATTATTTTAATTCCTTAGAAAATGTTAAAATATGTTCACTTTCTATTGATTTTAAAATGTTCAAAATTAGGTAGAACATATGACTCAAAGACTTCCTTCATAAATGATAAAATTATACATTAATATACTTAAAGGGTTTTACTTAATTATGCTTTATTACTCTCCTACCAAAAGATATTTCCTACCCAAAAATGTCAGATGACTTGTATATTATACAAATATGTGCAATATATATTCTTGCTAACACTTTTTGAGTCTAAACTCCTTAATTTTCAAAAAACTTGTAATTAAGTGTGTTTTTATTGTTCAATTCCCACCTTTGAGTGAGAACATAGTGGACACAGGGTGGGGAACATCACACACTGGGGCCTGTCATGGGGTCAGGGGAGAGGGGAGGGATAGCATTAGGAGATATACCTAATGTAAATGATGAGTTAATGGGTGCAGCACACCAACATGGCACATGTATACATATGTAACAAACCTGCACGTTGTGCACATGTACCCTAGTACTTAAAGTATAATAATAATTTTAAAAAGTTTGTTTTTTTCCACCAAAAATAAGATTAACTATTAATCTTGGCTTTTTCCTAGGATATAAAGTATAGTAAAAAAAATTTTAAACTACAATAACATGTAGAAATTAGTTACTTCACAAGCCAATATTAACAACCTACTCATTCTTTAAATTATTTATGAAATATTATAAAAGCATAACAGATTTGCATAGATGTTAAAGTCCTAGTTTTAGGAAAGACAAATGTATTTAATACATTTTATTATTTTATGTTTTAAATCTTCAGGTATTACCAGTGAAATAAGATGTAGAGAAGAATTTTATTATGAAATATGAATTTTAAAATTTCAGTAGGTATATAAATTTGACCAATGCACAAAGACTACCCTCTCAGAGTTTAGAATAAGAAAAGTAGTCATGGGAAATGTGAAATCTGTCCATTCGAGCTTCTAAAACACATAAGAATTCAGGTACATGCTGCTTCCTTTTATTTCATTTAACATGAGAGCAATATTTTTATTTTAAAGTAAGCATTTTTTGTGTGCTTTAGAGATTTTTTTTTTTTAACTTTTATTTTAGGTTTGGAGGTACATGTGTTCTATAAGTAAACTAGTGTCACTAGGGTTTGTTTTGTGGAATTTCATCAGCCAGATAGTAAGCCTAGTACCCAATAGTTATTTTTTCTGCTCCTATCCTTCCTCCAACCCTCCTCCGTCAAGTAGGCCCCAGTGTCTGTTGTTCCCCTCTTCGTGTTCATGAATTCTTATCATTTAGCTCCCACTTATAAGTGAGAACACGTACAGTCTCAAGTAACTGGGACAATGTGCATGCACCACAGGTATTTTGTTTTCTGTTCCTGCATTAGTTTGCTAAGGATAATGACCTCCAGCTTCATCTGTGTTCCCACAAAAGACATGATCTTCTTTAAAGTAAGCATTTTTTTTTTAACTGGCAAGACAGTACACTATAGATCCTGATATCTGATATCTGTAGAACAATAGGTCTGTGCTTAAAATCTGGCTTCACCACCTCATCTCTACTAAAAAATACAAAAATTAGCCAGGCGTGGTGGCAGGCGCCTGTAGTCCCAGGTATTCGGGAGGCTGAGGCAGGAGAATGGCGTGAACCCGGGAAGTGGAGCTTGCAGTGAGCTGAGATCATGCCACTGCACTCCAGCCTGGGTGACAGAGCGAGACTCCGTCTCAAAAAAAAAAAAAAAAAAAATCTGGCTTCACCAATCATTAGTTGTATGATCTTGGGCAAATTACTTATGTTAGGTTCAGTGACCTTATCAATAAATTTGAGATAATGATAGTCCGACCTTCATGAGATTTTTGTTAGTAAAGGCAAATGACATGAAGACTTAAAATAGAGCCTGACACAATGTGTAATTGTTCAGTAACAAGTGTTTTTATTGTAATAATTTTCCTAATTTCAGCTAAGGTCTGTTGTGTCTTTAATATGTATGGCACATTCAGAAGGTATGGTAAGGGATTTTAAGATGCATGAGGCAATAGCTGCACCATAAAGGAGCTTAACATTTAGTGGAGAATATAAAACATACAGGCATGCCTCATTGTATTGTTCTTTGCTTTATTGCACTTCTCAGATACTGCATTTTTTACAAATTGAAGTTTCATGGCAACCCTGCCTTTTGCAATACTATCAGCGCCATTCTTCCAAAAACACATGTTCACTTCATGTTTCTGAGTCACATTATGATCGTTGTAATATTTCATAGTTTTTCATTATCATTATATCTTTTATGATGATCTTTGAGGTTACTATCGTAACTGTTTTGGAGTGCCACCAACCATACCTATATGAGACAGTGAACGTCATCAATAAATATTGTGTGTGTTCTGACTGCTACACTGACCAGCTATTCCCCATGTCTTTTCTTCTCCTTGGGCCTCCCTATTTCCTGAGACACAACAGTATTACAATTAGTTCAATTAATAACTTTTTAATGGCCTCTAAGTGTTCAAGGGAAAGGAAGAGTCACACATCTCTCACTTTTAAATCAAAAGCTAGAAATAATCAAGCTTAATGAGGAGGGCATGTCAAAAGCCAAAATAGCTGAAATCTCATGTCAAACTGTTAGTTAAGTTATCACAGCAAAGGAAAAGTTCTAGAAGGAAATTAATATTGCTATTCTAGTGAAGACATGAATAGTAAGAAAGTGAAACAGCTTTATTGCTGATATAAAGAACGTTTTAGTGGTCCGGGTAAAAGATCAAACCTGCCACAACTCCCCCTTAAGCCAAAGCCTAATCCAGAGGAAGTCTCTGATACAGTTTGGATATGTGTCCCTGCCCAAATCTTATGTCGAATTACAATCCCCAGTGTTGGAGGTGGGAGAAAATTGGATTATGGGGTGGATTTCTCATGAATGGTTTAGCACCATCCCCTTGGTACTGTTCTCACAATGGTGTGTGAGTTTTTGCAATAGCTGGTCATTTGAAAGTGTATGGCATTGGCTGGGCGTGGTGGCTCACGCAGGTAATCTCAGCACTTTGGAAGGCCGACATGGACGTAATCACTTGAGGTCAGGAGTTCGAGACCAGCCTGGCTAACATGGTGAAACCCTGTCTCTACTAAAATTACAAAAAAATTAGCTGGGCATGATAGTGCATGCCTGTAATCCCAGACACTCAGTAAGCTGAGGTAGGTGAATCACTTGAACCCAAGAGGCAGAGGTTGTGGTGAGCCAAGATCGTACCACTACACTTCAGCCTGGGTGAAAGAGTGAGGCTCTGTCTCAAAAAAAAAAAAAAAAAAAAAAAAAAAAGTGTGGCATTCCCCTCCCTCACTCTCTCTTACTTCTGCTTTTGCTCTGTCATGTGTCTGCTCCCTTTGCCTTCTGCCATGAGTGGAAGCTTTCTGAGGGCTCCCCAGAAGCAGAGGCTGCTGTGCTTCCTGTACAGCCTGCAGAACGGTGAGCCAATGAAACCTTTTTTCTTTGTAATTTATCCAGTCTCAGGTATTTCTTTACAGCAATGCAAGAATGGTCTAATACAGGCTCTAACTCTCTTCAATTCTATGAATGCTGAGAGAGATAGGGAAGCTGCAGAAGAAAGTTTGAAGCTAGCAGAGGCTGGTTCATGAAGAAGCCATATCCACACCACAAAAGTGCAAGGTTAAAGAGCAAGTGCCGATGTAGAAGCCGCAGCAGCTTATTCAGAAGATCCAGCTAAGATCATTGATAAATGTTGTTCCTCTGAAAACCAAATTTTCAGTGTAGATGAAGAAGCCCCTGGCTGGGCATGGTGGCTCATGCCTGTAATCCCAACACTTTGGGAGGCCAAGGCAGGAGGATTACTTGAGCCCAGGAATTTGAGACCAGCCTGATCAGCATAGTGAGACCTTGTCTTTAAAAAAAAAAAAAATTAAAATTAGCCTGGCATGGTGATGCATGCACGTTGTCCCAGCTACTCGAGACTGTACGTAGTCCCAGCTCCTTAGGAGGCTGAGGTGGGAGGGTTGCATGAGCTAGGGAGATCAAGGCTGCAGGGAGCTATGATCATGCCACTGCACCCCACCTGGGTGACAAAGTAAGACCCTGTATCAAAAAATAAAAATAAAGAAAAAGATTTATATTGGAAGAAGATGCCATCTAGGACATTTATAAGTAGAGAGAAGAATTCAGTGCCTGGCTCCAAAACTTCAAAGGGGAGACTGACTCTCTTTTTAGGGACTAATGCAGCTTATGACTTTAAGTTGCAGCAAATGCTTCTTTATCATTGTAAAAATCCCAGGGCCCTTAATAATTATGCTAAATCCACTCTGTCTCTGCTCAATAATGGAACAACCAAACCTGGATGACATCATGTCTGTTTATAGCATGGTTTACTGTATATTTTAAGCCCAGTGTTGACACCTACTGCTTAGAAAAAATGATTACTTTCAAAATGTTACTGCTCATTGACAATGCACCTAGTCATTCAAGAGCTCTGATGGAGATAGACAAAGAGATTAATGTTATTTTCATGCCTGCTAACACAACATCCATTCTGCAGCCCATGGATCAAACAGTAATTTTGACTTCCAAGTCTTATTACTGAAGAAACACTTTTCATAAGGCTATAACTGTCATAGACAGTGATTCCTCTGATGATCTGGGAAAAGTAAATTGAAAACCTTCTGGAAAGGTTTCACCATTCTAGATGCCATTAAGAACATTCATGATTCATGACAGGAAGTCAAAACATCAACATTTGGGAGAAGTTCATTCTAACATTCACGGATGACTTTGAGAGGTTCAAGACTTCAGTGGAGGCAGTTGCTGGAGATGTGATGGAAATAGCAAGAAAATGAGGATTAGAAGTGGATCATGGAGATGTGACTGAATTGCTGCCATCTAAAGAACAAACTTAAATTGATGAAGAGTTGCTTCTTATGGGTGAGTAAAGAAAGTGGTTTCTTGAGATGGAGTCTACTCCTCATGAAGATGCTGTGAACAATGCTGGAATGACAACAAAGAATTTAGACTGTTACATAAACTTAGTCAATAAACAGCAGTAGTGTTTGAGAGGATTGACTTTAATTTTGAAAAAAGTTATCTTGTGGGTAAAATGTTATCAAACAGCATCAGATGCTTCAGTTAAATCCTTGATGAAAGAGTCAATCAATGTGACAAATTTCATTGTTGTCTTATTTAAGAATTACACTAGACACCTCAAACTTCAGCAGCCACCATCCTGATCAGTCAGCATTTGTCAACATAGAGGCAAGACCCTCCATGAGCAAAAAATTACTTCTCACTGAAGGCTCAGATGATAGTTAGCATTTTTTAGCAATAGAGTATTTTAATTTAAGGTATGTCCATTTTTTAGACATAATGCAATAACACACTTCATAGACTACAGTACAGTGTAAACAAAACTTTTACGTGCACTGGGAAGCCAAGAAATTTGTATGACTCACTTTAATGTGATATTCACTTTATTGCTGTGTTCTATAATGGAACCTGCAATATCTCTGAGATATGCTTATATATAGAAAATTCAATACAGGCTTGAATGTATTAAGCACCACAAGAGAAAAACAGATAGTGTATTACTAGACTCCAAAGAGAAAGAGCACAGAGTGTTGGTGGCAAGAGATACATTCTTAGCATTGTTAATATTTGAGGTGGGTTTCACTGGCCATAGGTGTGGAGTTGGGGATTGGACCTTTCAGGAAGAGCCAAGAAACAAAGGCAGGGGATATAAGAGATGAATGCATTGCTAGGATTCGATTATCCAGCAGGTATTCATTAAGTACCTATCCTTTGCTAGGTCCTCTTCTGCAAACTTTGGATACATCCATAAACAAAAGATCTTAGCCTCATGTAGTGGGGAGTCAGATAATACACATACTAAGCCAGTAAATTAAAATGCATGTCAGTAGGTGATAAATACTCTGGGTAAATATACAATAGGATAAGTTGGTTTGGGAAGACTGTGGAGGTTAGAGTGTGCATTTGTTTAACGGGGCCATCACTATAAAATATCACAGACTACGTAGCCTAAACAACAGAAATTTGTTTTCTCACAGCAATTGAGGCTAGAAGTCCAAAGTCAGGGTATGAGCAGGTTGGATTTTTTTCCGAGTCCTTTCTCCTTGGCTTGCAGATGGCCTCCTTGTCACTATGTCTTCATGCCATCTATGCTGTGTGCTTGTGTGCTCCTGGTATCTCCCTGTGTGTCTAAATTTTCTCTTCTTATAAGGAAATTGGTCAGATTGGATTAGGGCCCATCCTCCAGGCCTCATTTTAACTGAATCACTCCTTTAAAGATCTTATCTCCAAGTACAGTCACGTTCCGAGGTACTGGGAGTTAGGACTTCAACAAACAAGTTTGGGATGGGGAGGCACAATTCCGTCCATAACAGTGTGGTTGCAATTTAAATAGAGTAGTCAAGATAGACTATCAGAGAATGGCATTTGGTCAAAATCTTGAAGCAAGCAAGAGAAACATAGAAATATCTGGGAACACAAATTTCAGGCAGACAGGCCAGCCAGTGCAGGAGTCACAAGGCGGGCTGTGTTCCATGTGTTCAAGAAGCAGAAAGCATGTCAGTTTGCTGAAACAGAGGAAAACCAGGGAGTAAATGGAGAAGACAGAAGAAAGGCAAAGGGAAACCAGATTATATGAGGCCTTTTAGGCCATGGTGAGGACCTAAGCACATGTCGTGAGTGGAATGGGGAACCACTGCAGCATTCTAAACACAGCAGTTACAATTAAGTTGTAGAGCAGAGGTCAGCAAACTACTGGCTGTGGGCTAAATCCAGTCTATTGGCGGTTTTTTTGCATGGTCCATTAACTAAGAATTGCCTCTGCATTGTTAAATGATGGAAACCAAAAAAAAAAAAAAAATCAAAAGAAGATTTTGTGACACTTGGAAATTATATAAAACTGAAATATAATGTCTAAAGATAAAGTTTGCATGAAACATGGCCATGCTCATTCATGTATATATTGCCTATGGCTCCTTTTGCATTATAATGGTAGTGTTGAGTACTTGTAACAGAAACTGTTTGGCCCACAAAGCCTGCAATACTTACCATCTGACTCTTCACAGAGTAAGTTCTCTGGCCCATACTATGGAGGGTCAAGAATAGAAACAGTGGGGCCAGGCACAGTGGCTCACGCCTATAGTCCCAGCACTTTGGGAGGCCGAGGCAGGCAGATCACCTGAGGTCAGGAGTTCAAGACCAGGCTGGTCAACATGGTGAAACCCCGTCTCTACTAAAAATACAAAATAATTAGCCAGGTGTGGTGACTCATGGCTGTAGTCCCAGCTTCTTGGGAAGCTGAGACACAAGAATCACTTGAACTCAGGAGGAGGAGGTTGCAGTGAGCCGACATTGTGCCGCTGCACTCCAGCCTGGGTGATAGAGTGAGACTCCATCTCAAAAAAAAAAAAAAAAGAATACCAGCAGTGGGAAGAGTGGTGGCTGTGACTAGGGTGGTAGCAGTGGAGGCTGCAGCGGGAGTTAGAAAGCATTGCTGATATGGCAGAGTGAAAGAAATGATTGGAAATATGGATCGGGGAGGGGTCATGGCATTGGCATGCATACCAGTGGAACAGGATGCCCTACAGGCCTTTGAGTGGAGAGGCTCCACCATTGCAGCAATGCTTTAGGAAACCCTATTGGCAGCAGATGGCTGCAGGGAACTGGCAGTGATGGTAAATTCAAGAGGTACTGATGGCCTGGAAATGAAGAGAGGAAAGCAATAAAAAGGTAGCTTCAAGAGCATCCTGAACACATTGAGCAACTTTTCCATTTTCTGTGCCAGTGAGGAACCTTCTGTGATAATATAGCAGTTTTCAAACAACTTTAAAAATATCTTGAAGTGCTAGAATACTAGTATTCTAATTATATACCCTTTGAATTAAAATAGAATTCTTCAAGTGAATCAGGCCAGATGCCTTTTACAAGTTAAGCCTTTGGATGTGTAATATTGAAAATAAGAACTCAAAAGAAGACTGTCAGTAATCCCTAAGTGGTCTGAGGGACTCAGAATCTAGATTTTAACTTATGTAATTCACATTTATTTGTAAAAGCCAAAATGTCTAACTTGGCATTTCTGTTTTTTTAATGGACTACTTTCATAATCTATATCTCTGATCTTAAAGTACTTCTGTAGAAATCCATTATCTTTGTTAAGATTTAGTGCACCATGGTTTTTTTTTTTTCTGGAACATATACTTTAGAAGATTGATGGATGAAAAAGACAATTAATCTCAGTTATAACTCTTGGAGATATTTTTGCTCTTTCCTTTAAAAAACCTTTATTTTATAAAATGTGATTGCAGTATTAATTATGTAATCTTATCTGATATATTTAAAGACATACTCAGTATTTCATGGGTTATGTCCAGTTATACAAATTTGCTTCATAACATATATTTTCCAACTTTACTGAGTCCCATCTTTGTAAATACAAGCTATGATAAGTAAGTCAAAACACAAAACACTCCAATATAGGAATAACAGAATAGACTAAAATCTCATTAATGTTGTCTACAAAAAAGTTACATAGCATAAAATAGACCTGGAACATGAAGCTGATTTATTCACATATGACAGAGTACAAAGTTCCTTGAATGAGTATATTTCTGGTGACAGAATCTTTAAGGAATAACCATTTTGAATTTGGACTAGTTGAAACAGTGTGAAATATCTCTGCTGCAATGGGAGGAAAGTAGGATCTCCTGTTCATCTAAAAATAATCATTCTTTAACAAGAATGGAGAGGCAATTGGGTATCTTCACTAGGATTTCCAAGGGAAGAGTCATCTTTTGACAAGACTTGAAGACAACTTATCCAGATTATGATTTGACTTTGGAAATGTCACTCTTAAGTTTATATTGAGGTTATCATGTTAGGAAGATGATAGCATTCATTTCATATTTCCTAATTTATCTTTGTTAAAGGTGAGGTGGCAGTCCTTTGGGGCTTTAGAAGTTCTCTGACTGTGGGAAGTAAAATGTAAAAGTTTCAAAAATGTTGATAATGAAAACAGCTGGTGAAGGCAGTCATACTCTAGAAAGGGACACAGTGACGCTCCACCCTAGTCCCATCATTTTTCAGAGAAACCTGAGACCTAAGGAGACCAAGTTTATTGCGTTTCTTTAAGCTCCATATGGTTTTCTCAGTATATAATTGTTGTCAGACCAGATTTACTGAACAGCTTAGTGGTCGTGCTCAAGCTAGGACCCTGTTCTTGGGCTAAAATCCCATTCTCTTTCTGCTAGAGTCTAGATCACAAGTCCTCCAGGTATATGATACATATATTGGTAGAAGTAAGCTGATTTTACATGACACTGAAACTTGGCATTGAAAAGTAGTTGGATCATGTAATATGGAAGCAGTCCCTTTCATGTTTTCTTTCAGGCTTTTGATGGCCTCAGTGGACATCCTCAAGTTACTACACATATGTCCGTATCAACACCCTAAAACATGTGACTCTCTACTTTTCATAAGAGAAAACATATGAAACTCAACCTTCAGCAAGGCAAGGTGGTAAACTGAAATTTTTAGAAAATGCCCAGATTATTTTTTGATGGTGTTTCTTTTCTTTTAATAAAAAAAATTGGTGAGTACATAGTAAGTGTATACATTTATAAGATACATAAGATATTTTGATACAGGCATGCAATGTGAAATAAGCACATCATGGAGAATGGGGTGTGCATCCCCTCAAGCATTTATCCTTTGAGTTACAAACGATCCAGCTACATTCTTTAAATTATTTAAAAATATATGATTAAGTTATTGTTGACTATAATCACTCTATTGTGCTATCAAATAGTAGGTCTTATTCATTCTTTCTAGTTATTTTTTGCACCCATTAATCATCCTCACCTCCCCCACAACTTCTCCCTTCCAGCCTCTGGTAACTGACATTCTACTCTCTATATCCATGAGTTCAGTTGATTTGATTTGTAGATCCCACAAATAAATGAGAATATGCAATATTTGTCTTTCTCTGCCTTGTTTATTTCACTTAACATAATGATCTCTGTTTCATTACTGATGTTACAAATGACTGGATCTCATTCTTTTCAGTGGCTAGATAGTACTCCACTGTGTATATGTACCATTCGTTTTCTTCATCCATTCATCTGTTGATGGACAATTAGGTTGCTTCCAAATCTTAGCTATTGTAAGCAGTGCTGCAATAAGCATAGGAGTGCAGACAAAAACCCAGATTTTGTTTACAGGAGATTTTTATGGGCATCTTCCATTTATGAAAAACAGTAATTTTATAAGAATTAGATATTTGATTTAAAATAAATTTATTTCACTAAAACTAATTTATTTTTAAAATACTGACCCAAAGGTTACTCAGGTGTGGCAAAACTCACACAGGAATACTAGGTAAAATACAGGTACTGTTCAACCATGAATGGGATCCACAGATGATTGAGGTATGGAAATACTCCTCTAGATACTGCCAAGGCTGTTGTGTCTGGAGATGAAAGTGGTATGATATAGGATTAAAATTCCCAAAATAAGAACAAGGGAACAAGTTCTACTTCTTGATTTGTTGGGTAAGGACACTCAATCTGAGCTTCATTTCTCAAAGGCACAATGAGAGAGGTTACAGTTGGGAAGAGCTAAGTATACTGCATCTCATACTTTCTAAGATAACTTGTAAAAGTGAAAACACTGCTGTCTTCAAGATATAATATTCAAAGCAATTAAGGAACATTACCCACTCATAGCCATTATGGGCTAAATTGCCCAAATAATCGCCATACACTATTACCTCTTTAAAGTTACTTTCACAAAGAAGTATTCAGTTCAGTTTAACCCTGCAAAAAGCTTATTTGAATTAGACATAGAGAAAGCCCACACCAATGATCCTGTATATAAGGTAGAAATGTACATGGGTGTGTGTGCACACATACACACACCACAATCTTGCCTGATCTGTGATCTTCCATGTTCAATGTTCATGACAGCTAAGTTTCTGGTTATTACTCTAAGAAAAAAATTAGACTAGACACAAATTCAATACATATAGCAAAGAGCTATAAGTATCACTTTAACTCTGCTGAGAAGTCATTAATATTCTCCTCTCTAAATCTGTTTTTAACATTTTTAAAGCTAGCGCATTTAGAAGATTGAGTCTTCTGATAAGACATTGTTTATCTTCATTTTTGTTTTCAAACACGCCCTGCAAGGCATGAGACTATGTGCTGGTTTCTTTGCATCTAAAACGAGTTAGGATTTTTTAAATCACATATAGAAACGTGTACAATAATGTGTCAATTAACTGACAATTAAGCTTTAGTTCTTCAGTAACGCTGACTACAAGTCAGTCATATAGAAGTGATGAAGTAAGGTACTGTTGTTTAATACTTATCCTGAAATCAGCTGTTTTTTAAAAAATTTGCTTAAAGTTGGCTGTTTACTTGGAATAACACAGGAGCATAGTTCATTACCCACCACCACTAGCTAGTTCAAGTCTGTATAATACGTTAGTATAGTTGATTCAAAGTTATAATTGCATCTTTACAGATAGAAAATCAGGTAACACCTAATTTCCACTGGTTTTTATATTTATTTTCAGAAAAGTATAAATTAAATTTTTAGAAAGTGGGATTTGGAGTAAAGCCCAATATTATGTTAGTGGAGGGTTTATTTTTTAAATATGCCATTCTAAAATAAAATATTTTATTCTTATTGTTATAATTTATTTAAATTAACTTTCTGCCATCATAATTAAGCACTGTATTTTATTTTAAATGAAAATTAATACCTTAACTATTAGAACTTAATCAAGATGAAGCTACTTAGTGTCAAAATAGAAGACAGTATATCCTGATCAACTAAGAGAACCAAGAAGATATAAAGAATGTAATGGAAAATAACACTTTTGAGTCATTTTGAGTATATACTGTTGATAACTGTGGCCGTAGGCAGGTAATTTCGACTGTCTGGTTTCTTGCTTCATTAGAGTTGTTTTATTTGTGAAAAGCACTTTATAACTTGAGAGATGTTATATAAATGCTAGTTGCTTACAAGTATCCCCACCTCCTGGTATTCACACTTTCCTATACTCTCCTCCCATATCACACCAGGCTATGGCAATCATGATGCTATGCCATTTCTAAGGTTAGGGTTAAAAAAGTGCTGCAGTATTTATTCTGGTTGCTTTTTCTCTCTCTCTTTTTCTATTGGATCATTAACTCTGGATAAGCCAGGATCCATGTCACTGTCTCCCTCTGGAGAAACCCGCATGGCAGGAAAGTGAGGCCTCCCGCCAACAGTCTTGTGCATGAGCCATGATGGCAACAGATCTCCCAGGCCTGACAGACCTTCAGATGACTGTGGCTCTAGCCTATACCTTGACTACAAACTCATGAGCAATGCTGGGCCAGAAGCACCCAGCTAAGCCACTCGCAAAGTCCTGACCCACAAGAACTGTGAGATCAATGTTTTCTGTTTTAATATGCCAACTTTGAGGGTAATTTGTTACACAAAGGACACCTGGAACATGTGGTTATCCCAATCGTCACCTGAGCCTTCCTGAAGGAATCTTATCATACTTTCTGATGGTATCTGAAGTAGACAGAAGAAAACAAACATGCTTACCAGTAAATATGCTTGGCCAATGAAAAATATGTAAAAACACATATTTAATATACACTGAACCTTTGTTTCAAGTGATCAGTAAATTACTATCAGAAGGTTATTATATCAGATCCAGCCTGTAACAATTCTAGGAATAGGTGTGTTTATCCCATCACAGAAAAGGAAAACAAAATTGACAGAAGTCAGGAAATTTTCCCATGGTCTCGCAGCAGATGTGTGACAGAAGTCAGGAAATTTTCCCATGGTCTCACAGCAGATGTGTTACAGAACCAGTATCTTTTTGTTTTGTTTTGTTTTAAATTATTATATTTTAAGTTCTGGGGTACATGTGCAGAATGTGCAGGTTTGTTACATAAGTATACACGTGCTATGGTGGTTTGCTGCACCCATCAACCCATCATCTACATTAGTTGTTTCTTTTAATGCTATTCCTCACCTAGCTCTCCACTTCCCGACAGGCCCCGGTGTGTGATGTTCCCCTCCTTGTGTCCATGTCAGAACCAGTATCTTAAATCTGATCTATCTTAGCATAAAATCCCTTCTTGGTAAGTTAAGTAAGCATCAATCAGGCTCTAAGAGAGAGTCTATGAAGTGCTCAGCTTTACTGCTGGGGCCTTCATACATCCAGGAGCATTTGTTCATTTACTTCAAAGTTCAGGACTGGGTTCTAGTGGGATGCGTTTGCTTGAACTCAGATCTTTAAGTGAAGGGGCATTGCTGGGGAGGAATTCAATTTTGTGGGTATCTAACTTTTTTCCTTGGAATCACTGGTCATTTAAAATGAGTATTTATTCTTGCAAGCTGTTAGGATTTAGTTTTCCTCCAACGTGGGCACTTCAGCATAGGTTTCGGGTGCTACTGTGACATACAGCTCAAAGCATCCTAATACCCCTGAGTCTGAGTAAGATGTTCTCAGAATAGGGGCTCCATCAATCAATCATATTGACCCATTAACAGCAAGAGGAAAATGATGAAGTATATAGCCAAGAGTAAAACTGGATTCTGATGACAGTTGAAATGTGATGAAGATTCTGTGAAGCAGAGATAATGTAAGAAAGATGCCTGTGTAGAAATTAAATGTAAACATGCCAATGGATGGAAATTTTCTCCAAATGTACTAGGCCTCCCCTATAATTTTAAAATGGAGCTAAACCGCTTTATGATGGGAATATTACTAGGCATCCATGCAGGAGAAGTCTTCCAAAAACAGACTACTGGTTCTGAAAATTTGGCATGGTATCAATCATACACTTCTGAATCTTCAAGATCCCTCCGATAGTTTTTAAAATGTGGCTGACTACATTTGAAGAATGTTTGTTTGCCTTCATAGCCAGCCATTCTTGTTAGATTTTGGAAACTCAATAAGCTCTGACTGTTCACAATTTAATATTTTAGTGACACATTTTTAGGTTTCTAAATCAGTTTTATAAGGCATGCGATAAAAATAAAATCAAAGTCGGCTGAACACTTATGGTGCTCAGTCAACTCTGAATATGACCTGTAGAAACACAGCAGAAACAAAAGGACACTAAGTCATTTTTACTTCAATTTTATTAAAAGAAAGAATAATTAAACCAGTGGAAAACATAACAAGTTACTAATTTTTTTAAAAAAAAGTTTACTCGGCCCGGCGCGGTGGCTCACGCCTGTAATCCCAACACTTTGGGAGGCCGAGGCGGGCGGATCACGAGGTCAGGAGATCGAGACCGTCCTGGCTAACACAGTGAAACCCCGTCTCTACTAAAAATACAAAAAAATTAGCCGGGCGTGGTTGCAGGCACCTGTAGTCCCAGCTACTCGGGAGGCTGAGGCAGGAGAATGGCCTGAACCTCGGAGGCGGAGCTTGCAGTGAGCCGAGATCGCGCCACTGCACTCCAGCCTGGGCGACAGAGCAAGACTCCATCTCAAAAAAAAAAAAAAAAAAAAAAGGTTTACTCATATATTTTTTAGATTCTGTCTGTAATTTTACCAGATGGTGTTAAAGTACAAAACTGAAGTTCAATATGATCGATTGTTTTTATTCTCTAAGTTTAATAGCAACGTTGTATTTCATCATTAGGAAACATGTTTGTTGTGTTGCTTTCTCATCCCGTTTCATATATGTGCCTTTTTCAATTTGGTAGCAAATCTTAAGTGAAGATAATTAATTTTTCTACCATTTATGAGTATTTTATATAAAAAACTAACAAATATTCCTGAATAGATAAATATGCTTATGGAAGATTAGAAAATGTAAACTTAAGAATTATTTAAAATAAGGTTGTCATGAAAATCTTTACGTCTTCCAAGGTATAATTTTTACCATTGCTAACAGTTCACCCATTTTACTTTGAAAATTTCCATCTTCTCCCAAATAGATTCTTTTTCAGTAATATCAAACAGAGGAGGGGACATATATTTCACCCCAAATGGTTTCAGCCTTGGTGTTTATGTTCATGAAAAGTTCGTGCATAGCAAACAAATAGTGGTAAGATTATGGTAATTGGTAATGGAGTAAAAAGAAAATGGTATGTAATTATTAGAGTGGGCATCTTTGTGCCTCAGTTTCTTCTTTAATGATAGGGGTCATCATACTTTGCATTATCTGCTCTATAAATTTAAAAAAGACAGTTGACTCCTAAACAATGTGGGTTTAGGAGTGCCCATCTCAGCACAGTCAAAAATCCACATAAAACTTTTGACTCCCCCAAACTTAACTACTGGTTGTCTGCTGTTGACCAAAAGGCTTACTGATAATATATTCAGTTGATTAACATGTATTTTATATGTTACATGTATTGTATGTTGTATTCTTACAGTAAATTAGCTAAAGAAAAGAAAATGTTATTAAGAAAATTATGGCTGGGCATGGTGTCTCATGCCTGTAATCCTAGCACTTTGGGAGGCCAAGGCCAGAGGATTGTTTGAGCCCAGGAATTTGAAAACAGCCTGGGCAACAAAGTGAGACTCTGTCTCTACATTGGCATGCACCTGTGGTCCCAGCTACACAGGAGGCTGGGAAGGAGGATCACCTGAGCTCGGGAGGTCGAGGCTGCAGCAAGCTATGTTTGCAACAATGCACTCCAGCCTAGGTGACCCTGTCTTGGAAGGAAGGAAGGAAGGGAGGGAGGGAGGGAGGCAGGGAAAATCATAAGAAAGAGAAAATGTCTACTATGCATTAAGTGAAAGTGGATTATCATAAAAGTATTCCTCTTGATTGTCTTTACATTGAGTAGGCTGAGGAGGAGGAGAAGCAGGCAGGTGGTCTTGCTGATTTTTAGGCAAAGTGGCAGAGCTGGAGGAACTAGAAGGAGAGACAGGACAGGCAGGCACATTTGGTGTAACTTTTATTGAAAACAATCCACAAGTGGGCCCATGCAGTTGAAATATAAATTGTTTAAGGGTCAACTGTATGTAGATATAAATAGAGAGTATATACTTCTCACTGTGTTTATTTATTTATAAATTATAAGTAAATTGTATTACTCTGCTAAAATATTGTGTCCAAAACATAGAGAAACTGAAATATAAAATGTTAAGATTGATAAAAAATTAAATATTTGAATACTTTTGTGGATTATCAAAGAAAGTTTTAGCTCTCATTAACATGTTAGAATTGTATATATTGCATACTGTTATCTTCTTGTATATAATAATAGAATATTTGTAATAAGTTTAGTGAGGGCAGCTTGATTATATGTACTTAATTATTTTTGAAAATCTTGATTTGTACTTTGGGTTATTGATACATGTCAATTCAGAACTTAGTTCTAATTTCAGTTTTATACCCACTTTTAATGATTGAAAAAGTTTTCACATAAATATCTTCATAAAAATGTAAGAAGCACATCATACCTTGTGCTTAGTAAATGATGACATGCAGTTTCCCTCTTATCTATGCCTTAATACAGCAGTTTTTTTTTCTTCTAAAAAAAACCGGGATATATGTGCAGAACGCGTAGGTTTGTTACATAGGTATACCTGTGCCATGGTGGTTTGCTGGACCTGTTGACCCATCCTCTAAGTTCCCTCTCCTCACCCCCCACTGCCCAATAGGCCCTGGTGTGACGTTCCCCTCTCTGTGTCCATATGTTCTCATTGTTCAACTCCCACTTATGAGTGAGAACATGCGGTGTTTGGTTTTCTGTTCCTGTGTTTGTTTGCTGAGGATAATGGCTTCCAGCTTCATCCATGTCCCTGCAAAGGACATGATCTCATTCCTTTTTATGGCTGCATAGTATTCCATGGTATATATATGTACCACATTTTCTTTATCCAGTCTATTATTGACAGGCATTGATTGGAGTGAGATACTATGCTAAATAGTGTGATCTATCTATCAAGTTAACCAAGGTACACACAAACTAGAAGATGCTGCAGAGTACTGAAGGTGAACTTCTGTACAATGATGGGCAGCTTGCTGCACCGCCTGTCCCACCATAGAACTTCCTTTTCTTCCATCAATTTCCAATGTGATTCAGTGGCATTCAATACAATTCATTAAGCTTTAGCTTAATTCTCCCAAAAATAAGTAAGTAGAAACATTATTCGCAATTCTTCATAATATTTTCCTTCCAGACTTTGTTCCATACCTTACTATGGAGACTAACAATTTGTGGAATAAGGAAGTGGTCATTGTTGGCTTATCTTTTATTCTGGAAAAAGACTTATCTGTGCAGCTAGGCAATCATCATAGACTTGAAATTTTATTACAAAAATATCATGTCTGGACAAACTGTTTGAGTGGAATCTCACAGCACCTGATGCATACTTATATCATGGTTACAGCTTTCTATTCCTGGCTCTGTCTCCAACATCCTCTCTAGCATACCTTGTGAGACCTTGAGCCCAATAAGCTTAGCAGTGACATTGTTTATGTGTGATGTCTTTATTAATCCTAGCACAGCATGTGAGAGATTTTCAGTACATGGTTTTTGAATTAACAGACATGTGAAATCAAGAATAGAGGTGGTTGGGACTGCTCAAATATCCTATCTCCACAGACAAATGGGAAAAGGAGAATTGGAAAACTAATGTGAGATGAGCCGGAATTTTCCTAAGGTCTATAGAATTATGAGATCTTCCTGCAGTTTTCCCCTTTCATGTCCTACCATCTTCTGATGTCATGGGCAAAATTGTCTGAGGCTGAAGTTGGCTTCGTCTCTTTCCTCTTTAAGTTTCTCCATGGGGTGTGTCTGGAAGGGGAGTATAACTGGATTTTCTAATGTTATAGTTGTCTGGTTTCCTTCCCAGAGTTCCTGAGATTGGTAATTGATGATTTTTTTAAACATTTTTGAATGGTTGTCTATTTCTCCTTCTACTTCTTGCTATGCTTCTTTCTTTTCTGTTTATTCCCTCCAGGTCAGTGGGATTTAGAAAGGTCTGAAGTTGAAGAAAGGTAAGCAGGAGAAGAACCCATTCAATGTGGCTCTCTTTCCTCCCCCTTGTTCACCACCACTAGCTGAAGCGTATCTTTTAAAAAGACTTGAAGGGACATGTAGAGAAGGTTCTATTCTTGCTTTTCATATAAAAGACAGCTTTGGCATTTTTTTTTCATTTAATGTCTATAAAGCTGCTCTGCATAAGTACCATGTGAAACACAGAGATTAGTATTGTTAATTTAATGCAGTAAGCTTAGAGTCTTTATAAGATATCATCTCCTTTTGAACTTTATGTTCAAATCAGTAGAGACCAGAACAGAGTTTTTCAGAAGAATATTAACTTTCCTCCTTCATATATTAAGCAAATAGAAGGGCCAGAGAAAATATAAATATGTGTGCTGACACACTGGCATAAATCATCCTGATATGTAAGAGAGTAGGCCTTTTTAATTTGTTCTTTTCTCTCATAAACTGTTGGGGAAATTGGATGAACTTGCTCTACACATAATGGATACAGTAATGTGGGGAGATGATCCGTTGCAATGATGCATTTGGATAGGCTCTAATGAAGTCAAGATTCAACTTATTGATGACAAAAAAGAAAACAATGGTTATGTACAAAGTATCATATATCTTCTCATTAAGCTGTCCCACTGAATCAGAGAAGCAGTGTTACCTAAGTAATGCACTATGTCTTCATCTTTTAAAAAGGAACAAAGCTGAGACATTTCAACTTGATTTTTATACATTCTCTTTCAGGTAACTTCTTAACTTGGCACCAGTAGAATGTTTGAAAGGAAACTAAAATTCTTCTATAGGCAGGAGCAACAGAGAAATCCTTGAAGGAAAATGTCAGCCAAGGAAAATAAATTGGCTTTAATCACTGATTTTTTGACATTAATAGATTTATATTTCTTGTTATGTTTTATTACAGCAGATATTAAAGTTAGTTTCCACCTTCCTGGGTTCACAATAATTGAAAATGACAAAAGGCCAAAGGGACGCCATGTATGGTCAGAGGAAGGATGAAGGCTTCAGGGGATATAGGGAGTTGGCTGCAGATGGTCCTGCAAGTGGGAAATAAAGACCTGGATAACAGAGAGAATTCTGTGTCCAGCATAGTTGGGCCCCAGCACAAGTTTTGCCAAATGCCTGATACGCCCTTATGATATGCTATCTTGTTCATTGCAGACAGCACTACACAATACTCCTAAAAAATTCCTTTGTAGGAAAGGCCAGCTGGCTGGGTGCCTACTAGTCAGGTACACTTTGTTTGAAATGTTCCTATCTGTGCTTCTTAGAGCCTTGACTTATTTTAGTTTTTACATTTGTGTTGATTAACTTTTACAAGAAAATACATGTATAAAATGAGGGGGGGGGGTGCCCTGTGATAGAAAAGACAGTAGTAACCATTCCTCAGCTTTTCCTGACTTCTTTTTAAGTTGGCAATTGCTTTTCAAAGTTAGTTTTTTTAGCAATATATCACCTACTACAATATTCCATTCCTATGCATTTAGTCTTTGAATTAAATTTCTGTCTTCTAAGGCTTCTCTGCCCACGACCTCTAAATGTTAAAGAGAAAGAAAGGTTCATGAAAACAAATCTTCCTCTGTTTTACCCAGAGGAAGGTCCTGGACATGGAGGAGGTTTCCAGAAGTTATAAAATTTTCACTTTCCATATATTTCCTGAACTTTGGGGGTATGCTGGCTAATCAGAGGACCAGCGATAAAGCTTTAAAAAATTATTTCTTTCCGAAAAATAACAGAAGTGATTTATTGAGAGCACACTATATGTCAGACATTGTGCTGGTCCTCACGTCCTATTTTATTTAAAATACTATATGATAGCCATTAATAGATCATGTGACAGATAAATTAAGCATCCATGAATTTAAGTCAGGATTTTCCAAGACCTGGAAATTCAAGCCATTTTCATTTTTTAGGCTTTTATTAGAAATTAAAGAAGTACCAAATCATGTCACAACAACTATTGTGATAATTTTATAATTATATATGAAAAACATTTAATGCAAAAACAATGCCATAAAGTTGTGCAATGCACAAAAATCTTCACAGTAGGCATTTAAAAAATAGTCCATAGGCATTTAAAAAATAGTCTATAGGTGGCATGGTGAGATGAAGGAACAGGAATTATATTGGTAATGTTATTTTTCAACTCTCGAGTGTATATCTGGGAAGCAACTGAGAGACAGGAGATTAAGCAAACTGCCTAAAGCCACCTAGATCATAAACAACAAAGCTAGGAGATAAACTGAGGTGCCTGACCTCAGAAACTTCGCTTTTAACGACTTTGCTATCTTCCTAGATAGGCCCACATTCCAAACTCTTTAACTCACCATAAGCCATTTCCAACTTTCAAATTGCAAGATGGCAAGCAGAAATATTTATCTGGTTTAGATATGCTATGGGAATAATTGCTTTCTCTGGTTCCTTTTTTTTTTTTTTTTTTTTGTCTCTGTTTAAGAAGTAGGTTAGGGAGAGTGTTTGTTTCGGTTGCCTGTTTTTTGCTTGACAGGTGTATCTACTGCAGAGCATTTGCAGGTGGTTTAAATGTGACTAGTTCACAGAACTGCTGTGCAGTTTAGGAGCATTAGCAATAGAGGTATCAGAAGACCTGTCGGGTGTGGTGGCTCACGCCTGTAATGCCAGCACTTTTGGAGGCTGAGGTGGGTGGATCACTTGAGGCAAGGAGTTCAAGACCAGCCTGGCCAACATGGTGAAACCTGTCTCTACTAAAAGTACAAAAAAAAAAAATTAGCCAGTTGTGGTGGTGCACACCTGTAATCTCAGCTACTCAGGAGGCTGAGGCAAGAGAAAGCACTTGAGCCAGGGAGGCAGAGGTTGCAGTGAGCCAAGATTGTGCCACTGCACTCCAGCCTGGGCAACACAGCAAGACTCTGTCTCAAAAAAAAAAAAAAAAAAAAAAAGAAACAAAACAAAAGCAAACAAAAAAACCTAAGTTTGAATTCTAGCTCTGAAGTTATTTAGCACTGTGACTTTGAGGAAGTTGCAACATCATTCTTTACCTTGGATTTCATACCAACAAAATAGTGCTGTTGTGAGAATGAGATTTTGGAAGCTATATAAGGATCTAGCATGGGGATTTTTGTTTTGTAGATGTCAAACTCCTCTGGAATGGACTTGCTGAAAGGATGTCCCAGAGTGTGTGCAGAAGTGCCTGAGGGAAGCTTATTGGGTTCTACAGGACCTTTTAAGAATCAGTCAGTGTTAGACACCACTCATAGTTATTAGGCCTTAGAACAAGCAAGGTCAGGATCACAGGTTCAAGGCCTGTGTGGGTCAGTGAGCAACAACCAGAAGCTAGTTATGAAGCCAGTCCTAAGCCATTGAAGACATGAAGAAAGTAGGTAGGAGAGTAGCCTTGGCTTAGTCACAGCTGGGCTCTGAGCAGCCAGGGAGCATCTGCAGTCATAGCACGGTGCTCCCAAAGGCTTACACTCCGCTCCCCATATTCCTCCGATGGGCACCTCCAAGCTACCCTTGTGGACAGGCATCAGCTTTTCACAGTAAGCAGACAATCCTCAACAATCTACACACTTTAGGAAAAATTTTTATTTAAAAAAGAAGGCCACAATCACCTTGATACACATTTTAATGTCATCCATTAACCATTTGATGACATTTAAGTAATGTCATCCATTTAATGTCATCGATAACTTCTTTTCTCAAAAGAATCAAGAATATTAGTAAGTTAGAAACCATTATCGATAAGGGCTACATTATCAGTTTAGAAAACTGATTTACAATTATTTTACAAGTTTCCTTTTCCCTGATATCCTGAAATAGGCCTATAAGGGTCTTAACCTTCTCCCACTTGCCTGATCAAAATTTGACTGCATTGAAACTTCTTCTAGGGAAATAGCTATTATAGCAACATTCTAAAAAAATGATCAATAGTTTCTTCTTTTTTGTATAATTCAAATTATTGATGTAAAATATATCCTTGCATTTTATTTTCTTTGTAAAATAACCCTTGAATCAAGTTATTAAAAACACTGTTTAAGTTTCCATTGGAAAACATGAAATGCTGGAGGATGTTGGTATAACATCTCTCCAAATTCTCCTCTTTTTTCCTGATAAAACAATATTTATGTGTCCAGTACCAGCCTGAATCTTTTCCTTGGTTAATATTTTAGTTTTTCTAGTAATTCTGTGTATGAAGTCTGTGGTTTTTAAGAGTGAACACATACAACTGCAAAGCTATTACAATCATTTTTATATAGAAACAATTATTTTAGACCACAAGACAAAATTATATGAAGATAATGTTACATAGGAGGCCTAAGTAGAAAGAAATAGGGTTCTAATTAATCCTGCTTTTGTGCTTCTGTCATTATTCTGGATGAATTCCCTAATGCTACATTTTTAATGGGAGATGCATTTCCAATGCTGTTTAGCAAATCACTTTGTAGGCAGATAATATGGTAGCCCATCTTTCAGGCCAGTGAGCAACTTTTATTTTATTCTGTGATATGTATTGGTACGGAGGAATCACTGCATTCAGATCATAAACTGTGTGACTTTGGACATTTTTTATGGACAAAAATAAAAATAAATCTGGTAGAAATGAAGAGAAGATGTACTTTTTGTTACTGGAAAAGGCTTTAAGAAAAATATAACAAATGTCAGTATCTTCCCAAGCTCGACAGACCTGTAAAGTCAGAAACATCCCAGGGCACCGCTGACTCTGCTTTGTATTTCTTTAAGCTTCAGGTTGTGGAGGACACAGGGTGTATGAAATACCCTTGTAGAGGTTGCTTACAAGCAAATACCCCTTTGTCCAGGTGGTGTGAGGAAGCCCTAACACCTTTCTGAAAAGAAACTTTGGACTCAGCCCTGTTTTTAAAATGTCTACAGATCACTTGGGTCGCATCGTGTCACCCTTTACAGCAACTGAAAATTTTCTCTTACAGCGAGAAAACTGCCTTATATAGTTCCGATCTAAGCTAATTTTTTAATAGAAATAAGGACGTTTTGTTACTTTTACACTAAAATTGTTTGGTATTTTCTTCTTTGCCTTTGGCACTAGTATTTTATCTTTTCTTTCATTTTTTGCCTCTCAGCATTTCAGAGATGCCAGTTAAAAAATGAAGGAATAAAAGAACCTATCGAGGGCAGTGAACTAGATGGAGGGTGGAGGGTGGGGGCAGGAGAAGAGATTTTGTCTAGAATCTTCTATCGGATGAGTGTCTTAGTCACTCTGGCCAATTTGGCTCATCACTCTGAGCCATAGTGTTCTCACAGGTAAGATAGATGTAATAACAACTACCTCTGAGAACTGGATTGCTATTCAAATTGAAATGGGAGAGTTCCCTGACCCCCTTGTGGGACTTGTGACGTGGATGTGGCATGCTCAAACCCCTTATGGGAGGGGGAGCACACAAGTGAGCAGGTGCAGGAGCCAGAGTGGGCACTTTTGGGCTCCAGACCCATGGCAGTGTCCAGGAGTGCTACAGTGCTCTTTTAGCCCAGCTATCCAAGAATGGCTTGTGTTAAACGGCTCAGTGAAGAGTCAGTGTGACAGCCTTTTTGGGTTCCCATACCCACTGCCTCCCAAATTCTTGTCCAGTGTCCAGGAAGAATCAGGTCACACAAACTTGAAGAATGGTGAATGTGGGGATTTTATTGAGTGAAGGAGGTGGCTCTAAATGGGATGGGGAGCTGGAAAGGAGATGGAGTGGGAAGATGATATTCCCCTGAGTTCAGCCATCCTATGGCTGATGTCCTCGCCTGTCGTCCCCAGAATAACTTCTCTTGATGTGTTCAGACACTTCCTCTCTTCTTTCCTTCTCTGCTACACTGCTGTGCTGCTCTGCCTATGGAGCTTGGGGTTTATATGGGCACAGACTAGGGGCATGGCAGGCCAGAGTGGTCTTGGAAAAGGCAACATTTGGGCACGAAAACAGGAATGCTTATTCTCATTTAGGGCTGCAAGTTTCCAGGCTTGAGGGTGGGGCCTTTTCCAGGGAACCTCCCTTTTCTAACCAGTATTTCCCTGCCTCCTGTCCATGTCAAAATGAGATATATATAAGTGAAATTGCTACATAAATGAAAATAACAAGTATCGCTGTCATCACTACAACCACCACTAGAAAAGGGAACTAATTTTCAAGCATAGATTCTTGGACCTGTTTAAGGATAGCATTAACAATTTAGAGTAGTGGACAGAGAACCCCACATCTCATGAGCCCACTCTAACCTCCAGGTCCAAGTCAACAGTGCTGTCTTTCTCATTTCTTGCTGTTTTTTTCTCAGATGCCAGAAGTAGGGCATGTTAGTCCACTATTGAAATTCCCCTGAGCTACACTTACTCTTGTCTTTTCCAGCTGTCATCTGTGACTACCTATGATAGCACATCTTCAGGGAAGATTTGAAAAGATATGTGGGTAGATCAATGGAAAGTAAAAATATGTTATATATTCTGCTTGATGTGAAATGTCCCTAAATGTAGAAATTACTTTAGAAGGGAGACAAGGAGTTTAAAATAGAGACCAAAGTATACAGAAAAATCATAGTGTAGTTAACCTAAGTTTATTGAATGTTTCTTATCTGCAAGCCATTGGGAAAGGTCATTTAGGAGATATGAAGAATGATGCTCCCATCTCTGCCTTTCATGTATTATAGTCTAAGTAAGGGAAGCAAGAGGTATATATAAATAAGGAGGACATATACAAGTATATTTGGAAAGATAAAAGAGGGTATACAGGATAGGGAAGATATTTCCTGGTGGAAAAATCCTAAGACTTTAAATAAGGGAAATATCTCAGCTGTGCCTTAGGTAAAGTATTGATAGATAGGATATAGGAGTACATTGTAGATTGAGGGACTAGCCTGAGAAAACTTTTAGTGTTAGGAAAGGAAAGACATGGTAAACAAATGGTGATTAACCTATAGCTAAAATATAGGCTACACATGGAACAAACGAAAAGGGAAACAAACTCCTATTGGTGCTTTTAGCTAGAGTCCTCTCCTCAAGTATTTAAGTCCATCCTCTTATTAATTAATCATCTACTATAACCACTTTACAAATAAATAAATGAGAGCACAGGAAGATTAAATAACCTACCTGAAATGAGGAATAACAAGTAAGGTATAGGACTTGAAACCATGTTTTCTTCTGTTAAAGTAAGCATATTCTTTTTATCATGGGGTCTCAAAAATAATAATAACAATCAATAATTGTGGTTTATTGAGTACTCACCCTAGGCCACAGAAATTTAATTTTTCTTAATCTTCAAAATTACCTAAAATGTAGAAGTTATTATCCAAATCTCTAGATGAAGAAATGGTGGCTTAGAAAATGTATTTGATGCATTAAAAATAATGAAAATTAATGCTGAGGAGAAATGAAGATAGAAATAAAATGGACTTGACTACCAGGCTAAGAGGTTGTTATTTTATTGAAAAACTAGTAAGGTAACCATTAAATGTATTCATTCAAAAAAATGCATAATCAGAATTGCACTTGAAGAATATGCATCTGTTAGCTTCATCCAGGAGTATGAATAAAGAGATGAGAGATTCTTAGTAAGATTTTTAAAATTTATGGTTAAAACTGCTTTGAATCAAATTAAGCCAAGATTTAGGTTTTTAAAAATTAGTTTTAACTTCAATAGATCTAATCAAAATATATAAGATAATCATATTATCTTTTGTCTAATATGTTTAGGCAATGAGATGCTCTGATAAACAAAATATTTATACCAAAATGACATAATGTACACAGAGTAACACTTTTGAAAGAAAATATCACACCATAAAATGCACAAAAGCATATTTTCTACAGGTGGCTGATCTAATAATCAATGGTCTACTTTTTAAACTGCTAATTAAATTATACATATTGTTGAGAGAGACTTTGAACAGGTCCACTTACTAATTCAGTTTTATCTATAGAATACATTGGCAAACTGACTTTAAAATTCTATTGCAAAACCAACCTTTATTGGAGAAAACTTACAAAATCATTGAAATCCTAAAGCTGAAGGAAAGATTTAGACCAACCTTGTCACTTCACAAAGGAGACAGAGGTCACAGGGCAATGCAGTGAGGGAATTCAGGCCTGTGATCCTCAATGATGTCATGCTGTATGCTTCACTATTCCGCCCCCACCCCATCAAAACCAAAGTGTGTTGTATTAAAGGATATGCACTATGTGGGCCTGGCGCGGTGGCTCATGCCTGTAATCCCAACACTTTGGGGGGCTGAGGTGGCCAGATGACAAGGTCAAGAGTCCAAGACCAGCCTGGCCAACATGGTGAAACCCTGTCTCTACTAAAAATATAAAAATTAGCCAGGCCTGGTAATCTCAGCTACTCAGGAAGCTAGGGAAGGAGAATCACTTGAACCCAGGAGGTGGAGGTTGCAGTGAGCTGAGATCGTGCCATTGCACTCCAGCCTGGGCAATACAGTGAGACTCAGTCTCAAAAAAATAAAAAAGGGATATGCCCTATGTGATGTGATGTGATGTGATGTGATGTTCTCTTCACAGGCTGGAACTTTATTATGTTTACAGATGCATTACTTAAGATGAAATGGAAGGCTTCTCCAAGTTAGATAAACAATCATTTTACCTCCTGCAGAAGTAAAATTACAGTATGTTTAGTATGTTTAATGAGGTCTTTAAAAGTCTGCTTCTAGAAAGTTTATCTGGTGTTGTAGAATTTTTATTGCTTTCAATATTTATCTGTATGCTGTGTATCTTAAATAAAATTACATTTAGGCTGGGAGCGGTGGCTCATGCCTATAATCGCAGCACTTTGGGAGGCCAAGGCGGGAGGATCACAAGGTCAGGAGATTGAGACAATCCTGGCCAACATGGTGAAACCCCGTCTCTACTCAAAATACAAAAATTAGCTGGGCGTGGTGACACGTGCCTGTAATCCCAGCTACTCAGGAAGCTGAGGCAGGAGAATTGCTTGAACCTGGGAGGCAGATGTTGCACTGAGCCGAGATCGTGCCACTGCACTGCAGCCTGGCGACAAAGCGAGACTCCGTCTCAAAAAAAAAAAAAAATTATGTTTAAACCATTTGATAAAACACTAATAACACTTTGCTGCAGACTCATTGAACATCAAATTATGGTCAAAGACAAGTCAAGAGAGTTTCCAAAGAATCTCAGTAGATTTCAGAGGTCTGTACATGAACCCTTACACATGGACTCAAAGAAAGAGCCTCATTCAGAGTTCTGTTATTCTCATTTTACAGATAAGTCCAACAGATCAATGCTTTTCTACTTTGATACATTGTGGAGTAGAAGAAACATTAATAATTCTAATTTCATAAATAATAATCCTAACTACTATAATATATCAAATAATGAGTACCTCAGTGCCTATTATGACTTCAGCACTATCTTAGCTGTATCTCTAATTCTCACATCAACTCTACAGCCTAAGAATTTTATCCTGATTGGAGATGAGGAAATGACAATTAAAAGTGATTTGCCTTGCCTGGATTCAGTCACAAAGTATGGAATGAAGAAAGGGAGTCTATCAGACCCATGATCTATAGATCTGTAATCACAAAAAGACATGGACCGGAAAATAATAATAAGCCAACAGACGCAACACACTAATGCTCACTGACAGTCTTAATTTCTTTAATAAATAAAATAACGAAAAAGCAAGTAAAAAAAGACTGATAAAAGAATTAAAAAGCAAGTGATCACAGAGCAGCGTTGAAAAGTCTCAATAGTGCTTTCTCTTATTGCCACATGACTACTCAGGGTGGTTAATATTTCTCGGCTATTATTACTGTTATTATTATTCATCACACTAGCTGACGTTTATTGACCTGGGTCAGGGAAGGCTTACTGAATGAAGGGAAATGGTAGCAGTGATGTGAGCAGTTAATTAGTCAGTTGAAAGGAATGTGGAGGTCAGGATGGGGACAGTGGTGGGTGAAATATCCTAAGTGTGGGGAACATCGTGTGCAAAGGCTCAGATGTAAGAGACTGTTATGGTTCCTTTCCAACCTGAGCCTGGCAGAATAGCTCACATAAAGAAAGTCAAGAAGAAGGGCCCTTTTGCCATCAACAAGAAGGTCACCAGAGAATACACCATCAATATTTAGAGGTGCATCCATGGAGTGGGATTCAAGTAGTAGGTCTTATGGGCACTGAAAGAGGTCTGGAAATTTTCCATGAAAGAGATGAGAGCTCCAGATGTGTGCATTGATACCAGGCTCAACAAAGCTATGTGGCATAAAGGAATAAGAAATGTTCTATCTTGTACTCTTGGGTGGCTGTCCTGAAAAGCAATGAGATGAAGATTCACCAAACAGGCTGTATACCTATTTTGCCTGTCACCACTTTCAAAAATCTACAGTTCATTTCAATGAGAACTAACTGCTCGGTGTCAAATAAAGTTATTAAACTGCAAATAAATAAATAAATAAAAGAGACTGTTAGCAGTTGAATTATGCACTCCTAAATTCACATCTTGAAGTTCTAACCCCCAATATTTCAGAATGCAACTTTATTTGAATATAGGATCATTGAAGATATAATTAGTTAAGATGAGGTCATACTGCAGAAATATGGGCCCTTAATCCAATGTGACTGTTGTCCTGATAAAAAGGAGAGTTTTGAACACAGGCTCACACACGAGGGATGCCATGTGGACCTGAAGGTAGAGATATGGGGTGTTGCTTTGGCAAGCTAAAGAAAACCAAGATTGCCAGCAAACCACCAGAAGCTAGGGAGGAGGGACATGGAGTAGATTCTTCCTTACTACTCTCAGAAGAAATCAACCCTGCTGATGCTTTGATCTTGGACTTCCTGCATCTAGAACTGTGAGACAATATATTTCTGTTGTTTATGCTTCTCAGTTTGTTTTACTTTGTTATAGCAGCACTAGCAAACTAATACAGAGATTAAGTAGTTCAAAGACATGCAGCTTAGCTCCTGATTCTCAGTCATCAGTTAAGGATAAACTGTCCTCTACCCACTAGTAAGGTGGCAGAGAGATGCCCAAGATATTTTAGAGCCATCCCATTCATAATAATCAATATTTTGCAGAACACATTTGGGGCAAAAATTTATGCATGGTGATCTGTTAAATGCACTTAATGACAAACACTTGATTTCTCTGTGTTATATGCTCATTCAATAAACAAGCATTTATTTAGCATGCATGATGTGCCATCTTCTGTAGGATAGTGATCAGAAGCTTGGGTTCTGTGAACAGAATTAAGATCAGGGACCCCACCTTTTAGGATATATGTTTTGGAAAATATTCTGCCTTTATGGGATGTCAATATTCTCATCAACTTCCCCAATGAAAGGAGATTAAATAAGAGTATAGTTATAGTACATTTAGTGGAGCATGTGTTTTATCACAAATATACTCTAAAACAGCCATGTTCTTATTGTTATTATTTTGTTATGTTGCTTAGGGTAGGAAGATTTTCATTTTATCCCTCCTGCCCTCCCTTTAGACTCGTGGTCTCTCCCTGCTTGTAAAATGTGTTGGCAGTTTCTGGCTCTGTTCCCTGTCTCCTCATTTCGGCTTTTGATGGGGCATGATGATCAGATGGCCATGATTAGTTCTTTGGCTTGCATTGCAGATTATCTATTAAGTAGCCATCTCCTCAGCCACCGAGGCATATGGTCAGCACTTCTAGGGCTTAAAATAAATCTGCATTTTAACATGTGGAATTTCATTATGCAAAAGAGAGCTCATATGGGATCTAATCTTGTTATTTGTTATGCTGTACACATATACTTGCTGCCTTCTGGATGGAATAGTACATTAGGCCCCTGGGTCTTTCGTTTTATTGGCATTGCACAGATATTCTGGGTGAGGACATTCAGGAAGTAGCATCAACCCTTAAGTATGCAGAGTACAGGAAAGAAAAAAAGAATGAGGAGCAATTTTTCTTTCCACCCTTTGCAGACTAGTCATACAGTTTTCTTTTTCTTTCCTTTTTTTTTGAGACAGAGTCTCGCTCTGTCACCCTGGCTGGAGTTCAGTGGTGCGATCTCTGCTCACTGCAAGCTCCGCCTCCCGGGTTCACGCCATTCTCCTGCCTCAGCCTCCCAAGTAGCTGGGACTACAGGCGTCAGCCACCACGCCCGACTAATTTTTTGTATTTTTTAGTAGAGACGGGGTTTCACCATGTTAGCCAGGATGGTCTCGATCTCCTGACCTCGTGATCTGCCTGCCTCGGCGTCCCAAAGTGCTGGGATTACAGGCATGAGCCACCATACCCGGCCCAGTTTTCTAATTAAACATTTACTTAACACTTACTATGAGCCCAGTGTTTCCCCAGGTACTTGGGTGATGATGAACAAGATGGCACAGCCCTTTTATCTAAAGGTATCAAACAACTTTAGGTATCTTTAGATAAAAAAAAAAAAAAACATTTTAATCAAGGTATTTGTTAGCAAAGATCAGCCTTTAGTGCTGATTAGAAAAAAGACACTCCTTTTCCTAGGTGAATGCATCTATGTCCTAGGCACCTGCCATTGCGAGTGGAAGTGTGGAATACACTTTAGATTGCATCCTCTTGACTAAATGCCCTTGCACCAGGTACACGATTAAGGCAGTTAAGTAACAATTGCAAAAGTAAATGGTCAGCAAGTGACAAGGAACTAATTATATGATACTCTGAGGGCTGCGTGGTTTGGGCAAGTGTGTATGCTAGAGAAACTTATTACATTTCATTCTGTATACTTAACTGTAAATTGACTGCTTCTTGTGTGAATGAGCAGAAAGTATTAATTTATCCACATTTGATTGAGCAAATACTTCTGATTTTCATTATAAAGCTATCTATTCTTTGTTGTAACATTTTTCCAAGCACTGCTATCCTAGGATATAAATAGGTTAATGGCAAATAAGAGATTTGTTTGTTGAAATTAACTCGAGTACTTTCTAGTATTAATAGAAACTTATTTGAGTTTCCTAAATGAGGACTTCTTCAATCTATTCAGGTGTGACATGTCATCTAAGTTAATAAGTGGAGCAAAAAATAAAAATAACAGCATCAAGCACAAAAATTCAGTCTCTGGAGACTGAGAGATTTGGATTTGGATTCTAAGTCCAGTTCCTCTGCCTGCTTGTTTTGTTACCACAGGCAAGTAACTAATCCTTTACTGTGCTTATAATAATACTTCCTACGATCTTTGAATGTTGTGAGGATTAAACAGGACAATGCAAGTAAAGTGCTGTGCACAGCCCCTGACACCTAGTAAATATTTAATAAGTAGTAGCTGTTGTTAATGCTGCTGGACTCTAAAATTCATAAGGCTCTACAACATGTAAACTAGCATTACACATATCACAACAATGGATTTTTCATTTATCTATATAGAAATAGATGGATGGATATATGAATATGTATGTATGTGTTTGTATACCCACTATTATGTACATGCACAATTGAGAGCATATTTACTTCTACGGCATTGTAAAACTGATATTAGCTAACATGTACAAGACTGTTCCAACTCCTGTCCTGGGTACCTCATATTAATTATTTCATCCTGATAATAATCCTGTGAAGCAGGATCTGTTGCACCAATTTTGCAGATAAGAAAGCTGATGCCTGAAGATGAGTTTATGCTGCTAAGCTGTAGAAGTAAGCTGTAGAAATGGAATTTTAACCCAGGCAGTGTGCCCCAGGTCTGTGTTTCTAACAACAGTGGTAGTCTGAATTTCAATAATGAACAGGCTAATCATTACGTACAAACAGATACATTGCAATGCACAAATATGCATGCACACACACACACTTTTCTGTGTATGTGAGTATTTGCCTAAAGGTGCATAATGAATTTGTGGAATATCACCAGAGAGGTCTGGTGCTCTTGAAGTCTGTAGCCACATTTACATTTTTCTGTTTGTGGTTCCCTTTCCCCAGCAGGCGGATTGAATTATATGACATATCACATGCAAAATGAAACACTAAATGGAAACCTTTCTCTGTTGCCCAGCAATGGATGATTGCTCCACATTGCTTGAAGTTATGCTTAAGCACATCCTACCGCATTATTCTCCTTGTTTGCTTCCTCTTGCTCCCACTCACATTACTTGAACAGTGGCTCTACATCCAATTATATATCATCAAGTGGCAGAAGATGACATTAATATGGATTAACTGTATTCTTTGGTGATCTCTTTGGTGATCTTTTGGCCTCTGATGCTGAATACACTGTTGCAGCAGTTAAAACATGTACCAGGCTACATTTAACGGAAATCTGGCACTTGTAGCATATGGCTCAATGGAAAATTTGGCACTTGTACCATGTGGCTCAAGGAAAATTTATTTTCCTTATATATCAGCAAGCACAGGAATAGCCTTTCCAGCGTGGCTTCAGCAGGTTTTCAGGCCCCAATGTCTCAGGCTCCTTACATCTTTCAGCCTAATGTCTTTAGCTTGTGTCTGTCTTCTAGAATATTCCTTTGGGTCACTAAGTGGGTGTTCCACCTCCCACCTGACATCCCCATTTTAGACAGGAAGGCCTGAGGTATTTCTCCCTATGCTTTTTCATCAAAATGGTACCAAAAGAGGTGGTGGGCCAAAGAGCCTGACACTCTGTTGCCCCTAACAGAATCCAGGTTCTGCTAGAAGTATAAATGTAAAATGAATAAGTTGCTGACAAAGCCTGCCACAACTGAGAACTTATACTACAAGGAAGATTTACTGTTAAGGCTGGTGTGATAGTCAAGCCAGCATAAAGTGTCCACTAAAAGGTAGATCAATGAGAAGCACAACTTTTTTACCTTAAGAAATTTACCATCCAGAAGATTAGATGGATGAGCAAATAAATAAATATAGAAGTGTTAGAGGTGTAGACCTGTTGGAACTTCGCAATGTCGGTGTTAGGGCTGAGACACACAAACTTTAGTTCCAGTAATATTAAGAGGACTATAAACAACTAGTAATAATGACTTTGTATTATATACTAACTACTTTTCTGGTATTTGTCCAAATTATATATACATTTTATATGTATATCTGTATTACATAGCTATATATATACATAGATGTATATATCTGTAGCTCTATACACATAAAATGAAGTTCAATAACTTACCTGAGTTCAAATATTTAGTAAGTTAGAAAGTTAGGATTTGAATCCTGAAAGTCTGCCATCAAAGTCTTCAACTTGCAACCTATATTGAGGGTTCTAAGGACATTCTGTTTTCATTTATTTGTTTTGTTGCTGTTATGTTTTGTTCTTGTATAAGAATCCATTAGTTTCTTTGGCTCTTGCTAATTATGTAAAGCCCTTTTGAGTCATTCAGCATTCATCATATTTCATAATTGGCTTTACCCAGGGTAGGTAGACATCAGCTTGGTCACCCAATTGCACACAAGGTCACTGTGCTAGAATATTTTCCATTAGGAAGTGGTAAATTGCAGTTAACAAAATTATTCCCATTTCTCTAAACAGTTGTGAGATGGAGTATTAACAATGCCATTTCTTGGACAAAATATCCTCTTTATCCCTAATCTTCATTAGATGGCAGTCATCACTCATGTGAACATCCATATTTCCTGTTATGCCCTCTCCTTGCCTTCTCTGTCCAGCCCTCCTGAAGATAGCAGCTTACTTGCCTTGCCTCAGGCCTTGGCTTTATGATACTCCCTTCAAGAATTATGTGGTAGACAGAATTATAAAATAAGCCCCAATGAACCATGCTCTTGTAGAATATCCTCCCTTTGACTGTGAGAAAGACCTGTGCTTGTGATGCAATGCCATGATACCACTCTCATAATTAGATTGTGTTATTTGGCACAGTTTACTTAAAGAAAGGAGATCATGTTCAGTGGGCCTGATCTACACGAGCTAGCCCTTAAAAGGGCAAGGCTCTTTATGGTAACAGAGATTTGGAATCTGAAAGGGATTCAGCAGAAGGAGAGTCACCACTGCTCACTTTTAAAGATGGAGAAGACCATGTGGCAAAGAACTGTGGGTGGCCTCAAGGAGCTGAGTGGCCCCATGCTGACAACCAGCAAAGAATAGGCATCTTGTCTTACAATTGCAAAGAACTAAATTCTGCTACAACCACGAGAGCTTTTAAGAGGACGCCCAAACTCCAGATGGAAATGAAGCCTGGCTGACATCATAACTTTGACCTTGTGAAATCGTAATCAAGAGAGCCTAGTTATTTCACGTCTGGAGTTGTGATGCGCAGAAACTGAGTGATAATAAATTCATGTTGTTTTAAGATACTAAGTTTTAGGTAAAATTTTATGCAGCAGTAGGCAGCTAATATCCTTTGGCTCTCTATTTTATTACTAGGTCTAATATCCTTTGGTTGTTCCAAATGTCTGACCCCTCTTTCCTGACCTCAGATATGCAGAAGTATAATCACTTGCACAGGTTATTTAGAGAGTACTAGAGTGGGCTGTGCCCAAATTATGCTAGAGGCATAAACCTCAAGGTGAAGAATAGAGATCCAATATCATTGGAACAAGTGTTTTTATTTTTGTTATTTTATGATTTGTACTAGAAAGATTTTACCAGTGTCCTCCCATATTACATACCTTCTAACACCCCCTACTATGACTACCAAAAACATAAAAACAAACACCATATGATATACTGATTTGAAGTCACAATTCACTGGAACAAGGACAAAGTCCAAGGTGAAAGAAAATTTTTAAATTCCAAAATTAGCAGACCATGCATTAAGGGTTTTCCACATAGTGAGAAGCAAAATTTGATGCTCCTTTTCTTGCTGGGTGAAGTACTGATCCTGTAGAGTGGGTTGGGAAGGAAAATGCTTTTTCTGTTAGTTTCTGCTTCAAGGAGTTTTCTAGCAATCTATTTTAGTCTTCATTAACATATAAAGATTGAGTTTGGGGTTAAACCATAGTAGGATCATTTGTCTGGCACACACAATGGTTTCACATGAGGATGGAAAGGCCAAAGATTTGTGGTTGTGTGCATTTTTGGTAACTGTTTGCAAAGTTGGAATAAGACACCTGCCTGTGATAAAATATGACCCTCACTCACTCTTGTAAATTGCTTTTGCCCATTCACACTTAGAGGTCATTAATCTTGTTTCCCTTTATGGATGGACATTCAGCACATTCCCTACAGTTGATTCAGCTCTAGTTTAGAGTTGTATAAAAAAATTCACCCAGTGCATTTGGAGAAAAATGTCACTTTGCAAGGCTTCAAGTTAAAAAGTGCTATCTTTATCTTAACGACACAGAAATACAGGCATTTGCAATAGGAGCCGTGAAGAGGATAAAAGGAACAAGACATAAATAGCCAATAAATAATTACAAATTATTACCCTACAGGGGACTTTTTAAGGCCTGTTTCACTATGGATCACATGCTTGAAAACACCCTAGATGTAGGGAACTAACTACTCCATAAGACATCCCATTCTTCCTATTATCCCTTTACCACCCAGGAGAGGTACTTACTTTGAACATATTTATTTTCAATTGCCATACTGTCTTACATATCCTTCTCGTTTTTATCTCTTTCTTATAGCATCAGTATGTAGTGTAATGTTAAGAGACACTTAGCATGTTTTTGTTGAGTGTTAATTCAATGAAATACAGGCTCCAATGATGGGAATGCTAGATAGCATCTACTTGTCATTCACATGACTGTAAAAATTATTGTTAAAAATTAGCTCTGTATAAAGATGATGGTAATAATACCTTTTAATTATCTTTCTCTTCTGATGCTTTTCCTCTAGGCCATTCCAGTACAGTTTTAACAGTGATTTCTCCAATATACCTAATGACCAATCCGAAATAACTATAAGTAACTGGTCATCTAGAAACAAAAGTACTTCAGCATTCAATGTAAGCTATAATGTCAGGGAATGAGGGGAACTTCAACATCCTGTCTTTATCTTCCACTAAATTGATTGAGAATGTTAAGTCATTATAGACTCGATACTGAACACGAGCTACAGTATATTAATTATAACCAAACTGACATTCCGTAAAATGTTCAAACAGGAGGGACAGGAGTATATATCATAAAGCAAACACAAGGGAATTTAAAATCACGTCATAATCAGATGAACAAATATTTGACTTTCTATGATGTGCGGGGCCTCTACTTGATTATGTAAACAGAAAATAAATACGCTAAATTTGACAGAATTTTTCCTTTCTAGACAACCCTACTTTGCCACTTCAGAGTTAGGCCAATGCTTGATTACCCTGATTTCCTCTTGAAATGATCTATATGTGAATAAAAATTTTGGCAAATAATTATTCAGCCAATTTATACTTTCTATTGAATGTGTCTCTAATCTCTGCCCTTCATGTTTGAAATTGATGTAAATGACTGGCTCAACATATTTATGATTTAGAGCTTGAGACTGTGGAAAGTGTGTCTGGTAGTTCTTTCCATTTCAGGCAAGATATTACCATGTCTGTAAACTGCATCTCCCCATAATTTACCAGACTCCAGGAATTACTAAACAGTTTATAAAGAGCCTCACACAGTCTCAGTGTCTTCTTCCCTGAACTATAACATATTCATACAATGAGCTCTTACTGCTTATTTGCACATTTATTCTCATTTTAAATAATAAATTAAAACACTTGCCACATACAAAACATGTGGCATTACAGCTTAATGGACTTAAAGTAGAAATTGCTTTAAAATGAATTTTTGGAGTATGTTTTTATATGGTTTACCTCGTTTTGCAGGGATGAAGGACATCAGTGTATTCATCTGTTTTTTAAAAGTATCATTGTAGGCCAGGCGCGGTGGCTCACGCCTGTAATCCCAGCACTTTGGGAGGCCGAGGCAGGCGGATCACGAGGTCAGGAGATCGAGACCATCCTCACTAACACGGTGAAACCCCATCTCTATTAAAAATACAAAAAATTAGCTGGGCGTGGTGGCGAGCGTCTGTAGTCCCAGCTACTAGGGAGGCTGAGGCAGGAGAATGGCCTGAACCCGGGAGATGGAGCTTGCAATGAGCCGAGATCACGCCACTGCACTCCAGCCTGGGCACCAGAGTGAGACACTGTCTCAAAAAAAAAAAAAAAAAAAAAAAAAGCATCATTGTAGCAGAATGTCTTCCAAGGGGGAGGCCTGAGGAGCCTGTGGTGATTTTTCTGTGAGTTGTGATATGGTTGAGTGGGGTACGTAAGTTGAGGGCCAGAGCTGAAATGTTGAGAACAATAGAATGATTTTTCAAGTTCATGTCTTGTGTAGGGACACAGAGAGAATACTAGTTAGCAGGAAGATGAGGGGCAATGAACAGACAAGAACCCAGATCTCAAAAAGGAATTTGACTAATTGGCTAATTGTTGTTTTTTGTGATGTGTGATGTGAATTTATTTTTTCTCTATTCATGAGTTTCTCAGTTATCTGTCAACTTCTTAATAATAATCTGTAGGAGTAGGTCTTTTTCAGAAAATGGAATAAAATAAGGATTATTGTGTATGATAAGCACGGAGTAAGGGTCCATGGCTAGTGCCCACCCCTGCCTTCCAATCAGTCTTTTTTATTGATCTCATATTAATATGAGATCAGGATAAGAGAGATAGAATGAAAAATAATGTTTAAAATTGTTATGACAAGTTCGCTATTAGGGAGATAAATTGTAGTAATCAGTTTCCCTGTAGAATTCTGGAAACATTTATTTATATTATTCTTCTTCCAAAAAATGTGTATATGTGCATGTACTATATTTTCTGGTAAAGTTAATAAATATAGTATGATGGCTAACTGAAATATAATTAAGATATAAGATAAACTGCAACTCAAAGATAATTAGATTAAAAGATATATTTAATATTAAACATATATTTTTAGAAGCAAAATGTAGTCTTTGTTTTAGAATACTTTAGGATTCTGGAGCACCCTCAAATCACCATTCTATTCACTTTCAGTTACAAAAGACTGAACAACTGTTGTGGTTTTTTTTCCCCTCAAAACTTTCTAGATTTTTTTTATTCTAGGAAAATAAGAATGATTAGAAGAAATTGGGGGAAAATAAAATTGTAAATCTAAACTTTACCTTCTCATTTGAGATTGTGCCTTCTAAATAATGACTCCCTGATTTGCTATTAAAATAAGAGGGTAAAGTTGTTCATGTTTAATGCAATGGGTAGTAGAATGTGATTGATTTGCCATAGATATAATCAGTGGCATGTGTTAATAACTTCATGGATAGTGCCAGGGAGAGTAACAAACCAAGAGAGTGGGGGTTGCCACACTTGGGCAATGGAGAGCAAATCACCTATAGTATTGCCATGTCCCGTGTTCTTGCATTTGCCAACCATGGGGCATGGCTGTTAAATTGAAAATGTAAATACCAGGACATTTTTAAAGTATTTATTTCATTAAAATCTTGTAGGAAAAAAAAAGAACATCTGATTGGAAATCTAAATTTTTGGTTTAGCGCTATTCTATAGTGATTCAATATAGCAATTCAGTATCTTTATATTAGTACCGACAGAAATACACTATGTGCTTCTTCTTACTCTTTATACCAACAAAGACAGCAACATTGACTCATTAATGAAGAGGTGGATGAAGCCAGTGAGGAGGTAGACTTAACTTCCGTAGGCAAGCACATTTAATAGGATAGCAAGAAAGACATTTGATTGGATATGATGTTATTCCGGGCAGTGGGAACTACATTGGCAATTCAACCAATTTGATCAGTTCACTGGGAGCAATATTATAGAATCTACTATACAGAGTCTGACAGCATAAGGCCAAGTGGAGGGTAATAATGTAGCCTTTACTTGGGACAAGATTAACATCTTGACGGAGAAATCAAGACAATGAAGGATTAGGGTGATAGAAATAAAGTGAGTGATATGCTGTTTATGATTCAGATGAAAGACTACTTGGTAGGACTGTAGGAATCAGAAAAGGATTCATGGAGGAAATGAGATTTAAGCATATTACTGCAGGTCTGGTGATACTGCAACAGATAAGAAAGTGCATTTGAAATAGTGTGCCCATTGAGAGTGAAGCCACAGAAGTGTTTTAATGTAAAATGTGTGCTCCAATGATCTGAATTCATCACCTAATTATAGAGTCTTCTGTTCTTATGTTAGTATCCAGTGGCAAAATGATTTGAGAGTTGTGGTCATTGCTACCCATGGCAGGAGGAGACAGTCTCTGTTTTTGATGTGGTTGTGTTGCCACTCATACAGCCCGTCTGAGCAGTGCATCCCAGACAGAAGTGAAATTGTGGAGTACAGGTTTGGGGCTTGGTTCAGGGATCAAGGACAGCACAGAGATAGGCAGATATGAGGTCTTAGACTGGGAACTGTCCCACACAAGAGCCTAGACAGAATAGTGGTATTGATCCCAACCTGTGACAATTGGGATCTGTCTGGATTTTCACTAGATTTTCTATGGGCATATAAGTATTTCAAGGTTTTGTAACGAGAATAAACCGCACTAGTATTTCAGATACTCATTGCTTAGGGACTGTGATTTTTGCAAGGTATTTAGCTAATTTGACTTTCAGATGTTTATCTCTTAAATGAGAATAATAACAATGTATATTTATTAAGGAAACTCTATTAACCGCTTAATACAGTAGTTAAAAACACAGACCTGGGAGCTAGTCTCTGCTTTGAATTTCAGTTCTATTGCTTGCTAAATGTATGACATGGGCAATTTATTTAACCTTTCTGTATCATTTTACCCATCTATAACATACGAGAAATAATGGTACAACTCATATGGTTGTCTTCAGGATTGAATGAATTAATATTTTTGCAACACATTCCAGCTATACTGGAATGAATTTTATTATAAGTAAAAATCATGAGTGCTTATGCACACACTCAAGTACTTAATAATTGATAATTATTGCTATTCTAATGATTATTTCTGTGAATAAAGAAGATAATATTAATACAACATCTGGCAAATAGTGATGTTCAATAAGAGTTATCTCTGGTACCCTAGGGTACCTTTAAGCTCAGATACTCTTGGATTCCACAGTCTCAGATATTTATTTGCAAACAATAACAAATTATGATTCTTAGAAAATGAATTCGCTACACCAGTTTTCTTTCCTGGAATCTTAATATGCCTTAAAGACATATGATAAATCATAGAGAGATCAAAAATCAAAATAAATTAACAAAGCCTTCTACAAACTACAAGCAGTATCTCATTTTAAAGGCCAAAATGAAATAAAACAAAACCAAAACAAAACCTAAGGTATAAATAAATTACTAAATGTACTGAGACAACTATTGGAGAATTTATGGGATCCACCCAGAATTCCAGCGGACTCTGAGATGCCCAGAGTAAACCCAGGCCTTGACTAAAATAATAATACCACAGAAACAGTAAAGGGATCAGGGTAGCTTCGAATATGGACTTACCCCTTCCTCATCTGCTGCTTTTACCTGCTGCACCTTCATTAGGTTTCAGATGAGAAAATCAAGGATTGGAAATGGAAGTCTTATTGCCAAGATTATATAATTTATCTACGATTTGGATCTATGCCCCTCAAGGTATGCATCACTTCCCACAGAACAAGGCTGTGCCTCCCATCAATCTAGTTCTTTCGGTTTATTCCATAACGCTCTTCTATAGCTTGGGTTGGACATGAGTTCTGCAAGCTTACCTTATTGGAATTTCTCCAACCCTTTTCCTCCAAAAGTAATATTAGATTTGATTTGTGATTTCTCAGGTGGAAGTTCATTCTGCTTGTGTATTTACAATTATAGAATCCAAACTGACTCTGGATCTCTGTAGATGGTAACTACATTGCAATCTTGAGTTCATGGAGTTGCTGTGAAATGAAAGGATTGCAATGTCAAATTACTCTTCCAAGGTTTTGTTTGATTCTTTTTAAAACCAGGACAGCGTTCCTTACACAACTTAGAAGGCTTTTCTAATATGTAAAATGAAAAAGAAAAAGTTTATTTAAAATTTAATGAGAAAAGCATTGGGGATACATTAATTAGGGTCACAACAAGTAGGATATCTATCTATCTATCTTTCTGCCAGTCTATCTATGTATCTATGTATCTATGTATCTATCTATCTATCTATCATCATCACCTATCTATCATCTATCAGTCTAGAGATTTATTTCAAACAATTGGCTCACATAATTATGGAGGCTGACAAGTCAAAAATCTGCAGGATAGTCTGGCAGCTTGGAGACCCAGGGAAGAGTTACAGTTCAAGTCTGAAGGCAGTCTCCTTGCAGAGTTTCTTCTTGCTGAAGGGTGGTCAGTTTTTTTCTACTAAGGTCTTCAACTGTTGAATCAGGCCCATCCACACAATTGAGGTTAATATGCTTTCCTCAAAATCCATTGATTTAAATGTTAATCTCATCTAAAAAATAGCTTCATGGAAACATCTAGAATAATATTTGGCCAAATATTTGGATACCATCATTTAACCGTGTTAACAAATAAAATTAACCATCATGAGTCCATTTTTGTAAACCTGGCACTCATATACATCTTAAACCAAAATTAATCTCCAATTAAAGACAATAACAAGGCAATACTTTTGCTTAACATGATTAATACTACTATCCTGTGTACAACTAAAAATGCACTAACCCTTCCCCTAAAAGAGGATGCAAAGTCCTTGAAAGTCTTTTTGATGATTATTCTTCTCAATGTCCTCTAACTTAACTAATATGATGTAAAGTTAACATTACTTAAGTACTATAATATAAAGTCAATACATCTCATGTTATATGGTAAGGGGAAAAGAGAGGGAAGAAAACAGATATTTGAGATACCCACATGCACACACTTGAACATATTCATAACAAAATAACAAAAAAATACACATGACACAGTTCCCATTTCTGTACTGGTTACATCACTGTAACTCTTATTTCATTACCATTTACATATTCTCTTTGCCATCAGCAGGTACCTCAATAGGTTACAGTTATTTATCTGGTAAAGGTCACCTTACCTTTATTTTTGAGGGATCTAGGCCTTTAGTAGTCCTGCCCAAATTGAGTTGTTATAGTTTTATGTTGAGTTTAATCACAGGACATGGCAATAATAAGGGATGCCTTAAGGATCTTCTATATTTCAGACATATTCTTCCTTATTTCCATTGTAGAGTACCAGGTCAATTTCTCTTTGGTAGTCAGTATCAATTATCCCAGCCAGCACTGTAACTTCCTTCTCTGCTTGTTGATTCAGAGGCATGAAGAGCCCAAAGTCATCAGGTGAGTTTTAACTTCCACATCAGTGGAATTGGTGTTTTGTCTTCTGCTAGAAGCATTCCTCTCTTTGGAACTAAGACTTCTGAACAAGCAGAGCATAAGGTCATGGGAGCAGGAAGCAAAATTGTGCTAATGGGTCATCAGTTGTAATAGTAAATAGAGCCACTTCCATTTTCACCACTTGAATTGTGGACCCATGAATTCTAGCTATGGAAGAAATAGTACCATATTTTGGATATCGATTCAAAGTATATGTAGACTCCTGGAGAACTTTGCTACAGCTCTGCAAGGTACTGTCTCATAGCTGACACTGTAACCGAGTCTTCAAAAGGTCATTCCACTCTTCTGTCAAACCAGCAGCATCAGGATGGTTGGGGATATGATAAGGCCCATGAATTCCATGATCATGCTATAGCTCTGCAAGGTACTGTCTCATAGCTGACACTGTAACCGAGTCTTCAAAAGGTCATTCCACTCTTCTGTCAAACCAGCAGCATCAGGATGGTTGGGGATATGATAAGGCCTATGAATTCCATGATCGTGGTCTCATTGCCACGCTTTGTTTACTATGAAGTAATTTTCTTGATGAGAAGGAGTGCTGTGTGGAATGCTATGGCAGGGCATAAGGCATTCTGTAAGTTTATAGATAGTAGGTAGTGTTGGCAGAAACATTGTGTGCAGAAAAGGCAAATCAATATCCAGAGTAAGTAACTATTCCAGTAAGAACATAGCACTACCCCCCTTCCGTGATGGAAGCAGTCCAATGTAATCAACCTGCCACCAGGTAGCTGGCTGATCACCCTGAGGAATGGTGCCATATTGAGAACTCAGTGTTGGTCTTTGCTGCTGGCACATTGGGCACTCAGCAGTGGCTATAAGTAGGTCAGCCTTGGAGAGGGAAGTTCGTGTTTCTGAGCCAATGCATAACCTACGTCCCTGCTACAATGTCCACTTTGCTTATGAATACATTGGGCAATAAGAGTGGCTGCAAAAATGAGGCTGACTGGTATCCACAGAACATGCCATCCTATCTACGTGATTATTAAAGTCCCTCCTCTCCTGACATCTCTCTTTGGTTAGCATTCACATGGCACACAAATATCTTCATGATTTTCACCCATTCAGAGATGTCTATCCACATACCTCATCCCCAAACTTCCTTGAACCAATTTTCCAATCAGATTTCTTCCAAGTCCTTGACCATCCAGAGAAACCATCATTGGCCACAGCCCATAAATTGGTATATATTTGCATTTCTCCTTCCAAACAAAGTGAAAAACTAGATGCACTACTCGGGGTTCTGCTGCCTGAGAGGATTTTCCTTCACCATTATCCTTCAGGTATGTGCTAGAAAAGTACTGTAGTGCTGCGGCTGTCTATTGTATGTGCCTGTATATCATGCACAACCATCTGTAAACCAGACCCAAGTTTGTCAACTGACAATGGAATACTCCACATGAGGCCATAGATGCAGGTTGTAAGAGATGTAGTAATATAGCATAGTGGGGACCATGGGCATTTGGGACACATCTTCATGTAACTTGTGCATTTAGGGCCCTCTTGGGCCTGATCACATATATACCACTTCTTGGTTTGATGAAGGAATGCTGTTGTGTACAGACAACTTTATGGCTTGGTGGTAGGACAGGTAACGGCCAGTTCATGAGGAGCAGCTCAGTTTGCAGAAGAACTTGGTGTGCCATGGTTAGGCTTTTAGCTCAGTAGTAGACCAAAAGCAGTTTCTCAAAAGGAAAGTAGTTATCTGCAGAGAGTGGCAGGGCTTTGGTCTGAAATTCTGAGTATGCACTATGGTTATCCTGTATGGTCCTGTCAAAGATTTTAAGTAGAATCCCTATCTGTCACCAACAATTTAAACACCATTGAATCTGCTGGATCATATGACCCCAGTGGCAGGGCACCTATATGGCAGCCTAGACCTGTTGCAGAGCCTTCTCTTGTTAGCAGCTTTTTGGGCCATTCTGTTACTAGGCTGGGGTAGCAAACCAGAATAAGAAATGTATTGCCTCCCAAATCCAAAGAAACTCATTAAGCAGAGATTCTGAATTTAATGCTGTAGCTCAGGGATTGAGAAAGGGCTGTATCAGTTTGGTTGGTTGGTTGGTTGGTTGGTTGGCTGGAACATGGATCAGAAGGTGGCCCACAGTAATTTAACTTGAAATGCTAGAACTGCTTTCCTGTACTGCAGAATAAGAGATTCCAAGGTTTTTTTTTTTTTTTTTTTTTTGAGACGGAGTCTTGCTCTTTCGCCCAGGCTGGAGTGCAGTGGCCCGATCTCAGCTCACTGCAAGCTCCGCCTCCTGGGTTCACGCCATTCTCCTGCCTCAGCCTCCCGAGTAGCTGGGACTACAGGCGCCCGCCACCACGCCCGGCTAATTTTTTCTATTTTTAGTAGAGACGGGGTTTCACCGTGTTAGCTAGGATGGTCTCGATCTCCTGACCTCGTGATCCGCCCGCCTCGGCCTCCCAAAGTACTGGGATTACAGGCGTGAGCCACCGCGCCCGGCCAAAAAAAAAAAAGAAAAAAAGAAAAAAAAAGAGATTCCAAGGTTTAGGGAGACTGGAATGTTAGATTGAATGTGTCATTTAAGATCTGCTCACTTACACTGGGATGACCCAGAGGGCACACTTTTCATCCTAAGTGTAAAAAACAAGTTTATGAGGGGCACCCCTGCATCCTTGAAGAGCTTTGTGATTGCTTTTGTCTGCCGGAAAATACAGTGGGAACTGCTACCACTGAATAAGGAAACTTAAATGTAATGGGAGTAATTGAATCCTGGGGTGGCAGGGGCTGGCCAAGTGGCAGCCCTCAGTCGCCCAAGATAAGATGGGTGTTGTTACCATGATGGAAAGCAGAGTTAAAGCGGCAATCAGAATAGTTGGATGTGGGCAGTCCTATGGCATTGGCTAGTTGATGATAGAGTTCCTAGAAGTTAAATGGATGGGAATGCTACTAATTCTTACTTGATCTGTGTAAGTCAAAGAGTTCTAGATCAAGTGAACAAAATTCTAACCCCAAATCATGGCCTTTTACTGGGTGACTGTGTTTTAGGGAAAAGGAAATAATCAGAACCTTTGGGGACTATTAGACATTGACTCTAAACTGCTATTAATTCCAGAAGATACAGCATGTCACTGTGGTTGACTAGTCAGAGTAGGGCTGATGGAAGTCATATGATTAATGGGTCCAGTGGGTCCCCAAATCTATCCTGTAGTTTTTTACCCAGTTCCAGAATATATAATTAGAATAGACATACTCAGCAACTAGCAAAATTCCTAAATTAGAATAAGATACTCTTTTTAATCCTCAAAGAACCCATAAGCTAAAAGAATGAGACAGTTATTTTTCTATATATCTATAATGGAATATACAATATTTTTAAAAGTTTTCAATTCTCAATTTTTAAATGAAATGTCCTAGAAGTTGTTTATATCGCTTTTTGAAACAAGAAGAAACATTATGTGCAATTTATCAATATTCTTGTCAGATTGACCTTTCATCATTTTAATTTCGTCTAGTTAATGAAGGAGACCTCCAGAATTTTAATTGTGATACAATATAAAAGACATTTGATGGAGAAATAATTAAATAATTCTCTTTAAAATTATTTAATGACAAAGATTGACTGTCTTCACTGACAATTGTATAGATTTGTTGATTCTCAATTTCTTAGGTATTTCGTGTCTTTTTGTTGGGTCTTAATTTTATCATTGCCATTTTTCAGTTCTGTAATTAGTTTTGCTGGTATTTTTCTTCAACTGAATAGTTAAATATGATTTAAACTTTATGTGATTAAGTCTAATAGATTGCATTTCCTGCTGCCTTCATTTGATTGGCAGCATTAGAAAATAGAAGCAAATAGAGTTGATGAAAGAATTCAAACAATCATTTCATGTCCTGAAAAATCTTAAATATCCAAAATCTTCTTACATTCTCATTTCTGGGCAATAGTTCTGTGAAGAACTTAAAATTCACATCCAAATTTCTTCACATTCTTTTAAAACCCAATTAATCAGCAGCATAATTTATACTTATGCCTTGACAAAGTCTCATATAATTATTCCTTTAAAGATAACTCTTTACTCACAGTTAACCAGTACATATAATGAATGTAGGGTTTTGTTGTTGTTGCTATCAGAACACACCTGGATACCTTATTAGCTCTAGTTTTGCAACATTATCACAAGTAACTAATTTTCTTTGTACAAAAAAGGAGTTTCACTGAGGAGCCATCTTTCAAGACTGAAATTCTGTGTCTCACATGTTCACACAATCAGGCATTCAGGTCTATAGCAGACAGAATATGTGTGTCTAGATGGAGCATTCTTAATGAAATGTGCAACATTCTTTGCAGCAGATTTATTTGGCTGTCAAAACCTCAAATACAACTAGCCAGAACAGAATTTCCAAAAACCAGGGTGTAGAAATTGAAATCTTTGCTGCCGAAGAAATGTCAGTTGTCTAGAAATTTGCTTGCATTTACACGGGAGGTTGCCAGGATCATGCTGCAGTTTGCCTTGTAAAGGTAGAGCTCCCACCACTATGATAAAAAACATAAAAATATTTGAAATGGCAGCTTTTTCCTGAATTTTCTTTTTCATGGTTATACAGTTTTATGTTGTGTTTCTAAAGGATACCCCCAAAAATAGACCTGACAGCTTGCACCAAGTGCAGCCAGAGAAAAAAAATCTTTGAACCTAGACTGTGCATTGAGTGCCATCTGAAACAGACCAGAATTCAGAAGAGATGTGGAGTACCTTTAAATTGTCTGACTCCATGCTGTCTCTTAGGCTGCTGATGAATCATGATTGGCCTTGATTTGCCCCTGATTGGAAAATTTATTGCACAGGTATCCATCAATATGGATATAGTTGTGTACTCTGCTGAGCTCTCTTTTTCTTCTAGAAAACATTTCCTTCAGCAATTGAAGTAAACCTTCAGATAAATTATCATTAGCATCTTTTGAACCTCCAAAAGTACTGATGTGTTATATTGTCTTACTCTTTTAGGAATTGGATGAGAGGAAGGAAGAAAATGAAAAGTGTGAATTTTACTGTTTTTCTCCCCCCTGCCCCATTCCTGTAGAGGAAAGAGCATGGACATTAAAATTGGGAGACATTATGGAATGATAAGTAAAAAGCTTGGAGTTCTGGTGTCAAACACTCTCAGTTTGAACTGCCGTTCAGCCACTTATGATTTGTGTGATTAGGCAAGCTCCTTAACAACTCCAAAATTTTGTTTTCTCATCTTTTTTTTTTTTTTTTTTGAGACGGACTTTTGTTCTTGTCACCCAGGCTGGAGTGCAATGGCAGGATCTTGGCTCACTGCAACCTCCATCTCTGGGGTTCAAGCGATTCTCCTGCTTCAGCCTCCAGAGTAGCTGGGATTACAGGTGTGCGCCACCATGCCCAGCTAATTTTTGTATTATTAGTAGAGACGGGGTTTTACCATGTTCACCAGTCTGGTCTTGAACGCCTATCCGCAAGCCATCCACCCGCCTCAGTCTCCCAAAGTGCTGGGATTACATGCTTACATAAGCCACCGCGCCTGGCCTGTTTTCTCATCTTTTAAGTGAGTAAAATATTAGGACCTCTTTTGAAGAGTTATGAGGAAGATTTAATGAGCCAATCCAGGTAAGTTGCTTAGCACAGTGCTCGTCATGTCATAAACCCATGTGAGTAGCTATTTATGCTGCTTGAATCCTAGTTCTAGCAAATACTAGCTGGTGGCATTACCTGAAGTATTTACTAAAGTATTTACCTAAAGTATTTACTCTCTTAAACTTGGTTCCTCGTCTTTAAAATTAAAATAATGATACCCGACCTGGAGAACTATTTTGAGAGTTAAAACGGATATAAAGTGCCAAGTGTTTGACATTTAGGAGCTGATCAGTACAGTCCACCCTCCATATTCAAGGGTTCCACAGCGCCTACAGGTCTCGAGCATCCCAGGATTTTGGTATCCCAAGGAGGTCCCGGAACCCATTTCCTGTGAATACAGAGAGCCAGCTGTAAACACAAGTTTACTCCCCTCTTCGCTGCTGCTTGAGTAACAAAAAATAGCAAAACAACAGGCAACAACTATTATTAAATGTTTCCTAGTGTCCATCAAGATATATCCTAAAGACTGCCATCCACTGTTGTGTTTTTTAGTAAAATGATGCCATGAATTCATGGCGTGGATTCACAATTCTGTCGAATTGCCCAGTTGCTGTTGCTTTGTGTTAAGTAATTTGTTGTAGCTTCTGCTTTGGACTCATGTAGAATGGTTTCTGTTATATTATTTCTTATTTGCCATTGTGAAGAAATCAGTTGTTTTCTCTTTGCTCTCTAGCTTCTGTTAGAAAAAGTAAGATCTAATACTTGACTGAGGTTATGTGCCTTTTGGGAGTTTCTTAGGTGAACTTTCTACCTCTACACAGGGAATTATTTAGTAGATCTTGGAGAGTTTCAGAGAGAATGTCAATATTACACTTCATTGTCTGCCACACAGCAGGAAAAAATGTGGCCTCCACACCAGGTGTTTAAGTACAATGTACAATAGTAAGGTTCCATTTTTTATGCTGCCTGGGTCTTGGCAGCTCTTCACATAGGAAAACTATTAAATACTTATGGATAAGTCATTTCTTTCAAGATTTTCAAGTAATAGTTTTAGGAAAACATTACTTTTCCATTTCTTGGCAGTAGTTCTGTCAGGGACTTTGAATGCAAGTCCAAATTTATATCAGATTCTTTCTTTTTTTTTTTTTCCTTTTTTTAAATTATACTTTAAGTTTTAGGGTACATGTGCACATTGTGCAGGTTAGTTACATATGTATACATGTGCCATGCTGGTGCGCTGCACCCACTAACTTGTCATCTAGCATTAGGTATATCACCTAATGCTATCCCTCCCCCCTCCCCCCACCCCACAACAGTCCCCAGAGTGTGATATTCCCCTTCCTGTGTCCATGTGATCTCATTGTTCAATTCCCACCTATGAGTGAGAATATGTGGTGTTTGGTTTTTTGTTCTTGTGATAGTTTACTGACAATGATGATTTCCAATTTCATCCATGTCCCTACAAAGGACATGAACTCATCATTTTTTATGGCTGCATAGTATTCCATGGTGTATATGTGCCACATTTTCTTAATCCAGTCTATCATCTTTGGACATTTGGGTTGGTTCCAAGTCTTTGCTATTGTGAATAATGCCGCAATAAACATACGTGTGCATGTGTCTTTATAGTAGCATGATTTATAGTCCTTTGGGTATATACCCAGTAATGGGATGGCTGCATCAAATGGTATTTCCAGTTCTAGATCCCTGAGGAATCGCCACACTGACTTCCACAATGGTTGAACTAGTTTACAGTCCCACCAACAGTGTAAAAGTGTTCCTATTTCTCCACATCCTCTCCAGCACCTGTTGTTTACTGACTTTTTAATGATCGCCATTCTAACTGGTGTGAGGTGGTATCTCACTGTGGTTTTGATTTGCATTTCTCTGATGGCCAGTGATGATGAGCATTTTTTCATGTGTTTTTTGGCTGCATAAATGTCTTCTTTTGAGAAGTGTCTGTTCATGTCCTTTGCCCACTTTTTGATGGATCTTTCCAGATTCTTTCAAAAAACCCAATTAACCAACAGCATTATGTGTTAAAAGAAGCACATCCTGATGATTGATTTCTTTGTAGTCGCCATCCTTCTCTAGAACTCTGGGCTATCTGTAAGGATGGAAAACAATGGGTTGATTTAATGTATCTGGGCACTTAAAACAGAACTTTAATCAGAATGTCGAGAATTGCCATTAGAAAGGATGCTGCCATTTATTTGCTCATTTTCCAAGAGTGGAAAATCTACTGCAGTAATTTGAGTAAGTTTCAATGAAGTATGGAGGGGTACTGGATTTCATAACCTCCTCGTTGGGTCAGGGTACCAATTTGCCAGAACAATTTATTTTAAAATAACTTTATATTTGTGTTATATTGTTTTGACAAAAGAAGATAGAATTTTAGATGACTAACTTTCCCAGCCTTTGCTCTCTTCATTTTTAAATCTGGAGGAGCAAAATAAAGTGAATACAATTTTGTAATCTGGATTATTAAGGTGTATTCTGAAGATTTTGTTTATATTTTTAAATACAGTGCATCAGTTGCTATTCTTATAAATTTGCTTCAAAATGGAGATTATTAATTGACTATAAAATGTGAGTTCTTTAAAAGGAAATGTGATATATTGGTTATAATATTCTGTTCAGAGTTGGCAAACCAGGTATTTACCATTTTGTAAATTTAGCAAAGCAGTTTAATCCTTCTGAGATCCTGTAGGTTTTTCTTACAAATGAGATGATTTAAATAGATGGCTTATATGTCTCCTTAAATCCCAAAATCCTAAAAATATTTTTGTCTCTTTCAATGTATAACTTTATATCACTTAAAGATTTTAAATATGAATGAGTGATGTGTCATAACTTTGCAAATTGTGTTTTTATTTCTGCATCCTTTCTTTATCATGTTCACTGTGGCCTTGAGGTAGTCACTTTCCTTCCCTAGGTTTGCACAGTCTAAATGTGAAAAGGAGAAAATTTCACAGTATGATCTCTGAAGATCCTCCCAGTTCTAATGTTTTCTGTTTCTAGCATATGTTTATTAACATTATATAAAATATAAAGTGTACATTTCTCAGTATAGTAGAAGATACATGAAAGTTAAAAAAAGCCATGCCATCTACTCTAGAGAAAGTTTTTGACTTCCATTGAATGAGATTCAGGGGTTTTAGGAAACCACTTAAATTAGGCATAAAAGTATGTACTTATGTGTTTTTTTTTTTTTTTTTTGAGGAAAGAACCCATAGCTTTCCTAAGAATTTTAAATACTACATAGTGGATAACATAGTAACTTCTGTTGTCAAAGGTCTAGTGCAGTAATTCTTAGAATGTGATCCTTAATGAGGTGTGGACCTCTGAGATTCTTTTAGCTGGTTCAAGAAATGAATCTATTTTTGTAGTAACACTGAGATGATATTTCTCTTTTCATCTTCTTTTGCTAATAAATGTACAGTAAACTTTTCTAGAAGCTCTATGATGACTATCATAGCAGACTAAATCCAGAAGCAGATATGAGAATGTAAGTATTTTCTAATAACCCAAATATTAAAGGTATTTGCAAAAATGTAAAGCAATGCCAATCTTCACAATTTTTTTTTATTTTGGAAAATTTACATTTTTTTTCAAAAACAATATTTATGTTAACATGTACTAACTTTATATCTTAAAATGAATAAATATGTTAATAATTTCTCAGTTTAAATTCTAATAAGGTAAATATCAAGATAAAACCCACATTAACAAAAGTTCTTAGAAATCTTCAATAATTTTTAAAAGTGTCAATAGGTCCTAAGACTAAAATGTTTGATAAATGCTGGTCTACTGCATTCAATAAGGTAGGATAACCTGTAGTATTAAATAGAGCCTGCCTTGTTAACTTTCCACACAAAGATTTATTTCTCTCTCATCTAATTGTCTAAGTGGATGTTCAGGTTAGCTATCTTCAATGCATGACTTTCACATTTGCCCTAGAAGATACTAACCTCCCAGTACTCTAGAAAAAGGAAAGGAGTACCAAGGAGCAAAAGTGTGGCATTTTTATTAGCTTGGCCCAAAAATCTCTTTCGTTACATTCACTAACATCCCATCAACTAGAACTGGGTTTTATGGCCAAATCCAATGGAATTGAAGACCGGGAAATACAGCTCAACTATATGTCCAAAAAGAAACAAAAAAAAAATTGGGGGGATTACCTAGCTGTCTCCACTATACCTCACTTTTAATGTAGGTTTGCTGTCTACTAGCTAGGTAAACATAGATACCTTACATAGCTGTTAATTTTTAGTTTCCTTCTATGTAAATGGGTGCAATAAACTTATAACTTTAGAAGATTTTTGTGAGGGAGCTTGTACAAAAGTCCCTAAAGAGTAGATAGGTATAAATTTGCCAAATAATTATGAAAAAGATTTTTTTAAATGTCTGCGACCCAAAGAGTGTTAAATCAGTCTGCTGGAAGAATGTACCATTTAGAAATAGATATAAAACTTGTCATAAATATAACCTCAATATAAGATTATTTGTGTGTTATGTACAATTATGCAAACTCTTGTGGGGCATCCAGAGGGATGGAATAGTTTTTAATGCTTTCATGGAAGCATTTGAGTTGGAAATTCTTGAAGAGTGTTCCCAAAATATTTAGCTGACATTACTTTACGCTGGACCTCCATCTCCTGCTCCAGATACCCTTCTTGTGGCACCTATATGAGTCTAATGTAATGGTGAATTTTCTTATCTGCTTCCCTCATAAGTTTGTAGCTCCTATTACTTCCATTGGAACAGGGTTTCTACATGGTTCTACTTTGTATATCTTGCACTGAACATGAAGTGTGGCTCATTATAAACCCTGGGACAGATGTCTATTGAAAGGATTCTATTTACTTTCAATAAGAGCAATTGCATGAAAGGCAAAGAGGAGGTTATTATAAAGATGGAAGTTGGCCAGCCACAATGGCCCATGCCTGTAATCCCAGCAATTTGTGAGGCCAAGCTGGGTGGATCACTTGGGGTCAGGAGTTTGAGAACAGCCTGGGCAACATGGTGAAAACCCCAAAACAAAAAAACAAATAAAAAATACAAAAATTAGCCAGGCATGGTGGCTCACACCTGTAATCTCAGGTACTCAGGAGGCTGAGGCAGGAGGATCCCTTGAACCCGGGAGGCAGAGGTTGCAGTGAGCTGAGATCACACCATTGCACTCCAGCCTGGGCAACAATAGCGAAACTCTGTCTCTGATAAAAGACTATTTTTGAAGTCGAAAGTGTAGGGTGGTAGAAAACTAAAGTGTAACAATAATGCTGAACATCAAAAAGCATGGAATCTATTATGTTAGAAGATCATCACTGTGAAAGTTGACATAAGCAACCAGGGATATAAAAAAGGAAAAAAAGGTAAAATTGTACATGTCCTCAAATAATTAAAAGTTGAGGGAGTTTCCTTGTGATAGCACAAAGATGTAGAAAGCCTGATAAAAGATGGCATAATTCTTAATGGATGGGAAGTTAGAGCAAGGGTGATGGAATAGTGGCTTGAATGTGGCACCCCAATATTTGTTGAATGAATAGATGGTGGGTAGATGTATAAATGATGGAACACCAAATCTCATTTTATTTCATAACCCTCAAGGAAAATGGAGTCAGAGGAAAATCAATTTTCACTTAAGATGAACAGATTGGTAGACTAAAGACTCAAGAGTTAGAAACTTTGGAGGGACTTATTCTAAATAAAGCATAGATGCCATTGAGCACAATTGGTCCAGAATATGGGCACATAAAGATAGAATTGAATTGAGGAAAGTCAGACCTGACCCAGATTGAGGAGGTGTTTTGAGAGGACATAGCAGAGGGTTTTTATACCGTGGAGTTGCAGAAACTATTAGAGATGTCCATATTAGGAGGATAGAAATACATTTTTTGAAGTGTTTATAGCATTAACTCCATCCACTTTTCCAATTGGAATATAGGTATAATGTCTAAGTTTATATCTTCATTGCTAAGTTACTATTGATTTACCTCACATCTAAGAAGAAAATAATTTATTTGCAAATTGCCTGTCCAATAGGTCATCTTTAGCTAATGTTTACATAACTACTCTACCATTTTTAGTAAAATTTTACTGTTTGAATAAATGGAAAACTAGAAAATGTCAATAATTCAAATAAAAGCATGGCTTATATTACTATCTTTTTTTCTCTTAAGTACATTTATTCAAACCACATATACTTACTGAGTGTTTATTATGAAGCATATTTTATAGTAGGTTTTGGAGATAGGAAGATAAATATGACAAAGTTCATGCCTTCAAGAATCTCATGTGTTGATAGGAGAAATAAACATGTAACAAATTAATATATAACTTGTGAGCAACAAGAGAAGAAATAATAAGATACAGAGGTAGTACATTTTCCTTACTGAATATAGTGAGGAAGCGTCACAGAATAACACTATGTAGAAAGTAGCCAGGTGAACTAGAGAGCGATGACATTTCGGAAGGTGCAAGGGACGTGTGAAAATAAATGGGAATGGGAAGTACCATATTGTGTTCAAGACACAACATGGGATTTGTTATTTCTGAAAAGTATGTGTGAGGAGAGTAGCAAAACATGTTACTCAATACATTAGGCAAAAAACAGAAACATCTTTCATGCTATGCCAAGGAGTTTGGGCTCTTTCTTGCAGGTGTCTAGAGGCTAGTAAGGAAACAACTGTTCATTGGATGAAGAGGGCATCATTGAAGGATTTTAAACAGGAAAGTTTCATGGCCATATCTGTTAGTGTGTCTGTTTTCAATCATCGTGTCTGCAGCGAAGAGAGGTTTGAGAAAAGCACTAAGGAATTGATGGCAATAAGCCTAACACTTGATGCTGGAAACTAAACTAACAGGGTCCGGGGAAAGAGAAAAAAGCAGAGTAAGTAATCAATATAATTTATGAAGTCTTAGATAATATGAACATGAGTATGGTGATGATAGAGAGGAAAATGGGATTTTGAAGGATTTTTTTTTTTTTTTTTGATGGAATCTCCCTCTGTTGCCAGGCTGGAGTTCAGTGGCGGGATCTCAGCTCACTGCAACCTCCACCTTCCAGGTTCAAGCGATTCTTCTGCCTCAGCCTCCAGAGTAGCTAGGACAACAGGCGCGTGCCACCACTCCCAGCTAATTTTTGTATTTTTAGTAGAGACGGGGTTTTACCATGTTGGGCAGGATGGTCTCGATCTCTTGCCCTTGTGATCCACCCACCTTGGCCTCCCAAAGTGCTGGGATTACAGGCATGAGCCACCGCGCTGAAGGCTTTTTTAAAGTAAATATGTTGGCTGGATGTGGTGGCTCACACCTGTAATCCCAGTATTTTGGGAGGCCAAGGTGGAAGGATCACTTGAGCCCAGGAGTTTGAGAACAGCCTGGAAAACATAGCTAGACCTCGTTTCTACAAAAAGTCAAAAAAAAAAAAAAAAAATAGCCAGCTGTGGTGGTGCGTGCCTGTGGTCTCAGCTACTAGAGAGGATTAGGTGGGAGGATCGTTTGAGACCAGGAGGTTAAACCTACAGTGAGCCATGATTGCACCACTGCACTCCAGCCTGGATGACAGAGCAAGACCCTGTCTCAAAAAAAAAAAAAAAAAAAGAAAGAAAAAAAAAGAAAAAGAAAAGAAAGGAAATATGGTTTTCTGACATCAAGACATTACTAATTTTCATGTAGAAATCGCCCAAGAATAGAGCGTACACTGTGCTGTCCTAAACAGGTATGTTGTTCTCTTGATGTTTCCAGTCAAAAAGAATCTAAATTCCCTATAGGTATCAAGTTGTTTCTGAATTTGAAGAACATTTTTTAAAAATTAGCTTCATGATGGTGACATCATGCAGTTTTATTTCTATTTACATGCAGTTTTAATATCTCATAAAGGGACACTGTAGCATTTTTCACACATTATGATATGATAGCAAATCCTTCAGCTACTGTTCTTTATTTAGTCTAAGAACACTAGCAGTGAATTGGACTCTAGCAGGGCATCAAATAAGGACATTTCACATGAAAGCACCTACAGCTGACAGCCTTCTTGTTGCTTTGAGAGTAGTTAGTATTATTGCTTCCTTAAGGAGCCACGAAACTAGGCAAGCTAATTCCCCCAGATGATTTTCTTGTACATTAGCTTCAGTGATGCAATACAATCAGTTACATCTGATAAAGCTGATCATTGATTTATTATTCTTTTGGGGTGCTTAAACTCTCAAGTATCATTGCGATAACTATTGACACAATATGTCTTCTTTTAAAATAGATTTTCTATTTCAGGCCCAAGCTTTTCTTTTGCACTGCTTTGCAAACCTTTTCTTTTGCATTGCTTTGCACTGCTTTGCAAACCCTCCTGCTAAGTCCCAACCATCTGTCAGCCTACCTCTCGTGGCTTGCTAAGTTTTCTGACCTGTGACCCACCCAACACCTTGGAGGGGTGTGGAGAAAATGCAATTTTATTATCTCAGGTTAATGAGAACTCTACCTTTAAATGTATATACTTCTGTACTTCAGATTTTCCACAAAACCACATATTTGTGAAATTCTTATATAATTAAAAAGCTAATGTGCCATTTTAAATAAGATAATTTATGGGAAAGGTGTATAAACTTCCAAGTGCTAATCAAATGTAAATGGGTATAATTTATTATGGTATTAAGTTCAATAGTGATTGGTTAAATATAGTAAAATTTCTATTTACCTAAATATGTTTCACTTGCGTGACTCATTATTATTGGTGGGGAGATACTTTTTTTTCTAGTGCCGTTAAAAGTACAGACAACATAGGATCACATTGAATAATAGTAAAAAAGATAAATATAACTATGGTTAGCATTTAAAAGGACATAAAATGCCAGAACTTTTCAAAGTGACATTTCTCTAAATGAAATGAAATGTTTTCAATGGGAATTTAAGCCAAGCATCTGCAGAGACCGTCTTGCTCTCAGCCACCTTACTGTACTGCCACTAGTATTGAGTGCCTGGGATCATCACGGCTCATTTTTAATTTGTATATCAAGCATATGTCAAGTACCAGCATGTGCTAGGACTTATGCACCTTGAGGATAACAGCCGGCCTTGCTTCTGAAGAGCCAGTAGTTTAGCACAAGAGATATAGTCAGGCAAAATGAAGATTGCAACTCGGCAGGATTGAGGTATGCATGGGGTATTGGGTAATCACAGAGAAGGAACATACCTACTCTCAGCTCATTAAATCATGTTTAATAGTCAGAATTTAGAATTTTGGAGGAGGTAAAGAAGCAGGCTGAAAGGAAGTAAAATATCCATTGGGGAAATATCTTTTTCTAAAAAAGCACAAAAGAACCATGAATTCTATAATGAATTTGAAATGAAGTAAAGTAAGCAATACTTACAGAGGAATCCAGGCTCATGTAACTTATAATAAACCAATATATAGCATTATTATGTAAAATATATCTATTTTGGGTACAAAAGCTCAGCCCAGGTCTGTTAAACAAGCATTACTGCATGCATATTACCTCCCTTTGGATCTTTAAAAGTTGAGTAAATTCCATTCTTTGCATAATTTGGAAATCTTTTCCTCCCAAGAATCATTTACACTCAACTTTCATAATATAACCGCACCATTCCTACATCATTCTCATGTTCTGAAAAAGTTTTATTAATGACCAACACTTATTAGACTCGTGACAATCCAAGCAAGCAAATTATCTGGTGCTTACAAGCTCAGGGGCAAAATTAAATCAGCTTCAGAGTGAAAAGATCAACATCCAGGAGGCCTTAAGTAAATTTCAGAAACCACAATTCTTTTTATATTATGTTTTGGCAAGTTCTTCATGGGAAATTTCTTGAGAATCATTTTATTTTTTCCAGATAAAATCTTGTCCTCTTTTCCTCTTAGGTTAATAATAAGGTAAAATACAGAAATAATTTCAAAAATTAAAAATAATTGAGTGTAATTCAGGCAAATATCAGAAAATAATCAACAGCTAATGTGTTAAGCAGCAGTTATGTATTTAGCACTGCACTGATTATGTTGAAAGATGAATGAAAAATAAGTGAGGATTAACAGTTTTTTGGGTGTGTGAGCATGCATGTGTGTGTGCATGGGAAAGACAGATCAGGAAAAAATGGAGTAGGCATAGAAGGAAAATTAAACCACAATTTATAACCAAGAGCTCAACCAACCCATAGTTTATAACGAAACTAAACCATGGTTTATAACCAAGAGCTAAACTGCCTAGTGTAGAACGCAGTGTAGAAATCTGAAAAGGTGTAGATTCATATGTGTGTGCCAAAGTAATTGGAAAAGTTTATTTAACAAGGTGGAGATTTTGGAATCTACACACAAATTTTGCAAAAGAATTTGTCATTTAGGCTAAGATTTTCAACAGTTCAATAGCAAAAGTTTTCTGAAGTAAAAAAAAAATCTGACTTCAGCATTCAGTTATAAAACAACATTTAAGAGGCAATAGGAAAAAGGACTAAAAGTGACTAGGCCGGGACTTTATATATCTAAATCCATTCTTAGTGGGATTTTAAAATAAACGTAGATTGTAAGCCAGACAGTTGCACAACAGTGACTGGAACCTGAAAGTGTGTAGCCTGGGGAAAAATAAAATGGAACTCAGTTTTAGAAATGCACAGCAAAATAGGAAAGGTGCAGCCAATCATGTGGAGAAACGATCTGTCGTTCAATGGGAAAAAAGAACCCATATGACTCCCATTATTTACATACTAGTTCCTTTAGGGATTGGACATCTTGGGGACTCAAGAAATTTAGGCAAAGAAGGGTTGTCTACACAGCTTGGTACCACCATTGATGAAGGGTTTGAGTAAGATGAGGTAGTTGCCACTGCCCCAAAGTGCTTAGTATTACTATCTTAGTCTGCTTGGGCTGCCATAACAAAACACCATGGCCTGAGTAGCTTAAACAACAGAAATTTATTTTTGGTTCTAGAGTCTGGGAAGTCCAAGATCAATGTGCCAGCAAGGTAGGTTTCATTCTGAAGCCTCTTCTCTTGCCTTCTAGGTGGCTGCCATCTTGCTGTGTGCTCACATGACCTCTTCTTTGTGCACACTTAGGGGGTGAAAAAAAAAAAAACAAAAAAAAACAAGCTCTCTGGTATCTGTTTTTATAAGGGCACTAATCCCATCATGAGAACCTGACATTCGTGGCCTCATCTAACCCTAATTACCTCCCGAAGTCTTCATCTCCACGTACCATCACATTGAGGATTAGGGCTTCAAACTATGACTTTAGGAGGAACACAAACATTCATTCTATAACAACTTCCTCCCTTGACTGTTCAGTCTTAGGAAGGAACTTTTCAAAGTAAGCCCCTGCTAGGATTGCCAAGTAAAATTCAGGACACTCTGTTTCATGTGAATATCAGATAAATAGCAAGCAATATTTTAGTATAAATATGCCTCATGCAACATTTGTAACATACTAAAGAAGTATTGGCTGTTTATCTGAAATTAAAATTCAACTAGGAAGCTTGTAGTTTTGTTTACTAGATCTGGCAAGCCTAGCCTCTCATTTGTGGGTCAAAGGCTTTTGCTGTCTAAACCAACCAAATATTCATTCCAAACCAAGAGAGACTAAGATGAATTGGCCCAGACATCTATGATCACTCCAGCTTTATAAATTGGTATTTGAACAGTGTAATGATTTGCTGTGTCACACCGTCAGCAATTTTTCAGTTACAGGTATTGACTATTCCCATTATTTCCTCTAGCATTTAGTCATTGGAAAGCTTGAGAGCTTTGCTTTGAGTACACTTAACTGAAAGGCATGTCAAAAGTACTTCTCTCTTATATAGAGTGACTTAAAAGAAGGGCAGACCTGGCTTTTGTTCAGGCCCTGATACTCTGACAAAGTCACTGATAGAGCATTCTGCACATGGGGTAGCTCACCAGCTTTCTGCAGTTTTCTATGAGAAGGCTCTGAGTTAGGGAAAGAGTATTTGTAATCAGAGAACTGGGATTTAAATTCGACTTCCACTGATGTCCCCCATGTGGACTTGAAAGAATTACAGACCTTACCAAGCTTCAGCTTCCTCTACTCCCCAATTAGGATAACAACATACCCACTGCCCTCAATTTTACAAAGGGGATAATTATAAATAGTAATATAAATAGTAATTATAGACATTCTCGTATAACCTACCATGTGCTGAGATCAGCAGATTTATTAACATATTTAACATTCAGCATACCCTATGGAGGTAAACACAATTGTTATCTGTATTTTATAGATTCAAAAATAGAGGTAAAGAATAGTTAAGTGGTACTGCAGGGATTGTTTAATGTATATTATTATTTTATCATCATCATCATCATTTTAGTGCTCAGCAAAGGAGAACCAACAAAGTCATGATCATTTATTTAAAAATTATTTAAATATTCAGTTTGTCCCTGAAAACCACTGTTGATTTGCTGTGCTTCATAATTTGGAACCTCAGATCATTTTGGTTAAAAAAATAGATGCAGCCATGTCTAATATGAACATAGCTTAATTGCCACATTCTGTCAGTTACTTTGTCACAAAGTTAGGTAACTTTGGAGCTAGCAGAAGGGGAATTCTAATCTCAGTATATTCAAGAATTTATGAGGGCATTGACCTGTTAAGAGTCTTTCAAAACCTGTAAGAGCATAATAAGTGGGGGAGAAGCTAAGTGAAATAGAAAGTTGGCACTCAATTTACAGCGTCGAAGAGTCTTCGACTTTATTGTTTCTCTTCACTTGTTGAAACATATTGCCCATTTTCAGATTTTATATTTTACCTTTTTTATTTGAAAAAGCTATTTATTATTATCTGAGACTCTAGTAAAAACATGAATATTATTTCTAAGATTTTGGCACTGACATTTTAAGAGTCACATTTTATATCTACTAAAATATGAAATACGATAACTTTTTGCCAGGCCAGATGATCTACTTTGAACTGACAACATTTAGAAAATCCTATGTCAAATTATATATGGATAAATACATCAATATGAATCATATAATCATCCCATCCCAGGTTAAGAATGTAACTAACCTGCACAATGTGCACATGTACCCTAAAACTTAAAGTATAATAAAAAATAAAAAATAAATAAAAAAAAAAAAAGAATCAATGTCGAAGGTCATCTATTCCACACCCACTTATTTTTTTGAGTCGCGGTGACATTTTCACTTAGTGTATAAATATATGTGACTGGTAATACTGTATTTTCTTTCTTTAACTTAGAGTCTGTAAATGGAAAAAAACAATAGTTACAATTCTGGAATATATGCTATGAAAATTCTCTATGAACTTCTCTATTCCCACAAAAGCCCTGTCAGCTAGTTTTTACTCTTCTTATATATATATTATAAAGCTGACTTGGGAGTTCAAGTCACTTGCCCAAATTCACTGTTGGTAAGTATTGGAGGCAGAATTTGAAATTTCTTCGGTCTGTCTGATCTGAAGTCCTGTGCGCTGTTCATTGTAGTACATTGCCTCTTGGGGAGGGAAGGGAAGAAAGGGCTAATTGCTGCCTGGAGTGAGGGATCCAGGATACAAGTTATTTCTCCACAGATTCTTGTGCATGTATACAGTATACATATCACCATCACCCACCCTGCTTTCACTGGGATGGAGCAGAAAGGAAGGTTATTATTCAAATTCCACTCTTTCTCAATAAATACTTTGACTTGTTCTGAGCTGCTCCAACAAGAAAGAACTATTGGTAACTACTAAGCTGGTATTTCTGGTGGTCTGAAAACTGTAGCTTTCTAAGCTTCTCTATAACTAATTGAAAAGAACTTTGAGAGTAGTAGATGGCAGAAAGTAGTAAGTGGCAGAACTCTCAGGTAATGCTTATGCAAAACTAAAAGCTAAAGTTTGAGAACCAACATAAGCTAAAAAACTGTGAATGAGAGAGAGAGAGAGAAATTTTATTAGAGAAAACATTCCATTCAATATTTGTTGAGTTCTTACTGTTGGTAAAATATTGAGCTCAGCTTTGTAGGATAAAAACATGAATGCCAAGATGAATAAGGCATTTTCCTGTCCTCATAGGTGTAATCTCCTTTCATATAAAGCATATCTTATGTTTAGTAATTTTTCTAGCAAGTAGCACGATACCAATCACTAGCTGGTAAATTCATAATAGTTTAGTAATAAGATTTGACTCAGTGTGTGATATAATTCACCATCTATAAAGTGCTCAAAAATTACAAATCTGTTTTCCTACTATTAAAATGAAGACACACAATGTCAAATTTAGAATGTTTATGATATTATGATTTCAAATTAAGCCGATGGAAAAAACTAACTGGAAATCATAATACTGCACTGAACACAAGGACATTTGCTGCTAGTATTGTAGTTGGCTAAGCTCAGACATCTTTAATCTCATTTAAGTGATATTGTAAGCTCTATCATATTGAATGTTAAATACTTATACAAAAATATAAATGACTGAATATTTTCACCTATTGTATTTGAAATCTTCCCCAATTATTAAGTTCTGAGTGATGGCAGAAGAAATATAAAAAACAAGTCATAGAAATTGATTTGATTTTGTGAAGTATAACCTGCCCTGACAATTCAGGTGTTACTTAGAAAGTTTCTAGTTGTAAAATTCAGGTCACTCCTTCCTCCTTCCTTGAGAGAAATCATTTTCAAACTATTTTTTTAAGTTGATGCCTCTTATTCAGGATTTTGCTGATTATTTAAAAATTATAAATATGGAGAATTATATAGTTTTATAAATAGTTTCAATTAAATTTTAACTATTAAATTATGTCTTTCTTTATATGCAGAAGTCATGCTCCAGTGATATAAATAAACATGTTAAATTAACAGATATTATGAATACATGTCTTGATTTTGTAAAAAGCTCTGCATAGTGACTCAAAGGCATAATGCTTGCAAACAGCTGGAAAGCAAGGTTGTCTTGCCCTTTCTGAAATACTCTGGGGAATAAGAGATTTTGCAATGAAAGAAGAACACATATATTTAATAAATTTGTTTTTTAATTGGTGTGGAATTGCAGGATAGGCAGGCAAAAGGTTGAGGAAACACATGGAAAAACTGATTATACATATCAGCCAATTATGACCTCAATTAACATACTCATAAGGGCCCGTTTTTTCTTATCCCAGAGATCAAATAAGGAACATCTTGGGGGTAAAGTCATTAAAAGACTTTAGCAAGCAGTTTTTAATTATACATCATTTGTACATCTGTGAATAATTACCTGGTAGTTGCTACCTGGTAACAGTGATTGACAGAAAGGTACCAATGATTCCAGGCTAAAGATACATCTTTAATATGAATAAAGGATACAATAACTTCACAGCATGAAGACAGTGACAGCAAGGAGCTCTCCAGCACTCACAGTTGAAAGGCAAAGTTGCCTGGCCTCCCACTCTTCCAGGTGCCGGTTGCCAATGGCAGCCCTGAAGTAGGGTGAGGATCCCTTTAGGTTCTTCTTAGATATGTGTCTTTAACTGTTCTTATAGGGAGCTTATGCCTGCTTAGGTCATTCTTTTTCTTTCTGCTTGTTCAATAGATAAAGGCACTGGCTCCAACCTCAGAATGTTCCTGAGTATTAACAATGGGTGAATCAAATATCAATTTCTTTTATATAATGTACCTCTAGCAGACCAGCTTCAGACCTTGGTGCCCAAATGTGTTGGATTCTCAGAAAACAAGCTTAAGCCTCATTGTCTATTGTGAAAACCTCCTTTTGCCTTTTTGTCTATTAAAAAAAAGAAGTGGCCAAATGTGGTGGCTCATGCCTCTAATTCCAGCACTTTGGGAGGCTAAGGTGGGAGGATTACTTGAGCCCAGGAGTTCAAGAACAGCCTGGGCAACATGGTGATACCCTGTCTCTACAAAAATTTCATCAGATGTGGTTATGCATACCTGTGGTCACAACTACTCAGGAGGCTGAAGCAGGACGATCCATCACTTGAGCCTAGGAGGTTGAGGTTGCAGTGAGGCATGTTCACACCACGTCACTCCAGCCTGGGTGACAGAGCAAGACCCTATCTCAGGAAAAAATAAGTAATAAGATGGCAAAATTATGACACATTTTCCTATGAACAGCACGCTCCAGGGTCGGAGGCAGCTGTAGTTTCAACTGGAGAGATCTAGATAGCATTAAGTGTTTATTTAGGTGTGGCAGACTGAAACCTCTTGACCTGTGAACATATACTATTTGACTAGAGTGATGTTTTGCCTTTTTAAATTAAATTTGAGTATTTTTGGTCGGAGCATTACTACTATTTGCAACAATCCTCAAAACTCCCTATTTATTGCTTTTTGCTTGGCTCACTTCACATCCATTGTAGGCATTTGTCTGTGTTCTGGTTTAATGCTGTGAGTCTTAATAAGAGTTTCTGTACGGAGCCTGAGATATCTCTATAAGAAGGAAAAAGTAGGAAGGTTGTTAGTTAGGTTGGAGTCAGAATCTCAGGAAAACAACAATCAGCAACCAGGCCCAGAGCTGGGGAAGCATCATGGAGGTTTGGAGCAGATTGGAGATAGAGGTCAGAAGCCTGTGCTGAAAGACAGGGCATCAGAAGCAAAACTCGGGACTGGATGATTGAGCACACGACCTTGGCTAAGTACATGGGCAACAGCTGAACAAGAAAAGTAGGGGATTCTCTTATATCCCCTCCTGAGTTGTAGAATGTGTAATAAGACAGTTTGGGCTTAGTTGGAACACTTAGCTAGGGCTGATTCTTCAGGCAAATCTTTGCAACTATTTTTCAACAATGTTATTTTTTCTTTTTCATTTTCTATTTTTCTTTCTATTCAGTTAACAGGATTTGGGGACAGTTTTAGATAGGAGGGTAAAACTCTAATAACATTTTTCTATGCCTACTGTTTTTTTTTTTTACTTATTTTATTTTATTTTTATTTTGAGGCAGGCATCTTGCTCTATTACCCAGACAGGAGTGATCTTGGCTCACTGCAACCTCTGCCTCCCAGTCTCAAGAGATCCTCCCATCTCAGCCTCCTGAGTAGCTGGGACTACAGACATGTGCCATCATGCCCAGCTAATTTTTGTATTTTTTGTAGAGACAGGGTTTTGCCACATTGCCCAGGCTGGTCTCACACTCTGGACTCAAGTGATCTGCCCACCTTGGCCTTTCAAAGTGTTGGGATTACAGGCGTGAGCCACCACGCCTGGCCACAATTCTTTCTTTACTTATGGTTTCTACTCTTTTGATCTTCACTCTCCTTAACACTTTTTTAAAAAAATCACTTTCCAATTCCTACTGCTGACTCCATTCATGGATTTCCAGAATTAATTATTAATGTGCTCAGTCATGCTGCCCCTTGGGCCTAAACTTTCTGGTGTATATTACCTACCCTTACTTCTTCCACAAAACATTGAGTACAATGGTCTTTACATCACTTTATTTCATGAAGTAAGTATTGCTATACCCATTTTACAGGAGACAAGATGGAATCTTACAGAACTGAAATCATAATCCCAAGGTAACACCCCTTCTAATTTGAAGTGTCATCTTCTGGCTGCAATTGTGATCTACTAAAGCACTTATGATTTTTCATATCTGAGTTTTTGCCTTCTGCATCTTCCATTAGACCATGAAACACTTGAAGACAGTGGCTAGGACTTACCCATTTTAGTATCCTTCATACCAGCTAAAGTCCTGGTTCATAGCAGGTGCTTAGTTACTGAATAGATGATGAATGAAAAAATTATTAGTAAATTTATATATTTGGTGAATACAATCAACAAAGGGAGCCTCACCTTGGGATCTATGCCTTATTTGACTTGTTTCAGGAACAGGTTACCTGGGGTTGTTACTTTTCTTCCAGTCTCCAAAGGTTCTAAGGATTTGAACAAATCCAGACAGAAATAATGAGCAAAGCTGCAATTAGAATTTGGACTGTCTGATTGCATGTCTTCTAAAGTATGCAGTACAGCTAACAACAAGGATATGATCAAAACTTATGTAAATAATAAATACTCATCTTTCTTACTCTTGCTTTAACTCAGTGGTACCACCATGTTTAATATTTGCTTAATCAAGCACTAATTTTTTAAAAAGCTATTTCTACATTCAAATATTTCAGTTGATAATCATTAGCAATTTCTCAAGATTTTTAAAATGTGGAGCGCATTAGTTTTCTATTTTAATTTATGACTTTGGAAATGAATATCTAAGCATTAAATGTTGGACGCATGGTACAGTGAAAATAGTTCTGAACGAGGACTTAAGGAGGGAAGTCGGAGGCCAATGGACTAACTTCTATCTTTGCTGTTAATTATCCAATCACTCCACAAACATGTATTGAGTCTCACTTATCGGGTGAGCAGTGTATAGTTGGTATTGTTGGTATTTACACATAGATAAATGAAATGAGGTCCTGGGATCATCAAGTAACTCACTATTTGGTAGACGAAACAAACAAGTGAACATATGAGATAATATAGAAAATATATAAATATGGCCAGGCACGGTGGCTCATGTCTCTTATCCCAAAACTTTGGGAGGCTGTGGTGGGCGGACCACGAGGTCAGGTGATCGAGACCATCCTGGCTAAGAGGGTGAAATCCCGTCTCTACTAAAAATACAAAAAAATTAGCAGGGCGTGGTGGCGGGCACCTGTAGTCCAAGCTACTAGGGAGGCTGAGGCAGGAGAATGGCGTGAACCCGGGAGGCGGAGCTTGCAGTGAGCCAAGATCACGCCACTGCACTCCAGCCCGGGCGACTGAGCGAGACTCTCTCTCAAAAAAAAAAAAAAAAAAGAAAAAGAAAAAGAAAAGAAAATATATAAATACAAACAGAGAGAGAGAGAGAGAGAGACCAGAAAAAGAGAGAAGGAGAAAGAGAGAATGCAAAAACCAAGAGGAAAGAATGATCCACTCTCCAACTAGAAAGGTAGCTCTCAATCTGAAAAGTCACTTGATTACTTTGTCTATTTTGCTTATCTGCTACATCAATGATTCCTAAATTTTCATTATTTTGGCTACCACCTTCATATTTTTTGACATACCTTATTATCAATTTTATATACTTGATTTATTTAAATGGGCTTTAACTCAATTGACTTATTTTTTAAAGGGAGTATTGTCCCGGACAGTAGTATCTATGAAATCACAGGCTTGAAGAGCTGTTTCTTTCTTTTTGCTAGCATTATACTGAATTTGGTTAAATTACCTACCCAAACTAGGAGCATCAAAAATTACCTCTGAGTATTTAGAGTACCACAGCAAACTGAATTGATGCCAATGTAAAACAAATATATTCCTATTAAAATCTGTTTTTGAATAGTATGTTACTACCTTCAGCATCATATGTACCATCAGTGGTATACAACCTATTACAATTTAGATAATTCTGGACAACATGTCCCTTCTAAAGTCCTTTCTGTCACTTATATTTTAGCTTCTGTAAAAGTTTTTGTTTTATAAATAATTTTCTCAATACCTGTCAGGTAATTCAAACTCACAGAGGCCTGAAAGAACAAGTAACCTTTTTGAGTCCCTGTAGGATTTTGCTAATTTCAAAGACAGAGTTTAAAACAAATGATCAGAAGTAGAAGCGAGATCTCCTCTTCTTTTCTGGGGGTGTTTGAAACAGCCCAGATCCATAAAAAGGAGGAGATCAATTTCTGAACATGTTTATTTAGACAATAGAGGGTGGAATAAAACATTCTCTAATCCCAACTTCACAGAAGCTTTTCTCTTGATTGAAAACTGGTGCTTGTCATAAATATAAATATTGGATTAAGGAGGAATAGGAGACATTAAAGTAAAAAGCAGGAAAATCATTGTGAGCACTGGAGCAGAATAATTATTCTATAATTTGTTTATGATTCATTTATGATTTATTACTTAAAATTACACAAAGGAATCATGGTAGCATGTGGTTTAGGAATAAAGCTATAACACATTAGGGAAATTAAAGGAAAACGTGTCCTCTAATAAAAAATGCAGCAATGATTGACATATTAAAAACACAACTAACCTGCACAATGTGCACATGTACCCTAAAACTTAAAGTATAATAATAATAATAATAATAATAATAATAATAAACTAAATAAAAACACAAAGAGGTGTTTTTCCTCTTTGAACATAATATTTAAATTCACTTTTATTGCCATATTCTTTTCTGAAACAATGATCCACTTCTCTGTGATTCTCATAGCAGAGGGACTACAGGATGACAGTATGTTTTGTAAAACTTTATTTAATAATGAATTTTACTTTCTTATGATTTATTGATATTTACATTTTAAAAACTACTCTATTTTGTAATGTAAAACCATGGTAAAAGAAGGCAAAGTACACAACCTTTTAATTTGTTATCAAATGACAGTTTTGGTAAAAATACTTATAAACTCATTATCAAGGCAGCTACATTTGTCTTACTAATTTGTGTATTCACTCAGATGTACTAACTATAGTAAGGGACTTCCCACATCGCCCTTGGCCAAAGAATGTTTTTCAGAACTTACATCACTTAGTACCTTCATTGATTCATTTAAATAAATATTTTGGGGAACTGTTATGGGGTGAATTTTGTTCTCTAAAAAGATATGTTGAAGTCCTGACAGCACTTCAAGATGTAATCTTATTTATAAATAAGGTCATCAATTAGCTAATTCATTAATTAGATGTAACACGTATTAAGATGAGGCCATACTGAAGTAGGATGGGCTGTTAATTCAATATGACTGGTGTCCTTACAAGAAGAGAAAAAGAAACGCAGAGACACACAAGAGGAACACTATGTGACTATGGAGGCCCAGAGATGTGAATGACACAACTACAAGCCGAGAAAAATCTCAGATTGCCAGCAAACCACAGAGACTAGAAAGAGTCAAAGAAGGAGTCTCCCCACAGGTTTCAGAGAAAGTTTGGCCCTGCTGACACCTTGATTTTAGACATCTAACCTCTAACATGAGGAGAAAGTAAATCTCTGTTTGTGGTAATTTGTTACGACAGCCCCAGGACACTAATAGAGACACAGGGATGTGTTCAGGACCTGTTGTAGACAGTTGCAACACATTGGTAAACAATTCAGACAAAGACTTCTGCACCGGTGGTGCTGACATTCTCAAGAGGGAAGAGCAGTCTGGAGATGTGTTAGATGGTAATAAAGAGTATCAGTCATGCACAGAAGAGGTGGGTGAGAGGGGAAGGATTGAAGGGTGCAATTGTGAGACAGGTGGAGAGATAAAGGTAAGATTTGAGCCAAAATTTGAAGAAGGTAATGGTATCAGTCTTGGAAAAACATTAGAGGAAGAACACTTCAGGGAATGGGAGACCCTAAGTGCAAAGCTTTAAGGCTGGAGCATGATGAAGATGCAAGAGGAAGGGCAGAAGGAGCTGAGACAAGTGCAGTGACTGGGGAGCCAGAGCTTTTAGGGCCTTGTGTGTTTTTTTGCTCAAAGAAATAGGGAGGTATTGGAGGCTAAAGCAGAGGCATGACATGGTCTGACCTACCTTTAAAAGAATCACATTTGTTTCTGTGTTCAGAATAGACCATAAAGGGCATGGATAGAAACCAGAGGACAAATTCATAGGGTATTTTCACAATTCAGGCAAGAGACAAGGATTGCTCAGAGCAAAGTGGTGGCCATGGAGAGATTGCAGAATGGTTGCATTATAGAAAGAGCCTCAAGATAGAATCAACAAGATTTCCTGGAAAATTGGATGTGGGGTGTGAGAGAACAAGAGGAGTAAAGAATGATTCCTAGACTTTTGTCTTCTCAAAGAATAAAACTGCAGTCATCTAAAATATGGAAGGAGATTTAGGGATGGGGCAGGAATAGCTTCCATTTTAGAGATGTACTTTATTTTTCTTCTCAATTCTTTGTTTTCAGGTTTTGTCTGTTTCATTGTTTGGTATCTGGAATATTTGTTACTTTTATATATATATATATATTTTTTTTTTTTTTTTTTTTTTTTTGAGACGGAGTCTCGCCCTGTAGCCCAGGCTGGAGTGCAGTGGCATGATCTCGGCTCACTGCAAGTTCTGCCTCCCAGGTAAACGCCATTCTCCTGCCTCAGCCTCCTGAGTAGCTGGGCCTACAGGCACCCACCACCATGCCGGCTAATTTTTTTTGTTGTTGTTGTATTTTTAGTAGAGACGGGGTTTCACCGTGTTAGCCAGGATGGTCTCGATCTCCTGACCTCGTGATCCTCCCGCCTCAGCCTCCCAAAGTGCTAGGATTACAGGCATGAGCCACCACGCCCGGCCCTATATGATGTATGTTTTTAAAGTTATTTCTAGTTTCTTTTACTCTAATCATTATTTTTTTCTCTTTTCCTTTGATTTATTTTTATTCTATCACTGAAAGATTTTCCTGATTTTTCTACCTCCACTCTTTTCTCTCCCTCCTTTTTTCATTCTTTCTTTCGATTGTGCTACTCTTATCTTCCTAGTTTTTAACTAACTAGTTTTTAACCAGGAAAGCCTATCCCATAGATGCCAACCACACTCAGAAAAAGACAGTCTGATCCTCTTTTTCCAGAAATATGTGTGCTCTACTTCAGAGCAGATGACTCATGTGAGAGTTGCAGGATGGCTTCAGACGGTGACACATGTGCAGTAAAACCAATGGTTGTGTGCCTTTAAGGTCCCTCCATGGACTGGCTCCAGAGTTTGCTTCTCAATGATTAAGACTCCTTTCCCAGAATATGCCCATAGGTGTCCTAAAATGGATTCCTGACTTCTCAGCTTTTTCGATGGGTTTTAAAATGCATGTCTGTAAGAGATTTAGATGATATATATTTAGATTTAGATTATACATATATAAGCCGTAAATATATGAATTTATCTATATAAGCTTAAATTATATATATAGCTTAAATGTGTATATTTAAGCTATAATGTATATTTAATTTTAATTTAATATAATTTTAATGTAATGTAATTTTATTTTATTTTATATATAATGTATATTTGATTTAATATGCATTAAATAGAAGCTATATTATAGCTTAATTTAAGCTATATATATTATATATATAAATACTTATATATATATAGCTCAATATTTAAGGGTTTATTTTCCCTTTATCTTTCCAGCTGGGAGGAGGGAAATAGTCTAGTGAACGTAGGGGTGCATTCATTTTTCCTAGCTTTGGAACTGCTATTAAGCTGTTGAGCTTGTTTGACCAGAAAATTCTTTCTGGCCTGGTTTTATGCCCTGGAAGTTTGTATAGCATATGCCTAAACACCTGCATCCCTCATGTCAAGAGCGTGTTGTCTGCATGAATAAAATTCACTCTCTAATAATCTTTTCAGTTTGTACTCATTCTACTCAGCTAAAGGCTGAATTGATTTTCTCTGACCAGAAGAATTTTTTTTTTTTTTTTTTTTTTGAGATAGAGTCTCGCTTTCTCACCCAGGCTGGAGTGCAGCCCCACCATCTCGGCTCACTGCAACCTCCATCTCTTGAGTTTAAGCTTTTGCCTCAGTCTCCCGCATAGCTGGATTACAGGTGCATGCTACCACGCCTGGCTAATTTTTTTTTTTTTTTGTATTTTTAGTAGAGACAGATTTTCACCATTTCGCCAGGCTGCTTGAACGCCTGACCTCAGGTGATCTGCCCAGTTCGACCTCCCAAAGTGCTGGGCTTACAGGCATGGACCATTGCACTTGCCTGGCCACCAGAATAAATGGAAGTGTTGGTGGGCCCTACCTGGATCCATTGAGGAATAGAAGAATTGTTTCCCTGTAGAATATTTTTCTAGAGACACATGTAAATAAATGCATGGAACATTTCTTACCACATACACTTATGAGAACATGCAGGTCACATTTAATGGTACTACCTGGACAACATGAAGGGATTTTGAGATTATTTTAGGGTTAGTGTATATTCATGTCTTAGTTTTCTATTACCACATAATAAATTACCTCAAAATTTAGTGGCTTAAAACAACAATAGGCATTTAGTATCTCACAGCTCTTCTGTGGGTCAGGAATTCAGGAGCTTAATTGTGTTCTTCTGGACAGGGGTCTCTCATGAGGTTGCATCCATGTAAAGGCTTTAGAGAGTCTGCATTCATGATCAAGGTAGTTCATTTATATGGCCAGTTGGTGCTAGCTGTCGGCAGGAGGCCTTGGTTTCTCTCCATGTGAACTGCTCCATAAGGCTGCTTGAATGTCCTCATGCGTGGTGGCCCACAGAGACTGAACCAAGAGAACAAACAAGGCAGAAGCTAAAATTTCTTTGATAACCCAAACTCTGATGACACATGGTGCCATTTCTACAATGTCCTGTTGGTTAACACATATCAGCCCTATTGAATGTGGTAGTAGGCTGTCCAAGGGCATGGGTGTAAGAGACTGGCTCATGTTGGGAGCATGATTGCAACAGTATACCATAATGAATACACTGGATTATGGGAGAAATATCAATTACTCCCTCATTTTCCAACTTGGTGGAGTGGCTGCTGATCCAACAGTACTCAAGATTAGACTGATGAAACCAGGGTCTCAGAATATGAACAGGGCCTTTTTCTGTCTACATACCTTTGAACGGCCTACTTATGCGTTCTTTGCCTGACATCTATTAAAACTAAGAATGATATTACTTCTATTAAAAGGAAGATTTTTCTGATATCCCCAAGTCAGGGTGCAACTCCTCTGTTTTTGCATAGTACTCTTTACATAGTGCTTCTTATAACTTGCACTTAACACATTGCATTGTGATTACTTTGCCCTCTATCAAGCTGCCTGCTGTGCTGGAAGCCATTGGCTTGGATTAAAAGTGACAGTATTATTGAAGATTTTGCTGAATTAATCAGCTTTGATTTTGCGTGTCCATTTCTGCCCCATCTATTTAATGAATAATTGATCTGTCAAACAGAATACTAGCTTTTTATTAAATAGCCATATCATATTAGATGCCAATGTAGAGTATGCCAATGTGGCTTAATTGTTTTCATCAAATGCATTCCGTCTCTTTAATTAAATTAAGTATCCACTCCAGACAACTGAAAAAGCCAGACTTCTCCTTTAAAATTCCATGATTCAGTGACTTGAGGGTTCAGCCCCAGTCAGTGCAATTTCTTTTGAGATGGAATCTTGCTATGTTGCCCAGACTAGTTTCAAACTTCTGGGCTCAAGTGATTTCCAAGCCTCAGCCTCCTGAGTAGCTTGGACTACAGGCATGTGCCATTGAGTGTGATGTTATTAACATGCCAGTTTTCTATACAAAAACTTTGTTTCTTTTCACTTTGGTGGCATACTGTGGAATGCAACCCAGCTCCATTTGTTCAATGCACATAATATTTCAGTGATGCTGTATTCTGACAACCAATTTCAGCCTAAAATGAAATAAAACAGAAAAACCTCCTTTTTTTAAAAAAAATCAATCTTTTTTTCTACAACATAAATAAAATGAAAGTCGAACATTCAATTCTAACTCTGAGTTGACAGGCGTATATCCCACACTTTGAGGCATTGTTATTAAAAAGACAATTATGTCTTCACTCTAATGGATTATTGGCTGTTCTAAAGTTTGTCTCATAACTAAGAAAAAGTTAAATCATTGAGAAAAGGGAAAACATGCAGTTTCTCTAAGTTTATCTTACTGAGAATGCAAACAGTGATCCTGATCTTTATCCTAACATGTAATGCATGGAGGCATTGGATTCTTCCATGGTTGATCTTGTACCCTTCCGTCTCTCTAACTATACCTGCCGGCTTGAGTTGGTCCTACAAAAGCCTAGTGACATTGAAGAATGTTATCCCCCACCCCTCCAAAAAATGTATGGTACATCTGTATAGCTGTTCATGGGATTACAGAATGAAGAGTTGAAGCACCTCTTGCCATGATGAAAGGAAAAAAACAAAAACAAAAACAAACAAACAAACAAACAAAAAACCTTAAACCAGGTGAAGAGATAGAGTTGATATCGGTGGCTATATATTTGTCTTCATCAATGTTAACAAACCAAGATGTGACACTGTTAATTCCTTAATTGCTCACTGATATGATTTGGCTGTGTCCCACCCAAATCTCATATTGAATTGTAATCTCCATAATCCCCATGTATCTAGGGAGAGACTTGATGGGAGGTGATTGGATCATGGAGGTGGCTTCCCCCATGCTGTTCTTGAGATGGTGAGTGAGTTCTCATAAGATCTGATGGTTTTATAAGGGGCTCTTCTCCCTTCACTCCTCTTCTTCTTTCTCTCACCTGCTGTCATCTAATATAAAGACACATGCACACATAATGTTTATTGCAGCACTGTTCACAATAGCAAAGTCTTGGAACCAACCCAAATGCCCATCAATGATAGACTGGATAAAGAAAATGTGACACATATACACCATGGAATACTATGCAGCCATAAAAAGGATGAGTTCATGTCCTTTGTAGGGACATGGAAGAAGCTGGAAACTATCATTCTCAGCAAACTAACAAAAGAACAGAAAACCAAACACCACATGTTCTCACTCATAAGTGGGAGGTGAACAATGAGAACACATGGACACAGGGAGGAGAACATCACACACTGGGGCCTGTCAGGGGGTGGGGGTCTAGGGGAGGGAGAGCATTAGGAGAAATATCTAATGTAGATGATGAGTTGATGGGTGCAGCAAATCACCATGGCACATTTATACCTATGTAACAAACCTGCACGTTCTGCACATGTACTCCAGAGCTTAAAGTATAATTTAAAAAAAAAAGATGTGCCTCTTCCCCTTTCACCATGTTTGTAAGTTTCCTGAGGCCTCCCCACCCATGCAGAAAAGTGAGTCAATTAAACCTCTTTCTTTTATAAATTACCCAGTCTCGGGTTTTTCTTTGTAGCAGTATGAAAATGTATGAATAAAGTCATTTACACAAATGACTTCATATTCTTATTGGTGTTTTTATGTATTCTAATATACATATTTAATTTCTTAGAGCTAAAATCCCTAATGTGAATTTTGATTGTGCTTTTCCTCTGTGTTATGGGCTGAATTGTGTCATCCTCCCTCACAAAAAGAAAGATTATAATACGTTCCAGTGCCTCAAATGCAACTATATTTGTTTAATGGGACTTGCAGAGTTAAATTAAAATGAGGTCATTAGTGTGGACCCTAAGCCAATATCACTGCTGTCCTCATAAGGAGATGAAATTTGGATACAGACATGTAAAGAAGGAAAACAATGTGAAGACAAAGGGAGAAGATTAGCCATCTTCAAGCCAAGGAGAAAGGTCTAGAATAGATCATTCCTCATAGTCTGCAGAAGTAACCTACCCCACTGACACCTTGATTTTGGATGTCTAGCCTCCAGAACTGTGTGAAAATAAATTTCTGCTGATTTATCCATTCACTCTGTAGTGTTTTGTTACAGTAGCCATAGAAAGCTTATAAATTGCCCTAAGGGTGTGACCTGTTATAACCTGCCACTGAAAAGTAGTTTATAGTCAAAATGGTTTTATAATCTAAAGACAGCAGGAGAAGTATCCCTAAGGTAGCAGGAGAAGTATCTCCTAAATATAACAGTTTCTGCCTGTTTCCAGAATATCAGAGTAGGTATGACAAGAATATTCCTGGTGTGGCATGAGGAATAGTAGTAATGAGACAATATTTCAATTCAGATAGTATTCGATCTTCAGCAGCATCAAGACATTCACCTAATAAAATATATCTTACAAAGATTTGTGAGTATTAAATGTGATAACCACAAAAGTACTTAGATTAACACAGTCTTAGCACATAGTAGGGTGCTCGCTACATGTTCTTGTTCTCCTATCAGTTTGTAGTCAAGTATAACTCACAGGTTATTTTTCTGCTTTTCTTTTACCTCACTAGTCTGTGTCCCTAATTTAAGGAAGCAATCTTCTCCTCTTTTCTCTATTTTCCATGAGGATATCTTGTTAAGAAATATCATCTTCATTGTGATTACTTGTTGCTCTAATTTTTAAAGACCCCCTTCAAATCTAGTCCTAGCAAATTTTTCTATCTTCAGAGGTGTCTGAATTAATGAGTATGCCCTGTAGTCAGCAATTCAGATCTTTGATTAAAAATAGACATATAGGCTGTCCTTGTTTTGCACAGAACCATGTTAACTGTAACTCGTGCGAAGTGAGGAATTGATCACTATGAATGAATTCCTTTAACATAATGCTGGTACTGTGGAAAGCATGGACTACCTGTAAGATTTAAAGAGATGCCCTTCAATTTATTTTCCTATATTGTGGTTGACCAATACATAATATCAGTATGCCTTATTCAAACACACATACATACAATAGATACACAAACACACACCCATAATTTTATTCAAAATTTATTTTTCTCATTATTCACAAGCATATTCTTGCTTTTCTATTTACTTGAAATGATTTCTCCTATCCATTCCTGTTCTTCCTATTAAACTTCCTGCATACTTCAAAGTTCAAATTGAACATAATCTCTTGGAGGACTTTTACTAAATTCTCCCAGGAAAGTCAGTTTATCTCTCATCTTAATTTATGAAATGTGCTTAGAACAGCACAAGTACTCAATTAAAATGAACAATTCTGATGTCCACCTACTTGAGTTACATAGTTAGTATGTGGTGGCATTGGGATTGAATTTAGACAATATGGCTCCAGACACCATGTTTTTCACAGCCGTTGTGATAGACAGAATGAAAGCACCCCAAGGTGGCCACATCTTAATTCATGGACCCTACTAATATATTTTGCTACATTGTAAAAAAAAAAAAAAAAAAAGGTTGCTAATTAGCTGACATTAAGATAGGCAGATTTTCCTGGGTTATATATGAGGAATCCATGAAATCACAAGGGTCCTAAGGAGTGGAAGAATGAGTCAGAGGGAAGATTGGAGTAATACGATTTGAGAACTCAATTCACCATTGATGGCTTTCAACATGGAAGGCATGCACAAGCCAAAGAATGCAGGCAGAGTAAAAACTGACATCAGGAATTTGTGACCAGCCTGGCCAGCATGGTGAAACCCCATCTCTACTAAAAATACAAAAATTAGCTGGATGTAGTGATGCGCTCCTGTTATCCCAGCTACTCGGGAGGCTGAGGCAGGAGAATTGATTGAACCCGGGAGGCAGAGGTTGCAGTGAGCCGAAATGGTGCCATTGCACTCCAGCCTGGGTAACAGAGCAAGACTCTGTCTCAAAAACAAAAAACAAACAAACAAACAACAAACAAACAAACAAAACAGCACAGAAACTAACTCCTCCTTAGAGCACTGGGAAAGCAACACAGCCCTGCTGACACCTTGATTTCAGTCCAGTGAGACCCACATCAGACTTCTGACCTCTAGAGCTAGAAGGTAATACATTTGCAATTTTGGAAACCACTAAGTTTGTGGTAATTCGGTACAGCAGCAATAGAAAACTAATGACTCTGCTGACTACTGTTCCCAGATAATATCAGGGATTCTCAGAAAGATAACTCTCTTCCTCTCCATCCATCCTCAATGATATGTTAAAAAGGATCCTGTTTGCCACACATATCGAGTCTCAATGTTATTGTCCTACCAGCCACCACCACCTTCACTCTCTGATCAAATTATCACTATTTAGAAATTATGAAGCTGCCATTGCCAGAAATATCCTTTCTCTGAGTTCCCATATCTGGATGGCCACCACCCCAAGCTCCCCTCCAAATAATATAATTCTTTCTCTGGCTATCCAGGCATGGGTTCAACTCCCCAGTAAGATTGTTCAGGGTACTGAATTTAATGCTTAGGGCATTTCTCATTCTTTCTACATATTTTTCCTGTCCAAAGAGAAAACAACAGAAGGAAGGAAACCTATTGGCCACCATTTCTAAGACAACAGAGGATGGTTTTTTTCTGTCTGGAAGAAGACTCCCTCAACTTGCATCTACTCAGAGCCACTAACACCTCCTCCCACCCCATTTTTTTGATGGTGGTCAGGGAATGGTTAACTATCTTTGTTTACATGTGAAAACTAATTTAGTTTTAGTCAATAAAATAACCATTGTACGCCAGGCACAGTGGATCACGCCTGTAATCCCAGCACTTTGGGAGGCCGAGGTAGGTGATCACCTGAGGTCAGGAGTTCGAGACCAGCCTGGCCAACATGGTGAAACCCCATCTCTACTAAAAATACAAAAATTAGCTGGGTGTGGTGGCGGGCACCTGTAGTACCAGCTACTCTGGAGGCTGAGGCAGGAGAATCGCTTGAACCTGGGAGACAAAGGTTGCAATGAGCCGAGATCACGCCACTGCACTCCAGCCTGGGCGACAGAGTGAGACTCCATCTCAAAAAAAAAATTGTAAAAAGGAATATTAAAAATAGAATGTTTGAGATTGGGCATATTGGTCTCACCCTAGAAGCTTTATGACAGAGCAAGGCACAAGAATGAAGCATCCAGTGATCCTCAGTAAGGACTCACTTTAAAAATGTACTTGCCTTGCCTCACTGACTTTGAGGAGAAGCCTATAGCCTCCAAGGAAAGTTTATTTACCTTTGCGCCATAGTGTTTGTTAGCCTTTTCCAATCTGCCAAGAGTGAAAATGAGAATCTCAGGAGTCTGCTATTTCTGACAGCGTCTACAGCAAACCAGATGGCATTGTCCCTTGGAACAGCTAGTGTTCATGTTTATGTCATCCTTGGTCTCTTAGCTTCTGAGCCATAGGTCAATAGTTTTACTCATTTCAACGTGGACTACACTTGCATTTTAGTGACCAGCCCAGCAAGAATGCCACCAAAGAAGACTTGCTGTTCTACTCCCAGAAACACCCCAGTGTCCTTTAAAGTTCAGAAAATGCCAGAGGAACAACACTTTCACTAGACTAACTGTCCATTTACACTGAAAATGTCCTAATACATTTGGAAACCTAAAGCGAAGTAATCTGACCTCTTGGAGGCTTTTGAAATAATTGATCAAAGTGATAAAGATGTTCCACTAGCTACTTTACTTTTCTAGTTTGTCTTTCAATATCTTTGTCCCACAGTGATTTTCAAAAGAATTTCTTGAATTTGTCTAAATTTAGTGTACCAAAAAAAGGATATCAAATCTCACCCTAACTTCTTCAGACAAATAGCATCCAATTTATATTTTTCAGAGGCAGTCCGTGTAAAAGTTGGCTTTATCTTAAATATAGACAATCTGTGAAACTCTGTATGGAAATAAAAGATTAATGAGGGTTATTTTTCACTCTTAGACAAAAATTTCCAATAGCAAATAATCCTGCAATTTGCCAAGGTCCCATTTATGCTTGCCATTTGAGGAGCAAAATATATCGTGTTAAACAAGATAGAGGTGGTATTACTGTATATTGCTGTATTACAATGTTTAATAAGTCTTTTATACTGAAATCACACAACCCTAGGTAAAAATTCTGGTTCCTAAAATTATTAGCTGAGCAAACACGGTCAGATTACTTAAATTCCTTTACCCCTTGTTCTAGAGTTTCTTTATCTATAAATGGACAGCAAGAGCAACTAACACGTAGGATGATGTAGACACAGCAAAAAGTAGGCATTCATCTGTTACTCTTAGGTTTCTAAACAATTTATTGGGCTTTTAAGCAAATGACTCCACATCTGCATTGCAACAATAGATACTACCATTTCATTAGCACTAATTATATGTAGTAATAGAAGGTATATTATTCAAAAATTAATATATTTTACTTCATTTTGAGGTAACTCTCTAACTTAATCAAACTTTCCTATTCACTAAATAATTTTTATAAAAGTAAAACCTAAAATTTATAATCGACAAATGAAAAAAATCTTAGATTTCCCATTACTGAACAGAAGTCTACTAAAATTTCAACTTAAAATCACAAGTCTATCAGTTACTTGATTATATTTTGATTAAAATATATTTTAAACTATAATATAAGACTATCAGTCTACTAGATTAAATTTGTTTAAGCATCTCAGAAACATAAATTGCCTAAATGTGCAAATCCTTAGACATGAGAATCCAATTCTATAATTTCAGATATTATAGTTTTGATTTTGTTAAATCTTTTTGTTTGTGATTTTTCATCTGGGATTGAAAGACACATCGCTAGTCAGACAGGTCATTAGCATTCATTTAACTGGGTTTTTTTTTTTATCATTGCTACTTACTTTTAATTGTCTTAAAATTGGAAGATTCATGGCCACTCAGGCAATTGCCTTTCCAAATAACAGAAGTTGGACCCAGTGATTTTAGCTTAGCCGGCAAGGTACCCGGAGCTGCAGATATTGTGGGCTTCAAAATATTCAAAAGTAGTTGGCCTCTTAGTTAATGAAATGTAATATCTTACCTGCTTTCATTTCTCAACCAGCTAAAACATTTGACTGGATTTTGCACTTTCTTCTTTGCATTTGAAGTCTTACATTCTTTCTCTATTTCCTTCCCTTCCTCCCTTCTTTCCTTTCTTTCTTCTTTCTCCTCTTCCTCCTCTTTTTCTTTCCCACACAATCTTGCAAATACTCAAAAAGTCTGAATAAATTTTAGTGATCTCTATGATCTCTTATGGCTTTATGTGACTTGCAGATACAACTTCACTCCAAGGTCATTTTACAGACACAGAAGAGGATTCAAAACACAAAATTTAGAAAACTAGAGCAACTGCAAAGTTAGTAAATAAATGCTCAAATAAGTTTATTCATCCATGTAATGAAGGAGTGATAAAAGATGTTTTAAAGCTCTTTGACTAATCAACAGAAGAGAGAAACAATCATGAGTCTTGTAAGTATTGTTAAAAGTTGTTTTTTCCCCCAAAAAGAAATATATTGGATAAAACTGCCAAAAAGGAATAATCAAAACTGAATAGATATGTAGATGCAAGCAAATACTTAACATTTATAGGAATGTATATAAACATGGACATTATATCTTATTCATTAGTGTTTCATAAAATTTTAAATGGCAAAATTCAAATTCAATGATTGGTTTCCAAGAATCTTTATTTCTTTAATTAAGAAGAGATTTAAAGTACCTCCCTTGAACTAAGCATTATATTTGAATTGCTTCATACTCTTCCTTCTTTATTCTGAACATATCAGTTTAGTTAAGTACAGTTACAGGCATACGTAAATCAAAAAGATGAGTACCCACAGCTACAGTTGCAGCTACAATTGCTGCATTAGCCATAAATGACCAAATATATTTAAAATACATTCTGAGCAATATAATAAGGATTAATTATATGTAATTTCTTTGAATCATTGTACTTGAGGATTATTCATACTTTATGTGTGGGTATCTTTCTATACATGTGAAGTCAACACACGCACATACAATGAGAGACTTGAGTTCAGCTTATTTATTAGTCTTAAGGCTCCATCACTCTGATCATCACTGTTCTCACATCTTATCTACACTCTGGTATGGGCAGCAGCAGATTTATTTGTTCATTCAGGATACATTTATTGAGTATCTACTGCCCCTGGAGAACCGTGTTATATGCAGAGGATCCTGAGATGAATAAGATTCAGCCTTTACTCCAAGGAGGTCTAATTTGGGAGAAGGACATGCAAGCAAATAGTTATGAAACAGTTTGATGCTGTAATGAGACATGGAGCAAAGCAAACCTAGATGTGATCAATGCTGTTTGGGGTGAAAGAGGACTTCCCAGCAGAAGAGTTGTTTGAATTAAGTGTTGAAGAATATTCTAGAGCCTAGCAAGTAGTCAGTGCCCAAGGCTGAAGAAGCCTATTTGAAGCAGAAGGAAAAACATAAGCAAAGCCATTGAGACATTCAACAAATGCTTATTGAACTAGTGCTCTGTGCCAGGAAATGGTGTCCTTACAATTGCGTTGGGGGGGGCATGACTATATTAGTAAACTAACTAATTCAGGTGATTTTGCTAAGTGAGAAATGGCATGAAGAACATAAAGCACAGTAAAGTAACAGAGAAATATGGGGAGGACACTTAGCGTTGATGGTGTGGTCAAGGAGAGCTTCTCCGAGGAGGTGACAGTTGAGACCTGAATAAGGAGTAAGAACCAGCCATGCATAAGCATGGAGGAAAAGCTACAGGAATGTTCTAAGAGCAAAGTTCCTAAAGCAGAAATGAGCTTGGCTCATGTGAGGATCAGGAAGGTCAGTTTGGTTGGAGTGATTTGAAAGAGTGGGAGGATGGAAGGAGAGAAGGGGCAGAGGGTAGGCAGGAATCAGATCATAGAGGACCTTATGGACCAATGGATGGAATATGAACATCCATCCAGTGCAGCAGGAAGCCATTGGAGAGCCAAATAGAGGACTGACATGATCTTATTATTTTATCAAAATTCACTTAGGGGGTTGGGTGGAGGACATGTTTAGGGGAAGAGAAAGGGGAAAGGAGAGTCTCTTACAGAGGTGCAGAAAAAAACATGATGGTGATTTAAGTTGGAGTGGTCGAGGCCAGAAGCAGAACAGCATATTTGGGACACTGTAAGTCCTTATTATAGCTGGATATATATATATAAGATGGAGATTAGTTGGGGTAAATTGGCAGTCTCTGGGTTATAAATGCATTTTTTAATTGCATGGATGTTGAAATTGATTCTTTTGGCAATGTGAAAACATTAAAGTGTTTTAAGGAGAAAAGAAAAGCAATGGCATAATCAGATTTGGTTTTATGATAGTTTGGACTGCAGCAATGTGAAGAAGGAATTGAGAGGAGGGAGATTGGTGCTAGGAAGCCCAGATAGAACCCTAGGACACTGGTGCCTGTGAAAATGGTTGGGGGATTAAATGAAGGGAAGTGTGGTAAGCATAAAGGGATCTAGGATGACACCCAGTTTTTTGTTTTGTTTGTTTAACGTTAGTGACTGGAATAGTGATGGCCTTCTTTAGTAAGATTTTTTTAAATGCCAAAAGGGGATCAGGTTTGTGTTGGTGATATTGGGTTTGGTGTCTTTGTGGGATTTGCAAGAGGAGATGTCTATTAGCAGGTACCTGAGCAAGAATAGATAAGGCAAGGCTGGAAATCCAATTTTATAGATGTAGCAAGGAGCTCATACACAAGTATTCATGATGGAAATGAAATACAACATGGATATTGGAGGACATCTGTCCAAGTGTCAATTCAGAGGAACAGCTCACAACCTTGGGGAAATCGAAAGTGTTATAAACACATGCAGAGCATGAGTGTTCACCAGTACTAGGTCAAGATTCTAGGCATGGCTGGAAAATAAGAAGAACTTTAAGAGAAGTTGATTAGTGGGTACAAGTATACACAGTTAGATAGGAGAAATGATAACTGGTATTCAACTGATCAGTAGGATGACTATAGTTTACGCTAATCTATTGTACATTTCAAAATAGCTAGAAGAGAATAATTTGAATATTTCTCAAATAAAAAATGAATAAGGTGATGAATAGCCCAATTACACCAATTTATACATTATATGAATGTATCAAACTATCACATGTACCCCCAAAATATGTACATCTATTATGCATCAATTAAAAAAGTAAAACTTTAGCTCTATACAGATTTAAAATCTTAATAATGTCAGTAATTATGAAAGTTTGAGCAGCTCCATTCCAAATTTAGGTAGTTTTGGATCAAGGATCTAGATACAAAATACAAGAGACTGTTACAAGTTGATATTAAGTGAACATTTTGGCTCAGCATGAAAGCTTTTGTATTGTTTATCTCCTTTAGGGAGGAAGCCATACCTCAGCATCACCAAGCCTGGCCCTTTCAGTGGACTGAGTGGGAAGACTTGGTTAGCAGAGGGAGTAAGGGAATGAAGAAAGAGGCAGTTTGAAACAGTTCTGTTTACATCAATATTTCTTAAAATGTGATCTGAGGACCACCTGTAACAGAATCGCTGAGGATTTTTGTTGAAAATGATATTTATTACTGAATCCTACCCAGATCTAGTGAATCAAAATCCCTGAGAATAGGGCTGTGTCTCTATTGTCGTCAAGTCATATATTTAGTACTCCCTACAACTTCCTTTGGGCCTGCCTCCAATATTTATAGGTTGTCTCCAAATCCTGGCTTCTTAAACTCAATTCTCCTGGCATCCAGAGCAATTCACCTTTGGTAGGTAAACCAGGCAAGTTAACACAGAATACAGCAGTCAGCTTGGCCAGAGCAACTCTGCTCAGAACAATTATTGAACTCACACCTAAAATACAGATCTGAACTAGTAAAAGCCAAACCCTATAATTCACTTTGTAGTAGAAGCAACAAAGGACAGCACTGTCACTTGAATTACTTACTGTGGTAGTATTTTGCTCTCAAACTTACCTCTAATTTTATAATTTTATGTTTGCATGTAAAAAAGTCAATCTATTTATGGTACTTAACACAGTCTGTGGCACCTATTAAGTACGTAATACATGGTAGTTATTATCATTTTTTTCTTTCTTATTTTTGTTACCATTTGCATTTTGAGGGGAAAGTTGTGAACTTGGAAATTAATTTCTTTAAGGAAATTCTGAAATTATAGTACTATAAAAATAATAAATCACAATTATTATAATAGAAACTTTATTTTAAAAACACTCTTGGTTATTGATTCCCTTTCTAAGACAGGGAAGTAACCAGAATCAAAAGGTTGTACAGACTGAAAAATAATTTTCAAAAATGTGTATTAATATTCAAAATGTATTATTTGTTTTAACATGTGAAACAGGGGAGGAGGATTCAAAGCAGAACATAGGAGGCAGTAGAACATTTCCCGAAGGGTCCCTGTCTCCACACAGGAGCTAACTGAACAGAGGAGGAATAGCATTGCAAGGATGCTCAAATCAAGATCTGAAGAATGTTGACAGCAAAACAATAATCCAGCTGTAGGACTGCAGCGATGATACAGTTAATCAAATGCATCAACTTCATAAATTCTGATATGTTCTGAGATGTCTGTTCCCTGAAGATAAGTCTAATAATCCTAACCTGATGTGTCTTCCAGGAGTCATAATGTGGCTCTGTTTAATGGGAAATCAGCTAGGAGGATATTTGCACTTGGAATTGGAAACTGTGAAAAGACATGGAGACAAACTGAAAATTCATAAATTGGATGAGTTGGGAGACCCCACCGGTGCATGAATGCAAAAGAACCAGGGTGCTGATGTGTAGATCTTGCAAATATTTACTTTTCTTAGTTAAACATTTTTAGCTTAAAAATCTCAGATCTTTTTGGGGGGGAAGCACTGTCTAAATAAAGCAGATGCAAGAAAACGGTGAAATAGTGTCTTTAGAATTAGAGAGGCTCTGTGAGGGATTAATGAGTTGACTTTCTCACCATCATACCCTCATCGTCAATCATAGGAGTTGATAAACCCCAGGCCAAATCCAGTCTGCTGCCTGCCTGGTTTCGTAAATAAAGTTTTATTGGCACACAACCACTCTTATTTTTTACATATCTCCTATAGCTAGTTTTGTACTACAACTGCAGAGTTGAGTATTGCATCAGAGACTGTATGACTTGCAAAGCCTAAAATATGTACTATCTGATGCTTTACAAAGTTTTCTGACCTTGATCTTGTATACAGCCTGGCAAAGACTAAGAGTTCAACTATTCTTCAGTTAACTTAAAATGCATGTTCTCTATACATGCTGGTCTAGCTGATTAACCTTTTTGAAACTCAATTATCCCCAATGCTAAAATGGGTATAAAATCAATCTTACAAAATTGTTGCATGTAGTAAGTACTTGCAACACTGTTTATGCATAAAACACAGTATTACATTCTTCCGTGTTCTCTCCTTTCATTTAATGGTAACCGGTGCTGCTTTAATCCAGAATAGTCAGTGGCATGCTGACTAGTGATTTTACAGCTTTCTGAATTTTTCAGACGTACCGAAATAATTTACCCTCCCAACTGAATCAACAGTTCATAATTATTTATTACTCTCTTAAAATGCATTTTTTCTTTTCTCTTCTGTTGTCTTTTTCTTTCTCTCCTTTATAGCTAAATATATGTTTTGCTATAAATCGAACAAGTCCTCTTTTTCTTTTTATATTTACCACTGGGGACCTAATTCATTTGATTTCTCTGGAAAAACACAATATCCTGAAAACCTGCATTGTCTGGATGCTTTGCTGTTAAAGCAGTAAAAACAGCATGGTAGTATATTTTAAGAAAATGTCCTAAATCCTGTAATTTTGGGTCATCCCCAATCTGCCAACTCTTTTTGAATGAATACAGTAGACCTAGGCTCCAAGGGAGCTGTAGATAATAAAAGGACGAATCAAAGAAAACACTTTTCTTTCATACCTTGGGAAAGCCAATGAACTGAAGGAAAGTGGCTTTGATGGCAGAATTTGGTGATGTGGCCCTCCCCTCAGCTTTCTGAGACAAGCCTGGCTTTCATCCTATGCTAATTTTGAAACAGGAAGAAACTTCTTTCTAGAACGTTGTGTGAAGATATTCATGGGTGTATTAGTCCATTTTCACACTGCTGATAAAGACATACCCGAGACTGGATAATTTATAAACAAAAAGAGATTTAACAGACTTATAGTTGCATGTGTCTGGGGAGGCCTCATGATCATGGCCGAAGGTGAAAAGCACGTCTTACATCGCGGCAGACAAGAGAGAAAAGAGAACCAAGTGAAAGTGGTTTCCCCTTATAAAACCATCAGGTCTTCTGAGACTTATTCACTACCACAAAAACAGTATGGGGGAAACGACCCCCATGATGCAATTATCTCCCACCAGGTCCCTCCCACAACATGTGAGAATTATGGGAGCTACAATTCAAGATGAGATTTGAGTAGGGACACAGCCAAACCATATCAATGAACAATATTTTATCAAAGGTATTGTAGGTGGGACGACTTCACATTCACCACCACCACCCCCATGATGTTTCACTTGACAAAACCCCTTGAAACACTTATTTTCTTCTCAATCTCCACAGGCTTCAGATAGATAGTAACCCATCCTCCACTGGCTCTCCATCTCCTCGGAGGGTGGTTTCCGCTTCCAAATCTTCTGCCTGGAACTCAATTCCTCTCCATTTCTTCTTTACAAATATCTTGGTCCTTTCCTCGCTTTTAGCTCCACACCTGGTACCTGCAGTGACTGTTTAGTATGATCCTAAGTAAGGTTTTACTGAGGGGGAAGACACATTTGTACTAAGGAAACAAAAGATCTTCCCCTGCTCAGGCCCCATTATTCTAACGGAGTAATTCAGGGTTATAAATAGCATCAATAACAAAAGCTTCTTTCTTCTTCTTCCCTGGCTCAAAGCCAGGTGGAGGCAAGCTTTGTTTTTGTTCTTTTTTGTTTTTATTTTTTCCTCTCCAGGAAAGGTAGATGGAGATAGGGAGGGGGGTTTCAAAACAGTGCACACACAATTTGATTTGACTATGACTTTAGCAACATGCCAAGTTAAGAAAGACAATATCTTTATTCCAGGTTATGGAGGTCAACTCCTAAAAGCAACAGCAGAAATAAAAATGCAGTGTTAACAGATTTTACCATTTACAGAGTCAATAGACTTCTTGTAACATATATATAAATGTGTTTATTCATATGTTACAAGAAGCATTAATAAAAATTGCTTTTGAAGCCCAATTATGGTTTACTGAAATATTTTCCCATTAGAATTCATCCAAACAGTTGAAAATTTTTATTATAGATGGCAAAATATAAATATTGGTTGAATTAGTATAATTATAAGCCAATTTGCCTTAAGACAAAAGTAGCCTATGTCTGTTTGGAATTCTATGAGATACAGACCATTGTGTTAAACAAGAAACAGAGAATGAAAGCTGAACAATTAAGAGAGTTGGGCCATGATACAAGGCGTTGGTTGCGCTAAGGACAAACTAAGTGTCTTCTAATGCAAATTTGGGGATTTATTGAAGTAACAATCCTCAACACTTTCTCTGTGCTTCAACACAAGTTGCTCTGGAAAGCAGGAGATTTCAAGTGGCCCCTGAAGCTGCTCTGTTTAATTTCTCACATGCTCCTGGGGATTCTCAGTTTTCCACCACCTAGGATAGGATTGAGGCTGAACAGAGAAGTCAGCACACGGTAGGTTCTCAATAAATATTTTTTCAGGGACTAGATGATACCATTTAGGTTGGTGCAAAAGTAATTGCAATTCTCTAATGACCAGTGATGATGAACTTTTTTTCATATGTTTATTGGTTGCATAAACTATAGTGAGATACCATATCATGCCAGTTAGAAGGGCTGTCATTAAAAAGTCAGGAAACTGGATGCTGGAGAAGATGTGGAGAAATAGGAATGCTTTTACACTGTTGGTAGGAGTGTAAATTAGTTCAAGCATTGTGGAAGACAGTGTGGCATTCCTCAAGGATCTGGAACCAGAAATACCATTTGACCCAGCAATCCCATTACTGGGTATATACCCAAAGGATTATAAATCATTCTACTATAAAGACACATGCATACTAATGTTTACTGTAGCATATTCATAGTAGCAAAGACTTGGAACCAACCCAAATGCCCATCAATGATAGACTGGATAAAGCAAATGTGGCACATATACACTGTGGAATACTATGTAGCCATAAAAAAGAATGAGTTCATGTCCTGTGCAGGGACATGGACGGAGCTGGAAACCATCATTCTCAGCAAACTATCACAGGAACAGAAAACCAAACATCTCATGCTCTCACTCATAAGTGAGAGTTGAACAATGAGAACACATGGACACAGGGAGGGGAACGTCGGGGCCTGTCAGAGGGTTGGGGGCAAGGGTAGGGTTAGCATTAGGACAAATACCTAATGTATGTGGGACTTAAAACCTAGATGACAGGTTGATGGGTGCAACAAATCACCATGGCACATGTATACCTATGTAACAAACCTGCAAGTTCCGCACATGTATCCCAGAACTTAAAGTATAAAAAGTATAATAAATTTTAAAAAGTAATTGCGGTTTTTGCCATTACTTTTTATGACCGAAACCACAGTTACTTTTGCACCAGCATAATATTCCAAATGGAATATGCCAAATGTTGATTCTGAATATTAATATTCCAAATTGAAGGAAACCCTGAGACAGTATACTTCCATTGTGCAATTGCGCATTTGTTTTGTTTTCTAATTGCATTGTTGTTAAGGTAATGAACCCTGGAGCCAGATGGCCTAGGTTTAATTCCCACCTCCAACATGTTTAATTATGTATTTGTAGGCAAATTGGTTACCTGCTTGTGCCTCAACTTACTCATCTGTAAAATGGAAATAATAGTAGTACCTACTTCATTGGATTGTTGTGAGGATGACGTGAAGTGATATGTGTTATGTACTTAAAATAATTCTGGGCCCACAGTTAGATCTACGTAAATGTTGTTATTCCCTGTGTTTTCCATCCCATGTTACAAATGTATTAGTCTGATTAGGATAAGCCATGCTGAGCCCCTAAATTAACCCTGAGTTTTCAGTTCCTTCAAGCAACAAAGATCTATTTCTCATACATGGCCCACGTCTAATGCTGGGTAGTGGGGAGCTGAATTCCTCATCATTAACTGTCAATCTAGGCTGAGGATGTCTCCCCCATTTTGGAAAAACACAATCCAGAATATGTGGCTTCTTGAGTCTCTAGGCAACTGTTTGCTGGAAAGTCTTGCACCAGCAATTACATACTCTGGCCTGGAAATGACAAGCTTTACTTCCACTCAGAGCTTGGTGGTCAGAGTCACATGACTCCACCTAGTTGTAAAAGGGGTGTGAGGAGAACTTATGAATATTCAGTGAGCAGATCAGTCAGTGTCATTGCTCTGATGAGCCAACTCCCATATGTAAATTGTGTTTAACTCTATTTCTGATCTTTTAAGACCCATATCTTATTCATCTTTATTCCCCCCCAGCCCAGTGTCTAAATAAATGTTTCTCAAAGAAAGAAGGAAGGAAGAAATGTAGGAAGGAAGGAGGCTTGCCTTATCTTTGGAAACTCAACAATTGAGGTAGATATATGCAACAGCCAGAAAACTGAAAAAACAAAACAAAACAACCACAACAAAAGAAACTCAGACATTACAAAAGAATTAGCTACTTTAAAAAATGGGTTCACCTTACCGAAACAGAAAACTCAGAGAGTGAATATTGTTAATCAACATTTGATATAGTCGACTCAGGAATAAATCTGTCACATAAACCAATATGCATCTGTGAACAGAAGAAGGGAACAATGATATTTTTTTCTGTAATAGAAGCTAAAGTTCTGCTTCTGAATATTTATTCTTCCCAGTGTTAAGTGTTATTACTCTTTCGATTCTTGTTGAGCCTCACTTAAGACTCTTTTGTTCCATAAATGGATTACTCTTCAAAACCTAAAACCATTTCATACCAACAGCCTGAATTAGACATTATTTTTATGCTGTCCTTCTTTCTTCTGAAAGGGAAAGTGAATAGAGAGGTAGAGATAGGACGAATTAAGTAGGAGTTGAAATACTGGTCCAATGTCAGTCTTAGATACATTACCCAGTTATCCATCTCCTTACTCAAAAACAAAAATCTATTCAAAGTTACAACCCATTTAAAACAGTTATTTGGAATCTAGAATTCCTAATACTACCTTAATTTCCCTCCACTTATTTATTTGTAAGCTTTAAAAAAAAATAATGTAAAGTTGGTAGAACTTCTGTGATTCAAGAGGCACAATAGAGAGAGGATAGAGAAAGAAAAGGAAATTAAAACTTTCACATGCTACTCTGTATGGACATGATGTATGCAGGGAATTCAGTGTATTGGTAAAAGCAAAGCTTCTAGACCTAGATTGTCTGGGCTGGTATTCCAACTTTCATGCTTATTAGCCATGTTACTTTATGAAACATGCTGAATCACTTTCTGCATTCCTTTATTTAGCTCTAAAATAATGGGAACAGTAGTAACTACCTCACGAGGTTAAGTGAGGATTAAATTAGTTATTATACATAAAGTGCTTATTTTAGTGTCTGGCACATAGTATGTGCTCAATAAATATTGCTTATGGTTACTGGATGCTTAACTATATGATTTGTACAGGTTTATGTCATTTTGTATCTGAATGTGAAGGTTAGGCATTTTGCTCAAGGTCACGGAGCTAAGGAAAAGCTGGCAGAATTAAAACTCAGCTAACTTCAAGCCTTGGCTTTTTGTGGTGTACCAGGGACCTTGGTGCTAATGAGAAGGCCAAGAAGGAAGTCAGGGAAAGTGTAGAGTACTGGTTTCTGGGACCTGCATATATGTTTTTTTCTTTTTTTTATTATTATTATACTTTAAGTTTTAGAATACATGTGCACAACGTGCAGGTTTGTTACATATGTATACATGTGCCATGTTGGTGTGCTGCACCCATTAACTCATCATTTACATTATCTCGTAATGCTATCCCTCCCCCCTCCCCCTGTTTTTTTCTTAATAGACTTTATATTTTAGAGGAGTTTTTGGTTCAAAAAAACTTGAGTAGAAGGAATAGAGAGTTCCGGTATATCCCCTACCCCCACACACGCACACCTCTACCACTGTCAACTTCACACCCCATAGTGGTATATTTATTAAAAACGATGACTCTGCGTTGACAAATAATTACTACCTAGTCCATAGTTTACATTAGGTTTCACTCTTGGCGTCATACATCCTGTGCATTATAACAGAGGTGTAATGACATAGATATACCATTGTGGTATCATACAGAATCTTTTCACTGCCCTAAAAATCCTGTGTGCTCTACTTGTTCTTCTCTTGTGCCCTTGTGACCCATTGCAACCACTGATCTTTTTCCGGTCTTTATCATTTTTGCCTTTTCTAGAATGTCATATAGTTGGAATCACAGAGTCTATAGCCTTTTCAGCTTGGCTTTCCCCACGTAGTGTACACACTTAAGGTTTCTCCTTATGAAGCCATGTCTTTTCATGACTTGATAGCTTATTTATTTTTCAAGCTGAAAATAGTCCATTGTGTAGCTGTACCTCAGTTTAATTATTCATTCACCTACAGAAACATATGTTGGTTGCTTTTAAGTTTTGGCAATTATAAATAAAACTGCGATAAACATCCATGTGCAAGGTCTTGGTGGACATATGTTTTCAAACTGTTAGATTGTATATTAAGAGTATTTTTAATTTCATAAAAAACTGCCAAACAGTCTTCTGAAGCAAATCTTATTTTGCATTCCCACTAACAGTGAATGAGTTCCTGCTGCTCCACATCTTTGCCAGCATTTGGTGTTTTTGGTGTTTTAGACTTCGGCCATTTTTGGTTTTAATTTGTACTTTCTTAATGACATATAATGTTGAAAAACTGTTGAACAATATGCGTCTTTGCCCTTCCTTGTCTTTTAATTTCTACCTGTAAACCTTTGTGGAGACTGTATTTTGCAGCACAGTACACATTTCTTTTTGCCTTCATGGAATTACGTGTTCTTCTTTTGTGACAAGTATTCTGACAATTTCTTTGAAAGAACCATCTCTTCTCAACTCTTAGACTCTGAGTTTCAGATGGAGTGGATTCTGTCCTTTTTCTTATTTCAGGGGTGAGCAAAGAACAATCTTTTAATCAAAGTAATTGCTTCAGAAATAAGTACCTGACTTTTGGAGCCAATGATACCCAAGGAAACGTTCACTGATGTTATCAGGGCTTTCTTTCCAACTGAATTTGAACCTGGGAGAACATAAGGTCAGAGTTACTTCAGTCAACTTGTCACCAAGAGGCTGGAGGAAAAGTATTTGTAGCACATTTACTCTAGATATTGCATTCTGATATCTTTATTGAGGAGTTTATGCTACTTAGATTCTCAGAACTGCCTTAATTCCCATCTTTAGTTTAAAAGCCTGGCCTTTCTATCAAGCCACTGTACTTTTCAAAATCCACACAATTAATTGTTTTTCTGTTTAAGGCAGCCCATCCATTTCTATGATATATAGCTAAAGTTGTTATTTGATAAAGCACATGTGAAATATCACATTTCAAGTTATCTCAATTTTAGAAGACAACTAATCTCTTACAAGAAATCATACCATTGCCTTATTTATAAATCGAAAATATTCAGTGTGAATCTCTTGACCAGAAAAAGTGAACTTCAATTTCTACTTTCCATTTAGACTTTGATTGTATTCCAGCTGCCTCATTGGTGAGGTAGTCTTAAACATGATAAACCCTGAAGGAGATGGCTAATGAGTGTTTCATTAGTCAAATTCCAGACTCCAGCAAGCATCCTTGCTAAAGCCGTTCGCCGTTGAGATTGGTTGTGGAAGAAAATGCCATTAGTTTGAAACTTTATTAACTTGAACTTCTGCAGAAGACACGCAGTCTGTGCAGTTTCCTCTAGGAAGTTCTCTTGGCCTGGAGGCAACCAGCTTGGCTGGGCATGGAGGAGACAGCTCTCATTTCATTAGGTATTTATGCAGTGGTTATCATGATAGCAGCCAACTCATTACAGAACAGGACATATCCAATTATTCTGAGTCAATGAGGCTCCAGTGACAAGGTAGTCCATGGGAAAATTGAGAGTAGGAAAAGGACTTTAGATGAGAGCATTTATTGTTCCTCTGATGAAGACGGATGCCAAGAAGCAGCTTCCCATTTTCCCTAAAATGCAACCTGTACTCCTCCTAAATTCCCCCATGGCTCCATATTCCCTGGCCGTTTGACTTGAAGGAAAGAGAAGAGTGATCTCCTTCTTCTTGAAGTGCCAAGTAAATAGGAAACTCTGTAGGAAATGAAATATTGACATAGTGATCATAGCAATACAGTATAAAATGATTTTGCTTATATGTCCATTTCCATTATGGCTTCCTTTCAGTCAAAGAGAATCTTATAGACTTTCTACATATTTTATGTCTAAGCTATTGTGAGTAGTGATTAATTTGGAATGTTAAAGACATATGGTATTTACCTCCTCCGATTGGCCTTTTTATAAAATTTCATAAATAAGGTTAGTGATACTCAGCACTAGCCACTCATTAAAATTGGTTTGTAACCAAGACATTGGTATTATTTTAAAAGTTCCCTAAGGAAAGATAGTGGCATCCAACATAGAGTACCACTATAGCCTTTCTAGCTATAGTACTAGCCCAGATTTTTACATATTTACCATTGGTTTTACCAATTGATTTTCATGGTTATCGGGTGATCATTACATTATGCGAAACTTCTATTTGTTAAGTCTAATGTTATTAGTAACAAAATTATCTTAATTAAACAGAGGCATTGGTGTGTGTGTATATGTGTGTGTGTGTGTATATATATTACTACATAGTAAAATATATATAACTACATAGTAAAATATATATATATTTTACTACCTATATATTATATATAAATATATAATATATAAACATATATATGTTTACTACTAATATATGTATGTATGTATGTATGTACTACTAATATATGTGTGTACATATATATTTTACTATGTGTATGTATATTTTACTATGTAGTTATATATATATACACACACATATATTGGTAGTACATACATACATACATATATTAGTAGTAAACATACATACATACATACATATATTAGTAGTATATTAGTAGTAATATATACATACATACATGTATATATTAATAGTAAACATTTTCTGGAGGAGAACTTGCTTCATAAGTCAGAGGTAGGTGAAGAAAACAAATTTGGAAATGGAAAAATAATGAAGATCTGGATGTGAATATAATTCCAGCAAGAAATCAGAAAACTATAAATGTTTACTATTAATGGGGAACTGTTTGGTAGATCAAATTGCAAATTTAAAAACTTAGTTTAAAAGGCACAAAGTATAGCATAGGTAAAAATGCATGAAGAACATATTTGTGTATTTCACTGTATTACCGAAAGCAGTTGCTTGTTGTAAATATTGTCTTCCCCTAGAGACGTTTAGACACAAGAATTGTTCCAGATATGGCATGAGCCTAAATGTCTCTAACAGAACACAGTATTCTAAGGTTCTAATGTGCACTGCAACCTCTAAGTAAGATAAAAAGAAACCAGGTGTAATCACAGGCCTATGACCTTAGATATTTTCAATATCAAATCATCAAATATAGAGATTTCCTTCATAACATTCCTGAGAAGTGGCCAACTGACAGCCAAATAGAAAAGAAGATAAAAAATTCCAAATATAAGATCTTGCCTAGACATCACAAAGCCCAGCCATGTGGGACAAACAAGGAATTCTGGCTATATATATGGCTTAGAGCAAAAAACCTACAGGATTTCCTGCACTAAAGTGAGGGCCATAATGTGATGCCCTCAGCTCTAAGAAGCCACCAAGCACTGACCCTTCCTGATGTACACTGTTTCTTTACCAATATCCAGTTAGACTTATGTATATAGTAAATGCCCTCTAATATTTGCATAGTTATGATTTCTATAATTATACATTATCTTTTGTGAATGTGGTTCCAATTTCTAATTAAAATGCTAAGCATGAACGTATCAAAGCATCATTTTGTATGCCATAAAAGTATAGTTTTTATTTGTCAATTAAAAAATAAATAGGCCAGGCCCAGTGGCTCATGCCTGTAATCTCAGCACTTTGGGAGGCCAAGGCAGGCAGATCATCTGAGGTCAGGATTTTGAGACCAGCCTGACCAACATGGCGAAACCCCATCTCTACTAAAATTACAAAAATTAGCCAGGCATGGTGGTGGGTGCCTGTAATCCCAGCAACTCTGGAGGCTGAGGCATGAGAATTGCTTGAATCTGGAAGGCAGAGGTTGCAGTGAGCTGAGGTCACGCCACTGCACTCCAGCTTGGGCAATAGAGCAAGACTCCATCTCAAAGATAAATAAATAAATAAATAAATAAATAAAATTTTTAAAAGAGGTAGCGGGAAAGACAAAAATCAATACTAGCACAATTGTAAGTGAAATGGTATTCCTGTTCTGGCTTCTCTCCTTTCCTCTTTCCTAAATAATTACTACCAATAATTGCAATTGACTTGCCTTTTAATTCCGTGTATGGTTTGTTCTTATGTGCAGAAGTTTTAAATTTTTATGTAGACACTTCCATCAATTTTTTGTCTCATGTAATTTTTAAATTATCTTTATCTCCGAGCAGCATTTTTCTTCCTGAGATCAAATTAAGCCATTCAACCATATTTTGCTCTATTCTGATTGATTGATTATTGACTATGTTTTACTCTCTTTTCCCTCCTACCTTCATCCCTCCTCCCCATTATAATTTCTAATGCTAGTTTCTATTTACCAAAGACTCACTATAGAGCCAAGTATTGCCCTGAGAATTTTACATTTTATATCATCTACCCACCAGCCCTGCATATTATTATTGTTCTCATAAAAGTTAAGAATTGCTCAAAAGTGTTATGAAATTAAGCAGATGTATTTTTCCAGCCCAAAACCTTTGGTCATAACTATTATGCTATTCTCCCTTATTTGTCGTTGGTTGCTTTTGTTGTTGTTCATTAAAAGATTTTGTACTTTTGGCCAATAGCTCATTTCAAAAATATTGAATTGTTTATTTCTATATCTCTAAACTCTATAATAATATCCTAACATATGGTGTAACTCAGGATGCCATGAGTTGGAACATATAAATCTGAGAGCACAGCTTCCTTCACCGAACACAGTAACTGTCTTTCTTTACATTGTTGCTGTTGAGGAGTTATTTTAAATTACAAGAAATTTGGTATTGTATCTTTCAAGGTAACCTGTTTTTTTTCCCTTTCAGCTTGTTCACAAGTCTCATTTCCTAGCTCCATTTCCTACATACATGCAGGCCCCAAGGTATACTAAGTAAGCAAATTATGTTGGCTGGTAGGTGTTCAGAAGTAATTTTGAACACAAATGATTCCTGTTTTAGCTTGAACACACTAAACGCAAAGATTCTTCAGATGAGAACAGCCTGAGTAATGGCTCACTCAGTAACAGACAATTCTTGCACTATTTGTCTCAAATGTTGACATGGCATTAATGCTGCTATGGAACTAGATTTTTCAAAATCTCTGTGACTGAGAACTGGACAAATTATCCTGTTTCAGGTCTTGGCATAGGTGCACTTAAGGGCATGCATCTGTCTTGATGTGTCAAGAAAATGTCCTCTTAAACAAGGTGTGGGAATTCTCACCAGCTGGCTCCAGTAGGTTGTGGGGCAATAAGGAGGGTGGGAGAGATGACTTGGCATGGAAATTGGTGCAAAATCTGCAGTGCTAATAGATAACAGCTGGGGAAGGTAATGAGTCATTTTATGAGGATGAGGTGAGCCGTGTTTGTGCCAGGTCCGGGGACCACAGTGGCAAATGTGGTACAGACGGCAACCTCAGAATCCGAGAATTCTAATTAAGGATGAGAAAGGAACAGGGCACTGACAGGCTGTCAGCAGAAGAGCAGAGCACTCCGACCACAAAACCACTCGGAGGTTCCCACTCTGTCTTTGCTCTTTCAGAGATAATAAACGGATCACATTTTTAATTCCTGCAATTTTAGGGTAAAGTTAACCAGCTATGGGCATTCAGCCCAGAAGTGGCAGCATAAGTTAAGAATTTTATTCTTGATTTTTACAGTCCAATGTGTGTACACAAACACTCTGCTCCTTGCCCTGGTATCTATGGAGTAGCAGGACTTTTTTTTTTCACTCTGTTAAGAAACACACACACACACACACACACACACACACACACACATTATTTAAATTGCAGAATGAATATATGCAATGCAGCATTTTAGAGGGAGTCCAAGGAGTTGGAAAACCATTGGACATCATAGATCAGAACTCTTGGCAAATTGTAATATTGCAATTTCAATAAACTCACAAGTTTTTCCTTCCCATTCATCTCGTGTTAGTGGAGGCCCCATACAGCCATGAGAGCCTCATGCTCTTTGAAATGAAACTAAGGGGCACTCTAATCATAGATTGTTGTTTCTTCCTTTCTCGCTTCAAACACCAAAAAAAAATATTTTATGTGTTAGCTCTTTCAGTGACTTTCCTCTATGACACCTTAGCTCTTGTTGAATCTCTATATAGAAATAAAAATTATCAATTAGGCCTGCATATTTGTCTTGCTAGAATTATACTTTCACCTCTTTCAAAGAAGTAGAAGATTGAGAATATGCAGCTTTCTTATAAGCACGTGCCTTACAGTGATGTTGAATTCAATCATGGGGTTGGATTCAGGAGTTCTTGGAATACAAACAACTATGAACAAAATTACTGAGAGCTCCATTCTCAAGAAGCCAAAGTACCTGTTTAAATTATTTGTGCGTAATAGTGATGATCAACCTTAACAAAATTATCCAGGTCTTTTAAAACTCCAACCAATCAATGATAATTTCTGTTTTGTCTAAGAAAACTTGTGAGAATAAAATGAGAAATTAAAAGGTAAGTCAATACTTTCTATGATGGAATACTTAAAATAACCAAACGAGATATCTTATATATGTTTTTTGTTCTCTTGCATTGTTACAGAGAAAAAAATGAGACATCCATGATCCATAGTTACCAAGATGGAAACTTGTGTCAAAGAATAAATACTCTTCTCTTCTCCAACAATAGCCACATTCTGAGGATTTCACAAAAAAAAACAGATGTTATCTCTTTGCCGATTTTTCCCTTCCTTTTTCTTGGCATAATTGTCATAGTGATAATTTCAATGCTTCTCTCTGTCAATGACTTCTAAGTCAGATCCCTGATTTTGTCATCCAGAATTCAGCCTGAATTCTGTTACTCCTGTATATTTTCCCATGACTATCCCTCTATCACTTTGGTCTCAGTAAGTCTGAATTCACTTACAGACAACTTCCAATGCAGCACCGTAGAACTGTATTTGTGGTTTTCAATGGTGCCTCCCTTCGCCAAGTCACTCAATTAGAACAATTTATTCTTTCTGTTAATTCCTTTTCTTCATATATTGGACATTATCAGAGTTAAAAGGTGCCTTTGAGAATATTTTAGTGCAGTCTGCTACAAATTCAGGAATCTCTTTCAGAATGTTTCTGATAGATGTTAAAATAACTTGCTTTAATTGCACACTTGCAAGTATTAAAAGATAAAGGTTTTTAAAGGTAAAATCAAGACTCTCATACAAATGTAGAACAAATGCACATCTCAAAAATTTTATTTAACTCCAGAATTACTGAAGTCACCAGTAAGATATTATAATTGATTCAAAGTGACTCTCAAAGAACCACACATTCTAGGCAAATCTAGAATGCTAAGAAGAATTTACATGTACATCCAAAAGGAGTTATAGGGCAATCATAATTTAGACACCACAAATTTGCACTTCAATAGACAAAAGTGATTTGCATTATTTTCAGTTTTTTTAATTTACGTAGTTACAAAATATCTCAAAGACAAAAGCTTGAGATACCCAAAAGGCTGCATCACACAGGATAGCCAGTGGCTTTTGTTTTGTTTTGTTTTGTTTTTGTGTTTTCTTTTGGTCTATTTCAAAATATTTCACAATTTTTCTTTACACAGGTAAAAATAAAATTGTTGTGAATAGGCCATTTTCTTTTTTGACCCCATACTGGCAGAAGGTTTTCCTAATACAGAAGTAAAATGTTCATTCCTATAACGTTCCTCCTTGTTTTTCATGACACCTATTAGGGTAGCTCAAATGATTTTAGATTCTCTGAGTAATCCTTCAATAAATGCAGGCACTATTTGTCCCATATTTCCTTCCTTTTTCTTTGTTAAATATTGTCAATTTTTTTAGCTTTTCTTTATATAAGACATTTTTCAAACATCTAAATACCTGAATTAGTCTCCTCCTCTTGACAAGCTATAGTGTTCTTGTGTGTTTTACCCATTTCTAAGTATTAATACATAGACGTAGTGGTTCTGCACTGAGAAATATTCAGCAGGTTAATGGGATACTTACCTGCCTTGATTGGACATTGTTTCTATTATGTAGCTTAAAATTATAAGACCTAATTTTAAGAGAGAGAGAGGATCAGTTTTGTCTATAAGCATAGCCTTACTGATACACTGGTCCAAACATGTTGTCTAGTTCCCTTCTCTACAAAACAATAAACTAATAACATGTACTGTGCATTGAAGATAGTAATGACCCATTGGGATCACATGTTAAACTTAGGAGATATGACACACCATACAATTAAAGGTTATTTTTAATATATGTATATCTATGTCACACAACTTGAGTATATGCTGAAATAAACATCCCTAAACCTTTTATTTTTTCTTCCTCCCTTCATTCATCCTTTCTTTGCTTTCTTCTTTCCTCCTTTCTTTATATGAGATTCCTGACAACCGGCCAGCTTCATGGATATACAACCTGTCTGGTTGCAAAGGGCCGCATACTTAGAAGGACCCCACCCTTATTTTAGCCTCTGGTGTCACTGTCTTGAGATTATTCAAACTCTTTAAACAAGGGGCCCTGCAATTTATTTTTCCCCGGACACAGCAAATTATGTAGCTGTTCTTTCTTGCCAAATAAGGTCTATGCCATCCTATTCACAAACAATTGATTCCTTGATAGCTATTCTTTTCTTCCCTTCCCACACCTACTGAAAACACTTTAGAATAGGTTTCATCCCTTTCCAACCAGAATGAGTGAGACACCAGCTGCCTAGCTATTCACCTAGCTATTCACTCCTCCTCTAGTTTTTTTGGCTCACAGAACCCAGTTAATCCTTTAATATACCTTTTTCATAATACCACTTTTATACTAAAACATCAAGACAATACAAGCTCTGAATTTTGCTGGAAATGCTAATAGTAATCTTTTCCTACCCTCTGATTTGCCCTTCCTTAATTCTAGTTGCTCCTTCCAAATTTTATTTTTAATTTACATGGCATCATCACTAAACCAAACCATGAATATCTTATAAAACATCTTACTTTTCTAGCATCTTATGAAATTCAATACATTAATCTAATTCTTCAACTATTTAACAAATATTAACTAAACAGGTGCTTGGTGGTAAGAACTACTCAATTAATGGCAGCAATGCAATGGAGAAAAAAACATACTTGGTGCCTATCCTCTGTAATTTACAGCTTAGAAGGGGGGACAGTTTTTAATAAGTTATTACTCACTTGTGAAGAGTGTCATGAAGGAATAAAATTGGGGACTATAAGAGAGAATTAAAGGAAGCATAATTTGCCTTCTGTCCTTTGACTATTTAAACCTCATACATAGTTCAAAATACAGAGAAGCAGCTGCTTCTTAAATGTAGCTTCTTGTTTCTTATTTTCCTTGCTTACAGTATTTAGTCTGCTTATCCAATTCAACCCTTTTGCATTAATATTTTATTTCTTGCTTCCCCAGTTAGATTGTGGTCTAGACTATGCCTCATATGCTTTTTTTGCCCTTTAAGGCTCATTACCTTCTCTAGAACCCTTGCCTTACTATCCTTTTCTCCAACCCTGAACATGTATATATATGTGTACATATATACGTACATATGTATATATACATGTGTATATGTACATGTATATATGTATAGATACACATATATATGTATATGTACATATATGTATATGTATAGATACATATATGTGTATATGTATATGTATAGATACATATATGTGTATATGTATATGTATAGATACATATATGTGTATATGTATATGTATAGATGCATATATGTGTATATGTATATGTATAGATGCATATATGTGTATATGTATAGATGCATATATGTGTATATGTATATGTATAGATGCATATATGTATATGTATAGATGCATATATGTGTATATGTATATGTATAGATGCATATATGTGTATATGTATAGATGCATATATGTGTATATGTATATGTATAGATATATGTGTATATGTATATGTATAGATACATGTGTACATATAGAGGTACATATATATATATACACACCTCCATTTTTGTGCCCCTACAGCACTGAGTCCAGGATATCCTAACTGATTACTTAGACTATTTTATAGTAATCTGGTTTCTTCTTTTCGTCTCTCACTATTGCATTATTTCCATTTCCGTATGATTTGACTTTCTTTTATCTCTATTCCCAGTGCTCACCATGGCACCAGGCTCAGAGTAGGAGATACTCATCTGCTTCTGAATGGATGAAAAGATGATTAGTTCTACCAGGCCTGCTGTGTCTCTGAATTTAAATATTGAGGAATAATCCAAGTGATGGTTGCAGAATCCTTATGTCGTAGTGACTTATTACTAATTACAAATACTATGATATACAAAAAAATAGGAACATTTACACAATTAGAAAATAAAATCCCATTCTTGGCTAGGTATCTGACAATATTCTCTAGAGACAGAGTAGATTTCAATTACAGTTAGGGTGTAATGTATTGTTATTGTTCCTTTCATTACCAGCTAATTTTTTTTAGAGTACCTCTGCTGTGGTCTGGGATGCCTTTAGTAGGGTTTGGGATCACAGCTCCCTATAAGTAAAGATATAGAAAGTAGAAGTATCCTGCACATGTATCTGAAATATAGGTAATTCATTTCCTGATGTAGGACGTGGGACACTTAGGGTTACAATCCTGATGTATCTGGAATGGCCTTACAAACCATCAGAGAAGGAGGAGGCAAACCTCACATACCTAATTAGCATCAAAATCTTTCCATTTTCTCCTTTGGTTTAAGGTTGCCATCTTGAGGGGAGGAGGGAAGATCAGGGATAAGTTATTGGGATTTAAACATTTATTCAGACTTTCCTCACCATAACAACCTTTGATTTGGTAATTGCCTAGCACCCATAGCCAGGTTTTCTCAAAGTTAAATACATGAAAAGTAGATCATTATGATTTCATTGGCAGAATCTGACCACTATCTACATAGATTTATTTTATTTTATATCTTAAAAGAAAAATAATGTTGGTAGTTATTTTGTTTTAATGAGGAAATAACTCTTAGCCAAGATATGATATATGTCTTTAAATATTTAAGGGCTCTCACATGGAATAATTATTTGAGTTTTACTATTTGACTTCAAAGGGGATAACTAAAATCAATAGATGGAAGCAACAGGAAGCTAGATTTTAAGACAATACCAAAGAAAGGGAACATTTTATTAGTCAAACATACAAAAATGGAATGCAACTGATTCATGAAGTATTAAGTTCTTTATACATGGAGGTGCTCAAATAAACATTGGTTATGTAAGCATTTAACAGGGCTATATGTATTCATATGCATCTCTTTGGGCAAGATGTGTGTTAACTGTTTGCTAAGATTTCCTCCCACTCTGACAATATTTCTGTACCCTTTCTCCAACTAGTGAAGGCTGAAGAACCAGTTTCTTATACTATGAACATGGTAAACACAATGGTTCTCTTGGTCATTCCTATGCTAGTTCACCCATGACCTGACCCAATATCAGAATGGAGTTGTCCTACTGCAGGTCAGCTGCAGTGAGTTAGAAAATCGTCTGGCATAGAATAAGCACTTAATACATGTTAGCCATTATTACTGTTGTGGTTTTTGTTGTTGTCGTTGTTGTTGTTGTTTGCAGGGAAGAGCACATTTCCCAAGCTCCAACTCTTCATTTACTGAGCTGGATCTGCCAACACAACTGAGGATAAGACTGTCTTTCTATTCTGAAAATTGACACCTGAATGCAGAAATTAAATGGAGTGATGTGAAGAAAGAGTGATGGGTTATGTTAAAATGAAAAGTGCACTTTATGGTTTATGTGGTGTTTTTATATCCCTTACCTCATTTGTGATTTTTCCAGTAGCTTCAGGAGATAGGTCAGGAATTATCATTCTGTCTCTGACATGAGAAAATTGATAGCTAGAGTGGCTGTGTGGCATCCACAAAGTTACTTATACCCAATAGTGTGGGATTTTAAGCACATCTGCCCTTAGATAATAAATCCAGGGCTTGATCTAAAATCTAACCATCTACATAGCATATACACAAACAACAATGGTGTGCCATCTCTAGTTGGTGTAGATGTCTTAATTCCTCAAAGTAGATGCAAAGCAGTCCTTGGTGGGTAATAACTTCAACCTTCTTGAGAACAAAGATAGTTTTGTTGATAAGTGAACACCATTTCACTCCTGGCTAGCGAGAATAAGACTACGGCTTTTGCTTTTTGTTATAAATAATGGTCCTAATCATACCTTGTGGGAACTACTACTTTAAAATAATAAGGCTGAGACTTGATACCTTATTCCAATTAAAAAATAGCCTGAGTTCAGAATAGCACACACATAAGTGATGATTACATTTTTTCCTTTCCCTTATTATGGAAGAATCCAGGGGTTATTTTAGTATCAGGAGAACCATATTTTTATAAATGGACTTGGAAGCTAAACATACTTTCTCTTCAGTTACCAACAAATTTTGACAAGTGACTAATGCATCAGGCTCCATCCTATCAGTTTTGTTTGCTCTTTCTCTTGTTCTTTGTCAAGAGTCTTCAATAAATTGATTAGTATCAAAGGGAAGATCTTAAATCTCAGAACTTTTCTTTTTGGAATCTGTTAATTCAGTTCCTGTCACACCTTCCTTTGATTTTTAAAAAAATCTCCCCTTAACTGTTCTGGGATCTCACTGCTGCTCCCACACGCCTAACACCCATCCCCTCCACATTCACCCAAAGGGAGACACTGGGGGAGGCAAGTGTATGGAATGTCTTTGCATTTAGATGCTGGAACTCTGACATCATCTCTTTTATTCATAAGTTTATTCAACACATATATTCTGAGCACCTACAATGAGCCAGACTCTGGATATGTAGAGATAAATTAAATTTACGATCCCTCTTCTTATAGAACATATAATTTAAAAATGAATGCACACTTAAATAAATATATAATTAAGTGTATAATTAACAATTGGAAATGTGCTATAAATGAAAACTACAGGATGATACTAGAATAGGTCAAGTTTTTTATTTTGCCTTTTTTGTCCCAACATTTATGTAATGGAGTTCTTAACTCATTGCTGGTTCTTAATTAATTGCTGAGAAAATTAAATCACACAGTGTGAGTGAGTGCTTAGTATAGTGTCACACATATGCATTATCCTTAAACAGTATCATTATTGTTCATAAAAATCAGTTTCTCTTCTTCACCAAAGGATAGAGACTCTCTTTTTAGGCAAGTATTAATTTTATCAATGAGTATTCTTTGGTAGTTGTTCAACTTAATTATAATCATGATCCATTGTAGTCTTTAAAACTGATAAACATCATACATATTTCTTAATTATACTTCTCTTTTCCATTATCTCAAGGTTTTGTTTTCCCTCCAACACCCTCACTTCATGAAAATAATAATCAATAAATTAAGCTTCTTGGAATTTCCTCTCATTTCTAATTTCTGCCATAATGGATTTTATACACTAAGACTTCTATCACATATTCAAGCATAATTGTTTTTGCGGGCAATGTTTCCTGTAATATATGGGTATTGATGAGTTTTCAGGCATATTTTTCACTTGTTCTGACAATCTGTCAGTTTGGCATTTAAAGAGCAGAGAGGATGCTTCAGATCTGCCAAGATCAATGACTCTCATTCTCATGACACAGTGAAATATATGGCAATTTCTTTCCTTTGTTTTCACTTCATTTCAGTTGTGTAAGTAGTATTTATTTTATTTTATAAAAGTAATTTAAGTCTTGATGATAAACTTTGCAGCAAAAATTTGATTTATAAGTAATTGGATTGAGATAAGAATGTCCTGATTATTCTATTCATTCAGTGAAGCATAGTAACTAGGGTCTGGGGATCTGAAGCAGAGTTCCTGGACGAGGCCAGGTCTCTACCGACTTGGGAAGTGGGCATGCAGCATAAGCTCTCTGAATGTCAGTATCCTCATGCAGAGGATGGAGATGAGAACAACACCCACCTCATAGCACTGTCATGAGAAATGTCAGTTACATGCCAAATGCTTACCCCAGCACCCGGGTCACTGAACATTCAATACTTATTAATGATTACTGTTATATGTTCCAAAAATGTTGATGAAACAACTATATTTGGCAAATCCTGTGCTAAGTGTAAGTATTCACTATGTTAAGCTTTTTGTTCAACTGCTATTTTTGCCTTGGGCCACTTGCTTTCTCCACCTCAGTTTTTTTCCTACAAAAGTGAAATAAAATAAAACTCAGCCATTCATAAGAAATGGTTAGGCTTGCTTGGAGAGGATTACATATATTGCTCCTCTACAAAGCTCAAACGTTTTCAAGAAGTTACTTCATCTTCCTTCAAATTCGCACTTTTCTCCCTCTCATCACTATCAATCTTTGTTTGTGTGAGTGTGTTCCTTCCAAGTTTTTATTCCAGCACTAAAGTGTAGTGGAAAGAAATCAAGCTTTGAAGGCTGACAGACATAGGATTGAATTTAGAATTTTCCCTCACTGGTTGCATGGTCTTGAGCCACATGTCTCTGAGTCTGAGACTTGCTCTCTCTAAAGGGGGAATAATGCCAGCTAATTGGTTATTTTGAGGATTAGTAATAATTGTAGGTGCTCAATTAATTTCCTATTTTAAATTAATTTGGCCAATTTGCTGTCTATACTATCTAAATTTTCACTTAATTATATTCTGGCTTGTCAGTTTCCTAAAATCTTAATGTGTGTGTATTAGATTTGGCTTTAAGTTTTCGAAGAATGATTCTGTTATGGTATGCAAATTCTTTATGGCTGAAATAATTTTGGTAAATTTGTGCTATAATTTAGGTTGAGAAATTAGTTGCCCTTTATGAATTAAAAAAATTAAAACCTGATTACATTTTTCTAAATTAATTTTGTTTTCAAAAGGGAAACAAAACTTTTAGGTCTGAGATTTATGCTTAAAAATGTAAGCAACCTAGGAAGAAAAAGACACTCATTTAACTTTATTCTCACTGAAGTATAAGCGTTAATGGGAGAAGGAAAATTAAAATGAGGGTAATGGTTTTTCCAACTGCTCATGTAAAGGCAGGCTACCTCAAAGGTTTGGTTGTAGCTAACCATGGGCTATGCAGATTGCTGAGCAGTAAATCCTTGTTTATTTGTAATATAAATCTTATGTTATTATTCAAATTAAGTTCATTGAGTGCCTGCTATCTGCCAGGCATTGTGGAGACTCATGAGGATGAGTGAGGCATGTTTTATGTTCATAAATAACATATGCAAGAAAAGAACAGAAATTTTACCACACACAAAAAATCTTATAATGAAATATTTACATGATGTTCTAATTCAGTAAACTAGTTTTGACTATCACTATGTGTAAGAAACTTCTGTGTGTCACTGAAGCACCATCTTGATTTTTCTCGAGTTTATCATGTAAAATCATCTACTCATTTGGTTTCTTTCTTTATCTTCCCTGCTTGGAACTCAGAAGAAATCGGTGAAATAAAACATTTTTATAATGGGCTTTGTTCAGTATTTCAACCATGAAAATTTACCCTTTAAACATAAATTTATATTGGAATTGCATTAAAATATTATAGTTTTAAATGCTGATGTTAAAACATTTTCCCTAATAGCACTTATTTTGTGAAAGGCAGAGTATATAATCCTGGTATTTTACTATTTAGCTAGTTCCTAGGACTTCTTTATGACTATTCTCAACCTTAATAGCTACCATTTATTGAGCACTTATTATATGTCAGATCCTGGAGTAACTGTTTCATATATATATTGCCTTATTTAAGTATCACTTCTACCTTATAAAGTAGATATTTTAATCTTAATTTTGCCCATGAGGATCCTGAAGCACAGCAAGCCTAAATAACTTCCCAAATCCACAAAGCTAGAAAATAGTTGAGTTGGCCTTGAACTCAGATATTTAACTTTAGATTTATCAGATGCTAAAATCCTTGGCTCTCAACTCTGTGTACAGTATTAGAATGCACTTACAAATTGTTCATAATGCTTAATTTGTAAAATCCATTTTTTTTCTCATTTTCACGTTTTAATTTTTAAAAGTGCTCTGATATAGAACTATTTCTTCTCCAAATCACCACTTTCAGTAACGTGCAAAATCAGATACCCACATACAAGTACTTTCAGTACCTAGGGTGCTTCTTTTTTTTTTTTTTTTACTTATTTCATTTTATTTATTTATTTATTTATTTTTATTATACTTTAAGTTTTAGGGTACATGTGCACCTTGTGCAGGTTAGTTACATATGTATACATGTAAAATCCATTTTTTTAAGATGATGGATATGCACTAAAATTCACTTTTGGTTTTACTGAGGGCGGTTTTCTTCAAAGGGGAAATGGAAACATTATAAGCATGGACATGAGTCTGATTTTGCATTTGAGTTCTCTCTTACCACTTAGAATTAGGGCAGTTGTGGATTTTTAGTTAAAGGCCCGATTTATGAGCATTGCTAGTGTGAGAAAGGCAATGAGAATCTTTGAAACTAAAAATGCTATGATCTAGGATGGGTGCACACATTAGTTTTAACATATTTGATCCTCTTTCTTCTCATTCTTCCCAAAAGACTACTTCATGCTTGAGTGACTAGCTAAATGTAAAATGGAGACTTCCTAGTTATCTCAGGAGGGTGCATTTTCATTCCAGATGTCCTGTTTGCATGCATTGTGTCCAGTGTTCATAGTTTATTTATAAGTTGGATTCATGGATTTGTGTTGGAAATGTCTTTGTTTGAAAAGGCATTTGCATAAAGAAACATTTTAACTCAATAAATGGAAAAATACTATTCTAATATGTACACAAAAATCTCAGGTCACAGAAATTTTTAAACTTGTGTTTCTGATCCTATTTTTTGTGCATAATACTTTCAGTAATGATTATATTCACTTTTTCTGAAGATAGAATAGGAAGGTCAATGATGGGGTATTAGCATTTAAAGTCTAAAGTATATTTATTTCTATTATTGAATCAGAAAATTAGGTTAAAAAAATTACCAACTCATAAAATCAAAGTCCTATTGTACTCCACTTTCCATCATACTAAACCACTTACCTCACCTCAAAAGCAAAAGGAAGGCAAAATGCATCTTCCACTTTCCATTCATTAGGTCTTGAATATTGAGTGACCAGGGTCAGTGGCTAGATGAGTAGCAGAGCATTAATGTTGGACATCATCCTGCCCAATGCTTGTCAGATGACTTTGAATATTACCTAGTAAGTAAGAACATATATTTTACATTACAGTCCAGCACACACACGTACATACTAATTGTAATAAATGATTTCAAAAATATGTTTTACCTTTGCTATGTGTCATATTCTCTGACAATATCCCATTCCATTCCATTCCATTCCATTCCATTCTATTCTATTCTATTCTATTCTTCTATGCCCTATGTAGTCTATTCTATCTTTCTATGCCCTATGTAGTCATGCCGTTTTATTCTTTCTTCTTTTAAGTTTGGTCTCGACTCATCATTAAATTGGGTTCATGACCCATTAATGGATCATGACCTGGAGTTTGAAAAACATTCTGTATAAATAGGGGGTATTTGTAAGAGGTTAATAATTAAGACAATGACAGGATCACATGAGTTTGACCAAATGTTTAGTATGAACTGACTGAAGGAGGCAGTTCTTCAAGTGAGAAGTGATGAGGGACTGAACCAAGCTGTGATAATATAAATAATAATGCTAGTCAAAATGTACTGAACAATGTCTTTGAGAATGCATTATGCAAAACTTCATTTTGGGTATATTCTATGATTTAAGACCTTTAATAACTGTGCAGATACAATAGGTACTATTTATTATCTTCATTTTACAGATGAAGGAGCAGAGGCTTTGAAAATACTTTTCCCGATTCTACAGAGACTTGAGACTGGCAAAGTCAGAATTAAAACCCAGATTTGCATGACTGTAGCCAAACTCTCATCCGTTACCTTCCTATCTTCTTTACCTCCCCCCGAATATTGTGGGTTTTATTATATAAGGATCAATACGTTTTGTATGGATCCATAACTTGCATCCAAAGAACATGTCTATAGTCTTTTCCAGATGTTTCAGAAGAGGCCATGGAATTTTCCTAAAAAGGAAGACATTTTAAATGTAGAACTGTGAATTTCTCAAGTTGTCAATTCCCTTGAAAATAACAGACCTCCTGCTTGTTTGTTTTTATGCCGTTCCTCTACCAAGGTGCTTGTTTTCATTTTGTTTGGAAATATGATGTTTCACCTAAACCTTTCAGAAATGGAAATATAATGATGTTTCACCTAACCCTTTCAGAAATAGATACTATTTCCTTTGCAAGGCTATACTTAATGTCATCAAGTGGAGTGACAGAGTGAAATGCAGAAGATAAAATAAATTGAACATGCACTGCAGTTTATAAGTTTAGCTTAAGTTGAGTGTCAGCTCTCCTGGATAAGCTCTCAGCACACTCATTGACTTGGGTCATTTGTTCTCTGAATAGGCTGACATATCCTTACAAAAGGAGAAATGCTAGCAGCCTGGCTTTTCTTTTCCATTCTTCGTTGCAATACTCAGGAAAGGAAATCCAGTTTCTGTATACCATGTTTTTAATGGCTCCCCTTGACACTGTATAAGGTACTTGTTGACTAAATGCCTAGATGATTTTCTAGAGGAGAGGGAAGTAAGATTGGGCATTTACCATCTTTGATGTAATGGTGTGCGTTAAATGTGTGCATGGTATGCATGGCAAATGTAAAAATATTTGGGAGAATGCTGAGAATGATCATTTTAAACATTTGTTTACTTTGTATGAAAATTTTTGGATAATCACATAAAGGAGAGTGTTTTCTCCATGCCACCCTTGGGCAAATACAGTTTTGATGCAACAATATTCGGTAGTATACTTTTAAAAATATTTTATCTAGCTGATATTAAGCAATCCCATCAAGGGATTCTTCATTTTGTAAAATACAATTTTCTTTTAAATATCTTGAGCAAAACTTTCGTATACAAAGAAGGCTGGTTTTAAAACAAGACATATCCAGAGCTAAATGTAGTTTCTGTCACCTATTAACATTGTAACCTTGTGTTTAAATGTTCCCAGATGAGGTGTCTTTATGTGGAACATAGGTCAATAATACTCAAACGTGATAGTGTTAGTATCAAAGGAGATAAATAAGGCCTAAAAGAGTCTCTGGCTCAAGGTCATGGCTCAGCAAAGATTCATTCCTTATTCTTTCCAAACATGAGAACGCATACACTGAGAACCCTGATACTGTTTAAGTATTCTAGATAAAATTCATAGATATGGCTAGTAAAATTCAATGGTATATAGACATTACCCCTTAACTACACAAGCAAATATGTTTTATTTCAACATATGTTTGGGCACCTATATTACAACTGGAAATTATATATTTAGCTGTAGTTAAGGTCCATTGATAATTCTCGTTGTAATGTTCAATGAATCTCCCTACTTACCTAAGCGTTCTGTCAAAAACTGAGTTTATTGGAAAGCGTCCAAATCAGCTAAAAAACTACTCTTCAAAAGGAATTTTTACTGTGTTATATATTCTTGTTCTGCTACATGAGTCAGGATAAAGGGAACCATTTAGTTAAATAAAGTTTTTATCTCTATGCTAAAAGGCAATTTATGGAGAATAAAACCTAGAATTACATTGTGTTCAACTGTACTGAATTATCCATTTACTCTGAGAACATGGAGAGTATCAGTAGTTTATTCTCAGTAGAGTACAAGGGTTTTCAGCAATAAAAAGCAAGGTGTTTGAGGGTAGTTGATCCCAGTGGGTAAATGCCTCCAGAATTCTGAATGTAGAGTTATGATGAGAAACAATCCATGGGAGGATAAACAAATGCATGAATGGATATATAGAATTTAATTGAAACAGCAATTAATAGATTACATAGCAAGCAGTTTACAAATAAGATATAAATAAATAAGATTAAATCAGTTTTTAACATGGCACAAGGGAATCTAATTAGAAGGAAGACATGCAAAGGATATAAATAATATTCTTAATATATTCTTCTGGGATGAAAGAAATTTAATAAGTCAAATTTTCCCCACAGTAGTTTTATTTATTTTGGATGAACTCGTAGGCTCATCTTGTACTTATGTTCTATTCAAACAGTACTATGGCTCTAAGTGTGTTTTTCTGCATTATCAGAAAATGCAAAATACTGTGCTCTGGCTTAGTGCTGATGTGACCTTGGTTTATGTTATACCTACAGGAACTGTCATACAGCAGAGCAGTGGGTTTTTATGCTTCTTGGTTTTCACCGCATAAAAGATACTTTATATGAAGCAGTCTTAAATCAGTTGATCTCTTAGAATCTCCAATGTCAGGCTCTTTAAGTTGGAGACAAGAAACAAACCACGAAAAAAATTTAGGCTTCTATGAGCAGAAACAAATGTTGAGTAGTAGCGTTTATTTATTGACCGAGTCTGTCATTCTACTGATATTTGTTAAGCACCTGCAGCATGCAAAACAATCGGTCTCTAAAATCCATATGCAAGACAAATGTACTTTAAGAAGGTGCAATATCACAGAGAAGGACTGCCCCTGAGTTAGTCCAGTGTGGGATGTATGACCTTCATGCTCAGAAAAGGTCACTGTTTCTTTAACTGAGTACAAGACGAAGTCATTTGCTTGCCCTCAGTTGCCAAGAGGTAGAAGAAACACATGTGATTAAATACTAGCATTATGCTCGAACTGGAAGAAACTCACATTCTATGAGGTCCCAGGGGTTGAGATGGCACGGATGAGCAGATTTGCTTTATTCTAATGCAGTCTTGGTCATTCATCCACTGAGTAGAAGGGTGGATACCATATTTAAATTATTTAAAATTTCTTACTTAGTCTCTCTTATTTTCTGTCTCTCCTGCTCCGTTTTTCTTCTTCTCCTTTGTTAATGCCCATGTTTTGTCATATGTCTGGAAACAAGCAAATGTTTACCTGAGCATATAAAAACTGGGCTTTAGAAGCAGACAGACCTTAGGTAGAATTCAGGAGAAATTCACATTTAGCTAGCATGAACTCTTTTTTTTTTTTTTTTTTTTTGAGACGGAGTCTCGCTCTGTCACCCAGGTTGGAGTGCAGTGGCGCAATCTCGGCTCACTGCAACGTCTGCCTCCCGGGTTCAGGCAATTCTCTGCCTCAGCCTCCTAAGTAGCTGAGATTACAGGTGCCCGCTACCACGCCCGGCTAATTTTTGTATCTTTAGTAGAGACAGGGTTTCACCATGTTGGCAAGGCTGGTCTTGAATGCCTGACTTCGTGATCCACCCACCTCGTTCTCCCAAACTGCTGGGATTACAGGCGTGAGCCACCGCGCCCGGCCTGAACTCTTAATAATCTACACATTAGCCAGAGTGAACAAATAGTTTAGTTTTTCTTGCTTCTAAAATGTGGATAACAATGTTAAACTTGTGAGTTTTCTAAAACAATTCTCCAGAATATATGTAAGAATAGTAAAGTGGCTGGCATAAAATGAACACTAGTAAATGATGGAGAGCAGGATGTAGCACATGATGACAGAAGCAGAGACAAGCAAAAGAGAAAATACCAAATGATGACACCAGGAATGAAAGGTATCTTCTGGACAGAATTTCCAAATAGAGGAAGGAGCTAACTAGGTGGTCAAGGCAAAGAATGCCAGCTGCAGCAGAGGAAGCAGAGTATGCAACGGCATAGAGGCACCAAAGAATATACTGCATTTATGGAATTGCAGTTTTTTGTTTGTTTGTTTGTTTTTAAGATGGAGTTTCGCTCTTGTTATTCCGGCTGGAATGCGATGGCGCGATCTCGGCTCACTGTAACCTCCGCCTCCTGGGTTCAAGCGATTCTCCTACCTCAGCCTCCCAAGTAGCTGGGATTACAGGTGCCTGCCACAATGCCTGCCCAATTTTTTGTACTTTTAGTAGAGACAGAGTTTTGCTATATTCGCCAGGCTGGTCTCGAACACCTGACCTCAGGTGGTCTGCCCACCTCAGCCTCCAAAAGTGCTGGGATTACAGGGGTGAGCCACAGTGCGCAGCTGGAATTGCAGTTCTAAAAGTAATAGAGGGCAGAAGAGTTGTGCAAGGCCAGATCATGAGGTGTCTTGCAATCTGCAGCCTCTTTAGAAATTGGCACAGAGATTACTATTCCTGTCCAGTTAGAGTCAAGGGTTTTTCAGACAGGGGAAACTCCTTAGGCTGAAGTCACAGTGTAGCATCCAGGATAGCATATTCAAGCCCAAGTAAATTTCTCTTAGCTAAATAGATTTGGTAGGTTTAATGCTATATATGACTGGAAGATAAGTTGGTATTCATTTATGGGGTGGTATTTATTAAACTAAAAAAGAATAGGTAAAACCACACAGGGTATGCACCTATTTAATTTTTTTATGAAGTTAATCATAAAACTAATGTTTTAGGAAGAAAAGGTATGCTCAATAAATAATAAATTCTATTACTATTATGAGTGTCATTATATGATAATGGAGCAATCACAAAGTAAAAATAAAATAGAATAGTATTTTAATTAACCTAATTAAGTCTACAGTGGTTAAAACCTTAAGAAGTTTCAGTTGAATGTACTGTTTGAAGAAATTAGCATATTAATATAAGATAATTATTATCATAGCACTTCAAATGTTATGAGGTCAGGGTTAAGAGAAAAAGTTATTATGAATATTAAAGTAATAAATCAATAAAAGGAATAATTTAAATTACTTTGAAGTCTTCTAAACATTTAGCAATTTGGATAAATGAGTAATCGGGGACTTATACCTCACATCCAAAATATATTTTCATAAACAAGTTTGGACAGCATATCAAATAATTCTGAGTGCACTCAGCAATTTTAGGGCATTGATTTTTAGTCAGTATGCAAGCGAGGTCTAATGTTTCTACTTTGGTATCCAAAATTTTCAAAGAAAATTTAGATTTTTTTTCAGTAACAGGATATTTAAATGTGTTTTTCGGCATTAGCAGAAAATGCAAAATACTGTGCTCTGGCTTAGTGCCGACGTGACCTTGGTTTATGTTATACCTACGGGAACTGTCATACAGCAGAGCAGTGGGCTTTTATGCTTCTTGGTTTTCACCCCATAAAAGATGCTTTATATGAAGCAGTCTTAAATCAGTTGATTTCTTAGAATCTCCAATGTCAGGGTTTTTAAGTTGGAGACAAGAAACAAACCACTAAAAAATTTAGGCTTCTATGGGCAGAAACAAATGTTGAGTAGCAGCATTTACTTATTGACTCAGTCTGTCATTCTACCGATATTTGCTAAGCCTCACACAATAGGCCAACTCCTGTGAGCAACAAACTAAAAAATTTTTCAGTTGTTTAACCAAATAGTTTATTTTCTTGCTCACCTGTGAGCCCTAAGAAGTATACGCAAATGAATGGCTCTCTTCCAAGTGATGACTTAGGGGACCAAGCTCCTTCCATCTGATGACTCTATCATCTTTAATATGGGATTTTCAAGACCATTCTAAGGGTTGTCTGCATTGGCAGATCATATGCAGATTTGTATGTGACTGTTGGAAGCTGACATTTAATTATAATTTTCTTTTGAAATAATATAATTTGTGATACTTTTCATACTATCAAAGCAGCATCTATCTACCTATTCCATAATTAACTATTGAAATAAATTTGGTTTGTTATAAACTATCACACAAAGATTGCAATATAAAATGTGATTTAAATATTTGAGAATGAGTCTCAGTATAGTACAATAAATTCAGAGATGAATGTAGAATCTTGTGAAGATGACAAATTATGCAGATAACAGAAAACGTGTATCTAAATAACTACTAAGAAGTTAGCTAAAGAAAGAAAAGGAAGAGGAGGAAGAGAAAAGAGGAAGATGGGGAGGGGAAAGGAAAAGATAAGGAGAAGGAGAAAAATAGGAAGTATCAGCAGCAAGGTATTGGACATTATTCTCATTCAATAGCCCAGTTGTTCCTTAGGTATAAGAAATAATAGGCAGAAACATTTTCCTTCTTATGTTCCTGAAAATCCAACCCCTAATGTAGGAACTATCGAACTCAATTCAAAATCAAAGTGATTTGCCCCAAACTTTCCTATCTCAAAACCTCCAAATCATCTTGGACTCTTGATTCAAGTGTTCTGTCTCTAGCCTCTGATGTACTTACTTCTACTTATTTCAAGTGACTCTTAGTTTAAACTCCATGGCTACCCAGCTGTCACCTTTGTGACTGACCTCCCTGAAGTCAGTTTGAGGGCAAGATCACCTCCTCTCCCACAGAGGCTGGAGTCAGCATAAGTGTTTACTAGTTATGCAGTATTGTACAAAGGATCAGTGAGATTCTTCTAGAAAATATGTTGACAAACTTTTAAAAACAGTCATATATAATGACATACACATTACATAATTCCATTAGTTCATGGATATTTTTACTAAATGCAAAGCTACATAATGAGTGAGAGTGAATTGGTATAAAATAGATTTGGAGAAAGTTGTCAGGATAATAATAGTACAGATAGTTCTCAGATTCTCAAAAATGGTAAAAATTAAAGACAGAAATACTGGGAATGTTGAAATAAGGCAAACTTGAGAACAAGAGTAGTAGAGAGACTAGGCATAAGACATTATTTTGTTGTCAAGATACTTTCTTTCTGATTTCACTCTGAAATCTAGTTTTAGCTTCTGTTAGTCTTGGTTCATATTATCCAGCTCTTCAAGTGTACACTCTGCCTTACACTCTCAATTTGAGGGTTCACTATTGACTACTAAAGACTATAGTCTCCTTCAAATCTGGATCCTTCTTTAATTTTTCACCTTCTGCAACAATTTTAGAATTTTATTTTATTTATCACCCCATTTAAATAAGAGGCTGCCGAACATCTCCTATAAGTATATAAGGACTCCGTTTCTTCAAGAGAGGGGAATCTTTTTCTATTCAAATAGCTTGGAAACATTGATTAAACCTGCCATATATTAAGGCCACAAAAACCTCAATAAATTATTTAAATATATAAATATAGAACACTCTCTTTGATCTCTATACAAGAAAGCTGGAAATTAAAAACAAACTGAAAAGAAAAACGCCAGTTTCACCTGGAGATTTTGAAAACTTGCTCAAAGGCCCATAGGTCAAAATGAAAATGAAAATGAAATTGTAAATTTCAGGTACACGATAAACTTACAGAAAACAAATATTAATTTTTTTATTAATCTAAGACGCCACCGTTTGTAAGATGCATGGTTCTCCTGTGTTCATTAACAAGAAAATTTCTGCCCATAAACCATGACTCAACTCTGTTACAGTCGTTAGAATTTTTCTCCTACTGTGACACTAAGTGCATTAGTATTGCAGCCTGAGTTGGGAGAGCGCTCCACTATTATCTCCCGAATTCTCTTCCAAGCCGTTGACACCCATTTTGAAATTTTTAAAGGTAGATCTTCTTGGAAAGTGTCCATAGAATATTTTAGATCAACAAAATAAAGGTATTTGAAACAGTAACTAAACTTAGCTTTTCAGCATCAATAAGGCACATAAGCCAACAGGAAAAATGTCCCAGTCTATCCAGTTTCCAACATTAGTTATCAGCTATGTCAGGACTGTAACCTGGCCGATAATCATTGGAAATTGATCAAAATGGAGCGTAGTGTACTAACATGCATATCATTCACCCCTAGATGAAGATATCTCTTAATTCTAAAATATGTCATAAGTTGAAATGACCTTAAAAAGTTGTGTCTCAGAATAGATAAAATATAAATTTAGGTACTAGAGAACACAGCTAAGGTATTGCTCAGAGGAAAATTACTGGCCTTACATAGATGAATTAATAAAATGGGAAAATTTAAGTGAATTAAGCAATTAGGTTCAAATTGTTAGAAAAGAAAAAAAATAAATCCCAAGGAAAGGAGAACAGAATTAATAAGGGTAAAACTAGTAATCAATGATTTAGAAATCTGAGAAACAATAGAATACAAATACAAGATAAAGAAAGAAATATCTAAGGTGCTTAAGAGAGAAAAATGGGGAGCATGAAAACAGAAAATTAGGGAGAAACAGCCACTGATAAAAGAGAAACTCAGTTTCCCTCAGTCATAAAGTGGGGATAATAAATTCATGCTGATTCATGTAGTTTTAGTGGATTAGAGTTCATACATTTAAAGTTCCTGACATATTGGAGATACTCACTAAGGTCAAGTATGAGTATCACTACCTCTTCCATTATTGTTGCTGCTACTAATGCTACTACCGCTAATGCTATGACCATTCCCACTGTTTACCGCTAAACAGTGGTGTTAATAATAACATGCCTGGGATGCTTCTGAATAGCTGAGATGGACACTAATACCTAAGTCAAGGAAAGTTTGCTGAAAAGATGAAGACCAAACTGAATCTTGTAGTACAACTAAGAGATAGGGAAAAGATCATGAGAGAACAGAATCCACAAAGGCAAGAAAAGAAGGATGAGACCAGGTGGAATGGCTCATGCCTATAATCCCAGCACTTTGGGAGCCAGAGGCCGGTGGATCACCTGAGGTCAGGAGTTAAAGAGCAGTCTGGCCAACATGGAGAAACCCCATCTTCACTAAAAATACAAAAATTAGCTGGGTGTGGTGGCACATGCCTGTAATCCCAGATACTTGGGGGAGCTGAGGCACAAGAATCACTTGAACTCAGGAGGCAGAGGTTGCAGTGAGCTGAGGTCATTCCATAGCACTCCAGCCTGGGTGGCAAAGCGAGTCTCAAAAAAAAAAAAAAAAAAAAAAAATGAGAGATCTTTGTGGATCCATGCATTTTTTTTCAGCAATGTTGCTATATAAAATGTGCATGGAATGGTGTTTAGAAGGAAGATGATGAGAAATTAAGTGACTGCATGAATTAGGATGCATATATTAATACAGTAAGGTCCCTTTTGACCAAATTGGGAGTTTTGTGGTTTTTATTGGCTTATCTACATGATATCCTCTATAAGAGCTTAAAAGGACACATCCGGGGTTTGTGTTTTAAATTTATTTTACCCTAGAATTTGAACACATTACAGGAAGAATACAGGAGGCCATCATAAACTCTTCAGGCTGAACAAACTAAGTTTCCATGATGTAAAATAACAAAAATAAGCAACACATTTTGTTAAAATAGGAGATTCAAAACTGGTCCTATCACATCACAGAGCCAAAACACATACTTGCCTGACTATTTGACAAGTAGCAGTCTCTTTTAGAAATAGATGTACTTCTGTGTACAGATACGTACTTATATATGATCTGGCTATTTCAAATGGAATCCCCAGCAATCAGGATGTGAAGTAGAGCATTTGGTTATAGTAATTTCTAACTTAGGCAGTTCTAAGTTTAAATTCTAGTTTTGCATCTTATTTGCTAGGTCTATAATATATATATCTAAAATACCTATACTTTTGGAAAGTTACTTTACATCTCTAAGAATCTGTTTCTTCAATGAAATAGTGTGCCATACATATCCTATGAGTTTGATTAGATAATGGGGTATTAATGTAAGCAAAATACTCAGCAAAGTGCTTGATAGATGTTATTAACATTGTTATGATCATTTACCTTTTTCTAAATCATTTTGCATTTGTGTGGACACTCCCCATTAAATCTTAAACATTTATCAGAGTTTGCAAGCTCTGGATTTTCTGTTAGTACTGTCACATCTCATGACCCCTGGGCACCTTCCTCCTCTGAGCAATAAGTGTCTCTTCTGCAAGCCAGATGAGTTTTCATTTAACTTGCCTGCTCATCTTCACCTTCCTCTTCCTGCTTTCTGCAGTGAAACTGATGGATATGTGCTTCTGCTGATCAGCTCAGTTAACACTTGCATAATACCTTGGCAAGAAAATGCTAGTTCACCTGCTGCTTATTTATGTGGAGGTTTTGTCTATTACATTTTTGTGTGTAAGATAAGGAGCCAAACTCTTAAGACTTAGGAAACAGAGCAACTCCAGCCTACAGATTTGCATTTCTGCATTTAACTATCCTTTCTTATAAACAGCTAGGATCAGGTCTGCATGGATGTGCAGGCACATCATTATTTTGCACATATGCTGTAACAGCTGGGGCTGTTCTCACCCAGATGCGCCCTCTGTGAACTTCTTTGTGTCCACTCCTGGCAGACTCTTCTGTTTATGGAATTTATATTACCATAATTCTCATCACCATTGCTCAGCCTGTCATCTCAGAGGACTGTGACAAACCTAAAGAAGTGAGAAGGAGGAGAAGTAACACTCAGAGGGGATTATAAATGAACTGAACGAAGAACTTAGAGAAATGGCTCAAGCTGCCAGGTGGCACTTGAGTCTTGAGGTGACCTCGTGGATGACAATATTTTGAAAGGAGATGTGAGTCTAGATGTCCTTTTCTCAAACGGAGAAGCATGTAATGCTTAAGAGAAAGAAATCTAGGGTCAGACTTGAGTTTGAATCCAGGTTCAACCACTTCAAACCAATATGACTTTGACCAAAAGATGTACTCTATTTGATCTTCATTTACTTCCCATATAAAATAGGGAAAATAACAGCTGCTGTATAGTGTTGTTTGGAGGGTTCGATGTGATATAGGAAAGTGCTCAATTTCTGCTATATATTGAGTACTGGATAAACATTGTAATTATGATAATGATGACAATGATAATGATGAAAATGATAAAATAATAACTTTGACTATTAGGAAAAGTGAATCTATTCTATAAACCCTCTGAATTAATGTTCCTAATCCATTGACATGCTTCAGACTCATTTTCAAAAGCCACTGATATTAAACATGATTTATTGAGTTATATGTCCTTCTCCCATATGGATGCCACAAGTTATCCAGAATGCAGTTCTAGGCTCCTGTCCTCCCTTTTTAGACTTATTTTCTACTTCTTTCTATATTACATGCTTGATGCTAAGGTTAAATTAAATAGTCTACAAACAGCTATTGTATATTTTGTTCACGTTAACATTTCTATCACCTAGACCCATTTCTGACCTACATCAGGGAATCACCATTATTGACCAAACTGTCCTTTTCCATTCCAGACTCTTTACCGATGCTCAGGGCCTTCAGGAAATGGGAAATACCTCCTTTTCACCCTGTTTCTTTACATTAAAACCTCTACATCTCTGCCTGTTTTACCTGTTGGCTATTAGTTCCAAGTCCTACCGCTATCCACCACCTACTCTTTTCTGAGAAGTTAGGATTAAGGTTCCAAAAATTACATTTTCCAGACTCCCATTTTCAGCCATCTCTGGGTAGATTTTGCCAGTAGGAAATGTGGACAGGAGGTGGAAGTTGGAAGAAGGATTCTTTTCTGACTTCCAGGTTGGGTCTCCCTCTCCATTCGAGGCAGATAACGATGGCTTCAGCCTCCAACTTCCTTGACACTTCTAGCCCTGATGTCACTTTACCTGAGTGGGAGGAGTACCACATAGCCCACCCCCATTCTCCCAACACACAGCAGAGCCCCTCTGAGATGTCTAAAAAAACAGCCAGGCCCCCTCAGTGGTCTAGTATGTGTGAAACAATGGCTTTTTTTCCCTAAGAGGTCCAACTACCAACTGCAGGGAGCTTCTCCTTTCAGATTCGTTCATTCTTTCTTTTTTTCTCCCCTGCTGGCCTGAAGAATGGTAGCAACTTCCTAAAGCTGTTGAGCTCTGGGTTACATCAACATCCCCAGAAGCTTCAGTCTTTAATCACCCGAGTAACCAATGGTCAGTATTAAATAGACTTTGTCTAAAACACCAGACTCTGATTAATAGAACATCCTTCAAGTTTCTTCTCAAATGACACCTCCTTTTCTGATCCCACAATGTATTCTTTTTCTCTTTTATCCTCTCATAGTGCTTATTTTTATATCATTTTTGAATTTTACCTCCTTTGCTATGTGAGGAAGCCCTTTCTCAGTTTTTCTAAAATGTATCCCAAGAATGTCATGAATCCTCAAATTCATAATATTCTACTATCAAATTACTAAAGTTCTGTACTTTCTTTATAATTCTTTCACTAGCACTCATGGTAAGCAGTTTTAGAACAGGGCTCTTTCCTCCTCAAGAAGCAAAGCTTTTCTATTATTTTCTTTCAAATGTTATTATGTTGAAATATTCAACAAAATCTGGGTTTACTTGTCAATCAAGTTTTTTTTTTTTTTTTTTTTTTTTTTTTTTTTTTTTTTTTTTTTTTTTTTTTAGAATATCAGTGTCTTAGTGCATGGGACTTAAAAATGTCTCAACAAACTTATAGACTCCATTAAAGCTTGTCTTAGTTTGTTAGAGCAGCCTGAACAAAGTATTGCTAATTGAGTGGGTGGCTTAAACAATAGGAATATATTGTCTCACAGGTTTGGAGGCTCAAAATCTGAGATCAAGGCATCAGCAGGGTTGATTCACTCTGAATGCGGTGAGAGTGATCTTACCCATGCCTCTTCCCTAGTATCTGGTGGTTTATTGATCATTTTTGACATTCCTTGCCATGAAGAAGAAGCATTACCCAGAGTTTTTCCTTCATCTTCACTGTATTAGTCAGTGTTCTCTAAAGGGACACAACTAACAGGATAGATGAATATATGAAGAGGATTTTATTAGGAGAATTGACTCACACAGTCACAAGGTGAAGTCCCACAAAAGGCTGTCTGCAAGCTGAGGAGCCAGGAAGCCAGTCCGAATCCCAACAACTCAAAAGTTGGGAAGTCGATAGTGCAGTGTTCAGTCTGTGGCCAAAGGCCACAGAGAGCCCCTGGCAAAGCACTGGGGTAAGTCCAAGAGTCCAACAGCTGAAGAACTTAGAGTCTGATGTTTGAAGTTAGGAAGCCACCAGCACAGGAGAAAGATGGTGGCTGGAAGACTCAGCAAGTCTGCTCTTTCCATGCCTGCTTTTATGCTGGCAGCTGATTAGATGGTGCCCACCCAGATTGAGGGTGGGTCTGCATCTCCCAGCCCACTGACTCAAATGTGAATCTCCTCTGGCAGCACCCTTACAGATACATACAGGAACAATACTGTGCATCCTTCAATTCAATCAAGTTGACAATATCAACCATCAGGTTCACACAGCCTTGTCCCTGTGTATATGTTTATGTCCAAATATCTCCTTTTCATAAGGACATCAGTCGTATTAGTTTAGGGGCCCACTTTACTCCACTGTGACCTCATCATAACTAGAAATTGCTTTTGCAATGATCTTATTTTCAAATAAGGTGACATTCTGAGGTGGTAGGGGTTAGAAACTCAACACATGAATTTGGGGTCCACCAGGATTGTCACTTATTAAGTTCACACAAGTCTACCATATTATAATACGATTTGAATTCTATTTATCCTCCCCCTCAAAACCTAGTTTTGAAAAGAGGGCAATATTGTTGCACACTCATGACTCTCTCCCTCAGGGCAAGTTATCATGGGGAATATTTGTTGAATTAAAAACTACATAGCAGCACTGACTATGGCCATAAATATATGCTATTTATTATCAAGTACTGTTCTGGCTCCCCTTCTGCATTGTAAACTGTTTGGGACTAGGAATCATGTGTTTCTGCCCCACTGGTACCTAGAAAAATGTTAAGCTTTGAGATGAGGTATGAGTTATCACTCACGCTACTTGATAGAGAACTGATTCTTCAGGATACTCAATATTGTCGTGACTACAAAGTAACTTCCATCCTCATCCAGTTTTCAGTTTATATTAGACTATTTGGGTGGGGAATGGAAAGGTATTGTTTTTAAAGTTATATTCCCTATCCTGTGGTATTTCAGATGGTTTATGTATTTTAGTTATCTTTGCTTTCCCTAGCTCTAAGCATGATGCTGGCTATATGACATGTTAATTAGGTTGCATTGTACACATCAGAAAATCCAAATAGTGTTAGCTGACACAACTTAGTGTTAAATTTTTATTATGTATACTAAGGTTTTTTGTTTCGTTTTGTTTTATTCTACTAAGATTGGTGCTTGTGTCTATTCATGAGCTCTGGCCTTTACAAATTCATCCAAGACGCAAGAAAGAGGGGGTGGCAGGGAGGACAACGGGCCGCCTTCCACATAAGTCTAGACCCCTATAAAGAGGTCCTCAGATACATCAGCCAGTGGTTTCCATTCATATCTCATTGGCCACCCCTAGCTTCATGAGAGAAGGAAAAAATATAGGTATGTGTATGTATACACAAATGTACACATATCTATATAATATATAGATCTACACATATATATTCATTAAATTGGGTACTTGCTAATCTTAATAAAATTGTGGTTTTGTTCTTAAAGTAGAAGCAAGCATATATACTGGGCAGGGAATTAACTATCTTTGTCATAGTGACTATAGGAGATAATTAATAAATGCTGGTTGTTCATAATTGAAGTTTATTAATTTGACTTTTTAAAAATATAATAGGAAATAACAGTTTTCGGTATTGATAGTTACCGTGATATAAATGAGGTTGTTGGTGAGCCTGGCAGTTCTTTTCTGATTTACACAAATCTGGCATTACACAATATAGAGGTATTTTGATGTGTTACCTTTTGCAGTTTGGCTTTATGTCCTGTATGTGTGCGAGGCTGCATTTGTGGGTTCCTTGATGTTGCAGTCACAAATGACTGTTCCCCAGCAACTGATATCTGGTTCAATAGGAATCCTTTGACCTCTCATCAGGAGTAAACCTCTCAATCCACCTAAAATGGAAGCTCTAAGTCTTCTTACTCCCAAATGTCTCTAAGTATTGTCTCTTCCTTTCTACCTCCACTGCCTTGTATAAGTGTATTAGTCTGTTCTCACATTGATATGAAGAACTATGTGATACTGGGTAATTTATAAAGAAAGAAGGTTTAATTGGCTGACAGTTCCATAAGCTGTACAGGAAGCTTGGCTGGGGAGGCCTCAGGAAACTTACAATCATGGTGGACGGCGAATGGGGAAGCAGACATGTCTTACATGGATGGAGCAGGAGGAAGAGAGTGAAGGGGGAGGTGCTATAAACTTTTAAACAACCAGATCTCCTGAGAACTCACTCACCACACAAGAATAGCAAGGGGGAAGCCCACTTCCATGATCTAATCACTTCCCAATAGGCCCCTCTTCCAACACTGGGAATTACAATTTGACATGAGATTTGGGTAGGGATACAAATCCAAACCATATCAATAGGTCTATTCACCTGTTGTCTAGAGACTGTGACACTGGTGTCCTGACTGGCTTCTTGCCACCTGTCTCATCCCAGACCAACTCATTCTTCACACTATTGCCAACATTAAATTAAAAATACTTTCGGCTCCGCCCTGTCTCTTGATTGTGGAATCAGAGGGATCTCACAATCCAGATCTCAGTGACATTGACTGTGTTTCTTTACCTGTTCCTGTATGTGACTGTTGCTCCAACAATTCCTGTCTCCCATTAGTTTCCCTACAGTTCTTTGCTTGCTCATGCTTCCCTGCTTATCAGATACTATTGTTTCTACTTAGAGCATCCTTCTTTTTTTGTGCTATCTGGCAGATAAATTCTACTTGGATATCCAGAGCTGCTTGAAACATCACTTCTCTTTAAAGCTTTCTTTGACCAAAGCTTTGATTTGGTCTGGCAGAATCAGTCACCAGTTTTCCCCATGGTCTAATCCCATTTTATATTTCAGCAATCTCTTTAGAGCTCTCTGTACTCCTCATTTTTCTATGAGTTTTTCAAAAATAAGAGCTTTAAATTACTCAACTTTTTATATACTTTCTCCTCTCCTCACCCAACACAGTGCCAGACACAGAGTATTCTGTAAATGATTATTGAATAGCTATAAATCTGTAATGAATGTCATTGCCAATCAATTGCTTTAGGTGAATGTTGTAGGAGATGGTACTATGTGGATGTAAAACATGAATAGCCATATGACACAAATAGTTGCCATTCCAATGTACCTATATGCCAGGTTTGAGGCTAAATAGTTCACATATTTATGTTTATGAAAGTTTGAAACTACCCTACAGTATTTGCCATGGACTGAATTGTGTCTCAAAATTTGTATGTTGAAGCCTTAACCCCCAATGTGATCATTTTTACAGGTGGGGCTCCTTGGAGGTAATTAGATTTGGGTGAAATCATGAAGGTAGGGCTCCCATGATGAGATTAGCACTTTCGAAAGTAAAAGAAGGGAGACCAGAGATCACTTTTTCTCTACCATGTGAAGATATAATAAGAAGGCGGCCATCTGCAAGCCAGGAAGAGGGCCCTCATGCAGAATGGCATTAGCCAGCCCCTTGATCTTAGACTACTCAGCCTCTGAAACTGTGAGAAACCAATGTCTGCTGTTTGATCCAACAGGTCTATGGTGTTTTGTTATGGTAGCCCAAGCTGATTAACACAGGATTTTTATCTCCATTGTATGCAACTTGCCTTGGGTCACTCTGCTAGTAAGGGAAAGCTATGGTTTGCATATTAGCCCCCAACCCAAACCTCATGTTGAAATTTGATCCTCACTGTTAGAAGTGTGGCCTACTTGGGGGAGATGTTTGACTCAAGGGGGTTAGATCCCTCCTGAAAAGCTTGGTGTTGTCCTTGTGGTAATGAGGGAGTTCTCCCTCTACTAGTTCCCTTAAGAGCTGTTTGTTAAAACAGAACCTGGCATCTCCACTCTCTCTCTTGCTTCCTCTCTCACTGCGTCACCTCTGCACACACTAGCTCCTTTTTCCCTTCCACCATGAGTGGAAGCATCCTGAAGCCCTCACCATAAGCAGATGCTGGTGCTGTGCTTCTTGTACAGCCTGTGGGAGGGTGAGCCAAATAAACTTTTCTTTATACATTACCCAGCCTCAGGTATCTCTTCATAGTAACACTAAACAGACTAAGACACGGAATTACAAATTTTCTCCACACTTATCTGAATTATAGCTTATGCTCTTAGAAACACACTCTAGTGGCTTGCTTTTAAAATCATGGGCATATGTGAGAATGAGCAGAAGACTGAATGTAAAGAGCAAATAGAAGGTCCCCCACTTATGATCCTGGGTCATGTGCAAAGGAAGTCACATGTCAGTCCTCCTCCAACGTGTGAGTTCTTTTCCACCTAGGTTAAATATTTAGTCCATTGAGGAGTGGGTGTTGGAGGGCTGGATAGGTGCACATGAGAGCTCATTTCTGAATCCTAATTCCTCATTAAATCCATGGAAGAAGGACAACTCTGTTCAACTTCCTACTTCCCATTTGAGAGCAAGCACCTCATCTTTGCACTCAACGTGTAGTTGAAAGAATGACATCAATGGAAAAATGTTTTAAGTTACAGAAATAAAAAGAACCACAATCTATTTTACAAGAGAATAATACAGCAGGATGTAGGGGAGATCCGTGGTTTTGGAGTCAAGTAATTTTTGTTGTAATTTCAATTTTCTAATCTATCAATGGATATAATAGCAATAATACTCATATCACAACACTGAGATAGTAGATAAAAACAATGTCTTAGATATATTAATTGCTTAGTAAAAAGGTATATGATTATTCAAGATCTTCTACTCCTTTTAAACAATTTACGTGATTCTTTTAGTTAACTGAAGAAGTGAAATGCATTATATCATGGACTCAAAACAGGCAATAGATAACCCTAAACCTTCAAATCCATGACCTCCTCCCCTACTTAAAACATGTTTTCTCATCTGAGATCCAGGTCCTAGTGTTTCCCAAGACCCAGTTCAAATAGCATCACTTCTACTTTCCCTCCTAGTCCTCTCTCTCAGTCAAAATTATCTTTCCCTGTCTCTGAATTCTATTAGCATTTGAACTAAATCTTTCTTATAGGACTTAACATATTTTATGTATCTCTCCTGCTGTCATATTTGAGTACTTTTTCTAAATTATCTATATATTGAGTAGTAACTCATTAAATATTAGATTGGTAAGTGATGAACAGAGCACCCATTCATTAATTTAGCATTTTGGAATTTTCATTGCCTATCGTATCTGTTATCCCATTTGGTTTTCATATAAATTGTGGAAAGATACATAATGCAAGTAATGCAATTCCCAATTTGAATATAGTAACACACAGAAAGATTAAGCAATGTTAAGCAATGTGTCAATATTCACACAGCAAAGAAGTTAACAGACTTTATATAAAAATTTGACTTTTCTGATTCTTCTTCCAATGCATGTTCCATCATCATGTTTTTGGAGAAATGCTTCAAACACACAGAAAGTTTAAAACATTAAGTTGAAGGAAACCATTTGTGTTTGAATCATTTTTTAACATATCCATTCCTTCTGCCAATATATACAAATGTGCTTGTGGGAAATACCTATCTTTAAAAAAAATCTAGTAGTTATTAGCATTGCAAAATTATGGCCCTATGGAAACTGATCCTTTAGTTATAACATCTCTATTATTTGAATCAAACATATTTAAAACATCAGACCAACCAACAGAGAAGTAATGTTTTTAAAATCCTTTAAAACCTAACTGACATTAATAAGAAATTACAATTTTAAATGCATTACCCTTGTAAGATAAATCAAAGGTAACAGTAATTAAGATAATTGCAAAAGATATTTTGGGTTCTGTGTATTTGCGCGAGTGTTGAGAGGTGGAATATAAATGTGAAAGTATTTTTGTTCACTTTGGTATCTTAAGCTTGAAATAATTTTTAGGTCACAACACTTTTTCATATTTAGTTTAAAATCTGGAATTTGATAACTCAATTTTAAATCCCTGCGTGTGGACAAATTTTCCAATTTTATAACATAAAATACTTATTAAAGGGAGGTTTGCTTTTGTTGTTGGCCTTCTAGAAAATATGCAGTTTACTACAGTTTTTTTAAAAAGTTTTTGTTTTGGTTAAGAAATTTTTCTCATTTCTATTTAATATGCAATAAACATGTGTTCTTTATTTGGTTCTGATAATAAAAGTCATCAAGTTACCACAAAATTCCCAAATATTAGATGTTATTTTGTTGGAGGCATTTGAGCATGAATGTTTACTGGGAATAAACAATTAGCATAGTTAAAAGTGATTCCCACAAGCTATCCAAAAAGAGGTGAAGGGACCATTTAGATGTAATGTGCTCATATGTGCATTCTTGGTAATGGCTCTTTAATATCAGCGGTCAATGGCACATCCACCTCGGTAAATTAAATGTTGATGATAGTCACTTAAACTCTAAGCATTCATTCTGACTCCTTTAGAATTGCTTATATGTTTTAATAAGTATTTTGGCAGTCTTATGTATCCCAGGGTTCAGCAATTTTTTTTTTTTAATTAAACCTTTGGTTTATTTGTTTTGCATTCAAAAATGACTCTTTCATAGTTGTTTTCATGGTGAGTGAGCTAGTTACTAGAATGTCTAAAAAGGGCAGAAGAAGGCAACTGGAGAGACAGAAAGGAAGAGAAAGATTTTGCTACTTGTAGATCCACAGTAGATGACCAGAGGATTTTTCTCAAAATTGGATAGTTTCAGGAAAAGTCCCAGAATTCTATACCCTGACCAAGCTATAATCACATCCTAATTGTCTGTCCTTATTGCCACAGTGTTCTCATTAACCAGATCTGGGTCATACGTTTACCTTTTGAGCCAGGGCACAGGGTCCTTCTCATAAATGAACAACGTGGAAGGCAATGTGATTTTCCAAAAAGCAAGGATAGGTTCTGTTATCCAAAAAATAAGTGATTTATGAACGATTAAAGGATGTAATGTATGTGAAACTCTTACTGCCATCCCTAGCAACTAGTAAATCCTCAATTACCATGCATCTATCATTCTTTCCTTAGTAATGATGGTAAGTAATTTAGTTGCCTTAACAGCTTTTTTAAACTTTTTGTCTGATTTTTTTAGTGGAAGACAGTATGCATAAAACCAGTCCACTTTCCAAAATGAGGAAAACCAACAGAACTGTTGCTGTCCACCATCATTTAAATGGCCACAAGTAAAAAGACAAGTCCTATGAGTTGTTTCTGAAATTATTGTTGAGGGAAATAATTAAAAATTTCTGAGTTACCATTTAATCTTTGGCCTTAAGTGATCAAACAGAGTTGTCTGTCTCAATGCTATCTAAGGAAATTGTAGTTCCATCCCTTCTATTTTTAGTCTTTAATCGGTTCTCCCTTAAACTCCCTCTTTCTTTTCTTTCTATCAGGGAAAGATATTGGAACAGAAACAAACTTTTTAATAGATTTTATTGTTCACATTAGAAAATGCGTGGCAAAAAGATACTTCATTCTTCTTTATATTCCCACGAATACCCCCAAAAGTTCCTGAGGACATTGAAGCTCCCCTAATGGGAAAGGTTATTTCTTAATAATCTGTATTTCTTCAGCTTGCTCCAGTACATGTAACTAATATTAAAGTGTGCAATCCAGACTCCAGCTGTGGCAAAGCAGAACGCTCCATGTAATGAGCTCTATTATTTTTCCCCACGCAATTTAATAGCCCAATAACTTTAATACCAAAAAATGTTTCTGAGACAAGTCAAAATGTGGTTCTAATTGTATTGTTTTATTTTGGCAGCACTGATTTCTTTCCTTTTAATTCTGCAGTATAATCTACTTTCTATCAACAAATACAAGGCCTCATTTTTCATTTGTGGAGGCACCAATCTAAACATCCTAAAACAGCACACAGTATTGTACTTGTGGGCTGGTTACAGAAATTAAAGTTTGCTATCTTATTTGAATAATCATGAAATATGCCCAACTTTATTAACCTCTCCAAAGGATGGGAATCAAGTCAATCAGCAAAATAAATAAACCCCAAATGGTTGCATTGCTGATGCATTAAATGATATAATGTGAGGTGGTACTTTATCATTTTTATATCTTAATATTACAACAGTGTTCCATGAGTAAGAGCTATATTTGCTGAGTTTTCCAGGTAAAATAAAACCTTTGCTCAAGTCACAAAAAAAGTTGCTTAACATAAATAAAATCTTGCTGCTGAAATAACTAAGGCTATTTTGTGGTAAGTGCTAAGATTATTTGGCTTAGATAATTTCAAGTCTGTAGTTTTTGTAAAATGAGCTGTATTTGTGAATATTTAATTTTCTGAACTTTGATCTATAATAGGCACTTACATGTTTATGGATACACTTTAAATTTTAATAAGGCTCAATTGCAAAAACAGCTATGGTCCATTTGCTGCAAAGGCCTTTAATCAGAGTTATGGTAAATATGTAGATCCAATAACCTGAAAATCAGATGCAGAGTTCATTTTACAATTGGAATGGCCCTATGGGACATGATCTTAAAGTTAGGAACATTTTGCATCAGGATACAAGTGAAACAAAGTTCACTTCAGGCGCTTGTAAAGTATCATTTGAAGCCCATTTGCGTTTACACTATTTGCTTATTTTTAGAATATATATGAATTAGTTCTCCAGGGGGAGAAAAACAAATGGCTATATACAGAAAGAGAATGAAATATTATCAAAGATGCATCATCTGATTACAAAGGGGAAAATCAAAGTAAAATGAAATAGATCAAGTAAGGGCATAAATCAAGCAAGAGGAAATAATTCCATGAGAAATGAATAAATTAAAAGTTATCCACAGTGTAATTAAACTGCTGAACTAATTTCTTTCTGCAAACTTAGATATTATTCGTGTGAAAGAATGGGAGAAAGAATAGAAGTAGTAAGAGATACAGATGATAAGCCCTGAGTTTTAGTTCCATTTCTGCCCCTAAAATATCATGGAACCATCGACTAATAATACATTTTTTCAAATTCTTGGTTTTCTCATTAGTAAAATATGGTTGATACCTTCTCTGCATACTCTAGAAGGTCTGTATGGTTGACATTAATCGTTTCTTCCTTCAAGACCCCATAAGTTACCACCTTTTCTCTGAAGTGGCTTTCCTGGCAGAGTCATGGTGTTTTCTGTTCTTCCATTAGCAACCTGTTGAGCCCTCTGTTATAGCACAAAATTCACCATGTGTGTCCTTCTGTATACTCCGAACTCCTTAAGGGACAGATGCCATCAATTAGTCCTTGAATGGGTCTGGGTATGAATACATACATGGTGAATGCATATATGGTGAATGCTTATACTTTCATTTGCCAGTGCCTACCACAGAGCTTGACAAATGGGGGGTCTACAATATATCATCGAATGAATAAAAGCACTTTGAAACTGTTTCCACTTTGTGACTCAGTGTCCTCATTCAAATTGTAAGACTTGGATTAAATGAACCTCAAGTTCCACTCTAGCCTGACAGAGAGGTGATAATTATTATTATAATTATTTCCCCAATTTATTTGCTGATGATTATGTGGTACTTACTGGTCTAGGGCCTGGTATTCATTCCATTTGGTCATAAATAGACTTATTCAGGTGGCTGTTAATATCCCACTTTTACAGTTGAAAAAACTGAGGCTTAGAAAACTTGATTGTCTTTTTCAAAACAATGGCTGTTTATATGTAAATTAAGGTTCTTCTGATTCCAAAGCCTATGTTCTTATTCACTAGGTTACAAGGCACAAAGATCCTTATGCATTACAGGTTCAATTTAATTTTTTTGACTTGAAATACACTTCACAGCATGATGAAGCTCTGGTAAGTTACACTATCAGAAAATAAATTTCCAACCAGTAGAAGAACTGCTAATACCATTCAAAAGCTACTTGCCTCTTTTTGATCAATAAAGTCTTAACATTACAACATCCAGCAAGCAAAATCTACATAATCTTTGCTTCACATTTCAATTAGTCTGTTGTAATGGCATGGCTTTAAACAGGCAAGAAATAGCTATTTTTCTTTAATCATCACTTTGATCGTTGTAACTAGATGCTCCTGATAGCCTTAGCCTTTGGACATGGATTTTTTTTCTTGTTAGTGTCACCTAATATGACAGAACTCTCTAATGAGACTAGCAATGTATAATTTCTATTTCTTTTGGCAAATTTAAATCCTGAAAAAGCACAGACTGAATCTCATTTATTTTGTTTTATTTATATATTTATTTATTTATTTATTTTTGAGACAGAATCTCACTCTGCCGCCCAGGCTGAAGTGCAGTGGCGTGAGCTCAGCTCACTGTAACCTCTGCCTCCCAGGTTCAAGCAATTATCCTGCGTAAGCCTCCTGAGTAGCTGGGATTATAGGCATACGCCACCACACCCGGCTGATTTTTGTATTTTTAGTAGAGACAGGGTTTCACCATGTTGGCCAGGCTGGTCTCGAACTCCTGGCCTCAAGTGATCCACCTGCCTTGGCCTCCCAAAGTGCTGGGATTACAGGCATGAGCCACTGCACCAGGTCCTAAATCCCATTTAAGGTAACAGGCATAATACTTGCAAATGTCCTAAATTCATACCAAACCTGATTTGTAGCACAGCCCTTGGATGCAGTGTGCTCTCTGGTTTATGGGAAGTTTCTGGCTACCAACACTGCTGGCCACAGCACACCTCTCAGCTAACTTTTAAAAATCAAAAACACCATAACCACTTTTGCTCACAGTAAACTGTATTCAGACTCTCAGCCAGAAACCTCAGCATTAACCTCAATTTCCCTTCCCATCACCCTTCATTCGTATATCCCATGTACATTTCTTCATCTCTGGGGACAGGTCTACCTGACTACCTGTGGTAGAAGAATCCCCACATCTTCCTTCGTAAGTTGTTTTTCTATAGCTACAAAGCCCAGGAAGGAAATGGAAATCCCAGTGCCAGTGGCCTATGTGTATCAATTTAAATCATTTGGGAAACATTTGACTTTGGGTCTAAAATTGGAAAATTGAAGCAAATGCCTAGGATATTCTGCTGTCTCCAAAGGGCACCTTCATGGAAGGACCAGGTGGTACCATGGGCCAGAGAGTAGATGAATGGGACCCAAGTGGTGTATTTGAATTCACTTGGGACCAGTTTCCTACTCTCTATTCCATAACCCCATGACGCATTGCTCTCTCCAGCTTTCTAATTTGAAGATACAAAACTGATTATCAGGGACTTTAGAAAAGGACAATGTTTTCATAAAATCACCACTAAAATATTACAGAAGTCATGAGGTTCATCCATATACAGGACCAATGTTTTTTACATAGCCATGTCAAAGACTAAGTAGATATGGTGGCAATTTTCAGTTTTCTATTTTTTTCCAATATTGTATTTTACTTTTCTAATCTTTCTGGCCATTTTAATAATGACTGTGAAATAATGTGATTCTGGTAATATCCACGGTGGAAAATAGTCAAAGTAACTACATTATTTTTGTCACAGTGTAGTCTATTAGCGATGAATATTAACTCTAGGGAAGTTCATCTCCATAGAGCACTAAACTTTGTGTTGCAAAGCACTCAATATTTATTTAGGAGAAAACAGATAAAACAGTCACATGATGAAACACATTTAGTAAGTGCTCCACACGGTACCCACTACTGGAAATTATGCAATGCATATATTTATATTAAAGGTGGTAGTGATAAGTCCTACAGTAAAGTAATATGTTTAGTTTAACTCAGCATTTTCTTTAACAACATTTTTATATAGCTTTAAGTAACGTCTACTGATGCATTTTTGTTTTCTGTTTTTTATTTTTATTTTTTATTTTTTTTTGAGATGGAGTCTTGCTTTGTTGATCAGGCTGGAGTGCAGTGGCGTAATCTCAGCTCACTACAGCCTCTATCTCCCCGGTTCAAGTGATTTTCCTGCCTCAGCCTCCTGAGTAGCTGGGATTACAGGCACCTGCCACTATGCTTGGCTAATTTTAGAATTTTTAGTAAAGATGGGGTTTCACCATGTTGGCCAGGCGGGTCTGGAACTCCTGACCTCAGGTGATCTGCCCGCCTCAGCTTCCCAAAGTGCTGGGATGTCAGGCGTGAGCCACAATGCCTGGCCTCTGATGTATTTTTGAAGTAGTATTCCATAGAAGATTCTTAGCAATAAATTGTCCTATAGAGTTATTTCAAGGTAACTAGAAGTTTGAGGAAGCAATAATGGCCAATCACTTCTGCAATCATCTGGTTAAAAGACAAAGTCCCATGCCATCCTTGAGAAGGCTGATCACTCTCATAAATTTGGTTTGCAATTCCTTTGTAAACCAAGAAGACAGAAGCATTGACTTTGTTGTTCATCTCTGAAAAGTAATCAACTGTGGGAATGGGGCAAGTCATTTAACTCCTCTAGAATGGATTGTCCTCTTCTTTAAATTGGATGTAGTGTTAACTGAATCATGTACCTAATATATTTGTTGATAAAACACATCATACAATGGCAGAACCATATTTAAAAATGGTCACCAATTATCATGATTATTATAATTATCCCTAAATTGCTCTTCCAACTCGAAAGCCAATAATCTATGAATATTTCATAGTATTCTCAAAATCCATTTTTACTCAATTACAAAACACACATATGTTTCTCACCCCTTTTGTTGAAAGGCTGTTGGCTTTACAAATTTTTCAAGCAAAATTCATTCATGTCAATAGGATACTGAGGCACAAAAAACCAAAAGATGCTCTTTCCTTTGCAATATTTAGGATCTAAAATCATTCCAGGGTTAACTGAGCATGCATTTTTCACAGCGCACAGCTGTGTCTACAGACACACCTGGCACAGCATGCTTCCAGCCTCTGATGGACCAGCAAACTGGACCTGAATCTGGAGTTGAGATATGAACTCTGACAACCAATGTAGAAAGAGTGGGGACATGAGTCACAGGAATCCTAATTTTGTCTAGATGTGTGACAAGAGACTCTCACTTTAGATGCTCTAGATAGTAATATATTTAATATGTATTTGAAGAAAAGTATTTTTCAAGCATGACAAAGAAATCTACCTGAACTGGTTTTTATCTCCACCAATATTTGAGCATATGTTTTGTTGAAAATGATTCAGGTATTTTTTTCTATTTCATATCCAAAGATGCATCCAATTTTATTCCATATTCTTCTTGCCAGGAAGATCATGCTTTAACGCAGCTTCACATGCTCAACTTTGACGTTTTATTAGGCAAAGCTCAAACAAGAAAATTTGATAAATCAAGAAAATCAATATTTCTAAAAACCTTATTGCCCTGGAAGTCCCACTGAAGACCACAGCTGTTGGGTCCATTCATGCTGGAGTAATTGAAGGGAGCAAAGCAGACTCTTTTCACTGCATTTTATTTTTGTGGGATGGTTCACAGATTTTATTGATTTTCAGAACTCATGTGCATGACAAATACAGCATGGCTCAATGAACTCAGTACATCACAGTTACGGAAGAAAGCAGCTCTCTGCATTGATGATTTGGCTTCTCCATTGCAGTGACTTGGAGGGTGACCTCAGACAGGTTAATGCAGCTTGCCCTGCCTCTGTGATCCCAAATTTAACACAGGGGAAAGGATGTACCACTATTTCGCTTCTTGAGGCATTTGCAAGCAAAGAACAGGCTAATAACTGTGTACAGTTCTAGTGAACTGTTAAAAAATGTTTAGATGGTCATTGTGTCCTGATGCTAATGTAATGCCTTTCTATAGGCTATTCATTAAATAACAGAAGAAAAAAGTCTATGTTTATTTAAATAGTGGGATGGAGAATATATAAACCCAGGCAAAATAAAATTGAATAGGACCAAGATTCACTCATTCATTTAACATTTATTCAGTACCTAGTGTGCAGTGTGCTAGTTTCTGGTAATATGAAGATTAATAAGATTTACATGTGACCATAAAGAACTGTACAGTCAGAAAAGGAGGAAGGCTTGTAAACAGATGGTAATGATAGGAGAAAGTAGACACCCAGGGCAATAAGCACCTTGGAGCATGGAGGAAGGGTGAGTGACCTTATCTGGGGGACGTGACACAAACCAGGGACAAGCCACAGCAGAGTGAGAGGGCACACTGGGGAAGGGCATGCAGGCAGAAGGAATTGGTTCTGCAAACTCGTGACATGTTCAGTGAAGCACAAGATAATGAAAAGACATGGTAGGACAAACTGAATTTAGTTCTAATATTGGCAAAGAATTGCTCTTGGTGTTTTCTCATTATCAGAGCAATTATTCGAGGATATTATAATACCACTTAAATCTTTAGCTCCACGTCTGGAGTTTGGTTTAAAATAGAATGTCTGCCTTAGAAATTGAATATGACTCTGCTGTTCTTAGCCCAGTCTTGGCTCCCCATCAAACCTAGAATAAAATGCAAAATCCTCTTGTGACAAGCACAGCCCCCTGCTCTCTTTCCCTGCTGCTGGCCTGCTCACTTGCTGTGCCACCAGCCACTCTGATTTTTCTTGACTTTCCTGGCTCAGCTCTTTGCATTTGCTGCTCCTTCTGCTTCTAACACATGTCCCCCATATTGCATGTCTCACTCTCTCAGTCACATCTTAGCTCAGATGTCACCTCTTCAGGAGGCCTTTACTGACTGCTGTCTCCAAAGAGCATCCTCCACTCACCCTTATCCCCTTATATGGCTTTATTTTTACTTTAGAGCATTTATCACTACTTGGCATTACATAATAATGTATGTCCATTTACATGCTTAACTTCTAACTCCCCATAGTGGGTTGAATTGTGCCCCTTCCCCACCGAAAGATATGTCACTCTCTTAAGCCTGAGAAAACCTGTGAAGGTGATTTGGAAAAATGAACTTTTTAGGTATAATTAAGGTAAGGATTTCAGGACAAAATCATTTTGGGGTAAGTCCTAAATCTAGTGACCAGTGTCTCCATTAAAGAAGGGAAAGGTGGAGAACAGACACTCTCTTGCTTTATGCTAACAATGGGGGTAATAATAACAATAGCTAATATTTACACACAAAGAAATTTGCTTTCATTTTATCCTTTAACTATGCTAACAACCACATAAGATGATGAGTTATCATGACCCCATTTACAACGGACTAAATTAAAACTCAGAATAATCCTGGTGACATCTCCTGTGATCACATGTGAAATGCCTCATCAGGATGCCTCACCAAGCAGAATGGAGAATCTCAGGTAGGACAAGTGCATTTTAAAAGGCTTCCAGAAAAGTGCGTCTTAAAAGGCTTCCAGACAGGTGAGGCCCATCTCAGTCTCCATGCTTCTTATTTATCTATGCCTCTAGCATTGGCATTAGTAGTAGAAAAAAGAAGTGGACCTCCATCGGGAGTGTAAGATATGCAATTATTACAGCCGGTATTTTTATACATATTATCGCATTCAATTCTCTCAACGCCTCTGCCAGGCTGCTGTCATTGATTTCAATTTACGGAACAGAGATTAACACAAACCTAGTGAGAGAAGTGAATGGCAGTTTAAGTTTGCTATGGTTCACTTGAACGTTTCTGATCTTTCTGCAATAAACAACTCTCAGACTACACTGATCTGTGCTCACAACTTGTTATTCCAACTCTTTTATGCCCCCCACTTTAAGCTTTCAGATGTTATTTTCTAGGCTTTTACAACTAGGCTGCATTGCCTGGCCCTTTTCATCTGTGCTTTCTTCACCCTTTTAAGAGAGACTGCCCCCTCAACCCCGACTGGCCACCACCTAATGCTTGTTTCCCCAAGAGTCTGAGTGTTTTTGCTGCTTTCTCTTCTGGACAGCTGAGTAGGATGTGAAATAGGAGGTTCTAAAACAACCTTTGGAATTTCCATGGCTCTTTTACACCCTACTTTAACTCAGCAGAAATTTTATTTTACTTTTCTGTTTTGCTTTCTTGTCTTCTTTATTTCCTGATGCTCCTTCTTCTTAACTTTGTGAACCCCAGGAGGTCTGGGAATATTGCTCTACAGCAAGATAAGCTACTCTCAAGAAAGGTCAATCTGCGAACAGAAGCCTAAAAAACTAAGTATTAAAAAAATATGCTTTGCTGTGACAAGTACAGATAACAATCTGTTCTCTACATCCTCCTCAACCTCTATCCCGCTTTATAAATAAAAGTATTCTCAGTTGCAGACATTTTCAAACTTTATGGGTATATAATCAGGATACAGGCAAGAAATAGTCCAGAGTAGGGATTTATTATGCTTTGTAATAACAGGAGGAAATAGCAAAGTGCTCTTTGCACTCTGTACTTTCTCTTGGGATGATTACTTTTTAGGTGCTTAAAATAGTTCTTGTAAGGCAAGACTGGTAAACTGTCTCAATCCACTAAGTTAATTTCTAAGGAAAAAGACTAATATCTTTCATTACTATCATTGTTTGCAAAACATTTATGACTTGTATTTCTATTGTATCCAGTAGCATCTTTACTGAGTAAATAAATTAATCAACAGTTTCATTTCAAGATCTTGTGTCTGTAGGTCGAACTGAAAGAGTTATCACTAAATGGTAAGATTAATGCATTTTTTTCCAAATGAATGTAACCTGGGGAAGCAAATATTGAATTAACATTTTCTAATTACAGCATTCATTAATAAAACTTTACTACACTAATTCCATTACCTAATCACTGTTGAAAATAAGATCTATATATTGTAACACAAAGGTTTTTTTGTTGTTGTTTTTTTTTTTTTTTTTTTTTTAAAAAAAAGCTCTCCCTTGTTTTTTCAATCTTCACAATAACATAGATATAACTGGACAGGTCGAATGATGTCTACATAGGCAGAAACAGAGGCTCACTGGGGAAAAACTTGCTTGGAGTATTTGAGTATTTTACTGTATCTGAAGTAAACATCTCTTCACTGGTATCCTTTCTCGCAATAATACAATATTTCTTTTATTCTTCTATTTTGCACTGCCACCTCTATTCTAATATGCATTGGCATTTAGTATAGTGGGGTTAGGGGAACAAAAATTCTAAGGTAGGAAAAGGAACTAAGGTCTAAAGATCCAGTGGATACTAGGCAAGGTTAGATATTTCACATGTGCTATTTAATCCTCATGAAAAATTCTAGTGTGCCCTCTCCAAGAGAGAAGAAATTGAGAACTCTAAAAGCTCCACATTTAACAGGTTTTGGCAGAGTTGCATTCTTTCCATTGGAAGGAGAATAATTAATTTTTTATCAGGCTGTCAAGGATGTTTAGTCTTTTTGGTAACAGTTCACAGCACTAAGACACATTGGACTGTCACATTTCTATGAACTGTAGCAACTTCAAAGATCATTTAATAATTCATCAGGGAAAGTTTCTAGTATTGTAGTGGCAAGAAGATATGAGACTGGCTATAGATTTGGCACAGGTAGAAATTACAATTATTCAGTGTGGTAAAATTTATCACAGTAAACTGAAAGAACCAAAAGAATTCCAATGAGATATCTTGTCAGCTTTATTATTTGTATCATTGTATTCCTTTTGAATAATCTAAATGGGTTTATATGTTTTCCAAATATAATGACACCCTTATAAGGAAGTTTTTAGCATTTAAAATAAAGAAGTAAAAAGATATTTATTTTCTGTTTTTTATATTAACTAATGTTTTTATATGCAGCAATTTATTCACATACATCTACGTCTATCTCCATTTTTCTCTCTTATATATAGACGCATACAATAAAAACTGTAGCTCATGTTTGCATGTTTTTGTTTGTTTCTGGTTCTTTAAATCTTCAAGAATGTAATTGGATTACAAACTACCTGAATATGCCATGAGTGACCGTAAGTGACCCTCTAAAGCGTTTTAAAGGATGATAATACAACTGACTGCGGAAGGGGAGAGAGGAGGTCCTCTCTGAAATTAGGCATGGCACTGCGTCATGCTGGCTTTGGCAGATTCAAAAGATTGAGAACTGTGGTTTTTTTGAAATTTTAAAATTTATGTATATGTTATGCTCACACAAAATTTCTTTCTTCAAGATTCATAATCAATAAACACAGGAAATAGCTGTCCTGGAATCTTCTATTCCCCAAAAGTAACCTATCATAGAGGTAGCAATACGCAGCTTTATTTTTCCTTTGGAATTTATGAGTACAAGTCTTGGATTGTATCTGTGGGTAGGGAGGTAAAATGGACAAGAATCAGGGACCGATGATGCTATCAGCCTTTAAGGAATTGTATGACATGAGGAGAAACTGTAATAGAAAGCTGGTTTTAGCAGCAGCTGAAATGACCCATTGCAAGAGAAGAGAGACTAGCGACAGATAAAGTACTAAAGAGAAATTTTCGATGAGGCTATGGAATGGAATTTAGCATATTCTCAGGCACTCTACTTTGTTGTGACCATGGGGACTTAGGTGAAAAAGAGCTCCCTCCTTCCAGTGCCCATTATTAATTTAGTTTACCCTCTTTGACTGATCAAGTTTTCAAGCACAGAATTGCTTCCAGTGTTAATAGCCACAGTCATCTGACCAGCAGTTAATCCCTTTCTCCCACTGGCTATTAGAGGAGGAAGAGTTTATGGGCATTCTCCAGCCATGTCTGTGATTGGTCCTGACCTTGAAGACCTGGCAATGAGATCCATGGAGAAATTTGAAAGACTGTTTTGTAAGCAGCCTTCTCTTCCTTGCAGAATTTTCTCATAGCAGACAGATCTAAGGGGGATATATGCACTAAAACAGCACGAATTTAAATCAGTGAAGATGGAAGGCTGCCATCATGCCATTATGCTGTAGCTGGACCTTATCTGACATGTGGTCAGCTTGCTTTTATTGGAATAAATCTAACCAAATAGATTTGTCTACAATTTACAGACTTACAGATTGTTAGTAGTGGAAGGGACTTCTGAAGTCATCTAACTCAGCTCCCATATTTAACATGTGAGCAGAGGGTTCTATAGGATATACTACCCATGTATCCAGTCTCTCTGGAATCCAGTTGTCCCAAAGTTAATCTCATTTAGGACTTTGTCCTTCTATGCCCCACTGCCCTTTTTCAAATCCAGGCTGTCTTTACTGTCTGAACAAGTCACTTCTCTATGACTCAGTCTCATCATTAGTAACATAGAAGTAGTGTATTAGCCCATTTTGGATTGTTATAAAGGAATTGCTGGGGCTGGGTAATTTATTTTTAAAAATAAAAATGTTTAGTTGGGTCACAGTTCTGCAGGCTGTATGGGAGACATGGTACCAGCATCTGCTTGGCTTCTAGTGAGGCCTAAGGAAGCTTTTGTTTAAAGCAAAGGGGGAGCAGGCATGTCATATGATGAGAGAGGGAGCAAGAGAAACGTCAGGCTCTTTTAAACAACCAGATGTCACAGTAAGTAATAGAATGAGAATTCACTCATTACTATGGGGAGGTTATTGAGCCATTCATGAGGGATCCACCCCATGACCAAAACCCCTCCCACCAGGCCCCACGTTCACCATGGGGGATCACATTTCAACATGAGATTTGGAGGGGACAAGCATCCAAATTGTATCAGGTAGTTACGGTATATAGGTCATTTGACTTTTGTGAAAATTAAAATGAGCTACTATGTATCTGGCAAGTAGTAAACATCATATAATTGTGGCTATCTTGTGTGCTTGTGATTAGCATCTATTATTGGAAGAAAGAATGTACTGCATGGTATTTCTAGAGACCATTGCTTCTCAACTAGGAGTGCTTTTGGCCCCAGGGGACATTTGGCCTGGTCTCCATTTTTGATAGTCCCAACTCCAGACTAGGGGACTGCTTCTAGCATCTAGTAGGTGGAGGCCAGAGATCCTTCTAAGCATCTTATCATGAGTATGTCATTCCCCACAGTGAAGAATTACCCAGTCCTAAATATCAGTAGTGTGGCGATTGAGAAACCCTGCTCTGTATGGAAAAAATAATTTGAATCTGAAGTATGAATTTAAATTTTTACAGAATGCTTAAATGATAATTTATAGGTGAGAGAGGGTTTCCTCATTTCAACCACATGCATATAAGCTATCCCTCCATGGTAAGGCATATATGTAAGGTTTATGCATTCATATCACCTTCCCCATTCTGCCCAAGTAATTGGCTCTTGTGATCTAAGCAATTTTAAACCATCCATTTTTTTTTTTTGTATATGAGAAGGTATACATTATTAGCACTTTACGTAAATGAGTATTCAATTGGATTATGTAGATAGTTTGCTTTTTTTTTAGACTTCAGAGTGAATAGAACAAGAAATCTTATGATCAGCAGTCATTATAGACGTATTTGCAGATACATTTTATATGCAACAGTGATGTGTTATTACAACTATTGAAATAGAAGACTTTGTGGCCAACTTTCCCAACCATTTACATTGTTTTCAGTAGTGCATTGGAAGTGTTCTTCCCATCCCAGTGGTCCTCTTTTTCTTTTGATGTTTTATTGATGCAAAGAGACAGTTGTGACCTTCATATAATCTGCAAGGATTTTTCTTTTTATTTAACAAAAGAAATCACAAAATTAAATGTACTACAAGTTGAATATCCATAATCTGAAAACTCACGATCCGAAATGCTGCAAAATATAAACATTTTTGAATAAGTGAAGACCTGCCATTGTTTATTGCTGGTGTTTTTAAACAGATAACAGGTATTGTGGTGACACTGCTGTGCTGCTTGGTTACCCTGAACACATTATATTTTCACTGCATTAACAAGATGCCATATATTTTACTGTTAAGTACTTATGTGTGAATAAATGTAAGAAAATAAATGCTTATTAATAGCATGTAAGTTCAGAGTCAGGAATGATAATGATGCCAAACAACCACAGATTGTCCACATGGGTGGTTGAGATTGGGACACCTTTGCTTTCCGAGGGTTCAGTGTACACAAACTTTGTTTCAGGCACAAAATTATTAAAATATTTTATAAAGTCACCTTCAGGCTATACGTATAAGGTATATATGAAACATAAACAAATTTTAGATTTAGGCTTGGAACTCATCCCCAAGCTATAAAATAGCTTCTATCTGCAAATACGTATGCAAATATTCCAAAATCCAAAAAAAATCTGAAATCTAAAACACTTGTAGTCTCAAGCGTTTCAGATAACAGATATTCGGCCTTATGTATCTGAGATTGTTTAGAAATCATAGCCTTCCCCAAAAGCAGTTTTGTGCATATGCTTAAGTTTATAGGGTAATATGGTCCCTTTAAAATTCTGAATAACCAAGAGACTACAGGGACTGTTGCCCAAAGAGGAGAAATAATGCTTCCAGCTACACAGTTGTTACATTTCATTGTGAGCAATATTATCATATAAGAGCCTCTTTTAATGAAAATATTAACACAAAACTCTGCCAAAGGAGCTATTTTTAAAAAGTGCATGTGTCATATATACAGATATAATCTATAAATGTACAGACATAAATATGTATATATTTAGTTTAATTAAATTTAAACATAATTCTGTATCTCAAGATTTTTTCCTTCATTTCTTTGTTGTATTAGTCAGCTATGGCTGCATCAATGCTGTGTAACAAACTGTCCCAAAATACAGTGGGCTTGCAATTGCAAGTATTTATCTTCAGATTCACAGGTCTGTATGTGACTTGGTTCAGCTGATCTAGACTGGGTTCTGCTGGGAGACTCAGTTGAACAGCAGATTTTGGCATTTCTACTCCACATTCATTTGTCCTAGTGCCCAGTCTCAGGGGCATGGTTTAATCACAGTGGATCACCACAGCACAAGAGCCAAGCCAAACCCAGCAATATGAATGTGATGAGGAAATATTTTTTTCCATGGTAGAAAGGAAGAGAAATTGGAGTAGATATTTGTAAAATAACATTTCCTATTATCATACCTTCTCTTTATTTCAGATAAGAATAAATTTTCTCTTTCTTCTGGAGTTTTTAGTTCTGCCCCTTGCAACCTCCAGAATGGAGACCAGTTACCAGAAACGCCAACCCAGATCTGCAGAGCCCCATTCAGCTTGATGTTCTATGGTACACATCTATGTTTTCCCACATTATAATGATATGTTAATGTATGCATGGATATGGTTAACTTGTTAGAGACAATAATTTAATTATAGACTCAGACATTCCACAACATAAACAACTTATCATGGAAGGAAGACATAAGAATGGCTCAAACATTCAGATTTAGTATGAGTATAATTATGAAATAATATGCCAATTAGGAAATGCAAATACCTTTTAAGAAAAACAAACATTTTAGAATATGTTATGTCTTCTCCTAGAAAGCATACATTAGTGAATCAGAGAGGAAAAAGAATATACAATCTTTGGGTTCATGGCAAGTTAGTTTCTGTTTCTCTCTCTTCGAATTACATCTATCTGTCTTGGTCTCTTGCTATCTCTGATTTATTTTCTCTGCTTTATATGAACTAGGGCTCAAACTCCCTGTGAAGAGTCAACTTTTTGCTTTTCCTTAGTTTAGACTACCCATTCAATATAAATCTTGTAATCCTGATAGAAAGTCTGTGAGAATTCTAAGAATTCTAAGAATGGCCCCCAATAACCCCTCACCCTTGCAAAATAAGTGTGGGTAGAACCTAAGAATATGGTGAAATGTCATTGCTATGATTATAGGTCCCCAATGATTGACCTTCAAATAGCAAAATTATGTGAGTGGGTCTAATCTAATCTTGTGATTAAATCTAGTCCTATAATTCCTTTATTATCCAAGAAGAGATCCTGATCAAAACCCCAATAAAGGGTTCTTAGGTCTCACATAAGAAAGAATTCAAGGCAAGTCCATAGAGTAAAGTGAAAGCAAGTGTTGGTGGGAGTGTACATTAGTTCAACCATTGTGGAAGACAGTGTGGCAATTCCTGAAGGATCTAGAACTAGAAATACCATTTGACCCAGCAATCCCATTACTGGGTATATACCTTAGAGATTATAAATCATTCTACCATACAGACACACGCACACGTATGTTTATTGCGGCACTATTCACAATAGCAAAGACTTGGAACCAACCCAAATGTCCATCAGTGATAGACTGAATAAAGAAAATGGGCACATATACACCATGGAATACTATGCAGCCATAAAAAAGGATGAGTTCATGTCCTTTGCAGGGATATGGATGAAGCTGGAAACCATCATTCTCAGCAAACTAACACAGGAACAGAAAACCAAACACTACGTGTTCTCCCTCATAAGTGGGAGTTGAACAATGAGAACACAGGGACACAGGGAGGGGAATATCACACACCGGGGCCTGTCGTGGGTTTGGGGGCTAGGGGAGGGAGAGCATTAGGACAAATACCTAATGTAGGTGACAGGTTGACGGATGCAGCAAACCACCATGGCACGTGTATAGCCATGTAATAAAACTGCACGTTCTGCACATGTAACCCAGAACTTAAAGTGTAATAATAATAAAAAAAAGAAAGTAAAGGAATAAAAGAATGGCTACTCCATGGGCAGAGCAGCCCCGAGGGCTGCTGATTGCCCTTTTTTATGGTTCTTGATTACATGTTATCCAAGGGGTGGATTATTAATGAGTTTTCCAGGAAAGGGGTGGTTAATTCCCAGAACTGAGTGTTCCTCCCCTTTTTAGACCATGTAGGGTAACTTCCTGACATCGTCATGACATTTGTAAACTGTCATGGGAGTGTCTTTTAACATGCTAATGCATTATAATTAGCGTATAATGAGCAGTGAGGATGACCAGAGGTCACTCTCCTTGCCATCTTGCTTTTGGTGGGTTTTGATGTATATCTTGTGCTGACCTCCTATTTCATCCTGTGACTTAGAATGCCTAACCTCCTGGGAATGCAGCCCAGCAGATCTCAGCCTTATTTTACCCAGCCCCTATTCAAGATGGAGTCGTTCTAGTTCAAACGCCTCCGACAACTTGAAAGTATAAAGCTTTCTCCAACCAGTGGCAGAAGAACAAGCCAGAAAGATTTGAAGCAAGTTTATTATGAAAGTAAAGGAATAAAAGAATGGCTACTCCATGGGCAGAACAGCCCCAACAGCTGCTGGTTGCCCATTTTTATGGTTCTTGATTACACATTAAACAAGAGGTGAATTATTCATGAGTTTTCCAGGAAAGGGGTGGGCAATTCCCAGAACTAAGGGTTTTGCAAAGGACTTGATGCACTTGAAGGTTTGAAGATGGAGGCTCTGTGTGGGAAGGAATGCAGGGCAGCCTCTGGTTGCAGAGAGCAGCACCCGGTTTGACAGCTAGCAATGCAATTGTGACCTCAGACCTACAATGGCAAGGAATTGGCTTCTGCCAACAACCAGAATGAGCATGAAAGTGGATTAGTCCTTGGAACTTCCAGATAAGAGCCCAGCCAGCTATACTTGGATTTCAGCCTGTGAGATTCTCAGCAGAGAACCCAGTCAAGTGTGTCCAGACGTCCAACCTACAGAACTGAGATAATAAATAGATACTTATTTTAAACTACTCAATTTTTGGTAATTTGTTATGTGGAGCTATAAAGTTAATACAATGTCTTAGATTTTTTATGTATGTGTTTGTGTGTGTGTGTGAGAGAGAGAGAGAGAGAGAGAGAGAGAGAGAGAGAGAGAGAGAAAGAGACAGAGAGAGAATTTCTCATAGGCTGACTCCAGGTCAGTGGTACTCTATTTTTCAATGCTATGTCAACCTGAAATAATTGAAAGGACCAGAATCCAGGTTTGAAGAGTTTATTCATGCAAAAAGCTGGGAAAGACCATCCGGAAAATATGAACTCCAGAGAAATGGGATCAGTACTCAGATGTTAAAAGTTAAGGTCTTGCTTATATAGGCAGAAAACAAATCAATTTAACAGTATTATAACATTTTTTGTACAAGGCTGGTTTAGGAGTCACAACAATTTAATAAATTATGGTTCGTTTTCTTATCCATAAAGGTTATTTTTATTTCCTTTCCAATTTAAGAGTATATTTAACATTCCATCTTAGACAATGCGGTAGTCATGAAGTATGTGTGAGAGAAGAAAGATGGAAGGTAATCTATAATGAAAATCAACACTTAAAAGGAAAGAGGTCTTCTTCCCTGGCACCCTTTAGTCATTTGCAACATTTTACAAGACAATGTAGGTAAGGAAAAGGCTAATCTGTAATCGGAGAAACAAAGGTTACACCTGCTGACTTTACAACTGTCTGCTTATGAGATTTAGTTCACATTCCCTTTAAGCTCAAAATATTTTAAAGTTCCAGCAGCTTAAATTTTGAATTAGTTATTTTCACAGCTGACACATTAGCTACAACAAAGCAAACAACATAAACAGTATTAGGTCCCTGTTTTTGAATTGGCTTTGAAGTTTACTTACATCATTTAATACCTCTATTGTAGAGCAAATTTAGGTTTCATGGGATCCAGAGATTACACAGTTTTAGGATTCTCTTATGAAAAAAAAGATACATGCTTAAAATATAAAACTAAGTGTAAAAATGAATAGTTAGGATTAGGAATGATCAATTTTGAAATAACAGTTTTTAGAAAACTGACAAATGATATACATATGAAAAAATTAAAAGAGTAACATTCTAAAATAAAATAAGTGCCTTATAGATCTGTGTGATAGTTTTCCTGGTTCTTGCTTGCATAATGTTGAATGATTTTGCACTACTTTTAGTAGAGAAGATAGAAAAATAATTCAGGCTTATCACAGAGTTGATAAACATTTATTTTTTATTGTCAATAGGAAAGCTTTATTTTACTTCATAATTCATTGTTTGTAATATTATATACATTTTTAGGATTGTTGTCAAATTTGGGAATGTCTATTGATTTCCTTTAGTAAAGTAAGTTGTAATATTTCATGATATTTTAAGCTTTGTTGTACATTAATTTAAAATCATCATTGAATTGACAGTATTCATTGAACAGTTTACTTCTGATAGTCTCATTTTGGTGGTGTATTGCATTTTGTTATTTTAATTAATGTTAGTAATTTGTTTCATTTCAACATGAAATTAATTTTTAATGTAATTATTTGATTCATTATTTATTCCTCTTTGTTACTTAGATTCACTATTCTGAATCCAAGAGCTTCTTCATTACTTCTTGTAAAAATTTCTCTCTCTTGTACTAATGATTGTTTCTTTTGGTGTGTTCCATATATTTATATATATATTTTTGTATATATTTGATGCTATTACAACTTTCTTCTTCATGCAACGTAATTCGTAAGTTCACAATTTCACTTTTTATTTTGATCACTTTTGTTTTACATTGTATTATTACTTTAATCTAAATTCTACCACACTTCTTTAATAACTTGCTTTATAAATATCAATAAAGGTAATTTCATAACGTCCTAATCAAGAGCTTTATATTTTTCACTATTTTATTGAAATGTTTACAACATGTTTATAAATTGTAATTAAAATGATATATTTGAGCTTTCTCAAGCTTTTGAATATTTTCAAGCTCGATTTTATTTGCGTTATTTTTTCAAGTCTTTAAAAATATATTTTTGAAGACTTAAAATATTTTTGACTCTAAGTTATTAGGCTTAACTGACTTTGAAATGAGCAGTCCATCCACTATTCCTGTTCTTCCAGAGTTGGGGACTTCCAGTGATGCTCATTTCACTTTTGGGTCGCCTTTGAATTATGACACTAGATGAGTTGGCACATTGGGTTGTAGACACATCTGTGGAAGCCATTCCTACCCTAGGACACTCATCCATAACCTGACTGTACATAAAAAGCTATGAACCCATAAATAAACCTACATGTTCTCTTACTTAGCTGCATTCTAAAATGCCCACAGTTGCCTTCAAGTCTAAAAGATATGAAAGAAAGCGTGCCATAGAAAACTTGTAGCAGAAAAGGAGCAGTGTTAAGTAATTATAGTTAAACTATCTTACTTTCTAAATATTAGAAAATTAGGCGGGGCTTGGTGGCTCATGCCTGTAATCCTAGCATTTTTGGAGGCTGAGGTCAGAGGATTGCTTGAGCCCAGGAGTTCAAGAGCAGCCTGAGCAACATAAGGAGACTCCATCTCTACAAAAAAAATTTAAAAGTAGCCGAGAATGGTGGCAGGTGCCTGTGTTCCTAGCTACCCAGGAGGCTTACACAGGAGGATCAGTTGAGCCCAGGAAGTCAAAGCTACAGTGAGGGTGATTATGCCACTGCACTCCAGTGTGGGTGACAGAGTGAGACCCTGTCTTGAAAAGAAAAGAAAAGAAATAAATAGAAAGCTTATAAGACTATATGACTTGAACATTTTGCTAGAATTTATTGGGTAGGATACTGGACTGTGCAGTGGAGGGGCCTGAAGCCTAAGCTTCGTTAACTTCACTATAAATCTGACTCTGGAGGTGGCACAGCGTTCCTTAAAGGTTACCTTTGACATTCTTTTATACAGTGAACTCTCCACTCACTCCCAGAGCCTGACTGCCTGGCTCAAGTTTAAGACTAGAATAAACATTCCCTCAGGGAAAGGAAAAGGGTAAGAGTAGGTTTATCAGCATAGGAATGTCAATAAATTGGGATAAGGCTGAAGCACTACTAATCAAAGAACAAGTTGGGAATTTTATCAGACTGCAGTACCAACTCAGGTTGATATTGATAGCCAAGTGGATGAGAGATGTCTTAGGATCTCTGTAATTTTTTCATCTCTCTCTTTCTTTTTTTTTTTTTTTTTTTTTTTTGCTCTTTTTGTGATGGAGTCTCACTCTGTTGCTCAGGCTGGAGTGCAATGGCGCAGTCTCGGCCAACTGCAACCTCTGTCTCCTGGATTCAAGCAATTCTCCCACCTCAGCCTCCCAAGTAGCTGGGATTACAGGCATGCGCCACCATGCCTGGCAAATTTTTGTATTTTTAGTAGAGATGACGTTTCACCATGTTGGACAGGCTGGTCTCAAACCCCTGACCTCAGGTGATCCACCCACCTTGGCCTCCCAAAGTGCTGGGATTACAGGCGTGAGCCACCATGCCAGGCCTCATCTCTTGACTTATGGTCATGAGTGATGCTTTAAAACACTCTAAATAATAGATCATGTGGCCTCAAAAGAAGGACTGAAAAAAACCTCTGAACACCTACAGCAGGTCCTCCAAACAATGCATTCCTGTCCTGTGAGGTGATAATATGTATTCTTTATAAGTTAGATCTGTAGTCAAAAACGTTTGGTAAATAATGGATCAAACAAGATTAAACTAGTTTTTCTTTCTACAGGAGTTACCTTGATCCTTTCATAAGCTACTAAAATTTGTACATGTTTAAGAGTAAGACAAAGTACAGTGAATCATCATTATTTAGGGTAGTTATATTTTATAAAGTCACCTTGAACACTGAATTGGTGAATCCAGAGCCATTGTTTTTAGGGGAAATGCAAGGTAAGGTTAAATTCTCATGAGCCTCTCTCTCGTACGTATTCTCCTGATTTGAGCCTTCATGCTGAAGTATCCATGCTCACAATTTTAGCTGTGGCTCACTGTTAGAAAACTGTTGCTGAAATGTTATCTATGTACATGTAAGGTTGTCTATTTTTGTTATTAAAGGCTGTCAGGTGACAGTGTGACTGTACACTATAAATGTAGAACTTCTTCTCTTAAATATTTGGCAATATGACTGTTTTGTAAAAGCAAAAAACAGACTCCTCCCAAGATAACATGTGCTCTAGGATTCGTACAGAAATATATTTGGTGAGGCCACATGGTTTAGTAGAAAGAAACATTGAGATTTTCAAATCTGAAGGCCTAATTAAGTTTAAGACCCAGTATTAATATTGGTTATAACAATGCATGACTACATACAAGCTAATAAAACTTTGTTCACTCCTATTTGAGCTTGTGTAAAGAAGCACAAAAGAATTCTTTTTTTTTTTTTTTTTTTTTGTCTGTCTGTTTGTTTGTTTTTGAGAAGGAGTCTAGCTCTGTTGCCCAAGCTGGAGTGCAATGGCACAATCTCAGCTCACTGCAACTGCCACCTCCCGGTTCAAGCGATTCTCCTGCTTCAGCCTTCCGAGTAGCTGGGATTACAGGTGCCCGCCACCATGCCCAGCTAATTTGTGTACTTTTAGTAGAAACGGGGTTTCACTGTTTTGGCCAGGCTGGTCTCATACTCCTGACCTCGGGATCCGCCTGCCTGGGCCTCCCAAAGTGCTGGGATTACAAACGTGAGCCACTGTGCCCGGCCTCACAAAAGAATTCTTACACAGCATATAAAATGGTATCTGACACTGAGTTTGAAGTGGAAGGGGAACTCAGTAAATGTCAGCTCAATCTGGACATGACTATTTCAGTGATCCATTTCCTGTAAGATCTGATACAAATCTGTAAACAAAGTCATTGGGCATTATGGATAATTTTTAAATTTTCTTAATTTATAATACCAAATAAACCAATGTTAGGAATGTAAAGAATCCCTGAAACTTACAACTGCACTCATCAATTTTGTTTCCATCCCACCCTCCCTTTCTCCCTTCCTTCTTTGGCACTTTCTGTTGGTTATTTTAATTTAGGAATTCTCACTCTTACAAAAGGAGGTCCTGGAGTTTAGGAGAAGATACTTTAGCTGAGGTGATGGAAAGGGTGGAACTAGAAAACTTCAGAGGCCTTATTGCACTTGTGGCAGTTCAAATGGTGCTTTTATGCATTGGATGGATTTTGAGAGTGTATTAGTTCATTTTCACCTGTTATAAAGAATTGCCTGAGACTGGGTAATTTATAAATAAAAGAGATTTAATTGACTCACAGTTCTGCATGGCTGGAGAGGCCTCAGGAAACTTACAATCATGGCAGAAGGAGAAGCAAGTACTTGCTTCACAAGGCGGCAGGAGCGAGAGAGAGCAAAGGGGAAACTGCCACTTTTAAGCCATCAGATCTTGTGAGAAGTCATTCACCGTCAGGAGAACAGCATGGAGAATCCACTCCTACGATCCAGTCACTTCCCACCAGGTCTCTCCCTTGACACACGGGGATTACAATTTGAGATGAGATTTGGGTGGGGACACAGAGCCAAACCACATCAGAGAGCTGTTTGTTTTACAATGTATGTAACAGTTTTGTGATAACAGTTTTATGTTTTCAGTCGTGCCACATTCATATAGAGAACATACCGGCATTACAGAGCCTTGAGTGAGATTTCACATAGCTCAGATGCCGAAACACAAGTCTTAATAAAACCACTGGGTAATGTGTGCTCCATGTGAAGGGTGTGTTTCTACTTCGTGCCATTTTATTATATCACAATATAAACACAAGTATGGGGCATAAAATATTGGGGGGAAAAAGAAATACTGGGAACCCCATGATGTATGCATTAGCTTGTAAGCCAAGGAATAATGAGGAAGAGGAGGATGAGAAGTCATTGTCTGTGGCTCCTTAGAAAAGAAGCAACACACTGGAGTTAAAATGAAGAGGAACACTCTTTTACCTTCCTCCTCTATGTCTATAGACACTGATACGTGTCCCAGATTCCAGGTATACCTCTCCATTGTTCCATATTCTCAACGCTGAGCATAGCACCTTGCATGTGGTACATGGATATTTATGGATGGTGTATTAGTTTCCTAGGGTGGCCATAACAAAGTGTCACAAACTGTGTGGTTTAAAACAACAGAAATTTACTGTCTGACACTTCTGGAGACTAGAAGTCTAAGATCAAGGTGTTGGTGGGACATACTACTTCTAAACATGCTGTAGAAGTCTCCTTTCTTATCTCTTCTAGCTTCTGATGGTTGGTGGTAATCCTTAGCATTCTTAGGCTTATAAATGCATCGCTCCAATCTCTGCCTCCATCTGTTCATGCCCTTCTTTTCATTATCTGTATCTCCATCTCCAAATTTCCCTTGTCTTTTTTTTTTTTTTTTTTTTTTTGAGACGGAATCTCACTCTGTCACCTAGGCGGGAGTACAGTGGTGCAATCTCGGCTTACTTCAACCTCCGACTCCCTGGTTCAAGCTATTCTTCTGACTCAGCCTCCCGAGTAGCTGGGATTACAGGCATGTGCCACCAAGCCCAGCTAATTCTTGTATTTTTAGTAGAGATGGGGTTTCATCATGTTGACCAGGATGGTCTCGATCTCCTGACCTCGTGATCCGGCCACCTTGGCCTCCCAAAGTTCAGGGATTACAGGCGTGAGCTACTGCGCCAGGTCAATTTCCCTCTTCTTGTAAGGATGATAAGGACACAAGTCAGATTGGGTTCAGGGCCCTCTCTAATACAGTATGACTTAATCTTGACTTGATTATATTTGCAAAGACTCTATTTCCAAATAAGGTTATATTCACAAATTCCAAGTAGACACGAAATTTTAAGGAACACTATTCAACCCAGTACAGATGGTGATTTTTTTTTGTATTTTTTCTTTGTTTTTGTTTTCTGCAATGTGCCAAGGGCTACATTATACACACAGAAAAATGGAGAGGTTCCTGTACTTTCAGATATAAGGATTTAAAATATCGTAGTGCTGATGTGGTGGCCTGAACTTTAATGGATAAAAGGTACTAAATGGCATGCGGTGATGAGGTGTGGCAACATCACCCATCGCCACTATCCGTAAGCAGCAGTTTTACACATTAAAGCCACCCTCAACAGTATGCTTGTACTGTATACAGAATTTAAGTTTGAAAATGACCAGAAAGGTTTGAGGTACTTCTACATTTGCCAGAACCTTGATCTCCTGTAGAGTTTGAGAAATCAAAGATTACCAGGTATGTCTGTGCTTATTCAGCCCCCAATGTGTGGTGCAGCGTAGATCCTGATTCTTCATTGAATGAATGTAAAGTGTGGCCACAACGAAATGAGATGGTTGTGTGGCTTTATAGAAATTTCCTCTTATTACTTTATGGCCTCAGTGTGATTTCATAGTTGTTTTCTGCCACTGGTAAATGTTTGAGAGGTAGAAATTATTTGGCCTGTTTTGGAAACAGCAGAGTGTAATAGAATAAAATATAGATTTTGGCTTTGAAAGAAACAGGGCTCAAGATCCAATGCTGAGATTTATTAACTTTGGGTAAGGATAATTATCCACTGTTCATTTTGTTTGCTTTATTTTTTAATATAGAGATAATAAGAACCTCTTCTCAAAGTGTTACTTTTTTTTTTTTTTTGAAACAGAGTCTCACCCTGTCAGCCAGGCTGGAGTGCAGTGGCGTGATCTCGGCTCACTGCAACCCTTGTTTCCTGAGTTCAAGCGATTCTCGTTTCTCAGCCTTCTGAGTAGCTGAGATTACAGATACGCGCCACCACACCCAGCTATATTTTTTGTATTTTTAGTAAAGACAGGGTTTTGCAATGTTGGCCAGACTGGTCTCAAAGTCCTGGCCTCAAGCGATCTGCCTGCCTTGGCCTCCCAAAGTGCTGAGATTACAGGCTTGAGCCACCGTGCCCTGACGTGTTAACCATATTAAATGAGGTAATATATGTAAACACAGTAGCTGCATAGGAAATAGTCCTTTCATTCGTATTTTGGTTACTTGTCATTTGTTTAGCTGAAACTTAAAATACAAAGTAAAACAAACACACCAAATACTAAGAAAGCAGAATTAGTAAATGCAACTATGCAACAATGAAGGAGAATTTTCCTGCAGAATCAGAATCTATACAGCATGTTAACTTGCAATATTGCCTGGCTTGCAAAATCTCAAATACGTAGCCTCAGCAGGACACCAGCTGGGCCCATAAATGTTGACATTTATGCTCTGTTGGCCTGGTTTTCTCTTGTTGACCTTCTGGAATTAAATAAGGCATTCCTGACGCAATGAAGCCTCCCCAGCTGAACCTTCCTTTCTCTTACGTTGCCTAGTTTCTGTGAGAGTTTGTTCGGGTAAGAGTCTCCAGGAATCACTGTCAGGCAGGTGACAGACAGCCCATGATATCATCACTAGACCTGGTCATTGTCTTGTGATTGCAAAGGGAGATAGAAGGTGAGATATACCAAGGGAGATGATTTGGAGACTCAGATTTCTGCTTCAAAATTTTGATTTTCAGGAATGGAGTAGGGTCCAGGAATTGACATTTTAAAAGCCCTTTAGGGATTGTTGATCTAGATAATCCACATGCCTATCTTTGAAAAACCTTAGGATGGAAATAAACATAATATGTAGTCAGAGCAATGAAGAATCCTGAGATTAGGATACATTCCAAAAATAAGGAATAACATAAACTATGGAGCACATTTCATTTCTCCAATTCATATAGAAGTATGTTTTTAAAACGCAGGATTAAGGAAACTAGCAGCCTTCTTGTCTCTATTGAAATAAAATAGATGTTTCAGAAAAATAGTTGAGTCTGAAATGCCGCAAATCAAATGAGGGTAACTATGCTTCATTTGTCGTTGCTAGCTTAAATCATGGTTCTTTACAGAAGGGAGAGTTTGGCAAAAAAAATATAGAAACATGCGATTCATAAAAAAATCAATAGAGTTTAGCACCTTTGAGAGAACTCTAATTTGAGATGGTAGACCTTGAGTCTTACCGGGAAGTATCCTCAGCCAGTGAAACACACCTTTCTAGTTTTCATGCTTCATTGAAAACATATGTCGAAAATACCTTATTTAACTCTCTCCAAGTCCTCAAAAATAAAGCCTTCTGAGTAGACTTTTCTATACATTGGAAGAACACTGTGTCCAATTCTAGCTTTAGAGCTCAAAGTATTAAAATTATAGATTTTGGCTCTTTAAACTTGCCTACTGAATGGAACTTGGTCAGCCTGATTTGAGCCTAATTTAAGCCTGTGTTAAGCCTAATTTTATTCATCTTTAGAGCAGCAGCTGCTTTTTGCTTACAGACTAAGTAGTGTAGTAAGTAGTTAATAAGTTTGCGCAGAATGGAGTAGAGTGAAGTGGAGTGGAATGGAATGGAATACAGTGGAGCGAATGGAAAAAATGGAATGAGATGGAATGGAAAGGGATGGAATTGAGTGGAGAGGAACGATATAGCATTGAATGCCTAAGAGTTTGACCTTGAACAATTCAAGATGAATTGACAGCATCATGTTTCAAAGCCCTACGATGTGAACCTGACTGTGATCAGGGATACCTCACCAAACTTCTGCCCCTCATGGAGGTGCTGTCTGAAGCTGCAGCACCATCCCCTGCAGGCACTGGGCTATTTCTGAGGTTTCAGATGGGCTCATGGTTCTCCTGGGCTGTGATCTGCCAGGGAGTGTGCTCTGGGAAGATGTGTCCTACAGGCAGTCATTCAGCAGCCCCTCATGAACACAGTACTTCATGAAGCACTGGAGGGCTGAAAATGGAAAGGGCACTTATGGCTACAATTGTCACCATTCTATACCTGTGTCACATTATCTCTTAGAAAGGCACCATAATGTAGTGGTCAGGAACTGGACTTATCAGATGATTTGGTTTTCAATATGGGCACTATCACTACAGCTATGGACTCAAGCAACTTCTTAAAATTCACTTTACCTTTATTTCCTCACCTGCAAAATGGGAATAGTACATTCATCAAAATCCCATTAAAATTAAATGAAAATAAAATCCATAAAAGTCTTTATCATATTCCCTGTTCAGGATAAATACCATATGAATGCTAGTAATTTATTTAAGGAACAAGATATTACTGATATGCTCTTCTAGTGCACTGCAGTGTCTGTAAAGACAACATCGATCTCCCCATGTGTTCCACAAGCAATATATTTGTCTTCACAGAAATAATTAGAGCTAACATTTGATATATGTGTACTTTATACACATTACTATGCTATGTTTTATGTGCATTTGTCACCAAATTATCACAGGTTTTATACAGTGGGTCCTATTGCAATTTTATAAACAAGGAAACTGAGGCACTGAGATGGTAAATAACTTATCAATAATCATATATTTAGTGGGTGACAGAGCCGTAATTCAAATACAGTAGTCTAGCCAAAGGTCATATGGTTAAGTACTACTCTACCCTACTGTTACCATCATTTAAGTAGCTTTAGGCTTTTTCAGTTTCTGTAAAGCTTTCTACAGGAACCATCTATCCTGTATCTAATGTGTCTGCTACTATGGCTTTCCAGAGCTCAATGGCTATTCACAGCACTTGATTGACTATGAATCTTTTTACTTTCTTGTAACTTCCTAACATGATTTGCAGGAATTGGTTCAGATTCATTTCTTTTACATCGTCTAGCCTCAATTTCTTAATAAATGGGTTTTATAGTATTCGCTGAGAAGGAATAAGTAAAATACCTAGCTAACACAGTACCTGAAATAAATAAGGGACTATTAAAAGTTTTTTTCTGTTTTTCCTTATTAAGTATCCATACTTACCCCACAAATAAATTTCTGTTAGTTTAAAATCAACATGGCTATTCTCCAGAAAGGTATTCTTGATCATGATACCTTCTTGTGACTTATTTAATTTGTGTTGGAAATAACAGATGGAAATGGTCTAAAATGGGATAAAATAATTCATCCGGTCTTCAGGCTAGACAAGCTATTGGTTCTGGACCACATTTTGGTGTCATCTATATTTGACTCTTTTTTTTTTTTTTATTGACCAGTTTTATGTCCATTAGCAGATTTTTTTTTTAATTATACTTTAAGTTTTAGGGTACATGTGCACATTGTGCAGGTTAGTTACATATGTATACATGTGCCATGCTGGTGCGCTGCACCCACTAACTCGTCATCTAGCATTAGGTATATCTCCCAATGCTACCCCTCCCCCCTCCCCCCACCCCACCACAGTCCCCAGAGTGTGATATTCCCCTTCCTGTGTCCATGTGATCTCATTGTTCAGTTCCCACCTATGAGTGAGAATATGCGGTGTTTGTTTTTTTGTTCTTGCGATAGTTTACTGAGAATGATGATTTCCAATTTCATCCATGTCCCTACAAAGGACATGAACTCATCATTTTTTATGGCTGCATAGTATTCCATGGTGTATATGTGCCACATTTTCTTAATCCAGTCTTTCATTGTTGGACATTTGGGTTGGTTCCAAGTCTTTGCTATTGTGAATAATGCCGCAATAAACATACGTGTCCATGTGTCTTTATTGCAGCATGATTTATAGTCCTTTAGGTATATACCCAGTAATGGGATGGCTGGGTCAAATGGTATTTCTACTTCTAGATCCCTGAGGAATCGCCACACTGTCTTCCACAATGGTTGAACTAGTTTACAGTCCCACCAACAGTGTAAAAGTGTTCCTATTTCTCCACATCCTCTCCAGCACCTGTTGTTTACTGACTTTTTAATGATTGCCATTCTAACTGGTGTGAGATGGTATCTCATTGTGGTTTTGATTTGCATTTCTCTGATGGCCAGTGATGATGAGCATTTTTTCATGTGGTTTTTGGCTGCATAAATGTCTTCTTTTGAGAAGTGTCTGTTCATGTCCTTCGCCCACTTTTTGATGGGGTTGTTTGTTTTTTTCTTGTAAATTTGTTTGAGTTCATTGTAGATTCTGGATATTAGCCCTTTGTCAGATGAGTAGGTTGCGAAAATTTTCTCCCATTTTGTAGGTTGCCTGTTCACTCTGATGGTAGTTTCTTTTGCTGTGCAGAAGCTCTTTAGTTTAATTAGATCCCATTTGTCAATTTTGTCTTTTGTTGCCATTGCTTTTGGTGTTTTAGACAGGAAGTCCTTGCCCATGCCTATGTCCTGAATGGTAATGCCTAGGTTTTCTTCTAGGGTTTTTATGGTTTTAGGTCTGACGTTTAAGTCTTTAATCCATCTTGAATTGATTTTTGTATAAGGTATAAGGAAGGGATCCAGTTTCAGCTTTCTACATATGGCTAGCCAGTTTTCCCAGCACCATTTATTAAATAGGGAATCCTTTATATTTGACTCTTTTAGTCTTTAAAAATCAGTCAACCCATTAAGCAAACAATTTGCTTTTAGTCCTTTTAGTGATATTATTTAAAAAGAGGGAGATTTTGAATAGCAAACAGAGCAGGAATAGCATCGTGTTGTATACCTGAAATACATACAATAAAATTTATTTAAAAAATGAAAATTCTAACAGTTTAAGTGAGAGAGCATATATTCATGATATGGCATTTCATAGCTTTTATTTTGATACTTAGAAGTATTGCTACCTTCATGATTTACAGACTTTAAACATCAATAATTGGCTCTCTAAAATGGATTTTAAACTTCTTTGGAAGCAGGTACTATATAGCTTGGGACAATATTATTGTTGGTTCTGGCTGGCAGGTGTAGAAGAGTATATATATACATATGTATATATACATATATATACACACTCACACACAGGTATGTATTTTCTCTTTAATTAATTAGCTTTTAATAGGAAATCTAACAACCTTGAGATGCAATTTAGAAAAGGAATAAAAGCTATTTTTAAAAATCTTGGATAATATAATATGGTAGATTCCTGTAATTTAAAACAAACGCCAAGGTTAAGTAGAATGCATCCCCTCCAGAGATCCATATAATTTAGAATATGTTTCAGTCAGCAGGCTTAACACTGCTGCCTGCCCATCAGCCACTGGGAAAATAATAAAAACCTAAAGGCAAGTGGCTACACTAGCTTGTCAGCAAGTTCATACATACAGATTGATTTTAACCTTCTCTGATTTAGAGTTACTTCAGATGAAAAAAGCTTATATTAATTATTGAAACAAAATTTTAGTGGGGAAAGTATCTACTGACTTGTGAGACCAGAAAGCTGCTATGTGTGGTATTACAGTTCATATTTCTGAGATTTCCCTCTGCCTGTGTGCTTCCCACTGTGGTCTTTCAGCATGCACAACAATGGAGAGAAACTTTTCCTGTGCATTTCGAAATAACTTGGTGTTTTTATTAAAGTAGTATTTTGTTGTAATAAAAAATGTATCTATTATTAAGTATGTTTATGAACATCGCTACAAAATAAGATGATTGCACAGAATTGTTTTTAAAATGCAATTGCATGAAAACACACCTAATATCTTAGGCTTCATAACAAAGAAATGCAGTTTTATCATTGGTCTTATGTAATAATTATTAACCTCAGAAGAACCCCACATATTTTTGCAGTGAAGAAAACCTGATTTTCAAAATGTAAATGTGCATCTATCTCATTATATCTCTGCATTTATATATACATATTCCTTTTTCTCTATCACAGCGACTTCGTTTTACAGTTAAGTGTTCCAAGACTCAAAGTATACTGACACATCAGAAATGATTTTCTGAAAATATTCAGAAAATATGTATCATGCACCGAACACTCTGACAGTTGCTGAAAATAGCAAGGCACCCTCAATTTCCTACCCACCTCATTCCTAACTTACCTCATATAATTATTTTTTACATCAAGGCTTGAAAGCATAAGACTTTCTTGTACTTTGACTTTACATTATATTATTGCTGACAATTAACTACTTCATGTATTTAACACCTAAAGTAGAATAAAATAATATATTTAAAATACTAGGTTAAAAAAAAATAATCTTACCTCCAGGCAATATCTTTTTACTTTTTTTCAACCCCATTGTCATCATTATTATTTCAGATTCAAGATTCTTGCCCTTTCCTGACATTATAGTAAATAGCAAGTTAAAGAAACTGCAGCTTTAGGCCGGGTGCGGTGGCTCACGCCTGTAATCCCAGCACTTTGGGAGGCCCAGGTGGTTGGGTCATTTGAGGTCAGGAGTTCCAGACCAGCCTGGCCAACATGGCAAAACCCCATCTCTACTAAAAAATACAAAAATTAGCCAGGCATGGTGGCCAGCACCTGTAATACCAGCTACTCAGGAGGTTGAGGCAGGAGAATTGTTTACACCCAGGAAGTGGAGGTTGCAGTGAGCTGTGATTGTGCCACTGCACTCCAGCCTGGGCAACAGAGAGAGACTGTCAAGAAAGAAAGAAAAAGGAAGGAAGGAAGGGAGGGAGGGAGGGGGGGAGGGAGGAAGGAAGGAAGGAAGGAAGGAAGGAAGGAAGGAAGGAAGGAAAGAGAGAGAGAAGGAAAGGAAGGAAGGCACTGCAGCTTTCAAAACTACTTCCCAGTTTCCTCTGTCACCCCTCTAATTCTAGATGAGGCAAGATAAGCAGGTTGGTTTTCACTTGGAAGCCTAGAATTGCAAGCTTGCAAGCTGAAAGAGCAGGTTAGTGCTCCTGACTCCCTCAAAACCAAATAGCCAGGCTTTTCCTTCTGCAAGTAGTCATGATTTTTATTGGGAGAGAAATGTTTTGACTTGAGCCCTCAACTTAGCTTTTAAAGATTACAGTTCCAAGCTGTGAACATTGGATCTGGATATACATGCACCTATCTTGGAGCTTCTGGAAAACCAACCCTGTGGCCTTTGCTTAGACCCAGGGCAGATAGTTCAGTGTCTTAGCTGTGAGTGTAGCTCATACCTTTGCTTATGCTCTGGTGATCTGTCCTGCCATCCTCAACTTACTGATTGTGGACACAGCTGTCTGTTGATGTGCAAGTGCTGAGAAAGCCAGGACTTGGTCCATCTTGTTTAGTCTGATCCTTAAAAATTATCAATAAATATTTACTGAATGAATAAACAAATAAATTAATATACTTATTTTATTGTGGTACTTGGAAGCTTTTGATAACTCCTTATCCAATGATATAGAATTAGCTTGAACAATGAGTCCTATGTAGCTTTTAAAACGTTTACAAAGAGCTGAGAGCTCTCATGGTCTATGCGTTGCCTTCCTTGTGCATTAATATATTATATCAACAATTATTTGCCCAATTTTTACCAAATTTTTGCTGGTATCTTAAAAATTATTTTGAAAAGTTATACACATTTATTCAGACTGTATTTTCCTAAGTATTGATATATTATAAAATAGAAAGAAAAGCAAATATTTAAAGAATAAAAACTTTAAAGACAACTACTCACCAAACTGAATTGTAAATAAAATGTTTTAAAGAATAATGCAGTCATGTTTGTGACATTTGTTTACTCCCAGTTTCAGGGTTGTTTAGGGCTCAAGACTGTAGCTAGAGCTGTATAACCTAGGAAACAAAAGTACATTATGTATTTGACAGCAGATTTTTTTTGCCACCAAAAATTATAAGGAGAAACACATTGGATCCAAAATATTCATTGAAATATCTTAGTGCTTCATACAAATTGAGGTTAAGAAACTTGCCCTTTCCCTATAAGACTGTCTGAAAAGTTAGCATGGTCATGACACCTTATACTGCTGTTTGGAAGATTAGATGAGCTCAATTGTAGACTGTATACAGCGCACTACAAAGTGCCTGATGCCTAATAAGTGATCAGTATGTGCTAGCTATTATTTACCACATAGTGGAATGATGACAGAATGAAAAGTCTTCAGAGCTCCTCGCGAATTGTGTTTCAATTCATTAGACTGATCAAACGTTCAATCCTCTCTATTCACTGAACATGATCAAAGCTTAAGTTTTCAAGACATGCCATGATGTATTTCATGTTAAGAAAGGCCAGATAGCCTCAGATTCACAAAGCAATAGTACACTTGTATTTTATCTCATAATACCTGAGATCATGCAAGAGAGACCATAATGATGAGAATGCCTCTCTTGACATTCTCTCTTGAGAGATTTCATGGTCTCTTCCCATCTCTTTCTGCTTATATCCTGAAATGGAATCCAAGGATTTACTACCATCCAGGGTGTCTTAAAAAGTATAACAAGGATAGAAGGAGGTCTGAGAATATTTTATTATAACAAACCCTCTTTGAAGAAAAAGAAGATAAAAAAACACTAAGATTGATTTCTATACAATTTTATGGCACATTCCATTAGTTTCAGCTCCAACTCATCCTCTTATCTCAAAACTGAATGATCTCAGCTGTAGTGTGAACTTTTCCACTTCCTGAACTTATCTTAACCTGAGGAAGTGTGCTTTAACCACTGTCTGGAACTTGTACATATCCTTGGTACTTGATGTTCCGTCACTGAGTGAGCTGTGGACACAGGTGTTCTTAATGTATTTTGCACCCTTTCTCGTCTTCTGCAGTTGCACAGTTTGTATTATCATTTCCGTTCCTATTCTGTCTTGATTCTGGGCTGAACTGAATCCATTTGTCTATAGTAGGGGTCAGCAAATAATGTCTATGGGCCAAATCCATGCTGCTGCCTATTATGGTAACTGCTGAATTAATCTTGATTCGATTCCAGTCTCCTTAGTCTTCATTCTCCTAATTCAAAAATAGCTGCTGCACTGTATCTTCCTTCATGCTCTGTGTAGGAGGAAAGAACAGAAGCAATATGGAGGAAGGGGCAAAACCTGTAAAAGGACAGCAAAACTTTTGCAGAAATCCTAAGCAGGCTTTTCATTGGCCGAAAGCCATGCCACATGACCACTTGTAAGGGTGCAAGAACTTGCAGCTTAGCTGTAGTGTTTGCCACACCCCCCAAAATTGAATTTCTGTTTCTTTCTTTCTTTCTTTCTTTTGAGACAGAGTCTCCCTCTGTCGCCCAGGCTGGAGTTCAGTGACGCGTTCTTGGCTCACTGCAACCTCCACCTCCCGAGTTTAAGCGATTGTCCTGTCTCAACCTCCTGAGTAGCTGGGACTATAGGCGCCCGCCACCACGCCCAGCTAATTTTTGTATTTTTAGTAGAGACAGGGTTTCACCACATTGGCCAGGCTGCTCTCAAACTCTTGACCTCGTGATACACCTGCATCGGCCTCCAAAAGTGCTGGGATTACAGGCATGAGCCACCATGCCCGGCTGAGTTTCTGTTTCTATGGAGGAAAGCAAACATGAACTGTTGGAGGAAATCAACATGAACTGTCGCTGGTCAAGCATTGTACAATCATTCCAAAAACAACAACAACAATAACTCAAATCCCAGATTGTTTTATTTGAGCCACAGGTGAGTCTCTAAATGAAGACCTAGTTTAAAGTACTGCAAAGCTGAGTGTTTAAAAAAGCATCGATCTGGAATCAGTGAGAGCAACAACCTGTAATAGCTGAAGGCAGCAGAGAGTGACATTCAATTAAGTACTTTCATTAATCGTTTATAAAATTAATCCTTAGAACTCGATGATACTGTATTAAAATGAAGTGCTGATTAGGACCGACCCCGTGGCAGTTCCTTCAGGAAGTAAGGAATAAATAAAATTTTTCATTTAGGCAATGTTCCAGCTTCTATTAATGGGACTTGTACCTAGGAGGATTCCTTACGGGAACAGCAAACATAAATAGAAGCAGGTGATGATCGGACCCTGTGGTACAGTAGTTAAGAGATGCAACAGCCATACCTCACTAATTTTGACTAATTAGAAAGAAATTCAGATTGAATTTGCAAAGTCTGATTATACAATATTTAATGTGATTGTCCTACTTTTCCTTTTCGTGATTATACAAATCAGTTTTTAAATCTGACGTAGTTGAGTTTTTCAAGGCATTGTAAATGGTTTCTATTCTATCCATTGAATTTTACCTCTGTAACAGCTACAATGTAAGAGTCATTTAACAATTTTTGAACACCTATTATGTGTCAACTACTGTGGTAGGCTCTTTACATCCATCATTTATTTCACATTTATACTAATCCTTAGATAGGTTTTAGTCCAATTTTACTGATTAAAAAATAGGGCAACCCCACTAGAAATGTCAGGACCAGAATTTAAACCAAGTCCTTCCTGCGGCCCAAGTCCATGCCCCTTCCATCACATTGCAACATCTTCCATGAGTGTAAAAGTAATATAGGCCAAGGATTCCACGTCTCAATGTGGTAGGAATTGTTGATTCTTTCATCTTTTTCTTATTGCTTGTTTTAAAAAAAATATTAGCCAAGGTAAGGGAATGAGTAGAACAATATCAGAATAACTGAGGGTCTCCCTTAGGAGGTCCTATTCAGTTTTGTGTTTATGTTTAATATAATCAACAACCCAACAAATCATATTCATTATTATCTTGGACAGTGTATGTTCACTTACTACCATTACTTTACTCAGATGGAAACGGCAGCCTAGGCATTATCTGAATGCCATAACCCTTGTAATGGTGGCATCCTAATTAATGAGGTTTAAAATGTTATAAGCCAAATTCTTTCCTCTTAAGTGTGCAGATGTATGTGGGAAAAGCTTAAAGCATTATTGTCAGCCTAAGGGTAGGGGTAGACCCGTTCCCTGAAAACACTATTAAAAAATACGCTTTTGTGATTTGTTGTGGGTTATATCTGATAAGGAAAAAGCATTTCCTCACATTGCCCAGGCATTTCATTAAAACTCATCTGCTACTGGAGGAGTGAGTTGTTTCAATGAGTAGAAGCATAGACAACCTAGAGTGCTCTGTGCGTTCTTTAATAATATTTCCTTAAAAATTGTTAAATTTTGTTTGTGGAAAATGTATGGAGTTTAACTTAGTCTCTGTAAATATGGCTCCATTGTGCTAGAATATGAACCCCTAGATCTCATAGAATTCTTTTTCATACTTGTGTTCCTTGTGGTGCAATATCAAGAACAATAGGTGATACATGATTATTAAGACAAATTAAAGTTATACGCTATATATATATAAATCAATCTATATATATGAATAGATTGATATACATATCAATCAATCAAGGAAAGGTGCATAACTTCAATTTTGTTACATACAGATGAGAATATTATTAAATGCTATATTAGTCTGTTCCCATGCTGCTAATCAAGACATACTCGAGACTGCATAATTTATAAAGGAAAGAGGTTTAATAGACTCACAGTTCCACATGGCTGGAGAGGCCTCAAAATCATGGTAGAAGATGAAGGAAGAGCAAAGGTACATCTTACATGGCGGCAGGCAAGAGGGAGCATGTGCAGAGGAACTCCTCTTTATTAAACCGTCAGATATTATGAGACTGATTCACTAACACAAGATCAGCCCTGGAAAAACCTACCTGCATGATTCAGTTACCTACCACAGGGTCCATGTCATGACATGTAGGGATTATTACAATTCAAGGTGTGATTTGGGTGGGGACACAGATCCAAAACATATCAGGTGCTTATTCATATGTTTGTCTACATATCCATCCTTTCATGATGGATCCTTTCATCATATGATGGCATCCATTCATATGCCATCTGCATATTCATTCATCGAAGAAAACTTCCAGTTAAAAAAAATTGGATAATGTTTTTGATTTAGTAATAAGAAAATTGCCTTATTTTTCTTTGCTGTAATGTAATTTATAAGCTTAATAAAATTTAATTTTCAAAACAAGATAAACTCTTACCTGATTACTAATGATTATAAAAATTAGATAGGAAATAATTACTGCTGATTTCCTAAAATATGTCACAATAACTTGAAGATTGAATTTCTATTAATTATTTCAGTTGTATATAAAGAGTGCATCACTTAAGAAGCAAAGAATAATAATCTATAATTTCTTCCTACACCTCTAAATCCCCAATTTAAAACAACCACAAGAATAGGAGCTGCTTTTTGCAACAATAATTATTACCCTAGTGATAACATGAGCACTGCTGTGTTCTTATCCTTTAAATAAAAAAACAAATGTCATTACAGATTCTGGGAAATGAGCTGCCGCTATACCAATGAGTAAATTATTTAGGATACCACTTATTTTGTGGAGGCATCTGTCATTTTTAAAATATTTTTATGGGGGTTGGGAAAGTGGCTGAGTATTTTGCCTGAAGTTAAAATGTAAGCCTCTCTACTCCTCTTCACATTTGAGTTCATAAGTAATGAGAACATCCTTATTTTACTTTTCAGTACTCAACAGTAAAGTCAACATGTGTTTACAGAATACCTACAAATTGTCCAACTAATACTAAGCATTTAAAAAATACAGAGATGAAATTAGAACTATTGCCTCCTAGAAGTTTTCTACATTGTTGGAAAGACAAACTATGCAAAATAAATGAAATATAATGATCTAAATGTTTTTCCATATACTGTTGTGATTTACATGTGGTTATAAAATCTAACATAGAAGTCTCTTTTTGAGATATTTTTGGTTAAATTGCTCATTCTTTTAATAAGTGGTTCTTTATTGATGTGCACTTTGCTGGTTATTATTTGTCAAATAAAGCATGGAAATTCCCCAAGTTAGGAGAAGGAGAAGATGACTTTCTGGTAGCTTCAAGCTGGGCTGCTACTGGCTCTATTGGAAAACAGTCTTCCAGAGGGCAGGAGCACATAACTAACATAGCAAAGTGACTTCTTTGCACATAGTATATGTTGAATTTGTGGTTGTTCAAGTAAATTAAGACAGAAGTCATTCGTGGATTCAACAAATATTTATTGACTTCCTGTTATGTGCAAGGCACTATGCATGATGCAAAAAATAAAAAAAAATCACTAGTCAAGGAAACAGACAGCACTCTTTGCTTTCATGGCCCTTACAATCTGATAATGGAGATAGACAGAAAATATTTCAAAAAATAAGTGATAGGAAGAAAAAGATTAGATGGTATGGAAGGGAATAACACGAGACTGACTTAGAAGGTTTCCCTGAAGAATTTATATTTAAAATGAAACCTAAAGAACGAAAAAGTGTTAAGTAAGTGAAGAGTAAAAAGGCAAAACATTAGCAGGTGTAAAAGCCAAAAATGAAAAAGAAGTGGATATATTCACAGAATTGAAAGAAGTATAAGAAAAAAAAGTCATCGTGGCTATTGCATAAGTCAGAAAGAAGCTCAATGAGACAACACTTCAGGAAAAATCAGATGCAAGAGCTTACAGTCACATAAACATTTTTGGGAATGTCTAGGGGACACACAATAAATAGCACCTCATTCTTATCGGATTCTGGACAAACATGGGGAAATTATAGGGAAAACATGGAAGCCAAAACATCTATTTAGTGTGAGAGCCAAATGGGCTCACACCCTAACCCCAAGAATGATAGACACTGTTAACCCATCCATAAGAAGGGCTGGAGCAAAGAAAGGCTACCACAGTGAGGCAGGTGAAAATAGGAGTGAGCAGAGAAGAGCATGCCAGCTTATTCTTCCCACACTACCACCCAGATATGTCTATGTCTCTCCATTCTTTCAAGAGTGGAGAAAATAAAGGAGGAGGAGAGAGGCTCAGACTCATACCAAACCTGAGCCCCCTCACAGGATGGAAAAAATGTTGGCAAAGAAACATGGCAGAAATATCATACATTTTGGGTATTCTAAATCCATATTAATGTTTTAAGGAAGAAATACATTATCCAATATATCATTAAAAGAGTACTTCAAAGCCTCCATGTAAAGGTGTCAAAAAGCAAAAAAGTCCAGGCACAGTGGCTCACACCTGTAATCTTAGCACTTTGGGAGGCTGAGGTAAGAGGATCACTTGAGTCCAGGAGTTTAAGACCAGCCTGGACAACATAGCAAGACCTTGTCTCAAAATATTAATAAAAAAATTACCCAGGTGTGGTGGCACACACCTGTAGTCCTATATGCTCATGAGGCTGAGGCAGGAGGATCACTTGAGCTCAAGAGTTTGAGGTGTCAGTGGGCTATGATTGTACTATTGCACTCCAACCTGGGTGATAGAGACTGATCCTGTCTGAAAGAAAAGAAAGAGAAAGAAGGAAAGTAAAAGGAAGGACGGAAGGAAGGAATGAAGCAAAGAAGGAAAAGGAAAAGAGAAAAGAAAAAGATGAGTGAATATTATTGAGGACTAAGTCATTTCAAATTACCAAAATTGATGCATATTTACATTTAACCTGGCTCCAGGGAATATTATTTATGACTAAATCATATCAAGTCACTGTTAACAGTGCATGCTCATACTAAATATAGCATTTGACGGTGGTAAACACACACAGACACACACACACAACCTATAGAATTAATCACCTCATCTAGCACAGAGGCATTGACACATAAAAAATAAAGCCATAGATGTCTTAGTTCATTCAGGATTCTTTAACAAAATACCATAAGCTTGGTACCTTATAAATAACAGAAAATTACTTCTCACAGTTTCTAGAGGCTGGGAAGTTCAAGATCAAACTGGACTTGATGTCCAATGAGGACCAATCTTCTTGCTGTAACCTAACATGGTGGAAGGGGCTAGCTAGCTCTCTGCAGTTGGTGAATAGTGTCCCCCCCCTTTTTTTAATAAGGGCACTTATCCCCTTATAGGGGGCTCTGTCTTCATTATCTAGTCACCTCCTAAAGACCCCATCTCCTGACACCATCACCTTGAATGTTAGTATTCAACACATGGAATTTCAGGGACACAAACATTTATACCTTAGCAACAGGAATAAAAATAAGCAAATATATATATTTTTTACTATGTGCTAAGCAATGTTCTAAGTACTTTACAAATATCAACTTATTTAATCCACTCAATAATCTAATGAAATACATATTATGATTTTCTTTTCATCCTCACTTTGCAGATAACGCTTTTAACATTAGGGGAATGGAGAATATTGCCTGTGATTGGACAGGTAGTAACTAGTAGAGGTAGGATTTATCTCCAGAGCTCATGATTTTAGCCACTTTGCTACAGATGGATGGGGTAAGGGTAGGAGCATTTGAGGAGCAGTTTGCATTTTTTGTCTTATTTTTTTCTTTTACTGCTTTGGGTAGAAAGGATTAGTCATAAAGAATATACTGTAAGCTGTGTGTGGTGGCCTGCACATTTAGTCATAGCTACTCAGGAGGTCGGAAGATCATTTGAGCCCAGGAGTTAGAGGCTGCAGTGAGCTATGAGTACACCAGCCTGGGTGACAGGGCAAGACTGTGTCTCTAGAAGAAAAAAAAAGTTGAGGCTGCAGAATATACGGTGGCAGGTGAAAATGTATTTTGCTCTACACATATTTGCCTAAAACATTTTGTACAATAATGTTATTCATTTAGAAAGCTCTCATAAAGAGGTTAAAAAATGTGGTGCCTGCAATTTTTTTTCCTGGAATCTCTGAAGTGTTAAATGAATCTCCTCAGTCAATTGGCATGGGGGATGATTATGTGTAGACTGAAGTAAAATATCCTAACACATATTATATTAAAATAGTCTTGTATTTTACAATCACCTGTCAACTTATTTGCCTCTATTAATGCAGCAGTAACTATAACAGACACACGTTGAAGTAATTAGTGTTTAAATTGTCTCTCAAAACTGCTATGTTTCCCCATCACCCTCTAGAGGAGGTAGAGTTGGTATCGTGCCTTGAAAGACAGCTGCTTCTAAGAACTATTAAATGGAGCCTTTTTTTTTTTATTACAATGCTCTCCATGGATGAGGATGCTTTTGTACAATTCACACATGCTTTCCAGATTGTTCTGGAACATCTGAGAAAGACACATCATTGAAACAACTTCCATCCATTGCATGGGTAGAAATTACTCTGGCTGCTATGAAGAGAAAGGTAAGAGATGATTAAGAATGAAATTGGAGAGAGCACTTAGGAAGGCATTTCAGTAGTCCAAATTGGAGGAGGTGGTTCTTTGGGTGAAGATAATGAATAGTCAAGATATATTTTTGAGGCAGCCACTCTGAGACTTGCAATTGGGCAATGCAAGAAAGGAATAATTAGATGACAGCCCTACAACCAGATTTTTGATATGATGATGTTATTCCTGAGTTAGAGAAGTTAGGGGAGTAGTGGCATGGCAAGTAGTCCTAGGGAACAGGATGAATTCAGTTTTAGATATGTTATTTTTGATATTCTTGTGAAGCCTCCAAGTAGAGAGATCAAAGAAAAAGAGCAAGAGCTGACACTTGATAGAACATGCTGTGTGTTAAGTCCGTTCATGAAGTTTATGTCATGAATTCATTGAATCCTTACCACAACCATATGTGGGAATTAAAGGGACTATTCTATCATTGGCCCCATTTTTCACATGAAGGCAGTTGTATACACAATAAAATGAGAGTTTATATTAAATTACATGGAACAGTTCTTAGTGTGTGTTATTAATATTGAGAAAAGTGTATCTGTTCTGTTTCTTGCTTAGAATATTCACTGAAAATATTTTGGATGTCACTGGATGCCCCTGTTGGATGCTGCCCTGTGGAAGGAGCACTGTGTTTCAAAGCTGGGTGTAGTTGTAGATGGTAATTAAAGGCACAAAAGAGATAAAGCTCTGAAGGACAAATGAATTGAAGAAGATGCAGTGATTATGACAAAAGTACTGGATGCCCAATTCTATGCTTCAACAAGTTCACAATTCTACTTCTCAAGATGATAATAGAGGGCAATTTAATTAAAAGATAATGGAATAAGAATGCTCTGGTATCTTTATATGCCTTAAGAGCATACATTTTCCCCACATAAAAGTCAACCCAGGAATACTGCTTACCCCAATTGAAGTAGTCTATAAATATCACACATTTTGGTTAAAGTATATTGAAACAAGAATGGTAGAAATGTTTGCCTAAATTATTTTCTCAGGTGGGCAGAGAGCATTTTTCATTTAAAAATAAACTATCCAAGTTAAAGGTAAAAGGAGAAATAGATTGTCTTGCAAAATTTCCTCTCTGGGCTTCTTCATAACACATTGCTTACTCAGGGCTACACACTGTACTGAAACATCAACCCAAGTTCTGAGTTCACTTCTTAATTAGATACCCCCACAGAAAATAACGCTTCTGTGAATTTTAACTAAGACCTGTAAAAGCAGAGACATTATTCACTTGAGTATGATGTAGCTCTTAAGAATGAGGTCACCTGGGTTCAAATCCCAGCTGCACTAATTCTTAGCTGTGTGACTGTCTTAGTCAATTCCAGCTACTATAACAAAATACAGTAGACCTGGTGGCTTAAATGACAAACATTTATTTTTCATAGCTCTGGAGGCTGGAAAACTGAGATCAAAGTGCCAGTATGGCTGGTTCTGGTGAGGGGCCTTGTGATGGTTAATACTGAGTGTCAGCTTGATTGGGATTGAAGGATGCAAAGTATTGATCCTGGGTATGTCTGTGTGAGGGTGTTGCCAAAGGAGATTAGCATTTGAATCAGTGGGCTGGGAAAGGCAAACCCAGTCTTAATCTGGGTGGGCACCATCTAATCAGCTGCCAGCTTGGCTAGAATATAAAGCAGGCCGAAAAACGTGAAAGGAGAGACAGGCCTAGCCTCCCAGCCTACATCCTTCTCCCGCTCTGGATGCTTCCTGCCCTCAAACATCGCACTCCAAGTTCTTCAGTTTTGGGACTTGGACTGGCTTTCCTTGCTCCTTAGCTTGCAGATGGCCTATTGTGGGACCTTGTGATCAGCTGAGTTAATACTTGACTATATATATATAATTAATATATAATTAAATAATATATATAATATATATATAAATAAATATATAAATATATACACATATATGTGTATATATACACATATACATATATACATGTGTATATATACACATATACATATATACATGTGTATATATACACATATACATATATACATATGTATATATACACATACATATACGTGTGTGTGTGTGTGTGTGTGTGTGTTTGTGTGTGTATATATATATCTCCTATTATTTCTGTCCCTCTAGAGAACCCTGACTAATACAGAGCTCTTCTGGGCTGTAGATGGCTGATTTCTCAAGGTATCCTCACATGGGTGAAAGAGCAACCAAGTTCCCTGGGACCTCTTTTATAAAGGCATTAATCGCATTCACGAGAGCTTCACCCTTAAGTCTCAATCACCTCCCAAAGGCCCCACCTCCTAATACCACCACACTGGGGGTTAGGATTTCAGCATGTGAATTTGGTGGAGACATAAATAATCAGTCGATAACCGTGACCCTGGGAAAATTACTCAAGCCCCATTTTCTTCGGTTTGCTCAGTGGGATAAATGGATGTAATAATGGTATTACTTTATAGGCTTGTTGGGAGGATTCACTAAATCAATTAAAGTGCTTAAAACAGTGCATGGTCCATAAGAGGCAGTCAACTCTTAGCTGTTACTTAAACTGAGCATGATTTTGAGTAGGGCTCAAACTCTCTCCTGTTGGGCTCCAGGCTATGCAGGGGTTTATCAAGGAGCTGTTTCAGTGTCCCCGAAAATATCCTGGCAGTTCGGCCACATCCTATGTGGTCTACATTTAGAAATCACTGGCCTGCTCAGAGTACAGAGATGACTTACAGGGGATTCAATTGTGTAATTTCAAATACAAGCTTAGTAGAACCCCATTCCTGATACAGATGAAAAATGACTCTTTTCTCCACCACAGCATAGGGATATTTTCATCCTCTGTGGTAATGGCTTACCTCTGCAGGTCCTACCTCTGAAGGTCCTTTCTGTGTCCTCAGGCCTCCCTGAGTGGTTGAGAGCTGAATGGGGCTGAGAGCTTCAAGTTTTCATAGACTGATTCCTCTGTTCACCTTCACCCGCTGCATCTCCCACCAGCAGGTTGCTGTTCAGCCTATATGTGTTTCCTTGATGATTAGAGGGTTAGGGTCTCCTCCACTGTAGAGAAAATGCAAATGGTTTATACTAGGTGTCTTAGAACTGACTGCTGAAGGAAAAAAGAAGAAAGGGAAGAAAGCAATTTCCTGCAACTAACTCCCCAGGGTGATGCCGGATTTGAGGCATTCGTGCTTACTGTGTCTGTCTATGGACTTGCCAGGCCAATATATTGATCCCATGGATAGCCAGTGAATGTTTGATGGAGTAGGGGGTGTGTGTACTACCCTTGATCTTATTCCAAATTCGGGGATGAGGCACTATGAAAAATGTGGGAGGGTGGAATAGGAGCAGGATTTGGAATCTCAAAGACTTGGGATGGGAAATCTCATGTTCAGTTCTTACTAGCAGTATGACCTTGAAGCAAGCCCCTGTCTTCTGAAAGCTTTCGTTGTCCTGTGTGTGAGATGGGAAGAATAATACCACCGTAGGCTTTTGTGTGGAATAAATAGGATAATATCCACATAGCAAACCCCACAGTAAATGGTAGAAGTTATTAGAAGTTTCCTAGTTTAGGTCTTCTACGATGTATCAGGGAAAGCTCTGTGTGCAGAGAGGGTAATTACCAAGCACAGGTGCACTAGTGGTGGCATTGTACTCCCATGATTGAGTGTTTCTTTAACCTTTTGTTAAGGGAGATTTGAATTTATGTGCACAGCAGTTCTTCAACAAGTACTTGATGAATGTCAGTCAATATGTCAGCAACAGGGTTGCTGTTACAGAAATAAGTAAGGCATAATCTTAACCCTGAAGGAGTGTAGGCATGTGATGACTCATATTAGGCAAGATAAAAAAAATCTATGATTAACAGAAACATACCAGTTTATTGAAATACCTCGATTCATTGGAGCATAAACACAAGATGGTTTTATTTCTTTTACAAACTGTCTCCAATTTTACTATGTACCTCCCCTGCTTCTTTGCCTCCATTCACATATTGGGAATCTTCTATAACTTTCTGATTAATTTTAGTTATTAAAGTTAAGACGTTGAAATTCCCAATCACATTTCAGGTTCAAAACTCTCTGCTTTCTTTCCTGTTTCATTTATGACTGGGCTCCTCTGGTATGTGAGGCAGAGTAAGAAGGGAGAAAAATACTTCATACCTGTGTTTATGGTTATTTACAGGAAGGGGGTCCTGGATCCCACTCTGACGTGGTTGTTTCTGAGTATGTTGTACTCATCATTTTCCTGGGAGTGTATATTCAGCTTCACTGTGGCCCTGCCTTCATGGAGGATGTACAACCCCTTTATCTATGTTAGACTTTTCAGCTGTTCATGAAGCCTTAGAATTTCCATTGTTCTTCACAAAAAGCTATGAGGATCTTCTCTGACATCCCCTGAGTGTTTCATGGACTTGGGATGAGCTGTACCCATTTTTCCCAGGCATGCTACATCACATTCTCTGCACACATGGGCTGCTGTACCAATCCTCCACCAGTCTTTGATATTCTCCAGACTGCAATCAGGAACCAGTCTCTATTATTGTGTATGTTTCTAAACTCTTCCCAGACACAGCTTCATGTTCCTAAACTCTTCCCAGATAGAATTTCATGTTCCTAAACTTCCTTTTCCTAGGCACAACTTCACATTCCTAAACCGTTTCAGACACAACTCCATGTTCCTAAACTTCATGTGTTGCTAAAATCTTCTCAGATACAACTTCATGTTCCTAAACTTCCTCTTCCCAGGCATAACTTCATATTCGAAAACTCTTCCCAGAAACAACTCCACAGGGTTCTCCACAGACTTTCTGACTCGTGCTGAGGGAGACCTGAGTATTCTTCAGCTCAGCTGTCTACAGGAGAAGAAACTGATGCAAGCCTTTCCTTTTTCTAAGTACCCTAAATATTGATTAGTGACTCTGACAGATGTCAACAACCAATTTAGTTTGGGGAGTTTGAGAGAGAAAAAGAACATCCACCAATCTTGTCTCTCCTGTACTTCTCCCCAGGTCCTTTCATTAGTTTTCAATGGGTGAAAGGAAAAGGGTGATTGTTGTGGTAGGACTTATTTTGCCCTTTGATATGCACATGGGACAGTTTCTGACCTGGATTTTAGATGACTCAGTAGAGCTGGATTACTTTGTACATTGACTCAACTTTGGGCTATATGAAGAGAACTTCTGTATATTATACAGGAGATACAAGTATTATTCGTGGGACAAAAAAGGGGGAAATGACAACTTTTTCTGAAGATATTTAGGAAGACACTATGATTCCTCCCTTACCTACACCCTTGCTTCTCATAGCACTTTGCTCAAGGTTAGAGCTCAACGTAAGTTTCCTTGCTAGATGTTTTCCATTCATCAACCAGTTTCTTGATTTGTTTATTCTGTCATTGAACAATAATCAATTGAGCTACTACTCTTTGCAACTGGTCTGCAGGAAGATGATAACACGCCAGTGAACACAAGAGACAGACCTCATTCTCTTAGCCAATTTTGTGCTACTATAATAGAATACCACAGACTGGGTAATGTATAAGGAACAGAAATTTACTTGTCTCATGCTTCTGGAAGTCTGGAAGTCCAAGGCTGAAGGACCAACATCAAGCAAGGGCCTTCTTGTAGTGTCATCCCATGGTGGAAGAGCAGATGGCAAAAGAGAGAGAGAAGGCAAGAAGGACCAAACTCGTCCTTTTCTAAGGAACCCACTTTTGGGATAATGAACCAGTCCTGTGATGATGACATTAATCTATTGATGAGACTGAAGGCTTTATGATCTAATTACTCAAGTTCCTACTTCTTTTCTTTTTTGTAGACGGAGTCTCGCTCTGTCACAGGCTGGAGTGCAGTGACACAATCTCGGCTCACTGCAAGCTCCGCCTCCAGGATTCACGCCATTCTCCTGCCTCAGCCTCCTGAGTAGCTGGGACTACAGGCGCCTGCAACGACGCATAGCTAATTTTTTTGTATTTTTAGTAGAGACGGGGTTTCGCCGTGTTAACCAGGATGGTCTCGATTTCCTGACCTCGTGATCCACCCGTCTCTGCCTCCCAAAGTGCTGGGATTACAGGCGTGAGCCACCTCACTCAGCCTAAAGTTCCTACTTCTTAACACAAATGCACTCGGAATTAAGTTTCCAACACATGATCTTTGCACATTCAAACTATAGCACCCATTGAGAAAGAAACTTATAAATGCAATGAGTATGGCAGTACAGAAGTGGAGAGTTTTTCCAGATCAGGAGCCCCCATCACTGAGCTCCAGCCTAGTTGAGGGACATATGGAAATCTCTAGGGAAGCGATGGTTAAGCACCAACCTAAAGGATAAGTGGAAACCAGCTTGGTAAAGAAGGAAGAAATCATTTCTAGAGAAAAAGAGGCAGATGGTGAAGCCACTGAAAGAAATTTAGGATAGCTAGAATATAAGAACATATTAAGTTAGGTAATACTGGGAAATAGGTAGTGGCTAAATCAAATGGACTTCATAGGTCATGTTTAGGATAGAAGTAAGAAAGTATGAATGAGTTAATTAATTAATTGGTAAATAATGAAATGTCTTCTTGCAGGCACACATCTCCCCCAGAAGATGAATACATCAGGCTTAGATAGTGATGCTTTCCTTGGGAAGGAGTGGAGAGCCTATATTTTCCACTACTCTCTTTGTGAGAGGTGAGGGCAAATATCTGAGAATATCTAATTGAGAGAGAGTCTTTCTTTCACTTTTTTTTGTTTTAATTTAACAGTTGCTTCCTATTTCTATCCCTCCTTTTACTTTGAATTTTTCCGTTTTTATTTTTATCTTGTTTCTTCTGTAACCCTCCAACGACCCTGTGTTGATTGGGTTTGCTTATCCATAAATGCAATTTTAATTCTTTTGAGGAAAGAAGAGCCATAATTATTTAGTTACTATTTTTCCCATTAGGGCTGTTTTTGTTGGCTCTGAGTTCTCTGTGGAAACATACACTTTACTTGAAGCAGTTATATTTTATTGTGTGGATATCAATAATACAATGATGTCTTTTCTAAAATATCTGTCCTTCTCCTCTGTGTGCTGTTTTGAAAAACATTAGGCTTGTAGCAATCTGATTGCCTGGAGTTAGTGACACTATGCTTTTCTCTGCTGAACTGAACATGTTCACTCCTTGGGAAATATTACTAAAGACATCATGTTACTGTCATTTTTGAAAGCATAAATACCACTTAGAAACAATATCAGCTCATGCAAATTACCCAAATGGTTCATTTGTAAGGTTACATCAGGGAAATCGCATTGTCTCCAAAGGGTCAGGGACCATCTTACAGTTAACATTTTTCTGGTTTTTTAGAAGGTCTGACAGCCTCACGTTAGAAAGAGTGACAACACAAGGCTAATACCTCCACTTTTCTCAAGGTCTTTGTCATCTGCTGTAATTTACAAAGCTCTTTTGTTGAAAGGACCTACACCTATTTTATGAAAGGAAACCTGATTAGTGTTTGATCACAATTTTAACCTGTTTTCTTGTGTAGGAGGCGCTATTTTAGGCTTATCAGTAAACCAAGCTCTCCTAAATCCTTCTCCTACCTTCAGGTCGTACAGATCCATAGACCCAACAGAGTGGACTAAATATGTTTTGTACCGTTGTTCATCCAAGGATTTGGATTCTTTTCATTCCTCTTGTGGTTATCTAAATGGCAGCTAACTAAAAACAATAAAGTAGCAACGTTGAAAGAGCAGTTAATAGAGAATGATTAAGAGGAAGATGAGAAAAAATGTATTGAGCATTTAGCACATGCCACGTGAAGGCTGAAGGGTCTGCCTATGTTACACTATTCCACTCTCACAGCAAACCACTGGGGAAAATACTATTAGTGAATAAAAAAATATGCTGACGATTATTTAATACATTGAACACAATCCTGCAGATAGTAAGAGGCAGATCTAGGATTCAAACCCATGTTTTTCTGATTTCTTCATGCCAGTGATAAAGGATGCATAGTGTATTATGCTACTTTCTGGTACTTATCTGTCCAGTGCCAGCTTCTCACATATCACCAACACAAGCTGTTGATAAAGATGAGTTTGTTGTCTGTTGATGCTTTCTCATGAAGAGCTGATGGATTTTTCAGGAAGTTTCTTTAACGTAATGAGCTGTTAAGTTATTTGCCTGAACGAGAGTCTTCTGGAATAGTAAAGGTAAAGGCAAATGAAGAAAACAGAGTAGTGGACTCCTACTCATGTAGACAGTATGTTGAGAGTGGGAGGTAAGTCCAAGCCACATGTGGAGGTAGATGGATTTGTTCTCATATCATACAATGACATGGTTATTTAATTACATCTTCATCTCTATTACTGGAGAAGGAACTCTTCCACAGCAGGGCTGTCCTGTTAGTCATTTTTGTTTCTCCACAAATGACTAGTGTTTCTCTGCCTGGAACATAGTGGTATCAGGTGAGTGGAGGTGGAATGGCAATGGTAGCAGTGGAGAAAACGGTAACAATGTAACAGCATTTATCTTCCGCTTACTCCACACAAGCCACGTGCACTTCCTAGTGTGTTATCTCATCTACTCCTTGTGACACCCATATGGGATTGCTGCTATTTTTATTTAACAGAACTGCCATAAAGCGAGATTGTGTTCATTGTTTAATAAAGGTTTGCTGCAATTAACTGGACGTTCTTTCAGTAGATTAATAACATATAAATCAGCCAATTATGTAGACCTTTATTCAGTCCAAAAGAAATATTAACATTTCCAATAGATTTTACCTATTAAATGCTGCGGGAACTTCAGCTAAGCCAATGCATATCTTACAGCAAACATAAGATGCTTGTTAAGCAATATTTTCTTCTGTTCAGGACTTGTGAGCACAGATGAACCTATTGCCATTTGATTCTCATGTATATGTGTTGAGAATATCTCTGTGGCCTGAGTCTCCCTGAACCAGACGCTGAATGACTTTTTCCACTTCTTAAGTCTCTGCTGCCACACTGTGGAGAAGTACAAAATAAAACATAAGTTTCTTAGATTTTTTTTTTTGTCATCTTTTACCAAGGAGCAATTGTCATTTACTGTGCTTCAAATTTGATTAAAAAATGACTAACCTTTTGTCTGAATGCCATCTGCAAATAAAAACCTTTCAGACAAAAGATGATGTTAAGTGAAGTCATTACAAATTAAAGGAGTAATAGTATTTCAATAGGATTGCTTTAATGACTGCTTGGGTAATGAACTCAGTTCAAAATGCGGTCACTTTAAGAAAGGCAGACTGAAATAAATATGAGCTTTCAATTCTGATACAAAGGAGACTTCCTTCCTTCCTTCCTTCTTTCCTTCCTTCCTTCCTCCCTCCCTCCTTCCTTCCTTCCTTCCTTCCTTCCCTCCTTCCTTCCTTCCTCCCTCCCTCCTTCCCTTGCTTCCTTTCTTCTTTCCTTCCTTCCTTTTCTCCTCACTCCCTTCCTCCCTCCCTCCTTCCTTCCTTCTTTCCTTCCTTCCTTCCTTCTTTCTTTTTCCTTCCCTCCTTCCTTCTCTTCCTCCCTCTTTCCCTACTTGTTACTTCCTTCCATCTTTCCTTTTTTTCTTTCTCTTACTCTATTAAAATTTTATCGACTGTCTATCAGCCTGTGTCAGCCATTATGCTGGATGGTATTATTAACACAAAATCAAATTAAGTCTTGTCTCTGAATCCCAATAGGGACACTTTCTAGTGATAAAGAAAGGTATATATAAAAAGAAAATAGAATGTAAAGCAGGCTTGAGAGACATGCACAAGTTATCACGGGACTCTAAGGGGCAGCTTTGAAAGCCACAGTTTAAATTATTTGCAGTAAATTCAGACACATGATTTTCTGAAAGTCAGAAATCTCATTCTCCAACAACTGTGGATGTCATGAGCTCCTGTTGTCCTACTTACAAGGAGCGTTATTGCCATCTTCAGTTGAAGATGATTGGAATTTCTAGGGATTAAGAAAATCACCAAACAAAGCCTTTCTCTATAATTTAATCAATGTCATTTCAAAGTTTTATATAGAAAGATGGAGATCTTTCCAATTTTCTTTGGAAATCTACAGTTTTTCATGCACGTGTCTTTTGTCATCTACATAATGCAATATTGGTATTTATCTATTTTCAAGCATTTCTAGAAAGTAAAACCCAAGAATGAGGACATTCACCAGGGCTTAAAAAGAAAATGAAAATAAATAAAATCTTGCTTTAAAGAGCATACAAAATGTCATTATAATATGAAGCCTATACTATTTCTTTAGGTCATAAAAGTGATAGCTATATCCTAAAAATGACTTTTATTTATTATTTCTTTAATACACTGTTTCCTAGTATCAGGTTTCTAGAAATACCTTTATTTCAAAAGCTAACAAACCTGAGAAGCATGGTTAAAATAATCAAGTTAGTTTGGGAGATTTAAAGAGAGAAGAGTATGAATTATACTTGCTGAATGCATACTATATACAGGCATGTGGCAAACAATTTATTATTATTATTTGATTTTATTTTTGAGACAGGGTCTTGCTCTGTCGCCCAGGCTGGAGTGCAGTGGAACAATCTCAGCTCGCTACAACCTCTGCCTCCCGAGTTCAAGCAATTCTCATGCCTCAGCCTCCCTAGTAGCTAGGACTACATGCGCCCACCACCATGCCCAGCTAACTTATTTTTATTTTTAGTTTTTTAATTTTTATTTTGTATTTTTAGCAGAGATGGGGTTTCATCATGTTGGCCAGGCTGGTTTCAAACTCCTGACCTCAGGTGATCTGCCCACCTCAGCCTCCCAAAGTGCTGGGTTACAGGCGTGAGCCACCATGCCTGGCCAAACAATTTAAATCTATTAGTTTACTTAAAGTTCCAAATAAAAATGAGGGGTCAACATATTAGCTTTATTTTAGAGATGAGGAAACTGAGGCTTAGAGAGTATCATCAACTTGTTAATGGTCTAGTAACTAGCAACCAGTAAATGGCAGAATTTGGATAAAACTAGAACCCACATTATTCCATTATGTTATCAGAACAAAAGGGAATCATTTACATATTTATATCCAAGTAAAAAAAAAAACACCCACTGTCTAAATCTGCCTGATTTTTTTTTGTTCAAGAGTAATACGATGTCAATAGTATCAGTAGAATAAGTACAAGTATCTTGTTTTATGTATTGACTTTTCTTCCCCCACCCCAACCTTTGTATTGATCAATAAAGGCCTTGTTTTAAACCACATGAAAACTGTATTTGCTTATCTTTGAAGTGCATACTTTCTTATTAAGTACATTTTAAATTAAACCTTCTTCTTGGAGTTGAAAGAAAACTGTAAGCTAATTTAAAAGTCAGGAATCCAATGAGTTTTTTTTTGAAGTACAGGCTTTCAGAGCCAAAATTCATTAACATCATTTAAATAGGAAAATAAAATCAAATAGTTTAATGCTGCAATTTTACATGATATGAGACAGATTGCTGCCAATTTTTTTTTTTTTTTTTGGAGACGGAGTTTTGCTCTTGTGCCCCAAGTGGGAGTGCAATGGTGCGATCTCGGCTCGCTGCTTTCCGAGTAGCTGGGATTACAGGCAGGCGCCACCACACCCAGCTAATTTTTGTATTTTTCATAGAGACAGGGTTTCACCATGTTCGTCAGGCTGGTCTTGAACTCCTGACCTCAAGTGATCCACCCGCCTCAGCCTCCCAAACTGCTAGGATTACAGGCATGAGCCACTGCTCCTGGCCAGATTGTTGCCGTTCTTAAAGACAGGGGATATTTACAGTCTAGCAGCAATGGAAATAAATAATTGTACAAACACAAGCCAGAAGATCAGGTGAGTCTAGTTTAGAAGCTTGGTTTTCACTCAAAAACAAAAGTCCAACATCTTAGGAGCTAAGGATAGGGATATGCTATGTAGGCATTAAGTCAGGAACAGCCTGAGGAGTGGCTGAGGAGAGTGGATTGTTTTTGGATAATGGCTCACTTTCCTCATCTATAATGGGTATATTAATGGTATCAGGCTATAGGATTGTGAGGATTAAATGCAATAACATATATAACACTCTTGTTCCAGCAAATGCCTACAGCACTGGTATCTCTTTGATAAATGTTAATCTTTGTTATCATCCCAACAAGCAAAGGAATTAAGTAGAAATGGTATAAATTATGGTATTGTCATACCAAGTCTCCAGCAGGAGGTTTATATTATAATGGATGTATGACAGTGAGGAGTAACTTAATCTTTCTAAGGTTCAATTTTCATACCTGTAAAAGAGGACTGACTATTAATCATACCTATTGTGCAAAGCTGCTGTGGGGTCAAATGAAAGAGTGTTTGCAAGAGGCCTCTGTAAAATGTAAAGGGCCCCTTACATGCTGGTTAGCATCACTATTTCTATTCCTTCCCAGTTTTCATAGAAATCTCACCTTTGAATTTACTTATGAGTCAGAATTATGATATAACAATAATATGAAATATATTTATTAGCTGGGATGAGCTTTGCTAGCTCAACTCCATGAGTAGTGACCTATGAGGGGAAAAACCCTATGAAATTAGCTCTGAGGGGAGGGCATACAGAGTCCTATTGAATGGTGAGAAGGAAAGTGAGGGTTAGGGAGCAGAAGCAAGAAGGTGTCCATGTTAGGAATAAATTTAGCTATAAGTAACATAGCGCTCAACTAACAGCAGCAAAAAATAGCGAGTTAATGTGTTTTTATATACCAAGTTTGAAGGAAGGTGGTATCCTAGAGTTGATCAGCTCACAACAATGCATTAGAGGCCCAGATCTCTCTCTTTTGCTGTTCATAGTTTTCATCCCCTTGCTAATTGCCTCAGGGCAGCAGACAGCTATATTATCTCCATTATGCATGTTCAAGGCAGGAAGAAGTAGACAAGAATGGTACCAGACCTATCTGTTCCTTGCAAAAGCAGCAAATGCTTCCCTCAGTATTTCTTGGCAAATTATTATATCTTAAGAAGCAGAGTATGTCTGACTTACTCCTAGCTTCAACCAACAGTGGGAAGATGAATATTTAATTAGATACATAGCTAATCTGAGCAAAATCTGAGTTATATTTACAAAGAACATGGGAAGAATGATTGGGTAAGCAGCTAGCAGTGCCTGCCACTGTGCAATCCTCATACTTGGTGGAAGAGGAGACATTTCTGATTAAAAGTGCAGAAGCTTTGTAACATAATAAGCATAATTATATTTCTGGTGAGCTTGGAACCCTGAGTTGTTTGTCTATGTGTTTTCAGACTGAGAAGCAAAGAACATAGTCAAGTAACTGAAGATAGAGGCATTTTTGAATTGGTTAAAGGAATGGAGTTAGAAATTAGTTTTAAATAATGATTCCCTTGAAAACCATTTCTGTTGTAATTGATGAGAAAGTAAATACATGTACCTTTGAGAGTTGCATCCTTAAGTGAAAATATCCTATTGTTCCTAGTTAGTTTTTGCAAGCAAAATAAATATCACCTATTCAAACCTCAAGGGCAGATGCTATGGTGTTTGGATGCTGTGTGAAGTATTGTTCAAGAGTGTAACTGGAAAAGAAATTTGGCTAAATAAACTGTAGTTCTAAACAAGTGATTTAAACACACTAAGCCTTCTGGGGATAAAAAGAGATTCCATCAGATGCAACTTATATGGTGAAATTAAACACTTTACAGGAATTGCAGAAATTTTAAAACTTCATGGTCTTGCACATAAACTGGGCCCAGCAAACTTCAGAATAGCTGTTAGATGAGAATTAGGATGTGTTTGCTTCTTAATGTTGCTTGTTTCTTATTATAAGATGATAATTTTATCCTGTTAGTTCATCATAACTATCTTTGTAGAATTTGTAATCAGCATAGCCAAAGGCACACTGTACTGTAAGATTTGACTGCATCATTTTAAGAACTTTTCCTCTAGTCAAGGAGCAGTACTGTATTTGTCTCCAGCACCACCTAGTGACAAATTTAAAAAGCTGCATCTTATTGAGTTGAAATAGCATCTTTGAATTAAAAAGCCATTGCCTGGCCTGGTGCGGTGGCTCATGCCTGTAATTCTAGCACTTTGGGAGACCTAAGCGGGCAGATTGTCTGAGCTCAGGAGTTCGAGACCAGCCTGGGCAACACGGTCAAACCCTGTCTCTGCTAAAAATTAGCTGGTCGTGGCGGCATGTCCCTGTAGTCCCAGCTACTTGGGAGGTGGAAGCAGGAGAATTGCTTGAACCCGAGAGGTGGAGGTTGCAGTGAGCTGAGATCGCGCCACTACACTCCAGCCTGGGAAACAGAGTGAGACTCTGTCTCAAAAAAAAAAAAAAAAGTTAAAATAAAAATAAAGCCATTGCCAGTGCCCAGACCACTGGCCATGTGCAGCTAGTGAGTGCCTAAAATGTGGCTAGTACAATGGATCTCAATAGTTTTTATATTGATTGCATGTTTAAAATAATATTTAATAATATTAAAAGTAAAATAATATTAAAATTTCTTTAAAGAAAAGGTATTATTGCCGGGAGTGGTGGCTCACACCTGTAATGATAGCACTTTGGGAGGCCGAGACAAGAGGATCACTTGAGGCTGGGAATTTGACACCAACCTAGGCAACATAGTGAGACTCTATCTGCACACACACACACACACACAAAAAAGACAGATGTGGTGGTCCACACCTGTAGTCCCATCTACTCGGGAGGCTGAGGCAGAAGGATTGCTTTGGCCCAGGAGTTTGAGGCTGCAGTGAACCGTGATCATGCCACTGCACTCCAGCCTGGGCTACAGAGAGAGACTCTGTCTCAAAAAAGAAAAAAAAGCAATATTAAAATTTGTATTTGTGTCACCTGTAAGTTTATATTATTCTTAATGTGACTATTAGAACATTTACAATTGTACATGCAGTTTGCATTATATTTAATGGAACAATGATAACTTAGATACTTAATTACATAGTTTTACCCTTATAGCTCATTTAGTAAAAGTATGAGGGTAAAGAAGTGAATGAAAACCATCTGAATTTATTCAAAAGAACATGTTGGAACATGAATGGATGTGACAGGAATAAATATATCCAGGGTTGTTTTGTATGTATACTTTTGATCATAGGTAATTAACAATTTTAGTAGATGTACTACCTATTAAATTGCCAGTATTGAGAATCCACTAGGTGCCATGTATTGTTTTAAGAACTCTGCATGCATTTACTCACATAATCCCTGCAAAAATCCAGTGAGACAAGTACTGTTATTCTAGTCATTTCACACAAAATAGAGTGAGGCCCAGATAACTGAATGCCTTCTCCAGTGTCAGGTGGCTATGAAGAGGAAGAGTCAGGCTTTGCACACAGTCTGGCTTCAGCATCTACATTCTGAACTGCTCTGATATCCTCCTACTGAAAAGAAAATGTAAATGAAAAATTAAAAAAAATCAACTGGCTGTAGGATAACTGCTTTAAGCACATGTCCACATAATAGTCATAAATTATTTCTATCAAGTTGTTGTATTCTTATTTTTGGATGGAGTCTTGCTCTTTCACCAGGCTGGAGTGCAGTGGTGTGATCTCAGCTCACTGCAACCTCTGCCTCCCAGGTTCAATCGATTCTCCTGCCTCAGCCTCCCAAGTAGCTGGGATTACAGGTGCCTGCCACCACGCCCTGCTAATTTTTGTATTTTTAGTAGAGATGGGGTTTATCCATGTTGGCCAGGCTGGCCTTGAACTCCTGAGTTCAGATGATCCACCTGCCTCAGTCTCCCAAAGTGCTGGGATTACAGGCATGAGCCACCACACCTGGCCTAGTTATTTTATTCTTATTAATGTGATTCAAATGGATTTAGTGAGAAAAGTAGTCACTTTTAATATTGTGTTTCAGATTGGTCGTTGATTTTTTAGCCTTAGGAGACACCATGAAGATACTAAGATGAATAAGATGCATGATTTGCCTTTTGAGTGCTGAAAGTCAGGGGAAGTTGGGTTTGTAAACAAATAATACAGATGGAGAACAGAGAAGAAAGTTTCCATGGAGATGATGTTTAAACAGAGTTTTAGAGGGAAAATAGGATTTGTCCAGGCAGAAAAGAGAGGGAAGCCAGAAGTCCCAGGCAGAGGGGACAGTTGGACAAAGTCATGTAATCATGAAACAGCATGGCACCTGCAGAAAACTAGAATAGTTCAATATTGCTTGAGTTTAAAGTTGTTGGGATACATAAGGGTATTTTCTAATGGGACTGTCACAAAGTTCTTTCATAGAAATTTGCCAGCCTCACAACCTATCGGTGTAGGAGAAAATGATTGTGTATGTGAGCTGATAAGTTCTGAGTTTGGCTTGATCTTTTTTTTTTTCCTGTAGTACTGCTATTTTATGTGATAAGAAAATCCGATGGGGGGAAAAATCTATGAAACTACAGTTCACAGAACCAGTTCAAGAACATGTCTCTCTAAACTTTAAGATGCTCTGTGGACCTTGTAAATATCAAATGAATTCATATATATGACACTGCTTTGAAAGCAGCTCAATGCTCATTAGATGGAGGCTATATGATACCATCATCACTCGGGAGTTAAATCAATCAGATTACTTAAATGTCTAGAGCAATTACTTTTAAAGTAAAAATTTTAGATGCCTTTTTATTACTTGCTACTATAGTGAATATTAATAAACTTTTATTGGCTACCTTACCACAAAGAGGACAGATTTTCTATAAGGATTGTTGAATTCACAACAAACTGTTCTATTGATTTTAAGTAAAATGGGCAGCAAATTTGGTAACATCGTCAAAATGCATATATTTGTAGGCTGACTGAAGCTAATTAAAACATAATATCAGTTACATTTTGTTCATGACTTTTTAAAAGGACATCAATTTGTATCTAAAATATCATCTGATAGTATCCCGTGTGAAACCCCAAATCATTGTATTCTAACTTGAGAAGCTAGAAAGGTTCAGCCTGGATGTTTCCTCAAACTGGATAACAGGTGAATTAGCCTCCCTAAAGAAAGGCCCCTAACTTAGATCAGCCACACAGAGATTCATTTATTTATTTTTCCCTTCCTTTCTTTCTTTTCTTGCTTTGTCTTGCTTTCTTCCTTTCTTTCTTTCTTTCTTTCTTTCTTTCTTTCTTTCTTTCTTTCTTTCTTTCTTTCTTTCTTTCTTTCTTTCTTTCTTCTTTTTTTTTTTTTTTTTGAGTTGGAGTCATTCTATTGCCCAGGCTGGAGCGCAGTGGCATGATCTCCGTTCACTGCAACCTCTGCCTCCCAGGTTCAAACGATCCTCCTCCCTCAGCTCCCCCAGTAGCTGGGATTACAGGCACGCGCCACCATGCCCAGCTAATTTTTGTATTTTTAATAGAGACGGGGTTTCACCATGTTGGCCAGGCTGGTCTCGAACTCCTGACCTCAGGTGATCCACCCGCCTTGGCCTACCAAAGTGCTGGGATTACAGGCATGAGCCACTGCACCTAGCCCATTTCTACCACTCTATCATGACAACATTGTTGACCAGGCTGGGTACAGACATGTGCAATATATGATGATGGGTGGATTAAATTGCTCCGGAGATGTTTAAAATGTAGATCTTTGAGCCCTATACAGCCAGTAAATGAGAGTGCATGGAATTGGAGCATGGGAATTAACATTTTTAACAGACATCCTAGAAGATTTGAGAAGCTTAGGACCGGATTGTGGTTTAGACATGATCTATGTAATTAAATGTCAGTCACTATTCTATGTGGATATTCACTACTTTTCAGAAATCAAAAGCTGAAAGCTGTTTTTGATATAGCTTCTCTGTTAGCAAACACCAACACTAAGACACTGCTCTCATGAAATATGAAGCATAGCTTGATCAACACGGTTCACTCCATGTGATTTCATCTGGCCTTAGCATTCTAGGGAATTAATGCTAAACTATGTCCCTGCTCACTTGCTCTATGACCATTCTGGTAAATCCTTCTATCAGTCACTTTTCTGCTATAAAAGATTTAAAAAGTAGCAGGGTGGGCTTTCTGTTCTTCCATATAGACATTTCAGCCGCTGACTACCTTTGGTGAAAAGAAAAAAAAAGATCCCAAAACATGCTTTGAAATGAACAGTCCATCTAAGTGTCTAGTTTGACAAATAAATAGTTAGATGCCTTCTTCATACTTGATATTTTTAGTGCAAAATATAACTGGTTATGTTACTTATTACAGTTGAAATTGCTATTATATGATTCATGACTTATTAGGATGATTGAGGTCTATGATTACAGTTTTGTTTGCATATGTACCTCAAGGACCTACAGGTTATGTAAGGTACTTGCTTGCTTTGAATACCTCTTTCCACCTTTACCTCCCCAATAGTTAATTGGTGTGACTGCTTTATATAATGAGAGAGGTGTATTTAGGAGAATTTGGCAAAAGAGAGTGGCTAAGGCAAGAAAATACAAGACAAGACTAGTTTTTAGCAAGATGATAGGTGTAAAATTATAGCTCAGTTTTCATTTTGCCTTAATTATTCCCCATCAAATGTAATATTCTTTATAAAAATGAAGTATAGAAGCAGCATACACTTTTAAAATGTGAAATTAATCCCAGATGAAGACAGTGGACTGGAATTTTGTCACATTAAATAAATCTCAGTTCCTAAGATCATACTAATTTCATGCCTGCCTATTGAGACAACTGTTAGATGTAAAGGTAAAATAATTTTTAATAGAAAACAGAAGGTGTTTATCCAGAAGAACTGGTAAATATAGATTCAACAAACTATGGGTATAAATGTCTTCCAAAAATTATAATGCATTAGCAATTATGCAATATTACCTGGAGACCCTAAGAACCCCTTAGAGCATGCTAAGGGTTATAGTGAGCCCGCACTCTGTGGCAAAACGGAATAGGACCTGTAACTTTTGGTCTAAATTATTCCAGCTCTCAAGTCTTTTTAATAAGATTCCCTTATTACGGAAAATTAGCATTTCTGATTTCATAATTTATTCCTGAAATAGAGGAGCCTGGAGACAAGAAGTAACAACATTTTGGATAAAGATAACTTAGGCAAAATTTCACAGAAGGAAGGAGTGTCATGTATTCAGGGAACATTTAAGAGGCAAGTGTGGCTAAATCAAAAGATCTGAGAAAAAAATATAAATTTTGAAAATATAATCTGTGCCCACTAAAAACCTGATATCTGGGGATTTGTATATTCTTAGGGCAAAATGGTTGGCAATGGCAAAGATTGTTTGACATCTCTCTTTTATGTTAACTGTGCAGTTTCAATTCATTTAGGCAAGATCTAAACTATCTTGTGCCTGGTTATTACTTCTTTCATAAAAAGCAAACTCCTTCCACCTCAATTTTCTCATTCTGAACTAAGCTTTTAATTAGAAGAAAATAACTCATTTTCTTTTTCTTTTTCCCATTTTGAGCATGTATCAGACCTTGACATAGGGATGAATGTGCCGTTTTCAGCTTCTTTTTGATAGTAAAGGGATTTGGGCTACTAAGATATTACAATTTTCATAAAGTAAATTTCTCCTTTATACTGCTCTCATAATTTTGAACCTTAATTTGGGGACTCCAGGGGGAATTGGGTCGAAACCATAATTAGAGTTATACCCTTTCGCAAGCTACCTGCATTGGGTGATTGTGTGTGTGTGCTTGTGTGTGTGTGTGTGTGTGTGTGTGTGCATGAGAGAGAGAGACAGAAAATTCTCCCTCATTTGTCTATGTATGTATTCCTCCAGAAAGACAGAGTGACAGAGAGCTATGGAGAGATAGAGAGAGAGAGAATTATTTTTAAATTGTCAGCAAGGGGAAATTTGAACCAGATATATAAAAAAGGAGGTTGCTGCAGATTCTGGCAAGGGGCTGATAGTTGCATTTAAGGTTGGTTAACCTTGGTGATGTTCATAGACTATGGATCTGCATGGTATTACATATAAACTGCCCCTTCCAACACACACACACACACACACACACACACACACACACACACGCACACAAGGCTTCTACATTCCCAAAATGTGAATTGGAGGAGTACAGCCCATAATTGCTGCAGAGTTGAAGACCATTGCCATTCAGAACTGGGAAGACTGCAGAAGACCTTTGGAGAAACAAAATCTTTTTGTTCATCTTGCTATTTCTTAAAATTTTTTCTAAATGTGAAATTTGGGAAAATGTAATGTATCAGCTTGATAAGAAATTTTGCGACATCTTAAACATGAATGAGAAGATGGTGGATATGATGGTGACTGTTTTCATTCAAATAAAGCCAACGAGACAGATGAAAGGTAAGAGGGTAGTACTGTGTCCCGTTCCAAATGTGATTTGTCACTTCTTTTCTACATGTGCAAAGTGATGACAAGTTATTTGTGGATTCCTTGAACTGTGATTTGCTCAAGTTAGGACATGGCATGTGTGTGTGTGTGTGTGTGTGAGAGAGAGAGAGAGAGAGAGAGAAAGGCAGTTGATAAACTAAATTTTTTTTTAGACTTAAATATTGTCACTGACTCAGGCAAGAATTCATGATTAGGCATAGAACTCTAACATCTTGGGGAGGCAAGAGAACAAGAGGAGGTGCCTCATGAATGTAAATAATGCAAAAATACATTGATTTATAAGAAATTCAGAAGTTAGAGATTAGAGGTCTTGCCTAAATTTATGCTACTGTTCCCAAAAAAGTGTCTTAAGCACCTTTTATTTTGACACTGGTCTGTATTAACAATGCTTTGAACACAGGAGTTAAGAAGATGAAGCTGTGATGTACATCATAGTGCACGTTAAGAATGGGTCAAAAGAAGATGTGATTAATGTCATCCTCCTCTTCAACTCACAGTATAATTTTCAACTTCCCATAGTCGAAAATTTAATCTGGCTTTCCTAAATTCAACAGGTTTTACTTTGACAAGCTCCCAAGTGATATTTTAAGCCTAAATAATCAGCTCATATGAAGAGTCACATGTGTTTCACATAGGATTTATGACAGTACTTTTACTGTTGTGTTTGAAATTAAAAAACAGAAAACACTAATGTACCCTTCATTTCCTAGGTTTATTTTGCATACATTTAAGCAAGTTTTCTACTGTAATGAACTTATCAATCTCTAATAACGCAATGACTTTTACTTACATGTACTTTTTCATAACTAAAAAATCATGATTGAAATCCATATCTGCTCTATATACTTTGTCTAATTTAATCCTTCTGGTGGCAAAGATACTTGTTAATGTTTTGTAGAAAAAGCAATTAAGACTCAGAGAAGTTTTTTATGATGAAGTTGCTAAAGGTCAAATAAGCTAATGAGTAGTAAATTTCAGAAACTAAGACCCAGGCCATTTGACTCCCAAATCAGGTCTCTCACCTATAAAAACCCAGTTTTAAGGTGATAAACGTTAAAAGTTAAGTGAAATTGTTTCTTAGTTTCCATGATGGCTTCAAAAAAACTTGCATTTTCGAGATGAATAAAAAGACAACGCTTTTTTGAAACCCTAATATTGTAGGAATTTAATGCTTAAATAACTTTAGTTGATTTTATTTGCTATTGCAGTTGTGTAGCCTTTTTGCTTGCTTCCTACATGTTGGGCTTCATAAAAGGATTTCAATAACATTGACTTTGTATGTGAACTTGAATTTTTGATTATCTCAAATTATTTTTAGGAAGTTGTAAATTCTACTTGCAGATTTTTAGTCTGTGTTCCTGGATGCTTCATTTTCTAAAATTTTTAGGATAAATTCTGATTTGTGAATATTCATTCTCTTTTATATGTAAGTGTGTGAGAGAAAGATGGTAATAAAATGTGCATAAACAGTTGGATATATTACTTGGAAAATAAGTCAGCTTTTTGAAGTATTGGTTACATTTATTAACTCTGAAATCAAAGTGTCTATGCAAAATTATAATGTGCTATTTCAAAGTGACTGTGTAATTGTTGGTTTTAAATAAGCTTTCTGAAAAAGAAATTTTTTCATCATAGTGCTCATATGCTTATAGAATCCTTCTATATACTAAAATATATAAGACTTCTTACATGACATCCAAATTATTTTCTACTTCATGTAAATTTATGTTTCATATATTTTCCAAATAGATATAATTATGAGATTTCTGTTGGAGAAGAAAGTATTTTACTCCAGTTTTTTTCTGAGTGATTTGTTTTACACTTAAAACAAATCAGCATTTATGCTATCATTTAAAACAAATCAGCATTTATGCTACCACAGAATTCCATTAAGTTTGAATTGTAATCAGTGCATATGTATTATTGTTCAAGCTTTGAAATAAAAAACGTCGAAGCGATTTTAATAAATAAAATTATAATATTATGTAGTTTTTTTTTTTTTTTTTTTGAGATGGAGTCTTACTCTGATACCCAGACTGGAGTGCAGTGACATGATGTTGGCTCACTGCAACCTCCGCCTCCTGGGTTCAAATGATTCTTCTGCCTCAGCCTCCTGAGTAGCTGGGATTACAGGCGCATGCCACCATGCCCGACTAATTTTTGTATTTTTAGTAGAGATGGGGTTTCACCATGTTGGTCAGGCTTGTCTCGAACTTCTCACCTCGTGATCTGCCCACCTCAGCCTCCCAAAGTGTTGGGATTATATGCATGAGCCACCGCACCCAGCCTATGTAGCCTTTTAAGTAAGCTAGTTCCCAATGGGACCAGTGATTTTAGTACATAAATAGCAAAGAAAATCAGTTGCCCCTTTCCTGCCTGTGAGTTTACCATTTGCCAGCACAATTGTAGTATCTGTTTGCTTCTGCATCAGAGTTAGTGGGGTTTTTTGTTTGTTTGTTTGTTTTTTCATTTCATATGTCTTGTGCTTCGTGGAGAGAAAGATATGTGGTTCACTTTCTTAGCAGATCCAACACCCACCTCTATTGTTTCTCATCTGCACAGTTGTTATTTCTTACAGTCTATGCCCCAAGTTGCTAAACTGAACTGGTTTTGGTGTCAACAGGCTGTGCCTTCAAGTTGTTGTAACAAGAGACTAAGAAGTGAAAAAAATATGTCCATCAAGGTGCTTTTTAATTTACATGTCACAAAAGGTTTGTCTGTTTACTCATTTTCCCCCAGCTGAGCTGGTCAATTGCATTAGCATATCTAAGGACTGCTCATGACCTTCTGTATTTATCCATCAATCTATTCACCCATTGATTTACTGGGTTGCTTATTTAATTAATGAATTAGTTATTTCTCTGGCTCAATAAAAATATTAGATAAATGACTTTTTAAAAGTTTTAATAGTAAAACATAACCCCCAAAAGGGACAAGAGAAAACTCAAAAGTGAAGTCAGCACTAGCAGAAAGAGTGTACAAACACCACAGGCTTTCAGCTGTTGTGAGGCACATATTTGACTCTGATGTAACTATTGGCCAAGAAGAATGTCATAGTTCTAAATAACCAAAAGAAAAAAGTTTCTTGGTGGGTAGCCAAAATTTTTTCTCAGTTAATTAATTCAGAGGATATTCTTTCCTATTAGTTTTCTATATGCTCAGTTGCAGATTTGAGAATCTTGTTTCCATAGATAAACAATATTCGGGTGAATTTTATTTTCTGCAAAATCTCATTCTAATAGTAGATTTTAAATTTATAAATATCTATAAACTAATTTCTCCTTGTTAAAGTCAAGATTTGAAGCCAGGGCTTTCTGGAGGAGTATGGCAATTCAAATTGTCAAGATGTTGCTCTGTACCAACATTATAATAGGTACTGGGGATATAAAGACAGGTATCTTTGCACTGAAAGAGCTTTTATATATCAGTACAGATTTTCCCGTAAGAGTGCTGCTAATGGATGAGTTAGTAGATGGATATGACGTTTTTATTGTATTGTAATTATTATTTACTATAGAATAACTATGCATTAATTTTTTATGAATTATATAAAGTTTCATTTGAAATAAATTTCTATAAGTAGAATTATGAATTGATTTACAGAAAAGGATTAAGTAAATTACAGTAAAATTTTAGAAGGATATAGCATCCGTTTTGAAGGTGGTATAACTAATGGCACAGTTTGAGACATACTCTTCCCGTAGAAGACTGTCAACATGAAAGGCTTATTACTGTGGAGAGGATTTATTGTAATAATGGAGGTGTGGACTTTATACAGTTTTAATGAAAATACAGGTTTAAAAACTTGTTGGGGTGGAATCAGGGAGTGCCACAGAGATTAGACATCTGAGCTAGGACTTAAGGGATGAGTAGGAGTTCATCATGTGAAGAGGGGAGGGCATTTGCACTGAAAAAACAGTGGAGCTAAAGTGTGAGGTATCAAACAGCATCATTTGAAAAATCATGAGTTACTTGGTAAGAATGGAAAGCAAGGGTATGTAAGAAATAACAGAGGGGCAATAATGATCCAAGTCAACCCTTACTGAAGACTGAGTGTGTGCCAAGCACTATCACATAGACTTTGTGTGCACTATATCAATCTTCCTGGCAATCATGTGAAGTGTGTATTTTCAGGCTGCTTCATTGCCCTCCTCCAGAGGATGCTCTTTACATCATAGTTCATGTGAATAGTGTCCCATTGAGTCTCATGTCTATGTTTTACAGATGAGAAAACTTCAGCCAGGGAAGTTAGATCATTTGCCTAACATCACACAGTTGTCAGTATAAAAAATGGATTGAAATCCAACTAATCTACTTTAGATAGAGGAGAGGTGACCCCCTCCACATGCCCCTTGGAGAGAAACTGGACTTTATCCTGTAGGCCAGCAGTCCCCAACTTTTTTGGCACTAGGGACCAGTTTCGTGAAAGACAATTTTTGCACAGACAGAGCAGGGCGGGGATGGTTTTGGGATGAAACTGTTCCATCTCAGATCATCAGGCATTAGATTCTCATAAGGAAAATGCAGCCTAGATCCCTCGCATGTGCAGCTCACAACAGGGTTCACACTCCTGTGAGAATCTAATGCCACCCAGATCTTACAGGAGGTGGAGCTCAGGCAGTAATGCCTGCTCACCAGTCGCTCACCTCCTGCTGTGCAGCTGGTTCCTAACAGGCCATGGACTGGTACCAGTCCATAGCCCCAAGGTTGGGGACCCCTGCTGTAGGTAGGCAATGGGGGGCTACTGAAATATTATGGGAGAGAAATGATTGAAGTGGATTGAGCTTGGAGGCAGGGAGACTAGTCACGTTGGATCAGTCAAGAGCTGATGAAAGCCAAACCAAGATCAAGATGACAGCACCAGTGTGGAGATTACTGGATATCTACCCTGTCATTAGAATTGGGCTAAACTCTTTATTGCTGTTAGGACTTGAGAGGCCTGACTTTCTGATTCTGTGTCCCCAAGCTGAGCTGTCCCACTAGATCCTGCAATAAGGACAGGAAGCTGTTGATTCAGTCTTATTACAAGCCACTGACTTGTTCTATGTTTTTCCTTTGTTGACTCTCAGCAATATACATCAGCCCTAGCTCTAGCACCAGGTTTTCTCTTCTTTCTTTCTCTAATTACCTGTAGTCTCACTCTCAATCACCTTAGCTCCTGATACAGGCATAAACTGTCATTTGGAATGGAATCCAAAGCTTTTGGATGATGTGTTGATATAAAAGACATCTTTTCTTGCTTGTTCAGTTTAGTGATGTCTTGAAATCTGTTTTAATATTTCTAAAACATTCATTTATCTCAGAATTGGTTCTCAAAGAGTAGCTCTTGGACCATCTGCATCAAAATCAGCTGAAGGCTCAAATTGTGCAGATTGCAGGGCCCCACCCACAAACTTCTGGAATGAGAATCTTAGGAGGTGAGCTAGAGTTATTTACCTGGTACTTCCAGTTACTTCTGATGCTGACAATCAACAGACCCCACTTGAGAAATTCTAATCAAGGACTTAGCAGTACTGAAATGATATTTTGATTGAATAATTCTTTCTCTTTTCTCTGACTCTGTCTTACTCTGTGTAGCTCACATTTTCTCTTGTGGAAGAAATAGAGAATGCATTAGGTCTACTTGTTTAAGCAGCCTCCAGGGGTAACAAAACTGGAACTCGTGGATAATAACATGTCTGTACAGGAAAAAAGTGCAAAGGGTGTGTTGAGTTCTGAATTGTGTAGGAACCCAATCTGTAATAGAAAAAAAAAAAGGTAAGTGTTTAACAATCACTGTGGTCATCATACCACAAAATCCTAAACCTCTTTATCTTTTATCATCATCGGATCATTAATGATAATAAGGTTGTTTCCATATCCTTGTTTGATCCAGACTCCTGCCATCCTCCAATTCTCACAAAGATTGGAGAGAGCAGAGCAGTGATTTTAGGGAAAGTAGCTCATGAGAAGGTATCTCAGAGGCACTTGACTCAAAACTGTCAAAGTGGGGTGGTCCAGGAATCTGCTAGCTGTTCTGCACTGCAGGAATAGTGCTAGAAAAATCAGGTGCACTGTGGAATTTTATCAAACAAGCAAGAATACCAGAACAGAGAAGTAAAACCCTTTCCTCCTGCAGTTCCTCTCTAGCACCCTTTACTGACCAAACCCAACATCCTAACATCCAGCCAGCCAACAAAGAACCAATAGTGAAAGGTACCAGCTCCATTTTCACAGAGCAGCAAAGAAGGATGGATATGGAGTTCAGAGTCAATAAACTGATGACCAGCAAACACATGATGCTTTTAAAAATATATAGATTGAATATTTACAACTTGCTGTACTGTCTTTTGTTAATGTATTTCTTTGGTTATCTTTTTTTCTCTCACCTGCTCACCTGTACTTCCAGGAAGTATATTATGTCAGATTCACAACTATATTCCACTGGGATATTTTTATTTTGAATTGTGATTAATTATAAATTAATTTTAACAGACTTAGTAATTTTGACATATTCAGACTTTTCAAATAAATCTATAACATATCTCTTGGATAATTATTGTATATTTTACTAATTTTTTTTTTTTTTTTTTTTTTTTTTTTTTTTTTACAAAGTCTCACTCTGTTGCCCAAGCTGGAGTGTGTGTAGTGGTGCGATCTTGGCTCACCGCAACCTCCACCTCCCAAGTTCAAGCGATTCTCTTGCCTCAGCCTCCTGAGTAACTGGGACTACAGGCATGCACCACCATGCCAGGCTAATTTTTGTATTTTTAGTACAGACTGGGTTTCACTATGTTGGCCAAGCTGGTCTCGAACTCCTGACCTCATGGTCCGCCCACCTCAGCCTCCCAAAGTGCTAGGATTACAGGCATAAGCCACCACACCCAGCACCTTAATAGGGATTTTTATATAAACTTTCAGATTTCTAGTTAAGGCTATTTCTAAATAATGTAAATTTTGTTATTAATATTATTGGTGGTGCAGTCTTGCATTAGATCTTTTTTTTCCCATTAGATTTTCCATTTGGCTGTCATTGGTATTTAGAAAATTATAAATTTTAAATTTTCTAAGTCAATCCTTATAACATCTAAAAAGTTTTGTGTTAATTATCTTGGATTTATATAGCCAACACTAACACTCATGTTGATTAAATGTGATTTTATAATATTTGTCTTCTCATAAATCTTCTAACATTGAGACAGTTAAAAGAATGACATTACTCAGCTCTGGGTCAGATTCCTAGTGTGCTGACTGACAAGGTGTTTGATGACCTGGACCAATTTGCTGAGTTGCCATGTGATTAAACCTGAAATTGGGGACTCATCCTCTCTACCACATAAAATTGTTATGAGGATTAAAGGAGATGATGATTATAAAATTCTTCATACAGAGCTCATAATAAATATTTGCTTTAAAACTGTAATAGGATGGAAAATGAAACCTTCTCTATTATCTTTATATTTGGGCTCTAGCCCCAGATAATAGTGCTTGAGCCACCAGACAATCCCCCTAGAGCTTGAGGTTGCCTACGTGATATTTGAACTCCCATTCACCCTATTAAAGAGAAGCCAAATGTCTTTGTGGAATGGAATTTCTTATTATGGTAGGGAGTCTTAGATCTACTGAGGCAGACCCTTGGCCTTTCTCCTGCCCTCTGTAGATTGGAAAGTTGTGCTCCGTTCATGTGAAAGAAGTGCTTTTCAAGAGATCTTCTCAAAGATACCAAGTTGTCTGCTAGATGGAGAGAAAGGACTCTTGTTGCTTGTCCAGAAACTTTCCAAGCAGCAGAAACTCAAAGGCTAATCCAGTGTATTAGAATGGAATGTAAAGACACAATTTGAGGAGAGCCTTAAAAATGTTTGTAGGAGTTTATGTGGTACAAATGCATGTAAGCATAGACTGGTAATGCTTTTTTTCTAGAGAATTCCAAAGATGGATGTCTGTCTAGAGCTTCTTGTGATGGGGAGCAGGATAGAGAGGGAATGCAGTAGCTGCAGTTCCTTGCACTTGATGCAGCTTGGATGTATGTATTTCCCATTGGTCTAGTGGATGTCTTAAAAGATAATCACAACACACCTAATGGCACTTCAACTAAGAGGGCTATCTACCAGGCAAAGAAGCCCCAGTGTTTAGAGGCTGTGGGGTAAATTGAATTGACAACAGGTGCACGAGCTGTTACTAGAGGTCAGCCCAGAAATGTACAACCCATGTCAGAGAAGAATGCACTACAGATGGCCCCATGGGGACTCCATTTATATCCCAAGAGAGAGCCAGCATTTGGATTCCTGACCTAAAGGGAAGTCCAAAGACGAGAAAGCTATAAGGTGTGCCACATAACAAAAACCCTATTGCCTGCTTTTTCTCTCATAAGCTCCTCTCCTGCCCAGATTTTGGAAGAATCTGAAGCAGCAGAGCAAGTGGGATAAAGAAGCAAAAGGAGAGAAGAGTAAAGAGTGGTTTTCTCTACTCCACTGTGGCTCTACAAGTCTGGAATAGGCCTGAATGGAAACTGCAGGGGAGACATTTGCATTAGAGAATGAAATGTTTATTAGACTGTATTTCATGGCTTCATGCAATATAGGAAATTGTGACATAGATACTAAAATGAGACTCCTAAAATATAATTGGCTTTATAGTTTGGGATTTGCACAAGAGATTATCCAGAGTTGGGGAAGAAATACCCTTCAAAGCATTTTAAAGGTAGCAGTTAGGAAAATAATTGTTTTTCTGTTATGCCTCAAGAAGTTAAGACCATTCAATCAACTAGTCACACATATATTCACTCAACACTGTGAACTAACAAAACAAAATCTTGGCAAAACAGCCAATAATGCATAACCAATAATGATATGTGGGCTGAGTGCCATGGCTCATGCCTGTAATCCCAGCACTTTGGGATGCCAGGGCAGGAGGATCACTTGAGGCCAGGAGTTCGAGAGCAGCCTGGGCAACAAAGAGAGGCCCTATGTCTCCAAAAAATAAAATAAAATAAAAAATTAGGCATGGTGATACATGCCTGTAGTCCTAGCTACTGGGGAGGCTGAGGTGAGTGGATCACTTGAGTCCTGGAGTTCAAGACTGTAGTAAGCTATTATCATGCCACTGCACTCCAACTTGGGCAGCAGAGTGAGACTCTGTCTCAAAAAAAAAAAGTATATGTATATCTGCTCAAGGAAATTCTTGAGGAATGAGTTAGTAAAATGACTTGTATCAATAGATATTCTTTATTTACTGATATTTACAATTCAGTCCTTTTTGTTAATATGGCCAACTCCATGGATTTCCACTATAAAACAAACCTTCTCTCAGATACTCACGTTTAAAATCACAATTAGTTGGATACAGTAGAGAATCTATCTTTGGAGGTAAAATGGCCACTTCTAAGATCCTGTGCCAGGGAATTGGAAAACGTGAAATTTTATCCAGTGAGTCTGTGACTGTCCCAACATACATCAGCTTTATTCTTTTCATTTAATAAGTTATTGCTCTGCATCTAAGATATTCCCCTGGGTTTTTCATTGTTAAATTGCTGGCAGCTTAATTATGATTATGTTATTTAGAACAGCACCCAAACCTATAGAAAACGATTCTTATCACATTAGTTGAGGCCAACACTGATAAAACAAACAAACCTTAAAATGTAGATGTTTGTCAGAACAAAAGTGTTTCTGGTAAGCATACAGCTCTATTTCCAATTTCTTTTCAGGCCAGGTGTGGTGGCTTATGCCTGTAATCACAGCACTTCAGGAGGCCAAGGCAGGAGGATTGCTTGAGCCCAGGAGTTCGAGACCAGCCTGGGCCACATAGCCAGACCTCTTTAATAAAAATTAAAAAAAAAATTGCCCAGCATGGTAGCACACACTTGTAGTTCCAGCTACTTGAGAGGCTGAGGCAGAAGGATCGCTTGAATCCAGAAGATCAAGGCTGCAGTGAACTATGATCACACCATTGCACTCCAGCCTGGGCAACAGAGAGATCTTGTCTCAAACAAACAAAAAACAAGTGGCATTTCAGAGACCCAGTTCTCTTTCATCTTGGGCTCTGCAGTCTTCCACACATGCCTTTCAAAGTTGTTGGCAAAGGCAAAAAACCCATGAAGGATCATCCCTGGAAGTTTTCATGGGCCAGAAACTTCCACCAGAGTCCACTGGTCATCATTTATTTATTCACGAAACCATACCTGCTGCAAGGGTACCTGTGATGTATTGTCTTGACATGTTCTCAGGAGGGAGAACAAAGGAGATTGGTCACTAGCTGGCCAATCTCTGTCACATCTGGCATATTCTACCTGTATGCAAACTGTCGTTCCTATAATCATGTGTTTAAAAAAAATAGTATAAGCCACATTTTACTTTAAATTGGGGAGTGATGTGGAGATTTTCTGTTCCATTTCCAGATCTTTGCACCTGCTGTTCTTTATGCTTTGAGTAATCTTCCCATAGAACCTGAGGTCTCCACTTGTTACCTCCTCAAAGAGGACGTTCCTTAAATTCCAAGTTAAGCAACTTGGCCACCCACTCAGACACACACTAACATACTCTCTACTTTTCCTGCATCCTCTATGCATCTGTAAAGCTTCATGGGAAACTCATGATAAATGCCAGTTCCTTTCATTTGCATCAAGCTGTACTAAGCCTTAATTCCTGTCCAAGGCTAAAGAAATGTTTTGGGTTGAGTAAAAACCTTTTGTTACAAAGAGTTTTTTCAGATATTAAATGAATAGTGTGCACTTCTGGGCTTTTTGTGGTTTTACAGAATGACTTGTTAAATGGATTTGATTCAGTTGTTAGAAATCTTATTTCCTAAATGAGTTCATATTTCTAATGATTCCTAAATTACATATGTAATGTGTTTTTGTTGGTGGTTGTTTGTTGTTGTTTTTCCTTCAGCCTTACTACCTTGGAAGTATTTTTAGAAGTCTCTTGTTAAGAGAGAAAAGCTTTAATGTGTGGGTTTCTTGGGGTCGAGGATGCAATGGGGTTGTGAGAAGGAAAGGAACAGAGATTTCTGTGCTCCATGAAAGTAAGTAAATATGTCACACTAGGTGATTTCTCCCTTATCAAATTCAAGTGCTTCTATTCAGGTATGTCTTTTTTCAAATAAGAAAAGTAGTTGAATTAATGTTAGCCCATTTTTACAGATAAGTTGGCAGAAGCCCAAGGAACTAAACGACTTTCCCAATGTTCCCAACCTATAAGTTTATGAAAATGAATATACTTCAAAATTAGCTGTTAAAATTATTAAATGTATAAAAATTATTAAATGCATAAAATTTATAACTTCAGTGATTATCTGCATAATATTATGAGTATCATTCAAAGCAAAAAATAAAAAGAGCGCTTTCCACATATCCTTTGTTCTCAAAATTCTTCTGTAGCATTATGCAAAAAGTAAATTAACTGCTCAGAAATAAATTGTAGTTGGCCAAGAAATTGAAAATCTCACCAAAGTTATCAAAGTTCACTTTTTCTTCAAATCAAGAACTTTGGGATATCATATTTTTTTCATCAAGTCTGGAAGAATGTGTCAAATCTCAGTGTTTATATAAGCTCATTCTATGAACAGTTTGGGATTAAAGACTCCCAGTGATAAAAAATTGTCTGTATTCTGAGTCTAACCAGTGACATATTTTAATTAGAGGACAAACCCAGAATATCTACCCTCCAGTCCTTTGTATCACTAAAGCAATTTTCAAAGATGGAACTGTCTGCAGAAAAGAATAACACAATTAAATGTATTATTGATGCATCAGGCAGAAATTAGAACACAACTCAAATGCATAATGATATAATTTCTTAGCTGTACCACTCTGAAAAATAAAGATATAAGATGCTAGTGAGCTATTTATGATGGGACTACAGAATAATAAGATTAATGAAAAGAACTCAGGTAATTTATTTTCATCATAGGTTTTAAACCGTCACTGAATTACCTATGATTGCAGCAATAAAGGTTTTTTGAAAAGTCATTGGAGAACTCAACATGGCAAGGGCCTACTTCCTATTCAATTGGAAGGGTATTGATTTAGTGCTGGAAGGAGTTTTTTTTTTTTTTTTCAACTCTATGTTCATAAACTGAGTGTTTATGTGGCTGGGATTCTCTCTTTTTCTTTCTTTCTTTTACTCGATACAAAAGTACTGAGTTATCACTCATTGCCAAGCACAGTGCTAGGTGCTGATGATCAAAAGGAACTAAGTTACAGTCCTTGATCCTCTAGACCTCACTCTAGCTCACAAACATATGCAAATAATATTTGATGAAAACTATCATATGAACATTCTATTGTGCTGTGTCTAAAAGGCTATCTCAGAAGCCTTCTTGGGGGAGACAGCTTTGTGTTGCATCATAAAAAACATTCTTCAATGCTTAATTTTAGCTAAATCCTCTCAAATTATTTTCTTATAAGCCTTAATTCATACATGCTTAGACATTTCCTCAAAGGACCCTGTAAAATCCCTGAGGTGAAGTGCTGACAAGACCCTGTGCCTGAATACCATCAAATTTTTCCTTGGCATGGATATCTGGATACTGATATCTCAACCCTTCAACCCTTTTTTATTTTCAGTAGATCTCTTGGCCTCTGACAGTTTGATTCATCATTAGGAATTTTACTTTTCTCTGCTTTCTGGAATCTGTGTCCCTGGTGTGGATTCATTTACCCACTGCCAACACTGATGCTTTTTGTGTGTATCTTAATTCCTACTTCCCATGTGATTGTGACGTATTGCTTTTATTTTTCTATTATAGCTTACTAATCTAAATATCCTAAATGTAAATATCTTCTTCCATGTTCTTTATCAGGCTTACTGAATTTATACCTGGCTTAATATAGAGGTTTTTTTTAGCCATATGCATATTCTTTAATTTTGTCACATTTCATTTGTCTTGGCATTTATTCCTCTTTTTCCTACAAAATTTCTCCCAGGCTTAAGAAAATTAAAAGTTAGAAATAAAAAGTTTGGAAATAATTTTAAAATGTTAGTTTTAAAATTAATTGAGTTCTTGTTCATGGGGACACAGTTAATAATTCTGTTGCTGCTATGGATGTATACTGGAATCGAACAATTAAATAAATGGATGGTGAATATGGGAGCCATATTTCTCACAGTTGGAGTGGGAGGTTATGGATAAGCAAAGGGATAAGTTTAGAATGATCTGTGTGGTAATGGATTAGAGTCAGATATATCAGTATGAATTCATGTTTTGCTTAATAAAGGTACAGATAAGTACATATAGAAATATCTATAGATATAGGTAAATACATATAGATGGGTTAGTATGCAGACATATATTCTCCTTCTATGTCAATTAAGAGGGCCTAGAAGCAAGAATACCACAGTAGCAATGAACATATCTAGTGCACAGATTTTGGTTTCTAATACAATTTTTCAATAAAAGGAACCAGGACTCCTTGGAGAAATGGTTGATTCTAGAACTAGGGCAGAACATAAGCAAGTTGAACATTAATCATTATATAGTACCAAAAAGTAAGGAAGTGTTAAATAAATAAATAAAGAGTTAAAAAATCTACAATGATGCCAAAAGGACAGAGGAGCCAAGTGAACGAGCTCCTAACGACCAAAGGTGGGATAATTTGCACAATAAAATAAGCTATGTGGTATTGTATTACAACCCAATCTATTAAAAACCCAAGTCTATATTGAAATAAATTATGGAATAAATAAATTGGGAAGAATAGATAAGTCTCTATGCAGAAGAATTCCGAATAATTTCTGTAGGTATCTGATTTTGCAGACTTTCTGATAATGTGGATTTCCTAACCTCACAGAGATGGAACATTGCTCCCCATTCCTTAAATGTGGACTGCACATAGGGACTTCCTTCCACAGGGAGCACTATGGAAAGGGAGGATAAAAAAGAATGACTTTACAGTGGAGTAGCATGGCAAACACTACCCCAGACAGGAAATCAAGGTCAACATCAACAGTGATGTCATGTTGATAAGATGTGTCCTTGACATGATGGGATGTAAATGGTACTTTTCTTCTGCATTCATCTTCCCAAAAACATATGAACGTATTCTAATCATGAGAAAAATATATGACAAATGCCAACTAAAGGACATTATACAAGATACCAGACCTTTACTCCTCAAAACGAATGAGGTATCAAAAAACAAAAAAAGTCTGAGAAAGCTAACAGCCAAGAAGAGCTTAAGGAGACATGACAACTAAATGCAATGTGGTATCTTGGATGGGATCCTGGAACAGAAAAGGGATTAAGAGAAAAAGTTAATAAATATAAATAAAACATGGGGCTGGACACAGAGGCTCACACCTGTAATCCCAGCACTTTGGGAGGCCGATGTGGGAGGATCACTTGAGCTCAGGAGTTCAAGACCAGCTTGGGCAATATGGTGAAACCCTGTATCTACCAAAAATACAAAAAAAATTAGCCAGGTGTGATGATGCACACCTGTAGTCCCAGCTACTCAGGAGACCGAGGATCACTTGAGCCCAGGAGATGGAGGTTGCAGTGAGTCGAGATCACACCTCTGCACTACAGCCTGGGTGACAGAGCAAAACTCCATCTCAAAATAGGTAATAAATATGTGTCAATATTGTAACCAAGGTGCCATAGCAATATAAAATGTTAACAAGAAGGGAAATTGCATACAGCATATATGGGAACTCTGTACTATCTTAGCAATTTTTATAGAAACATAAAACTATTCTAAAATTTTTCAAAACTTAAAAAATAAAGAAATTGCATAGTTGATAGGAAATGACACAGTGGAAGGAAAATTACCTTTGTCATTTTCTCTTAATATTCTTTAGCTTTCAGTCAATAAATTACAGAGGGTTAGAATTAGGCAAAATGCAAATATGAGCAAAACTCACATTTTTACTGATGATTCTTAGAGGAATCCTTCCATTTCCTTTGATTTTGGAGACAGATAATACACCAAAACCACCTAAACTACATTACTTATATCTCATCTTCTAGGTTCAGGGTATCTCACATATTTACAAATTCAGCTTTTATCTCAGAAGTTGCTTTTGAGTTGTGGAATTACTAAGTCCGTGTCCCAATCCAAGCCCAAAGCATACTTCTAAGGCTCTGTGCTGCCTGAAGCTCTCACCCACAGTATTCCAAAAAAGAACTGAACAATTCACTGAAAAAAAGAAGGAAACACATATCAGGTCAGTCCACTGCAGTATCACCCAGCAAGATTCTTTGTAATAATCAAAAAGTATCAGAACACATTTTTAAAAAAGTAAATAAATGCAGCTTACTTTCTGCTGCTGTGTTTCCAGGAAGCTGTCCTGAGATAGTCTACTAGGTGAGGCACAGCCATGGGAAAAATCGAGGTTGATTTTTCTAAAATTCTTCTCATGAGCTTCCTTCCTATGCTGCAAAAGAAAAATAATCATGTCAAAACCAAATCCCAGGCCTGGTGAGCTGTGGGAAGCAGCAGTGAACTTTTTCACAAAACTAGTGATTAAAGATGGGCCTGAACCAGGCTTTCCTGTTTGCTGCTTCATCCCTCCTTGGTGAAGTGGCTACTTTATGACGGTCATTCGTTAGACATTAGGGATTCAGGAATAAGCCAAATTCAATCCTTGCTTTCAAAAAGGTGGAAGATAGATGAGAAATGTGATAAACAATGACAAATACAATATTGTGTTAAACACTGTGGATACAAGTTGTGCACCTTGAACCCTAGAAGTTTTCAGCAAGGATCCCATGATTCTGCTGGGGCTGGGCGAGGAGGTTTCATTGAGGATATGATGTGGCTTTTAAGCTGAGACTTGAATTATGAATGACAGCTTGAAGTGCTACAAAAGTGAAAAGGGTATTCTGAGCTGAAGTGGCAGAATATGCCAGAGCGTAAAATTGTGAGATGATTTAAAGAGTTGAGATTGGATTAGGGCAATTGCAACTTGCAATTTCAATTTGCAAAATGTTATCTGAATATAGGGCACATGTATGCTGTGGCATGGATGGGAGTGGGGAGTAGGAGGCGCTAGCAGGAGATAAATTTAGAGACATAGACAAAAGCCAGGTTTTAGATACCATTCCAGGACATGTTAAGAATTTTGGACATTAGGCAGTGAGTAGTAATTGAATGGTTATAATTGGAGAAGTGTTAGCATTTAATAATTTTTTTTAAAAAAGAGTGATATAATTACATTACTTCTTACTGCTTTTATTTGCACTGCCACAAAACTTAATGTTGCAGTATTTATCTATAATGTTTAATAGTGTGAGCTGATGGGGGTGTTAGGATAAGTGTAAAGATTTTAGAGCTGAGATTGCCTCCTTGCTAATTCACGTGTGAAGTGACAACTATGAATTTTGCCCTCCAGTAAAAGTTTAACAATATCACCAAATGGGAGCAAAGAAAATCAATATCTTGCAAATTGCCATTCAGTAGAATATCTCTCTGGACCTTGGTATTTATTCAACGAAAAATTATTCAACACTATGTGTGTGATCTATGCTGGGAAACATTTATGCAAAGACAAATAAGAAGAGTTCCTGCCCTCAAGTAGCCTGCAATCTGGTGAAGGAGTCAGATGAGTAAATAAATAAGCAAGACAAAATGTTAAAGTTCCTGTGAGAGTAGTTTGTGGAAAGAACAATGGGCCATTGGAGAAGAAAGAGGTTAGTTTTACCTTGTTGTATGTGCCAAGTTGGGCCAGGACAGACTTTCTAGAGAAAGTGGCCCTTGGATTTTCTTGAATGATAAACACATAAAGAATGAGGTAGATGAGTGAGGGCATTTCTGTAGCATCAAAGGCTGCGGGAATGACCCCCGACCAAACAACCCTCAACCCCTACTCACAGATGTCAGGTTGTGCAGTGTATGCCTATAACCTACACAACATTATATGACACTTCTGCATATTATTTTAGTCGTGGTGATACATTTAATGAGTTATGTAATTAACAGTGAAATGAGAATAACAGTACCTATCTTATAATTTTTTTTTTTTTTTTTTTTTTTTTTTTTTTTTGTGACGGAGTTTCGCTCTTGTCACCCAGGCTGGAGTGCAATGGCGTGATCTCGCCTCACTGCAACCTCCGCCTCCCAGGTTCAATCGATTCTCTTGCCTCAGCCTCCTGAGTAGCTGGGATTGCAGGTGCATGCCACCACACCTGGCTAATTTTTGTATTTGTACTAGAGGTGGGGTTTCACCATGTTAGTCAAGCTGGTCTTGAACTCCTGACCTCAGGCGATCTGCCCACCTCAGCCTCCCAAAGTGCTGGGATTACAGGCGTGAGCCACCACACCCAGCCCCTTTTTCATAAATCATAATGAAAACTACATGATTCAATATACATAAGCGTTATTATAAATGCTATCCAAATTTATTAGTCCATTATCATGCTGCTACAAAGAAATACCTGCGACTGGGTAATCTATAAAAAAAAAAGGTTTAATTGGCTCATGGTTCTGCAGGCTGTACAGGAAGCGTGATGCTGGCATCTACTCAGCTTCCTGGGAGGCCTCAGGAAACTTTCAATCATGGTGGAAGATTGAGAGGAAGCAGGCACATCTTACATGGCCAGCACAGGAGGAAGAGAGAGACAGGGGAGGTACCACACACATTTTTATTTTTATTTTTATTTTTATTTTTGAGATGGAGTCTGTCTCTTTCACCCAGGCTGGAGTGCAGTGGCATGATCTCGGCTCACTGCAACCTCCACCTCCCAGGTTCAAGGGATTCTCCTGCCTCAGCCTCCCAAGTAGCTGGGATTACAGGTGCGTGCCACCACACCTGGCTAATTTTTTTTTATTTTTAGTAGAGATGGGGTTTCACCATATTAGCCAGAATGATCTCTATCTTCTGACCTCATGATCTGCTTGCTTCAGCCTCCCAAAGTGCTGGGATTACAGGCGTGCACCACCACGCCCAGCCCACACACTTTTAAACAACCAGATCTCATGAGAACTCTATCCTGAGAACAGGACTAGAGGGATGGTACTAAATCGTTGGAAACTCCCCCCATGATTCAATCACCTCCCACCAGGCCCCACCTGTAGCATCAGGGACTACATTTCAACCTGAGTTTTAGGTGGGAACACAGATCCAAACCATATTAACAAATGTCAGTTCTTACTATTAATTTGATGAAGAATTTTAAACATTTTGTGTCATCAAATTCAACCTTTTATTTCTTTATATATATATATTTAAATTATACTTTAAGTTGTAGGGTACATGTGCACAACGTGCAGGTTTGTTACATATGTATACATGTGCCATGTTGGTGTGCTGCACCCATTACTCGTCATTTACATTAGGTATATGTCCTAATGCTATCCCTCCCCCCTCCCCCACCCCACAACAGGCCCCAGTGTATGATGTTCCCCTTCCTGTGTCCAAGTGTTCTCATTGTTCAATTCCCACCTATGCGGTGTTTGGTTTTTTGTCCTTGCTATACTTTGCTGAGAATGATGGTTTCCAGCTTCATCCATGTCCCTACAAAGGACATGAACTCATCATTTTTTATGGCTGCATAGTATTCTATGGTGTATATGTGCCACATTTTATCTAGCAAGTCAGGCCAACATTCAAATTCAGGAAATATAGAGGATGCCACAAAGATACTCCTCGAGAAGAGCAACTCCAAGACACATAATTGTCAGATTCACCAAAGTTGAAATGAAGGAAAAAATGTTAAGGGTAGCCAGAGAGAAAGGTCGGGGTTACCCACAAAGGGAAGCCCATCAGACTAACAGCTGATCTCTCGGCAGAAACTCTACAAGCCAGAAGAGAATGGGGGCCAATATTCAACATTCTTAAAGAAAAGGATTTTCACCCCAGAATTTCATATGCAGCCAAACTAAACTTCATAAGTGAAGGAGAAATAAAATACTTTACAGACAAGCAAATGCTGAGAGAGTTTGTCACCACCAGGCCTGCCCTACAAGAGCTCCTGAAGGAAGCACTAAACATGGAAAGGAAAAACCAGTACCAGGCACTGCAAAAACATGCCAAATTGTAAAGCCCATCAAGGCTAGGAAGAAACTGCATCAACTAACGAGCAAAATAACCTGCGAACATCATAATGACAGGATCAAATTCACACATAACAATATTAACCTTAAATGTAAATGGGCTAAATGCTCCAATTAAAAGACCTAGACTGGTAAATTGGATAAAGAGTCAAAATCCATCAGTGTGCTGTATTCAGGAGACCCATCTCACCTGCAGAGACACACGTAGGCTCAAAATAAAGGGATGGAGGAAGATCTACCAAGCAAATGGAAAACAAAAAAAGGCAGGGGTTGCAATCCTAGTCTCTGATAAAACAGACTTTAAACCAACAAAGATCAAAAGAGACAAGGCCATTACATAATGGTAAAGGGATCAATTCGACAAGAAGAGCTAACTATCCTAAATATATATGCACCCAATACAGGAGCACCCAGATTCATAAAGCAAGTCCTTAGAGACCTACAAAGAGACTTAGACTCCCACACAATAATAATGGGAGACCTTTTATTTCATAAATGTGTGACTTTCAGATTTAGCCTTTATCACCCTTATATTATAAATGTAATTTCCTACATTTCTCACATTATCTTTTCATGTTTACCTCTAATACATCTGAGATGTGTGCATAAACAGATAGGCATGCAAAGAAAAGTGAGGTAAGGCTTTGTTATTTCAATGAGCCACAAGTGGCCCCGTATAGTGGACCTGCCGTGTGTTTTTCCCTTCTTCGCAGTAGGCTGGAATCCATTAGTCCAGAAGCCCACCAGTGCCAAGCTCAAATTTTTAACACATCCAATTGTTTTAAACATAACCCCATTAAATACATTTTTAGCCATTTAGAGCCTGCCTGTTTTGCATATCACACGAAACTGCACCAAACATCTGTTAGACATGGATAAGATAAACTCCAGGGCTATGAGAGATCCCAAGCCACTGTGACCCTTCAGAATTCTCTGACCCAGAGCGTCCCCACCTTCATGTATTTAGTTAAGCCCCCTCTCTGGTCCTGGAAGGGTCTCCTCCAGGCATCCCCTTTCCTTCCTTTCTGTTTTGGACAGTGATTCCTGCAGCATTGCCTCTGAAAGTTCTCATGTTGTGAGGGACTCACCTTTTCCTGTAAACCTGTCAAAGCACTGCTCAAATAGACCTTATTGTGTTCTATTACTACCTTGTGGTCATATCTTTTTCCTTGGTTAGTCCCCCAAAACCCTTGAACTCACTGCAGGATTTTTTAAATTTCATTTGAATAGCCAGTTTTTCTTGGGACACTTATTGAGTAGTTTCTACTTCCTATAGTAATTTCAACTTTCCAGATAACCGTTGTGTTATTTAGGAACTCTCTAGCCTGTTCCAGTGATTGAATTTTCTACACCTATATCAGTGCCTAACTATGGTTTTGATATCTGGCAGTACTGGTCTCCTTTCATATTTCTGTTTAATTTCTTTTGCTTTTCTCTTGCCTTTATTCTATCACCCTGTTTTAAGTGGCCATGCTGTGTGCAATAAAAGAACATCCTTTGGGATTTTGTTTGGCACTGTGAAATATTTATAAATATTTTGGATGAAGAACTAATTCACATCTCTACAATATTGAATATCCTGCACCAGGAATATTTATGTATTTTCATTTATTTAGGTTTTCTTTTATGTTCTCCATTTATGTTTTACAGTTTCTACATATGAGTCTTTAATAATTTTAACTAGTCTTATTCTATGTGTTTTATAGATTTTGCCATTATTATAAACTGAATATTTGGTATATTTTCTGTATGGTTATTGCTGAGGTATACAAAGTTATAGATTCTCAATGATTATTTTGTGCCTTACCACTTTATTCAACTGTCTCATTGTTTCTAAATTTTACGTTTGCTTTGCTTGATGCAAGTGAGTATTCTTGTCATATTAGTGAAACTGACTGCTTCTCATGAATCATCATTATAAAGTATGATGTTTTGATAAGGTTCTCTTAATTACTCTTTATCAAGTTAAGGAGATTCCTTATAAGCCCATTATAATTTGTTCTGTTTGTCTATTGACAAAAGATTCGTGTTTTCACTTTGTTATTGTTGTTCTAACTAGTCTTGTCTGTTTTATTTGTTTGTTTTATAGTATCAAAGTTAGGATTAGTTTGTACAATTACATGAATTGGGAATCTGTTCATCTTTCTGTTTGTTCAATAATGTAAGGAATAGCTAGTTTTTGGAAATTTGGTTTCATTTTATCATAAAACAATTTTATTTGACTTTTTAGGATGTAATAGGTTATGAATTTATGACCAGTTTTAAAATTTCTTATACAGTATTTATGTAGGTTTTCTAAACTTCTTAATTTGATTAATTTAAATTTTCCTATGAAATTCATCTGTTTTCAAATTTAAACTGTTAAATTTATATATTATTATAAAAATAATAAAATCTCTTTTGTGTCTAAGTTCTAACATACAATCATATTCCTAATATTATTTATCTTGGTTTCTCATTCCTAATATTCTCATTTCTTAAATTATTCTCGTGCCTAAAACTATTCATTTTTGTTATTGATAATTTCAAATAACTGGCTTTTAAAATTGTTGAACTTTTCTGAGTTTTATTGTATATTTTACTAGTTTGTATCTATCCTTAAAAATTTTATTTATTTTGTGCATATTTTCTCTGCTATTAATTTGAAGATTTGGTTTATTTTCAATGTTTTCTTTCCTAAGAATACGTGTGAAACTATGTTTCACTGTGAAATAATTGCCACCCATTTAATGCTTTTTTATTTTACCTGATTTTTGTTTTGTATGACAATGATGTTGAGATTACCTGTATGTGTGTGTATGTGCAGTTGTAAAGAGCAAGCTTATACCGTACTTGTAAACTGGCCTAAGCACTATCTTTCTTCTTGAAGTCACCCTTTGTTCATGTGGTCCTCTCTCCTTAAACCATACAGCTTTATAGCCTTAATCATGCCATGTACACTCCTTTAGCATGCATGTCTCATTCCATGTGAGCTTTGCTATTAGAGAAGAAAAACTACATCACATATTCACTTTCCCACAGAGTTATGCAAATAAATGGCCAGTGCTAAATAAATTGTTTTTAGCTTTCCTCATTATTTATTACATTTTATACCTTATTTTAAAATATTTTCTATTTTGCTTTATGTTTTGTTCTTTTTGAGCAGCAGCAGGATGAGACTAGACAATCTAAAGTACAAGGAGTTGGTGATAGTAGGTGTCTTCTGGCAGACTTATGCCCTGCAGATACTGGGCTGGCCCACATTTTGGTTTGCTTTGAATCACGGAAGCTTACCTATAAGCCCAGAGGTCTAGCTGAACAATTTATACAGAGAAATAATAAGAGACCTTAAAGTTCACCTACTGAACCTGAAAAAAGTGATTGGCATGTTATAGTCTGTATGTATTTGTGGAAATGATGAAGTAATAAAAGGACTATCTACCCTTCATTTTAAAATTGGAAAACTGAGCAAGGTAAGTGAAAATGTTGGAATTTAACCCAAGTTACCTAGCTCTGAAATCCAATTCTCTTTTCTGTATATGATATTGCCATCCAGATGATCAAATTGTAAAGAACATACTAGTAAAATGCTCTCCATCAGAATTGTATAAGGGATCCAGATTGAATCTAGAAACCCTATAATCACACTAGAAAAGATGAGAAATCTATTCTGAAATTTATACTGCTTATCATTAGTGCATTCCCCGTCTTGCTTTCTCTTGGACTTTCCTAATCTAAAAGGGAATGAGACATTATCAAAACCAAGGTCAATCACTGAATCAAGGTCTTATGGGGAAAGTACTTCCTATGAGGGCCAAAATAATGGTAACATTTGGAGTCAGAATGGCTGCCATCTGGGGAGCGCCAAAACGTTTTCTTCAGCACTTCTTCAACAATTTGGAAAACATCTTAATGCTAAACATTTGATGTGCTGCAGTTTTGTTTTGTTTGCTATTTCCCCCACCCCATTAAAAAGTACCTTACTGCCTTATAGATACTTGTGGGTTTTGCATGATATAGAATGTGTAGTATTATGACTTTAGAAGGCACTAAGGAAAATTTTTAGATTTCAAAAGGCCCAAGTCCTAGGTTAAAGGAGGACATGAAATCTCCATTGAGACAAATGCTACCTAAGAAATAACACATAAATAAATAAATATATAAATAAATAGTAAAAAGAGCCTAGGGTTCTGTAGCTTTCAGTGTTAATTTGAAATGGTTCAACATTGGGAAATTAACCAGATTAAGAAAGGAAAAGTCCAAAACATATCAAATAGAAGTAAAGATTTTTTAAAAAATAAAATAAAATGCAATATACAAAAAGAAGAACAAAGGTTATTCCAATAAATAAGAACAGAATATTTGTTGAAGGGTACGAGGATATGTTGAGAGGTTGACACTAACAGGCTACATACATTGAAGACAGATTTTTGTTCATGGGTTTGTTTTATAACAACGTTTCAATAAGAGAAAAATAAGAGAATAAAAGGTGAATGAAAGTTATAATAAATCAGCAAGAAAATACCACTAGGCTTGTGTTCCTTTGGCTAAAATACCCTACTGTTATTCTGACACTTGGGGAATGCTTCAGACTGGCTTGGAGCTGGGAGAATAAGTCCCCAATGGGACTTGCTTTTGCAGAGAATTAGGCACCTTCTGTACATGGTGCACTCATAAGAAATTAATTATAACACCCATTCATAAATATTTTGAGGGAGCCTGGTGAGAACTAGCATAATGATTTTTCAAGTAGCACATCTTCATTTATTGCTCTCTTAAATGAAAAAGTTTGGAGAGTCAAGGAAAGTTAGTTATATATTCACCTTTGTCCATGGCAAGGCTACTGATTTTGCTCCCATGATATGCTTATCAATAAGCTGTGGAGTTGTGGCCCCCGTAATACACAGATTAATTGATATGCTGTTGACTAGGGTGTTCTACTGAGAAACTGGCTAATTTTAACTTCAGAATCCAGAAAAGACAGTGATATTCAAAGGGATTCAGTCTTGGTCCTTGGGTTTAATATTTTTATCAAGACCTAGAGGAGAGACTATAAAATGAGCTCATTAAGTTTGCTTCAGACACTAAGCTTCGGTGTCTGTCAGGCACAATCCTGAGAAATATCTTGGCAATGCAAAGTTGCCCTAGGGAGCTGCATAAAGTTTAGCCAAGATGGTTGTTTGCAAAAGAAAAAACCTGAATAGAAAAACTGAAGAATAATTGGCTTTGGGAATATGGTCAACATAAATTGTGGAACTCTAATTCATTATAACTCAACCCATGGATCAGAACTGTAACACTGAGCTTTTAACAACACACATTGATTTTTAAAATTTATTCAGGAAACCTTCTTGAAGCGAGAAACCGCTGGTAACAAGCAGTCTCTTAGGACACTCCTTAAGGTCAGGGACCATATTTGGGTCACTGTTGCATCTTCAGCACCTAGGACAGTGCCCAGGACAGAGTCCTGCCTGGATTTGTTAAAGGAGGTAAGCAAGGACGGAGCCAAGGAGAAAAGGAAGAAAACCCTGGAGCACAAAGAAGACAGTGCTCTACATTTTAGGGACAGATTTCACTTAAGAAAACGGACGCACACAATTATTTTGGTCCCCAAAGGAAGATGCTGAAGCCTAACAAAAAGAAACATGAGTATCACAGCGTCTGGTTAACAACTCAGATTTGAGGTTTTCTAGGTTTAGCACATAGACTCATATTAACTTGTCTTTGAGATTTGGAGTCTTAATATTTAAAATAGGGATTTATTGGGTTGCCGTAAAGAAATACCACAGGCTAGGTGGCTCAAATAACAGAAATTTATATTCTCACAGTTCTGGATGGTGTAAGTCCAAGATCAAGGTGCTGGCCAACTGGTGAGGGCTCATCCTGCTTGCAGACAGCCACCTTTTCACTAAATCCTCACATGGGGCCTTGGGGGAGAAACATCTTCCTCTTCTTATGAGGCCAAAGTTCTATGAGATTACGGCCCCATCTTTATAACCTAATTTAAACTTACTTGTCTCCTAAAAGCCCTAACTCCACATTTAGTCACATTGGAGGTTATGGCTTCAACATATGATATTCGAGGGACAACATTTAATTCATAGCAGAGATAGCAAATTTTCTTATGCTAGTTTCAGCAGCATAATGAAAAACTCAATAGATAGATAGATGGACATGTAAGTATAGGTATAAGTATAGATTACTTTTCTTCTAGCTTTACCTATATAAAATGCAGAAGGTATTTTGACTCTTGAGCGAAGATAAAAACACCTGAAGTGAGCCCTTCCTTTTGCTTCTGGGCTAGAGATATTTACTCACAGAGAGCCACATTTGAATCAAATGTAATTAATCTAGAAGTCAGAACCCTGGGTCTTCATATGAAAAGCAATGAGTTTATTTTTTTCTTTTGTAGAAAACTAGTCTGTGAGAAGGCACTGCAGGAATAAGAATTTAATAACAGCACATTGGAAAAAAAGGTGCTCTTCATGATAGAATGGTTTATGCATTTTAAAGTGAGGTTTGCGGAAATTAAAAATTAAATAACATGGTTATACCAGCTAGATTTTGCATCTTCCAGAATGGGTGAAAAATATGAACATATTTTTATATGTCAAAATCAGAAATCACTCTAGAAATGGATATGAATAGTCTCTAACTAGAATATCAGAGTTTCACAAAGCTTTCATCTCTGTAGCTGCAATATAGCCAAATTTGCATTTCGAGGACTGTTCCAGAGTATAGTTTTGTAAGGCCTGGAAATGAGAACTTGATTTTCATCATCCTGAACTGGTCTTTGAACAGTGTGCCAAGGGTGATCAACATTAAATATATGCTCTAAGTGTCTCTTGATTATAGGGACATTAGTTAAATAATGGTTAATGTCAAATGACAACATTTTGACCCGTAACTTGCTTTTATTTGGAAAAGTCGGTGAGTGGAGTGTTGAAAGTTGTTGTCAGGCTCTGAGTATCAGTTCATAGGTAGGTAAAGGCATTTCCATGTGGAATGAGCTGTGGTACGGTGGTCTGGGCTCCACTTTCACTTCTGTCACATCTTCTCTAAGCCCCAGTTTCATCTGTAAGATGATAATTAGCATCAATCTGGATACAACTCAGTGTACCTTTGGGAGTAAAGTGCAACTCTAATGTGTAAACACTTAGAAAATGGTAAAGCTAATTTACACAAAAGTAGAGAAATATATATTCTCCAATGTGTGTCTTTTAACAGTATTTTAGAAAGAATATATTGGCCTGTTAAACTCCTAATAAAAATATGTTAGGAGAGAGTATGAACAAAAACTGTAAAGAATATAAGGTAGGCAGCATAGGACAAAGCATTGATTATAATTATTTTTATTTTAATTAATTTATTTATTTTATTAACGTCTTTTTTTTTTTTTTTTGAGATGGAGTCTCATTCTTTTGTCCAGGCTGGAGTGCAGTGGTGCAGTCTCGGCTCACTGCAACCTCCGCCTCCCAGGTTCAAGCGATTGTCCTGCCTCAGCCTCCTAAGTAGCTGGTATTACAGGTGCCTGCTACCACGCCTGGCTAATTTTTTTTAAAATTATTTTTAGTAGAGACTGGGTTTCACCATGTTGGCCAGGCTGGTCTCAAACTGCTGACCTTGTGATCAGCCCACCTTGGCATCCCAAAGCGCTGGGATTACAGGCGTGAGCCACCGAGCCTGGCCGATTTTAATTATTTTTAATGTGCTTGTTTCCTCCTCATGTGAAGTCTCTCCCTCCTTTCTGTTCTGCCCCTTCCTTTTTCCTTACCTGACCTGGGTCAGCTTCTGCAGAAAGGTATGATCACTACAGATAATGCCTTGGGGAAAGGGTTTCTTTTTAAGATATCTTAGCAACTGTGGAAGGGAGAGTAGGGAGACTTTCACAATTTATAGTTTTGAAATATCTCTTCAGTGTTACAAAGAATGTCTGATAAAGTAAGATCATAACCTGAGGCATATTTGGAGTTCAATGAATTGATCTTTTTTTGTTTCACTGTGATTATAGTAAAGTCAGCATAAAAACATTGCTTTTTTCATCTGCAGACTCTGGATTAATAGGACCATAGAGCAGCAAATTGCTAGGTGCACTGTGGCAGTTTCAATAATAATAATAACAGAAAAGTTAGAGTAATTTACACAATTCTCAATGGCCTTCATTTTTTTCATCTTGCCTGCTCTTAAGTAGAAATTCAGCTAAATATATTCCACTGATATAGTTCATGAAAGAAAATAAAGGTGATATTTTTACCCTAGGATTCTGCCATTTGTCCGAAAGCTGTAGAATCATTCTACACGGATGCCAATTTTCCATCAAGTTCTGTTACTCCACAGCCCTGTTAAAAATTCTCAGCCCTGTTAAGAATTCAGCTCTGTTAAGTTGCCTGGGCCGGGAGTGGTGGCTCACGCCTGTAATGTCAGCACTTTGGGAGGCTGAGGCGGGTGAATCATCTGAGGTCAGGAGTTTGAGGACAGCCTGGCCAACATGGTGGAACCTGATCCCTACTAAAAATACAAAAATCAGCCAGGCATAGTGGCACCTGTCTGTAGTCTCAGCTCTTGGGGAGGATGAGGCAGGAGAATCGCTTGAACCCAGGAGTCATAAGTTGCAGTAAGCCATGACTGCGCCACTGCACTTCAGCCCAGGCAACAGAGTAAGACTCTGTCTTAAAAAAAAAAAAAAAAAAGAATTCTCAGTCTTCTGTGTTGCTCCCCACAAGACTTCTCCAATACTAACTTTGCTTCACTACAAAGTGTGAAACTCTTATCTAAAGTTTTCTTGTGCTCACTGAAGATATATACTCTAATTAAATGATGTATGTTAAATGTGTGTAAAGCTCCAATTTCTTTTTCTAAAATCTGAACTCCTAAAGGACAGCATGGAGATCTGATTCTGTCTTCAGATTTTTTAAAAAAACTCTTTTACCATCAGAAAATATTTCATTTTCTGTACTTTGTAGAGTTTTACAGCCTCTCCAGGAAGGGGAGCAAGGACAAAGCCTATGCTGTTTTTATTATTAGTCATTCTTAGGAGGCAAGATGGGAGGGACAGGGAAAGGGCTAGATGCCCCAGTTCCCAATAGAGAGTTCGATAGTTTAAAGGATTTCCCCTTATTCCCTGACTGAGAAAAATATATTTTATGTATTTTTCAGAAAAGTTGGGTTATGCTGCAGTAACAAATGGTCCCCAAATCCTAATGTCTTACAGCAGCAAAAGGAACATTTGCCCTATTGTAGGGTAATTGTGGCTTTGCTCCAAGTCATCTTCATTTTGATATCCAGTATAATGGAGCAATTTCTAACTAAATGTTGCCAATCATCATGTCAGAAAGAAAGAGATCAGGTTCAACTTGCAAGTGACACATCTTTTCTGCTTACACGTTGTTGACCAAGTTAAATCACATGACCAAACCTGATGGCTTTGACTAGTATATTTCTCTCCTGAAAAGTAGCAGGACATATTTTTAGAAGTCTACCACCAGTGGCTAATGCTAGCTATGAGCCAGGCACTATACTAGGCATTTATAAATATTAACTCTCATCTTCATAATAATCTTAGAATATAGGGATTTTTAACCCTCATTTTGCAGAAGAGGAGAAAAACTGAGCAGTTTGAGTATGTTCATACATTTAATTAGAGAAAAACCAAGGATTGAATACAGATCTAGCTGACTGCATAGCCTAGATTTTACCGATAACCTAAACTGTGTTTCAAATAGTCCACTTATTGTAATCAGTATCTCCTTGAAGAGAAGCCAAGGGGAAGAAAAACCACCAGTTTCCTCAAAACTCATGAGTGAAAAACCCAGCTCCTCATTCAGGTATATAATCCATATTTTTCCAAACATGGAAACTACCTTCAAAAACCTCATCATCTAACATAAAACATGATAATCTAAGAGAAGAAATGAAATGCACTGATTAAGGTAATGATAGTTGTAGTAATATTAACCCCCCACACACACATTTCAGCCAATTAACATAATGAAATTGGTTTTCTCACTCATGTTGTGAGCACTCTGGGGGGACTGGAGACTTTCCTCTCTCTCATGGTTCAGGATTCCAGGTTCTATCCCCCTATTTGCTCTACCATCTCCTAGGATCTCGGGGTCCTCTGCACTCAGTGGATTGGGAAATGGAGGTAATGCTTGCTTCTTATCTGCTTCACCCTAAATGTGACACATATGTCTACTGTCATTCCATTAACAAGAATTTGTTATAGATCCCTAGGAAAGATGCCTAGGAATGTAGTCCCTGACTGGGCAGCCACTCCCAGCAACAATTCTACATTATGGAAAAAGCTTCAGGAATTTCTGGTTAACTTCAAGGCACCTCTGCCACATGGGACATTGTCATCTTTGTGATGATACAAAGTAGAAAGTGAATTCATGCCAAGAAAAGATGCAGATACATTTCAGTTCATGAACTATTTGTTTTCTTTCTCCAAGTGCAACCAATAAAAAGAAAGAAGAATATTTTTATTTAGAAATCGATTAAATGGTTTGTCAGATGTTTTACCAGATATTATTAGGGACATAAAGTATGATGTATTTTCTGACCCCAAAGGGATACCATAGGTCCTCTCATTTGAATTTAAAATGCAGGGATGGAGGAATTCTTTTTGAATCTTGCCCATAGCTGAGCAGGTAGCCAGAGAAGACTCAGTTTCCTCACCTGTGAAATGGGAATATCTGTTCCACAAGATTGATACTGAATTATGAAGCCCTGTTGAAAAGGAAATTAAGCCCATTGTTTACTGTCTCATTCCCCTTTCTCTACAATCTATAGGAACTAGAACATATAAATATTGGCAGAGCCTGTTTTCTGTGCATAAAATGTAAATTTCAGGAAACTCATTTAGCTCCATTTATATAATCATGATAAAATATATAAAATACTCAATTTCTAGAACTGAAATACAGAGATAAAGATTCCGATAAAATTTGCTAATTATTATTCTCTTAATTCACTAGCTTCTGTAACTCTCCCAATTCTGTTCCTCCACCCAGAATTAGGAAGTCAAATTTATTAGGACTCTGGGAATTGGTACTCTACTGCCCTAATTTCAATGAATCCACAGCTGAAATGAGGGAAGAGAATCTGAATTACTATCGCTTTCTCCAGAGGAAGGAAGCATTTTTAAGTGGGCCTAGGGCAAAAGTTTTTCCTCAATTCCTAAAAGCAGAACTTATCAAACTTGCCTTGATAGTAAAAGCCACAGAGAGTACTTGCCAAACAAATTAAAGGACTTATACAAACCTAGTTCTCAAATTTAAGCATGCACCACAATCTCCTGCAAGCCTTGTTAAAACAGAGATTTCTAGACCCCACCCCTAGATATGCCTATTTTGTGAGCCTGGAGGTAGGGAGAGCATTGAGAATTTATGTTTATACCAATCCCTAGAAGATGCTGATGCTGCTGATCCAAAAGCCATATTTTGAGACCCCCCTCTACCTAAAGCATTGATGCCCCATCCTGGCTGCTGATCCAGACTAACTGCTGATGCAGAGCTGAAGTGAAAAGTACATCTCTAATGATTTTAGGTTTTCAAAGAGGAGATTTTTCTTTTGTTAAATTATCAACAGCTGGCCCTTGAATTGGGTGTTTGGCCAAGAATTCTCTTGTAACTAACTGCTTCTCCCTGTGGCTTTTTAGTGAGTCACCACAAGCTCTTTGGGGTTGTAATTACCCTTAATCCTCCTTCTGGTCTGTGGCTGTGTGCCTCTCTTTATTTTTTCATATGCTTCTTCATCTCTCCTGCCAGCTCCCTAGCTGGAACTCAGAAGGTTATTTGGTTAAAGCATAGAGAGGTGCAGAGGAAGCAATGTCTAGTGCATTTGCCTTTCCTTTCTGCACTTGGCTGCACTGTACACAACCTGTACAACTAAACCGCATTATCTGTTTTTCCTGAAGTTCAATTTTCTCATCTGTAGAACAGATAGTAGCATGTTACAAGATTATTGTGAACAAGTTAAAGTACTTAGTTCAAAGAAGAGGCTCAATGAATATTCTATATTGCATTTTCTTCCCTGCCTCTTGCTTCTCTCTTTCCTTTCTTCCCTTTCTCCTTTCCTCTTTTCTTCTTTTGCTCTCTGCCTTGTCCCTAACATAAAGAACAGAAAGGAGCTAATCTCCCTCCCTTCTCCACTCCAGACTAGTCATTATACAGCCTGCTTTTTGCTAATCTCTTGCCTCCTTTCTCTGAACCGGCAGTACCAACCTTCACGTTCTAATAATCTGTCCAGATGTCAAGGCCCTGGCTCTGTCATTAAAGTGGGTGAGTTCAGGAAGCAACATACATCACTTTCTGAGTCATAGCTTTATGTATTATTTCTTAGCAGACAGTCCCAATATTATGTCTACTGTCCTCATTTTTATTATATTTCGGCCACAATTGTGGCGTAGTTAACAGAAAAGCGCAAAACACAAATTATGAACATCCCAAAAATTATGGATTATTTTCCAAACATAGAATTCTGGCTATTTACATGATTATGTTGTGTAGTAACACATGAATCATAGGGACACATTTAGTAGCAATGGCATTAAAAATACCATCAACACCTGCCCTTTAAGCTTTTTTTTTTATTTCGGTATTATCACATGTACACTTTGAGCAGACGTGCCTGGCCACACTGTATTGAGAGCAGAGACTAATGAGTCCAATTATCTTTGAAGTTTAGAGAATCCTGGTATTTCAGTGGAAAAAAAATGCTGTCTGCAAAGTAGAGCTGTTATGTTTTTCTTGAACTTTAGAGGGCAGCAGAGGAGCTGTCTGAAAAAAATCCCTACTTGACCAGGAAAAGCATTTTTGTTTCCCAAGTTATTTGTACAAAACGTTTTCATTGAAAGGAAAGGATAATATTTTAAAAGATGCTTGTAATCATGTTTTTAAGATGAAGATATTATTTCATAGTATATTTGAAATAGAAGGACTTTTTTCCCCTTGAAAAAATTTACTCTGTAGTAATTGATGATTAACTTGGGAAGAAGTCTCAGAGGAAATTTTAAAAAGGGAGGATTGGTTATGATAAAAATAATGTATATTGGCCAGGTGCGGTGGCTCATACCTGTAATCCTAACACGTTGGGAGGCCAAGGCTGGCAGATCACTGGAGCCCAGGAGTTTGAGACAAACCTGGGTAATATGGTGGGAAAAAAAAATAGCCAGGCGTGGTAGCATGTGCTTGTAGTCCCAGCTACTTGGGAGGCTGAGATGGGAGGAGCACTTGAGCCTAGGAGGTTAAGGCTATAGTGAGACACGATTGCACCACTTCATCCCAGCCTGGGAGACAAAGTGAGACCCTGTCTCAAAGAAAAATAATAATAACATAAATAAATAAAATAGTGTATATAATAATATAATAGAATAAAGTATATTTTATTTCAGAGTGTTTTCTTCTGTTTGTATGTGTTTTAAATATGTGTTTAGAAGATCAAAAATAGTTTTGGAGAATCACTGCTGTGTGTAAACAGTTAATAGATGATGTTGAGCAATGTGAGACAAACTTGTGCACAAATACAGATTTCAAATTGAATAAGAAAGCTGTTTTGCTTGAATAATTTAAAAAGTGCGCTAGCAAAAAAGCGAAACAGGGTTTTGCTTTAAGGTAGAGTTAATTTGATTAGATTTGTCAGCCAGCCAGTTTCACAACATCTGAATACAGTTTAAGAGCAAGTGATCCAAAAATCAGTCTCTAAGTTCCTATTAATAGTGACAATGAGAGATGCTTGTCTTAGATTTTTTTCTCTTTCTCTGGGTGACCCCAAATCCTATAAGGCATGTGGCCACTAGTATGACTCGTCCCCAGAGAGTGGGACTGTGTTAGGACTGAAGAGCCAACCCCACAGCATAAACCGTTTATTACAAATCGTCTCTCGTTTACCATTCAAGCGAACTTGGGTCCGCCCCATAATGCAAGCGATCAAAGCACAACTTACCTCATTTTCTCTTGTTCTGAAATGTTTTCTTTGGAGATTGCCAGCAGTCTTTCTTGCCTGCTCTGCTCTGGTACCGAGGCAGTACCTTGCAGTAGGGGTTCCCTTACTTGCCTTGTTCAGATTCTTTTCTTCCTGGTAATCAAGGGCCTGATCTCAGGTCTTTTTCACACATTTATTCTCTTCTTCTTCCTTTCTGATGTTTATTGTCTTTCCTTGTACATTTTAATTCTTTTAGTAACTATGTGATCATTCTCCTTCATCCTAGTTTTTGGCTTTATTCTCTCTTTTTGACTTTATATCTGGGAATATGTTTTCTTGAGCTTGGAACCTGGATTGCAAGAAATCAAACATGTGATTACCTACCCCTATATTTCTCCAGTAAGCTTTTTGCAGAGTGATCCATTTGCCCTAAGGGTAACTCTCAAAGAAGATCCTCTGGGGCAGAATTTGTTCCCATCAGTGCCAGCTTTCCATCTGGCAGGATCTCTCAGGGTCTGCTGGTGCTACCCAAGGCTTGCTGCCCACACTGATGGGATAACAGGATATTTCCTAAAGTTTTTGCGGCTCTGCATTATTAACATGGCCACATCCTCAGTGCCCCTGGGCTTTAAAAATGTAACCTGATCAAAGCAGCATACCTATTTGATGTACCTAAGTGGGAGAGAGTCTCAGAAATGAGTCACAATGGCCTTCCGACTTTCAGAAAACGCCATGCTCTTTTTCTCGAAAAGCCACAGAGCTGATATGACAGGACACTGACGCAGCAGGACTCTGGGATCATTAAAATCCCAATAACAAGAATCTTATCATGTCTTGGCGTGTCTGCTGTGAATTACATGAGATGCTCTATCTGAGAATGTTTTTATGAAGATATCCACCTTTTGTTGCTTCCTTCCTTTTATCTTTTTGCAGAGGGAGACGGCCTTGGTTTTGAGGCCGGTTCATTTACTCTGCCTAACCCCGTAGCCCTCAAGTGGCTCCATTGCCACAGTTCCAGCGTCAACCACACAATTGTGGTGTAGTGTCGTGAGCAATGAGGCAGGCTGCGTATAGCTCCTACAACGGACTCAAATCCAGAAAAACAGACCACTTCCAACGTGGAAACACGTATCATTCAAATATTTATTATATATTTTTGGAAGTTGGCTGCAGGAAACCTACATTTTTTTTATTAACTCTTGTTATACAAACAAACCAAAATGCCTTCAATGCCTACCATGTACCAAATGGGGCACTCATCCCATTGCTGAAGTTACCAATCCTTAAGAAGTAAAAATTAATTCCAAAACCCAGAAGAAAAGTTGTTGTATCCAGTTTGTTTTATTATGTTCTGTTTTGTGTGTGTGTGTGTGTGTGTGTGTGTGTGTTTGTTTTGTTTTGTTTTGGTTTGTCACATTTTTTTCATTGAGATTCTGGCCATGACATATTTCAGAAAAGATTTTTAATCATTCTGAAAAGCTGTGGGATCAGGGTAAGGAGTTTGTTTTCTTTTAAAGTGTAGGATGGTAAATACAATGATACTGAGTGATATATTGTCTCTGCCAGGATTAGATAGATTTGCTTCACCTCTATGGACTTGACCTATGCCAGGGATGGGGTACTACGATTGTAGGGTGGGGATGAGGCCATGCTTGCTGAAGAAATTCAGCCAACTCTAAAGTATGTTGATTTTCTATATATTACATGACAGCCCCATTAGGAGAAGTTATCTGGGGCATTTGTATAAATGGGATGGGGTTTCCAGGACACTGCAGAAGCAATGCTTTATACCCTTAATATTAAAATTCTACTGAGCATGATTTGACCTCTCTCTCTTGCTGTCTCTCATTCTCTCTCTTATTCTCTTTCTGTCACTCTCTGAATCCTGAGATGATTTCAGAATCCCTTAGTGCCACAGCTTATCATTGTGATAATTAATTGTAGTTGAACTGGCAGGGAAAATGTTAGTTAATGAATGATATTTGTTGATAAAATGCCAGATAACAGAGGATTAATTATAACAGCTCATTTTGGGGAAAACAAGTCCATCAGAATGAGGTTAATGATCAGTTTGCCATCTGGCCTAGATTAGGGGGCCATCTTGGTCAGCATTGAGTGTTGAGTCACGTAAGTTCCCTGAAGTGTCTTGATATAAGTCAGATGTATCCACAGCATATTATAAACATTGTGGGTTAGACTTTGGAGTTCGGTGTTTAGTGTTCATAATTTGACTGGACAGAGTCTTGCAGGGTTTTGGGATTTTAATACCCTGAACAAATGGGAAAAGGAGGAAGCAAAAGAACTAGGCAGGACAGGCCTGAGGACAATGATCCTGATCTCCAGGGGTAGTGGGTAGAGCATAGTGAACTTGTGTGTTGTAAGGGCTGGATGATAATGACCACCAGAAGCATAGTACCAGGTGGTCAGTTCATTCATAGCAGTCAGTATTCCAGCTGACAACCAGAGGACTAAAAGAAGGAAGCACTCCACCTCACTTCTTTGGTGTTCTTGCTCCAGGGAAGAGTATACACGTTGTTTGCAGGTGCTGGAGCAGATGAAGGACAAGGTCACTAGCTTAGTTTCAGAATGAGCCTCAACTCCTAGCTGAGAACTCGCATGTAAGTCCAGAGCACAGAATGAGGAGCCAAGAATTGTTATTTGCATGTTTTAAGCTACCACTCTTGGAGAGTGCCCACTATGTGTCAGGTACCTTATCTTAAATATTTAACCCTCACTACAATTCTGTGAAATAAATATTTTTCATGCCCGGTCTCCAAATTAAAAGGCTGAGAAAGCTTGGAGAAGTTAGGCGAACAAGTCAATGTCCAATATCTAGTAAGTTTCAGAGTCACGTTTTATAGTCAGATATGTATGTATTCAGATATATCAACAAAATTAGCCAATGTAATGGGGTTATTGTAGGAGGTTGCAACTGGTGGTCTTAGGACACTGGGCATTGCCCTAGACATAATGAAGAGAGTTGAGTTTGTAGACTGAGTTATTGGGTACAACAATCCTTCTTGCCCACATCGGGAATTGATGGAGGTAAGGAAAGGAGCATGTAGAGAATCCTGTGGACAGAAAGCATTCATAATCCAGCGTTGATCTGGAAAGTACATCTTATGTACCTGGTGAGCATGTCAAGTTCTTACTCTTAGCTGCTGTCAGTAGGATTGGCCATCAGATTCTGGATTTTATGTCATAGTAGAATCAAGTGTACTTTTACTATAAGTACTCTTAGGGCTGGGCTTACAGTAGGCATTCAACTCAGTGCTTATGAATGACTAAATAAATGGGTGTGTTCTTTCCTGAAATAGCAGAAAGCAGTAATGTTCTTCTTCTATTTATACTCAAAAAAGGCTATGTGCAAAGCAAGAGAGACAGCCTGGCAGTCTACACCTGTGCCATTAATCCCCCAACAATCCTGTCAAGATTAATTTTCAGAGAGCTCTTACACAAGAATATTTGGTGATTTCATGCTCTACAGTGATCTATTGAATCAGAGGAATCCAAAATAGCCACTTTTTCCTTGGTCGTAGAGGGGTGTTACTCACATTACTTTTATGAGAAATGAGTAAGTGAGATGGATGCATTGAAATATATTTATTAAAATTAAAAATAAATTCTGAACAACTAGTCAAGTATTTCTGCTGCTTTGGTATGGAATATTGTGTAAATGTCTGTCAGGTCTAGCTGGTGTATAGTGTTGCTCAAGTCCTCTATTTCTTTGAACAACAGTATACACCAGCTAGATGTGATAGACACCAACTAGACGTGATAGAAAAAAACAGCAGAATATATACTCTTCTTAAGTACATATGGAACATTCCCCAGGATAGATTATATGCTAGGGCATAAAACAAGTCTGAATAAATTTTTAAAAAATTATACAAAGTATGGTCTCCAACCACAGTGGAATGAAATGAGAAATCAGTAACAGAAGGAAATTTAGAAACTCACAATTATGTGGAAATTAAGCAACACACTCTTAAATAATCAATGGGCTGAAAAATGCCAGAAAGATTAGAAAATGCTATGAGAGAAATGAAAATGAAGATAAAACATATGAAAAATTATAGAATGAAGCTTACACTGTACTTACAGAGAAATTTATAACTACAAATATCTATATAATAACATCTCAAGTCAATAATCTAACCTGACAACTTAAAAAACTATAAAAAGAAGAGCAAACTAAATGCAAAACAACCAGAAGGAAGAAAATAGTAAATATTAGAACAGAAATAAATAAAATAGGAAATAGAAAAACAATCAAAAAATCAATGAATTCTAATTGGTTCTTTAAGAAAAAAATTAAAATTGACGAAATTTTAGCTAGACTGAAGAAAAAAGGAAAGAAGGTATAAGTTGATAAAATCAAAAATGGGAGTGGAGACATCACTACCAACCTTACAGAAATAAAAAAGGATCATATAGGAATGCTGTGAACATTTGTGTGCCAACAAATTAGGTAGCTTAGATGACATGACAAATTTCTAGAAAGACAACCAGAAACAACCACCATTGATTCAAAGTGAAATAGAAAATCTGAATAAACTTATTACAAGTAAAATGATTTAATTTCAAACGAAAACATTTCCCACAAATTAAAGCCCAATTCCAGATGGCTTTGCTGGTGAATTCGATTAAACATTTAAAGAAGAATTAGTAATAATTCTTTACAAACTCTTTCAAAAAAGAGAAGACAAAGGAATATTTCCCAACCCATTCTAGGAGCTAGCATTATCCTTATGCCAAAACCAGGTAAAAACAGCACAAGAAAAGAAAACTAGAGAGCAGTATCTCTTAGAAATGTAGACACAAAATTTCTCAATAAAATACTAGCAAACACTGGCAAAAAAAGGAATAAAGTACGAATACATGCTACAACATTGTTGAACCTTGAAAAATATTATACTAAGTGAAAGAAACCAAGCACAAAAGACCACATATTTTATGATTCCATTTATATGAATGTCCAGAATACAGAAATCTATAGAGACAGAAACTAGATTAATGGTTGCCCAGGGATGAGGTATGAAGTTGGAGAGAAAAGAGAACTCAAACAACTCCATCACAAAAACACAAATAATCTGGTTTAAAAATAGGCAAAAGACCTGACTAGACATTTCTCAAAAAAAGACATTCAAATGACAAAGAGGTATATGAAAAAAATATTTAACATCACTAATCATCATGGAAATGCAAATCAAAACACAATGAGGTATTACCTTACTCCAGTTAGAATGACTTTTATCAAAAATAGAAAAGATAACAAGTGTTGGGAAGGATGTGGAGAAAAGGGTACCCTTAAATACTGTTGGTGAGAATGTAAATTAGTTTAGCCATTATGAAAAACAATATGGAGATTTCTCAAAAAATTTAAACTGGGACTACCATATGATCCAGCAATCCCACTGCTGGATATATATCCAAAGGAAATGAAATCAGTATGTCAAGGAGATGTCTCACTCTCATGTTTGTTGCAACACTATTCACAGTAGTCAAGATATGGAATCAACCTAAATGTTCATTAACATTTATGGATAAATAAAATGAATAAATAAATGGATAAATAAAATGAATAAATAAATGAATAAATGTGGCATATGTATGGTATACAAACACACATAGACACACATACACACACACACACACACAATGGAATACTATTTAGCCATAAAGAATAAAATCCTATCATTTGTGACAATATAGATGAACCTGGAAGACATTATGTTAACTGAAATAAACCCAACACAGAAAGACAAATACTGCATAATCTCACTCATATGCAGAATCTAAAGTCGTTGATCTCACTGATGTAGAGAATTGAATAGTGGCTACCATGGGCTGGGAAGAGTAGTTGATGATATGGTTTGGCTGTGTACCCACCCAAATCTTATCTTGAATTCCCGTGTGTTGTGGGAGGGACCAGGTGGGAGGTAATTGAATCACGGGGGCACGTCTTTCCCATTCTGCTCTCGTGATAGTGAGTAAGTCTCATGAGATCTGATGGTTATTATAAGAGGGAGTTTTCCTGCAGAAGCTCTTTGCCTGCCGCCATCCACGTAAGACGTGACTTGCTCCCCCTTGCCTTCCGCAGTGATTGTGAGGCTTCCCCAGCAACGAGGAACTGTAAGTCCAATTAAACCTTTTTCTTTTGTAAATTTCCCAGTCTTGGGTATATCTTTATCAGCAGGGTGAAAACACACAAATACATGGGGGAAGGGGAATGGGTAGAAAATGGTTCATGGGGAGAAAGTTACGGTTACTTAGAAGGAATAAGATCTGGTGTTCTATTGCATAGTAGGGTGATTATAGTTAATAAGAATGTGTTGTTTATTTCAAAACAGCTAGAATAAAGGATTTTGAATGGTCTTACCACAAAGAAATGATAAGTGATTGAGGTGATAGATATTCTAATTACTCTAATTTGATCATCATGCATTATATACATATATTGAAACATTGTACCTTATAAATATGAACAATTATTTTGTGTCAATTAAAAATAAAATCTAAACAAAAACAACAGTGGAGCACTGATTTGAGGATAAGATTACCAGAAAGTCATGGAGGTAAAGTGAGGTCATCAAGTTTATGGAGAGGAATCTGGGAACTCTTTCTAGCACCATTAACCTCTGAACCAAATTCTGAAGGATAAAATGTGCATCAGGCATGTGAGGCAGGAAAGACATGGCAAGCAGATGAACAGCCCGGACACACGTAGGGCTTAGAGGAGCAAGTTGACTCAGTTGGCATACAAGGTGCAGCTGAGAATGTCAGGAAAAAAGTCTAGAGACTGGACTTACAAGCAATTTTTTTCTACCTTTGGAATTTAACCAATATTTCCTAAAATCTGCCTGGAGGAGGTGCTTCCCAAATTATCTGCAGTAAGTGAAAGATTTTTCTTCTTATTACTTTAAATCTGCCATGAACTGATACTTTTGTAAAACACAATAAAGATGAATTACTAGAAAAATGAAGTGTGAAAAAAAACCTCACAAGCTACTGTGCATATTTGTATTAGTCCATTTTCGCACTGCTTTAAAGAACTACCCGAGACTGGGTAATTTAAGAAGAAAATGGGTTTAATTGACTCACAGTTTGCATGGCTGGGGAGGCCTCAGGAAACTTACAATCATGGCAGAAGGTGAAGGGGAAGCAAGGCACATCTTCCCATGGTGGAGCAGTGGAGAGAGAGTGAGACACAGGGAATGCTGAACACTTTTAAACAGCCAGATCTCATGAGAACTCAGGACACAGCACTAGGGCAATGGTGCTAAACCATTAGAGACCAACTCCATGATTCATTCACCTCCCAGCAGGCCCCTCATTTGACATGTCAGAATTACAATTTGAGGTGAGATTTGGGTGCAGACAAAGAGCCAAACCATATGACTATTCTTGGCAGCATTGTCAATTTGTTATAGCGTTTTCTAAATATTGACTCTCCGTTTCTGTATTTCTCTCATTGCAGACAATCAATAAATAATTTGTGAACCTGCACTGGTCCACAAACCACATCATGACTAGCAGGGGTCTAAAGGACACATCCCAAAAGATTTCCTGACAACCCAGTGGTCAAATGTATGTGTGAAACATTGGGAATTTTGTCTGCCCAGACCTCCCCCAGGAGATGCATACATAACATTCTCTAAAGTCACTGAGAAATTTTGCAGTAAAAATGCCCTATTTTGCAATGGAATGGTACTTGGAGGTGGGGACTTTGGATGGTAATTAGGTAATTAGATGAGGTCATGAAGTTGGGACTCCCATAATGGGATTAACATCTTTATAAGAAGAGGAAGAGAGGCCAGAGCATTCTCTCTCTCTGCCATGTTAGCACGTAGCAAAAAGAAGGCTGACTGTAAGCCAGGAATAGAGCCCATAAGGGTGAACTGAATCAGTCCATATCATGATCTTCCCAACATCCAGAACTATGAGAAATAAATTCCTGTTGTTTAAGCCATGCAGTCTATGGTATTTCGGTATGGCAATCTGAGCTAAGACAAGAGTCAAGTAGGCAGTGGTAAGTGCAATGGAGACAAGCAAATGTGGAGCAAGAAGGGGTCCAACAGGGAGAGCTGCAATTAAATAAAATTGCACTGAGAAGATGACATTTGGGTAAAATTTAAAGGTGAGAGAAAAACCATGAATATATGGGATGGGTAAGGGATTGGGGGAATGATTAGATAGAGCAAGCAATTTTGTGAATGCCCCAAGGCCGGAGGATGCTTGGAACTGTGCAAACAGCTGGAACAGAATGAATGGAGGAAAGAGCAATAGGAAAGAAAATAAAACACAAGGAATAAGAGGTGGGGGGGGCAGATTTTGCAAGGCCTTGTAGGTTTTTGCAAGATTGTGGCTTTTACTCTGAGACTGAAAGCCATGAGAAGATTGGACCAGAGGAGTGATATCATCCAATATGCGTTTGCACAGGATCACTGTGGCCCTTGTGTAGAGAGGAGATTACAATGTTGTGACTTTCCAGGGAGACCACCTGGAAAGATATTGCAATAATTTAAGCTTGAGATGAACAAGGCTCAGAGCAGCACAGAGGCAATGGTGATGGTGAAAGTGGTTGGATTCTGAATATGCTGAAAACTACTAAGGTAGTTCTGACAGAACTGGCTCATAGATCAGATGTGAAGCATGAGAAAAGAAAAGACAATCATGATACCAACATTTTTGACCTCACTAATTATAAGACTTCTCCTGTCCTGAAATGGGGGGAGAGTAAAGAAGGAGCATATTTGGGAGTAAGAAACATCGGGAGCTCTGTTTTGAACCTGACAAGTTTGAGATACCCAACAGAGGTGCCAAGCAGGCAATTGGATGTATGAGTCTGGAGGGCAGGAGAGAGGTCCTAAGAGGAGCTATACTTTTGGGAGCTGTCAGTGTTAATCATAAAGCCATGAGACTGGGTAAAACCAGTGAGAGTGTGAGTGCAGACAAACTGGAAAGTCTAAATGTAGTCCCTGGGGTACTGCTTCATTAAGAGCTTATAGGGTTGAGGAGGAAGAGCAAGGGAGACAGGAAGAAAAACGAGGGAAGAAATAGGAAAACTAATACAGTTTAATGTCATGGAAACCAAATTCAGAACGTGTTTCCAGGAGGGATCCTTCAACCTTATCAAATGCTGCCGCTGGTTAGGTAAGATCTGGACTGAGAAGTTGTTGATGACTTTAAAGAGAGCCATTTTTATGAGTACAAAGGTGAAAGCCAGATTGAATCATGTTCAAAAGTAATTTGGAGTAAAGGAATTGAAGAGAGTGACCATAGACACTCTTTTGAGAAGTTTGAAACAGTAGCTGGAGGGAAAATGAGAAAAGTGAGGTTTTGATGATGATAATGATGATGATGGTTAAAAGATAATGCTGTTTTTATATATTGATTAAAAACAGTGATAACGTAGGGGAAATAAGAGGAGAGCTGGAGCTTAGAGCAGGTGAAAGGGGATGTAGTCTTGCGCACAGGTGAAGAATGGGTCTTTCCCAGAAAAGGGTTCAGTTAGTCCATATTAAGAGAAACAAGAGGGGTATATGAGTTTAGATACAGGTACATGAAAATCTCTAGTGGTAGAAGCTAGAGGAAGTTCTCTTCTGATTGCTTCTATTTTCACAGCAAGTTTTAAGCTGAGAATGAGGATGGGACAGGTGTAAGAAATTGGAGGTAAGAAACAACAAGAATCAGTTGGCTGTGAGAATAGGGGAATGAAAAGTCTAAAGTAAAGTAGTCAGATAGCCAGGCAGCATTGAGGGCTTTTTTAGGTTAGCGATCAGGAGTTAATACGAGACCTGTCATCATGGCTGTGTGATTTAAGCACACTACTACTTTTCCTACTATACCTCTTGCCAACCATCCAAAACTCTTCGTAAAGTGCTCACCGATTTCAGTCATAGGTGGGAGCTATTCGGTGGGACATTGACACGGTTCAGTTTACATCATAAAAGACACATGCACACATATGTTCATTGCAGCATTATTCACAATAGCAAAGACTTGGAACCAACCCAAATGTCCAACAATGATAGACTGGATTAAGAAAATGTGGCACATATACACCATGGAATACTATGCAGCCATAAAAAATGATGAGTTCCTGTCCTTTGTAGGGACATGGATGAAATTGGAAATCATCATTCTCAGTAAACTGTCGCAAGAACAAAAAACCAAACACCGCATATTCTCACTCATAGGTGGGAATTGAACAATGAGATCACATGGACACAGGAAGGGGAATATCACACTCTGGGGACTGTGGTGGGGAGGGGGGAGGGGGGAGGGATAGCATTGGGAGATATACCTAATGCTAGATGACGAGTTAGTGGGTGCAGCGCACCAGCATGGCACATGTATACATATGTAACTAACCTGCACAATGTGCACATGTACCCTAAAACTTAAAGTATAATAAAAAAAAAAGTGTTACCATGTCATCAGTATACAAGATGGATTCACAGGGAATAAGATGGAGGGCAGGAATGTAGCTAACAGGATGCTGAGACAGTCAGGCAAAAACTGATGGTCATGATTAGAGATTATTTTTTGTGTGTGTGTATGTCTATATGTGGTTCAGAGAATGTCATGTTTGAGAAGGTATTCTTTTTTACCATAGAGCAATGATGGACTACATTCCCAGCAGTCCTATATATCACATGGTTGGCATTTGCTTTTTGATAGTGACCCTGTTCTGGGACTGCTATATGCCAGCTCTGCATACCCTCACTTCTTCCATCTGCCCATACTCTCTAGAAAAGATAGATCTGCGGGGAAAGAGGGATTCTGTCCAGGGAGTGTGATTTTTATTTGCATGAATGAACTCATATTGCATTGCTTACACCTCTACTCTTTTCTAGTCCCACCACTCCCCAATACCAGAAGAGCTATGTTATTAAGAGGAAGACATTTCTGATTGTTTTATGGATGGAGAAGCTCAGAAGATGAGGAATTGAGAGAGTGAATGATGTTGAAGGATTCTCTGAAAATATTGCCCACTGAGAATTAGGAGCTAGAGATTTGATTTTCCACCTCATTTTGGAAAAATTGTGAAAAACAGAGCTGGCACGCTAAAAGGCATTAAACCTGGCAGGAAGGTAAAGAGAAAGGGCCAGCAAGCTGCCAACAAGGAATTAAAAGAGATCATGGAATACAGCCCAGAGCTCTGCTAGGCTGTTAGGGGCGGTCCCGGAGAAGAAGCAGCAGATGACAAATGATCATAAGCTGAGACCTGATTTATTTGGTGGGAAATGAAGATGGTAGCAAAGGAAGAAATCTAGACTCCACTAAATGAAAGATTTTCTCAATAAAGCAGACAGTAAAATGGAAGGAGAGTGAAAAAGGAAAAGTTAGATACAATGGATATGTTTTGTTTCCACAACTGAAGAGGATATGTGCAAAGGCCACCAAAGATTTTCAGATTCAGAATTTGCCTCATTTAAAATGTTCCATCAGAGAAGATGTGAAAACAGCTCAAGATAGCCTGGAGCCCAGGGTGACCTGGCGGTGAAATACAAAGTGAAAGATCCCTTGGAGTTCTTGACACATCTTGAGATCTTTGGGAATCTGCAAATTCATGCAGAGCACCCTAATCTATAATTCATTCTGTAAAAAATTAGTTATAATTTTGTAATGGAACAACTTATTTGGCTATGTGAGAACAGTGGGGACCACCCAGCAATAGTCAAGAAGAGCAAATCTACATGGAGCTGTAAAGGCTGGATCAGGCTAGCTGACCCCACAAATACGCGACTTACTGGGCAAACCAATTTTTCTTAGATGTTGATTCAAACATTTCCTTAAGACATGCATTTTAAAATGTTTACATATTTATTGTAATTCATCTTATAAATTATGAAATAAGTTCACTACGTCTGTGACTTTATGGATATAATTACTAGGGCCAGACATAAAAAATGAGTTGATTTAAAGAAATATAAATTAAGAAAATATATAGGTGGGTAGTACATTGATATGATAAAAATTGGACCAAAGTGAAAGGTGTAACTGTATTCCTAATTATGAGTAACAGCCAAGCAAGGAAGAGTTGCCTCAATATAGTGAGACAATGTGCCATCATTCAAACGTGCTTAGACTGGTAGGATATGTACGCAAATCTTGATCCGACTTCAAAGATGCAATTTGGTGAACTGGAAAGGGCAAGGAATTTCAGGGCAGATGGCTTGCTCTGCCCTTATTTTTGCTGTATGGATTTGGGGAAATTACTTAATGTCCCTGTAACTGGCAGAGTTTCTTTGAAGGTAATACCATATCAAGTGCTCAGCAAATGCTTTGCCCAGAGAAGACATAGAAGAAATTCTTCAGCCATTATTGCAGATATAAAAATGGGGTGGGTTTTCTTCTCTTCGTATTAAGCAACAGATAATGAGATATTCAAAAGTTTGATGGAGAAATATGATGGAAGGAGGACTAGATACAGAATTAAAATATTTGAGTTTAATCTGCAGTGTCAAAGATTTCCACTTACTAAATGTTCAACTTAGCCAATTCTCTCTGAGCCTAATATGGAAAATCCAAACTGTTAAGCATACACAATTGTATCTAAGTCTATATATATGTAAGACTATCACATTAATATGACTATACATATATAGGGAGAGGAACAGAGAGGATGAGAAAGAAGGGAGAGAGGAAAAAGAAAAAAAAGGGTGTTGTAGATAGAAACTTGGTTGAGGGCTAGAAAATCTTGGTTCAATTCCTAGCCTTCATAACTGAAAAAAAAAAAAAAACTTCAGTTTCTTTATCTGTAAAATGAGTGCAATAGAACCTACATCACTGGATTTATCTGATAAAACTGCATATCTATCTATCTATGTATCTATTTATCTATCTATCATCTATATATCTGTTGTATAAATCAAGTGCTCAATGAATGTCAGTCACATTTTAGTTGTTTTCTATCACAAGCAAGCCCTCTGCTGTGACCTAGTGAAGCGTAGTTGATTTTAGTAGCTCATAGATCCCTGGGTGCATTCAAGAAAGCAAAGCAAAGGAAAGGTGAGTTTATAAAGTAATTGGAGACACTTTCTGAAAGACTATAATACATGCCCTTTAGGGTCCTTGCCTGGATCCTGTCTTCTCTACGAATTGGTCCCTATTTCACAGTGTTGGGCCCTGGACAGCTTGAGGCAAAGGGAGGACAGCACAATTTGTTATTTGCCTACTTCTGATTGGGCCAGGTGTAGATATCTGACCCAAGCTAATTCAGCAAAATTCTCTTTGTCAGGAATCTGGAATTTGGAAAAGGACAGAATAAGAGCAATGTAATCTGACTCATATTAAGAGATCCATAGAAAGCCTACTGCCAGGTTGGCACTAGTGGGACCAGCTGGCCTTGTTTGCCTGGGACTGAGGGATTCTCCAGAACTTGGTACTCTCAGTGCTGATACTAGGATGGTCCTGAGTAAACTAAAGCAGTTGGTCACCCTATGAGCTAACCTGGTCACTGCCCTACTCGAGGATTGTCCAAATCTTTCTTGGATTCCTATCCCTGTATCTTTCCAATAAGTTGCATTTTAAAGCTTAAACTATTCAGAATTTAACCAAAAGAATTTTTTTAGTGGTGCTATATCCAGAATGCTGAAAAAACATGGACAATAAGAGAGCATCAATATAAAATAGAAACTGTTTGCTAAAGCTGTCAACCTTGAATAAAATTCTTTATTGCCTCTAATATTTGTGCTAGAAAACTACTGCTTAGTTGCACTGGCAAAATGGATGCCTTTTCTAATGCTTCTTAATATTGGGTGAGTTATGTTGGTAAATTGAGAAGGATTATCTACTTACCCTATTTGGAAAATTAACTCATTACCTTTGTTACAGAAAGGGATGAGGGTTTCTTAGCATATCAGAAGCATTTTACCCTGGAGTAAAGATGATGAATCAGGAATTCGATCAGACTGTGTCTCCAGTGAATTGCACTGTCAAATAATGTTAATAGAACCAACTGAAGCCTCTCTCACGGCCTTCTCAAGCTTTTACATGCCTTAGAATCTCTTAGAGAGCGAATTAAACATTTATTCCCCTGGGTTTCCTCCCCAGAGTTTCTGATTTACTAGGTCTGGAATAGGGTCCCCTAAATCTGCAGTCAATAAAGTTCCCTGGTTCCTTGCTAGTTAAAGCACCTCGTTCAGCAGCGTTGGCACTGTTGGGAGATTGTGAGAAAAGTAAAATCTCGGGACACATCTTCAATTGTTGAATTAAAATGGGATTTTTAGCTTAATGATAGAGGTGCCTTACCCTGGGAGATTCTGAGGCAATGGTCTGAGGACCATATTGACAAAATATATTCTAGCTGGGCCAACTGTAACAACAACAGTAGTTAATGTTTTTGAGTGTTCATTAGGCTCCATGCATTATCCCAATGCTTTCACGTGACTTGACTCAGTTGATCCTCCCAACAAGCCTCAGAGGTCATTGTTTCAAAATGAAGAAATGGATGAAACTTCACACGTTCACCAGCTGGTGAGTGACAGGACAGTGCTTTAAAGGCAGGCAGTCTGACTTTAGAGCTTAGGTGCTCAGCCGTCACGCAGCACTACTTCCCTGGCAAAGAGAAAATGTGCTAGCTGAAAGGAGATGGGCATTGCGTTCGTTTGGCAAATTAAGAAGACATAACTTGCCACCAGAAAATCAAACACTATAAGGCAGCATTTATTGTATTGCTGATCATGAATGCCAGATCTGCTTTCTGGGGATTCTTTGGGGTCTCAGTGCCCTCACATGTGTCATGTGGATAATCACAGCTCACTTCTAGCTCTGTGATGAGGCTTGAGTGAGCTCCCTGAGGCAAAGGGCCAAGGGTGAGACTGGCATGAAGAAGGGCTCCAGGAAGTTTCACACCCTGGAAAGAGTGAGGGTGTTGGATTTTAATAAGCCTAGATGGAGCTTTCAGTTCTGCTGATCATTTAGTTCTCTGCAGAGACATCGCCAAATTGTGCCTCAGTTTCCTCACCTGTAATATTAGGTAAATAAAACCCATATTTTAAGATTGCTGGAGGAATTCAATGAGATTATGTTCACTAGGTACCAGACCTTCTACCTCTTTCATATAAAGGGTTCAATATATTGTTACTACTTTTGTTTTCCTGTCATAATCATTCTTTTCCGGAATTTTAAGTCATTATCCTCTTCCAGATAATTAAGTGTCAACATTGGGAGGGATCTTAGATGCTTTAAATCTCACCCCCACATACCTCCCCCTCAAACCTGCACACTCTATCAGACAGCTGACTCACACATTCCTGTGAAACAAATCTTCGCTTCCAAAACAAGGGGACCTTTTCTTTGAGCCTATAGTTCTAAAATGACTGCCCATAAGGAATTAGAAAATAATGTAACAATGGCTAAAAGGTGCCTAAACTATGGGTTGCCACAAGACTCTCATCTACTAAAAACATTCCTCTTCTTGAATAAGTATATATGCAGAATGAAACAGGTTTATTACTATTAATTAAAATAAGAACAAAAGAGTGCATTCCCTTTATTAAGGCATACAGCTTCTCTTTACCCTGAAAACTTGCATGGTATTAAGTATTATGAAGGACTTTTTCAAAAAGGACTTCTTTTTTTCTGTTTTTTTTCCTTCTCTTTTTTTTTTTTTCAGAGACAGCAGACAATGTGGCTTTCTTCCCATGCTCTGACTTCTTTGAAGAAACACTTTAACATGCAGGACAAATAATAGTATAATAGTACTACTAATAATGGTGATGATAATTTTAGCCATGGGTGTCATGGTAGTAGTTACAATAGTGGTAACTGATATTTACCATGTGCTTATTTTGTGCTAAGGGCTGTTTTAAGTGCTTTACTTCTTCAGTTGTTTGTCAAAACTGCCCTATGAGGGAGGTGTTATTATCTCCATTCAGGTTAAGTCATCTGAAGCCATGTAGTAGGTAAACATAGCCAGGACAGGAACCAAGGCAGTGTGATGACAGAGCCCAAGCCCCCAACCACTGAGCAGTGCCAATGGCAGTAGGAAAGACTCAAACCTTTCCAGAAATTTCTACCCTTTACTTTCCAAGATTCTTTTCTCTTGGCAGCTTCTAACTTCCTTCTCCCACCTCCATGAAGGCAGGGTCTTTGATATAAGACGCTTAGCTGTATGCTAGAAGATGTCTACGGAAAGTGATGTGTAGAATTTACAATGGAGTGGTATCATTAGGGAGAATTTTTTATTTTCTTTTAAAATTCTAAATTCTGAAATTATCTGGCTTATTATCATCTTGTGTTGATAATCACAGATCCCCTCAGTGCCTAAGTCCCTGTGGGTTAAGTCAAGCAGTTAGGGAGGTAAATTATCCTTCCCAGCTTCTGGAAGGCGGGGGTGGGGGGGAAGAAACAGAACCCTTATTTGATTTAGCTATCAAAATATGAAATTCTTATTTCAGTAAATAAGGTTTTGTAAGGAATAACATTCTTTTCTTTTAAATGAATGAGAATCTCCAATCATCTTGAATGTTCAGATGTCCTAAGAATTATTCTCTTCTAGTTTCCTTTTCCTTAAATCCTAACTTGACTTTGGGCTTGAAAATGGACTTGAAGCCTATTTGGTATGTTGTTAGCAGTAAAGATATTTTCAAAATATTTTCTCACATGTCCTTTAGCGAAAATTACAGAGTCCACCTTAAGGTAGTTTTGATAACTGTTACCACACCACTGACGTGTTTGGTAAAGCTTGGGACTGTGCAATGCAACTTCGTTAAGGAGCTTTCATCTGTTATTATGGACAAAATCAATTTTTTGGTTATCTACAAAAACAGCAGTTACCACTAACTTCTATACAGCATGTTACAACTTAAAGGACATTCACATTTTTAATTCTTCAAATGATTTTGAAAAATAGGGATCTTTTCATTTCTATTTTACAAATAAGAAAAATCAAGGGCCAAGAGCAAAACAGGCAGTTAAGTTAGTGGAACCAAAATTCAAAACTATTTTTTGACTTTAATCTCTTTTCACTGCCCCCATGGAGTTGGATTCACTTGCATTGGGATATTTTCTGGGATATCGCATCACCATGGATGTTTGAGTCTGTGATCATATTTTACAAATGACATAAACCACTGTGTCTTACCACTGACATTTCACCTTATGCTGCTGCTGTTCTCAGCCACAAAATGCCAGATGGGAAAGAGATCTCGTTGCTCATTACTCAGGAATGGCAATAACCACAGAACAAAAACTAGCTTCAGATTAACAAAACCACTTGCTGTTATCACAGATCTAAGAAAATTCCCCCACTGCTTGTGACTAGGACATTGAATTTCCATTACCCCAATTTTTTTGTTGTTCTCAATGTATGAAACACCTCTGTTATCCTATTGCACATTCACTATTATGTCGTTTTTGCTCTGTGTTTAAAACCACACATTTGTCCTTATATCTGTAAGCAGAATATCTAAAGTTTAATGCCCTCAATTCTCATAATTGCAAATCCCAAATTATTTGTGATTTTCAAATAACTATACATGGTGATCAGCACATCATAGAATCTCAATAAAATGTCTTTGTGAAAAATAACTTACATTTGTAAGGAAATTAAACTTTTCAAAGTATCTGCACGTGCTTATATTTGGTTCTTATAATACTTCCATAGATAGGCAAGGGAAATGTCAAACTCATTTTATAACTGATAAACTGAAGCACTGATGTGTGAAGTGGCTTATCTAAATCCATTGAACTATCAGGTTTCCAATTTAGCGTGCTAACCGAGATTGTCTAAATTCAAATATACTACAAGCTGTCTGCCTTTAAAATGCTGCTGTTGCTTTCTTCCTCTTCCTCCTCCTCTCCCTTCTCTTGCCCCCACCCTTTACTTCGTCATCTTTTTTCATGGTCAGCAAAAATGCTGAACACCAGGAAAGACAAACACTTTCCTTCTTATCTTAAGACATTTACCTACGGAAAGTCTAAAGTATTCTGGATTGTCTTTGGACGGTTCATTTATTCTTGGGAATTAAAAGGAAGATTTAAGTGGACAGTTAGATTCACCTATCTCTCTTTACATAAATATTAATATTATTTAAGCTGAAATGAATTTTAAAGCAAATGCTCATTTCTTCACAAATACTTATTTTTTTTACTATAGTATAGTCAGAAGTAAGTTTGAGAACTCTATAGATTTACATTATCTGTTGGTTGTAAGAAAGATGATACTCCAGGTTTGTATAATGAGAGAGTATATTCTGAAGACATTCTCATCTAGATTAGGTATTATTCTAATTTGCTTCCCTGGCATCCTTTGTTTCCCCGCTAGTAATAATTATGGCATTTTGTTTTAATAGTTCAAGTTCAACTACTGTTTTCCCAATGAAGAGGAAATAACTCTGTAGGCTTGTTCTAAGTCTTACTTACCATTGAATTTCTTGCACAGATCCTGGGGCTAATGAGTAAAAGAATGTTTGCTATTAAATAGACATGTAAGAGGGTAGATGGATTTATACAGAGATGGAAAGTGGTTGGGTGGATGGATGGATGGAATGTAGATGGAGGGATGGACAAATTCTATGAGGATATACGTAAGGAAAATTTTTATTTAATCACTGAAAAACATTTGTGAGCACCTCTTATGTACCAGTACCACTATTCACAGCACCAGGGATACAGCAGTGAAAAAACAAACAGATAAAAAAATTGCTGTACTTATGGAGTTTATATTGCAATGGTGAGGGAGACAAATAACTTTAAAAAGAGTAAAAAGTAGTATATATATATATACATATATATATAAGTTTTCTTATTCTTAAAGCAATTTAAATATATGTGATATGGAGATGTGGAAAAAATAAAGGAGGGGAGGATATAGAAAGCATGACTGAGTGTTGCAATTTTTAAAAAAGTGCTTCTCACTGCATTAGTTTTCTGTGGCTGCTATAACAAATTACTACAATATCGTCAGCTCCAAAGTCCTAAATCTTATTATCTAATGATCGAAATTAGGTATGGGTGAGACTCTAAATATGATCCATCTTGAGGCAAAATTCTTTTCTATCTCTGGAACTGTGAAACTAGAAAACATGTTACCAACATACAAATGGTGGGACCAGCATAGGATCATGGTTATAGGCATAAGATAATGGTTATAGGCATCCCTATTTTAAAAGAGAAAAAATAGGAGTTAAAGAAGAGTCACAAGCAATTTTAAAATTCAACCAAGTAAGCTCCATTAGTGTGTAAGGTCTGGGAATAACTCTCTGTGGCTCAAGGTTATGTCCTTTCAGCCCATACCTCTGCTCTTTGGGCTGACACCAGCACCTTCTGGGCCTGGGCCCCTGACTGCTAGGCCTGCCACACCACAAAGCCCACTGCCATTTTTCTTCTTTCTTGAAGAATAGAAAATGTTTGCAGCTGAGTAGTCATTTCAGCCTGTTTCCTGCCTGTAGAATTTTGAAAGTCCAATAACCTTCTTTATTTTTGCCTTGTCTCTCTCCGTTTCAGTCCAGGCTGGCAATGTTTCTGATGGTGTAATGTTCTCAAAAACTTGATGGACCTCCCATATATGTCAGGAGGATTTACATCATCAAACAAGAAGTTCTCCCTAGATCTTTCCTGGATAACTGCCTCTCTATGTCTGACTTATGCTGAGACAGTTGAGTGGATCCCTCAGCTGTATGTCTAATCTCTTGAGCAGAAGTAAAAAGGATGTCCCTCCATACCCTTGGCCTTTTGTCCAGAGCACAGTTTTCTGATACTGAATCTCATAATTTTAGCATTTTTTGTATACTGGGTAGGCTGAGAATTCCCTGAATCATCTGCTATTGGTTTCTTTTTGCTTAACAGTTCCTTCCTCAACTTATTTCTTTCTTCTCTCATTTTACTATAAGCCACGAGAAGAAATCAGGCCATATATTCAACAATTTGCTTAGAAATATTCTCGGCTAAATATCTAAGTTTATAGTTTATAAGTTCCGCTTTCCAATTATGAAGGGCACAATTAAGCTCAGTTATCTGACACTGTAAAACGTGGATTGCCTTTCCTCCAGTTTCCAGTAACATGTTCCTCATTTTCTTTTGAGCCCTTAAAAAAAGCCCTTAACTTTCATATTTCTACCAACAATCAGTTTATGATGATATATAGATATTCTCTAAGATGCTGGAACCTTTCTCTATTGTACTCCTCACTTCCTCTCATCCCTTACTGGCAGAATCCTTAGCACTTATATTTCTACCAAAAATCTATTATAAGTAATCTAGACTTTTTCTTTCATGCTTCTCAAAATGCTTCCAGCCTCCAACAGTTTCTCAATTCCAAAGCTACTTCCTCATTTTTAGGCATTTGTTATAGCCTCATCTTGCTTCCCAAAGCAGTATCAAAATACCTACAGTAGTTCCCCTTATTCATTTTTCTCAGTTCCAGTGACCCATGGTCAACCTGGTCCAAAATATTAAATGGAAAATTCCAAAAATAACCAATTTGTAAGTACAAAGTTGCTTGCCATTCTGAGTAGCATAATGAAATCTTGTGCAATCCCACTCCATCCTGCCTGGGATGTGAGTCATTCCTTTGTTAAAGGTATCCACGCTGTATAGCTACCTGCCTGTTAGTCACTTAGTAGCTCTTAGTTCAAGCAGGTCAGCAGATCACAAGAAAAAAAGGGTGAGTACAACATAATAAGATATTTTGAGAAAGACAGAGAGTGAGATCATATTCACGTAAATTTGATTACAGTATATTATGATTGTTCTACTTTATCAATTATTGGTGTTAATATCTTACTGTACCTAAATTATAAATTAAACTTTATCATAGGCGTGTATGTATAGGAATAAAACATTGTGTATATAGGATTTGCTACTATCTGTGGTTCAGGCATCCACTAGGGGGCTTGGAATGTATCCCCTGCAGATGAGGAAGTCACTACTGTATTAGTTTCCTGTGGCTGCTATGATAAATTAGCATATACTTGGTGACTTAAAACAACAGAAATTTATTCTCTCACAATTCTGGAGTCCAGATGCCTGAAATCAACACTGCTAGGCCAAGATCAAGTTGTCAGCAGGTTGCACTTCCTCCGGAGGCCTGGGAGAGAATTTTTTCATGCCTTTTCTAGTTTCTGGGTGGCTGCTGGCATTTCTTGTGGACTTATCACTCCAAACTTCATGGCCAGCATCTTCAAGTCTCTTTCTGCTCCACCTTCACATGGCCTACTTTTTCAATTATCAAATCTCCTTCTACCTTTCTGTTAAAGATAAAGATAAAAATATGGATGTAGATGCATATATGACAGAGAGTGAGAGACAGATTTATTTTAAAGAATTGGCTAATATGTCTATGGCAAGTATAAAACTTGTAGGGCAGGCCGACAGGCTAGAAATTCAGATAACAGTTGATGTTCAGTCTCTTTTTCTTTTTTTTTTTTTCTGTATGCACCTGTTTATAGTAGCTTTATTTATAATCACCTAAAACTGGAATAATCGAGATGTCCTTCAACTAAAGTGATTGCAGAAATTGTGATATAGCCATACAATGGAATGTATTACTTGACAATAAAAAGCAATGAACTATTAATATACCCAATAACATATATAACTTTCAAATGCAATATGCTAAGTGAAAGAAATAAGTTTTTTTTATGTTTGGGAATAATTTTTTTTGTTATACTTTAAGTTTTAAGGTACATGTGCACAATGTGCAGGTTTGTTACATATGTATACATGTGCCATGTTGGTGTGCTGCACCCATTAACTTGTCATTTACATTAGGTATATCTCCTAATGCTATCCCTCCCCCCTCCCCCCACGCCAAAACAGGCCCCAGTGTGTGATGTTCCCCTTCCTGTGTCCAAGTGTTCTCATTGTTCAATTCCCACCTATAAGTGAGAACATGCGGTGTTTGGTTTTTTGTCCTTGCGATAGTTTGCTGAGAATGATGGTTTCCAGCTTCATCCATGTCCCTACAAAGGACATGAACTCATTCCTTTTTTATGGCTGCATAGTATTCCATGGTGTATATGTGCCACATTTTCTTAATCCAGTCTATCATTGTTGGACATTTGGGTTGGTTCCAAGTCTTTGCTATTGTGAATAGTGCTGCAATAAACTTAGGTGTGCATGTGTCTTTATGGCAGCATGATTTATAATCCTTTCGGTATATACCCAGTAATGGGATGGCTGGATCAAATGGTATTTCTAGTTCTAGATCCCTGAGGAATCACCACACTGACTTCCACAATTGTTGAACTAGTTTACAGTCCCACCAACAGCATAAAAGTGTTCCTGTTTCTCCACATCCTCTCCAGCACCTGTTGTTTCCTGACATTTTAATGATTGCCATTCTAACTGGTGTGAGATGGTATCTCATTGTGGTTTTGATTTGCATTTCTCTGATGACCAGTAATGATGAGCATTTTTTCATGTGTCTGTTGGCTGCATAAATGTCTTCTTTTGAGAAGTGTCTGTTCATATTCTTTGCCCAGTTTTTGATGGGGTTGTTTGTTTTTTTCTTGTAAATTTGTTTGAGTTCTTTGTAGATTCTGGATATTAGCCCTTTATCAGATGAGTAGATTGCAAAAGTTTTCTCCCATTCTGTGGGTTGCCTGTTCACTCTGATGGTAGTTTCTTTTGCTGTGCAGAAGCCCTTTAGTTTAATTAGATCCCATTTGTCAATTTTGGCTTTTGTTGCCATTGCTTTGGTGTTTTAGACATGAAGTCCTTGCCCATGCCTATGTCCTGAATGGTATTGCCTAGGTTTTCTTCTAGGGTTTTTATGGTTTTAGGTCTAACATTTAAGTCTTTAATCCATCTTGAATTAATTTTTGTATAAGGTGTAAGGAAGGGATCCAGTTTCAGCTTTCCACATATGGCTAGCCAGTTTTCCCAGGACCATTTGTTAAATAGGGAATCCTTTCCCCATTGCTTGTTTTTGTCAGGTTTGTCAAAGATCAGATGGTTGTAGATAAGTGGCATTATTTCTGAGGGCTCTGTTCTGTTCCGTTGGGCTATATCTCTGTTTTGGTACCAGTACCATGCTGTTTTGGTTACTGTAGCCTTGTAGTATAGTTTGAAGTCAGGTAGCGTGATGCCTCCAGCTTTGTTCTTTTGGCTTATGATTAACTTGGCAATGCAGGCTCTTTTTTGGTTCCATATGAACTTTAAAGTAGTTTTTTCCAATTCTGTGAGAAAGTCATTGGTAGCTTGATGGGGATGGCATTGAATCTATAAATTACCTTGGGCAGTATGGCCATTTTCACGATATTGATTCTTCCTACCCATGAGCATGGAATGTTCTTCCATTTGTTTGTATCCTCTTTTATTTCCTTGAGCAGTGGTTTGTAGTTCTCCTTGAAGAGGTCCTTCACATCCCTTGTAAGTTGGATTCCTAGGTATTTTATTCTCTTTGAAGCAATTGTGAATGGGAGTTCACTCATGATTTGGCTCTCTGTTTGTCTGTTATTGGTGTATAAGAATGCTTGTGATTTTTGCACATTGATTTTGTATCCTGAGACTGCTGAAGTTGCTTATCAGCTTCAGGAGATTTGGAGCTGAGATGATGGGGTTTTCTAGGTATACAATCATGTCATCTGCAAACAGGGACAATTTGACTTCCTCTTTTCCTAATTGAATATCCTTTATTTCCCTCTCCTACCTGATTGCCCTGGCCAGAACTTCCAACACTGTGTTGAATAGGAGTGGTGAGAGAGGGCATCCCTGTCTTGTGCCAGTTTTCAAAGGGAATGCTTCCGGTTTTTGCCCATTCAGTATGATATTGGCTATGGGGTTATCATAAATAGCTCTTATTATTTTGAGATACGTCCCATCAATACCTAATTTATTGAGAGTTTTTAGCATGAAGTGCTGTTGAATTTTGTCAAAAGCCTTTTCTGCATCTATTGAGATAATCATGTGGTTTTTGTCATTGGTTCTGTTTATATGCTGGATTACGTTTACTGGTTTGCGTATGTTGAACCAGCCTTGCATCCCAGGGATGAAGCCCACTTGATCATGGTGGATAAGCTTTTTGATGTGCTGCTGGATTCAGTTTGCCAGTATTTTATTGAGGATTTTTGCATCAATGTTCATCAGGGATATTGGTCTAAAATTCTCTTTTTTTGTTGTATCTCTGCCAGGCTTTGGTATCAGGATGATGCTAGCCTCATAAAATGAGTTAGGGAGGATTCCCTCTTTTTCTGTTGATTGGAATAGTTTCAGAAGGAATGGTACCAGCTTCTCCTTGTACCTCTGGTAGAATTTGGCTGTGAATCCATCTGGTCCTGGACTTTTTTTGGTTTGTAATCTATTAATTATTGCCTCAATTTCAGAGCCTGTTATTGGTCTATTCAGAGATTCAACTTCTTCCTGGTTTAGTCTTGGGAGGGTGTATGTGTCAAGGAATTTATCCATTTCTTCTAGATTCTCTAGTTTATTTGCATAGAGGTGTTTATAGTATTCTCTGATGGTAGTTTGTATTTCTGTGGGATCAGTGGTGATATCCCCTTTATCATTTTTTATTGTGTCTGTTTGATTCCAGGCTCGAGTGCAGTGATGTAATGACTCACTGCAGCTTCAACCTCTCAGGCTTAAACAAACCTCCCACCTCAGCCTCCCAAGTGGCTGGACCTACAGGCACAAATGACTATGCCCAGCTAATCTTGTGTGTATGTGTGGAGATGGAGTCTCACTATGTTGCCCAGGCTGGTCTCGAACTCCTGGGCTCAAGCAATTCTCCTACCTCAGGCTCCCAGTGTGGTGGGGTTACAAGAGCCTGGTTAATGTTCAATCTTGAGTCCAAGTTCTTTAGAGCATCAGGCCACAAACTCAGGCAAGGTTTCTAGGTTGTAGTCTTGAGGAGAATTCCTTCTGTAGAAAACCTTTGTCATTGCTCTTAAGGCATTCAATTGATTGAGTATGGTCGACCCATGTTATCTGCTTTATTCAAAGTCTACTTATTTAAATATTAATCACATTTAAAAAATACCTTCACAGCAATGTCTAGGCTGTGAAGACATTGCCTAGATATGTTGAAACATAGAATTAACCATTATACTAACATATTCTACAGCAGTATGGAGTGAAGGGGCAAGCCATGCACTTATCTGCGAGAAGTACATTCACACAGAGGGAGGGATAGGAGTGTCAGGACTTTCAGGCCATGCAAGATATTTGGCTTTTATTTGAGAATGATGAGAAGCTAGTGGAGGCTCTGCACAGAAAAGAGTGATGACTGACTTCACTAGGCTTGAGCTGGGAACAGGTCAGCTGGAAGATTATTTCAATGATACAGATTAGAGAGAGTGGGGTTTGGATAAGATAGAGCTGGAAAGGATGAGAAATGTTCCAATGTTGATAAGTTTTGTCGTAGTGACAACACATGCTTTTGTGACAAATTGGATATGGGTTGTGAGAGAAAAAGAAGAAAATGTGGCCTAAGCAATGTGGAAAGAAACTGAAAGAAGGAATTTGCCATTAACTGAGATTGAAAAGATCAAATGGAAGTGATACAGATGAATCCTTAAGAGTTTGGCTGTGGTCATGTTAAGTTTTAGGGACCTATTAGATATTTAAGAACAGTTGAATATAAACCTTAGCTGTCCATAACATAGAGGTGAACTTGGGAGTTGCTAGCATATCAAAGGTATTTAAAGCTAGAAGACTGGATAAGGTCATCAAGATAATAAGTAATGATAGAAGAAGAACGGGGTACATGAGCTGAACCCTGAGACACTCTAGTGTTGAGAGGCGGAGAAAAGTACAAAGAACCAGCAAAGGGATATGGAAAGCCATCAGTGAAAATGGTAGAAAATTAGGAAATTGTGTGCTAGAAGCTAAAGAAGCAACAAATTGTAGGAGAAGAGGGTGGTCAACTGGATCAAATGTTCCTGAAGTGCCAAGTAACAGATGGACTAACATTATCTCTTGTATTTAGCAATGCAGCAATCATTATCAACCTAGCTAACAGTGGTTTCTGACTAGACAAATTCAAGGGAGAATATGAGGAGATGAATTGGACACAACAAAAATAACTATGGAAAGCCATAGGGTATAGACTAAAGATCTTTGCCCTTTACTTGAATTCTAACTGATTTTGATTACCACAGTGGATAAAAATCAGTCAGGGCTTTTGGCACTGATGCTTGGTAACATGATGAACCACAAGTGCTAGGAAGGAAAAAATTATGAAGAGTCTCACTTTTTTTTTTCCTCCTGGAGAATCTCTGCAAGCCTGGGAGAGGAAGATATCTATGGTACCCTCTAACTCAATAAGCTTTCACTGGCAGGTTCTGGAGGTGAAGATAGTAGTGCAGAGTACAATTTCTTGATCTCAGCAACAGTGCAAAAGGAGAATACATTTTGAAAACTAAAAGCAAAGAAACAATACAACACAACACAAAACGAAAATCAGCATAAATAATTAAGCAGTGGAAAGTAGGACCAGTCTTGAGTATCTTGTCTTTTTCTGTAGATGATATTTAGTGGATATTTCTTAAATGAAATAATGAAGTAATGTAAGTATATTAGATTTTCAACAAATATTAAATCTTTCTCCAAAGCCTCAAACCTACTTTACAATTTACAGAAGATCCCTAAATGAGAGGTATATTTGAGTCATATGTTCCCACAGGAAAGAAATTGTTACAATAATGTATATTTCTTATTCTAGACTTTTATTAAAATGACAAAATCCTGCTTAGTATATCTGACAAATTATTTGAAATGAAGAGGAATGTGCAGTAGATTTGAAAGTAATCATAGGAGGATGAGTGGTTACTGCAGAAAGACATAGTAGGAAAAATATCTGTTAGTAGTTTTGATTTTTTTCCCATGGGAGGAGCAAAAAACAATAGGGGTAATATAATTTGCCTAATTCTGTGCTTTTTGACTTTTGATGCATCATTCATTCTTCTAATCAATTATATTGCAGTGTGAAAGTCCTACAAATTAGGACTCTTGTGAGTGAACAATGGGGAAAGGGAAATTAAGAAAGGTGTCGTGGCCGGGCGCGATGGCTCATGCCTGTAATCCCAGCACTTTGGGAAGCCGAGACGGGCGGATCACGAGGTCAGGAGATCGAGACCATCCTGGCTAACACGGTGAAACCCTGTCTCTACTAAAAATAAAAAAAAAAATTAGCCGGGCGTGGTGGTGGGCCCCTGTAGTCCCAGCTACTCGGGAGGCTGAGGCAGGAGAATGGCGTGAAGCCGGGAGGTGAAGCTTGAAGTGAACCGAGATCACGCCACTGAACTCCAGCCTGGGCAACAGAGTGAGACTCCGTCTCAAAAAGAAAAAAAAAAAAAAAAAAAGAAAGGTGTCATAAACAAGGGCAGATAGAAGACCCTGAAGCAGTTGAGAATAATTTAAATTTGATACAGAAGATGACAGGCAGCCCTGGAGGTTTGAGAAAGGAAGAATGTGGTCAGAACTGTGGACAAGGAAGATGATTTTGACAGCCTTTGGTACTGATTGCATATTTCATAACATAAAACAGCCTTCAAGGTCTTGGAAAAAATATTTTATATTTATTAATTTTCTTTTTCCTGATATTACATAAATTGCTATATATCTAGGAGTTAGGCTGGTTTGTTTTGATTTGTTTTGCTTTGTTAAATGAGGTCATGCAATTGAGTTATGTTACTGACACTAAATAGCTCAAGCCCAATCATTTCATTTGGCTTGGCACTATTTTAACAATATAAAAATGATTCTGATATTTATTCAAGTCGAATAGAGATGTATGATCCCATCAAGTTAATTATTAGCAAAAAAGTGTGATATTGTTTAAATAGCAGATGTGTTAATACAGAGTAATTATGTTGACTGAAAATGAACAGTTCCATCCGGCAGACGCCCAATTTTTTTCCTAGCAGTGTCAACACTGAATGTCTTTTAATACACTGGAAAATTACTAGGCAGATTTGAAATAACAAAGCAATCACTGCAGGGTTTGTTTAAGGTTCCTCTAGAGAATAGGGCAAATAAAATGATTACAGTGATTTGAACAGTCAGAATTTTATAGCTGTTCACTTAGAAAAACAATCTTCCAATTAGATGACAATTGATAGCTTTTGATACTTCCTGAAATGGTTTCTGCATTAGGAGTATTGATCTGTACTTCTGTGTAGTAGGTTACCTAAGAGAAGGTTATTCTCATTATAGTGAACACATGTAAAGGTCCTACTCACCAATATACTCACTTGACAATTTCAAATGTGTAGTCCAAATGGATTACTTATACATAAATTTGTATGGCTTGTACTATTAATGATATTGCAACAATGTTAAGCTGGATACTAGTGAATTTGAAAGTTTCCATTTTCTTCACCCTAATTGTTTTGGCTAGGGTTCTGAATTTAATGCTTTCATTTTCCTTTGTCATTGGGTCAGAGAATAAGCAAGTTCACTGGGTTTTTAAACCAGAGTGTTTGAGGAGCCTGAGCTTGGATTGTGATCTCTAAGGTGAGGTAGGTGAGAGTTAGAAGTATTCACAGAAATTTGCTTATAAAGTGGAGTAGATGGACTATGAATAGATAGCTTGTCAACAGATCTACTGATAGGTGCTTCCTCTGCAGTAGAAAAGCAAACCAGCACTGCCTTAAACAGGCCTTAAGTTCCTCATGTATCAAGAAATTTGAAGGAAGCTAATGACATGTTTCAGTTTTACAGATCAACCACATTAGAGCCATTGTTTGATATCTATTGTGAGCATCTTTCACTCATAAAATGGCTGCCTCGATTCCAGGCATAACATCCATACTCAAAGCAAGAAGGGAGAAGGGATATGTTAGCTCTGACCATGTCAGTCCCATTGATCAGGAAGCACTGCCTTTATCAGCCATTAGCAGACTCCTGTTTACCTCCCATTGGCCAGGAATGTATCACATGATCATCCTAACTTGCAAGGAAGTCTTGGAAGATGTGTACATTTCACAGCCTCTGTAGTGGAGATTGGCAAGGAAGAGAGGTTGGGAAGGGGCTTTGTTGTATTAGTCAGCCAGTCATATTTGAAACTATCAGTGAATTATACAGAAGAGTTTCCATACCTCGAGTTTCATTTATTGTGATAGACTTAACTCTGTTTAAGATTCCACTAGAAGTTGGGAGGGCGTTTACTAATGCGGATATACAGGAAAAATATTTAATGGCGATATTCATAAACATAGCCTTGAAAAAGCCATCTACATTCCCACATCATAGGAGAGACATAGGCAGGTGCAGGTGATGGCCAGACAAGGACCTCCCTCTTGTTGGCTTCTTTCTCTACTTTTTTTTTTTTTTTTTTTTTTTTGAGACAGATTATTGCTCTGTCGCCCATGCTGGAGTGCAGTGGTGCGATCTCGGCTCACTGCAAGCTCCGCCTCCCAGGTTCACGCCATTCTCCTGCCTCAGCCTCCCGAGTACCTGAGACTACAGGCGCCCGCCACCACGCCCAGTTAATTTTTCGTATTTTTAGTAGAGAAGGGGTTTCACCGTGTTAGCCAGGATGGTCTCGATCTCCTGACCTCGTGATCTGCCCACCTCGGCCTCCCAAAGTGCTGGGATTACAGGCGTGAGCCACCGCGCCCGGCCCTTTCTCTACTTTTTAATCATTTCCAGTATTTGTTAATATAACTTGGCTGTACCCCTGAAATTCTCCTGAAATTGTTTTTTTAAAGCAATGTTGCCTAAGTTATAACCTCAAATGAACATTTAAATAAGCATGTTAATTATCTATAATTAATAAAATGATTATGTAAATGAACTTAAATTTGAATTAATTTTATTTACAAGTCCACATTAGTTTAAATATCTGGTATTCTGTTAATAGTCTATTATTACCTTTTTTCATATAACCATCTAGATTTCATATGAAAATTCCCTTCTGATTATTTTCAGCATACAATATTGCTAACATAATTGTGCATAGACCATCTCACTCACATTCATAACAGCTGGCTCTTATAGAAAAAGATTCCTAAATAAAAGACATATTTGAATCATATATTCCCACAGGAAAGAATCTGTTACAGTAATATGTATTTCTTATTCTAGACTTTTATTAAAATGACAAAATTCACTGTATTGGCTTAAGTTTTAAAAAGATCACATATCTCTATACAACATATTGCATAGCTCAGTAACCTTATATACATTACATACACCTCATTTATATGTATTATATATATTTATTTATATTTATTTATATATTTATATATTATTTATATATTTATTTATATATATTTATATATATTACATACACCTCATTCGAACTTTGAGGTGTATGTAAACAGTTATAAGCAGGTTGTCTTGAAGAGCTAGCGAGATTTATAAGACAGAAACTTTGCCTTTAAATGAATACATGCTTTGAAAATATCTGGCAAGGCACACTATCTAATGATTCAAAAGCAAAATATTTTATGATCATAACAAGACTCAGAGAACTTATTGCTGGAAAACAGAGTTTACATGTATGAACTAAAATAACAAGAGCATGAAAGTTAAATCAGTATTCTCCTTCAGATCAGTAACCAAACAAACACACACACACACACACACACACTTGTAAAATAAAAAGACATAAAACCTTAAGTTCCATTGACTTCATGTTGACTAATCACTTTAGCCACTGCAGCTTTCATTAAAACAAGATTAAAAGTAAGAGATGTATCAGCCCTTTTATTTTGTTACAAAGGAGTTAGGGTTTCTTTACCATCTCTCTTAGGAACACTATCACTGCGTATTTAGTTAAGCCACTTTGGAAGATCCTTAATACTGCATTTGTATATTTCAATTTACTCTCTCTGAAAACCGGAAGCAGTTCCACTAACACAAAGAAGTTCGGTAAATATAAGTTGCACCTAGGAGCATCCAAAATTGCTGGGCCTGAGACAGTGGATTTAAAATAGTGTTCACTGAAACTCTAAAGGTTCAACAAAACTGCCTCAGGGGCTTAGGAGAAGGGAATGGGAAATGGAGGAGGAACAGCTGCATGGCGAGCTCAAGCCTCCATTAGTCTTGCTTTTTGAAATTCCTAGAGATATCCAAGAACTGCTTTTTATTTGTTATAAAAATTGGCTTCTGGAAAAGATTTTATTTGAAGAAAGTATGCCTTGCTTTGAAATTTTTTGTTGTTATTGTTGTTGAAAACGGCTGTGCTAAAGGAATATGGATAGATATTTTTTAAAAAGAAAAAATATATAGGGTGCCTGAGAAACAATGTAGTGAGAGAGGCATAGTGAAACAGTCAATTACCTTCTGCTTTTTTTGCCACACCAGAAGACAGCATTGAAAAGAGAAAATTCAATTCAGCAAGTATGGAAGGAGCATTTCCATTGCTGAGCATTCTAATATGTCCAGGGGATGAGGCAAAATAAATAAGTTATCACCTTGATGGGATATAGCTGGGGCAGGAAAAGCATTGCACTTGAATAAGAAAATGTGTTTTCCTATCCTGGCTCCATCTGAAGGATTGAAGGTGTTAGAATATGGACTTGTTGGTTTGTAAAACGATGGCACAGTTGTTCGTTAAGCACCTGCTATCTGCCAGGCACTGTGTTAGGCATAGGGGAATCCAAAGATAAGTGTGGTCTGCTACCATGTCCTGAAAGAACTCACAGAATAGTGATAATAATTCGAATAGTAAACCAGCCGACATTTATCGGATAATTGATCTGGGCCAGGCAATATTCTAATCACCTTTACAAGAACTCTCTTTAGAATCTTCAGGGCGATCTCAGTAGGTCCATCTATTTTACAGGAATGGACATGAGGTATAGAGAGGTTAAATAACTTGCTCAAAGTTACACAGATAGAAAGTGCAGAGACAGTCTTTGAGTTTAGTTCACAGAACTCCAGAACCTGTTTCCTAAACAAAGTCACTCCATCGCTTTACCTGAATGGAGATGTGGCGAGAAGGGAATGTGTAGTGATTTTGGGAATGCATTTTAGAAACAATGGTGTTCTGTGCAAATGTTAGTTATCCTTACACCAAGGGAGAGAAATAATTCAGAAGTTAGATACTAATGGGAAGTAAATATCCAAAAAAAGAGTAAAGATGTAATAAGCAAAGTATAAGGCATTCTCAGGTTTCTGGAACCTAAGTAACTTTATCAAGCATTCCTGTGCCTTCATTCAGAGTCCTTCTGGATTAAATTTTAGTAGGAAGGAAAGGAAGGCTTGGGTATTTCCCAGGCTCTGACTAGGTATATATCAGTCTCAGCAGTCAGTAAGACTATCCAAATGCAAACACATGATTTTCTTGACATTGAGCTCATCTACTTCAAGGCAGAACTTGGATTAGACATCAGGAACAACATGATGAACCCCCTTTTAGCCAGAGAGTGAACATTTTAAGTAGAGAAATGTGCCGTCTAAATGACTTCCCTTGTGTTCTGGAAATAAGGCATCCTGACATTGTCAAATAGAATAGTAAGAAGACAATCTGGGAGCTCGCTCTTTCCTCCTCTGCTTGAGCCTGGATTGTGTCCTGTTAGTGTGTCTCGAATCTGTTCTATCCAACGCTCATTTGCAGAAACCACATTTGTAAATAAAAGCAGATTAGAGCAATTTAAAGGTCAGTGGCAAAGCTGAAATATAACCAGTGTTAAGCACGGTATCCAGTAGAAGTCGTTGATAACAAGGTGCCTGCAAACATTCTGCGGTTAAGAATTGGCTTTAATTCAATTAGTGGAGGAGAAAAAAAAACCTTGTCTGTATTTATAATTTTGGTTTAGCTCCTATTCTTCTAGAAAATGTGCCTTTATTAAAAGCATGAAAATAGACATTTCAGAAATGTGTTATCCACTGTCAGTCTTCAATTAACTTCTATTCATTCAGACACCAAGAATCCGTGTTCTGCCCATTAAAAATAAGAGGCTTTCTTTTCTATTCTCTTTGCTGTTATTGATATTGTTAATCATTTTAATTAGTGGCTTCCCATGATTCCAATCAAGCCCAATTAGACTCAAACCTGATAAACAATGAAGAGGTGAAAACAGCAGCTCAAAACATGGATTAATCTTGCTAGCACAAAGTGGAAGTTGCTGCATTTTAAATTGCTTCCAGCCACCTTTAAACAAAGCCCTTCCTTAGTCGCACTGACTAGCATAGCATCTGGTTGCTTATGTGAAATGTAACCCATAGTCATATCTTTTAAAAAGCTTCACCCACTATACCCCTCAAACATATATTCACGCGTCCACATGTCTCTATCATGTCTTGGTTTACATTTTTCAACACACTGTATCAAAACAATTTAAGTTTTTTGCTCCTCTCCTTACCTTCTCCCCATCTTTGTTCATGGGTCCCTGCCTTTCTCTGTCCTTTGAAAGGGCCAATCTCCTTTAGAAAAGAGCGACCCCTGTTTTCAGTGATGCTGTAGAAGTTCAGTGCCTATGTTTTGAGAAGACCACAATATACCTGTTCTCGATACTGTGCTAAATTACAAGACACTTTTCGTCTAACTCCCTCAACAACTCTGTGAAGTTATTACTTCTCTTAGACCTGTTTTACAGATGAGAAAACTAAGGTGTCAAGAAAGCAGTAACTTATCTAGAACACCCAGCCAGAAAAAGTTAGACACAGAATTTGAACTCAGTTCTCTATCGGTGGTCCCCAACCTTTTTGCCACCGGGGACTGGTTTCATGGAAAGCCTTTTTTTTTTTTTTTCCCCACAGACAGGGTTGTGGGGAGGGGGGCGGGGATCGTTTTGGAATGAAACTGTTGCATCAGGCATTAGAGTCTCCTCAGGATCGTGCAACATAGATCCCCGGCATGGCACAGTTCACAACAGGGTTCATGCTCCTGTGAGAATCTAATGCCACCGCTGAGCTGACAGGAGGCAGAGCTCAGGCAGTAATGCTCACTTGCCTGCCACTCACCTCCTGCTGTGCTGCTCGGTTCCTAACAGGCCACAGAGTGGTCCTGGGTGGGGAGAGGGTCCTATATGGTCCCAGAGTCCCAACACTCAAATGTTACATGATGCTAATGTTTCTAGGCAATTTCCCAGGTAGAAAAAAAGTTCAAATTCTAAAACCTTACTATTAATTTTTCTTAGAATATATTCAATTGATAACATTTTTTATGAGAATTGTCCCTTATCCAACCCTCTTTATGCCTCTGACCTTACTTGCCAAATAACATGGTTTACACTGTCTTTCAGGTGAGAAAAGGAATTTTATCAGTATCCTTAGATCTATGTAATGGACAAATCTTATCCTTAAAAATTATTCAATTGTAAGATGAATATCTGTTTTACTACTTGAAAACGTCATGCTGAGGTTCAAACAATGTGACATAGAAGAGCATGAATAGCATCATCTGGGTTTGAATCCTGGCATCTCTTCCAGCTGTCTGGGATATCTTGGGCAGGTTACTTCTGAGCTGAGAGCCTGGAATAAAAATAGTAGTAAAGAATAAAGAAATTGAACCCAGAAAATACCAATTATAAAATCAGCCTTGCAGTATTGTGAAAGTTAAACAAAACACATATTTAAATGTGCCTGACCTGTAACTCTTTATTAACAAATGATAATATTAATAATTGTTATTTGTCTTGTATTATTTATAAATCAGTTGATAATTATGTATATGGAAGCAAGTCGATAGTAAGTTTCATTAGGCAGAATATCAGGAAAGTGTGACAAGTGTTAGCAAATATCCAGCTAAAGAGATTCAGATTAGGAAGGAAATTGGCTATAGCAGAGGATAAACCCGGTTATTGGAGATAGACTAGAAGGCTGGGGCATGATTGAAAAGAGAAGATAATTAAGGTACCAATTACTGACACCTAGGAGTATGTGTATCAGTCAGCTATAGCCACAATAATGCTGAGAACCAACTCCAAACTACAATGAGTATTTATTCTCACACTCATTTTGTCTGATCTAAATTGGGTGAAGCTATATCTCTTCTTCACATTGCGGGTTAGCTAGGTGTGGCTAAAGGCTAGAGGTTCAGTTTAGGTCTATTTTATGTTTGTTTCTTTGTTTGTTTTTTAATAGAGATGGGGTTCTTGCCATTTTGCCCAGGCTGGCCTCGAACTCCTGGTCTCAAGTGTTCCTCTCACCTTGGCCTCCTAAAGTTCTGGGATTACAGGCATGAGCCACTGCACCCAGCCCCATATATTTTTGTCCTTGGGCTCAGGCTGAATAGACAACAGTTCCTAGGGAATGTTCTTTTGATGGCTGATCACTAAATCATAACAGAAAACTTAGTTACGTATGTATATTTCAAGCTTCAGCTTGCATCATGTCTTTTAATATCCTGTTGGTTTAAGCGAATCTCATTTCTTCATATAGTAAATTATACTCCACCTACTATAAGGCAATAATATTGATACACAATTTTATGATAGGTGAAAGAATTGGGATCAATAAGTTAATCTACTACACAAGGTTAACCTTTGAGATGACAGAAAGACTTAGGTATGGCTGATCCTTCGATCTAGAGATTCTTCTGCCTCCCTTGCAAGAGACCTTGTTTCAGAATTCAGACATGAAACTTAGGCTGGGGTTGATAATAATCTATTCTGGTAATAGAATGATGATGGCACTACTAAAAAAAATCAGCCTGATTATAACTGTGGTTCAACTATCTGACCTGGTCCATGTTACCTTCTGTTTGTAGCCTGCCACTCTTAAATTCTTTGCTTTGATCTTGGTGTTTTTTATTTGTTTGCTTTTACCAAGAATGCTGGTGCACATTGATGGAGCTATTGATTACACATCAATTTGCCTTCCTAAATTTTTCCTCCAGGAACTTTATGTCTGGCTTTTCACCTTCCATTCGTTGAGCATCATTTGTAAGCACAATGCAGAAAAATCATTTGCTTCGCCTTTGGTACTGGTCTTTTTCCCAGCTAATTTGAGCAGAGATACTAAAATTTCAACAAGATTGTATCTCCTTGTTTTGCACTTGTAAATAGATGCACTCATTAGGACTGTTGAACATCATAATTTTTGTTCCACATTTGTAGCACATATCTTCCCCAAAATCAATATAAGTAGAATCAATTCTGATTTCCTTAAGTACTTTGTGGGAACCATTGTGCTTTGCTAAATTGAGGTGCTTTTTTATGGTCAAAGATTGAGAAGCAATGTAGACTAACAATGTTTACCGGGCTCTCGGGAGAAATAAGTGTGATTATTCATTGAGCAACTTGAACCTAATCTACACTTTTCCTCGCTTTATTTGGAGTTATTCAGTTTCACATGGAATAATGTCTTGTTGATGTGGTTTTCTCCAGTAAGCAATTAGGGTACTGTTTCTGCCACCATATGTGTGTGCTTCTAGGAGATTGTATATATATATATATATATATATATATATGCTTCCATTTTCACACGTTGAATACACTATAAATATTCTTATATCTTTGTTCTTTAATGAGATTATGAGAACAATAGGGCAGGTATAGGGCATTTAGTCATATATGCACTCCATTATTATTGATCAGTAACTAGAGAAATATTATTTATCAGTAGCTTTTTATTAAATGACTAATCATTGTGGTTTGGGGTCAACTGTACCAAACACTGTGATTAAGATCATTAATCACTTTTTTTTTTTTCCTAAAATGTTCCCTATCTGTGTTTCTCATTAGAAATGGGGTTCGTGGACACTAATCTGTCCTGGCAGTGGTAGTTCAGTCTTTAATCATTGTAATCCATTGGCTATATGTCCATAAAATATTAATCTATCTTGGAATTCAATCCCTATTTGAATATCCTCCTATATTTTCTTAGGTATCCCCATTCTCCATCATTTTAGTGCTAACTCATGCTCTGTACCTCTATGGTAATATGTCACCCTTATCTGGATAATTTCTGGGATACATAGCATGTAATCTATGACCAAATTGCCTTTGGAGACCAGTTCTACATTTATAAATGTCTGAACGTCATTGACTGCCATTTATGAATGTCTTTTGCTATCATTATGCAGTATATAAATATTCATAACATCAAGCCTCGGAAGGGTCGACGTCAAAGCAAGCTAAAGAATTGTGGTTGGTACTGTGGAGGTTATAAAAATAATTATTTTGCTTATGCCCTTTTTGCCTTTATGATTTGTTCCATATTTCAGTTTTTCGTGGTTGGAATATTCTCAAGAAAAGCTTTCTTGAATTTAGTTAGAATATCCTTTGGTTCTTCAGACTCTTAACTTTTCCCTGAATTTTTCATGGTCCTCTTTGATGTTCTTATGTATCTTCATAGACACAGTCCTATATTCCTTACTTTTCCTTTTTTTTTAAAATTTATTGGATATCCTTGCCCTTCTCCTTCGTTCCTCTTTAATTCAATATATATTATTGAAGAAATGCTCATGCCGAGTTTATGACAATCAACCTCAGCCTCCATATTTTTTATTATTGAATGAAATAGTTCTGGTAAGAAATGCACACCAGAAGCAGATTCCATTCCATTTTTTACATTGCTTTGATGTTTTATTTGAAGTTTTTCTGTAAATAAAACCTTAAATCAATGCCTTTTTTTTTTTTGGAAAGTCTTTGGATTTATTTGAAATTGCGTAATTATTTTTATCTTTGGCTCCACACTCGTATTTCATGATCCAATTTAGAAGCAATATAGTGAGGGTGAAAAGAGCTGAGTTTACCATCTATTTGGATTTCGACTCCTAGGTTAGCCACTTAGCCACCTCAATGACCTTGGGTAAGTTACTAAGCCTCGCTGAGCCTCAGATTTCTTACGTATTAGTGTTCCATTTTTATCTATAGTGACTTTAGCCTTCGGAGGCTATAGTAAGGATTAAAGATTAAAAAGGAAGAACAGTTGACATACCCTAAACCCTTCATAAATAATGGCTAAATTATGCTAATATCTACTTGAGTGATATTTTTAAAATGGCTTTTGAAGCATCACCCATAGAACTGAGCCGGGGCAGGTTGATGTAATTGAGGATTCTTCACTGTCATAAGCGTGGCTGTACTGTGTTGATAGCGGATATATGGCTTACTTCCTCAAAGGTAATTGCATGACCCCACCCCCCATACTGTTCTGATCTCTTCTACTTTGCTAATAGAATACCGCTGATAAACCCTCCCTTATCAAGGGAGAGTTTCTTCTTTTTACCTTCTCTTTGAAGGAAAGTAATTTGTAAAAGCCGTTATCACTTTGAATTTTTGTGGCAATGATTAAAATACATGCTAGTAAGTATAAAACGTGATGCAAGAATAGACTACTGTTTGTATTGAATCATGTTAATATTTTAGTTCATTAAGATAAAAGATATGTCAATAGGGAAATAAATTGTACTAGATAAAAACACAAGCCTGATAAAAGTCCAGAGGAGGAGAAAACCACATTAATTCTGCTAATGCTAAAAACATTATGCACAAGATACTATCTTAGGTTTGTCATTGGTACCAAAGTATATCAGCCTTGTCAAAAATGATGATTTTATAATTTTCTTTTAAGGGAAATTGCTTTATCTTCACAGTGACTGATAATAGATAGATGCTCAGTGCATACTGGATTAAATGAACAGAAAGATCAGGATTAAAAATGCTTAATTAATGTTACATTGGACACAGTTGTACTGAAAGAAAAGTTAGGAACTTTGATTTGGTAAGAATAAATCATCAAATAATTAAAGATACGGGTTTTAAAAATAATTTCCTTCCCAGTTTGAGGGCTAAATAAATAAATTTGCAGAATTATAAATTATCAGAATAAAAAAGTTATTCAGAAATTTCAAATTAAAACAAAAATGGGACACTATTACACACATTACTAGAATTACCAAAATCCAGAACACTAAATTCTGGTGAGGATGTGGAGCAACAGGAACTCTCATTCACTGTTGTTGGGAAGGGAAAATGGTACAGCCACTTTGGAAGACAGTTGGGCAGCTTCCTATCAAACTAAACATACTCTTATCATATGATCCATCAATCACACTCCTTTGCCTTTACTTAAAGGAGTTGAAAACCTATGTCTACATAATAACCTACTAGTGAGTGTGTATGGCAGCTTTATGCATAATTGCCAAAACTTGGAAGAAACAGGGTATTTTTCAGTAGTGAATAGATAAACTGTGGTGCATCCAGGCAATGGAATATTATTCAGTGCTAAAAAAAAATGAGTTATCAAGTCATGAAAAGAAATGGAGGGACCTTAAATGCATATGACTAAGTGAAGGAAGCTACTCTGAAAAGACTGTGTAACTGTGTAATGTATGCTGCCAACTATATGACATTCTGGAAAGGTCAAAACTTTGAAGACAGTAAAAAGTTCATTGGTTGCCAGGGAAGAGTAGAGAGAAATCAATGAATAGGCGGCGCACAGAGGATTTTTAAGGCAGTGAACCTATTTTGTATGATACTATAATAGTGGATATATGTCATTACATATTTGTCAAAACCTAGAGAATGTAGAGTATCAAGCATGAACCCTAATGTAAACTGTGGACTTTGGGTGATAATGATGTATTAATCTAAGTTCATCCATTGTAACCAGTATACTATTGTGGTATAAGATATTGATAATGGGGTAGGTGCTTGTGTGGGGGCAGAGAGTATATGGGAACTCTGTACTCTTCATTCCATTTTGTTGTGAATCTAAAACTTCTCTAAAAAATAAAGTCTATTTTATAAAAACAATCAAATAGCATTTCAGAAATGAGTCTAGTCTGTCCTCCTTATTGCACAGGCTTAGCTAAGCTTAAAATCATCCTAGAAAATGTGCACCTTGATTCCTACCATTTCCATCACAGGATATCATCTTTCCTCGTGGCTAGTCAGCAAGCATACCACCATAAATGAAATCTGGATGTTACCAATTTCAATTGCGTCTACGGGCATCGTGTTGTAAATTGCCCAAATATTGCGATTCCATGATAGCTTCCTCCCACCACCAAATGTCATTATGGGCATCATCCCTCGTGTCAGCTGTAGTGATTTTTGAAGCCTGCAGGCTGATTTTAATGCTGGCCAAAGTAACCTGAAGTCATATGAATTATTCTTATGTAAAAAATATCGGTTGAAGAAACTTAACTTTTATTTGGGTTGACTTTTATTCCTCCCTCAGCTGTGGAACTCTATCAGTGTCCTGGTGGTCTAATGACCCTACTGGACAATTGTGTTGCTGGCAAAACAAGACATTACATTTAAAAAGGATTGCATGCAAGTAATTCCTACTTTAAAAACGACTATACGATGTCATTCTCTGACTCAGAAGGAACAGCATGAGAAAATTACAGAGACAGCACTATGCCTGTAATAATCATTGTTTTGTTTTGCCATCCATTTGACCGAGTCCTACCCCTCTAAAAGCCCACTCAGATACTGCCAGCCCCAGTTTCTCCAGGTTACCGTATTTGTCACTGCTCAAGCACAGTATCAAATTTCCCTTTAATTAATAAAAAAAATACTCTCTCCTTTACCCTCCATTCTTGCGGCTTAATTTATGTTTAAAACATTTTTTTAAAGTTATAAGAAAAATTCATATGACTTATGCTTACTTTGGCTGCCATGAAAATCAGCCTACAGCTTCATAAACCTATATAGCTGGTATGCCTTTATTTGTTTACAACTTGGAAAGAGAATTAATGTTGGCTATGATGGTTTCTGGCTGTCAGTTTTCTTAAGGACTTTGAAAAAGGGGACGGCTAACTCTTCCTCGAAATTCATTTCCTGCTTCTGCCCTACGTGGACAGTGCTTATGCCTATCATGTCAAGACCTAGCTCCTACTCACTCCTTCTACTGTATTCATCTTTCTGAGACTGGAGCCTGGGGATTTACTTTAATGAGTCTGCAGGTGATTTATCTGAACCTCATAATTGAGCACCATTGCTTCTCAGTCAGTCCATTCTTTGAGTTACCCTTGCTCAGAGTGCATTTCTGCTGAAGACCAAGCCTGCCCCCTGCAGGGTATCCCCTAGAAGTTCTCACTACTGTACCCTACCTCTGAGGGACCACAGAGGAAGTGCAGTGTAGGGAAGACTGTACTTGGTTTCATTAGCCTTTCCCAACCATTGGTATGGTCCCTTTTTTAATTAGTCACAATGCTGTTAAAAAAAGTCATTAAGTGTGGTTTCACTGAAGGTTTGGAAATAATGAAGAAAAAATAAAAGCCTTAATTTTTTTTTTTTTTACATATTTATTCCGTGGCTTAACACATTGCCTGGCTCATAGTAGATGCTCAATAAATATTTGTTAAATAAATAAACGCTAAGTCTGACTATTCCTAGGAAAAGTAAATCATACCTTTTTCTAAAATTTCCTCACAGACACACCCATTTCCTAGCATAACATCACTGTACTGAGGTCCACTTTTCTTGTTAAGGTTCCTACTAAGTAGACTGAAACATTCTCTCAGTTATGTATTGAAAATTCCAACCCAAATTAGGTAAACCCTACCATTGCACAAAAAGAGCTGGTCTTGCCCTGAGACTGAGTTGGGGTGCATTTGTGAGAACAGAAAAGTCATGATCCGTGTGAAGTTTAATGAGAATGGGAATGATCTGAAAAAGGCATCTTAAATGAAAAAGAAAAAAAAAGTTAAAAAAGTGACATGCTTAATTAAAATATTTCATTAAAAAGCAGCTTGGATTTTACAGAAGTTAAGTGTGGTTTCACTGAAGGTTTGGAAACAATGAAGAAAAAATTAAAAGCCTTAAAACTATTTTTTTTTTGCATGTTTATCCCCAGTGCTTAAAACGTGACCTGGCTCTTAGTAGATGCTCAATAAATATTTGTTAAATAAATAAATGCTAACTCTGACTGTTCCCTTAAACGACGTTTAATGTTGATTTATCCTGTTTATCAAAGGATACATTTTTCTCCATTTAACCTAAAGAAGCTACATGTTTACATACTCCTCGGAAAGGGTGCTTTTTCAAAGAATAAAAAAACCACAAAAATGTTTCCAGAATTTAAGTATTCTGTTGTTATACATTTTTCTCCTTTCTGTGTAGTCTAAATATTTGACAACTTTATCCAAGAGTAAATGGTCAGATTTTAAAAATAGCTTTATTAAGGTGTCATTTACATGTCATAATATTGTTATGTATATATTTTAAGTATACGATTCAATTATTTTCATTACATCTATGGAGTTGTGCAAGCATTGTAACAATCCAATTTTAGAACATTTTCATCACACCCGAAAGACTCCATGTGTCCATATCTACGGTCACTAAACTACTCTGGTTTCTATGCCTTTGCTTTTGTTGGAGAGTTCATGTAAATTGAATCATAATAAAGTGGTCTTTTGTGCCTCTTTATTTTCCTTAGCATAAAGTTTTTGAGGTTTATCTATGTTGCAGCATGTCTTAATACTTTATTTCTTTTAATTGCTCAATAATGTTTCCACATATTACACTGGTATTTTTGTTTGTTTGAGACAGGATCTCACTCTGTCGCCCAGGCTGGAGTGCAGTGAGTGGGCGTGATCACAGCTCACTGCAACCTCTCCCTCCCCTGCTCAAAGGATCCTCCCACCTCAGCCTCTCGAGTACCTGGGACGACAGAGATGCACCACTACAAACAGCTAATTTTTTGTATTTTTTTTCTATAGAGATGGGGTCCTGCTATATTACCTAGGCTGGTATCAATATCCTGGGCTTAAGCGATCTGACTGCCTCGGCCTCCTAAAGTGCTGGGATTACAGACGGGAGTCACCATGTCCGGCCACTTTTAATATATGTTAGCATGCAGTACAACAGTGAAGGCAAATGTGTTTGACATTCACAAGAGTTTCTTTTTTATTTTAAAATGTAATTTATATCATCATAACTTCTGAAAGAATTATAGTAAAGGTTAATGACATATATATGTGTTAATGACGTGTGTATATATGTTCAAATATGTAATTTGAATATCTTCCAAAAATTTGCATATTCATTTTATTTTTTCATACTCCATTCTTTAAAGGATTACTTTTACTTAAATAAATTCTTACCACTTTATGTGCATATATATATTTAACACATAGTTCACTTCAGATATGATGTTTAGGAAGATTAGAGAAAGTTAGGTTTTAATGTCCTGCTGATTCACATTATAAAAAATACTATAGTGTTATTATCGCAGACAGTTTTAGTTGTCCCCTAACAAGTCAAAATGTTTAATGAAAAGTGCTTAATTGAGTTAAGATTACTTAGGAAAATTGGCTATTTTGTTAATCTCTCATAATATTGATTTTAAAGTTATGTTAGGTAGTATTTTATGCCTATAATTTTATTAATAATTTTAGAAGGGTTAGGGCAAGATAGAGAAAAGAATATATAACCAGAGTCCTTCAAAGGTCAAGTAAAAATAGATTGTTGAGGATCATTCTATTTCTTTCCTCTCTCCCGAGTGCTCATTTCTCCTCTCCTCTCCAATGTCCCTTCCCCCATCATATTATTTTGTCCTATCTCATGTCTGTACTGAATACATTTTATCTCCTTAGTGTTTTGCCAAAAGAACTTTGTTGTGAAGGACAAAGAATTTATGAAGAATCATTGGAAAATAAAAAAATACATTAAAATAGCCTATGCACATTTGGGGACAGGATTGTCCAACCCAGTTTTTGTTTCTTCCAACATGTGGCACTATGACTGTCTTATCTGGAAAATATTTGATTGACATCTGCTAACTGAAAATGATATAATAGTGGAGAAATGGATAACATTCTGTGATTTTCTAAAGTTCCACTTTTTAATGCTTGAGTTTGCCTTTCAGCTTTCTTAGATTTTAGAAATCTTAGGTTTTGTAGAAATCTTATATTTTGTAAGAATATTGTGAGATGAACCTTAAAAAAAGTAAGCTTGCTTTCTCTCTTTCTTTCTTTCTCTCTCTCTCTTTCTTTCTTTCCTCTTTTTCAGACAGAGTCTTGATCTCTCACCCAGGCTGGAGTGCAGTTGCCAATCTCAGCTAACTGCAACCTCCACCTCCCGGGTTCAAGCAATTCTCCTGCCTCAGTCTCCTGAGTAGCTGGGATTACAGGCGCATGCCACCATGCCTGGCTAATGTTTTATTTTTTTAGTAGAGATGGTGTTTCACCATGTTGGTCAGGCTGGTCTCGAACTCCTGACCTCGTGATCTTCCCATCTTGGCCTCCCAAATTGCAGGGATTACAGGCATGAGCCACCATGCCCAGCTAATCTTCATTTATTTTTAAGAAATTTACACATACTGGAAAAGATCAGATAGTCCAGATATGGAGACCCCAGGCCTTTTCTAGTACAAAAGGTAAATGTGCTTTTATGCATCCCTTTACCCATCCTCCATCAAGTCTTGGGAAAATAAGGAAACATTACATTTTTAAAAATTCTCGGCCTGGCATGGTGGCTCACGCCTGTAATCCCAGCACTTTGGGAGCCCAAGGCGGGTGGATCATGAGGTCAGGAGCTCCAGACCACCCTGACCAACATGGTGAAACCCAGTCTCTACTAAAAATACAAAAAGAAAAAAAAAAAAAATTGGCCGGGCATGGTGGCGCGCCCCTGTAATCCCAGCTACTCAGGAGGCTGAGGCAGGAGAATCGCTTGAACCCAGGAGGCAGAGGTTGCAGTGAGCCAAGATTGCACCACTGCACTCCAGCCTGGGCAACAGACAATGTCTCAAAAAAATTCTCATAAATCATATGGCTCAAATATAGGATACTGTACATTCAAACAAAGAGCAAATGCTGGCCGGTAGCATGGTTTTTTCTCTATGGATTATAGTGAAAACATATGGCTGATATTTTAAAATTCTGTGAAATTAAAAAAAATCAGTTGGATTGAACTTTGTGACATGGACATGGAGAACAGAGATGGGAGGAGGTGTAGAAATAGTGATTTGTGGCTAACAGTTAAGAGGACATGTTAGAAGTTAATCACTAATTTGTTACCTTTCCTAAATCAGCATTAGTTACTCATTTACTTTGTCATTCAACAAATGTATAGAAGGCAGCTTCTTTGTGCTAGGTATAATGTTACATATGGGAAAACAATGAGCCTTATTAGGAACAATGCATTCTGTAAGTAGAGCAAAATGGAAATTTAGAAGTTGTATCTCATTTAAGTGAACTCATGTTCTCGCTTGCAATTTTAGTAGCAATAGAACTCAAACTTATGTTTTTTGCAGTTTCTTTTGCTTTATTTTTCAACTTAGTGCCTTTTGCATAAATACTCAGTCTAATGTTGAAAGTGACAATCAAGACTTTATCTCTTATTGTAAAAGGGTTTTGTTGCTCTTCCTCCTACCTATCTAAGATAGCGTCTGAGTGCAAAAGAAATATTACTGATCATCTCATCATTGGAAGAGAGTTCCCTTGTCCAGGTGCTATCTCTTGACTTCCAAGAATATCAAATGAAGTGTGATTGGTCCCATCTGGGCCCTGGTTATGTTGAACTGTAGCCTACTGAGATAAAGTTGGGCATAATTGTTTTTTCTTGGTGTGTAATGGCATTCATTACTGAAGTCTAAGGTTCTAGATATGGTAGTAAGTTCCTGCATTCTGTGACTTCTTCATCTTAACTCGTAGTATCTTCTGGTCAACCAGTGGTCACAACATTTCTTGGGACTCTGGAGCCCTTACCTGCTTTCTCCATGCCATAGTTCTCTAAGTAAGGCTTCTCAATTTGTAAACTTCTGTCCGTGTGGCACTGTGTTACATTGTGGTAAATATAGTAGCTTCTCTGCTGGGCTTGCAGTTTTCCCAGGTGATGAAATGAAAAGTAGGAATCAAGCACATATGCAGACACACACACACACACACACACACACACAAACACACACATAAACGATGTTTCCCCCAACTACTTCAATGTTGTGACCATCCTTGCTTTCTCTCACTTGAAGCATCACCCCCAAGATTGCTTTATGAGATCTTCCCTTAAAGCAATCTTGCCAATCATCTCTATCCTATGGCTTGTTAAACAGGTAAGTGGGCCAGGCTCGGTGGCTCACGCCCATAATCTGAGCACTTTGGGAGGTGAAGAGGGCAGATCACGTGAGGTCAGGAGTTGGAGACCAGCCTGGCCAACATGGTGAAACCCCATCTCTACTAAAAACACAAAAATCAGCCAGGCATAGTTGCAGGCACCTGTAATTCCAGCTACTCAGGAGGCCGAGGCAGGAGAATGGCTTGAACCCAGGAGGCGGAGGTTGCAGTGAGCCGAGATTGAGCCACTGCACTGCACTCCAGCCTGGGCAACAAAGCGAGACTCCGTCTCAAAAAAAAAAAAAAAAAGTAGGCTGCAGAAATTTTATAATATAAAATACTTCTGTCTGTAATTTCAGCATCGTGGTTTTCATGATTGTGTGCAGGCTGTGAGCTTCAAGTTAGTGTTTATGAAACAAAATGCTAAATATCATCTCTTTCTCTTTTCATTCCTTCCAATTTTTCTGTAACAGAGATAAGTCTCATAGAACAGAGAGGTTAGGTGCAAATAACTGATATTGTTAGTGTATCAGAGACTACAGATAATATTGAAAAAAAGTAATATGATAGAAGAAATATGAATTCTGATGGAGGAAATGACAGTTTCAGTAGGTCCTATATTGATCCAGAATGAAGAGTGACTTCTCATATAGAGGTGATGTTTTGATATATGTATACACTTTGAAATAATTAACACAATCAAGCTAATTAAAATATCTATCACCTCATATTTATCTTTTTGTGTATTTGTGGTCAGAACATTTATGGTCTTTTTAGCAATTTTCAAGTATATAATACAATATTCTTAAGTATAGTCACATAAGATATTCAGAACTTATTTATCTTAACTGAAATGTTATCCTTTGACCAATAGCTTTCCATCCCCACCCCAGCCCCTAGCAACCACCATTCTACAGTTTTCTTGTGTGAGTTCAACTTTTTATGATTCTGCATATAAGTGAGATCATGCAGTATTTGTCTTTCTGTGCTTGGCTTAATTCACTTAGCACAATATCTTCTAGGTTCATTCATATTATCACAAATGAGAGGATTTCCTCCTTTTTAAAGGCTCAGTAATATTGCATTGTGTATATATACCACATTTTCTTTATCCATTTATCCATCCATGGATAATTGAATTGTTTTCAAATCCTGGCTATTGTGAATAATGCTACCATGAACATGAGAGTGCAGATATCTCTTCAACATACTGATTTTTTTCCTATGGATATATACCCAGAAATCGGATTGCTGGATCATATGATAGTTCTATTTTTAACTTTTTGAGGATTCTTCATACTGTTTTCCATTTTACATTCCCACCAACAGTGTGCAAGTGTTCCCTCTTCTCTACATCCTCACCAACACTAGCTATCTTTTCTCTTTTTGATAATAGCCATTTTAACAGGTGTGAAGTGATATATTATTGTGGTTTTGATTTGCATTTCCTAATGATTAGTGATGATGAGCATTTCATATGCCCGTTGGCCGTTTGTATGTCTTCTTTAAAGAAATGTCTATTTAGGTTCTTTGCTCTTTATATGATCATGCTTTTTGTTATCTTGCCATGGAACTACTTCAATTTCTTGTATATTTGTGATATTAACCCCTTATCAAATGGTTTGCAAATATTTTCTCCCATTTCATAGGCTGTCTCTTCACTCACTCTGTTGATTGTTTCCTTTCCTGTACACAAGCTTTTTGGTTTAAATTAATCTTATTTATCTGCTTTTGCTTGTTGCCTTTGCTTTTGAGATTATATCAAAATGTTTGCTCAGATCAATGTCGAGAAGCTTTTACCTATGTTTTCTTCTAGTAGTTTCACAGAAGGTAAGGTCTTAAAATTGAATAGCAGTTATTCCACTTAGAAGAAATTGCATATTCCAGAGTGGGAAAGATGTATGAAACAGAGGGTAGAGTGTCAGGAAATGATAAAGAACACTGCAAAGAAATCAGAGTAGGAACTGGAAGATCTATGCAATGTTGAGGGTTTTGAATCTCCCTAATAGGAAGATATTGAATGCTTTTCAGCAAGATATTGATTTATCTGATGTATGTATCGTACTGACTGCTGTGGACAATAGATTAACTGGAGGCAGGGGACAGAACAAAACAGGAGAGAGAAAACCCTGTAGGCAGCTATTACAGCAGTTCATAAACAAGATGATGACAGCCTAGATTGCAGTGAAGTACAGAGGTGGCAGTGGGAGGGGGAGAAATGTAGGGATACAAAGATATTCAAAGAACATTATTTCGCCATTTTAATTTTGTGTTTTACAGTTGAATTAGAAAAAGAAATAAGATATCCAGTGCAATGCATTCCTTAGTAATGCTAATATTTTGATATGTTTTTTTCAGTGGAACTTAGGACATTTCACCAACATTGACAAGTAGGTATACAGTGTCTGTCTATTTCGTGAGGATACATAGAACAGATTGTAAAAATAGAGATAAGGGAGGCTGTAGCCCTCATGAGAGGTCTGACCTAGCTCTTGCACAGTGTCAAAACTACAACTGAAATCTCTTTGTTTATAATTATTTTTGACGTTGGAATGACCCCTGTGCAAATTCAGAATTAAAATCAGCATTATACCTCCTTTATAATTCTTCATTAGTCTCTGCCCAAATCTAACAGCTGTCGCCAGTACAATTTCTGCATGGACTGGGATTCATTTGGAGGATTTGGTCTCATAATGTTCTTTCCTAAATCTCTTCTACACATTCCTTCTCTCCTTGGATTGTTTATAACAATGACTTGGCAGGGAGCAAAGCCTAATAGAATCAACCTAAAAAAACTCAATATTTTCCTCCCTCTCCTTACTTTTCCTCCTATGCTTTACTGCTTTTTAAAAAGAAAATCAACAATGATAAATAACAGTCACTAATCATTTTTCAACCCTGCTGAGCACTAGGCACCATACTAAGTACTGTACCTACATAATTTTATTTAGTTATTTTAAGATAGATATTACTGTATTAAATATAATTGATATTATTATTTATGTTATAGGTGGAGAAGCAACACCTTTGAAAATCAAGTAGCTTAATAATAGAGGCGATATTAAATTTGGCCTCCCTAACTCAATAATCTCCACCTACTCCACCAAAATCACCATCACCATCATCATCGTCGTCATCATCATCATCATTATTTTCCTGGTGTATATATCACATAATGAAAGTTAGGAATATGCACTAGGAAACCAGCTAGGAAGCTACTGTTTGGGATGGAAGGGAATAACACATAGGTCATTATTTTATTAAACATGCTTCACATTCCAAGTACCATGCTTGATGCTAGAGCTTGGACTATAGTCATAAATAGGAAAGTTTCAATCTCAATGAAGCATTGAAAACAGGAAAATATAATATGGCAGAATGGCAACTGCAGCAGAAGGATGCATCAACCTTGATTCACATTCCATGCATAGTGCATTATGGAGGACAGGTGAAAACTCCCGAGTAGAAGGCCCTACATAGGCAAAGCTACTTCCGCTTAGAGGCTGAAGGAATTACATACTTTCTCTATTCCTTGACTGGTCCTTGATTTTCATTACTTCTTATATCCATCCCTGAATAATCTCATTCTACTTTACAACCGCACTCTGAAGAGATGAATTATTATCCTGGCTCTTGTAGGGAAACAACTCTTTATGAATATTTTCATGTTTCTGTATGATTGGTGCCTTCTGAGCAAAGAACATCAGCACCCAGGTTAAAGGATGATTGATGGACAACTGTAATGGCCCCAACTGTCCAAAAGTGTAAAGGCAGAGAGCTTCGGAGACATAGACACTTCCTCTCTCCCCTGAAGACATTTGCTTACATGGCAGGATGTTGGAGGAAAGACCTTCTTTCTTCCCTCCCAAAAGATGATTTTTTAAAATTGCATAGCAAAAGTCTCTTTATATCTCTCCAGAGCGATGCAGGGACAGATGGAAAAGCACCCTATATAATCTCTGTGTTTCATAATTCTGGGGTTCCTTTTATTTATTTATTTTTTCTTTTTTTGAAATGGAGTCTTGCTTTGTCGCCCAGGCTGGAGTGCAATGGCACAATCCCAGCTCACTGCAACCTCTGCCTTCTGGGTTCAAGCAATACTTCTGTCTCAGCCTCCCAAGTAGCTAGGACTATAGGCTTTTGCCATCATGCCCCACTAACTGGGGTTCCTTTTTTAATGGTACAATACCTATTATATGCACAGGGAGATCTGGTTCTTACTGCACTGCCCGGGAGGTGTTTGGGCATAAGGCACGGATGCAGGCTGCTCTGTGACTAAATAGTCTGATCCATGATCCAGAAGTCTTGTGTCCCTGTTAGAGAGAGAGAGAGAGAGAGAGAGAGAGAGGGAGAGAGTGTGTGTGTAGATCGATAGACAAATAGATAGTTATCATCACAGAGCCTTCACAGTTTCAGACTTAAGTTATCTGGCTACAGAAATCAAGGCTGGACACACATTCTGCTTTCTAGAGTAATTCCTTTGTTCTACTATTTGAGTTTCTGCATGGAGGCCCCCAAAACATAGATCAATCCAACATTATAGAGCATTGGATCTTGCTTCTGCATTCCCTTTAAATACTTACTTCCATTCAACTGATACAATGTCCAACTAAGGCCAAACTGAGAAACACATTTCTGGGAAGGAGAGGCAATCCCAGAAGTGTATGTCCTGGCACAGTGACTCCTACCCTAGCTGATGTCCCAAGATCTACTGTAGAAGTGGAATTCTTTATTGTTCTATATGTCCCTTATTATCCGTGAGCAAATATGGCAAAGCTCTACCTTCTGCCCCACAAAGGGAGAAAAATCCGAGGACTACTTCATGACATCTCATGCTAAAAACACCGTGCTCTCTGGCGCATTCTCTCCCTTGAGTAACAAACATCAGGTGGGCCAATGTGACCTCCCAGCCAGATCCAGCTCTGATTGAGTCTCTCCAGGAGATCATGAGCTTCCTCTGACCCTTTCTGAAAATAGAACAGAGGAGAAGAACTTGCAAATGCTACTTTATTTAACTAACTCATTTTTAATGCCACAAAACGGGAGGAAATTCACACACGAGACCCTCAGAGATAACCACACAGATTTTCCTCTTGATTTTTTTATTTTTTATTTTTTATTTTATTTTTTTTAATCTTCTTACCACCTTTACCTAAGTCCCTTATCTGGTGCATCCCTGGACCCACTAAGCACACAGACACACTAACTCACAGACAAACAGACACACACACACATACCTCAAGAAACATAATTTTCCAACATGTGATGGAAATACAGTCTCTCTCTTTTCTTGTGCTCTGCACGACCTTATGTTTGGGCAGTATGTGAAATATGGATTCCCTATGTCTACACTTTACTGGCTTCATAGAGTGAGAGGGAGTGAAGACCCTGATCTCTTGAGAAAGAGAAGAATGATGGGTGCTACAATCCCAGTTCGGATTTTCCAAGAGTGGAGGCTGCCATCATTTCCTTACAAAACGCGGAAGGCAAACACTTTGAAACAGCAAATATGATTTCATTTATTTATCTTTAAAAGAACACAATTTCACATGAGAAAAGCATTTTTCTCTCATCAGCATGACTTTGACCCTACTCATTTCAAAGTAATAACCTTGGCATCACTGTCTAGGAAGCATGTGATTCTGTCTTCTGTCTGAGTCCTGAACAAGTGGAATTCTTCCCAAATAAATTCTTTTCAAATATGACTGACATATAGTCCCATGATAGGTCAGGAAAGATGGTTATACTACAAATCACCTCAATAAACTTATGTATTCCAGAAGATTCCTCTTTTGCTTCTGCATTTGAAGTCAGTTCTCTTAAGAAACATGCTTGTGTGCAAGCTTATATTTATAAATTTGAGGAACTTACAATGAAATGTGTTTAATTCTCATTTCATTCATTTTCCTTTCATTCCTGTCTTCCAACCATTTTCCTTTGAATGCTTAAATGATGATTAACTATGAAGAAGACCAAAATAGACAAAGTAATTGCCACTTGTTCCTTTGTTCTCAGTGGCTTGCTGTGCTATAAGTGTATTTAATCTGGACCAATCTGGGGAGGTAAAACCTAATTTAATAGCTATCAATCACAGGCAGCAGGCCTGCAGAAGGAGAAAATAAAAAGGTGGTTCTATTACTCAGTCTTCTCTTAGGAAAAACAAAGTGAAACACTAGACATGCCACATCTTTACAAGATGCCTCCTAATCCCTCTACCAAGTTACACATAATTTGAAACTCTTTGTGTATTCCATTTTCACTTATGTGCCACTACCCTTATATTAAAAAGTATGTGACTGACAGTTTAGCTAAAATATTTATAGGAATTAAATACATTGGGCTTTGTTAGAAAGAAATAGAGCCACTTGATATGACTTTCAAATCCTAATTAAATAAAACCTCCCTATGTGGAGCTAAAGCAACTGCTTTTCTTAGCCCCAGAATAATGCACATGGCTGTGCCTTCCAGCCTTCTAATGGTGAGACTGTCATCCTGTGTTGTCTGTGAAATCTTTACAGAAGCTTCTCATTTTACCGTGATTAAAACGCCTACGTCGGAAGAGTTCAGTGGTTTACTGACCTGCTTTATCTCTCTGATATTATCATCCCATATCTTTCCCACCCATCTCCTCTTCATTCACTCTGCTCCAGCCTCTCTCCAGCCTGGTTTTTCCTCTCCCACACCAGGTGCTCCATCCAGGGTCTTTGTTTTGTGTCCATTTGTGTTTGTACGTGTGTGTGTAGTGAGACCATTTAAAATGAGAACTACTCTCTTACCTTTTTATTTGTTTATTTGGTTTGTTTGTTTGTTTGAGACAAAGTCCCACTCTGTCACCCAGGCTGGAGTGCAATGGCACACTCTCAGCTCACTACAACCTCTGCCTCCCGGATTCAAGTGATTCTCTTGCCTCAGCCTCCTGAATAGTTGGGATTACAGGCGTGCGCCACCACACCTGGCTAATTTTTTTTGTTGTTGTTGTATTTTTAGTAGAGATGGGGTTTTGCCATGTTGGTCAGGCTGGTCTCGAACTCCTGACCTAAGGTGATCTGCCTGCCTCAGCCTCCTAATGTGTCCCTTACCTTTTTAAATATGCAATATTTAATTGTGCAATATTATTTACTAAAGGCACAATGTTGTACAACAGATCTCTAAAGCTTATTCATTTTTACTGACTCTTTCTGTCCATGGACAGAAAGTAGCTCCTCATTTTCTCCTTCCTCCAGCCCCTGGCAACCACCATTCATTCCACTCTTTGATTCTATGAATGTGATTACTCTAGGTACCCACATATAAGTGGAATCATGCAGTATTTGTCTTTCTGTAACTGTATTTCTTCACTTATATAATGTCCTAAGATTCCTTCAAATAGAGTAGAATTATCATTACCAGAGGCTGGGAAGGGTAGTGGGGACTGGGGGGGAATGGGGATGGTTAATGGGTACAAAAATATAGTTAGGTAGAATGAATAAGATCTAGCATTTGATAGCACAACAGGGTGACTATAGTCAGCGATAATTTGTTTTACCTTTTAGAACAACTGAGACAGTACAATTAGAATGATCATAAAAAAAAGAAATGATGAATGCTTGAGGAGGTGAATACCCCATTTACCCTGATGTAATTATTTTGCATTGTATGCCCGTATCAAAATATCTCATGTTCCCCATAAATATATACACCATGTGCCCATAAAAATTAAATATTCAAAAAAGAAAAAAAATTAAAGATTCATTCAGGTTGTCACAAATTACAGAATCTCCATTTTAAAGATTCAATAATATTCCATTGTATGTACCACATTTTCTTTACCCATTCATCTATTGATGGACACTTAGATTGTTTTCACCTCTTGGCTATTGTGAATAGTGCTGCAATGAACATGGGAGTGCTAATATGTCTTTAAGATCCTATTTCAATTATTTTGGATAAATACCCAGAAGTGAATTGCTGTATCATATGGTAGTTCTAGTTTTAATTTTTGGTGGTTCTTCCATAATGTTTATCATAGCAACTGCTCTCTCAGTGGTATTTCCACAGGAGCCTGAGAGGGTTTCAATTTCTCCACACCTTTGTCAACACTTGTCTTTTGTTTTCTGTCATAATAGCCATCCTGATACATGTGAGGTGATAAGTCATTGTGATTTTGTTTTGCATTTTCCTGACGATTAATGACTATGGACATTGTTTTATATGTCTGGTAGTCTTTGCACTTTATGTTTACTCTCTCTGAATACTTTTTTTCTCTAAGATATGTATACATCTCCATTACCTTCTTTGGTTGTCACCATCTCATTGAGACTGTCCTGATCTCTCTGCCTATAATTGCAATAAAACCACCTCTAGTACTTTCTGTTTCACTTCGCTGCTTTTTTTTCATAGAACATATCATCATCTAACCTACTCTATATTTACTTATAGATTTTGTTTATAACTTCCTCTGCTAGAATGTAAGGCCAAGATTTTTTCGTTAATGTTGTATGTTTACACTACTGACTGACACAGGTAGGTGCAGGATAAATATTTGCTGAGTAAATAAATGAATGGACATAAAAATGGTCTATTCTGCAGAAGCTGGAAGTAATTTCAGAAGGATTTGGAGTGTAATGGGACTTGGTTAAAGGTGATTTGGGGGAGAGATTAATAACCCTGTGATAAATAGGTTGAACTGCTGCAGACTGCAATACAACAGTCCAGACACTACGTAAACTCTAACTTTCCTCAGCTGTTGAATATCTGGGTTCTTGTCAGGGACTGAAATAAGAACCAGGGTAAAGGAGCTGAAGATTCATTCCTTCCTTTATTGATGCCTCCTAAAAGAACTGGGCAATGTGTAACACTCTAGGGATGTGATGCTGAATGAGATCTAGTTCCTGTTCTTACTGAACTCATAGTGTGCTGGAAAAACAGATTATAAAACAGTTCATTGCAGTGCAACACTTCCAATGGGATGAGTGCTGTATGAGCAAAGTTATGGGGAAGAAAAGAAGGGTCAGTAAACTGACCTGCCTGTAGAGATTTGAGAGGGCTTTACAAAGGGAGTTAAATTTTATCTGGATTTTTTTAAAGTGCTTTCAGTTACAAGTAATGGAAAACTCAACTCAATTAGGTTTAAGCAATTAAAGGCATTTATTGGTTCATGTAGCTAAAAACACCCAGAGGTAAAGCAGACTTCAGGGCTAGGGATCAAAGTTCCATGGCCATTTCTCGATGAATTTCCTGAGTCTGGCCTTTTCCATGTGGCAGTTCCAACCTTAGGCTAGCTTAGCTCAGAGCTTGGAAATGGTTCTGTCAGTACCACGTCTCACATCTACTTACCCCAATGCCACTTTGTCTACATCAAGAGATAGCCTCCCCCTAACAACCAAATAAAAATATGATGGTTAGTCTAACTTGACCACCTGAGGCCCCTGCCAATTCTGTAACCAGTTATTGTAGCGAGGAAATGCCATCAGCGAATCGACATATATATGGGCTACTTGCCAGTCCTGCACATAACCCTGGGGCAAGGAGATATATCAGTGTTCTCTGGCTTATAGCAGTGAAGCTCCCCCTGAGGCAATGTGTCATGTTCACTCCTATCTAAACACAGAGTAGCTACATGAATGGAAAAGGGGTAGAGAAATGCTTGTATACCAATGTCAGCATGACCTACAATCTTAAAGGATGCAGTTTTCCAGGGAATAATGAAGAAAAGTCATGTTAAAAGTAGCAGAACACCATATAAAAATGACATAGAAATATAAAAGACATGCACCATTGTGGAAAATTTTGTTAACCAAGAAAGCTGGTGGAGTTTCTGGAAATAAAACCCAGTATGAGGCTAGAGACAGATTTAAAAGGCATCTACATATCATAGAAACAAATGAGATGGTTCTGAGGATAATTTCAAGCTTGGATCTTTTAAAATCAAATACACATATAAAAGCAATTGATTGCCAGTAATCAGCAAGGTGTGAAGAAATTCACAGCAGCATAAGTTATGGTCTCTCCCTGTTTTCCAGAAGACAGTCATGTCAGTTAACCAAAGTACTAATAAATGGCTAATCCAGAGTTCTTCACTGCCAAGCCATGTGTCACCAACTCTTAATTTAGAGGTCAGATGAATTTCTGTGAGGAACTGAGGTAGCGGAAATCTTCAAGAAAGAAGGAAGAATGTGGAGAAAGCTTGGAAAGGGAATCCATGTGGAATCCATGGAAAGGATCAGAGGGCTTTTTCATGAGATGCAATGGGATTGCAGGTTTTCAAGCAGCAGGTTAGGTAAGAACATGGTATGAGCAGGAACAAAGGGGAGAATGACTGTTGGTTGTGTGTATGATAAGCAGCTGTCAAAGAGCTGCAAAATGGTTAGACTAGAGGCTTGAGTGTTTCCAATCCAGGCTCTGGACAATTCATTTCTCTTACACTTCATTTTCTGATTTGTGAGCGAGGGTAAGCATCCCTTTCTTACATGGTAGAGTACTTCAGAGCTAAGAGAAATTGAGTATGTCAAGTGCCCCATATGTGGGGATAATTTGTTTCAGTACACTGTAGCTCTTCCTCTTCCTCCTTTGATGAGGATGCTAGAAGGAGCTTTATGATGAAAATGAATGAATAGAGGGCCAGATTTTAACTACTTAATGTGAATGAAATAGAAAACAAAAACTGGTAAGATAATTCTGACTTCTTTTTTTTTTTGAGACAGGATCTTGCTGTCACCCAGGCTGGAGTGTAGTGGCATGGTCACGGCTCACTGCAGCCTCAACCTCCTGGGCTCAAGTGATCCTCCCACTTTGGCCCCCCACGTAGCTAAGACCACAGGCACATTCCTCCATATGCCTGGCTAAGTATTTGTTGTTGTTTGTTTGTTTATTTGTTTTGGGGACAGATGGAGTTTTGCCATGTTGTCCAGGCTGGTCTCAAACTCCTGGGCTCCAGCGATCCACTCATCTTGGACTGTTACAGTGCTGGAATTACAGGTGTGAGCCAATTTGCCTGGCCAACTCTGATTCCTTATTAACAGGAACTGAGGAAAGACATTTTCTTTGGTCTTCACTGTTTCTGTTAATATCAGTGGTATAGAACTTCATTTACTTTCTGTAACATTGTTGAGAACCATCAGCCAAAGGTTCATGGGTAGATTTTCCATCATTATTGATTCCAGGGTATCATAAGCAAACCAACTCACTGGCCAAATATTGATCAATGGCCCTTACTATCCGAAAGTTTGCTTTCCTGCTATTTTTAGTAAATATCAACAAACCCCTCCCAAGAAAGCCTCTTTACAATTACATCAAAGTTCAGTTTACATCAACACAAACTCTTTGCCCCTTTTCCAGCCTCAAGACATCTGTTACCCTAAATTTCACTGTCTAAAATCGAACCTCTTTTCCTAAGCACCTAAAGATTTTTCTCTAAGGCAGCACCAATTAGTCACTCTAGCTCAAAAAATGTGATATCGTCTTTGAATGAATAATTCCTGGCATTTATAGGCTTCATCTCTTTTATTTCTCTATTTCTGCTGCCATTGCCTTTCTCCAGGTCACCGCTACCTTGAAAGACTAAAATAGACCCTGTCACCTTTCAGTGTTGTCTGTCTGTGGGCCATCCAATCCCTTTGTCAATGTTGCCAGACCATTATTGCCAAGATAGTACCCTCATCCCAACATTTGCCACTTCAGGTACCTACAGGATATCTGAAAGGTCAGAAAACATAGGATAAATTTCTTCTTAAATAACATGCTTTTATTAGTTATTTATTGCTACAAAAATAAGTACCACATAACTCATTAAAGTAATAAGCACTGATTATAATACACAGTTTTACATGGGTCAGGAATTCAGAAATGGCCTGGCTGGGAGGTTCTAGCTTGGTGTTGTTGATGAGGTTGCAGTCAAGGTGTTGGTCCAAGCTTCTGCCACCTACAGGCTTAACTGTGGCTGGCTGATCCACTCCATGGTTCACTCACATGGCTAACAAGGTGGTACTGGCTTCCAGCAGGCGGCTTCAGTTCTACTATGTGGGTTTTTTCATAGTGTTGCTTGAATGTCTTCACAACATGAAAGCTGGCTTCCCCCAGAGACAGTGATGCAGGAATAAAAACCAGGCAGAAGCTACATCCCGTTGATAACCTTGCAAGTCATAGAATACTAATTCTGCCACATTCTATGGTTCCAAAGAGATCATTAAGTCTGACCTACATTCCAGGGGAGGGGAAGCAAGCATCACCTTTGCAAGGCAAGACCGTCAAAGAATTTGCAGAACTATTTTAAAACACTACAACTTTAATCACAATTTCTAGTAATATGCTTTATATACTTTTTTTTACAGTCTCCAGTATCTCTTTAGGTAGAACACTTTTGAATTCAAAGCCATGGGTCTCATTGTTAATTTGAACAAAATATAGTAAGTATACTATTATTTTCCATGTCTTTCTAGGCTTTTTAAACTCTGCGGTGTATTTACTGTACTCTTGTAGAAGGAGTGCCATCAACTGCAATTGGTACAAATTGTGCTTATTTTTCTACTCTTTTCACGTTCCCAAAATATGTTCCCATTCAACCAGGCAGGTCTTCCTACTCTTCTCATGCTCATTGTTTTTCATGCTGCTTCCATGGCTTTACAGAGACTCTTCCTCTTCGCTTTGGTCTGGCATTCAAAACCCTCAGGACTGATGACAGGCAAACTAGAGTCTCAAATTCCCCATGAAAAGTTGACTCATATCTCTGTCATGCATGGTCCCCTCGGTTCCCATCACTCATACACTCACATACATTTATTTTTACCTTATTATATTCAGTTCAGCACAATTTTATCGACCCCTTTTTTCCTAACGATGTATTTTATAGCAAGCACTCATTAAACATTTGTTGCACGACAGAATGAATATTAGATTAAAATATTTCATAACGCAATTATCCAAAGTATATTATTTCAACATGTCTTCAATATAACATTTCTAATAACATATTATTTTTTCTTTTCTGCACTGTTTATAAATGTTGCAGTAATTTTTTCACCTATTTTAATTCATATGGTAAATTTTCAGCACAGATGCTTGATCTATATTGAAATTTTACAAAATTTGCAGTTCAGAAAAGCGGATCCACAAACATAGTATTCAAAATAATACTTGAGGCTGGGTGCATGCTTGTAACTCCAGTGCCTTGGGAGGATCACTTGAGGCCAGGAGTTTGAGACCAACCTGGGAAACATAGTGAGACCCCTGCCTCTCCAAAATAAAAGTTTCTTTTTTAATTAACCAGGTACGGTGGCACAAACCTGTAGTCCCAGATACTCAGGAGGCTGAGGTGGGGAGATTGCTTGAGCCCAGGAGGTCGAGGTTGCAGTGAGCTATGATCATGCCATTGCATTACAGATTGAGTGACAGAGCAAGACCCTGTCTCTAAAAAAGAAAAAAAAAGTAAAAAAAAAAAAATACTTGAAGATTTCCTAAAACTTAATGTGTTCCTTTTTTAAATTTAAATATAAATCAAATAACATAAAAATTAAGTTTCTCAGTCTCATTGGCCACATTTAAAGTGCCCAATAGCAATATGGGGCCTGTGGTTGCCATTTTTGACAGTGAAACCCAAGATCATAGAAGAAAGAAACAGATTTGGGATGTCACTTGTTTGTGAACTAACCTTTACTAAAAGTATGACTTAAAAGTGAAATAGTAGAAAGAAATACAGCTTGTGTCAACACTATATCTGATCAGACTCCACTAATGAAATTTCCTCAGCAAGTCACTGTAACGAGAATCACACCAGGCTTCCTTCTGATCAAGACCCACAACTTGGTTGTTGAATCTAAAAGAAATATAATTCCAAGTCTAAACATAACAGAGCAAAGTAATTTGGCTTTAGTAACATTTCTCAAAAAAAGTCTATAAGATTAATTAAATTGCATCGCATTGAAACCATTGAATTGAAACAATTGCACTGAAAACAATTACTTTGCAATGAAACACAGCAAAACATCCTGAAACCTCTCTCCTCAGACCTTCACACCACAGGAGCTGTCCCTAATGTCACTACTCTACTCTTTTTCTCCTTCTGAAACTTTGTCTCAAAATCCTTAGCCTATATTTCCTTGGCTTCTCTTTCTCCTCTGTGCCTCCTTGCAGAATCTTTATAATTTACGTTGCTCTAAATTCATTATTGCGATTTGTCTCTTTGAACATTCTCCTGATTAACAAAACAGGCTACCCTCAATAACCACTTGACACTGAGTTTTCCTTGGAGGGCATAAAATTATGACAAAGAATTTAGGAAGGCTCTGAATGTCAATATTTCTATATTATCATATTACTAGATAATACAAATCTTAACTTTGTTGCTCCTAGAAGACACTTATTGCCCTTTGGTTTAAAAATACATATAAAAAGTTGCACAAGATTTTGAAATGGACCAAAAATATTGGATGTCTTCAATGTCTACTGGCTTTGTTTGGTTTTCTGATTCTATAGTGCCTTTGTGTGTTTTGAGCTATTTTCTAACTGTGTAAATTATCCATAGAAAGACAGCCATGGCCTAGAGAGATTCAGTTGTTTATTTTTTTGGCCTGTGGATATTGATCAGTTTGGCCAATGTTGCAATGCATGAGCAAATTTATTTCAGCATTCCTGATAGCCTATATCTGTATAATTATTTGAAGTTTCCTTACAACTGACTGTAACTTTTATTCTTTTTCTCCTTAACTGTATGAATTGAAAGAGGGACGGCTTGTCTACCAAAAAGCAGGACTTTCTCAATTAAATTAGATTAGCTGACTAAAATAAAAAGTGGCAATGGAAATGAAGGAATGTATACTTGTAAATTTTTAGGGAGTTCAAAATGTGCAATAGTGTATTAGTTAAGAGTTTAGGATCTGGCACTAAACTGACACCAATTCTAGCTTAGCCAACAAAGCTATGTGAGTTTGTTTAAGATATTTAGCTGCTCTCACCCTGAGTGTATTAGAACTTACAATGTTTATTTATTCATTGATTCATTCACTCAACAAACATCTGTTGAGTACATAATTTACCCCAGACACTGTTCAAGGCTGTGGAACACACAGTGAAAAAAAGAGACAAATTTCCTACTTCATGGCACTTACATTCCCTTGGAAAAGACTAGCAATAGTTAATAAATGTATTAGGAAATGCCCAGCAATTATGAGTAAAATGAGGAAGAATAAAGATATAGAGGGAAGTTACTTTGGATAGGGCTAACCTGGATGGTTTATTTATGGAGGGTGCATTTGTTGAGAGATTTGAATGAGGTGAGCCTGCCATGTGACTCTCTGTGGGGGAAAGTTCTCTAGGCAGAGGGAATTGTATGAGTAGAGCCAAGAGGCACACTAAATAAAACAAAGCAAAACATAAATTAAGAGTCCAATCTTGCTAGAAGGCAGTAAACACAGAAAAGATGAGAGGAGATCCTTGTCACTCCATATATCATTGTGGTCATAAAAATCATTTAAGGTCTATGTTGAACTTTGAATGTATCTTTTCTCTATGCATAATGTTGGAAAATATTGATTCACTAAGTTATATACATTTCCAAGTGTTATCAAAGTTTTTATTCTATGATATCAAAAATCAGTATTTATTAAAATAACCATCAACCTAAAAGTCAGTAAAGACTTGAAGTATCACAAAACTGCCAAGCCCCTGGTAGCAGATATGAGTTTTCCAAAATAATTTTTGCCTGAAAGCTCAGATTTCATCATTAGTCACCAATACTCTCAATTGTTTCCTTGAAGGTACAGGCTTACTTTGCTCATCTTTAAGAAAATGCTGCCAAATATCTGAGTCTGAATAACTATAGTTTGCCAGTTACTCTCTCAAGTAAAAATATTGGCTCTTGAAGAAGATGGCTAATTCAGCACAAAACTCAATTACATCAGCGCTTTTCCTTGAGATAATTGTCATATTTATGTAGGCAATGGGATTATCTTATGTATCTCTCCCATTTTGTCACAAAGAATATTATAAAGATGAGCTCGAGTTGTGATTTAATAAAAGTCATAATTTGTACTTCTTCGTTATGTATATTACTAATTGAAACTGGCCTATTTGCTTTTTGCCCGTGGGTGATGGTGAGGAACACAGTGGTTACTAGTGCTGTTTGATGCCACTGCTACAATGCTAGCAGTTAGAAAATATTCCTATATTGTTGATGCTATTATTTATGCCTTTTGCACTATTAGATTAGGAGGAAGAGATAGGAGAGGGTTTTAATGCCTCTCTTTTAAAGAGTTTGACATTTTTCCCCAAAAATAGTCTTTAAAAGTTCAGTAAGTTTCCCTTTCCTCAGCCACACATTATCTACTTAGCTGCAAGAGGCTGAGAAGCATTGACTTTCAGCTAGAGAGCAAGGCCCCTCTGTCTTTACAGTTTAAAAGATGACAGGGCCAGGTGCAGTGGCTCATGCCTGTAATCCTAACACTTTGGGAAGCTGAGGTGGGTGGATCACCTGAGGTCAGGAGTTTGAGACCACCCTGACCAACATGGAGAAACCCCGTCTCTACTAAAAATACAAAATTAGCCGGGCTTGGTGGTGCATGCCTGTAATCCCAGCTACTCAAGAGGCTGAGGCAGGAGAATCGCTTGAACCCGGGAGGCGGAGGTTGCAGTGAGCCAAGATCGCGCCATTGCGCTCCAGCCTGGGCAACAAGAGCAAAACTCTGTCTCAAAACAAAAATAAATAACATAAAATAAAAGATGACAGGCCACTAGCTGTGATGGACTGAGACCCCCTGATGATGAGATGGAGCAACCTCAGACTGCCCCAACAAACTATATGCAGTTTACGTACTTGAAGCTAATACTTGGACTAACAGAAATAGCAATGATAATGATAATGGCTGATATTTATTAGGTCCTTCCATGTGTCATGCATGATCCTGGGTGTTTAAAAGATGTTATTTCTTTGACTTCTCAGGAAGCATACAGAGGAAAAGCAAGTTGCTGAACTAGAAAGTGGCATGTAGTCACTTCTGTGGGAATCCACAGACTGCGGTCTTCATCCTTATCACCTTAAGCACTGCCTTGCCAAATATACTGGGCTCCAATAATAGGAAAGAAATACCTGCTGACATGTTTTAGAGGTTCTAGTTTAAAGGACAAACTATCAGAGGGTTTTTTTTTTTTTTAGTTATGTTAAAGACAGAATTACTCAATGATACACAATAAGGATGCACAATAAGGAAGATTTTATTCATGACCATTGTGATGGGTATAGCTACCACAGCAATGAGATTTTTGCAGTGGGGGAGAGAGACTGAGCTCAACTCCAAACATGGCATAGGAAATTGGGGATTTAAATTCAAGGAGCCAGGGTTAGGTGACATGTTAGTGGACGGAAAATTACTAAGAACTTCAGGGAGATGGGATTCTGGCCAAACCAACCTAACAAGTGTCTTGCTGAAGGCAGGCCAGGGTGATCAGACCTGGGGGAGGTCAGAGGATGGAGGATGAGATTAGATATTGAGGGGATGATCAGATGAACCCAGAGTGTGAGTGGGGTGTTCCTTCTAAACTGACATCAAGGTTCTTGCTAAAACTGGTTTTTACAAGGAAGTGCACAGATAGGCCTAGGAGAAGATTCAAAAGCCTGACTAAAGTTTGGTCAAGCAAAGAATTTTTGTCAATTATAAAGCTATTAAAAAATATTTAGTTATCCTAGAACTAATGTCATAGTGTAGTTACCAGTTAATTCTTGGATATGTAGCAAATCATATGCAGTTGCCATCTGTCCCAGACTAATATTTAACCATCATTCCAGAATTTTTTTCTCACTAAAATAATGTATACAATTTACTTATTGGTTGGTTTATAACATAATAGCTTTTAATTGCTTTAACATTCTTAGAATTTGTCTACAATCCTATATAATAATACTTTTTTATATTAGATGTTGAATAAATCATTGAAGATTGTTAATATGCTATGTATACGTGTACATGTTTATAAAAATATGATGTGTATGTGTAAGCTCATATTGTGTGTGTGTAAGTTTAGAATACTTGGGAACAGAAAAAATACTCAAAATCTAAATTACATCCAGAGTCATCATAAGGCAGTAAGGAAGGTAGATATGGATGAGGTTATATCACAGAGATGGAGATGCATTCAACCATAGATATTTACTAAGCAGTTGCTAAGGAACTAGAAGTGTTCTAGACTTGAGGGAATGGAAGAGAATAAAATAAATTCCTGCTATCAAGGAGCTTGTATTCTAAAAGAAGCAGGAAAAAAAATAATAAACAAGTAAAATTTTTTGTTATAGTAAGTACTATGAAAAATGAAGCTGGTAGGTGAGAACAGAGAGTAATGAGGATGCAAGGGACAAATGTATTGGATGATATCTGAGTTATTTGGAGAAGCAAGCTACTGATATCTGCTGGGAGAGCCCCCCCCCAGGCAGAGGAAACTGTGAGAGCAAGAACCACAGGTGGGAGTGTGCTTGGAGCATTCAAGGAACAGCAAGAAATCCAGCATGGCTACTGGAAAGTATGGGCTACGGTTTGAATGCCTGTGTCTCTTCAAAATTCTAAGGTTGGAACCTAATCTCTGGTGTGGCAGTATTAAGAGGTGAGGCCTTTGGGAGAGTGATTAAGTCATGAGTTCTCCACCCTCATGGAGGGGATTAGTGCTCGTATAAAAGAAGCAGAATAGAGCACCTTAGTCCCTTTTTGCCTCTCTGGTCTTCCTCCATGTGTGGACACAGCGTTTGTCCCCTCCAGAGGAGAAACAGGGCACCCTCTTGGAAGGAGAGCATGGGTCCCCACCAGAAACTGAATCTGTTGCACCTTGATCTTGGACTTCCCGGCCTCTAGAAATGTGAGAAATAATTGTCTATTATTTATAAATTATGCAGTCTGTGGTATTTTGTCATAGCAACAGGAATTGATTAAGGTATTAGGTGAAGGACATGGAAGTCATTCTATTAGGTTATAGAGATGATGCAGAGTGGATCATGTGGAAGTTTTAAATTTTATTCTAGATGAAAAGTGGAGGAATGAGGTTATACTCAGTGTCAAATGGAAGACTGACAAGATCTGGCACGTATTTTTAAAGGATAGATCTGGCCTCTTGGGAAAGACTAGACTGTAGGTGGCAAAACCATCAGTAAGGCCACTTCTCAGGAGCCTATTTCAATTGTATGGAAGTGAGAAGATGGTGACATTGACTAGGATGATAGCAGTGGAAATTGGTTATAGGTTCCAGATATATTTCAAATATAGCCAATATAATTTCAATGGGTGTGGATATGGACAATAACAGAGATTTGAGGACAGCCCTTGGGGCCTTCCAGGATGTAAAGTTATTTAAGCTTATACTTAATAAATAATGGAGACTGAGAAGAAACACCCTGGAGACAGAAAGCTTTGTCAAGAGTATCTTACTGTATCCAGGGGAAGAAGACATTTCAAGGAAGAAACCGTTACCAACTCCCAAATGCTGCTGATCAGTTCAGTAAGATAAGGACTAGTAAAAGTCTTTGGTGATCATGACAATAGAGTGGTGTAGACCACAGTCTCACTGGAATGGGCTTGTGGGCTCAGGAATGCCTAAGAAGGGATGCCAGAGCAAAAGAACTTAATTATAAAGAACATAGGACATCTCAGTCTACACAGGGATGAGGGGACCCATGGAAGTCTTTTGTTTTTTTTTTAAAAATAGGATGTATTATGGAATGCTTATATGCTAATAATCCAGTGAAGAGGGAAGAATAATGATGAAGAAGAGAGTAGGTACATCATTCAGAGGAGGTGGGATCCAGAGAACAGTGAAAAAGTAGGCCTAAGATCAGATCCTGGTTGTGCATCTATGACCAGAGAGAGCAAGCTGTGTAAGCAGGTACAGGTGAGACATTTGGTGGTGGGATTGTGTGGATGTTTCATGCTGAAGATTTCATTGCAGAGCTGAAAACTTTAGAAAACAGCAGTAAAGGGCAAGAGCAAAAGGAAGAGAGTTAGCCTATGAATACAACTACCCTTGTTAGGAAACCAGCAAAAGAATGGAGTTATTCCCGCCTACAAGGAAGCCTTGGGGAATTGACAAGGCCTGTTAGCAGCTAAATGCTTTGTGTTTCTCTATGAACAGAAGTCCAGGATGAGCTATTCCTATTCTGTGTTACCATTTGGTATAATATCCACAACTGTGATAATATGAAGAGACAAAGTATTACACGGACTCATTTTTCTATTCACGGAAGAAATAGTTATTTATGCTTCCACTGAAGAAATCTGAATTTGCAACCATGAGTGTATTATCATTTTTGAATAACTCCACTTCCTTAAAAAATATAGCACTAAGGTTTGGGGAAATTGAAGTACGTGCAGAGAATCCATCTAGCCAGTGAATTTGAAGAAGACAAATAATTTTTTCTCATTCTGCATTTCAAAGGAGTTAAGAATGTGTCTACCATAGGTAACCTGGAGGAGAAAGTATATGCGTTTTAGAAGTTGAATTGCATCAAAGACCCTTTAATGCCTCATTCAAGTTAATAGGACATTTCTTGCTTTTTCATCCAGGATATGCTAAAGATTCATTTCCTTGCATGTGAAAGTGTGTGCTTCAGGGAAAAGTCAAAATCAGCACCATTCTTTCACTATTAAAACTTCAGGGGCTAGAGGTATAAATAGCATGGGCTTTTGGAAAATATAGACCTGACTTCTTCCTTCATTAAAGGACTTTCCTCATGCTTGCCTAGAACTTCTGTTTTCTAGAACTTGCCCTCCCTTGAGAAAGGCCCCAGAATCTTGCTAAATTATATAATGGGCTCACAACGTAAGTATAGGGAATGTGCTATGAATTAGCACATCAGACTCATTTTCACTGATAACCTGATTTTACACTGTACATCTCATTGCAGATGGGATACTCTGCTCCTTAATTCCCTGTTGCTGGCTTTTTCTCAGCAAATCAGTCCAAGTGTTTTAAGAATCTGAAAGGGATTTTTTTTCTTGCTACATTTATATCTGAAATAGGGAAATATCAATTTACCCCAAGTTCAGCAGACTCACATTCAACATGGGCAAATTAACTTGCTGCTGATTTTTCTGAACAGTGGCACCTTAATAGGTCTGCCCCAGAAAAAGACAAATGGAAGTGTTTGGGGAGCCCCTTGGGTTTCCCATTGTACATGGGCATAGGAGATTTGTAAAATGGGACAGTCTTCACAAATCGTCATTCCTTAAAGAGAAAGTCCATGTTTTTCCTTATTTGAGAAATATCCAAATGAGATTATTCTAGACTGATGGAGAATGGAAAATAAACTTCAGCTGTTTATTTTCCCCTGGTACTCTTTAATAGAGAACAAAATCAGGACATAAAGCCTGCTAGTTTAATGGCCTTTAGTAGGTGAGGAAGCTTGGATTCTAGAGTCAACCTCATTGATTTCTTTTTTGGCTGAGTGCAGTGGCACGATGTCAGCTCACTGTAACCTCTGCCTCCTGGATTCAAGCGACTCTCCTGCCTCAGCCTCCCAAGTAGCTAGGATTACAGGCCCCCACCACCATGCCCAGCTAATTTTTGTATTTTTAGTAGAGACGGGGTTTCACCATGTTGGCCAGGCTGGTCACAAACTCCTGACCTCAAGTGATCCTCCCACTTTGGCCTCCCAAAGTGCTGGGATTACAGGCACGAGCAACCGTGCTGAGCATAACTTCATTGGTTTCTAATCCCAGATCTGCAACTATCACCAGTTACCTGATCTCACATTCGTTCTCTCACCTACAAAATCAGGGGCTTGCTAAAGTTCTCTTCCAGCTTTAAAATTCTACATATTTGCTGAATGCAACTCTTATAGAATTTTAATTATATATTCATGAGCCCTAACCAATCCAGCACCAGTTGGATGCTTGGTCACACCCCCATTAATAGATTTGCACTTGATGCTAATTTGATAAACAACATCATAATTACTAGAAAAGCAGGAGAAAAGAAGGAAGAAAGAAAGAACGAAGAGAAGAGAAGAGAAGAGGAAGGGAGGGGAGGGGAGGGGAGAGGAGAGGAGAGGAGAGGAGAGGAGAGGAGAGGAACAGAAAGAAAAATAGGAAATGGCAAGAGGACGTGTGTTTGAAATGACCACTGCCACCCACCCCACATACTATACCTCTCCACCAAGGTCTAGCTCAACTCCCACCTTTTTCAGAGTTGGCCTTTCCCCCCACCATCCATACTAATCCATCAGGCATTACAGTTATCTTGTTGTCTTTGCCTATATTTGTTCCTCTGGACATATTAGAGCCCTTAGAATAGGGCAATTAGGACCTTTTCACCCACGCTCCCCTGCAATGTTCTGCACAATGTCTGCAAATGCCTAATGGAATACAATGAATTAAACTGAACTCATACTGGGTCATGATTGACATAGAGGCTGTTGCTACCTCTTTCCTTACTGGATGAATTCCAGGACTTGAGGTTGAATCCAAGGAAGAGATGGGATCAGAGCAGGAAAAAGGGATTTGGAACACCAGCTTGATAAATATATTGCCTTTTCTCTATGACATTGTAATAACTAACTAGCTCTTCTCCTCTCCAGGAAAGTATATACAACACCTTACTACTTCTTATGACAGCACCTGTCTCTGTGCTATTGTCATGGGTCTCTCTCCTTTCTCTACTGGCCCTGCTCCATGTCTAGAAATAGCTTGCTGTATGATTAGAATCAGAATTGTCAGATTTTCCTAATATTGCATAGGAAATGTTTATACCACTACTTGGGAGGCTGAGGCAGGAGAATTGCTTGAACCTGTGAGGTGGAGGTTGGGTTGAACCGAGATCGTGCCACTGCACTCCAGCCTGTTCGACAGTGTGAGACTCCATCTCAAAAAAAAAAAAAAAGTTATTCACTGTTTATCTGAAATTCAAATTTAACCAAGCCTCCTGTATTTTATCTAGCAAGCCCAGGTGGAACTTAATTTAATATGTCATTAGGAATCCATTTAATCTCTCAGCTCTGGCTTCTACTCTAATGGCTTTATTTTCTGGCTTCACGTGGTGCTAGGTGGTTGCAGACAATGCCTGCGTCACATCCTGTGAGGGTCAGTCTCAGTGGGGAAGAGCAGCTACCTCCTGGCCAGTGGCTTCAGAAGAAGCGGCCTCATGCCTCATTGGCCCTCTTTGGACCACATGCCCTAACAGAACCTACACCCTGGCCAAGGCAACACCATGCTCTGAGTGGTTAGACTTCTGAGCCACATGCCTCAACCTGGAAGCCCCCTGGAGGGGCCTGGGCTTGTGGTGGGACAGTAGTTCCCTACAATCTAGGTTGAGGTGCTAACGTGAGAAGGAAAGATGGATGCTATGTGATAGAAGCAAAAGGAAAAATACAAAAAGAAAACCCTTTTGCCACACTATGTGTTCCTAAACTATGTAATTATTTTTTAAACAGATTTTGAAAGAGATGACAGTAGTCATTGTAGGCATTAATTCCTATTTTCCCAACTAGCAACTCCATTTACCCAGTCAACTTGCTTTAATTTGATTGATCAGTTTACACAGGTATAAAAAGAAGAACTAGTAAATAAGTGATTTCTTAAGTCTTTTCTAGTCTAAAATTCTCTAGCGCTATGAATGATAGCAAGAAGGAGATTACGAGAGAGAAAAAGTGAGAAAGAAAGAAAGAGAGAGAGGAATTCCAGTGTGCTTTTTGTGTTTGGGATCAAAATGCTGGTGCTAGAAGTATGGTCCACAGTAAAAATGGAATATGAGTTTTATTGATACTAACTATTCACTCTGGGTAGTTTGTACTCTGCTTTTGTAGATTCTCTACAGCTATTTAAATAATAAATTTCACTCTGTATGCAAATGTACATGTGCATGTGTATGCATTAAAATTATTGCTTAATCACTGACACCAAGTTGATTTTTCTCTTCAAATTAATTTATGGGAGAGCAAAACGAAACTGAACCCTCAGAGGAATAATCAAACTCTTGTGTTTTTACTTCAACCATACCATACCATTAAAATGACATAGGTCATCTTTGTGCCATTGGGATTAACAGCAATTTGTGAGCTTTTGAAAGCCCTTTGAAATTTTCAGATTAAAGGAATTAAGTTCAATTTTAACGTAATGAATCTAATTACTGGTTTTTCTGAACATTCAAATTAAGAAGAAAGGCAACGTCTCCTCTTCCTACCTTCAGATGTCTTTTAATTTGTGCACTTACCGCAGAACCTTCAAGTTCAAAGGCAGTTTTCATCATTTTAGCTTAAATTCTGGGAAAACATACCTGAATAGACTTACCCAGACTTAACCTTGACCAAAAAACAAACAAACAAAAAAGAGTCCGACAGGCCCCAGCCTCAGCTAAACCTATAATGAACTTGTGAGGTCTGACTTTTCAGCCTCATTCAGCTATGTCCCCAAATCATCTCTGCAGGAAGTGACCCCACGGTGTGTGTGACTGTGTTTCCTTCCAGTTTTTGGAAAATTGCTTAAGTAAGAGCTGACGAGATTTTCTGTACCCAGTCATCTTAGAATAACATGTCATTTTTATGAATTTTAATCATATAGTCCATCACCCATCTTCGATCCCTTTTAGGGAAAAATGGCATACTCAAGGGCAGCGAACTATTGAAAACAGGAGCCCCCACTTATTTATTGACTTATAGTCTCCATTCTTTCATAGCAAAAGTGATCAATGGTCTACTGCCATATTTAGCTTTTTGATAGCATCATCAAATTCATTAACTCTAGATCATTGGATCAGGCAGAAGCAATGTTATATTTAAAAATATTTAGAATATTTATTAACACTGATTAGTAAATATTTAATATCTTGTTTTGAAGGATCCTGTAAAAAAACTCAGTGATTTGGTATGCTTTTTAAAAAATTTTAAGTTCCAGGATACATGTACAAAATGTGGAGGTTTGTTACATAGATTAATGTGTGCCGTGGTGGTTTGCTGTACCTATCAACCCATCACCTAGGTATTAAGCCCTGCATACATTAGCTATTTATCTTGATGCTCTCCCTCTTAGTATGCTATCGATAAATGTGATTATATTATTCATGGATAAAAATATGAATACCAATGTCTCCATCATCCCAGGTGTTTCCAGGGCATTTTGTAATATTGAAACACCAATGGAGTGTTTTAAATTGATATTGCAGAGTCAGATGAAAGGTTTTCCAGAATTTGTCACCTTGCTATTTGGATATAACTTGTATTAATACTTAGCGTATCAAGTATAAAGGCTTTTGCTTCAGATTTAATTTCTAATGCGGCCTGAATATGTGACTCTATCTTCTTAATTCTTCTTTTTATTTTTTTGCCTCAGCTATAGGTTCTGAAAGAACACCCCCAGTTGCCAAGGCAGATGCCATGTAAATATTACTTTTTATTTTCCCCACTGGGAAAAGATGTTGTGAGATTCTCTTGGTTTCCTATTGTAGCTATAATAAATTTCCACCAACTGAGCAGCTTAAAATAACACACTTATTTTTTACAGTTCTGCACATCAGAAATTTGAATTCATTTCACTGGGCTAAAATCAAGGTGTCAGCAAGGCTGGGCTCCTTCTGGAATCTCTAAGAGAGAATCTGTTTTCTAGCCTTCTTCCAGCTTCTGGAGTCTGACCGTAGCCTTCAGTTCATGGCTTCTCATTACTCCAACACTGCTTTCACCATTCCAGCTTCGTCTCTGACTCTGACCCCCTTGCTGTTGTTTTCTTGTAAGAGTCATAGTGACAACTTTGAGCCCACCCAGAGGATATTGGTTACTTTGACAAGACCTAGTTCCATCCTGAACTATCTAACTTTTGATAGTTTATCTCTCTACTTTAAATATCAGAATCCTCTTTTTTTTTTTTTTTTTTTTTTTTTGGAGTCTTGCTCTGTCACCAGGCTGGAGTGCAGTGGCTAGATCTCAGCTCACTGCAACCTCTGCCTCCCGGGTTCAGGCAACTCTCCTGCCTCAGCCTCCCGAGCAGCTGGGACTACAGGCATCTGCCACCATGCTCGGCTAATTTTTGTATTTTTAGTAGAGACAGAGTTTCACCATCTTGGCCAGGCTGGTCTCAAACTCCTGACCTGAGGTGATCCACCCACCTTGGTCTCCCAAAGTGCTGGGATTACAGGCGTGAGCCACCACACCCGGCCCAGGATCCTCATTTTTAAGAAGGGGATAATAAGAATGACTACCTCAGTCATATTGGGGAAGACTGAACTGATATTTTGTATGTATTTCTAGAGAAGGACTATATATGTATATATAGACTATATATAGGAGACTCTACATAGTCTTATATATGTATATATATAGTATTCAGCATGGTCTGCCTGCAAAGGGAAGTATACATGTGTTAGCCCTTTACGTAAAGTAAATGATCAGAATAAAAAGCATGTTTTCTATTTGAGATCAATTTGGATGAGATGAGACCCAAAGAATTTGTGATGAATAAATCTCATTTAAACCAAATAAGTGATTCAGAACTTTGAAATTATTTTGTCAAGATCCATTATAGTTGCTTTGAAGATTACCTTACCCCCACATCATTTAAAAGAAGCCCTTTGATGAAGCTGATAATGATGATGATGATGATGATGACATATGTGTATGTGATTGTCTCTATAGGACATTTCCTCAATATACAGTTTTTATACTATACATTTTTAAATAAAATATACAAATTTTTTTTATGTTAATGGTTTATGTGTGTCAGGGAGGAAAACTTTTCTGGTACCCTCTTAAGTTTGCTCTCTGAGGTCTGTGAACTAAACTGACAAAATATGGATTAAAGGGGGAAAAAAGGCTTATTCCCATGAATAGGAGAACTAATAAATGAACTAGCAAGCTAGCTAGGTGACTAAGGTTAGAGGCCTATATACCTAAGTTACTAAAGGAAAGGGGTGGGGGAGAAAAGGCTTCTATAGGAAGAACAGATGGTTTATTTAGGAAAGACAAACAGATTTTTAGGAAAACAGACAGAAGATTAAAAGATGTATGATAATAATGTTTGTGTATGGAGGTAGGAGTGGCCTTTTCCACTCCTTCTTGGCCTAGAAACTCTCCCAAGAGGGAATCTGTGGTAATTTACCCTTGGTTTCTCTTCTGGGAGTAGACCTGCCCTAAAGGGATTTATGGAAGCCTTATTTCTCACAAATTTCTGCTTCTGCTCAGATGAGAGAAGTTTTAAGAAGATTTCTTTCTGCATTTGTCGAATTTCAAATTTCTTCAGCATCAAATAATCTTCATGCCAACTCTGGGGTTCTGAGTGGGTCCCCACACGTGTTAAGTTTTCTATATTCAATATAAAGATTATCAAATAATTAAATGTTATTTAATTATTAAATATAAGGATTGTGGCTTAGTCTTTGTGAGCCCAGTGCTTGTGAGCCCAGTGCTTTGTGAGCCCAGTCAATGTTCAATAAATGGAAATGTGATAAAAGAATGCCAAAGCATGAGAGCTAATTTATTCAACATCATTAAAGGAGAAGTGTCAATCAAGACTTTTTCAGTTACAGGGTGAAAATGTACACCCTGAATTAAAAGTGAAGTTTATTGACGTATATTACTAGGAAGCACATTGTGGGTAGTTCAAGTCAAAGGATGATCTATAGGGAGCAGGCATCTGGAGAACAGAACTAGAACTCAGTGAGAGTAGGACTGTCTTTCTATCAGTGTTCCATCATGTATTTCTCAGTTTCCCAGTGTATGTTGCTCTTGTTCGAGCCTATGACAGTTAGCTTTTTAAAAGTAGCATGGGGAACACAGGAGCCCTACATTCCCAGGTTAGCAACATTGCAGGATAAGACAGCATATTTATACTGGGTTCCATATGAGTAATCCCAGTGAAAATTGACTGGCCATGATTGATTTTTAAATATGTTTAGTTTTTGAATTAATCACTGAAACCAGGAATGCAGAAACTTCTGATTGGTCAGTTCTGGGTCACTTAACTACTCTGAGGTTGTGTCTATCAGGGATAGGGAGATGCTGAAGAAGTAGAGGGTAGACTGTCCCCCGAAGAAGTGAGAAAACTGTAAAGATTGCCAGGACAGTAGATACTGTGGCCTCTGAAGGAGTACTGAATTTTTAGATATATTTTTCCTTCTTATATAGTAAAAGAGATATTGCCTTTATGCAAATGATGGTAGTACTGAAATTGTTATTATGGAACCATGCAGTGTTATTCTCTTTTCTTAAATTTGTTGAAAGAATCTGAAACATTCTATAGGTTCATAATTTTTTCTCTAAAGACTGCACAGTAGATTAACAAAAAAGTAGATGTTGATTTTAAGGAAAATAAGTAACTTCCCTAAGAATAACACTTCACACAGTAGGCAAGTAGGGATTGAACCAACACTTGGTAAATGAATGAATTATCCAGACATTTGATCAGGGTATCTGGACCATAAATTTTTTATACAGATTCTGCATATTCTGGGTATTTACAAGATTAATTATTGGAGTGTTTATCAACACTCTACTAAGGTGTCTTTTAAGTTTACCTAAATGTAAAATGTTTTATACATAGAATTGGTGGGAAATTTCAATGATGGCAGTGGAGAACTGGATAATCACATTAGAGAAGAAAATTACAAAACATTCTAACAGATAACATCATAGTGTGATTCTAATAGTTGGAAAAGTTAGAACAAAATTTTGATTGAAAAAGTCATTTCTAAATAACTTGAAATTTTCAGGGTTTATGTCAGTTATTACCATTAGTCTGTAAAACAAATTTGTTTTGCATACCAAGGTGCTAATGGATATCAGATCTGAGATACTGAAATCCTTGCATCACAGATTTCCGGTGGCTCATCCAACAAGGAACTTTCTTTCTTGCCATGTCTCTTTGTGGTGGCCTTTCTGAAAATGGGTGGTGCCACCCCTGTATAGTTATAGCTAGACTCTGCCCAGTGTTCTATCCTTTCTTTGCTTCCCTACTGTCAAATTTTCCCCCACAATGTGAACTTTGTTACACATCTTAAAAATAAGACTTTAGAGTTAAATTCATTGAAAAAAAAAACTTCTAGATCTTTTCTTAAGGGAAGAAAAAAAATGCAACACCCAAGCATTTAACCACTTTTGACTTGACTTTCAATCCTGTGATGTGCCTTACTAGGGATAAATGTCTATTCTGATGGACATTTGAAAGAGAGTTTTCTAATAATCTGGCAGTCTTTTTAAACAAATACATCTGGGGTATAGTCACATGTCCACCTACTGATTAAATTTTTCCAGGAAAGAGGCAAATGTTTCAGTGATACATCATCACAACAAATTTGATTCCATTTTATATTTATATTTCAGTGACAGTCCTAATACCCAAATCAATGTGTTTAAAAAGAAGCCCCCTTAGGTTTCTTCAAGTGATTTATTGCCTTAGTTACATTATTGCTTCAGGTGTAATCAGGAATATTTGTCTTCATGTCATTGTAAGGGAGATATGAGATAGAATATGCTAATGTGCTTGTCTTTGTACATAATGTTTTGTTAGTCTTTTGTTTGTTTCGGTCTCTTAATTAGTGACCGTCATTTAAAGCCATCCATCTCTGTTCAAATTTATGCAAATGTTGTAAGTTAATAATGAGAATTTCAGATGACTCTCTTTGTCAGCCTTTGTTTTGAGTTTGTTAGTCTATTAGATTGTTTGGCTAAATAAAATGTCTTTCTTTAAAGCTATGAAGCTAAAAATTCATAGATCAAACAGTTATCAAACATTCTTAAGGATAATTATTTTTCGTTTCACACCAGAGTACAAACAGCGTTTGTGAAGCTCACAGCTCTTCGTAAATCCCACTGTTGCTTGTGCCTTCACGAAGCCCCCATCCATAGCTTGTGAGTGCTCAGGAAAATGACAAGGTCCTGTTAACATTTACTCCTAAAGTGCCATCTTGAATTTATTGACTCATTGCAATTTAAAACGGAATCTTTATAGTTTACTAACGGTAATTGGAGCTAATGCTATCAAGGTTGATTAAAATGCTTGTTGGTACTATAAGAAATGAACTCTTAATTATAATCTTCTTAATAGTTAGCTCACACAATCAAGACAAAAATTATCACTTAGTTTATAGCTTTGCGTATTCATTGTGCACTTCCACCTTCCCATTTGGGTTGCATTGTTTTGTTCTAAATCTCATATGGCAGATAGCTGGGAAGTGCTGCTGTGCAGTTCTCAGCAGTTTATTGCCTGAGTTCCCTTCCATTTATTGTCATTAGCAAAAGAGTCTATCTTCCTGTAAGATGTATGAGTATTGGTAGTCTCAGTAAAATATCAGAATTACCTTTTTTATAATCTAGATTTTACCAGGGAATGTGCTTGCTGGTGAGGTGATAAAAGTTAATGGTACTATCCCTGGGCTCAGACAGTTTACAGGATAGCAGTGGAAACAGACTCTGGCTAGGCTTTCAGCTTCCTAGTGTCAGGGACCGGACTATGTCCACTATTATGCCTCCATTACTTTGTACACATCAGGAACATCACACTTACACAGCAGTACTGGTTGAATTAAGGAACAGTATGTGTGCTGAGGAGGGAAAGGAATGTGATTGCAGGGGACAAGAAGAATTTAGCACAGCTGATGAAGACTTTGGAGCTGCCCGTAGAATCAGTAGAATTTTTCCAGGAGACAGAAAAATGCAAATTTTCTGTAGGACACTGGGAAACTTGTGGTTTTCCAGCTGAGTGATGTACAGGGTTAGGGAATGGCATCAAGTGAGGCTGGGATGGTGGAGCATATCAAGTATGGGTAGGTCTCAGTGGCATGCTGAGGAGTTTGAATTTTATTCTCCACGTTAGGGGAGCATCAAAGATGTGCATTTAGGGCACATTCCTGATAAAATTTGGAGGATCACAGAAGGTATCAGAAGAGAGGATGAGTTCATTTACTTCAGTGTGCTCAGGTGGCCACCTAGCATCAAAAAATTACTGAGCTTTTTGGGTTTCCATGTTAGCTGAACATTAGTCCTAATCCTGTATCTGCCTCTGTTAGCTTAGTAAGTTTTTCCTTTTTATGCTGATCTTGAGTGTCCCAACATAAACTAAACGGAAATTATAATACTATTTTGAAGGATTACTTTTTACATGTTAGTGATTATAATTATAAAGTATTTGGAACATAGTAGGTACTCTTCAAGTACTGACTAAGTATAGAAATTACTTAATAGTCTTTTATATCAACCCAATTTGAAAAGGGCAAAGGATTTCAATAGAGGTTTATCCAAGGAAGATATAAAAATGCCAATAAGCACATGAAAAGATGCTCAACATGATCTGCTGTCAAGAAAATGAAAATAAAAACCACATTGACATACCACTTCACACACACTAGGATGGCTATAATAAAAAACAGTGATAATAACAAATGTTGGCAAGTATATGGAGAAATTAGAACCTTCACGCACTGTTGGCAGGAATGTAAAATGATGCATTTACTTTGGAAAAATATCTGACAGTTCCTCAAAAAATTAAACATAGCATTATTGTATTACCCAGCAGTGTCACTCCCAAAAATATACCCAAGGTATGTTCATATGGAACCAAAAAAGGGCCCGCATTGCCAAGACAATCCTAAGCCAAAAGAACAAAGCTGGAGGCATCACACTACTTGACTTCAAACTATACTACAAGGCTATAGTAACCAAAACAGCATGGTACTGGTACCAAAACAGATATATAGACCAATGGAACAGAACAAAGCCCTCAGAAATAATACCACACATGTACAACCATCTGATCTTTCACAAACCTGACAAAAACAAGAAATGGGGAAAGGATTCCCTATTTAATAAATGGTGCTGGGAAAACAGGCTAGCCATATGTAGAAAGCTGAAACTGGATCCCTTCCTTACACCTTATACAAAAATTAATTCCAGATGGACTAAAGACTTAAATGTTAGACTTAAAACCATAAAAACCCTAGAAGAAAACCTAGGCAATACCATTGAAGACATAGGCATGGGCAAGGACTTCATGTCTAAAACACCAAAGCAATGGCAACAAAAGCCAAAATTGACAATTGGGATCTAAGTAAACTAAAGAGCTTCTGCACAGCAAAAGAAACCACCATCGGAGTGCACAGGCAACCTACAGAATGGGAGAAAATTTTTACAATCTACTTATCTGACAAAGGGCTAATATCCAGAATCTACAAAGAACTCCAACAAATTTACAAGAAAAAAACAAACAACCCCATCACAAAGTGGGCAAAGGATATGAACAGACACTTCTCAAAAGAAGACATTTATGCAGCCAACAGACACACAAAAAAATGCTCATCATCACTGGCCATCAGAGAAATGCAAATCAAAACCACAATGAGATACCATCTCACACCAGTTAGAATGGCAATCATTAAAAAGTCAGGAAACAACAGGTGCTGGAGAGGATGTGGAGAAATAGGAACACTTTTACACTGTTGGTGGGACTGTAAACTAGTTCAGTCATTGTGGAAGACAGTGTGGCGATTCCTCAAGGATCTAAAACTAGAAATACCATTTGACCCAGCCATCCTATTACTGGGTATATACCCAAAGGATTATAAATTATGCTGCTATAAAGACACATGCACACGTATGTTTATTGTGGCACTATTCGCAATAGCAAAGACTTGGAACCAACGCAAATGTCCATCAATGATAGACTGGATTAAGAAAATGTGGCACATATACACCATGGAATACTATACAGCCATAAAAAAGGATGAGTTCATGTCCTTTGTAGGGACATGGATGAAGCTGGAAACCATCATTCTCAGCAAACTATCGCCAGGACAAAAAACCAAACACCACATGTTCTCACTCATAGGTGGGAATTGAACAATAAGAACACATGGACACAGGAAGAGGAACATCACACACCGGAGCCTGTCCCAGGGTCGGGGGAGGGGGGAGGGATAGCATTAGGAGATATACCTAATGTAAATGACAAGTTAATGGGTGCAGCACACCAACATGGCACATGTATACATATGTAACAAACCTGCACATTGTGCACATGTACCCTAGAACTTAAAGTATAATTTAAAAAAAATAGAGATGAGAATATATGTCTGTGTGCTGGGTGCAGTGGCTCACACTTGTAATCCCGGCACTTTGGGAGACTGAGGCAGTTGGATTGCTTGAGCCCAGGACTTTCAGAACTGCCTGGGCAACACGGTGAAACCCCTATCTCTATAAAAAAAATTAGTTAGGTATGGTGGCACACACCTATAGTCCCAGCTTCTAAGGAAGTTGCGGTGGGAGGATCACCTGAGCCCAGGGAGGTCAAGGCTGCAATGAGCCTTGATTGTGCCACTGAACTTCAGCTGGTGTAACAGAGTGAGATTCTGTCTCAAAGAAAAAAAAAAAACAAGACAATATATGTCAACATAAAGCTTGCACATGAATGTTCATGACAGTATTATTTATAATACTCAAAAGATGAAAACAACCCAAATGTCCATCAAGTTATAAATAAAGTTATTACATGTATACAAGGAAATATTATTCAGCAATAAAAAGAAATGATTTACTGATACAACATGGGTCATCATATTATGCTAAATGAATGAAGCCAGTCACAAAAGACTACATATTGTTTAGTTTTAATTAAATGAAATATACATGAAATATCCAGGATAGGCAATTCTCTAGAGTGGTTGCTTAGGCCTGGAGTGTTGGGGAAAAGTGGAGGGTAATAGCTAAAAGGATAGAAGGATGTTTTGGAGGGCAAAGATCTTCTAAAATTAATTGTGGTGACTGTTGCACAACTGTGCATGTACTGAACACTATTGAATTCACTCAATATAATTCACTTTAACAGGTTAAATTATATGATATGTTGATTATACCCCAATAAAACTGTTATAAAAAGATAAAAAGATAATAATCGATGGGTATATTGAGTACTTAAAACATGAAAAGTGATAGACATAAATTATCTCACTTACTCATTGAAGAAAGCCTCATTATGAAATAGGGACACTTCTTACGTCATATACAGCCTAGAAAATTCAGACTCAGAGGTATAGTTAGTGTGGAACAGTTGAGGCTTTTTAAAATTATATATATTTATTATTACATATATATTTACTATATATGGTTACATATATATGTAAAATATAACATTTACTTTTAGACTATAAAATAAATATATTTTAGTGATGGTAATCCGTTATAATTTACTCAGCTATAGATAATTCACTAGCTTCCCTCAGTCTTTCTTTCAGCACACCTGAAATCTTTCAGCACACCTGAAATCTTTCAGCACACCTGAAACCTTTCAGCATACCTGAAATCTTTCAGCACACCTGAAATCTTTCTCAGGAGCCTATTCTCAGGCTCAAAGCAGCCCTCTCCAGCTGTCCCTACTATTGCAATTTTGTATGTAAATGCCTTTCATCCCGTCCCAGAGAAAAGGATATCTATTGCTCTCTACTCATTCCCCTCTCTGAGCTGTCCCTGACGTCCATTATGCAAGCTGAGATATTCAGGAGCAGAAAGGTCTCTTGTAAAACTAACTGCTTAGCACCACACCTGTCATAGTAAGTACTTTAACAATAGCTGACATTTCGCAATGCTTGTGAGTACGAAGTATTTTATGATATGCCTTTGATAGACATTATTTTATTTAATTATCATGACAAATTCTATGAAGAGAGGAAGGTGACTAACTCATTCTGGTTTGCTGGGAACCCTGCCATTTTAACACTGAAACTCCAGTGTCCACAAAACCTTATAGTCCCAAGCAAGCCAAAATGATTGATTAGATTCAAGAAAGGATTCATATTGGTTCACCTTCTGAGCCAGGAATTTAATAGTGTGCGTTGTTTTTCTTTTCAGAAACGGTATAAGGTATAATTTTAATTCTTGTCCCCTTTAACAAGTTAATTTTGATGACATATCATTTGTTTGTTGTTTCACCAAGTTTCATGAAGAGAGACTGAAAACATTCTCAGAATAGTAACCAAGTGTATTTTAGGAGACCTTGGTAAAGAAGTTAATACTGCAATTAAGCACACCTGAAATCTGGTGTTAAAATATAATTAAACGTTGCTTAGAAACTTTTCTTATTGAACCAAATGAAAATATGCCTCTTGTTTAAAATGTCAAACTGATCATTGTTCCTTATTTTTTTCTTGGTTATAGAATGACATTTCCATGAACACTCATTTCTGGTTTAGCTATACACAATAAACACAATAGCTATTACCAATTATTTAGTCCCTACTGAGCAGTTCATCAAGGATTTCTGAAGGCAATGGCATCAATTGATATTCCTTCCCTTCCTTCTCCTGCCTGCTCTGTTTAAAGATAACATGTTCTAAGTCTAGGCATGGAAATAACCTACCTTCAGGCCATTGCCTCCAAAATGCAGTTTCTATCTTCACCTCCTGTAGCCCATAGCAAAATGAAGTTATCGCTCTCTGGTGGGTTAGCTACTAAAATGAGAATTCAAAGTTTACACTGTGCAGGAGGAAGGACAGTATGTGTAGAGCTTTCTGGATGTCCTGTTCCTTTCAAGCTTTGTGGACTTATTTCCTTGAAGATTTTGAGGCTAGATAGGCAGCTACAGTGGTGATGTAGTTGACTGAGTATACCTGCAAAAAGATAAGCTGCCCCTCCAAAGATCTATAGAGTGTCCAGCGTGGTGTCTGGCACCATAAACACTCTAAAAATGTTAGTCGTGTCCCCTCCCTCACCTGAGGAATGAAAATGTACATGTTCCTCAGTTATCTGTTTATACTGAATCTGCTAGAAAGTAGGATTTCGTAAGGCTGGGACTAAATGTTCCTTGTTCATTGAAGCCTTGGTGTTGCCAAACACATGTGTGACTAATAGTAATCCTCAGAAATATTTTATGAATTAACAAATGCATTGAGAATTTTGATTAAGGTGTATCACAACAGGGGAAATTATGTGTTTTGCCAACAGGAGATACAGAGAATATGGAGAGCATTTTCCTGAGTTCTTTTTTTTTTATGACAGTCTTTCATAACTCCACTTGCATCTGGTTGGAATATAAACAGTGGTCAAAGTATAGCCCTGCTTGCAGGTCAATTTAGAGGCCAGATAACTGGCACCATAAACAGTAAAACAAAGATCATCTCTCTGATATACTATTTGAGGAACTTCATGTCTATTTAGTAAAGAAAACGATTGTCTCAGCAGTTGTTCAATTTCTCTTTATTGTCTAAGAGGAAAGGTAATTCCGCCTTAAGAAAGAGCAAGGATACAAGAACATAATGAAAAATGCAATTGCATACAAACCACAAGGTTCTGAAAAGTTAGTTAATTTCTTTATTGTTTCTACATTATCTGCTACTAAAAAGTAATTTCCCCATATTTATACGACCCATTACAGACTAAAATCTAGCCTTTGAAAGAGACAAGTGTGATATTTTTTCCTTGATTGATGACCGTTAGATCATCAAGTTCCCATGGTTTGTCCCAGTTCTCCCAAAGTTGTATCTACTCAATCACTTGTTTGAGCTAGTTTTGACTTGGTCAGCAAAATTATTGGAAAACTAGGTTCCATAATTTAGTGGCACTTGGGACACACTCATTTGTCCAATAGACTTTTGTATCTGATATTCCACAGTTAAATCTGTGGCACCTGGTTTGAAATGTTTCTGGTTGGCTCCATCAGCACCTGCCCCATCTAATCTCTTGGTCTAAGCTTCACGGCCACAATCTAGTACCTTGATAAGGGATATGATGGTGATGACAATGACAATGAAAAACAAAATTTACTATTACTTATGTGGCTGAATCCTATCTAGATGTTTTAAATATGTGAATCCTTTTGCTATTAGCAATCATTCTATATGTTTTAGCCCTGATCGCTTATGGAGATTAAGAAATTGAATCTTCTTTTTAAAGAAGAAAAGTCAATTGCTTGAGGTCGCTTAACTTAGGAAGTGGAAGAGACAGAGGATTCAAATACAGGCATCCCGGTATGGGAGCCCACAGTCCTAACCATTGTACTATATACTCTTCATCTTTGTATTCTTATTTTCTGCTAGGCCCAGAACCCTTTGTAGAGCCTTAGAGTCTTGTGTGGAGCATTCTCTGTTAACATTTATCCCACCTCCTGCTGGTGGTTCTGTCTTGACTCCTACTTAAATCACCCAGCATTTGCTCTCATAGTCTGGTAAATAGAGTTTGGCTATGAACACCCTTTAACCAGAACAATATTGGTCACCTCTCTCACTCCAATTTTAAGCAACACATTCATCTAAATCTGTGCCTCCAAAACTCTGAATGCCATTACCCTTTGGGCTAGATGTGCCTTTGTGGCAGTGCTATCCTCTACCCAGTTGCTTCTAGTACTGTCTGTCAACCCTGAAAGTCTGTATTGACAAAGCCCCAGGAAACCCTGTTCCATAAAGTGTAGAAGATAAATAAATGGAGATCAATAAGGGAGGTAATCTGCAGAAAAGAGACAAAGCACCCCTCTTAATGACACGATAGCTTAGTATATCAGTGTAAATTATGTTGTAAATATATAGAGTTAATGGTATTTGGCTGCAATTTATTTCATCTCCCCTTTCTGCCTTCTCTCCAGGGAGCTCAGCTATTTCAAGTAAAAATCCCATTACCTCCCAAACTATCTCTATGTGATGTAGATGTGGCCAGTGTTGTCATCCATAATTTACAGTACACTTTATATGGTTAAGCATCTTACTCAGAATCAAATGACAATACCAGTTGGCAAATCCTCTGGGGCAAATTCTCTGGATCAATTCTGTCCTTTCTGATTCACTGTGATATGTGAGCACACGGGAAATGTTCAATGTGTTCTTACAGGCACAGGCTTAACATGCTACAAGTTATTCCACATCAATCTGGGAGGTAGTTTTAATGCTGCCTTTTTTGTACCATGGGATTACATTTGTCTCTACTTTCTAGGAATGGTTCAAAATCTTCCCATTGTTCCCTGTTTCATGTTTAGGATAGAGTATATGAATTTACAATCAGAGTCAACTTGGATGGTTTAATATTACTCATTCAACACATACTTATTTAATATCTACTGTGTTCCAGTCACTTTGATTTGCAATATACAATCAGATGAGACTTCTACTCCCACAGAGTTTAAATTTTAGTTTGGGTAGAAAGAGAGATGATAGGAGAAAAAAGCCCTTAATATGGTTTAATATAGGATAAATGCTATTTAGCATAAAAAATAAATGATGGTGATACAATACATAATTCCATAGAGGAGTGGAGGGAAGGGGTATTTAGACAGGTGAGTTAGAGACTTTCTGAGGAGGTGATGAGATAAGGAGATAGACATGCAAAAACCTGGTGAAAGTGTATTCTGGATAGAGGGAAGAACAAGTACAAGGCTGTGAGGTAGGACTGAGCTTGGCGTGCTCTTGTGGCCCTGCAAGAAGCCCATGTGTCTGGGGATGGGGTGAGGTAGGGTGGGTCAGAGAGTAGAATTAAAGTAGGTATGAGAGGTAGGCATGAGCTAGATCATATCAAACTTTGCAGGTAAGAGGTTATTTATTAATATATTTAGTTGCTTATTTATCTATGTATTTGCTTATTTGGTAGTGCTGTAGGAAGCCCCCAAGCCTACTTAAGGACAGTGACTAGATGTAATTCAGATTTTTTAATGAACCCTCTGGGTGTTGTGGTGAGACAGCGTAGTAGGGACAGAGAATGGAAGCAGGAAAACCAATGAATAGGCATTTGCATAAATCCAGGTAAAATCTGAAGATATTTTAATCACAATGTAATAGATAAATCTATTTAAAAAATCAGCAAATATTCACTGAGTGACCCCCTCCATGCAAAGTATCCAGATTCTCACACTGTCATCCTGTCTTACGGGTTTTTGCATGCATAATCACATGCATTCTTTTTCTAAAACTCTTCCACCCTCTTTTTTTTTTTTTTTTTTTTTGTCTCGCTACTCCTACATAGACTTCAACATAGAGATACATTTCTCCAGTGATCATTTTCTGACCCCAAAATTAAGGGTAGGTGTCCCATAGCACCTTATATTCCCCTTATCAAAGAAGCTATTCTCTCTCTTTTTGCACCTTTATCTCTGTTCCCCACCAGATCGTAAACTGTTCGAAAAAAAAGATTTATAACTTGCTAAATGTATTCCTTTCTAGGGCTGCCATAACAAACTATCACAGACTGTGTGGCATAAACACCAGAAATTTATTGATCACAGTTCTGGAGGCTGCATGTCCAAGATCAAGGTGTCAGCAGGGTTGGTTTCTTCGGGTACCTCACTCCTTGGCTTGCAGATGACCGAATTCTTGCTGAGTCTTGATCTTTTCTCTGTGTGTGCACATCCCATGTGTTTCTTTATGTGTCCAGATTTCTTCTTCTGACAATAGGCACAAGTCACATTGGATTAGAGCCCACCCTAATGGCATCATTTTAACTTAACTACCTCTTTAAATGCTCTGTCTCCAAATGCAGTCATATTCTGAGGTACTGGCAGTTAGGACTTCAACATATGAATTTTGGGAGACACAATTCAAATGGTGGTAATCACTGTTGTGTACACAGTATCTGGAACATTGTGGGCACTCAATAAATATGTGCTAATAAATTTTATCTTTAAGGTTTTAATAATGGTTATATCAAAGGATGTGTGGTAATACTTCATTTATAGTTTCTGGTATTTTGTTTCATGGATAATTCAGATTTGAGCCGTGGGTTCAGCTTGCTGTGCAGTAGATAAAACAATTAAGTGGCAATAGGCATCTTTATTAACCAGATTTAAAGGCTACTGCAGGTTTAGATGTTACTAAATCTTGGGATCATCTATTGGTGCTCCATTTTAAGTGAAGAATTGTAAAATTTGAGCATTGATGTATGTTTTTGAATAATAGATTGAAGCAGATACCCTTATAGCTACAATTATACCCTGAGAGTGCACCTATTAACTCTACTGGATGCTTGGAATTTATCTTTTTACTTTGAACTTATTGGTCCTCTTAGATCATTATACTGCTCCTTTGATATTGTCAATGCAAGATATGACTATCCTCAATTTTAATATGAGTGATTCTTCTTTTAACATAAACCTGGTCAGATCACTGTCCTGCTTAAAGCCCATCTATATCTTCCATTGCCCTTAGAATACAAGCCATAGTCTTTAACATAGCCTGTGATGTCCTGAATGTTCCTGTTTACCTCACTGGGCTCATGGCCTGCCATACTGTCTCTTTCAATGACCTCTGTCCATGGCAGAGTTTTCTCTGTCCTGTTCTTATTCCAAGTACTACATATTTCAGCATGTGCTGTTATCTCTGTTGGAAAATCTGTTCCTCCATCCATTCCCACATCCTGCATACATCCCAAGGTCATACAACATTTACTTAGGATAACTTTTTGAAATGTTTCCCCTTTCCTCAACATTTGGTGTTCCATTTTCTTAGGCTCCCATAGCTCCTGTCTCTTTTGCAGCCTGTTGATACTTTCAATGATTTACTTAAATATGCATGGGTTTGACTAATATATGACTCCATGCTAGACCATTGGTGATATGTGGGAGTTACTGGGTCTCTTTGCGCTCACTGCTGTATCTCCAGGGCGTCTCACAATTTAATACTTACTCCTCCTCAATGAATAGCTGTTGACAGAAAATAAAGCTGGGAGTCGTAGAAACATTAATTTATCCCTTGGTAATTCCAAAATGGCTGAGAAGACCCAATTCCATTGCACCCACTGACATGGTTATAATGATTATAAATAGGTAATCTTTGGCAAGATATGAATCCCAAGTTGGCTTTTAAAACTAAGAATAAATCAACATAGTGAATTCAAACTTTAACTCATCTGCAGGAATCGTCAGCTCAGTGGTTGAGCTCTGTTACACATGACACATGATTTCAGTGACAACATTCAACATAACTTGAAAGGATTTGGGTGGGAGTAATGCTACATATCTTTTCTATGTACATGAATGAGCCAAGAATGCCAAATATTTTTAAGAGTTGAGTAAAAATGCTACCTGGAGAATGAAAGCATATGAATGATAAATCTAGTCCCAAAATAGAATGTGTCATTGCTAATCATTACAAATCTACTATCTGCCTGCAATGCTGTGAAAACCCTCTATTGTGTCCTATTCCTCCTGGAGAGGTATAGAGATCTTGAAAAGGTAAAATAAAAGCTTCAAGCTTAATTGGGTGACAGTGAAAAGGCAGAGAATCATTGTTCAAAACTGAGTTTTCAATAAAGCCAGTGGGATAACTGGAAGAAATGACATCTCGTCCCTTCTCTCACACCGACATTTAGTTATTAACGAAGGCATAGAACATCTCTTAGTTGTTTACTTAAACCCATTGCCAGAATCTTTGGACAATGACACTGCTGATTTCACCCACAGCTGCCTTTCAGTAGCAATAAACAAGAGCTTTGACTCTTCAGATTAAAAAAGCAAAGAGGCAAACACACTGGGGCTTGCATCCTAGAGTTAATGGTGCTGTGCTGAGAACATATACCTTGCAACAATCTTATCAGGTGCCTCTCCCTTTGTTGTGAAAACAAATGGGCTATTTTTCAAGCCAATTCGTGTGTGTGTGTGTGTGTGTCACCAATGGAAATATAGTGTATCTGTGAGTAGTGGGGAAGGGTATTGGAACATGGAGGAAAATGAGTTTTGAGGGTTGTATAGGAACAAAGTAGGTCTGTCCAATATGGTGAGTAATAAGTAGTTAATCTATAGCCAAAAATATGATTATGGCTTCAGATTAACAATGTGTCATTTTCTTCATTCATGGCCACTTTGTCGAAGTAAGCTTTAAGGTGCTTTTTGTTTCTCAGCATTTCATTGATTTATTCTTGAAAGTCAAACCATCAATAACTGTCAAAAATCCCTCAAATTAAGAGTGATCTATACTTGACCTTAAACCTAGAAGCACACTATAGGATCTCTCTCTCTCTCTCTCTCTCCCTCTCCCTCTCCCTCTCCCTCATCATCCCCCAGACCCCCACCCTGCCACACACAGAGAGACACACTCACAACCTATGGGTAAAAGACAGGAAAATTGTATTTTTTTCCAGTTGTTGAGGCTGTTTTTACTTAAGAATATGATCAAAGTAAATAAAATCTTACATTGGCTAATCAAATATGGCAATATTTATATAGTATTATCTTAGGAAGTTTTTTAGTAAAAGGGTATACAAAGCACTTTCTATGTCCCAGACAAGAGTAAAATATGCTTAGGTTTTAGTGTAGCGTTTTTACAATGTACATTCTGCCTTTTCCTACTTCTTTATCAATGGGAAAATAATAGCCCTCAATTTTGTCATCTATAAAATGGAAAAAAATAGCAATATCTGTCAATCACCAATAGCAACTATGGTGATATGAAAAGGGGATTACATATGTAAGAAAATTCCTCTGTTCTTGGTAGTAGATCATCTCCAATTTGAATATATTCATTTTTTTTCTTAGATACTAGGGTGCAATGAAGACCCAGTTCCAGAGAACGAGCACTACTATGGTGGGGCGGGTGGGGAGCAGACATACATAATTACAATAAGAAGCATGAAGATGCAAAAATGAAAGTACATACAAAATTTCTATACAGGAAGGCCAAGCATGAATCTTTCTGAAAGAGACATAGAAAAAGAGTTATGGCAGGTGGCTAATATAGGAACTGTTTCTTGAAGGATGAAGGATTTAAATAATTATTTGCCATCTATTGTCTACAAAGCTATATGCTAGGGTTCTATGAAGGCTTTAAAAGAACAGTTTATATGTCACTGCTGTGACTATAAATCTTTCTATAATCACTTGGGAAAATAATATGAAAGAGAGAGAATTTCATTTACAGGCATTCATCTTAGCGAAAGTCTCCCACCTAGTAGTAAAACTTAAATGCAGCATTGTTGGAAGTGTTGAGTGAAAGAGAGGCAAAGCCACGTGAGGATTTCAAATAGGTTAGTGGCATAATATGACATACCTTTTAAAAGTGTCACTCTGACTGTTTTGAGAATAGATTTAAGGTCTCTGAAGAGGAAGCATGCAGAATGGTAGAAGACTGTTCAATAATCCAAACAAGACAGGATAATTCACAGTGGTAGCCTGGAAGTGGTGAGAAGTAGTTGGATTTTGAATATATTTTGAAGGTAGAGCTAACAGTATTCAAAATTGTGAAAGATTCATACAAGGAGATACTATTCAGCAGGTTAAAGCAATGAACTAGGTTAATATGAAATAACAGAAATCTCAAAATTAATGTAGAACACCAAAAATAAGATATAACATAATAATACACTAGAGTAGAATTTATGTAAATTAAGAAAAAATCTCACAGTATGATATATTGCTCATGCATAGATAATATGTGTCTATTTCAAAAATGGATTGTAAGGATAATGCATAATGAATTAACGATTGTTTTTAACCTGTTGGACAGAATAGGAAGAAGGAGGGACTTGGTCTGAAGAAGAAAAGAATATATGATTTCAACCCTGTGTTTTTTTAATTTGAAAGATTGTTAATAAATATGTAGACAGCTATGTAGTATGTATAAAGGTGTCTTGCTCTATTTCCTTTCTATATTTTAATTTAAACAAAAATAGAAAAGAATATAGAGATTTATAAAAGACTAAATTTCTATGATCACTTAAATACATAAATGCACACATAAATATCCCTTGTGTTAAGGGATAGCTGGAAACTGTTTTAAAATTCTGTGAAGGTTGAGAACATGGCATGATCAAATGCAATTGGAAGGGAAAAGGTAGAAAGTTTTAGGTAGTATTTAAATGTATGGTAGTATTTCAACAGGTTAGTATTTAAGAGAGGAATTCTTTCAGAGCAAAACAAGAACAAAGATGGGAAATCACCTGCTGACTTTTGCAATGATCCTTGGATTTCAGCTTCTAGAATTTAGAGCCAACTTATAAGCCTTCTTTACTTCATCCCACCCTCTAAAAATAGAGAGCAGATTTCCATCACTGACACTATGAGATAATATTGTGCAGCAAAAAAGAAGAAAATGCATCTATTGGTGCATTTTTATTAACGGAATTTATTATGGCTTTAGGTACCAATACATATTGAAAAAAGTATATTAAAAGATAGTGCTAACATTTTGTTAAAGAGGCGGTGAAATATATGAAAGCTTGAAATCTCAAGATTTTCAAAAGCAAATATGAGCTGAAAGAGCTCAATATGAGTATTCCACTAGGTTTAATCTAAACGAATTGCCTGATAACTTGATGATTGACTGAGAGACTGGCTTCTAAATCAGCAGGCTATTAAGCGTAACCTAGATAGCAATGCAGGAGCAAATTTAAAGTGTGGGAAATACCTGGAGTGAAGTGAATGTTTGAACAAGTTAGTCTAACCAAGATATTGATGAAATTGGTTTAGTGCAAATGGCATCCTAAATAGCAAGTACCCGCCGCCACCACCACCACGCACAAATACCAATCTTCCAGTGAAACACCACCTGATCAACCTCGAGTGCTGCTGACAAATTCAGCAACCAAACCGAATGTCAGGAATATGAGCTACTAGAGTTGAGAAGTTTGGTTTACAGAAATCAACTCATTTCTCTATCTCACTCTGGTTAGGACCAGAGGAACTATAATATGTTGTAAGGGGGATGAAAAAGTACTGTGCTTTTCTCACTTTCTGAATCTTCATTTTCATGGGGCTTTATCACTTCCTGTTATGTGTGCATAATATTCTCACACATTGCCTGACAAGCTTGGACGCAAACAACCAGCAATGAGGCAGAATGATGTACCAGTATTAAGCCTAATGTGGTGCCTATACCATTTGAGTTTTGAGTTATTTCTCCCACAGCAGATCCCCTATACAAAAAGAATTGATACACGTATTTCCCTTTCTTTCTGTAAATTACTCTTATATTCACCACATAATTATCTAAACCTTGTTGATGGTAATCAATCACTAAATGAGCTAGAAAGCAAGCAGTGTCTTTCATGATTCGTTGTAGTAATTGTCTCTGGAAGTTCTATCACCATTTATTTGTCTGAGCTGGACTTGGTCTATAAATAGCTCTGTGAAATGATGGACAGTTTTCAAGGCTTGTTGGCATGGAATCAGTATGTGGCAGGAGAGACCATTTGAATCAATTATATTATCCCTAGCAGGGTTACCATGGAAGCTCTAGCTCTTCATAGCACTTTGCTTCTCCTGTCCGAGTAGTATGCTCTACATATCTTTAATTAGAATGGATGCAATTTATTTAGTAATGGAAGGCTTACTTAAGCGAGTTCTGTGAAGGTGTCAGACAGAATTCAACCAGCCCTGCATATTCAGAGAAGACAAATGTAAAAATGCAAATGATTTTTCTAATTTAATTCCTTACTGAAAATAAAGAAAAAAGGAAAAAAAATGCCTTCCTATCTGGAAATAAGCTTCGTTTGATCGTAAAGAAATTGTGTTTGATATTCCATCTTTACTCAGACACAAAACAAGCAGTAGTTCTTAAAATAACCTCTTCTGCTATGGATATAATAATCTATCATATGCATTTATTAACTGATTCTCTGGCACTGCTGTAGCATTTAACATTGCTTATCATGGTTTTGTATTGGGTGCAATCCGCAAGTCTAAACAGGACCAATTACTGAGTCCCCTGTGTGCCTGGTCTTGGGATATGAAGACCCGTTATTCTCAAGGCATGAACAAATGAGTTGTGGAGACAGGCAAAAAGGCAAACGTAACACTGATAATAAACTTCATGATACAGGTCTGAAGGGATGCTTTAAACAGATTAAGAGCCAGTAACTTAACAGATGTGGGAGACGGAGACATTTAGAACACACCTCCTTAAAAAGCATATACTTGTGATGAATTTTGAAGGATAGGCAGTAACGAGCTAACTTGAATGACTGGGGAAGAATGAATGTTCAGAAGGAAAAATACTGTAAATGAAAAAACATGGATTACTGAAAGATCTGACTATGTTTAAGAAACTACAAATAGGCTTACGGGGCTGGCGAAATGCTTTATAGCATCACGCTAGCATCCAAATCTGGGATCCAGATCATGGAAGAACTTGCATACCATCCTAAGATTCTTAGTTTTATCTTGAAGGGAGTAAATGGAAACCATTTCTACTTTAAGGAAAACTAATGCGTTACACTTTGGAGAAGATTATATTAGGTTTCACAAAATTTTGCAAATGTTATCTTTTTAAATTCCTTTTTAACATACAAGTTTTATCTGCCACAGAGGTTTCAAAAGAAGAAAAAACAAGTTGTATAATAATAATTTAGGCAGAAGATATTTCTGTGCTTTTCTTTTAGAGAAAACACAAACATTCCCTCCCAAACTTAAGATACTCTGGGGTAAAAGAAGTCAAAAGTTTAGACTGTAATTTTCAGGAGGTGAGAAACTCTCTATCCATCTTGATTCCTGGTGTGTTTCTGAAATTCCTTATCTCTTAGGAGGGAGACTCTGCCTTGAAAGGTACCTTTTTGAACGTGAGTATTTTTCACTCCTCACAACTGTATCAAAAAGGGTAACAATGGCCAGGCCAGGCGCGGTGGCTCACGCCTGTAATCCCAGCACTTTGGGAGGCTGAGGCGGGCCAATCACGAGGTCAGGAGATCAAGACCATCCTGGTAACACGGTGAAACCCCGCCTCTACTAAAAATACAAAAAAAATTAGCTGGGCGTGGTGGCAGGCGCCTGTAGTCCCAGCTACTCGGGAGGCTGAGGCAAGACAACAGGGTGAACCTGGGAGGCGGAGCTTGCAGTGAGCAGAGATCGCACCACTGCACTCCAGCCTGGGTGACAGAGCGAGACTCTGTCTCAAAAAAAAAAAAAGAAAAAAATTCACAAAAAGGGTAACAATGATAATTGTAATTATTTGTTGTGCTCTTAATCAAATGCACTATACCCCTGGACCTATGCATTTGACATACATTTTCCCATGTTATCTTTACCACTATACTGTAAGTACATTATTAGCCCCTCAGTTTACAGATGAAGAAACTGAGGCTCAGAAAATACAAGTAAATGGCCCAAGTCAATGGGCCAGCTTTACTGGGAAGTGAGTCTGCTATTTGAACCCAGGCTGTTTTTATTCTACAGTGGAGGGACTCAGTTTCAGAAGACATTCTTGGATGCAATTGAACACACATGTCACACCCTTTTAGACTACAAGACTCAGGGTTGGACAGAATGTAAATGAAAACAATAAATATAAAAGGCTACATTCCATGGCCTTTACGACTAATGCACCTCTAGAAACTTCTGCTTTTGAATACTTGAGTAACCTATTTGCAAGCTGTTGGGAAATTTAAATCTGCATGAAGTTTCCACACACCCTCTAAATTATCACACTAAATGCTTTTTGTTCCCCTATTACCTCCGAATTCTCTACCACTTCTTTTGTGTTCCTGATGTTTAAGGTTACTTTTAAAAATGAATATGAAATAAGCTGTATTTCTTCTGTCATTAGGGTACTGATGGTATAAATAAGTCCAAGAAATGCTTTCCATGGCTGTGCCCTCTGCACAGGAATGGGGAGCATGCCTGAGGCTCTCTGCCCAGCTGTCACCAAGCTACACTCCATTCCCAGGAAGCCAAAGCCAGTATATCTGGGAGTATCTAATGTCTGCCTAATACCAGTGTAGTTCATGGGGAATGTCAAGTAGACATCAACCTGATCCTTCATTTTATATAAGATACATTTGTTATTCTCATGTTGATAATGAAAAGACCAACCATTGATGAAAATAAACTGCCATCATATTTTAAAACACTCTATTAAGTTATCATGCCCATACCATACAGTTCACCTGTTGTTGCCTTCATTTTTTAAAACTTGTAATGAAGCTCACTGATATGGTTTGGCTATGTCCCCACCCAAATCTCTTGAATTGTAGCTCCCATAATTCCCATGTATTGTGGGAGGGACCTGGTGGAAGATAACTGAATCATGGGTATGGTTTCCCGCATACTGTTCTCATGGTAGTGAATATGTCTCACTAGATCTGATGGTTTTATAAGGGGAAACCCCTTTTTCTTGGCTCTCATTCTCTCTCTTGCCTGCTGCCATGTAAGTCGTGCCTTTTGCCTTTCACCTTCCGCCATGTTTGTGAGGCCTCCCCAGCCACATGGAACTGTGAGTCCTTTACACCTCTTTTTCCTTGTAAATTAGCCAGTCTTGGGTATGTCTTTATCAGCAGGGTGAAAATGAACTAATACACTCACCTATTGTGGTTAGTCATGTTGGTTTACACTAGCAAGCACCCCCTAGGTGTTCTTAATATCGATGTAGCAATCCTTTCTCTATTGCAATTGTTACAATAATTCTGCAAAGTATTTGTGGTGGCATTTTACTAACATAGTGTTAATGTTGCTTCTATTCTAAAAATGAGAAACCCTAGGCTGGGTGTGGTGGCTCACACCTGTAATCCCAATACCTTGGGAGGCTGAGGTGGGTGAATCACTTGAGGCCAGGAGTTTGAGACCAGCCTGGCCAATATGGTGAAACCCCATCTCTACTAAAAATACAAAAAATTTGCCGGGTATGGAGGAGCACCTGTAATCCCAGTTACTCGGGAGGCTGAGGCATGAGAATTGCTTGAACCCGGAAGGCAGAGGTTGCAGTGAACAGAAATCATGCCATTGCACTCCAGCGTGAGCAACAAGAGTGAAACTCCATCACAAAATAAATAAATAAATAAATAAACAAGATAAAATGAAAATGAGAAACCCAACCTTTATGAAGATTATATGACTTGTTGATCATTACACTGGGCCAGAACCTGGCCATGAACCTTGGTAGTTTGGCCTTAAATTTTTTGGCTCTTCTTATTGATATCAAATAACATGACAATATGAAATGGAATCAGTTCCCAAAGGAAACCCCAACTGCTATTACCAAAAGAAAAGAAAATATCTGCTGAGAAAACCAAACACTAGATTTCTACAACACAAACTTCCGTAAGTCTCTCAGACCTTTTTAGTTGAAAGTTGTATTAAATTGGCTACTCTATCTCTCTACTTTCTAAAATCTCACTAAAATTTTTTTAATACTTTATCTTTGTATTTTAAGGATATTCTTTTGTTGAGACAGATTATGTATTACCCAGGCTGGCATGAAGTGGCATGATGATAACTCACTGCAACCCTCAACTCCCAGGCTCAAGCGATTCTCCTATCTCAGCCTCCCAAGTAGCTAGGACTACAAGTGCACACCACCACAGCCAGATAATTTTTTAAATTTTTTGTAGAGACAAGGTCTTGCTATGTTGCTCAGGCTAAAGATATTCTTACAGGATTATTTGCCATTAGAAAAATTTTTTTAATATAATCTGTTCACTGAGCCATTTTATCCAATCCATTAAGACTAATTAATGGCCAAATTATGTTTAAATTATATTTTCTGCCCAATAATCTAGTAGGCATCCAGTCACTTAAATTAAATCCTATCAACACAACCATATGAGGCACAGCTAAGTTTCATATTTACCCACGTACCTGTCAAATTGGGAATAAAATTTTTCTTGTAAACTTGATTAACACTCTTGTATTCACTCCTCACTATTTTGAGATATTCAGTATTTTGAGAACTGAACACAAAAACTGCCTGATCTAGTATCTAATTATTATGCGATAGCCTCTTTTGGCTTTTTTAGTTCATATTCCTTGTAGTAATTTTGGATTAAAGGATGAGATTTCATGAATTTGCTAGATACCTTTCAACACCAATTTGACGAAATATCTTAATGCTTGAGAGTTAGATCTGTAGTTGCAAAACCAAATAAGTGGTTTTTCTCACGTTCACCTTAGTTGCAGATATTAGCTATGTATTCCCAAACAGTGTAGAATCTATGATGACTTTTTAGAAACCTACCTGCTGTAATCTTTAACGCATGAAACAGAACTGAATTTAACAAGCTATTTAACAAGGAAAAGCAATATGTTGTATACACACACATACACATATATATATATACACATCTATATCTATATCTGTATCTGTCTGTCTATCTATCTATCTATCTATCTATTCACCAAACTGGAAAACTTGAAAAAAGAACTCTCTATCCAGTTTGATACATTGAATATACAGAAACTTTAAAAAATGGAATTTTCAGATAAATTATAAATGGATACATAAGTAGCAATCTGCTCTCATGATAGGTGAGATAAGACTCTATTTATAATTTAGCCTTCTAGAAAATGTAAAGACTCCTGAAGTACGATGCTGTGTTCTTTTTTCCTGAATTCTTCCATATGTTGATGTTGCTGTCCATTCAAATAACTAATTACAAAGAAATGATCATTAATCAAACATTCTTCTGAAGCACCAAATTTTGTTTCTAGCACATTGTGGCTTATAAAATATGAAAATTTGGTAGCAGTATGGAGATCCCCATTGTGTTTATTTACAATATATATGTGTTTTTGTGTTTGTGTGTGTAAGCTACTCATAAATATCCTATTTCCACAGCTCAACTGCTTAATTGTTGAACTTTAAGAGCTGTTTTGATTCTTATATTATCTCCAGGGTTAGTCTAGATGAATTCTATTATAAGCCTTGACCTTTAAAATGATGAATTTGAATATTAGAGATCAATATTTAGATTTACATAATATAATCAGCCTCCTGAAATCATAGTGCTTTCAATCATGTTTCTTTCTAGTACATTCCATACGTCTGGAACCAATCTCTTACATCCTCTCCAGGTTCCCAAGATGCTATATAGAATAACAACTAACATTTAGTGAGAACAGTGTGTGTCAGGCATACAGGTAATATTTTATCCATATGATTTAATTTCGTTTTCTTTATGAGGAAGGTACTATTATTATCTTTATTATATCAAGTGATTAGATAGCAAGAAATTAGGGATCATGCTCAAGGTCACAGAGATAGTATGTGATAGAGTGTGCACCTGGTAAGCAGATTGATTCCAGAGCCTTTTAGATATAACTCACATTTTCCTTTCTTTCCCCCAGAGGTGTCTGCCAGCACACATCTTCAACTGGTTCCCCATCTGCCAAAACTATTCCAATTCTGGGTCATTATTACTGTTGACCTTCTTGCCTACATTGTTCTTTCTTTTACCTCTCATGTATTCAAATCCCATAAATACCTCAAAGCTCAGCAGAAGTTTCACTTTCCTGGTGAAACTTATTGGAATATTTCATTCCTGTACCTAAAACCCTTAAAGATCCTCATTTTTACTAGCACAAAGTCCAAACATCTATGCCTGTAATGGAAGAGCCTTCAAGATTTGGTTCGTATACACCTCTAATTTAATCTCTGGCTGAATTGCCCTATTTGACCTCAAACACTCCCACCTTCACCCCTACCCCCACCAGACATGCACAAGTTTCATACATCAACCATATTTGTGAGCTAGATCCCTACACCTTCCACTGCTCAAAGATTTGGCTCTAGAATTCTCCTTTTCCTCTCTTGCATTGCTAGTTTCTTTTTCTATGTTCTGCTAATACACACACACACACACACACACACACACGTATGTGTGTGTATATATATATACATATATATACATATATACATATATATACATATATACACATATATATACATATATATATACATATATGAAGTATATATATATATATACTTCAATCCATGACCTCCTGTCTGTTCCTCCAACATGCCAGTCATTTTTCCTTCCTGGGTCTTTGCAAATGCTACCTCCTGTACCTGGCAAGCTTTTCTGCTAGATATCCCAAATGGCTCACTCTCAGCGCTTCGGAGCTTATATGTCCGCATATCATCTTCTTGGCTAAGCCTTCCCTGACTATCCATTTAAAACCAGAAAATCTCCCTACTTTCAACCTACTTTGACATCTTCTCTGCTTCTTTTTTTTTTCTCAATAGCACTTAGAACATAGGTTTTTATACTTTATTATATGTTGTATATATTACTTCATAATGAACTTCTTAATCATGTGTTTTTAATTTTACTTTGGGTGTCTCCCTCCCAGAGAATGGATAATAAGGTCCACGTTGGCAGGAATTTTAGTCTGTTTTACAGCCATGCACCTTCAGTACCTAGGAAAGATTCCTGACATGTAATGGACCCTCAATAAACAATTTTTGAATGAACACTGAATAACCTCATATTTTCTAACTGGGCCACATAGTTTGATTTATTTTTGTCACTTTCCTTACTGCTTCCTGTGTCTTTAATACACCTCAATATCTATCTACTTAAAAATGGGTGGTAATCTTTTAAAATGTAGCTTAGAGGCAGTCTTCTTAGTTTTTCCACATTAAGAATAATTTGGGTTGGCCGGGTGCAGTGGCTCAAGCCTGTAATCCCAGCACTTTGGGAGGCCGAGGTGGGAGGATCACGAGGTCAGGAGGTCGAGACCATCCTGGCTAACACGGTGAAACCCCGTCTCTACTAAAAATACAAAAAATTAGCCAGGCGTGGTGGCGGCCGCCTGTAGTCCCAGCTACTCGGGAGGCTGAGGCAGGAGAATGGTGTGAACCTGGGAGGCAGAGGCAGAGCTTGCAGTGAGCAGAGATGGTGCCACTGAACTCCAGCCTGGGTGACTGAGCAAGACTCCGTCTAAAAAAAAAAAAAAAATTATTTGGGTTAAGGTCTCGGCCCTTCCCTTTCTTAAATGCATGACTCCAAACAACAAACTGCATTTCTTTAAGCCTCACTTTCCTCTTTTGTAAAATAGAGGTAATAATAGTTCTCATTGGAATTAAATGAGATAGTAAGTAAGTGCTACAACTACTTAGCTCAGCATCTGAACATCAGAAAATCTCAACAAATTATATTCTTCTTTTAAAAAAATTTTTAGAGACAGGGTCTCACTCTGGCACCCAGGCTGGAGTGTAAAGGTATAATCATGGCTCACTGCAGCCTCAACCTCCTGGGTTCCTGAGACCCTCCCACTTTGGCCCCCCAGAATGCTGGGATTACAGGAGTGAGCCACCATGCCCAGCCAACTACTATTAGTATTCTTGATTCCCTTATCCCTAAACGATGGTATAACTAACCATTCCACATTTATCACACTTGTGTAAAGTCCCTACTAAACTTCTGGAATCTTTTAGAGGGCAAGAAATATATCTTATTAATCTTTATATCTTCAGAATATAACTGTAATTTGGTACCTGACATAAAAGCTTTAATGTTAATATTGATAACCATCATTTATTTAGTGTTAATTTTGTACCAGATACTGTGCCTAGAAGTCTATAAACGTAATTCTCATAACACTACCATTAAGTATATTTTAATTATTTTTCCATTTTAGGAGACTCAATCAGGTTACCTTAATTTCTCAAGACCATTCAGCTAGTAAGTGATAAAACAGGAGCTAGAATTTAGGTCTACCTAACTGTAAGATTTTGCTCTGCATCCCTTTACTGCAATCAGAAAGGATAGGTAGATAGATGGATGGATGGATTGACAAATGAATGGATGGATAGATTAGTGGATGAATGGATTTATGGATGGATAGAAGGACAGATGAATGAAGACTGTTCTTGGCCATTCCAAATTTTGCCCTGTTATTCTTTCACCTGTATAATCCAGAACATACATAGGTTGTGCTGCAATGTGTTAGCAATTAACCACACAGTAACTAGAATTATATCCATTATTTTTTATTCAACTTAAAACTCCTCAAGGAAAGGGTGATATTTCTTAATTAAATTGATACTATATGAGGCTCCCCTCTGCTCTAAGAATAATTGTTGACTTTTTAGGGAAAATCTAGGTAGTATGGTACGATAAGTAACTTCACAGGCTCTAGAACCAGACTGCCTACATCTATTTGGCTACATCACTTAGTATTTGTGTAACCTTGGGCAAATTACCCAACCTCACTGGGCCTTAGTTACCAAAGCTGCAGAGTGAAGATAATATTGGACTAATAATTGGATTTAGTATAAATGGTTGAGTATCATGCATGTAAATTTTTTTGAACAGGACCTGGCACATATTATGTGTTCCATACATTTTAGCTATTTTGGGGGAGTGTTGTCTCCCTTACATAAGCACGTGTATTAGATACGATTTTCTAAATCACAAATGGTCTTAATGTCATAAGAATAACCTTAAACCACAGATTTGAACTTTATTTTTATGTGTAGTGTAGTCAGTATTGTCAAACTAACAATGTCATATTTATTGTGTGTGTGTGTGTGTGTGTAACAGCTTCTTAAATTCTAGTCATTCTAATAAGATTATTTTATGCAGTGTTTCCATTAATCACTGCAACTCAGTAGGTATCACTACCCTAATCAAAGTGTATCGTAGAGACTCCCCAACTAAAAGTGATAGAGCTGGAAATCAAACTCACATCTTGCTGAATCCAAATCCCACCCTCTTTTCACAACTCCAGGCTGACCACCTTGTTTCACCGTTTTGTCTCAGCCTGACAAGAGGTGTTGAGAGTTAAACATGGGTACGCTTTATTTCACAATCCCTGCAAGATACAAACACTAGCTCCAAACCTGCCTGTATAGGTAGTCTCTGGGGAACCACTTGCATTTTTGCTATCTGGAATCAAATACAGCAGACATGGAAAGATGTCATATTGCAAATCCTTCCCAGAGATTCTGTGTTTACACGCTAGTGACAACTTTGCCTTTGCATACGTAGACTTAAAAAAAATCCCTGACAGGTAAAATGTAGCGATGTGTCTTCTTTTAACAGGAACTCCTACACAGATGTATTTCCATCAGAGCAAACTCCCCCATGGAGCCATGATTTTCCATCAGGATTTTTCTGTTTGACACAGTTGCATGGGTTGGGTGAAATTCTTATCAAAATTCCACTGGAATGATGAACATACTTCAAATTATAAAATTCTTCTCAATATAAAATGTATGGCTTGCTAAGAATAAATATCCTGACCCAGCCTTGGTTTTGATCTTCCTTTCAAGCTCTTGAAAGGCAATAAGTATGTCCAGTTAGGTAGAGTCTCCAGCATACAGGACAGTGCTTGGCTCAGACCCTAATGAAGAAAATAACACTAAGATAGGCAAATAAAGGAAGCAGCATACAACGAGATAGAAAAGAATCAAGTGGGTGCAAAAAGGTAGAAGTAAGACAAATCAGATACAAGAAAACAGGTTATGTATCTACTTTCCCAGTCCATGCATGTTAATTTGGTCAAAAGATAAAGTAAGATTTTGTCTTAGTCTATTCATGCTGCTACAACAAAAAAACCTGAGACTGGGTAATTTGTAAACAATAGGAAGCTATGTTCTCACAGTTCTAGATGCTGGGAAGTCCAAGAATAAGATGCCAGCAGATTCAGTGTCTGATAAGGGCTGTTCTCTCCACTTTTAAAATGGCACCTTGAGTGCTGCATCAGAAGGGAAACACTGTGTCCTCACATGGCAGGAGGGCAGAAGAGAGCCAATCACTCCCTCAAGCCTTTTTAAAGACCCTGATCTCATGAGGCTCTGTCCTCATGAGTTAATCACCTCCTAAATGCCTCAGCTCTTAATACTAACACATTGGTGATTAAACTTCAACATATAAGTTTTGGGAAATACATTTAGACAATAACAACCCCATTTTTAGTGCATAATTGACATAATAAACTGGAACTACCTCTCTCCCTCCCTCCCCTCTCTCTCTCTTTGTTTCTCTCTCCCTGTCTCTGTTTCTCTATTTCTCTCTCTGTTCCTCATTCTACTGCTTTCTAACTGGGTAAAAACCAGGGACTATAGAGACAGGATTTATTGTTGTTGTGTTTTTTCCCTCATCCCTAGTCTTACTGCTAAATTGGGTTCTCCTCAGCTTTAGGATAATAGCTGTTTCTCCTAGCTCAAGGGCTAGCATGTGTAACCTGTCTTTCACTTTCTTGAGCTAGCTAGCCCAAGTACTTTTTGCAGTCCCATCTTTAGTGCTCTGTCTGTTCTACTCTGGCAATTACTGGCTTTGTTCTTTTAAGTGCCAGAGCAAGAATCTTGAGCTCTCTTACCACAGGAATTTCCTTTTTGTTTTTCCTCTGCCTTTGTTTATCTTCTGAAGACAGGGCTACAAAGATTTCCATATGAGGAAGAGGCAATTGCTGGCATGGCTGAAAATTTGGTAGGATTCATAATCACTGCATTGCATGCAGCATCCTCTGCAGGTTGTAGGCTGGAGTATGTTTATTTTTTTAAAGAGGATAGCTCCTTGTCTGTCAAACCAACCATGTAATAGCTATATCTTTGTAGCAGCTGAGATAGCTGACTGAGCTCCACATATTCACCGGCAGCGTTCAAGCCTTATTTATCAGAGAATGCATTTTAACATTAGGAGAAATTGTCACTACGTTTAAACATATGTGTGAAAAGTGCAATTCCTAAGCCTTAAATCTAATGCTTATATCAAAACACTATCTATGATAGGATCATCAAGCATACCTTTCTGAACATCACCATGGCCACATAGTTCACACCAGTTAATCACTTATTCATAGTCTGAGCTCAGCCTGAGTGGTAAGCATGAGAAAACAGAATAGCAGAACAATGTACATAAAAAATTAACACTTGTAATTTCAGATATTTCAGAATGTAAGTATTCTTGAGTTCGGTAGACAGATATGAGCTGCTTAAAACTGGAATATGAACATTTCCTTAATAGACAAAAACGTATCATCCTGATCTCAGGCTTCAAATTATTGCTAATTTGTATATTTTCTATTCTGAAGGTGTTGTAGATAAATGCTTGCTGCCAAGGTTAATAACAACAACAGGAACAGAATAAATAGCTATTGGGTGAGAAAACAAAATAGAATAAGAAACAAACTGCAGATGGCTTCAAATAAATCACATGTAAATATGATGGAAAAATACAACTGTTTTAGGTACAGGAAAGATTTGAAGTATTTTTTTTTCTTTTTCTTTTCTTTCTTTATTATTTATTTATTTATTTATTTATTTATTTTTTGAGACAATCTCACTCTGTTATCCAGGCTGGAGTGCAGTGGCGTGATCTTGGCTCACTGCACCCTTCAGGTTCAAGGGATTCTCGTGTCTCAGCCTCCAGAGTAGCTGGGATTACAGGTGCACACCACCGTGCCCAGCTAATCTTTGTATTTTTAGTAGAGATGGGGTTCCATCATATTGACCAGGCTGGTCTTGAACTCTTGACCTCAAGTGATCCGCCCACCTCAGCCTCCCAAAGTGCTGGGATTACAGGCATGAACCACCGCACTGGCCTTTGATGATTTCAATATAATCTGGAAAATGAAGTTAGTATTTAACACATAATTGCATATTTGGATTTTAGAGATAATCATGTTAGTCTTTATCCCCAAATACTTTAACATCTCCCTTTTACCCACCATGGATTTCAAACCCTTAGGAGAAAACTCCTTTCTCCTTTGATATAAACTTGGCTTTTCCAGTTTTCCATTCCATCCTGCATTTCTGCAAGATTGAACGAATACCATAATTCCTCATCTTCTTTCCCTTGCTTTCCTATCTTTATATTCACTTGCAATGTCCTTTTCTGACTTTATGCAAAGGACCCCACCCATCGAAGTCCAACTCATGTACTTTTTCTTCTAAGATAGTTGCCTCTAACAAATAGTACTCTTCATACTATGAAATCACCCATATTTGTTATTTATTTCTCATTGTTCTTGTCTCATGTTATCTTTCACTACAGTTAATTTGGTTTGTGTGTCCTTATAATCTATTTGATTATATGGCTCTTGAAATTTCCTTTAGCTTTTTCTGATATCTACTGTTCCATAATATAGGTGCATTGACTTGTCATTTATTTATTCATTCATCAATTCATATCATTAAAATAAGTGCTATATTGTAAAAAGAAAAAAAAATTATCATGAGATACTATCCTAACTGAGGTCCTTCCATCTTTAACCTGTGGATTACATGTTCTTTTTTTCATCCAACACATGTTTATTGTTTCCTATGCATGGGAAACAATTTCTTCTGCCCAAATTTGTTTTCTCAAAACAATTTATCTGCACTACTGTTATAGCTCTGATGATGTTATATAATAGTATTCTGCCTTCTATAAATTTCTAATATATTCCTCTTGGCAGAAACCATGCCATTCAGTTTTAAACTCCCTGTACCTAGCACTGAACAGGCTTTCAATAAATATCTATTCAATAAATATATGGTTTGGATACATTGATAGGTGTAAGAGCAAATGCGTAAATGAATTTAGGAATTTTCAAAAAAGAAAATAATATGGTTGTTGTAAGCCTATTATGTTTGGAGGCAGAAATTCCATTTGAGAAATAATCCTTGTAAGCTAATGTTACAGAAATTAAGTGTTAACAATGAGAATTGTAAAAGAGGGATCATCAAGGCAGAAATAACTTATGGTGCTCACATTTTCTTAGAATAAAGATAAGTAACTTTTAACCTATAATCTTAGCTCCACTCCATCCTTCCAGCTACCAAAACCCAAACACTCATGCTTTATCAGATATCTTGGGGCTCACAATGGTACTCGAGAGCTCTTTCTATGCCCTGAGTATTTACTTTCTGATTTGGAAAATTCATGTTATTAGCATTTAGGATCACTGTAGCTAATCCTTATACTTCCTTGAGTGCTATGAAAATGCTATGGAGAGAACTCCTAAGTATGTTCTTCAAATCCTTAAGAACTTTTATTTCAACACTAAAATGAGGGCAGGAATGATATCAAGCTTTGGATTCTCTTTGAGCTCCTGTTGTTTCACACTGATAGTGATGATAGTCAAAATCATCATCTTTGAATTGCAAAGGCCACAAAGTACATATTAAAAATCAGTAATTATGTTTTACTGCCCAGCTTGCCACTGAGAATTTGAAAAATTCAATTTGCCTACTTCCCAAAGAGCTATGTAGTTTGTAAGCACATTATAAATTTTTATTTTACAGAAGAAAATGATGAAAGCACCTGGTGATTTCCCTAATGTTGATGCAGTTGGTTACAAAGCAGGCCTTCAAACACTCCTGGTTCACTTTGTCATGAAGATATGTCTATGCTACAAGGACAAACCCCTGTGAGGCTAGGTAAAGGTTTTGAGTGTATCTCTTATCTATATTCATAGAGATTTGGAGCCAGAAACAAGCCTGAAGTGATGTCCAAGAGAAGGGATCACAGCTAGATCTTGAGAGGTATACCTAACTAGGTAGTTCAATGAAGGAGAGCCACAGGGCTGTGGCAGTCAAAGGTCAGAGGGATGGAAACACAAGGACAAGAAGAGAGAATGTAGAATCAGACAAGCATTCAAATCATGACTTCAACTTCAGTAGCTACCGTATGATCTTAAACAAGTTTCTAAACCTCTCTGAGGCTCTGTTTTCTCATTTGCAAAAAGGAGATAAAGAAAGAACTCATCTCCAAAAGCAACTATGAGAATTCAGTGAGATTCCATGTATAAAGTACTTAGTACTTTATCTCAGTGAATGATTACCATCGTTATTAACTATAATAAAATGGGTGAGCTGGAGATATGGCTAAATAACAGATGCAAGAATGACAATTTTTTCTTATCACTCCATTGTAGTTCTCCTATTTGCTCCCTGAGTTGTGTTCTGTAGACAGGAAGGATGCATATAAACGGCGGGATAAGGGCTACCTAGTCTGCATTTCTAACTTTAATTTCATCCTTCAGTTAAACAATATACAAGAATATTTCTTCCATTTCGCATGCAGTGAGGATGTCTGTATCACTTCCACAGAAGGATGTGACTGTCTACCTGGCTGTACTCCTGAGACAATGAGTTCATTTGTGCAGGGGAGGACAAAGACTGAACGTGTTTTACTTTGGGAAGGGGAGTTTTTTTAATTCAATCTTTATCTCAACCCCAGGAGGAAGGTATTCATAATCTTGTTTTCCAGCTATAACTGAGGTTCAGATATAATGTATTCTACCCAAGATTACCTAGCTAGAACTAGAAGAAACATAATTCAAATCACATGTCTTAGACTCCAAAGCTCATGCCTTTTCTAATACCACTAGTTTTGCAAAATTAATGATTTTTAGTGGGTCTTCCTTGTTATTTCAATTTTATGAACAGCAGTTGGCAGAATGGCAAGTTCTGGGTCAGGAGACAAGGTTCACTGCTTTCTTGACCATGAGGTCTGTCTCCATGTGGAGCCAGCTTCTTGGCTATTCTGCGGCTCCCTCTGCCATAATACAGGGTTCATCTGCATAATTTTCTAATAAGTGATATAGCTTCATTATGAAGCTGTTCATAGTATGTCAGCTTGAATTTTACATATTTCTTTGTCTTCCCTAGACAACAGGAGCTGAGTGTGCAGTTAGACTATTTCCTCGAATTGTGCATTTTATCAGAGCGTGTCCCAGCCTTCTCCCCTCTCCTCTTCATTCTTGCGTGGGTACTCTCTTGCTTACCCCAGCAGGTATCTAATTCGCAAGTCGTTAGGCAAGCACTTCTTTGGGGTTTTGCTAAGTGAGTTTATTCTCTGACGGTGTGAGGGGTTATAGAGGAGTTTTGAAAAGAGAAGGAAGAAGTTGGAGCTCACAGCTGCCTTTACTCCTGAAGGACAGTATAAATTCCTGCTAATTTTAGTTACAAATATGAACTCTTTAGGGTTATGATAAGTGCAACGTAGAATATGTATGCTGTATGCTGTTATGTTACTTTATAAATTTTCTAGGATTACAACCCTCGGTTTGTCATTCTTTTTTCTCTTTGTGATTCTTGGAATTGATTTAGTTGCTATGGGAAAAAAAAAAAAAGGAGAATGAAAAAAAAAACCAATCTGACAGACTTTAGGATTTAAGATTCCAGACAGCTTAAAAATTGTAACTAGTTCTCTAGGCACAGCTAGAGAACCACTTGTTCCTAATTGTACCTAGTTATCTAAACAAAGTAAACTTTAGCAGGATTTGCAAGTCAACAAATCCTTTTAGAAGCCAGACACTAATAAGAGTAATTTTTTTTAGTATTAACTGTGTGCTAGATAATGTCTTTCTTTTAGCAAATTCCACTGTAGCAGAGATTGCTGATACAAATATTGTCAGGGGGCAGATAAGAACAATGACTAACATTTCTTGAGGATTTTCTAAGTGCCATTTCCTGAGGTAATTGCAGGTAGTATTGCATGTAATCATTATGATTTCATTATGATGAAATAGGGACTGTTATTATCATCATTTTATAGATGGAGAATCTGAAGAATCAAAAAATGAGTCAATCAGCTAACAAGTTATAAGGTAAGGTCACCAACCAAGACAACTGACTCCAGTGCTTGTCTTTAACCCTAAGCTTGAGTACCTTCTACATGTCTAGATTATCTAAGAATAAGTCAGTAATGACTAATTTCAGAATAAGAAACTGGAAAATAGAGGACTGCTTAAAGCATTTAAATTAAATGATGATGATGATGATGACGATAATGATGATAAATGTTCAGAACAAGAAAAACACATCTTTGAGCCAGTTTATACCTCTGGGTTGCCAGGGTGTAGCAGCGGATGCTGATTTAAAGCAAAATTAAATGGATTTGTGGACTTGAAACTTGCAAATAATTCTGGGGAATATTGACACCTGGCCTCTTACTTGAGAGAATTTGAAAATAATTGTCCTGTTGTCTAAACATGACCGTTTAGGCAAGGACTGATAATTTCAATGTAAAAATTTGGGTCTATTTTTAGACTGTTTCACCTACGTTTTTATGAATAACATTAATTTGAATTTTTTTAACATATAAAAGAAGTGGTGGTGCACTGTGGGGAATTTTTAGAAACACAATCTTCTTTTTCCATTAGAGGCTGTTTGAAGAATACGATAAGGTACATGAAGAAGGTTCATTGTTAGTTTAAAGAAATTCATTAATTTTCATTGTATTCTCATACTTTTAAAAGATAATGACACACTGGCTAGGAATACTTCCTGGACAAAAAAGACAATTAAATATAAAAGAGGTTTTCCCCACAGCATGTCACTTCTTCAAAAAGAAGACATCAAGAAACTAAAGACCAAAATCAACATTCTTTTTAAGAGTTCTGAATTACTTTTACTTGAATAGATAAGCAAGCCTCTTTATATTCTTGTTTTTTGTCGCTGTTTGTTTGGAATTAGGTAAGATACAAACAAAATTTATTATTAAATGATTTTAATTTTCTAATACATTCACAAATAGAATATAATGGATAATTTATCAAAATTATTTTTGTTGTTCAAATAAGGATAGTCAATGATTCCTAATAATTCTTGATTATTTTTATTAGCATTTTCTACCAGAATCAAATAAGTACAAGGTCATGTCTATCAATCAGTAAGAGATTAGATATCTCTTAATTCTAAATTCTGAAACAACAGTTTAAATTTTGAGACAGGAGTTACACGCACAGTAGAGCTCAGTACCTATTTTTGAATGAATTGATGAATGAACGAATGAGTAGATGGATCTAATGTAAACTATTTGCAAATTCTTGTTCTTGCACACAATCCCCTTCTCAGATTTAAATCTCATTTCCTTTATAATACCATGTTAGTGGCTGGTAATTCAGTGACCAATTTTCTACATTATATTTCTTCATCTTATATGAATTGCAATAAATGCACAATAGAATTGATTCATTCATCTTATTTCTTCATAATACTCTCCAAGAAATGTTTGATCTCAGGACCAATTTGATTGCCAAGAATACTATTTCACTGTGTGGTTACAACTGCATCATGAGCTGATGACATAGTTAAAAGTCAAGACAAGAAACTCACCATAGGAAACATTTATTAGAGTCTTGTTTCAAAGATGAGTTTAAGAGAATGGAACTACCTTAAACAGTCTTGAACATTTTCAGTGTTATTTTATATATTTTCCTGATTTATTTTTAATATCCAAAAAGAGAACCAGGGTACAGTGTTTACAGTGTGATAATTATCCTGTAAAATTTACAAATACTTATGGCCTTTCTTACTCTCATTCGGTTTATGATGCCTGATAGCATGGGCCACTGTATTAGGATTCTCTAGAGAATATAATACATACATATCATACATCATCATTTATATAATCATATATAAAATGAGAAACTGGCTCACATGATTATGTAGGCTAAGAAGTTCCACAATCTGCTATCTGCAAGCTAGAGAGTCTAGGATGCCAATGGTGTAACTTAATCTAAGTCTTCAGGCCAGAGAACCAGGGGAGCAGAGGGCAGGAGAAGATGAGAAGAAATTTCCCAGCTCAAGCAGTGAAGTAGAAAATAAAAGGAGATGTATTTCTTCACCTTTTGTTCCACTCAGGCCTTCAGTGAATTGGATGAACCCCACTCAAATTGGGAAGAGCCATTTACTTTACTGGGTATACCTATTGTAAACCCCAAAAATCTACGACAGGTCTTAGGAAGTTTATTTTGCCGAAATTAAGGACACACAGCCATGATACAGCCTCAGGAGGTCCTAATGACATGTGCCCAAGGTGGTTGAAGCACAGCTTGGTTTTATACATTGTGGGGAGACATGAGACATTAATCAACATATATAAGATGAACACTGGTTTGGTCTGGAAAGGCAGGATAACTCGAAGCAAAGGCAGGACAACTTGAAGGGGAAGGGTCTTCCAGGTCATAGGTAGATAAGAGACAAATTATTGCATTTGTTTGAGTTTCTGATGAGCCTTTCCAAAGGAGGCAATCAGATATGTATTTATCTCAGTGAGCAGAGGGATGACTTTGAATAGAAAGAGAGGTATGCTTGCCCTAAGCAGTTCCCAGCTTGACTTTTCCCTTTAGCTTAGTGATTTGGGGGCCCCAAGATTTATTTTCCTTTCACACTGTTCAAATCTCATCTCATTCAGAAACACTCTCACAGACACATCCAGAAATAATGTTCAATCTGGTCACCCTATGGCTCAGTCAAGCTGATGCATAAAATTAACAATCACAACTGCTTTGCAGTTTGCATATCACTGTTTTGGTCTTGTTTGTGCTATGTAATAACTCTCTGAGTCAAGTAGACCAAATATTGCTCTGTGGTAATCATGAATCAAATAAGGTTCGGAGGATCTATTTGATTATGCACAACTAAGCATGTGCTTAACAAGTGTCAGAGACAGGACCCGAATCACTTTTTATTTTTGTTTAGGAATTTTTTTATTATTATTATACTTTAAGTTCTAGGGTACATGTACACAATGTGCAGGTTTGTTACATATGTATGCATGTGCCACAGTGGTTTGCTGCACACATCAACTCGTCATTTACGTTAGGTATTTCTCCTAATGTTATCCCTCCACCAGCCCCCCACCACCTGACAGGCCCCGCTGTGTGATGTTCTCTTCCCTGTGTCCAAGTGTTGTCATTGTTTAATTCCCACCTATGAGTGAGAACAGGAGGTGTTTGATTTTCTGTCCTTGTGATAATTTGCTGAGAAAGATGGTTTCCAGCTTCATCCACGTCCCTACAAAGGATGTGAACTCATCCTTTTTTATGGCTGCATAGTATTCCATGGTGTATATGTGCCACATTTTATTAATCCAGTCTGTCATTGATGGACATTTGGGTTAGTTCCAAGTTTTTGCTATTGTGAATAGTGCCACAATAAACATACATGTGCATGTGTCTTTATAGTAGCATAATTTATAATCCTTTGGGTATATACCCAGTAATAGGATGGCTGGGTCAAATGGTATTTCTAGTTCTAGATCCTTGAGGAATCACCACACTGTCTTTCACAATGGTTGAACTAATTTAAACTCCCACCAACAATGTAAAAGTGTTCCTATTTCTCCACATCCTCTCCAGCATCTGTTGTTTCCTGACCTTTCAATGATCACCATTCTAATTGGTATGAGATGGTATCTCATTTTGGTTTTGATTTGCATTTGTCTGATGACCAGTGATGATGAGCATTTTTTCATGTGTCTGTTGGCTGTATAAATGTCTTCTTTTGAGAAGTGTCTGTTCATATCCTTTGCCCACTTTTTGATGGGGTTGTTTGACTTTTTCTTGTAAATTTAAGTTCTCTTTGTAAATTCTGGATATTAGCCATTTGTCACATGGGTAGATTGCAAAAATTTTCTCCCATTCCACAGGTTGCCTGTTCACTCTGATGGTAGTTTCTTTTGCTGTGCAGAAGCTCTTTAGTTTAATTAGATCCCATTTGTCAATTTTGGCTTTTGTTGCCATTGCTTTTGGTGTTTTAGTCATGAAGTCTTTGCCCAAGCCTATGTCCTGAATGGTATTGCCTACGTTTTCTTCTAGGGTTTTTATGGTTTTAGGTCCAAAATTTAAGTCTTCAATCCATCTTGAATTAATTTTTCTATAAGTTGTAAGGAAGGGATCCAATTTCAGCTTTCTACATGTGGCTAGCCAGTTTTCCCAGCACCATTTATTAAATAGAGAATCCTTTACCCATTTATACTTTTTGTAAGATTTGTCAAAGATCATAGATTGTAGATGTGTGGTGTTATTTCTGTGGGCTCTGTTCTGTTCCATTGGTCTATATATCTGTTTTGGTACCAGTACCATGCTGTTTTTGTTACTATAGCCTTGTAGTATAGTTTGAAGTCAGGTAGCGTGATGCCTCCAGCTTTGTTCTTTTGGCTTACGATTAACTTGGCTATGCGGGCTCTTTTTTGGTTCCCTGTGAACTTTAAAGTAGTTTTTTCCAATTCTGTGAAGAAAGTCATTGGTAGCTTGATGGGGATGGCATTGAATCTATAAATGACCTTGGGCAGTATGGCCATTTTCACGATATTGATTCTTCCTATCCACAAATATGGAATGTTCCTCCATTTGTTTGTGTCCTCTTTTATTTCGTTGAGCAGTGATTTGTAGTTCTTCTTGAAGAGGTCCTTCACATCCCTTGCAAGTTGGATTCCCAGGTATTTTATTCTCTTTGAAGCAATTGTGAATGGGAGTTCACTCATGATTTGGCTCTGTGTTTGTCTGTTATTGATGTATAAGAATGCTTGTGATTTTTGCGCACTGATTTTGTATCTTGAGATTTTGCTGAAGTTGCTTATCAGCTTAAGGAGATTTTGGGCTGAGACGATGGGGCTTTCTAAATATGCAATCATGCATCTGCAAACAGGGACAATTTGACTTCCTCTTTTCCTAATTGAATACCCTTTCTTTCTCTTGCCTGATTGCCCTGGCCACAACTTCCAATACTATGTTGAATAGGAATGGTGAGAGAGGGCATCCTTGTCTTATGCTGGTTTTCAAAGGAAATGCTTCCAGTTTTTGCCCATTCAGTATGATATTTGCTGTGGGTTTGTCATAAATAGCTCTTAATATTTTGAGATATGTTCCATCAGTATTTACTTTTTTGAGAGTTTTTAGCATGAAGGGCTGTTGAATTTTGTCAAAGGGCTGTTGATTTTTGTCAAAGGCCTTTTCTGCATCTATTGAAATAATCGTGGTTTTTGTCGTTGGTTCTGTTTATGTGATGGATTACGTTTATTGATTTGCGTATGTTGAACCAGTCATGCATCCCAGCGATGAAGCCCACTTGATCATGGTGGATAAGCTTTTTGATGTGCTGCTGGATTCGGTTTGCCAGTATTTTATTGAGGATTTTTGCATCGATGTTCATGAGGGATATTGGTCTAAAACTCTCTTTTTTTGTTGTGTCTCTGCCATGTTCTGGGATCAGGATGATGCTGACCTCCTAAAATGAGTTAGGGAAGATTTCTTCTTTTTCTCTTGATTGGAATAGTTTCAGAAAGAATGGTACCATCTCCTCTTTGTACCCTGGTAGATTTCGGCTGTGAATCCATCTGGTCCTAGACTTTTTCTTGGTTGGTAGGCTATTAATTATTGCCTCAATTTCAGAGCCTGTTATTGATCTATTCAGAGATTCAACTTCTTCCTGGTTTAGTCTTGGGAGGGTGTTTGTGTCCAGGAATTTATCCATTTCTTCTAGATTTTCTAGTTTATTTGCATAGAGGTGTTTATAGTATTCTCTGATGGTATTTTGTATTTCTGTGGGATCGGTGGTGATATCCCCTTCATCATTTTTTATTGCGTCTATTTGATTCTTCTCTCTTTTCTTCTTATTAGTCTTGCTAGCAGTCTATCAATTTTGTTTGGTCTTTTCAAAAAACTCGCTCCTGGATTCACTGATGTTTTGAAGGGTTTTTTGTGTCTCTATTTCCTTCAGTTCTGCTCTCATCTTAGTTATTTCTTGCCTTCTGCTAGCTTTTGAATTTGTTTGCTCTTGCTTCTCTAGTTATTTTAATTGTGATGTTAGGGTGTCAATTTTAGACCTTTCCTGCTTTCTCTTGTGGGCATTTAGTGCTATAAATTTCCCTCTACACACTGCTTTAAATGTGTTCCAGAGAATCTGGTACATTGTGTCTTTGTTCTCATTGGTTTCAAAGAACATATTTATTTCTGCCTTCATTTTGTTATTTACCCAGTAGTCGTAATTCAGGAGCAGGTTGTTCAGTTTCCATGTAGTTGAGTGATTTTGAGTGAGTTTCTTAATCCTGAGTTCTCATTTGATTGCACTGTGATCTGAGAGACAGTTTGTTATGATTTCTGTTCTTTTACATTTGCTGAGGAGTGCTTTACTTGCAACTATGTGGTCAATTTTGGAATAAGTGTGATGTGGTGCTGAGAAGAATGTATATTCTGTTGATTTCAGGTGGAGAGTTCTGTAGATGTCTCTTAGGTCCACTTGGTGCAGAGCTGAGTTCAAGTCCTGGATATCCTTGTTAATCTTCTGTCTTGTTGATCTGTCTAATGTTGACAGTGGGGTGTTAAAGTCTCCCATTATTATTGTGGGGGAATCTAAGTCTCTTTGCAGGTCTCTAAGGACTTGCTTTAAGAATCTGGGTGCTCCTGTATTGGGTGCATATATATTTAGGATAGTTAGCACTTCTTGTTGAATTGATCTCTTTACCATTATGTAATGGCTTTCTTTGTCTCTTTCGATCTTTGTTGGTTTAAAGTCTATTTTATCAGAGACTAGGATTACAACCCATGCTTTTTTTGCTTTCTATTTGCTTGGTAGGTCTTCCTCCATCCCTTTATTTTAAGCCTATGTGTGTTGCTGCAGGTGAGATGGGTCTCCTGAATACAGCACACTGATGGATTTTGACTCTTTATCCAATTTACCAGTCTATGTCTTTTAATTGGGGCATTTAGCCCATTTACATTTAAGGTTAATATTGTTATCTGTGAATTTGATCCTGTCATCATGATGTTAGCTGGTTATTTTGCCCCTTAATTGATGCAGTTTCTTCATAGCATCGATGGTCTTTACAATTTGGCATGTTTTTGCAGTGGCTGATACCAGTTGTTCCTTTCCATGTTTATTGCTTCCTTCAGGAGGTCTTGTAGGGCAGGCCTGGTGGTGACAAAATCTCTCAGCATTTGCTGGTCTGTAAAGAATTTTGTTTCTCCCACACTTATGAAGCTTAGTTTGGATGGATATGAAATTAAGGGTTGAAAATTGTTTTCTTTAAGAATATTGAATATTGGCCCCCACTATCTTCTGGGTTGTAGGGTTTCTGCCAAGAGATCCGCTGTTAGTCTAATGGGCTTCCCTTTGTGGATAACCCGACCTTTCTTTCTGGCTGCCCTTAACACTTTTTCCTTCATTTCAATCTTGGTGAATCTGATAATTGTGTGTCTTGGGGTTGCTCTTCTCAAGGCGTATCTTTGTGGTGTTCTCTGTATTTCCTGAATTTGAATGTTGTCCTACCTTGCTAGGTTGAGGAAGTTCTCCTGGATAATATCCTGAAGAGTGTTTTCCCACTTGTTTCCATTCTCCCTGTCACTTTCAGGTACACCAATCAAACGTAGATTTGGTCTTTTCACATAATCCCATATTTCTTGGAGGCTTTGTTCATTTCTTTTTACTTATTTTTCTCTAATCTTGTCTTCTTGCTTTATTTCATTAATTTGATCTTCAATCACTGATATCCTTTCTTCCACTTGATCAAATCAGCTATTGAAGCTTGTGTATGCATCATGAAGTTCTTGTGCCATGGTGTTCAGCTCCATCACATCATTTAAGGTCTTCTCTACACTGTTTAGTCTAGTTAGCCATTCGTCTAACCTTTTTTCAAGGTTTTTACCTTCCTTGCAATGGGTTAGAACATGCTCTTTTAGCTCAGAGAAGTTTGTTATTACTGACCTTCTGAAGCCTACTTCTGTCAATTCGTCAAAGTCATCCTCCATCCAGCGTTGTTCCATTACAGGTGAGGAGCTGCGATCCTTTGGAGGAGAAGAGGTGCTCTGGTTTTTAGAGTTTTCAGCTTTTCTGCTCTGGTTTCTCCCCATCTTTGTGGTTTTATCTACCTTTGGTCTGTGATGTTGGTGACCTACAGATGGGGTTTTGGTTGGATGTCCTTTTTGTTGATGTTGATGCTATTCCTTTCTGTTTGTTAGTTTTCCTTCTAACAGTCAGATCCCTCAGCTGCAGGTGTGTTGGAGTTTGCTGGAGGTCCACTTCAGACCCTGTTTGCCTGGGTATCACCAGAGGAGGCTACAGAACAGCTAATATTGCAGAACAGCAAATGTTGCTGTCTGATCCTTCCTCTGGAAGCTTCATCCCAGAGGGGCACCCACCTGTATGAAGTGTCTGTCAGCCCTTACTGGGAGGTGTCTCCCAGTTTGGGTACATGGGGATCAGGGACCCGCTTAAGGAGGCAGTCTGTTCTCAGAGCTCAAATGCTGTGCTGGGAGAACCACTGCTCTCTTCAGAGCTGTCAGACGGGGACGTTTAAGTCTGTAGAAGTTTCTGCTGCCTTTTGTTCAGCTATGCCCTGCCCACAGAGGTGGAATCTATAGAGGCAGCAGGCCTTGCTGAGCTGTGGTGGGCTCCGCCCAGTTCAGGCTTCCTGGCTGCTTTGTTTACCTGCTCAAGCCTCAGCAATGGTGAACATCCCTCCCCCTGCCAGGCTGCAGCCTTGCAAGGCAATCCCAGACTGCTGCACTAGCAGTGAGCAAGGCTACATGGTCATGGGACCCACTGAGCCAGGCACAGGAGAGAATCTCCTGGTCTGCCAGTTGCTAAGACTGTGGGAAAATTGCAGTATTTGGGTGAGAGTGTCCCATTTTTCCAGGTACAGTCTATCATGGCTTCCTTTGGCTAGGAAAGGGAAATCTCCTGACCCCTTGCACTTCCTGGGTGAGGCGACGTCCCACCCTGCTTTGGCTTGCCCTCCGTGGGCTGCACCCACTGTCCAACCAGTCCCAATGATATGAACCAGGTACCTCAGTTGGAAATGCAGAAGTCACCCATCTTCTGCGTCGATCACACTGGGAGCTGCAGACCGGAGCTGTTTCTATTTGGCCATCTTGGAATGGAACCAAGATTTTTTTCTTTTTTTAGTGCTGTTAGGCAATAAAACAAGATAAAATATCTCTGCCTTGAGATGGATGGTTAGGGCTATTCGTAGGGTCATGCTTCAAGCAGTTTATCAATTATTCAACCAAATGGCCTCAGGACTTAACTGATGTTATGGCAGAGCCTCAACTTATGATGTGATTAGTTTCAAGGCTGATGGTTAAAATGAAAATCACTATCATTAGTATGCTAGTTTGCTATAGCTGCCATCAAAAAATACCACAGACTGGCTGAGTTAAACAAAAGAAATTAATTTTCTCCATGTTCTGGAGGCTGGAAGTCCAAAATTTAGGTGTCTGCAGGTTGGAGTTCTTCTGGGACCTTTGTCCTTGGCTTGTAGATGGTCATAATCTCATATTGTCTTCAAATGGTCTTACCTCTGTGCATGTGCATGTCTGTGTCCTAATTTCCTTTTCTTATAAGGACACCAACCATATTGGATTAGGGCCAACCCTCATGATCTCATTTCACCTTAACTATCTCTTTAAATGCCCTATTCCAACATATAGTCATATTCTGAGGTATGGAGACTATGGAAACTGTATTAGTATGTTCTCACACTGCTATTTAAAGACATATTCAAGACTGGGTAATTTATAAAGAAAAATAAGTGCAATGGACTCATGGTTCTGCATGTCTAGGGAGGCCTCACAATCATGGTGGAAGGTGAAGGAAAACCAAAGGCGTGTCTTATATGGCAGCAGGCAAGAGGGAGCATGTGTAGGGAAACTGCTCTTTATAAAACCATCTGATCTCATGAGACTTACTCTCAATAGAACAGCATGGGAAAATCTATCCCCCATGATTCAATTACCTCCCACCAGGTTCCTCCTACGACATGTGGGGATTATTACAATTCAAGGTGAGATTTGGGTGGGGACACAGCCAAACCATATCAGAGACTTAGAACTTCAACATATAAATTTGAGGGAAACACAGTTCAGCCCATAATATTTAGGATGGTACTACATTTTAATTTACCAGAAGGCTCTTCATTTATGCCTGTCATTTCAGCCTAATTATCATTAATATCCTGTCTGACTCAAATGCTTTCAAATTTGTATGATAAATTATACAGTTATTTTACCTGTAGTCAAAATAATATTTGAAAATCCTTTAAATCACCCATAAAGCATAATGCAGATGTACCATTTCTCACTAACTTCTCCACAGTCAGATTTTCTTCCATTATAAGATATAACAGTTTCTTCTTTGTGGTCATGTTGTATGAAAATGAATATTATTAAAAACTAGATGTCTAAATAATATGCTAGTATACTCTTACTCTAGCAGGTAAGTGGGAAGTGAGCATGACAGAGAAAGAAAAAATTCACTTTGCCCATGTTACACACATTTAGGGATGGGCATTAACTCAGTTGATGATGGGTGGTGTTGCCTGAGCAGAAATTTGTGGAAATCCTCATCTTAGCACTTCGATACCTTCTTCTAGGAAAGGTCACTGGGCAAGGTTGTCCTCCTGGCCACTGGGGATGCTTCACCTCCACTTGTAGATTAGAGCTCTTCCATTTATACTGGGAAAAATAATCAGTTCTACAGCTCTGCATTTCCATGACACATTAAATTACATTCACCATTCATATTGGAGTCTGCAAAGAGAAAAGAGTCCAGAAGTTTGTTTCATGCCTTGTACTTGCCAGATAAATAACTGGGCGTTTGGGTGGCTGGCCATGTTAGCAGCCTGCGTATTCCTTGGGGTATATTCAGTCACTGGTGGGGGTCTCAATTACCTGTAAGGGCACCCAGATTTATTACTTAGTAATTAAATGATTTTTATGGTGCCAAGAGATTCCTCATCTTAATCATCTCTACTCCTTCATTAAAAGTTTATAAAAGATGTTGCTGAATGATAGAGCATGACTCAAGTAGTCTTTGGACTCAAAATTCTTAGTTAAAATGTCAGTGATAACCTCGTATGTTCATACCAGTTTTCTTTGGATTCCCAAATAATTTATTACTAATGATAACATACCAAAATTGGTGAATAATTTACGTTATTAATAAATAAATTAGAGTAATTATTTCTCTAATTATAATATACTTTCATTTAGGTAAATGTTATTGAGAGAAAGAAGGAGGTAGAGTTAAAGGCAGCTGGCTAGGCATTGCTCATAACTCTAGTCCACCCACAGGAGTGTTTTCTAGATGAGAAACTCCATTACGTAAATCAGCACAGAAACATAAGTTTGAGAACTGCTGCTCTAGCTCTTTGGATCAAAGTTAATGTCCCTGAGAATGCTAGCCCTTGTGCTTGTACCCCATACTTGAAGACCCTGAAGAGACGATAGCCACATTTCTTGTGATATTAGCTACTTCCATTGCAATTTGTTGCTCCACATTTTGAGTACAGGGAGAACTGTGGATTACCTGCCCCTGCACACTCTACCTTTAAGAACCCAGAAACACCCAGGGCTCTGGTGGCTGCCATGTTGGCAGTCTGTATGTTCCTTGGGGTATAGCTAGTCACTGGTGGGAATCCCAATTATTCGTAAGGGCCCCCAAATTTATTACTTAGTAATTAAATGCCTTCTATGGTGCCAAGAGATTCCTCATCTTAATTTTCTCTACGGCTTCATTAAAGGTTTATAAAAGACGCTGCTGAATGACACATTGCATGCACTATACTAGTAGATTAATTCTTAAAAATAGCCCTTGTCATGTCCCTGCCTAACCCCAGTGTCTCCAGCGACTCCTCTATTTCAGCAGGAAAACATGTCTTTACTTTCACCTACAGTCAAAGCATTTCATATTCTGACTCAGTTTACTCTTCTGCTTTCTCTATAGCAGGCACTCAATATAGGTTGGAAGAAGGAAGTGATAATAGCAGCTGATTATTGACTGAGCGCTTACAATATGTTAGGTTGTTCCTCTGTATTTGTTTTGTAGATACTTGAAATAACCCCATGAATCAAGCACTAGTACTATTCCTATTTTGGACTTGAGGAAATTGAGATTAAGTGATGCAGCCAATATTATTTATAAATTACTAAATGGTGAAGGCAAGGTTCTAACTTAGCCAGACTAGCTATGAATTCCAGGTTCTTGAACCATATCTTATTTAATCTCCTTGCTCAACCAACTCTTTTATTCCCACCACAAAGTAATTGACAAAGCCAATTCTCTCAGGCAGAAGCATCCTTTTCATTTGTTCCACCTGGCCAGCTTCAACCAAACTATCAAAACCCAACTTGATTCCTCTCTACCTTGGAGACCTTCTGACTCCTTCAACCCACAGCTAACTCTCTTTCCCCAGAACTCATAGCACTCATTTTCTGCACCAATTATTTTGGCTCCTAGCATAGGCCAGATGGTAAAAGTCTCTAGGATTGTTGCTTTGTGTTTATTTTTTAACTCAATAAATGTGTAATGAATAAGTAAAATATCATAGCGCAGCTCTGAAGTATTACAGAGCTATACATTTGGGCTTCTCATTTATAAATAACTTAATGGGCTTCTCCATAAAATTTTTGCTATTTAAACAGTTCTATATTAAGATGGTTTGGTTTAAGGTTGGAATGAGTTAGCTGAAGCTGTGATGGTTGTCTTCAGGGGCAGACTGTTATGTTGTATACAGGCTTTGCTTGCTAACTCCCAAACAAGATGAACCAGGATGGAACTGCTAAACAGAATGCTGCATTCCCTATGCTGTAGGAGCACAGGCCAGAATACAAATATGCTTGCTTATGTTTTCTTCCACAGAGGAGCTATTTGCCAACACTCTGATTTCTTTGCAGTATAACCTGGCAGAGACAACTGTGTCTATTTTGTAAGCTTTTGATAACTTAACTTGGAAAACAAGTCTACTGAGAAAAACAGTTCTTTTCATCATTGAAGACTGTTAGTGCCTTGATAATGATATATCTTCTCAATTATGACCACAGCATCTGGAAATGCATGCACATATGGTCCTAGTCAAGAGGGAAAAAAATCAACATACCAGTCAAGCTCAATACTCCTGAAATCCAGGTAAGGATACCATGAATAACTGCCCCTTTCCATTGAGTCACTTTCCAGGCCACACAGCTGGCCTTTATGTGTGGATGAAAGCATTTTCTCCCATGTCTTCAGCACAATCCAAAAGATGGTCCTTAAGCGGCCTGCAGGTATGAGCATGACTCCTAAGTCTACATCACTGAGAACTTGTTATTGCTGTGTGCCCAGTGGAAGCCTTTAAGCTTTTCTGATTCTATCATGTAGATGGAACAAGCAGATTTTTTTTTCTTAATTTCTCATGGCATAGCTTGGATGCACTATTTTATTATTTCTTATCTCCCTGAGACTCCACATGATCCCTACTCTTATTCAGCAGGAAAATGGGTGAGAAGAGAGGAAGGAATGAAGGGGGAAAATGCTGTCACATTACAAAAAGATGCTGCTTCTGATAAAAATAATGTGCCAAGCACTATACTCCATGCTTTATATGTAACATCTTACTTAAATACACAACACCCATATTCTGCAGATGCCTGTTAGAGCGTTGGATATAGTATGAGAGCACATCAGTAACTCACTGTGTTGATCCTTTGCCAGTTTGCTCTCAGATTGATTTCCTGTTCCTCCCTAGCTCTGCTTCACATCACAAGGAGGTACATTTCTCAGACTTCCCTGCTGACAGCCGTATGGCTGAGTTCAACTCATGGAATACACTGGAGGGAGATTGAAGGGTGGGAGGAAGAGAGCAGACAGAGTAATTCCCAGCTCTCACCTCACCAGTGTCTCTAGTAGTAGTGGCATATCCTATGAGGGTCTAGCTGCCTGTGGACAGCCTCTGGGGTACCAGCTTCCACCAGGCTACTGCAGCATTGCCTGCTCCTTTGGTTCCTCTAGCCACAGGGAAGATAATGGCTTCCCCTATCTAGCTATTATGATTCTCTCCTGGTAGCCTCATTGTTCATTGTTTGGCTCCTAAGCATTAACATTACCAAGGCAGTAAGTTCCCTATATTAAATCTCTTCCATTTGAAATATCTGAAGTGGTTTTCTCTTTATTGGGCTCAGTCTAGTTCACTTGCGCAGGTCACACAGCTAGAAGGTTGCAGAACTAAACATTTAATCCATGTGTTTCTAACTTCAAACCTATATTCTTAACCATTATGTTGGTGTTCCAGAATTTAAATTTAAAAATAATTAAAATGATGTTAGGTTTAAGTCTAGAAGTATGAATTTCACTATTAAATATCATGTCGATTTGGTGGTTTGATCGTAGCAAAAACCTAAAACCATGAGGTGCAGTATTGAGTCATCTTTTTTATCATGGAAAATCTACAGTTGCTCTCTTAAATTGTATGTTATAGTTTTGCTGTTGTACGTGTGGTCTGAGTTTCGGCAGCATCAGCATCACCTGGGAGCTTTTTAGAAAGGCATAATCCTCAGTCCCATCAGAATCCATGTTTTAACAAGATTCCCCAGGTGATTTGTATACACAATAAAGTTTGAGAAGCAATGTACTAAAGAATGTAATTTGAGTGAAGCATAAAGATCCTTAAAATTTAAAAGATAACACCATAAAAAAGTTGTTTGTGAGTCTAAGTTTTCCACATTAAGGCACTGTGCTTTAGACTTTAGCCCAGCTTACAAATAAGCTGTCTTCCAAATCCTATTTGTTAGTATGAGTTTGAAATTAATTTCCACATCAAATTCTGTTACGAATCTTGGTTAGGTTTAGAGGGTGGCCCATTAGAACTCATGATATGAAGAGTGCCAGGTTAATTTTAAAGTAGAAAAAAGGCTCTTTATTCTTGGCTACAAGGCTATTATAGGCACTATAAATAGAATATAGGCACTATAGAATATATACATATATACAAATGTGAATATATACTATATATTATATATATAGAAATTATATATAATATATTATATATAGAATTATATATATAATTCTATATATATTGCTATATATATAGAATTATATATAATTCTATATATAATATATATTACAGATTTCTATATATAATATATATTATATATATACACACTCAGGCAGTGTAAAATATATATATTTATATATATTTAAGATAACTTAAATTCTTATTGTATTTTATATATATATATATATATATATATATATATATATATTACACTGCCCGAGTTGGGCTTTGGCATTGTGCCACTCCACCCAGGATGCCTCTCTCCACTTCATCATTCCTTTCCAAAGTGTCAGCCCACTGTGGACCTCTACCCAGGCCCCCACAGTGCTCCAAAATGAAATCATACCATGCCACCTGCCTTCATCAAATCCTCCATTTCTCAACACAGGCCATTTTAGCAATGAGTTATTAGGAGCATAATGGGCTTTAATTCTAACTAATGAGTGGATAACTAGTCATTTAAACACCCTCAGAGAAATTTCATATTTTTAATGAGATGGTTGTTAGCTCAATTAAATCTCTAATTTGTGCAGTTTCTGCTAATATAATAAAGAAAATGGGAACAAGTTCAGCAATGTTGAGGTGATTTGGTGAGGAGGCCAGCTTTTGACAGGGAGCATACCCTGGCCATCAGCCTCCATTTGCTTTCCTTGATAGTCAAAGCTTCCTTATTTCTACAGCTCTAATTTTTTTTTATTAAAAAGTGTTTCCATTGGAGTAGGACAGAGTTTTTCTGTTTAAATATGTGGTTTGATTAATAAATCAGAATTGCCTGTGATGTGAAAATCATTTGATTCCCTGCTATATTAGTTATCCATTACTATGTAACAAATCACCTCAAACTTAGTGGCTTAAAACAACAAAAATTTATCTCACCGTTTTCATGAGTTAATTGAGTGCTTCTGAGTCAGGGTCTCTCATGAAGTTGCAGACAAACTGTTGGTTGGGCCAGCAGTCAACTCAATGCTTGAGTGAGGGGAAGATCCACTTTCAGGTTCACTCAGGTGGTTGTGGACCGACCCCAGTTCCTCACCACATGGACTTCTCCATAAGCTGCTGGAGTATCCTCATGCATGGCAGCTGGTTTCCTTCAGAGCAAGATCCAAGAAGGAGAGAGTATGAGAGAGCCCTCCCAAGACAGAAGCCACAGTCTTTTTATAACCTAAACTCAGAAGTGACATTCCATCACTTCTGCATTATTCTGTTGTCCAGAAGCAAGTCACTAAGTCCAATACACACTCAAGGCAAGGGGAAGTAAACTCCACCACTAGAAGAGAAGAATATCGAAAACAGTATGGATGTATCTTTAAAACCACCACACCTACACAATACATAGGTGCAGTGGACACCAGAACTTTCTGTCAGACTTGAGTTCTGTAGTATCTATGCCTCTGTGTATGTCAATATTTGAAGAGAGCACTAACATAAGAGTCAGAATGCCTGTGGGCAGTCCCAGATCCTACATTTACTAACAACATGACTTTAAGAATTACCTTTAAAAATAACAACGGTAATCAATATTGTTACTTTAATTTCCTTTTCTGGAAATTGGGAACACTGATGCCTATTCTGCCTACATATCGGGGATTTTGTGATGCTTTAATAAAATAACGTACTTGAAAGTACCTGGGAATATGCCGGGTCAGCTGGGATTGGTTCATTCCATCTTTTCTTTTTCTTCCATCATATCTATCTCTCTCAGAATTAGCAGAATACAATACATTCCATTTTTTCTTTGGATTGGTGGCTGCTCCTTTTAGATTCAACAAATATAATTTATCTGCCCCACTGTTTCTTAAAACTCTCTCCTGATCTTTGCAATTTGGTTTCCAAGACCTTTGGCTATTGCAAATCCTATGAAATAATGTGCTTATGGATCTTATGCTACATCCACAGATGGCTCCAGGGCTTATTTCACTCCTCATCCTCTGAAGTCCCACTTTTCTCTTGACCTTTCCTTTCTCATAGTGAACAAGCCACATGAAGCTTTTATTCTCCTTGGCAACTTAACGTTTCTCTCACAGTCCACATTAGATGGATTCCAATAAAGTCCTTCACCCAACACCCAACTTCCTTTTGTAGGTTGGTCCTGTAGACTTATCAGGGTCTGTGGTTATTGGAAAATCCACCACTAATTCTTATTGACTGTACTTATAGTCCTTTGTCAGCACATGTCTTGTGCACATAATTGTATGCTTCCTGAGTTCTTTGTCTCCTCTGTTAACCTATTTTCCTAGACAGTCATACTCCTATGTGATGGAGTGAAAAGGCACAGCAATGAGACAGACCAGAGACTTGAATTATGTTTATTTACTAACTGTGACTTTTACTAGTATTGGTAAAATGGGTCTCATAGCATCTACCTCGGAGTGTGGTTGTGATAATTTAATGAGTTATTAATAAAAACAGGAGAACAGAGAAAGCCCTTGGAACTATAACTGGCACATAGGAAGGGCTCTGAGCATTTGTTTCTTCCTGCCTATAAGTTTCAGGTGTGGCAAAAAAGAGCCTGCGTCGGAATCTACAGGGGACCTTTAAAAATGTGAATGTTTGAAGCTCCCCCTGAGACTTTCTGGGGGTGAAGTTAGAAAGTGTACATTTTGTGATTCCTAGGTAATTCTCATGGACAATAAATTTGAGAAAGACTGCTTCTAGGGTAATGCCCTGGGCTCATGGATCCTGTTAAAGACTTTCATAGACAAGCAGCATTTTTATTCTATGGGTCGAATTGTTTCAAGGAGAATAAAGAACAGGCTCAACATGATAGAAGCTATTTTACTGACTGAGGAGAGGTAATAAACTTGCAAGATGGGGATGTATAACTCCCTAAAGAGATGCTTTCCCTGTCAAAGGTAGAGGTTGACATAGTACATAGATTTCTTTCTTTCCGAATTTCCTCTGGCATCTCTCCTCACTTTTTCTTATTTTTTTTCTCTCTTTCCTTTTTTAAGTAGTATCTACCTAAATATACCTGTGGCTTTCCAATAGTTCCACTTTCAGTGCATTTGTGACCTCATTTACTATCTAACTCCAAGTACATTATGTACATTTTTATTGACTTTGGACCTGCAGAACTTTTTCTATTTAAGCCTATTTATCATAGACTTAAAAGCAGCTTCACAAGTTTGCTGCTGTCACCAGTATTATAAGAAAATGCAGACTGCTATAATTGGGTCCATCTTTCATAAACCCTTTCTTTATTCTTATGTTGCTGGTTCCAAACAGGCTGAAGCATTTTCTTACGGAAGTGGAGAGCAGGAAGTAGTCCTTGGAAGGAGAACTCAAGGCTCGGAAAAAAAAATGAACAGTTTTTTATTCAAAACACATGATACTACCTAGGGCTCCTTAGCTCTAGGCTTAAATCACCTTCACCTAGACTACTGCCCCTTAGCTAAGAAAATGGACAGAGAATGATGTGTTTGAGTATTGACATTTAGGGAGGACTTGTATCAGGAAAAGGACATTTCACAGAGAGGAAAAAAAAAAGTGCATATACATAAGTGGCAGGATTTTTTTCTTTCCTGTAGGGGATATAGCAAGCTGTGAGCCTAGCGACACGATTAGGTGTTTCATATATGAAATTAGTAGAGAATAAGGGGTGAATACATTTTTTCCTTGAATGATTGGGTAAGGCATTTGTAATTTTACTTATCAAGTTCTCAGAGCACAGAAAAAAGAAAATAAATCATGGCTTATAAACTAAAGTAAATTGGAAAGAGGACAGTGGATTTATTGTCAGAGGAAGTGTGTTCTAACTCCAGCAGTGAGTAGCTGTGTGTCCTTGGGCATGATGTTTAAGCTTTCAATTTCCTCTAGTGAGCAATAGTGACAATGTTTATTAATGAGTTTTTTGAAGATTAAAGGAAATGATATAAAAATAGCTTTGAATAGTCACAAGTAACTTTTTGTCCTATGCTGTATATATTATATATGTATGCAAGATGTTCAATTATTTTACCCCTAGGGGATGAATCTATTCTTTTGTCTCTCTTTCATCCTCTCCTTACCCTTGAGATGGATGTTCTTTTTCTAGCATGGTGAGGATCCCACCTTCCTGGGTCTGTCCTGGTGAATCCTCCATCTACACTTTTGAGTCACAATCTTGTCTCTTTTCCTCCTACCCCGTGCCTTGTCTTAGCTAGCTTATGCAGGGGGAAGCATGAGCTTTGCAAGCATGCTTCCAAGATTCCACTTAGGTCTGTTGTCATTGTTGTTGTTGCATCCTTGTTTCTTATTGGTATGGGGCAGGAAAGAAAAATAGTCCTTATAAGAGGGGACACAAGCAAAAAGAAAAGAATGTGATTAATATTACCAAATAGCACCTTGTTGATTGCAGATCTCGCATTCTGCACAATGTTCAGTTTGAAGAAACAAGTCAGTCAACTACGGAAAGCAGTTGAAGATATCAGGCTCCAAATCAGATTAACGATAAAGAAGACTGAGGATTTGGGGCCATCAAAACTGTGGTGATAGCAGAAACCACAAAGCATTTGTAGTTTGTAAACAAGCCCACCAAAAATTTGCCAAAGACTTGGGGCCAAGAACTGATTCATGTATCTCAGAAATGGTAAGAAAGAAGCAAAAGGTGCAGGTTATTATGATTTAATTTAAGTGTTTCAAGAAGGAGATATTGTCATCATGTCATACTCTTCTTACTCCCTTGGGTCCCTTGGGTGCCAATAATTTGCACATTTAGGAAGGTAATAAGAATTGTTAATGAAAGGAAATGATTTAAAATGTAATTTTAAACTTGATTAGCATTTCTCTTAAATTATTTTTTATTTGAAGACACTTTTGCATAAAGATATCAAAATGCATGTGTTTTATCCACGTGTTTGCACAATTACTTACCAAGGATATGGGAGGAGTGTGGAGATGGTATCACCTTAAGTGGTTCTCTGCTTATGTAAGGGAAGCAAACAGAATTAGAGTTGTCAATGTGTCATTTAGAACCAGTGTTAGTTTCCTAGGCTGCTGTAAAAAATTGGGTGGCGTAAAACAAAATAAATATACTCTGTCATAGTTCTGAAGCCCAGAAGTCTTAAAGAAAGGTGTCTGCAGGGCTATATTCCCTCTGAAAGCTCTAGGGAAAAATCCTTCCCTCCCTCTTCCTAGCTTCTAGTAGTTGTTGGCAATCCTCAGTGTTCCTTGGCTTGTCACTTACTCCAAAATCTGACTCTATTGTCATATAGCTTTCCTTCCACTGTGTGTTTTCACGTGGTCTTATGGAACACCATTTATTGAAATTAGGGCCCACTTTCATCCATCCATCCACAAAACTAACTTTGTCCACAAATACCCTATATTTTCCAATAAGGTCACATTCTGAGGTTCCCAGCAATATTAATATTTTGGGATACTATTTAACAAATTACAGAGCCTTTTATCTGCCCTATGCACATAGAATAGAGACTGTGTAATATACGGAGCTGGCCATGTTGAGACAAATCTGAAAAATCCACCTAATGCTTCTTTCCACTGAAGCTTTAGTTCCCACAAATATACTTGGCCATTGAGTCTCACACTAAACTGCAGCCTTGTTTGTGTATCTGAGAAGTTTGTGTTCTGAAAACTAGAAATATACCTTTTTTTTTCAGAGTAGAATGTTTTTCTGGTTGCATATCAGCAGGGCATATAGTGATTACAGACAGAATTCTGAAATGTTTATGCCCTTTAGATGCCCTTAGAAGATGTGTGTGATAATGAATCTCAGTGGCAGTTATACCACAGCCTTGTACTATACTATAACTGCTGTTTATGAGATCCTGCCAAGTTATTATTCTATACATATCAGAACAAATCAGACATAATATAAATCAAGTTCTGTTCTTTTACGTGCAATAAACTTGAATTTAAATAACAGATGGCTTCAAATAGTTTCCTAAGATCAGAGCTAAAGAATAATTAGAAGGAATAATCTGGTTAATACTGACAAGGTTTTTAAAATGCAAATGAACTGTTTTTCATTGAGTAGGAATTCATTTGAAAAATCTTCCAACAGATGAGATACTACATCTTGGAAAGCTTTAGGAGATCATAAATTTGTAGAGTTACAGTTTAAACATAATAATGATGATTTTGCATGGACCCCAAGTTTTTTTCATAGCTCACCGATTAGGGGGAAAAATGATGATTAACATTGCCTTTTCATTCGTTAGTAAGAAGAAAAGTAAGTAGGCTCTTTCTGACACTCAATTTCCTCTTGTAAAGTAGGGAAAATAGTGCCTATGGTGTACAGACATAAGTCACCTTACAGAGATAACATTATACAGACAAATGTAGAAATTACATAGAACTAGACATGTGCAAAATAACTGAGTGATTGATGAGAATACAAGAGTAGAGGAAACTGTAGAAAATTATAAGAAATGGCAAAAGGTTTTCTATATCATCAGCTCTGTTCTTTGGTAAGCACCAGTTATGTAATTCAAATTCTGCATATTTTCTCAGAGATATTCTATTGGGATGTCAAACTCAACATATATGACATGCATCTTCTTTTCTTCTTCCTCTGCCTATCATGCCTTTTGTTTCTCCATTGCTTTTCTGGCAGCACCAATTCACCCAAGCTTGAAATCATAGGAGATCTTGAAAGCTTCCATCCTTGCTTCTTAAATATAATCTCCAATTGCAATTTTTCCCCACTATGTCTTCCTAATTTTCCCACCTATTCCCTTTCTATTTATCCCCACTTCAGATCCCATAGTTAGGTCTATTACCTATATTCAGGAAATTGTTTCTGCTTCTTTATACAATTAACAGACCAGATAAAGTCTCTTAAGGCATGGTTGTAACCTTGTCATGCCACTATTCAAATATATTCAATTTGTATATTATGTTGCTTAGTTGTTTTGCTTTGTAAGCTGCTAGTAAGTGCCTTTCCATATCCTACGTCTAAACTGAATCATTCCACCTGTCATTCTATGAATTAAAACCATGTGTTACTTCCTCTAAATTTATTCACACAATTTTCTCTGAAACAATTTCCTTCTCATTCCTATTACAGTTACTCAGCAGAATTTCAGTGAACAAATGGGCATTTCTGCAACTGGATAACACTGAGCTATCATAGTGTCATTTGACCAAAGTCAACCACTTACGTGCATGTGACCCTATAGTAGACAGCGATCATGCTTTATCTGTCTAGCAGCAAAGCACTTGCCTATTTAAGAGCAATCCCATTGTGGATCCTGGTAGGAATCAAGGACTTACTTCCTGCTATGGTAGCTCAAGAAGCTAAAAACACAAGCTCGGTGGTGTTTACCCCCATGAAACTTATTTAGGTTCCCATGTTTCTATAGATTCCTATAGAACCTACAGGAGCTAACTCTACTCTGAATTCTGTAGTTTTGTATCTTTCCAATACAATCCTTTTTCATTTACTTGTCAGATTAGTTTGTGTTTCATCAAACATAACTGATTAAGTGATGAAGAAAAAGAATCTGAGTGGTAGAATCACAGAAGGGTGTTAGTAGATGTGGTATTTGATCTGGGCCACGAAGGATTAACGTGTGCTTGGAGGAATATATATTTGTATATATAACATTATTAATTACACATCAGGATAATCCTTTTGGTAGTAAGAATTATTGAATTATTACTATATGCTATGACTTTCATTTTGCTTTTAAATTTCAAAATAACTCTTCAATATAGAGCAGGCACTGTTGTTATCAAATTCTCACTTTGACATCATTTTTTGTTGTCGTTGTTGTTTGGTTGGTTTTTTTTTTTTTTTTTTTTTTTTTTGAGGCAGAGTCTCACTCTGTCACCTAGGCTGGAGTGCAGTGGCGCAATCCCAGCTCACTGCAACCTTTGGCTCCCAAGTTCAAGCCAGTCTCCTGCCTCAGCCTCCTGAGTGGCGGGGACTACAAGAACATGCCGGTATGCCTGGCTAGACATCATTTTTACTAAAAGATTCCTGATTTTCTTTAGGATAGCAATGCACTATGCACTCAGCAATGTATTTTTAAAAAATGGTTTTCCAGGTTCCCATGCCACAACGTATAACCAGTGGGACTTAAGTAAGTCTCTTGAGTGGAGTACTCTTCTGGATAAAAATATAAAGTCTTTTTTTTTTTTTTTTTTTTGAGAAGGAGTCTCGCTCGGTCACCCAGGCTGGAGTGCAGTGGTGCGATCTTGGCTCACTGCAAGGTGGGCCTCCCGGGTTCACGCCATTCTCCTGCCTCAGCCTCCCGAGTTAAAAATACAAAGTCTTACAAAGGGAGGGATTTTGGTTCATTCTCCCTTGTTTCTTTTTCAAACCCAGAAGCAATGCTTAGTGATAAAGGAGCTATCTTGAAGCCAAGGACAAAAGCTACATATCCAGAATGGTGGAGCAGAAAGTGGGAGGAGCATGGGTCATTAGGGGTACCATAGAGCCAGTCTTCAGCAGCCCGCCTCTGACTTCCTATGATATAAGAAAAACAAGACACTTACATGGGTGGAAGAAGTTGATATAGGTATTTTGTTACATGTAGCCAAATGCAATCCTAATGCTAACAAACTGATCTTAAATAACTTGCTTAAATTAACATTCCACTTTACAATAGGAAAGTCCAGATTTGAAGCCAGGTATTTTGCCTGTGAGGTCCATGTTTATAACCAATAATAAATCAGTTTATTCAAAATGAGGTACATTAATTATTTTTTTCAAAATTCTCAGCCATTCTACCATAGCCAGTTGAAGCCTCTTAGAAGGCATTTATTTTTTCCTCCCAGTAATAAAATAAAAAGTTTGCACTTTAAAAATTTTATGTGGGAATACTAAAATTCTATCAGGTTCTGAGAATTTTCAATATCAAGTATAACTATAAAATAATGAATCTTTTAAACCACCTGATAAAATTCAAAAATCCAAAGGAGCATGTCTGTTCAAAGCTTGCACCCAAGGAGACTCCATTCTTTTTTCTGCAATGCTTCTTTCCATTTCTCAAACCCCTTGAGCAACCCTGCTTGAGAAGTGACTGTAGAATCAGCCTATCGGCCTCAGAAGAAATTCGTTTCATGGCATCATTTTAAAGTGAAAATAAAATGACTATCTGCCTTATTTGCAGATTTGATTCCACATTGCTTTGAGGGGTTTAAAAATCAAATTATCGATAACATAATGAAGATTTATTACAGTTTGACATAATAAAAATCACAATATATCTGGCCTCATCTTCTCCGCTTCCCAGCATGTACCTAAACACCTTTTGCTCCAGCCACACCGTTCTCCCTATCCTTGCCTCTCTCCATATCCTTGCCCCTTTCCCTATCCTTGCCCCTCTCCCTTCACTGTCTTCTTTTACGACCCCACCTGCCATGCTCTTTCCTCTCCTTAAATGTCTTTCCTCCATTCCATCTATACCATCTTGGTGAATCTCATTCAATCTGCTTGGTGAAACCTTTCTAGTTTCTTCCTCACCCCTATTTAGATCCTGTGTCCTATGTTCTCCCAGTACCTTCTACATGTATATTTGGATGTGCTGTTAAAATTACTTATGTGTGTTTTGCATCTCCTCCTGTCTTATAAGCTCCCATAGAGCATCATAAAGTCAAGTAGGATGGAAGGTGAAAGGAGCTTGAAAATTTTTCCTGTCCATCCCTTCATATTACAGATGAAGAAACTGAGACTTGAAGAGGTTAAACAACTTGCTCAGGTTTTCACAGATGGCAGGAGTGAGGGCTCAATTTTTGGTTCCTCCAATTTCAGTAGTACTGCCACTATATCATATTTTACATTCCACACAGAACCAAGCACAGAGGTATATTCAGAGGACATAGTCATGTATTGTTGGTTAAATTTGATATTTAAGAATCAAATTGGCAACTGGGAAAATTAAAATGTCTAACAGTACTGAGTTTTGGGGAGTTGTGCACAAATGGGAGCTTTATACTTTGATGAATAGAATAAAAATGGGTGTAGTTTGGAGAAAATGCAGTAGTAATTAGTAAAAATGAAGGTGTTCATTTCTCAGTATCTGGAAATTTCATTCCTAGGTAATGAAACTCTAGGTAAAGGTAACTCTAGGGAACCCCTCAGTAAGTACACAGAGAAGATAGATACAAGAATGTTTACAGCTAAAGTGTTTGTGGTAGCAAAATTCTAGATATCATCTAAATATATATCAATAGGAAATAGGATAAATAATTGTGGTTTATTAAAAATTTAATGTTATACAAGGTGAATATCGATTTAGAACTCACGTATCAATGTAAATAAATTCACCAAACATGATATTGAGTGAATCCAGCAAACTGACAAATAATACATACAGTTTGATACCATTTTGATACCATTTATATAAATATTTAAACTAGGAAAGCAATATCATATATTACATAGGGTAACATACACATGCAAAAAAATATAAATATATGTGTGAGGACAGTCATGCTCAAGTGCAGAAATTACTGGAGATAAGGACAGAGGAAGTTGAGAGGGTACTAATAGACCCCAGAGCATCGGTAATCAATTATTTTAAAGCTTTGTGATTGGTACATGCATGCTTGTTGTGTTATTCTTTATATTTCTTTCTACAAGCTAAACATTTCATAATAAGGTTTGAAAATTAATTTTAGAAACTGGCTATACCACTAGTTTGGAGGGCAGTTCCAAAGGGAAATATCCAAGTATACTCTGAGTGATATCAGAATAAAGAAATGTAAATCCAGTGAGGTGACTATTTTGGAGGTAACAGTAGTTACTTGGATTTATACTTTTTAAATGTTTATTAAAACAATCCACCTATTTTCTTGTACTAATGTTTGTTTTATGCCCAATTAACTCTGAACAAAATAACTGCCTTAGCAAAATATGGACAGATAAATACAGTGATATGCAAGAATTTTAAGAGCAAAACAGGCACGTGTAAGGTGGCAACTGGTAAATCCTGGATTCTGCATGCAATAGACAATATTCAAATGCTTTCGGTATCATATTTTTTTGTGACTAGTGCTGGCTATGCCCAGAAAATTTCAGGGGCAAGGGAGATAATCCATTGATTGTGCTTTCTGGATTTCTTTATAAAATTTTAGTTACTAAGAGCATTATAAGTTTTTTAAGGTAAAAGAGAGTTCATAGAACATCTAGTTGCTGCCGTTGGTTCACAAGTTAAGATGCCTAGATGCTATGAGGTCTAGTTACCTTCCAAAGTCACAAGGGGATTTAGGGGAAAAAGGGCAGAGTCAAGAACTGATGTGCCTTTTTTTTTTCCTACTTAATTGTGTGAGCTGACCACTCAGTAGTTACTGGTGAGTTGGAATTAGAACTCTACCCACTTCCAACAAGTTGCACTGGGGTCTTTCAGGGGGCTGATCTTTCCTATAAAATGGAAAAGGAGAGCTCCTGGGAATATACTGAAGAGAAATGAAAACACAGGTGTAGAAAAAGACTTGTATACAAATGTTTATACTAGCATGATTTGTGGAAGTCAAAAACTAGAAACAACTCCAAAATCTGTCAACTGGTGATTGATCAAAACAATGTATTATATTGACAGAATGGAACATGATTTAGCAATAGAAGCAAACTGAGACATGCTACCACAGAGTTGGACTTTCACATTATGTGATCTGAAAGAAATCACACACAAAAGATCACATACTGTATAATACAATTTATATAAAATATCCAGAAGAGGCAAATCTACAGAGACAAAATGTAGACTAGTGTTTGCCTGGGGCGGGGGTGTGAACGGCTGTTACTGTAAGTAAGCATGAGGAATCTTTTTGAGGCAATGAAAATATTCTGATGTTAGATTTTGGTGATGGTTATATAGCCCTGTAAATTTCCTAAAAGTCGTTCAGTTGTACACTTAAGTGGGTGAATTTTATGATGTGCAAATTATACCTCAAAAAAAGCTATTTTAAAAAATGGTAAGGGAATAGCTTGTTCCTAAAAGACCTCAAGGTTATTTAACTCCATTCACTCTGCCAGGTACCTGGCTATCCCTTCCATAATACTTATATTCTCAACACCCAGAGTATCATAAACTTATGCCCCTCAGAACACATCATTCTGAAGCCAAAGTTAACATTATTTTTGGGGAGATCTTAGTACATAGTGGGCATTTTAATCATTTCACCCTTTTATTCCCCCCATGACCCTATCAGATAGACATTATTATTAACTCTATTTTAATAATGAGAAAAAGGAATAATTTATTCAGTGTCATACAGCTGGCACAGAGTGGAGGAGAGACTTGAACCCTTGGTTTCTGAGCTTTAACTCTCAACCACCATGCCACTGCCTGCCAATTAGGTGTTCTATGAATGCTTGTTGGATTTAAAAAAAAAAAGATGAGTTTTTGTAGCTGGTTTCTTAAACTGGCTTTGCAACAGACAGTAGGCACTTGGATGAAGAACTCTTTGTTTCACAATTTAGCACACTTAGGAAAATAACCTGCTTATTACTTCCTGTAATTTATTACTAAAGTGCTATGATAGAGTAGTGGCATAAAAATTTCCGAAGTTTTTGCACCGAGTTATTAAAGAACAGGAGAAGATTGCCTTTTGGCCACTGGCCATGAGCCTTATCAACAGAAGCATCCATTCTTTCCTTTTAACACATCTTTAATTTATTACGGCAGGTTTATGTAGTAGGTTTTTATTGATTTTTTTTGGTTGTTTTCAAAGACAGAATGCCAGTATGTATTGCCATGGACTTTTTTTTTCTTTTTAATTTAACTGGTGGAAAAAAAATTTAATGGTTAAATGTCAGCAAGAGGTAAAAACTATATTTAAATTAAATGATGGCTTTGGGAGTATAGAACGAAAAAATACAAAAGACTGGGATTAGATGCAGGAACTTACATTAAAATCCAAAAGTTGTACTAACACTTTGAGAAACTTGCTTTTCACATTAATTAAATGAGAATGATACAACGTACCTTACAGTGCTATTGTGAATATTAAAGGTCTATGAATTTATAGATATATCTGTGTGCAGAAAGTAGTTGTTCAATTAAGGCCTACTGATTTTTTTTTTAATTTTAGGTTATTTTATTTTATTGCATTTGCTCGTCAACACACATTTTTTAAGATGCTTTACTCCATACTGGTCCCTGGGGGTAAAAAGACTTACGAGGGAGGCAGAGTACTTGCCTAAAAAAAATTTATACTCTAGGAGGGAAAACAAGTAAGACATGAATAAAGACAAGTATTATTAAAGCAAAATCACCAATTCTGTTGAGAATTAAGAAGCAATCAAATTACCAAAAATGGAAAAATACATGTTTCTGTGGGATTGAAGGGACATCTATTTCAAGAGCATGACCAGATAATATGAACAGAGGTCCAAATGCTAAGAAAGAACCAACAATGAAAGGACTGCAGGGAAACAGCATTTCAGGAAGAAAGAACAGCTTGTCCAAAGGCTCCGAGCTGGTAAAGACCTTGGTGTGTTACAGGAGTTCAAAGAAAATAATTGAAGCTGAAACATTGTAAGAACAATTAGAGAGGCAGGTAATACTTGATAAACCATAAAAAGAATTTGAAATTTTATTCTAAATAAAATTGGAAGTCACTGGATGGTTTTGAGGAATAGTATGATATAGTACACATTTTAAGAAATGCTTTGAATTGGAAACAGCAGGATCAGAAACAAGGAGGACAGATAGGAAGTTGTTTCAGTACTAAACACAGAAAGAAATGGGACTCTCCACTGATGTAATACATTACAGGAAATGGAGAGAAGGGTTTAATCTATTTGGGATGAAGACAGCAGGGCTTGTTAAGGATTGGATGAGAGTGGAGATAGAAAAAGTGGAATCAAGACCAAGTCAGGGTTGCTGTGCCTGTGTTTCTGACTTGAGATGTTGGACAGTGCCATTTACAGAGACGGGGATTGAAGGGAGGTTTGAAGGTAGAATTGACAGTTCTCTTTTGAACAGATAATGTTTACAATATCTCTGAGTTATTCCATGGGACATAACTGGTCCCATGTCTTATCCATTGAGATGGATAAGATACTTGGAATGCTGTTGGAGGTGTAAATCTGGAGTCATCACCATAAAAATGGTAATGGGCATAGGCAAATTGTTGGGGATGTTTCATTCTTCTAACAATAAAAAAAATCAGAATGCTTGGATTAATTTCCATATAATATACCATATTAATTAGCTTATAGTATCTGGTCCCAACAGAGGGGTTAATATAAAGTTCCAATGGGCTTCTGAATAGGTTATATTCTAGAGGATGGGGCAATCAAATTTGCTGCTTCTGATTCCATTTAATGTTAATAAACTTGTCTGGATTAACACTAGCTTTTAAAATGTTATAGGTCCTTGGAATCACTTGTTTTGGGATTATGAATAATGCTATTAAACTGCTGGATGTTGACTTTCTACTAAATTTTGTACACGTAGATGCTCTTATTATCATGTATACAACTGACTAAGGACCTACTATGTGCCATGCATTGTTACAAGTACTGGGGAAGAGATCACGTCTCTTCCCACAAAGTGAGTCTAATTGGGAGGAAACAGACATGTGAATTTATAATTACTGTGAAATATGAAACAGCCCATATTCTAGGATGACAGCAAAGACAAGAAACTGATAAACATCTAAAGGTTAGAAGACATTTCATGGAAAACCTAGTATTTAAGTTGAATCATGATAGATGAGCAGAAATTGCTAGAAAAACAAGGTAGAAGAGAATGTTCCATAAAAAGGACATCTGTAAGGCAGAGAAAGTGAAATATCATAAAATATTTCTTGTGGCTATATTGATTATTGAATTCAGCACTTAGTATAAGACCTGACACATATCAAACACTTAATATCTGTTGAATGAATGAGCAAATTAGTGAATAAATGAGCCAAACAATTTTGCTTACTCAATACAATTTACTGGGCCCCAGCTTCTGGGCAAAGGAAGTAGATGACTCCTTGTGCATAGATTTCATGTTGTCGAAATGAGATACAAAATATATACTTGCATATGAAATTCCTAGAGACAATATCAACAGGAACATGATAATGTAGTAAAAGTATATGTGTTTGTGTGTTTGCAAGGATTGAGAGAGGGAGAGAACAAGGGAAGAAAGAGGAAGGGAAGGAAGACACAAAATAAATTTTAAAAAGCATCTAGAGGGAAATTTCATAAAAGCATTAAAGGAAATTGCTCTGAAGTGACATGTATAAGCTGCTCAACAGAAACTATGAACTATTGAGATCAGGAAGGGAAAACTGTATCTGCATATTAGTTTTAGCCCACAGAGCAAAAAAAATAGTCAAAGTTGAGAATAGAAAGTCAAAACGAAAGACTCAATTAACTAAGGAAGAAGAGGACACAGTGTCTTACACAGGAACAAGGGCAACTATTAGGGACTGGGAAACAGTCAATAGAAGAATAGGACACAGGAACAAATTAGGAGTTAATCCTATTTAATTTTGGTCCTGATCCAGGTTGGGCTTTAAAGGGTCAGGTTTTAGCTTTCTGCACCAATGAGTCGGTATCTTTAAGGTACCATTGATTCCTGCCACAAGTGATGGGCAAAGCACAAGGAAGAGAAGCTTTATTTCAAAAAGCAACAAAACAAATAGCAAAAAGAAACAACTGAGGCTGGAGTTGGAAAATTCTGCTAAAATTCATTTGCAAGAGGTAATCATTCACTTGAGGTAAGAGTAAGCAAGTTCAATGGCAACGATCCTTATGTTTGAAGAGGAAGCTAAAGCTCCTTATTCTTTAAGGACATCACTTTTTTGTTGAAAACCATTCACATGGCATGCTCTATAGGGCTTCAATTAAATTCAAATAGGATTAAATACAAAATTATTTATTATTTTCTCATTGACAAAATTAATACATAAAGCTTTTCTGTACCTTGTAAACTGGCAAAATGAATGTCATCACTCATTTATCCAGTTTGTTTTTGTATGAAAGTGGATGGTGCAACGTTTAATTCCTGGAATTCATATAATCAGAATTCTGTAACTATAAATGTTATTATCTGTAGCTCTTATAACTTTGATTCCACTGTGTTCTTTACAGTCAGTGCTTCAAAGGAATATTTCACAACAGTAGTTCTGATAGTCTAAACTTATTCGGGTTAACATGTTTTTGTATCATATACATGCTGATCAATTTATGCTATAATTGACAGCTTCTTTAATTGTACACTTGTAAGAAATGATTCTCACTCCTTAGCCTTGTACTAATCAAATATTTCATGATGCCTCTGCTTCAATTATGATTACTTTTGAAAAAGTAGACTTGCTTTTGAACACTACTGCACATTTAAATTATCTATTAGATGATTTATTTAATGTTAATAGCAGTCCTCATATAATTAGATATACTAGACTAAAGAGGAAGGTATGCTTTTGCTTATGAAGTCTGAATACATTGTTTTTTAATGAATTATCCTACAGTAATGAACGGGAAACCTGTTAATATGTTAGTTGCCATGTTAAGATTCTACTTAAGGAGGCCTTGAGCTCATCTCAATTTATACTGACAAGCTGGTAGACCTGAAAAAAATGTAAAATTGACATTTTTAGGTTGTTTTTATATCATCTTCCCCATTGAATAACAGTAATTAGGCTAACAATACTTATCATAATTATCCCAGTCTGTCACCCTCTTCAATAATCTTTCTACCTGCATGGTATTATATGTAATATCCCCTCTTCTTGGAGTGCTCTTTCTTTTTGGCCTGGAAAACTCTCATTCTTCAAGACCTAATGTGAGTCTCGCCTCTTTTGGGAAGCCTTCCTTGATAAACCTTCAGACCCACTGTCAGCAGAATTAAGGCTTTCCTTATCTGAATTCCATAGCACCATACACCTTTCTCTGTACTGCTGATGATGTTTTGGAACTGTGTGTTTGAAAGTTTTCCTCCCCCTCTAGATGGTGGAGTTCTTGAAAGAAATAACCTCATTGTATTATTTCTTGTATACTGATACCTAACACAAGTTCTGATGTGTAGTAAGTATTCCATAAATATTAGTAGAGTAAAATCTATTGAAAAGAAAATCTCAAATAGGTATTTAAAACTTGATTATTTTTATATTTTCGTGCATTCATATCTTGCCTGCCAGTACAGTCATAAGTTCAATAAGTATGGAAACTGTGTATGTTTTTCTATATCCTCTTGGAAGTATATAAAACAGTATTTTTTAATATTGTAGATAATTAAATGTATATTAGCTGTCAGTATTATTTATCAGTCAGCATACAATCGTAGAAGGCATAAAGTCATTATTATGTGCATTGTTTTACACAGACTTAGCACTTATTGAAATTATTCAGATGTTAGGTTTATTTTTTGCTTTTGCAAGACTGAGGAAGCCTAGTATATACTTGTGATAACTTAAATACCGAAGAAGGCAAAGATACTTTGCTCTCAAGAGATGCAGTTTTTTCATTTCTGAACATGCACTGGGCTAGAGCCCACTGCCCTGAATAGAGAGTCATGGCCCAGCAGCATTTACCACAAGGTGACTGAAGTAGCCTGGGGCCTTGAGTGAACATCTGGGGTAGCCAGGTGGTACTCACCATCGGCCTGGGGCCTAGGGAAGAGACTCCTCTGTTTGTGGAAAGGACAGAGAAGAGTAGGAAGGGCTTTGTTTTGTGGCTTGAGTGCCAGCTCAGTCACAGTAGAATAGAGCACCAGGTAGATTCCTGAAGTTTCTGACTCCAGGCCCTGGCTCCTGGATGTCATCTCTGGACCTGTCTGGGACCAGTGGAACTTGCCGCCCTGAAGGGAAGGAAATAAGCCTGGCTGGATTTGCTACAGGCTGATGGTGGCGCCCTAAAGAAATGAGTGAACACAGGCAGGTAGCCAGGCAGTGGTTACTGTGGGCCTTGGGCAAAGTAAATAAGGCACCAGTGCTGTACTGTCTTTGGGTCTGACTCAGTACAGTCTAACTGGTGGTAGCCACAGAGGTGCTTGTGTCACTCCACCCCCAGCTCCAGGCAGCTCAGCACACAAAGAGTGACTGTTTGTTTCAGAGAAAGTTAAGGGAAGAGAAGAATAGCCTCTGCCTGGTAATCCAGAGAATTCTTCCAGAAATTATCTGAGACCACCAAGGCAGTATCTCCATGAATCTGCAAGAGCCATAGCATTACTGGACTTGGGATGCCCTCTAATGCAGATGTGGCTGCAGTGACCAAAAGCTTAGATCACAACACCAAGGTCTCTTTGAATACCTTGAAATCCTTTCCCTGAAGGACAGGTACAAACAAGCCAACCACAAAGACTACAATAAATACCTAACTGTTGAATGCCCAGACAGCAATGAATACCCATAAGAATCAAGACCATCAAAGAAAACATGACCTCACTAAACGAACTAAATAAGGCACCAGTTACCCATCCTGGAAAGAGAGAGTTATGTGTCTTTTCAGATGACAATTTCAAAATAGCTGTCTTGAGGAAACACAACTTAATTCAAGATAACCCAGAGAGGAATTCAGAAATCTATTAGATAAATTTAACAAATATATTGAAATAATTAACTAGAATCAAGCAGAAATTCTTGAGTTGAAAAATGCAATTGACATACTAAAGAATGCATCAGACTTTCTTAACAGCAGAATTGATCAAGCAGAAGAAAGAATTAGTGAGCTTGAAGACAGACTATTTGAAAATATTCAGTCATAGGATAAAAAAATCAGAAAGAATTAAAAAAGAACAAAGGATGCCTACGTGATCTGGAAAATAGCCTCAAAAGGGCAAATCTGAGTTATTGGCCTTAAAGAGGAGATAGAGAGAGAGAGCTACAGGTAGAAATTTGATTCAAATGGATAATAACAGAGAACTTCCCAAACTAGAAAAAGATATTATTCAAGTACAAGAAGCTTATAGAACATCAAGCAGAATTACCTCAAATAACACTACTTCAAAACATTTAATAATCAAACTCCCAAAGGTCAAGGATAAAGGAAGTATCCTAAAAGCAGCAAGAAAACAGAAACAAATAACATACAATAGGTCTCCAATATGTATAGCATCAGACTTCTCAGTGGAAATCTTACAAGACAGGAGAGATTGGCATGACATGTTTAAAGTGCTGAAGGAAATTTATCCTAGAATAGCAAATCTGGTGAAAATACATTTCAATCATGAAGGAAAAATAGAGACCTTCCCAGAAAAACAAAAGCTGAGGAATGTTATCAACACCACATATGTCCTATAAGAAAGGCTAAAGGGAGTTCTTCAATCTGAAAGAAAAGTATGTTAATGAGAAAATATCATATGAAGTTACAAAGTCACTGGTAATAGTAAGCACACAGAAAAACATATTAAGAACACAGACTATTATATCACTGTAATTGTCGTGTGTAAACTACTTATATATTGAGTAAAAGCACTAAAGGATAAGTCTATCAAATAATATAACTGCAGCAACTTTTTAAGACACAATACAATAATAAGATATAAACAAACAAAAAGTTTAAAAAGAGGAGGAATTAAAATGCATAACTTTTATTTTCTCTTTGCTTGTTTGTTTGCTTATGCAATCAGTGTTAACAACAGTTTAAAATAATAGGTTATAAGGTATTATTTGCAAGTCTCATGGTAACCTCAAATCAAAAAACTTACAACAGAAACACAAAAAATTAAAAGCAAGAAATTAAAACATACCACCAGAGAAAAACACCTTCACTAAAAGGAAGACAGAAAGGAAGGAAAAAAGGAAGAGAAAACCAAAAAAACAACCAGAAAACACATAACAAAATGGCAGGGGTAAGTCTCTACTTATCAATGATAACATTGAATGTAAATGGATTAAATTATCCAATCAAAAGACAGAGTAGACGACTGAATTAAAAAAAATAATAAACAAAAAAACAAGACCCAATGATCTGTTGTCTACAAGATACACATTTCACCTGTAAAGATACACACTTCACTTGTAAAGATACATATAGACTGAAAAAAAGGTACAAAAAAAGATGTTTCATGCAAATGGAAACCAAAAAAGAGCAGGATTGGCTACAGTTAGACAAAATAGATTTCAAGACAAAAACTATAAAAAGAACAAAGAAGAGATAAAGAGATCAATTCAGCAAGGGGGTATAACAAATATGTGTGCGTGTGTATGTATATATATATATATATATATATATATATATATATATATATATATATCCAACTCTAGAGCACCCAGATGTATAAAGCAACTGTTATTAGAGCTAAAATGGCAGATATACCCCAATACAATAATGTAATAGCTGGAGACTTCAACACTCACTTTTAACATTAGACTGACCATCTAGACTGAAAATCAACAAAGAAACATCAAACTTAATCTGCCATAGACTAAATGAACCTTGGATATTTACAGAACATTATCTCTACCAGCTGCAGAATACACATTCTTCTTCTAAGCACATGGATTCTCAAGGATAGACAATATGTTAGGCCACAAACACGTCTGTAAAAATTCAAAACAATTGAAATTATATCAAGTATCATCTTTGACCACAATAGAATAAAACTAAAAATCAGTAACAAGAGGAATTTTGAAAACTATACAAACACATAGAAATTAAACAACAGGCTTCTGAATGACAAGTGTGTCAATAAAGAAATTAAGAAGGAAATTTAAGAAATTTATTGAAACAAGTGATAGTGAAAACACAACATGTAAAAACCTATGAGATATAGCAAAAGGAGTCTTAAGAGGAAAATTTATGGCCGTAAGTGCCCACATCAAGAAAGTAGAAAAATTCAAATAAACAATCCAGCAAAGCATCTTAAAGAGCTAGAAGAGCAAGAGCAAACCAAATCCAAAGTTAGTAGAAGAAGTAATAAAGATCAGAGCAGAAATAAATGAAATGAAAACAAGGAAAACAGTACAAAAGATCAATGAAACATAAAGTTTGTATCTTGAAAAGATAAATAAAATTGACAGAACTTTAGACAGACTAATGAAGGAAAAAAGAGAGAAAACCAAATAAATAAAATCAGAGATGAAAAATGAGTCATTATAACTGATGATTCAGAAAGTCAAAGGATGACTAGAGGCTACTATGAGCAACTATATACCAATAAATTGGAAAACCTAAAATAAGTAGGTAAGTTCATAGACACATACATCCTACTAGATTGAACCACAAAGAAACCCAAAACCTCAGCAGGCCAATTACAAGTACCAAGATCAAAGATGTAATAAAAAATATCCAAGAAAAAAACCCAGGACCCACTGGCTTCACTGTTAAACTCTATCAAACATTTAAAGAAGAATTAACACCAGTCCTACTTAAACTATTCTGAAAAATTAGGAGGAGGAAATACTTCCAAACTCATATTATGTGAGTTGCAGGATACAAAGTCAATATAAAAATCCATAGTATTTCTATATGTCAACAGTGAGCAATCTGAAAAAGAAATCCAGAAAATAATCCCATTTATAATAGTTGCAAATACAATCAAATACCTAGGAATTAACCAAGGAAGTGAAAGATCTCTACAATGAAAACCATAAAACACTGATGCAAGAAATTGAAAAGAACATAAAAAATGGAAATATATTCCATGTTCCTAGATTGAAAAAACAATATTATTAAAATGTCCATACTACCTAAAGCAATCCATGGATTTGATGCAATTCCTATCAAAATAACCAACGGCAATCTTCACAGACATAGAAAAAACTATCCTAAAATTTATGTGGAACCACAAAAGACCCAGAAAAGCCAAAGCAATCCTGAGTAAAAGAAAAAAAAAAAAAAAACTGGAGGAATCACATTATGTGACTTTAAATTATGTTTCAGAGCTATAGTAATAAAAATGGTAAGGCACTGGCATAAAAACAGACAGATAGAGCAGTGGAACAGAATAGACAACCCAGAAACAAATTCTTACATCTACACTCAACTCATTTTTTTGACAAAGGGGCCAAGAACATACATTGATGAAAGGAGAGCCTTTTCCATAAATGGTGCTGGGAAAACTGGATATCCATATGCAGAAGAATGGAACTAGACCTCTATCTTACACCATATACAACAATCAAATAAAAATGGATTAAATACTTAAATCTGAGACTTCAAACTTTGAAACTACTAACAGAAAATGTTGAGAAAATTCCCCAGGACATTAGAATAGGCAAAGATTTCTTGTGGAATATACAACAAACACAGGCAACCAAAGCAAAAATGGACAAAAGGGATCATATCAAATTAAAATGTTTCTGCACAGCAAAGAAAACAGTCAACCAGGTGAAGAAACTTCCTACAGAATGGGGAAAAGTAAGTACAAACTCTGCATCAGACAAAGGATTAATAACCAGAATATATAAGGAACTCAAAACAACTCCATAGGAAAAAAATCTGATAATACACCTTAAAAGTGGGCAAAGGATTTGAGTAGATATATCTCAAAAGAAAAGGTATAGTTGCCAAACAGATATATGAAAAGTGCTCAACATCACTGGTCATTAGAGAAATGCCAATCAAAACTACAATGAGATATTGTCTCACCCCAGTTAAAATGGTTTTTATCTAAAAGACATTAAATAACAAATGCTGGCAAGGACATGGAGAAAAGGGAACACTAGTACACTATTGGTAGGAACGTAAATTAGTACAACCCCTATGGAGAACAGTTTGATGATTCCTCAAAAAAACTAAAACTCATTTGATCCATAAATTCCACTGCTAGGAAAGGAAGTTATAATAGTATATCAAAGAGATATCTGCACTCCCATCTTTTTCGCAGCACTATTCACAATATCCAAGATACGGAAGCTACCTATGTGTCTATCAAAAACAAATGGATAAAGGAAATGTAGTACATTAACACAATGGAGTACTACTCAGCCATAAAAATGATTGAGATCCTCTCATTTGCAACAACACGGATGACACTGGAGGTAATTATGTTAAGTGAAATAAGCCAGGCACAGAAAGACAAACTTCACATGTTCACACTTAATTGTGGGAGTTAAAAATTAAAACAATTTAACTCATGAAGATACAGAGTAGAATAATGGTAACAAGAGTCCAAGAAGGGTACTGGGGCTGGGAGAATGGGGATGGTTAATAGATACAATAATATCATTCTATAAAGTGAATAAGGTCTAGTATTTGATAGCACAACAGGGTGGCTACAGTCAACACTAATTTGTACATTGGAAATGACTAAGAGCATAATTGAGTTGTATGTAACACAAAGAAAGGATAAAAGCTTGAGGTTAGAGATATCTCATTTGATTATTACACACCACATGCCTGCATACATATCTCATGTATTCCATATATATATACTTACAAAAAGATGCCATTTCTCAGTGTGGCCATAATTGACTCATACATACTTCAACATTTGATGAAAATTTGGCAACACTTCATCAATTCATCACCAGAAGTCATTAGGGATTCTTTTTAGATTTCAATTATACCATCAATTCCCTTTAATTCAATTCTGCACAATTATCAATTATGCACATATTAATTGAACATTTACTAAATGTTATGCCTTGGGCAAATTGCTGTTAGATATAATGGAAATATTTTGAGGACAAGGACAAGCAGTCTAGAATTCTCTTTCTGGTTATTTCTCTTTTCTTTTAAGTGATTTAGAATGTATTACTTAATTTCTTTGACACCAGATTTTTAATCTTGTGACAGGGATATGAATCTGAATCACATAGATGGTTATTTAACAAAAACAGGAGTGGTATAGTGTTTGGCATCTAGTTGCTTCTCAACAAACATTAAACTTCGGATTCACTTAAATGAAGTGTCCCTTTTCACCATGTCACCATTTATACAGTAGAAGAACGAAGCAGGAAGGACTCCTTTAGAAGGCTGGTGCCAGCTACAAACAATGGGACTCTAGGTTGTTTTCCAGATGTCCTTATTTTAACAGCATTATTATGTGTTGTATTTTTAGGGGAGAATGTGTGCCAGGATGGTATTATAATTCAGTTTCAATTACAGTAACTGTTATGTGTTGTAGGCTAGCCAAAAGTTGGCAGGTAGCCTGTGCACAAGCCCTGGACTTAATAGGAGTAATGGCTTTGCAAGCCCACTTCAGCTCCTCATTACTGTCTCCTGATTTAGTTGTGGCCTCCTCCCCTGAGGTTGGGTGTTGATACCACCTCCTCAGCTGGCTCAGGTTTCTGGAAAGATGTTCATTCTGCCTTAGAACTGCCAGAAATCTATTTCATATATTTTCTGTTAAGTACAGTGGGACAAAACATAGTCCCTCATTTCCTTCCTTCCTTCCTTCCTTCCTTCCTTCTGTCCCTCCCTCCCTCCTTCCTTCCTTCCTCCTTTCTTCCTTCCCTTCCTCTTTTTCTCCTTCCCTCCTTTTCTTCCTCCCTCCCTCCTTTCCTTCCTTCCTTTCTTCCTTCCTTCCTCCCCTGCCTCTGTCCCTCCCTCCCTCCTTCCTTCCTTTTTTCCTTCTCTTCCTTCCCTTCCTCCATTTCTCTTTCCCTCCTTTTCTCTCTCCCTCCCTCCTTCCCACCTTTCTTCCTTCCTTCCTTCCCTCTGTCCCTTCCTCCCTCCTTCCTTTCTTCCTTCCTTGCTTTTTCCTTTCTCCTTCCTTCCTTCCCTTCCTTCCCTTCTTTTTCTCCTTCTCTCCTTTTCTCCCTCCCTCCTTCCTTCCTTCCTCTCTCCCTCCCTCCATTCTTTCCTTCCTTCCCTCCCTCTGTCCCTCCCTCCCTCCTTCTTTTCTTCCTTCCTTCCTTCCTCTTTTCTTCCTTTCCTTCCTCTTTTTTTCTTCCCTCCTTTTCTCTTTTCCTTCCTTCCTTCTCCCTTCCCTTCCCTTTCTTTCCCTTCCCTTCCTTCCTTTCCTTCCTCCCCTCCTTCCCCACTTTTCCCACTGCCTCCCTCCTGCCTTCCTTCTCTCCTTCCTTCTCTCTCTTCACATTCTTCCTTCCCTTCCTCCTTCCTTGTTTCTTCCTTCATTTTCTTCTTCCTCATACTCCTGTTCTTTTTATTCTCCCTTCTTCTCCCTCTTCGTCCTCCTACCCCTCCATCTTCCATGTTGTATTGCTACCCACTTAATCCTTTTGCCAAAAGCCTTCTTCGTATTGTCTACCCATTTAATATTTTATTCCGTTTTTCTTACTAGTTCTATCTTGTAGAACACTTAGACGTCTTCTCTATTACCTATATTTACATCTTCCCAATATCTGTAGATTCTTATCTTCCCTGGTTGTCACTTAGCCACATAATAGGCATTTATCTCCTTTAATCTAACCTCATAAATCAAACCTTTCTTTTCCCTACTCATCTTTTTATCATTCTCTAAATGGTTTTTAATTTGTCTTTGTCTTTCTGGAATGGAAGTGCCTCAAACTAAATGCAGGATTCAAGGCTGAAACCTTGCTGGCTGCATTTTGCCATTCTTTCATTCTGAACAAACATTTCATAACAAATAACCATAGTATGGCTCTTTATCTTGCCAGTTCATTACTTTGCAAATGTATGCAGAGTAAGTTCTTACTGAGGTCTTTTGAAGTAGATTAAAAAATGCATTTTTTCCAGAACTCAGGAGGCCAAAGGTTTAAACTCAGATTTACCACAATTCATGACCTTTCAGCTAAAATTCTGTAGGACTAACTTTCCTCTTTTTTTTTTTTTTTTTTTTTAAGACAGATTCTTGCTCTATTGCCCAGGCTTGAGTACAGTGGCACCATCTCAGTTCGTTGCAACCTCTCGGGTTTAAGCAATTTTCCTGCCTCAGCCTTCAGAGCAGCTGGGATTACAGGCACATACCACCATGCCCAGCTAATTTTTGTCTTTTTAGTAGAGATGGGGCTTCGCCATGTTGGCCAGGCTGGTCTGAAATTCCTGGCCTCAAGTGATCCACCCGCCTTGGTCTCCCAAAGTGCTGAGATTACAGGCATGAGCCACTGCTTCCGGCCTAGGAATCAATACTGTCATATCTCATGTACAGGACCTAGACTGGGGCCAGGCAAGCAAAGCTCACAGGGTACTTGCAAATCCTGAGAATGAGCACCACCTTACATTTTGCATCTAAGATGCCTCACTAAAACAATATAGTAGGTAGAAAAATCCTTTAAAAAATGCTAACACATAAACACATATAAGATCTCACCATCATTGTTCTTCACCAGTTCTACCCAACACAATTTGTTAGCAATAGAATGATTATACACTTGGAGCTCACCTATGCCAAGCCCTTCTCTATAGTTTCCTTCACTCACTCTTTCAAGTTTCCCAGTGCCCGAGTATGCTAGCCCCTGCTTAGCCAGGCACCTTCAGGCCAGAGCACCTAAATCGGTAAACCATTCAATCACAGAGATTATTTCCTCATTGTGCCATCAAAATGTAATTATTTAGATGCCTGTTCCCTCCAAACTCTGCTTATCTACTTCCTTGAAGATAACTTGCTTATCAGATGAAATTGTGTTTGTTGTTGTGTCTGTAATGAAGTACTGGTTTAATGTGTAATCTGTTTCAGATCACAAATTTACAATTTCAATAAGGTTAACTGTAGAAATGATGCTTTTCTCTCCAAGTGCTCTAATACATGGTTTAGAAAACTTTCCTGATGGTGAACTACAGTAAGAAGTGCATTTTTTATCATAACCAGGAACATATAGAAAAACACAAATAAATATAACTGAAAAGGATTTCACAAAATAATGCCTTTTCTATTTGCAAAACACTCACCAGTTCTATCCTATTCTTTTTTCTTTTTCTTTTCTATTCCATACTGCTAATCATGAACTCATCAAGTTGATTTTGCTATCCATTAGTGGGACACGACCAGTTTTGTAAAACAAAAACACACCCTAAAGGATTCTGTTTTTGTGGAAGTGAGCTGATTGTTGTGGAAAAGTTTTTGACTGATGTCTGTTTGGATCTGTGTGTGTGTCTTGTGTGCATCTGTGTAGGGTGGCCAGGAGAATATACTGGATGGTCTTGACCGTGGGTAGAAAGAAGTTCACCTTCACAAGGGGAGGACTATCCAGTGTGCATAGATATTTATCAGGCTACTAGGTGATTCAAATTTCTGAGGAATTCAGCAAGATATGATGGGCTGCAGAGTAGTGGTAGCATTAGAAGAGTTTCTAGGAAAAGATTCTGGGTAATTGAGAGGCAGGTACTAGGAATAAACTATGGATTTAGACATAAGGGGAAAACTAGTTATAAGAACTGCATCATAAGTTCACAGCAAGGCTGAAGGCAAGGTTCACTCCGTGTATAGCATGTGTCTGTTGATTTGTTATTCCTTAAGTCCATTCTGACTGCAGACATGATTTGTCCAAGTACCTGTCAATTGAAACCAAATGATCAAAGCTGTAAGCAAAGCCAGCATGATCAAGCCGTGCCTGGTAGACCTTGGGAAGCAGACAGGTCTTGGCTCCCTTTAGATTTATCTTTTCCATTTTCCTTTGCCTGTGGATAGAGCAGGCCCTAAGTACCAGGCTAGAATTCGCACCTCGTTCAATGTATTTTAGCGCATTTTTCTCCAACTTATTTCATAAGTTCTCTCTTTAAATTGTCGTGATAGGTCATCTGCTTAGAGTTGTTCCTCATTCTTCACAGGTGTGTACAACCATTATCAATTTAGTAAAATTCTGGAGTTCAACCTTTTTAACAGGAGGGATTATGTTGAGTTTTTTTCACAGCTTGTTTATGGCCTAAATATAATTCCCTTTCAAACAATTTCTCATTGAAAGACTCTTCATGTTTCTAATGTCCAGGAAAAATATAAACCCAAGAGGGTTTTTACTAACCTTGTAAAACTGCAGGATTACACTCATGAAGAGAAAAATAAGCTTCTCTTCATGCTCAGGCTCTTTAACAAATGAATCCTAAGTTCATGTATAAACTTGCAGTTAGTAAGACACATATCAAAAAGCACTGCAAAAAAACCCAGGATTTTAGAAAGAAAAAAACACAAGTAGTGTGTCATTTTCGCTTCCACTATTTGGTGGTACAATAGTGGCACAGTACTTATATACACAATGCATAACTCTCAAAAAATATAAAAGCAAATAACTGATAAAATATATAGAAAAATGACCTTTTCAAAATCCCATTTCAAACATTCAAAGTCAGTGGCTTAAGTGAATAGTGAATCTATGATACCTTTTCCAAATAGAGTAGAATTATAGAGGCTCTTTCTACCTTGAGTAGCAAGAAATTAATTATTAGGATTGCTTTGACTCACAATGATGCTGTGAACTTCCAATTATTCCAGGTAATGTAAGCAAGGATTGTACATAATTGAAATTTAATGATAACACAAAAGGCTTATTCTAACCATTAATTTCAATCTTTTTCCCTAGCAAACCTTTACATGAGCTAATGAGAATAGCTAAGTTACTTGCGTGTCATTTTACCTGTCTTTTTTAAAATGTCTCCCTCTTTGGTAAAGCTGTTTACAAGAAGTAAATCAGTGATCATCAAAATGTGATTTGAAGAGGTTTGGAAAGTTTGAGTCTGAGGGCAGCCAGGTGTCAGCTAGAGCAGGCAGGGCAGGATGATTTATAAATCGGATTTAAAGACAGTTCCTGTATTAGTCTGTTTTCACACTGCTGGTAAAGACATACCCAAGACTGGGCAATTTACAAAATAAAGAGGTTTATTGGACTTATAGCTCCACATGGCTGGGGAGGCCTCACAATCATGGTGGAAGGTGAAAGACATGCCTCACATGGCAGCAGACAAGAGTAGAGAGCTTGTGCAGGAAGACTCCTGTTTTTAAAACCATCAGATCTCCTGGGACTTATTCACTATCATGAGAACAGCATGGGAAAGACCTGCTCCTGTGATTCAATTACCTCCCACCGGGTCCCTCCCACAACAAGTGGGAATTCAAGATGAGATTTGGGTGGGGACACAGCCAAACCATATCAGTTCTCAAAAGAGGATCTCCAAAATGTTTCTGCAAGGCCAGCACCATTATAACCATAATATAGCTTCTCAATGATTTCTTGATAAATATGCACACTTTCTATTCTTTACAGTCACACATTGTCACCTTATATGTATAATAGGAGTTAGTGTTTGCTTGTTTACCAAGTTGTCAACATTATTGTTAACAACCCCTTGAAAAATCCTTGGTTTATTTAAATACATATTTGCTCATTTGATTTCCTCCATAAATTGTTACCTTTTATTCTCAAAATAAAGAGACCCATGGAGAAATTATTAAAGGTGTTTTTGGACACAGAATAGTAAACATATTTTTACAACTTTATATTAGTTAATAAAAATGATTTCTATGTTCATTAATCAAAATGTGCTGATGGACTTTATGTTAAATCATTAAGGATTTAAAATATGAAAAGGGGATAGTTGGCATGTAAGTTGAGAGTTTGATCAAATCCAACTCAATAGTAAAAACTATTTGAAATACTTGATACTCCATACCAGTTGCCAAGTTTTCCCTTTGCTAATGGCAAGCATTTATATCCCACAAGAACACTAAATTGTCTTGTAAGTATCTCCTGAATGGCCACCTAAGAAATGTGAAGGCCAGAGCAGCTCATAAGAACAAACTGATGTTACCTTTGAGAATACCATGCTGGGCATTTTTGGGTACCTAAAGAAATGGAATATATATTATAAAACCCCGAGCAAGTTATTCCCAGAACAGAAGCTGACTTCTGTAAACTTGGTTTAATAATTTAGCAGCCTGTATCAATCAGTAGGGTGGTAGCAAGTACATAATTATTTCAAGACAATGCATTTGAATGTTCAATACAGTAAACAGTTAATATAGAAAATAAAACAGGAGGAAGAAGCATCATTTAGCACATTGGTGATTCGCTGGATTGTCCTGGAACGTTCTGCGTTGTCTTAAAATAACTCTGGATTTTCCAGTTCAACTAGCTAGCTATTTTGCTGGTTAAGTTTCTGTACTTGCTATCAAACTGACTCTCAACATAGCCTTCACACATTAGTGCCAACCAGCTTCAAGTTCCCAGGTTGCCAGTGGTCTCACTTTTCATGCACAAAGCTGACAAATGAAAATCTGTTATATCATGGTGTTAATGATTAAAGTTTTCTGCCATTTGAGTTATTTTCAGGACACCTGAAATGCTTAATGTGAAAAATTAAATCTTTAATGGTTGAATTCTAGACATGGTGATTTTTGTTGCAGGGTTATGCTTTTGGCTTAAATCTTCCTTGTACCCTCCAGATAGCATGCCATTCATTTTTTTCTTTCTTTTTTTCCTTTCCATTCCTCCTTCATTTACTGCAACATTTACTGATCAACTAATATATTTCAGGCACATGGATAAGTACTGAGGAGAGAAACATAAATCAGATATGGCCCTTCCTCCCCAGGATTCATAGTTTTGTACAGGACATAGTATGTCAACCTGCTCATAAATCTTGAAAGGATAGTAGTTGAATATAGTTACAAAGCAGAAAGAAGAAGGGGTTAATCTTGTCTTTGGAAGATGGGCTCATGAAAGCCTCCACCCAAGTGGAAGGATTTAAGCTGATTCTTAAATGATGGGTAAGAATTTCTCAGAAGGAAAAGGAAGCAGTTGGAGGAATCACCCTGGCATTTGGGTTACAGCAGTAGTTTCTCATGACCTGAACACAGAGTGTGAGCACAGTCGGTCAGGAGATGAGGATGGATAGTTCCTTGGAAAGTTGGTAGGGGTTTTGAATGCCTTGCCATGACTTCGGATTTCATTCTGCAAAATGAAATATACCAGCAAAATACCACTGAAAATCGAAGCTGGGGAATTACATGTTCCTTTCACTTTGACAACAAGGTATACAGTGGGTAGATCAGAAGGGAAGAGAGGCTTCACAGAATTGTGACAGTCATGTGTTGAGTGGATGCCATAAATCAGACATGGCCCTAGCATTCTGGGTATACCTTGGGAGCAAAATAACCATAACACCCACCTTGTACTAATTATGACAATAACAATAGTATTTATTTAATGTCGATTTGGTACTGTTTGGGAGCTTGATGTATTTTAAGGGCAGTTGACCTTTAAATAATGCAGAGGTAAGGGCACTGGCCCCCCACAGTTGAAAATCTGTGTATAACTTTTAGCTGTCCAAAAATTGAGGTATTGATAGCCTACTGTTGATCAGAAGCCTGATCTATTACAAACAGTTGATTAACACATGCGTTGTATATGTATTATATGCTGAATTCTTACAAGAAAGCAAGCTAGTAAAAAAAATTAAGAAAATCATAAAGAAGAGAGACTATGCTTACCATTTATTAAGTGGAAGTAGATCATCATAAAGGCTTTCATCTTCGTCATCTTCACATTGAGTAGGCTGAGGAGGGAGAAGGAAGAGAAGTTGGTCTTGCTGTCTCAGAGGTGGCAGAGATAGAAGTCTGTGTATAAGTTGTTCTGTGGGGCTCTAACCTATGTCGTTCAAGGGTCAACTGTATTTCAACTTAACAACTCTGAGATGTTACTACTATCTGTGTTGTATAGGTAATGTAACTGAGACTGAAAGACGGTATTTACCCAAAGCTGTGTAGCCAGTGAAGTATCCAGTTAGGATTTGTGTCCAGGCAGTATTTCACTATCATCTAACTTGAGGAAGTGAATAGATCATAAGATCAGCCATAACTATAGTGGAAACATAGCCAGAGCAGAGCAACAGGAAGCAGGAAAAATAAAAATAAAACTATAAATACAAGAAGAATCTGCTCTAAAAGAAATGGAGTCCCAAGCTACAGTGTTAAGGTCCCAAATATGGTACTCTTCATCCTTTTCTAGATAGTTCTTTCTGCCTTATACATTTCAGTGGATGAAGCCAGCTATTCAACATATAGTTTAACCACACTAGGTAGCCAGAGTTTTGCATTGGCATTTTCTGGCCATTCTCCTTTCCTTGTTACCATGACTTGTTAATAGACAGCTTACACTCCAGGACTTTACATCTTTCTATTGGCTTCTGTGCATTCAGTGGCCAAATGTCCAGTAGTTCTATGCTGAGCCTCCCCTCAGTTATAGTTTGAAAAATGCATGAGATAAAAAAAAATATCCTTCAGCCTCCTACAACCACAGAACACCTAGCATGCCACTCAGCAGTTACAGTGGAAACCTGTTGTGGTAGGCAGAATTCTAGAATAGTCCTCACGATTGCACACCTAAAATGACCCTGATGTACACACCCTATATAATCCCTTTCCTTCAAGTGTGAATTGGATTTGTTACTATGATAGGATATTGCTACCATAATTTTGGTACCCTATATGGGTGAAAAGATTTTGTAGCTGTAACTAAGGTTCCTAATCAGTTGACTTTGAGTTAATCCAAAGGAATGCAATCCCAAGTGAGCCTGACCTAATCGGCCAAGCCCTGAAAAGAGGTCAGAGAAATTTGAAGCGTGGAAGACATTTCTTGCTAGCATTGAAAGAGCAACCTACCACATTGCAGACAGAACATGGCACCAAGAGCAATGTTTAGGAGATGAAAGTAGTCCCTGTCCAACAGCTAGCAAGAAAACAGGGGAACTCAGTCATAAAACTACAAGGAAATGAATCCTTTCAACAAACTGTAATCTCAGAAGAGGACACAGAGCTTCAGATATGATCACAGCCCGAGCCTACATCTTGATTTAAGCCTGAATAGAGTACTCTACTAACCCGTACGCAGACTCCTTATCCACAGAAACTGTGAAATAATAAATTTGTGTTGTTCTAAGTCACTCAATTTGGGATGATGTGCTATGCAGCAGTAGAAAACTATGAAACAATACCGTAGTTCAGAGAGGTGCCATCCTGAGTTATCAAACCAGCAGGTCAGGCTTGACTGGCTTGTTTTGATGACCCTTCAAAAGAGTTTTAGTCTGCTCATAATAAATTTAACGTAGCATGCTCTCAGTTATCCATAAAAGCTAATCTTTAATTCTTTGAGGCCTTTGTATTATTTAATGGGTTACATTTCCATTGCATTGAGGATAATTTTTCTTTTTCAGTGTGGTTCTACTAACGGTGTCCTGTGTGTTTTTCAAATAAAATATATACTTAATTAGTATTCATAATTCGATTCTAGTTTAACTTGGTTATCATAGGTTTTTTATTTGAAATATTTCTGTTTAAAATCAGAGTTAATAACAAGTGAGTCAGTTAGAATTGTTAGTAATTAAACTACAGCATATAAGCATGAATAATTGTCAAGGAGATTGTTGTATATTGCTTTTTACATTTTATATTTCTTTGGTGCAATAAAATAATAGGATAAACAATTATTTATACTCTATTACAGTGAGGAAGTACAACATGTCAGCTGTAATGAGGAATAATTTGTTGGAGGAGATGATATTTGGAAGGAAATCTGGCTAAATATGTATCCACAACTAAGATTTTTATTAACCAGGGCTAAAAATCTGTTGAAATTACTCCTGGGTTTAATGATCACATAAATAATCCTGTTTCAATTATTTGCGTCTTAACATGAGTTCATAATAAATGAATTATGCATCAGACAACTTTGTGTCTTTTGTTACTTTTATAGTATTGATTTAGATAAAGATTAGCCCCAGGGAGTAATGGGAAAGGGCTCCATGTGGCTGCTGTTTTGCTTTTTATTAGATCTCAAACTGAAATATCTACTTTATCTAAATCAGCTTCACACTTCTGAACATTTGTATCCATCAATTCTATTTACTTCACCTAGCTTGGCTATTAAGATGGCTGCACATCAGTTCTGCCCTTCACTTAAGTGATTACATTTGGAGCTGAAAGACGGATTCTCCAGGGACGGATCAAAGATGGGAGCTAGGTTATGAAGCAATGCAGAAAAGTGTAGGATCATTCACAGTCCTCTGTCTCTACTAAAGTTTGTATCTAAAGCTCATTGATGAGAGAAAGTTGTCATGAATGCAGGAAATGAATGGCCTGAATAAAAACAAACAAACAAAACCCTTTAAATATGGAATAGAAACTTGTGTCTATTCCCAATCTGTTTAAAATGCCTTACTTTTATCGAAGAAAAAACTTTCCAGAGAAGTTTGAGAAACCAAAGGAACCCCCGTCTATTCTTAACCATGTCAAGTTTGTAAAAGGTGTGACTCTCAGCTAGTTTTGATGAGCTGGGAGAATGTGTTCCTTACATGGGTGAGGGTGTTTGAGCAGATTAATGCAGTGTTTCTCACAGTGTGGTCCAGAGAAGTCCTGCATAAGAATCATTAGAACTTTTGAGAAAAATGGAGATCCAGGGTCTCTACCTAAGACCTATGAAATGAGAATCTCTGGGAAAGGTCTGAGGATTCCTTTTTAGGGAGATTTCTAGTTAATGCTGATGCACATAACAGTTTGAGCATGAGTCAATACATATGTATAACAGCTTAGTTCTCTGTTCTCTCTTGCCAGTGCTGGACACTCTTGCTATCAATTCCTTTCCTCCCATTTGTCTTCAGCCCTTTAAGAATGCGGTAATGTACAGCTCAAATTAGTTTTTTGAGTCCCTGTCTATTGTTCCTCCATTTAACTACCTTTACCCACTGAGCAGCTTGTGTTTGCTATTTATTCTTAGGACAAGGATGGGTGGTGAAGTCTGGGTGTGGTGTTGATCCTTCATCATTAAGGATATTGTCTAGTCATGGAACTAGACCAAATAAGACTAGACTAGTCTAGAACTACAGTGTGATTCATGGATCATGGGGCTGATGAGACTTATGAAGCAGTCAAATATGCCCTTGAAGGTGGGTTTCCTCAAGGAAATGATGATAGGACCCTTTGAAACCCCACTTGAATTTGAGTAGAATCTGTAGTCTGATGTCGTGCCAACACCTCACTGCATCTGTTCATCTTGTAGAATGTTTCAGAATGGAAGGTGACAAAGATGTCCTCAAATATCAGTGTTCAAGATAGTTACTTTTAGGCTGTTTACATTGTTTTTTTTTTTTTTTTCTTTTTTCTTTTTTTTGAGACAGAGTCTTGCCCTGACACCAGACTGGAGTGCAGTGGCATGATCTCGGCTCACTGCAACCTCCACCTCCTGGGTTCAAGCGGTTCTCCTGCCTCAGCCTCCCAAGTAGCTGGGACTACAGGCACGTGCCATCACACCCAGTTAATTTTTGTATTTTTAGTAGAGATGGGGTTTCACCATGTTGGCCAGGATGGTCTCGATCTCTTGACCTCATGATCCGTCCACCTAGGCCTCCCAAAGTGCTGGGATAACAGGTGATTTCCATCATTTTTAAGAAGAATAATTTAAAAACCAAGCCATTATAAGTTTATAATTTCTTCCTATATTACTCGTGGTGAAGATGGTGGTCAGCTTCATGGGTGGGTATAAGCAATGTGTTTTCCTTAGAATTCCACCTCAATTGCAGATGCCCTAGTCCTTCTTATCCATATAGTGGCTAGGAATAATAATAGTACTTGGTTCATTGAGTTTGTTATATGGACATATTAAGATAATTCAATTAGAACAGTACTTGATGTGTAGCAAGAGCTCAATAAATAACAATAACAGCTATTATTTATTGAGCATTTACACAGTGACAGTCTCTGTTCTAAGTGCTTTGTGTGACTCATCTCAGCAATTTGCCCAAAGTCACAAGGCTCTAAAGAAACAAAGTGGGGATTTAAACCCAAGCATACTCTTAACCTCTGCATTGTACTGCCTCTGCCATAAATGCGGCTCATTGTCTTTTCACATTATTATTGAAATGCATTTCTCAGACCGGGCACAGTGGCTCACTCCTGTAATCCCAGCACTTTGGGAGGTCGAGGTGGGCGGATCACGAGGTTAGGCGATCCAGACCATCCTGGCTAACATGGTGAAACCCCGTCTCTATTAAAATACAAAAAATTAGCCGACGTCGTGCACGTGCCTGTAGTCCCAGCTACTCGGGAGGCTGAGGCAGGAGAATGGCTTGAACCTTGGAGGCGGAGCTTGCAATGACCGGAAATCGCGCCACTGCACTCCAGCCTGGGCAACAGAGTGAGATTCCGTCTCAAAAAAAGAAAAAAAAAAGAAGAAAGAAATACATTTATTATGTGATGCCTTTGCCTTCTGCTCGTTTTCTTTCAGTTCATTTTGAAGGGTCAAATTTGCTTTCTATTCACTCAATCCTAAGATTCAGCCAGGCTTCTCTTGGATCAAGTAAGTGCCAAAGGAAGTTAAAGGCAGGTCACTGATGCTGATTTTGCGCACCAGAATGGGAGATGGTCTGAAAAATGAGGGGAAGAAACTTTCCAGGAGCACCTGGGCAAGTGATTTGAGATGGGCTTTGACTGTTCTTTCAGGCTCTGGGTAAATTCTCTGGCAAGGCTGGGTGTGGTGGCTTACACCTGTAGTCCCAGCACTTTGGGAGGCAGAGGCGGATGGATCACATGAGGTCAAGAGTTCAAGACCAGCCTAGCCCTAGAAATGGTGAAACTCCATCTCTACTAAAAATACAAAAATTAGCTGGTTGTGGTGATGCACGCCTGCACTCCCAGCTACTCGGGAGGCTGAGACAGGAGAACTGCTTGAACCTGGGAGGTGGTGGAAGTTGCAGTGAGCTGAGATCGGGCCACTGCATTCCATCCTAGGTGAAAAAGCAAGGCCTTGTCTCAAAAAAAAAAAAAAAATTCTGGCAAGACTAGTTTTCTTCTCCATTAGTCATGTAATATACATTGCCTTTGCTATGAAAAGAAAAATACCACCTAGTATCCACATAGTACGAGCCCAACGTGATCTCTATAAAGCTGATCTTAGTTCGATTCCCCTACCTGCCACTACCATTAGAGCCTGTCAGCTTTCCCTGATCTCATGGTACTTTCCATACTTTCTTAAAGACTTTTACCAGATGCTGCTTTGAATTTCAGGTGTTTTCTTTTCTTTTTTTTCTTTTTTATTGATCATTCTTGGGTGTTTCTCGCAGAGGGGGATTTGGCAGGGTCACAGGACAATAGTGGAGGGAAGGTCAGCAGATAAACAAGTGAACAAAGTTCTCTGGTTTTCCTAGGCAGAGGACCCTGCGGCCTTCCGCAGTGTTTGTGTCCCTGGGTACTTGAGATTAGGGAGTGGTGATGACTCTTAACGAACATGCTGCCTTCAAGCATCTGTTTAACAAAGCACATCTTGCACCGCCCTTAATCCATTCAACCCTGAGTGGATACAGCACATGTTTCAGAGAGCACAGGGTTCGGGGTAAGGTCACAGATCAACAGGATCCCAAGGCAGAAGAATTTTTCTTAGTACAGAACAAAATGAAAAGTCTCCCATGTCTACTTCTTTCTACACAGACACGGCAACCATCCGATTTCTCAATCTTTTCCCCACCTTTCCCCCCTTTCTATTCCACAAAACCGCCATTGTCTTCATGGCCCATTCTCAATGAGCTGTTGAGTACACCTCCCAGATGGGGTGGTGGCCGGGCAGAGGAGCTCCTCACTTCCCAGTAGGGGCGGCCGGGCAGAAGCGCCCCTCACCTCCCGGACGGGGCAGCTGGCCGGGCGGGGGGCTGACCCCCCCCACCTCCCTCCCGGACGGGGCAGCTGGCCGGGCGGGGGGCTGACCCCCCACCTCCCTCCCGGACAGGGCGGCTGGCCGGGCAGAGGGGCTCCTCACTTCCCGGTAGGGGCGGCCGGGCAGAGGCGCCCCTCACCTCCCGGTTGGGGCGGCTGGCCAGGCGGGGGGCTGACCCCCCCACCTCCCTCCCGGACGAGGAGGGAGGACGCTCCTCACTTCTCAGACGGGGTGGCTGCCGGGCGGAGGGGCTCCTCACTTCTCAGATGGGGCGGTTGCCAGGCAGAGGGTCTCCTCACTTCTCAGACAGGGCGGCCGGGCAGAGACACTCCTCACATCCCGGACGGGGCGGCAGGGCAGAGGTGCTCCCCACATCTCAGATGATGGGCGGCCGGGCAGAGACGCTCCTCACTTCCCAGATGTGATGGCGGCCGGGAAGAGGCGCTCCTCACTTCCTAGATGGGATGGCGGCCGGGCAGAGACGCTCTTCACTTTCCAGACTGGGCAGCCAGGCAGAGGGGCTCCTCACATCCCAGATGATGGGCGGTCAGGCGGAGACGCTCCTCACTTCCCAGACGGGGTGGCTGCCAGGCAGAGGCTGCAATCTCGGCACTTAGGGAGGCCAAGGCAGGCGGCTGGGAGGTGGTTGTAGCGAGCCGAGATCACGCCACTGCACTCCAGCCTGGGCGCCATTGAGCACTGAGTTAACGAGACTCCGTCTGCAATCCCGGCACCTCGGGAGGCCGAGGCTGGCGGATCACTCGCGGTTAGGAGCTGGAGACCAGCCCAGCCGACACATCGAAACCCCGTCTCCACCAAAAAAATACGAAAACCAGTCAGGCGTAGTGGCTGAGGCAGGAGAATCGGGCAGGGAGGTTGCAGTGAGCTGAGATGGCAGCAGTACCGTCCAGCTTCGGCTCGGCATCAGAGGGAGACCGTGGAAAGAGGGGAGAGGGGAGAGGGGAGAGGGAGGAGGGGAGAGGGGAGAGGGGAGAGGGGAGAGGGAGGAGGGGAGAGGGGAGAGGGGAGAGGGGAGAGGGAGCTCTATCGAATTTCAGGTGTTTTCAATGGCATCTAAAATATTATCTCTTGATCACTGGAGTCAGACTTGGGTTTCAATCCTGAGCTGGATATTTCCTGGTATAATCCAATGAGGCCTCCATTCCTCAATTTCCCCTTGCAAAATGGAGATAGTATTAGTAGCTGCCTCATAGGGTTTACAGAGGATACAGTGAAATAATCCATATAAAGTGCTCCATGTGCTAGTCTCTCAGATAGTGATTATTCTACACACATGAGCTATTATGATCTAAATTTTGTTTTTAATAGATTTTAAGCTAGTGAAGACTAAGGATATATTTTTTAATTTTTAATTTTGTGGGTACATAGATATATTTATGGGCTACAAGTGGTATTTTTTACAGGTATGAAATACTTAATAATCAGCTCATGGAAAAATGGGTATTCATCTTTTTATTACTCATACTGGCTTATAGAGTACCTGGACCACAACTTTAGCAATTGAATGAAAGACGAACAATCAGAAACAAACTGAATGAAGGTTAGGTCTTGAGAAGGCCAACTCACTGGGACTCTGTGGTGAAAGCGTAGAGAAAGTTCGCCCCCTTTCTCCTCTTCTCTATAAAGCCTTCCCAGCCTGGAATCTAGAAAGACATAACGTGCCAAAATCCCTTTGTTCCCTGCCTCAGTTCATCAAAGGGCAAACTCATCTTTCATTTTATAAACATTATTTTTCTTCCAAAAGCCATATTGCTGGAATCAAAGCAGAAATGGGTTCATTACTGTGAGTTAACTGGTGATTTTGAATAAACTGCACTTTAGGGGTACGCTCTGAAGTGCAAAAGTAAGAGTGTCTCTAATTAAGCACGTTCATTTTTCTGGGGACAGGCAAGAGATAGCCTTCATGCAGCAGTAGAGCCTGAGCTGAAGGACTCCCCAAAATTGCTTTGAAGAAACTTCTTTAAATGGGGGCGCCTGAAACAGCCTCTCACCCTCCTCAGTAGTTACGTGAGAATGCATTGCAGAGAAGAAAATTTTGGCAAACTGTCACAACAGTGTCCCTTTTCTCTCACTGCCGCTTCATACTTATCTGCTACACACACACACACACACACACACACTCACACGGCAGGGGCACAGAACTTTCTTGTATCTAACATTAATGCAGAAAGGGCAAGAAATCTTTTAAAAAGTCACAATCAAGTGTTGGGTTACTTATGCTGGTGATGTTTGTTTCATTGAATGCTTTGGGTATTCCTGGCCACTGTTACATGAGACACATGGGAAAATGTTATGACCATCAGCAAGCAGCTATCAGCCCCACTGGCTTCAGATGCTTTGGGATGTCGGGGAAATTGACTAGTCCTTCACAAGCCTTTGTTTCCTCATCCATAAGATGGAAATGTAAACCCCTCTCTTCCTCAAAGAGGGGAATTTAGAAAGGAAGATTCTATGTGTTAGACCCACTGCTTGAAAACGTATGTGCTCCACGGAGATTAAGTATCATTTAGAAATATTATTGCACCTAATCCTCACAACACTTCCCTGAAGGAGGAATATTGGCCTCATTTTGAAGACCAGCAAACCAAAGCTTAGCAAGTTTAAGTAATCCAAATGAGGACAAAGATTTGGAGCCAGTATTTAGGTTTCCTCTTTCTGTTGGATGCTCTTAATATTTCTCTTTTAAAAGGGAATTCAAGGCCCTACAGGAAGAAAATATATTGGATTAATATTTTAGTTTGAATCCATGCTGCGACTTGAAGGTAAGAGTTGCATACGTAGTTAAGTAACTTTACTTATTTAGATTGCGGTGTTCTTTTAGCTGAAAATGAAGGGACGAGAGTGGATGCTATCCAAGGTACTTATCATCCACACCAGTGATTTTAAGATATTTTGGGCAGGGCAACCTTCTTGGCTGCCTTCCTTGTATTGCTTTCATTGTTCACATGGGCAGGAACCACAAATCATATTCACATTAAATGCTGAAGATAGAGTACAGCCAATATGTGTGAGCATGCAGTGTTCATGGCTCACCTTAAAAAGAAGCAGTAGGAATAGGACTTCCTAAAAAAAAAGTATGGAAATCTCTCAGGCTCCACAGGCAGAGGAGGCATGCTGGTAACAGGAAATTGGGCTCTGCCAGATCAGTGAGAGAGCAGGTAGCTTTTTAGGTGAGAATATCAATCAGATTATTCATTCAACAACCACTCACTCCCTCTTATTCACCAGGCACCATTCTGGGATTGAGGATATTATATTGAACAAGACAAACAAAAATCTCTACCCTCATGGGTAGGAGTTTATTGTAGCAATTCTGGCAGAAGGAGACACTTAATAAACAAATATACGTGCCAGGTGGTGACAATGCTTTGGAGGAAAATAACACTGGTTCAGAGGGTAGTGATTCCAGGGCCAGGTGAGGGAGGTTTTTCTATATAGTACGGTTAGAAAGGGCCTCTCTGTGATAGGAATTTTGGAACTAAGACCTAAGTCAAGTCATTTATTCATGGGAAGATATGGGGATAAGCACTGCAAGAGAGGGAAATACAAAGGCCAGAGCTAATTACATAAACATTTAAAAAAAGAAAAACCCTCAGGCCTTGGGAAGAAAAACATAACAGCAAAGGAACCCGTAATTTTGACATCCAGACCAAGTGGAAGGACTCTCACTCTGATGCTCTTCAATAGTTCCTGCCGGCCAGGCACAGTTGCCAGGCACAGTTGCTCACGCCTGTAATCCCAACACTTTGGGGGTCCAAGGTGGGCATATCACCTGAGGTCGGGAGTTCAAAACCAGCCTGACCAACATGGAGAAACCCCATCTCTACTAAAAATACAAAATTAGCTGGGTGTGGTGGTGCATGCCTGTAATCCCAGCTACTCAGGAGGCTGAGGCAGGAGAATTGCTTGAACCCAGGAGATGGAGGTTGCGGTGAGCCGAGATCGCTCACCATTGCACTCCAACGTGGGCAACAAGAGTGAAACACCATCTCAAGAAAAAAAAAAAAAGTTCCTGCCTACATATGTTTCTCAGCCCCAGGTCATCAACTTTAAATGTGAACACAAAGCACTTGACTATGGACATTCATATATAAGGCAAGCTGAAGGGCTCTGCAGAGTTCACTGTACTAGAAAAACAACTCCCTTTCGAGTTCCGAGGTGGTGTGTGTTTAAGTAATATTAATCCTGTGAATGAGGAGGAAGAAAGATCCTTGAGTTTAATTAACTACTAGTTTGGATGCTTTTCATGTTCCAAAGTTACTGGAGTTAATGGCTAAAACAGTGTGTCAGCCAGATGCGGTAGCCCATGCATGTAGTCCCAGCACTTTGGGAGGCTGAGAAAGGAAGATCACTTGAGCTCTGGAGGTTAAGGCTGCAGTGAGCTGTGATCATGCCACTGCTCTCAAGCCTGGGCTACAGAGCAAAACCCTGTCTCTCTCTCTCAAAAAAAAGAATGTCACAAAACAGTGTGGGGGATCATTTTGGGTATAACCTTCACCCCGTGCTGATAAGCACTTGTGCCAATATTTGGATTTTTAATTCATTTAAAGCCCTGTTGGATAATGGGATGAAGTAATGGGTTTTGCATTAAACAAATCAGAATTTGAAGCTTGGTTCCGTCATTCACCAGCTGTGTGACCTTGAGCCTGCTACTTAGGTTCTCTGAGGCTAGTGTTTCACCTGCAAATCATCATCCCTACTTTTAGAATGTCTAGGAAGGAGCAATGCATTAAAGCATCTGGTGTGTAGTAATCACCAAATCATTGATGACTTTTATTATCCAGCAAACATCTATGAAGTAAGAAGTGCCCTCCATGGAGGCACAGTAGTGACTATCTAGATTAGCAAGGCATGATCTCTGCCCTCTGGCAGCCTACCCTTTAATGGAGAGAATGTATACCCATATGGCTATCATATAATACATCATAAGTAGGAAAAGTACCATAAAAACACAAAAAAGAGAGATTTGATCCAATTCTGGTTGAAGTTTCCATGAAAGAGTTTTAAGAGCTTGACAGGCAGAGATGGTATAAGAAGGTTTTTCTAAATAGATAGAGCAATTTTAGCAAAGTCCTAGAAATGGAAAAGCCCAGAATGAGTTTGGGTGAAGGAAGCTGAGCTGTCAGGTAGAGTGTATCAACAGGAGTAAGACCACTGAGGTGCAATCCTCAAGGAGGTACCGGATCATGGAGAGAAAAGGATGCTCTTCAAAGGAGCTTCAACTTTGTTCTGTAGGCAAATAGGGAGCCATGGAAGGTTTCTGATTAAGAGAATGATAAGAGGAGGACTGCACTTCCTCCAGATTGATTCCTCTGGCAACCCAGCAAAGTCTGAGTAGAGCATGGAGACACTTGTGAAAAGCACCCGAGGTGGTAGTGATTGAGCACTCACTCTTTTCTAAAAGTGTCACTCATTAATTCCCTCAACAGAGTGATGAGCTAGGTGCTATTATGCCTCTCTTCATAGATGAGGTCATTAAGACACTGAGATGTTAAGTAACTTACCTAAGGTCACACAGCTAGTAAGAGATCCCAGCAGTCTGTCCCTGGAGTTTATATTCTAAACTTATACTCCACTGCCTCAAAAGCCAACCCCAAGTGAAGGATGCCTTCATTCTATCCTGCTCTGCCTTTTTGCCTCATCTCTTTTGCTCTCTTCGGTCCTCAGCTTGTTCATCTATGAAATAGGAGACTTTAATTGGCTTTCTAAGATGCTGTCTCTCTCTCGTAGTTTTTTTAAATTCTGTATTTCATTGTGGAGCTAATCTATTTGGGCAGTGTTAGGAGGAAAGAAAAAGATGAAACAGTTGTGCAAGAGAGAGACAAAAACTTCCGCTTTTTTTAGGATTTTTTTTTATTCTCAAACTTTTCCTGGCTCCAAATTTACTTAAATCATTATTTATAAAGGATAGAAGGACACATTAAATACTGTATATATTTTGGTGTATTGAATGGTATGAGGTAGTGCATAGGAGGTAGCTGCTAAACTCTAAGATACTATGCAAATATGATGAATACTTATTAGTTTATTATTCCCATGCTTCAAAAAGATATGATAGTTACTACTTAAACCAGAATATTAGTGCTCAGTGACTGAGCTTTCGGATAAGGTGACTCATGGAAAAGAAAGTCAACATTGAAGGACTCCCTTAAGGCTCGTTGCAATCTGCACTCAGCTAGTTGGGACAAAATACACATTTGGATTTTCCTTACTGGTCAACAATGTTTCTGAAACAGCTGAATGCAAGTTGTCACTCCACCTCTTAGCGTTTTCAGGTTTTTCTCCGTATTTCAAGGTGCGGTGCTCTGCTCCCTGTCTGCAGCAGGAGTCCAGCCCTTGCTTGGGTTCTCTTGTTTCCAAGGCAACTGGCCGGCCCAACAAAGCCACTGGTGGCAGCGGCGCGGCGCGCAGAGTCCCGGGGCGCAGAGCCATCTCCTCCGCGCCGGGCCTCATGTTTCCTCGGGACGTTCCTGGTGACCTCCTGGGTCCTCGGGTGATCTGCGCCGCGACTTCATGCGTGGCTGTCTCTCTGTGCAAGAGTGATAATGAGGAAGCCGATAATTCCGACAGGCCCGACTTTATCCGGCTGCTACTTCTGGCCTCTGCTACAGCAGACAGGATGAATGCATTTTCTGTCACTCACGCCCTTTTTCTCAGCCTCTCCATCTCCATCTAGTCTCCTTTCCCTTCTCTCTCTCTCTCCCTCTCTCTCCTCTCTCTCTCTCTCTCTCTCTCTCTCATACGCTCTCCTCCTCCCCTTTCTCCAGCAGTAGCCTTCTTAATGTAGTTTAATGGCTTTACAAAGAAAGCCAGGCAGAGGAGCACTTCTCAGTGGCTGTGGTCGGACCATGACCTAGCTGACCATGAACTTGGAAGGGCTTGAAATGATAGCAGTTCTGATCGTCATTGTGCTTTTTGTTAAATTATTGGAACAGTTTGGGCTGATTGAAGCAGGTTTAGAAGGTAAGGGAGTGCTTTTTAGTGACTTCTAAAAATTCTCTGTTTTGCAATGAAAATGTCTTAGGTGAATGTAAGAGGCACCTGAAATGAGATCAGAGAAATGTTACTCTGGGATGGACATGAAGGAAGCCAGGTTTTTCAGGGTAGCAAAGATTAATGAAATAAACTTTTTGTAAGTTGCAGTAATGTTTTCACAAGAGAATGTTAAAACTAGGAGAAACACTTTGGATCAAAAATGTCAGAACAAAAACTGAAGTAATTAAGGGTTTGTAATGGATCTACCTGCTTATTTTGAGAGTATTTAGTCCATACTGATGCTTGATTATTTTATCTAATACCTCCTTTTATTGTATCGGCAAATTTTATTTGGGTATATTGTGAGATCACTCATTTCTTGCTATGCAAATACATTGATCAAATGGAAATAAATAGACATAATTTCTTATGGTCTAAGGTTGGAGCCTGAGAATGACAGGCTTTTCATAAAGTCTTCCGGAGAAGTGTTTATAATGTTACCTATTTTACATGCTAACAGAGATTCTAAGGGGAAAAGACTCTAACTCATATAACAGACTTTAACATAGATTCCAGGTAGCCAATTGTTTTTCAAGTATTGCTGTTTATGTTCATTAGAGGCTCGTTCTCCTATTCTCCTTATCAATCACCTCTTTGTTTAAACAATACATTTTGTATTTGTCCTTATTGTTTCCTAAATTAAATGTTTCTCTGGGAATCTGAGTAAATTTACATTATAATTTTCTAACTGCTCAGAACACATTTTGAGAGTATGTTTGCATACAGCCAGTCACTGTTTCTCTAAAGTTGGCAGAGCAATTTTTAAAAGAAGCTCTAGATGATGTTTGACGTAGTTATGTTTAGATATTTTCCTTGCTTCAAATTTTAAACTTAAGTAAAAAGGAAAATACATTATAAATGTATTTACATCCACAACTAATCCAGCCCTCCAGAGAATGGCTGCCACAGTGTAACATAAATGAGATTGCATTTACAAATAGCAAACATCAAATTAAAATAAGTGTGTCACTCTGATGTAGGTTACCAGAAACCTACATTTATAACTCATGGGGCGGGGGATGCAGGGCGCAGGAGGCGGGGGATGGTGGAGAGCTGGGTTTGTTTATTTAATTTTAAAATAAATTGCAGAATGCTTTTGGTAGCCCTCTCTGATGGAAATATCTGTAGTTCTAGAAAGAGGATAAGTTCTAAAATCTAGAAGTGGCCATTGCTCTTTAAAACTGACTTCATGTTGTACACTCTCATGAAACCAGTAACTTGGTTTGGCTTCTCTGTTCATTTGTGTGTGTTATTTTAGTTGGCAAATGTGATTGGGATGTCCCATTTTAATGAACTGGTTTTTATTCTCTGTGAGACTGACAATTCATGGAACAATCTCAGAATTCCTAGCTCTGTTGAGGGACTTGTTTCATCTCATTTCATGGATGTTGTGTGGCCATTCTTTCAGCTCTTGTGTGGAGGGCTTTGAATCTGGATTTGGTGATGACACCTACTCTAGTATTGGTTCTGCTTGTTTCAGGAGCACAAATATTCCCTCTCCCAAATGAGAACTTGTGTTTCCTTCCTCTAAGAGCTGCTAACCTCTATGAAGTCTTTCCTTTTTATTATTACTTAAATTCAAAGCTGTACTGATTTGTATGAACAATTTCTCTCTTGTACTTTACGTTTTACAATATCAGCATTCTCCAGGACAATCTTGGACTAATACTATGGAGAGAATGCACTATCTCAGAAACTTTAATATAAACTTCATATATGATTTCCAGTGATTGTTAGGAAGTAATTATAAATAGTAAAATGTTGATAACCACATTAAGGAAGAATTATTTAATGCGTAAAAGTTGACAGAGATAGAAAGCAATAGTGTTTTTCATTTGGAAGTCTGTACAAGGCAAATCTCCAAAGCAAATCTTAGAGTGAGAAGCCCTTTAAAACAAGATTTAATTTGACTAAATACTTTGCTAGCTGGAGATAAAAAACAAATGAATAGATTGATATAGCTTATTGTGTGTAGTTTAAGTCTATAGATCAGAATGTGTGCACTCTACAGTTACAGCCTAATTTTAATTAATAGAAGGATAAGCAATGTTTATTATCAAGCTAGCATCTTCATAGTTTTTTTCTAAAACTTTCTTAAAAAAAGTACTGATGCTCATTTCATTCAGATTTCTTTTCAACTAAGAGTTCCTTTCCTCCTGCACCATTTTGCATGTCTAAGTTCAGAAGATAATGATTTATTTCACCTTTCTTATTTCTGTCTGCTCAATTGTCCTATGAAAGAATTTGAATATTAAGTAGAAAATCTTGAACCTAGGTTAAAGCCTTATGAGGATGATTGTGTACTTTTTCCCTAAATCATTAAACTCCTCATGTAAACTTACAACTGTTTTATAGTATACATGGTATTCACAATGTAGTTTTTTTGTATTATTATGTTTGAAATATGCATATTGTTCTGAAGGACATATAAAATATGACATTTGTATAATGTAGTTATTATTTTGCTTTTATCTATGTGTAGAATACATGTACTTCAAAATAAATTGGTAATATAAAAGTCTAAATTATTTGTATTTGCTTATCTTTAAGTGCTTTGAGTTCTCCTTCATTGTAGAAGACTGGGGATTAGGTCCTTGAGTCTTGGGTCCTGTTCTGATCTATGTGTGATATTCATGAATATATAATACTACACAGAGATCCATGTCATATGTTTATAACCCAAGAGTTACAGTTAGCAGGTAACATTCTTTCTCCTGAGAATATAAAATAGTAGTTGGAGCACAAATGCTTATGCCTCCTCTGCTACTCTCTTGCTTTCTCTAACCTTGGATTAAGTCACTTTACCTCTCTAGTTTTCTAGTTTTCTAAAATGAGAAAACTGGACTTGATAATCTCTGTGGAACTTTCAATTTCAAAACTTCAATGAGTGTAACAGGAAATTAAAATTTGAGAATTTATGTAACACATATCATTTACCATAAAATAGATATCAGCGGCCTATTTTGGAATTGATATACAGTATAATGGTTAGACTAATCTTTCCTTCTCTTCCTTAGTGGGATAATTCATCATACCTCAGGGAAATATTCATTGTATTTCAAGAGAATAGAAAAACTTCCTTTCCTGTAGCTCTAGAATTTGACGTGTGGGGCTGCTGTTTCAGGCATCCTCATGATACAGTTTCTCGAAACTTAGAGTTTCAATAACAAGTAAGCACATCATATTATTATTTATTAACTCATTTATTAACTTTTTTGGTAATTCCATTACTATTTATTACATTTTCTTTTAAAGAAAAGTGATCTTAATGCCAGTTCAGTAGGCATGAAAATAATAATGAGAAGCAGATTTCTAAGGATAAAACACAATACCAGTGGCCAGTGTTTTAAATTCATAGACTCTCTCTACTTAGTGGGGAGTTTAGGAGGCTCCAGAGTTATGCTGGTTTGGAATACTCCTGAAACTTCACAACAGTAAACTGCCTTTTTCTTTCAACTATAAAAATGAAAGTGGTTTTCTGTTAATGCATTCCAGGGAGAAATTGAATCAAAATTTTAATGGCAAAGCGATTTCATTATCTCTATATGTAATACTGGGCTGTGAAAATATCTACTTTTCATCTAAATATGTATTAAATTATGCTGAAGCAGTTACTGAATTAAGAAAGAACCATCCTTCTATCACCCTTAATACAAGCAAAATTTCACAAAAATGCATTATCACACATGACTTGAAAAAAGTCACTGTTATTGGTAATTATCTTTGATAAAAAGACAAAAAGAAATCAACTGGTAATCTAAGTCCTTCTTAGGGTAAGGACTAGGCTGTCTCTTGTATTTATTCAACTCGCCTTATTTAGCAAATATCTGTAGTACTGTAATACAAGCTTCCCCAAGAGGCTTAATCAAGGTATTAGCTGTATACACAAAGATGGATTTTTAGAACCCAAGTTCTTAATTCTACTGTGCTGTTGACAGAAGTGGGGAAGTGCTGGATCTGTCAATAAATTGGGCAAACTGAAAAACATCACTGATGGCGTGTTCAGACCATGATGCTTAATAAGGACCAAGGGGCTAGAGATGACTAGGAGGGGCTGATTTCCATCTCAGATAGCTTAGTTGAAATTCACAGAGTCTTGTTCTAATTCTCCCAGCATTCTGGTTCCCCCAGTGCAATGGCATGCCAACGCTTATGTGTTTTGGGGTATCAGAGAAGTCTTTGTAAACTGTAAAGTTTAAGAAAGAGAAAAATACTTTATATTAGAAAACTTAAACATACAATCTTTTTACACCATCTAGTAATGAAATAAAGGGAATACATATACCACCTTTAGGGTCTCTTATGGTTCATCTTTTCTTATTTCAAGAACATTGATGCCTAAAAGGGGACTATTGGAAGAAAAAGATTTAGTATATTCAGAGATTACACTCAGAGGATCTAAAGTTATTTAAGTTGGATTCTAATCACAGCTTCACTTATTATTAGTCATGTGATTTTAGACTATTACTTGACTGACATAATCCTAATTTTTAGCTATAAAATAAAACAATTATAAATAATATTAATATCTTTTTATTATCGCCTATATGTCAGACATGTGTTAAACAGAGTGTAGTATAGATATATTAATCATGTAATATAGTATAGCATGGCAATATCTTATTTAATCTTCACCAAATCCTTTGAGATAGGTAATCACTTACACTTTAGATATAAGAAAACTTAGACCTATAGAGTCCACTGAATTTGGATCAAGGTTAACTCAGCTAGTAAGTCATAAAACTGGAATTCAAACTCAGGCCGTCAGACTCCATATCTTATTACATAATTTTCATTTCCTAAGCATTACAACATCACGGGCAATGGCTAATAATTTTGCAAAGGGGAGAAAGTGTTAAATTAGGCATTCATTAATGGCTTTCCACAAGCATTTCTTGGATGCATTCTATGCATGAAATACTCTCAATCACTTACATTATTTAACAAGCATAAGCATGTGTACCGTAATCTTCTAAACACAGTAAAATAATATTATAAAGGCACCATGTTATAAATTAAACACAATCTTGTAACATGAATAAATCAGCATTAAATTTCAGTCAAATCAAGCGCACACTTTAGTTGGGATCTGGGGTAAAATTTGAAAAGAAAATAGACAGAAATGTTCATTCTCAAACTGAGAGTCGATCTGTTTTGCTTTGGGAGACAAATGGGATGGCTGGAAATAGATGGGGCAGAGAAGGGCTGGTGATTTTGGAGAAAGGTGGAAATTCAACATAAGATGCTACTGAGAAAAAGTGAGACCTTGAATCCAGGATGACTGTTATTTATGAAAAGGTCTGAGATGTATGGATTGGGTTGACTGAAGCATGGATGAAGGCAGTAAGATGATCCATATTGGAGTAATATTTTGAAGTAAGTGCATCCAGCATTGAATTAAAGCATAACACAAACATCAATTGGGTTTTAAGGCTTGATGAAGATGGTCATCAACAGAAAACACACACCCTAACCTTTCTCAGCAAGTAAAAAACAAGAAGGAACACTGATGGTTCTAGTTATTGAGAACAGAGTACAAGGGAGGGAAGAAAGCTTACCTTAGTTGAGAACCTGTATAAGACAAAGAGGATGAAAAAAAGTGTTGCATATGCCTCGCCTTGGAATTATCATCTCAATCATGCAAGACTGAAAGTGATATTTTGATTTTGCAGATGAATAAACTAGAAGTTCAGGGAGAATAATAACTTGCTTAAGATCACAAGGAAATAAATGAAGGAGTCTAGATTAATTCCAATATCTTTATTGTAGCGCCAATCCAAAAGGCATTCATTGTGACTGCACAAGATAAATATTCTCAAGTAAGATAAAACATACAGAGATACATAAAAGTCATACACAGTATGAACTTCTCTTACAGAATATGCCCATTAAAAAAATTGTATTTAAGAATCTGATTCATTTTTTTTTTTTTTTGCATCTAGCTCTATGTAGAGACATTAGTAAAAGCATAGGTACTATAGTGAACCCAGAAAAATGAGGAAGAGGGAAAAATAAGAGAAGATATATCAGTAATTTACATAATTGTAGCTCTGATTTTTCAAGGTTTCATAGAACAAAACATCCTGCAGAAACTGCCAGTTTCAAATTGATCATCTTATAGATAAGGAAACTGAGTCCCAGAGAGACGAAATGAACTAAAAATGATTTGTTATTGACAGAACTCTTTTCTGCAAAGAAAAAGCTAATGAATTATATTCAGAAGATAAACTTCAAACATAACCTGTTTCATAAAATGCTTATTCAAATTGTAGCTCTCTTGTTATTCTGCTTATGGTCCAAGAATTTAGGGCCCAGTGATAGTGAAGTTGCTTTTTGGCATAACTTTAAGGTTAGAAATAGGTGCCATTACAAAGAACTATCAGGCTGAGGGACTTAGCCATAAATTGAGGTGTTTTTCACCTCTGTGACTTGTCTGAATACATTTAGTAATACTGAGCCATTACCATCTGGTAGCCAGTTCAGATACCCCACAGATGAATTTTTGGAAGGCCAAGGTCCTATAACAAATATATATGTCACTGATTGATTGGGTTGGGTTTAAAACTGGTCTGGTGGCTATTTGTTACCACATTCAAATAACAATTATTCATCTCCTTTCCAAATATGTATATATATATATATATATATATATATATATATATATATATATACACACACACATATTTGATATAGCACTTGACTTACCAGAAATTCATATATTTATACACACAAACACACACACACACACACACATACGTACTTATGTATGTGTATATGTATACACACAGACATACATATATAAATATATATACACACACAAGTCACAAAGGCAGTTACCTTAATTGTTCAACATGCCGATTATTAAATTCTAAATTCTGTACCTTCCTAACTGCTTGCTTTGGTGCCACCATCCCACAGACGTCTGCCCTTACCTCTCTGTTTGAAATTCACCCCCACCGGCCAGACTGTTTATGACAATTATTTGAAAAGCATTTGATTAAGTCAGTAGACTAATCATCAAGACAAATCTGGCTCCTGGAATTATAACAAGTGTGTGTTTCAGTTCTCATAGGGAAGCCATAGAATGTAGAAACTAAGAACACAGACTCTGAAGCCAAAACAATTGGATTTAATAATAATCCCAGCTGGAATACACCTTGGCTGTAGACGTTGGATAAGCACTCCAACCCTCAGTACTTCAATTTCTTTGTCTACTAAATTGGAATAATCATAGCACCTCCCTCTCCTGCTTGTTTTGTGGATTAATATAGTTGGTATTTGTATATGCTTAGAACCCTGTATAAGATTATAATAAGTTATTTGTCTTTTGCCATTATAGCTAAGAACCATCATCTTTCCATCAAAAAAAAAAAAAAAAAGAGAGAGAGAGAGAGACCACAGCTCAATGCCTTAAACCAAAAGTTGCTTCATTGCTTGGTAAACAAGTGAGAGCTGTGCTTGTAAGATGCTGTCACTCAAAACCAAACACTGCTGTTGCTATATAGAGTTTTAGGCTTTCCAAAGCATGGTTACTAATGCAAAATTGTCATTGATTGATTGGGTTGAGTTTAAAACTGGTTCTGGTGGTGACTTGTTACCAAAATCAAAGAACAATTCATTTCCGTTCTTAAAACTAGAGTACAAGAACTTTTTCATGGTAAACAACATTTAAGATTATCTATTGAGAACTCCCAAGTACCAGCTACTGTTCTAGACAGTGGGGATTCAGCCATAAGCAGAACAGATAAAGCCTCCATTCTTGCAAGTTCATCTGCTGAGTTTTGAGATACAAACCGTAAATGCTACAAAAATAAGAATCAAAGTAGTTGTAGTGGATTTCATTCATTCATTCATTCACTAACTGCATGTGCCTCTGTTGTGGTCCATATGTTGTCCTAAGCACAGTATATGAACACAGTTGCAAAGTTTGAGAAGTTTATATACTATTGGGGAAGCAAGACAAAAATATAAATAAAGGAATATATAGGAATATATAATCCAATATTTAATAGAGACAAGCACAAAATACAGCATGGGGACAGAAACAGGGTGTTATTTATCAAAGGGTGGTCAGAGAAAGCCTTTCCAAAGAACTGACTTGTTTAAAAATACTTAAATGAGTGCATGAGACATGAGAGAGTCTGGGACAAGAGCATTCCAGGCAAAGGAACCGCCACATACAAGAGACTCTGGTTAGAAGTGTGCTTCATGTATCCAAGGAGCACAGGCAGGCTAGTGTAGCTGAAGCAGAGTGAGCTTGCCAGGGTAATGGGAGCAGCAATGGAGGGAGAGCCAAGGTCATATCCTACAGGGCCATTATAAGGACTTTAGAACTAACTGTTTGTTACTGGAAAGCCATTGAAGGGTTCAAATAGGAAGTCTCTACACAGTTCCTGACTCTACCTTCTTTTATACGCCCTGATATTGTTTCTGTACCATAGCTGCCTACTCCAAGACACCTCCTTGCTCTGCTCCAGATACCACCAGGGCATGGATTCAACACTTATTTTCAGACTTCCTTTATATGAAACAACTGCCTGTGGCCCAATCTTTCGTGTGAGCGCAAGCCAAAACTTCACTCCTCTTCATTGATCTAGGTTTTCCCTCTACCTTCCACATGGGGTGAGCAGGTCTAGTCTTCATTTCTTCTTACCAGGTTGCTTCAACAACCTGGGATATATACCACACTTATAATTACACTTTTAGGAGCAATGTTAATTGTCTTAATAGGACTTTACTAGAGAAGGAATTTTGAAAAGTCAAATAATATTCCTTGAACACTTGCCATAGTGAGAATATTGTGACAGTAGAGGTAAAAAGGTGAATTTCACACACAAAAAAAGAAGACAATGTTGTTATCCTTTGAGTAGTTCCTTCTCCCTCACTTATCAGCTTCAAAGGGAAATATTCAAATTGGGCACATTCCAAGTTGAGATGTGAATGATACATTAATATCCCAGGTATATGTACTAATACATATTTATTGGAACTAGCAAGAATCATAGAAAGTGTAGTCCAGCTTCCTCATTTTATGAGTAAATTGAGGCCCAGGAAGGTTAATTGACTTGTTAGAAATCACAATGCTATTTGGTAGCATACATATTGTAATAATTACATTATCTATAATAGAGTGATCATTATATTCTAGGTGAGGACCTCACCATTTTACATATTTGTAGTATTAAATTTTTGCATATCCCTGTAAAAACAACCTTATTAGCCACAATTATAGGAATTCTAGCTCTTCACTTAAAAATCTATTGTGAATGCTTTTCATGATATTACTTTTTTCTAGTTTTATTGGATATGCCCAGGAAAATGGGGAAGGTTTACTGGTACACAGGCAGAAACAAGGATTCTTATAAAACTAATAGGTATGCCAAAATGCGATGACACAGTTGTAGTGAGGCTGGGAACCACGCTTTGGTTCAGCAGGGAGTTAGGGCCCAGATCTTGTTGTTGAAGGTACATAATGGGAAGACACAGAGTCAAATCCTAAGTGCCTGGTGCTCAGGCATTCAGGAGGTATCAAATGAACATAGTAGGGGAGTCTCAAGTAGAGAGGTTCCAGAGCTGGTAAGCAAGAAGATGGCATTAGATGCTAATAATATCAAACACACCTTAATGAGCACTTTGTTGAGCATATGTCAGGCACTATGATCAAGAATTTATATGATCATTCATATTAACAGTTTTTATGATCCAGTTGTATTTGAAAATTTAACAAATGACAAAGTATATGCTTGTGAAATTTCAGCCACTCACCTAAGATCATATAACTAGAAGTGGTCAAGGCGGGATTCAAAATCAGGCTGCCCACCTGCAGAACAAAGGCTCTCAACCACCGTGTTCCTGCCTCCCAGATAGGGCTAGATCATGATCAGAGGCAGAATTAGGTTTGAAGTAAATGAAGATTAAGCTACAGAGACTTTCAAATGCATGGACCCCTTCCCATTCCTAGTCTAAATAAATGTTAACTTCCATGCCCAATTTTACATGTGATTTTTTAATTCTTTTCTCATAGACCCCACTTCCCCAAATCATATGTGTTTCAGATCCCACAATACCAAGATCTGCTCCTGTTGTAATCTTAAAAGATCTTGTCTTTTCTTACATGATTAAAATTCATGACTGGGAACACAGAAAGCAAGATCCAATCCTATAAGACAGAGGGTAGATATAAAGTTCCCATTAGGGGTCCCCCTGTCTCTCTGCCTATCTCTGTGGCCATTTAGACTTCATGTCTGACACAATTAGGATGGGATTATTTGACAGCATGACATTTCCAGTAGACTGCAGTAAAATGTAGTCCTATTTCCCGAAGGATTGGCTAAGAAACTCAGTTGAACTTGGACTTACAGGAAGGTCTCAGGGGCTGATTGACAGCGTGGCTGAGTGGAGAGAGTATGGACTTTACCATTTTAAAAAATCCATAGACTTGAACCCTACCTCTTTCATTTAAGAGTTGACATTGGGTAACATACTTGACTCCTTTGAGCTTCAGTTTCATCTTATGTAAATTGGTCACTGTTGTTAAGACTTATAGAGATGAATGGAAGGTAGCTGGCTCTATTAATATATCCTATGAATGTAACCATTGATTATTAGATACAATGTAAGAAGCCAGATAAGACAGACAGAGTAGATGAGGCAAGGGTGAATATTATCTCCTATTTATTATCATTTGTTTTACATATGGTTATCTATCCATGTCCTACAGATGTCGAGTATCATCCTAAAACTGTTTGTCCTGATGCTTGTCCTCCTCCCCATTTAGGACAGATAGAATCTTTCGTAGTCATAGATATTCATTCATTCATCCATTCATTCATTCATTGAATTTATATTTACTGAGCTCCTGCTGGGTACTCTTCTAAGTGCTGGGGATGCTATAGGGAAAAAACCACTGAGGTCCCTGATATTGTAAAGGAGTTGACTTTAGTTGCAGCAAAGCCTCTCTGTCTCTGCATTATATGCTAGGGAAAGCAGAGAATATAGGCTTAGATATTGGTGTATCCATAATGGGAAGTTGAGAGATATTGTGTCCAACTGCTTTCTTCTTAGTTAGTATGAAGTAGGGTGAGGTGAAAAGCGTTTGTGTGGTGGGGAGTAATTGATATTTCAAGGAGAAAGGAAATACCATATAGTCTTATCAGAGCCTGGGGAAGTGAATTTACCGAGCAAATGTGAGAAGATTGCCGGGCAGTGCTGAGTGCCCATTTGAGATTTGCAGTCATAGTTTTAAAAGAACACTCTTCCTGACTTAGATAAAGGAGGCATTTTCTTGGGTATATTACTGCAAGATCATTCTTACAGACGTGTTCAAAGAAAAGGGAAAGACTCGGTGGCAAATGAGAGAATAGGGAAAAAAGCAAGAAATGTAGAGAGTATCTTTTAGTACAACCCTCCAAATTTGCAAAAACAAATATTGTAGCTCAGACGATGGAGGTACCACCATGGAAGACTTAAAATTGAACAAGGTAGGAAGGGTATGGGAATGGTGTCCTCCAGATGTGTGATGAGGCTAAGGCACTGACTTAAAATCCCATTTCCTAGTGGTTTGACTGCAATTTTGTACTATCGATCCAAATAATTTGTAAAATATCTCAGGGAGAAGACCCAGCAAAATGTGTTCAAATAGTAGTTTATTTATTATGTTGAAAATGCTTAAGAAAAGACTCTCAGACTTCTCTTAAAGCAACAGATGAATTCCTGAAAGGTGTTTATATACTGTGCCTTCACAAATATAGTCAATCTCCAATACATAGACAGGAATTTTCTACTTGTATTCTGAGTTTCAGTGATGAAGATTTATTCGTCAGACTTTTTTTCTTTTTTTTTCTTTCTTTCTTTTTTTTTTTGAGGCAGAGTCTAACTCTGTCGCCCAGGCTGGAGTGCTGCGGCGCGATCTTGACTCACTGCAACCTCCACCTCCCAGGTTCACGCCATTCTCCTGCCTTAGCCTCCCGAGTAGCTGGGACTACAGGCGCCCACCACCATGCCTGGCTAATTTTTTTTTTTTTGTATTTTTAGTAGAGACGGGGTTTCACCATGTTATCCAGGATGGTCTCGATCTCCTGACCTCATGATCCACCCACCTCGGCCTCCCAAAGTGCTGGGATTACAGGCGTAAGCCACCGCACCTGGCCATCATCAGATATTTTTAATGGTGGTGCATTTGTACTTCTCTTGTGTCTGTGTTAGCTGTCAATCATCTCTTATTAGCTTTTGGAAAGTTTCATACCTAGTTGTCATAGACCTAATTCCCTGCCTTTGAAAATATGTAGAAAATGGTTATTAAGATCAGTGAGGTTTATAATTTTGTATGTGCATCTACACATACCTATTTGTACACAAATGTTTGTATAAACATATGCTAGACTCATGGGTGCACACTCTAGCACACTCCACACACACACACATACTCCATGAACCTAAGCCATGAGATTTACCAGTTAACGTGCATTGAGCTTATTGAAGAACCCTGAGTCTTTTGCACCAAGACCTGTTGAAGATTTTCTGGGAGATGAATTTATATTTAACCATGTGTACAAGTACAGAGGCAGAAAGAGGGACATTGTGAAAAAGGGCACTGGATAAAGAATAAAGCTTGTCTGTGGGTTGAAATGGAACATGCTGTGCCTTTGGGAGGAAAACACCCTGACTACAATCCCTGCTCTAACAAGCTGTGTGATCTCAGGCAAATTATTTAACTTTTCTGAGCCTCTACTTCTTCTATAAAATCCTCAGCTGGATCCAGCTCCTGGACTATTGTCTGTAAAGAATACATATTTAATAGACATGAAGTGCTTAGCTTACAATGACTAGTTTTGGCTCCTCATAAGGGCACGGTAATGTGTTCTTACATCTACCTAGTTGTTGCTTGCCAGGTCATGAACTTCCCTTCCTGACCTTGAAAAGGCTCTGTCATAACAAATGTGGTTTCCTGGCTGCCTCTTTTAGGTCCCAGAGTTCTGCCCCTTCTAAGCTTGGTTTCCTCTCTCACCTAATCAGTGTCATCTTCCTTGGCCCAAGTTCACTCAGCTTGGGCAAGAGCCTTGTTTCATTTGCATGTTGATAAATTCTCCCATCTATTCACCACAAGTCCCATGAGAATGGCAAATACCACTGTGTTGAAAAGATACTCAGAACATATTTCTTAAATTAAAAGAACAAGTTTCAAAACAGTATGCAAAATAATGATCTCATTAAAAAAGTATACACACGGGAGGTTGGTATATACACACAGTGACATTTTTCATTTCTTCTTTGAACATGTCACTTTTTGGCATGTGTTTATGTAGCTTTTTTTGGAGGTTAATTTTAAAAGGAGAAGAATATCAATATGAAACATACATTGTTTTTTTTCCCAGGAGGAGAAAAGCAGTCCCCTTTGGAACATAGTAATTTATCAACGTAAAATGAAAAACATTTTTGGGTCCAGAAAACATATTTAAAATTGAGGAGTTATGAGTTTGTTTTTAATCTTTAAAAATAAGAGAATTCAGGGTCAACATCTTGGTGCTAATGCCAGATTTTTATACCTTGAAGTCATTTTTCAACTTCAAGTCAAACAGTTTCTGGAATCATTGATAAAGAGCCATCTCTATAAATATTTCTATGTCAAAAAAGTTATCAAGAGCCCAGGATTTTGATGTTTTGCCTAGGAGTCTTACTTAACTAAAAGAAAAGCTATTTTTTTTTTTTTTTTTGCCTGCTAAGAGAAGCTTTAGTTTTCTGATTCTTAGGTACAAACCATTTCACTCCATTGATGTGTTTTGCTTCATTTCCTCTGCAAGGGAAAATTGGAATGTGTATGTGACATGTGGGAAAGGGTGGGGTGAGGAAGCGGGTATAGAGTGGGAGTCTGCGGCTGCTTGGCAATTCTCAGCTTCCTTCATTTCTGAGTTTCCATTTTATTTCCCTAGCAGCAGCTTCTTGCATCTGCCTAGGCATCATTCATGTGAAAACCTAGGTAAGAATTATTTAATATGAGGAACAGATTTAAAAGGAAAGGAGTGATAGAGGTTTCAAGCGGTACACAGATGCATTTAAGACCAGTGCAAAGATTCCATTAAATGGCTTACTAGGCAGGAATCCTAAGTACATCTCATACATTTTTTTAAAGTACTTTATAAAACTTGTCCTTAGGGATGATCCATATAATTTTCCTCTTTCATTACTAGATTTTTTTTTCTTGAATAAAGAAAGGGACTTAGATTAGTTCACTCTTAATTCAAATTGATGCAATTTGCAGTAGAAAAAAAATCCTTGCTTTGGGGCTCTATGCTATGGGATGGTTAATGAGTACAAATACATGGTTAGATGGAATAAATAAAATCTAGTGTTTGATAACACAAGAGGATGACTATACTCGACAATAATTTATTCTATATTTTAAAACAACTAAAAGAGTGGAATTAGAATGTTGGTAACAAAAATAAATGATAAATGCTTGAGGTAACAGATGCCCCAATTACCCTGATTGAATCATTACACATTATATGCCTGTATCAAAATATCAGATAAATATATACACCTATTATGTATCCTTAATAATTAAAAATTAATAAAAACATGCTATGGTTTTAGAATCTAAACTAAATAAGATATGACTTGTACTTTCACAGAACTGAAGTCCAAAAACAATTTCCCCCTAAAAGCACACTGTGTTGAATTCAAATAGCCTTGTGTTTTCATCCAAACCCAGTCAATAATAGTTATCTGTTCTTAGTTTTCCTTTATTAACAAGTGGGGATAAGATTTACCTTATAGATTGGTTGTGAATATGGAATACTATACAGCCATGAAAAAAATGAGATCATGTCCTTTGGAGCAATATGGATGGAGCTGGAGGCTGTTATTCTAAGCAAACTAATGCAGGAACAGAAAAGCAAATACCACATGTTCTCATACATATGTATAACATTAAGTGCAGTTGCCAGCAAAGAGGGGTGACTTGGTCAGTACTTACTCAACTTTGTATCACAGATGTCCTGGTGGTGGTCCAGAGTGTTGATTCTGACGCAGTCATCTGAATTTGAACCCAGGCCCAAGAACTTACCCAATTTGTAATGTTGGGCACCATGCTTATCCTTTCTGTGTCTCAGTTTCTTCATCAGTAAAAAGAAGATAATAATAGTATTTATCTTATAGAGTTCTTGAGGATAAAAAGGCAAAATATATAAAGCACCTGCAGTGTCTGGCTCAAGGTTAACACTATGTAAGCATTTGTTCTTATTCTTTTTAATAACTGTCAATTATTTTCCAAAATCTAGTCTAAGCGGTTAGTCCATTTTCTCTCTCTTTTTTTGTTCTGTAATAATGATAGGGACTTCTGTTTTAGTTTCATTCTCCTTTTCCTTTTATTATGTTTTGCATGAGTTTTGCCTATAGCCTAATCATACATCTGTGCATGATTAAAGCATCACAGAAAAATAGGCAAGTTATAAGGTTGTGGGTACAGTTATAAACTTGGGGGAAGGATAGTTGTGCCGTGATCCAGTGATGAGTTAACAGCCCCACCTGGCTAATCCTCATACAGATGTGTGTGTGCATGTGTCTCTGGTAGCAAGGAAGACCTCAAGAGAGACTGTTCAGGAGTCAACATAAATCTTGCCACTGGTAGAAAAAAGCTGCTGATGTTTAAATACCTGTCTTCTCCAGTAAACCCACAAGCATATTTTTAAGGTGGAAAGAGTTTCTAATTTATACTTATATTTCCTGCAGCTTTACTTAGTAGATACTCATCAAATGTCTATGAATGAATAAGAATCAGGCAAATCATTAAAATTAATATTACTTTTATATTGCTAAATCAGATTTTATAGTATTTGTTTCTTCCAAAATATATTTTGGTATTAACTATATATATATATTTTTGATTTCTCAATAACCAAAGTGTAAAAAGCAGGATAAGGTGGATGGAAAGTTAAAGAAGGCAAAAATAACATCCTGGGAGCCCTAATTAGTCTTTATGTAGGTTTCAGAAGTCCTCACAAGGCTTCCAGAATTCCTTGCAAAATAGGTTTATGTGGGAGTCATAAGTAGTATGAAATTTTGTAGAAAAACAGTTGGTATCAGGTTCTTCCACAAACTTCCTTATGTAAGTAACTAGTAGGACTTTTGAGAAGTAAATTAACTTACCTGTGTCCCAGGTTCCTCATCTGACACATGGAGATAATTACATGTGTTTCAGGGGATTATTATGATAATTAAATGAGTTAACGTATGCTGTTCACTTTGAGCAGTGCCCAGTTTTACAGAACTCTGTTCATTGCTGTATCATTATAATACTCGTCAGACAGTACATGAATATGTTTCCTCTTTTGCTTTTGCATAATAATTATGAGATATGGACCTATGTTTAGTACACACATATTTCTTTTCATGTATCTATAAATACATTCTATTGGGAACGTACATGGTATTATTCTTTATTCATGTAAATGATACTTATTTTATTTCCCAAATTAACGTGAGCTCACAACATTTCAGGCGATGCAGAAGTCTATGAAATAAAAACAGAAGCCATTCTAGCCCTTGCCTTTCTCTTCTCTAGTACAGCACTACTGGAGCAACAGTAGTATCTAAAATATTTTCAGTAGAATTTCAAGGTCAGGCAATGCTTCCAGGGGGAGAGGACTCTATGGTCATAAAATTTTGGACACATTGTCCTGTAGGCCCTTCCCAGAAGCTCAAAATATACTTCAGCATTTTAAAAGTGTTGAGGAATCTTACAGTAAACAAAACAGCCTGCTTTTGTTTAATCCCAAACAATGGTGTCTCCTTGTAGCCTCCTCTCAATTACATTTTGGAGTTGATGTATTAAGCCCTAGGGTGCATGGAAGAATGGAAAGAACATGAACATCAGGTCCAAAAGGTCTGGGTTTTACCTCAAGATCTGTCCCTTGGTTTACATGCTATAATTTGTCTTTTCTTTTCGTTTTATTTTTAATTTGTCTAAATCTCAGTTCTCTTATCAACAAAATAAGGATACTATTTTATCCTGAAAAACTTGTGAAAATTAAATAACAGATGAAAAGCACAAGCGTATGTCATAAATGTTACCTCCCTTCTTTTCTCTCCAGTGAATGAAAATAAATTTACAGCGGTTTCTGACAAACATCAGGAATCCCTAGGGCAAATTTCTCATTTAGGAGAAATGTTTCTGGCTATAGTTTAAAATAGAAATGAGGTGCCTCACTCTCTGAAGGATTCCCTTTTCAAAGAAAATACTTCCAGGGATTGGTCTCTGCCTCATACTTGCCTTTACCCCAAAGTCATATACCTTATTTCCCCATTTGCCATTGTGTGGCTTAAATATGTGACCAGTTAGAGGTGCTGTCTACTATATAACATGTTTGGCCATGTTAATTTTCCCCTGCTCAACCAATTGTTGCTTCATATTAATAGGGAACGGTGGCCTTATCATAGGCAGGTATCCAGACTAGCATTTTACTCAGTGAAATGCATACACAATGTTGTCCAATCAAACATTCTATTTACTCCAAGTATTCAGACCTCTTGGCTACTTATTTGAAAGTTGATAGCTGTGAGGCTGGCCTTCAAAATAGGAAAGATAAGGAGAAAAAAAGCGGTAACCAAGATAAGTGGAGGACATGGAAATTCCCCTGTGTATCTACATGTAAATGGCAAAGAAGCTGGATTAAGAGAAGGATGAAAATGGATGAACAAAGGCTCTGAGTGCTCTGGCGAGAAATTTCCATTTAGAGTTTGTCTCATTTCTTATACACAGTGTTTGTATTATTGCAATAAGTCATGCTATCTTTAGAACAAAGTTGGTAACTCCTTGTGCAGTGCTAGATGGCAGGCATCATGCCATGCTTTTGTGTTGTTTATTTATGTTTATTTCATTTTATTTGAGACAGGATCTCGCTGTATCACCCAGCCTGGAGTGCAGTGGTATGATCTTGGTTGAGTGCAACCTCCGCCTCCTGGGTTCAAGTGATTCTCCTGCCTCAGCCTCCCAAGTAGCTGGGATTACAGACACCTACTACCATGCCTGGCTTTTTTTTTTTTTGGATTTTTAGTAGAGACGGAGTTTCACCAAGTTGGCCAGGCTGATCTCGAACTCATGACCTCAAATGATCCACCCACCTCAGCCTCCCAAGATGCTGGGATTACAGGCATGAGCCACCACGCCCGGCCTTGTTTGTTTTATAGATTTTAGTTTCATGGCATTGTTTTCCTTTGGGAGGCAGTTGGCTCATCAACTGCTTCCTAACATCAAATTTTTCTTGCCTTTATGGTTTTATCTCTGATAAAATGAAAACTAAAGATATATAACAATTCTTCAGAAATTCAGAGTGACTCATTTGGAACATATGGTGATTAGCACACTGTTCAAACTGAGGTTCTGAGCAACTCTTCATTCACAGAATGAATTTAAATATATTAGTCTAAATAAGATATGGAGTGGGGAATATTTAAAATTTTGGGAGACCTTTTCAAGCAACCTCCAAGTTCCTCAGACACTATTTAAATAATGCATGTAATTAAAAAATATTTGTATCAATTCATTAAAATGTTAAAGAAGGGTGTCAAATAGGCTTGACTTTCTTATCCTAGTTTGCATTAATATTTAATTTAAAAAATATTTGCTAATGGATCAACCTAAGCCATAATGGGGATATTGTACATTTATGTGTGTGTATCAAATGTGGCACTGCCTGAAAAAGGTGGGGCATTAAAGGCACGGATATAGGCATCAGAACTATTGAAGTTTGAATCTCAGATATTCCCCTTACTATATATGCGATTTGGGCCAACAGCTGTAGCAGAGGCTGTTGGGGTCTGCTCAGGTCTCTTGGAATCCCTTCTCCCGGTGGGTGTGTTCATCCCCCAGGAGTGGGCACCCCCAAGTGCTCACGTCGGTTACATTTTCTGCAGGATTACTTTTGCGTAACTACAGCCAAGGCTACACACACACACACACACACACACACACACACACACAAGGGCACCCACATGCACAGTAACAGGAACAGGTATATTTAAGTCCATTCTCTTGTCTTAAGACAGGAAAAACTCTGCTTTCCTGTTTATCCTCAGAGATCTCCATGGATCAGACTAGAGCAAAACTTCCCTTGAAAAATCTTAGCTCCTATCCCTTCCCCTCTTTTACCTTCCTACATCTCATTCCTACCATGCTTTGAGAGCACTCCCTTCAAAAGCCATGTGTATACAAATCCTGCCTTGGGCTCTACATCCAAGGCATTTGACCTAAGTCAGTTGATTTAACTTCATTGTGTCTCAGCTTCTTTTTTCCGGAATGACATCTGCAAAATGAGAAGTACCAAACAGCCTGGCCAGTTCAAAGTAAGTGTTCAGTAAAGGCGGCTGCTCTTGCTTATACCTTTTGTTGCTGCTATTATTATCATTCTTTGAATTAATAACTGATGTGTTGAGGCATTAAACCACTTTTCAAAGTTAGATAACAAAAAGTAAATTGCAGATTTCTTTTCTTTTTTTTTTTTTTCTTGAGACGGAGTCTTGCTCTGTCGCCCAGGCTGGAGTGCAGTGGTGCAATCTCGGCTCACTGCAAGCTCTGCCTCCTGGGTTCACACCATTCTCCTGCCTCAGCCTCCCAAGTAGCTGGGACTACAGGTGCCCGCCACCACACCTCGCTAATGTTTTGTATTTTTGGTAGAGACGGGGTTTCACCGTGTTAGCCAGCATGGTCTCAATCTCCTGACCTCGTGATCTGCCCACCTCGGCCTCCCAAAGTGCTGGGATTACAGGTGTGAGCCACCGTGCCCGGCCAGTAAATTGCAGATTTCAAAGCAGGCAATTTAATAATATGTGCTAATGAGTATTTTTACTTGTTTTTATTTTTATTTATTTTTTTTGTGTGTGTAGTAGCATGATTTATTTATTTATTTTTTTATTATTATACTTTAAGCTTTAGGGTACATGTGCACAAGGTGCAGGCTTGTTACATATGTATACATGTGCCATGTTTGTGTGCTGCACCCATTAACTCGTCATCTAGCATTAGGTATATCTCCTAATGCTATCCCTCCCCCCTCCCCCCTCCCCATGAAATAGAATTTGCTTCATATGTATATATAGATTCAATAAGTATTTATTTTCACATGGACTAGTTCAGAGTAGTTTGTCTGTAAAAACTTATGGTCGAGTAAGGATATTAGACAAATATTTGAATATCATACAAGAAAGACAAATGAAAAGATCTATGATATATGAAAACATAATGGTATGTTTTCTCAAGACAAGAATAAATCACCTTCAGATTATGGCATGAGAGAGAAAACGTTAAAAGATGGAAGAATGGGTCAATGGATAGGTGGTTGATTGTCCACCTAGCTGGCTGAAATTTTTACATCATTTTATGAAGGAAAAATGTATATTTCAAAAGATTCACCCATTTTAAATATAAAAGTCAATTTTTATAAATATACCAAGTTGTACAATCATGATATCTAACCAATTTTAGGACAGTTCTTTCATCCAAATAAGATCCCACCTACCCATTTACAGTTAACCTCCACTCCCACCAGGCAAACTACTAATCTACTTTCCGTCTTTATAGATTTCCCTTTTCTGGATACTTCATACAAATATATTCATAGAAAATGGGGCCTTTTGTGTCTAGTTTTTGTTGTTTCTTTTTTACTTAGCATTTGTGACCCATTGATGTAGTAGCACATGTGAGTAATTCAGTCTTTTATTGCTAAATAGTATCCCTTCTATGAGTTTGCCACGTGTTTAACCATTCAGCAGTTGACGGAGATTTGGGTGTTCTCACTTTTTGGCTATTTTGTGTGCAAGTATTTGGGTGGCAAAGAGATGTATTTTAACCGCTGAAAGTGAGGCAGCAGTGAAGGAAATACTATGAGTCAAGAATGGAGATGAAAACTGTGTCATGTTTAAGAAAGAGTGACTAACTTACTGAGCAGAAGCAAAGAGTATCATAGAGGCATGAAGGAATTTGAAAAACAGCAAAAGCAACAGCACAATTTGCCAGCACACATTGAGAGAAATATGCATCTTCTTATATTTTCTGCCTAAAAAATATTTCATGCTCAACACATATTGTGAAACACTGGATGACATAAACCTCTCTGAGAAAATAACAATACTTTTTAGCATTTTATAGATTTCAAGTAGGCTTATAGTAAAGATACCAATTTTAAAAATGTATTTAAAAGCTTAACTAAATTTTAACAGCATTACACACACACACACACACACACTCACACATCTTTTGGTGCCAGTCTTTAACACATCAGAGATACTTGTATATTTCTCTTTTGGCAAAGAGATCACAGTCCTGAACTCAGAACTAATATTTGATGACAATGTTTTATTTATATTTGTAGTTACCTCTTTATGGTAAAAGATACCTACTTATAGTTTGGTAGTGATATAATATTTCCTTTAACAATAATGTATTTAAGTGTAAGTTAAATGAATTAACGTAAGAAAAATAACAAATAACATATAAATTAAATGTAGATTTGCTAGTGCAATTACAGGTAGCTACGTGACTAACTGAAATTTGGTAAACACAATTCTAAGCTTTACCTAAACTGAGAATGTCTCACTTATGAGAACTTACCTGATATTTTTCAAAACACATTTTTAGAATTGTTTTATGTCTTTTTAGTGATCACATCTTGTTGCCTAGAATCCACCACTCTATTCTAGAAGTTAGCCAAGTGAACAGTATGCAGCCATCTAGAATTGAAGGTTATGGATGAAGGGGTTGTGCAAGGCATGAAAACCACTCTCCAATAGCATTTTGTGTTTTCTTTCTTCACCAAGAAAATTGCAGGTTTGCAGCCGGTGATGAAAAGCTCATGGCTATTTCCACATCTCCATCTCATTAGGTGCAATCAGTTCAGTTGGCAATTTCAGAGTGTTTCACTTAATCCAATATTCAGATCAATGGGAAGTTGCCATATGTACACAGGTGATCAATTTTCAAATAATTGGAATGCAATAAAATAAACCCAACACTCTCATGAAGCTGCACACAATTTAATCTCTCCTTGAGTTGTGTAAATTCAGGGTCTCAAAGACTACTTAGAATATCAGTTAGGTGTGTACCTAAGTGCAAAGAGACCACTTAATCACTTTGCAATTTATTGGATTCCAGATAACAGAGTTTACTGGAGTTCAAATTTCTCTACCATCTTCACAGTGAGTCTGTCACTGCTCTAAACTTGACACATCAATCAGATTTTATTTCAGTCCATGTTTGTCACCTATGTATCTGTCTATTCCAGTGCAGTGTTACTGCATCCATAGAAGTAGCTGTTTTTTGGCTGGGCGCGGTGACTCACACCTGTAATTCCAGCACTCTGGGAGGCTGAGGTGGGTGGATCACCTGAGGTCAGGAGTTCAAGGCCAACCTGGCTAATATGGTGAAACCCCATTGCTACTAAAAAATACAAAAATTAGCTGGGCATGGTGGTGCGTGCCTGTAGTCCCAGCTACTTGGGAGGCTGAGGAAGGAGAGTTGCTTGAACCCAGGAGGTGGATGTTGTGGTGAGCCAAGATCGCGCCACTGCACTCCTGCCTGGGGAACAGAACAAGACTCCATCTCAAAAAAAAAAAAAAAAGAAGAAAAAGTAACTGTTTTTTTGTTAAAAATAGATCATTTAAACTATTATAGAGAGGATAAAGCGTATCTTATAGAATTGAGGATGTGATAGCTGTGGACTTGAGATATACAGGTGTATGGGTTCTTTTCTTTCTTGTATTTAATTAAATAACAACATAATGACTGGAGCATTCACATCTCCAACTCACACTTGACTCTCTGCTACGCAAGAAACCCAAACCACTATGGCCCACATAAACTTCTCTTAACTTCCAGTCCTTACTCACAACACATGTCCTAGATCCCAGGACTACCATGTAGTGATACCGTAGAATAGTAGGTTTTCCAGTGTTCTAATTGCTTTTTATTTCAATTGTAATACTTAACACATTGCAAGGATCTAGTGACCCAAGTCTCACTGGTGGTTGCTAGATGGGTTGATTCTTTCATTTAACAAATATTTTCTGTAGGTTATTGAAGAAAATTTGGACTTTTGGGGAAAATAATGAAAGTTTGGAGAGAAAAGTGTTATGATATGGTTTATATTTTCAGTGGATCATTCTAATGGATGTCTTCATGGGGGAATGGGAAAGGTAGAAGTATGAAAACCACTTTGGAGGCTTTTGCTGTTACTAGCAGTGATGGTGCAAATTAGAGTGGTAGAGATAACAGGTGCTTGTTTTCTTTTGTACTTTACAAAGTGCCTGCTAAGTGTCTGTTTCTGAAATATTGTTTAATAAATACAATACTGTATTCCTACCTGCCTTACACCTCTCCACCTCCCAAACTTTTGACCTTTCAATAAATATAGAAAACTCTTATCTCTGCAGATTTACAAAATAGTCTCAGGATCCAAGCTGATGGGGAAGGAATGGGGTGCATTACATAGTTGCTGTGTTTAGCAAAATCATTCTTTTGCATCATATGCAGCTCAGTGCATCTTGATTTTGAATAGATTCATTTCATTTTTTTGCATAGGCCGACAAAAGAATGGAATAAATGTAGACTGTATATTCTGCTAATGCAACATCAAAAAGCCCTGCAATATTTAGACAAACTGAGTGACTAGAAACTGATTTTGGCAATCTGCCTTTTCATAATAAAGAGGAATGTGGCAGTAGTGTAATATTGGAGGTCTCATCCCTAATGGTTCAATTTGCTAGTGCTAGGAATGATTGCGAAATGAACTCTTTTAATAGTAAAGTGCTGCTTTGTGAGATGTTGTATCTTAACATGGAAACAAATTTTAAGCTGAACAGGTCCTCATAATTAATTTTTGAAATAATGAGTGGGTAATTGTATGCCCATTTTACAGAAGAGGAAGCCAGGGCTCAAATAGATTATAGTACGTGACTTAGCCAAGGATATTCTATCTGAACACACCCAAAATATACACTTGTTATCAACAGGGAGGTCCATCTACTGTGTCCACTGATGTATCCCCAGTGCCTAGACTAGAAGCTGGCTGAATTAATATTTGATGAATAATTTAATTGATATTAAATTATTAATATTAATATATTTAATATTAGCTCTTGTTTCTAGGTTTTTACTACTATGGATGTGTAGGGCATATATATGTGTGTGTGTGTATATATATGTATGTGTATATATATAATCTTTAAAGTTCTGTATGGTGAAACAATAGGCCAATACCAAAACTCAGTTTTCAAAAAGTAAATCCAAAGCCAAATATTTTTATTTAATATTGACTTTAATTAAAGTACTACATGAACTTTTAAAAAAGAAAATGAAATTGTACCTTAAAGCTTGTGACCCTTCACCTATAACAGAAAAATACACAAGATGAAAACCAGAAAAGCAGCAACTTGTGCCACCCTACCCTAACTCTGAATTCTGCTTCATAGATGCAATTTCCTTGAAACTTATGACTGTTTGTTCTACCGTTACGTTGATGCAAAATAAGTAGTTGTGGTTTTTGCCATTAAAAGTAATGGCAAGCCATATTACGTTTCCACCAATCTAATATAAGCTTTCATAATACATCTGTTCTTACTCATCGTCCTTGAGTTTTCCATTTCAGGTATTACCTGTCTTCCGCATATGGAACATGAGGATTATCCTCTCTAACAACACCCCTTTATCTCTATACACATTCTCCCTTATCACCAACCTCCTGATGTTTTCACTCAACATTCAAGAGCTTGCATTATTACAGTCATGTAATACTATTCCCACCTCTTCTAGATAGCATATGATTGCATTTACTACCTTGTTTTCCTTAGAGTTAAAAATGGCATTTTTTTGTTTTCATTTGCCAAAGTTTCTGTATATGTATAATTTGCCAATTTCAATTTTAATCTCAAACTGTAATTCCCCATCTCCCCTCTGCCCTTGGGGACATCTCTCCTTAACACTTTCCTCTTGTTGCCATTGGCAGCTGTTCTCTAGGTCTCCTCAGGCTCACTTAGAACTCTCTTTGCTGCATAGTATTTCATGGTGTATATATACCACATTTTCTTTATCCAATCTGTCACTGATGGGCATTTAAGTTGATTCCATGTCTCTGCTATTTTACATATACACCATGGAATACTATGCAGCCATAAAAAAGAAGGAGATAATGTCTTTTGTGGGAACATGGATGGAGCTGGAGGCCATTATCCTTAGCATACTAATTCAGGAACAATTACCACATGTTCTCACTTATAAATAGATACTAAGTGATGAGAACTCATGGACACAAAGAGGGGAAAAACAGACACTGGGGCCTACTGGAGGGTGGAGGGTGGGAGGAGGGAGAGGAGCAGAAAAAATAACTATTGGGTACTACGCTTAATTCCTGAGTAAAAATGTGTACAACAAACTCCTGTGACATGAGTTTACCTATATGACAAACCTGCACATGTGCCCCTGAACTTAAAATAAAAGTTAACAAAGAATTATCTTTGCCTCTTTCTTGGGTTACATTCCACATCCTCTTCTGATTTGCTGCTCTCTCATTAGTGAAGTGTGTCTTCCATTACTTCCCAAGAAAGAAAGTGGGAATTTTTTACAAAGATTTTCACTCTCAATTAAAAAAAATCTCATCACACATGACCTATAATTTATATTGGAATTTAGGAGAACAGTTTTCTTCCGATTTTTTAAAGCTTTACTTTTTCATATTCTCATATCTTGTTTAAAAGCAGAACGCCATTCTTTTCATCTAACCTATTTTATTTTTTCTGTCTGGAAGCTGTTTAGCATTTTATCTTTATCCAGGTGCTGTAAAATTCAGAAAAATGTGCCTCAGTATGGATTTCTTTTCTTTCACTGTTTTGTGCCTTTGATAGGTCCTTTGAATCTGACGGCCTAATGCTTCAACTCTGGCGAATTATTTTGCTTTATTTCCTTGAAATGTGTTTCTCCTTTATTGTTTCTGCTTTGTCTTTCTGTAAATTCTATTAGTCAGATATTGGGTCTCTTGAATTGCTATTGCAATTTTCTAATTGTTTACCTCTGACTTTGCAGCACTTCTAAAACATATTTCTTTATGTGAGATTCTCTTAAATTTATCTTTACTCTTCCTTAATGAACTTTTTATATCTGCTAACAATTTTCTTTTAATTTATGAGAGTTGTTTATTACTGTGTTTTCCTCTTTTATTATACAATGGCTACTTATTCTTGTTCCATTTATGTGACCCTTTTTAAAATGTTACCCTAGGGTATCAAATATATTTTTAAAATTTATTTTTGTTTGTTTCCTGCACTGAATCTGTAGCCTCTGAATTCCTTATACTATTTGTTTTGATCTCTGCTTTTCCATCCTTGGCTCTCTATGAATATTTCAGAGTGAGATAATAATATGCTGATTGCATTCTGTATGACTGAGCAGACCTTGTTTATTGGTGACTTTCACTGTAGGCTGATGAGTTGAAAAATATAGTCATTTTCATCAAAAGAGCCTGAAAAGTTCCTATCTGTGGATCTTTTCTCTGGGGCCACAGCTGATTTCCTATTATTTGCCAGTTGGAATTGAATACGGCTATATGAACACAAAAATTTTACTTTAGTTGCTTAACTATATGTATATTTTTCCTTTCAATAAAAAGGCTGAAGTCCTGACCGAGTTATATCTTGACTTCACACCGTGCTTAGCATATGGCTTTTATCACACTTATCATCCATAGTCTCAACATGGTTGCTGCAACTCTAACCTCATAATCATGTTCCAGACAGGATGGAGAAGAAATAATGAAGAAAGAAGGAATGACACTGATATTAAAATAAAGGAATTAATTGATGAGTAAACGGACAAACAAAAATTCTCAGAGCTCCCTAGCAGACCTCTGTTTACACCTCATTGGCCCAAAACTATATCATAAAATCATTTCTAGTTGCAAGGGAGTCTGGGAAGTTGAAGTTTATAGATGGGCCACTGTCATTACAAACAAAGGTAGCTTTCTATTAGAAAAAAAGAAGGGAGGATGGGTATTGAATAGGAAAGCTAGCAGTGCTTGCAACATGAAACAAAATAGGTAAGACACATAGACCAGGGTCAAGTTGAACAACTTCAAACTCAAAGCACTTGTCAGCACTATTACCATCTCAGAATCCAATGATGAGGAATCTGACCTAAAGACATGAAAAGACTGGGTGCGGTGGCTCACGCCTGTGATCCCAGCACTTTGGGAGGCTGAGGCAGGTGGATCACTACTTGAAGTCAAGCGTTCGAGACCAGCCTGGCCAACATGGTGAAACACTGTATCTACCCAAAAAAAAAAAAAAAAAAAAAAGAGAAAATCTCAGTTTACTAGGACTACTGAAACAAACTACCACAAACAGGGTGGCTTAAACCACAGAAATGTATTGTCTCACAGTTCTGGAGGCTAGAAGTCTGGAACCAAGGTGTCAGCAGGGTTCTGACTGCATTTTAATTTAAATGGTCACATTCACAGGCACTGTGGATTAAGGCGGCGCCTGGTTGTGTGTTGTGAATAAAAGCTACTATTTTCCTAGGGTATTTTGTTACCCGGTTGGACAGAATGTAGTGGCACCATTTGCTTAAGGAAGTTCTATATCAAGTTTGTCCAACCTGCTGCCTGCAGGCCACATGTAGCCCAGAATGGTTTTGACTGTGGCCCCAACACAAATGTGTAAACTTTATTAAAACATCATGAGTTTTTTTTTTTTGCAATTCTTTTATAACTCATCAGCTATCATTACTGTTAGTGTATTTTATGTCTGGCCCAAGACAATTCTTCTTTTTCCGTTGTGGTCCAGGGAAGCCAAAAGATTGGACACCCTTGGTCTATCTCATAGTAAAGTACTGCTTGACCCTCATGCATGAAGGCAAAGCCTCCGCAATTGGAATTCTACAACGTTCATACAAAAATGCTAAACCTTGAAGTATCTTATTTCCCTACAACAGGAAGGAAAGAACAAGGGGAATGGTGAAAATAGCAAAGAGAACTGAGTTTGACTTTTGTCCCAGCCATCTACTATTTATTGTTATGCTAGATTTCCTTGCTCAGAGTCCTCCTTATGTGTATAAAATAAGAATTGCACTAGGCTTTCTCATAGGAGTGTTGGGAGGATTGCCTGATTTTATTTAGACCTGGCCTGTGGTGAGAATTAATAAAGGGAAGCTCTGTTAACAATTTTCATAATTAGAAGTGTAAACACTTGCATGATTTGAGTGCCCATTTGTTCATTCTGCTTTGCTAGGCTGAGTTGCTCGCGTTGAGGTTTCCTGTTTTATAGACCTATTAATCCATGTGATCTCATGTGGCTAGAGGCATTCAGCATGGGCTCATAACAGTGTACTCTGAACACTGATGCCCAGGTGTGTGACCTTCCAGGATGTCTCATGGTATAAAGGAGCACTCCACTGGAAGTCAGGAGACCTGGGTTTTGAATCACAGCTGTAAGAGTCCAGAGGGTCTTTCAGAAATTATTTTTGCTGTCAGGATCTCAACATCTTCATCTCTGAAGGTAAAAGGCTGAATTAGAAATCTATAGATAACTATGCAGATCCATGAATCAGCATATCAGAACCAATGACGGTTCCTATCAAATGTCCCCAATTCTGACCAACAGGATCTGAATATTAACACCAGGGCCCAGAATTAGCTATATTTGAGTAATGGCTTTAGGTTTGAGTGCCATGGGATTAGAGGATCAATTTCTTTTAAATTTTGACATTCTATGGACCTAGATTGTCACATTTAATTTTTAAGAAATTCCTGAAAGAATTGTTTGTTAAAAGAAGAAAAAAAATCAAATTAACAATCTTCATAGTGAGTTTGAAGCAAGATACCCTCCTCTTTACTAAACTTCAGACAAAAATCAGTCATCCAAGTATAGAAACAGCTGAGTAAACTTGGTGGTATTAATAAATTTAAAACTCTCGATGAAATATTTGAATATTTATGTTTTGGGCTCTTGAGTTCTGCAGATGTTGGAAATTTGTACTTTAAGAGAATAGATGTATTTACCAAATTATTCACAGTATTTAGGGAAATGCAATTATTTTCATTGGAATTGACAGCATTACAGTTCTGTGCTGTTTTAAGTAAAGCCCTTTAGGAGTCCGTAGTAATTGAATTTTTCCATTGTAGTAATGTAAACTTTTAGATATATGACCTTCTACATTTAAGTTGGGAGTGATTAGTACAAGTGTTCTCAATTTCCTCTTAGCTCCGTTGCTTTTAAAGAATTCTAAATTAATTTGTTAAATGTCATATCCCAAAGGGAGAAATAAAGATTCTTTTCTTTGTGATTGGATTTCTAAAGCTCTTTCTTAAAACTGTTGATTGTTACCTGAGATATAGTTTCAAACAGTACGCATCTTGAAAACATATTCAAGGATAGTTTTTCTGTCCTTATACTTCTTTGATTGGATCCACAATTTTTAATTCTCACACACAGGCATGGTACTTCACAGCAAGTGGAAGGGTTTACAAGTGTATCCTAGTTTGATGTTCACAGGAGCATCTGTTTCATAGAACATGTATTATTATAAGTCTTTAAAATAATTTGTATTTTTAATGAAAGAATAAACTTAAGCAGTGAGAAATTACCTGATTTTTCCAAGGACATATGAGACCTGCAAGCAGACCCTTAGTCTAATCATTCTTTTATCCATCATCTGTTTATTCTGCAATAATTTAATAAGCACACCTGTCCTGCTGCATACTAGGAATTCTGTTACGTATTTCAAATTTAGATATGAATAAAACCTGGCCCTTGGAGAGCTCCAGTCAAATGGAGACACACACCTTCCATATGTACATACACACATGCATGCATACATGAAGTGTGGAAAGTGCAATAATAGAAGTGTATATGAGGTACAGCTGTAGTATATAGAAACGAGTGATCCACCTTTCATCACCTTTCATGGGATTTGGGTATAGTAAGAGAAAAAGTTGGAAGAATTGCAGCAGCTTCAGGTTTTAGTGTAAGTGGAATTTAGAAGCTCTGCAATTTGGAAAGATAAGGATATTACACTGTATTAAATATGTTAAAATAGCATTCTACATAGAATTGAGGAAATGTTATGAATAAGGGTATGGAAAGTAAAACGATCATGGAAAGAGTATAATGATGAGGATTATGGAGCGAGTCAAGCCACTCTCCCCCGATTCCTTTACTAGTCATCATTTCTCACTGTCACTGTTAAAAGATGACTCTCATATCCTGGCTTGAGTGCCTACTTGAATGTAAATGGCTTTCACTGAGATAGGATAATACAGGAAGGAAGTCAGACTTTCTGTGGGAGATAACTCAGCAGCAATTTCTCCATTGCTCCATGTTGCCTCCTCCCAACATACTGTCCATTTGAACAGTCAACAATTAGGAAGAAATTGCTATAGAGGATACAGTAGGTAGGTCTGATTAGGCAGGTAATGGGGGTGTAGTGGGGCAGACACTTATATTGACCAGGAATTGTGTTAAGTCAAGGGGATCATGTATTTCTTAGAAGAGGTCAAATTGATAAGGATATGTTTATTCAATTGTCCTTTTCCACTTTTGATGTACTATCAGTAATAATTAAGAATAACAATAAATAGTGTCAACTACATTGTCAACAAAGCAGTACCTTAAGAATCTGCCAGTATCATCCTTGGCAGTGACACAATAAAATGAGACACTGCAATTCTAGCTATGTTATGAGTAAGTCTATTGCCACTAAAATGCTTCATCTCAACAAAGACGATACTGATAGAGAAAAGTGGAAGAAAGAATTGCTTCAACTTACAATAATTGTGCTGTAGATAATTGACAATTGACCCTAAAAGAAAAATCAGAGAACCTTAGAATTCCATTAGCATATATACATTTCATCATCCTAATGGCACAAAGAGAAGAGTCTGTATAAAATATTTATATGTACCAGTCACCAAGCAAAATAATAGCATTAAAATGAAATACAGTGAGAATGGTGTCATGGCTTATGAAGGTGTGAATTGTTGAGCTGAATTAAACAGGCATAGCTTGTCTTAATTCTTCTTTACTTGGATTAGCCTCCTTCAAAGTACATTCATTTTGTTAATATCGCTACACGAAGAAGGAAACTATGTGAAAAGACTAGAAAAGGAAATTCATATTAAAGAGGTGAAGGGATAGTAATAAAGAGCTCCAGGCCTGAGTTTTGCTGCCAATTTCCTTATCCGTAAAATGGGGATAATAATAACTCTATCTAATAGTTTGCCATGAAGATCTGATGACTGACTTGCATATAAAATGCTTGGGAAAATATATGACTCACAATAAGCACTCAATAAACATGAGCTATTATTATAATTTAGTGTTGTTTTTATATATGAATAAATAATAATAGCCAACTCTAATATAGCATTTGTAATGTGCTAGGTAATATTCCCAGAGTTTTTCATACAATAATTCATTTACACTTCCCAACAAATTTATGGGGTCAGTACTGCTATTATCCTGAATTATGTATGATGAAACGAAGGCAGAGAGGTTAAGGAAAATGTCCAAAAAATACCTAGCTATGAATGGAACCCAGCAGTCCAGCTTTGAGTCCATGTGCCTGACCACTATAAAACTGCACAAAATAAACTGCTAGCCATGCAGTTCACCTCAAATAAAAATGCTACTTGACTAAGAAGGCATTCTTCATATTTCACAGTTTCTAAGTAATGATAATTTTTTAAAAATACAGTAAAATGTATGGGGTTGCTGATGGAGAAAGCATATAAACTCTTTCTGAATGCATCTAATAGTTTTACCTCTCTGCCTTGTCCTATCCTAAGAGCTTTCTTGATTGGTAATGATTTGCTTTCCCATTCTCGATAAATTACTGCCAAACCAGCAGATAATTACTTTCCTTTCCTGTTTCAACCAATAGTTCCTGTCCCTTTTCCTTCTTATGTGTGTGCGAGCCTTATAGAAACACACTGCATTATTTACGAAAAGATTTTATTTCTCCCATTGATCCCAAGCTTCTGGAAGTGTAGCCCCAAAGCACCTGGGGGTGATTATGAAGCCAAGACCTCTCCCATCTTTATATCCTCTCCCCTACCCTGTGACAGGCAGTCCCCCAGAGGCCTCTTTTTTTTGGACCCCATCAGACCTTTGGACAACATTAGTAAAATTGTTTTCAAGAACTATTTATAAGCATTGGCACCTGAGCATCATAAATAACACATGTTAATAAAGCAGATGAACACAGTTGCACGAGTAATGCTGCATCTCCTAAAATGCTATATTTCACAGCATGAGAAAGTCCTTTTTACTGACCACCAACAGTCTTTACTTTGTCTAGACTGAAAGCTCAGTACTAGAAATGAAAAGCAAATCTTTTCTACCTGATTGTCTCCATTCCACATGGAAAATCTCTGACCATAACCTGTCAGACACAGTTACAGAAAAATAAATCGATAAGCTTTGGTTTGGTTAATGACCTTACAGAGGGACCCCTGAATGCCTCAGATTTTGTGTGTTAAAAATCATATGACTAGATTAAAACTCTGGTTCCCAAACTGTATTATTGGAAAGTACCAGTATTTCAGGTTAGACCAAGATCCTTCTCTTTACCCTAAATTCAATAATGCAACCACTTCCTGTTTCACAAGGGAAAAATAAGTGGATAGAGCTTTTATAATTTAAAATTTTCTTTTACAATCTTTTTTTTTTTTTTTTTTTTTTTGGGACAGGGACTTGATCTGTTGCCCAGGCTGGAGTACAATGGTGCGATCTCAGCTCACTGCTACTTCTGCTTCCCAGGTTCAAGCAATTCTCCTGCCTCAGCCCCCTGAATAGCTGTAACTATAGGTGCACACCACATTCCTGGCTAATTTTTGAATTTTTAGTAGAGACGGGTTTTCACCTTGTTGGCCAGGCTGGTCTTGAACTCCTGGCCTCAAGTGATCTGCCCTACTTGGCCTCCCAATGTGCTGGGATTACAGGTGTGAGCCACCACACCTGGGTACAATCTATTCTTAAATTAATGTGTCTTCTTCCAAGTGCTGGAAAAAAATTAATTGAATGAGCTAATAGCAAATATTTATTAATGGAGAAACCAGAAAAAGGTGGCAGATTATATTTTGGTGGCTTTGTATTTCTTCATACATAATTATCATGTGCATAATAACTCTTATTTTCTACAGTTAAAGTTGACCTTGATCTATTTGATGAATTAAATCTAATAGTATTTTGAACTGTTTTACAATCAGTAGCATGGTTTTAGGTGTTCTATCATCTTAACACGTTTACGTTACTACCTACCAACCCTCAGCAGTCACTCCTCGAGTCTGAGTGTATGTCTGCACATTAGCAATACTTCTGGGTTCTGCAGAATTGTTTTCCTTGGCAGCTGAGGGTAGGCCCAATGGCTGGTACCTCATACCTTCCTTAAGCAAAGCAGCTCCACTTTCATCCCTTTTTATATTTGGCATTCTGGATTTCCGTGTAAGTGTTAATTTGACCAACAGAGTCCATGACTAGAAATGGTTGGGAACCATTGTGCTAGGTATTGCTTAACACCGTCAGAGCCTGAAAAGTCTTTGAGCCTATGATACTCCCCGGTGGTTAAACTGTTTACCTAGAGTATGAAATGCTCCCACTCATGCTCTTATCCCAAAATACCTGATTTGCTTATTGAGTTAAGTACTCAACCCAATAAATTCAAATGCACTTTGCTCTAAATTTGAAGAGTAACAGGGAAGAACTAATGTAGATATAGTTTAGGATCTTTCGCCAAACTGTCTTTCTTTTTAGCTCACATCCACAACCAAAACCAATTCTGAAAATCATACAGGTAATGAGAATTGTGCCTGCCCAATTTGAGCTCTGATCTCTTGAGTCCCTGTTCTTTCTATGCAGCTGCCATCCTTTTCTTCCCCCCAACTTCTGAGCCATGTATTTCTTCTCTTCCTGTAAATTTCTAATTTAGGTTATCGAGATGTGGCAGTATTCACCCAGCACTCTAAAATGAAGCTGGGGCGGGCGCAGTGGCTCATGCCTAAAATCCCAGCACTTTAAGAGGCTGAGGTGGGAGGATTGCTTGAGCTCAGGAGTTGGAGATCAGCCTGGGCAACATGATGCTACAAAACATACAAAAATTAGCTGGGCATGGTGGCATGCACCTGTAGGCCCAGCTACTTGGGAGGCCGAGGTGGGAAGATTGCTTGAGCCCAGGAGGTTGAGGCTGCAGTGAGCCATGATCACACCACTGCACTCCAACCTGGACATTGGACTGAGACCCCGTCCCCCCAAATAAATAAATAAAAATAAATAAATCAAGCTGGAAATTAAGGAGGCAGTGAAAAACATAGAGACAGACTCCTTGGATTTACCTGGGCAGCTATAGTCCGCATCACCCTTACTTGTGATATCTAGTCAATAGGCAAACTCTGTTTATTAGATATCCTAATTTACTTTGTCTCAATACATCTTCTCTGTCTCTTCTATCGTTAGCAAACCATGTTTCACTTGGATCATTAAGGAAACCTCTCAAGATGTTTTCTCACCTTTTTAGTAGCTTTCCAGTCCTTCTTTCTCACTATAGCCAAATTGTGATTATATCACTCTCCTCTATAAAACCATGGGCAGGCTCCTTACCATGGTATACAAGGCCTCTTCCACTGTTCTGGCTTAACCCCTTGACATACCATCTTGTGTGCTTTATTTTTCAGCTATGCTGAAGTACTTGTAGGTTTATAATTAAGACAAGATCTACCTGTACTTGGGACATTTGCAGATGCAGCTCCTCCTGCCTGATAGACACACCTCACATGCACCTTAGCCTAGGTCAAACATCCTCATTCTTTACGTCTTGGCTTTAGCCATAGTTTTGCCCAGGAAGTTTTCTTAACCGTTGCCAGGAATGGACTAGGTGGGTCTTGGGTGTCTTCCCACAGCACCCAATACCATCTCTATCAAAACCCTTAGCACATGGGATTTAAAATGTGTTTGGAAAATATTGGTGAATGAGGTGTTCCTTGCTCAAATGCCTCACAGGCTCAAAGGCCACATGTAAAAGAAATGTTCCTCTGCCCCTTGAAGTGTTGAAGCAGAAAGCAACACTGTCTCCTTGCATGTCTGTGACCACCTCCCCTCCTCTGCCTCCCTCAAGACAAAGTCAGACTCATTAGTTTAGAACTCTGTCAGTGAACACTGTCTGCAAAATTAATTTTAGAAAACATCAATAGCTAATTAATGAGAGGAAACAGTGGTATTGGTGTTAAAGTAACAAAATATTAAAACGGGAAGTGGCATCCCTATACAAATATTTATAAACATTGAGAGCACTGGGTTTGATATTAAAGGCCTCTGTGCTTCAGTTGGTTCCGTTAAAAGATCAGTAAAACCTGTTTATGTGCACCCGGAGACTCCATTTTCATATAAAAACATTATTATGCAAAGAGTCATTTCAAAATACACACTGAGACTTGAATATTTATTCACTTAGTTTAAGAAAACTCTGATGTTGAAATTCCAGAAAATGTTAATGTAGAAAGATTGATACATGAAAGGCCTAAATCATTAAAAGTGACCTTTTATAACGTTGTAAAACTTAGCTGTGGGGTTGTTATATTGTACACGGGATAGAAAGTATAAGAATAACTCCCCAGGAAGAAGTTGAATCTCTGAAGAGACCAATAACAGGATCTGATATTGTGGCAATAATCAATAGCTTACCAACAAAAAACAGTCCAGGACTAGATGGATTCACAGCTGAATTCTACCAGAGGTACAAGGAGGAACTGGTACCATTCCTTCTGAAACTATTCCAATCAATAGAAAAAGAGGGAATCCTCCCTAACTCATTTTATGAGGCCAGCATCATCCTGATACCAAAGCCAGGCAGAGACACAACCAAAAAAGAGAATTTTAGACCAATATCCTTGATGAACATTGATGTAAAAATCCTCAATAAAATACTGGCAAACTGAATCCAGCAGCACATCAAAAAGCTTATCCACCATGATCAAGTGGGCTTCATCCCTGGGGTGCGAGGCTGGTTCAATATATGCAAATCAATAAATGTAATCCAGCATATAAACAGAACCAAAGACAAAAACCACATGATTATCTCAATAGATGCAGAAAAGGCCTTTGACAAAATTCAACAACGCTTCATGCTAAAAACTCTCAATAAATTAGGTATTGATGGGACGTATCTCAAAATAATAAGAGCTATCTATGGCAAACCCACAGCCAATATCATACTGAATGGGCAAAAACTGGAAGCATTCCCTTTGAAAACTGGCACAAGACAGGGATGCCCTCTCTCACCACTCCTATTCAACATAGTGTCAGAAGAGTTTTTTTTTTTAATCTACCTTTATTCATGCAGGACCCGAGGTTAGTCAAACATAACACCATGATATTATTGTCATGAGAGAATTAAAAGGCAGCTTAATGCACTCTTCAATAAGAAACAAATTCAATTAAAATACACATTAAACAGTAGAGGACTGTCACTATGAATATTCTTCTAGCTGGGCAAATTTTAACAACATGACTCAAATATTTTTGAGTCAGTCATATTTGAAAGAAATATAAACTTGAGTCAGCATCCATTGTGTTCGTCAAGCATCACATCATTCTATTTACAGTGGTCATAGCTGAGCTGGGCACTTTGACCATATCATCTCATTCAATCTCACACATAACCTACATTATAGCAGCTGTCATCTCATTTTACAGATAAGGAAACTGAGACATAGACTACGTGACTAGCCCAAGACCTTAGCTAATCACGTTTCACTTGGATCGTTAAGGCAATGTCTTAAGATGTTTCCTTACCTTTCTAGCAGCTTTCCAGTCCTTCTTCCTCACTATAGCCAAATTATGATTGCATCACTCTCCCCTATAAAACCATGGGCAGGCTCCTTACCGTGGTATCCAAGGCCTCTGCCATTGTTCTGGTTTAACCTCTTGACACACCATCTTGTGTGCTTTATTTTCCAGCTATGCTGAAGTACTTGTAGGTTTATAATTAAGACAAGATCTACCTGTACTTGGGACATTCGCAGATGCAGCTCCTTCTGACTAATAGATACACCCCACATGCACCTTAGCCTAGGTCAAACGTCCTCATTTTTTACTTCTTAGCTTTAGCCATAAGTTTTTGCCCAGTTTGTAAATAGTAGAGCTGAGAGTCACATTCCATTCTGGCTAAATCCAGGGAATCCAAGTTGTCATCACTATAGTATAACCCTTTCTGTTAACAGGTAACTGCTATCAAATTGTCAGTCTGAGTTGTCCTCAGTGTATTTTCATGTTTTTTTTTTGTTTGTTTCCTTGGCATTCTGTTTTTAAGGAATAATTTGTTACTTTAGTCAAATGCTCAGCCTCAGTGAAAACATCATTAGTATATGAAAAGTGAGAGGGATAATTTGTGCAAAAATGACTATAATAGGAAAAGCATCCTCTTTACTCTCCACTGTATGCTTCGTAAAGTTGCATTTTTATTTCCTTAAAAAGAATGTCTGAGTTCAAATAAATTCACAGTGAGAACTGATACCACAGATGTTATCAGTGTGGGCTCTGTACATGTGGAAAGACCTGGGTTTTCTGCTCTACCTCTTGACATTTAAGTGAGTATCTAAATCTCTTTAAACCCCCATTTTTCATCTGTTAAATGGGACTGATAGTACCTACCTTATTGAATTATTGTGAGATAATAATATAAATGAGATAATATATGTAAATTGCTAGCACAATGGAAATGAGCAAGTGCTCAAGAAATTGTGACAATCATTATTATGGTCTTACTGAATTAATTCTGAATAATTACCTTGTTTATAGACACTTTGCAAAGTTCCTTAGCCCTTTTAAATATGTAATTGTTTCTTCAGTGTCTCAGGTAACATAAAAACTGATGCTTTCTTTGATGTGTTCAAAAGTCAGAAACAAACAGTGATTGTTTAAGTGTCCTTCCACCCATCAAATAGGTGAAGACTGGCTTTTAATTTGGAGTGCTGACTTCTGATTGTGGAACTTATTTTCCATTGTGATTCTGTCTCTTTGTCTCAGAGGTCAATACCTTTATTCAAAATGAACTACTGCTAATTTGACCATTGAAAACAAAATTGGCTTGTCTGTTGCTATTATTTCCTATAAATATACTTTCCAGTGATAGTTCATTATTTAAGGCTCCTGTCATTCTTACCTGGCTTAATCTGGCAACTCGGTAAGTGGATGACTTCACTCAACAAAAGCCATCTTCCATACTGTGGCCAGAGTGGACTTTGTAGTTTGTAACTCCGATCGTGAAATTATTTTTACTTAAAATTTTCTTAAAGTTACTTCTAGATAACATGAAGTCAAACTTCTTTATTGCTTCCCAAGGCCCTTAATGTCCTAATTCCTTTTAAGCAATAACCTAATATCTCATCACTCCCCATCCTCTTACTTCTTATGCAAACACATTCAGGTAAACAACCAGTAGCTTCCCTCCTGCCTGCTTTTGCCTGTGCTGGTGCTGGGGCCTGTCTCCCTCTTTTTTTTCCTCTCACTTCTTTCATTGGTGAATTCCAAACCATCTTTTAGGACTCTCATTATTGTTATTGTTGTTGTTATTATTATTATTATTATTATTATTATTTGAGGCAGACTCTCTCTCTGTCACTCAGGCTGGAATGCAGTGGTATGATCTCGGCCCACTGCAATGTTCACCTTTTGGATTCAAGCAATTCTTGTGCCTCAGCCTCCCGAGTTGCCGGGATCACAGGCACATGTCACCACGCCTGGCTAAGTGTTTTATTTTTAGGAGAGATGGGAGTTTCACCATGTTGGCCAGGCTGGTCTCGAACACCTGACCTAAAGTGATCTACCTGCCTCAGCCTCCCAAACTGCTGGGATTACAGGTGTGAGCCACTGTGCCTGGCCTTAAGACCTGCTTTAAATGTTACATCTTTGTGATCCTTTTCTGGTTTTTGCACCTTCTCGCCAGGCTAAGTTTCTCTTTTCTGCATCCCCATAATGTCTTTCATTTATTTTATTTTAGTTCCAATCTCTGCTTTATTGAACAAACTTACATGGCTATCATATGTGTCAGAGACTGCTCCAAAAACTTTACAAACATTAAGTCATTTAATCTTTAGGACACCTTGATGAGCATGGTGGGTGTAGTATTTTCATCCTCATTTTACACAGGAATAAATTTGGCACAGATTAAATAACACAGCCAGTAAGGAAGAGACAGAGCCTGCATTCCAGTTAATTAGTGAGTTGTCTAAACATGAACTCTCAGCCTCTACATCACGTTCCTAACCACCATGCTAATCATCTCCATGCCAGTGTTGTAAGGACCCTTTCTGATTCTCATTTTGCTTTGTCTTTCTTGTATCAAGTGCATACTTGGCATATCTAGATGTTGGATAAATATCATTAATTGAATAAATTAGTAAATTATTTCTATTCCTAAGTCATTCCTTTGGCTTTTCATGTTTTCCAGACTGTTGTCTCTTTTGACCATCAGCTGAAAATTTATTTGTAGATTGCTGAATATCAGAACAACTCTTCTCAAAATCCCACTCTGCCATACTTTTCATCCATAATCTGAGTCTTTGCCATTAATCTTGAGGCATAGAAAGTATAGAAGCCCCCTTAACCTTAGCCTCCATTCTCTGTGGTAGAAATTGGGATGTGTAGAGTTTGCTAAGCAAACTTCACATAGGACAGAGGCTGCATGATGAAGTTTAAGAACATGAGCTTTGCAGTCAGACTTGGATTCAGTAGAGCCTTCACCACTAACCATTTGGATGGCTATATAGCCAATGTCTACCACAGATAAGGATACACACACACACACACACACACACGTATATGTATTGGGCTGGGCATGGTGGCTCACACCTGTAATCCCAGCACTTTGGGAGGCTAAGGTGCTTAAGGCCAGGAATTCCAGACCAGCTTGGAAAACATAGTGAAATCTCATCTCTACCAAAAAAAAAAAAAAAAATTTAATTAGTCAGGCATGGTGGTGCATGCCTCTAGTCCCAGAAGCTCAGGGGGCTGAGGGTGAGGATCACTTGAGCCAGGAGTTGGAGTCCATAGTGAGCTATGATCACTCTAGCCTGCATGACACAGTGAGACCCTGTCGCAAAAAATAAAAAAAAATTAAACAGAAAGTTGGCTATAATTTTAGAGTTATACAAGTGTGTCTTAGAGCACGGCTCTGGCAGGAGCAGAAAGTGGTGGTGCCGATTTGAAGGTCAAGGCCAGCTGGAGCTGAGTAGTGGCTCAAATAAGTCATAGCATTCTAGGATTTGGCCCTCTGCTTTGAAGGCCCAGAAGCTTAGTCTTTTAACTTAATTATTCCCAAGAGAATGGCTCAAGAAGCTAAGCAAACTTCACATAGAACAGAGGTGGCTTGATGAAGGTTAAGAACAAGGTTTGCAGTCACTCTTGGATTCTAATACAGCCTTTGCCACTAACCATTTGGATGACCTTGGGCACATTCCTTAGCTCTGAATATTAGTTTTCTCTTCTGAAAAACAAAGGTAGTGTATCTTCCTCACAAAGCTGTTTGCTAGGATTTAATAAAATATTGTGTTTCTACCTTACTGCTGCCTGGCATATAGTGTATTCTCAAAGGAGAATGGCATATTACAACAAGGAGAATTATCATATGGACCAATTACTCATGTCAGTGTGACCAAGATATGCTACCCTTATAGTCAAGCTCCATGAAAACCCGAATTCTGATCAGAAGCTACTTGATGGACATCATGGAAACCAGAGCAGGAAGAAGTAATTCAGCCTGGATGAACAGGGGGACCAGGAAGGATTTTGTTATTTATTCATTCACTCTTAAAAATAAACATTAGTTAGGCAACTACTATGTCCAAACAGTGTGCTAGGTGCTGGAGGTATGCTAGTTTTAAAAGGATACAGTCCATGTCCTCAATTTGTTCACAGTTGAATGAGAGATATAGACAAGTGAACAAGAAATTCAATATATAACAACAGTTTTTGATAAATGCTTGGAATAAAATAAATGGGATTCACTGATGGAGAGTAATTGAGTAAAAGTTGGAGTTGTCTCTTAGCGTGCTTTTGCAGAAGCAGATCCTGAGATGAGATTTTGTGTCAATGTGATTTATTAGAAATTGCTCCCAGAGAAGTGGTAGGGAAGTAAAAAATAGGTCCAGAAAGGGAAGGAGAATAAATAAGAATGCAATATCAAGCAAAGATCCTCAGAGGATAACTGGCTCAATCCTGCAGGGAAGATGTAAGGGAAGTACATTTCGATTGCAGAGCTAAATCCATCATGAAGCCAGGAAGCTGGAGCATTTATACTCCTCATCCATCAGTCATTGGCTAAGGCTGCACTCTGGGGTGAAGAGGAATACAAATCCACAGCCACTTCAAGCTCTCCATGTACAGTCAAAGGCATTCTGGAAGCCTGAAGGTCATCCTCCAACAAAGAGATACAGATGCTGGCAGTTGGGAGTGAATATTCATGTTCAGGAAGATAAGAGGGCAACCCAAAGTGATATGAGCAGAGTATTGAAAGCATCTGCTATGGGGTGTGGAGGGGTGGTATCTGATGAGATGACATCAAAACCAAGACCTGAAAGATGAGCAGGATCCACTCTTGTGTAGAAAGGGGAAAAAGGTTTTCAAAAATAAATAAATAAAAAGGAACTGTTTATGGGAAGTCGTTGAGATAGGAAAGAGCATGTGTTTAAAATATTGAAAGGATGTATCTGTTGGGAGCATGGTGAGTGAACAGAAGAACATTATGAGATAAGACTGGGGAAATGTGCAGGGTCCAGAAATTTGTAAGCTATCTAAAGGAGTTTGTATTGATTCGGATTGCAGTCAGTTGCTATTTGAAAATTTCAGGCATTGGAGTGACATTATCTGATTCAGGTTGTAGGAAAATCAGTCTAACCACCATGAGAAGTGTAAATTGGAGTGGAAGGAAAGAGGAGAAGCAGGGCTGTCATTCTGTAATTTATTTTATAGTCTGGGGAGAAGTGACAGTAGCATTAACTAGGGTGGGGGAATAATGAAGATGGGAAGAGGTTGATGGCACTAGCTTGTATTGTAGACGTAGAGCCAATAGGACTTGATAGATTAGGTGTATGAGGGAGAGAATGAAAGAAGTCGAACATAATATTTGGGTTTCTGGGTATAGTGACTGGGAGAATGGGGTGACCATTTAGTGAGACTGGATGAAACAAAAATTAGTAAGACAAGTCAAATTGGGATAATGCTAAGGTTAATAAATAATCTTCATGCCAGCTTTCAATGCTGTGTTGAATCTAGGATTCTTGGTGATGTTCATGACACAGGAGTGTAATTGATTCAGTGGAAGGTGGTGGTTTTAATACAGGGAATTCCCTTTTAATGCTTATTCTAATCTGACTCTTAACTTGTAGTAATGAAACCATTCTAATACTCTGTATGATGTGTAAGCAGCTCTGTAAGACATAATCTTAAAGAAGTCTTTTCTCAAAAGTATCCCCTTTTCTACCAGCAATGAGTCACATTTTAGTTATCTTTTTTACGCAATGATATTTGCTTCCCTATTTAAAGCCAAGCATTGATTTAAAGCCAGAGTCCCTTCAGTGTTTCTGTTGAAGGTTTTTTACACAACTATTTTCTATACTGTGTGATTTTATAATCAAGCCTTCTATGGAAATAGAATAGCCTCTGCAAAAATAAGAGCAGACAATATTAGACACAGTGAACTCCAAAACCGGCTGTTAAGTTCTAGGATCATCATGGGGGTGAGAAGGGGCTCTGCCAATGGAAATCTCTTAATATAAATGTTTATCTGAAAAAAAGAGCTGACAACTCAGTCAGAAAACGTCTCCTTGCCTAAAATGATTCCCTTTTTCAAAGCACTTGGGCCAAGAAGTAGAAGCAGTGTGTATCCTTGGCTGTAGTGACAACTTGACTGCTTATCTGTTTGATCTTAAATAAGTCACATCATCATTAGGAATATCAGTCTTGTCCTCTGTAAACGAAAGGAGTTTGAATTATAGTTGGAATGACAAAAATATTCCATCTCATGGGCCCACTTACCTACATCATCAGTGAATGTCTGAAGCACTGTGCTGAGAAGGATTCTGAGACTATCTCTGGATTCAGCAAAATAATGTACCCTAGTAGATAAGCTCTGTCTACTATGGACATCAGAACTGGTGCATGTTTGTGATTAGTCTTTAAGCCAGGTAATTGAAGGCATTAAGAAAATTTCCAGCCAGATGTGTTTATGCTCATGTGGCCTAACATTTACACTTGGCCGCTGGAAGAGTCCGAAGTTCATCTCAAGCCCTACATCCAAGTGTTTTCCCTTTCTCGCAAACTACGTCATGGGCATGTCATTCAAAAATCCTAAACAACGCAAAAATGTTTGCCTTAAATTAACAGTACTGTGCAATACAGCAATCACGAATACTTATAAAAAGCTATGTGTAGTCCCCTGAAGAAGGCTTTGCCTCTTCATATTATCCCAAAACTAAAGATATAATTTTTATCTAATAGTTTTAGGATAAAGGCTTTTGCCCATAATTCATTGGTACATTAAAAGCCCAGAATGTTTCAAATTGACCTTTTATGAAAGCACAGTAAGGCATAGCCGCTTAAAGCCAGAGACTCTTTCCTAAATAGAAAGACCATAAACGCTCATTTCTATTGAAGATAAGGTCAAAACTCTCAGAACTAAATTCCTGACCATCCCACCTTCTCCGTTTAAATTACAGATGATCACCTGAAGCCTGTGTTTTAATGCATCTTCAGCTTTAAATTGGTCACTTATAAAGAGGTCTGATAAGAAACAATCACACAGTTCTGTTCCAAATATCCTGTTTGAGTGTCTAGACATTGCACAATGCACATAAGCGCACGTGCACACACACACACACACACACACAGTCTTGGGCGCTTTGCCAAACTTTCAATCAGCAGGATAGTGTTCCCTTTGATAGAAGGAGAAGCAGGAGTTTCTTTTGTTGGAAAGAACCTGCGCAGCTGACACCCAGGGTGACAGCCAAGACAAGTTGCAAAGAGCTGAGGCTAAAATATGGAAAAACTGAATGCCTTATTTGTTTACATGTCTCTCGTCCCCCCCTGACCGTAAGGCACTTTAGAAAAGGTAATGCTTTTCTTCATTGCTGTATCCATCATGCTCAAAATAGGCCTGCTATGCAATAGAAGCTGAAAATGTGTTTTTTTCTTTAATAACAAGAGTTCCAGCATACAACCAATAGCCAATGGCAGAAAGGGACAGGAGAAGCTGGTGAAAATCAAAGATTGGAGGTAGGATTAAATGGTGTAAAAACTTGAGATGGCCAACCACCATAATGAAAGAGCTGGAGCATGTTTGTGACTAGGCTTTAAACCAGGTAATTGAAGGCATAAACAAAAAAACTCTAACCAGATGTATTTATGTCCATGTGACCCAATGGAGCATGAGTATAATTAAAATAGACCGACTGTATTTCACCACATGAACTAGGCCAGTCTTCTCATTGCCTGAGTTGTTAACACAGATGACAGGCATTCACGGATGTAATGCTAATTGTTTTAATGAGGTAGGAATGGGAAAGTAGTTCATACCATAAATTTTGGAGGCTGACAGTCTTGAAGTGGAAAAGTGGTGAATGCCATGGGTTTTGGAGTCTGACAGTCCTGGATTCAAATCACAGCCTCACTATGAACTATCAGTATGACGTGAAAAGTATTTAAACTCTCTGAGCTATAGCTTGACCATCTGTGAAATAAGAAAAATAGTAAGTCCTTCACATCCCGGGTAAATGTTACCATCCACATCCAGCATCCCAGTGGTTGGAACATAGTGAACATTCAAAAAATGTTTTCTATTATTATTATTATTGACATCATTAATGTTTCCGTATTCTAGCTATGTTTCAATGTCTACTGGGTTTTTAAAAATCTGTGTCTAAGCTAAGCTAAATGAGACAGCTTTATGCAAATGTAGGAATGTTTCATTATTATCATGGGTGCGATAGGCTAAAAGCATTCCAGTAGGGGTAGGGAAGTGATTTAAGTTTTAAAATAAAGAGAGACAGATAACTTTGGCAAGAATCAGTCTCAGCATCACCAGTTTTTTGCCTTCTTCAAGTAATTCAAAACAGAGGTCAGGACATGGAACACTGACCTCTGTTTTCAAATGCACAAGTAATTGACAGAATGAGAAGTGTAGCCACATTAAGAATTAGAGCACACTATATCAATTATTGTCTTAAAGATATAAGAAACTGATTATTCATAACTTTAGGTTATAATCTGCCTCCCTCATAAAATTCCCATGTTGCTGGATAATATGGGTAGAGCTTAGAAGTGGGTGTCCAATTAAAGTAAAGGTCGGGGTCACATAGTATTCTGGTTTCCACGCGTACATACATGCTAAAGTAAATTTGCATTTTCTTGAATCCTGCAGCATCTATTTGAGGAATCATTCACTTAGTCATTAAATATGTATTGAGCACCTACTGTTTACTCGGTAGTATCAGTGTTAAGAATAAAGCTTGAGGTCAATGTTTTTTATGTCTCAAATCTACCTAAATTTATGTGATCATCAATAAATCACCTAATGGGATTTTGCCTACATATATTTGTATGTGAAGTGGGGCTAGAATTCCCATCCCTACTGTTTCATAGCTCTCAGAAGCTAAAATTAAGTGACAGATGAGAAAGTGTTTGGAAAGGCTAATTTTTTTAAAATTTCTGCTGTTAACCATAGTTACGTAATTTAAAAGAATAGAAAATATTTGATTCTAAGGACAAAGTAAAGCAGCTAAGAAAGTTCAAATGATAAAGAGAGATTTGATGAGAGGCAGGAAAAAAAAAATCAGAACGGCTTGCTACTTTGCATAGCTGCCCCAAATCATGTTCAGCTCTTTCTTGTGGCTATGTCTGGCAGTGTTTTAGAACAGTGGTTCCTAAACCTTGATGCACATCAGAGTCATGAACAGGTCTGGTTAAATGCAGAATGCTGAACTCATCTCCTGGTGTTTCTTTTTCTTTCTTTTTTTTTTTTTTTTGGAGACTGAGTCTTGCTGTGTCACCTAGGCTAGAGTACAATGGTATGATCTCGGCTCACTGCAACCTCTGCCTTCTGGGTTCAAGCAATTCTTCTGTCTCAGCCTCCCGAGTAGCTGGGACTACAGTCGCATGCCACCATACCCAGCTAATTTTTGTATTTTTTAGTAGAGGACGGGGTTTCACCATATTTGTCAGGCTGGCCTCAAACTCCTGACCTCAGGTGATCCACTTGCCTCAGCCTCCCAAAGTGCCGGGATTACAGGCGTGAGCCACCACGCCCCGCGGCCTAGAGTTTCTGATACAGTTGGTCTGAGGTGGAGCCCAAAACATTGCATCTCTAACAAGTTGCAGGTTATGTTGATATCACTTGTCTGGGGGGTACACTTAAGGAGACCCTGGTCTTGCCAAGCTTTCACAGCAAATAGGGAAACAAAACATGAATGAATGAAAAAAATATCAGGCCCTGAGCTCCAGACATGTGTATAAAAGTGTCTGCTCTCAAGAGAAGTCTCAAATCGAACATGCCAAAAGTGGAACTCTTGCTTTCTATTCACAAACTTGTGCCTTTTTTAGTCTTTCCCATCTCAGTTGATGACACACTGTCAATGAAAGTGCTCAAGCCCCAAATTTAAGAGTTTATCTCAGCATCCACATGCAAGCTATTCATTCTTTAATTCAACAAATGTTTATTTATTTAGCACCTACTGTGTGTCAGGCACTGTTCTAGTGATTGTGGCATGGAAAAATGACCAAAGCAAAGTCCTAGTGCTCAAAAAATATAAATTCTGATAGGTAAAATGGAAAACAACAAGTACGCATATAGAGAGACCTTAGATAGCATATTCAGCAACCAAAATTTGAGCATTTCACACCATTTCCACAGCCATCAGCCCAATCTCAGCCATCATCTCTTGCCTGAGCTACTAAGGTGGACATAAGTAGTCATCCTGTTTCTGCTGCTCCCAAAGCACAATCAATTATCCATGCAGCTTTCAGATAATCTTTAAAGCATTTGTTGGATTACCACATTCTTCTACCTAAAACCTCCCAGTGGCTTTCCTTCACATTAAAATTAAATCTAGACTCCTTAATTAGCATGGTATCCAAAACCTCTCCAAATTCTCTTACTTATCTCTCTTTCTTTTCTTGAGACTGTCTTACTCTGTCACCCAGGCTGAAGTGCAATGGCATAATCATAGCTCACCGCTAGCTTAAGCTCCTGGACTCCAGCAATCCTCCCACCTCAGCCTCCCCAGTAGCTGGAACTATAGGTGTGCACCATGCCTGCCTTTTTCTTTGTCTTTGTCCTTTTTTTTTTTTTCTTTTTTTTTAAGCAGGGATGGGATCTCATTATGTTGCCCAGGCTGGACTCAAACTCCTGGCTCAAGCCATCCTCCCGGAATGTGGGCCTCCCCAAATGCTGATATTACAGGCATGAGCCACTTTTCTCTTCACTGTTCAAAAAGCTCCTTCGGCTTCTTTTCTGCCCTTTTGATATGCTAAGTTCATTTAAACCCCAGGGAATTTGTACTTGCAGTGTCCTCCTCATATAGCACACTTTCTCAATATCCGATTCTTCTTGTCATCATTTAGGACTTGGACTAACGTCATTTCCACATAGAAGTAGTTTTTACCCCACTTCTAGCACATCTCACTGCTACAACTCTGTATTTTATTATCCTATTTTTTTTTTTTTTACCTTGCTAGCATTTATGTTCCCTGATGTTATCTAGCCTGCTATGTGGTTCTTGTCACTAAAATGTAAGCTACACAAGGGCAGTGATTTATTCAGACTGGTTCACTGTTTTATCTTCAGTGCCTGGATAACTGCTTGACATATTATAGGCACTTGATCAAAATTAATTGAATTAATAAATGAATGAATAAAGCATCCGGGTTATTGTCAACATGTTTCTTCAAGTCAGTTTACAATTCTTCAACATTGGGGACCGCGTCAATGTCATCTTTATACCCCAGTGTTTAACTCAGTACTGTGCATACAAGAGATGTGCAACAAATGTCTGTTCAATGAGCACATACACAAAGTAGGTTTTGCCTGGTTGAGCCTCTATAACAACATCCTGAATTAGTTTTTTTTTTTTTTTTTCTATTTTAGAGGTAAAGATACTAAGGGTCAGAAAAGTTTAAGGGACTTACTGGAGAAGAGACAAATAAAAAGAATAAGAAAACAAAGACTGATCACCCAGAGGCTGAGGCTGAGGGAGGGGAGAGTTTAAGGAGATTAAATGTCAGATGAAGCAGGTGTTAAGGATGAACTGAACATTGACAAATGGATTTGGCCTGAAGATGGATTTTTGATAACTTTAAGGAGAGCAGCATTGGGAGGAGAGGGGAGATAAGAAAAAAACTGGTGATGAAAAAATACAGAGGATAGGTATAAGATAATATTTAAGAAAGAAGAAGCAACGCGGCTTTTAAACTTAGCTGTTATTACTTGGAAGTGGGGGTACAATTTAAGCATGTTTAATCAAAGGTCATATTAGACCTCATGGAGAGGGAGAGAGTCAAGGATGGGGGCATGAGCTTGGGAGGAAGGGTGCTCAGGTAGTGAGAAGGGATGGGACACAGGTAAGGCCTCGTCTCCCTCTATAGTTGGGCAAAATGGGCAGAGCGAGGTGCAAAGATTAAATGCAACAGCCAGGGTGGGGGTAGAGGAGCTCATTCAAGACTGATTTGGTCTCAACAGGTTAAAGTGGAGACGGTCAACTTTACCTGAAGTCAAATAGGCCTGGAAATTTCAAGAAAAGATGATTGAAAATAGTGGTTCATCGGTTGATGAGTCTGGGGATGGGTGGCAGTGATTATCTGGTGACTGCGATGATTACAGGGAAATATTAGAAGATAGCAACAATGGGACAATGAGAGACCAGGAACTGGTCCTTGGAAGGGATAAGGTGTGAAAGAGTAAAGGGTTTAAAGTTTTCTGAGAAAAACCAAAGTTTGGTTACAGGTTTTTCCAGTTTCTAAATGTGAACTCTTGGGGGCAACTCATTTTCCTCTTCTCAGCCTTAATTTTCTCTCCTATAAATGAAGACTGCTGTCATTTGTGAAGCTTAAAAGAGATAATGGATACTCAGCATTAAGCAGTGGAGGTAGGTCATGAATAAAGCTCAGAAAATGATAAACAAGGGAAGAGTAAGGCAAAGTCCAAAGTAGGGCCTTCAAGTTTTAAAATTTAGTGCATTTTTATTTGTCAATTAAAAATAAAAATGAAATGCATAAGAATAACTTGGAGGAATGACTTTAAATGCATAACCGTGCCCTATTACTCCTATGAGATTATGAGTCTGTAGGTCTGCAGTGAAGACTGGGAATATGCATTCATCACAAGCAAATACTCCAGGTGATGCTCATATAAGACGCTCAGTACTTCAGGTGATGCTCCCTATGTCACACCAAGAAAAGCATTGAGAAATGCATGGTGATTGATGGCAATGCATAGTACTGGGCCAGCACTGTACAGTTGCAATGGTACTGGTGCAACAACCATGTTTGAAACTCTAGACCATGACTCTTAGCACAGATTGCTTTGTAAACACCTGGAAATCTATGTCTGAATGTATGCATGTATGCATATATATACATTTACAATGTCATGCATCAACCTTTTCAATCTAGTTCCAAAATATTCTTATCATACCAAAGGGATAATCTATACTCATTAAGCAGTTGTTCTTCGTTTCTCACCTCTCCCTTGCCCCTGGCAACCACAAATCTGAATTCTGTGTCTACACACTTACCTATTCTGGATATTTCATATAAATGGAATTGCACAACCTGTGACCTTTTGTGTCTTTTTTTCCCACTTAGTATGATGTTTTTGAGGTCCATCTATGTTGTAGCATATCAGTAATCCATTTATTTGTTTACATCTGAATAACATCCCACATATCTAGCTGGTTTATTCATTTATCTGCAAATGGACATTTGGCTGTTTCCACTACTTGGCTATTATGAGTAGTGCTGCTATTAACATGCACATGTGGAATCTCATAAAACATCTCTGTGTGGCAGAAGCAGCCACAGAGATTATGATTTAGCTCCTCTCCAGTGGACTCAGGTGATTTTAATACATAGCCAGTATTAAGAATCTATTTTCAAGGTATCGAAGAAAGATTTGAATGGCTATGTAATTTTAACACTATCTAGCAGACAAATTCCTTTTCCAAGACTGATGGAACATTCCTCTATAGGGCTGAGTGCACAGGTGGTACTTAATAATGTAGACTAGATAGCAGTAGAAACAGCTGTAATTTCAGAAGAGGTTGGTGCTAACAAGGAGTTTGAATGAATTAGTTCTGTTCTTTGTCAAATATGGCCATAACACATGACGTCATCAATAACCTACTGAAATTTATTCTACTTTTCTTTCTCCAGAAGATTACTTTCTAGCAATGCCTAAAGATAGAAGTAGGGGGTACCATATTTTATACCTGTTGGCTAAATAACACAGCTTGGTGAGCCAAAAATGAGCCTCAGAGACCCCTCACAGTGATCTGAGAAGGAGTATAAGATTTCTCAAGGCTGCATATGCATTCATATGTCCAGGTAAAAAGAAAAGAAATTGCCGTAGAAATTATTTTAATGATAAAACACATTCAGCGTCAGACCTATGCATAATCCTATCTATGAAACACTCATTAATGTCACAGAAAGGTATGAGTGTGTCTTTTGATGTGAGGCTTTGTACTTCTGTAAAAGCTTACTTCTGAGAAGTTCAAAGTGCTTTCCATGGACTTTCTCAGAATCCCTTTCAACCCCTTTATGGGGTAGATAGCAAGTGTTATTCTCATCTCATAGATGATAAGAAAGTTGAAATGCCGAGAGGTTAAGTGTGATGTGCTCAGTGCTTATCTTTTAGGATGGGACCCAAGGCTCTAGGCTTCCAGAGGGTCCTTGCTGTTGGTCCCCATTACCTCTCTGCCCTCTCATTACAAGGTTAGCGTGTAATAGTTATGACAAAAAAAAAAAAAAAAAGAGGATTTGCCAAAGGGAAAGATGGATATTTCTAATTTAGTACCATCAACCTCCTGGACTGAGTTTTCTATCAGGCTCATGATGACATCATTATTGATTGACAGCATGGGGAAATTTTTCACCTTCTTTTTTATTATTTTTAGTTGGACATCACACAGGGGTGTTAACATTGTCAGCGTTACATCAGGTCTTCGTGTGCTGCCCTGCTTAGGTGATGGTATGGAATGGTTCACTTTCTCATCACATTTCATTTTATTTCATTGTCACGATAATGGGTATGTATCATAAATCTACCTCAAGCAGGTAGTCTACTTAAAACATACCTTGGCCGGGCAAGGGAGGAGGCTCACACCTGTAATCCCAGTACTTTGGGAGGCCTAGGCGGGCGGATCATGAGGTCAGGAGATCGAGACCATCCTGGCCAACGTGGTGAAATGCTGTCTCTACTAAAAATACAAAAATTAGCGGGGTGTGGAGGTGCCCGCCTGTAATCCTGGCTACTCGGGAGGCTGAGGCAGAAGAATTGCTTGAACTCGGGAGGCGGAGATTGCAGTGAGCCGAGATTGCGTCACTGCACTCCAGCCTGGCAACAGAGCAAGACTCTGTCTCAAAAAAAAACAAAAACAAAAACAAAAACAAAAACCTCATTCATGTTACTTAAATGTTGCTTAAACATACCTCAGGTAGTTACTTAAAACATCTTAGTTATGTTTTTTTTTTCCATTATATTTCTTTTTTTTAATTATTATTATACTTTAAGTTTTAGGGTACATGTGCACAATGTGCAGGTTAGTTACATACGTATACATGTGCCATGCTGGTGTGCTGCACCCATTAACTCGTCATTTAGCATTAGGTATACTCCTAATGCTATCCCTCCCCCCTCCCCCCACCTCACAACAGTCCCCAGAGTGTGATGTTCCCCTTCCTGTGTCCATGTGTTCTCATTGTTCAGTTCCCACCTATGAGTGAGAATATGCGGTGTTTGGTTTTTTGTTCTTGTGATAGTTTACTGAGAATGATGATTTCCAATTTCATCCATGTCCCTACAAAGGACTTGAACTCATCATTTTTTATGGCTGCATAGTATTCCATGGTGTATATGTGCCACATTTTCTGTAGGCTACCTACTCAAGGTTGCTTTATGATTCAAAACATTTTAAGTTTCAAAAATGTTTTGAAACAAAATATTTTGAAACATTCTTAGTATGAAATGAATACTTTTTTCCCCCTGGGCAAAATTTGTATTAATATTTTTGGTTGATGGAGCAACAGACACTCTAGTGATTAAACCTTGTTCTAGCACCTTAACATGATATGAGGGCCACAGTGTTCTCTGTACTGGCTGAACATCAGGATTGCTGTGTGCATTTTTTAATTTGTTTTATCCATTAAAGTAAAAAGTAATGCATGCAAATACAAATGAAAACAATAGCATTTAGCTCACAGAGAAGGAATTAAGATGAAAATAAAGATCTCCTTTCCTGTATAATTTTCCTAAAATTTTCTGCCTTACTCTACAATATACCATAATCTAACAATATAGATAGATTTGTTGGATAGCTTTTATTTAATCTATTTCAACTATATAAATCTAACATTGTGTTTCTACTAGTTACATAGCACTCCATTATATGGCTGTATCATAATTCATTTAAACGCATTCCCCACTGGTGGCCATTCAAATTGAGTCTATTTCTTCAATAATTTAAAAAAAGCTGTCATGAACAGTTCTGTATATGTGTACTTTTACATGTCAAGATAAATGACATATTTGTAGATAATTTCTGAGATACAGTGTAGATATATACATATTTGTATATGTATATTTAAATATATGCATATAATATAGAAACATATGAGTATAATATATATTTATATTACATATATTTAACTATTTTAACATACGTTTGATATATATTGCTGCTTTTTCTGAGAAGATTTAAAAAGAAAATACAGCCTTTCCCATCCTCGCTTTAAGTACCTACTGGGTCAGATCTCCTAGGGTAGTTGTTGACTATGTTTTTTTTTAGAAAAGCAAACAGTTAATTCTAAATCACAGCTCTGTTAAATCCTCCATCCCATAAAATCGCCAGCCAATAACATGAAAATCTGTTTTCTGTTTGTAATTTAAGTAAAAATATAGTTTTCAAAAGTCAGAAAGGCCAGATATGTTTTTATGTAACTGTCACTCTTGATAACATAAAGAAGTTGGTATCAAATTTGGTATCCTGCATATTCCTCCTGGAAAACCAGAGGAAAATTCAGCCAAATAGTAGGATTCCACTTCATGAGACAGGGATATTTTAGTGACTCGCACTTATTTAATGGATTAAGCATCTGCTACAGCAGAATATTCACTGTCATTTGTGAAGACGTAAATTTCAGAGCTGAATACACAAATAATTGTGCTATGTAACTGTAAGGAAGAAGTTTCATAATGTTTTAAACTTTCCAAGTCTGGAGAATTTCTGCATTATTTTTATTATGGTTATCAGCAATTTTGTGCATATATATGTATATTTCCTTTTTTTTTTTTAACAGTCCTAAGATCTCTGCGACAGTGTAGTTGTCTGGATACTTTTATGTCCACCTGTGGTTTTGTAGAGAACTTTTTCCTGGGAAAAAAAAAAAAGAAAGAAAGAAATGAGATCCTCCTCCCTTTCTGAACAGTTTACCACTCCCTTTACACTTTCAGAAAATGTATTGCTTGGATAAGATCTCTTTTCAAAGCCTGAATGGATATCAAGAAATCACCATTCTGAACCCTTTCTTATTAAAAATACACAGAAATAAGCTTTGTCACAAGACAGTGCTCTCGTTCATTGGGAAGCTTTTATGCTTGGATGGAATAATTAAGCAAATGGCTATGAGCTTATTGAATGTTTAAAGGGGAAAATTTTTTCATAGATAAATATTATACAAGCCTTAAAATAATCCAAGTTGCTGGAACATATTCATTGCCAAAACATTGTTACCTTTTGGAGCACCATGCTGATTTGAAGAGTGAACTAATTTAAATGAAAATACTGGTGCATATTCTAAATGAACATCTTCAAATAACCTTACCATATTAATATGCCCCATGCTTTGAAACTCCTCCACTGCTGAGCAGAGAATCAGTAAAGGAAGAGGAAAGAGAAGAAGTGATTATTATGGGTACCTACTCTGTGCTGGACACTGTCAGGCACTTGATATACATTATTTCATTTATTCTTTCCACCAAGATCAACGAAAAAAAGGCCTGACATGGTTATTGCTTGCCAAAATTCATAGAGTTAGCAGGGTATGGGACAAGTATTTGAAACTTAATGTGATTCCAAGGTTAGAGGAAGAGAACCTTAATACATACATACCATCGCTTTTACCCTTCCCCAGCCCACTGCCATTTCCAATACCATCACTAATGCATCGGAAGAGAGAGTGCTACTTTGAACTTCGATACCTCCCTTTCAAACTATAGGATTTTTTTCCTGTTAGTTTTCTGTTACCCAAGCCTGTTTTTGATATGGTTATATGTATGTATGTATGCATGCATGTTTGTATATCTATCTTTATTATAATGGAAGTATACCCAATGTAATAATTGGTCCCCAGAGACTGAAAATATTAGCCCCCTTCTTACTGTTGATTTTGCCTCCTTTACAAGATACCAGGAAATCTAGTCATTTCTACCTTACACTTTAAAGAAAATACGAATTTCTAGTTTAAACTGAAAAGAAAAATGTTGTCCACTAGATTGTTCACTGTTTTGTAGAGAAAATCACATGATACTTACCAAATTTTTTACTGGTTGACCACTTGGGTTGGCCTCATGGGGAGATACAACAGCGAAAGCACTGACTTTTAAAATTAATGTATCCAGGTTTCAGTCACTCTCAACCATTTAATAGGTGTTTGACTTTGAAAGTTGTTTAACTAACCTCTGTGAGTCTCAGTTTTCTAGCTGAATTTGAACAATAATAGTACTTCGGAGTAATGTTTGAATAAAGGAGAAAATATATGTTAAGCCCTTATACTGCTCTGGTCCCACATTAAGGCTGTGAAAATGGTACATGGTAGCAAGAACTGCTGAGCACCCCACTTCTGGAATTGGGCTCTATTATCACCTATTGTAGGAGTCAATTAATCCCAGTAGGTCAGTCAGATACTCAGGCACTGCTATAAAAGGAAAAAGGACTTAAGTTCACATCTACCATTACCATGCCATCTGCCTGGCTGAAAAAAATGCAGCATTTGGAAATTCTCCAGTTATCAAGGCTTTGGGAAGTCTAGTCAATCAGCGGTGAACAACTGAATATTCAGAGAAACCCAATTAGCAAGTCCGTGCGAAGATCCCCAAGGGGAAGGTGTGAATTTAAACACAAATAATTTTAAAGATGATCTTTATATATTGTGCTTTTGCTAACTGGGTAGACTTCACTTGTTCTAACTCTGCTTCTCTCAGGTCAGCAACCAAGCTAAGAGCTTTAGACCATCTCCTAAAGTCTATACTGTTGATGTCTTTGGAAAAAAAAAATCAAATCTGGTGACATGGAGCTCATGCCCACACAAGGCAAGAGAGAGGTACGCCTGAGTATGGTTGCTCTCATTTTAAATACAGAAGGCAATCTCTAGTGACCAGGGCCCTTACCACTTATATTATTTTATATTATTGCATGTGCACTCATGCTGTGCAGAACACACACACACACACACACACACACACACATATATATGCTCCACCTGTGGTGTACATATATATATCCACCTGTGTTGTGTTTGTGTGTATATATATATCTGTGTGTGTATATATATATATATATATCCACCTGTGGTGTGTGTGTGTGTGTGTATATATATATATATATATCCACCTGTGGTGTCTGTGTGTGTGTATGTGTATATATATATATATATCCACCTGTGGTGTATATATATAAAAAACACCTGTGGTGTGTGTGTATATATATATATATATATCCACCTGTGGATTGCTTTTGCTTTGCTTTTTATATTTATATAGATATAAATATATCTATATATAGATATATCTAAATATATAGATATAAATACATCTATATATAGATATATCTAAATATATAGATATATTTATATCTATATATTTAGATATATCTAAATATATAGATATAAATATATATACCACCTGTGGTGTGTGTATATATATATATGTACTTATATCTATATAAATATATAGATATACATATTTCTTGTAAATGTTCCTGGGCCATATCGTCCCTCTGCATGCATATTGGGATTTATTTCTAGGGAACAAGAACTACATCTGTCTCTCTTAGTTCATGAAGTTTCCTGCTCTTCCATTGCAACGTTCAAACCCTTTATTGTACCCTCCTATAGAGAAGAGTCCTAATGAACAAGAACTGCATTTCTGGTTCACAAAATCACAACACCTTGCCCAGTATCTAGTCTTAAATTGTTAGGCAGTGACTGGTATGGATGGCTAACTGAAGGAATGAGAGATGTACAGTAATTTGAGGTGGTTTTGAAATTGGACCTGTCAGCAACTGTGTAACCTATAAACAAGTTGCTCATCTTCACAGTCTTATTTTATATAATGCAAAGGTTGGATTAGGTACTCTACAAAACCTCTTCCAACTCTGAAATTCTTTTATACAATAAAATAACTTCCCTTGTTCATTTCATTCCTATTTTAATCTTAACTTTGCTGATTTGGGTTAAGTTATTAAAGTCTCTACAACCAGGATATTAGTAACATAATCCTTATCTCTTGAGATCCTTGCAAGAACTAATTAATAAATAATGTAGAGAAACTTGGACAAAAGAAAAAAGAAATGAAAAATTACTTATTATATTTTCATAATTGCATTTTAAATGATAATAGTTGAGAGTCTATGTTTCACTTATGAACATAATTTAACTATTAGTGCTTGTGAAAAGAAAAATTAGGTCCAATTTTACATTCTTATTTTCTGAAGAACTAATTTTTCTTTTTCATTATTTTTTCAACTTTTACAATCAAACCCTTTTACTCAGTGGTGGATCTGTTACCTTACATCTGTGGGCCCAGCATCTTTATTTTGTGACAATGGAAGCATTGCACTATGTTTAACCCTTCCAATCTCTAAGGCCAACATAGTGCCTGGCAAGGAGTAGGTGTATCAAAATTGCCTGCTGCTTGAGGGAAAAAAATGCAAAAATAGCATCAATCATAAACAGCTCATAGCAACTGTGTGGCCTAAATCGATAAGGGTTCTTCAGTGATTTAGGCATCAGGTCTTCAAAGATTTTCTTTTAGCACACATAAGTATTTTGCAGTAGTGGTTCAAATGATGAATCATGTAAAACTAAATTCTAGTTGACAAAATCAGCTTAAGCTTCGAAGTGTTTGAAGGTTGTGTGGGTCTCTTCCCCTCTGGACTGGCGTGATTGCAACAGCTGTTGAGGCTGCCAGGCAGTCTGTCTTTTGGGACTCAGGAGAGAGAGAAGCTAGTTGGTTTTAAAGTAGAGAACTTCTAGCAAGCCAGGGCCACATATTTCTGCCACCTGCGTGTAGGGAAAGGGCTGGTGCTCTGTTGGCCTCCACATTTCTGGGTGACAGACTACTCTTGCAAATGTGACTGTGACCCATCTGTAGACTGGAAGAATCGGGTCTCTTCATCTGCCTAATGTGCAGCAGAATTAGCTATCGTGTTCTACAGAGGTACAACTCTGTAAGTTTAAAAAAATCCTCCTTTTTTTATAGGATGCTTATACCTGGTTATGAGATTTCTGTCATATGTCGGAATATTTCCTCTTCATTAAGAAAACTCCTCTGGGTATTTGCAAAATCTCTAAAGACTATCCTTGTCTTCCTTTGCTAGTTTTTATGTAATAATTTATAGTATCAGTAGAGAAATGTTGCTACTTGCAGATGACACCCTAGCTACATGTTGCCTTTGAATTTCAAAGTAATGCTGTGGATACATTCACTAAAGCTTTTGTTGTTAGCGATAGAGGATTTGCACGGTCACCTGGGTCTGTCTGCCACGTGCTTCCCCCAGATACTCTCATTCTTGATGTTGCCCCAGACACTTCTCCTGAATTCCTAGTTCCTGGTCTGACATATTCCACTTCTTCTCATTTGACCTTCATTGTTAGTTTTGAATATTATTCACCTCTTAAAAATGTGTCACCCATGACCTACAGGGATTTTTACGTGTTTGTTTATTCAACAAGTGTTTATTATTCATCTTATGTACCTATTATATGACAGTCACAGCAGAAGCACAAAATACAAAAGTTTGAGTAAAAATGAAAAAGCAAAGCAAAAGCAAATGAAACACAGAGTCACTGCATTCATGGAGCTTATATTTAAATTTGCAATATCTATTTTCTTACCCCCAAATCGGAACAAATGAGCAAGTAAAATTCTTCTAAGTGTGAAAAAGTGTTTATAATGGAGGAATGTGATGCGGCCAAGGCAGGAAGTGAAGGCCTAAGATAGAGTAACCCTACAGAGAAACAGTGTATATCTCACTCCCTGGTGAAAGGCAAGAAAATGACATGTGTTTTCCCATTTTAACCTCACAGCAAGTTACTGTGGTAGGCATTAGTGGCCACATTTAATAAAAGGTAAAGCTAAGCTAAAGAATGCAGCCCTAGGTCAAATAGCTGATAAGTCATGAAGCTGAGATAGGAGACCACATCTTCATCACACTAAAACCCATGCCCTGGGTTGTTACTCGTATACGATAGAAAGGCATGTGTTTCTCTATTTGTATCCCTAATTTGGCCATAGCTTTCATGTAATAGATGCACACAAATTATCAATCGGTGTTGACTTTTGATTCAGTAGCATTTAATACTTTTTTATAAAATAAAATTGAATTTTAATAGTGCATAAGCAATATTCAATTTTTCACTTTATTAGTAATGAGATGTAAGCTTTAATTATTGTTATTGAGGACTTAGCATCTTAAAGTATCAGGTCTTAGAGATGTGTCTCATTTAAATGTGCATTTTAATAAAGCATTTGTTCTAAAAACTGAAACATATTCTAATTGTTTCAACGAACCTGAAACTTAAGAATTTCATGATGCATTAAAAGAAATATTTTTAGAATCAGAATTCATCAACATTGGTGCAGAATTAATATTCTATGTCTCAGCTTGATAGGGAATTCAACTGGAAAGACATTTTCCTCTCTGTAGTATTAGCATGTTTATACTCAATATTATAAATAGAATGGATCCACAGTCAATTGCAAACAGCTTTTTCCAAAATTATGTCTTCCTACTGTTGTAAATGTAGAATATCTGTGATTGTAATATAGCATCATGGATAGTAAACATTTGTCTATCTGAAATGCAACAATAAAGTATTCAGATTGCTGAATGACTTATAATGAAACTGTTTTAGGAGTGACATTGGCCTTTAGCCATCTATAGCCTGGTTTTCATGGAAAAGTGGCAGGAAAGGAAACCATTTCTTTGCCAGCATTGTTTAATCTTCCACGAGCAAGAAAAATGAAATGTTTGAGGTGATGACTATCCCAATTATGCTGATTTGATCATTACACATTTTATACAGGTATCAAAATTTCACATGTACCCTCAATCTATTACAACTGTTATATATCAATACAAGTAAAGATAAATTTAAAAATGAATGATAGTAAAAATGAACATTTTGTTAAAATATTGGGTTAACCGAATGGGCCAGTGCTAATTTTCTTACTCCTCTATGGAAAGCCATTTCAGCAAGTGCTTGCCTCACTAGCAATTTATCCATGTTTGCTACAACTTGCTGAGCTCTCCTTACCTTGAGACATTCGATGGTCTTGCTGTGAAGTCTATACTCCTCACCTGTGGGGCTTGGCACATGTTATTTTCTCTCCAAAAAACTGACCATTAATTTTCTCCAAACACCAAGGCCTCTAGCATGCAATATGCTGTCTCAAGAAACAGAGTTTTTGTTGATTTTTGGTTTTGTAATCATCAGTAATATTATGCTCAGACAATCAAGAGATATGAACAGCTTCATATCACTAGCTATGGAAGAGCCAGAGTACATGGGGAACTTGATTTTTGTTATGTGTTGTTTCCTGCACTGTGGAAAGCATTTAATGCAACTGATAATTACAACTGAGAGTTTCTAGTTCTGGAGTTACTCCATATAAGGCTCTAATAAATGGGTTGATACGATAGATTAAAGTGGACTAGTCAACCTCCATGCCCCATTCTAACGCTGACATTCCCAGGTTCTAAACCATTCTGTGATACACTGAGGATAAGCCCAGTTATAAGGAAGCCAATCTGTATTTTAGTAGGCTTCTTTGCAAACTTTATGTACAATGCCATCTGCTTAATAATTATTAACAAAGATATTTCCACCAAAATATAAATTTGTTTCATCATTTCTATCTTTAAACAGTAAAAAGAACTCGATCTACCTGTGAAACTATTCTATAAAGGGTTCTGTACCAACTGAAGCAGCTTCTACTTTGAAGTCATTATTGTACCTTTGATGATCACAATAAATTAATGAAAATTTCTTATATGTATCATAAAGAGAGGCCTCTAATGTAGAGAAGTTATTACTGTTCATAGAATAAATACACCTGAGAGAAATATCAGCTACTGGTTTGAATAACCTTGAGGGAAATTATAACTTTATTAAGAATAATATCTATAAATCTGATATTGATAATGATAATAACATTAGTGATAACAAATATTGATCACTAATATGTGCTAGATATTCTGCTTGGTATATTATATAAATTGACATATTCAATCATCGTAACAACTTGTTGACTGGTTACTGTTGTACTAGTTAGGGTTCTCCAGAGAAACAAAGCAATACACACACACACACACACACACACACACAGATACACACACATGTGTGAGAAAGAGATGTATTTATTTTGAGGAATTGCCTCATGTAATTATAGAGGCTGAGAAGTTTCATGATTTGCAGTCTGCAAGCTGGAGTCCTAGGAAAACCCTTGATTTCATTCCATTTCAAGTCCAAAGGTCTGAGAACCAGAGGAGCCAATGGTGTAAATCTTAGTTCATTGTCAGGGAAAGAACAATTTCCCAGCTAGGAAAGGAAGGCAAGAGAAAGAAAAGGGGTAAGTTTCCCCTTTCTCTACCTTTTGGTTCTATTCAGACTCTCAATGGATTGGTTGATCCCCAAACACATTGGAGGTGGCAACCTACTTAACTGAGTCCACTGATCCAATGCTAATCTCACATGGAGACACCTTCACAGGCATACCCAGAAATGACATTTAATCTGGACATTTCTTGGTGCAGTCAAGTTGACACAGAAAACTAACCACCATGACTATTATTATCCTTATCTTACCGCTGATAAGGCAGTCTCAAAAAAATGCGTTGTATTTGCTCAAGGTCTTAACTAAGTGCAGTGTTTACAGATAGCAAAGATTTCTTTTTTTAATGTAGGCTTGTTTGGAGTGTTGTTTTGGGTTATCGGTGTATAGTATATGCTCAGAGAAATGCTTCACATTTCTCTGGCCCTCCCAACAACCCTGAGAGTTAAGGAACATAAAAAGACATTCTTTTTTTTCTTTTTTTTTTTTTTTTTGAGACAGAATTTCACTCTGTCGCCCAGGCTGGAGTGCAGTGACGCAATCTCGGCTCACTGCAAGCTCCGCCTCCTGGGTTCACGCCATTCTCCTGCCTCAGCCTCCCGAGTAGCTGGGACTGCAGTCACCCACCACCACGCCTGGCTAATTTTTTTGTATTTTTAGTAGAGACAGGTTTTCACCGTGTTAGCCAGGATGGTCTCAATCTCTGTCTTCATGATCCACCCGCCTTGGCCTCCCAAAGTGCTGGGATTACAGGCGTGAGCCACCACGCCCGGCCAACATAAGAAGACATTCTTAATCCCATGATATAGATGAGCATACTGCAGTTTTTGCGGATAAATATTCCACACCACGTTTGATAGCAAATCCAACAAAAGAGGCCTAGGACTCAGGCCCTGGAACTTCTAGCTGGTACTTCAAGGCCCCACTCAGAGCTTTAAACAAAAGAAAACTGTAAAAATAATGCCCATTTCATCTTAGAGAATGACAAATTCTGCACACTAAATTTCTTCACAATATGAATTAACCCCCCCTCCCAAGCTAATTCCCAATGCCACTATGATTCATTAGTGTCATTTGTCAGCAGTTCCTCACGTCAGCTGGCTTATTCCTCTGAAAAGACTGGAGTTTGCGATGAGCCCCTTTCTATGTTTCCATCTCTTGCCTACACCTTCCTTACCTGGTGACTCAGCCATTAGCCTCTGACTTGATTCTAACCCCTCTGTGAATGTCAAAGGATGAACCCATTTCCTCTTCAAGAAGTGTTCACCACTCAAAAGAAGAAGCATTTCAAAATAACATCTTTAACTGATTGCAAAGAAAACCCATATAAACTTTAGAAAAAAATTGTTTAAGTCTTGAGAAATGCCTCAAAAAGGTTATTGTTGCTTTGTAAGTTACCCAATTGACCACTATTAATTTTTGATTATATATCTGCTCACTAATTTTTCTGTGAACAAACATACAATTTGAATTACACTGTACATACTATATAGAAAATTATTTTTCCTTTTTTTGTCTTTTTACCAAACTCTACCATCAACACAATTCCATGTCATTAAATATTCTTTAGCAACAAAACGTGTAGTGACTCTGTAGTATGCCAGTATATAAGCACTCAAAATAAGGATATATATTAATTTATCTAACTAGTTCCTTATTTTGGCCTAATTTGGTTCTTATTTTGCACTTTTTTGTGTTATAAATTACAATGAAATGAACATTTTTATGGATAACCATCTGATTGCATCTCATTAATTTCTTACAGTAGACTTTGAGAAGAAAAACTTCAACATTAAAGCAAATGTAAATTTTTAAGAAACAAGTGTTTCAATAATGTTCTGAGGCATGGCTGCCTATAAGGCATCATATTTTTGCATTGTCTTCAGAAATGCTGGGGAAGGTACTTTTGAGTTGGCTGCACTATTAGGAGGTAATTTTTCCATGTTCTCCAGTTCAATCTGCCATCAGTTTCCACACTGTTACATGGAAGCCAGGAAGCCTTCTCTAATAAATTGTACCCTATCTAGGATTTCTTAAGAAAAATCAACAGGACTCAAAGCTCAGGACAAGAAAGCAACATCAACAGACTAAAGGGGATGGGAAAATTGCTGGCGAAAAAATTATTTGCCTGAGTAACTTGCTGATGAGACTGGATTTCAAAAAGGAATTTTTGCTACATGGGGTCTGTTATCTGCTGCAGATGGCTAGCATGTTTAAAAGAATGCAGGAATCCTCCTGTCTTCTACAGGCAGCTACTTTTTAAATTTTTTCATTTTATTATTATTATACTTTAAGTTTTAGGGTACATGTGCACAATGTGCAGGTTTTGTTACATATGTATACATGTGCCATGTTGGTGTGCTGCACCCATTGACTCGTCATTTAGCATTAGGTATATCTCCTAATGCTATCCCTCCCCCCTCCCCCCACCCCACAACAGTCCCCAGTGTGTGATGTTCCTCTTTCTGTGTCCATGTGTTCTCATTGTTCAGTTCCTACCTATGAGTGAGAACATGCGGTGTTTGGTTTTTTGTCTTTGCGATAGTTTGCCAAGAATGATGGTTTCCAGCTTCATCCATGTCCCTACAAAGGACATGAACTCATCATTTTTTATGGCTGCATAGTATTCCATGGTGTATATGTGCCACATTTGCTTAATCCAATCTATCATTGTTGGACATTTGGGTTGGTTCCAAGTCTTTGCTATTGTGAATAGTGCTGCAATAAACATACATGTGCATGTGTCTTTATAGCAGCACGATTTATAGTCCTTTGGGTATATACCCAGTAATGGGATGGCTGGGTCAAATGGTATTTCTAGTTCTAGATCCCTGAGGAATCGCCACACTGTCTTCCACAATGGTTGAACTAGTTTACAGTCCCACCAACAGTGTAAAAGTGTTCCTATTTCTCCACATCCTCTCCAGCACCTGTTGTTTCCTGACTTTTTAATGATTGCCCTTCTAACTACTGTGAGATGGTATCTCATTGTGGTTTGATTTGCATTTATCTGATGGTCAGTGATGATGAGCATTTTTTCATGTGTCTGTTGGCTGCATAAATGTCTTCTTTTGAGAAGTGTCTGTTCATATCCTTCCCCACTTTTTGATGGGGTTGTTTGTTTTTTTCTTGTAAATTCGCTTGAGTTCATTGTAGATTCTGGATATTAGCCCTTTGTCAGATGAGTAAGTTGCAAAAATTTTCTCCCATTCTGTAGGTTGCCTGTTCACTCTGATGGTAGTTTCTTTTGCTGTGCAGAAGCTCTTTAGTTTAATGAGATCCCATTTGTCAATTTTGGCTTTTGTTGCCATTGCTTTTGGTGTTTTAGACATGAAGTCCTTGCCCATGCCTATGTCCTGAATGGTATTGCCTAGGTTTTCTTCTAGGGTTTTTATGGTTTTAGCTCCAACATATAAGTCTTTAATACATCTTGAATTAATTTTTGTATAAGGTGTAAGGAAGGGATCCAGTTTCAGCTTTCTACATATGGCTAGCCAGTTTTCCCAGCACTATTTATTAAATAGGGAATCCTTTCCCCATTGCTTGTTTTTGTCAGGTTTGTCAAAGATCAGATAGTTGTAGATATGCAGCATTATTTCTGAGGGCTCTGTTCTGTTCCATTGGTCTATGTCTCTGTTTTGGTACCAGTACCATGCTGTTTTGGTTACTGTAGCCTTGTAGTATAGTTTGAAGTCAAGTAGCGTGATGCCTCCAGCTTTGTTCTTTTGGCTTAGGATTGACTCAGCGATGTGGGCTCTGTTTTGGTTCCATATGAACTTTAGTTTTTTTCCAATTCTGTGAAGAAAGTTATTGGTAGCTTGATGGGAATGGCATTGAATCTATAAATTACCTTGGGCAGTATAGCCATTTTCACGATTTTGATTCTTCCTACCCATGAGCATGGAATGTTCTTCCATTTGTTTGTGTCCTCTTTTATTTCATTGAGCAGTGGTTTGTAGTTCTCCTTGAAGAGGTTCTTCACATCCCTTGTAAGTTGGATTCCTAGGTATTTTATTCTCTTTGAAGCAATTGTGAATGGGAGTTCACTCATGATTTGGCTCTGTTTGTCTGTTATTGGTATATAAGAATGCTTGTGATTTTTGCACATTGATTTTGTATCCTGAGACTTTGCTGAAGTTGCTTATCAGCTTAAGGAGATTTTGGGCTGAGACGATGGGGTTTTCTAGATATACAATCATGTCATCTGCAAACAGGGACAATTTGACTTTCTCTTTTCCTAATTGAATACCCTTTATTTCCTTCTCCTGCCTGATTGCCCTGGCCAGAACTTCCAACAGTATGTTGAATAGGAGTGGTGAGAGAGGGCATCCCTGTCTTGTGCCAGTTTTCAAAGGGAATGCTTCCAGTTTTTGTCCATTCAGTATGATATTGGCTGTGGGTTTGTCATAAATAGCTCTTATTATTTTGAGATACGTCCCATCAATACCTAATTTATTGAGAGTTTTTAGCATGAAGCGTTGTTGAATTTTATCAAAGGCCTTTTCTGCATCTATTGAGGTAATCATGTGGTTTTTGTCTTTGGTTCTGTTTATATGCTGGATTACATTTATTGATTTGCATATGTTGAACCAGCCTTGCATCCCAGGGATGAAGCCCACTTGATCATGGTGGATAAGCTTTTTGATGTGCTGCTGGATTCAGTTTGCCAGTATTTTATTGAGGATTTTTGCATCAATGTTCATCAAGGATATTGGTCTAAAATTCTATTTTTTTGTTGTATCTCTGCCAGGCTTTGGTATCAGGATGATACTGGCCTCATAAAATGAATTAGGGAGGATTCCCTCTTTTTCTATTGATTGGAATAGTTTCAGAAGGAATGGTAACAGCTCCTCCTTGTACCTCTGGTAGAATTCGGCGGTGAATCCATCTGGTCCTGGACTTTTTTGGTTGGTAAGCTATTAATTATTGCCTCAATTTCAGAGCCTGTTATTGGTCTATTCAGAGATTCAACTTTTTCCTGGTTTAGTCTTGGGGAGGTGTATGTGTCGAGGAATTTATCCATTTCTTCTAGATTTTCTAGTTTATTTGCATAGAGGTGTTTATAGTATTCTCTGATGGTAGTTTGTATTTCTGTGGGGTCGGTGGTGATATCCCCGTTATCATTTTTTATTGCGTGTATTTGATTCTTCTCTCTTTTCTTCTTTAACAGGCAGCTACTTTTAATGTGTGAGGGCTTGATAGGACCAGCAATTAAATTAGGTTGTCTTTACGCTAAGAGACTGGAGATCTATGTGGACCAAAATTATATTTTTATGTTATTACCTATTTGATTGTATTTATAGCACTTGTAAGTGCCTGAACTAGTTTATATATGTGTTTGTTCATTATTCATCTCCCTCGTTATAAAATAAGCTCCATGAGACAAGCACCTTGTCTAACTTGTTTCGTTTATATCTCCAGCACCTTAGCACATCACCCAGCATTGTTCTGGCATCAAGTAATCTTTGTAGAATCAAAGAATGAAAGTATGTAATTAATTATTTACTGATTAACCGTTTGTTATATATCTTCAGGTATTTTCTCTGTTTATGTTCATTTCTTTGGTTTTATAATATGCTCTTGAAGGACAAAGGGCTGTAATTTAGAGAATAATTTGTACCCGTTGAATGTATATCTTTTTTTTTTTTTTTTCCATGACGGAGTCTCCCTCTGTCACCCAGGCTGGAGTGCAGTGGCACGATCTCGGCTCACTGTAACCTCTGCCTCCCAGGTTCAAGCAATTCTCTGCCTCAGCCTCCCGAGTAATTGGCATTACAAGCACCTGCTAATTTTTTGGTATTTTTTTTTTTTTAGCAGAGTTGGTGTTTCACCATCTTGGTCAGGCTGGTCTTGAGCTCCTGACCTTGTGATCCACCCACCTCAGCCTCCCAAAGTGCTGGGATAACAGACATGAGCCACCGCACCCAGCCTGAATGTATATCTTAAAAGATAAGCTGAAGTGACCATTTATTAAATATCTGTTCACTAACTGGAGGCTAATTAAAATTGTGTCAATTTCTGATTTTTAGTACCAGATATAGCTTATTGGATCTGGTGTTTGCAGATAAGGCTTGCTGACATTTCATCTTGAAACACTCTCTAAATCAGCATAAAATGAAGCTTATCTCAAGACTGCTTAATATAAGAATCCAAAAACCATTCGAATGGGGGAAAAATCAGTGGAGTCACTCAAAAGTTGCATTTCCATTCATTCATTTGAATGGTTGTAATATGTTTTAGTGGAAAAATAAATGAAATTGACATTATGAAAAGTAAAGTGGTTGTATCAATACAATGTTATACAAATCTCACCAGTCCAGTTCTTTGTTAATGGAACTCATCTTCCTAAATGCTTATGTGAAATTCACATTGCCGTCTATATTATTTATATATGCCTATTTTGGGTTGCTTCTTATAAGATCTTTAAAGAAAAAAGTTTAGGGAGTAGGGATAAAATGCAAAATTAAGACCATTAAAGTATGACTGATAAAGCCATTTTTTATTATTTTTATTTTTGTATCTTCTTGTAGAGGCAGGGTTTTACCATGTTGCCTAGGCTGGTCTCCAACTCCTGAACTCAAGTGATCTGCGTGCCTCAGCCTCCCAAACTGATGAGATTACAGGCATGAGCCACTGTGTCCAGCAAGGCCATTTATTTTTATTAAGCATGACTTTAGACCTTATCTAGGTCAGAACCTATACATATTTCCAACTGATATGTTCAATTTTCTCCTTTCCTTGAATCTCTAATGATCTCAAGACTGTACCCAGGCAATGCCTTCTCCTAGAAGCAGTCCTTCCTCCTCTCTGAGGCCCCAGGATAATGGATATGCCTCACATGTAAGCACTTTCCATAGCCAGTTGAAATGATCTATTTCAACAAATAATAACTGAGCCCTTGCTATGTGACAGTCACTGTGATATTGTTAAGCCAAAGAAATCCTTGCCTCATAGAAGTTACATCCTAGTAGGGGAGTCACTAACCAAATAAGCTGACAGTTTATGATACGCTGTTAGGTAAATGAGTGTTGTCAAGAGAAATATAGCATGGTAAATGAATAGAGAAGGACGGAGTGGGTCATACTATAAGCCAGTCAAGTTGGCATCTCTGAGGAGGGACGTTTGATGAGGACTTGAACACAATGAAGAAGCAAGTCATGGATATCTGGGGAGAACATTGTAGACACAGGAAAGCCTAGTAGATGCAAAATCCCTGAAGCAGAAGCACTCGCCAAATGTTTGACAAAAGGGAAGAAGGCTGAGGTAACTAGAATGAGGTGTGTGAGCATAAGAGTGGAGGAACTGAGGTAGAGAGAGAGAGCGCCAGGAGCCAGTTCTCAAGCTCCCATCAGCACAGGAGCCTTATCCTGGGTAGGTGGATCAGAGCATTCAGGGGTCTATAAACCTAAGTGCAAAGAGCATGCCGTCTTTATTTTCATTAACCTCAACAGAAATTTAGCATATCATTTAATTGTGAATGTAGAGAACAAACCACAGTATTATTAGTAGCACCTGTGACTTCGTAGCCAATAGACACTGAAATATGTTTAGTTACGGATTTCTCAAATAGTCATTATATTGACTACTTTTATGTTATAGTAGTTATAAGACCGGATCTACATGTGTATTTTTAATATTTTGATAACTGCTTTGTAGTATAATTGGTTTTCTTTTTAACCTTATATGTTTTATTTTATACGTTAAAAAAATATGGCCAGAAGTGGTGGCTCACGCCTATAATCCCAACACTTTGGGAGGCCGAGGCGGGTGGATCACTTGAGGTCTGGAGTTTGAATCCAGCCTGGACAACATGATAAAACCCTGTTTCTACTAAAAATACAAAAATTAGCTGGGCATGGTAGCAGGCACCTGTAATCTCAGCTACTCAGGAGGCTGAGGCAGGAGAATCTCTTGAACCCGGGAGGCAGAGGTTGTGGTGAGCCGAGATTGCACCACTGTACTCTAGCCTGGGTGACAGAGTGAGGGTCTGACTAAAATATATATATAACATATATATATTATATATGTTATATGTAATATATATTATATATGTTATATGTAATATATATTATATATGTTATATGTAATATATATTATATATGTTATATGTAATATATATTGTATATGTTATATGTAATATATATTGTATATGTTATATAATATATTATATATGTTATATATTATATATGTTATATATATTATATATGTTATATATTATATATGTTATATATATTATATATGTTATATATTATATATGTTATATATATTATATATGTTATATATAATGTATGTTATATATAATTTATATTATGTATATCATATATAATTTATGTTATATATGTGATATATAATTTATGTTATATATGTGATATATAATATGTGTTATATATGTTATATATAATATGTGTTATATATGTTATATATAATATGTGTTATATATGTTATATATAATATGTTATATATGTGATATATAATATGTGTTATATATGTTATATATAATATGTTATATATGTTATATATAATGTGTTATATATGTTATATAATATGTGTTATATATGTTATATATATAATATTTATATAATATAATTACATAATATATAATATATATTAGTTATATGTAATATATATTAGTTATGGATATCTCAAAGTCATTATATTGACTATATAGTGTAATATAGATTATATACTATATAATATATTATATTATATACTATATTATATATAATAATGTTTTAATGTAATAAAAATATTTTGAAGGTCAATGGATTAAGGTAGAAGCATATTGACAAGAGGTAGGATTTATGAATGTCTCTAAGAAATCTTACAGTCCCCAGGTCATAGAAAATGTCCTATAAATGTTTCTTGATGAACAGACTGAAAAAGAAATGTGTTCTTTCTGCTTCAAGCCTTATCTTTCTACCAGCATTTTTAATATCTTTGTTCTTTGGTTTTTTAACCACCTCTCCTGGGCTCTGGTCCTTGAGCCTCAGCCTCTCTCTCTTCTGAATCCTCACCCTCTACCTTTTCCCTGGCAACAATTCTAGAAATATACTCAGAAATCTACCCCGAACCATGACCCTTGCTTCTTAATGCCTCATATTATCTTCTTTCTTGTATTTACATTAAAATACTATGGATGTATCTGTTAAACAGTCAGGAAATATTTAGTAGACATCGTTTGTGTTCAGGTGATGTGGGTTGGGCCTCCCCCCTTGGACATACAATCTCACCACCCACTACATTCTGGCTTCAGTTCCTTCCACCCCACTGAAAGAGCTTTTTCACATGTCATCAGTGACAACTTAAATCCCAAACTCAGTGGACATTTCCCAATCTTTATCTTACTTGATCTTTGCTTATTTCTCTGTTCTTTGTATTTCAGGCCAGTTTGGCTAACACCTTACTATCAGTAACATCAACCTAGCAAGTGACCCATTTTCCTGCTTCCTGTTTCTCTTTTATTGCACATATTGTCCCTCTCACTGGAATGCTTCTTGTCTCTGATGTTCTTTTAGTAAAGTTTTCATCATCCTTCAAATTCCAGATTAAGTGTTGCCCCCTCAGTGAACCTCTCCACCTCCCTTGGTCCTTTCACTCAGACCTACATTCGCTAATCCCCTCATTCTCTCTGCTGTCCCTGTGCTGTTATCACCAAATCTCATATATGATACTTCTGTACACAGATATCATATTGCACCTCATATACATATACATCATATTGCATTTTAGCTAATTACTTTCTTTTCCATCTTCTGTACTAGACTGGGAAATTTCTTCGAAGGCAAGAATAACTCTTAACGCTTTGCACAGGGTCTGTGCTCTAAGAATGCTTCTGAGTGAACATATGAATAAATGAATGAAATAAATTCTTCTATAATTTCATCAGCAATGAATTAAATCCCAGATCTATGGAAGTGTTCTAATACATAGTAAATTCTCGATAATAATTTGTTGAATAAGTTATATTTTGTTCATAATTGATATACATTAAAATTATTGAATTATATGTAAAAATCATTCTTAAATTTGGACATATTTTGCCTATTTTAGACATAGTCCCAGTAGCCAATCATTTTAACAATTATTGAACAATTTCTTTTATTAAATTCCTTCTTTTTATCTATATAGTCAATGATAAAGTCCATGGCAATATGGTCATTGATAAAGAACTATTTTATAGGTAGATTAAAATGTTTTGTCTTAATTAAAGCATGATATATGTTTATTTTTTTAACTCAACAAATCGATTACATTTCTCTTCTGTGTGCACAACACCTTTTTCAGAGTGACAGAGATACTTTACACCATTAAAGTTAAAGCCTTTGTTAGGGAATTTGTACCTGTGCTTACCAGGGAAATGAACAAAAACATTTGTCTCCAACACATGACAGGGCCTGAGCACTGAGGCATTCATTCTACCCAGCAATTTATCGGCAGTGGTGAATCAAGGCCCCCTGTCAAATACAAGCATCGGGGTAAAGAACAGTTAATTCCACCTGATTAAAGAAAGCATTATTAACCTGCTCATATACTTTATGTGTGCCCTTGTCTATCGGCCAGCTTCCTTTCTTCCTCTGATTGAGTGCATGCACTTATCTATGTCTTGACATTGACCATGGATTGGGAAAGTCAGGCATCTGTGCACAAGGTTTGAACATTAACAATAAATAGACCGGAGCTTCCACAAATTATTAATGTTATTGCAATTTCAAGTTCCTTGCCGCCCTCTCTCTTGCCTCCTGACAAATGGCTTCACATCTTTGTCAAATGAAATGAATGCTACAGTGATGTTTTCAAGAATAGGCAGAAATTTCTAAACAGAGTTGTTATCATTTCAAATATTCCTGTAAATGTATATGATAAACCTACTGAGAAGAATCCAATGGTCTCCTATTACTACCAGAAAAGGAGTAATTTCAATTTCTTTTTTTACAAAAGAGCCAACCCAATACCAAGGCACAGTTCTAAGAAATATTAGAACTTTCATCTTTACAATGTACTTTAATAAAAATGTTTACTGTACATATTCACAAACTTGGATATTTTCCGTAAAAAAGTAACACTACTCATTCAGTTAAGCAATATGATTTGGGAAATAGCACCTTAGGTACAATTTCACAAAATGTATACTGAACCTGGAACAACTTTGTGCGAGGAACATACATAGATACAAAGAATGTAAAAGTTTTAATACTTGGAAAATGTGATAAAACAATATTTTTTAACTTAAATGATAGTTATTTACTTAATTTTTTTGCATTAAGAAAATAAGAATAAATTCGTAGCCCTTTAAGAGAATTTTGGCATGCCTCCAATTTGTGCAAAATCAGCAGAGCGCTCAGTAGAAATTAAGCCATCTAGGACAATAAAGGAGAAGACATTTCTATGATAGTCAGGCCAAATTAAGAATGAGGATGTACATGCATTATCTCTTGAGGCTGCTATATTAGTTTCCTAGGACTGCTGTAACAAATTCCCAGAAATTGGGTGGCCTAAGACCATATAAATTTATTCCCCAATAGGAACACTTTTACACTGTTGTTGGGAGTGTAAATTAGTTCAACCATTGTGGAAGACAATGTGGTGATTCCTCAAAGACCTATAACCAGAAATACCATTTGATCCAGAAATCCTATTACTGGGTATATACCCAAAGGAATATAAATCATTCTATTATAAAGATACATTCACCTGTATGTTCATTGCAGCACTAGTCACAATAGCAAAGACATGGAATCAAGCCAAATGTCCATAGATGATAGACTGGGTAAAGAAAATGTGGTACATATACAGCATGGAATACTATGCAGCCATAAAAAGGAATGAGATGTCCTTTGCAGGGACATGGATGGAGCTGGAGGCCATTATCCTCAGCAAAGTAATGCAGGAACAGAAAAACCAAACACCACATGTTGTCACTTATAAGTGGGAGCTGAACAATAGGAACACACGGACACAAGGAGGGGAACAACATGCTCCCTTCCCCCACTCCCCTGACTCTCCTGTCAGGGGATTAGGGAGAGGCAGAGCATTAGGATAAATAGCTAATGCACGCGGGACTTAACTCCTAGGTGATGGGTTGATAGGTTCAGCAAACCACTCTTGCACACGTTTATCTATGTAACAAACCTGCACATCCTGCACATGTATCCTGGAACTTAAATTAAATTTAAAAATAATAATTATCCTCCCATAGTTCTGGAGGCTGCAAGTCTGAGAACAAACCTGGAAAGCACAAGCAGGGGAATGAACTCTACAAAGGCTCCAGGAGAGAATTCTTCCTTGGATTCTCTGCTTCTGGGAGTTTCTGGCAGTCCTTGGCATTTCTTGGCTGATAGCTGCATCCCTCCAGTTTCCGCCTCTGTCTTCCAAAGGCTGTATTCCTATTGCATGTGTGTCTCTCTATCCTCAAATCTCCCTCCCCTTATAAGGACACCAGCCATTGGATTTGACCACCTTCATCTATGATGAGGTCATCTTAATTAATTTCATCTGCAAAGACCCTATTTCCAAATAAGATTACATTCTGACTTCCAGGTAGATATGAATGTTGGGTGGACACTATTTAACCCAATTCAGTTGCTTATACTGCTTTATTTGAAATTGTGGTTGGTTAAATGGACTGTAAACTGTATACAACAAGTAGATTACAGCTGCCTATAAGTATGCGAAGAAGACTCAGAGAGGAAATCTGAGTGGGACTCTCAGAACTGTGCAAAGGAATCAAATCAAATAGAATAGCAATCAGGTAGCTATGAAGTGCCTATCTTGGGCTTGCTCATCTTTTTACTCTCGCCTCCAAGGGTGCCTTCTAAAGAAACACTTCCTGAACACATGGTCATCTGTATTGCTGGCCGTGCATCCTCTTTCCGTCTTCTGTATTATGCAGTGCAAAACACTCTTTGCACTTGCCAAATAGCTTGATAACTATGTTTGTTATCCGATTTCTCCCAATAGATGATAAGTTCTTATAAGGTTGGTAAGATGTGAACAGCACATTATAGGTTCAAAAACGTCTGTGTTTGCAAATGAATAAATAATCAATTAAGTGAGGGTCAAAACAGGGCACTGTGTGAGACACTTACAGAGAGTAAGTAATGCATGAATTCTGACCTCAGAGACCCTACATGGATGATAAGTGATGTGCCTACAAATCACCATAGCTGAAGACAGACAATCCCTACCTAGTGCCAGAAAACAAGCAAAATGAAATACATTGGGAATTAGCAGATTGAGCTATTATTACAAATGTGGAATGATCTCTAGAGAATATTTCCCGATAGATGTGGTATTGAAGCTGGGTATTAAGGAATAGGCATTATTTGTGAAGACGGATGAGTGGGGCAAGTCAGGGCACTGGGAAATGATGATGATGTGGGGTAAGTTTTAAGGCAGAAGGGGCAAAAAGCATGATTATAGTCATGAAGGTATGTAGGTCCAGGATCCATGTGGAAAACAGCAAATAATGCAGCTTCAATGCAGCATTGCAAATGGATTCAATCATTGTGGTGAAGAACAACTAAAAATTTAGGTGAGAATTAGATCAAAGAGGCCTTGAGTGACTGTGCACAGACATTCCAGGAGTGTAACAGAATAATGGTGTGTTCAGAGCTATCTGCCTTTGTGTGAAGAGCTTCACCTGATCACAACGGGCTTGGAAGAAGTCTGAAGGAGTCAGTGTAGAGTGTAAGGACAGCACCAGGCTGAGGAACCAGTGTGATTGGATAAGCGGAAGGAGAAAATGATATTAACAAAAGAACAAAAGCGTTATATGGAAGGGAGGAGAACACTAGGTTTAGTGCAATCTGATCGAAGCAAAGTAAAACGGGACTGGAAGATGGAGGTAGTTGTTGGCCTTGAATGAAGCAAAGATGAAGGAAGAAGAGAACTAAAAGATATTCCCTGGTGTTTCTCCCTGAGATAGAGCTCATACCCCAGAGGGGATGAACTGTGTACTCATGTGTGTTTCAACAGCATTTTATTTAAGCTGTTTCAGTCGAGTGCTGCCTTGAGTGGTTGACTGCAGGATGGGGCTGTGTATTAGTCCATTCTCACACTGCTATAAAGAACTACCTGAGACTGGGTAGTTTTGAAGAAGAGAGGTTTCATTGACTCACAGTTCTGCAGGTTTAACAGGAAGCATGACTGGAGGCCTCAGGAAACTTACAATCATGGCAGAAGGTGAAGGGGAAGCAATCATGTTTTACCGTGGCAGAGCAGGAGGGAGATAGCAACAGGGGAAGTGCCACACATTTTTAAACCATCAGATCTTGTAAGAACTCACTCACTATCATGAGAACAGTAAGGAGGAAGTCCACCCACATGATTCAATGACCTCCCACTAGGCCTCTTCTCCAACACTGGGGGTTAAAATTCGAGATGAGATTTGAGTGGTGACACAGAGCCAAATCACATCAGGCTGTTTTGCAAATTGTCGCCTACTCATTCACAACAACAAAATGCAGAAATTGAATGTAAGCATTTAGAAGCAATCGCAGCAATGTGATATTGTTGCAGTACACATAAGTGTTATTTTTTATTTTACAAAAGTATCACTGTACAATGAATTGGACAGAAAAAAAATAAGGAACAAAACTGATCCTTCACTACATATAGTTTGAGAAGCTCTGTTCTATAAAACTAGTACATCTCCTGACATAAAGGATAGTTGATCTGTCCACTCCTCCAGGAGTGTGTCAGCTCTATGTGGAAAAGGAAGGGATGTATCTGAATCCTTTCTGAACCCCCAGCTTCAAGCATAGTGTAGAGCATACTACATGCAATCAATAAATAACTAGAATGGAATTGATTTTGATAACTAGTTGGTTTTTTGCTTTTTGTTTTGTTTTGTTTTGTTTTTTAACTGCAGAGAGAGCAGTTTTAGGCTGACCACTTGGGCAGAAGTCACAGTCCTGGAACTTAAGATAAATGAACAGACACAAGCAGGCAAAAGCAGCAAGAGGTAATCCTCATTAGATGCCACAAAAGAGGGAAGAGCCATGAAGTGGAGCTAGAGCAGGCAGACCATTTGCATGCTTCAAAAAAACTCTTGGAGGTGCAGGCACTCAAGATACAGACAGGGGGAAGTTAAAACTAGAAGTCTTCAAAGTCTCAGGCCACAGTCCAGTCTTGTTAGTGGGCATGCTTCCCTTTTGGCACTGTTGCTCCTGCTCTGGGCCAAGTTAAACATCTATTAATGCAGAATTGGAAAAGTGCTTTTGGTTTGAGAGATCCTGAGCATGATTCCTCTCAAAATAAGCAACCTGGTGTCCTTGACCCAACAAAATTCTGCTCTCAGCAATGACTTTCTGTAAGAAAGACAGATGATTACCGACTTTACTGCAACATGCTCAGTGCTGTTGACAGACTGAAGCAGTTCTGGGCTAAAGGTCTGCTACATGCCGGTGCAAGCATTTGTTGTTACACTTGATCTACCTACATAATTTCAATTAGCTTCCATCTGTGACATATAAAATTGAATTCTACTGAATGCCCTGAGCTTTTTCTAAGCACCACCCTTTGTTGCCAAACTGACAATTTGCAAGGAATCTAGGCCGTATTTCAGAGAATCAGAGGCTGGCCAAACTTGAAAAGGTGTTAATAATCTAGCCCATCTTCCATTTTACAGAAAGGGTACCTAAGGTGCAGAGTAAAAAAAAAATTACTGGTTCAAATTCACACAGTCAGCTATTTCACATCAAGTTGAATTAAGTTGTTTTGTCTGTGAAACCCTGAACAATTTTCACTACACCTCAGTGCTTCTGTTAACTATCCATTCATTGCATTGTAAATTTCTCAATAGATAACACATTCTCCCAGGCCCTGAAACCAGTAGATTGTTGTGGAAAGAGTATCCAATGTGTCATTTTCATCATTGCCTCTTAACTACAGAAGTCCTCTCTATGTTTCAAGATATTATAGCATTTCATTGTGCTTAAAAAACTACTAGCAAATAGGAAGTAACATTTGCCAAATAAAATCCATAAAAATAAAGCATCCTTTACAATAAAGAAACTCTTGTCAATTATTTAGACTTTTTAAGGGCATTTTGAACTCCTCAAATACAAATTTCAGGTTTATAATTGTATCATCAAAATCCTATGTGGCAACCAAAAGCTCACTAGTAGGCAGGACACCGAATTATTTCCTTCCTTCCTTCCTTCCTTCCTTCTCTTCCTTCTCTTCCTTCTCTTCTTTCCCTTCTTTCCCTTCCTTCCCTTCCCTTTCTTTCCTCTCTTCTCTTTCTCCCTTTCTCTCTCTCTCTCTCTGTCTCCCGCCCTCCCTCCCTCCCTCCCCCTCTCCCTCCCCCTATGCTGCCCAGGCTGGCCTCGACTTCCTGCCCTCAAACAATCCCTTTGCCTCAGCCACCCAAAATGAAGATACTGAATTCTAACTACATGAACTTGCAAATCTCATGCAACCATAGATCAGTCTCTTCATCTTTACAGTGAGGCAATCACAGTATCTGCCTTATAGAGTTCTAATGAAGAAGATTTAAAGTAATCCACCTGAGGTGCTTAGCACCATGTCCTATAAATGTTAGCCATTAATATTAATAATTAGGTGATGGCTTTGTCACAGATTGTTGAAGCTTTTTGCATGAGCAGGGGGAAGAGACTTGATAATAAGTATGGTTTCATCCATTTCTGAGATTCTGTGACCCTACTGGACCTTCCTGGCATTAAGCCGTTGGCAAGTTGACTAAGCCTATCTTGTCTCCAACTAAATACTGCTTTTAAATACCTTCTTCCAAATCAAATTATTCAGTTTCCCCCAGTCTGGCTCCATTTTTCTTCTTGGTTTTAGGGAGCTCAGTCATTATTTAAAAGCAATGAATCTAACCTAGATTGAGCATCTGCTATGCACCATGATTATTGCTCATGTTACTGCACCCAGCATCCTATAAGAGTAGTGTCATCATTGTAATTTACAGATGAGGAATAAAGGGACTCATTCAACATCAAAAATCCAGCGATTATAGAATTTATTATAAAAACCAGGATACTTCTAAGAGTAACAGGGGATGCCATTAATAATTACAATAGTTATAATCACAACTATATTGATCCATAACTATGGATCCATAGTTATAAATTGGGATTGTCTTAGGTAATATGGGGTATATCGTCATTCTCCCTGTGGATAAAAGAGTTGTGGAGCCCAAATTCAAACACAAGACAATCTCTAAACCCCTGAGTTTAACAAAATTTAGGTTTAAAGGATCTTCCTTTTTATGTTTGTATTATACTGGCCTGAGGACTACTGTCCTGGTAAAAATGAAAATCAGGACACTAATATGAGAACCTGAAGACCTGAGGTGGATAAAGGATCAGGGCATCAGTAACCTCTGGAGGTGTTAAATACAGATGCTCCTCAATTTACAATAGGGTTATGCCCCAATAAACCTGTTGTGAATTGAAAATATCATTAGTCAAAAATGCATTTAATGCACTTTGCTTACCAGATATCATAGCTTAACGTAGCCTACCTTAAACATGCTCAGAACACTTACAGTAGCCCACACTAGAGCAAGATGATGTAACACAAGGCCTATTTTATAATAAGGTGTTGAATAGCTCATGTAATTTATTGAATACTGTACATTACCTCAAAATTGTGATGGTTTTGCATCATCGTAAAGTTGAAAAATTGGGGCCAGGTGTGGTGGCTCATGCCTGTAATCTCAGCACTTTGGTAGGCCAAGGAGGGTGGATCATTTGAGGTCAGAAGTTCAAGAGCAGCCTGGCCAACATGATGAAACCCCGTCTCTACTAAAAATACAAAAATTAGCCAGGCATGGTGGTGCGCATCTATAATCCCAGCTACTTGGGAGGCTGAGGCAGGAGAATTGCTTGAACCCAGGAGGTGGAGGCTGCAGTGAGCTGAGATGGCACCATTGCACTCCAGCCTTGGTGACAGAGCAAGACTCCATCTGAAAAAAAAAAAAAACAGTTGAAAAATTGTAAGTAGAACCATGGGGGAATATCTGTAGAGTGAAGGGGACTGTTATGGGTGGAATGTTTGTGTCCAACCCAAACTCATAGGGTGAAACTGTAGTCTCTAATGTAATGGCATTGGGAGATGAGACTTTGGGGAGGTAAGTTGGCTTAGGTAATTTAATTAGGTCATGAGGGTGGGGCCCTCATGATGGGATTTAAGCCCTTATTTAAAAAAGAAGAAACACAGGATTGCTCTCTCTTCCTCTCTGCAAGAAGATGGCTGTCTACACACCAGGAAGCAGGCCCTCACCAGACACAGAATTTGCCAGCACCTTGGCTTTGGGCTTCCCAGTCCCCAGAAGTGTGAGAAATAAATTTCTATTGTTTAAACTGCCGATTCTGTGATATTTTTGTTACGGCAGCCCAAACTGATGGAGACGGGGACAACACAAAGCATCATCTTGAAGGGCTGGGCAGATTCTTAAAACTGAGGATGAGGTAACTGAAAAGCAAGGCAGAGAGAAAGAGGGGATCCAGATGTAGGCCAATAAAAGCAATCACCTTTTTCTTCCTCCCAAATGCAAAGAATGTGAGGTTGACTAGAGAAGATTCCTCGGCCGATAAGCAGGTGGCCTTAGGAGCTGGTATAGGGTCAACCGTGACCTCCAATGTGGGCAAGGAGTGGGTGGCTAAAGGTGAACCAGAGAACAAGGATGACTAAGGGCTCTTCCTCCTCCCAGCAGATGAACTAAACAGTCAAATTAAAAACTGTGATACCAAGAAAGACACACATACACACTCACACACACCCTATTCATCAACTAAGTAAGAAAGATTGAGAAATTTAACACCGATAGATTGCATTGGTAAATTAAAGAATTAGAAAGGAGTAACTGGCTGTCATTTTGTTTGTTTGACAATATATACTTTCAACAGCAATTAATATTTATTGATAACGTGGGACGTTCCAAGCACTGTTCTACATGCTTTGCAGTATTTATGGACTTAAACTATGCTGTGAGGCAGGTGCCACTTTGTTCTTCATTTTACAGATGAGGAAACTGATGCACAGAGAGAATGATTCAACTGCTGAGACGATTCATATGCAAAGCAGGCATATTAATTTCCTATTGCTGCTGGAACAAATGACCACATGCATAGTGCCTTAAACAACACAGATTTATTCTGTTACAGTTCTGGAGGTCAGAAGTCTAAAATAAGCTAGCAGGGCTGGTTTCTTATGGAGACTCCAAGGTAGAATCTTTGTCCTTATCTTTTCCAGATTCTTAGCAGTCACCTACATTCCTTGGCTTGTGGCCTTATCCTCTATCTTCAAAGTCAGCAGCATGGCCCCTTCCAGTATCTTGCTCTCTCTCTGCTTCCAGGATTATATCACCTTTTTCTGACCCTGCCCCACTTGCCTCCCACTTATAAGGACCCCTGTGATTTGTCTGGACCCATCAGATATCCTAAGATGATTTCCTCATCTTGAGATAGTTAACTTAGTCACACTCACAAAGTTATTTGTATTATGTAAGGTAACATATTTAGAGGCTCTGGGAATTAGGATGTGGACATCTTTGGGAGGCCAGTATTCTGCCTTTCTCAAAGGGGTCAAATCCAGGAAGCCAGGCTGCAGAGCCTGCTGCTTTAAACCACTGCACCACAATGCCTGAAAACTTTAGTAGTCTACCTTCTGTGCATGCTATATGCCAACAACTTGCCTCCTGTTGGGTAGGCAATATTGCAAAACACAACTGTGATTCTGTCCTTATGTGAAAAACTGGCAAAAAAAATGTACAACCACTGTTAAAAATTGCGTTAAGTTCTACAAAGCAAAAACGAACATGCTAGGGAAAAAGAATAGTGGGGACAGGGAAGGGATACAATTACAAATTGAAAGTCAGGGAAGACTTATCTAAGCAAAGACACAGAGTGTAAAAAATTTTACTTAGTTGTGTTCAAGTAAATAATATTCTAAAGAAAAAAAATTAAAAACATGTTAACAGTAGTTGCATTAACAGATTACATCATGAGTAAAACACCTTGTGTTTTTTTCTCTGTATTTTCCAAGTGTTCTGAAGTAATGGGATATTACCTTAACATTTATAAAATTGAAAGAAATTTTATAAATAGGGTGAGGTATGTGCTGCCTTCTAAGACTGAGTCTTTAGAAAATTTTCTCAATCAGCTGTGACAATGTATACTGGACCTATTTCTAAAGTTTACTCTAGAAAGTAATATCTGTTACTCAAATGCATTAAAGCTTCTTTAAGATCAGTGCTTCCTTCGATTGCTAATTCCTCTTTTTACTGAACGTCCTGCTATCATGGCAGAAAGTGCGAGATCAACACTCTAAAATACAACAAAAACTGGAAAATATCTGACATGCTTAAAACACTTATCTCTTTCGGGTTATCCTATTTTTTAATTTCAAATTTGCTTGTATTTAGGGGAGAAAAGGACATTGTCAATACTGCAACTCAATGTTAGTCACTTCTATTGCTCTAAGGAACCCATCCTGTCTATATTTAGAACAACTGACTCTAGAAAAAAGAAAGATACAGGGCTTTTTCATCAATGTTTGATCTGATAGATGTGTCTAAATGCTGGTCAGCTTTCCACTGAATGTTACCATGGGCAACAGTTTTCAGAACTTTACATGAATAAAAAAGAAAAAGAAAAAGGATCACTGTATGAACACTTATTCGTGTGGCCATCTCCATTTTATTCATGGGGCTGCCTAGATTCAGATTGTAGCATTTTCTTGAGTTATTTCTCTAAGCCCTTTTCCATTCTCTCTGAAATACTGAAATGCATACCTTCTCTTCTCATTCCTTTTTATTTCATTCCAGCCTTTCGATCCACTGCTGCCAGAATGGATTTGCCAAAATGATGCTCTGATATGGTTAGGCTTTGTGTCCCCACCCGAATATCATCCTGAATTGCAATCCCTATAGTCTCCACATGTCAAGGGAGAGACCAGGTGGAGGTAATTGAATCATGGGCCCAGTACCCCTGTGCTGTTCTCATGATAGTGAGTGAGTTCTCACAAGATCTGATAGTTTTATAAGGGGCTCTCCCCACTTTGCTAGACACTTGTCCCTCCTACTGCTTTGTGAAGAAGGTGCCTTGCTTCCCCTTCCCCTTCCACCATGATTGTAAGTTTCCTGAGGCCTCCCCAGGCATGCTGAACTGTGAATCGATTAAACCTCTTTCCTTTTATAAATTACCCCATCTCAGGCAGTTATTTATAGCAGTATGAAAATGGATTAATACATGTTCTCACTTCATTCCTCCCTGCTACAACTACTTACTATGTAACAGGCATTATGCTAGGACATATGAGGTTAGCAGTTTGAGTAAAAAATAACCCCTGCCCTCAAAAAAACTGGAGGAGTTTTCATTCAATCTAGTGGATAAAAGGAACATTTGAACAATGAGCTCTAATCCATGACTGGGCGACATCAAACCACTGGAGGCCTAAGGAGCAGGTGTTAAGAGCACAGAGGAATGAACGATGAATTATTTAAAAGCCCAATCTGTAGCTAATTTAAATACCTTGGAGGCTTGGAGGGCTCTTTATTGCTGGTTCCAACCTATTTTTCTAGATTTAGCCCATTGTTTGCCCTCATAAACTTTCATCTCTACCTTGGCTTTTCCAGAATCTCTGAAAGACATTTCTCCATTAGGACTTTTTTTTAATGTCAAGTTTAAAAAATTCAAATCAAACTGGTTTCAATAACAATGAGAATATATTAACTCACATAGCTGAAAAGTTTAAAGACATTTCTAAACTTTTAGAAACTAAAAGTGAAGCTTCAGGTGAAGCTTAATTCAGCAGCTAAAATAATGTCACCTAATTCCTGTTTCCCCTCTTCTTTGATTCTGTGTTTCAGACTGAGAACCTCTGGAAATTCTAGGCTCAGCCTCAAGTAGCACAAAAAAGGTTTAGTTTTGAACCTAAATTCCTCCTATCGACTGTAAAAAAAGAGAACTTCTTTATTATTATTATTATTATTATTATTTATTATTATACTTTAAGTTTTAGGGTACATGTGCACAACGTGCAGGTTTGTTACATATGTATACATGTGCCATGTTGGTGTGCTGCACCCATTAACTCATCATTTACATTAGGTATATCTCCTAATGCTATCCCTCCCCACTCTCCTGACCCCACAACAGGCCCCGGTGTGTGAGAACTTCTATTCCTTAGGTATCTAACAGAATTCCTGAACCTCGTTCTTATTGCCCTGAATTTAGCCGTAGGTTCATCCCTTAATCAATTATTATCAGTGAAGCATTATATCAATTGTCTCAACCCAATTTGTGCCCATGGTTAGAGCTGGTGGTATGTATAACATAGTCACATAGTCACTGTACTAGTCACATAGTGAAAATGGAGTACAAGCACCTACCTAAAGGGAGAACCTGGTACGACTTTACCAAAAGGAGATTGAATAAACCGGATAAAATAAATAAATTAGAACAGAATAAGTGAAAAAGCAACCAAACAAATAATTAATAACTTCTTTGTGTTGCATTATTCTTGGACACTATTTTTCATAACATCTCCTTTTGCAGTTGAAGAAATCCCCAATTCAAATATTGTTAAAATTCAGAAAATCTGTCTTATATATTGTGTTCTCCTAACAAAACCTGACACAGTATTTTATACAGAAGAAGAACTCAGTAAGTTTTTAATATTTCTTTTTCTGAAAATTTCCACTCCACTGCCATTCTATTGATTTTTCTTTCTTAAAAGGAATCAATTTTATCTCTAATTTTAAAACTAAAGTTTTCCCCTTAGTGCTTATACGTTTCAAAGTATGAAGCATTTGTCAACTCCACCAAACACCTTCCCACTTGAAATCTTCCTGCTGTTTTTTCCAAGTTGTGGCGCTTTTCTGTCTCTCCTCCCATTTCTCTGAGGTCTCCTTACAATTTAATCGTGTCCCCTTTCTTCTCTCAACCAGTTGCAAATGAATGTAGGTTAATTTGAGAATGTATAATTGGCAAGGATTTGTAAGCTTTAACCATTAGTGAATGGTGAAGGCTATTTGACCTCTTACTTTGCTCTTGGGCTTTATATGACATGAAACCTGGATCATTCAAAAATTCATATAATTAACCAAATCTTCTTCTCTTTATGTTACAGTGAAAGCAAATATCAGACCCAATAATTCCACCCATTATTTGGCAAACACACACACCCAAACAAATATGTGCATATCAAGCCATTCTTTCTGTGACATCAGTGGGGTCTCCAATCTCTGTCATTTAGGCTTTCTGATGAGCACCTTGCAGGAAGGATTTATCCCTGTGGTGGACAGAACATGTTCTAACAGTAGGGTCAGCTTACCTTTCACACAGCTAAGTTTCAGAGATCTTCCATACATGGACCCATCAGAACCCCAGCCACAGAGCTTGTTTCCAGAACGCCTGGCTGCTGGGTTTGCTGGGTTGCATATTTTGTTCACAAAAGCAACCTTTGTTGCTTTTGTGGTCATTTAAGCCAACCACAGTTTTTAAAACCAATGAATTTTATCAATTTATAATTAAATTTATCAATATTATAAATTGATTAAATTTACTAATTTATAATATTTCTAGAAGTCCTAAAAATATTGTCAAGATTTGCAATAGCCATCTTTGGAATTTGAACTCCCAATTTGGGTATTTCAAACACCCACATGCTTTAGGGTAGAAACCAGAGTTAATGCTCCCACATATATGTATCACACTACTTTTGCTAAGATATTTGGAAATCAGTTATAAAAACAATCCAAATCCCTAAGTTTAGGTTTCCCTCAAGGTTCACAGTGAGAGAAATGCTGGATGAGCCCATAACTTTGCATCTCAAATTCTAGATGAATCTATGGGCCTTGAGATGTCTGTGAATCCTTTGTACATATATGAGAAATTGCAGTGTCTGTGCCTTTTTCTGAGCAGATAGTGCATAGATTTCCTCATGGTCTTAAGAGTAACAATGGCCTATTAGTGATAAAGAATGTGTGTTTTACATTAGGGATATAAAAACTGAGACCCATTGATTTATACACTCATTCATTCATATGAAATGTATGCATTGAATGCCCTCTATTATGCCAAGTTTTATCTAGAATCTATAAATACAGTGATGAAAATGTCAAACAAATTCCTTATAATAATGAAATGAAGAATACTGATAATAAAAATAAAGATAAATGTATATGGTGTACATAATTTCAGGTACTGGAAAGCACACCAAATATAAATAAATAAAACTATATAGGCTGGGTGCAGTGGCTCATGTCTGTAATCCCAGCACTTTGGAAGGCCGAGGTGGGCGGATCACCTGAGGTCAGGAGTTCGAGACCAGCCTGGCCAACATGGTGAAACTCTGTCTCTACTAAAAATACAAAATTAGCGAGGCATGGTGGCGGGTGCCTGTAATTCCAGCTACTCGGGAGACTGAGGCAGGAGAATCACTTGAACCCAGGAGGCGGAGGTTGTGGGTAGCCGAGATCCTACCATTGCACTCCAGCCTGGGTAACAACGGGGAAACTCCGTCTAAAAAATAAATAAATAAATAAATAAATAAATAAATTTAAAAAATACTATACAGGGGGATGGTGACCAAAAGCTACTTTGGACACAATGAGTAATAATTTAGTGAGCAATATTGCACAGTTCTGTATCATTTCAAAATCTATATAATTAACCCTGTCCTTTTCTCTCATGGGCTATACTAAATCACACATATTTTTAACAACCTGCTGAACATCATTAGATGTACACCACATTGGCTCCTATAAATCAAAGTTTCCCCAAACAGGGTTGCCATTTTCCTTCTGTTAATTCCTTCCATGCCTTTGACCCAGCCCCAACCCAAGGCTGATTTTATTGCTCTTTGCCCTGTATTTAATCTAATCAACCACCATATCCCACTCATCTACCTAAGCTCAATTCCCCAAAACTCATCTTTTAATCTTCCTTCCCCCTTGCAGCTCATGTTCAATCACTTTCCAAGTCTAGGTCAATCATCTCTCACTTCCAAATGTGCATTTTAAATGTGCACTTTATAAGTTGGGTTCTACAGGTTACTGGCCTACTGTAACACCATTGTTGTTTGATAGTCGTTTCTCAAATCAAGGTCAAATGCTTTCTGACCTTGAAAATTCTTCTTTTGTGCTCCCATCTTGCCTTTGCTCACATGTCTCCTCCCGACACCAATCCCTCATCAAAAACGACCATGTAGACTTCTTTGAGATTGTTGTACATAGTCTTGCTTTCATGCCTTTGGTAATAATGTGCAATAAATGGTAGCAACTCTTATTATTGAGCCCTTATTATGGGACTGACACAGAGATAAGCACTTCATAAATATTAACAGTAGGTCAAGTAATACAGTGTTTTGAATGCTAGCTCTGCAGTTTGTTTTACTGTGAGGCTTGGGCAAGTTACTTTAATCCTTTACCTCAGTTTCCTCATATATTGAATGAGATACAACAACATCTACTTCATAGCTCATAATGAAAAGTAGATAAGATAATGCAGCTTCATTCACTACCAGATGCATAGTAGTCATTCAGTGAATATTGATTATAATTGAAATCACAATAGGTATTCAGAGTACAGTAAATATTACTTATTTTTCAGTATGAAACTTGTCAGAAGTATAGATACTATAGATTATGTTAGATGTTCCTATCTCCCTTTTACCGTGTCTTTGGGAAATCTTTCCCACTTTCTTGCATGAAGCCTTCTTCATGAAGCCTTTATGGATTTTTCTATCTTAAATGTCAATGTTCTTGGTTTATTCAGGGTTTAGGACAGTCTTCTTATAACAGGGCCACTTGGGTTCATGTCTTATCTTCCACCATTAGATAGCATGGTGACTCCTTTGGGAAACCATATACTACTTTAACAAGAAGCCAGGCTTGGGTGAAAGGATCCTATTTCTCATTCTACCCCCTTCTCAGCTGTGTGACATTGAACAAGTTACCTAACTATTCTGATTATCAATTTTCTAATCTCTGAAATAGAAATGATAATATCTTCCTCCCAGTGTGTTCACAAGAATTAAATAATCTGGCTAGGACAAATACTAGTATAGTGCCTATTACGTAGACAGGGTCCAGCTCAAAATAAGTTCCCAGGATGACAAATTTACTCAGCCTCATGTCATTCACAGCAATTAACACATTTATAGTTAGTGTTTAGGAAATATTGAATTAAACTACGTTTTAAAAATTACATATAGTGAAAGCAAATGGCCATGTACACAGTGAGGACACATTAGAATATAAAAGTATTAGCTGCTCAGGTGCTTGCTATTAAGCTATCTTTTTAAATGTGTAATTTAATAATAGCACATCAGAAATATCCATGGAGTTATCTCTCATAGCAAACAAACTAATAGCCCGAAAACCTGATCCTTGTAAAAACCCGCACCAACGCAAAGTCATTTCTCAACCGTCCTTTGCATTCATTGAACTGTGAAAATATCTTGGGCTGGGCATGGTGGCTCATGCCTGTAATCCCAACACTTTGGGAGGCTGAGGCTGGAGGATTGCTTGATTCCTGGAGTTCAAGACCAGCCTGGAAAACATAGCAAGACCCCATCTCTAAAAAAGGCACATGCCTGTGGTCCCAGCTACTTGGGAGGCTGAAGTAGGAGGATGGCTTGGGCTAGGAGGTTGAGGCTGCAGTAGGCCATGGAGGATCCACTACACTCTAGCCTGGGGGACAAAGCAAGACCCTGCCTCAAAACAAACAAACAAACAAACAAACAACAACAACAACAACAACAACAAAGAATATCTTGGTCATAGACTTTAACCTTTAATTTTAATTGCTAGTTTACTTTTATGTATTTCCTAGTAAAATGTGATTCCTCAAGGAAAGGTCCCCTTTTTTCTGATTTTTATCCCTTTTCCCTGACCTAGTACCTATCCTGTAAGATGTGCCAGGCAACAGTCCTTGATCTGTTGCTTAACAACAGAAGAGATAAAAGATCACAGTGAAATGGTATAATGTGCCCAGCATGCACAGAGTTCCAGGTGAACACAGAGAAGAAGCTTCCAACCTCATCACATATGGAAGGAGTCCAGAAAGGCTTCTGAGAAAGTGACGTTTGCATGGAGTTTCAAAGGATAAAGGAGAAGAAAGTGTTACTAGGAAAAGAACACGCATTTGCTTGAATCAATGAATATGTCTTTCAGTTAAATCTCAAAGAAGTGTAGATGGTAACATTGGCTATTGAGCTTAACCATGAAAAGGTTCACATTGTCATTCCAACAAAGCTGTATGACTTTCTAATTGAAGTATCTTCATTAATTGAAAAAAAAAGGACAGCAAGGGAATGAAGATACGTTCTAAGCCATGCTTATAAATCAGATCCTTTTAAACGACCTCAAGAGTTCAGTTGTTTCAAGAAATAAGCCTCCCTGAAGACCTCCAAAAACATGTCAGAGTGAGGATAATATATCCTGTTATCACTCCAATTAATTTGTGAATGTGAGTAATTAGATAAATTGGCTGTCAATATGTACCTATAAGATTAAGTGCTGTTACGATTCAGTAGATAAGGGCTACTAGTGAACACTGCATGTCTGATATCAGTATGCATTCTTCTCCCTGATATTTGGGTTTTGTGCTCTTGAAACTCATAATGAAAAATTGCAAAATAAATACTATGAACCTCTATAAAAAGTCTGCCAAATGCATTTGCTAAAATTAGCTGTGAAGCCCAAGAAAGGATAGAAAGAAATTACCTCCTGCATGTCTCTCCCTGGAATTATGCATGGTATGTGAAACAGACTGATAATAAATGAGAAAACATCATGAAATAAGAAAGAAGTATAAACTGTGTAGGTTTTTATGGTTTAAGATAAATTTCATATATACCTCTCTCTATATTAAGAGGTTTAACATATATAGTCAAGTTTTAAATCAACAGAAGTAAGATTGTACTCAATGGTAAGACCTTTTGTCCCAGCTTTAAGATACAGGGATAAAATTCTTTCTGACAAAGATGAAAATATATGCTACATCCATGCAACATAGGTAATCAAACTAGTGGAAACATATCACCAACATTCATCATTTAACAGTAAGTTATGAAAAACCTTTATTTTAGGTAGTAAAAATAGGAAATTTCATAAGGCAGAATTCTTTTCGACGGGGAAGTCAGCCTAATGAAAGAGACAGAACGTAAACGGACCATTTATAACACAGTTTAAAGAACACAACAAAAGAAAGGTATGCCAGCTCAGAGGTAGATGAGAGGAGACAGGGATATAGATGTGGATTTCCTGAAGGAGATGCCATCTGAGTTATGATTTTTCATGGCTCACACATGTTTATTGTTTGATATGTAATACACATACACATTGTTTCAGATCTAAGAAGAGAATAACTTAGTTGTCAAAATTCCTGGTATATTAACATCAAATAAATACTTACTACTGACCAGACACAGTGCTAAATGGCTTCCATGTTCTCTCTTCATGACTGTCTCATAAGGTAGAAATCAGTAGTCCCATTTTACATAAGGAAAAACTGAGGCATAAGAAGAGGATATATCAATTGCACCCAGTCATTCATTGTAGAGTCAGAATTCAAATCCAGGTCTTTGTAAATGCAGTGTCTGGGCTGTACGACACTCTGTGCAGACATGGGACATTCCAAGAGGCAAAAGAAGAATGTGAGGTGGAGAAATCAAGGATTTTTTGAGGCGTGAATCTAGAGCTGACTCCATCCTGGGAGACAGATGAAAGAATGAAAGGCAGGTTGCGATGTGATGGTAGAACGTTGTGTGTGGAGAGAGGAGCACAGCAAAGACTTGGCTTGCCCATACATGGGCCAAACCATTTCTCTGTGTTTCTTTAACTGAAAATAACTTGGGCTGGGTATGGTGGTTTATGCCTGTAATCCCAAAACTTTGGGAGGCTGAGGCTGGAGGATTGCTTGATTCCAGGAGTTTAACAGTTTAGAAGTAGTGCTTTCGGCCATGCATGGTGGCTCATGCCTGTAATCGCAGCAATTTGGGAGGGCAAGGCAGGTGGATCACCTGAGGTCAAGAGTTCGAGACCAGCCTGGCCAACATGGTGAAACCCCATTTCTACTAAAAACACAAAAATTAGCTGGGCATGATGGTGTGCGTCTGTAATCCCAGCTACTTGGGAGGCTGAGGCAGGAGAATTGCTTGAACCTGGCAGGCAGAGGTTGCAGTGAGCCAGGATCACACCACTGCACTCCAGGCTGGGTGACAGAGCAAGATCCCATCTCAAAAAAATCAATCAATCAATCAATAAAATAAAAATAAAGAAAGAATGAAAGAAAGAAAGAAAAATAGTGCTGATTCTTCTGGACTTTGATTGGATTGGTTGGAATTTCACCAGGTTTTGAGAAATGCCCCCAACTTTGCCTCATGTGCTCTAAAATATACGATGGTATCTCCCATGGCTGACGCAGTGGAGAAACAGCATGCACCTGGTCTGGACCTTGATGAGAGCCAAAATCCCTGCAAGTTTAGTTCACTTTAGTTATTATTTCTTTCTTTACACCTATGTTTCTTAGCCTTTTTTCATCCTTGTCCTCCTAAAAAGCTTTTTCAAATGTTTTCTCCTAATCACCTCTCCAATGAAATTTTAATACCCCATATATACTGTATATTTGTTTATGTGCTATATGCATATCTATGCCTTACACATAGCAAGAGAAAGATTTTTAGATATTGCAGTGGTCTGAATGTGTTTCCCCAAAATGTATATTTTGAAATCCTAACCCACTGTAATGGTATTAAGAGTCGAGACTTTGGGAGATGATCAGATCATGAGGGTAGAGTCCTCATGAATGGGATTAGTGACTTTATAAAACAGTCCTCCTTAAAGAGACCCTCAGCCCTTCGACTAGGTGAGGATATGGCAAGAAGGTGTCTTGTGAGGAAATGGGCCCTCACCAGATGCCATATCTGCCAGTGCCTTCATCTTGGACTTCCTAGCTTCTAGTACTCTGAGAAATATATTCCTGTTGTTTAGAAGCTACCCAGTTTGTGATATTCATTGTAGCAACCCAAACAGATGAAGACAACCGTGAAACAATTTTTTACCCTTTTGGGACTGACGAAGCCCTCTTGATAATGAATAACTTACACTGTACTTCATTCCTTGTTTTGAATTCTATTGTAATAACACAAAGGGAGACTTTGGAAACAATTTGAATCAAACCAGGTTCCGAGAGAAATTACCTAATCTTTTTGAGTGCAAATGTATTCTGTGAAAAGTGGTAATAATAATACAGCTCTAGGAAATTGTTGTGAATGGATTAAGACAACTTAGAAGCAGAGACATGACAGTGACTTAGAAAATATTAGTTACTTTCCCTGATTCTCATAGTGCAGTTTCTTTCTAACTCAGCCTTTAGACTGCATTTTTCATCTGCTCATTTGCTCTTTTATCTGAGAGATTGGAAAGAAAGCGGCAGAGTAATCACAGAAAGGCCTTAATAAAGGGATGTAGTAGCAGAAGCCTCACTGAGGCAATTTATGGAACAGGCATGCTGCCAGGGCCATCTGAGAGGGAAGCATCTGGCACCTTCTTTGTTGATGGGCAAGTCCCCCTCATGTCTTTATCAAGGGGGTTGGCTCCTCCCTGAAGTGGACTTTTGCTTTTATAAATCCTGTGGTGAAAGAAAAGATCTCCAATGCAATATGGTGGGGAAGGGGACAGCATTTGGAGAAAATCAAGGATGCAGCTGACTACTATTTATGCCCTGATTTGGGCAAGTTTTTAACCTCTTTGGGCTTATATTTCTTCACCTGTAAAAAGGATATAAATGTGTCCCTAAGTCAGAGGGTTATTTTGAAGATGAAATTAAATACTGCCTGCACAATGCCTAGCATATAGCTGGTGCCCAGCATAAACTACTATGTTTTCTTTCTAAACAGCTTTGCTTTCTTAGATGTCATAGGGCAGCAGTACCCAATCTTTTTGGCACCAGGGACCAATCGGTTTCCTGGAAGACAATTTTTCCACCTAGGCGACAGTGGAGGGATGGTTTTGGAATGAAACTGTTCCACTTCAGAGATCATCAATCATCAGGCATTCTCATAAGGAGCATGCAACCTGGATCCCTCACATACGCAGCTCACAATCGGGTCCGCACTTTTATGAGACTCTAATGCCACAGCTGATCCAACAGGAGGTAGAGCTCAGGCAGTAATGCTCACTCACCTCCTGCTGTGCATCCCATTTCCTAACAGGACACACACTGGTACAGGTCTGTGGCCCGAGAGTTGGGAGCCCCTCTCATAGGGTAGAATTATTCCATATACATAAAACTTTAAAGTGCACAGTTTATATAGCAATAGATACGGGAGAAATAATAACTTACATTCCTAGAGCACCTTATGAGTACAAACTACTTTCACAGTCTTATTGTGAAAGATCACCTGGTGAAAAAAGTAAGAATGACATTATCCTCATTATTAAGAATCAGAAAAAGATATCACATGACCAACCTATCACCTGGTAAGAGATTATGTCACTAGAAGTCAAATTCAGTTTCTCTGATTGTAAACCTAGAGCTAAACTTCACTGTTGCTTAATATTGCTTACAAATCCTTATTTTTCAAGTATAAAATTCAATTAATTTCTAAAAATTCTAAAAAATATATAAGTGGGCATCATCAGTTTCAGTGTTGATCATTCTCCATTGATAAATTTTAATCTTATTTTGCATTTTACATACGGTGGTTTCTGTCCATAACTCTCATGAGATCTCTTTAGCTCTTTACATATTTGAAATTCAGTTTAATTATTCATTAAACATTAAGAAAGTATTTGAGAAAATAGGATCTGTCTTCATGGGCTGAAGGTGGAAGGAGGGAAAACATATAGCTCTTTCAGTGGATACTTGGAAGGAATACTAAAATAAATTTTTATAGTAATATAAAGTTCTGCACATAAGATGCAATATTGGGCAATAATGATCAAATTGATTTTTTTTGTTTATCCACCTAAGTTATTAGATAAAACCTACTTCAAGCCATTTTTCTGCTATAAGATTTTTTAAATAATTTGACATTAAAAGGACAATGGAAATCAGAATGTAACTGGTAATTCTTTTATATTGAGTGTCTTCCTTTCTATGCCTGGATCTAGGCAAATAATAGACTTCTAGCTTTCAATGGAACTTAAAGCTTATTTTTAATCAGCATGCTATTTCTCTAGGCTAATTTGATGATAGAAAATCTTGCTGAGGGAGAATTCAGATGAGAACACTGGGTTCCAAAACACAGCTCCTCCTTCCATACTGGCTTTGGCAGTTTAATAACCACAGCAGCAAAGTATAGTAAAAGAAAAATAAAGGCAGTAAAATAAAAGAGGCAACAATTGTTAATGAGGCAACAGTCTTTACCAGGCAGCTAGTTGAGTGCAGATAACTTTCCTGTTATTTAGGAGTCTTTGAGGACACTGCAATATAGTTGCTTCCTGTTAATAACTCTTCTGCCATCCATTGTTTAGGCATCATCCCATGTTAAATCACCGTGGTGTCATTCTCCTAGAGCAACACACTTGAGAGTTTTAAATAACCGTTTGACAGGAAGTTGTCAGAGGAAGAGCTTCTTTCAACCAGTTAAGCATTTGAGCATGAACAATGCTCTGTTTATAGTCAAAAACAGATAAAATAAGTGAATAATTATTGAACTTTTTAAAAATTAAATGATCTTTGTACTTGAAATTTGATTTACTAATGATGAAATCTCATTTATTTGGTGGAGGATTAAACTCAGTTATCACGAACCTAAATATGATTTAGCAAAATTTTATCAAGTACCTACTATATTCTCAACACTGTACAAGACACTGATAGGGATAAAAAGAAAATACAATATACAGATTACACTCCTACCTTTCTACAACTAACAGCCATATTGGGGAGCCACAGCATACAGATATGATAGATAGATAGATAAATAGATAAATAGATAGATAGATAGAGATATGACCTAGAGAATAATAAAAGAAATCTTACTAAATGACAGAATATCAATATGGAACTAAAGGGCATCATATTAAGTGAAATAAACCAGGAACAGAAAGTTCTCATTTATATATGGAAGCTAAAATAAGTTAATCTCACAGAATAAAAAGTAGAACAAAGGATTGTAAAGACTGGGAAGAGTGTTGGGGAAAGAGGGGAGGGGGAAATTTGCTAAAGGATACAAAATTACAGCTAGATAGGAGGAATAAGTTCTAGTGTTTTACAGCACTATAGGATGACTGTAGTTAATGATATATTAGTTTCAAATAGTTAGAAGCATACTGAGTGTTCCCAACACAAAAGAATGATAAATGTTTTAAGATGACGGATATGTTAATTACCCTGATCTGATCACTATACATGGTGTGTATAGAAACATCACTATGTACCCTATAAATATGTAAATTATTATGTGTTAGTTAAAAAACAACAATAAATATTTAATAAAGATGATATGGTTTGGTTGTGTTCCCACCCAAAATCTCATCTTGAATTGTAATCTCCATAATCCTTATAATCCCTGAGTGTCAAGGATGGGACCAGGTGGAAGTAATTGGAACATGGGGATGGTTTCCCCCATGCTGTTCTCTTTATAGAGAGTGAGTTCTTATGAGATCTGATGGTTTTATAAGTGTCTGGCATTTCCCCTGCTTGCTCTTGTCCTTCCTGCTGCCTTGTGAAGAAGGTGTCTTGCTACCCCTTTGCTTTCTGCCATGATTGTAAGTTTCCTGACGCCTCCTGAGCCATGCTGAACTATGAGTCCATTAAATCTCTTTCCTTTATAAATTACCTAATCTTGGGCAGTTCTTTATAGCAGTATGAAAATGGACTAATACAAAAGAGTTTAATTACTAAAGACGGATGAAAAAGAGCAATTTCAATAGGCACGGTAATTGCAGAAGGCTTTAGGAAGAGATAACACTAGAAAGAAAATAAGCAGAAGGGGAAAAAAAGACAGTCAATGACCAGAAAAAAATAAGAATCAAAGCAGAAGGCCAGGGGCTGAGTAAAGTATGACCATGTGGCAGAAAGGCAGGGGTGGTTGAAGCATGTTAGAAGATCAAGGAAATGTGATTTGATACCAAACTTAGAGGACCAGGTTATGAAGAGACTATTTTGGCTGCTATTTTGGAGGGGATTATAGGTATTGGGGCAAATACCATACATTCTCAAAGACTGCATTGACCCACTTGATGTATCTTAGAAAGAGTAGTCTGGTGACATTGTGCCTATGGCTGGTGAATCATGAGAAAGAGTAAGGCCAATTACGAAACTGTGGGATAGCCAAAAATTAGTACAAGGGGTCTAGACATATGGAATGGAGGACAAAATTAGCATAAATAAAGGATAATGCATTTCATTAATTGCATTTTAAAAACTTGATCTATTTCAATGACTAGAAAGTAAATATAGGCCAGGTGCAGTGGCGCACACCTGTAATCCCTGTAATTGGGAGGCTGAGGCAGGCAGGTCCCTTGAGCTCATGAGTCCGAGACCAGCCTGGGTAACATGGCACAACCCCGTATCTACAAAAAATACAAAAATTATGTGGGCCTGGTGGCGTACACCTATAGTCCCAGCTATTTGGGAGGCTGAGATGGGAGGATGGCTTGAGTCCCAGAGGTGGAGGTTGCAGTGAGCTGAGCTCATGCCAGTGCACTCCAGCCTGGGCAATAGAGCCAGACTATGTCTCAAAAAAAAAAAAAAAAAAAAAGGGAGGAAAAAAAAAAGAAAATGAAAAAGAAAGTAAATATAATTTTTAGAAGTGGAAATAACTGATTAAAATAGGCTCTTAGTCTGAAGACTTCCTGTCATGTAATCATTTAAGAGGTGTATTGCTTTAGGAAAGCCTTGCACTAATAATCTAATATGAAATTAGGTTGGAAATAATGGATGACATCAGAGATATTAACAAAGGGACATATGTTTTTTGATGTGACCAACCTGGGCAGTTAGCCTAGTCTAGATATGTGCCATAAACAAATTGCTGTCTGGGATGTTAGCTAGCCTAAGACTACTAGATGGTTTATTGTTTGCTTGCTGCAGACATGTACATAAGTGTGTGTTTCACTTATTTTTAGCACAAAAACAATGCATATGTATTACAGAAAATTTAGCAAAGCTTAAAAAGAAAAAAGAAATGAGAAATTCTATAATCCCATCACCTACATAAAATATTACTAATATTTTGAAGTGTTTTATTATCATAGATACTCTATGTGTATATTTAGTTGTCGTAAGATGCATTCCAAAGAGGAATCTCTTCTGCCATTTCTCCTTTTCCAAGCTCATCTTTAACTCTTGTTTTCTCTTACATTTTAAAATATCCTTTTTCTAATACATTATAACTTATAAAAATATAATATTTCTCCTAGTACCAAAATTCAGAAACACAGAGAATTCTCTTCTTTCTGTAAAATTCAAGATAATTTTATATATGCTGCCAATAACCACCCTGACTAACCAGGGGGGTGTCTAATTTTCCGAGGCTAGGAAAGTAAATGCTATTAGAGATGGCATCACTGCAATGGGCTATCAAAGACAGTGATCATCTGCCAAAAACATTTTTAGGAGATACATGCAGCATCTCTGAAGTGACAATGAGTACACTCATAAAAATGTAGAACTCTCCAACAATGAATGTAGCTATAATGGTGAAGAGCATGGATTTCCAAATTGGATAGCCCCACGATTGAATTCTGGCTCCACCTCCTTTACTAGCTGTGTTATGACCTTGGGAATATTGCTTAACTTCTCTAAAGATCAGTTTTCTTTTCTGTAAATTGTGAATACAAATCTGCATCCATGAGTTTATTCTGATGAGCAAATCAGATAACATCCTTCAATTATGTACTGTTGATGAAATATAATTGTTAAAACAATAAAGCAACTGGGGTTCAGAGAAAATAAGAGACTTGTTCAAGCTCACATGATATATCAGTGGCAAAAATGAGACTGGAATCTAGGCCTGATTCTCAGTCTAATGCTCTTCTCACTTTAGCAAGAAGCCATCCCCCATCCAATAGAGTGAATGTATGAGTAAAGATCCAGAAAACCTCTTTATAACCTTCCTCCAAACCAGCAAATTGTGACCCTCTAAATCCCAACCAGCACCTCTCTCCACAATGTATTTTCAACTATTAGAAACAAAAGTGTCTCAGAGATAAGACAAATCTGATCAGGAAGGGTCAAAGCCACTTGTTATGACTAATTTGGACTTGAACCTTTCAGCTACTGCAGTATCCAGAAATAATTTATTATCCTGACATTCCGTAAAAGAAGTAAGTACAAAACAAATATTCATACTGGCATTTTAAAATATGTCAGCAGAGAGGATCAAAGAGTCTCCATTCTTTATTTTATATCAAGATGAACCTATTTGGTACCTGTCATGGAGTGAAGCTTATCTAGACGCGACAGGAAGCAAAGGTTATCTTTAACACAATGGAAAAGGGCAAATGAATGTTAACATTTAATTAAAGCCACAGGATGAGAATGCCAAAGTGCAGGTCAGTGGTAGAAAGAATGTGTGTTAGTGCCTTACAGAGGCAGGCTGGCTGAGCACAGAGGCAGAACCTGAATGCAGACGGTTGGATTAGCAGCTCTCTCGATGTCACGGATGTTATAGTTGTTTCTGTTCAGGTGATAGCACAAAGAGGCCATTTGTACAGTGATTAACCATAGGGCTTTGAAGCCCAATCTAGCGGGATTTGAGAAGCTGCCCTCAGAGTGGTTAGGAGCATGGACTGGGAGACAGACCGCCTGGCTTCAAACACCAGCTGTGTACCACTTATTAACCGTGTGACCTCAGGCAAGTTGCTGAGTCTCTGTTCCTTAATTTCTTCAACTATAAAATGGAGATAAGACTGCATCTACTCATAGACTAGTTAGAGAGATATAACAAAGGAGTTAGTATTTGTAAAGCACGTGGTAAGTTTTAAGTATTTGTTAAATATAGTCCTGAGGCGTAGACCCAACGCATACAAGCTACATTCTTAGTAGAAGTTATTCAGCCTTTCTAAGACTTAGGCTCCTCATCTGGAGAACGGGTCTAGTCACAGTGCCTGGCTTACACAGTTGTGAAAGATAAATGGGATCATGTATGCATGGCATTTGGCATACACCGAAGAATTATCATCTTGGCTTTTATCTCACCAACTAGACCAGACACCTCCTGAAGCGTCTGTCATGTTATACCTTGGGATCATGACAGAACTTTCTATATTAATTTTTGTAAAAGAGGAAAAAAGATATAAAGATGCAGGCAAAGTCCTATATATACACGTCAACACAGACATATTCATGCCCAAACTTAGAACGTGCTCTCAGAAAAGAATTAAATGGATGTTTGCTAAGAAATATAGGACATTTGTGGAATTACACTCAGAAAATTGTAGAACAATGAGGTTCGACCCAGTATTTACTCCACAGTCATATTCTTATTCCTCCGTGCATTCTTGATGAACCAGCTTTTCGTTGAAACTTCCAGAAATTCACAGTTAAGTCTGCCACAGAGCAAATATATTCCTTCTTTTCTTACCTCCCAGTGGAACTTTTAAAAATAACTCTCATTGGTAGCAATTTTGAAAGTCCCACTTATTGTAGTTATTCTTGAGCTTCTCTCCATTAATGAATGGTAAATCCCTTGATATAAAGGCTCCCAAACATACTAATTTTTATATCTCCCAACTATATCGGGAACATTTCTACATCCTTACTAGTAGATGCTCAGTAAATGTTTGTTTAACACATGAATTAAATGAGGAGGGATCCTGTATGTTTCCCTTTCTAAAAAAGCTGCCCATTTCAAGTGAAACATCTATTTCCAATGTTTCCTTCTGCTTATATATACTTTATCATATTTAAAACCTTGAAATCTAAAGAGATCAGTTTTCATTTCCTGACTCAAAGGTTGAATTTAAATTATTTTTGAATACTTGAAATTTTAATTTCATGGATTATTAGACCTCTAAGGAAAGTCAAAGTTATCTAGTCATTCTAAATATTAGGAATCTAAAACCAATCATTGGCAGAGCCTGGATTTAAGGCTGGGTCATCTAAACGTTAATCCCACCGTATTTCCACTTCACCATTCTGCAAGCACTTTACAATTTACAGAGCCCCTTTGACCTACAAAAAACTATAGCTTTTTGATCTTTAAATCTATGCTGTATAAAGGACAAACATTATGCCCTTATATTTCAGAGAAACAAACTAAGTCTCAAGGAAGTCCAGGGACTCCCAATATTCTATAGCTGGGAAATAGTAAAGCTAGGAGTGAACCCAGGTCATCAGATTCAATCCTTTCCCCTTTCATTGGACTGAACTAAGCACATGCATTAAAGAGAGAGAACTCTTAAAAAAAAATAAGAAGAGTGGAGGAAATACAAAGTAGAAGTATATACAAAGTGGGTAGAGGCAGCGGCCAAAAGGGATTCCTGCCTACTAGCCCTCATCAAGTACCCACTGGGGCACATTCCAGGATTAGAACAACCATGGCTTACAATGGAAACCAACCCAGCGATGAGCATAACGCAAGTTTCATTCTCATTTCATCTACAACACTAGTAGGTGTTTTCCTCTACCTGGAGCCATTCTGGGACGGAGAAGGGGAAAAAGAGAAGCAGCCCTTCCCGGGAGTTGAACTTTAGATAATTTTTATTACCAAAACAGAAAACTGAGATGTATTTAATCAGCAAATGTAAGTGAGTCCACCACCTCTGACTTCCCTCTAACCTCATATCACTTGTATCATTCAAGTTTATGAAAATTCTTTAAGACATTCATAAGACATAGATAGGAAGTTGCATCATGGGCATAGTATCTGATATAAGGTTCTTAGAAGGATGTGTGATTACTTGCCTTGCATCCCTGCAGAAGCAGTGCCTGCTCCCCACAGAGTGAGAGCCAGCAGGGGCAAGAACAGGGCAATTCCTTGCCTTTCAGAGGCAGAGCTCTAGTGGTAACATGCAGGTTCAGCAAGCTAGAGATGTGTGTCTACCCAGTCAGAAAATAAATCACAACATTCTTAATGAGGCATTGCAACCTGGCTGTTCTCAGTTGGAATCAAAGTAGAATAAGCTGAGGTTGCCTTGTAGATTACGAATAATTAGCAACTCCAAGGAAAAATCATTTTAAAAACTATGATTTTGGCTCTTTGATTCCTGTAATGATCTCATTTGTTGCAATGCCCCTTTTTTCTGCCAATCATCCAGTCAATACACACCTCTTGAAGATCCATGGGCACTGTGACTTTGAGCAGTTCACTCTGAGTGTCTTCCTGCTGTGCAGTTCCCCACAGGGCCAAGGTGAGACCTGCCTGTCCAGAGCCCACACACAGCCTTCTATTCTACATTGCAGGTACTTGGGATCCCAGAATCTGTTATGCAAGTGGCACAAGCCAATTTTTCAGAACCTGCATGAGTCATTTTCCTGAGTCCAACTCTGAATGGTGAATTGCACAAAAGTGTGCATGGTTACAGCTCAGGAGAGTGGCCAAGTATTCGTTATTTGTGGAGGATGTGAACTGAGCTTGGACTTGTGGCCTGGGGTGGGCATAGATATGTATGCAAGGATCTTTACAGTGCAGGACTGAGCTAGAGGTGACAATGGAGGAGAGCAGGCTGTGGGCCAAGAGCCTCTGTATATATTCCTATTATGGCCAACTAATGTGAGGAGTGGGCCTAGTAGCCCTTGTAGATTCTGTCTCTTTGTTTTCTATTGAGTGACACAGCCAGCAGGATACCTACCCTGCCCATTATGGGATTTATAACTAGAGGTATAGAGATCTATTGAGCATAAAGGAATAAGATAGAAGCCATATAAACAAGTGGAAAGAACATGGTTAATCGTTAGACTGAGACGGATCTGAGCACCAGACCCTGAATTGTCACTGCTCTGGGACCTTGTCCAAATTGCTTAAAAAGAATCAGGTATCTTTTCCTTCTTTTTCTACTTTTATTTTGGATTCTGGGGGTAGATGTGCAAGTTTGTTACAAAGGTATATTGCATGGTGATGAGGTTTGGAGTACAATTGAACCTGTTACCCAAGAAGTGAGCATTGTACCCAAGAGGTAGCTTTTCAACTCCCATCCTGCTCCATACCTCTCTCCTCTTGTATTCCTCAGTGCCTATTGTTTCCATCTTTATGTCCAAGTGTACCCAGTGTCCAACTTCCACTAATAGGTGAGAACATGTGATATTTGGTTTTCTGTTTCTGCATTAGTTCACTTAGAATAATAGCCTCCAGCTGCATCCATGTTGCTGCAAAGGACAAGATTTTGCTCTTTTGTATGGCTGCATAGTATTCCATGGTGTATACATCCCACATTTTCTTTATCCAGTCTGACATTACAGACAGCTGCGATGGACATTGGGGTGCATGTGTCTTTTTGATAGAATTATTTATTTTCCTTTGGGTATATATCCAGTAATGGGACCGTTGGGTCAAATGGTAATTCAACTCTTCGTTCTTTGAGAAATCTCCAACTGCTCTCCACAGGGGCTGAACTAATTCACATTCCCACCAATAGTGTATAAGCATTCTCTTTTCTCCAAATCATGTTTCTAAAATGAAGTTTAAATTTTTACCTACCTTATAAAATTATGATGGGTGATGGGATATAGTTATGAATAGCATGTATAAGGATACTTCACACACATTAGGTATTTTATAAAGGTAGTTATTTATTGTGTGAAGGATAATGAGGAAATAGATCTTACAACTTAGAAAATACCTGTGATGGGCCGGGTGTGGTGGCTCACGCCTATAATCCCAGCACTTTGGGAGGCCAAGGTGGGCGTATTATGAGGTCAGGAGATCGAAACCTTCCTGGCTAACATGGTGAAACCCTGTCTCTACTAAAAACACAAAAAATTAGCCAGGCGTGGTGGCGGGCACCTGTAGTCCCAGCTACCTGGGAGGCTGAGGCAGGAGAATGGTGTGAACCTGGGAGGCGGAGCTTGCAGAGCCGAGATCGCGCCACTGCACTCCAGCCTTAGCAACAGAGAGCGAGAGTCCGTCTCAAAAACAAAATAAAAATAAATGGGCAGTAGATGATCACAATTCATAGTATCCTGCAATGGTATGATTAATGAAAGTGTGTGAGCACTTAGAAGTTCTACAACACCACTTCTGAATTCTTCTCTGACATTTAATCATATTTTCAGTCCTTTCTTTCTGTATCCTTCTCTTTCATTATATTTCACCTCCTGTTCTTTTAACTTGAAGGTTCTCAAAGCATGTCACCCTCTTGATTGTAGCAATAAATAGATTTGAGTTAGCTTTATGCCACACTAGTGCCTCAGTTTAAAGCATATTGGGCTATAACAGATACTACTAAAACAGAAAGCTTCATGAAGCTCATTGATACATAGGCATCTGCAATCTCATCTGAATCCTCCACATGCCTTCTTTATTGGAATGGTAAGTTACATAAGAAAAGCTTATAGGGAGAAAAGTGTGGGTGAAAGCCCATTTTTTTGAATAAAATAGATCTGGCCTATTGGATCTCAAACTCTTATTCACTGGGTGACCTTGGACAAGTCACTTAAGTACTCTTTGACTCAGTTTCTTCTTTTGCAAAGTAGGGACTGTGGAGGAAGTGGCATCTCTTGCCTATATCAGAAGTAGAAATCAGCATTTCTGCCTATTTGATTTTAATATTGGAGTCACCGAGGAAAACACAACACAATCAGGCACTGGATGGAATGATGCTTTTCTTAAAAATAATTTTTATTTTTTTTATTTCAGTAGCTTTAGGGGTACAAGTGATTTTTTGTTACATGCATGAATTGTATTGTGGTGAAGTCTGAAATTTTAATGTACGCATCACCAGAGTAGCCTACCTTGTACCCAATAGATAATTTTTCTTTCCTTAACCACCCTCACCCTCCCTCTCTTCTTTGAGTCTCCCATTTCCATTATACCACTCTGTATGCCTGTTCATACCCATAGTTTAGCTCCCACTTAGTGAGAACATGCAATATTGGTTTTCCATTCCTGAGTTATTTCACTTAGGATTATAGCCTCCAGTTCCATCCAAGTTGTTGCAAAAGACATTATTTTATTCTTTTTTATGGCTGAGTAGTATCCCATGGTAGATGTATGTAATGTATATATATACACATATATATGTATGTATATATATATACACACACACACACACACACATATCACATTTTCTTTATCCACTCATCAGTTGATTCCTTATCTTTGCAATTGTGAATTGTGTTGTGATAAAAATATGCATGCAGGTGTCTTTTTTTTATACTTTAAATTCTAGGGTACATGTGCACAATGTGCAGGTTTGTTACATATGTATACATGTGCCGTGTTGGTGTGCTGCACCCATTAACTTGTCATTTACATTAGGTATATCTCCTAATGCTATCCCTCCCCACTACCCCCACCCCACAACAGTCCCCAGTGTGTGATGTTCCCCTTCCTGTGTCCAAGTGTTCTCATTGTTCAATTCCCACCTATGAGTGAGAACATGCAGTGTTTGGTTTTTTGTTCTTGCAATAGTTTGCTGAGAATGATGGTTTCCAGCTTCATCCATGTCCCTGCAAAGGACAAGAACTCCTCCTTTTTCATGGCTGCATAGTATTCCATGGTGTATATGTGCCACATTTTCTTAATCCAGTCTATCATTGATGGACATTTGGGTTGGTTCCAAGTCTTTGCTATTGTGAGTAGTGCTGCAATAAACATATGTGTGCATGTATCTTTATAGCAGCATGATTTATATTAGACTTAAAACCATAAAAACTCTAGAAGAAAACCTAGGCAATACCATTCAAGACATAGGCATTAGCAAGGACTTCATGACTAAAACACCAAAAGCAATGGCAACAAAAGCCAAAATTGACAAATGGGATCTAATTAAACTAAAGAGCTTCAGCACAGCAAAAGAAACTACCATCAGAATGAACAGGCAACCTACAGAATGGGAGAAAATTTTCACAATCTACCTATCTGACAAAGGGCTAATATCCAGAATCTACAAAGAACTTAAACAAATTTACAAGAAAAAATCAAACAACCCCATCAAAAAGTGGGGGAAGGATATGAACAGACAGTTCTCAAAAGAAGACATTTATGCAGCCAACAGACACCTGAAAAAACGCTCATCATCACTGGCCATCAGAGAAATGCAAATCAAAACCACAATGAGATACCATCTCACACTAGTTAGAATGGCGATCATTCAAAAGTCAGGAAACAACAGATGCTGGAGAGGATGTGGAGAAATAGGAATACTTTTACACTGTCAGTGGGACTGTAAATTAGTTCATCCATTGTGGAAGTCAGTGTGGCGATTCCTCAAGGATCTCGAATCTGAAATACCATTTGACCCAGCCATCCCATTACTGGGTATATACCCAAAGGAATGATGCTTTTTACTCCTCACATAGAGAAAGGACAGCGCCAGATCAGTGTCAGTACTTTACTCCTCACATTGAGAAAGGACAGTGCCAGATCAGTGTCAGTACTTTACTCCTCACACAGAGAAAGGACAGCGCCAGGTCAGTGTCAGTACTGCATGTCAGTCCCCCAAAGCCAGAAGGTCCCTCCTGGAGGCTGATGCAGAACAATTGGCCTATAGGTGCCCTTTCTGTGCTGCAGCAGAAGCACCTCATCCCCTCCTGGAAGAGGACAGATGTAACAGTGGGGTTGACCAGGTGCCACATGATGCAGAGGCTCCAGCAGAACAAAACAGGGAAAGTTATTCCACACAAGGTGGTAAGTCCAGCGCAGGTCATGAGGACTCTATCTCTTGGTAAGGAAGTGTTCCAGACCCAAGGCCTACTTTTACAGATAAGCAAGAGGTCTAAAGACTTGCATACAGGAGACTGCCTTCCTCTGGGGCACAATACAGTGCCTATCTCATAGATGTGCTGTGAGGAATAAATGGGAGAAGACAAAAAGTCTATAAAGTGCTAAACATCATGTCTAACACAGTGAGACAGCACTCAATGGTCACCCCAAATAAACGAACATTTTCATATCACCCTGATCATTTTCCAAATTCCCCTTTACCCTCCCAATTAAATTATGTCTCTGTGTTCTCATTATCAATTGTAAACAGAGGGAGCACTAATGCTAGCAGTGGCTCTAGAGGTTAAAACTCTCAGAGGTAAAATTTTTTTCTAACAGTGTTAATTATTTGAAGGAGGGCTCCATGGAGAGTTTAGAAAACATGTCCTCCTGGACTAATTGTTAGAAGCGAGAATAATGTTATTGTACATTTTTACTCTTGGAATGACAAGTGTCTGCAACATGCAGTAATTTGGATTTCAGGTCCTTACCTGAATTTTCTGAAAATTACTCATATGTACAGCGTATGTGTATTTGGCTAGAGTGGTCTCTACAGAAGCCCATATATCCTTGTTAACACTTCTTTTTAAAATGTGTCTCAAGAATATTGTTGCCCCTCAAATGAAGTTGTTAAATAAGTGATTTCTCATTCTAAGATTTTGGCAATATATTTAGGTTTTATTTACTTATTACTGAAACTCAAGCATACTTGTGCCCTTGGGATGATAGTTCTAACTGAGTCCAAAGTTAAGCTATTCCTAGAACTGTAAATAATAACTTAAAATGCTCAGAAAAACATAGATTATTTATTATGAGTATTTTTCTTATTGTTTCTAACTGGTAGGATAGTCGCAGTTTAATACATATTCACAGAATCAAGCATTAATTAAGCATTTAATATGTACCAGGAATTTGGATTGGAGCTCTGCTGAAACTTTCTCTTTCTTTCTGTGACTACTGATTAATATATATTTGCAATAAATACAGCTGATTTGCTGTATTTATGGAAATTAAACTAGTATCAGAACTAGAATCAATGTATTCTTTACTAACTCTGAAATCTTGGTCTGGTTGTAAGTCCTCTAAATTTCAATATTGAAAAAAATCTGTAAAAATAGAGAAAAGTTCTATCCCAAATGGTTGTGACATTTAAAAGAGCTATTGGAAGCAATCCAACGTGCTGTATTGAAGACAAAATAAATCTTACATGATGAAGGCATGGATACAGCTTGGCAAAAAGTTATGCATTCAAAGGTCACTACTGATGTCTACTAAAGTTAAACATAAGTACATACTCTGAGCTAGCAATTCCACTCCTAGTTATATACCCAAAAGAAAATAGTGCATATATCTATCAAAAGATATGTGCAAGAATGTTCACAATAGTTAATATTCACAATAACCAAATATTAGAAACAACCCAGACACCCACTGCAATAGAATGGATAAATTGTGATATATTCATATAATTGAATATTATACGGCTTTAAAAAAATACATCTCTGTTAGATCTTGGATAAATCTCACAAATATAATGCCAAAAAAGCACAAAAAGCTATATTGTTTACGATTCCGTTTACATTAAGTTCAAAATTTGGTGATATATCAGCATAATATCTACCCATAGAAGGTGCAGAGATTGAGTGGGAAGAAGGATGAGGGAGACAGATGATCAGTTGATAATGTCTGTATCTTAAAATGATTGGTGGTTACAACTGTGTGTGTGTGCATGTACAAATGCATCAGAGTGTACACTTAAGTTTTATGTGCTGTATTTTCTACCTCAATGTTAAATTGAATAAAGAGACAAGACTACACCTATTTTCCCTGAACAATGAGCATTATATGAAATTTGAATCTACATCTTTGCCTTGCATAGGTATTTGAGTACAGAAAGGGCCTAGGGTAAAGTGAAAATATAATTTCCTTATTCAAATATTGTTAAGAATTTATTGATGGCAATATCAGAACAGCAAACCAAGTGTCAGAACATTCTAGGCACGGAGCTCTGTGTGTTATACAGGTTGCACACCCATGAACCCAGTCTTGCACAGATAAATTTGAAGATATCCTCGAAAGTAAGAAAGTCTTGCTAAGATGAGGCATCTGCATGGTGTAAAGTAAATGATAAAAAACCCTGGTTCTTCCTGGGGTGGTATCATTTTGTGTTAAAGAGGTTGTGTCCTATCAAGTTGAATGACTAAGGTATATTTCCACTCCATCAAAAAGGCAAAAGGGTAAATACTTACTATGAGAAAATATGCCAAAGCTGATTAGATAGAATGACTTAATTAAGGAGGGACAAGTTTGAATCAGCACTATGAACAGAAAACATGTGTTCTATTAAAATGAAACATGCCATGATCGCCATCCCAGGAAGGAAACATTGAAATCGTTAAGTGATAATAAGCTAGAATGCTAAAATAGCTTGTGGACTAATGATAACTTTTGCTTCACTAATTGAAGATTCTTAATACTGTATACTACTTTAATCATTAAAATACTCTAAAATTCTTTAAGAAGTCCATGCCTCCAGAGCAAAGTTTTTGTTGTAAGAAATGAGCAGGAAGAGATCAAGAGAACAAAATATGAAAAACAAAAAGAGAAGCCGGGAAACTTGAGTTGCCCAAATCTGGTCGCTGACTGCTTCCTTGCAGGAATGATGCTTACTCGACAAAAAGGAAAAGCCAGCCAGCTGGGTGTTGCTGGGTTACTCATGTAACCCTCATGAGTAGCCTCAGGGTTCAGCAAAGAGGAGAATTGAGAGTCTACTTGGGCGGAAAGAAGTTGCAACATTCTTAATGAGCCATTGCAACCAGGCGTTCTAGTTGGAATCAAAGTGAAGGCAATTTTCTTGTAGATGGTGAATAACTATCACCCTCAAGGCAAAAAAGCGAAATAAAATTAAATAACAAAATAAAAATATAACTTTGTTATTGGTTCCTTTCTTTGATTTCTTGAATGGCACTGAATGTTTCCATTTTTATCAATGCCTCTGTTTTCTACCACACGTCCAATCAATAAGAGCCTTTTGAAGATCCAATGGCATAAAACACACATGCAGTTAAAATTAATGCACAGTGCATCTGAGCTACCTGGGCTCACAAATGAACATCAGTGCTGAGACATTTTGTAAAATTTTTCCTAACTCCTTAATAGATGACTATATTGTTGCTAAGTCTTTTATTCGGCAAACCTAGGTCACATGAACTTTCCAAAACTTTAGAAGCCTGCTGACATAAATGAGACTTTATCTGTATTAATATTTGAGTGCACATATATTCCCAATTGAATTGCATTGGCAGTCATCTCCTTCAGTTATCTGTGGGTGTCCTAAGGGGCATTTCATAAGTGCTCACCTGCACTGCTGCCCTGGCCTCCTGGGTGATGCCCACAGCTCCTGAAGTGACTGGCATCTGTACCTCGTCAGTGACCTTGAGGGAGAGAACATTTGCGGCAATGAAGATTTCCTGGACAAGTGCTAAGGAGTAGGGTCATATGACTCCCAGGAGAATATAGAGGAGAAATGACTTCATTAGGGAGGAAGAGAAGTTTCCCTTTGAGAAGCCACACTTGAGCTGAGATCTAACCCATGGGTCGGGATTCACAGGACATCATTAGAATAGTAGGAGTAAAACCCTTTGGTGAGAGGGAACTTAGTGAAAGCAGAGGACGTGTGTTAAAAGAAAAAAATGGCTGCTCTAACAAATAAACCTTGAAATAACAGTGCCTTAACATGACAGCTGTTTATTCCTTGTTTCTGTAGGCCAAAATTGCAGCAGGGGTCGCTGTGTCATGCTATCATTCAGGAACCTGGGCTGACTGATGTTCCACCATCTTTAATGCATGAGCTCCAGTGCCAGTTTGTGCATTGATAATCAAGCTGCAGAGAAGGGAAGGCAAAGCGCATGGGGGTAGTGTGGGATGGTCTCACGAGCTAGATTTGGAAAAAGACTATGCCACTTACACTTATGTTCCAATTGCCCTATCTCAGGAACATGGCCACAAGGTATGACCACACCTATGGACAAATAATAATTTAAGAAAATAATTCGAAGTTTGGAGACCTTATATAGATTTTCACTGAGACCATTAGGACCCGAGATTGTTTATTACTTGTGGCTGAATTAAGATAGAGGTTGATTCCTTTACTCATTTATTTATTCTTTCATCCATTATTTTTCACACATTCATCAAGTACCTGTATTAAGTGATGGCCAATCGTCAATAAACCTCATTTTTATGCAGAGACTAGTAGGGTGTATGGAAGTGGCAGGAGTCATAGGTTATAAACAAAAATGTGAGAGGACCCACAGGCAAACATTTTTCATTGAACATTTTGGATAATCAATTGAGGAGAAAGCCATAATTGCCCATTGGTGCTTAAATTAAATTCTTATCAATAGTAAACAGAGAGAATTATGGGAAAAAAAAAAACATTTAAAGTAAGGAAGACTGTTTTTCTTGAAAAACAAGAAAACAAAACCCACTTGATAAAGTAACATTTGTAAAAGTGTCTTTAGTGCCATTCTATTGTTCATAATCTTTGAAATTTCTCTGTGCTTCCACGTGTTCTAGGCATAGCCATTCAAATTGCCGTGTATAAAACCTCCCCCTTTACACAATGAAAAGCTTAAAAGATTGACTTGCTTTGCTAATTGACTAGATGGATGTTAAGAAACATGTAATACTTTGCCATTCCCTTCCTGTAGTTTAAAAATAAATTTTAGGCCAGGCGCTGTGGCTCACACCTGTAATCCCAGCACTTTGGGAGGCCGAGGTGGGTGGATCACGAGGTCAGGAGATCGAGACCATCCTGGCTAACATGGTGAAACCCCGTCTCTACAAAAAATACAAAAAATTAGCTGGGCGTGGTGGCTGGTGCCTGTAGTCCCGGCTACTCGGGAGGCTGAGGCAGGAGAATGGCGTGAACCCAGGAGGCGGAGCTTGCAGTGAGCCGAGATTGCGCCACTGCACTCCAGCCTGGGCAAGAGTGAGACTCCGTCTCAAAAAAAAAAAAAAAAAAAAAAAAAAAAAAAATTAAAATTGCAATAAGTGATCCATACTGAATGACTGCTACAGGGAGATTTGCATACCCAGAAATTACCCATCATGAGAGAAATGTGAGTTTCTCCATATTCTTGACTCTTTGGAGTCAGGTGCTGATAAAATATTTTTTCTCAGCGTGAGCAGGACCCTATTTAAACACTGTGCCAACTAGCAAGTAAATCCATTAGTATATTTTACATCTACATTTAAAGAATTGCTCTGCAAGCTTTACTTTTTCTCCTGAGCTCAGCTGTGACACAAAGAAAGCTTTAAAAAGAGTGTAAGTAATTAAAGCAACACACAATTAACTAATTGATCCTAAAAAATAGCTTGTCCAACATCAGCAGAATAATTGCAGCCATTTTGTAGGGCCTCCTAGGCTGTGATCATTTATGAGTCTTCATTATTACTCTTCTAAAACAAACAACCAGACTTTTTTTTTTTTTTTTTTTTTTTTTTTTTTTAGCCAGGGTCTTGCTCTGTCTCCCAGGCTGGAGTGCAGTGGTGCAATCACTGCTCACAACATCCTCATCCTCCTGTCTCAAGCTGTCCTCCTGCCTCAGCCTCCTGAGTAGCTGGAACGACAGGCATGTGCCACCACACCCAGCTAATTATTATTATTATTATTTGTAGAGATGGGGCGGCAGGGCTGGGGGGTGGTGTGTGGGTCTTGTTATGTTACCCAAGTTGGTCTCAAACCCCTGGGTTCAAGCAATCCTCCAGCCTCAGCCTCCCAAAGTGCTGAGATTACAGGCATGAGTGGCCAAGGCCAGCCATTATTTTTCTTTTTAAATAAAGAATTTTTTTTATTTCTTTTCATTTAAATGAATAAAATAATACATGTGACCCTTTTCAGTGCTTATAATGAATCACTTAGATGCTGTAATACTGAAAGTAACCTCTAGGGAAAATTTTATTATGGAACTTATGTTTTCAAAGATATGAGGATAAAGCCTAATCTGGTTAGTATCCTGCCTGACATTATACGGCTAAGTAAGAAACCTGAGAAAACTGGAGAGTGATTGAAAATGAAACCTGTCCTTAATAAATTGAGAGTAATTAGGCTCTGTTAATTTTTCTCTTTTGATATTATAATTTTAAGTCAACATTAAAGACCATAAAACATGTAAGATTTTGTGCACTTACGTCGTGCTCACAAATTACTATCAATTTCAACTTTAAAAAAATGCAGTTTATCTTAGAATGTTTCTAAACCAGGATATCATTTATAATTAATCCATACCTTAAATGGAGTGTTTTCCTCAAGAGGGTAAAAGAATTGAGACTCAACTGATAATGTGCCCTAAAATTGATGGCATCCTAGAATTAAAGCAATAGAGTAACTTGATGAAGCCATTTAACCATAAGAAAATGCTGACATTACCTGCTGGTGGAATACATGACAGTTAAATTCCTCTCCTGAACTGTTATAAATTTTCCCTCTGAATATAATTGAATGTCTGCTTGTAAGTGTCTCAAACAAGTTATACTTCTAGAGGAAAGGATTCAAAATCAATTCATGTTAAGTATAATATAAAACAATATGAAATGGATGAATATTAGGGAGAGCTATGAATCAAGATCTCTACTGGAAGCATAAAGACAGATTGATCATGGTTGAGGTCATGTTATTGTGGTAAGAAAAATAATCAAAATACTAACACAAACAAGGATCTCTGCCATTCATTGTGTGTCAACTATGTGCCAAACCATTGGCTGTCTCCTTTACATGTATCTGAATAGTCAGCAAGGAGGGAATGATGAAACTGACAAATAAAGAATAAAAGCCATACTATTTGGAATAACTCAGCCTTTCTTAAATTGGTTTCATACATCATTTAAAAGACTAAACTGATCCCAGATAAAATTTGTCTTATCTGTAAGAGATTGTTCATCTGCCAAGGGTGGCACAGCTGTGATTCATGATTAGGTGCACCGACCATGGTTAATGTGGACCTCAGCTCCTCATTGCCTTGCTAACTAGCATTCTGTTGCTCATGTAACCACCATCTTTCAGCACTAGGGCGCATCGTCCTGACATACTCAGAAAGGGCTCTGATGATTATACAGCACCCTCCGGCAGGGCTTGGTGTGCGGTTTTGTTGTAGCATAAAAAGGTTTGGGAAACCAATGCCTATCTTCCATCATTAAACTATAGGCAATTGATCATTTATGAATACTTTCCAGCCTTCGTATGTGGCAGAATCAATATTCCAGTCTCATATTTCTTTAAAATAGAATGTCCACCCTATCACGCATTTTAACATTCCAATAAACACGATTTCTTCTCCCTTTGCTATCAAATACACAAGGTTCTTTGCTGAAAAGGTGACTCAGAATGCTGGATAAGTAATGTGTTGTTTTGTGCATGCTATCAAATTCTACCTTTGTTGAGAATATCTCTGTGCTTACTGCAAACAATTCTCTTTTGGACCCTGTTGCTTCTTACTGTAATAAATGACAAATTGAATGCAAAGAGGGTTTGCTTGGAAAAAATAATGCTAGCAGATTAAATTTCAGTGTAATGCTATTATTTTCAAAAGCCACAATTCTCTCATCTACCAAGATTTGCCTTTCTTTGCCTATCCAGGGAAGGATTACTGCTGACAAATTGTAACTCCTTTTCAAAATATTTACTTTTTTCTTTCAAGGTTTCCTTATGAAACCTTTGAAACTCAGAAATAAAAGCTGGGAGCAGAGTGTCAGAGCAGCTGCGCCATCTAAATGTAATTACACATTAATTTGCATGAGACTTGAGAGGTGGAAGAATATGTAAATAGATTTTATGGCTACTGGCCATTAGAGTTTCTTTCTTCTTGTATTTTTTAATTCCTTTTTTAAGGGATGGCAAATAAAGTACAACATCCCTAGACTTACCTTTAAAGCCGTTGGAGTTTAGAATGTTGGTTGATAACTGTTTGCTAACCTTTCTAGTTTGGTTTTTGGGTTTCATTCATCTTTCCTGGTTTATCACTGAATCTCCAGCACCTGATTCCATGTCTGGTACGTAGGAGTTGCCCTCCCACCCTCAGTGCGCCCCCCAACCCACTCGCAAAAAGAAACAATGAAAGGTTGCACTTAGTTCAAAATGGTAAGGGAGGTGTGGCACACACAGCATTCTTGTTGGGCGGTCCTCTCCTCCATACTTGAAATCATATTAACCAATACTGCTGAACCAAATACTAATGAACCAATACTAATGAATACTAACCAATACCAACGAACCAATACTAATGAATACTAACCAATACTAACGAACCAAAACATTAGGCTTCATGTTTCCCAGAGTTACTTAAAAGATACTGCAGTGGTCTGTAATCAGAACTCCAAGATTGTTTAGTAGGTTATACTTAGCAAAGGAAGCAACAACAATATTACCAACTAAAAGATGACTCAAGAGACCCCAAAGAATTGCAGTTTGGGAACATGCAAAATTAGTATTCAGGAGTGGGAAATGGCCACGGCCATCAACACTCCCACAGAAATTTTGAAATCTTTGGGTCTCTAGTCTCATATTTCTGAAAAAATCCTGTTTCTTCACAAAGTTTACATTAGTTTTGTTTTTCTTCAATAGTTATCTACTGTATAAGGGATGGACTTAAACTACAAAGTTGTAGACATCCAGGTGCATCAATGGTTTGATGATGAACATGTTTTGAATCCTCATTAGAAAAGTTGAAGGCATAACATAAAATGCAAATTTTAGAAATAAAGGGGAAAGTGAAATCCCTGAATGTTAATGTTTTACTAGACCTTTGGTATTTGAAAAATGATTTTATAAATCTGAGTAATTACTAAAATGTAATTTCTATGGTCGTAATTTTTCACTCTCAAGTGGCAAAACCTTTTAACTGAGGAGAATAGAAAAGTTGAGTTAATTGAGCTTCAGAAGGACCCTTTTTATTTCTTAGGACAAGTGCAAATGTGCTTTGCTTCCCTACACACCTATCAGATGACAACATCATGTTGAAGAAATCACTATACTTAGTGAGCTATCACTGGGCTTTTAAAACATAAGTAGGTTTTGTACACAATTTTATGAAAAGCATTTTTATATGGCATGGATCAGAAACTGCTGCTAGTAAGAATCTTTCAAAATATTAACTGATAACAGATGTGGGCTATTAAACAGAGATATAAATGCCTTTAATATTACATTGACATTTGATGACATAAGATGCTTTTTCTCGAAGTTTAAAAAGGACCAGGAGCTGGATGTGTATTTCAAAAAGGCATATGGATGGAACTGTGAAGCAGATGGAAAACTGGGAGACAATGCCTTTAAAAAGACTCAGTAGTCAAGTCCTGGTCCTCAGCATCACATTAAAGAATTAATTCTACATGTATCCACTATACAGTAATCATGATAATTATAATAGCAATTATTTATAAAACGCTTGGAATGCATCAGGTATAATTCTGTATGCTTTAGATACATTATTATTTTACTCTTTTTACAATAGCTCTACAACATAAGTATTATTCTCCTTATTTTATCAAAGAGGAAACTGATTAGGGAACTTAAGAATTTTGCCCAAGTATGCAAAGAGTGTGTAAGGTTTTATTCAGATTCAATTCTAGGACTTTCTAACTCTACAGCTGTCTCCTCACCACAACCTGTTCTGCCTTTCCAAACATTTTGAGGGTCTACTATGTGCCTAGCTCCTTTCTAGATTTTGATGATGAAGTGGTGAACAGGCAGGACCCCTGCTGTTAGAGATCTCACCCTCTAGTTAATAAGTTAGACCTTAAACAAATACTTGTATTAGTAATTAATCTATCACTGTGATGGGTAATGCTATGAAGTTTCCTTCGGGATGCTACTCTTGTGAGGGGATGATACTCAAAAAAGACATAAAGAAATCCAGATACATATATGGAAAAAAGGGAGTTCATCTCTCAAGGAATACTTTTTAAAACTTCATTTCAAAAATCATTCATTTAAAGTAGTCTTTACACAACATATGTTTAATTTGCAAGAGCTGAAATCTGAAATGAATGTCTTAGCAATTCTCTACATGTAGCAAGAAACTATATGTTTTAGAAACAAAAAACATGAGAAATGTTAAATATATTATTATTATTACCACCTTTAGCATTTTTCATGCCAGTTGAGGAGAAGGGAGAGAAGCCAGTTTGATTCAGTGTCTTCTTTGATTAGATTGCTTCTTTGGGACTTGTGGCCTGTGGTTGCTTGCAGCTGTGGATTTAGAGGTTTAAGTGAGTAAAAAGCAGGATATGGCTAGTCAAGAGATTTCTGCTTTGAAAATGTGCCTTTCCCCTGTGTTTATCCTACTCCAACACAAAACTGTCCTTTATAACACAGCATCCGTAAGGCAATTAAAACAAAACTCTTTGGAGCAATGTTGTCAATAATCAAAACTCATGACTAAGATAAATAACTAAAAATTATTAAATATGACAAGCATTTCCTCCACATACTTAAGTAGTATTAGTAAATACTAATCTGTTGACTATGTGCTACATGATTTGTAAAAGTTTTCTCATATTACTGTCACATCTACCTGATGAACTGGGAATTGGCAGCAATTGTCATTATTGATAGTTAGACCCATTTGACAGATGATAAAACTGAAGTTCAGAAAAATTGAGTGACTTTCCCAAAGTTATCTGTCTAGTAAAGGGTACAGTTTTCAGCCCTGGGGCCGTTGGGCTACAGAGCCTATGCTAATTTCAAGCCAGCCTGGAAGGTTATTTTGTATTTGCTGCCATTTTGTCTCAGGTGAATTAGAGCAGGACTAGTGTGTTGTCAGAATGTATCGAGCTTAGAGAGTGCATGATCTGCAGGCAGAGAAACATACCTGCAGAAAAAAGAAAAATGAGGATTCTGAAGAATTAGTAAGGAGGATCTAAATGCCCTAAAACCACAGGGCGTTATTGTAACCAGTTTGACCTACAGGCAATGTGCTCCTGACAAGGAATTCTCCTCTGCTCATTCAAGTAATCAAACCCCCATTAACCTTTTCACGCATTTCCCTCTGTTCCTAGCAGAGGGCAAGTATGCATACTTAAAATAAACAAAAATGAATTTTAACGAATTAGGTAGAAATCTCAGTGAGGATGACAGAGCAGGTCTCACTCTTAGAGGTTACAGCACTTTACAATTCACTGCAGTGTTTGGAATGTCCCTTTGCCCTTAATAAACATTAATGATCTGATTATATGTTTGTTACCATTAGAAATTCCATTTTATTTCCACCATCTGCAGTCACACATGATTAACTTCCTTTGAATTCCATGTTTGCTTAGTTTTGAATGAGAAACCTAAGTATACATATAAAATAGCAGGTTTTTTTAAGTGCCATGGCATGGTTTTGAGATTGTCAGAAATGGACCATAGCCTATGTGAATGGTAACTTTGACTTTTATTGACTTCAGCTAAGCTATAACTTAGAGATTTAACAAAATAAATGAATTACTTCTTGCTATACTGCTGAGAATAAAATAAAATGAGAAAATATCCACATTGCCTTAAGCCAAACATATGGAGTTCAGGAAAAAGAAAATGATCATGCTACCCTAAAATAGGATATTTGGTGACTATTTTTTCTAAATCCTGTGAAGTTGGGCTATTAAATAAAAAGATTGAGCTGGGCCCAGTGTCTCACACCTGTGATCCCAGCACTTTGGGACGAGGGATCCCTTGAGCCCAGGAGTTCAAGATCAGCCTGGGCAACATAGTAAGACCCTGTCTCTACAAAAGAAAATTTAAAAAATTAACTGGACATGATGGCATATGCCTGTAGTCGCAGCTGCTTGGGAGACTGAGGTGAGAGGATTGCTTGAGCATGGCAGGTGAAGGCCTCAGTGAGATGGGACTGCACCACTGCACTTTAGCCTGGGTGACAGAGTGAGATCCTGTCTCAAAAATAAACAAATACACTTAAAAAGGGTTGAGAAAGCAGAAGGGAAAATTGTATGTGTTCTTTAAATGCGTAAGTGATGCCAATTTGAATTTATCTAAACCCTTCTTTAATTATTGAATTTTATATAAGATTAGGAATCTGAACCAATTTCACTTAGAGATGCTTGAAAAGGTGACATACTGTTCAGGAGAATTTCTTTTATCTACACTCTCTTTCCCTTATTCCATCCCCAGTTCGACTTTCTTACCCACTTCCCCAGAATAAGAGGACTTTACAGACTCTCTGAGATAATGCTGTAGTTCTATGACCACAGCAGGAGCCCTAGCTGACAGTATTTGTAGGTGTTGCCAGATGTGTCTGGGCAAGGAGTTCAGCTTTAAAAAGTACATACTTCTTTCACAAAGTCACTGTTTCCTTATGACAATTTGGCTGTAGTCTTCAGGATAATAAAAGTTCTGAGCAGAAAGTTCTTAAAATAGTATTATACTCAGAGGAAAAGGAAAGAGAGGGTAAATCTTTGTAAAAGGGATATTGAGGATATAAGCTTGGAAAAGTGGACACATGATCAGAAAGTCAAATAGAAATAGACAGCTATTCACCTGGAAATAAGAGGTAGGTTATTTATGTTTCAGATTAAAGAAAGAAGGTTACTCTCTAGGATAGAGAGCAGGTCTGTGTTTCAAGCTTGGTTTGCAAGATGTACTCAGCATTGAACAAGAAACACTGTAGTTAAGGGGTCAGAAATAAAGCAGTTTGTTAAGACAGGGAGGGAAAAATTTGTGCCCAGGCAGTGGCAATTATTTTTTCTGATGCTTCTTCTCATAGCTGCATGCTGATACAGTAGATGCCTCATGTGAACTCATTTGCCAATTATGGAAATGGATAAAAAGACAGTTAAAAATCCTATCAAATAAAGAAAATGAACTGGAATAATTTTGACCCTAAGGATTAGTTGAAAATGTCCATTAGAATGATGATGACAAAGACAAGCTATCTTTTACTGACTACTCACTCAAATACATGCTTTCACATTTAGAGAACCTAGTTAGGCATGTATTTCTAGCCCCATTTCTCAGATGAGTAAACTAAGACAGGCAAAAGCACGTGTCTATGAAGCAGAGAAGGAAAATAGGAGATTAGAAGAAGGAGAAGGAAAAAGAGAAAAAGGAGAAGAGGAGGGGGAGGAGGAGGAAGAAGAAGAAGAAGAAAAGGGAAGAGGAAGAAAAAGATGAGGAAGAGGACAGAGAGGAAGAAGAGGAAGAGGGAGGAGGAGGAGGAGAATGAGCAGAAAAGGAGGAAGAGGAAGAAAAAGAAGAGGAAGAGGACAGAGAGGAAGAAGAGGAAGAGGGAGGAGGAGGAGGAGAATGAGCAGAAAAGGAGGAAGAGGAAGATAAAGAAGAAAAGGAGGGGAAGAAAACTCCTGAGAAAATTCCAAGTAAATTTCTAAGGGAAAATGAGAAGGCTTTCTCTGGAGACCTGAAATTGTCATGACTTAGGATTTTTAATTCCTGCTTAAGACAAAAGCTGCTCCAAAATGAAAGCGTTCATCATAGGAAGATGGAGTCTTCTCCCAAACCTTAGCACAATTTGAATATTAGATAATATGAAACATTGTTTTAAAAGTCTAAACCAAAAGTGAAGTGTATTCTGTCTTACACAATAGTTATCTTTCTAGAAGTTATACGTAGGAATTTTTTTGCAACTCTTGGCAATCTTTTGTATAATAAGACTACATTGTCCTGTTCGGATGTGCTTACCTAGTACCACCTGGTGGCAACCAAAAATATTTCAGGAAGGGAGAAGAAATTGGGAATGCTCATCCTAATTTCTCAAACCCAACTTCCAACTCAGGAGGGGGTTGTTTAAGCACTGGAAATATTATTAGTATGAGATCACCTGTGCTAGGTGGTTTGAACTCAGTAGAGAGCTAGTACTGAAATATGCCATATTGACAACACCAAGAATCACCACTGTTTATCAGGAAGACACTTTCAGATGGATTTTCCTTAGCCATAATTGATACATGTATTTCTTTGTTCTCTGTCTTCCTGATTGTGGGCATTGATGCATAAGACAGCTGACTAGCCATACAAATGCAGAACAAATGATCATGGCAGAGAACGAACCTAAGTGGAACATACAAAAGTGCCAAACCTATCACCTTGGCCTCATTAATACCAGGTTACAGCTAATTGTGCTAACAACCCCTCCCATTTCTCGTCTTCATTATGTAATAGCGAATTTCTTTTCATCTGTGACTTAAATTGCTTTTTCAGATCTAGTCCCCTGAAAATTTCTTCTCCTCCTCTAGGCAATCTCCTATAAAACATTTATTCAAGTATTGATTGAGTATCTGCTATTGCAAAACACTATGCTAGATGCTAGAGAATTCAGCATTGGAACTAGAGGGCTAAGATTCTTACTGTTATTCTAATGTAAAAGACAAATAATAATAACAATTTATTTAGTGCTACTATGTTTCAGGTACTGTTCTAAGTGATTTATGCTGATTGGCTCATTTAATTCTCACAGTAATACTATGAAGCAGGTACTATTTTTATCCCAATTTTATTAATGATAAAATTGAAACACAAGGAAATTAAGTAACTTGCCACGGTCACCTGCATAGTGATAGAGATGGGATTCAAATCCAAGCTGACTCTGGAGTTTATTCTTATCCTTAACCACTGCTTTGTACTGCCTCTCAATAAATAAGAAAACAAGCAGCAATATACAAGAAAATTAATAAACAACAATTTTTGGTGGTGAGATACGATATAAGGAAAATCAATTATTGCAAAGGAATAGAGAGTGATGGCCTTAGAAGGGAGAGGAAAGGAGGGGCTGCTGTAGAGAGGGTGACCAGAAGTATCTCTGAAGAGATGACATTAGAGCTAAGATCTAGATAAGAGAGGATCCATATTGTAAAGATCAGAGAAAAGACTCCCAGGTAGAAGGAACAGCAAGTTCCAAGGCAAGAGGAATGTCTGGGAAGGCTTAAGGAGCAGAAGGATAAGACCTGCAATTGGAAATCAGGGAACAAGAATTGGGGGGGAACAATGAGATACCATTTCACACCTGTTAGAATGGCTGTTATCAAAAAGACAAAAGATGACAAGTACTGGCAGATATGTGGAAAAAAGGAGGACCCTAGTACACTTTTGGTGGAAATATAAATTACAGCCATTATGCAGAGGTGCAGTGAGCTGAGATCACTCCACTGCACTTCATCCTGGGCAACAGAGCAAGACTCTGTCTCCAAAAACCAAAAAAAAAAAAAAAAAAAACACAGCCATTACAGAAAACTGTATAAAGTTCCTCCAAAAATTAAAAATAGAAATGCCATGTGATCCAGCAAATCTTACTTCTGGGTATATATCCGAAGGAAAATAAATATATCCAAAGGAAAAAAATAAATTGAAGAGAGATACCTGCACACTCATGTTCATTGCAGCATTATTCACAATGGCTAGACTACGGAGTCAATTGACAGATGAATGGATAAATAAAATGTGGTACATATACGCAATAGAATACTATCTGGCCTTTTAAAGAGAGGGAAATTCTGTCATTTACAACAACATGTAGGTACCCTTAGGACATTATGTTTAGTGAAATAAGCCAGGCACACAAAGACGTGTGCTGCAAGAGATCACATATATGTGAAATCTAAAACACTTGATCTTATAGAAGTAGAAAGTAAAATGGTAATTAACAGGGTCTGGAGCTGGGAGTGGTGGTGGGTTAGATGTAAGTGAAAGGATACAAATTTTCATTTAGATAGGAGGAATAACTTAGAGATCTATTGCAAACAATGTGACTACAGTTAATAACATATTTTTGAAAATTGCTGAGTAGATTTTTAATGTTCTCAGTACAAAAAATGAGAGCATGCATGTGTCAATTATCTCTATTGAACCATTCCATGATGCATACGTATTTTAAAACATCATGTTACATATGATAAATATATACTATATATACTATTTTAACAATTTAAAAATAATTTTTAAAACACTTTAAGAAGATAATATGGAATAGATGAAGTTGAAAATAATGTGTACACATGGACACGGAGAATGGAATAATAGACAATGGAGACTTGGAAGGATGTGAGGCTGGAAGGGTAGAGGGGGTTGGGAGATGAGAAAATTACTTAATGGGTACAATGTACACCATTCATGTGATGGTTACATGGAAAGCCCATACTTCACCACTACACAATATATCCATGTAACAAAACTGTACTTGTACCCCTTAAATGTATTCTTAGAAGGAAAGGAAAGGAAAAGAAAGACTGGAAAGGAAAGGAAAGGAAAGGAAAGGAAACGAAAGGACAGGGGGAGGGAGGGAGGGAAAAGAGGAAGGAAGGAAGGAGGAAGGAAGGAAGGAAAGGAAAGGAAGGGAAGGAAGGGAAGAAAGGGAAGGAAGTGTAGGCTAGGTAGGCTAGAACTAGAGCCTGCAAAGCCTTAAAGTTGAAAGTAAGGAAAAAGAAAATGTATGGTCTGGACTGCAAGGATGCTGTCAGTCCCCCTGGAGAGACCCATTCTAATTCCAAAGAGGAATCACTGGGTTGTTTTGAGCAAGAAAATGATATGATCATGTGCATCATTCAGATTGCTTCTGCTGAAATGTTTCCTTCCAATTCACAGCTTCAATATTGTTTCTCAAGGTATTTCACTAGGCATCCTGCATCTAATGTGTCAAATACCCTTGGCTAGGTCTCCTGTTGCAAGGCCAACAGTCTTTCTTCCCTTGACTGTTCTTTCCCAGACATTCCTCTTTCTAATTGGTCTGAATGTCCACTTATAACATCCAATATCAGTGAAGCTATAGTCATAATTATATCTCCTCTGACTAAGGGCTACAGTAGAGGCATTCCAACAGTGCTGAAAGCAAATGAAGTCATGTTTTATTGGTAGAAACTGGAGACTGTTTGGCATTTTAGTAAAGCAAATGTTTGACCCAAGGGCACTATTGTACCAGTGTTAGTCATGAATCTCTCCTATGTTTGTTTTATTAAGTTTCAAAATTTTACTCTTTGATAAATAATGTTCCCACAGAGAATGTTAAAGGCCCAAAGGAAAGAATTACAGTATCTGTAGTAATGGTATGTAATGAATGCGGTGAAGTCAGAAGAAAAACTGCCTTGTTGTCAAAGAGGAGACTGTTTCGATTACATGGACTCTCAGAACTTCTGCAGATTCTGCTTGTACCTGCCACATGCACTCGACTTAGCCCTACCTATTAGATGAAAAACTCCCTAAATGGAGAAGCTTCACAGCTCATTATACCATGGTCTCAACCATGACCCCTTTCAACATATGAGTACATATGGTTTGGATGGATGGATGGATGCATGCATGCACGTATGGATGAGAATCCAAAGATCCTGAAAGTCAGTGCAATCCATGTGATACTCCCGCCTATAGTAGAATCTTAGAGATGATCAAACCAGGTAAGGTAATGTGATCAAGAGCTAAAATATCACTGAGAATCAGCCTTAAGAGAAGCTGCAGCTTTAATGTCTAGAGAATGACTACTTTTTAGCTTCCCAGTTTCCATGTTTGGAGCCAAGCATGGACACTTAATCAAATCAAGGACACTTAATCAAATGATATTAAGTGGGAAAAAAAAACTTGTCACCCTATCTTGGTTTCCTCTCAGACTAGCTAACATTGTAAGACTCAGCTTAAATGTCTTTATGCTATTTCCTTCAGGAGGATATTCCTGACCTATAAGGCTGGTTAAGCATCCATCTGAGGTGCCTCTACTGCAGCAGGTTTTACTGTGATTGCCCTGTAAATGTCCATGTTGTTCCAAGTTCTGTTCTCAGTATTTGAAACCTAATATATACTAAAGTTAGCAAGAATGTTGCCTTTGGTTGGGAGAAGTCATATTCTGCCTGTAGCCTAAACTTAAAACAGATTAACACATCCTCCCCTTTCAGTATAAACCTTTAAATATTTTTTTCATAACCAGGAGATTAGAATGTTACTATATAATCACTTCATAATCATAGTGTATTCACATAGTATTGTATTCACTACATAAGGATAAGATTTATATATATATGTCTGTATGTATATACAAATATATATACTAAATGTACACATATATACACAAATATATATACACAAATACACTATACTATATATATACACAAATATACTAAATATATTATATATACACACAAATACACACACACACACACACATAAACTTTAGAGGAAAGAAGCCATTGCAACTTGCCAACAGTAGTTTCTTCTTCCTTTGTTTAACCCAAATAATGAAAAAAAGAAACTATCTGTAAAAATTGAAGCTGTAAATTCCATTCCAAAATGATTAATTTATATTCATATATATGTGTGATTCTTATTTTATTTACTTTTTACTTATTGGCAAGTATTATCTAATAAACGTATATTGGTTTCTCACCATAAAAAAATTCTTTAATATTTGCAAAGCAGAACTCTAGGGATACAGATATTTATATCTATGTTATTACTATAAATCAATCTTTTTTCTTATTTTTAAGCAACGTCAATGAAAAACTATTATTAGGATTCTAGTCACAAACTCTAGTACTGGAAGCTTGATTCATGTTATTAATCTGGAATTACTTTAAGAGCATTTTTGTGTTTGTTTATGGATTTTAGAATGATGCAGAAGTGAGATTTATGAGAGTTTCAGTAATTACATTTTTAGGTACTTATTAAACTGGTGTTATCATAAACATTGTGGTATATTTGTGGTCTTTGTGGACTTATTTCTTGGGATAGATTCAACGGAGAGAGTACTTGGTTTCTTAGCAGCCTGTTGAAGCTCTTGATGGAAAAAAACATTATTTTTTCAGCCACCACCATCCTTGTATCCTCAGTGACTTGCTCTGTGCTTTGCATAGTCCATGACCCATGATGGGGGCTCAATGAACTGGCATTAGATTGAAAAGTAAATAATCAGGAAAGAAGTGGAAGGAGGTAGGTGATGTAAACTATACTTTAAGGAGAAAGATAGCTAAGAGAAAGAAATAAATGAGTTGACATTTGAAACGACACAAGGGCAAAGAAGCATTTTTAAAAAAAACATTGTTTTCTCACCTATTATAGAAAGAAAATACGTTTTTTTATGTGAAGTTTAGAGAATACAAGGAAACTCAAAGAAAATTAAAGTTAGCCTGTATCTCACAAGCCAGAAATAGCATGTATGCCTTTTTCAATGCATACACCCACATGTGCCTGCCTGCAGACATCACATGCATTTATATGATTCTTAATACCAGCTTGACATATTTACCCATGACTAAAGAATTTCCCATAACATTTTCTGTTTTTCTAAAACACCCCATCTTATTTAGCTAACCAATATTGACCTAATTTATTTAGCTGACCTATATTGTTGACCACTGGGGCATTTTCCAATGCTTGCTACTATATTTCCACAACGGCTATCCTTGATCAAAAATCTTTGTACACATCTTTGTTATTTCCTTAGCAAAAATTTATGTGAAGGATGCTTTGTGAACTGAATCTGGCTACAATGATCTCAATGTTTGAAGTTGAGGGAAATGAACCAGAGTGAGCAGAAAGTGCAAGGTTTCACTAAAAGAAGCAAGAAAAATGATGGAGAAGGTCTAGATGAAGGTCAAATGAGATGGGCAAAAGCCCAGGCTGAGAAATGAGTCTTAGAATATGGGATCCAAATTCCTTAAAGATGAAAAGGGAGAAGGAAAGATAATAGAAAATATAGAAGTTTGCTGGGCGTGGTGGCTCACGCCTGTAATCGCAGCACTTTGGGAGGCCAAGGCAAGTGGATTGCTTGAGTCCAGGATGTTGAGACCAGCCTGGGCAACATGGCAAAACCCAAACTCTGCTAAAAACACAAAAATTATCTGGGCATGGTGGTGCAACCTGTGGTCCCAGCCACTCAGTAGGATGAGGTGGGAGAATCACCTGAACCCAGGAGGTCAAGGCTGCAGTGAGCTGAGATCATGCCACTTGCACTGCAACCTGAGCTATGAATGAGACCCTGTCTCAAAAAAAAAAAAAAAGTTTGGTGTTAGAAGACAGAAAACTAGAAGGAGTTCTCTGGTGGTGACTCCTTTTCTCAGTGACACAGGAGATATGGTCCTCGGATGAGAATGGGATGTTAGAAATACGGTTTAGGACAGGGTAGGAGGAAGCAAACATTTAGAACAGGCAGTTTTGGAAGGGAGAAGTAAGTGAAGTAATATAATTACTAGCTAACATTCTCACCAATCACATGCCTATTATTTCCTTAAATATCATCACCAACCCCAAAAAGTAGGACTCCAGATGAGAAAGTTAAACCCATGGTACTTAAATAACTATCCTGGACACATGGTTACTATACCTGGAAATAAACTGAGGTCTGCGAATCCACTACCTTCATGTGAACCCCAGTAGCAATGATGGAACTGACATCAGATGACACTAAGTGACACCTGGAAGTGCCATCTTCAAATGTGAAAAGCAATGCTCTAGACAAGTAAAACATCAACAACAAAATCTTCGTTCCAATCAATGTTTATGTTTTCTAACTGGAGAAATAGATGAAAGAACTTTCATTGACTTTCAAGCATATTTTCTAACTTGTAATTGCATATATAATCAGAATTAAGCCTTGAAACTGCCTTGTGCCCTTTGGAGCCACCAGACTAACCACTTTCATTAAGAGGAAGAACCTTATTTCTAAGGCAGATAATTAAACTGTGTTGTAATGAAGATAGAAATGATAGTGTCTTATGCTAAGTAAGTCTGCAGGGATTTGTAGCTGAAGTAGGTTGAGGCTTTAATAGTAAAAAGATGTTTTTGATAAACCTGCCTGGGGCATGCTAATACATTAGTCTTGCTCAAGCCAAGATTAGCAGTTGAATCCTGAATTTAATTTGGAAAAGTATAATAACCTGTAAAACATGGGGGATAAATTATTGCAAACTTTGTTTAAATTTTTCTTTTTAAATGTTATATTTTATATATATATATATATATATATATATATATATATATATATATATATATATATATAATTTTTTTTTGAGACATAGTCTTGCTCTGTTGCCCAGCCTGGAGTGCAATGGCATGATCTCAGCTCACTGCAACCTCTACCTCCCAGGTCCAAGCCATTCTCCTGCCTCAGCCTCCTGAGAAGCATCCACCACCATGCCCGGCTAATTTTTGTTGTTTTTTGTTTGTTTGTTTTTGTTTGCTTTTTTTTTTAGTAGAGACCGGGTTTTGTCATGTTGGCCAGGTTTGTCTCAAATTCCTGACCTCAGGTAACCTGCCTGCCTCGGCCTCCCAGAATGCTGCGACCCCTACAGGTGTCAGCCGCTGTGCCTTGCCAAATGCAATATAATTTTAATGCAGGAAGTAGTTATTAAATATTTACTTATGCATTTAATAGCCATGTTTTGAGCCCTGCTATGAAGAAGATAGGTGTGAAGTAGAGAGTTGAAGGAGAGAAGAGATATAAAGGTAAACAATCTTTCCTGCTTCTGTGAATCTCATCTCCTATTCCCTATAATATATGGTTTGGTAAGATACCTTGAGCATAGTTTGTGTTTATTCTTATTGAATTAAAACTCCAAAAAGCTAAATCAGCAATTCTTCTTCCTTAAATTTAGGATTTTGAGAATGCTTGAGTATATAGTAAATCTCTTTTACTAGACTGTATTCTCCATGGGCCACATTTTTTTAACTCTATATTGAAATCCCTACACAATGCAGGGATTTGAATCCTATATATAGTAGGCATTCCATAACTCTTGAGTGAATAAGCCAATTGCACCTGTCATCCTAGTTCAGGGATCTGGAATTCCTATCAATTAAGTGCTTTTCTTCTTTTTGACTTGGAAATTATCTCCAAAGTAGATCCTGTTTAATGAAAATGTAAATAGATAGTGTCTGAGGAGTACCTACTCACTGAATATCTGCTTATCAGCAACAGTATTAGATAAACATGTAAACATGTGAGATAGATAAAACTTGGAAAGCAGGCTCTGAGGAAAAGACAGGTGTGCTGGATTTGTTTTGATGTCCTAGGAAGGAGCTAGTGTTACTAGAACAAGGCCGGGCATGGTGGCCCATGCCTGTAATCCCAGCACTTTGGGAGGCCGAGGTGGGTGGGTCACCCAAGGTCAGGAGTTCAAGAGGAGCCTGAGCAACATGGTGAAACCCTGTCTCCACTAAATAGGAAAAATTAGCTGGGCGTGGTGGCACATGCCTGAATCCCAGCTACTTGGGTGACTAAGGCAGGAGAATTTGTTGTACCTCGGAGGTGGAGGTTGCAGTGAGTCAAGATTGTGCCATTGCACTCTATCTAGCCTGGGCAATAAGAGTGAAAACTCCATCACAAAAATAAAAATAAAAAATAAATAGAGCTAGAACAGGCCATATAAATGTTAGAATCCAGTGATTTTCCATTTTTTTACTTGTAGCAGCATCCACCCTTCTTGATGAGGTCAACATATGGCCCCAATTTATTTTATTTATTTATTAAGCATGCATGATTGTGGAGCCCCCACTCAGGCCTCTTTTGGTCCCCTCTTCCCTAGTCCATCAAGGCTTGTGAAGGATCTCCCAGATCCAACTGTGAGACAGGAATCCAGTCCAGCTTTCTCACATTTCAGAGGAGAAAACAAAGGCTGTTTTAGTTAGATTGTGATTGCAGGATAATGCCTTTCTTAGAATAAAAATTTGGTCTGCAGTCTTGGTCTTAAAGCCCAACTTAAGTCCATATGAGAAAAACACAAATGACTTGACTAAAAATCTTAGCTTTACCTTGTCTAATTCAGTGACTTTGGGCCAGTGTAAAAGAAATTGCCTCAGACAAGTTAGACAGCCAAGAAAGGTTTTATTCTGGACTATTTCAGTAGAGGTCAAGATTATTGCAAAGAGAAAGAGAAAGGGTGAACGCAACTCTAAAAAAAAACAAATGGGAGTTTTAAACTCTGGGATGAGCTAATGGAAAAGTACTGGAAGATGGTAGAGGTATACCATAGTCCTCCCTTATTTGGGGTTTCCCTTTCTGTAGTTTCATTTATCTGTGGTCAGCTGCCATCTAAAATATTAAAGGAAAATCCCAGACATAAACAATTTATAAGTCATAAACTGCATGGCATTCTGCGTAGCATGTCGAAATCTTACCCTGGCCCACTCTTTCCTGCTTGGGACATGAATCCTCCCTTTGTCACTTAGTAGTCTTCTCAGTTATCAGATGAACTGTGAAGTATTGCAGTGCTTGCGTTCAAGTAACTCTTATTTTATTTAATCATGGCCCCAAAGCACAAGAGTAGTGATACTGGCAATTTGAATATTCCAATGAGAAGCCATAAAGTATTTCCTTTGGGTGAAAAGGTGAAAGTTGTCTAGTTAAGGAAAAAAATCGTATGCTGAAGTTGCTAAAATCTAGGGTAAGAATGAATCTTCTATCCACGAAATTGTGAAGGAAAAAGAAATTTGTGTGTAATAGACATAGGGGTCAGAACTATCTGTGGTTTCAGGCATTTACTGAAATGAATTATCCATATCCCTCACGGATAAGGATAAGGGAGGACTACTGTAGTTGGTTGATGTGATTAGGCCATTTGTATTGGCTGTCACTTGTCTAAGGATCCTCTACCCTCCCAAAGATAGGAAGATAGGCATCTTATTTTCTTCTATGACTTCAAGGAAATTAGTCCCAAATCCTTGAGAAAGACATCTCTAGATTGTAGAGAAATAATTTACAATTGCAGAGTTTTTTTTTAAAGTAAATTATCTAAGAAAAAAGAAGCCAGCGGCCTAGAGTCAAAAAGAAACCTATGTAAACCTTAGTCAAGCTGAGGGAGACATTAAGGCCATCTTGGTCACCAGTTACTTAAGGACTCATCAATGCAGTGTCCTTATCTGTAAAAAAAGGTAACAAAATCATATTTTAAAAAGCTTGCTGAAAATAATATGAGTTAACATATTACTAATGCTTTTTTTTTCTTTTTTTTCTTTTTTTTGAGACAGTGTCTCGCTCTGTCACCCAGGGGCTGGAGTGCAATGGTGCAATCTCGGTCCACCGCAACCTCCACGGGTTCAAGTGATTCTTCTGCCTCAGCCTCCCAAGTAGCTGGGATTACAGGCATGCACCACCAGGCCTGGCTAATTTTTGTATTTTTAGTAGAAATGAAGTTTCACCATGTTGGCCAGGCTGGTCTTGATCTGAGTTCCTGACCCCAGGTGATCTGCCCACCTCGGCCTCCCAAAGTGCTGAGATTATAGGCATGAGCCACTGCGCCCAGCCTACTAATGCATTTTTGAATGTAATATTATACAAATGTCAAGTACTAGAGAGTCAATGAAAGTTCATCAAAGAGACCAGCTTAAGTCAAAGTAGTTAATGAAATAAAGAGTGAAACTAATAATCCTTCATGTATAACAAGTCCATAATAAATGTCAAGAATCTGCATTATTTCTAATCCCCTACAAATTTATAATTATTCTTATTTTGCATACAAACTGAGTCTCAGGAAGTTTAGGTCTTTTGTCCAAGATCACACACCAGCAAGGATAGAGCTGAATTTCAACCACAGGACAGTCTAACAACCAAACCCTTGTTTTTATCTAAAATACCACGCTTCTTCTCAGAAGTTTCATAAAGCCTACAGCCAGAAAAGACACATTTGTATGGTCACCTTTTCTGGAAAACTGAGAGGTCAACTTTTCCATTATTTTCTTCCCAAGTTTTTTTAAATGTGGGTGTTCAAATGAGAGGCAAAAATTGAGTGGATCCATTGTCTGGACAACAGAGCCACTCAACTAACCGCCAACTTAGAGTTACAAGGGAACAATTTGACATTTTCTGGGACAGATCACGTGAGCACTTAAAAACATCAGTGTCCCATTAGGAGGAAGGCAGGTGACATTTTCTTTCATTGCCTTCTGTACTTGGTATTAGCAGGAAAGGAGTGGGGTGTGCAGAGATAAGAAAAGCTCCTTGGCATAAGCAAGAGCCTTTTACCTACTTGGGTGCAGCTGGGCGAGAAGTATTCTATGAGAAACCACATACAGAATAAAAGCTTTTCTTTTTTGCTTTGACTGAAGCACGTGACTTTCTCTCCCATTCTGTTTATCAGTTCAAAGAAAGTCTGCCCAACAGTTCTGCCAGAGATGTGATTTAGCAGGTGGGGTCCACGGCTTGCTGCAGAGAGCACTGGACCTACTGTCACGGGTTTGGGTTTTCAGCTACTTGCCACAAAGAGGCTATGACCTTGGGCAGAGCAATTCTTTTCTACAAGCCTCAGTTTCCTCCTCCGTGGAATGAAGAATGTGTACTAAATCATTCCTAAGATTTTTCTTACAGCCTTGAGATGAGGATTCTAGGGAGCTGTCCAAATGATGTTACTTTCCTTGGGCCTTTTGTGATCACCGCACCCGGAAGGGAGCCTTCCTCCCCTGAACTGCTCTGCTATTGACTGTTGAAACCTCTCATCGTTTTCTTATTTCTTTGTGTTGGGAGACAGGTCTGCCTCTATATGCTCAGTCTTCTGCTTACTACTCACGTGATATGGACTCAGTGATCTAACCTATGAGCTTTAGTCTTCTCATCTGTAAAATGGAAGTGTAGTGGATATTTACAAAGTGGTTTTTTTTCCCCCAAACCTAGCACTTTTTAATATCTTTCCTGTAATCAGGAAATTCCCTTAGTTTACAAGTCTTGCTTCTCTGAATTTAAATTCACACACTTTTTTCAGCCTCCCTTGCAGTTAAGGCAGATGTTTGACCTAAGCCTCCATCAATCTGATGCACTCTTGGAAGACTTCAATTTGGAAGTGAGGAAACAGAATGTATTTCCTGGCAAGGGTTGTGGTAAAGCCAGCAGATGCCAAGGAAAACAGTGTCAGTGATTTCAATGTTCAGCGTTAGCCATACGAGCTGTAGTGCTGCTTCCGTATGCAGTCCTGGGGATGTGGTTGGGCACTGAACTTGACCAAGAATCATCCGAGTATGATGCTCCAGCTCACTTAGAAATTCTCAGAACTACCTTTAATGAATTCCATTTCTGTTTAAATACACCGGAGTGGGGTCTGTATGATACCTGGGAAGCCTGATTGACTTATAGATAAGGGTAAGCACACCTATGGTTCAAAGTCAGTTTGAGGATAAAATGAGGCCAATAAGCCACCGAATCCAATACTTGGACCAGAGTAGGGGCTTTATAAATGCCATTATGTTTTACCATCCTTGCACATTGAATCTCCTCAAATAAATTGGGAGATCCCTAAAGAACAACATGCATGCTGTGCCAGGACAACATGTCAAGTGCTTGGAGGGCATCAAAACATTCAAAATCATCCTTTCCTTAGGGACATTACATCTCAGTAGGAGAGGCAATAAAAGTAGCAATAAAGACACAAGTTTATGTGTTAGATTATTTTCATTTCAATCCCATCTCTTCCCCCCACTAGTTTTTCAATACAAGGCAATCCTATAACATAATTTTATTTTTCTCTGTAAAATAAGGTTACTTTCTATCTCACACAGTTCATATTAGTATTAAATGGATTAATTCAGTTAAAACATTCAGAATAGGCTGGGCACGGTGGCTCATGCCTGTAATCCCAGCACTTTGGGAGGTCAAGGCCGGCAGATTGCTTGAGGTCAGGTGTTTGAGACCAGACTGGCCAATGTGGTGAAACCCCTTCTCTACTAAAAATACAAAAATTAGCCATCCAGGCATGGTGGCTCATACCTATAATCCCAGCTACTCGGGAGGCTGAGGCAGGAGAATTGCTTGAACCCGGGAGGCGGAGGTTGCAGTGAGCCAAGATCACACCACCGCACTGCAGCCTTGGCAACAGAGTGAGACTCTGTCTCAAAACAAAACAAAACAAAACAAAACAACATCAGAATAGAGGCTGTTACATGGTAAGTGCTCAGTAGATGTTGGCTCCTAGGAAAGTTAAAGAACTATACTAAGTGAAATCCTATCGATTCAATGATCAGAGTTTGTAGAACACAAGTTCCCACTTGCCCAAGAGCTGAGACAAGTATTTATAGAAATGTCAGCTGACTCCTTGTGTCTTGGAGGCTGTTGAGAGCTACCATGAGCTGAGCAAGTGCTGAGTCCATGTGCTCTACTAAGATCTCACACACACGTCACTACATTTATTCTTCCCGGGCAACATGGAGCTAACTATGACTATTCCTATTCTACAAATAAAGGATCACTTGGTGACTTGGCCAAGGTCACCAAGCTAAAAAAGAAGGGCAGGATTCAAATCCAGGTGTTCCCAAATTCATGTTCTTAATTGGAACAATAGGATTTTGTGAGTTCTGGATTCTTCTGACAGAGGGATTCTGAGTGAAATCTGATCCCATTGCTCTTCTGAAAATGCACTTATATTGACTTAGTATATGGAAACATGATAATGCCAATTATTTTATAAAGTACGGTAACTTGGAAACTGTCCAGTGAAAGGATGAATTCTTGGGTACAGCCACCCAAGATCAGCACAGTTTTAGTATTCTGTCTCTAACAAAGACAGGCTCCTCTCTGCCAACACAGGGACTCCCTCTCATTCTGCAGGATCTACTTTTATTGAACTCATCTAAGTTGACATTTGTCTAGCAGCTTGTCAACAGTTGTTTTAGGAAAGTATTGTTGACAGTTGCCCACTGGTTAGTAGTCATTTTCTCCTTTATCCCACAGTTTAAATATAGGTCACTTTGTCATAGATGCAGTTAGATTTTGCCATTTAACCACCTGAAAGCATAATTAGAAGTTTTTGAAAAGAATCAATAGAGAAAATGAAAGTTTTTATGTAGATTTATTTGTAACTCAAACTTGAGTCAGTCAATATCTCAGTTGTTGAGAGCAACTGAACTGAAAAATCTTACCATCTCTCAGACTACAAGTTAGAGTTAAAAAGAGCTGTATAATTGGCATATTAAGGCAAAGCTCTTTTCTATCTCAAAACCCATTTTTCACTTAAAAAGGAAATCTACTTGACTAAATATAGTACTTGGAGATATAGGATTCATCTAATGCAAGGAGTTAAACAAAAATTAGAAAACAAATCAAACTTCCATATCTATAAAAGAGGAAAATTACCTTTTACATACAAAAATGTAATTCAGCTGACTTATTAAAAGCAGGTGTATTATCATATATGTTATAAATATGTTTAAAATTATTTTCCACTGTTTTATTTCCTACATGTTAAATAAAACCCCAGCAATTCATCTTAAAATACATATGACTGTGATATAATACTGAGCAATCACAATGTAATTCAATTCAGGTTTCTCTATAATTCTATGCTACATTTATTATGATATTGCTTGTTTTGGCCTCTTTGTTCTTTAAAACGGATGATCTTTCCTTCTCTTCCTCTTACCTCACTTCAAATTGCAGGGATCATGGTTAAAATTAAAATATAGAAGATTCATATTTAGATACAGTGATTTTATGTTTGCTGACAATCCCAAATATTGCTTTTTAGTGCTTACCTAAATTTTCCAGAAAAGTCTGGGGCCTTACACTAAGTGGCTAACCAAGAAAACAACATTTCTTCAAAGACTTCTGTTAGAAACCGAAGCAAATTATGTTTATTATTCAGTAGTACACTATTTTTACTTATATAAAAATACTTCCCTTTATCCTGGCAAAAATAGCTTGGTAAAATTGATGCTAATGAAAAATCTACCATGCTTAACCTATAATTTTGAGTATTTCCACATATAACTCCGTGAATGGGAAATCTACTATCTAGTTTGACTATCAGAACAATTTCCAAAAATAAATCTCTGGTAAAGCTCTACTAAATATAATTTGGTGTTTCCTTGAATGCACTTTAATCTCAAGATTCCTTCTTTTCCTATAAAAACTCTGCTTTTTGAACTTCTATTTACTAAGGCTCTGATAGACAGAAGTTTAATTTGTCTTTCCACAGAAATAGGAGTGTTCTTCTTTGGTATGAACATGTGTGGGCATTATAGAATGGGCCTAACAGAGGTCTAAAGCTTAAGAGAAAAGAAATTCTTATGGGAAATAGCTCTGTTAAGGTAACACAAAGTAGAGATTGCACAAAAGATTGTGAATACAGAACATCAGGACCAAAGGCTGGGAGTGTTTGAGTACTAATTGGGATGAACCATGCTGATGTCCTTCTGTTCAGGCCCAGGTTCTCATATCAGAAGCCTAAGGAGAGGGCTGCACTATAAAACACACACACACACACACACACACACACACACACACACACACGCAAATATAAAGTATGACTACCTACATATGAAACCCAAACAAAACCAAATAAAGAATTTCCAAGACTGTTACTGAATTTGGTAGCATTAGAACCTCATTTACTCAATTAAAACTTATTTCTAATATCTATTTTTGCCAGTAAACCATCTGGCGCAACTTCTGATAACACTATTAAGTGCTTAAGTAACCATCTCTAGAGTTTTAATTCAGCCTGGGTGTGGTGAGATTACACACCTGTAATCTCAGCACTTTGGGAGGCTGAGGCGGGAGGGTTGCTTGAGCCCAGGAGCTCCAAACCAGCCTGGGCATCATAGAAAGGCCCCGTCTCAGCAGAAAATAAAAAATTAGCTGGGCATGGTGGTGCCGACCTACAGTCCTCGCTACTCGGGAGGCTGAGGCAGGAGGATCACTTGAGCCTAGGAGGTCAAGGCTGCAGTGAGCCATGATCATGCCACTGCACTCCAGCCTGCACTTCACCCTGTCTCAGCAACAACAACAACAAAATAAGAGTTTTAATTCCTGATTAGAGAGCCATAGCTGTTCAAAGCTGTAGCTATAGGTTGACTTAACATGCACGTACATCAACTCTTCACAGGGAGAATTTTTAAATAAATGTACCTGTGAGTGCAACATCCCTAGGGCTATTGGCAGAGTGGAAGTAGTTTAGCTGTTTCATGACTTTCAGCAGGTCTGATAGCTGATAGCCATCATAGATCAAAGACTGATAAGCCAGGAGAAAGGAATTGGCAGATGCTTCGAGGTACTGAGAAGATGCTGTCTGTGAGCATCTTTGAGCTACACTAGAGGACTCCCAGAACTGCTAGCAAATCATGTTTAAAGAAGATAGTGTAGAGATCCTACAAGAGACAGTGAGGGTAGAGGCAGATATGCTGTTGCTAGTTCTTGTCTTGACCCCACTTTATTTTTTTCCAGACTAACGTGGCCTTGAGATATAAGATTTACAAATATAAAGTTTCTGTGTGAGCATATAGTGGGGACTCAGTAGATACTAGTTATCTCCCTAATCTTTCTTTGGTTGTTGAGTTCTTTTCTGAAAATTTTGGAAATTAGGACTCCAGCTACCCTAGGATAACAGATCTTTGGATATAAGAGAAAAATTTAGATAGTTTCAGTAAAGCTGTCCTTTATTTGCATATCCATTTCCATAGCCTATCTAGCCTATGGTTAAAGAAAGAATCTGCATACCTGTGCCTAACAGAAACTTTTCCAGGTATGGATACTTCTTTTTGGTGCACTAAAGACTCAGACTCAGGAAACTATGGCCATCAAGTTGCAGAAAGTGTTGGATAGAGCTAAACAATCTTCATGGACAGCTACTAAAGTCTGAAACTTGTGGTTCCCTGACACTACTACTAAACTTTCCTTTTGTGGTCATTGCCCCAGAGATAAGCACTCCTAGTTAACACCATCACATTACCAAGAAGCCTGGGGTAAAGGCAATGATTAAAAGCAAATAAAATGGGGATGCAAGAAGCCTTTCTCTCTTTCTCTCCAGTTGTTCTTTCCTAAAATAAAAATAATACTCTTTTGATGAAGAAAAAGTACAAATGAATACTTTTAGAAACACCTTTTATTTAAAAAATCATTTACTACCTGGAAATCAAGATGGTTTAAAAGCAGACCATCTTTGTAATGATAATGGATACAGAGTGATAGGACACTTTGATTTCCTGAGGGCACTGAGGTGGCCTCATCAAAATATCAGCAGCCTTCCCCAGAACCATGAATCACTGTATAATTTCTCTCCAAGTACTTTCCTGTTCACAAAAGAAAATAAGTGAATGCAATTGCCAGGAAGGATTAGAAATGGCAGTTCATCATCTTTGTCAACCTTGCTCTCATTGTTAATCGTGAAGAAGTACTTAGAAATGAGAAATGAGCAGGAGGACTTTCATTTTTCATTCTGTACTCCTGGGTATAATTTTCTTAGGCAAGAGCATTGATTCATTTAAATTTTATAAATATAATTAAATAAAAGTGGCTACTGATGGCCAGTGGTGAACTAATCTTTAAGGGGCACAATGCTTTGAATCTCAATGTTGAAGATGTTATCAGCGAATAAGCATTTAACATCTAATCTGTTAGTATCTTCACAATTTTTAAGTTACATTTTAGCCATGCTAAATGAAAAGACACTATCTATTCCATGCCAAAACTATCTCCAGGCCTCTGCAAATGGTTGACTAAATGATAGGAAGCAGAGAATTCGATGCATCTGCAAAATATTTTGATTCAGTAAAAAATTCTAAATGATAATTCTTTTTGTCTTATAGTTTTACATTTTTAAAGTAAGCTATACTTGACATACAACAAATTGTACATATTTAAAGTATCTAAGTTTTGGTATATGTATATACTCGTAAAATAATTCTAATCAAAGTAGTGAACATACATATCTATCATCCCTGGAACTTTCTCTCATTTCTCCTGGTCCTCCTCACCACCTTCCCCAGGAAAACATGGGTCTGTTTTCTACATGAGGTGTTGTGGGTTTTTTTTTTTGACAATTTTACATAAATAGGATCACACAATGTGTACCCTTTTATCTGGCTTCTTATATATAATTATTTTGAGATGTTTTGCTGTGCACATCAATATTTCATTCCACTTTAATGCTAAATAGTATACCATTATAGAGATGTACAACAGTTTGCTTATCCATCCATCCATCCACTCACTTCTTTTTTTTTTTTTTTTTTTGAGATGGAGTGTAGCTCTGTCCCCCAGGCTGGAGTGCAATGGCGTGATCTCAGCTCACTGCAACCTCCACCTCCCAGGTTCAAGCGATTCTCTTGCCTCAGCCTCCCAAGTAGCTGGGATTAGAGGCACCTGCCACTACACCCGGCTAATTTTTGTATTTTTAGCAGAGACGGGGTTTTGCCATGTTGGCAAGGCTGGTTTCGAACTCCTGACCTCAAGTGATCCGCCCGCCTCGGCCTCCCAAAGTGCTGGGTTTACAGGCGTGAGCCACCGCACCAGGCCATCCACTCACTTCTTGTTGGGCATTTGGGTTGTTCCACTTTGGGGCTGTTATGAATAATGCTGTTATGAATATTTGTGGACAAGCCTTTGTATGTCTATATGCTTTCTGTTCTCTTGAGTAAATCCCTAGGAATAAGATAAATGGGTCATATTGTAGGTGCATGTTTAACTTTTTAGAAGACAGATAAACTACTTTACCACTAGCACTTGTGAGCATTCCTGTCACTCCACCTCCTCACCATACTTGGTATGATCAGAATGTTAACTTAGTCAGTTTACCAGGAGTGTAACAGTATCTCATTATGGTTGAATTTGCATTTTCTTCATGACTAATATATGGAGTATCTTTCTTTGTGCTTATTTGCCCTTTGTACATCTTTGTTGGTGGAAGTGTCTGCTCAAACTCTTGTCCATTCTTTAAATAGGTTGTTTATTTTCTTATTATTCAGTTTTGAGAGCACTTCACATATTCTAAGTACAAGTTTTCTCCTCTTCCTGTCTTAGTTCATTTGTGATGCTATAACAAAATACCTTAGACTGGGTAATTTATAAATAGCATAAATATATTGCTCACAGTTCTGGAGGTTGAAAAGTCTAAGATCAAGGTGTCTGCAGGTTCAGTGTCTGGTAAGGGCTGTTTTCTGCTTCCAAGATGGTGCCCTGTTCCTGCATGCTCCAGAGGAATAAATACTGTGTCCTCCCAAGGTGGAAGGGACAGTAGAAGTAAACTCACGCTCTCAAGACTTTGCTAAGGCAGGAATTTATTGATGAAGGCAGAGCCAGCCTGGCCAAGTCATCTCTTAAAGGCCACACCTCTTAATGCTGCTGCATTGGAAATTTAGTTTTAACATGAATTTTAGAGAGGACACAAACATTCAATCCATACCACTCCCTCCCCCATATTAGCTATATAACTATATTTTCCTGTCAGTGTCTTTAAAAGAGCAGAATTTTCAAATTTAATGAAGTCCCACTTAATTTTTTTATGGATTATGTTTTTGATCTCATATCTAGAAAACCTTTGCCTAATCCAAGAGTACTAAGATTTTTTTCCTTGTTTTCTAGAAGTTGTATCATTTTCTATTTAGATCTATGATGCATTTTGAGGTAATTTTTGTACATGGTGTGAGGTATGAATTAAATAATTTTCATTTGAATACCTAATTTTTAGTAAAATTTTCTAAAAATACGATATTTTCCTCCATTGCTTAGCCTATAGCATTATTAAAAATCAATATTCTACATATTCATGGGTCCATTTCTATTCCATTGATTAACTTGTCTTTTATTACACCAATGACACACACTATATTAATAACTGCAGCTTTATAATCAGTCTTGAATTCTGGCACTGTTATTCCTCCAACTTTGTTCTTTCTTTTCTTTTAAAATTTCCCTGGCTAGTCTAGATTCATTGGATTTCCACATTAATTTCAAATCAGCTTGTTGATTTCTACCAAATAACCAATGCCCGCTGTGAGTTTGGTTTGGATTTTATTGACTCTATAAATCAATTTGGGGAAAATTGACAACTTTACTAAGTCTTCAATTTATGAAGCTATTATAAATAATATTTAATTTCAATTTAATGGAAGTTATTTTTATATTGATATTGTATGCTGCAGTCTCACTGCATGCAATTATTTCTATTAGATATTTATGCAGATTTCATTGGAATTTATACATAGACAGTTCTGACATCTTTAAATAAATATATCTTCTTCATACTCAATACTGTATTTCTTTTTTTGTTGTTGTTGCACTGGCTAGAATCTGCACTATACAATTCGAACAGGTAAGAGTAGATAACTTCTCATAATCATGATATTAGAGGGAAAATATTAAGTTTTTAAAATATAACCATTAAGTTAGCTGCAAGTTTTTAAAAGATGCTTTTTATCACACTGAGGAAGTTTCCTTTCGTTCTTGATTTGCTGAGAGTGTTTGTCAGGAATTCACATTGCAGTTTTGTCAAATTCTTTTTCAGCATCTATTGAAATAATCACTTTTTTAGTTTGTTAATATTGTAAATTACAGACACTGATTTTCTAAAGTTAAACTAACTGCATTCCTGAGATAAGCCCCACTTGATCATAATGCATTATCATTTTATACACTGTTGGATTTGATTTGCTGGCATTTTCTTTAGAAATTTTGCACCAATGGTCATCAGAGATATTACTCTGTATTTTTTTTTCTTTGTAATGCCTTTCCCTGGCTTTGATACTGGGGTAATGCTGGCTCATAGAATATTTGTGGAAGTCTTCCTTCTTTTGTCTTCAGGAAGAATTTGCTTTGAATTTGTATAATCTCCCCGTTGTATGTTTGGTAGAATCGAAGGCGAAACCATCTGGGCCTAGAACATTCCTTGTGAGAAATTTATTAACTGTAACTTTAATGTGTTTAACAGATACAGGGTTATTTACAGTACCTATTTCTTCCTGAGTAAAATTTGGTTGTTTTTATCTTTCATGAAAATTGTTCATTTCACATGCGTGTTATTTTTTTCACAATGTTTCTATATTATTCGCTACTATCAGAAAAATTTGTAGTTATGTCCCTTCTTTCTTGATGCTGATAATTTGTATTTTCTCTCTTTTTTTCTGATTAGCCTGGCTAGAGGTTTATTGATTGTATTGACTTTTTTAAAAGAACTACATTTTGGTTTCATTTATTTTTTCTATTGTTTTCTGTTTCTATTTTACTGTTTTCTGCTCTGATTAATATCATTACCTTTTGCTTACAGGGGATTTAATTTACTCTTCTTTTTCTAATTGAATGTTATTGTTAAGGTAGAAGTTAAGGCTATTGATTTGATATCTTTTTTGCTATCTCACATAGATATTTAGTGATTCAATTTCTGTGTACATATTGCATTAGTAGAATCCTGCTATTTTGATATCATGTGTTTTTATTTTTTATTTAAAATATTTTCCAATCTCATTTTGCATTCTTCCTTGTCTCATAATTGCTTGGGCAATTGTAGGGCTCATCTCATTCATCCCAGGTATCTCTGAGATCACTATCTATTTTACCTAATGGCCAGTGTTTCCTAAACTATTGTCTAATATATTTTGCCTGTTTGGTTGTTGTTGTTTCAGATGGGAATGTAAATCTTGTCCCTGTTACTCCATCTTGATCAGAATTGAAAGTGCCTTAATATTGGTTTCTTTTATTATGAACTGTTAGAAAGAAAAAAAAATACATTGAATGCAAATAGGTGAGGATTTTTGTCTGTTTTGTTTATTGTTGTATCCTTGGAGCCTCAACAATGTCTGGCATGCATTATAGTAGACATTTAAATACATAGTTCTCGATTGAATTAAATTACTGTCTATGTGTACTGAGTGATTTATTAAGATTTCCAGCATTATTTCTAATATTTAGAATTATCCTAAAAAGCTGGTGATGTTAACTGTCTTTTGCAGAGAGAAAAACGAAGCCTCAGCGAGGTTACATGTCTTACTCAAGGCCGAAGAGGTCATGTTCTGATCCAAGCAGTTCTGATTACTCAGCCTTCATACTTTCCCCTAAGCCATATTATTGTGCCAATGAGAAAAGCTTGGGGGGAATTATCAGTTAAACTTGGGACAAAATATTTAAATCCTAGATCATTGAATTCCTTAAAGCAAATGCCATTTTTAATGTAGAATGCATATTACCCATTAGTAATGCATATTACCTTGTTAGTTGGCTATGGGGCTTTGTGAACATGAACAACACACCTCAAAATATAGGAGTTTAGAATTTCTTCCTAGTTTATTAAAAAAAACAGTATCACCACTTTTACAAATTTATGTAAAAAGATGATGATATTGGGCAATGGTTAAGAACATGGGCTCTGAAATTGAATATTTCAAATGCTAATCACAGCTCTATTACTTAGTGTCTTAGGCAGATCTTCCCAAGTCTTATTTCTGTTTGTATAAATGGTAATGTTAATAACACCTACTGTGTTAGTTACAGTAGGCCAGCCTTGGCTCAAAAATCTCAGTGGCTTAAGGGAATTAATGTATATTTCTCATGTATGTCACAGTTTTACATGTGTTGGGTGGCTCTCATGCATAGCTCTTTCTGTGCATTGACTCTGGGATCCTGGGTGTCTCCAAATAATTGTTTCATGATCCCCTAGAATCTCTTTGAGCAGAGAAAGACAGTTTAGAGCATCTCTCGCACTTTCATAACCATTTTAGCCCTGAAGCTATTAACAACATTCCTGTTCACATTCATTGGTAAAATCCAGTCATGAGCATTCACCAAAATGGTGTGGATACAGGGAAATGCAGTTCCTGGCTAGACAGCTTCTTCCAAGCAACCGTTTCATAATATTGAAGGTGAAGCTGACTGTGTACAGCTGCCATCTAATAGGATTCTTATGAAGACAACACAGAATCTATGTAGTCTGTAACATCTGTCAAATACCATGCTCTTAAAAATTGTGAGTTATTATTATTATTACTTAATCAATATATTGACCTGAATAAATTCAAGAATCTTTAGCTACAACTGGGGTTCTGTGCTTACCTATTTATTGAAAGAGATTAGGAAACTCAGCTAAGTGGTATAAAGTTGTGTCCGATGACGATTTTTCGAGGGTTGAAGCATGAATTGTTCTGTTGAAATAAGTGTACAATATAGAAAATAATAGATAGGTAAGCAAGGGAGCAAAAATAGTTATAAACGTTATAAGAGCAGAAATTTATTACCTGCAGATATAGCCAACTCTTCCCTCCTCTCCAAACGTTTACATGCATTTATCTAACAAATACTAGTCCACTCATTCTGCCCCTACCTGGTAACATCTCTCAGAATCAACTTTTTCTTTCTATTGTCATTTCAAACTTTCGAGATTCAGCACTCCAGGATCACCAGCATAGAGCTTCCGTGTTCCAGTCCAGACTATATTACTGACAAGTGACTCCTTCTGAAAGATGGCTTTCTTATGCCCTCACTGGGATTAACAACGTCCAGTAGCTCTTTATTAACTAATGAATCAAGTTCAAACTGCTCCTCCTCACTCCCAGGACTGCAATCAACTGGCTTCACCTGACATATCAATGGAATACTATTTATCAAAACGTCTTTCCATACCCTCCAGAGCAGATTCTTCGCTTCAACCTTCTCTTCTAAATATGCCCTTGAAATTTTCTCCTATTTACATGCTTTTGTATTTATAGTATTTCTCCTTAAAATAATGTCTTCTAAGGTTCCTTGGCAGAGGCAATATGTACATTTCCTTCGAAGGCCATTTATCAGTTAGGATTCATTTATCTGCACATAATAGAAAACACAAAGTAACAGTAGCTTAAACCGATGGATATTAATTTCTCTCTCATAAAGGAAGTCTGGAGGTACGCAAAATAGGGCTGGCATGCCAGCTCTGCTGTCATGAGGCACTCTCTAATCTTTCTCTCCCACCATCCTAGAGTAAGGTGACTCAGTAAATTAGGACCCACAGGCATATCTGGCCCAGACTGCATTTGTAGGGCCTGCAAAATTAAAAATTTTATTTTTCTTTTTAAAGGAGTATATAAAAAGAAGATCAAGCAAAAATAGAAAAATATGAAAAAGAGCAAGTGTGGGCTATAAAGCCTAAAATATTTATTTTGTCTGTTACAGAAAGTTTGGAAACCCCTGCCCTAGAACATAGCTTTTTCTTACAAGTTCAGCTCATGGTCAAACACAGCTGTTGGAGCTCCAGCCATTATGCTTACATTCCAGGTAGCAGAAAGACAAAAAGAGGAAAAGGCAAGGAGGGCATGACTCTCAGCTGAAGGAGTTCCATTTAAAGAGCTTTGGTAAAGTCTCACACATCACTTCTAACATACCATAGATTAAATTTTCCCAGAGGACTAGATTCAGCTGTATCATATCGGGAAATATGGAATATTTAATTGGGAAGATTATCACTTTTAATATAAATGGTGGTTTATTATAAACAAAGATGGATGTTGCATAGGCAAGTGCTCATCTCCGTTGCAGATCTGATAATGGCACATTTAAGCTCTTTAGGTCACTGTTCCAACATGAATGAAATGAGAATCCTAGCAATAGAGGATGACACAGGGGTTGTGCAATGAAAATGTGCTATAACATAAGAGCTGGGCATGATTCAGAAATGGGTTAAAGATACAATAAATAATGACCATTCAGCATATACTCTGGGAATCGTTTTACCTTAAGTTTCTGTGGGGGATTTAGTTTTTAATATTTAATTTTTATGAATACATAATAGTTATACATATTTGTGTCATTTCTGTGATATCTTGATACAAGCATACAATGTGTGATGATCCAATCTGGGTAACTGGGGTATCCATCATGTAAACCATTTATCACTTAGTGGTGAACTGAGAATTGATATTAGAATTGGCTACATAGAAGTCATGTTTGATCTTGACAAAGAAAATTTTAGTATATATAAGGGCAAACAGCTTGATTACAATAAATTCAAAGAATAATGGAGATGATGCAATTCATCACAGCAATAGGATAATTTCTTTTTTTTGTACTGCAAGCCAGTCAATGTATTTCTTACCTTTCTTTTCCATTTTTTTTTTAACTACTAACTGGCCATTCAATTTGGTGACCAGTGTAAATCCTTGAGTTAGGGTGTGGGTCTTTGGCTGTAAGTCTCTGATACTTAGAGCACTACCTGACCACCCATGGTGGGTACTGAGTGGATATACCTGATGAAAGAACTCATGATGTGTAATTTTGTACCTTTGGCATTTTGTAGTCATGTTTACATGACTGAGTGCTCAAGGAGCTGTATTTTTAGCTCCCAAGAGGTGGTAAAATATGTGTTTCTAAGCTCTTTTTGAATCTGGGGTTTTCCCAGAATTCTAAAGGTTCTAGGAAGCCAGATTCAAGATAAGCAAAATATAGATGGATTTATGATTTGCATGTTGTTGTCCAGACAATGGGATAATTTGTTTAGTATATAGAGAGCTATAAGAAATTGAGAAGAACCAACAATTCATAGAAAAGCAAGTAAAGCATATATATATACACACACACACATATATATATAAATATACACATATATATGTATATATATAAAGAGAGAGAGAGAGAGAGAGGGACAGAGAGAGAATTAACAAAGAAATACAAATGCCCTTTAACCACATAGAAAAAGTGCTCAATGTCATTCATAATAGAAATGCAAATTAAAATAACACTGAAAATACAATTTTTGTCATCTATCTATACAAAATATGAAAATACACTCAGCTGGCAAGGTTTCAGGAAAATAAATACTTTTATATGTTGCTTTGTGACATTTGAAAATGGTGCAACTCCTACGGAAGGAAATTTGGCAGTAATGTATGAAATAAATTATAGATGTATTTACCCTTTGAGCCAACAATTCTACTACTAGGAGTCTAGCCTGTGCATACACCTGCGCAAATATCAAATGCCATGTGTTTAAGGAGTTAATTAGGATATTGTTTGTAATGACAACAACCCAATGTCCAGCAAGTAAGGAATAGTTGAATCAATGATGACCATACACAGCCATTGTAAAATTAAAGAATGAAGAACTTCTTTAAATTAGTGGTCCCCAACCCTTTTGGCACCAGGGACCAGTTTTGTGGAAAAGATAATTTTTCCACGGACAGGGTTGGGGGGTGGGGATTGTTTTGAGAGGAAACTGTTCGACCTCAGATCATCAGGGATACGCAACATAGATCCCACGCATGTGTAGTTCACAATAGGCTTCGCTCTTGTATGAGAATCTAATGCCGCGGCTCATCTGACAAGAGGCGGAGCTCAGGTGATAATGATCACCGCTGGCTTTTGCTCACTTCCGCCTGTGCAGCCCAGTTCCTAACAGGCCACGGACCAGGACCTGTCTGTCTGTGGCCTGGGGATTGGGGACTCATTCTTTAAATAATGACAGTGGGAAAATCTCCTGGGTATATCTGAGTAAAAACAAACAAACTGCAGACAAGCCTATACAGTATATTGATGTCTGCATTAGAAAAGTGGACAGAATTAGAAATTAGAAACCAAAAAAAAAAAAAAAAGGCTTATATTATGAGTTTGGTGGGGCAGTGATAGAAGCAAGACTTCCTTTGCTTTCCTATGTTGTTTGAGTTTTGTATAATGATCTTATTTCTTTTTTAAAAATGAGAGAATGGAAGAAAAGAAGTTAGAGATAGTGAATATAGACACATTAGGTGAGTGGCTCTAATGGAAAGTGAAGAAATTAGACAGTAAGTTAGAAGGGGATGTAGGGTCAACCGTTTCCTAAATTTTATTTTATTTATTTATTTTGAAACGGAGTCTAGCTTTGTCATCCAGGCTGGAGTGCAGTGGTGCTATCTGGGCTCACTGCAACCTCTGCCTCCCAGGTTCAAGCAATTCTCCTGCCTCAGCCTCCCAAGTAGCTGGGATTACAGGCGTGTGCCACCATGCCTGGCTAATTTTTGTATTTTTAGTAGAGACAAGTTTTCACCATATTGGTCAGGCTGGTCTCGAACTACTGACCTCAAGTGATCTGCCCATCTCTGCCTCCAAAACTGCTAGGATTATAGGCATAAGCCACCACACCCAGCCTATTTTGTTTTTATATTAATCTTCGATATAGAAGTATTTACAGTATTGTGCAGGCTGATGGAACTGATCTCACAGAAAAGTGAAATTTGAGCATGGAGGAGAAAAAGGGCTAAGTCCCGACAATGTTGTCCCTGTGCAAGGAGAACTTTTCAGAGCCTATGCACAAGGCTAGAGGGTGTCCTTAAATGAAAGCCCATACCATTCAGTTCATTCACAGCAAGGAAGAAAAAGCAGTGATACAAGCACAGAGGGAGGGCTGTGGACTGAATCGTGCCCCTGTAAATTAATATGCTGAAGCCCTAATCCTCAATGTGATGATAGATGAGGCCTTTGGGAGATAATTCGGTTTAGATGGGCTCATGGAGGTGGGTCCCTTGTACAAGATTGGTCCCCCTATAAACCAAAGAGCTTGCTCTCTATCTCTCGTCACCGTGTGAGGACACAGAGAGAAGACAGCCGTCTGCAAAGCAGGAGAGGCCACACCAGATCTCACCCATGCTAGCACTCAGACGTTGGGCTTCTCAGGCTCCAGAACAGCAGAAAAAAAAAAAAAAAAAAAATTTCTTTTGTTGAAGACATCCATTCTATGGTATTTAGTTATGGCAGCCCAAGTAGACTAAGGGAAGTAAAGGCCTGATGTGATTGTGGGAAACTGTGGAAGTCATTAGTTACCATTGTAATTTTAATAAAATCATGATTTTCTTATACAGGTAGAGTTACTTAGGACTCGATTGATGATATCAGTGTCACTAGGATTTATGGCTAAAATCCACCTCCTATGACAAGCTACACTTAACTCTTGTGTGAAAGAACAAAGGTTTCTTTCACAAGTCTTCTAACAAAGGTATTTCCTTTGGCAAACATTATTAATTTTAAGTTTATAGTCCATAGTCCTTAGAACTATTTAAATAAATCTTCTAATATTACAGAAAGGCTCTTTTTCCTTTCTATCAAGTAGATTTTTAGACAGAGACAAAACTGAGTGATAACAAGATACAAAATGGGTTGAAAGATGTAACTTAAATGTTACGGTAACAAGGATGTAAATTTTATATTCATTAACTACTGTGTTGATTAACAAGAAATAATGGCCAACTTGAGTCCTTTCTTTTTCAAAGCACCCAAGTCAGCAGATTGCCTTTATTTCAAACTTCTTCATTAGATACGTATTAAGACCGATAGTCTGAATTTAGGTCCATTTTTCTGCCAGGGCAGAATTACAGAATGTGGAGCTAGTAAATTTCTAATTTGATTCAATTAAGTTCTCATCAATTTCTTATTGTGTGGGTAACCACACACACAATTTTATACTCACAAATGGTCTTAGAGGAATAACCACTTGAGCCATGTTGATATTTCTTGTTCCCTTTATGCTTATAAACTCCTCCAATGCATACATGCAAACACACACATAATCACCCAACTCTATCACTCCCTCCTCTAAGACAGGGGTAATGTCTTTGACTAAGGTCTAAGTACTTGGTCTGTGTCCCCAGGTTGGAACCAGGTGAACTGAGATCACAGTCAGGGGAGCCATCCCAGAACATCAGAATCAATGGTGGCTTTGCAGATGACCCAACATACTTGCTTTCCTAACTGGCCTCTCTGCCTCAGTCCTGCCTCCCTCTCAGCCATTGGTACAGTGTATCCAGACGACAAATGGAGCCAAGCATTACCCTCATTAATACTCCCATTATCCTTAAATCAGTCTCAAACTTTCTGGAGTTCTACATACCCTATGTGTTTGCTGGAACTCCATGCTCCTTTGAACTAGAAGATTGGCTCCAATCCCTGCACACTGCCCTGTGAAAAGTCTCATACCATCTCCAAGGGGTCTGCAAGTGCTAGAGTCATCCTCCCTTTGCTGAATAACATTTGACTCTACGTACTGACCGTGACAGGCAATTCTATCATTGCCCTGATATGACAACAGATATAGAACTTGTATTTCCACAAATAAAAACAAAACACTGCAAATGCATTTCTCTCTTTTGTCTTTGTGGTAGCTAGTACTGAATATTATTAGGGTGTTATAAAAGGACATTTCCAACACAGTGAAACAAATAACTTAAAATCCATGTTTTTATAATTCCTTTGTCCTCCCTTTATAATTTTATTCCTGCTTTTTTATTTCCCCTTTTCTCATTTTTCCAGTGTCCCCAAACCATAGATCCCTGTTCATTTCCAATGCAGAGCAACTCATCGTCCTCTTTTCTTTACTTCATTACTCTCCTTAGTCTTGCCTCTGGACTAAAAGTTAGGATATGTTCGTAACCAAAGCTTCCTTCCTAACAGGGATTCTGGGACTAATTACTAATAAAGTATAATTTTTTCACCTCAACATTCTAAATTTTTTTTTCTGGTCTTGCCTTATGTCAACCATGTCCTTTTTCAAAACTTAACATATTTGCTTTCACCAAATCAACTTCTCGGAACTCCTAGAATGGTCCTGCGTCTTCTCATTCTAGACTTCTGCAGACATTGCTGTCTCCCTGGAAGCTTTTTCACTTGAGACCCTTCTCTGTTCACCTAGATAACTCCTACTAATCTCTCAGGATTCAATTTAAAATTCATTTTCCAGGAGCCACAAGATGGGTCCTGAAGCTCCAGTTATGTGGTTTTTGGAGCTATTGAAAACAGAGAGTTTTCAATATTTAATTCCCACTTCCTAGGACAAACTTTGCACATAGGAGTATTTTAACAAACAGTTAAATGCATAAATGCATGAAGGAAGAAAGAATATCAGGGTTTTGCTAAATTGTTTATTCCAAAACTATAAAACCCTCTCTAATTCACAGCCAAAGTCTTTGATCAAACTAGATCTTTCTCTTCATATAATCTTCTTAGCCTTTTTCTGCATTTAGGCTTTTGAGAACATTTCAAATTTAGGGACCAAGAAATAATTATTATATAGATTGCACACTTATGTAATTCCTCCTAAGCAAAATATTTTGGTTCAAATAAAGCTACTAGGAAAGATATCTCTAAGCTAGCAATTTATCTTTTAATGCTGTATACTCAAAGCCAATTTAATTCACATTTTCTTTTACTGTACCTAAATTTGACATGTTAAAGGCAGCGCAGTTTTCCATTCAGCAAAGTTTTAGTGTTCATCAAAACAGATTGATCATTCATATTGCCACTCAGAGATAAATAAAATAATTTGGCAAATTGAATTGTGCTGTCCTTTTCAGTAGGGATAAATTGTTATTTGCTGTGATTTGTCACTTTACTTGGCCTTTCTTAATGTTGTTTACTTCAGCTTCTTTTTTTTCTTCTGTAGTATCACAGTTGGAATTTGGTCCAGTTCTTAAGAATAATATTTTTTGAACTGATACAGGAAAAACAATGAATAATGCATCTTGACAGTGGAATTTCACTTCTTATATTTAAATATTTTTTAAATTAGTAAAATAATTAGCATTTGGTAAAGGTATTATATGTCAGAACGGTGTAAGCATGTCTTGACATTGGATAAACGTAACTATCATCATTGGATGCGTAAACATTATGTAGGTGGATGAGAAGTGTGGTGTTAATTTAGTCACCCAAATATGGTTTTAGTAGTGTCAGTATTCCATATTCCAGATTATTAACTCCATTACTCACCTTGCTGTCTGTCCAATATCTTAGCAATTGCTGACTCCAGCATCCTCTGTTTTTTGTTCTCTGAAGTTGTTATTTTGGTATAGATTGTTCTTTATGATATACAATGTCATAAAGCATATGGTTCCTTAGCCTAAAGGCAAAGAGTAGAATTCAATAAATATGAACGTTGTCATAGATTTAAGCTACTGAGCGAAAATCATTACATCAAAAGTTAAGCCATTAGGCAGCAGTTTCCTGATTTTCATAACATGAAGAGATTCACTGAGTGTTCATTGAGTAGCATTTAGTCTATGATTTGGAGGGGAAAATGCCCAGAATTCATAAAAATAGTACTTGATTTTTTTAAGTCCTCTTACTATGATTCCCAAAGTACTTGAATTTTTTTTCTTTTTTTTTCTTTCTTTTTTTTTTTTGAGACGGAGTTTCACTTTTGTTGTCCAGGCTGGAATGTAGTGGCGCAATCTTGGCTCACTGCAACATCTGCTTCCCAGCTTCAAGCAATTCTCCCACATCAGCCTCCCAAGTAGCTGGGATTACAGGCATCTGCCACCATGCTCGACTAATTTTTGTATTTTTAGTAGAGACAGGGTTTCACCATGTTGGTCAGGCTGGTCTCGAACTCCTAACCTAAAGTGATCCACCCACCTTGGCCTCCCAAAGTGATGGGATAACAGGTGTGAGCCACCGCGCCTGGCCAAAGTAGTTGATGCTTTTAATGGCCTGGAATATAACATCAAAATAATTCCTGCCATAAATCTATTTTTGAAAGAAATTAGGAGTAAATACATTTTTAAAAACTTTGATAATAAAGAAAAATAATAAATTATGTGTTAGGAGCTCAACAACTCTGAAGCAGTTCAGTTCATGAGCAATACACTTACTAGTCAATATTCAGTAAAAATATCAGGGTCCAAGTCAGGAAGATATGAATCACACAAATTGGGTAATTTGAAAATAGTTTAATAAAGAACTATTTACAAAGGGTGTAGGGAAACCATAAGGAAAGCTACGGTCTCTCTGGCTGGCAACAGCAGTGCAAACTGGGCCTCCCCGAGAACTGAAGGAGTGAAGAGGGAAGAGTTATTGGAACCCAGGTTTGGGGGTGGGGGCATCGGGTAGATAGGTCCAAGGAATGGAACTGTAGCCTTTGGTCAAGGAGTGTACCTTACCCAGTTGCAGCCAAGCCTCAGGGAGGGATCTTGAATAGCTCACCTCCCTCCAGCTCAGGCCAGGCACTCCCTAGGCTGAGCCCAACCGGAAGCCAGAGGACACAGGCACTTTTTAACCCTTCTGGTCCACCTCCCAGGACGGAGAGCAAAGTGTGTAGAAGTATACAGTATATGTTGCTATAAATATATATAAATATATGCCCCCCACATATATATACATATACATACACACACAAAAGGTACATCTAATATACTTATAAAAATATGTATATACAGCGATGTACCACTCAGTAACCATGAGAAACAATGAAATGTGTCTTGATAGAGCAAAAGAATAAAAAATGCTTTTCTATGACTTCAATTATGCTTAGTATTGAATTATTTCCTAATTTATTTTGAACATAAAGGTATGTTCAAAATATTCAGCTGTGTTTCAAAATCTTATGAGTTTCCAGAAGGAAGAACATCCTCTACACTGTCAATATTTTCCTTTTTTTCTTTATTTCCCAGACACTTGCCGTGTGTAAACACACACCACTGATAACAAATTTGCCAAGGGCTCTATCTATGGGTTGCTATTCGGGAACTGTATGACTGTGACATAAAGTGACAGGAAGATTTATTCTCATCACTTTAGAAGTACAGCAGACTCTCTAACCTGTGTTTCAGTTGGGGCAATCATATGTGGTAGGAATCTAACGATAAATGCTGGTAGCTGAGCTTCCTGCTCTGGCCAGTAGAATCTGAATAATTCTTATTGGTCTTCCACTTTTTTTTTTTTCTTTTTTTTGAGACGAGTCTCGCACTGTTGCCCAGGCTGGAGTGCAATGGCGTGATCTCTGCTCACTGCAAGCTCCGCCTCCCGGGTTCACGCCATTCTCCTGCCTCAGCCTCCTGAGTAGCTGGGACTACAGGCGCCCGCCACCACGCTTGGCTAATTTTTTGTATTTTTAGTAGAGACGGGGTTTCACTGTGTTAGCCAAGATGGTCTCGATCTCGTGACCTCGTGATCCTCCCGCCTCAGCCTCCCAAAGTGATGGGGTTACAGGCGTGAGCCACTGCGCCCAGCCGAGTCTCCCACTTTTAAGGATTTTTCTCTTTCATAGAATCTGTATTCAAAGAATCTAAAACAATATTTTCGATGATAAACTTTGTAAAGCTAATTACTGAGAACGATGGACTCTACACTTCAAAATGAATTCATACACGGAATTAAACAGTCTAATGCAAGGACAAAGATAGAAGAAATAAATTATGATTAATATGCAGACAAATTTGCAACGTAGACCTGATGTTTATCTATTGTCCCTTTGAGCTAAGAGCCTAGTGAAATCTTTAGTCAGGCGTGGGTATTGGAAATACTTCTTTTCTGGTCCTGTGTACTCCTGATACTTGGGATTCATTTGTTCATCTCTCAGTACCAGACCATTTTCTGTGCTTCAGTGATTCTCCTCAGGCACATTGCTTTACTTGAATCAAGACCAGTATGGTAGCTGCACAGAGAGAAAAGCAGTTGCTTCTGTTTCAGACTCTAATCAGGGCCCTTTTCACCTCCATTTTTTATAGCTTCTGAATTTTGCACTGTACAGACCACAGTGCCCAGGAAATATTGGAGGACTCTGTTGCACTCTGAAAGCTTTAACCTTTGGAGACAGAGGATCAGGTCACTTTTCATGCAGTTGAGCTAGAGCAGTGGTTTTCAAATTTGTAATTCATAGATCAGTTGCATCCATTTCACCTGTGGAGCCTTGTAAAAATATAGATGTCCTCAAGTTTTTATTTAGAATATTGGGTTACAATTCAGGAATCTGAGTGTTTAAAACCTCCCAGGTTCGTAACCTCTCCCCACCTCCATGAAACTCTGAATAATTTGTTAGACCTTCCATTGCTTAATTTATTTCCTTTACTAAAAATGGAAAAAAGAATTGATAGTAGAGACTCTAAGTTTCTAAAGCTACGGAAGCCTGAGTATTAGGGTTACTTCTTTGCATGGCCGCTGTGAGTAGGTGGAGTTGCAGGGAGTTTAGAGCAGGGAAGGGTTTTGAGTTATAGTCAGGAGTCACCTGTATGTAAAAATTTCTGGTAAATTGCCATCAGAGATCTCAAAACAAAGAAATAAGAAGTTCTAAGATTGTTAATTTCTTGTGACTTATTTTCTCATTCTGAATAAATGTTTCATTTTGTATTCATATTACTATTTTTTTTTCCCTAAAGATGGCCCTCTAAAATTGTAAAAGTGCCAAACTCCCAAAACTCAGATCTGGTCCTGTTTGCCTATTTGAGCTGCTATTAGTGTGAGAAGAAACTCAGATGATAGTAGCAGAAACAGAAAGAGGAAGAGGCTACAAGAGATGGTAGATGCTGAACTTAAGGCATTTGATAACCAATGGATATAGAAAGAAAAGGAAATGAAAGGACAAAAATGGCTCTAAGTTTTCAAACTTGACTGATGAGGAAAATGTTCACATCAAGAATGGACTGAAGAAATAAGGAGGAGATGCTGGGTTAGGGTGAAAGGAGATGAGCCCCATTTTACATTGGAAAGCTCTATGGAACAACGGAAGTAGTAGTAGCTTTATATTCCAGTATGCCAAATTCTCAGCTCCAGGACTCCAGCACTGTGTGCTCTACAGTATGTTTTGTGATGTGCCTGAGTTTTGGTTTCTTTATTTCAATTAGGGACTCTTCATACCAGGGTCAGGGGTTTAGCATGAGGAATAGATGAGCTTATGTACAATATTTAGCTCTTTTTTTGACATAAGCTCTGGGATGAATAAACAGTCCTTGCCCTGTAAATTTTAGAAATCTCTGAATGTATCTCTATTAAATGATATGTTTTATAAAAGGGTAAAATAATGACTCCTATACAGATATAAAATAAATACATCCAGGATTTTATTTAACTCTTTAGCATGGTATGGATGTTACAACTGGTTCAAAGAAGGATTTAAAGTACCACTCACATATTGGCAGATTAGTAATGCCAACGTGAACTGACAAATAAAATACTGGTTTACTGCATGGGGCAGAAGGGGGTTGTATTTCTGAAGGATAAAATTCATGTGTGTATCTATAGACAAAAATATTTGTATTGTTATCAGTTATCTACAACTTACAGAGCTGTACACTCACTCAAGGGGAGTTAAAGGCACAGAGACTTCACAGAATAAGAATTCTGGGCCTGGCATGGTGGCTCACGCCTGTAATCGCAGCACTTTGGGAGACCAAGGTGGGTGGATCACCAGGCCAGGAGTTCAAGACCAGCCTGGCCAAGATGGTGAAACCCCATCTCTACTAAAAATACAAAAAAAAACTAGCTGGGCATGGTGGTGGGTGCCTGTAATCCCAGCTGCTCAGGAGGCTGAGGTAGAGAATTGCTTGAACCTGGGAAGTGGAGGTTGCAGTGAGCCAAGATCACGCCACTGTACTCCAGCCTGGGTGACAGAGTGAGACTCCATCTCAAAAAAAAAAAAAGAAACTGTGATGGCTGTGGTTAAACAAAGCCTAGTGGTCCATTGAAAACACCAAGTGTATTAGTTTTCTATTACAGTGTAACAAATAACCATAAAGTTAGTGGCTTAAAACAATACCCATTTATGATCAAGTGTAGATCAAGTGGCTAGCTTATCTCAGCTGCCTTTACCACTGGTTTTCATAAGGCCAAAATCAAGCTGTTGCTGGGCTGGGCTACTGCCTGGAATCTCTGGGGAAGAATCTCCTTCCAAGCTCATTCAGGTTACTGGCAGAATTCAGTTCCATGTGGTTGTAGGACTGAGGTTCCCCATTTCCTTGCTGACTATTGGTCAATGGTCACTCTCCACTCCTAGAGACCACCCTTATTACTTCTCACTTAATCTTCTCTATCTGCAAACCAGCAATGGAGCTTTGAGTCCTTCTCTTGCTTTGGATCTTTCTGTTTCTCCCCCTGCCACCAGTGGACGAAGTTCTCTGTTCTCCACTTTTAAGGGCTGGTTTGATTAGATTAAGTTTATGTAGATAATCTCTGTATTTTAAGGTCAACTGACTTAGGACTTCACATCTGCAAAATATCTTCCTAGGGAGTACCTGAATTAATGCTTGATCAAATAACCAGGAAACCTGAATGTTGGGGGAGCTATCTTGAGAATTCTGCACAACACCTAGTAATCTTTTTGGTCAGTTTCAATGTCTTTTATATATTTTTTTTCTTGCAAGTATAAAGAAATTCCTCTCCATGTCTTAGTTTTCAGGATCCACACTTCTCTATGTTATATAGATATGAACTAAACGTAGTAAGAATATGAAAATGCCAAATGAGTTGGTCTCCTTCACAGATATTGTCTCCATTTACAGCACCTACTTTCAAACATTTATATGCCATGCATAATATTTGCAGTTTTATTCCTTAATCCTCAAATCATTACAGGGCATTAGGATTATTATCACTTTCTAAATAGCTGTGACACGTTTCTTGGGAGTCCAACATCCAATTTGCGTCAGTTCCTGCTCTGAAAGCATGACAAGGTGAAGAGATGCTGGCAGGAAGGCAAGGGCGGGAGACATATAGGAAGATAGCAACTCTGACCTCAGATCTTTGCCGTTAAGTACAGCTCACACATCCAGGAGCTCTCAGCACCCTAGGAACCCTGACTGAAAATCACATTTCTGAAGCAGCAAGTTGAAGATTGGAGATAATCTTCACTACAGAGCCCCCAAAACAGAATAGCTGAGGTCAAAGAATAGCCATAAGCCTGTCCTGCCATCTTCCAGGAGTATAAAAGTTCTGGGATGTGTAGATGTAACTAACCCCTCCTATTTGTAATGCACAGTACTGATTATTCCCAAAGCTAGCCAATTCATCACCTCTCACTGGACTCTTACGTGGCCTAAGCTCTTTTTCATTTCAGATCAAACTATTCACCAAACAAATAATACAGAAGCTCCTTTTGTCCTTCTTCTGATCAAAGTAGTTTCTAAGATCCTCAGCCCAGGGCAGCCTAGATTTTGTTTAACTTTTTTTTTGTTTGTTTTTTGGGTTTTTTTTTTTTTTTTTTTTTTTTGGAGATGGTGTCTTGCACTGTCACCTAGGCTGGAGTGCAATGGCGCGATCTCAGCTCACTGCAACCTCAGCCTCCCGGGTTCACACGATTCTCCTGCCTCAGCCTCCCGAGTAGCTGGGATTACAGGCGCACACCACCACACCTGGCAAATTTTTAGTATTTTTAGTAGAGACATGGTTTCACTATGTTGGCCAGGCTGGTCTCGAACTTCTGACCTCGTAATCCACACGCCTTGGCCTCCCAAAGTGCTGGGATTACAGACTTGAGCCAGGGTTTTTTTGTTGTTGTTATTTTCTGTTGTCTCCTTATCCTGAAACTATATACAAACTCACATGTTACCTTGCTTGACCTCATTACCTTTTGTAATGCCCTAAAAAGAGATTTTATTGTTGAATGGATGCAGATTTACTTGCATCATTTCTTTTACATTGAAATATTTTCACAGAATTAAAGTGTACATTTCAATAAAAGATGGGTCATGCTTTTCCTAAACTTTTCCTATCTGAGTTCTTCTATGGTAAGCGTGTATTCAAACATTAAGCCAACACAGTAGACTCTACATGTTTCTACATAAAATCAGGGATTTCATTGTCTACAGAGAAGAGACCAAATTTTCCTTCTTCATATTTTTTTCAAATTATATCTGACACTTTTTCTCAACTAGAACAAACAATATCAAAAAATGATGATTATGTAAATACTAACATTTAAAAGAAATAATTATTGAATGTCTATAAGTTTTTTTTTATCATAGTACTTGTTATGAAAAGAGAGAAAACAGAGACTCCCTGTTCTTAGGGCACTCACAGTCTATTTGTCCAGACATACCTCATTTTATTGTGCTTTGCAGATATTATGTATTTTACCAATTGAAGATTTGTGGCAACCCTGCATTGAACCAGTCTATCAGTGCCATTTTTCCAACAGTATGTACTCACTTCATGTCTCTGTGTCACCATTTTTTAGTATTAAAGTGTTTTTGAACTAAGGTATGTGCATCTCTTCCTTAGAGATAATGCTATTACACACAATAAACTACAGTATACTACGAACATAACATTTTATGCAGTGGAAATCAAAAAGTTTGTCTGACTTGTTCTGTTGCTATATTTGCTTTATTGCCAGGGTCTAGAAACAAACTCACAGTATCTCCAAGTTATGCCTGTGTGTACAAGTTACACTTGACCAAAAGGATCAACTGCAATAAGTGACTGTCCCAGATAATGCATGCTAGCGGAGGTGGAGACAGAGGCAGGCTGCAGGGGTCAGGGAGGGCTTCATGAAGAAACTGAGACTGAGAGGACCTTGAAGGTGATCAATAGCGGATGGACAGGGACTTTCCAACCTTGGAAACCAACTTGAGCAAATGCACTTTTGCAGAAAGAAAGGAGGGGGCAGGGACTAGAGTTTTCCACTTTGTCAGGGCAAATTCAGAAAAAAGACTGGAAAACTGGATGAGGGTCAGATCATAAAGGGCATTGGAAAGCAGCCTGCAGTGTTTGGACTTGATTCATTAGAAGATAAGAGAATATTGAGGGTTTATGTATTATTATTATTAAATTCAAGCTGGTTTTTAGAATAGCGGGGTGTGTTGGAGGAGACAGAAAATTATTAGCATAAAGTTTTAAATTAAAATCGAGGCACAGAGGAGGTGCATTATGTTAACATTGTGCAATCCTTTTAGATGCATTAGTTAATTAGTTAATTAAGTACTCTAAACACAGAGGAAAGAGAATGGGCTTTGATGGGCTTTGATAAGATTGTAAGCACTTACTGAGCACTTAAGATGTACCAAATGTTGTTCTAAGAAGTTCACATGAATGATATAATTTTGTTCTTCTCAATATTCTCATGGAATATGTACTTTTATAACCTGATTTTTAGGTGGAGAGGCTGAGGCCCAAAAGAGAAAGCAAATTGCATAAGGCCACACAGGTAGTAACCAGAAAAACATGGATTCAAAGCCAAGCGGCCTGACAGCAATCTATACTATAGCTGCCTGTAATAAATAAAAGACTATTTTTTTGAAAGACCATGCTTTTTCTTAAAAGCTCATTGAATTTCGCACTCTACTATGAACTTTTGAATCTGAGAGAGTGTGTTAAATTTCTGGTAATTGGGTAAAATTGACTCTCCAGGGACATCTATCCTGTAACTTTGACTTGATACATAGCCCAGTGTGAGAAGCTCAGTATGTTAGAAAGAATGTGGACTCTGGGGTTAAAAAGACTGATCATTAAACGTGGCTGAGGGAGAGTAAATTAACCTTTCTACACTTGTGTTTTCTTCTACACTTCTAAAAATAGTGTCATAGGTTAGAGTCCCTCGGAAACAGCCCCTCAGGAGGTATTTAGTGTGTAGAATATTTATTATGGGATGCCCCTGAGATTCACATCTATGGACGGAGAGAAAGACAGTAAGCCTGAGCAGAAGAAGTTGAGCTGTGTTTCACTTTCAAAGAAAGCCTCAGCCAATTCCAGGGGCAGTGCTAAGGCTAGAACGTTCCTTTAGAGTTGTCCTGAGTTGAGTCGAGATGGAAAGTCATGTCTCATTGGATGTGGGCTGGGAAGGGTGTGATCACAGCAACATAATTGTCTACAGCTGAAGCCATCCCTGAGGAGCTAGCCACAGGGGGTGTTCTGCTGACAGTACTCTGAGCAAAGTGGGCAAAGTCCATCATTGAAGGGGCATCTGGGCCATGTATCCAAATTCACAGTTTCTCTAATGACCATTTTACCTAGTACATGCTCAAAAACATGTTGGCATTCTTCCCATTTTACCTGAAGTACTTCTGACTGATATAATAAAACTGAAAGAGGTGCTTACTTTTGTTTACGTTTCTATTTTAGTCTTATCCATCTCTCTTTTTCGTTTTCTTCTCTTCCGAGGACAAAGCAAATAATTGAAACAAGTAATGCACCTATGGCAGCTCAGGCTGCAGGTCTCACTTTCCTAATTTTTGCTCCAGAGAAAACTCATAAATAAATAAGAGTCTTAGTGTGATGTGGGATTTTTTTTAAAGAAATCTAAAATAAAGCAACATGCAAACCCAAGTTAAAAATATACCTAGTGTTAGAGTGGAGTGATTGTATTGGCTTCCTATGGCTACTGGAATCAATTACCATAGACTTAATGGTTGGAAACAACACACATTTATTACCTTATCGTTTTGGAGGTCAGAAGTCTGAATGACTTTCACTAGGGTGAAATGAAGTTCTTGGCAGGCCCGTGTTTCTTTCTGGAGACGCTAGGGGAGAATCCATCTTGCCTTTTCCATCCTCTCCAGGCTGCCGGCACTCCTGCCTCATGACTCCTTTCCATCTTCAAAGCCAGCCATGGCAGCTGAGTCTTCTTATACTGCATTGCCCTGACACTCAGCCTCCCACCTCTCTCTTTCAGTTTACAACCTTTAGGAATACATTCTGCCTACCAGGATTATCTAGTATAATCTCCCCATTTCAAGATCCTTAAGGTAATCACATACGCAAAGTCCCTTTTAGTATGTAAGTTAACATCTTCATAGTTCTTGGGGATTAGTTCTTGGACATCATGAGGCCATAATTCTGCCAACCACAGGGATGTAAAACAATGGTGAGAAAACAACCAAAAAAAAAGAAGAAGAAGAAGAAAAAGAAAGAAGTGCCTTACCTTTGTGCAAGAACTTATTGAGAAAGTCTTCAGAATTTGAGCTTTTAGGATTAGTAAGTGATTTCTAGGAGGAACAAGAATGACGGCATGCTCTCTAGACAGAAAGACCACAGCATGAAAAAGCATATTTGTGTTTGAAAATATACAAGAATATAAAGTTTGACAAGCAAGGTATAAGTACAATAAGAAAAATAAGATGGGGAATCTGATGGAAGGAAAGTGGAACTGAGTTTTGAGGAATTAATAATATTTACACTATTTGAGTGGGATCCTTAGGGCACAGAGGTGAGAAGGAATTGGAAATAGAAAAAAGAATTCCAGGTGGCAGAAACAACACCAGCAAAGCAAAGACATGTAGATGGCAATGACTCAGCATATGCATTTTGACATCATCCAAGGGACTGGAAGGAGTTTCTTAGAAAACATGGCCATCAGTAGTTTCTGCTGAACTCAAAGATGATAGCTTTAAGATTAAAAACAAAAAAGTTGGCTGGGCTTGATGGCTCCCAGCACTTTGGGAGGCTGAGTCGGGCAGATCACTTGAGGTCAGGAGTTCGAGACTAACCTGGCCAACATGGTGAAACCCTGTCTCTACTAAAAATACAAAAATTAGCCAAGTGTGATGGCATGTGCCTGTAGTCCCAGCTACTCGGGAGGCTGAGGAAGGAGAATCACTTGAACCTAGGAGGCAGAGGTTGCAGTGAGCTGAGGTCATACCATTGCAGTCTAGCCTGGGTAATAGAGCAAGACTCCATCAAAAAAAAAAAAAAAAAAAAAAAAAAAAAAAAAAAACACCTGTGCAAGGGAAAAAGCCTTCATTTTAGAAAAATACATGTTTCATTAACTATTATTTCTAAACGGTTCATAACAACATCTAGAGTTTTTATTACTATGGAAAAGTTTCCTATTTCTAAGTTTACCACTGCTTTTTTCATTAAAATGCTAATAATCTCATCATAACTATATTTTACCATGTTTTTATAGTAGTAAGTCCTGAAACAGGAATTGTTATACCTGTTGAGCAGATGAACAGAGGCTCCGAAAAGTTAAAACATTACTTTAACACAGAGTCAGATCTAAGACATCACTCTAAAGACATTTTGACTAGATTATAAGATGCTAAAAGAGTTTACTAATTTGATAAATATTAGAATCAAACAAAGCCTCTTTTTTTAACTAAAGATATGGCATCTTCAAATGTATCAAATATCGTATTAAAAAGAAATGAAAGAAGAAAAATATGGAGTATGGGGGAGAACAAGAATTGATCCTGCCTTCCCTGATAAGAAAAGCTTGAGCATCGAGGAAATGATTGGAAGGGATTTAAGTTCTGTTCCACATCTTCTTCATCTGTGGAAATGCTACTCACTGCTGCTGTCTTTTGATTGAAAGGGTTGCTTCTTCTGTCATTTGCTCTGTGTGATAGAGGGAGCTCTTCCAGTGAACTGGTGGTGTTGTCACAGAGGGAGCTCTTCCAGTGAACTGGTGGTGTTGTCAGGTACCACAATTCTGAAAGGTTTTCAGGGTCTTTCTGGCCTTGAAATCTAACCATGAGAATTGATCTTTTACCATGTTCAACCCTAATCCCTCTTGTTCAAATATTTTGCCAAGACGACAGGACAGAAAAGGGAAATATTAGCCTGATGTGTTCATGAATTCAGTAGGGTTGATCAAAGGAATGGAACCCAGAGGTTGGTTTTGAGAAGGGCCCACAGTGTGCAGTTAAGGAAGGCAGGCCTGGGCAGAGCATGGAGGCAGCTGAGCTTGTATAGCATCATAAAAAGATACGAGAGGTCTTGTTGGAGAAAGGAGGAAGTCACAAATAAATGAGGAAGATTCTCAAGGAAAAGGGACAGTGACTACAGAAGACAGAAATTAATAGTTTGGCCTGACTCAACCCTTATATCTAAGTTGTATCAGAACTCTGGTGTCTGACTGACCCTGCTTTGTCTATAGAATTTATATTGCTGGAACCCTCCAGCAACAGTACGGAACTTGATGAGTTTGCTTGGACTGGAGGAGGACTCCCTGCCATGTCTCTTAATATAGACATGTCTAAACCTGCATCCCAAGAGAATTATCATCAGCTTAGGCTTTGAGAGGTATATAATGGAGGAATGGAGGAAAGGACAGGAAACATCTGGAACATTCTTGTTGTTCTACCTCTAGCAATCAGTTTTCTCAAGATTCAGCACACTGTAACTTCTAGTTTACACACCCAGTGAAAACCTAATTCCTATTTGCTGAACTAATAAACACAGAAGAGTCAGATCATATTTTAGTGTGGTAATATCCGAAAGGCAAGATTGTGTGTGTGTTCTTCTCTGCTTCCATTGTTCGTTCTAAAAATTATCCTTTGCTAATTCTCCAGAAAGATTACTCGCTTCCTCCAGTGGTAATTTGTTCTTCAGGCAAGTCACTAGGTGGGGAACAGTAGGTCAGAAAACAAAACCCTTTGTACCATAGGCCACTGAACAGTGGTAAATAAAATTAAAACATAGAGACGTGTTAGGACCTTAGGGCACGGCAAGCATCCAGAAACATTTCAAGGCTCAGAAAATTTAAGACATTACTTTAAATTACACAGCCAGTGTCAGAGCTAAGAACAGCTCTAAAGACAACTTTCTCCAGATATCTACATAGTATATTTAAAACCCGTGGTAAAATATTTTTGTTTTGGAAGATGTAATAAATACTACCACTTAGGCTAGTGGTACATGAATAGTAACAGTTATGATTGACTGCCAATTAACTTGCAGGGAGCACTGTTAAGCATTTCATAGGGAATATTTCAATTAATATTTGTAATAACAATAGGAGGTGGGTATTATGATTTCCCCCATTTCAAAATAGGGACGTGGAGCTCAAAGATATTCAAGAGCTGACCCAAGGAAACAAAGCCAGTAAGTGGCAGAGCCTGGGTAAACCTGTGTGTTAGGCTTTTGAGCCCGAGATTTGCCCCTTTGTGCTGCTCGTGAAGGACACTTCATATGCAAATATTCTGAATAATCAAAAACTACTACCCATACACTCTTAAAAATAAGTTTTCAGTAGAATAGATTGTACATATATGTAGATTTAATCTTTATTTTAGGATTAAGATAACATTTTAGGATTTTGCAGTATATCAAAGTAATAATCCTCAGTAGGACTTGCCAATTTTCCTGCCAAAAATACAAACATGATGACTTACAGTAAGTTCTACACTAAAAAGTGGTGACTAGTTTAGTGGTTGAAGAAATATCTGATAGAGCCCATATTTTCTGTGAGTAAAAGGTCTACAAAAATGGGGATGCTTTGCACATCTTTACTTTAGGGGTCCAATAGACCCTCACTAAAATCAGTGTTTCTGCATAAGAATGTATATTGCAGTCTATGAAGTCATTTAATAAGTCTTACCCAGCACCAGTCCATATCATTCTGAAAGCACTGCTTTCCCTCTTTGACCCATTCTACACCTCTGCTCATCTTAATTGAAGAGAATAATGCTTTTGACCAGCAGAGAGCAGCAATGATATACTTTATAAGAGGCAGTCTGGTGAACCTGACCATCTTTTCTAAAATGTCCATTTTGTGAGACCTCTGCAGACTGTCTTAAGTGATCCCAGTCTTTGAATGGTTCATTGTAAAAGATCTCGGAGTTTACCTGAATCCGTATGTGAGAATTTTATAGCTAGATTGTCATGTTCTAGTTCTACTGATGCCATTTGTAGAGTTGACCTTTCCTTGCAGCCTTGTCTCCTGGTGCCATCAGCATGGGCCAGGTGCCTAGGTCAAGAAGTACCACTCCATCATGGTAGTTTCTGCCCTCATTGCCTAGCTGTGTTTATGGCCGAAGGCTATGCATCATGGAGCTCTGCGTTGACTCACAATATGGCTTTCTAAGGTAAAAGACAGTTAAAGATTCATGAGAACAGTGAATGGGATTATATTGATAGAATAGTGGGCAGAGGACACAAGCTTGGGGGATGTATATTTTCAGAAAACAAGAGTAGAGGAAATGGAACAGGAATCTTGGGGAAGAGCAGAGAAGGAAAAATCTATGAGAAGAAGCCAAGAGAAGAAAGAATTTCCAGAACAGGATGGCCAATTTTCAAATCCCCTTAGTGATGTAAAAGCAAACTTAGAAGATTTATTGGCTTTGGAAATACAGTTGACACTTACAGAGGTTAGGGATGCTGACCCCCGTTTGCAGTTGGAAATTCATGTATAACGTTTGATTCCTCCAAAATGTAACTACTAATGACATACTTTTGGCCAGAAGCTTTACCAATAACATAGTAAATCAACATGTATTTTGTATGCTATGTGTATTGTATATGGTATTCTTACAACTAAGTAAACAAGAGAAAGGAAATGTTATTAAAAAGATTAAAAGAAGGAGAAAATATGTTTACTATTTTTTAAATGGAAGTGGATCATCATATAAGTCTTCATCTTCGTCATCTTCATATTGAGTAGACTAAGAAGGAGGAAGAGGAGGGGTTGGTCTTACTATCTCAGGGGTGGCAGAGGTGGAAAAAATCCACAAATAATTGGACCTGGGTCATTCAAACCCATGTTGTTCAAAGGTCACCTGTGGGTGGTCTGGGGGGACCTCAGAACAAATTTAGTCTCATTTTGAGAACTCAAGTTAGATTTTATGGGTTTGGGGGGTTAGATAAGAAAGAATTGTACAGAAGGAAACTAGTGTCCAAGCAACTGGGGAAAGAAGAAAGATTCTTTCCTCCAGGGCAGAAGGGAAGTCGAAAGATGTGAATGATGACACAGAGAAACTTTGAGTTAGAAAAGGAAACTAATGACCTCAGTCTACTCCATGAAGCAAAAGGTCTGGGCTTTCTAGTGTGTATATTTCCTTCTTTGAAAGTTGGTGGCTTGAGAGTAAAAATTAGAAAACAAAATACAACTTAATAAAAGAAATGCGAAAAAATCTCATGAGTTTCACTGAGATCATATAACAAGAAATTATGGCAGAATCAGAAGAAATTGTAGTAATATTTTAAAAATTATCTTAACTGTCAGTATTTAGCAAATAGTGAATGGCATTTACTAAGTGGCATTTACTAAATTTACTAAGTGAGCAGTATAGATTAGGATGATGGAAGATGAAGACGGTTGATTAATTCAGGGAGATGATAGTTGAATTGCCTAACCTTGGAGCCTGGGCAGAATAGAAGACAAGAAAAGGTAGCACAAGATGATGGACTAGGGAATAAGAGTTTAAGAAAACAAGAGTTGCCATAAAGACCCACAGGACTCCATGGAAATATGGGATGCAGAAGGACTGAAGGAATCATCCTCATTTTCCAATTGCCTCAATAATCTGCCCTGACCCTTTTAAGTTCTTGGCACATAGCAGATAATGTACTCTCTCTCTCCATCATTTGTTGAATAAATTAATAATTACACATGTTAAACCCAGGAGGTTTTGAAAATAAAGCATTAACATTGTGTATGTGAGGAAGTAGGCAACTTTTGATTGTAAATAGGACAAACCCAGAGACATTGAAAACAGGAATGTCTTAATGACGTGATCCTTCTGTCCTACTTTCAGCATCACTCAAGAAGAGAAATCTTAGCATGTGTGATAATCATTAGCAATGAGGCAATTAATGAATTCCTTTCCCTAAAAGGGATTATTTTTGAATTTTTGACATTTGCAAAACATTTTTTTTTTTCTGAGATGGAGCCTCGCTCTGTTGCCCAGGCTGGGGTGCAGTGGCACCATCTCAGCTCACTGCAACTTCTGCCTCCTGGGTTCAAGCAATTCTCCTGCCTCAGCCTCCCAAGTAGCTGGGATTACAGGCACCTGGCTAATTTTTTTTTTTTTTTTTTTTTTTGTCGTTTAGTAGAGACGGCATTTCACCATGTTGCCCAGGCTGGTCTCGAACTCCTGAGCTCAGGTAATCTGCCTGCCTTAGCCTCCCAAAGTGCTAGGATTACAGGCGTGAGCCACCGTGCCTGGCCGCAAAAATTTCTTATTCTAACATGTTATAAATCTGCATCTGCTACACAAGGACAAACACACAGGGAGATGTCTACCCGGCACTTCAGTGGTCTGCTGAATCTAGTTCACATCTTTAAAACCATAGATGTCTATCTAGAAAGCTAAATCTGGAAGATTCCTTGGAAGCAGGAAAACCATATAATTATTTTCAAAACCAAGACACCTCTGAGAGAGAAATGAGGCACTTTTAATAATAATCTAGATCAAAGTTAAAAACTGAGAATGTCATCAAATACAACCCAATGCTCTACAGATTAGAATAATCTGGATCCAATATCCAAGAGGATAAATGGCTTCTCCTAATCCGGCATATTCATTCCACAAGTATGAGGATTTGGGTGAACATTGGAAGCCTCCAATGATTTATAGGGTGGTGTATTACAAATACAAGTGGCAAATCTGATTCTGTCAAAGGGACAAAACTTTTAATAGTAAGTGATAGAAGAACAAGTTAAACAGAAACAGGCTGTTCTTATATGGTTGGTGAAATTCCTGTTCTTGGTGCTTTTACGAGGCTTGATAAACATTTTGCATGGAAGATTCTGAAACAAGGGCAACAAAATTCTCTTTTTTTCACATTTTAAATCATTTATTTTGAAATATTTTAAAACTTATTAAACATCTGTCAGGACAGCACAATAAATCTCCATCTTTCACACACAATCTCCATCACACGCCCTCCTCATTACCACGGTACATCTCTCTGACTGAAAAAATTAACACTGATCAACACTGCCATCCAATACAATGGCCCCATTTGAGAAGCCATACCTGGAAGGTAAATTCTTTCAGATATTAACCAAGTGTTTCTAAGGTTTAGATCAAAGTCACTTTATAAATACAAATCTATCATATTGTTTATATCAAAGTATTAACTTTTCATGGAAGTACAATGTATATACAGAAAAGTATACATATCCAAAGTGTACTGCTTGATGTATTTCTAATAAACTGGACACAACAGGGTAATCAATGACCAGATCAAAAGCACAACCAGCACCCCAGAATCCACCCTTGTGCTTCCTTCCAATCATTGCCCTCTTCCGGTTTCTGTTTTTGTTTTTGTTTTGAGAGGGAGTCTCCTTCTGTCGCCCAGGCTGGAGTGCAGTGGCGCAATCTTGGCTCACTGCAAGCTCCGCCTCCCGGGTTCACTCCGTTCTCCTGCCTCAATCTCCTAAGTAGCTGGGACTGCAGGTGCCCGCCAGCACGCCCAGCTAATTTTTTTGTATTTTTAGTGGAGACGGGGTTTCACCGTGTTAGCCAGGATGGTCTCGATTTCCTGACCTCATGATCCACCTGACTGCCCTGACTTCTAAAGAAGAGATTGCTTTTTTGGTTTTAGTTCTATATGTAAATGTATAACATACAATAGTGTACTTTTTTGTGATTGGCTCCATATGTTCAAAGTTATCTATTATTCATCTACATCATTGCATGCGTTTATAGGATTCTTGTTGCTACATGGTATCCTATGTGTGTCTATGCCACAAATATTTTATCCATTCTGCTACTGATGGACATTGATGATTGCTTTTGCTTTTTGGTTATTAAAAATGTGCCACTATGAACAATCTACTACATACCTTCGGGGAGCATATATATACAGAAATACGTTCCCCGACCTAAAATGGTTCAACTTACGGATTTTTCAACTAGATGATGGCCTTTCGGGGGATATAATCCCAGCATAAGTCAAGGAGCATCTGGACTTACAATGGCTTGACTTATGATTTTGTAAGTTTAAAATGGGTTTAGAGGGATATTAAGTGAATTTTTAATTTACAGTGTTTTTGAATTATGATGGATATATTGGACTGTAACCCCATTATAACTCAATGATTATCTATACGTTTCTTTGGATGTCTAAGTGGGAAATTGTTGAGTCATAATATATGCATATGTTTATATACTATAGTATTTTAAATCTAATTGCAGTCAACATAGCATCAGAGTTATAGGGCAAATTTGTAAACAGCACAGCCAGGACAAGTACCCAGAGTTATTAACCTCTTTTTAAGAATTCCTTTATCAACCACTCATTCATTTTTAACATATTTTTAAATAGCTCTTACATGGACAATTCTAGGCACTATGAATACAAAGAAACAATTTCCACGGCTTGTCTTCATGTTCAAGGAATTTAATTTAGTGAAATCTATTGCGGATTAGCATGAAGCACAGAGAAATTTTTAAATACAAAGGCAGACCAACATTATGCAATGATGACGTTTCTTGGAACTAGTGCCTTCTGAATTGCATTTTGAAGAATGGCTAGGAATTACACAGAGGATAAAGAGAAAGAAAGAAATTTTAACTTCTGTAATGGTTCAGAGGCAGAAAAATTGCAGTGATTCTCAAACACAGCTATGCATTAGAATCATTTAGGAAATCTTTAGAAATGATACCTCAAGCAACTGATTAAGACTCTCTGCAAGTGATGCCTAGGTATCTGTAACTTTTACAATTTTGTGAGGTGATTCTAATGTAGCATCAAGACTAACAAAACTGCAAGACATTCAGTATGGGTTAGGGATATGAGGGAGGATATAGAAGGATTAAAAAACAGGAACAGTAAAAAATCAGGGAATGGAAGGCCAAGATCATTCAAGGCTCCCTCCTAGGTCAAAACGTTTTGCCGGGAGAAAATGAAAATCACATTGCCACTTGCCACTTTATAGTTCAGCTAATACAGCATGAAGTATAGGTAGGAGGATGGTATGTAAGAAGTCTTTGAGTCAGTGATATACAAAACATCATTTACATTCACACTGTTTTTTTTTTTAACATTTCTGCTTCAACACTGGTTACATTATCTCAACTTTTGACACATTTATCCCAAGAACATCAACTTTTATCAGACACATTTTAAAAAGCAAACTTAGCGAATCCGCTCAAAAATATCTTGCATTTAAAATGACCCAAGTTTTATGTCTATCTATATTATAAAGTGAGAAAAATTCCCCAACGTTGAGAACTTTCGTAAATTCACTCCCATTCCCAAAGTCAACAGCAGCCAGTTCATCATTTTAAAAGCAAGGACTTTTGATGCCAACAGCTACTATATGTAAGCCAGGTAAACTGAAATGAAAATATGCAAAGTTTGCACCTGAATTACACTCCTTGCCATGGACACAATGAAGCTTGGATGAAGAGCATGGGTTCTGTGGTCAGAGAAATCTGAAGTTTTGTTTTCTGAAATTCTGTCTTCACTAATTCCCAGTGGGGTGATCCTGGAGAAGGTCATCCAATCCTTCTGAACCAAAGTTTTCTCACCCGTGAAATGTGAGGTTAACCGATGTGTATTGAGTGTCTACTTTGTCCTGAGTGCTACATAGATGCTGTCTGTTCTCACACTGCTAATGAAGACATACTGGAGACTGGGTAATTTATAAAGGAAAGAGGTTTAATTGACTCACAGTTCTACGTGGCTAGGTAGGCCTCACAATCGTGGTGGAAGGCAAAGGAGGAGCAAAGTGACATCCTACATGATGGTAGGCAAGAGAGCTTGTGCAAGGGAACTCCCATTTATAAAACCATCAGATCTCATGAGACTTATTCACTACCATGAGAACAGTATGGGGGAACCGCTGCCGTGATTCAGTTATCTCCACCTGACCCTGCCCTTGACACCTGGGAATTATTACAATTCAAGGTGAGATATGGGTAGTGTCACAGCCAAACCATATCAACAACCTTATTTAATCTGTCTGTCAAGCCTATAAAGTGATTAGCATTAATAGCCCCATTTTAAATATCAGGAAAAGAAAGCTTAGAATGGTAAGTGCCTGGCTCCAAATACTAATCTTTTACTTATCACACAGAATTCAGTTCTTAACACAAGACTTATCTGAATGGAATATTATCTGTTTCTGGGGATGCAATAAGATATGTAAGAAATAGCACATAGTCATAGTGCTCCTTACTGATAATAATGTAAGGCAAAGATGGGCTATACTAGTTCAAACATGTTGCAAATGAGAATCTTTTTCTCCCAAGAAAGTACAAATAGCTCTGTATTCTTTCTCTAAATGAGGTATGCATTGATCACCTACTATGGGGCAAGCCCTTTTCTAGGCACCGGGTTTATGAGAAGGAGTTAGTAAATACAATAGAGACATCTGCACTTTTGGTGCCTTATAATCTCTTATGGAGGCAAACCATTTCAGGGAATAGCATCCTTACCCTCAATCCTTATAGTCTCCTATATTGGCTTCATATAGGGAAAAATCTGTGACAAATGCTCTTTTTCCTGAATGGGGTTTATTTATTTGAACACTTGTGATTCCTGTGTCATGTTCTGAAATATCGAATGCTTCATAAGCAAGTACTCATTTGATTTTTGCTTTGACAAAACGTTTTAATTAGGGGGGAAACAGTCTTGAATGCCATGGGATTCTGCTCTCTTAATTCCATGAGAGCATTTCTGAGAACAGAGTTTCTTCCCTTGACTTTCCCTTTTACTCTCTATGAAAGCTGTTGTACTTTCTTGTGTTTTCAAGCTGTTCTGGTTTCTCCTTGCAATTCTTTGTAATATCAATGATTGAACAAGGCTGTCTGATTTATTGTAATTCTCCAGCTTATTAAGTCAAGCACTTGAAGGTCAATGTTTAACAGGAACAGACCAGGAACCCTTTTAATAAACATAGATGATTATGCAAGGCAAATGTGATGGAAGGAAAGCAAAGGAACAGAGACTTCTGCTTTAGCATGTCTTCAGTATACCTGTTATAAATATTGATTGAGGCAGATAATGAACTTTTTGGCTCCAAAGCCTGGACTGATTTTTATATATCTTTGTTAACTTTTGATTGTGCAGGGACAGCATGCTTAGCAAAAAGTGATTGATTAAGGATTGATTCCCTCCAAAAATGGAAAGAACAATGGAATCTAAATGGGACTGAAGCAAACACAGAAAGCCTTTGATTTAGTAGTTCAAAAGCACGATTTACTAGCCAAGATTCCTTTATATTAACACATTGGAGAGTTTCATTTGTTTCTTTCATTTCTTCAATAAACATATGTTGAGCACCTATTATGGGCTAGGTTCTAAGTTTTTGGGATACCACAGTGAACAGGACAGGCAAAGTCATGCCACTACAGTGTTTGTATTCTATTAGGCGCCTGATGGGGTGGAGGAGGTTGGGGAGAGTGCAGACAGTCAGATAAGATGGAAGTGCAGATGATAAACAAGTTAATAAATACAATAATTTCAGACAGTAGTAATAAGTGCTATAAAAAAATAATCAGAGTCACGAGAGACAGGTTGAATAAGATTTCATTTCTGTGTTTGGGTTGTCACAAAAGCAAACTCCAAAAGAAGGAATTAAAGGCAAGTGATGTATTAGGGAGTTGATCTCAGTAAGTATGTGAGAGAAGGGGAAGTGAGAGAGTAAAATGAGGAAAGCCAGTTAAGCCCAGAGAACACACTCCCTCTGGTAATGGGATGCAGAAGCAATTGCCCTGTAAGAGAACTGACATCCTGGGCTCTTAGGACAGCCAAGAGGGAAGATCTCTTAGAGGGGATCCTCTTGAGTTGAGACCTGCGTGATGAGTAAGACTTGGCCTCATGAAAATCCAAATGAAGAATATCCCAGGTAGAGAGAATAGCAAATGCAAAGGTCCAGAGGTGAAAACAACTTGGCCAGTTGCAGGAACAGAAAGAGCATTTCAGGACCTTCAAGGTCAGGTGAGAATTTAGGACTTGCTATTCATGCCTGACCTTGACAGAGAGCCCATGTAAAAGCCTAGATACCAGTCTTCTTTCTACCTGGAAGGTTTGCTTTGGCAAGAAAGCAAAAAGAATTCTTTAAATAAGCAAATTTTTCATGAGAAAGAATTGTTCAGCATTTCTCTGTAGATTTAAAGGTATCAAGACACCCTTGCTACTTGCTTTTTGTCTACAAAGAAACCATTTGATTTCTCTGGACCTTGGTTTTCTCACGAGTAAAATGAGAAGGTGAACTTGATCCCTTCCAGAAACACTCTTATTTCTCTTCACTAAATTGGAAATACCAAGAGACCAAAACCATTTTTCTTTTTTTTTTGCTATTTCTCTTCTCTCAACAAAGTTGATATTGATAAATATTCATTGTCAAAAAGTCGAATTTTGTGTTTCCCGAGAGCTGTGGGAGTTAGAGTCAGATACACAATGGCTCAAATCTGAGTTCTGTTTGAGTTGGGCTGCCTTGAAACAAATAGTTTGATTTCTCAGAGCCTCTCTTTTCCTGTATGTTGAATAGGGATTCTATTTGTAGTCGCTCTCACTACCAAAAGAAATCACCAGGATTGGATGAGATACTGTATGTGAAACAAACACAACGCCAAGTGCTTAACTGATTTATTATCTTCTCATCTCTTGGCCCTATAAGGCCAGGGAGAACTTACCAGATGGCCATAATGGTCTCCACAAAATCTTCTGATTTCAGCCCTGGACTTCCAAACACTGATCTTAATTTGTATAACATAATAGACTGCATTTATTTCAACCATTAGAATCTTTGATGTTGTGTTTATACTTGGTAAAAGGTCATGGAAAAATGAAGCTAAACCCAGACTGGAAAGATTACAGGCTCAGTCTGCCTAAGATAATTGCAGGGTATTTATACCCTGTCTCAATCATGAACTCAAGCCCCATGTTCACTCCTAATACTTTACATCTGCACTGTAACGACTAAAAAGAAATTGTTCAAATTAAGGCTTTAACCATATAGTAACCCCTGCCATCCCTCTAGAAGTCCCTCCCACCCCACACAGGAGAACATAAAATAGAAAATAAGCTTCATAAAAATGTTATAGTGTGCTCCTTATAGAATCTCCTCTTAGAATAACTACTCTAAAAATATAGTGAGTGATGTGACCCTTTTTACTTCACCCTTAATCATAAGAGGTTAGAATGGAACAAACTATTATGTTGGAGGCCTGGTAGTATAGTTGTTTTGTAAACAGATTACAGAGACATTCAGAGTCCAAAAGTCTCATTGCCATCCTTTAGCTCAAATCATCTATAATTTACTGTGTTTCACTGGTTCCCAACGTGTGGTCACCTGAGAACTTGTTGGAAATGCAATTGCTCTAACTCCACCCTGGACCTGATGAATTAGAAGCTGTGGAAATGGGCCCTGAAATCTGTGTTAATAAAGCCCTGATGGGCCAGGCGCATTGGCTCACGCCTGGAATCCCAACACTTTGGAAGGCCGAGGTGGGCAGATCACGAGGTCAGGAGTTCAAGACCAGCCTGGCCAACAGGGTGAAACCCCACCTCTACTAAAAATACAAAAATTAACTGGGCATGCTGGCGGGCACCTCTAATCCCTGCTACTCAGGAGGCTGAGGCAGGAGAATCATTTGAACCCTGAGGCGGAGGTTGCCGTGAGCTGAGATCGCACCATTGCACTCCAGCCTAGGTGACAGGGCAGGACTCCGTCTCAAAATAAAATAAAATAAAATAAAATAAAATAAAATAAAATAAAATAAAATAAAAAAAGCCCTCCTGCTGATTCTGATGCACATTCAAGTCCGAGAACCACTGCTTATTCATCTAGTCATGCTGGCTTCTCAATAGCAAAGAGTTCAGACTGGGGAGGCTTCTCTGGAGCAAAAGGTAGGAGCAGAGGCATCATTCAGGACTTATGAAGCCACTGTCTCCAAGTGGGGCTGACTTCACCGGGGAATTCTATTTGTCTTGGATATTTCTAAACTACTTTGCTTCTTATTTGCCCATATCAAAGTCCCACTTCGATTCCTTTTGTCAGTCATCACAGTTTTTCAGGATGTAGCTGAATGGAGTTGAGATCATGTAGATGAGATCATGCTCTTGAGGGAGAGGAAAAATAAATAAAAAGAAAGCTGCCCTTACCTGTCCATTCTGGGGTCAGGCATCTGTTGTCAATACTAAGTCAGCTGCACTGTCAAGGTGAGGCTGCATAGACTAGCCCTGGACTTTTTTGCTAGGAGTCTGTACCTTTTTAAGCTTCAAATATCACAAAGACCCCCCTTCTTTTATGCTAGCCCTGATTAGTGCCAGATCCAGGAATATGGGGATAATGTGGAGAGCAAAAGAAGAAGAAAAAGAAAACTAAGTCCATTCCATTAAAATACTAAATGGCCAACTCAAGAAGGAAAGAGGGCAGACAGAGCAAGGAAGGTCACAGATGGGAAAGATTCTGCCCATTTTGTAAGACAAACGACTCATTTTCAGACGGAAGAAGCAGAGGTTGAGAGAGATGAAAAAATCTCTCAAGATCACAGATCAAAACTCAGTTTAGCAGAGAGGCACTTTTCCCACTATATCATCAGTTCTCAAAATGTAGTCCAGGGATCCCCAGGGATCTCTGAGACACTATCAGGGGATCCATGAAGACAAAACTATTTTCATAATAATATTAATACATGATTTGCCTTTTTCTCTCTCATTCTCTCATAAATGTTTAGTGGGACTTTCCAAACACTGCATGACGTTGATACCACAAGTTGAATAAAGGAGCGGCCATAAAAATACAACTATTCTGTTAAACCAGAACAAAAAATATATATATTTTTAAAAATGTAAAACAGTGTCCTTCTCACGATTTTTAAAGAAAATATAGGTTTTTTTTTTTGTTGTTGTTGTTGTTGTTTTTACAAAATATGTTATCGTCTTAGCTTGGGCTGCTGTAACAAAATACTACAGACTGGGTGACCTAAGCAACAGACATTTATTTTCTCACAGTTCTGGAAGCTGGAAGTCTGAGCACAGGGTGCCAGCGTGGTTATGTTCTGGTGTTGGCCATCTTCTTGGCTCGGAGACAGCCACATGCTTGCTATACATTCACACGGCCTTTCTTTGGTACATGAAAGTGGAGAGAGGGTACTCTGGTATCTCTTCCTCTTCCTTTAAGGGCACTAATCCCATTGCGAGGGCCCCACCCACATGACCTTATCTAAACCCAATAACCTCCAAGTATCATCACATTGGGGGTTAGGGCTTCAACGTGTGAATTTTAGGGGCATACAAATATTTATTCTGTAGCAGTTATTTTTGGCATGTAATGGTTTTATATCATTATTTTAATAAATTAAAATTGTTTATTGTTTTAAATTTCTGTTTTAACATTTAATATAGTAAATAGTGATAGATATAACTGGTATCAACAAAAGTTCTTTACAGTCTTTAACAGTTTTTAAGAGCGTAAAGAGGCTCTGAAATCAAAAAGTTTGAAAATTGCCATGCTCCACCATGTCTTTAAAAACAAATGGTTGACTTTTAACTCAGAAAAAGATAATTTTGAAATCACAAGCTCTGTGAGGACAGGGATGTTTCTGTTTTTTGCTCAGAAATGTTTCCCAGGTTCCTAGAACAGTCCCTGTCACATTACAGGCATTCAATAAATATAAATGAGATAAATAAAAGAATACATATTTTACCCAAAAGTCAAAGTCAACAGTAATTTTTTTTTTTTTTAACTTGCTCTGTCGTTCAGGCTGGAGTGCAGTGGCACGATCTTGGCTCACTGCAAACTCCTCCTTCCAGGTTCACACCATTCTCCTGCCTCAGCCTCCCAAGTAGCTGGGACTACAGGCGCCCGCCACCAAGTCTGGCTAATTTTTTGTATTTTTTTTGGTAGAGATGGGGTTTCACCATGTTAGCCAGGATGGTCTTGATCTCCTGACCTTGTGATCTGCCCACTTTGGCCTCCCAAAGTGCTGGGATTACAGGCATGAGCCACCGTGCCCAGCCAGTCAACAGTAATTTTTAACCAATAGCTTAAAGGGGAAAAAATGTCCAGAGAAGAAACTCTTTAACAGAAACTTCCCCATCTCTAGAGTCCTTCAGGTAGAAACTAGAACTGGAGCAAGGTGCCAGACTCAGTTGTCATCCTAATGTCCTAGAATCAACTTAAAGTTGAAAGTACTAGAGGGTATGCCCTATGTCCTCTTCACATGTGTGCCCTTCTCACCTCACTTCCTCATCCTCATTCTCGACATCTGCTTTGTTTGAATACCAGGTTTATTGTTGGATGCAGGGATATGACCTGGAAACAATGACTGTGGAACAACATATATCAAACAAATTCAGAACTTAGGAAATGTGGAGTGCAGGTACCATTTCCATTTCCAATGGGCTAGGAATTATCAGATAACCCTGAATAACTGGGGGAAAATATTGATTTTCAAAATGTATACGCACTTAAAAAAAAAAAAAAACTTGATCTGCAAAAATTAACCCCACTTTCTTTAGGCTACATTGTTTTGGCTGAGAAATGATTCCTACAAGAGAAATTTTTAGTAAATTTTACCTAATCATTCCAGTAATTTGCAAAGAGTTAATACTTTGTCCCCCAAAATGAACTCTTTATGATGAAGGAGATGCTCCTAACTCATTATCAGAGCCTGCCAGTCACTCATTTTTGATACTTTTACATACTTCATCCTCTTGATAAATTGTGTCAAGTTCAAAAGATAGCCATTGCCTCCAATTTAACATTCAAAATTCTGAAGCTGACAGAGGCCAAGTGATTGAACAAAATATCAAATTGGACTTACAATCAGGCTTTTGGGATCCTTGCACGGGGCCCTTTTATTTTCATGACATCGTACTGGAAACATGGGAATCTACCTGCATAATTAACCTAGATAAGCAAAAGGTTATGTTTTGGGCAATATGCTTGTTGTTTTGTATGCAATATCTCACTTACTTCTCCCTTACATGATTGTATTTTACCAATGAGAAATATGTAGTTCCAACAGGTTAAGTAACTTGCTCAAGGTCACACAGATGGAATTAGAAGTAGTATTTTAATAAAACATGTTCTCTGTCTTTGCTGACTTCATTACAAGATGCTGCCTTCCAAATGAGAAGGCATGCAGTCAGCACTTTTACTTTCTAAGACAAAAGATTCTTATTAAAATATGTAACGAGTGACTTAGGCTTGAATATGTGATTACTCACCATCAAATAATTAAACAAAGAAAACAGCAAGATGCTTTCATACCATCAAGTAAAATTTCTAATCATAATGGCCTATCAACCAAGAAAACCAGGATTTAATACCTGTGAGAAATAACTACTCTGCAATTTCTAAGTGTAGAAGCTCCTATATGCCTTCTCCCTTTGCCTTTGCACTCCTTTTTCTGCATAAGGGGGCCGGACAGCAGTGGAGCAAAGGGCCAGCTGATTTCATGTAGGAATCACCTGGGGTTGTGTATGGATTGGAATAGCTTTGGTAATTGTAATGTCTCCTGCCTTGCCCAGCCGGTTTTGCTGGAGAATTGGGGATAAGAAAGCACTTATGCCATTCCAGAATAAGATGGCTTATGTATTCTTCGAGAAGCTAGTTCATTTTAAAGCACACAGTGGGGCAAACTGTCACACACTCAGCTTCCTTTTCTACAGAATTCTTCAGCAAGCTGTTATGGGCTGAATTGTGTGCCTCCCCAAAATTTACATGTTGAAATTCTAACCCCTAGTGCCTCAAAATGGGACTGTATTTGGAGATGGAGTCTTCAAACATGTATGTAAGATTAATTGAAGCCATTGAGGTGGGCCTTAATCTAGTAAGACCGGTGTTTTCACAAGAAGAAGAGATTAGGACTGATATGGTTAGGCTTTGTGTCCCCACCCAAATCTCATCTTGAATTTTAATCCCCAGGTATTTAGGGAGAGACCTGGTGGGAAGCGATTGGATTGTGAGGGTGGTTTCCCTCATTCTGTTTTTGTGATAGTGAGTGAACTCTCATGAGAGCTGATGGTTTTATAAATGGTAGATTTTCCTGAGCTGACAAACACTCACTCTCACCTGTCACCACGTAAGATGTGCATTTGTTTCTCCTTCACCTTCCACCATGATTGTAAGTTGCCTGAAGCTTCCCCAGCCATGCAGAACTGCGAGTCAAATAAACCTCTTTCCTTTATAAATTACCCAGTCTGGAGTATTTCTTTATAGCAGTGTGAGAACAGACTAATACAGACACAGAAAAACAGGGAGGGAAGACCATGTGAAGACATGGGGAGAAGACAGACCTCAGAAGAAAACACTCTACTGGCACCTTAATCTTGGACTTACAGCTTCCAGAACTGAGAAAACAGATTTCTCTGTTGTTTAAGCCCCCTAGTCTGCGATATTTGCTATGGCAGCCCTAGAAAACTAATATACAGGCCCAGCTTTTGTTTGTTTGTTTTTGTTTTCTTCGTAAGGACTTTAGGCTCTTATGAATGGACACTGGCCTCCAAGGCTCCTCAGCACAGATTTCCTGACTTCTAGAAACATGGGCCAAGCACCCTCCCCCATGTTGACCTGATGGTCTCCCCTGCACTGCTGAACCTCAGAGGAAAGGATTGGGAAGGCTAGAACAATCCCAGGGATGGTTCCTATTCTTCCCTTCCCAGGAGTCTCACACCCTGCTCAACACCTTCCCGTTCTGGCCCCCTGGGTGTCAGCCTTTCCTCTTCTGTGTTTCTAAACCTCACAAAGTGTTGAGTTGTCAGTGCTGACACACTGAAAGACAACACTTATTTAAGGAGCACACACAACTCTAGCACCTTTTACTAATTAATTTACCCCAACTTTAATTTCATTTGCCTCTCAGTTTCTAACTTCTAACTAAACCTGCTAATTACTTTATGCTCATTCTGCCACATTCTTCTAGAAGGGAGAAAAAAAAAACTGTCTTACTAATATCAATGTTGGAGAGAAAGAGGGAGAGTGAATTTAACAAAGAACCCAATTTCTATGATTTAAAAATGTACATTAGGCAGTGGGGAAAGGCATTATTTTTGTTTGTTTAAAAATTCAGCCTTAACAAGAAAATGTTTCTCTCTATGTTTGGTTATGCTAGTTATTTTTAGCATTCAGACACATGTTGAATAATTGTAGAAATTAAAAAGAACCTCAGCAACAAATGTAGAAAGTTGTGAGTACACTGATGTCTGCGGGTTGGTGTGACCCAAGCCACAGACATCAGTGTACTCACAACTTTCTAGATTTGAGTGAATACAGCATCTACCCACCCACTGAGCTGACAACCAGCAAAGGGACAGGGGTATAGCCACTGCACTGACTTCTGTATTATATTAAACTTATGTGCTTAATTTCAATAAGACATTTGCACCAATGTCTCTGGAGCCTGGAGGAAGCTAAAGTTCCACTTCTCAAAATTCTTCTCATCTTTTCTGGTCAGCCCAAAATGCTACCTCTTCCACCATTTGGGCCCTGAGCTCCGCCCTTTCTCAGTGCATATCGTCCTCTCCAAACTTCCAAAGTTGGCAACCCAAACTAGCACCACTGAGTATTCAACCATGACAAAATATAATTGTATTTCTCCCTAACTGAACTTGATTCCTGCTTGAATGTTCATTGCATATGATGTTTCAAAAACCTCATCATATCTAAGGAAAGTCAATGGATGGCATGATTTTTCTGGCATTTCAAACATAATGGTGACTGAATTCACGATTTCATTCCTCTTTAGAGGTTGAGGCTAAGGTCTTAGGTTCTTATTCAAACGCCACTGTAACACTGGCAAGAAGTCAAGCCTCTGTCTCCTTGGGTTGATCTGTCTGGATTTGATGCAGGTGCCATTCCCTCTTTCTGTCATTCTGCCTGCCCCCTTCCTACACACATCTTAGGGGGAGGCAAGGAGATTTCAGGGAAACACATATGAGGAGGTTCACCTGCTTGCAGAGGGTGAGCTTAAAATTTCAAAATAGCATCCGCACCACCACCCCCCACCACCCACTTGCACTGTAAAAATAAACAAAGGCAATTTAAATGAGAAGAAACAGAGGTTATTTATTCGGAACTTGCTACAGCAAGGGAGTCAGCCACTGTCTCTTGCAACTTGCATTTTGGCAAAGACTCAAAGGCAGACACGGGAATGGGAAAGTTTTATAATGCAAAATGGGAAGGCTTCAGGAGTGTCCTGATTGGAGGTTGTTGGCACAGGGAAGCTGAGGGCAGGTTACCTAGAAGTGGAGCATCTTCTATGACTGCTTTGGGGAGCATAATTAATTTTCTTTGGTTGATCCTGAGTTGGAAGCAAGGCAAAAGTCAGGGACGCTGGTTGTTATTGGCCAAGACCTACCTGCTCTAGGCTGATTGCTGCAGAGGTTGCAGTTTGGCTTCCTGGACCGTTTGCTGCAGGGTTTGTGGATTGGACTCTAATTGTCACAGATGCTCTGACTGGATGCCTGTTTAGTTAGCCCCTCAGTTCTATAAGGAGTAGGCAGAACTAGTTGATAAGGCGGTGGTTCACAAACCTCAGCATGATCAGACTGAATCACGCATAGACACACAAACACACACACACAAGTTAAATATTCACAACTCATCTTGTTCCACATGCCTATCCTCCTCTCACCCACCCCAGGTTATTAACTCCTTGGATTTCTTAGTCACTTTATAATGTCAGTTCAGTGACTAACACATAACAAATTGGTGCTTGGTAAGTATTTATAGTTTTGTCTAGGTTCTTTTTTCTGTATCTTCGGTTTGACTGTGACTAACAAAAAATTTGGCTGCAGGGTAGAAAATGAAGCTCCCATTGCCTACTCTGAGTGCTAATTGCCTGTAGCGCTGAGGCTCCCACTCCCCAGTAGAGGCAAAACAAGTAGGGATGACACATTAAGGATAATAGGCTGAGGGAATTGGAGGACATAAAATAAAGAAATGGACCTAGGGGCCCATTCAAACAGCTTCAGTTTGAGGCGCTCTGCAGCTTCCCCAACACGGCCCCTGTCCACGTGAAAAAGGGAGTTAGACTAAGCTGGTCATTTACGGAATCTGTTCACTGCCTCTCTCCGGGAAAGAGCATTAACTCTTTGGCAACAGGTTTGGTCAGGGTAAATCAATTTTGACAAAATGGGTTTCATTATTTTCTGAGAGGCCAATTAGATGTTATTGATGTTTTTATTTAAATGGAACTCTCAGAAACTATCTATTAAAAAATAGAGAATGGGGAGGTCATGCATTAATGCATTCAATTGTCCATTCACTCTTTATTACCTAATGGTAAATAACTTGGTCTGTAGACCTGGGACATAGGAGAATCACCGAGGAAGATGAAAAACAGCCCCCCCACCCCACCAACCCCGGCCAGGCTACATCTTCCATCCATCAGAAACTCTGGGGATGGGACCTGGATTTTTAAGACTCCTCAGGTGATTCCAGTGTTCACAGGTGAAAGTTGCTGCTCTAGAATTAGACCTCCTAGATTAAATCCTAGCAACCATGCTTATTAACTGAGCAACCTGCCTAAGCTCTCTGAGTCTCAGTTTCCCCGTTTGTGAAATGGTTAATGGAGTAACAACTACCTCAAGGGGTTTGGAGAGAATTAGGGGAAGTGACACATGAAAACAATAGTTGTGTTCCAAACACATAGTAAGATGATGGTAGCTGTATTTATATTTTAATTAATTATAATGATATTATTTCAATTAACATTAAGCCCTGTGGGGATAGAGAAAAAATAAATAAAACATAAAATATTTGACTAATTATAATGCTGGATAGAATTATATTTTTCTGGTTATGAAGGTGAAATAATAATGCTGTGAGGAAGAAAATAAAGAAATAAAAGTGGATTCATGGAAGGCATCGATTGTTGGTTTCTTCCATTTGTTTGACCAGGGCAGGGCATGTTATAGTGAGCAGCCTATTATGGCCCGCAAATGATCTGCTGGTAGTCTACTCTGAAAGTTTTGCCCAACAAGGAATAACTACAGATATAACAAAACCAATCTTGGGAACCATAAACCAGATATAGGATGAAGTAACTACTTGTAGCAAAAATGGACAGGTCAATAGAGAGAACAACAAAAGATGAGAAAAAAAACGGAAGGCATAAAGTACAGAAAAGCTATCCAGAGGAAAGCGTGATGCCTTTACCTGTTAGTGGCAGAAGCCATAGAACAAGAGACAGGAAGTTGTAGTCACTCTAAAGCCGTAAGAACAATGATCTGTGCCTGCAAAAGATGAGTCTCTGTTCCTTGGATAAATGAGTGGATGAATGAAGAATGAATGAATGAACGAATTAGGAAACCAACAGCCTAAGAAAGCCACAACAACAACAACAAATTTTGCCAAATGGAATTTTAAGTTTCTTGGATTCCAAGGGCATGCACGCTTCAGGTCAAGGATGCGACTAATTAAGGTTTGTGGGACCTGAAGCTTAAACAGTTTGGAGGGCACTCTTCAAGAAAAGGAATTTTAAAAATCTTACTTGCTATCTATAAATAGATAGACTTTGACGAAGCCTGTGTAAGCAGGTAGCCCTAGAGCTTTAGCTTCATTGGCTTTATGATGACTTTTTCTTTGCTGGTGTAAAGGCAAGGGAAAAAGGAATGAAAAGGAAAGTGAAGTATTCTGAAACCATCGCCTTCACTGTTTGTCACTGTTTATTATCAGTAGTTCTAAATGACTTTATGGCTTTAGCAAATGGATTGGTCCTCTTTCAAAAACATTTGGTTACATAGATGTTCTAAAAAAGCTTATATCTGTTAAGGATTATTATTGGACAAATAATATCAAATATATATTTATCATGTTAAGGTTTTAATATATCTTGTTTTCATTCCAATAGAATGTAATACTGATTGTAAAATAATTTTGTCCACTCACTAGTGGTAGACCAGAATTACTTTACTAAGGTTTGCTTTTCTTTTTGGTTCCCCGTTTATTCCCAAAGGCTAAAAATCCAATTTATCATTATTGATCTGTTTTTCACTATAGAACAGAAATCTTTTGAATTAGGTATTTAGGCTTTGCTTGGTTTCATTTTATAATTAAACTCCTACTAAAGCTGAATTGTCTAACATTTTAATAAGCATTAAAAAGATATATTTGTATTTAATCCCTTTTGTACTGTTTTGAAGTGGCTCACACCAATATGAAGTGTCTAGGAAATTCATGTGAAAATACTTTGTTATATTTGTAATGAACTCTTATTTATTCATTTAAACAACAGGAATTTATTTAGAGCTCTCTATGAGTTTCATACTGTGTTTTGAGGTAAAAAATCAAATTATAAATTTGTAGTCCCTGACCTCAATAGATAATGGTTTACTTTAGGTGAAATACAAATGTAAGCTACATGACACCAACTACTATCTATAGCAGCTAAATGATGAACACTAACTTGGATTGCAACTGTATTAAACTGTGTATGGTTATAGAGACATGGCCTGGGAGTTTAATATGCACATGGGGTAACAGTGGGATTATGGGAAGGAGAGACAGGAAATGCATTTCAGAAGACTACTGTGAGGAAAACAATGTGAGGGAAGGTACAAAAGTGAACTGGGCCCTTGTAAGAACTTTAAGGAACATGGGGTGGTAGCATGGGGACTCATGTGGATGACTGGTGAAAATTAAGATTAAACTAACAAGAAATGGCCAGATAACTATAAATCTTGAGTTTTGTTTTATTTTTGAGTCTTTTTACTTTTTATTGTGGCATAAGATATAAAATCATTGGTGTTTCTTGAGTGGAGGAGTGACTTTATACTGCTGCCAAGTTCAACAGCTCTGAATTTAGAGTCGAAGAGATTTGGGTTCAAGTCATGTCTCTGCAACTTACTAGCTGTGTAACTTTGAGCAAATTCCTTAACCTTCCTACACCTGAGTTTTTTCATCGGAAAATGATGGTATTTAATGATTCTATGTTTCAAAGTATTGTGATGTGGTTATAATAAAGTACTGAGTAGTGAATATTTAGTATTGGTATTTGGGTACATAGTAAACACTCGGAGTATGATAACTATTGTCAAAATTTCAAAGTTAGAATCTATTGTGGTTAGTATTTCAGCACTGATCATGACCCAGATGAGAATGTAGTAAAGTTTTTTGTTTTATTTTTTATTTTTTTATTCTTTTTTAATAGAATGGGTTTAAGAAAAGTGAAGATATTCTTACTTCACTTTTAAGAAAAAAGTGAAGATATTCTTACTAAAAGCAACATATGCATTTTTAGATCGTACTATTTTATTTAGGCCCCTGGATAATCTAGACTAATCAGCGGCAGTAAACATAAAAGGGAAATAAAGAATCTAAGCAATTAACAGATTTTTCTTGGTTCCAATTTGTGTTTTTTCTTGCATTCTAAAAAACACTGGTGAGTTATGTTTGTTTGTTTTTTTAAAAGTGAGTCATTTTGATAATCTCCTTGGCTCAAAGATTGGTAGAATCTCTGCAGGGAGAGACAAAAGAGGAGGCCTTATTTCTGTATGTAAGAACCTCTGTCTATTTTCTTTATCATATTCTGAAGCTGTACGGGTAGTTGTACAGATTATGGGACAGCTCTGATAAGACTGAATCAGGGATAGGAAACAGGCTACGGATAGGTCTGGACCACATCAAACCCTCTGGCTTTCCCATTTTAAGCATGATTCATATGACCAGCCAAAAGAAAAAGCAGAGAAATCTCAATTCTAGCTTTAGATCAAAATACACTAACTTTGATTTTTGATGGAGAAAGAAACTAATTATGGTGTATTAGAGTTAAGTCAAATGTCACCTATTTCTTGTTAAGGTATTTACATATTTCACTGAATATGTCTCTGAACCTTAGCAAGAAACGCCTTGTGTTTTTATGGTTTGTTTCTTCTTTACTTAAAAAATAAATTAACTGTTAATTCTGATGTTATCTGTTCAAATATTCCACATTGTGGAAAATCCTCATCTATTACACATGCTCGAATTTGGATTCAATCCCAGAATAGTTGCTAATGCTTGCACATGGGCTGGAGCTGTGTAATTGTTTTTGGTGCTTAAGGAAGACATGGGGAACAATCTCTCCCCCAACAGCAGACCAAATTGTGATTTTTGGAATCCTTAGTCTAGATTAAGTCCCAGAAATACTAACTCAACTGTTTCTTTCCATTTTTCCCACTGAGTATAGCTTTCCTTTTTTTTTTTTTTTTGCTTATAGATGCACAATCTCTCCTTTATATTTCATTCAGCTTTCGAAGGCAAAAGAACAAAATCAACTCAGAAATGACAGGAGGGGAATCATTTTGTTACTTGAAGTGGACAAGAAAATGATTTTCCCTGCTGTTTGCCTCAGCTGAATTACAGCCTTATGTCTGTGTGAAATCCAATTTGATGAGATTTTCTTTGTTACTGTTGAAAGAACTTGTTTCTTAGCAGTCCTGCCCCAAACTAGATTGTGCCATTGCCTTCTGCAAAGCTTCTCGTACCCTTGGGTAGTCATCAAGCCTCATCTCCCCGCTGTAATTGTAGCTTCTCTGTACATTATCAGACGTTCCCGGAAATTTGGACTCAGCAGAATAGGAATTGTCAAATGTATCAAAAATCTTATATTTATGTACTAAGTATTGACAGTGTGTATAGAAAAACATCAGGTGTAGAAGACTTTCTACTAAGGGTTTACAATCTTAGAAAAATTAGAAAGCGAATACAATCTGATCTCTAAAACACTAGAAGGTTGGCTATCTTAATATCAGTGGGATGAGACTGGATTTTTCCTCCCTGGCTGTTGGAGAAAAAAAAAAGGGAAAAATAGTTATATCAATCCTAGAAGCCAGATGAGTATGGAAACAACCTTCCATTTTCTGTTTTTCTAATCAATTTAAAACGAATACACTACAGATTATATTTAGGGGCCTGGTAGGCTGCCTCAGTTTTCCCAGATGACTAAGCAGTGGATCAGCTTTTTGAAGTTTAGTGCCACAACTCATCTGCCCAAGAGCCAGGTGGCCCTGATTCAAATATAAGTGACCCAGGAACCATTTACCAGTAGACAGTCAGTATCAAGAATCACAGCATTGACACTCTACTTGGAGACTTCTTGATTGTACACAAAATCTATTTCTCGTTATTTTCATCTTATTGTGGCTGGCAGCCCATCTTTGCATGTTACTATCTCCAAAATGGCACAAAAGCTTAGCTTTACTCGGAAGACATCAGAGGTCTGGACCTCCCATTTTTGGCCCAAACTCCATCCGCATACAAAGTGGGGATCAGTGGACAAGTGGGCTCCACTTTGCTTCTACCGTAGGACTCAATCATGATGATTGCTTGGTATTATCAACATCAAGACCCAAAAGTCCAACCCTGCAGAAATTTCAGAAATGGTTAGAGCTAGATAGATCCTGAAGATAGACCCTTAAAAATATTGATCTTTGGGTTCCTCAAGTTGCTGCATTTTTCCTAGTACATGCTGACCTTTCAAGTTCCATTCTTAGAGATAGACAGTATCTTAAACTTGACTATGATCTTAGAGTCCTAATGATTCTCACCCACTACAACTTCAGGTAGATAGATAGATGATATAGATGATAGATAGATAGATAGATAGATAGATAGATAGATAGATAGATAGATACAGAGAAAGGATAGATTTGTTGTTGTTTGTTTTGAAGTTATTTTTATGCAAGTCAACCTCATTTCTGTTTTGCTCTATCATTGCACTAGGTATCAGAAGCCTGATTCCACTGGATTAGCATGTTCCTCTTTTCCCTTCTCCATGCAGCTTATGTAGTGCCAGGACCTGGCAGGACTATATGGACATGGGTGGGCATGACGTGGGTCATGTCTGGGTCTCCATCATTTCTCCGCACTGTCTCCACCCTGTCCTGTTCATTCCTGCCTGCAACAACTCTTCTGGTCGGCAGCACTCTGAGCCACCCCTGACCCCTACTCCAAGGCAGGGTCCACAGGAAGCATTCTGCTACTTCTGATCCCATGATGGGCTGTAATAAACCTATCCTTAGAGCCTCTTTGGGGCAACACTGAATTTTTCTAGTGCCACGCTGAGTTTGGGAAACTGAGAGACTGAGGCAGGCCAGTCTGCCTGCAACCTCAGGCAGGAGACTTTTTCTGTTCCTACCTGTTCTAGATGAGAAGGACCTCAAAGGATTGCCTACTTCCTGGGTTTTACTTGGAGATGGTTGCCACATTCTTCCTATACCTGACTCTCTAAATCTGTTTGGGATTTCTATTGCTCCCTTACTTCCTACTTTTGAATTTAGTCCTGTGGAATCTTGACCATGTCTGAGGATAAGGGTAAAGTGCAGATAAACATTTCCCTAATAATATTTTCTGCTTAATCTTTTGTCTGTGTCAGAGCCTGTGCTATTTGAAACTCAAAGCCAAGGATCAATTCTTTCGTTCTCTCTTTCTCCTATGTTCTCTCTTCCTTGGCGACTGTTGAAAGCAGGGAAACATCCAGGGATAATGAAATGCTGGGAATGAAAAACAGAACTGATTAATAAATCAAGATATTATTCAATATTTCTCAAACTTCAATGAAGCACAGACCTCTTTTCAAAGGAAAACATTCTCTAGAATATAAAATATAAAATCGTACTCATTAAAATTCTATTTAAATTTGTATAGAGAGAAAACATAAAACACTCTATGTTTACAGATCTTTAACAACCAAGAAGCCTAAAACTTATTTATAAATGTCCTTGGCTGTTAGGGTTGTAATAACAAAATGGCATAGACTGAGTGGCTTATAAACAACAGAAATGTATTTCTCACTGTTCTGGTCTGTAGGAAGTGCAATATTGAGGCACTCGAAGATTCAGGGCCTGGTAAGGGCCTGCATCATGATCCACAGGCAACCAACTTTTTGTGGTGTCCTCACATGGTGGAAGGAGAGAGAGAGCTCTCACATTTCCTGTATAAGGGTACTTATTCCATGACCTAATTGCCTCTCAAAGACCCTCACCTCCTAATGCCATCAAGTTAGGGATTGGGTTTTAACAAAAAACAAACAAACAAACACACAACAACAACAAAAACGTTGGAGGAATACAAACATTCCATTTATAGCACAAATGAAATATAAACAAAATTAAAAAGCCAGAGAAGTCTGAAATAACTGGCACTAATGTAATAGAATACTATAGCACTAACTGCTAAGAGTAAGCACAAGTTTGACACGATGACTCCCATAGATTATGTGTTAACTTAATTCTCTCAGTATTTTTCTTTTAAGTTTCTGCAAAACCCTCATTGGTCTAGTGAGCCACAGCACCATTTGGCCCTCCTTGCTGTGGAAGCTTCATTTATATGTGTCTGTTTTTTTCTTTCCTCATTAGCCTCTAGCAAGTGAAGTAACCCCACCAACATGATCATAAACATTGAAATCAGAGGTCATACTCAAGTGGTCATCCTAACAATGCAGAGTATGCTTTTAATTGTTTATTTTTTATCATTAAAATGAAAATCCTAAATCTAAAATCCTCAAAAAAGTGCAACAACTCATAAACTGCTAGAGATCTAATTTCTAATCTGATTACTTTAGAGATGGCACCAAAGGGTTAAATATTTGATCTCAAGCAACATAGTTAATAGTAGAGCAGGCAATTGTTCTAGAAGACCTGATGAGGGTTCAGAAGGCTTGGTGTCATCCCTAACAACAAATTTGTGTATTTCAAATAATAATATAGGAGTATGAACAATAATATCTATTTACCTTATATATACATTTTTTCTTTGAAAATTTAAGTTCTTTCTTACTTTAGGAAAGAGTAGTTTCAAGTAAGCAAAGAGAGACTTTCTAAAAGCATCTAAGATCAAAAGAAGGGAAAATTAGAGGAAAATACACAAAGAACATGGTAGGAAAAATTATATTTCAAAATGCTCCATATACGGGAGGGCAGCCAAGATGGCCGAATAGGAACAGCTCCGGTCTACAGCTCCCAGCATGAGTGACGCAGAAGACGGGTGATTTCTGCATTTCCATCTGAGGTACCAGGTTCGTCTCACTAGGGAGTGCCAGACAGTGGGTGCAGCGCACCATGCGCGAGCCAAAGCAGGGCCAGGCATTGCCTCACTCGGGAAGTGCAAGGGGTCAGGGAGTTCCCTTTCCTAGTCAAAGAAAGGGGTGACAGACGGCACCTGGAAAATCGGGTCACTCCCACCCTAATACTGCGCTTTTCCGACGGGCTTAAAAAAGGGCACACCTGGAGATTATATCCTGCACATGGCTGAGAGGGTCCTACACCCAAGGAGTCTCGCTGATTGCTAGCACAGCAGTCTGAGATCAAACCACAAGGCAGCAGCGAGGCTGGGGGAGGGGCGCCTGCCATTGCCTAGGCTTGCTTAGGTAAACAAAGCAGCCAGGAAGCTCGAACTGGGTGGAGCCCACCACAGCTCAAGGAGGCCTGCCTGCCTCTGTAGGCTCCACCTCTGGGGGCAGGGCACAGACAAACAAAAAGACAGCAGTAACCTCTGCAGACTTAAATGTCCCTGTCTGACAGCTTTGAAGAGAGCAGTGGTTCTCCCAGCACGCAGCTGGAGATCTGAGAACGGGCAGACTGCCTCCTCAAGTGGGTCCCTGACCCCTGACCCCCGAGCAGCCTAACTGGGAGGCACCCCCCAGTAGGGGCAGACTGACACCTCACACGGCCGGGTACTTCTCTGAGACAAAACTTCCAGAGGAATGATCAGACAGCAGCATTCGTGGTTCACGAAAATCCGCTGTTCTGCAGCCACCACTGCTGTTACCCAGGCAAACAGGGTCTGGAGTGGACCTCTAGAAAACTCCAACAGACCTGCAGCTGAGGGTCCTGTCTGTTAGAAGGAAAACCAACAAACAGAAAGGACATCCACACCAAAAACCCATCTGTACATCACCATCATCAAAGACCAAAAGTAGATAAAACCACAAAGATGGGGAAAAAACAGAGCAGAAGAACTGGAAACTCTAAAAAGCAGAGTGCCTCTCCTCCTCCAAAGGAATGCAGTTCCTTACCAGCAATGGAACAAAGCTGGTTGGAGAATGACTTTGATGAGTTGAGAGAAGACGGCTTTAGATGATCAAACTACTCCGAGCTACAGGAGGAAATTCAAACCAAAGGCAAAGAAGTTAAAAACTTTGAAAAAAATTTAGACGAATGTATAACTAGAATAACCAATACACAGAAGTGCTTAAAGGAGCTGATGGAGCTGAAAGCCAAGGCTTGAGAACTACGTGAAGAATGCAGAAGCCTCAGGAGCTGACGCGATCAACTGGAAGAAAGGGTATCAGTGATGGAAGATGAAATGAATGAAATGAAGCGAGAAGGGAAGTTTAGAGAAAAAAGAATAAAAAGAAACGAACAAAGCCTCCAAGAAATATGGGACTATGTGAAAAGACCAAATCTACGTCTGATTGGTGTACCTGAAAGTGACGGGGAGAATGGAACCAAGTTGGAAAACACTCTGCAGGATATTATCCAGGAGAACTTCCCAAATCTAGCAAGGCAGGCCAATATTCAGATACAGGAAATACAGAGAATGCCACAAAGATACTCCTCAAGAAGAGCAACTCCAAGACACATAATTGTCAGATTCACCGAATTTGAAATGAAGGAAAAAATGTTAAGGGCAGCCAGAGAGAAAGGGTCGGGTTACCCACAAAGGGAAGCCCATCAGACTAACAGCAGATTTCTTGGCAGAAACTCTACAAGCCAGAAGAGAGTAGGGGCCAATATTCAACATTTTTAAAGGAAAGAATTTTTAACCCAGAATTTCATATCCAGCCAAACTAAGCTTCATAAGTGAAGGATAAATAAAATACTTTACAGACAAGGAAATGCTGAGAGATTTTGTCACCACCAGGCCTGCCCTAAAAGAGCTCCTGAAGGAAGCACTAAACATGGAAAGGAACAACTGGTACCAGCCACTGCAACATCATGCCAAATTGTAAAGACCGTCGAAGCTAGGAAGAAACTGCATCAACTAATGAGCAAAATAACCAGCTAACATCATAATGACAGGATCAAATTCACACATAACAATATTAACTTTAAATGTAAATGGACTAAATGCTCCAATTAAAAGACACAGACCGGCAAATTGGATAAAGAGTCAACACCCATCAGTGTGCTGTATTCAGGAAACCCATCTCATGTGCAGAGACACACATAGGCTCAAAATAAAAGGATGGAGGAAAATCTACCAAGCAAATGGAAAACAAAAAAAAGGCAGGGGTTGCAATCCTAGTTTCTGATAAAACAGACTTTAAACCAGCAAAGATCAAAAGAGACAAAGAAGGCCATTACATAATGGTAAAGGGATCAATTCGACAAGAAGAGCTGACTATCCTAAATATAGATGCACCCAACACAGGAGCACCCAGATTCATAAAGCAAGTCCTGAGTGACCTACAAAGAGACTTAGACTCCCACACAATAAAAATGGGAGACTTTAACACCCCACTGTCAACATTAGACAGATCAACAAGACAGAAAGTTAAAAAGGATACCCAGGAATTGAACTCAGCTCTGCACCAAGCAGACCTAGTAGACATCTACAGAACTCTCCACCCAAAATCAACAGAATATACATTTTTTTCAGCACCACACCACACCTATTCCAAAATTGACCGCATACTTGGAAGTAAAGCTCTCCTCAGCAAATGTAAAAGAACAGAAATTATAACAAACTGTCTCTCAGACCATAGTACAATCAAACTAGAACTCAGGATTAAGAAACTCACTCAAAACTGCTCAACTACATGGAAACTGAACAACCTGTTCCTGAATGACTACTGGGTACGTAACGAAATGAAGGCAGAAATAAAGATATTCTTTGACACCAATGAGAAAAAAGACACAACATACCAGAATCTCTGGGACACATTCAAAGCAGTGTGTAGAGGGAAATTTATAGCACTAAATGCCCACAAGAGAAAGCAGGAAAGATCCAAAACTGACACCCTAACATTACAATTAAAAGAACTAGAAAAGCAAGAGCAAACACATTCAAACGCTAGCAGAAGGCAGGAAATAACTAAAATCAGAGCAGACTTGAAGGAAATAGAGACACAAAAAACCCTTCAAAAAATTAATGAATCCAGGAGCTGGTTTTTTGAAAGGATCAACAAAATTGATAGACCACTAGCAAGACTAATAAAGAATAAAAGAGAGAAGAATCAAATAGATGCAATAAAAAATGATAAAGGGGATATCACCACCGATCCCACATAAATACAAACTACCATCAGAGAATACTACAAACATCCTTACGCAAATAAACTAGAAAATCTAGAAGAAATGGATAAATTCCTCGACACATACACCCTCCTCCCAAGACTAAACGAGGAAGAGGCTGAATCTCTGAATAGATCAATAAGAGGCTCTGAAATTGTGGCAATAATCAATAGCTTACCAACCAAAGACTCCAGGACCAGATGGATTCACAGCCGAATTCTACCAGAGGTACAAGGAGGAACTGGTACCATTCCTTCTGAAACTATTCCAATCAATAGAAAAAGAGGGAATGCTCCCTAACTCATTTTATGAGGCCAGCATCATCCTGATACCAAAGCCAGGCAGAGACACAACCAAAAAAGAGAATTTTAGACCAATATCCTTGATGAACATTGATGCAAAAATCCTCAGTAAAATACTGGCAAACCGAATCCAGCAGCACATCAAAAAGCTTATCCACCATGATCAAGTGGGATTCATCCCTGGGATGCAAGGCTGGTTCAATATATGCAAATCAATAAATGTAATCCAGCATATAAACAGAACCAAAGACAAAAACTACATGATTATCTCAATAGATGCAGAAAAGGCCTTTGACAAAATTCAACAACCCTTCATGCTAAAAACTCTCAATAAATTAGGTATTGATGGGATGTATCTCAAAATAATAAGAGCTATCTATGACAAACCCACAGCCAATATACTGAATGGGCAAAAACTGGAAGCCTTCCATTTGAAAACTGGCACAAGACAGGGATGCCCTCTCCCACCACTCCTATTCAACATAGTGTTGGAAGTTCTGGCCAGGGCAATTAGGCAGGAGAAGGAAATAAATGGTATTCAATTAGGAAAAGAGGAAGTCAAGTTGTCCCTGTTTGCAGATGACATGATTGTATATCTAGAAAATCCCATTGTCTCAGCCCAAAATCTCCTTCAGCTGATGAGCAACTTCAGCAAATCTCAGGATACAAAATTGATGTGCAAAAATCACAAGCATTCTTATACACCAATAACAGACAAACAGAGAGCCAAATCCTGAGTGAATTCCCATTCACAATTGCTTCAAAGAGAATAAAATACCTAGGAATCCAACTTACAAGGGACGTGAAGGACCTCTTCAAGGAGAACTGCAAACCACTGCTCAATGAAATAAAAAAGGATACAAAGAAATGGAAGAACATTCCATGCTCATGGGTAGGAAGAATCAATATCATGAAAATGGCCATACTGCCCAAGGTAATTTATAGATTCAATGCCATCCCCATCAAGCTACCAATGACTTTCTTCACAGAATTGGAAAAAAAACTACTTTAAAGTTCATATGGAACCAAAAAAGAGACCACATTGCCAAGTCAATCCTAAGCCAAAAGAACAAAGCTGGAAGCATCACGCTACCTGACTTCAGACTATACTACAAGGCTACAGCAACTAAAATAGCATGGTACTTGTACCAAATCAGAGATATAGACCAATGGAACAGAACAGAGTCCTCAGAAATAATACCACACATCTACAACCATCTGATCTTTGACAAACCTGACAAAAACAAGCAATGGGGAAAGGATTCCCTATTTAATAAATGGTGCTGGGAAAACTGGCTAGCCATATGTAGAAAGCTGAAACTGGATCCCTTCCTTACACCTTATACAAAAATTAATTCAAGGTGGATTAAAGACTTATATGTTAGAGCTAAAACCATAAAAACCCTAGAAGAAAACATAGGCAATAATATTCAGGACATACACATGGGCAAGGACTTCATGTTTAAAACACCAAAAGTAATGGCAACAAAAGCCAAAATTGACAAATGGGATCTAATTAAACTGAAGAGCTTCTGCACAGCAAAAGAAACTACCATCAGAGTGAACAGGCAACCTATAGAATGGGAGAAAATTTTTGCAATCTACTCATCTGACAAAGGGCTAATATCCAGAATCTACAATGAACTCAAGCGAATTTACAAGAAAAAAACAAACAACCCCATCAAAAAGTGCACGAAGGATATGAACAGACACTTCTCAAAAGCAGACATTTATGCAGCCAACAGACACATGAAAAAATGTTCATCATCACTGGCCATCAGAGAAATGCAAATCAAAACCACAATGAGATACCATCTCACACCAGTTAGAATGGCGATCATTAAAATGTCAGGAAACAACAGGTGCTGGAGAGGATGTGGAGAAATAGGAACACTTTTATACTGTTGGTGGGACTGTAAACTAGTTCAACCATTGTGGAAGACAGTGTGGCAATTCCTTAGGGATCTAGAACTAGAAATACCATTTCACCCAGCCATCCCATTATTGGGCATAAACCCAAGGGACTATAAATCATGCTGCTATAAAGAGACAAGCACATATATGTTTATTGCGGCACTATTCACAATAGCAAAGACTTGGAACCAACCCAAATGTCCAACAATGATAGACTGGATTAAGAAAATGTGGCACATTTACACCATGGAATACTATGCAGCCATAAAAAATGATGAGTTCATGTCCTTCGTAGGGACATGGATGAAATTGGAAATCATCATTCTCAGTAAACTATCGCAAGGACAAAAAACCAAACACCGCATGTTCTCACTCATAGGTGGGAATTGAACAATGAGAACACATGGACATAGGAAGGGGAACATCACACTCTGGGGCCTGTTGTGGGGTGGGGGGAGGGGGGAGGGATAGCATTAGGAGATATACCTAATGCTAAATGACGAGTCAATTGGTGCAGCACACTAGCATGGCACATGTATACGTATGTAACTAACCTGCACGTTGTGCACATGTACCCTAAAACTTAAAGTATAATAATAATAAAATAAAATAGAAAATGCTCCGAAAACTTAGCTACATTGAATTTTATGGGAAGTATATTTGAATAAAGTCTCCACTGATTTAAGTTTTTATTAGATATGAAAAATAATGATATAATTAAAATAAATGTATATAATTCTGTCAACCATCAACTAATGATAAAGTCAGCAACCAGTCTATTTAGATATTGGAGATATATATATAAAATATATATATCTTATATATTATATATATTATATGTATATTATATATTATATATTGTATATCATATATATTATATATTATATATGTTATATATATAATCTCATGTAATTATCATGAAAAACCTACTAGAAACATAAATTTACTTAACTTTGATGGATCAAGAAACTGAATCTCAGAGAAACCTTACAGTTTACCCAAGATCACAAAGTTGGTAAATGGAAAAGCTGTTATTTAAATAAAAGTTCTTTTAACTCCAAATCAGGGCTCTGTTCCCCATAATATATCTGTCACCCCATTTGATTGATAGTATTTTAAAAGCCCTACCAGTAAAACTAATATTGTAATGCCACATAGCAAGAGCAAGTGAGTTTATATAGAACAAGAATAAACATTTAATAAGAGGGGAAATGAACTATTTTATTTTTTTCCTACCAGCCAATCTGTGGTTTGACTCACATTTTTCAGACTCTGGGTGTCTCAAAAGGAGTATACCCCAGAAAGGAAACAAAGTGAAATTAGAAAGGGAAATGCATAACCACAGAACAAGTCTCTGTCACAGAGGGACTTTTGCATCATTAAAAGTAATTTGTGGGAACAGCAAATGTTCTTTACAAGCCAACAAAGGCAGCTTTGTTTACAGCCACTGTTGTTCTCAAAGAAAATGTATAATGTCTGAAGATTTTAATAGACTTATTCAGATTTACCATCAGAGCCAAAAAATACAGAATTATAGACAGAATTAATTACATGGAAATATTTTGTATATCAATTAAAATAAATTGATTCATTATTGATTTATATGTCACAGACTTCCATGACTTCAGCTATGCTGAAAACTTCCTAATTTATATCCTCAGTCCAGAACCATATATTGAGATGCATTCCAGATGGTTCTATGTCAATGGGACGAGCTCTGCTTAAGTTCATTATGTCCAAGGCTGGCCTCATTATCTTCTAACCCTATCCCAAATCTGCTTTTCTTCCACAATTTTCTCTCACAGCCAATGCCCCATCGCCCTTGAATTATATAGCTCATGGATATTTAATATTGTAATTTATGGATAGCATAATTGTTCTTTCATTCTTCTATTGGACAAATATTTATTGAGCATCTACTGATCACCAGTCACCCAACTGATTTGAATCTCTGTATCAGCAAATACAGCATATAAAATAATGATGTATAGCTAAAACTTTTTTCTAATGTTTTCCAAATACTAGACACAATAGTTGAAACAGAATCACTAAAAAACCCACATCGTATTACATTGTCTTTGTCACCTTCCCTTCTGGAGATGCTTCCTAATTCCTATCCAAGAGGGTCTCTAAAGGCAAAGGATTGCAGGGTGAATCACCAGGCTCATTCTTGTGATTTAGGTACACTTGGGCCTCCTGACCCTGCCCTCTTCTTTTGTGTCTCCATCTTTCCACCTCTCTTAGCTTTCTATACATTTTCTCCCATGAAACATCTCAAAAAAAGGAGCTAATGTCAGTCATTTAGAGATCAGCATATACTTAAATCATAGTTTCTATGTTTAAGACCTGTTCCCTCTGTAATCTGAGTCGTGTGTTGTCTATAGATTATAGGTTTTCAATAAACATAGTAATATTAGCTTTATGATAGTGTATGCCATTTGTTTTTAATAGCTTTACTGCAATAAAATTTATATACCATAAAGCTCACGTGTTTTAAGTGTATAATTTATCTAGCTCTTACCACACACTAATAATAGAACATTTCCATCAGCTTCAAAAGAAATCTCATGTGCATATAGTCACTCCCATTGACACTCTCCACCACTATGCAACCACTCATCTGCTTTCTGTCTCTACATATCTGCCCTTCTTTGGATATTTTATATAAATAAAAGAATATATACTTGCACTCTTATGTTTATTGCAGCACTATTCACAGTCACAAAGATTTGGAATCAACCTAAGTGTCCATCAATGGAAGAAAATGTGGTGTGTGTGTATGTGTGTATACACCCACACAAACATATTTATGCATTTATATACATTTTTGTTATATATAAAGAAATGCTATATATATAAAATTTATATGCAACATGAAATACTACTCATGCATAAAAAAGAATGGAATCATGTATTTTGCAAGCAACATGGAGAGACCTGGAGGCCATTATCCTAAGTGAAATAACCCAGCAAGTCAAATACCACATATTCTCACTTATAAGTGGGAGCTGAACAATGCGTACAGATGGACATATACAGCGCAATAATACACACTGGAAACTTCAGTAGGTGGGAGGATGGCAGGGGCATGAGGGTTGAAAAATTACTTATTAGGCACAATGTTCACTGTCTAGGTAATGGGTTTACTAAAAGCCCAGGCTTCACCACTACGCAATATGTGCATGTAAGAAATCTTGTACCCCCTCAATAGATAAAATTTTAAAAAGGTTTTAGGTGATAAATCAATAAATACACAGATTGTTCACACACACACACACAAACAGAATCATACAAAACAACATACCTATTGAACTGAACATATTGCAGGTTCAGCTCCTGATGACTGCAATAAAGATAGTCACAAGAAGTTTTTGGTTTCCCAATGCATTTAAAAGTTGTGTTTAAACTATATTGTTGCCCATTAAATATGCAATAGTATTATGTCTAAAAAAACAGTGTACACACCTTAATTTTTAAAATACTTAATTGCCAAAAAAATGCTAATGATCATCTGAGCCTTCAGCAAGTCATAATCTTTTTGCTAATGGAGGGCCTGATCTCAGTGTGGTTGGCTGCTGGCTGATCAGGGATGGTTGCTGAAGGTTGTGTGGCTGTGCCAATTTATTTTTATTTATTTATTTTTTTGAGACAGCATCTCACTCTGTCACCCAGGCTGAAATGCAGTAGTGCAATCTCGGCTCACTGCAACCTCTGCCTCCCAGGTTCAAGTGATTCTCCCACCTCAGGCTCCCAAGTAACTGGGTCTACAGGTACATACCAGCATGCCCTGCTAATTTTTTGTATTTTTTGATAAAGACAGAGTTTCACCATGTTAGCCAGGCTGGTCTTGAACTCCTGACCTCAAGTAATCTGCCCGGCTTGGCCTCCCAAAGTGCTGGGATTATAGGTGTGAGCCACAGTGCCCAGCCAAGGCTGTGGCAATTTCTTAAAACCACAGTGAAGTTTGTTGCCCCAACTGACTCTTTCCCAAAAGATTTTTCTGTTGCATGCAATGCTGTCTGATAACATTTTACTTGCAATAGAACTTTCAAAATTGGAGTCGACTCTCAAAACCCTTCTTCTGCTTTATCGAAGTTTATGTAATATTCAAAATCCTTTGTAGTCACTTCAACAATGTTTGCGGCATCTTCACCAGAGGTAGATTACATCTCAAGAAGGCAATTTTCTTGCTCATCCAGAAGAAGAAACTTCTCATCCATTGTAGTTTGATCATGAGATTGATCAAACTCAGTAACATATTCAGTCACATATTCAGGCTCGACTTCTAATTCTAGTTCTCTTGTTATTTCTACCACATTTGCAGTTCCTTCCTCCACTAAACTATTGAACCCTTCAAAGTCATTCACAAGGGTTGGAATCAACGTCTTCCAAACCCCAATTAATGTTATTTTGACCTTCTCCCATGAATTATGAACATTCTTAATTGGATCTAGAATGGTGAATCCTTTCCAGAAGATTTTCAGTTTACTTTTCCCAGATCCATCAGAGGACTCACTTTTCATGGCAGTTATAACATTAAGAAATGTATTTCTTTCTTTTTTCTTTTGTTCCCCTCAACTTTTTTAAGTTCCATGGTATATGTGCAGGATGTGTGGGTTTGTTACCTAGGTAAACGTGTGCCATGTTGGTTTGCTGCACAGATCAACCCATCACCTAGGTATTAAGCTCAGCATCCATTAGCTATTTTTCCTGATGTTCTCCCTTCCCCCACCTCCTTGACAAGCCCCAGTGTGTGTTGTTCCCCTGGATGTGTCCATGTGTTCTCATCATTCAGCTCCCACATATAAGGGAGAACATGCGGTGTTTGGTTTTCTGTTCCCGCATTAGTTTGCTGAGGATAACATCTTCCAGCTCCATCCGTGCAAAGGACATGATCTCATTAATTTTTATGGCTGCATAGTATTCCATGGTTTATATGTACCACATTTTCTTTATTCAGTCTATCATTGATGGACATTTGGGTTGATTTCATGTCTTTGCTATTGTGAATAGTGCTGCAATTAACATGTGTGTGCATGTATTTTTATAATAGAATGATTTATATTTCTTTGGGTATATACCCAGTGATGGGATTGCTGAGTCAAATGATATTTCTGCCTCTAGATCTTTGAGGATTTACCACACTGTCTTCCACAATGGCTGAAGTAATTTACACTCCCACCAATAGTGCAAAAGTGTTCCTTTTTCTCTGCAGCCTCGTCAGTGTCTGTTGGTTTTTGACTTTTTAATAATCATCATTCTGACTTATGTATCTCATTGTGGTTTTGATTTGCATTTCTCTAATGATCAGTGATGTTGAGCTTTTTTTCATGTTTGTTGGCCACATAAATGTCTTCTTTTGAGAAGTGTCTGTCCTTGTATTTCTTAAATAATTATATGAGAAAATCAAAATTATTCATTGATCCATGAGCTACAGAATGGATGCTGTGTTAGCAGGTGTGAAAACAACATTAATCTCCTTATATGTTTTCATCAGAGCTCTTGAATGACCAGGTGTATTGTCCATAAGCAGTAATATTTTGAAAGGAATCTTTTTTTTTTTTTCTGAACAGTAGTTCCCAACAGCAGGCTTAACATATTCAGAAAATCACATTGTAAACAGATGTACTGTTATTCAGGCTTTGTTGTTGCACCTATGGGAAACAGGACAAACACAGCAAGTTTAGCATAATTCTTAGGGACACTAGGATTTTTCAAATGGTAAATGAGTATCGGCTTCAATTTAAAGTCACCAGCTGTATTAGCCCCTAACAAAGGCGTCAACCTGTACTTTGAAACTTTGAAGCCAGACATTGACTTCTCCACAGCTATGAAAGTCCTAGATAACATTTTCTTCCAATAAAAGACCATTTGGTCTACCTTGAAAATCTATTATTTAATGCAGCCCCCTCCATCAATTTTCTTAGCTAGATCTTCTGGGTAACTTGCTACAACTTCTACATCAGCATTTGCTGCTTCTTATATTATGGAGACAACTTCTTTCCTTAATCAACCACTGTTAGCTTCAAACTTTTCTTCTGTAGCTTCCTTATTTCTCTTAGCCTTCATAGAAGTGAAGAAAGTCACTTTATTCTGGATTTGACTTTGGCTTAAGGGAATATCATGGCTAGTTTGAACTTTTACCCAGAGCCCTAAAACTTCCTTTATATCAGCAATAAGGTTGTTTCAGTTTCTTATCACTGGTGTATTTGCTGGAGTAGCACTTTTAATTTTCTTCAAGAACTCTTCCTTTGCATTCACAACTTGGCTACCTGTTTGGCACAAGAGTCCTAGCTTTTGGCCTGTCTTGGCTTTCAGTATGCATTCCTTACTAAACTTAATCATTTCTAGCATTTGATTTAAACTAAAAGACAGGTGGTTCTTCCTTGCCCTTAAACATTTACAGGCCATTGTAGCATTATTAATTGGTCTAATTTCAATAATGTTTTTTCTCAGGGAATATGGAAGCTGGGGGAGAGGGAGAGAGACGGAGAATGTCTGGTCTGTGGAGCAGTCAACACACACACACACATTTATTATTAAGTTCAACATGTTATCTGAGTGTGGTTAATGGTACCCCAAACAATGATGGTAGCCACATCAAAGATCACTGATCGCAGATCACCAAGACAGATGTAATAATAGTGAAAAAGTTGTAAATATTGTAATAATTACCAAAATGTGACACTGAGACTTTAAATGAACACATGCTGTTCAGAATGACTCACATTGACTCCTATAGACTTGCTCCATGCAGGGTTGCCAAAAATCTTTAGTTTGTAAAAAAAATGTGGTATCTGCAAGGCACAATAAAATGAAACAAAATAAAAAATGATATCTTTGTATGTGGTCTTTTGTGTCTAGCTTCTTTCACCAAGCATAACATGATTGAGTTTCACTAATATTATAGTATGTATCTTTGTCCTTTTTTATAACTGCTGAGTAATGTTCTGTTGTATGGCTATGACACATTTTGTTTATCCATTCACTCACTGATGGACATTTGGCCTGTTTCCACTTTTTGACTATTGTGAATAAAGTTGCTATGAACATCTCTGTACATGTCTTGGTGTGAATGTATGTTTTCATTTCTTTGGGGAAGATAGCTAGAAATGGAATTGGTGGGTTGTATAGTCATATATTAAGTTAGTTTTAAATTTTAAGATGTGCTATTTGTTTTGTTGATAAATTTTTTTGTTTTTAAATTTTGAGGGATTTGGAGTTTAATGGCTGAAACTTTGTCCCATTGTCTGTTCAGCTTTAAATTAATTGTATATTTGGGGAAGTGGAAGGATACGGAGACATAGCATCCTTCAGGAGCCCTCCTCAGTCATTACTGCTCATGAGATTTTCTGATCAGGTATCATAGCTATTTATCTATTGCATGAAGTATAATTCTAAGAGGCTTTATTAAACATTTGGAAATTGTGTCTTCTCTTTAAATTAAAATTATTCAAAGGAGGCAAGAACATATGAAGTGAAAACCAAATATATATTGTAAATGAATATATTTAATATATAAAATAAGAAACACAAGGAAATTTATTTTTCACATTTAAAAGAGCTTTTTTCAAAATAATTCTCGAAGAACCAACTTTAGTGCTTTGTATCATGATACTTGGTGGTTGCTATAATAAAAATTAATATTTTTGATGTTCAAATGAGGAGATATTTGATGAAGACATTACATAGTCAAATAGAATAAAAAAACTGAAGGACCCTAAAGTAGGTATAGCTTGTTAAACAGCCTGTTACCTGCACAGCAAAAATTAGGTTATGTTTAGAAATAAAATTTGACTATTAACACAAAGTGGAAAATGTAAACAGCTGCAAGTGAGATAAGATCTGCAAGTAAAATAAGACAAAATTAGAATTCAACAACATATTGATTTTCAGGATCTGAATTTTTTTTCTATGCAAGTGAAATAGAGCAAAGATGGAGTGGCTCTAACAAATGAGGGTATGGGATGAGCTTGGCAGTGAATCAAGTGGGGCTGGTGGAACAGTAATATCAACTCATGACCAACAGTCTGGTTAATTGCACCGCTCTGGTCATTGCCTAGTCCCTCTATCATAAAAGGAATGCAGCATTCCCTTGGGCATTTTTATGTACGGTAAATTTAATCTCCCCAGATAGTTTGTGGGTTTTAGTTTTATTTTAGTAAAATACAAAGATAAGCTATATGCCATATTCAAATTTGTAACCACATGCAATAGGATATTGAAGTATATACATTATGTATTAGGATTTGTCCAATTTCGTTTCTGCTGGTTTCCTGGGGATTTTGGTTTCAGCATTTGTGTTGGATTTTCTTGGCCATTACATGCAGCAGTGGATAACAACTAAGCAGATGTGAACGTGTACAGAACTCTTCAAAAATAACACCTGCTGCACCTGCCTCTTCCGAGCTCCCCATAGACAGAAATGTATTTATTAAAAAGACTTATATGTTAAAATGAAATAAAGTCACATATATTTGGAAGAAGAAAAACTAAAGCACTTCTCTTTAGAGAAATAAAACACTTCTCAAACTTAGAATATTCTCTTACACACTAATGAAACATAGCATTTGCACTCTGCATAGTAGTTTATATTCTAGTTATTGCAAAACGAGTCTAATTATTTTTATTTCATTCATGTTTTAAATAAACTAATTTTATTGAATTCTACTTAATTAGTATGTGTTTTTAAAGAGTCATATTTTAAAAATAATTTAGATTAGATCCATGCCTAGAGTGACTGATAAGAATGAGACGGGCAAAAAAGAGGTTAAGTGGAGTGAGGAAATTTCCAACGTGTTATGAATCTCCAGAAGGAAAGTAGTATACACATTATCATTTGAAAGAGGCCATCTTTTAATATATGCTAGCGCAATGAAGCTTCTCTGAAATTCTTCTTGCCTGGGCAAGCTCAAATCTGATAATCCCAAACCAGCTTGCTCACTACATTCCCTGTGTATCACTTTACTCTCTAAACAACATGAATGATCACACATGCATACATCTATGTGCACATACTACTTTTCAAACTGTGAGTGTCTGATCTTTATCTTAATTAATAACCCTACTGTTCTCCTTATTATCCGTATTTGAAAAACTAAAGCCATTTCAATGCACCCCTTGCCTTCACATCCAATCAGTTTCTGAATTTTAACATTTCTTTTTTGTTGTTATGTTTCATACAATTGTAAACACTTTTCCATTCTATTTCTACCATGGAGAAGGCAGTATCATGTAAAGATTAAGGACTCAGGCTCTGGAAACCTGATCTTAGATCTGGCACTTCCTTCCTGTGTAAACTTGGGCAAGGCTCTTAATCTCTGTGCCTCAATTTCTTCCTTTGTACAATAATCAAGTAGATGTAGGCTTCAGTTCTCAGAAGGTTTCAGTTATCTTTATATTGACCTCTCCATAGGGCTGCTTGAGTTTCCTCACAATGTGGCAGGTGCCTTTCCCCAGAGCAAGTGATCCAAGAAAAGACACGGCAGAAGTTGCAAAATCTTTCCTAACCTAGCCTCAGAAGCCAGATAACTTCATTTCTGCAGTAACATATTGGTTACACAAGTCAATGTGAGACCCCCTCCCACAAAGATGTGATTAACAGGAGATGAGGCTCATTGGAACCGTCTAGGGGACCCTGGCAATTCTTACTGACAATGTTCTCACTCTAAATCTGACTTTTATCCTCCCAGTCGAGCTTTCCCACACATGGTTCACATCTCTGGCAATCTTCTAGTCATCACCAGAGCTTCTCCTTATCAATTTCTGTGCACTTTGTGTACAATTCAGATCTTAACATTTTGTCATATTAGATGTTAATCCCTTCTTTGCTTTAGCTAAAATTTTCATTGTATGAGGAAGTTCTAATTTTTCTGTGTTGAATCTGCCGCTACTTTTGTTGTCACTTTTTTGATGCAGAAAAGCACTATTCCTCTAAAAAGTTCATAAATATTTAGTTCTGTTTTGAACTAGAGGGGTTATTTATTGTTTTTAAATAACATTTTGATTTGGAATTTCTTTTACAATCTTTTATAAGGTATAGCACTAAATTAAACTATTTAATAAGCTTTTTTCTTTTTTTTTGAGGCGGAGTCTTGCTCTGTCGCCCAGGCTGGAGTGCAGTGGCGCGATCTTGGCTCACTGCAAGCTCCGCCTCCCGGGTTCACCCCATTCTCCTGCCTCAGCCTCCTGAGTAGCTGGGACTACAGGCGCCCACCACCACGCCTGGCTAATTTTTTGTATTTTTAGTAGAGATGGGGTTTAACCGTGTTAGTCAGGATGGTCTCGATTTCCTGACCTCGTGATCCTCCCGCCGTGGCCTCCCAAAGCGCTGGGATTACAGGCGTGAGCCAATGCACCGGCCAGCTTTTTTTCTTTTATTTGTTGTGATATCCGTTATACCCTATTCGCAATTTATATTTCATTGGTCTCTATTTTCTAATTTTTATAGCTAATGGTTATTTTTTACTAAAAAAAAGTTTTGTCATCTTCATTATGATTAGCCCATATAGTATCTGTAACTCGGTATCTCTAAGAAATAGAAATTAGATTTATAAACATGTGTTTGATTTAGCTTGGCCAAATAACTGAGTTCTCAATTTTTTTTTCTATATTTCTTTCCCTGGGATTACAAACTGTGAAATCCAAAGATCTTTTTGGATACACTGATGTCTTGTTTCTGAAGAAATTTCCTTCTTGTCATCCTGGGGCACAGTGTTAATGTTTGTTCAATTGCTTTTCTAATTTTATAAGGTATCTTGCATTCAGCTTATGTTGCCCTTTAAATCAGATGAGGAATGAGAGTAAATGCTTTCATTACTGGAATACGAGTAAAGTTACATTGTAATTGTAATTAAGGGCTATTAGGAAGGTAACTCATTTTCCTGCAAATTTGGTGCCAGTTATGTCTGGGTTTGAAGACACTGTAATATCGCCTACTAATGATGTTTAGTAGTCTCTGCTTTTATGAAGGGTCATGTACAACTCACAGTTGTTCTTCTAAACAATGTTGCCTGCTCAACCTTAATGGTTTTATTAGGAAGGGTCTCAGAAGTGTTTATGGTGGGAAGCAAGTGATTTGTGCAAGGATAAACTTTTGAGAATGTACATATAGTCTTTTAAATTATTTATCTTTATGTATAGCACTGTCTCAAAGCCGTTATTTTTTTAGAGGTGTTTCATAGTTGCAAAGTACTTGTATGCCTTTGAATGATAGATTTTGCCTTGTATCAAATACTTCTGTATATGTTCTTAACTGGTGCTTTCAGATCATGTTGGCCCACCTGTCTGTAGTAGTACTATTCACATTATATTATATGTAGTCATGTACAACACTGTTCCCAGATTAGGCTGCAAGCTGGTGAGTTCTTGAGAAGTTTCCAGAGACCTGGCTAGTCATTACTTGGGCCACCTGGCTGTTTGTTTATTTCTGTCATGGAGTATGCTCCCTGCCCCTCATCTGGGACTTTGAGCCCTTGAAGCTGAGGGAAAGGAAAACATATCATTTGGTCCTCATTGGCTCTCTACCCTTCTGCTGAAGGAGCATATTGCCAGGAATCTCAACATGTGGTTGAGGATGCAGGTGGGAAGGAAGAAGGAGTCACCACAGAACTTTAAACAAATGGCTCTCATTTCAGGGCAGCTCACTCAAGTTCATTCTTTAACCATAACATATATTTTGCAAAACAGAACAGATATAAAAGAAGAAAAGCAATATTGACCACTCTGGGTTTGGAACTTATAGTGGATTGTATATGTAATCTAAAAATGGCATATACTCTGGCTGGTGGATTATTCCTTTTAGACTGACTCCTGCTGAGGAATATAGAGACATTCGTTCTTTAATTCTCCATCTTTGGGAGACCCGATAGCATTCTCAGTGTGCTATCAGGATAATACCTCAATACCTTAGGATGGTACCTCAGTACCTACATATTATTTTTTTTGGAATTAAATAACTTGATTCTTGGAAGCGTCTTTAAGGAATGCTTGGGACATATAAATGCTCAACAAATGCTAGTAATGTGTGATAATTAAATCATTTCACAGATACATGGGAACTGGAATAGAGAGGAAGCTCATGATAGTAGACATGGCAGAAGTTTCTGGGTTGGACAAACTTGAGTTTGAATTTTGGCGCTGCCATTTACTAACTGTGTGGCTTGGCCAGTTGCTGAGCATATCTGAGTCTTGGTTTCCTCGTCAGTATAACAAAAATAAAAATTGTTATTTTTCATGGTCTTATGGACTGAATGTTGGTTTCCCCTCAAAATGCGTATGTTGAAATCAAACCTTCAATGTGATAATACTAGGAGGTGGGGTCTGTAGGAGGTAATTAGGTCTTGAGGGTGGAGTGCTCATGAATGGGATTGGTGTCTTTATAAAAGGAACCGCACAGAGTTCTCTTGCTCTTTCCTCATGTGAGGATATAATGAGAAGTCAGCAGTCTGTGACATGAAATAGGGCTGCCACTGGAACCTGACCATGCTGGCACAGATTTTGGACTTCCAGCCTCCAGAGCTGTGAGAAATAAATTTCTGTTGTTTATAAGGTACCCAGTCTATGGTATTTTGTTATAGCAGCTCAAACTGGTGAAGATGCATAGTATGAAAGGAGATTTCATACATAAAATGGATGACATATGTTTGACAACACTCGGTAAAGGGATTTACTAGTTATGAAATGAGAAACCAGAATTCAAGCCCTAGTCTTTTCATTCATTAGGTATGAAATCTCCATGAAATTACCTTATTATCTTAAGCCTTAATGCCCTTTTCTGGAAAATAAAGAGTGATATAAAATGGCATTCAATATTTGTACATATGTCTACTACTTTTTTATTAGCATTTAACTTTCAAAATTTACTTGTTAAAGGTTTTATTTTTCCTGCCATATTTTAATCCTAGAATTATTCATCTTTGTATATACAGAAGCTAGCAAAGTGCTTGTCATGTAAAATTTGCTCCATAAATGCTGAGTGAATGAAGAGACACATGAATTCAGGGATGGGCAAATATATATTTTTATGAGAATGATGCATAAGCAGTATTCCAGGACAGAGAAATAGTGACTTCCCTGATTCCACACAAGGCACAGCCAGGCATTAGAAAGTTGGAAATTGGTTGAACAAAAAGCCCCCAAGGATGATAACATTTTCCTCTACATAAAAATATTCCTAACACAATTTCATATGTCAAAATCACATTTATTTTCACTGCCATTGAAATGTGAGATGTAATTGGCACTGATTCTATTAAGATTGTTCTGTTTTTGCTCTGTATTCTTTGTAAATTTAGTCTAGTAATATTTTCTCATTAGTCATTTACCTAATTTTTTTCACAAACATGTGAAGAGAAAATATGAGTAAATTTCTAACCTTCTAAAACACATTTTATTTCAAATTTGATTATTTTTCAAAATGAGACATAACAAATGATATTGAGGTCCACATTTGCAAAAATATTTTCTGAGTTTTTTCAAAGCTTTTTATTGGAAAAACAAAATTATGTTTATGAAACAATCTGTGACTTAAAATAATTTTAAAATATTTGAGAGGAACATACAATGCAATACATAAAAACTTTTCTCTTTTAAGATGGAAGGGCCTATTTTTCTTAAGTAGTACCTTTAGTGTGAATTGTTTTTAAACAGTCTTTAGAAGGCAAGTGTATCTGGTGAGAACACACATGGTTATGAGGATGTGGTTATGACACCTACCTAAGTTTTGGGGGTATATGCTGCTTCTTTTTAGCTGCAGACTTGTTTCTAGATTCCTCTCAGGACTGTGCATTGAATTTTCTATTGTCTTTGTTTCAGCAAAGTGTATCTGTTCCACTTCCTCATTCATTCAATAAATTATCTGTGTCACACTGTGGTATATGGCACTGGCACATCATGCTGATAGTTACCCTTATGGAGCTCAAAGTTCAGTGGAAGCAACAGTCGTTATGCAAATAAACACACAAAAAATATGTGTAATGAAAACTTGAGATGAGCTCGGTGAAGGAAGAGAACAGGCTATATGTGTGAAAAATTCTAACGGCATGGGCAGGGGAGAGGGGCTACTGATTTGCAGTGACAGAATCACAGAACATCGTTCTGGGAAGGGGAAATTTGTAATGAACACTATAAAATGAAAAGGAGCAGAAGGAACGATTGAAGACAGCAAGTCGCAGAATATTCCAGATAAAGGAAAGAAGCTGGCATATTTTAGGAACCATGTCAGGAAGACAGAAAACAAGGGGGAGTATGTGTGTGATGTGTCATAGAATAGACAACCAGTATAGGGTTATCCAGAGATCAGGCTTTGCATTTTGGGGTGATCAGGTTTGTATTGTGAAATGATCAGTCTAGTTGAAAAGTAAAGAAGCTGGGGGTTCAAGTATACAAGAGAAGATACCAGTTAGGAGAATACAAGGAAGTTGCAATGGCCCAAGAATGAGGTGATACTCCATGGACCAAGGAGGGACCACCCAGTAGAGAGAGAAGTGAGCAAACGAGATTTGTTGTGGAACTTGTGGCCTTTCCCAGTTTTTTACTTTTTGATATCTGAAAACTGGATGTGTCTTTCAGTCAAGGTGTTTCATGACTTATTTTTCAACATTGTTTTTCTTTCTTAGTTATACTTAAAATAATGACACATGTTACCATTGATGACATCTTAGATTCAGTGCTGTATTAGTTCATTCTCACATTGCTGTAAAGAACAACCTGAGACTGGATAATTTATAAATAAAAGAGTTTTAATTGGCTCACAGTTTTACAAGCTGTGCAGGAAGCCTGGCTGTGGCGGCCTCAGGAAATTTACAATCGTGGTGGAAGGTGCAAGAGAAGCAGACACATCTTACATGGCCAGAGAAGGAGGAAGAGAGCAAAGAGGGAGGTGCTAAACACTTTTAAAGAACCAGATCTTGTGAGAACTCACTCACTATCATGAGAACAGCAAGGGGGAAGTCCACCCCCATGATCTAATTACCTCCCACCAGGCCCCTACTCCAACATTGGAGAATACAATCCAAGATTTGGGCAGGGACACAAATCCAAACCATACAAAGGGGATATGGTAAAACTTGCTAAAATTTTAGGAGGGGCCATGGCCTTATTTCTTTCCTTAATAGAGTTATATTTTTAGTTAACCTATCTGAAGTTATAATAGGACATGATATCACATAAGGAAATATTCTATAACAAAATATTTATTCATTTCACAAAAGTTTTTTGCTTCTAGGCACTGATTGGGGTATTGTATATACAGTGGTAAGAGAATAAAGCAATAATAGTTGCTTCATGGAGTTTCTAGTGTGGCTGGGAAGATGGACATTGAACAAATAATGAATGCTGTTGAATTCTGTGAAGGAACAGTGCAGTTTGATATGGGCGGGGGGAAAAAGATGTGTCTGATCTTGTCTAGGGAGAGAAGGCAAAACATCTTTAGGAAATGACATTGATTCTGAGACCCAAAAGATGAGGAGTTAATAGGAAGAAGGAGTAGGGAAGAGTAATTCCAGGCCTGTTTCATGGCACGTTTAAGAAATGGAAAGGTTAGTTGGGCTGGAACACAGAGGAAATAATGAATCATGAGTCTGAGGAGACACGCAGGGCCCAGATATTGCTGGGTCTTATCTCATAGAAAATGAGAAGGATGGAAGAGATTGATATCATAAGTATTGCTTTTTGTTGATATCTTGTGGTCATTGTGTACAGAAAGCATTTGTAGGGTGAGAAATGAAGGGCAAGAATGAACGTACGGATCCCTGTACAAGAGACAGTAGCAGAGGTCATGAAAATGGAAATAATTGAACAAATATAAGAGATATTTAGGAAATAGAATGCACAGGGTCAGGAGCCAGATTGGAAGGTAACCAACTAACTTAATTTTCGCTTTAAAAGTTCTACCTCCCAAGAGACACCTCAGTTCCAGGCAATTCAGTGTGGTTGGCCATTCTTGGTGGCAGAATGAGAAATCATATAAGATTTCCATTTTCTTGGCTTGAACGATGAGGTAAATTATGGTGCAATTTCTTGGGTGAGAGTCTTGAAGGGGGCCAACATTTCAGATACAATGGCATATGGTTTTGAGTTGCCAGTGAGACATCTCAGTACACATTTGAATAGACATTTTTGGAACTCAGAAGCAAGATCTGTCCAGGAGATGAACATTTAGGATTTGTGGCATGACCAATGAAGCCATAGAATAGGAAAAAAATAAGTAGCGAGATTATATTGAGTGAGAAGGGAAGCATATCCTGAAATAAATGTTGAGAATTTTTATCATTAAATATCTACTGAGGGAATAAGAGGCAGCAAAATACATTCAGAATGAGTGGCTGGAGAGAAAAGAAGAATAAACAGAAATGAAGACACAGTGGACATTTGAAGGGAGGATTGAGTGGTGTTGAGTGCTGCTGACAGATATATATGATAACAGAAGTCCATCGAATTTTGTGAAATGTTGGCAAGAGCAATATAAACCTGGTTGTGTTGGAATTGTGTTGTGAAGTGAGTGAGAAAATGCAGACAGCAAGTGAAGGCTTTTATGAAACCTTGACTCCCACAGGATAATTAAGAGTCTGTCACCTGGCCAGGTGCAGTGGCTCACGCCTGTAATCCCATCACTTTGGGAGGCCGAGGCAGGTGGATCACCTGAGGTCAGGAGTTCCAGACCAACTGGGCCAACATGATGAAACCCCATGTCTACTAAAAACACAAAAATTATAATCCCAGCACTTTGTGAGTCTGAGGTGGGCAGATCATGAGGTCAGGAGATTGAGACTATCCTGGCTAACACGGTGAAACCCCATCTGTACTAAAAATACAAAAAATTAGCCAGGTGTGGTGGCACATGCCTGTAGTTCCAGCTACTTGGGAGGCTGAGGCAGGAGAATCACTTGAACTGAAGAGGTGGAGGTTGCAGTGAGCTGAGATCGTGCCACTGAACTCCAGCCTGGGCGGCAGAGCAAGACTCTGTCTCAAAACACACACACACACACACACACACACACACACACACACACACACACACAAATTACCCAGCAGTGGTGGTGCATGCCTGTAATCCCAGCTACTCGGGAGGCCAAAGCAGGAGAATCACTTGAATCAGGGAGGTGGAGGTTGCAGTGAGCTGAGATCGTACCACTGCACTTCAGCCTGGGTGACAGAGCGAGACTCAAAAAAAAAAAAAAAGAAAGAAAGAAAGAGAGAGAGAGGAAGGAAAAGGAAGGGAGGGAGAAAGAAGGAAAGAAGGAAAGGGAAAGAGGGAAAGAGAGGGAGAAAGAAGGGAGGGAGGGAGGGAGGGAAAGAGGGAAAGAAAAGAGTCTGCCACCCAAAGGAACATGTGAAGACTAGGTAGCATTCTTTGATTGTTTTAGAGAGATTTTAACCAACAGAGAGAAAGAACTTGAAGGAATTGAAAAAAGAGCTTAGAGTCTTAATGGTAGGAGAAAAAAGAGGATCTATAGCATAGATAGAAGAATTTTTCTTGGCTAGGAGAAGAACCACCTCTCTAATTGTAACAGAGGGAAAGAAGACAAGAATGGTACAAACACATCTTGGAGTCATGTTATATGTAAAGCATGTTTCCCAGGAAATGCTTCATTAACCTTCATGTGTCAAATTATACTTCATGAGAAAAGGTACAGTAAGCAGCCCAGTGAGTGATGATTATGTATCATATATTTTTAATTGCATGTATTACAGCTTTATTGTTGGAGCAATTACATTTTAAATTTTATTTAAAAATTCTTGTAAATCCAATACCTACCAGGCACTCAGGGTTCAGAAATGGCACCATGGCTGTCATCAAGAACTTTCAATGCAACGATGGAGATGGGCATTTAAATAGATAATTGCAATAGAGTCTGACAGGAAGTGGAACTAGAGTGCAGTGAAAGTAAACAGCATGGGACAGATGCATGAGAGAATAATATTAATTAAGATTTGGGTTTAGCCACCAGAATGAGACTGAAATAATTTTCACTTGACAATATAGAATTATTAGGCACTCCAGGGGTGGTAGGATGAAAAAAATACAACTACTCTGTTCCATGAGGTCATTCAGGGATCCAGATTTTTAGAGCTTTTTTGCTCCACTATATCTACATGACGGAACCTGGCTCCCCACCACTATATCCATGTTCCAGTCCACAGTGAGGGAGCAGAGGAAATGGAGGATTACTTATCTTTCTGATTCAGCCTCCTGGCCTGGTGTGATGTGGTTGGAATTCCCTCATCTTGTTCATCAGTATAACCTGGAAATGCAGTGGAGTTAACAAACTTAACCAATGATGGAAGGATAGATGCCTTATCTTTCTGGATGATTATAAGATCATTTCATAGGTGGGCTTCTCACATGTCCTAGCATACGTGTGAACTTCTGATTTCTCACAGTAACTTTGTCAAAATTCATTTATTTTGGCTTTCCTCCATCCTTGTATCAGTCTCTATGCTTTTCTCTATGCTTTTCTCCTCCTTCCTGAGATTATGTCTTTAGTAAACTATTTATATGAAATTCCTTGTCTCAGGATCTGCCTTTAGGGTAAGCCAAACCAACTAATCAGATAGAGCAGTGGCCTTGACCAACCAGAATTGACATCTGTTGGCTTGGTGTCACCAGGGTGTTCCCATCTGACATCAGCTCTAAAACCATGGAGGCAGGAAATTGCCTGGTGATTTCAAAAAGCCATGAGAAATACATATGAAATAATGAAATAGACTTCATTATAGAGAGAGGAACAGAAGGCTGCAGAGTTAGATGGGTGTCTTAGTCAGCTCAGGCTGCAATAACAGAATACTATATAGACTGAATGACTTCAACAACCAACATTTATTTCTCACAGGTTTGGTGCCTGGAAGTGTGAGATCGGGGTGCCAATATGATTGGGTTTTCAATGAGGGCCTTTCTGGTTTGCAGATAGCTGCATGTATCCTCATATGGCCAATTGGCAAAGAGAGAGAGAATCTCTCTTGTGTCTCTTTTTATAAGAGCTTTAATTATATTCATAAGAGCTCCTCCCTTGTGACCTAATTACCTCCCAAAGATCCCACCTCCACATACCATCGTATTGGGGTTTAGGCTTCAGCATATTAATTTGGGGGTGGGGCACAAACATTGAGTCCATACAACATGGTTCAAATTGTGAGGGTCTTTTAATGTATAGAACATATGTGTATTTAATATAGATATATAATAATATAGATATTATATAAGTGTAACATGAGTGTGTATAATATGGGATCTATATTTAATCCTGTGAAATGACATGAAGTCAGTAGCAGTAAATTATTCTATGTTTGTTTTCTTTATGTATTCATGCATTAATAGAGGAATCATATATTTGGATAAGGCTTCAAGAAAACATGTGTTGAGAATAAATTACAGGAGATGATCATGTAGAAAGAGGGGTGGCTGAAGTGGCTATTTTAGGCATCCAAGTGAGAGATGAGGATCTAAATAGGGATGGGAGGGGAGCCACAATACTGGGGATGGAAAAAGTTCATATATATTCTAGAAAAAAATGCATGAATAAGGTGCTGTTAAAAATATTTGACAACTGGTCCTGCAAGGTACCAGCTAGTAAGAATGGACTTTGACTGTATATCCCCAGTATGGCAGAACCGGTGCATCCTAGATGATTGGCACTCTGGGTGTAAAGGATCCACACTGAGAAGCACCCAGTGTATTCTCAGGCCTAATACGATTTCTTCTAACTTTCCAAATGGCATGGAGAAAGGAATCATAGCCCATGTAATGTCATTTAGATTTATCTACTGCCCCATCATTGCCATTTCTCTTGCATTTTAAGGATTCCTGGAACAATCTAATTTAAGATATGTTCAAGTGTTTGTATCAATTCACCTTTGATGACTAAGTCATAATTGTCACTGCGCCCTGAGAACAGTCCATGTCCATCATTGCATGGCTCACCTACATTTTCTTTTCTGCTAGTCACAAGGCCTTCTAGTTAGGATACGCTCATGGACCTAAAATACATGTCAGAGCAGGTGTTAGCACGCCACTGACATTCAAAGCAAGAATTAACACTTAACTCAGGAGAAATGACCTTTTATTCTTTCCTGAAATGTTCCAGTCCTGCTGGAGCCACAGCAGAAGCAGGTTGATTTGCTCAACAAATATCTATTCAATGTAGGCTATATCTCAGCAATCAGAAGACTATCTTGGGAGACATCAGGGTGGAAAAAGACTACATGACCCTCAGGAGCTTAATAGGTTTGTACAGAGGTAAAAATGCCCCTGTGTTTCCTAGAATTTAACTGTACTTCCTATGATTTCACAGAGCCAGAGGTAAACATGCAGTGCTTTTACATGCAATTTCCCCTGCCGCCAATTCCAGAATTTCAAAGAAGAGAGTTGTGTTAGTTTCCTGTGACTACTGTAAGAAACTACCACAAACTTGTTGGCTTAACACAATAGATATTTATTATCTCTTCAGTTAGGAAGGCCAGAAGCCAGAATTGAAGGTGCCAATAGGGTCACATTCCTTCTAATGGCTTTAGGAGACAATCCATTCCTTGCCTTCCAGCTTCTCGTAATTCCAGGAATGCCTTGGTTTATGGATGCCTAACTCCAATCTCTGACTCAGTGATCTCATTGCCTCTTCTCTTGTGTGTATCTGCCTCCCTCTAGACTGAGAAGCCCAGAGGGAGACAGAGATCTCCCTCCCTTTTAAAGGGATACATGTGACTTCACCTAGGGTCCACTTGGATAATCCAATGTAAGAACCTCCTTTGAAGATCCTTAATTTCATCAGGTATACAAATACATTTTTTATGGATAAGCTCCCAGGGATTAGTACCTAGGCATATCTCTTTTAGGGGCTATGATTTAGTCTATTGCAAAGGTAAAGTCTAGTCATTTTTTGAGGAGGGGGAAGGAAAGAGGGAGAGAAAAAAAAAGAGAGAGGAAGAGAGAGAGAGCGAGAAGAGAGACCAGAAGCAAGAATAGGAATCTTCCTTAGGGATAAAATAAACCGATTAGCCAAAGAAGAGTCTTCACCTACAGTCAATTCCCACCTTTGTCTGAATAAGAAACAGAGACAAAAGAAGTGAAGAAGGCAACAAAAGCAAGGCAATATGATGAGGGGTAAAGACTGCAGCCTTTGAAACCAAAGAGACCTGCATCCAAACCCCACTTAAACAACTTACTGACTATATTACTCTGGAAATATATTTAACATGGCAATGATAAGACCTAAAATACAGAGTTACTTTACTACTTATGTAAAATGTTATATTTCTGTGTATACATAAATTTTAGATAGATAGATAGATAGATAGATAGATAGATAGATAGATAGATAGATAGAATAACCTGGCACAGAATGTGGCACATAGTTTGGAGCACCACATAGTCATTTTCCTCAAAAGTATTAAGTACACATTAGTTATTGTTATCATGAGCATATTTTTCTTTTGGAGGAGAGCAAATCAGATTCAGAGCCACCTTCTTCAGTTCTAGTTGAATTAGTCCTACTGGCTTATCTCATTTCTCATCATTTCTGATATTGCCCTTAGGTAACAAGTTTTTTTTTTCCCTGTAAGACTTTATTACTTCTTCCTCCTGCCCCAGACACTGTAAATTTCAGTGGCATCCAATAGAGTGGAAAGTAAGACTTCTCTTTAAGGCAGATGTCTGTTATATTGCTGTAATAAAGCAAATTGTTGGGAAGAAAATACTACAGAGGCTTGAGTTCATCATAACTCATGATAATCTAAATGATCTGTTAATGAGGTTGCTGTCTGAGTGATACAACATTTTAAACTATGGGACAATGGGTGCATCAAAGTCTTTACAGATATTCTCTGGGGTGTTTTTGCTCCTAGTAGCTTTCTTTGCTTAAGTACTTCTAATGACACCTTCTAGTGGAAATGAAAGTGTTTGGCTTATGCAGTCTCAAAATGGGAGTTGTATATGCTTAGTGGTGTCTCATGAGCCTTAATGAGCTATCAGCTGTTGTTTTCCTTTAAACTCTTAAAAATCAGCATGAGAAAAAATCATTATATTTATTTCTAACACAACAAAAGAGAAATTTTAAAAATTCACTCATACTAAAGGCTAAAGAAATCTGAAAAAGTCAGGTTCTGCATTAGCAGGATCAATTCATATCCACTAAAAAGAATAGACCTCTTTTCTGTGAAATCATCAGCAATTGGCCTTTTCAAAGGAGAATTAATTTTTCAGTGTAGGATTAGTGCCATCAGAAATGAAGATTTATCTCATTATTGGACATAGAGCTTTGAAGTTTGCAAGCTGAAAACATATTTCCTCCATTTGTTAGATGGTATCTTGAAAGATTGTTGTCTACATCTTAATGTGTGAGCCACATGTGTTTCTGTGTGTATATAAAAATTCCTTAATTACTCTCTCAGAATTCAGTGAGCTATTCAATAGAATTCATTGCTCTTATCAGCAATTGGCCTTTTCAAAGGAGAATTAATTTGGCATATAATGCATATGATGTAAGTAAAGACTTGTTTTGTAATCATGTAATTAAATAAAAATATTATACTAGAACTTCAAATTGGTGACAGAAAACACCACCATTTGAAATGTTATTCTTATCTGAGCCAGTAAATAAGTGATTGCATAGTTTAGAAGATTTACTTTTCTTACCTTAATAAATAATTTCTTCTTCTATAGTTTTAACAAAATTTGGGGCCGTTTTGAGGTTAATTTTAAAACATACTACCGAAGTTAATGACATTTGACCTTAATTGAGTTTCACATCTTGGGTCATGCCAGGATGTATAACCCCATACCCATGATGAAAGTTTTGAGATTAACTGTAGATGTATCAAAAAAAATGGGCATAATCACTAATAAGAATGTTAATTTTAGAACTTAATACATTTATTTCTATGGTAACTATGTTTGCTCTTTTTTCACTTCATCTCTGAAACAATAATCAGCTAGGCATTGTCATCAGAAGCTTCTTTTAAAGTCAATTTCACAGCAACAACTGCGGTCTTACTGGAGAGGCTCTAGAAGTTCAGAAATGTTCATTCCAATCAGGTCTTTGCACAGTACTAAAATTCAGTCCCCACAGTATATCATGCCTCTTAAAGTGATAACCTTTGGAGCAGACTATATGAGACAGTTTATGGGCTAATAACTAATTTATAAAAGCACACTTGATCTAACATGTTATTTAAATTAAAGTTGAACATCTAGAGTGAAAGTGAAAAAAAGAATCTGAATCCCACTACATGCTTGTGGAGGATATTTTCTATAGACTTCATGCTACTCTTCGGGTTTTTATTAATTCTTCTGTTTTATTAGTTCTTTTTGTAGAGTGTTGCCCATTGAATAGTGAGTGATTTTGTTTGTTTCTTGAAATTAGCACAAGTGGAAAACACCATTGGTAGTTCAGATATGTTTATTGAACACCTATGATATGCAAAACACTGGCCTAGACAGTATAGGAATAACAAAATTAGAATAAATAAAGTAAATAAATAAAATGCATATCACTAATTTTTACAAGATCTTATATCTTAGGAGAGAGGATTCGATATGTATGAAAGTGATTAAATAAGAATTAAAATATCACATGCTATAAAACATTGTTAAGGTAAAGTACTCTGTAAATTTATTGTTCAAAAAGGAAATAGAATAATTGGCATTTGAACTGATTCATAAAATAATTTGTAAAGGTAAGCATAATAACGAACACATGCTATAAAATATTGTTAAGGTAAAGTACTCTATAAATTTAAGGAAGAAAGATCTTATTGTTCAGAAAGGAAATAGAAGAATTGGTGTTTGAACTGATTTATAAAATAATTTGTAGAGGTAAGCATAATAATGAAAATATTAGCGTACACTTCTATAGTGTTTGTTATGTGCCCACTTTTCTAAAAGACTTTGCATCTATTAACTCATCCCTATAAGGATGGTGTCATGATAATCCCCATATTATAGGTGAGGAAATAGTCATGTAAAAATTCAATAACTTGCCTGGGGTCACAGAGATAGCAGTTGGAGAGGTGGAGGAGCCTGATTTATCTCTGGCCAGGCTGGGTCAGAGTCTATGTATTTATTAATGGCCACTCAGGGAAAATGCAGGAGATGAGGTGCAGAATGTACTTGTTTCCTGTTACTGCTGCAACAAATTGCCACAAACCTCGTGGCTTAAAACAGCACAAATTTACTACCTTTCAGTTTTGCAGTTCAGAAATATAAAATGGGTTTCACTAAGCTAAAATCAGATGTCATCAATGTGCATTCTTTTCTAGAAGGAGAGTCTGTTTCCTTGCCTTTCACAGCTTCTAGAGGCCATCCCCATCACTTGGCTTGTGGGTGCTTCCGTGTTCAAATCTAGCAATTGCATCATTTTGACCTCTGCTTCCTGGTATCACCTCTCCTTCTGGGACTCTGACTCTCCTGCCTCCCTTTTTCACTTATAAGAACCATTATGGTTACACTGAACTGATTTGGATAATCAAGGATAATCTCTTTATATTCCAGTCAACTGATTAGCAACCTTAATTCCATTTACAGCCTTAATTCCCCCTTGATATGTAACATAACATATTCACAAGGTCTGGGAATTAAGAACATCTTTGTGGGTCTGTTAATTATTTTGCCTACTGCTCAGAACATGAGTTTAGGTTCAGTGGCAAGAAAGAAGGAGCTATTAAGAGAAAGGCAATCTGGTTTGGCAAAATGAGAAGTGGGGCAGTTTGTAAAAAGTGCAGGATGGCAGGTCACACTGAGCAAATTACCAGCCAAATAGGAGTTCAATAAATGAATATTTCTAAATCTCTCTAAAAAATGTTTAACAGTAGGATAGTTATGCTTCCCAACTAATTTTAAATATATAATCTCCACAGATACTTACTGAGCATTTATTACATTTTGGAAGTATATAAAACATACATCATATTTATATTTTAATTGGCTCAAACATTGAAAAACTTAAATGAGCCAATTGTGTGAGATGCCAAAAAATGGGTCATAGATGTGTTGTCAAAAGTGGCCTTGTTGGAATCTCTAGAGTCTTTTCTATAAAGGATACCTTTCATTCCTGCCTCAACACTGAGAAAGCTGAAAAATAAGCAGGAAGGATAGAGACCAAGCCATAACCAAGTTGGGGCACATGACTTTCAAACAAGGGTAAGTGCAGTTGCTAATATGAACCACAGTCTGACCTGGATTGTGGGGCAATTTGGCTTCCAAGAGGGAGGCTCCTACAGAATTTACAGATGTAAAGCATGGAGTGAAAGAAGACAGCCCAGGCTCTCCATAGGAAGGCTGTTTCTAGACAGAAGAGTCACTCTCCCCAATTTGAACAACCAAATAAATAATTCGCCTCCCCAGGGGCAGAGTGAGTACAGGGACAAGAGAAGAAACTAGAAGTACCACACTAGCAGAATTTTCTCTTCCTGGCAGAACATATAAGTAGTAGGGAAGAAGCATTTCCCTCTTAACACATCTCAAGTTCGTCTTGGTTTAATGTAAACTCATCATTTTCTCCTCAAATTAGTTATCTCCAAATTTTCTTGTATTGTTCTTCTCAATGGGTATGCTATGGGGTGAATTGTCGTGCTTCCCAAAATTTATTTGTTAAGTTCCTAATCTCCAAAGTATATTTGGAGGTGGGCCTTTGGGAGATAGTTAGATCATGACGGTAGAGTCCTCATGAATGGAATTAGTGCTCTTATAAGAAGAGGCACAAGAGAGATGATCTCTCTCTCTCTCTGAGAATATGAGGATATAAGAAGGCAGCTGCCTGCAACCCAAGAAGAGGGCCCTCAACAGAATCCAACCATGCTGACATTTATGATCTCAGACTTTGGAGCCTCTAGAATTCTGAGAAGATAAATTTCCACTGTTTACACCACTCAGCATAATGTTTGTTATAGCAGCCCAAGCTGATTACGACAGGTTGGAGCCACACTATCCTAGTTACCCAAACTAGATACTTAAGGATCACCTTTGACTCTTTTCCCACACTCCCTGACTCTTTCCAGTCACTCTTGAAGTATGGCTTTTTCTCAAATGAGTAATATCTGCCCCATCTCTCCTAATATGTGTCATCATTTTACTCAAATACCTTTCAGTGGTGTCCTTATGTCATCATCACCCTCTGCTCAACCATGTTCCCTCCTGCTAGATATGTCTAAAATATAAATGTGCCCAAGCCACCTTGTCTCCAGAAGCCCTGATAATGACTTCCTTAAAATCTCTAAAACTCATATTAAAAATCTTCTAATTTAGATATACTTTCTGGAACCCAGGTCTTGTTAAGTGCCCTCTTTTACGCTACTATGACATCTTGCTCCAGTTCTAAAACTTCACCAATTTTATTACATTTTGAACAATAATGTATGCCCTACTCAAAAAGATGAGTTTTATAATAACTGTAATAACAATTATTACATTATAATAAAAAGGATTATTCCCAGATAAATAGTAATGTGCTCTTTATGCTTTTATATGTTTTTTGAATAGTAATAAGCACATTTATTATATGAGCTAATTAATTCTTGCCAGAACACTGAGAGGTAGATATGGCTTTGCCTATTTTATCTGAAAGACAACGAAGGCTCTTAGAAATTACATGATTTACTCAGAGTCACATAGCTAGTAAGTAACAAATCTGGAGTTTAACTAGGGCACTCTGATTATGAAACATGTGAATATTGGTTTTGAGGTGCTTATCTAAATACTAGCAGGTAAAGGAGTAAAAACTACATATTTTGAACTTCTTATGAGTTAGTAAAAAGACCAGCATTATAATAAGCCATTTTTATTTAACTTCCAGAACCTTGAGAATAGAATGAGAAGGCAAGACTACATGATTTTTATAGTCTGAGTAGTAACTTCTTCAAATATTTTAACTTTTACTTTTTCTTAAAATGAGATAAGCGAACATTATAGAATTTTCCAAGAATCATAAATTAACCCTTTAGATCACCTTGATTTACTTTGAGGCAATGGATACCAAATGGTCGATGACAACACAAATAAATGAGGCAATAAAACCTCAATACTTTTTTTAATTTTAATTTTTATTTATTTAATTTATTTTATTTTATTTTTGAGACAGAGTCTCATTCTGTTGCCCAGGTTGGAGTGCAACAGTTTCGGCTCACTGTCACTGCAACCTCCACCTCCCTGGTTCAAGCAATTCCCCTGTCTCAGCCTCCCAAGTAACTTGGATGACTGGCTCATGCCATCACGCCCAGCTAATTTTTTTGTATTTTTAGTAGAGACGGGGTTTCACCATGTTTGCCAGACTGGACTCGAACTCCTGACCTTAGGCAATCCACCTGCTTTGGCCTCCCAAATTGCTGGGATTACAAGCATTAGCCACTGCACCCAGCCCCCAACACTTCTTTTTAAGCAATCTACTCAGTAGATAACTGATGAATCAGTCCAAAACTCAAAGTGTATGAGAGCTGTTTAGGATGGATGGCCCTTGCATGCACCACTACTGCTCACACCATCAACGACATTTCTCCATAGCTGCCCAGGTGTATTGAATGATTTCATCATTTCAGATAATTAACATACGAATTGTTGGCCATTTTGTGCTCTGTACTTTAATGTCATAGAACTGAAGAGTTACAATGAACCTAGGAAAGTTGTTTAGTCAATTAACAATTTTTATTGAGTATAATTTTATGTCCATATTTTCTAAATGCTGAAAAGAGACACAGAAAAGCATGAAAATTGGTTCCTTGCCAAGAATTCACAATCTAGCATGGAAAAGAATATATCCATCACATAATTAGAAAACAAAACAAGACAATATAAAATTAAATGCCTAATTTTGTGGCACAGGCTATAAGAGCCATAACATTTCAGGAAAGGATGAGAGAGTAGAGTGGGCTGGAACTGTCAGAGAATATTCATGTGGGAGATGAGGATATTGATAAGATTCTGATTGGTGTACCTGAAAGTGACGGGGAGAATTGAATCAAGTTGGAAAACACTCTGCAGGATATTATCCAGGAGAACTTCCCCAACCTAGCAAGGCAGGCCAACATTCAAATTCAGGAAATACAGAGAATGCCACAAAGATACTCCTCGAGAAGAGCAACTCCAAGACACATAATTGTCAGATTCACCAAAGTTGAAATGAAGGAAAAAATGTTAAGGGCAGCCAGAGAGAAAGGTCGGGTTACCCACAAAGGGAAACCCGTCAGACTAACAGTGAATCTCTCAGCAGAAACTCTACAAGCCAGAAGAGAGTGGGGGCCAGTATTCAACATTTTTAAAGAAAGAATTTTCAACCCAGAATTTCATATCCAGCCAAACTAAGCTTCATAAGTGAAGGATAAATAAAATCCTTTACAGACAAGCAAATGCGGAGAGATTTTGTCACCACCAGGCCTGCCCTAAAAGAGCTCCTGAAGGAAGCACTGAACATGGAAAGGAACAACTTGTACCAGCCACTGCAAAAACATGCCAAATTGTAAAGACCATCGATGCTAGGAAGAAACTGCATCAACTAATGAGCAAAATAACCAGCTAACATCATAATGACAGGATCAAATTCACACATAACAATATTAACCTTAAATGTAAATGGACTAAATGCTCCACTTAAAAGTCACAGACTGGCAAATTGGATAAAGAGTAAAGACTCATCAGTGTGCTATATTCAGGAGACCCATCTCACATGCACAGACACACATAGGCTCAAAATAAAGGGATGGAGGAAGATCTACCAAGCAAATGGAAAACAAAAAAAAAGGCAGGAGTTGCAATCCTAGTCTCTGATAAAACAGGCTTTAAACCAACAAAGATCAAAAGAGACAAAGAAGGCCATTACATAATGGTAAAGGTATCAATTCAACAAGAAGAGCTAACTATCTTAAATATATAGGCACCCAATACAAGAGCACCCAGATTCATAAAGCAAGTCCTTAGAGACCTACAAAGAAACTTAGACTCCCACACAATAATAATGAGAGACTTTAACACCCCACTGTCAACATTAGACAGATCAATGAGACAGAAAGTTAACAAGGATATCCAGGAACTGAACTCAGCTCTGCACCAAGCGGACCTAATAGACATCTACAGAACTCTCCACCCCAAATCAACAGAATATACATTCTTCTCAGCACCACATCACACTTATTCCAAAACTGACCACATAGTTGGAAGTAAAGCACTCCTCAGCAAATGTAAAAGAACAGAAATTGTAACAAACTGTCTCTAAGACCACAGTGCAATCAAACTAGAGCTCAGGATTAAGAAACTTGCTCAAAACTGCTCAACTACATGGAAACTGAACAACCTGCACCTGAATGACTACTGGGTACATAATGAAATGAAGGCAGAAATAAAGATGTTCTTTGAAACCAACAAGAACAAAGACAACATAGCAGAATCTCTGGGACACATTTAAAGCAGTGTGTAGAGGGAAATTTATAGCACTAAATGCCCACAAGAGAAAGCAGGAAAGATCCAAAATTGACACCCTAACATCACAATTAAAAGAACTAGGGAAGCAAGAGCAAACACATTCAAAAGCTAGCAGAAGGCAAGAAATAACTAAGATCAGAGCAGAACTGAAGGAGATAGAGACACAAAAAACCCTTCAAAAAATCAATGACTCCAGGAGCTGGTTTTTTGAAAAGATCAACAAAGTTAATAGAGCGCTAGCAAGACTAATAAAGAAGAAAAGAGAGAAGGATCAAATAGACGCAATAAAAAATGATAAAGGGGATATCACCACCGATCCCACAGAAATACAAACTACCATCAGAGAATACTATAAACACCTCTATGCAAATAAACTAGAAAATCTAGAAGAAATGGATAAATTCCTGGACACATACAGTCTCCCAAGAGTAAACCAGGAAGAAGTTGAATCCCTGAATAGACCAATAACAGGCTCTGAAATTGAGGCAATAATTAATAGCTTACCAACCAAAAAAAGTCCAGGACGAGACAGATTCACAGCCGAATTCTACCAGAGGTACAAGGAGGAGATGTTACCATTCCTTCTGAAACTATTCCAATCAATAGAAAAAGCGGGAATCCTCCCTAACTCATTTTATGAGGCCAGCATCATCCTGATACCAAAGCCTGGCAAAGACACAACAAAAAAAGAGAATTTTAGACCAATATCCCTGATGAACATTGATGCAAAAATCCTCAATAAAATACTTGCAAACTGAATCCAGCAGCACATCAAAAAGCTTATCCACCATGATCAACTGGGCTTCATCCCTGGGATGCAAGGCTGGTTCAACATACACAAATCAATAAACATAATCCAGCATATAAACAGAACCAAAGACAAAAACCACATGATTATCTCAATAGATGCAGAAAAGGCCTTTGACAAAATTCAACAGCACTTCATGCTAAAAACTCTCAATAAATTAGGTATTGATGGGTCATATCTCAAAATAAGAAGCGCTCTTTATGATAACCCCATGGCCAATATCATACTGAATGGACAAAAACTGGAAGCATTCCCTTTAAAAACTGGCGCAAGACAGCGATGCCCTCTCTCACCACTCCTATTCAACATAGTGTTGGAAGTTCTGGGCAGGGCAATCAGGCAGGAGAAAGAAATAAAGGGTATTCAATTAGGAAAAGAGGAAGTCAAATTGTCCCTGTTTGCAGATGACATGATTGTATATTTAGAAAATCCCATTGTCTCAGCCCAAAATCTCCTTAAGCTGATAAGCAACTTCAGCAAAGTCTCAGGTACAGAATCAATGTGCAAAAATCACAAGCATTCTTATACACCAGTAACAGACAAACAGAGAGCCAAATCATGAGTGAACTTCCATTCACAATTGCTTCAAACAGAATAAAATACCTAGGAATCCAACTTACAAGGGACGTGAAGGACCTCTTCAAGGAGAGCTACAAACCACTGCTCAATGAAATAAAAGAGGATACAAATAATGGAAGAACATTCCATGCTCATGGGTAGGAAGAATCAATATCATGAAAATGGCCATACTGCCCAAGGTAATTTATAGATTCAATGCCATCCCCATCAAGCTACCAATGACTTTCTTCACAGAATTGGAAAAAAAACTACTTTAAGGTTCATATGGAACCAAAAAAGAGACCACATTGCCAAGTCAATCCTAAGCCAAAAGAACAAAGCTGGAAGCATCACGCTACCTGACTTCAGACTATACTACAAGGCTACAGCAACTAAAACAGCATGGCACTTGTACCACAACAGAGATATAGACCAATGGAACAGAACAGAGTCCTCAGAAAGAATACCACACATCTACAACCATCTGATCTTTGACAAACCTGATAAAAGCAAGCAATGGGGAAAGGATTCCCTATTTAATAAATGGTGCTGGGAAAACTGGCTAGCCAGATGTAGAAAGCTGAAACTGGATCCCTTCCTTACACCTTATATAAAAATTAATTCAAGGTGGATTAAAGACTTACATGTTAGATCTAAAACCATAAAAACCCTAGGAGAAAACCTAGGCAATACCATTCAGGACATAGGCACGGGCAAGGACTTCATGTTTAAAACACGAAAAGCAATGGCAACAAAAACCAAAATTGACAAATGGGATCTAATTAAACTAAAGAACTTCTGCACAGCAAAAGAAACTACCATCAGAGTGAACAGGCAACCTATAGAATGGGAGAAAATTTTTGCAATCTACTCATCTGACAAAGGACTAATATCCAGAATCTACAAAGAACTTGAACAAAATTTTTTTTACAAGAAAAAAAAAACCCCATCAAAAAGTGGTTGAAGGATATGAACAGACACTTCTGAAAAGAAGACATTTATGCAGCCAACAGACGCATGAAAAAATGTTCATCATCACTGGCCATCAGAGAAATGCAAATCAAAACCACAATGAGATACCATCTCACACCAGTTAGAATGGCGATCATTAAAATGTCAGGAAACAACAGATGCTGGAGAGGATGTGGAGAAATAGGAACACTTTTACACTGTTGGTGGGACTGTAAACTAGTTCAACCATTGTGGAAGACAGTGTGGCGATTCCTCAAGGATCTAGAACTAGAAATACCATTTGACCTAGCCATCCCATTACTGGGTATATACCCAAAGGATTATAAATCATGCTGCTATAAAGACACATGCCCACATATGTTTATTGTGGCACTATTCACAATAGCAAAGACTTGGAACCAATCCAAATGTCCATCAATGACAGACTGGATTAAGAAAATGTGGCACATATACACCATGGAACACTATGTAGCCATAAAAAAGGATGAGTTCATGTCCTTTGTAGGGACATGGATGAAGCTGTAAACCATCATTCTCAGCAAACTATCGCAAGGACAAAAAACCAAACACCACATGTTGTCACTCATAGATGGGAATTGAACAATGAGAACACTTGGACACAGGAAGGGGAACATCACACACCGGGGACTGTTGTGGGGTAGGGGGAGAGACGATGGAAAGCATTAGGAGATATACCCAATGTAAATGACGAGTTAATGGGTGCAGCACACCAACATGGCACATGTATACATATGTAACAAACCTGCACGTTGTGCACATGTACCCCAGAACTTAAAGTATAATTTAAAAAATCAAAAGATAAAAAAATAAATAAAATCCCAACAGATATATATACACATAGACAAAACTATTCTAAAAATTGTATAGACAGCCAAATATACTACAATAGCTAAAACTACTTTGCAAAATAATAACGTAGGTAAAGTTACTCTACATGACTTCAAAACTTAGTATATAGCAATAGTCCTGTGTGGTATGGCAGAAAGACAGATTAAAGAAACAGAACAAAGAACCCCAAAAGACGCTCAAATTTGCCCAACCACCTTTGGTCAAAGGTTCAGAAACAGTAACAACTTAATGGAGGAATAATAATCTTTTCAAAACATGCTTGAGAAATCGGACAACAGGTAAACAAACAAACAGAATGAACCTCAATCTTAACTTCACCCTTTATACAAAAATTAACTTAAAATGAACAATTGATTTAAATGTAAAACGTAATGCTATGAAACTTGTAGCAGGTCACATGGGAGGAAATCTTCAGGACCTGGGACTTGTGAGTTCTTAGACATGATCCATACAAGAAAAAATAACCAAATGGGATTTCATCAAAATTAAACAACCTTTGCTCTTTGAAATCCCTGTTGAGAAGATGAAAAGACAAGCAACAGACTGGGAGAAGATATTGATAAACTACATATCTAACAAAGAACTCATATCTAGAATGTATTTAAAAACCCACAACTCAGGCCAGGCATGGTGGCTCAAGCCTGTAATTCCAGCACTTTGGGAAGCCGAGGTGGGCAGATCACGAGGTCAGGAGATCAAGACCAACCTGGCTAACACGGTGAAACCCCATCTCTACTAAAAATACAAAAAATTAGCCGGGCGTGGTAGCCGGCGCCTGTAGTCCCAGCTACTCGGGAGGCTGAAGCAGGAGAATTGCTTGAACTGAGAGGCGGAGCTTGCAGGGAGCCGAGATTGCACCACCGCACTCCAGCCTGGGAGGCAGAGCAAGACTCTGTCTCAAAAAAAAAAAATCTCAAAACTCAACAGTAAAAACAGACAATTCAAATAGAAAATGAGAAAAAGATATGAACACATACTTCATCATAAAGAAAATATGGGTGTCCAGTGAGCCCATGAAAAGCTAATCACCATTGCCAGACATTAGGGAAATACAAATTAAGATGACAATGAGATATCACTACATACCTATTAGAACAGCTAAAGTAAAAACTGTGACAATGGAAATATAAGCCAGTACACCACTCAAAAAACTAGTTAAACTAGTTGGACACTTAAAAAAAAAAATCTAAACATACAGTTACCATTCAACCCAGCAACTGTACTCTGTGCATTTATCCCAGAGAAATGAAAACCTAGACACACAACAATCTGCACATGATTGTTCACAGCAGTTTATTTTTAATCGCCAAAAACAAGACCAAAATGTGCCTCAATGGGTGAGTAGTTAAACAAACTCTGGTACATCCACAGCATGGAATTCTACTCAACAATAAAAATGAGCAAACTATTGATACACACAACAGCTAGGATGGATCACAAGGGCATTATATTGAGTGAAAACTCCAATCTTGAAAGGTCACATCTGGTATGATTCCATTTATATAGTAGTCTCTCAGTGATAAAATTATCGAGTTGGATCCGAGGTTAGTGATTGCCCAGAGTCGGGAGTAATGAGGGTTTGGGTACGTGATTGTAAAAGAAAGTGTGGGAGAGATCTTTGTGGTGATAGAATATTTTTTATGTTAATTATAGTGGTGATTACACAAATCTACACATTTGCTAATATGACGCAGAACTACACACCCACATTATACCAACGTCAAAGTCGTGTTTTGGTGTTAAGTACTATGTAAGATGGAAATGGGTGAAGGGTACTTAGAACCTCTTTGTGCTAACTATGCAATTTCCTATGAATCTATCATTATTTCAAAATAAAAAGTGAAAAAATAAGATTTGCTCTACATCCAAATTTCTATTTTTCTGTATCTTCTTCCCATAAGCTTGGTCGTTGTCAGCTGAGGTATACTTATGGCTTCTTTGATCCTCCTCTGTCAATCTGCTTTTAACCTATGTCCTCTCCCACTTCTGGTATGTGTTTTACAGACCCAGGGCCAGCCTTCATAGGCCTCTTCTCCGGGCAAGTGAAAGGAAACTGCTAGAAGACAACACACTGGCCCCATCAATCCTCAGAGTCCTCTAGACTGAGGTCACTTGAGTTAAGTAGCTTAGATTTTTAGATTGAAGTCCTGGTTTCAAATATCCAAGGTGACATTTAATCAATAACTCAAAACCTTCAGCATTGTCAACAGAGTAGAATGATGTGCTGAATGAAACCAAATAAAGCGGACCAATATAAAATCCTGTAGTTGGCTTCTAAAAGGCAGCTGTGTAAGCACAAAAAAATAGAGGTGAGACTTCAAAGCAGCACACGTTAAAAAAAAAAAAAACTTAGAGAATTTACATTATACTTTAGGTGTAATATGAGTCAATAGTGTGGCTGCCAAAATTCTAAAAATTGGGCTGTACTACTATTTATTGCTACATTTATACAGTAGTTATCTATGCATTTTACAAAGAGCAATTTATTTATTTAATCCTTACAATAACCTTGAGAAGAAAGTAACATTTTTATCTGCCCCTTTTTTAGATGTACAATCTCAGGCACAGATAGGTTAAGTAACTTGTTTAGATTCACCATAGTAAATGTAGATCAGCAATTCAAGCCCAGGCTCAAACTCTTTGATCTTAATAGCTTCATATACAATAACACATCTATACTGTGGTCATGCATGCATGCACTCATTCACTCAACAATATTTATATTCCAAACATTATTCTAAATAAAATGATTAAGATTACTGCTGTTGTGGGTCTTACCTCATTAGACAGCTAGACAATAAACAAATAAGAATATTTTATGGTGGCAAGTACTATTATGACATTTAGGGTGACATGATAAAAGTTGATGAAAGAAGCTACTTACTATTTGGAGGCCATGAAAGGCCTCATTGAAGAGGAGGGATATCAACTAAAATCTAAATGACAAGAAAAGGACAGCCATGTAAATATGCAGAGAGAGAGAAGGTATTCCACACAAAGACAGTCAGTGCACACACCCTAGTGTGTGGAGCCTGCTTGACCTAATCATTGAGACATAAGAAGAAAATTTTGGCTGGAAATTCATGAGTGAAGAGAGAATGGAATAAGGGGAGACTGAGGAAAGGGAGATTATATAGACCACATAGGGTATGGAGTTGGATTTCATGCTCATTATTATGGGAAGTGTATAGAACGTTTTGAGGAGGTGATGACTTGATAAATTTTATGGGTTCAAAAGAGCCCTTTAGCTACTAAGTGGAAGGTAAACACTCAGGATTCATGGGGGAAGCAGGACGACCACATCAGAGCCTGTTGAGATTGTTCAGGCAAAAGATGATTATGATGTGGACATGAGTGGGACCAGAAAAAGGGAAAGAAATTGGGTACAGAAAGCGGGAAGCCATGTTCAGTTCTGCTCAGTTCCCTGCTGGTCAGACCACCCTTGGAACATTGTGATCAATTCTTGGCATGAGTCACTGGAAGAATAATGATAGGACGGGGGAAAGATGAGAACATACTGAGATATCCAAAGACATTTCTGTATGTAGAATAACCAATCATATTTTAAATATTTTAACAAATAATTTATACTTTAAAACAAAATTTTACATTTCAATAATTTGCAACAGAATATTTTCATTTGGGCAACATAATGAAAATTATAGGAAATGAAGCTTGATAATATTTATGTTGATGGGACATATTATGAAAAAGGGTGAGAAACTTCAAAGTAGACCATGTTCAGACAATATGCCCCTAAATAATGATTCAGAACTACATTCCCTCCAAACAAACAGGGTCTCTCTCTGTGCTGAGCTTCCTGGAGCTGGGAGAGGGGTAATGCAAGCACCTCTATGGCCACCACCACTGGGACTGCACAGCACTGGGTCTCACCTAAGGCCTGCAGTGACCACTGCCTGTCTACTGCCTATTTTCACTCATGGACCAAGGGCTCTACACCCAGCAGGTGGCAAAGTTATCCAGGCTTATGTCCTTCCTTTTAGTGTGATGAGTTCTTTCTAAGAGGATGAGTTCCTCCTAAGTATGATGAGTTCCTCCTAATGCCGGGCAGACCCAGAGATGCCATCTGGGAGCCAAGGCCTGGAATCAGGAACCCTAGGGCCTGCCTGGCACTCTATCTCACTGTAACTGAGCTGGTACCTAAGCTGCAAGACAAAATCCCCTTTACTCTTTCCTCTCCCTTCCTCAGGCAGAAGGAGACTCTCCCCATAGCCACCACAGCCAGGAATGTGCTGGGTCTCACCTGAAGTCAGCACACCTCTGAGTCTCACCCAAGATCAGAGGCAAGTATTGCCTAGCTACCACTGCTGATTATTCAGGGTCCAAGGGTTCTTTAGTGAGAAGATAATGAATCCTGCCAGAACTGGGTTTTTCCCTTCAAGGCAGCAGGTTATCTTCTGGCCCAATGCGTGTCTAGAAATGTCATCTGAGTGCTAAGGCCTGGAATGGGGGCCTCAGGACTCTGCCCGGTGCGCTATCCTACTGTGGCTGAGCTGGTATCCAAGTTGCCAGACACAGTTCTTTTTGTTCTCCCTTCTCCTCTCCTCAAACAGAAGGAACGAGTCTCTTTTGGAGCTGTGAACTATACTGCCTAGGGTTGAGGAGGGTTGGTGCAAGCATCCCTCATGCATCCCGGCTGGTATCTCACCAGGTCACATGCACTCCAAGTCCCCTGGCCCCTTTGAGCCCAGCACAGCACAGGACCAGGACTTGCCCAGGGATCGCAGTCCTCATGGCCTAGACTGCCTTTCAAGTTGATGTAGGACCCCAGAGTCCTTTTGCCCATGGTGGCAGGGCTTGCTGAAACTCATGTTCTGACAACTGGGACGGGCAATTTGCCTCTGGCTAGGGTTGGTCTAAATGCTCCCTCTGTGGATGAAGGCTGACTTCCACCCCGTGTTACTTTTTACTGTGACAGGACAGCACTGAGTTCCAATGCTAAGTCTCACAATCACTGCATTCTCCCTTCCCCAGGCGCAGACATTTTCTCAGTGCCAAATGGCAGTACATGCCAGGGGATGGGGGGGATGGGGGGATGGGGGGAGGGATGGTATAGGTGATTAAAGACTGTCTTTTCTACCCTCTTCAGTGCCTCTTTCCTCAATATGATGTGAAAACCAGCTACTGTGATCACTTACCTGATTTTTTATTCTTAAGAAGGTGCTTTTGTGTGTGTGTGTATAGTTGGTCAATGTGGTGTTCCTGCAGAAGAGAGATTATTGCTGGGTGCTTCTATTTGACCATGTTGCTTGGGCTTCTTCTGAGAATTATTTTCCTTAGCCCTAAAAGGAATACTGAAACTGAATGGAAGCCACAAGTAAATAGGTTCCTGCTCAGCACAAGAAAGAACCTTGGAGCCATCAGAGCTGCCCACAATAAGATGAATACTGTAAAATTTCCCACCGGTATTGTTGATCCTATAAACAAACCACATGAATGAGAACTGAGGCAAGGGATGGAGGTTTTTTGTTTGTTTGTTTGTTTGTTTGTTTGTTTGTTTTTACCCTAGGGTCTATAAAAACTCGAAGGGGCTATTAATATGAACTTTCAATGTGTTTTCTATGCTACACTATTTTGCCTCTATATTCTTAAAAGATATTTTACAAGTGAGTATCTTGGTAAGTAGGTAGTATCTAAATCCTAAAATCACAAATATTAAAATAAATCATTATTCTTCTGGGGTCGTGATGGGAAGATCTGATTTACATTCACATTTTGAAAATAAATCTTAAAGTATAAAATACATTCTTAATTCATGTGATGTTTGCTTTTACTATTTTTTAAAATAAAATTGAGTTTTATATATATATATGTATATATAATGACAAATGATACCAATCTATGATATAATGACCTCCTAAATATTTTTTTTCACAGTAATAACAGCTACTAAACCACTGGATTATATTGTAGTTTATATTCCCACAATATTGTACAGTCAGCAATTTGGAAAGATAATATCTACATGTTATTTATGCTTGTAGAACTTGGAAAGAATTGTCCTTTAGCAGTACATTATAATAATCGATTAATAGTGAATTAAAGCAATTAAATATGATTTTTTAGTATTTGAGATACTAGCAGCACCATTATCTTGGGCTGTAAATCAAACCAATTGTAGGAGTAGATGGGCTTTGTCATGCATATGAAATCTTTAAATGCCGTTCCAGTAGATCTTAATACGGTCGTCTGCCAACATCTAGGTTCTCAAATTGTTGCTTTCCTAAGCCCAGCCAAGGCTGTGCCAGATGCTCATTTTCATGGTGGCCTCTTCAATTAGATTTAACACTTTGGTAGTGTAGGGACACTTGATTATTTTAAGACACTTGTACGTTCACCACAAGCTGCTCAGCGTGTCATAGAACACCCCTAGAAAGACAACCAAGAAGAAGAAATAAGCTGACATTAGAGGGAAAGAAAGGTGTGACTACGTGCTTGAGAAACAAAACGTAGGGCTGCCAGAATGGCTGGGGAGTTCCCATGACAGAGTGGACACTTGTACATGTTTGGAGAATGCATAAGTGATAGTATAATTGAGTTCATCAATTAATGAACAGGTGGTCAATGTATTTAAGATTAAATATTGGCAATAATTCAAATTAAAACTATAACATTCCAAAGTAAGAAGCTGACCTATGTTTTGGAATTAAATTGTGCATTGGCTACTATCTGTCTTGAGAGATTTTTCTTGTATATATGTAGAGTTTTTTTCTTTTTCAAAGTGATTTCACATATACCCCCATTTTTAAATTTCACAATACATTTAGTGAGGTCCCAGAGATGTGTGAATTCCTCATTTTTATGTCTTTACTCCATAGCCCAACCCCTGGCCCTTGAATAGCACTCAGTAAGTAATGATTATAACAGCCTCAACTAACAATTATTGAGCACTTATTTAATTTCCCTTCTATCTAAGTTCTTTCCATGAATTTTCCTATTCAATCTTTCCAAACACCTTCAGAGGTGTATACTCCAATGATCCTATTTTACAGCTAAGATAACTATAGCATAAATGGTAAACCACTTACCTAAACCACAGAATTGGTAAAATAAAATCCAGGACTTATAGTTTGGTCTACCAAATTCCAGTGTACATACTATTAATTGTTATGACATACTATTGCAGCATTTTCTTTTTTTTTTTTTTCCTGTGAGGTAACGGGAGTAAAAATGCCAACACACTATTTTTATTGAGCAATAATCATAAAGCATGCCCTTTGAACACTTCAACAGAATGTTTGGAAGCCACTTGTCTGTATAATATATGTAAGAGACATTTCTTTTTCCAAAGCAGAAACATAAATCATTAACTAAAGATCATATTTCTTGCCAACGTATCTAATTTCATCTTGAAAATATTTGTATTTAAAGTGTAAAGCAGTAATATGATAGTAAATTTCCCAGTGAAAGGCTGTCAGTATGAAATTGTTGGATTAGCAAGAGAAGAAAAAATAATTACTATTTTAGTGACAAACCGTGAAATGAAAAGTGAAAAATTAAGCAGTTTAAGAATTAATTATTTTCAAGCTTCCTTTCAATGACAGTTTTCTAATATTGAGATGTTAGTATGAATCTTTGGATCTGCAGAGGTTTAAACACAAAATTGTTTCCTTGACTTGGACACTCGGATGCAAGTATTCAGTTTGTGAGATAATTAAAAATATTTCATATTATTAATATAAACTTGAGTCATTTAGTTAAGAATTGTTTTATTCTCTCTTTTCTTTACTTCCCCTCAAATCTCTAAAATAACCATCTTCTAAGAATCTTCTATTTTTTTCCCCACTGATATCTACATCATTTTTTGATAAAAGTTAGAGTCTATCTGGTCTCTTTGATATTCTTGTCTCTCAATTTTGATTTAAAGGTGATATTATTTTTGGAATTTATTTTCTTTAGACTGGTGTGATATAAGCAACTTGAATTCATAAAGATAAATCAGTCTCAGTTCATTGTTTGACATATCCCCAAGAATCACACTACAGTTAACTCTGTGATTAGCATCCTCTGCTCAGTGGTATTTATCATAATCTTTATAGCACAATACAAGAGATATGGATGAAGACACTTAATAAGTGCTGGTTGAAAGAATAGTGTGTACATTAGTGAATTGCTGATAAAAAGATATCAAGAAAAGAAACTGTGAAGGACTGACATAATTTACTCCCCTAACCCCAAATGGCAAGTAGCAGGGTTTGTTTACTGATTCCAGAATTTAAAATATTTAACTTTAGTGTAGAATAGATGTTGTAACCTGTTAAAGCTAACCATAACAAAGTTACACAAACTGGGTGGCTTAAGCAACAGACACTTATTGTCTTACTGTAAGACAAGAATTTTGATTCTGGGAGCTCAAAATCAAGGTGTCAGTAGAGTCAGTTCCTTCTGAGGGCTGTAAGGGAGCTGTTCCCTGCCTCTCCCTAGCATCTGGTAGCCTGATATGCTCATGGTAAAAGACATTCTCCCATCTTCCATATATGCTTGTCTTTTTTGGTGTCCAAATTTCCCCTTTTTATAAGAACATCAGTTTTGATGATTAATTTTATGTGTTAACTTGACTGGGCCATGGGGTGCCCAGATAGTCGATCAAACTTTATTCTGAGTGTGTCTGTAAGAATGTTTCATGATGAGATTAACATTTGAATCAGTAGGCTGAGCAAAACAGATCATCCTCCTAATGATCCTAATGTGGGCAGGCCTCTTCCAATTTGTTGAAAACCTAAATAGAACAAAAAGGCTGACCCTCCCTCAAGTAAAGGGGAATTGTTCTTGCCTTCAAATTCAAACTGAAACATCAGCTCTTCCTGGGTCTGGCACCTGCTGGCCTTCAGACTGAAGTTGAAAGATTGGCTCTGCTGATTCTCAGGGCTTCAGGGTCAAACAAAAACTATAGCACCAGCTCTCCTGGCTCTCCTGCTTGCAGACTCACCATGCAGATCTTGCAATTTGTTTGACTCTATAATCGTGTGCCAATTTCTTATAATAATCTCTCTCTGTGTGACACACACACACACACACACGCACACACACACACACACATGCACACACACATACATATATGATTGGTTCTGTTTCTCTGGAGAACCTTGACTAATACACCAGTCAGATGGGTTAGGTTGGCCTCCTAATCCAATCTGACCTCATCCTAACTAATTACATCTATAGTCACAAAATTTCCAAATACAGTCACAATCTGAAAGACTAGAGGCTAGGACTTCAGCATGTGAATTTGGGAGAACACCATTTAACCTATCACTGATGGAATATATTTTATTTAAATTGCAAGATTCCATAATAAGGAGCCACTGTATAATGGAAAGAGAGATTTCTTATCCATTTGTCTGTGATTTGCTTGAGGACATAGGAGGATTTAATTTACATTGTCATCTACATCCATTAGCACAGGACATATGACAAAATTAGTGCTAAGTAAAGGTTGAAGGAATGAATGCATGAATTATGTATTATTTGTATTCACTTTCCAGGGCTGCCATAGCAACGTACCACAGATTGGGTGGCTTAAACAACAGCAATTTATTTTCTCATAATTGTAGAGGCTGGAAGTCAAAGATCAAGATGTGAACAGGATAGATTTCTTCTGAGGGCTCTCTCTTTGGCTTGTAGATGGCCATCTGCCTGCTGTGTCTTCATATGGTTGTCCCTCTGTATGTGTTGTTTTTGTTCTAATCTCCTTTTCTTATTAGGACACAAGTCATTAGATTAGGGCTTACCCTAAAGACTCTATTTTAACTTAATTACATTTTTTAAAACTCCATTTCCAAATACAGTCACATTCTGAGATACTGGGAACTAAGGCTTCATCATAGGAAATTTCAAGGGGCACAATTTGGATCATATAATGTTTAGGCATAGATCACACTGATGTTACAGAAAGGTCCTAAAATACAATTGAATTTTTAAAATAAAAGTCTTTTTCTCCTATGTAATAATTTAGAGGTAGGCAGGGTTCCAGCTTGATTAAAAGCCTCTGTTATGTAAGATCATCTAAACCCCTTTCTAGTTGCTTCTCCATCTATTAAGGTGTGATTCTCATCAATATGGTGCTGAGTCTGGCTCACCACCTTGCTTTCAATTTGCCTGACCCAGAACTAAGCACTTTTGCTTATATAGGATTATAGTGTTTTTTGTATCATTATTACTGTGTTATAAAAAAGAAAAATTATGCATGCATATTATAAGTCAGTAAACTATTTTTCTTTCTTTTCTTCTCCAAATGGGAGGGTCTAGAATTATTTATCACATTGAATAAATGTGATCCTATCTCCTTTAATAATTCTTGACAAAACCCTATAGTATATATTTAAAGCTCTGAATATATTTTCAGTTGGGCATGTGTTAATACAGATGCACATGTAAAAAGGCAAATTACAAATTATAAATGTTCATCTTTAAGAGAATGGGGGTTGAGCAGTTTCTCTTCATTCATCTACTGTACTTGCAACGTAAGATCTTGCCACAAGTGCTACCATTCTTTTAGAAATCTAACTTGTCCTACTGGGAATAAAATGTTATAATGAATTCTATTCGATCATTTAAAAGACGTGCATATCTTTTAACAGGCTCGTTATATTGGACCCAATTTGTCATTAGCATATGTTTCCCTATCTTTCCGTACAAAATTTTCACATTCAAGCACAAGCTTTCAATATACTTTAAGGTAATGCTTGCTGCTATAACAAATAAATATACAAATAGAAGGAGATATCTCATGCTTGTAAAGTCTAAACAGGTGTTTCTGATTTGTGAGCAGTTTTCTTTCAAACAATTCTTTAAGGAGTGAGTCTCTTCCCAGCTATTGCTTCAGCAATCTCTTCAGGACTCTGAGTACTTAGCTAGATGCTTGCATTTGGAGGGAGAGAAGTTGGAAAGGGTCCCCATTACTTCTTAACTATTCTTGCTTATGAGCATTCTATTGGCTGAAATCAGTCACATGACTCCTTTATATGCAACCAGAGCAGGTAATGTTCTTGGCTGGGCAGCCACTGCCTAGTATTACTCTACACTTGAAAAGGAAGCACAGGTGTTTGTGAAAAGAATAATTATCATTGCAACAAACATTCCCTTTAACTGAGGAATGCAATGGCCTTCTATGTCTTATTGAAGCTGTTTTGTAACACCCAGTCTGATGCCCACAGTTTCTCTAAAAATAAAATAGTAATTTATGCCCCTAATTTTGTGTAGAGAAAAAATTCTGGGTTAACCACAAGATATTATCTACTGAAAAACCTTCCCAACTCAGTCTATTATTCAGCTAATATATATTATGCATTTAATTAATTTTTTAAGGCTGTTATAAATCAGCTCAATTTTGTGGGCAAACCAGTTGCCAGAGTTGTTATTCAAAGCCTCTGGGAATGCATTTAGCTAGTGCTTTCATTCTTTATTGTAAAAGTTTAAGCAGGTAACTCTAATACCAGAAAAGAACACCAAGAAACTGGAACTTCTGAGCTATAACTATAAAATAATGAAACAAAATTTTTATCATTTTCTGTGATACAAATCTCCAATCTTTTTAGGTATAGGTTGTTCCCATAAGACAGAATTGGTTAGGACAAACAAAATGTATCTGGTATATGTATAAGAAAATATATTTATGTTGTTATGGAAGATAATGAGGCAAAAATGTGAGTTTTTTTTTTTTTTTTAAGACAAGGGCCAGGTTTCAGTCAATGCTTCACTCCACACAGTCTACCACAGCATCTCATGTTGTATAATTTCTCAGTTAAATTGTGTTGAGTGACTAAAGTGATAAATGAATGAAATGAAAAGAGATGCATATAAATTAATTAGTAATTATTCATTTTTCTAGGTTAAACATCTTCTTGTAGTTTTTATTTTCTGCTTATTTCTCTAGATCTCTAGAATCTATAACTAATATCATGATGAATAATTCCCCCTCCCCTCTATCCCATAAATACACTTTCCTTAAAAATAGCAGGCCCAGATCAGTAATCAGGCCCTAATTCCTGTTATTCCTTTCCCCAGGACTTAGGTCCCCAACTCTCTCCTTCTCTGGTGTGATCTCGGGTCCCTCTTTTTCAAATGGTCCTAGAACAGACTGTCAGGGAATTTCTCCTTCCATCCTTGGCCTTAGGATCCATGGCTGAGGGTTCCCCAGCAGCAGAAAATGTAAGCCATGTAATTTCGTGAGAAAGAAAGAAAGCACTAGCTCCCTGAAGACAATTTGAATAGTTGGCGCTAATGAACCAGATTGGTTTCTCCAGAAGTTCAGCATTCAGGATTAGAGATTAACGTCACTGGAAGAGGGAGTACAGAAGTACAATTGCTCAGAGGAAAAAGTCGGGTATTTTTAGACCCACAAAGTCTTAATCAACTCCTCAGGGAGTTCTGTGGTGTCAGAGTTATCTTGTGTAACTCTGCTAATAATAACATACCGAAAACTGGGTAATTTATAAAGAAAAGAGGCTTAATCGGCTCAGTTCCACATGGCTGGGGAGGCCTCACAATCATGCTGGAAGATGAAGGAAGAGCAAAGGGACGTCTTACATGGCGGCAGGCAAGACAGTGTGTGCAGGGGAATTCCCCTTCATAAAATCATCAGATCTCATGAAACTTATTCACTATCATGATTCAATTATCTCCCACTGGGTCTCTCCCATGACACGTGAGAATTATGGGAGCTACAATTCAAGATGAGATTTGGGTGGGGACACTGTCAAACAATATCATTTTTAATCAGAAGAATCAGGGGTTTCTACCACAGTCAGTCCTTGGGCAAGACAGCTCTCTACAGCTGAGTCAAACATAGTGTGGCTGAGGATACATGTCTTCAGTTCTAGAGTGTTATAAAACAGCTTATTATAGAAAAAAGTTTGGGTAACTAAACTTATCAAAGAATGGTTAAAATTCCTTATATGTTTTTAATTATAATAGAAACCTTATGGCTAGGCTCTACTGGAGGCTTAGTAAATGCCAGACATTGACTCAGTCCTTTTCCTCTGCTATATCATTCCTCTATATCATTTAATATCTCCAGTGTCTATGATTTAGGGACCATAATTATCCCCATTTTACAGGTGAAATAAATGGCGTTTAGAAGCAGTAAGTGACATGATCATGGACACAAGTAATACTCACTGAGGCAGGACTAGGAACCCATTTTTATCCAAGTCTGGACAATGAGCTCTCAGTGACTCTGTAGAGCTGCCCCGTTAATTCCTGCACAGTTTTTCTTCCTTTGCGCCCATCACTTGCAGAATAAATGGAGAGATGGAGCAGAGATAAATGATGATATATGTCCTTCTTGTTCTACTGCATCTCTTCTTTTTCTATTATTCTTGGCCACTAATCTTTGGACTCACCATACATGCCCCCAAGGTATATTTCCTCATTGGCCACTAAAAGTTTGCATCTTTCCTCATTTCTGCCTTGTTGTATTTTGATTAATCAGAGAGAGAAGAAACCCAAAAGATCTAGATAGGTTTTTATTTTTCAACCTGAGTCATTGAATTCTGCCCTAAGATATATACTGGCCAAGCGCTGACTATCTTTAGGCATGCTTTTCTTCTCTCTTTTTTCATTCTTTGTCCAATATTTTCAATGTCTATGAATGTATTATCACAATAAGTTTAACTAGCATGCATTGCCTGAACTCTTTAAATTTTTCTTCCTTGTTTGGAAATCAGTGTGACATTTTAAAATATGCTGTTGAATGAGATAAAGATAACCAACATGCTATAACAATGAGAACCTCAGTTTTCAATGTCTTCATATATTTTCATCATTATCATTACAATTCTTATCCTGTGCTTTCAGAACAATTGACTGAAACACATTAGTAGGTCATGAGAATTTTTCTGTGAAACACAGTCCAATCTCTCAATAATAAGACAGATAATTCTCACCTCAAAGACGACCACTGTGCTATGTGTTATTTTGGGGCCATTTCAAAAGAGTTTAAAGTCAATTTCAACCTTATAACAAAAGTCTATTTCAAATGGAGACACTATTGTTCGACTCTCACTGAGTGTAATTACAAGAAACAATGGTTAATGCTTTTTATAAAAAATGAATTTCAGTCCATATTCACTCATTGGGAAAAAAATTGAGGTAATCAAATAAGGTTTAAAAGCTTTGTGTAGAAATTATTTGAAAAAAATTACAGCTACGTTTTAGGCTAACAAAGGTTTCCTTCATAAATGCTGAACTGTGCAAAGCTATTGCAAGTGCTTTCTGAAATAAGCTCAGAAAATAAAAGGGATAGAAAATCTACTTTATGACAGAACTATGTGTTTCTTTCGAATTGAAAAAAGTTTATATGGACAGTATCAATGTAAACAAATACTTTTTCTTCCTTGTTTGTAAATCAATATGAACTAATTGATTTATGATTTGTACGCATTGTAAACATGGTCCTCAATTAGTTTCCACATAGATACTCAGTGGCTCAATTAGTTCCCACATAGATACTCCTACATTTACAATTTGTGCACATTGTAAATGTGGTCCTCAATTAGTTCCCACACAGATACCCAGTGGCAAAAACAATAGCATCCACACTGTGAAATGTAGGAATATATTGTTAATATGTTATAACTTATTGCAAATGAAAATAAGTAACCAAACAATAAATATTTCTGAATACCAATTGTGTATCAGTCAGACCTTAGGCTGAGAGAGAGCCTGCTCTGTTCTCTTCTCATAAGGGAGCTAATCCCATCATGAGGAACCCACTTTCATGACTTCTTCAAAATCTAATTATCTCCCAAAGGCCCCACTTCCCAATATTATCACATTGGATTTAGGGCTTCTGCATATAAATTTTGAGGGGACACAAACATTCAGTCCATACCACCATATCAATACAAGCAGCATTCAGAGGGTTTCAGGTCACAAAGGTTTATAATAACCTTCTTGATTGATCTTGTGTATTAGAAGTACACTTACGGTGAGTTACAAAGCATGGAAAGAGTCTTGCTCTATGGTCTAATCTTCAGTGTCAAGCACAAGGATGCAGAATATAGAATGGGTGTATGTAAGGCAAATGAATGAATGCATGAATGAATAATGAAGGGAAATGAGACAGACACATGAACATGTGAAAATAACAACAGCAACATCAGAAAGAATACCCAGTGGACAAATACGTGACAATTTGCCATGCAGATGATAGAGATTATATGTTTCATGGTCCTAGAAGAAAAAATGATTCATCATGGGGGCGGATAATCTGGGACTGGTAGAGTAAGGAAGTATAACAGTCAAGAGAACGAATTGTAAACTGAGAGGATTTTATAAGAATAAGCTGTGAGGAAATTTCAAGGCATTTTTTGTAGATACAGAATAGTTCAAATTTACTACAAAGATGGTGGAGGAAAATAGGTGGGGAGATTAAGCTATAGATGAAAGTATGCAAACTTCAGACTACCTAGGTTCCATATCAACAAATGTACATTTTTGTCTTTGTTCTGGACTCTTTTTAAGAAAGACTTTTTTAGGGCAGTTTTAGATTCACAGCCAAATGAAGAGGAAGACACAGAGATACTGCATATGTTCCCTACCCACCCCAACACACAGCCTCTCCTCTTATTTACATCCCTCACCAGAGTGGCATATTTGTTGCACTTGATGAACCTACACTGACACATCATAATTCCCCAAAGTTTATAGTTTATATGAGGGTTCACTCTAGATATTGTACATTCTAGGGGTTTTAACAAATGTATGTATAATGGCATGTGTCCATCATTACAGTATCATATAGAGTACTTTTTACTTCCCTAATAATCCTCTGTGTGTCACCTGTTTATCCCTTTCTGCCAACCCTTGGTAGCCACTTATCATTTTACTGTTTCCATAATTTTTCATCTTCTAGAATGTATTACAGTTGGAAGCACACAGTATGCAACCCTTTCAGACTGTCTTCCTTCACTTAGTAATAGGGAGAATGAATTAAATATAGGAACTCAAGTTTCCTCCATATTGGTTGTGGCTTGGTAGCTCATTTATATTTAGTGCTGAATAATATTTCATTGTCTGTATGTACCACCTTTGTACTTTCAGTTTTTTGGTTTCTTGGTATATCTTGGTTGCTTCCAGTTTTAGCAATTATGAACAAAACTACTATAAATATCTATGTGCAGGTTTTTCTGCAGTCAAAATTTTTAACTTCTTTGGATAAATACCAAGGAGTACAATTGCTGGATTGTATGATAAGATTATGTTTAGTTTTTATAGAAACTGCCAAAAGGTTTTCCAAACTGGTTATACCATTTTGCCTTTTTCGACAGCAATGCATAGGAGTTTCTGTTGTTCCACATCTTCACCAGAATTTAGTGTTATGAGTGTTTTGGATTTTGGCAATTCAAATACATTTCTAGTGGTATCTCGTTGTTTTAATTTATACTCCCATAATTACATATGATGGGAAGCATCTTTTCACATGCTATTTCCCATCTGTATATCTTCTTTGGGGAGGTGCTTCTTATGGTCTTTAACATGTTTTTTAATTGGGTTGTTTTTTTCTTACTGTTGAGTCTTAGGAGTTTTTTGTATACTTTAGATAATGATTCTTTGTCAGATGTATCTTTTACAAATATTTTCTTGCAGGGTATGATGTCTCACATTTTCTTAACATTTCCTTTAGCAGAGCAAAAAGGTTTTAATTTTAATGAAGTCCAGCATATGAATGATTTCCAACATAGATCATGCCTTTGGTGTTGTATCTGAAATGTCATTCCCATTCTCAAGGTCTTCTAGGTTTTCTTCTATGTTATCTCCTAGGAATTTTACAGTTTTGAATTTTATATTTAGATATATGATCTGCTTTTAGTTAATTTTGTGAAGAGTATAAGGTCTGTCTCTAGATTCTTTTTTTTTTTTTTTTTTTTTTTTTTTTTTTGCATGTGAGTATTCAGGTTTGTTGAATCTGGCACCCCTAGAAGCAGTTGTTGAAAAGACTGTATTTATACTCCATTGTATTACCTTTGCTCCTTTGTAAAAGACCAGTTGACTAATTTATGTGGGACTATTTTTGAATTCTTTTTTCTATTCCATTCACCTCTTTGTCTATTCTTTTTTTTTTTTTTCTTTGACAGAGTTTCACTCTTGTCTCCCAGGCTGGAGTGTAATGGCGTGATCTCTGCTCTCTGCAACCTCTGCCTCCCAGGTTCAAGTGATTCTCTTGTCTCAGCCTCCTGAGTAGCTGGGATTACAGTTGTCCACCACCACGCCTGGCTAATTTTTGTATTTTCGGTAGATATGGGGTTTCGCCATGTTGGCCAGGCTGATCTCGAACTCCTTACCTCAAGTGATCCACCCACCTCAGCCTCCCAAAGTGCTAGTATTACAGACGTGAGCCAGCACGCCCAGCCTCTTTGTTTATTGTCTTAATTATAGTAAATCTTGAAGTTGAGTGGTGCCAGTTCTCTAAGTTTGTTCTTCTCCTTCAATATTGTGTTGGCTATTCTGTGTCTTTTGCCTCTCCATATAAACTTTTGTCAATGTCTACATAATATTGACATTTTGTCAGTATTATGTAGAATCATTTTGTCAATATCTACATTTTGTCAATATCTACAAAATCATTTTGTCAATATCTACAAAATAACTTGCTGGAATTATGATTAGGATTGTATTAAATCTGTAGATCAAATTGGGAAGAACTTACATCTTGACAATATTGAGTATTCCTATCCATAAGCATGGAATAGCTCTCCACTTATTTAGTCTTCTTTGATTTTGTTCATCAGAGTTTTGTAGTTTTCCTCATATAGATCTTGTACATATTTTGCTAGATTTATACCTAGATATTTTATTTATTGGATACTAATGTCATGGTACTGTACTTTTAGTTTCAAATTCTATATGTTCATTGCTGGTACATAGAAATGTGATTGACTTTTATATACTAATCTTGTATCCTGCAACCTTACTATCACTTCTTAGTTCCAGGAGTTGTTTTTATCAATTATTTCATATTTTCTAGAGATGACCATGTCATCTGAGAACAAAGACAATTTTATTTCTTCATTTACAAGGTGTTTACATTTTATTTCCTATTTTGTCTTATTTTTCTTAGCTAGCACTTCTAGCACAATGTTGAAAAGAAGTGGAGAGAGGAATCCTTCCTTGTTCCTGACCTTAATTGGAAAGTGTCTAGATTTTTTATCTTAAGTACAATGTTAGCTATACGTTTTCTGTAGCCATTCTTTATCAAACTGAGAAAATTTTCCTCTATGTCCTCTATATTCCTTTAAATGTTTTTAATTAGTTGTTAATGCATAGACTTTGGAAAATTGCACCCAAAAATCCATATTCTCAGCTTTGCATAAAAATATCTCTGACTTGACATTAGTTTCTCGTTTAATCAATGAAATCAGTGAGAATAGAGAAGAAACTGCCAAGACTGCCCTCTTCTTGATTTCCATTGACCCCACTGAATCTTTTCACTTATTTATATTTATCTGTGTGGTCCCTTTGGTCTGAAGTGGATACAATTACAGATCAGATTTGATCTCTCTCTCAGATTTTTATTTATATATATATATGTGTGTGTGTGTATGTGTGTGTGTGTGTGTGTGTGTACATATCTTTCTCTCTCAGATTGATCTCTCTCTCTTTCTCTCTCTCATCTCTCTCCCCTCTCCACTTCTTCTCCCCCTCTGTCTCTCTCTTATTATACACATATTCATGAGCAAATGCACATGGCTGAATTACCAGCAACCCACACCCTTCCAGCCCCAGACACTAGCACCTCTCCTGGAGACTCACACAGATACAGACAGTGCCAAGTCAATGATGGTCACAGCTTTGAATGTGACTCTGATTCAAGGCAACAGATGATCCTATTAAGCCTGAAAGAGACAGAGGAGGTACAGAAGGGGAAACAGCATTGAGAGGTTAGACCTTTCACTCCATGCCAAAATTATACCAAGAGGTAAGGAGTTACTCAGTAATGAATTCCTTGCAGGAGAAGAGATTCCATGGTGACTTTTTGGATGACCATTACCTTCAGGAAATTTTTCTGCATACTTCCTAGAAATCATAAAGACTGCCATTACAAGTGCCTTTTGTAAGACATTGCCTGTACCTCCTCTGTGTGTAATATATCCCCAATGGTCTGAAAGTACTAAAACTTCTTAAATTCAGTGGGGCAGGAGCTCCTTTTGAGGATTTAACCAAAGTCATGTAGTCTAACTCCAGGAAAATTCACAATTTTATATACAATATCAGGAGGTTTGGGGATTCAAGGGAAGTACTTTTGTCATTTTGGTCATATGTACAAATTCTAGATTAAAGTCATTTAGTTCAGGGATATTAAAAGAAGATATAAGATTAAGCTCAAGGAGTTTGGAATTCTTAGAAAAGGGCATGAGCATGGACCTCAATTCCAAACACTTGGAAAATGGCAAGACGATTTATCTAAAATGCTAGAATCATGGATGGGAGGGAATAGGATGATAATTTGGTATACTAGGATAGGAACAGACAAAAAACAAGGGACAAAGTTAGAACAAACAATATTGCAGAAATGGAATCTCACTAATGGTCTCTTTATTTCTAAATTCCAATGTATTGAGGTGTAGTTATTTTATGAAATATCTAAGACCTGAACTCCCAGCAATTCTGCTTTGCTAATCTAAAATGCTTCTGAACTTGTGCCAGAGTCAATTTTCCTTGCAGCCCAAACTTATTTCATATTTGTAACTTGCATCTCTCTTGTAGCCTAAATCTTACTTCGTGCTGTAATGTAGTGGTTGTGTGTACCTTTTTCAAACCTCATAATGTTGATATTTAACCAGAAGCTTCTTGGAGCAAGATCAGCTTGCCTCTTCCATGTATCTTTTGCAATATGCTGCACACTCTCAAATGTTTTAGAAGCTCAATATTTTATTTAATAAATTAAAGGTTACAATTAAAGTTTTGTGTTCAGGGCCAAAAATTTTCAAAATATAAAGAATGAGTTGTTTTTTCCTCGTTGCCATTTTGAGGATTGTCTATTATGTGTAAAATAAAAAAAAAACTAAACAATATTTAAATAACCTCTATACCCCCGCACATTATGATTCAAACCAAGGAGTTCCATTTCTTTTTACAATATGAATCCCTAGATACACCACCTAGTGGCAAGTAAAACATGTAATTAAGGGAAACTTAATTACTGCTTTTTATTAAACAAACAAAGAAATCATCTGTCAATAATGAAAACAAATGAAACTCAAAATTCAGATAAAATATATAACAAATACCACTACAGGAAAGAAGTTTTTCTCTATACTGCTGGACTTACCATTTACCTTGCTTATCTATCAAAACTTAAATGTAGTCTCTTTAAAACTACGAATGACTTGCAAAGGTCTTAGAAGAGGACATGGATGTGAAAATAAGTGAAAGAAAAATGACACTTTTATTTTGACACTTTGTTTGCTCAAAGAAGGGAAGCCCAAGTGCTGTGCCCCACAGAGGAACAACCATGAATAAAACATGGGCTCAGCTCCTTAAGGAACTTCCAGGCTGGCAGAGAAGCTAGTGCCTAGAAACAATTACAGTTCAGAGGGAGAAATACCAAATCCCTGATGCATGTTATGGAAGCTTAGGAGAAGAGAAAAGTTTTTCTAGCTGGGAATCTCCAGAGCCATTTTTTTGAAAAAGGTCTTGGGCAATAAATTGAATTTGGATATAGCTCTCTTCAATGAGGTGCTGAAGGTAAACTAAAATACAGAGAACAGAAGAGGCCAGTGAATGAAAATCATTCAATAACATTCTTCTTAATTGGATGCATGCTTCTGATCTCCAACTACTCAATCTATCAAATAGTTTTGCCTAATTAGAATGTCTTAAGATAAATTTGATATTTCTGAACCTGAGTGATTGACTAGAGGAAAATACCCCTTATTGCTGCGGTCAATCTTAATTCTTAATCAGTGTTTACTTAGCTGGTTGAACCACCGTATTTGCCTTATGCCATAATGCCATATTTTTGTAAAAGGTTTATAGAATTATTCAACTATATTTGTTTCCTTTGGTTTGTAAGAGAGATTTTTATTTTGAGAGCATTCCTGAAAATATGTGAGTCTTGCTTAATATGATTATTTAAAATTTCAGTCTTTAATTATGGAGACTGATTTATCATTTCTAAATTGACTTAGATATTTAAGCTAATTTTTAGTGATACCGAGAAAATGTTCACATTCTTTTTGCCTTGTAGCCAAAGAGCTATTGATTTGGAACAGGGGGGATAAATTTACTCTCCAATTATTTTATATTAATTAGAGTCAAACTACAGTTATGACCACCTATTGCAGCATTTAGTTATATTTAAATGAGACTTTAAAATCGTGCCACCATGATCCAATCCTTTTGCATTACAAGTATAACGATCTTGTGATTAAATTATAGACCAAAATGGCTTAAAAATAGTAAATATTTATTTCCAGTTTTGCATGACATTGCCAATTATATTTTCACTGACTTTTATGTAAAAATATTAGCAGATGTGGGTTATCTCAACTGGGTAACTGGGACTCAAGCTGCCTGCCCTTGAAAGTTTTGCAACTAATAGGAAAACAAACACTTTTAAACCAATGAGTATATTATAGCAGCTACTGTCACCTCTGGTGTCTGAATTGGTGGTTATATAAGCTGCAAGATGCATGAGAGTCACTTGTAAAATGTGTATACAAGTGAGATTAACTAACAACAGCTAAAGTGAAAGACTGGGTTTTTTAATTGTTTTTAATTCATGGGCATAGGTTAAAAACCATGCCTGTAAGAACATCACTCTCTTAGACTTGTGTTTCAAATTGCCACCTGGAGTGGAAGGTAAAGAGTGTAGAATGACTAGGGGTCACTGAGAATGTGTTCTGGAATGTGTCACATAGTGAACATCATTGTACAGATTACAGCAAAAGAATAAACACACAGAAGTAATCAGGTGTCCTGAGTGCTATGGCAGGATGTATCCATGCAGAACTTTCTGGGTATATTAAAGAAGACAGTCCTCAAAATTTGACCAGAAAGAGGGTAAAGACTTCACAGAATAGAAGCACTTGTACATTGATATGAAAAAGTAGGCATCTTTTAAAAACATTGAGCCTTTCGTCCTTAGAGATAATAAATGTGTATAGTTTAGACTGTAGGTACTGGGGTTGAACATGCAAGGATCAGTCATCATGAATATTAGTCCAATTATCTATTGCTGCATAATATTAAAGACCACACCAAAACTTACGGGCTTAAAACAACATTTATTTATTGTTATATATTATTCTGTGGGTCAAGGATTTGGAGGGTAACCATGTATCTCTGCTCTGCAATGTCTGTGACCTCACATAAGATAAACAGAAGGTACCGAAAGAGCTGGGGGTTGTTTAGATCTCTCTCTCTCTCTCTCTCTCTCTCTCTCCATGCAGCATCCCCAAGTGGCTAGCATGTGCTTCCTTGCCTCAGGATAGGCCCCACTAGGAAGAAAGTGGAAACTGTCTACTCTCTTGCAAGCTACGCCTACAGTTAGCATAGTGTCACTTCTGCCGTATTGTTTGGTCACAGTTATCATAAATTCATGCCACTTCTCAACGAAAGAACCATCAAAGAATGTGTGGCCATCTTTAATCACTTACAAGTATTCTTTCACTCAACAATCTATTTTGAGTACCCACTGTGTACCAGTGTGTACCAGCCACTGTTCTACTTGATCTTATTGGCATGGAAAATAAAACAAAACCTGTAGCCATATAAATGATTTTTTTAGTGAAGGGAGAGAGGGTAGAGAAGCAAATAAATATATACTATTCTGTGAGATAATGTGACAGAGATAGTGCGTAACAAATGTACACGTGCTCATCTGCATTCCCCTGCATTATTTGCAATTAGATTAGGGCCACGTGACAAGTTCTGGTCAGTTGACTGGTGAACAAAAGTGATGTATGTCACTTTCAAGCCAAGCCAGTGAACAGCCTCTTCCATCCCTTCTTGTCATCTTCTCTTTAGAGTTTACATGTTCCAGATCACACAGCAAGGAGATAGAGGAGGAAGATCTGATGCATATCAAGCTATAAGGAAAGCACGCAAAAAAAAATTTATTATGATAACCAACTGAAGTTTGAGGTTTGTTTATTTCCATAGAATAATGTAGCATTACTTAACCTGACTAATACAGTTAATTAGTATTATGAAGAAAAATAACTCGGAGTAAAGGATACAAAATGATTGTGGAGATAGGTGCACAGTTGTAGACAGCTTGGTCAGGGAATTAAGAAATGTTGCTGTAAGAATGTACTAAAAACTTTCAAGCCCAGTTGTTTTTCCCACCATATAACTAGGCCCCCTCCATATATGGGAGAGTTGCAGATTGACTGTGATTGCTGAATTTACATGATATTGGCAGAAACTTATTTTTAAAAATGGTCTGATGAGCTTTAAAGGAGAATGAGGAAAGATGAGATTTGAATTAATTAATGGATAAATATCTTGAAAGCCAGACTACGGAGGACAGATTTTATTAGCAAATGAATGTGGTAGCTGCTATAGGCTATCAGACATGAAGTTAGCTTTAGACTAACATGTGACAATTATTTTGGCATGTGGAATTAGATTGGATTGACAAAACAACAGACTAAAATCAAATAGGCCAGCAATATGAGGCTTTTCTTAAATATAGTCTTCTTAGATACTTTTCTAGCACTGGGGGTGATGATACATACATTTGGAGTCAGAGAAAATTTGGCTCTTCTGCTTTCTATTTATGTAAATGAGACTCACCATTCAAGTCTCTGTGACTCCATTTTCTCATGTGTTAAAAATAATACCTCCTTAGCTGCATTATTGTAGGATGTGTCAATTATATGTGTACAAAACTCATCAGAATGTCTATCACATAGGAAACACTCAATGAAATGGTAGCTATCATTTCATTATAAGCCATATTGAAGATATGGCATCCATAAGATTATCTATACCAATCATTGTATGGTAAGCACTGTGGAAGATTACAAGGGATCTATCACATAGTCTTCAACTTTCTGCTCAGTCTTGTTAAAAACATAAGACCAAAAAAATCACGAAGAGGTAAATGAATGTGCTGGCAAGAAAAGCCTTTGAAAAAGGGATGCCACAATGTGCCAAATAAATTGCCACACATGATATAATAAATGCTATCTGTTTTGTCAATGAGAAGATAATATGTTTTCAACCTGTTAGAACTTTCTGTTACAACTTTTTAAAATATATCATTATTAATAAGCACCCATGGAGATACTTTCTCAGGCAGAGAAGGTGACAGTCCTCAAATTGCACCTCTTATGTTTTGTTCCTGTAGGCTCATTCCTTATAGTGTGAGTGGGCAGAAGACTTCATCTTAAAACAAACAACAGTAATAAAAGTATATAAATTAGCTTGTAACTGATCAGGCGCGGTGGCTTACGCCTGTAATCCCAGCACTTTGGAAGGCCGGTAGGCGGGTGGATTACCTGAAGTCGGAAGTTCGAGACCAGCCCAACCAACATGGAGAAACCCCATCTCTACTAAAAATACAAAATTAGCCTGGCGTGGTGGCGCATGCCTGTAATCCCAGCTACTTGCGGGGCTAAGGCAGGAGAATTGCTTGAACCTAGGAGGCAGAGATTGTAGTGAGCCGAGGTTGTGCCATTGCACTCCTGCCTGAGCAACAAGAGCGAAACTCCATCTCAAAAATAAATAAATAAATAAATAAATAAATAAATTAGCTAGTAACTCTGTCCCTCAACAGTTTCTCTTTATTTTTTTTTAATAGAATATTCCCTGGCTTTATTTAAAAGTCTAAATCCTAAGTTCTTCTACTCTACTTATCACTCTGACTTTGAAACTCAAAACAGAAATGTCAAAGCATAAAGAACTGCTATCTTCACAACCAGGACAAAAATTGGGCAGAGAAAAGGATATATATTGCATAATACATTTCAGCAAAATACTAAGGACTCAAGTGATTCCAATGATTCATCCCTCCTCTTAACCAGTGTCCAGGGTTTTGCTTCTTTGTTGTACTGGATCCTCTTTTGGTTTTAGAAATATGCAGAGCCATCCTCTATGAGTTTCCTCATTCTTTGGCCCAAACCAAACAGCAGTGTTTTCTTACTAGAAATCATGATAATGCCACATCACATTACTCTTTACATTTGCATCACATTCAAAATAAGTCAGTGTGAATGAATCCTTTTCTGTCTTTTGAATTTCAGTCAGCACAGGTAATCCCAATAAATGCATTTAAATTTTGTTGTCATTGTGACAGCCCCATCAAACACCTTGCCAACCGTATCAAATTAAAATTTCCCATTCTCCTATTTGAATACCTACCATTTCACAGTTGCAAAAAAATCCCATTAATGTCTCATAGCACAAAACAAGGCAGGATCTGTCTGAGTTTATCAAATTATTCAGATAATAATTCATTTCCAGAATATTTCATTATTCATGAAATGAGATGCCTGGCACAAGGAAAGTACTTAATAAATGGTTGGTATTATTTCTATTTGAAAGGCAAATTATGTTTTTAATGCTGTATTCATATTTTTCCTCTTCAGGTTTCTCTGTTTATTTTTCCATGATTCAATTTTCCTAATAAATAAAATATGTACTGGAGAGCTATGACTTTATATCAGCCATGCTAAGAGTAGGTATTAAATGTGTTCTTCATCTAAACTTCTACACGATCTACGTTCAGTGGGATCAAGAGGAGAGTAGCATAGAAAACCAATTTTGTCTTTCTTTGTCAGCAATTTTGTCTTTGACTCTTTTTAATTGGGTGAGACCTGTTTTGCTTGGGAATAAGGCTTGAGTAAATAAGTAAAAGCTAATGAAAAATGGAAGAAAGGAAATATTTTGAAACAAAGCAGATCATGGAGATTAGGAATTGCTTGTAATGTTCTAGGGTTTTGCTACTCAAAGTGTGGTCCATGCACCAGCAAAATTAGCATCATGCAGAATATTAGGTCCCACCCCAGACTTACTGAATTAATCTGCATTTTACCAAAATCCCCAGGGGATTGTTTGGTTTTTAGAGAGCCTTGAAAACAGAGATGGCTGCTTGCTTCTTTATGGCTAAACCTGTAACTTACTAGTTTGCAAGAATAAAAGAGGGAATTAAATTTCCCTGTAGGACACACTATAGATCTCTTGTTCATAGAGGAGCATGAAGTAAAATAAAGTACTATTCCCAAAGTAAACATAAAAGCAAAAATTATGCGTCCCCATAGCTGGAGAATGCATGCGTCTCTTAATGAATCATGAGGATGTCTTACATTCTTGTATCCCTTCACTTGTCTCTTCCATATGTAAGATCTCGTTTATCCTTACTACAAACCAAAGAAGCATGCATTGTGATAATAATTCTGATATTTTAAAGGTGCTTCCTAGTTGGTGAAAGGAGCAGGTGGTCCCCAACCTAATCTCTAGCTACATATCCAAGATCCCTGAGTGTTGAAGGGTGGAAGAGGATTCCCCTGGACATGGAAATTCACAGATTGATCAGAGTGGCTTAGACAGTAGAGAAAGATGGGAATGAGAAGGCAGAGGAAGAGTCCCAGGAGGGGTCTGGCTGCAGCCTGGCAAGTTGATGTGGAAGTAAATACTGGTAGGGTAGGTGGTTGGACTTCTTGCTCTGGAAGCATGTGGAGTCAGTCTGCATTCTGTTCAACAGGGGAAACGGGCTGGGCATGGTGGCTCATGCCTGTAATCCCAGAACTTTGGGAGGCCGAGGCGGGTGGATCATGAGGTCAAGAGATCGAGACCATCCTGGCCAACATGGTGAAACCCCGTCTCTACTAAAAATACAAAAATTAGCCGGGCATGGTGGCAGGTGCCTCTAGTCCCAGCTACTCGGGAGGCTGAAGTAGGAGAATCACTTGAACCCTGGAGGCGGAGGTTGCAGTGAGCCAAGATCACACCATTGCACTCCAGTCTGGGTGACAGAGTGAGACTCCATCTCAAAAAAAATAAAATAAAATAAAATAAAATTGTGGGGGAAAGGGATAGGATTCAGGTGCAGCCTGTTCAGGAGGTAATTATTGGTGAGAAAACAGAGTCCATAAGACAATCTACTGGAGAATTCAAATATGCAGCCTGTTCTGGAGGTAATTATTGGTGAGAAAACAGAGTCCATAAGACAATCTACTGGAGAATTCAAATATGCATCCTACAACAGTGATGTGGAGAAGATGGTAGTGGAGATGAGAGTGAGCAGAATGGATACAAAGCTGGAAACTGCCCCTTCCAGGGGCTGCTAGGGCTTCTCTTCAGATTGTCCAGCAGTGAGTGGGGCCAATCTTAAAGTGTTCAGATGTTTGATAAGTCAAAGCCTCCAGGACCCTGGAGTAGAATTTCTACTCCAGAATTATGACATGGGCTGTAATCCCATTGTATTCCTAATCCACCCAATGGAAACCAATGGCATTTTGCTGTAAGTTTTTAAAGGCGATTTGGATACTATAGGACCATGGTGACACACAGTGGCTTCAGTGTTCAATAGATTTGAGGTTCTGATTCTTTTCAGCAAGTTTCCTCTTTCATGCTTCAGCTTCCTCACATCATATGAGGAATAAGTGACATAATGGATGCAAAGCATTTGGCATACTATGTGATACATAACTGGTTATTTCTGATATTTTTATTTATCTGAAAAAATAGCAGTTTCTGGCATATATTAGCATCCAAAAACATTGCTTCTATTTTCTTCTATCACATATCTAAAAAACAAATACAGGGCTGGGTGCGGTGGCTCACGGCTGTCATCCCAGCACTTTGGGAGGCCAAGGCGGGTGGATCACTTGAGGTCAGGAGTTTGAGACCAGCCTGGCCAACATGGCAAAATCCCACCTTTACTAAAAATACAAAAAAAAAAAAAAAATTAGCTGGGCGTGGTGTTGCACTCCTGTAGTCCCAGCTACTAGGGAGGCTGAGGTGGGAGAATTGCTTGAACCTGGGAGGCAGGTGTTGCAGTGTGTCGAGATCACACCAATGCACTCCAGCCTGGATGACAGAGTGAGACTCTGTCTCAAACAAACAAACAAACAGAAAAAACAAATACAAATAAAACATAACCTTAAAAAGCATATATCAGTGTCATGATCCATTTGTATTATTTTATTTCAATGGAATTATTTAAATGAGAATCTCTTTCCACATTACATAAATCTGAGGATGACAGAGACTGCCTTGTTGTCACAGGTCAAGAGAACTTTCTTTCTTGACAACCTGGTTTTCTCCTGATGCTTAAAAACACCTCCAGTAACTGTTTGCTAAATAAGCTGCACAATGTAACAGGATAGGGGAATACACGGAATGTTCCTCCAGGTAGTCTAAAGATAATAGAGCCTTCAAAGCACTTGGCAATAACTGATCAATTTGCCTAGATAGTAAATTCTTCATGGTTAAAATATGTTCATGTCATTTAGAACTCTGATTGCTCCCCTTTAAAAGAAATCTACTTCTGCCCTGTCTGGTTGCATAATGTTTATTATCCTTTTTTTCCCCCAAAGAAAATTATCGCATAATGGAGACACATTCTCACCTTCCTTTTGCTTATTCACGATTGACACATAATAATTGTACATACTTACGGGGTACAACATGATGTTTCAAAACATGTGTAAGTAGTGCACGATCAAATCAGAGTAATCGGCATTTATCATATATCATTTCTTCGTGATGAGATCATTCCTAAACATCTCTCCTAGCTAGCTTTAAATATGCAATGCATTATTGTTAACTCTAACCACCCTACACTGCAATAGACCACCGGAACTTCTTGCTCCTATCAAATTGTAGCTTCGTAGTCATTGACCAAGTGCCTACTATCTCCCCTCCCCCTCTGCTTCATATCTTCTGGTAATTATTATTCTTCTGCTCTCTACTTCTATGAAAGCAACTTTTTAGATTCCATATGCAAGAGATCATACATTTGTCTTTCTGTGTCTGACTTATTTCACTTAACCTAATGCTCCCCAGGCTCATCCATGTTGTCACAAATGACAGAACTTTAATTTTTTAATGGTCAAATAATATTTCATTGTGTATATAGACCAAATTTTATTTATTCATTCATCTGTTGATAGACACTTATGTTGATTCCATATCTTAGCTATTGTGAGTAGTGCTGCAATTAACATAGGAGTGTATTTTCAACCTATTGATTTCATTTCCTTTGGATATATACCCAGTACTAGGATTGCTGGATGACCTTCCTTTGTGAATCATAGGGAAATGCCCAACACCCTTAAGGTGGCTCCCATCTCACAGATGTGAAAACTGAGACCTAGATCAATCCAGAGATGACAGAATGCTATTGACTGAGCAAGCCCTGATGGAAGCATTGTGCTGGCTGCTTGCACATGCCTGGGTCACCTAATCCAATCCTTGCAGCATCCTTGTACAAGAAAGTTAGGTATTTTGTCTTTATTTTATAGATAAGATCACAGGAGCAAGTGGCAGGGCTAACATCAAACACAGTTCTACTGATGCACACATCTGCTTCACACTGATTTTATCATGGAAGCTGTTGGCCGCCAAACCCACAATGTGTTTCATTTAGATAAATAATATTTGCCTCCCAGACATGTATGGTATGCTGCCTGCTTATGCCCTCATGATTTCTCCAAAATTGTTTTTCTTCTAGTGACTATCCAAACGAAAAAGCTTAGTTTCTTGTCATCACCGAAAGATCATTTTTAGCTTCTTTGCATTTCATTAGGATGAGTTTCTATCTGATTGCAATTAAATTGTGCTCAGCAACAAATAGAACAAAGAAAGTGAAACTTTATTTGTGTCTTTCCCAGATGTGGGGATTTTGAGGTATAAACAGTAACTTATTTGAGAAGATCCTTCTTTTATCTTGCTTGTGCCATAATCCAAACACATTTACTTTAATTTGAAATTGTTTTACATGGCTACTTTTTTGAAATGTGAAGGTAAATCTTTAAGTTTGAAACTGCCTGAGAAACCTCTAATAGCACACTTTATTGAGCAAGGAAAGCAGATAGAGTGCACACAATACTTGTGCCAGTTATTATTATTGACAGGCCAGTTATTCATGAAATACACAGGCCAATAGAGAAGCCCCAATGAAACTATTTTCGTGTGTGTATGTGTGTGTGTGTGTGTGTGTGTGTGTGAGAAATATATATCATTCACTGAGAGCCAACTGTATCTCTACCACATGTCACATGCTCATATATGTTATCTGAAAGCCTCACTATTATATGTGTCATCACTATTTAATATCTGCAGATATTCATATACATTCCCAGAAATCCTTGCTAGGAAACTGCAGGGTAGATGCGAAAGGGATGTTGGGGGTTAAAGGCTATAGAAGACGAACTGCACCAATAAAAGTATATAAGGCATTTATGGGTCTGGTCTTACGTGGTAATTTTTATGTTTTTTTTTTACTCTGTTTCATTAAGTCAAAAAATGCACTTATCACATGAAGACAGTTAACCAAAATAATGTAACAAGTGAGAGCGTAAAAAAATTCCACTTAGAAAAAAAAAACGCTTCTTATATTTTGGATAAGGCATTTTAAAGCCACTCTAGTCATTTTCGTCTTCTTACTTTTCATCATGTTTTTGTGTTTTGGGTGCCTGGGATCCCATTCATGAGTCCTTAGTTACTTGAAACTTGTGATTTAGTCAAGGCTGAGTTAAAGTACAGATCATATAGGTTTCTTTAAATTCTCATTTTTATATATACTTTGCCTAAAGTAACATTGCAGTAAAGAAGGAAGGTTTTATTATGAAGGTACTGTTTCAATTTTAGGTTTGAGACAACTCAGAAAATTTAGTGGTAAAAAACAAAATGCACTTTAAAAATATTTTGATAGTAAACTTGACTTCTAACACCAATTGAGAAACCCAAATCCAATTTTCTGAAGCCTCAGATTAAATATTTCTTTTTAATTATCCTTAATTATTTCTGGAAAATAGCGAGCTGTAACCTTGTTCACCTTAAGATGTTCATGAGAAGTGGCCACTAGTAGAAAATATGTCAGAGCAAATAGTCTGTCTCTCATTATGGGAACACCAAATATATCAAAGAGAAAGTCTGAAAGCATTTTAGCTTCAGTTTCAAAAGGAAAAAAATAGGCTTTCCTTTGAGCTGCTTATTTCTGTTCTAGCAATTCTTTGGAGCATGATATGGTTAGGCTTTGTTTTCCCACCCGAATCTCATCTTGAATTGTACCATATGTCCAGGGACAGACCTGGTAGGAGGTGATTGGATCATGGGGGCAGCATCCCACATGCTGTTCTTGTGATGGTGAGTGAGTTCTCATGAGATCTGATGGTTTATAAGTGTCTGACAGTTCCCTCTTCACACACGCACTCTCTGTCACCTGCCGCCATGTAAGGCATACCTCTTCCCCTTCCACCTTGATTGTAAGTTTCCTGAGGCCTCCCCAGCCATGAGGAACTGTGAGTCAATTAAATCTCTTTTCTTAATAAATTATCCAGTCTCAGGCAGTTCTTTATAGCAGTATGAGAACAGATGAATATAGAGTACATCATTGAGAGGCTGCTTTATATGTTCACTCATCTATTAATTAATTAAATGAGCATTTATTGAGGATCTAAAATTAGCTAGACATTAGAAATATAAAGAAGACTAAAAAACAAAAGATCACTCCCAGGAGCTCATATGGTCTGTTAGTGAAAGTGGTTACATAAACAAGTAAGAGCAATTGAATGTCACTCTGCATTGTCACATTCTGTTTATTTCATTAGTAACAGTTATAACAACTGGAAATTTTCCAGTTTGTTTGTCTCTCTCATTAGATTTTAAGTGCTTTGAGGGTGGGGATCTGGCACATTTTAGTCACCCTATAAGAATGAATTTAATAAATAGAGTACTATAAAGTAGAATAAGGGTTTCTTGCAGAGGAGAACTCTAGAGCCCTTAAATTAAGGCTATCTGGGGCTTTTGATATTTCTGGCTACTCTCTCTTGATGCTTATTCCTTTTTTTTTTTTTTCTTCTTTTTTGAGACAGAGTCTTGCTCCATCGCCCAGGCTGGAGTGCAGTGGCATGATCTCAGCTCACTACAACCTCCACCTCCCTTGTTACCTGGTTCAAGCAATTCTCCTGCCTCAGCCTCCTGAGTAGCTGGGATTACAGGTGCACACCACCATGTCCAGCTAATTTTTTTGTATTTTTAGTAGAGACAGGGTTTCACCATGTTGGCCAGACTGGTCTCAAACTCCTGACCTCAGATAATCCACCTGCCTCAGCCTCCCAAAGTGCTGGGATTACAGGCATGAGCCACCGCGCCCAGCCTCTTGATGCTTATTGCCAAGGATATAGCTATCCCACGTCTGCCTCTTCTAGCTTCACTCTCAATCTGGTGCCGTTGACAAAACTGCCTGCAGTGAACTCTCAAAAACATGAGAATGATGTGGATGCCAGCCTTCACAGGATGCTTTTTTCATTGTGGACCTCTGAGCCCAACGGAACACTGTGAAGGAGTTGGAACACGGAGTTTAGATTGGAGATTCCAGCTGGGAGTCTCAACTCTTTCACTTACTGGAGTGAGCAAATTAACAATCCCTCTCAACCTCAGATTTCTATGAAATGGATTAAAATATCTTTCCTCATAAAGTAGATATTTGTAAAATACTTGAAATTTAATGTGTGCTAGTTGAATGCACATATGGAAAGCCAATATTTATAACTTATCCTATTTTCTGAGACTTTAATTCCTTGTAAGTCATTCCTCCGAATGCTTGCTAGAACTCAGACCTTAGGACTTTTGTTTGCCTACATTGCTGTTGCTGGATGTTAGTGAAGGGATTCGAAGCCCTCCTTCAACCAAAGGGGAACTGGAAAGTATCTGTGTGTATGACCTGGATGCTCCAGGAAAGTGGGGGAAGGAGGCCAGGCTACCAGTCACAGCCTCATGAGACTGTTGGTACTGCTTCTGCTATGAGTCATAAACTGTCCTGCATCTGTGGCATCTCTGAACTCCCCAAGCACCAAAGGTAATAATAATAAAAAAAGCAAGAGATAATGGAATCTTTGGGTTAAATTTAGTGATAATCTGAGATAATATTTCATTGTGGAAGTTATAGAAAGCATTTTTGGCCGGGCATGGTGGCTCACGCCTGTAATCCCAGCACTTTAGGAGGCTGAGGCGGGTGGATCATGAGGTCAGGAGATCGAGACCATCTGGCCAATGTGGTGAAAACCCTTCTCTACTAAAAATAAAAAAGTTAGCTGGGCGTGGTGGCACATGCCTGTAATCCCAGCTACTCAGGAGGCTAAGGCAGGAGAATCACTTGAACAAGGGAGGCAGAGGTTGCAGTGGGCTGCGCCACTGCACTCCAGCCTGGCAACAGAGCGAGACTCCGTCTCAAAGGAAAACAAAAAACAAAAAACAAAAAACAAAACAAAAAAAACCCCAGCATTTTGTACGTTTGTTTTTTGGGCTAGTTTATAAAACTAATTATGGGAGAAACACAGTGGAAGTCATTAATGAGAAAGATCAAGCTAAATGTTGACAATAATTCTCTTCATTTGAGGTCATTGATTTAAACTAATTTGCTGTAAAAAAAAAAAAAAATCCAAGTTGAGGGTTTGCGGGACCTTTTTCTGCCAAGCTTCTTAACTTCCTTTGTGGATGGCAAAGGATGATTTGATTGATTTACTGTTTACAAACATTCATTTGTTTCTAGCAAAGACCGCATGTGATACTGGATCTAGCCACTTCCAACGCAAGTACAGTCATGTCTCACTTAATAATGAGAATACGTTATGAGAAATGCATCATTACATAATTTCGTCATTGTGTGAACATCATAGAGCATACTTACACAAACCTAGAGGGTGTAGCCTACTGCACACTTAGGCTATATGATATAGCCCATTGCTATACTGGAAATAGACAACCTATTGTATGAGTATCGCAGGCAATTGTAACACAGTGGTAAGTATTTGTGTATCTAAACAGAGAAAAGGTATAGTAAAAATGTGGTATAAAAGATAAGAAATGGTAGACCTATGCAGGGCACTTACTATGAGTGGAGCTTGCAGGACTGGAAGTTGTTTTGGGTGAGCCAGGGAGTGGTGAGTGAAAGTTTAGGCCCAGGACATTACTGTAAACTCCTGTAGACTTTATACACACTGTACATTTTGGTGACATTAAATTTATAAGAATATTTTTTCTTCAGTAATAAATTAACCTTAGCTAATTATAATTGTTTTACTTTATATACAATTATTGTTTAAACTTTTGACTCTTTCATAATAACCACACTTAGCTTAAAACACATACATTGTACAGCTGTACAAAAATATTTTCTTTCTTCATATTCTTATTGTATTTTTTTTTCATTTTACTTCTTTATTTTTATTTTTGAAGAGTTTTGTTAAAACAAAGACACAAACACACACATTAGCCAAGGCCTACCCCAGGGCCAAGATCATCAGATCTTCCACCTCCACATTTTGTCCCACAGAAAGGTCTACAATGTCACTAAGGTGGTATAAATTTTTAGTTTAATTATAATCTTATGGGACCGTCATCACACATGTGGTCTGTTGTTGACCAAAGCATCATTATGCATTGCATGAGTATTCTTTGTTTTAGAAAGCAGTCATGAAACAAGACATATAGCAGGTTTGTTTGTTTGTTTGTTTTTTGAGACGGAGTCTCGCTCTGTTCCCAGGCTGGAGTGCAGTGGTGCCATCTCGGCTCACTGCAACCTCCGCCTCCCCAATTCAAGCAATTCTCCTGCCTAAGCCTCCCAAGTAGCTGGGACTACAGGCACACACCACCATGCCCAGCTAATCACATAGCAGTTTTTAAGACTCATTTGCTTCCAGTGCCAAAATAGAGTACTCTTTATGCTTGATATATTTTCAGCAAAATAAACCTGCATTTATCTTTTCCTTCTCAAATGATGTCTTTTGTGTAAGAAGTTAGTATTCAGGTCTAGTTTGCAGGAGCAATCTATCTCCAAATGCCTTTATTCCCCAAATTGGATCTACGTATTCCGTATCCCTTGCCTGTGCTTAGCATAAAATGTAATAAATTAAGGGATAAGACTTGAGTTCAAGTCCACCTAATCCTTCTATGATATTGGACAGGTTAATTGATCTCTCTGATCATGAATTTCCTAGCAGAATTTTTGTGCAGATTAAATATACAGTATACATAAAGGCATAGCATATGTAATACAGTATATGTAGAAGGCATAGCATAAGTATGTTCCAAGCAGACTCTGTGGCAAAGATTATGGAGCAAGTGATTTATTGAGAAAGTGTTCCCAGGAGAAAGGAGTAACAGAGTGTGGAGAAAAGTCAAGCAAGGATATAATTTCAGGCACAGTCCCAGTCTCAGAGTGATCCTGCAGAAAGGAAATGTCTTGTGCCAATTATGCTCTGGATTTTGTTGTGACTTAAGGCAAGAGAGCTAGGCTGTCTTCCTCCCTCAACTAATCAATCTGGCTAGAAGATATTATGAAGCTGTAAACTCTCAAGCACGTCCCACTCTCTGCCTCTTGGACACAGGGGTTCCATCAATGCAAGGGCCATCCTCGCTCCCAAGCTGAGCCACAGATGCAGGCCATTAGATGAAGGAAGAGCTTAGCACGGCAGCAAGAGGCACTAGAAAATGTAAACAGGAATCTCAGGGAATATGAGCAGAGCACCAACAGTACCCACTACAATCGTACGTTATAAAGCCTCAATAAATATGAGTTTCCTATCCTTTCTTTTCCTAAACAGTCTCCACTATGTCATATATACTTGTCTCCTAGTTAATGAAGACTCAGGGTCAAAAATGGCATACTTTTTGGTTGTCCAATGGCTAGACCTCACCAGCAATGAAAATTTGCTAGGCCCAAAGGAATATGAAACATGAGTCATAACTTGTGAAACGAAGATTGTTATGTATTTGTAGATTGCTGTAAATCTCAGAGCCACATAGGAGTGGTAGGACAAAGCTAGTAAAGATAACAATTGCTTGTTATTGTTGCTACAGAGAACAATGGTGACTTCAACCACTCTACTTTTTCATTTGAATGATTAGTAGGATGTCACATTCTAATCCTAAAATATTTTTCATATATATTAAAATTAGCCTTGGAAATTGCAGGCAATGCCAAAGATGCGTTAGAAACTAGCAGTTCTGACAAAATCATCAAAGGCAACTGTTCTTCAGTGTATTTAAGATTAAAATAAGAACCAACTAGCAATTTAGATCAGAAATGAAGCTTGGTGCTCTCCCACAAAACATTGCATCCCAGAATCTTTCCGCAACTGCCAGCCTGGACTCATGTCCATTAAAAGCAAATGTAGTTGAGAGGCAAGGATAAGAGAAGGAAATTGCTTTGGATCCTTATTGGGTTGTCTTATCGATCATGCTGGATGGTAAAGTGCTGTCACGTAGGCATCCACCTCTGGGCTCTGCAAAATTGACAGTAAGAAAGAACCGTCAGTGATCCATACCCTAGGGGGCAGGACAGCTGTCCAGCAATGTACATTTCTGCAGGTGTAAACCATGTCTGAAAGCACCACGTTACCTAACTCCAAGAGCTGTCACTCAAGCAAAAGGAAATATTTCCCCAAGCTGTGTTTACCGGGCTGAGTTTTAGGAAGCGACATTTACTTTTAATTAATTCAGTAACTCTTTTCCCTGGCATGTAATCTCCACAAACACTTAGGATAACAGATGGAACTCACACTACGCCTTGAAAATTAATGGGCCCCTTCATTGGTGACTGACAGAAACCATCACTTCAACCATCATTCGACCATCATTTCTCAGGCTGTCCCCAGTCACCCAGACCTCAACTTTGGGAAGTATCACAGGCTACCATGCTAAGGAAGACCAGGGGAAAAGACAAGGGTGCCCCAGTCATAGGGCATTAGAGATCTTGGCTGAAGCTAAAGGCCATTCCAATCATATTCACTCTGCATTTGAAAGGAAAAACAAAACAGAAAGAACATAAGGAGGCCAGAAAGAACATTTTCAACACAGCTTGGGTTATTTAAGAAGCAAACTACATCCTTCCATACAGCTAAACCCTCCAGGCTGATTTGTTTTCAATACTGATCTGTAAACAAATACCAATGATTCTCTTGATGAAGCTTCAGGGTTATATATAATTCACTTTGGCTCTGTTCTCTGCTAGAATTCTAGGGTTTAGGGGGAAGGAACTCTTCTATAAGTGTGCACTGAATCCTAATAATGAGATGTAAAAAATTTCTTTCTTTTCTCCTCTGCCAACTGCTTAGGTTTTATACTTAAAACAGATTTTTCAATGTCTCTCTCTTTTTTGTGTGTGCTATAGCCCTTTTTGCAAATATTTAAAATATTAATTACTTGGAAAATCAAATAGAATTATATTTGTTTATCATGTAATTATGTGTATATAACACTTGCAATACACGCAGAAAAATATTTTTAACATAAATTCATTAGCTTTTGCCAGAAAGACCATATGCGGTTTTCTTCAGAACCTGCACAATAAGTACAAGTCAATATCTTCCACTGTTTGTGATTTTCATATAAGCAGAATGCCTGCTTATTACTATAAAGTTTGTTGCTGGAAATAGTTTTCCAACATTACCATTAAAATACATATTGGCCCAATATTTAAATTAAATGATAGTTGCTTCAAAATTCTTCTTTTTATAGAAGAATTTATATAGAGAGTGTCTATAATCATGGCCTCAATCATTCATTCAGTAAATTTTTATCAGGTACCTACCATACCTGACATATGTTTGATACTAATATTGTCACCTTTTCTGAATTCCATGTTCATACTTTCATGGTTTTCACTGTCTTGACTCTATCCTTCTTTAAGAGAATCAGCTATAAAAGTTATGTGAGGACATAACACGAAGAGTATGCATGCCCCTAGGGCCAAGATGCAATAGACCAATGGATATTTACTAAAGGTTTCCTTTTATCCCTAAAGGGCTGAGTTCTCAAAAAACATAGCCCTGCTTGACTTTTGAAGAGTTTACTTATTAATGATGGTCAAAATTCTAAACCTGATGGCTATTCCTTGTAAATGGAAAACCTATGAAGAATTTTCTACTCTTCTATCAAATGTAGCTGTTAAATGTATCTAGGATAAAAAGAGTTCATACTTGTTTTGTGGAGATCAGAGAGATACTGAGAGGAAGATAGACAGGGATGAGTTCTTATGTGGAATGGGTCAAAGCCTACTTGTAGAAAATTTAAAATCTTAAGATTAACATAATTCAAGATCTCAGTTGTCCAGTGGTTTAAATTTTATTTATTTATTTATTCATTCATTCATCTGTTATTAGTAGTAGTAGAACACTTTCTTCCTAAGAAAGCCTGCTAACTGTCTAATATCTAAAAAAGTAAACCTGAGTTTTTCCAGTTCAAAGAGGAGAGAGGAGAAAAGGGAGAGTATAGAATCTGCCTTAGACCTTGTTCCACTCCTTCCCTTGCTTCTCCCTCACAGGTAGGGAGGTGAGTCTCTGCGGAGTCTATTTTCTTAAAGTCTCACCTGATGCGAAATCTCTGAACAGCATCATTGGTGAATGGCTGTTCAATTTCTGCTTGATTACATGTAATGACAACGAGCTCGTTGCTTCACAAGCCAGCCTGTATCACTTTTCCCCAACTCTAAGATAGTTGTCAAGGTTTCCTGAACTATCATTAATTACAAATCACCAGCCCAGGAGAGATTTTCAGTACAAACGGGATCAGAAATAATGTTTGACCATGTTTACGCATTCTCAGTTCACAAAACCCACTAGAAGCTTAAACATGAGGCAGCAATTTTTTTTTCTAGGACTTTCTGGGCTCCCTAAAACAGGTTCAGGAAGTTTTCTATGAAAAGTTTATACAAAGAAATATATTCCTTGAATAACATCAAGAATGCCAGATTCAACCTCAAAAGAATGTTTGCTCTGAGTCATATGTTCTTTGAAAAGGCTTGGTATTAGAGGGGTTATAAGAAAAATGCCAATAACAGACCCTTAGCAAGCAAACTTGTGCAGAAAGGTTGATTGTTCAAGAGGAAAGTACATTCCAAATGCAATATTTATATATTCCCCAGCTCTCCAGACAACACCCCCATTGGGTATTGACTCTTCTCAGCCTCTAAGCCCAGCGCAAACACAACACAAAACAGTCCATGTCAAGTAGAAGCCATTCGGGCTCATGTAAGAAAGAAATAGAAAAGCTTTCTTTATCCTTTGTTTCTTTGAGAAGCTATGTGAGTGAGCGATATCTTCAAAGTTTCCAGGAGGACAGTTACACAGAGAATACAAGCAATGTTTGAAATTTTCCTGTCATTCCTCATCTGCCATGTCTTGGCGTGAGGGCCTTCGAGGCTGTTCTCTGTGTGCAACATTGAGCACGTCTAGTGGCTTTGCTGCCTGTTGACATAAATAATTTCATTGGAACACAGCCACACTCATTCATTTACATATTGTCTTTTGTGTTACAATGCAGAATTGAGAAATTACAACAGATACCTTACAGCTCAAAATTCCTAAAATATTTTCTATCTGGCATTTTATAGAAAAGCTTTGCTTTAGAAGTTGTTATCAAGAGAATTCAGCATAAAACAAAAAGCTAGCAATGTAGAGTTGGCCGGAGGGACCAGACTACATAACTCGAATTTGTATGAAGTTAGCTTTTCAATGGATCCTAAAATTCATTTAGCCCAAGGCATTTCATTTTCCATTTGAGGAAACTGAAGTCAAAAATGAGAGCAGATGAGCTCACAGCCAAGCCAAGGGGATATTGTACAGTGGAGAGAAGCCTTCTTTGCATGTGTAACAACAAAAAAGACACACCTCTATATCCCTTAGATCAAAATTCACCCAGAGATTTGAATTTTACAGAATGTCACAGTATAACAGCATTTAGTCTCTTGTTTGTTTTACTAATCTGAATTCATGGAGTAAAGGTAAAAGATAGCAATCAAACAATAGAAGCAACTGAAGAATGGAAATTGACTAGGTTTTGCCACTCACTGTGATTTGTAAATTATTTAACATCTCTCTAAACATTAATTTATCACAAAAATGGGTACAAAAATAGAAGCTACTATTTCATAAATGAAAGATGTCTGGCACAGAGTGAGGATTCAATGGATCTCAAATAAAAAATTAACGAGTGTTTCATTAAGGCATGCCAGACTCTATGACAAGCACGTAGGTGCAAGGAACTTGGGAAGTAATTCCAGAAAGCCATGTGAAGAAGTGGGAATGGGGAACAAGGAAGAGAGGAAAGCTAAGGAAGGTTGTATAGTCATGGGAGGCGTAGTCTTTTGAGGACCCTCTTGGAGACCAGATGGAAGATGGAACCTGACCCTGAAATGGACAATTCCTATCTTTTGTTGGATGAGGGTTGCTTCTATGCCACGCTCTCTCCTTTGAAGGTGTTTCTCTGGGCCTGGGGAACACCCTCAAGCAGAGCCATGGACAGCTGTAGCTCTGAATGAGACTATCTTTCATGGCTTCCAGAGTGGGTCAAGGGGACATGGTCAGGACATCATATTTCTGCTACAGTAAACAAATACACAAATCATACTGAAGTCTGATTTATCCTCGTTCTGCTACACAAATTCTAAACCACAAGCCTATCAATTTAGTACTGATTATGAACTATATACTTCATTGAGCTTCTGAGATTTTTCTCAAAGTCTGGTAATTTATTGTTATTATTAGTGTTATAAGTTATAATGATGATGATGATAAAAGCAACCTGCGTAAGTCCTGAACACTTCTAGTTAAACAAAGCATTTCTGAAGTCAATCAGTGTGGTATGGTTTGATTAAACCAAACTTACTTTTGATTAAAAGTAAGAAACAGTTTGTTAAACACCTTAGATCAGTGGTCCCCAACATTTTTTGGCACCAGAGACCAATTTCATGAAGGCACTTTTTCCATGGACGTGGGGAGCAGCGGATGGTTTTGGGATGATTCAAGCACATTACATTTATTGTGCACTTTATTTCTGCTATTATTACATAGTAATATATAATGAAATAATTATACAACTCACATAATATAGAATGAGTAGGAGCCATGAGCTTGTTTTCCTGCCACTAGATAGTCCCATCTGAGGGTAATGGGAGATGGTGACAGATCATCAGGCATTAGATTCTCATAAGGAGCATACAACCGAGATCCCTTGCGTGCACAGTTCACAATAGGGTTCACGCTCCTAAGAGAATCTAATGGTGCTGCTTATCTGACAGGAGGCAGAGCTCAGGCAGTAACGCAAGCAATGGGGAGCTGCTGTAAATACAGAAGAAACTTTGCTTGCTCGCCTGCTACTCACCTCTTACTGTGTAGCCCAGTTTGTAACAGGCCACTGACAGGTTCCAGTCCATGACCGAAGGGTTGGGGACCCCTGCCTTAGATAGCAAAGGGAGTCTCCAACTGAACTATTTTTTTAAATACCTCCAAGTTTTGTTTTTATCAAGAGAACTCAATATTGAGTGTTTTGGACATAGAAGAAACTGTGCAAACTATTGAGACTAAGGTTTTTTGTATAGTAGGGATTCAAGTAAAACACCAATGGAAACATTGAAATGGAAAGAGTCATTATTTTATTACATTAAGTCAAAGGCCTCTATGCAGTTAAAGGCTCTCAAGTTGGTGTAGGAGCATAAAGGCCAACATGGGCCACTCACCTTCCATAATGATGCTCAACAACCAGTGCAAATAGACATGATGCTGACAGCAACCTCTTTTAAAGAGTCAAGTAGTGTCCAACAACAGAGGCCCAGATGGCAGGTAGTGCACTCAACAGCTTCCCTCCAATGGTGTCGTTGGTGATAGACAACTCTTGGACTTTACAGGACAGAAAGCATTTCCACCCACCTAATTGGCAACCTCTACCTCCCAAAAGTAATTCTAAAGTGCATTTTTATCCATATCCAGTTTTGACCAGATCATTTAATAGTCCATAACTTAGAATTTGCAGCCAATAGCATAGGTTGGCTGTGGGACATTGGAGAAACTAACAATTACTGCACTGTTAGTACATCATAGAAAGTGTCCTACATGTTTCAGATATTATCACTTCTACTGCTCAGAGCAATCTTATGAGGTAGGAACAAATATAACAACTTTGCACTCAGGAAACCTAATGTTTGGGAAAAAAATTAAGTCAGAGCCCCTGATCAGCTGTGTGTCCTTGGGTAGATTTCTTAGTGTCTCTATACTGTCTTCACTTCAATATTGAAGTTACCCTCATCTTAGAAAGAAGGTGATCTCATAGATTGATTTAACAAATGTAGGCTTCTCTTAGAAAGGCTGCATTTACATTTTAAACGTATAGATAATTAAGTCAAATCTATTCTTGGTAGAATGTTTGTGTCTCAAGTTGGGAAGCATTTTGAAAAAAAGAGGAATTTATATTGCTCTTAGACTGTGACAAAAGGAATATAATTCAGTGGTTAGCCACTCATGCTCCACACAAGAGCACAGGCCTGGTTACTATGGAAATACTTTAGGTAGAGCAACATGAAGTTCACTAGATAATTTAGAATGCTTTGGGTTTCTTCCAAACTACATTGGTTGGAATGATCTTGCATCCATCATATAGAATCTCTATCCTTCCCAACTTAGACATGGTGAGTTTTTAAAAATTACAGCCCATCATTCTATGCCTGCACTTTTTGCATTGTCTTGCATTGGTTGGTTTCCATATCATCTTTCCCCACCAGATTGTGTGTTCCTATGTTGTATGGATTTTCCTATCACTGGCATCTAGCAGTCATGTAACACATATTAGAAGGTACTAAGTATTTTGCTAAATAACCTATGCCAGGATGGAAGGAAGGAAGAGAGTGTGGGAGGCAATGGTTACCTGCAACCATCTCACTAACTGCCTCTGGGAATCATGTTTACTTTTCACTCCTTTACTACAGTACATTGGATCAGGAACATGTTAATTCAAGGAGACTCTATGACTTAGTGGAGTGAATAAAACATACTGGAAGCCAGAGGAATATGGAAGCCAGATTATGTGAGGTCATGTGTGCAATTTTAAGTACTTTGTCTGAGCAAGTAAAAATCAGAGGCTGTTGGAGAGTTTTGAGTAGAGAGGTGACAAGATCTGACTTCTATTTTAAAAGGTTCACTCTACTTCTTTGAAAATAGACTACAGTGGGTAGGCCAAGGATAGAAGCAAGTAGACGTGCTAGGAAGCTATTACAGAAATTCAGCCTAGGAAAGATGAGATCTCTGATCAGGACAGTGACAACTGGGGGGGAGGGGAGAGATGGTGAGGTTCTGGATATGTTCTGAAGGTAGAGGCAACATAGTTCCTAATGGAGGGTCCCAGTGGTATTGGCCTGAATGACTGAAAGTATGGCACTTTCATCAACTGAAATGGGAAAACTGTGAGTAGATGTGCTTAAGGGGAAGTCAAGAATTCAGTTAAGGACACAGTGATTGTGAGATGTCTATTAGAAATCGAAATGGCGATGTTGAAAAGGTAATTAATTATTTGTCTGGAATTTTAGAGGTTCAGACTAGAAATATAAACTGTGAATTGTCATCATGTTAAATTATTTAGAGCCATGAGGTTGGATAAGATTTTTTTTAAAAACAAAGAAGAGTGAATATACATAAATAAGAGAAGAGAACTGAGCCCTGAGACATTCTAACAAAATTAGACAAACGGTCCTTTCCCTTGTGAATTAATGTTTTCTCTACTTCTTTTCTTCAAAGGGAAAACTAGACTTTTGCAATTAAAACAAAAGAACAATAGAAAAAGTCTTATTCAGGAATGGGATGATTTGGTGACAAAGACAAGAAGATTACATATCTTTTCATATTTTGTATCTATAATATATATATTTATAATATATATAACATACATTATATATCTGTATATTATAAATCCCCAAATTGTGCACCTAAAATAAGATTATCACTGTCAAAGAAGAGCTTCTGTGGTCACGTCTCCTTCGTCCCTGACTCTCCTGCCTCCCTTTTTTTCCCTCAGCCCCATATCTAATCTAATGCCAAATGCTCTTGATTTAACCCAGGGGTGACAAAGTTTTTCTTAAAGCCCAAGAGAGTAAGTATTTAAGACTTCACGGGCCGTACAGCTTCTGTTCCAACCACTCTACTCTGCTGTTGTAGCCATAGACAATCCATAATAAATACGTGTGGCCATGTGCCAATAAAACTTTATTTACAACGACAGCCAACCCACAGGCCATACTTTGTTGACCCCGATTAAACCTTTCAATTTCTTTTAGTCTACCTCCATTACCAACATCTTAGTCTAATTAATCATCAGCTCTATGTCAAACTGTTCAAAAAGCTCTTAAGAAACTGATCTATCCACACCCACTGTTGATATTCCCCAATATGTTTTTCTCAACACAGTCAGAATAATCTTTTGAAAATTGAAACCTGATAAAGTTCTAGTCTGACTTAAAACCTTCAGAAATGCTTTTATAATAGAGACAAAACCCCCAAATGACCCATAGGTTTGCATCATCCAACTCTTGCCTAGGTCTCCTGCCTCATGCAAGACTGGTTGTGTTCCATGTTCCAGACACACTCACCTATGACTGGCCATTGTCACCTCCACCTCAGATGCTGTTTCATATTCTTAGTCTGCCTTTACCCAGTTTTCACCTAACTGACTCTCAGCCATTGTCCTTGCAGGAAAAAGAAGGGTATATCCCAATCAGATTCCAAAAAGAAATTAATGAAGATGTTACCATGGATCCTTTTTTATTTTATTTTTATTTTTTTTTATTTTTTGAGACAGTATCTTGCTCTGTCCCCCCAGGCTGGAGTGCAGTGGCACGATCTCAGCTCATTGCAACCTCTGCCTCCTGGGCTCAAACAATCCTCCCACCTCAGCCTCCTGAGTAGCTGGGATCACAGGCACATGCCACCACGGACCTGGCTAATTTTTATATTTTTTGTTGAGAAGGGGTTTCACCTTGTTGCCCCAGCTGGTCTCAAACTCCTGGGTTCAACCGAGCAAACTAACTTGGCCTCCCAAAGTGCTGGGATTACAGGTGTGAGCCACTGCAAGCAGCAGGACATCCCATGGACCCTTTAATCTCAAGCCATCCAGATACTAACAATAACAAGAGCTATAATAACGAGAGCTGGAACCATAAAGAGAATATGGCCAGAGCTGCTGGAGATGTACAGGCTTCTCTGAGAACTAGAAAGCCATAATTGGCATGAGGCAGAGGAAACAATATCTAGATCTCAGTCTCTGCTGTCTCCTCTGGTACTGGTACCTCCCATTGGTCAAATCTGACCAGAAACCAGAAGGCAAGGGACTCTGAGAAGTCAAGTTGCCTCATTATGGGTTATCACAGCAACTTTGTCCTTTATTACACTCTTCATGATTGTAACTTGTTTTTATTTTCAGGGCCATTAGACTAGTATTTCTCTCTTTCTCTTAGAATCGGTGTTCCATGATGTCAAAGACTGTGCCAGTTTTGTTTACATTTATATCACTGAAGCCTAATCTAGGCCTGGCATACTGAAAGAATTCAGTAAATAGTTATTAAATCATTAAAATAAATTTTAAAAACCAGTATCAGGCCGGGTGCAGTGGCTCACGCCTGTAATCCCAGCACTTAGGGAGGCCGAGGCAGGCAGATAGCCAGGTCAGGAGATCGAGACCATCCTGGCTAACACGGTGAAACCCCATCTCTTCTAAAAATACAAAAAAATTAGCCGGGCGTGGTGGTGGGTGCCTGTAGTCCCAGCTACTCAGGAGGCTGAGGCAGAAGAATGGCGTGAACCCGGGAGGCAGAGCTGGCAGTGAGGCGAAATCGCGCCACTGCACTCTAGCCTGGGCAACAGAGTGAGACTCCGTCTCAAAAAAAAAAAAAAAAAAACAGTATCAATGAGTGACCTTTTTGCAGTTCTCTCTCTCTCTCAGTTGTTTTCACTACATGCACCATAATGGTGTTCACTTGACTTCTGGCAGCAGTTTTGTCTCTCTAAGTCACTTGCTAAACACTTGGACTAAGAATAGAATTTGGCTCCAACTGCTTTGACAATTGGCCCATCGTTACACAGGTTTCTTAACTCTTCCAGCTACTCAGTATTGTTCATCTCCTGAGTTCTGACCACCTGAGCAGGCATCTGAGATGGACCTACCTTCTCTCTTCTTCCTCCCCTACCTCACCTGTATGGGGGTCAGACAAACCCTAAATGACAAATCATAAATTGTGACAGTTGGCAGTTTAAATGATGCTGACTATATGACTTTAGCATGTAAAATCTTACATTTTTCTTGCCTTGGGAAATTATTGGTATTCTTAAAGTAAAAGCTTCTTTGACCTACTGGTAAATCTCCTCTCAGGTTCTATGTGGTCTCACAGCCTCATTCTATTTTAATGTAGTTCAATAAGCAATACATATTTAAACAAATAAACATATTACATAAAATAAGGTGATCACTTCTCCCTTTCCTCTTAAAATTTGTAAAATTAATCAATGAAAAAAATTTGATGAAGGGTTGGACACTTTAAGAAACTAACATACTTACTTGATCCAAAGATACATTTTCTAAGATTTGAGATAGAATTATTTTCTCATCAGGATAAGTCAATAACGATAGGATCTATTGAAAAAAGCAGAAAGCACAGCCCTGTATTAAGCATCTTGACATTCACTAAATGTCAGCGGGCGGAGTTGAAATTTTGAAGAGACCATTAAAGAAAACTTTCTACACAGCCTAAGTATAGCAAATTAGTACAGAGAATAATAGACTTATTGCTGGGTGTTTAATGACAATTTTAGAAATGGTTCATACATATAGGGGTTTCGTTGGAAATATATACATATGAAAATGTAAGATTTAAAAATATTTATGTAAACTCTAATATCTGGAAGACTAAATCAGATATTTTAGTTGTTGGGGAATGACTATAAGTACGATTCAAGGTTTGCCAAAATTCCAAGAATAAAATGACTTCATAAAACATGGTACTAAATATAATTAAACATTTCACTGATGGTTTGGAAGGAACCGCAGAGTCATGCCTGACTCCCATGTCAACCTCAAAAACATTAATTGCCTTGAACTAGAGAACTGGCTAAAGAGAGGACTGGTTGACAAGAGTGGTGGCTACTACTGATTGATACTCAAAAATTCATTGTACTAGCTAATGACGTCGCAAGGGAAAAAGCATTACTTTACTTGGTTTCAAATTATTTTAAATTGTCTAATTTTATCACTAAAATAAATTTGTTAAATTTTGTCAGTAAAATAAATGAATTAAAATTGTGCAGCAGAAACTATGATATAAAATCACTTACTTTATAGATAATGGGTAACTCCTTGTTTAACTGGGGAATTACCAGAAGGTTTTCCAAAGCCGTTTCCCTTCTCACCAACAGTGTATGAGGGTTCCAATTTCTTTGCATGCTTCCCAGTACTTGTTCTTCTGTGCTTCTCATTATGGTCATCCTACTGAGTGTGAAGTGCTAACTCATTGTGATTTTTCTTTTTTCGTTTTTTTTCAGACAGAGTCTCATTCGATTGCCCAGGCTGGAGTGCAGTGGCAGGATCATAACTCACTGCAACCTCAAACTCCTGGGTTCAGGTGATCCTCCTACCTTAACCTCCTGAGTAGCTAGACCTACAGGCGTGCACCACCATGCCTGGTTAACTTTTTAATTTTTTTGTAGAGATAGGGTCTCAAATTCCTGGCCTCAAGTAATCCTCCTGCCTGGGCCTCCCAAAGCACTAGGATCACAGGTATGAGCCACTGTGCTTGGCCCTCATTGTGAGTTTGATTTTCATTTTCCTAATGGTTTAAATATGTTGAGCATCTTTTTAGGTGCATATTGGTCATTTGCATACTTTTGGAAGAAATTTATATTCAGATCCTTTCTTAATTTTTCAATTGAGTGATCTTTCTTTTGATTATTAAGCTGTAGAAATTCTTTATATATTTTGGATAAAAGTCCTATGTCAGATAAATGATTTACAAAAATTTTTCCCCATTTTGTGGGTTGTCTTTTCACTTTCTGCTAGTGAATTTTTTATTTTGGTTATTATATTTTTCAATTCAAGCATTTCCAGATGGTTCTTTTTAAAATAATGTCTATATCTTTATTGATATTCTCTCTTTGCTGAAACGTTGTTGTCATGGCTTTCTCTATTTCTATAAGCATGATTTCATTTAGGTCTTTAACTATATTTATAATGACTACTAGTTAATGTCTTCATTGTTTTATATTGCCTTTCCTGAGGCATTCATTTTCTTATTCAAATTTTATGGGGTAATTATGGGATAAAAACTTATCCCAGCACTTTGGGAGGCCAAGGAGGGTGGATCACCTAAAGTCAAGACTTCGAGACCAGCCTGACCAACATGGTGAAACCCCGTCTCTACTAAAAATACAAAAATTAGCCAGGCATGGTGGTGTGTGCCTGTAATCCCAGGTACTCAGGAGGCTGAGGCGGAATTGCTTGAATCTGGGAGGCGGAGGTTGCAGTGAGCCGAGATCATACCACTGCACTCCAGACTGGGCGAAAAAGCAAGACTCCATCTCCAAAGAACAAAAACAAAAACAAAAACAAAAAACTTATAGGATAGCAGTATAAGACACATTAGATGATGATTAGGATCATTTGAAACAAATAATTTGTGATTCTTAAAGGACAAAATAAAGTTTAGAACTCATTGATAATAACTTTAGTAAGGATTAGATGAATACTTTTTGAATTTCCTTTATTGTATTATTGTTAATATACTATTTCTGGCATGCATCAGAAAGAAATCAAATTTTCTTGCTCATATGTTCTAATTCTAGATTTAAATTCCTGTGGATTTTCATCTCATGCTAAGGGGTGACAAAATCAGTGCAAAGGCACCACTTTGTATATAGCCAAAACAGTAAAAGTTATCTTGAAAATACTTAAAGTATTAACCTGCCACCCCCCGGCTATAATATGGTTTTGCATCGGCAGATCTTTTTAATAGCATCAAATGAAATGTTTGGATTGTGCTTAAAGGTTATGCAATGGAAAAAAGAATGGGTTTGAGTTTGTTTTTAAGATGCTTACACAGAATAAATGTACATCATCTGTGTGCACAGCTGATGTGATTTTATGAATTGTGAGGTTTTGCTGCATTCTTCTATGGTCAGGAGTGTCATAACAAAATGTGGAATGACTAAGAAAATTGGGACAGCAATTGAAATTAATTTAAGCAGCTTAAATACACACTTACTTGCTGCATAACAATGCTTGGGTCAACAATGAACTGAAAATACAATGGTGGTCTCGAGGTTTTAATGGAGCTGCAATATCACTATCACATATGAAATTGTAGCCGCCATAACATCATAACTCAGTGTTTTTGGTGATGTTGGTGTAAAAAAACCTACTGTGCTGCCAGTCTGATCAAAGCATAGCACACACCATTATGCACAATACATAATATTTGCTAATGATAATACATGACTTTATTACTGGTTTATGTGCTATACTATACTATACGATACGATACGATATGATACTTTTCATTATTATTTTAGAGCATACACCTTCTACTTATTTTTTCAAAAGGGAGGTAACTGTAAAATAGCCTCAGGGAGGCCCTTCAGGAGATCTTCCAGAAGAAGGCATTGTCATCATAGAATACGACACCTCCACAGGTGTTATTGCCCCTAAAGACCTTCCAGCGGGACAAGATGTGGAGGTGGAAGACAGTGATATTGATGATCCTGGCCATGTATAGGTCTAGGCTAATGTTGTGTTTGTGTCTTAGCCTTTAACAAAAATTTCTTTTTAAAGTAAAATAATTAATAGAAAAAAGTTTATAGAATAAGAATATAAAGAAAGAAAACATTTTTGTACAACTATACAATGTATTTATGTTTTAAGCTGTGTTATTACAAGAGTCAAAATGCTTTTAAAAAATTAAAAAGTAACAAAGTTGCAAGTAAGCTAATTTATTATTGAACAAAGAAATTTTAAGTTAAATTTAGGGTAACCTCTGTGTACAGTGTTTATTATAAAGTCTTCAATGTTTATAAAGTAATATTCACTGACCACTCACTTAATGACTCACTCAAAGCAACTTCCAGTCCTACAAGCTCCATTCACAGTAAATGTGCTATACAGGTGTATTATTTTTGGACTTTTAGATAGTATTTGTACTGTACTTCTTCTATGTTCAGGTATGTTAAAATACACAAATACTTAAAATTGTGTCACAGTTGCCTATAGTATTCAATACAGTAACATGCTGTACAGGTTTGCAGCTTAGGAGCAATAAGCCATATCACATCGTGTAGGTGTGTAGTTGGTTATGCCTTCTAGGTTTGCGGAAGTACACTCCGTGATCTTCACAAAACAACAGAATCCCCTAAGGACACATTTCTCAGAATGCATCCTCGTCCTTAAGCAAAGCAGGACTGCATTTAAAAGTCTTAGCAAGTTTCTGTAGAGATTCTCATTCTTGACCTACTCAAATTGTTTAGTCTCAGGAAGGCAATTTGGGAACTCTTCCTCCCAACTTCTCCTTGGCTTTGCTACTTAACCATACAAGTTATTTTATTCATTTCTTTAAAATTGTCTATATTCATTCACTCAATCTTTGCATAACCATCTGGAGGAGTGAATCATGATAATAGTTCCAATTTACCTTATAATCTTGATCATGAAAAATAATGCAATGAAAGTTTGAAAACTACCCTATTTTCTTCTGGATACCAGATTCCTGAAGTAATTGTTTTTAAAAAGCAAGCTCATATAGCCGAATGGCGATATCATAATGGCGATATCGTCAAGCATCTAGAGAAAAACTCTGTGTACCCTGAAGATCGTGTCCTTTTAGGGTGGGTACGTCATGAAGTTTGGTAAATCTAGGGTGCAGAGGGTGTTTACCTATCTACAGGCAGAAGAGGGAGTATCATCCCAAATAGTTTCTGTTTGAAGTTGAGGGTGCATATCGCTAAAGATGCTTGGCACATCGCACTATTTGTTACTTTGTTGATTAATATTTACTGGTGGCATGGGGAGCAGCCTTAGATGATTGTAGGAGGAATTTGTGGATATTGAAGAAACGTGAGCATCCCTAGAGGATAACAATGTAGCAGCACTTGTGTCTTTCTCAGATAATTTAGATAATATGGTAGAAAATATGTTCTTTTGAGAATAGTCAAGGACATAGAAGCAGTACATTCTGAACCTGTGGTCTGTGCTTCAAAGATTGTCCATTTAAAAGCTTTTAAGGGCTAGATAAGTATTATACCTGTATAATGTGACCATGTGTTAGGGATATGAAAAACTGTGGAAAACAGCAGAAGCATGCTTTATTTAAAGGCATTTCTATTCTGATTTTTAAAATACTCTCTGGAAAATCACAGACATTTTCAGGCCAAATGTGCCTCTTAGCTATCAATTTCTGAACTCTGGTGTATAGCTTAAATAAATATGCCAGGTTCAGAATCATAGAACTGTCATATCATAAACATGAAGCTATGCAATCAGACACTGTATACTTCTTTCCTCTTCCTTTTCAACCTTATCATATAATGCTACTTTATATAGCTGTGAGACATACTGCGAATAATAGAACCCCTATATAAATTAATTCTAATAAAGTAATGGCAATGATTTTAGTAAATTGGGAGGATTTTTTTAATGACGATTGCCTTATATGTACCAGTGGCATTATATATGTCACTGTATTTAATTTGAACAAAATAATATGGTAGATATTGTCCCCTATTTTACAGACTAAGGCTCTGTAAAGTCAAGTGACTGGCTCAAAGTTATTCAGGTGGTGCTATGGGCTAAATTGCGTTCCTCTAAAAGTCAAATGTTGAAGTCCTCACTCCCAGTAACTCAGAATGTGTCTGTATTTGAAGATGGGGTCTTTAAAGAGGTAGTTCCGTTAATATGAGGTTATTGGCTGGGCGCGGTGGCTCATGCCTGTAATCCCAGCACTTTGCGAGGCAGAGGCAGGCAGATTACCTGAGGTTAGGAGTTCAAGACTAGTCTAGCCAATGTGGTGAAACCCCATCTTTACTAAAAATACAAAAAAATTAGCCGGACGTGGTGGCATGCACCTGTAATCCCCGCTACTCAGGAAGTTGAGACAGAGGAATTGCTTGAACCAGGGAGGTGGAGGTTGCATTGAGCCAAGATCATGCCACTGCACTCCAGCATGGGCAACAGAGCAAGACTCCGTCTCAACAACAACAACAACAACAACAAAAAAGAATAGAAAATTTGGACAGAGATACACACAGAAGAAAGACAATGTGTAGACACAGGGCGAAGATCATAATCTGTAAGCCAAGGAGGAAGGCCTCAGAAGAAATCAACCCTGGGGACACTTATTAAACTCAGATTTTTAGCTGCTAGAAGAGTGAGAAAATACACTTCTATGGTTTAAGCCACCCGATGTGTGGTATTTTGTTATGGCAACCCTAGTAAACTAATACAACTAAGTAATTCAGAAATTCAACTCAACACTGTCTGAATTCAGAATTAACCCTATCCAAACTCTCATAGACAAATTCAGCTTGAAATATCTCTAACATTTATGTAGTTCTCACTAATACTTTCTATGTTAGTCCAAATATCCCAAGAAGCATGTCAGCATTATATATACAGGGACTTTATTAAGAAAAAATCCCTCCAAAAAAATGAGGAGAGAAAGAGTGGGAGAACAATCAATCAAATTATGATGCAAGTCTGACCCTAAGTGAAGGAGAGAGGGAAGGGAAGTTGGTGGAAGTGATCTAGACCACTGTGCAGTGTCAATAGGTTCAGCAATCTTTCAGGGAGTTCTGAAACCAAAGTTGGCTATGAGAGGAGTTCCATGTTGCCTAGAGAGAAGCCTTCCATCGCATCCTCTACAGGTTCAGTCATTGGTTGAAAGAGTCTGTGGGAGGTGTGGCCTTAGTGCAAACATTCAGGAATACAGGAGCCACGACCCAGATTCAATTGCCTCCTTGTACTTGAATGTTTGCAAGGTGCAATCTCATGGACATCTCACCTTCCAATTTTATAATCTTATGAAATAGCTTTCACTTTATAAGGGAAGATAATATATACCATCTCAGAAGCAGCAAGTATATCTATTCAACAGATACTTGTTGAATATGGTGAGAGCTTGACAAACATCAAGGAGCTAAGAAACATAAAATGATGGCAACAAAGAAAAGAGAGAGTTTAGAGAGTTGCTTTTAGAGAGTGTGAAAGCTTGTTGAGGAATCAGAGTTGTTTATGCAGGACCCTGGAGGATAATTCAAGAAAGTAGTCAATCATGCATTCAAATTGATTTTTCAAAGCATGATTTACATACCATGTAGTACAAGAAAATGACATTAGGTGGTACATCCGTGAGTTTTTATTGTACTAGTTAATTATTTATTTTAATGTACTAAAAATATATAAACACCACGTCAAAACTGTGATTTGCACTGATCATTGGAGAAATGCAAATCAAAACCACAATGAGATACCATCTTATGCCAGTCAGAGTGGCGATTATTAAAAAGTCAAGAAGCAACAGATGTTGATGAGACTGTGGAGAAACAGGAACACTTTTACACTGTTGGTGGACATATAAATTAGTTCAACCATCGTAGAAGACAGTGTGGCCATTCTTCAAAGACCTAGAACTGGAAATACCATTTGGCCCAGCAATCCTATTACTGGGTATATACCCAAAGGAATATAAATCATTCTATTATAAAGATACATGCACACATATGTTCCTTGCAGCACTATTGACGATAGAAAAGACATGGAATCAACCCAAATGCCCATCGATGATAGACTGGATAAAGAAAATGTGGTACAGACACACCATGGAATACTATGCTGCCATAAAAAGGAATGAGATCATGTTATTTGCAGGAACATGGATGGAATTGGAAGCCATTATCCGCAGCAAACTAACAGAGGAACAGAAAACCAAACACTGCATGTTCTCACTTATAAGTGAGAGCTGATTGATGAAAACACATGGACACATTGAGGAGAACAACACACACTAGAGCCTGTCAGGGGGTTGGGAGAAGGGAGAGCATCAGGATAAATAGCTAATGCATGTGGGACTTAATACCCAGGTGATGGGTTGATAGGTGCAGCAAGCCACTAAGGCACACATTTACCTATGTAACAAACCTGCATATCCTGCACATGTATCCTGGAACTTAAAATAAGATAAAATAATTTATATTTTATTGACAATATTGCTTTGGATGAAGATGAACTTATTTGAACATTTGAACAGCTAGTCCATGGGTAGAGCAAGCACTATGAAGATGTGATAAGATTTCTTGAAGTTTGGAAAACACTTGACATAATGAATTGTGTGATTCAGATCTAACCCTTCTATGGGTTCATAAAATGGTAGAATCAATTGGCAAAAGGAAAAGAAAAAAGGGGGCTGCTATTTAATTTAAAATGGAAATTAGGCCTCTGGAAGGCACCATTTTGTCTACCATGTCAAAATAGCATTTTTCTTAAGAATTTAGACTAAACTTTAAGATTCCTTCCAATTTTTATATTTTACATTTGTAAAAATAGCTGCTTCTCATGAGCTTCTTCCCTCAGTGTTTGCTGAAAGCCTACTGCATGTTAACCGGGTATGGTAGCTCACGCCTTTAATCCCAGCTACTGGAGGCTGAGGCAGGAGAATTGCTTGAACCCAGAAGGCGGATGTTGCAGTGAGCTGAGATTGAACCACTGCACTCCAGCCTAGGCAACCGTGTGAGTGAGACTCCATCCGAAAAAAATAAAAATAAAAATAAAAGAAAGCTTGGCTGGGTGAGGTGTCTCACGCCTGTAATCCCAGCACTTTGGGAGGCTGAGGCGGGCAGATCATGAGGTCAGGAGATCGAGACCATCCAGGCTAACACGGTGAAACCCTGTCTCTACTAAAAATACAAAAAATTAGCAGGGTGTGGTGGCAGGCGCCTGTAGTCCCAGCTACTCAGGATGAGGCAGGAGAATGGCGTGAACCCGGGAGGCAGAGCTTGCAGTGTGCTGAGATTGGGCCACTGCATTCCAGCATAGGCCACAGAGCTAGACTCCGTCTCAAAAAAAAAAAAAAAAGAAAAAAGAAAAAAAGAAAAGAAAGAAAGCTTACAGCATGCCAGGTACCATGCTTAAAAAATAAAAGGGTATATTTGGAATATTGTCAGCGACCTAAGCCCTCATCCAGTTTGTAAGGAGGCAGAAAAGGGTCCTAGAGTGGCAGTCAGCTGTCAATTCATATGGACAGGTTGTATGGTGCAAATGAAGATTACATAGGTGATGATAGAGCTGCTGGAGCCCGAGGTGTGAAGTAGGAGATGGCATGTAATTTCAATTTGTTTTTTTTCTTTCTAGATATATATAAATATATATATTTATATACTCTTTTTTTTAAGCATAGTACCTGACATGCCGTAAGCTTTCTTTCTTTTTTAATATATAAAAAAATATATTTTAATATATTTATATATTAAACATATTATATTGTATATATTGTATATATTTATATATTTTTATATATTGTATATATTTTACATATTGTATATATTTTATATATGGTATATATAGTATATATTTATATATATTTATATATTTATAAATGTATATTGTATATATTTGTATATTATATTATATTATATATATCTAGAAATAAAAATTATATATAATTAATATATTATATTAATACAATATACCATATTATATTAATTATAATAATATATTATATATTATATATAGCTGCATCTGTGCTATCTATGTGTTATATATAATATATATTATATGGTTATGTATTATATGATATAATATATATAATATATATAACCATGATATATAGAATAGTGGTTATATATATAACCAATATTAGTTATAAGGAATTGTGAGAAGAAAAAATAGAGTATCATTGTTTCTCATCTGCTCTCTCTACCTCTCTCTCTGTCTCTCCCTTTTTATAATATATATAATATATATATTTCTAGCATTTTGTCCATTTTAAGTGTTCAATTCAGTGGCATTAATTACATTCACAATGTTGTGCAACAGTCACTTCTATCCATCCCCAGAATGTTTTTATCATCTCAAACTGAAGCTCTACCCATTAAACACTGATTCTCTATTCTTCTCTCCCCAGAGTTCCTTATCACCACTATCCTACCTTCTATTTCTATGAATTTGCTTCTTCTAAGATATTTCATATATGTGTAATCTGAGAAAAACTAATAACAACATTTGTCCTTTTGTGTCTGGCTTATTTCACTTAGCATAATGTTTTCAAGGTTCATCAATGCCATAGCATATGTCAGAATTTCATTCCTTTTTAAGGCTAAATAATATTCCATTGTATGTATATTATGCCATATTTTGTTTATCCCTTCATCCATCAGTGGACATTTGCGTTGTTTCCACGTTTGGGCTATTGTGAATAATGCTACTATGAACAATTCTGTGCAAATATCTGAATCCTTGCTTTTAATTCTTTAGGCACACAAGTAAAGGTAGAATTGCTGAGTCAATGGTAATGCTACGTTTAACTGTTTGAGGCCCTACCATACCGTTTTCCTCAGCAGTTGCACCACTTTACATTTCAACCAGCCATGCACTCATGTTCCCATATCCACGCATCCTTGCCAACACTTCATGCTTTCCAATTTTTGATATCAGCTTTCCTAAGAGGTATTGCATAATATCTCAATGTGATTTGATTTGCATTTCCATAATAAAAGGCATGTGATTTTGAATGTTATTCTTTAAGTGATGCAGAAATATTAATCAGTTATTGTTATTGCTTTCCTGTGATTCAGGCATAGGGGTACATTTCCATTTTAAAAATAAATTTGGATGTTTCCTTTAAGGCGAGGTGATTCCAGAGATGGAGAAGATGAGACTCATCCATGAATAGTGTTGGGGGAATGTGAAAAGGACTTGACAGAGTAGATATGATGGGCTTTGAGGGGAAAGGAGAATTCAAGACACCTCCTAAGTTTTTAGTATGACTTTCATGGGGCATGTGGTGGTCTTGTAGTAGAAGGACCTCTTGGATGCGAAGATAAATCCTGATCATGTTGCATTTGCTTATCTGTGAGATAGTCAGACCTAGAAGGTAGAAGCAATTATATGATTTTTTTTATGTGAAATCCTTTTTTTTTTTTTTAATTATACTTTAAGTTTTAGGGTACATGTGCACATTGTGCAGGTTAGTTACATATGTATACATGTGCCATGCTGGTGCGCTGCACCCACTAACTCGTCATCTAGCATTAGGTATATCTCCCAATGCTATCCCTCCCCCCTCCCCCCTCCCCACCACAGTCCCCAGAGTGTGATATTCCCCTTCCTGTGTCCATGTGATCTCATTGTTCAATTCCCACCTATGAGTGAGAATATGCGGTGTTTGGTTTTTTGTTCTTGCGATAGTTTACTGAGAATGATGGTTTCCAATTTCATCCATGTCCCTACAAAGGACATGAACTCATCATTTTTTATGGCTGCATAGTATTCCATGCTGTATATGTGCCACATTTTCTTAATCCAGTCTATCATTGTTGGACATTTGGGTTGGTTCCAAGTCTTTGCTATTGTGAATAATGCCGCAATAAACATACGTGTGCATGTGTCTTTATAGCAGCATGATTTATAGTCCTTTGGGTATATATACAGTAATGGGATGGCTGGGTCAAATGGTATTTCTAGTTCTAGATCCCTGAGGAATCACCACACTGACTATCCACAATGGTTGAACTAGTCTACAGTCCCACCAACAGTGGAAAAGTGTTCCTATTTCTCCACATCCTCTCCAGCACCTGTTGTTTCCTGACTTTTTAATGATTGCCATTCTAACTGGTGTGAGCAGAGAGAAAGCAATTATATGATTTTAAAGATCCAAAGTCTGAACTGGAGGTAAAGATGTAGATGTCATCAGAATATGGTTGATGATTGGAGGAAGCAGCATGGATGAGCTCATATAGAGAAAGTGAGGTCTGAGAATGGATTCCTGGGGAACATCAACATTTACGTAAGTTGGGAAGATAAGAAGGAGTCTGTGAAGGCTCAGAGAAGTAAAGGGATAATGAAGACAGCAGAGTACTATGGAAGCTGACAAGGAAGAGAGTTTCAAGGAATTACTGATTTCACTCCATCAAATATAACAAGAATTTCTAGAAATACTAGAACTGATTCAAAACAAAGTCTCTTTATATCTTGTACTGGAACTCTGGTCTCTGTTCATTGAGTCACATCCTGTATTTAAGTTCTAAGCCCAAATTCCAATTTCAGGCACAGAATAGACACTGACATCCACCACAACAGTTTATTCAGTGTTCCTCTTTACCTGACACAAATCTTCCTCAGAGAAGCTTTATCTTGTGTAAAAGGAAATGAACATTCCTTTGAGGCAAGAGTTGACAGAACTGAAATGCCTTCCAGTGTCAAGGCTGCAGTAGCTTCCATCATGATTCATTCTGAGCCCAAAAGCTTGGTGGCATTTTCAAGGCTTCTTCTCTTATGTAGTGGTGGAGAAGAACTGGAGAGAGCTGGTCGACCCCATGCCTGGTGTCTGGGGGTCAGTGGGTCACTGAAGGGAATTTAACCCTGCCTGGAATGACTTCAGGAGCATCAAGCTGTATCCTCTGTGTTCACTGTGTGGTCAGCATACTTGACAACACTCTCCCTGGCCTCTGGTTCCCACTCTACTTCCCTGAAAGTCTTCACCTCCTAACCTAATTCCTGCAATCTTCATTTTTCCTGGGGCTGAAGAATGCAGCCACTATCTGTCATATCATCTCAGAGTGGTCTCCTCATAGCCCTACTGATGTGGAAATATGACTCATTCACATTCCATTGCTGCGTCTGTGCTACCTCCTCTGTTTAGACCCCTTCCTGCTGTCCAGAAATAGCTGAGTTTACCTTCTACCTATAATTTATTAAAAGACTTCAAGCATTCAATTCTTGATCATTTCAGTTCATTCTCAGCTTCGCAGTGAGAAGTTTCCTCTGTGCTCATTGCCTTTGGCCATAATATTCCACCCCCAAATTACTGTAATTCTCAGGATTACAGTGAGTCACACCTTGGAATTAAGGCATTCTGTGCCAGGGTAAATATGTTACCTAGAAGGGCTAGCATATTACATTGTCGTTTCCTGTTAAGATCATGGCCAACTGGTCATTATCCCATCACCAATAAGACTGTGAGAAACATAGAACAGATATGTTTTCAAAGACTGATAGATTTTCGATTTGTAAGGTTGCTTAGATATAACTTAGTTCTACTTCCTAGGTGATCTACAAACTCCTTCTTTATGACACTAATCTGGTTACCCAGGTCCTGGTTGAACATTTCCTGTGACATAGAATGATCGATATACAAAACATACATATATCTGGAGAATCTAATGTTTAAATGTTTTGGAAGTTTTTGTTTTGTTTTGTTTTGGTTTGGTTTGAGCCAAGGTCTTACTCTGTCACCCAGGCTGGAGTGCAGTGGCACGATCACTGCTTACTGAAACTTTGACCTCCTAGGCTCAAGCAATCTGATTAATTGGGACTACAGATGCACGCCACCACATCCAGTTTATTTTTTTATTTTTATTTTTGTCAAGATGTGGACTCATTATGCTGCCCAGGCTGGTCTTGAACTCCTGGACTCAAGCGATCCTCTTGCTTTGGCCTCCTAAAGCGCTGGGATTACAGGCATAAGCCACTGTGCTGGCCATGTTGAGATTCTTTACCTTGAACCCCAAACTATATTTTCTCCCTGGGAGAGCCTAGATTAAATTATATTCAAATGTTTATTGAGCACCTACTATATACCAAGCACAATGCTGTGTGTGCTGGGCACAACAGGAACCACAAGGCTTGACTCTGTTCTCTATAAGCCCATGTCCTATTGGAGTGGTGGAATGATGTATGGGAACAATATAATTGGACACCCTTGTTTAATTGTGACACCCTTGCTTCCCTTTCGAATTAGCTTAGCACATTCTTATCATGCTTTTGTTTCTCTTTGTGAAAGACTCCAAACATCAAAACTACATTAAGACCAGTTAGAGCTTCTTTCATTATAATCCAGTTAGGAGACAATTCATCCAACTTGTCTTGATTATGCCACAGAAGCTAAGTGATTAAATCAGAATCTGAAAAGAAGAAACAAAAGCATTAAGTGCATCCAAAAATAAACTTGTTGAACCTGGGGATAGTGTAAGAGTAGGAGACTTTCTGAAAGCCACTTTGGAAATATGATTTTAATGAGATTCATCATTGTCCTTTAAGGTCAAAGTTGAAGGAGTAGTCTATCTGGCTAATATCAAAGAGATTTAATTTTTGTTGATTTGGAGATAAAGCAAGGATAAGCTTTTCATTATAAATATGTTTTTATACTTGGAAAATAAGAAATAGAAGCAGTCAGTAGTCACATATGTGCCCTGTGATCTGGTTCCTGTGAACATTTTCTATAAATTTAAATTATACGTAATCATTTATAGTCCAGAAGCGGTGCAATGTGGATATGCAAAGCTGTTGAAATGCTATTTTTCCAAAGTTGGCTGGAAATAATACCATACACAGGAGGATGGAAAAGTACCGATGGAAATAATATTATTGTCCAAGTATCCCAGACCCTTCAAAGACTTTCAGAACAATAACAACTTGAGAAGTGTTACTCTTATGACTCCGTGATCAGAAGACATTTCAGAAACAAGAGTTGTATGAAATCTTGAGTCAGTCACACAAATTGCAAACGGATCTCCTGCAATGCCACTAGGAAGTGAATATGGTAGAAACAGCACTTCTAAAGTTAATGAGTAAGAATCATGTTGTGGGGCTAGCATATTTCACAAGAAAGCAAAGAAGCCAATTACTTATATATGTTTTTAATGACTGTCTTTTCCTCCTCCTCTCTCACTGCCCCCAATTACAATCAAAATTATGATTCATCTTTTGCCCAATTATTTCCCTACTATGCATATATTGTTGCTACTGATTTCATCGGGAGGCATTGAGTAGAATAAATGAGACATATGTGCAGGTTATGTTTTCCAAAAGGTAACTCTCAGGACAGGGTGATCCAATGCAAATTCACTTGAAACTGCTTGGTTTCATGAACTCTTGAAGTGGTAGCATCAATTAGTATGAATTTCAAATTGGCCTTATTTTCAAATAAAAATCCAAGTGTGCAAAGACAGTCTTGGAAAGGTTAAACTAAAAAATAGGATTACTTAGGCTTTCAAATATATCTTGTGTTTCAATATTTTTACCTTAATTTACACACTAACCATACTATGCTCTTATTGCTAAAAATCAGTTTGAAAAGGTCTATATTGTAATTGGTCTCAAGACAAGTTTTACAAGCCTGGTGGTGAAGGCATCTTATTAGTCTATTATCTGTCCCAGTTTTGTTCCTGAAGCAGAATTCTCTGGTGTGATCACTTAACTTGATTGCAAAACTTGTCTCCAAAGGCAATTTTGCTATTTCCCAAAATCAAATTCATCGCATAAAGGTCAGGGATTTTCCTGGCAGCGGACGTTCGAAAGAACACGCCACAAAGTCTGCAGGCATTTTCTTTGGGGAATTAAAAAAGGTGCTCTGCCATTCAGAAGCGTCATTAGACTAAGAGTGTGGTTCCCCAAGGGACTTCTTGAAAAGGCACCATATTTTCTTTAAATGTACCATTTCTTTTCTATTTTAAATGTTAAAAATTGAAGACATCACTTTATAGTCACATCCTGTATTCTTTCAGTGACTGGCGAAGGGGAGGGAGGGAAGTGTGGACATGTTCCTATGACAACGAATCAAAGAAGACGCCTTGTGCTTTTTCATTGTTTGGTGTTAGTGACATCTGTGACCCCCTACAGCTTTCAGAGACATCCCTAATTAGCAGTAGGTGTGTGACCTACTGTTGAAGTCCTAACCTCGAGTGTGAGGGTATTTGAAGAAGAGTCCTTTGGGAAGTAATTAGGGTTGGGTTAGGTCATGAGAGTGGGGCCCTCACCAGGGATTAACTGGCCATCATCTTCATTGTGGACTTGCCAATCTCCAGAACTGTGAGAAATACCTGTTGTTTAAGCCACCCAGTCTTTGGTATTTAGTTATGGCAGATGTAGCTGACAAAGAAAGTAGGCACACAAGTCTTTTAAAATGGCACAGACAAAATCAGGATGGTTGAATGAGAAGGAAGGTGAACGGAATTTTTCCCTGTGTGAACGTCTTTTCAGAATGCGTGCCTGAAGAAGCTCAGAGGCGGCAGCCCATTCCAGCAGCAGAGAAGGGATATGTCCTTTGTCAAGACATGTACTAAAATGCCCTAGGAACTTGGAAATAAAGGGAGAAATGGTGTCTTCTGAGAATGAAGCTATAATAATAAAATGCATTACATTAGACATGTGGCAGGAAAACTATGAGATAGTAATTAAATGCACTACAGAGGAGTTTAGGAACAATCAAATATCCCATCAAGGAAATCTTGAGTAACTTCCATGAGACAGGCTGGAAGTAACTGTAATTCTCTACATGAAAACCTAATCAAACATATATGCCCTCCATACATTTTAATTGTTTGGAAAGGAAGGAGATGGTCAACCCTTAACACAGTAAAGGAAAGAAAGTCTTTAAGGCCAAAAGAAATCAGGAGAATTCAATTTCATAATTATTTCATTCATAATGGAGGCTCTGAACCCAGGGTTTATTGACACTCACTTTCAAAGCCATCCAAATCCATCCTGAAATTTTATTCACTCATTTATTCATTGGATAAGTATGTATCAAGTATCAACCTTTTGCTATTCCCAGAACAAATGCTATGTATTCACAACATGAATCCCACTCCTCATGCTTAGTGTTATGATGTATGTAATAGTGTGTGTATATTTGTCTTTTCTAAAAGTTCTACACTTTTAATCGGATTTTCAAATGACGAGGAATCACAGATCAATGAACAATTTAGCTCACTCTATTTGATCATTATGATCCAGAAAACATCTGCCTCTGTATTATTTGTGAAAGATATTTTTTTTCTAGTGCAATAGTTAGCTTGCAAAATACATAAGGCAGACAGAAGAAATCCTGTGATCCTGAATGTGGGGGAGGGTGAAAGGGATGTGGGAGTCTAAGAACAAAGTGCTTGGAGAATTAGATTTTTTAAATGTGTCTCCTAATGAAATACCCAATGATTAGCACCTTACAGTTTCTTAAAAAGAAAATCCCGGCTGGGCGCCGTGGCTCACGCCTGTAATCCTAGCACTTTGGGAGGCCGAGGCGGGTGGATCACCAGATCAGGAGATCGAGACCATCCTAGCTAACACGGTGAAACCCCGTCTCTACTAAAAATGCAAAAAAATTAGCCGGGCCTGGTGGCGGGCGCCTGCAGTCCCAGCTACTTGGGAGGCTGAGGAAGGAGAATGGCGTGAACCCGGGAGGCGGAGCTTGCAGTGAGACGAGATCGCGCCACTGCACTCCAGCCTGGGCGAAAGAGCAAGACTCCGTCTCAAAACAAAAACAAAAACAAAAACAAAAATAAAATGCCCATAGCTGCAAGATGAAGTCACATTTATTCTAATCCATAAGTATTAATAATTTTGTAAATAATTGTATTTTTAATAAAGATTTTATAGCACAGAGCAGCTCTTTGGCAAACATAGTAGCCTAATTTCAGACAGAAACACTGGTAAAACTTAATGGCTCCCCAAAATTGTTTATCACACTTTCTAAATTACAAACCAACTAGAGAACAAAAAGGGTGGAGGAGTGTTTAAAAGACAGAATGGGGAGACAGTTTGGTAGCAAATCTTGAGAAGTGAATGCAGTTCTCCGGTGGATTCTTTAATAAAATATAACTCAGATAATTGGATGTGATTTGTTTGCTTATTTGTTTTTGAGCTGGAAAAATCAACAGATTTCTCTCTTCTAATCCTGCCTGCAGGTCTCAGTTCTGAGCAGTATTGCCTGGTGGAAACATTTTGGCAGCTACTGTATATTGTATGCTTAACCAGGTTTTTAATCATCCCAGACAGGGGGGACATTTTATTTCAAACTAGGAGCAGGCTATGAAATGGGAGGCTCATTAGGAACAAAAACAGATGAGCTCCAATTAAACTAACTGTTCTCTGGTAAACCCCCAGTGTCTTGGAGGGTAAATTTGTTTAACTAAGGTTTACAGAATAAACAAGTGTGCTTCAGGTGTCATTATGGAAAAGAAAGTCAAGGGATGACTCTCAGTTGGTTTCTTAGTCAGATTACTTCTCATTTACTGTCACCTGGGACTGTTCAAAATCCGGGCTTCCCTTTGGCGCCATTGTTTTCTTCTGAGATAATTACTGAGGAGTATTCAGAGCGCCATTAAATTCGGATCTCACCATTAGACTTCAGAGCTTGGTTGCCTAAAGATTACATTTCTTTCACTTGCTTTGCTTTCAGAATGACTTTCTCTAAAGTAAAAAGATGGCTACCAGAGGCTGGGAAGGGAAGTTGCTGGGTGGGTCGGGGGCAGAGTAGAGAAGATGGTTTAATGGGTACAAAAAAACTTGGAAAGAATGAATAAGATCTAGTTTTTGAAAGCATGACAGGGTGACAATAGAATATCTAAATATCCCATATACTCCATAAATATATACATCTACTATGTAAACACAACAATTTAAAAAATGACTTTTTCTAAACCCTGGAACATGGACACTGCCAGTCCTAAGATCAGTCCCTGTCAGTTCCTTGTCTTTTCTTGGATGACTTCTTTCTGTACAGGTTCTGCCATATACGGTGTCTCAGGCCTTCAGGAAAACTCAGTTTCCCTTCCAAGTCTTCTAGAAATAGTGCCTTTCAACGCTGGATGACTATTACATTCACTTGAAGATCTTTAAAAATCACCAATGTGCAAACCCCATTCCCAGACCTGCTGATTTTAATTATTCAAGGGTATTTTTTTTAAGTTTTAAATTTGTGTTCATATTATTTTAAGTTCTACTGGTGATTCTACTGAGAACCACTGACTCAAACAGTGTTCCCTCTACATTATTCAGCAAGAGACCTTGGAAAGTCAGCCAGGCACTGCCAGGAAATTCACTTGAAGTATTTTCAGTGACATTTGTCCTCAAGAACCGAGAGAATTTATTGTGAGACCTTGCCAAGCTTAATTATTTCCAGGTGCTACATCTTGTTCAGAACATCCCCTGTCATGCCCCATTCTGCACCCCAAGTTAGGTCCGCCATGACAATACAACTGCCAATGCCATCCTTCATCAGACTTCCATGCTGTGTCACATGACACAGACACATCTCCCAGGCACGGCATGCACTTACCCATTCCCTGCCCCATGTCCTGGGCAAAATCCTATTTCTTCAAGACCAACTTAACTCCCATCTTTACTTCTGAAACACTCATTCTACCGACAGCAAATTTCCATTCTTCCATGCTTCTGTAGAATCTTGAACACATCTCCATTATAGCTCTTGATGTATAACAACATCATATATAATTTGGCTTATCTGTTTTCCCCAGTAGATTATGGTCCCTTAAAAAGAGACACCTAGAGCTTACAATAAGGAGTGGCAATGTCTGATTTACAGTTGGTCAAAAGCAAGTTTCTTTCTATCTTACGGCTTATGCAAGTCCTCTTCTTTTACATGGTATGTGCTGTTGCCCAATTTTACAAGAATGGGAAGAAATTCAAATGTTACCTCTTGGAAGAGGACAGCAAGATGCAACTCCCCAATCTGTCTCTATTACCTTACCCTGTTTTATTTCCTTTGTAGAATTTAGGGAGCATCTAAATTTCTCTTATCTACTTGTTTATTCTTTAGTGTCCATTTCCTCCTCTGCATGCAGGTTTCTTAAGGGCAGGTGCTGTCTTATCAGGACCCAGCATAGTGCCTTCATCTACATAGCAAAGATTTGCTCTTGACAAGCTTTCAAGTTAGATAGACCTGAGTTCAAATTCTGGCTCTACTAATTCTGGTTTGTGTACCTTGTTGAGATGCATAGTCTCTCTATGCCTCAATCGCCTCCATTTTAAGGCTCTCTATTGCTCTCCTGTTGACATAAATACTTTTAAGGGCATGAGGTGGGAAGGATAAACATTATTTTTAATGAGTAGATCAACTGAAGTTTGCATGCAAATTTCAGAAAAAATGCAAGTGTCAGGGGAAAGAGTATGTTTTAGGATTAAAAATAATTGTGTAATACTCTCTGGTACAGATTCTGCTGTAATTAAATAAGAAGGTATTTCAGACACCTAACTGAGGGCCTGTCCTTCCTCCTTCACTATAACCAAAGTCACTCTGCATTCAAACTATGTAAGCATTCTGGATATGAGGCCTCTTAAATTCTATCATTCTATTTTCAAATAAAGTTGTGCCAAACCGTATTTATGGTGAAATTCATCAAACTTTTCCTACTGTCCAGCATAATTTGGGAACTCATTTGGTCTGAGTTCTCAGGCAGGTTATATGTAGAAAAAAAAATGGTAGATAGATACTGTGTTTTAAGGAAGTTCACTTAATAAATAAATATGAAATATAAATTATCTTAATCATCTGTATATTAATTAGAATTGAGCCAATTAAAGCTTTCAATGATTAGGCTTTTTGGTATTTATTCAGAAAACACTTCAATAAGTGGGAAAAAGTGAGAAGGCCCCAATGATTACTTGTTAGTTTTACCTGCATGATACCCACACTGCCAAAGATTATATTCTCCTGATTATTTGAGAAGCAGGTAACTGGCTTACCAAAGCAGGGAAAACACATGGCCAGCTCTGCCTGTGTACTGAACCACTCCATGTGACCAGGTGGATGTCAAGGGAAACTCGTGGACTTTCCAAACATCTGATCTGCAGCTAACATTATAATCTGGGAACCCCTGTTTTTATTGGGTTTTTGTTTGTTTGTTTTTACAAGGAAACTCTGGCCTGTTATATAAACATTAACTCCCATAATACTACAATATTTTATATGAAAAGGTCTATACTTTTGCTATTCACATGAGTCTCAGTTTTTCTCAGCCAAAGCCAAATAATACCTTATTGGTCCCTCCTCATTCAGACATGTTCTATCACTTGTCTCCTCTCTCTCTACATTCACTTCTTGCTCTCTGCTCGCTCTTCAAGCATGTTTATATGTCATGCTTGCACCACTCTGTTCCTACGTCCTGTCCTCTCCCCTTTAGCATTTTTTAATCTCATAAAACAGAAACACACCTGCTTCAATTCTGCAGCTAACGTCTCCATGTGATTGCGTTTCCATCCTTACTGATCTTCTGTACCAGTGACACCCATATTGCAAAAATGAAGTCACTTTTAACTTCCGTGGAACCCTAAGCATTTGAAGCTAATTATAATTCATGAAGTGTGAAAAAGAAAATTATTTTTGGCTTTTGACACAAGGCTTTCCCTCTTTGCTTCCAACTCCTTTGTTCTCTCCCACAGTAATTGTTGTAGGCTCCTCCTCTTCTGTAACATTCTCCAGGACTCTCACCTTGACTGTGTTACTCTTTTGCCTTGGGGAGTCTCACACATTGCAATGGTATGGACCATCACCTCTGTGTGGACTGTCTCTCCAGGATATCTTGACAGCGATGGTGCAGGGATACAGTGAACTCAATACTAGTTTTACTATTTCCACTTGGCCCAATGTATTCCTCTTTGGTCTCCCTATGTCATCACCATTCATCAGTTGTCCAAGTTAGAAATTTGGGAGTCGCCCATATACTCTCTCCTTTCTCGTTGAATCGAGCACTGAGTTGTGGTTATTTTACCTCTCAAAAAATCTTTTGAGTCTTCCTCTTCTACTTCATTGCTTGTAAAATTGACATTGCCCAGACTTTACCATTTGCTGCCTGGAATATTATAAGCCCAACTCATCTCGCTTTTTTAGTCTTGGATGCTGTATCTTCCTCCTTTCCTCACCCCTTAAATCCATACTATAGCCAAAGCAAGCTAAAATACAAATCTATTCACGCCATTCTCCTGCACCAATTCTTTAGCAACCCCTTATGAACATCAAATGCCTTGGGATGACATATTCAGTCCTTCATAACCTCAATACTCCATACCTCTCAGGCTTATTTCCAACTGCTTCCTGATTTGTACTTATTCATTTTTTAGTAATATGGAATTTCTAATCATTCCCCAAACACATCATGCGATTCCACACCCCCCATACCTTTGCTTTAGGCTGTTGCCTCTGCCCAGAATTAGCATCTTAACTTTATTGGTGTGAGTAATTCTGGCTTATCATTGAAGAATCTGCACTACCACACTTCTTTATAAGCCTCCTCTGAAACAATATCCAGTTTCATTTAATAAAATAATATCAGCAATAACCCCAACTCAGGTGGGCAGTAAGATACATTCCAACCATATTTCTGCCACTAACCAGCCGTGTGACCTTAAATAAATTGCTAGACTTCTCTAGTTCTAAATTTCCTTTTGCCTATGGTAACCTCTTTAAGGCAGAAGCTTTCCAAAGTTCTCTCCAGTTTCTATTTTTTGTGTCTTTTCACCAGGGACAAAATATCTCAGAGTTGTCAATAAATCAGCAGTTTAGTACAACTACAAGTAAGCTTTGTTGTTTATTGATCACTGTTAGGTAAAGTGGCTTTTATATGAAATCAATACATGTGTTAAATGTATTCAAAGTAATTGCTTTACATACTTCAAGGAATCACACTGTTCACAGAAATGAGGTCTGCTTAGCCCCACCTTATGGATTGTGTTGTTTTGTTTTGTTTTCTTCCTTTCATTAATGAAAGTTACCAGTTCCGGGAAGATAGACTTTGGTAGAAAGGGAGGAGCAGATTTTGAAATCAGACGTGGGTTCAAATTTCAGCCCTGTAATTTACTTTCTTTGTGACCTTCAGGAAGTGACATAAGCTGTGTTTCCTCAGTCCTAAACTGGAGATATTACTACTAGAGGACATCAGCAGATCAAACGTGTTAAACTTGGGAAATGGTACACGAACACAGGAGGCCCTCCCATGATGTTGTTGCTGTGATTGTCATTATGATGCTAGCTAGAAGAAACAAGAGCAGTCAGAAAATGATACTCAAATCTTTCATTATGCGAGGGATGTTTATACCAGTGTCAGGTAACCATGATATGCTCTGATAATAGGTTAAGATGTGATCCAGGATTAAAATGGTTCAATTTCTTTATTTTATAGATAAGAAACACAGAAGCCAGAGAGGTTAAAGGACTTATCTCAGAATAATTCTCTGTCAATTGATGTTCCAGTGACTTGAATCCCATTGTTCTGCGTTCGGGTGGAATTCCTTCCCTTTAGTTTATACTTCCTAAACTTGAGCTTGCATCGCAATCATCCAGAGTACTTGTAAAACAGATTGCTGCACCCACCCCAGAGATTCTGATTGAGTAGGTCTGGGGTGGGCCCGAGAATTTGCATTTTTAACACTCTCCCACATATTGCTGATGCCACACTTCGAACAGCATTGCTGCAGACAACCCCGTTCTGAATTGGCCAGGAAGAGTTCTCAGTTTTCTTAAACACCTCACTCCTGGGAAATGGCAAAGAAAGATGAGGCCATATGTCTTGATTATGCACTACCAGATTTTACATGGGATTCAGCACTGCCAGTGAATGGAGTACGAGTATTCTGCTCTTACTGCCTTTTCTGCTTTTTCCCTTAGACAAAAGGTGTTAAGTTTCAGCAAAACATACTCTGAGGCTTATTTTATAAAAATTACAGTTTGTTTTGGTTGATGTGTTTATAGTCATATTCAAAGCTTTCAGAATGCACATTGAAAACTGCAGTGTCTGAGATGAGAAATTGGCTCCGGGCTCATCATTTACTTTGTGCAGTGAAAAACCAGGCAGCTTTTGTACTTCAATGGTGGGAAAAAATAAAGCAAGGCTAAATGCTATCTGGAAAGATGAAACACAGAATGAGTTTGAGTAATTGAACAGTGCTGCCTATTTATCTCCTCTAAGAAGAGGAAAACAGACTATAACAAAGTTCACTTGTTAAGTCTGCAGTTTAAAGCTCCCAGCTCACATTTCCTAGAAACAATGTTGGTCTTTCAACTGTATTATACGTTACAAAGGGTTTTAATGAACTTACCTGGAAACAAAATTATTATTCCTAAAGTTATTTCTGAAGAAAAATGCCTTCTACTTTGTGGTGAGAAGGAAAGAGAGGTTCCAAGAACAAATAAACATCATTTCGTGGAGAAAGAGGGTCTTACAGCAGTCAGATTAGATTCAATCCCAGCACCAATAAATTGTGTGCAAAAACGAAAGCACTTTGAACTTCTCTCAATTTCCTTATCTGCTAAGTGCAGATAATATACACCTAACAGAGTCCTTGTGACAGTTAAGTGGGATAATATATGTGAGGACTCTGCTACCGTATCTTTAACAGAGTAGGCACTCAATAAATTACTGTTGTCATTGCTTAAGGAGAGTGCATTCTCTGGTTCCTGTTTCTTCATTTTCATCCCTTTTTTCATCCACAGAACCAAGTCAGCTCCACCCAGGAAACAAGAGGAGGTAGGCCACTTCAAATCCCATCTTCCTCTATTAGGCAGGGCAATTCAGCCTCACCCAGTTCAAATCCAAAATGAACTGGCCAAATCCATCTTATCACCCAAATAAACATTAAGAGCTTTCCATTTCAGGACCCACTTGGAGGGCAGGTTAAAGGGGTTTTGTGGTCACTCAAATTTTTTTAAAACTTTAGTTACTTATTACATTTTCAGTTTCTTCATAAGCAATTAGGCAATTTCATAGTGTTTTCTCCCAAGAGGAAATTGAACTTTTTTCTCTATTAACATAACAATACAAAATATTTAAGGGTGATGTATTGTATCTATGTATGTTAATTAAGGGGAAACCATGTGTACTCATGAAGGTAAATGTTTGTTGCTTTCGGTAGATATTTCAGCAACATTCATTAACTCATTATCAACCTCCTACTACATGTCAAATCTGTTCTCAGTGCTGGGAATCATGAATAAAGCTGGTAAAAATTCTGCCTAATAGTGTTTACAGCCTAGTGGGAAAAACAAGATAAATAAAAACAATATGTAGTTTATATGATAGTGGTAATTGCTAAAAAGTATAAAAGGGTTTGGAAGAGGTGAGGAAGAATTGGGAGTGGAAGCATGTAATTTGAGAGAAGGTAGCTGCTGGACTTACTAAGGTCTAGGAAGAGGAAACCGCAAGTGCAAAATCCCTGCGATAGAAGCATGTCTGTATGATCAAGGCACATAGTGGAGACCGCTGTAGCTGGAGTGAGTAAGGGGTGTGTAGTGAGACAAAAAATCAAAGAGTTATCATAAAAGGCACATACCCCATTTTAAATGGGCTTTTATCTTTTTTTTTTTTTTTTTTTTTGAGACGAAGTTATACTCTTTTCACACAGGCTGGAGTGCAACAGCGCAATCTTGGCTCACTGCAACCTCCACCTCCAGGGTTCAAGCGATTCTCCTGCCTCAGCCTCCCTAGTAGCTGGGATTACAGGCATGCGCCACCACACGTGGCTAATTTTTGTATTTTTAGTAGAGACAGGGTTCTACCATGTTGGCCAGGCTGGCCTCGAACTCCTGACCTCATGCGATCTGCCTGCCTCGGCCTCCCAAAGTGTTGGGATTATAGGCGTGAGCCACCGTGACTTTTTTTTTTTCTTTTTTTAATAAGAGCTGTTGGAAGGTTTTGAGCAGAGGAGTCACATGACTTGATCTATGCTTTAAAATATTACTCTATCTTTTTTTTCTGTAGAATAGAATATGGGGAGACAAGGGCAGCAGCTGAGACGACTTATTAGAGGAGTCATGAAGGAGAGGATGGTGGTTTCGGTCTGGAGTTGGCAGTGGTACTGAGAATTAGCCAAATTTTTTGCTAATCATTTGCATGTTAGCTGCAGATCCTTCTGCTTAGCACCTGCTGGAATCAATGGTATATGCCTACCTGGAAAATTCACCATTCTAAGACAAGGGATGTAGGAAGGGTCTACACTGCAGAAGCATCTGATTTTAAATGGTCATGAACAAACACTCACATGGCACATATTCTCAATTCTTTTTTTTCCGCCATTCCTTGGCAATGGCTGGATGCCCCAAACGTGGAGATGAATACTCTGGGAAGGTTAAGTTGCCTCTACCAGAAAATTCTAAGTTGCAACGTGCATGTTCTGTTTCCTTCTTGTTTCAGAGCTTTGCAAACTTTGTTAGTCTTTTATACTGTAATTAGTTTTGCAAATAACCTCTTAATTTTCAACTAGAAATGGTATTTCTTTTCTGAAAACTTGAATGTCATCTTGTACTCTTTTCCTCTCCAGCCCTAGTGGTTCATTGGTTTTCAATATCTATAGATTTCATCACGTCTGTATCTGTCACATCCATTCAAGTCTCTCCAGTCAGTTTGCCACATTCCTAAATCATCTGTCCCTGAATTTCTGGAACAGCCTCTCAATTAGTCCCTTTACCTTTAGACCAGCCACGCTCTTCCCCCAAACCCCCAATCACTTGTCCACACAGCAACCACGGTGATCGTTCTGAAGGACACATTTGATGCGGTGTGCCTCTGTTTATAGCCTTTTAGTGGCTCCCTCATGCTCTCAAGATAAAAAAAAAAAAAAAAAAAAAAAAAAAAAAAAAAACACCACTACAACAAAAACCCTCCTTTTTGGGTGCTCTAAAGACCCTTCGTGATCTGTGTCCTGTTTACGTTAATAGCCCTGTATCTTGAAATATGATTTATTCCTGTCTAATTCACCAACTTTGTGTTATTCCTACCCAAACACACTCACGCAGGAAACTGAGCTCTTGCCTATGTCTAAGATGAAGTATGATCTCCCTCTAGGTTCCAAGCTGTTGAAACCACTGTTTGCTCTATAAGTAACAGATTTTTCCTATCTTTGTCTGACCCTGCTCATACTTAAGAGCTCTGTTCAGATGATGTCTTTTTGTCAGAAAACCTGTCTAGAATCAAGAGTGAGTTAAGTGTCTGTGAAATGAGCTCCCAGGATGAACCACCTTTGCTCTCACTATAATATTTAATAACTGCCTCTTTATTTTTCTGCATTTCCCATTTGACTGTAGGCTCCAAGAAAGAAGAGCTGGCTCATTTGTACCTATCATATTCCCAACTCCTGCATCAATGTTGGGCACTTACTGGATGCTCAATAATACTTGTTGAATTGTCTTGGATTGAATAAAAAAGCATAAGAACTTTACAATTAAGTGCACCGACTACGCAATTTATTCTCACTAGTGTCAAGACATTGAGTCATCCTCCATTTGGAGTACTTATTTGCAAAGAACTATTATCCTTATTCAGATCTATGACCCTGTCCTCATCTTCTGCCACTGATGAAGAGACAAGTGTTTTCTTATTTTTAAGCCAGACTATTAAAAGAAATGAGATGTGAATTAAAATTTCAGCCCTTCACTCTTTCAGACTTGAAGACGACTTCAGTAGACCAATGGACCTCAGATCTACTTTCTCTTATCTATTCATGAACCTTGTCAAAATAATGTAAAAGCAAAGTCTAGTTGCCTTATGAAAGTTTTCCCTTATAGGTAATCAATAGTGTGGCTATAGACTTTTATTGTAGATCACATGTTATGGTTGAAATCTTTTTAACTATTATCTTTTATATTCCACCCCTGCCCTTCAGTCCTCTGGACATGTACACACACATAGAAATGCCCCCTGTACACACACTTGCCTAAAGCTAATTGGTGCTGGGACGAAACTTTCACTTGAGATTGATAGGGCTTCTACAGTGAACTCAATGATCCAGCGTCTCTGAAGCTCTCTCCTCTCTTGACTCCCATGAAACATTACTTTCTAGGGTCTCCTTACATCTCACTTACTAATCCTGCTCTGGCACTGTTGGCTACCCTTGCTTCTGGAAGGTTGATTATTTGCTCTTTTCTCTTTCTATCTCTCTTCCCTGAATATCTCATTCACTACTGTCACTTCAATTATCTCCTTTATGTGGATGAATCCCAGATTATCTTCTCTCTCACTCTGGCCCTCTTCCCAAGGCCTAGCTCCACATTTTAGGTTATCAGCTTAACAGCTCTACCTGGATTACCTGATGGTTTCTCAAACACAACTTTATCAAAAATTCAATTATCTTCACCTCTCTACACGTTCCTGTTTTCAATTTCACCCGAGGTGACTTGAAGCAGCTGTATGGCCCTTCAAGAGTTTTCTTTGTCCTAAAAGGACCCCAGTCATTAGGAGCGGGTCCCTAGTGCTCTTTTGTACTTGGCAATAATAGATTGATCCAGACAATAACAGATTGATCCAACGGCATTCGTCTGACCTACATACAGAATCTTCCTCGTTGATGTTTGAAACTTGAAGATTGGGAGTTGGGTAGATGCCATGGTCAAGAACACCCAGAGAGAAGCATGCTAAGGGCAGCCCTCTCAGGTAGAGGTCAGCAAGTTCCTGCTGCAGGTCACCCACAGCGTCCTCTTTCCCAGCCCTTCCTAAGTCTTGGTTGTGCATTTCTTTCTTCGTGTTAATGAGTTATCCCAGATTCCTTACAATACCTTTTAATTATTTCACTAGTCAGAGCCAGTGAAATGTTGAAGAATATGTCCAACATGTTTCACCATCAGTTAAGATCACCTTTGATACCTCCTGTCCTCAGCCTCTGAGGACATGTGAAGCCTCAGCCTTCACATACGCTACCATGCTCTGCTGGGTTCAGCTTTGCAGCTTTGCTGGTTTCTGTGTCCAGTCCCTTTCTGCCCACTGATAGGACATCTGGTATAGACCATTACAACAGCCTACTCACTGGTTTTCCTGTCTCTTGTTTCCTTTCTCTTTTCTTTCATGGTTGTGGTTGCTTTTATGTGCGCTATTACCAGATGAAACGGACCAGACACTGCCATGATCATGCCTGTCAACTGCCTGAAATGATCATTAAATCTTCCTCATTCCACTCTCTTATAGATATTTGCAGGTCTTCATAGTTTTCCCCCCATCCTAGTCTAATGAATTCTCCCTTGAACCCACTGCACTACTTAATAAAATTACTTGCCAGTCTCTGATTATGATTTTGCTGATGCAGTTCATGAGATTCAAATGCCTGCGTGAGGAAAGAACCCTGTCTTATGCCATCATTCATTCAACAAATCATTATAGAAAGCCTATAACTGACAACCCCTCTCCTAGTTCCTGGAGACAGTGAGATGAATGAGATTGGTAAAGGGCCCACATGTGAGGAGTATCTACACAAGTGGGATGAGATAGGAAATGAACGTGCTAAGAGGCATTTAAAAAAAAGAAGTTCAGGGAGGTTGGTGAGTGCTACGGAGAAAATTAAATAAAAAAACAGCAATTTGATCAAGAGTAACCAGGGAGTGGTGACAAAAACACAGAATCCTTCTGATAGTGTGGTCAGGAAAGGCCTCTCTGAGAAGACAGCATTTGAGCCTAGAAGTGAGTGGCAAGAAAGAGACAAGAATAAGGAGACAGTCTAAGAAATAAGGGGACAATCTTGGGGTAAAGAACATCACATGGGGATCACAAAGTACAAAGACCAGTGGCAGGGATAGTCTTAGTTTATTTAATAAATCGAAAGACTATGTGGGCAGAGAACTGTGATGAGGAGGTGTGGGACAGGATTAAATTGGTCTGAATTGAGATCAAAGAGGACTCAAAACACAGCGAGGAGTTTGAATGTTATCCCGAATATAATGGACAGCTATGGAGGGACTGTAAGCAGGGAAATTATATGAAAGATACGCTCTTTAATCTGGCTGCTGTGTAAAAATAGACCTTAGGGGTGTGAGAGCGAAAGTAACAAAATTAGACAGGAGTTTGCTGAATGGTGGCTTGGGCCTAGGGCTATGTTAGCAGGGTTAGTGAGAATTGGTCAGATACAGAATGTACTTTGGAGGTGGAACCAATGGGATTTGTTGATTGGATTTAGTTAGGGTCTTGCATATTCTAGCATATAGCAGACATAAGTGTTGTTAATTGACTCATTAAAGGAATGATTGAGCTGCCACTCATGGTCAAGCTCAGACTCCATGCAACACTCCCTGACTAACATCAACCCTTCCACTTTCTTACTCCTCTCCCGCCCCTGAAATCCTACCACACTTTAAATGCATTTTCTCATGGACACTAATGTTTTTCCTTGGACTTAGTAACTTATGTGCATTCCTTCCCTTTTCTTCTGGGCTGTAAGCTTCCTCACACCCTTCATGCCCCACAGTCCCTTGCATATTTTGCATGGTACATAACCGGTGTCAACATTTTTTTGCACAAATGCAGTGAGGTGGAAATTATGCAAAGGTCAAAGTCCTCAGATAAAGAAGAGATTACTGAGTGATGGCATCGAAATCTGAGGATCTTGTCAAACAGATTAAGTATAATAATACAGCTCAGTTAGTTTAGGCTCTGCCTTGCTTGGAAGCCAAGAACTAGCTGAGTGACTGAGAATGGTTCTTTGAAACCAGAGAGGCAATGTGAGTGTGGCTTGTGCAAATGGGAACGGGTTCTCATAGCAGGACTGAGTTCCAGCTTCACTTACCAGCTTTGTAACAAGTGTCTTAACCATTCTGGATCACAGTTTATTTGTCAAATGGGCATAATAATCGAAATACCTCAGAGATGGCTACTAAAAAAATAATTACTTTTAGAAACACAGTGTTTGCTTTGTGCCTGCAATGAATGCGTTAACTACATTAACGCATTCATTGCCCCTGACAGCACTGTGAGATAGATGCTTTTATTATCCCCATTTTATAAGTCGCTGATATAAAGCACTTCCCACAGCACCCAACAGAGAAAAAGATCTCTATAAGACTAGAAAAGAAAAAAAATCTAAAATTGGCATGGAGCCAGAATGCCTGTTTTTAACCCTGTTTTGCAGCCATTTTTGATTTCAGGTCATGCAAACCTTTTTAGTCTCAGTTTTCTCATTTTAAAATAGCCTACGGTAAAGAACAAGTGAGAGAAAGCCTGGAAAAGTGTAAATATAGGTAAACTTACTCCAGGAAAATCATGAATAAAAGTAGACATTCAGAAGGGGTTAGAGCTGATTTTTAACTGAAATGTATAAGATGCAAGCACATTTAAAGGCAGTGTTAGGAGAAAGTGTCTTATGGCTCTTCAAAGGATAAAGCCCCTCATTTCCTAGAGTTTAATTGCTACCATGTCTTTGAAAGTCATGCTCTATGGCTTTCTCATGTTCAGAGCATTGCACACTTGAACTAAAAATGAAAAACTCAGTAGCTGAAGAGTTTAGTTCATTTTTGGTTTTATCCATCCTAAGAAGGCTGAATTAGCTAATGGGACTGATAACATGCGAATGCCTTTCTCTACTTATGCAGTAGTTTCTCCTCTCTTTTCTTTTGTAATCCTCTAGGACATTCTTTGCGGGAAGAACACATCCCAGTTCTGGGTACTGCAGGGTTCTATCCCTGTAACTCCTAGTTCATGTCTGGGCTTGCACCTAAAATGAAAGGAGAGTGTCCCTCGGTCTGATCATTAGTTTATACACTCTAAATTGTTTAGTGTTCCCTTTTTAATATTTTGAAATGTACATTCCTCAGAGTCCTTTCTCTGTGACAATTAGTTCAGAAATAGGAATGCTAATTAAAGCTGCCCTTTCCTTCTCAAAGACAAAGTTCTTTTTCTGTATGTTAAAAATAAAACACACACACTCATTCTCACACTCACATGCACTTACCTCAACTAGTTTGTTCCTAATAAAGTGGACTCTGTCTTCGTGAGCTTCAGTTTACGTTATCTTTTTTCTTCTTAAAGAGTGTTTCCTGTTAAAAATAACTAATATATTACATCTATATATTAGGCAGAATAAAAACCCCAAAGATGTCCATATCCTAAACCCAGGAATTGTGAAATAGTAAATTTGTGTTGTTTTGGGTTATGTGACACAAGGTAATCAGTATTGTAAATGAAATTAAGGTTGCTCATCAGATGACCCTAAAATAAGAATTGTATGGTTGATTATTTAGGTGGGCCCAATGTAATCACAAGGATAAAAGAAAGAGGGAGGTAGATGGGTCAGTGTCAGAGCAATGGAATGTGAGAAAGACTCAACTGGTCATTGCTGGCACTAACAATGGAAGGGACCACAAGCCAAGATAAGCAGGCAGCCTCTAGAAGCTGGAAAAGGCAAGAAAATTGATTCCCTCCTAGATCCTCCAATAGGAACGTGGTCCTGCCAACACCTTGATTTAAACCCAGTGAGAACCATTTCAAACTTCTGACTTCCAGAACCGTAACATAATAAATTTGTGTCAGTTTTAGCCACCAGGCTTGTGGTAATTTACTATAGCAGCAACGAGAAACAAATACAAACTGATTTCAGCATTATAGTAATGGATACAATAACAGAAAATAAGCAATCTCAGGCAGATAAGCTGCAACACTGACTGTGAGTTCTAGGAAAACTCATTCCCAGAAGAATGATTTCGTTTCCAGTTCTCTGGGCCTCTGTATTTGAAGCTGAGGTAGGGGAAACTTTTCTTCTTCCTCTACTTCTTTTAAGAAGGCTTAGTCCCTTTTGTCAAAGTGATTCATTGGGATGTGACCCCTAGCTTCACTGATTGCTGGGTTACAATGAATCTTGGAAGCTATTCATAGATGCTTCTGATTTAGGGAGCACTAGCAAGAGTTTGCATTCATGAACAGTAATATGGACACAGGTCATATTAATCCTGGCCTTCATGACCAGTTCATATGTCTTCTCTTTCTCTGGAATTTTCCTGATCTTCTCACTATAAGAAATCTCTTCTATAGTGCATATTCCCTTTTTGCTTGTAACTTAGCTATTATATAGACATCTTCATACCCTGTTGCAGTGGAAAGAGAACTGGACTAATGGTCCAAAAACCAGGCTACACGTCTGGCTCCCAGTCCTGTGCCATGACCTCAGATAGCTAGCCCTTAGAGAGTGAAGGCCTACCATGACCCATGCCCTGCATTCTAGTAGGCATTCTCTAAACATTTATTCTGTGCTCTCTTTTTTTTTTTTTTTTTTTTTTGAGATGGAGTCTCACTCTGTCGCCCGCGCTGGAGTGCAGTGGCATGATCTCGGCTCACTGCAACCTCCACTCCCCAGGTTCAAGTGATTCTCCTGCCTCAGCCTCCAGAGTAGCTGGGATTACAGGTGCCCGCCACTGCGCCCAGCTGATTTTTGTATTTTTAGTAGAGACAGGGTTTCACCATGTTGGCCAGGCTGGTCTTGAACTACTGACCTCAGATGATCCACCTGCCTTGGCCCCCCAAATTGCTGGGATTACAGGCATGAGCCACCATGCTCGGCCTACTCTGTTCTTTCTTTGTTCATCATCCATTGAGAATGTTCAGGGCTCTAAGGTTGGTGCAAAGGGGATTTCCAAGTCATTGAGACTTCACCCATTCTAATCTCATAGATAAGGAAAATGATCCTGGTGATAATTGTATGTGGGGTGGGGGAGAGGCAGAAAGGGAGAGAGACAGGAGAAAGCACATGGAATTATTTGGGGAGGAGAGTTTTGGGAGCTATATGAAATATTCTTTCCGTATAATCTTGATATGGTTTGGCTGTGTTCCCACCCAAAATCTCATCTCGAATTGTAATCCCCATAATTTCCATAATCCCCACATGTCAAGGGCGGGACCAGGTGGAGGTAATTGGATCATAGAAGTGGTTTCCCCATGCTGTCCTCATGATAGTGACTGAGTTCTCATGAAATGTGATGGTTTTATAAGTGTCTGACATTTCCCCTGCTTGCACCCACTCCATCCTGCCACCCTGTGAAGAAAGTGCCTGCTTCTCCTTTGCCCTCTGCCATAATTATAAATTTCCTGAGGCCATGGGAATTTCCCCAGCAATGAGGAAGTGTGAGTCAGGTAAACCTCTTTCCTTCATAAATTACACCAGTCTCGAGTATTTCTTCATAGTAGTATGAGAACAAACTAACACAGTCTCTACAACTCCTATACAACAAAATATGCTAAAAATATTCATTCAGTTTCTCTTCAGAATTGGAAAGCATTTAAGCCAAAGCCTGCTGGGTTCTGTTTCCCAAGTACTGTTGTGGTGCAAGAAATGAGCTTACGCAGCTCTGAGAACACCCAAGTCAGTCTCTGGGAATCTCGTGCCCAAGAACTGGGAGGATCAAGCTGATGAAGTGGTATATCTATGGCAGCAAGGCCCTGGCCCAAATGAGCAGGAAGGTATGACAGGGCCTAGGAACAGACCTAGAAGTAGGACCAAGGCCCAGCCATGGCTACATCCATGGAGATGCCATTTGTCATATTTTTAAAACCACTTGTTCCATTTCCAAGGTCATCTGAAGCTGTGGCTGAGAAAATGAAGCTGATGAGATATTCTGTATTTCTAGTTATAAGAGACCCATAGACTGGTGGACCACGGAGGTAGGATTAATTGAAGGAGAAATAGCCCCTTGATTGGCCCCTTCCTGGAGCCCTCTTTTATTCATTTTAGATCATGTCTCCCTGGCCATCTATGAGAATCTCACAAACAGAACACAGGCCCCATTCATCTATGTATCCTCAGATTTCTCAGTGCCTGGAGTAAAGAATTGCCTGTTTCTTCTCTTTCTCATTTCTCCCTCTCCCTTTTCTTCCTCTCTTCTCCCTTCCCTTCATCTTTTCTCCTTCCTCTCACCTCTATCCCGAGCTCCTTCCCTCATCTCATTTGTGTTTTCATTGCTCTCTTAACCTTGTTCCCAGGAAAGAACTTGTTACTGAATATTTACACTTCAGTATGAGGTTAAGGTCACATCCTACTTTTCTGAAGGTCATTCGCATTTTAAATCTTGTGTCTCTTTGTGTAATGGGGCCACAGTAAAAAATAAAATAAAACAAAACAAAAATGATGACTTTGACACATACTTCCCCTCCGATGTAAGAACCCTGGCTCTTGAGTGAGAATTCTTGAAGTCAAGTCCCAGCTCCTCAACTGCTAACACTGTAGTTTTGGGCAAGTTACTTAAGCTTTTGCATCTCAGCATTCTGATCTATATAATGGGGTTAATGATTAGTTATTCTATTGAGATATTGCCACAACTCAATGAGACAGTTTATGTAATGCACACAGCACACTGCGTGTCACGTGGTAGGAATTCAATATTATTGTACTACCAACTATAATATATAAAAGGGATAATGATCATTATTATCCTGGAGAATCACGGCCTTAAAGCCAGCCCAGTGTGGTGGGATGTGACAGACACTTATTACAGAGAGATTACATCAAAAGGGATATGACAGGAGAGCCACAAATTGCATACTGGATTAAATGGGTAAACCCAGGAACTCATTCAGGTTAGGCCACAAAGGCTGGGAAAAAGAAATTATGGCAAAAATGTCATAAATCCTACTAAGGAAAGCTTATATTCTAATGCAAGTTTTCTGGTTGGACTTCCAAATAGTCTACTCATTTGTTTATGTGAAGATTACATACTATACATGCTTTGATCATAAGATTCATGAGAACTATTTTCAAGATACATTAGTGCAATATTGCTGGAAGTGTCTTAGGATGGAAGGTAGTTTTTTCCCTCAGCTTTCTATTTGAAAATCCAATCGACCTTGTGGATTCAATAGGGCATTCAAAACAGAAGGCTGTGGTGCTTAATAGTTTAATGGACATCCATATACATATTTTAAAGGAGTCCATTCAAGACACATTTACTAACCTTTCAGAATGAGCCTTCAGCTAAGTGAAACTGCTTGAGTCTGATCATGTTTGAGCAGAAAGTTCATCTGGAGAACATTTAGGAATTTTCAAAGTAATTGAGAAACCCCAAGATAGAAAGGCTTGATATACTTTAATGTGGAGGTGATGTTGAGGGTAGAGTAGAGGGCACCTGAGGGTAAATAACTTTCATCATTTTGGTGAGAAAATCTTACAGTGTGAAGAGACATGAAGGGTCATACACCGACCTTGTCTTTGTTACTTGCCCCATCAAGTCCTGATGTTAAGTGGCATCTTTCACCAACTATCCAATCTCATTTTTCTCGCCTGGCTTGGAGGTCTCAATCTGGCTTTATCACTGTCGTGAATGCTGTCTTTTGTTTTGTTTTTGTTTTGTTTTTGAGACAGGGTCTCATTCTGTTGCCCAGGCTGGAGTGCAGTGGCACGGGCAGCCTCTGCCTCTCAGGTTCAAACAATCCTCCCACCTCAGCTCCCCAAGTAGCTGAGACTACAGGCCCATGTCACCATGCCCAGCTAACTTTTGTAATTTTTGTAGAGATAGGGTTTCTCCATGTTGCCCAGGCTGGTCTTGAACTTGTGAACTCAAGCGATCTACCCACCTCAACCTCCCAAAGTGCTAGGATTACAGGCATGAGTCACAGTGCCTGGCCAATGCTGTCTTTGTGTGTGCCCATTTATGTTCCTGGGAAAGTCACTGCTCCTCTCCAAACTCATTTTCAATTACCTAGATTAGGTTTCTCTCTTCAATGCAACCTTCCGGATGATGCCAACCATCCTGATGTCTTGCTTCTCTTAGCTCCTATTGACTGAGAGAAGAAATTTTCCTTCTAGAACTTTGCTTCTTTTTAACTTTTCAGTGTATCATCTTGATTTTTCCTATACTAAGCAAATCAAGGATTATGAAAAGCTAGAGGATTCGAAGCCACCTGTGTCCACTTCCAAGTCCCTGACCTTAAACAAGCCAACTCTGCTCTCTATACCTCCTTTTTATGCATTTGTAAATTTAAAAAATATATATTATCTCTAAATGATTTCTAAAGATTGTATGAATATGGATGCAGGGGTGAAAAAAACTTTCTCTGTTCCTTCTTAGATTTAGTAGTTGGACCCTGTCAATTAAACTGACAAAGGACAGATTGATGGGAAAAATAGATTAATAGAGTTTATTTACACGTGCAGTGCACATATACATGTGAGAACTCAATGAAGAGTAACTCAAAGGGGTGCTTAGAATTGGGGACTTATATAATCATCCTAACAAAGGGTGATAACTTGTGAAGTGACAAGACAAAGAAAAAAGTATTTGGGCTTCTAGGGTGGTAAATTGTGGAAAGAAAAATATACAGGGGAAACTAATGGAATATAAGGCTTATTTGTAAGGTTTCTTACACAAATCCCACTGGGGCCGACTTTCTGCCCAGTGATTATAGTTGTTTCATCCTTCTCATACAGGAGAGCAGAAGGGAATACTTTACAAAGAGAAATTTACACATCTATCCCCTGCCTTGAGGCAGAGAGGGGGAAGGTAGAGAGTTTTTCCTGAGTCTCTTATTTCAGTAGCGTTCAATCGAAAATAACCCTTATGCCAAAGGACATATTTTGGAGTAACATTTTCTGATTCCCTTCATAGGCTAATAATCTTACATTTAAATTTGACTTAACTAGTTTCTATATACATTGTGATTCTATGTATTTGAAGAGAGAACAGGTAGATTGTAAATATATCGAATTTTAACGTTTTTCTCAATCTTGCTACACTTATTTTTGCATTTATTATAATGTCAACAAACAGTATGAAGAATATTTCTTAACCGAGACTATCACGTGGTGAAATTTCAAACTGAAGCTATAAAAAACAAGGAAAAATGATCAATTTCAGGTTTTAGATAAATCATCCCATTTGAGATTATTTAAAGGATCACAATGGATTGGGGCAAGGAAATGTAAAGTCTACTGACCCTCTCTCTTTAACAGACTGGTCAATTGATTTGGACATGCCTCCTTGGAGTGAGTTTTTACTTTCCTAAGAGTTTCTGTCAATACTTTCCTTTCGAAGTCTCTCAACCAGTTAAAGGGCCCCAGTTAAAGAACCATTCAACATGGTGCAGAGGGGCCTGAGAGTGAGGTGGTGAATGATAAAGAAGGCAGAACCTGGTACCGAGTATACCCACATTCAAATCCCAGTTCTACCAAGTGCCATCTATGAGGCTTCAGGCAAGTGGATTAACATTTGAAAGCCTGAATTTTCTCCTTGAAACCAAATTATTTCAGGGAACTATAAAAGGATTAAATTAGTTAATATCAATAATTTTTTTTTTTTTTTGAGATGGAGTCTCACCGTGTTGCCCAGGCTGGAGTGCAGTGGTGCGATCTTGGCTCACTGCAAGCTCCGCCTCCCGGGTTCACGAGGTACTCCTGCCTCAGCCTCCCGAATAGCTGGGACTACAGGCGCCCACCACCACGCCCGGCTAATTTTTTTTGGATTTTTAGTAGAGACGGGGTTTCACCGTGTTAGCCAGGATGGTCTCAATCTCCTGACCTCGTGATCAGGCCGCCTCGGCCTCCCAAAATGCTGGGATTACAGGCGTGAGCCACCGCGCCTGGCCAATATCTATAAATATTTTAGAGTAGTGCCTGACACTTAAAAGTTCTCCATAAATGTTGGTAGCTACTATTTTTGGAGTAAATCAGGTATAAATCCTGGTTATGTCCCTTGTTGAATGTAATTTTGTGAAAGTAAATTAATCCCAATGTGCCTTAGTTTTTATTCTTCTTTGAAATAGTGATAATAACACCTAACCTATTGATTTGGGGTGAGCTAAAACTAATTTATACATGTAAACTACATAGTATGGTGCCTGGCTTAGAATCAATGGGTAAAAGCCTTTAGTGTACCTTTGGTATTCCCTTCCTTTGGTATGAAAGACAGACCTCTGCTGGACGACTCATTACGATGTAAAGAAAGGGGTGAGTCAGTGAATGAGGGAGAAAGCCAGGATGTTTTAATATAACAAACTGGGTTGGGGCGAGCAAATTACTGCAGTAAAATGGTTGAGCCATGATCTGGAGTTACTTTTTTAAATTTTTAAACATTAAAAATAGAGGTAGAGTCTCACTGTGTTCCCCAGACTGGTCTCAAACTCCTGAGTTCAAGTTATCCTCCCACCGAAGCCTCCCAAAGCGCTATGCAGGCAACTCTTCTTTCCAAGAGTGGCGCTAGATAAACATCATTCCCCAGATGTCCCCTGCTTCCCTAGACTTTTTAGATGAAGCAGGAAACTCCTCTTATGGTGCTGTTGCCTTACAAAATCTTACAGCTGGGGGTGCATGTGAAAGAGCCCCCGCATACTTGGGAGCCAGCAGATTCAATCCGGTAGCCACAGCTGACAGACAGAGCTCAGAAAACATGTGGTAAATGTAACTAATGCAGATAGGAAAGGGCTGGACCTCCAATCAGCTGGCACATTCTAAGTAGAGAATGCTATTGTCCTGAAGGGAAATTCTATCTGAAACCAACAAAATCATATTCATGGGACTTTATGTGAATTTCAAAAAGGATAGGAATTTCATTCCTGGAAAATGAGATGTGGCAATTTTAAAATACTTTACCAACTCTCTAAACTAAGAGATCAATTGGCAAATATTTGCTGATAGAAATAAAGGGAAAAGCGTGAATTTGGAAGCCAGGCAAAGCAATGATTGAATTCTGGGTTTTCTAACCATGTGATCCCCTCTCAGCACTTTAGTTGTTTTCAACTACAATATGGTATGATGTAGGATTAAAAGACATGTTTACATTTAACTCGACCTAATTAATTTCTGTAATTTTTTTTTTAACTTTTGACTTTCTGTAGCTAAACGTTGGTGGAAATTTCAGAAAATGGTTACCTAAAATATTTTTTTTCCTACTAATTACTAAAACCTGCTTCCCCTCCACAGGCTTGCTGATATAATGGAGAAGAAAATGTTTGGATGGATGGGTGACTGGGCAGATGGATACAAGGATATCTCTTATAAATATGTTATTCAAAATGAAAAGCACCTTTGGCAGGACCAACTTATTTCTAGGACTCAAGGGAAAGAAACCACACTGTGGGTTGAGATGATCAGCAGGTCTTCATGGGAAAAACGCTGAAACTAGACCTTGGAGCAGGGGTGGCAGGACCAGGGAAAAGCAAAGTCGTTTCATCCAAGGAGAACTTGCAGAGCCTCTAAAGAGTTGGAACTTCCGTCATAACCCCACAACTACCATATGTGAGCAGGGGACCCCAGGGACTGGGCTCAACTCCCCGCAGACTTAGTTAATTCTTACATCAACCATGAGAAGGGGGCAGTAGCATTCCCATTTTAAACTGAGATTCAGAGACGGAGTGTATTCTTCGAGGTCATGGAGCAAGCAAGGGTAAGGCTAGGATTGTACCCAGGTCTATCAACCTCAAAACTTGAGCATGGTATACTATAATACTTCTAGTAATGATTCAGGTTACCATTATGGACAGTTACCGCCTCTATAAAGTCTCATTCCTGATACCACTAAACCCTTTCCCAATTAGAGTTGACTTTCCCTCCTTGTTTTCCCACTGTACCGCGCAGACATCTGTTCAAGTGTTGGTGTATTTATTGGTCACATTTTACTTCATGCCTGCCTCCTCATTAAACTATAAGCCCCCAAAAGACAGAGCTGAGTATTCATCATTTGATCATTCATGTACCATTTATAGCTCATAGTAGCAGCTTAATAAATGCTAATGAATAACTGAATGAATGAAAGCCTGTTGCCTTCCAGTCACTATGCCTACTGCTTGGCAAGTCAGTTAACCTCTTCATGCTTTGTTTTCCTTACCTACAAAGTTAAAATGATTAGAATTAACTTATAATCTGCCACTTATGTGGTAGATTAACTTATCTATCACATAGAGATGTAGGGATAAGTAAGTTGTTGAAAAGTCACTACAATATTGATGAGCACATAGTAAATGCTTAGTACATGTTAACTATTATTGTGATCACATTTAATTCCCATAATTCCCTTTAAATGGAGAACTTTAAATGAAGTATTATGATCTTGACTGCATAGAATAGGACCTGTTATTAGAGTGGTTAAGTGTCTTGCACAAGATCACATAGCAAGAAAGAAGCAGAACTTGCAAATGACCCTGGGGGTCTGAGATATTACTCACAAACCCTTAAATTTCCAGTTCATATACAGGGTCCCTGTTGATTCTCTTCATCTCCATGTTTAGGTTGGGCTTCAGTAGACTGGAGATAACCAACAAAGTGATTCAGCCAGTGTGGTCCTGGCACAGCACAGGGTCTGTTTGGAGTGGTTTGGACTAGCACACCTGATGGCATTTTGCGATGGTGCTGTCCTCACTTCCCAGTTGATAAGAGTCACCTGGGCTTCTTACTTAATAACACACACTCCAGGCTCCTCTAATGAGCGTGGTTTTAACAAACAACCCCAGGTTGTTTTTATCATCAGGGAAGTTTGTGGAACTTTGAGAAAGGCTAAGGCCAGACTTTAAAGGACGATGGTGGTGCACACCTTCCAGGGGGCAGTTATGAACATCTTAGTTGTTACCGGGTACTGCTCCGCCACGCCCTCCGTCCACCTTTGTAAATATAATATAAGGACTAAATCAATCTCCCTGATAATGCGCCCGACGTGACAGCGGAGACCAGAACAAGGAGTGGCGTGGCGGGGGAGGCTCAGGTGTTCTGGTTTGACAAAGTCATTGAATCACGGAGCTTTGCTCCTGCACTTTTCTCCCTGGAAAAGCTGCTTCTAGACTTCCACGGGGACTTTCAGGAAGGGCCTGTAGGCACCAGCCACCAGAACTGATTGTTTCCTAGCATTCAGAGAGGGGGCTGAGCTGTCTGCCAGAGGCGGCTCTGGGAGGAGAGAGCAGCAGCTTTGGCAAAAAGGGGCCATTCGCAAGCTTCTCAGGCAGAAAACTAGCGCGCAGACAGATCTGCCCAGCCTCGCGTCCTCAGCGAGGGAAGCGCGCGGTGTTCTCCTGGGCAAGTTTCCTAGGAGTGTCCCTTCTCGCCACGGACACTGCAAAGTCTCCAGTTCTCCGACAGACGTTTCCCTCGCAGCTCTGAAGTCGAAGTACTCGCCCGCTGGCTGCAGCATAGAGTGGAGAGGTCCCTGCGCTGTGGTAGCAGGGGGGAGCCCCGCCAGCCAAATGCCAGGATCAGCATGAGAAGCTGGACTTTAGCCCAGGTCTGTCCTCACCCCGGGGGGCCGCCGGCTTTGCAGGGTGCATCTGCCAGGAGCTGCTCACTTTTTCCCCTTGCAAGTCTTTGTTCCAAGCCTGACGTTGCTACGATTCTGTAATTAACTCCCTCCACTCCAAAGGGGTCTGGAGGCTGGGATGCTCTGCCAGCTCAGAGGATGTTGACTCTGGAGTGGGAGTCCGAAGGACTGCAAACAGTGGGTATTGTTGTGATTATATGTGCATCTCTGAAGCTGCTTCATTTGCTGGGACTGATTGATTTTTCGGAAGGTAAAGTGGTCGCTCCAGTCTGTGCTGTTGGGCAGGTCTGGTTTAGAAGTAGATACAGATGCTGCAGAAGTTAAGAAGCCTTAATACTCAAAGTAAAAGTTTTAAAATATGCATGTTTGGCATAGAGCATCCTAGTGGCTGGACAGTTCATTTTGGTTTATCTAGATATTTGATATTAGAAGGGAAGGGATATTGTACCATTATCTTTCTATTTGAAATCTACTTGGGTTTAGTATTTTGTGGGTTAAATATTTTTCTAAGGTGGGAAGTTAGGACTCTCTCCTATGGGGTGATAATACGGGTTGGTATTTGGTTGTCAAGTTCATGTTGGTTACCACACCTTAATGTCATTAGTGATTTCATCCTATGAAAGAGTATCTTGATTTGTGAAGAGAATATCTGTGTGTCCCTCATTAGGAGGTGTGGGGGTGAACCCGGGTGGTTTATTATGATATAAAATGGGTAAGCTTTTGATATGAAATTGAGTTAATGGGTGCTCAGCAAAAATGTGCTTTGAACATTTGATTTGCAAGTGTTTCATTTGCATTCCCCAGTGAGTCTCATTGCTCATGTGTGTCCTGAGTAGGAACTCATACACACGAGACAGGACTGTTGCTATCAATAAAAATTAGATCCATCTAACATAAATTTTACTCTTGCTATCCAAAATGAATTTTGTTATTCAAAGATTGGAGAGTTTTAAAAAGTTAATTAACTTTGCTTTAACTATTTGAATGTATATGTATGTATCAAACACACACACATATTGTTTATGAAATAATGCTTTTACTAAAATAATAGCCCTTGAATCATTTAAACCTAAATCATTTGATACCAATTCTACATGCAATTTCTTCTTTCTACCTAAGTGACAGAATGGCGTCTGTGAGATACTTGCTAATATTTCTTCCAGATATGGATATGATCTTTTATTGCCAAGTTATGAATATTTACCTCTCACATTGTGTTTAATGTGGGGAGATGGAAATATTTAAACTTGCCTATGCTTTCTGTAATCTTTCTAACTATAGGAGCTAAGACCTGATAGCTATGATGACATCATCCCAAACAAGATCCGCTATACAGGTTGTTTCTGTTAATATGTTAATGATGGCCAATGTATCTTATCTTCAGAAAGTCCTTTTATTCTACAAAGTAAGTTCATTAGGTTCTAACTGTTTAGACAATATAAGAACATACATTCTATTGTAATCTTTGTATCTTCTTTAAAGTATTCTCAATAAGTTCTGCTTAGACACAATACAAATAATACTGCAATGGGATTAAAACCTCAGAATTTAGTTCTTTTTCCTTTTCTTATATTTCACAGTAGTTTTATTTAACCCCTGAAGGAAATAAATGCATAGGCAGGTTTCTCCAATGTTACACAATTTTGCATTCTCTTGAGATTTCTGCCTCAATGCACTAAATTCTGGTGTCTTAATACAGTACTAGCAATTTCAATTTCTATGATTGGAATAATTTGCTTCTGTTTTGTCACCACGTTTTGGTTCTCTGGACTTAGTTGAGCCATAGCCCCCAACTTTAGTGCATTGTGCTGGAGCTGACTTGGTTTCAGAGTTAGGTTCTAAAGGACAACCTCCACAAATGTATTGAGGAAGTCAACTTTCACAGTATTATGAGGATAGCACACAGTTCTTATATTGTCAAAGTTAATAACGTAGAAATTTAAAATCAAAAGTCCCAAGTGTAAGGCCCCTGGCAACGATTCAGCTTTTATTCTTCAAGGTCTGTTTCATATCACTTAAAGCTGAAGGTTTGCAGATTCAAACTTCACATCTGAGTTTCAACAAAATGAAAATTAGAATTGTAAACCTGACTCCCCCAACTAGAATCATAGAAATTTTGAGTTGGTCTGAAAAGTCTTCCTTGGGAGAGATAACTAAATCATATTCCTATCCATATCTGAATCTATATTTCTATATCTACACACACAAACATACACATAGAGATGTACATAAATATTTATAGATATTATGTGAAATGTTCAGTAAGCTGGAGAAACTTTTAATTCAATATAAAATCCATGATCATGCTAAAATACAAGGATGCAGGTTATCACCATACATGAGGGAAGACCCACATATACTTGTTGAGTCAATCCCTTTTTCCTCTGAAATACATGTTAGGAAATACTAGTTTGGGCCAACTCTTATTTTGCATAGGAGACAACTACAATCCAGTAAAGTTAACTGACTTGTCATAAGGCAAATGTAACTGGGAGCAGAAGCAGGATCAAAACCAAAGACTACTGAATCCTACACAGTGCTTTTCCTACTACAACATACTTTTATACATCTTCCTTAATATTGAGAAAGGGAATAAATGAAAATGCACATGGGAATTTTCTGGAATTCTTGAGTCTTTTCCTGAATTGGCTAATACCATGTGAAATATTTTTGGCAAATGCATTTAAAAGAAAATCATATAATGGGCATGTAATTTCTACAAGGCTCTGGCCTCAACCCAGGAATGGGACCCAAGCATGGGATATAAATGAGCTAAGCCAGACCACTGATGTTTGTCATAGATTAGAGGCAAGATTAGGACAAAAGCAAGCCAAGTGGTCTCCTCAGCCCCTGTCAGACCTCTAAGATCTGCACTGAATTTTGACCAAATGTGACTTACATTCAATCATGATGAATGTCCAGTTCAAGCAGAGTCTGAGGATGAAGTCCAATGAGAAGGTGACACCTCTATCCTAGGCCTGCTGCCTGTTTATTTAGACTATGACATTGTCTAAGCAGAAACAGAATCTGGACTTTTTGATCAGTAGCCAAGTAAAGGTTTGAGAAAAAAAGGCAGCTAAAGTGCAAACCACCATAAAAAATTAGATTATCAGAGCCTTCATTCTTTCTAGCTGAAAATAATGAAGGCTGACAGGGTTATCCCAATGCAAATTGCTAAACTCTTCACTAAGATTGCACCACCTAGAAAATATGACCCACAATAGTCCAGAGAATTAGCCTCTTTTTTTTTTTTTTTTTTTTTTTTTATGGTGGAGAAGTGAAGGTGAAAAGGCCCAGAGTAGAAATTTGAGCTTCTTTTAGGCAGCATTGAGCTTACATGTTGTCCTCAGGAAGCAGTGATACCTCAATGGTACCATCATGGAATATTTTCTCCAGTGTGATTTTCTGTATAATATATTAGAAAGTACTTCTAAGTCTATTTGAATGAGAGGGCCCATATTAATGTTGAGATAAAGCAGTATTGCCTTAATATTTTCACCTCTAATGTTGACTAGAATTAGACAGATAGAAAAGGGTTAAGAGAAACAGTTGTTTTAGTTTCCAATTTTGATAGTCTTGTTTTAAAAAAAGTTTTAATTGAAATTCATGACTTAGGACTCAAAAGCAATTTGTAAAGAAGATCAAAACAACCAATGTGATTTTACTATAGGGATTTGAAATTTTGCACATATCCACTTATTAGTAAGCGGAAGGAGAAAGAACACTCATGAGATTAAGCTCATCATTTCATACTTTAGTTTGTAATCTTGTCATATTGAATTCTAACGTGTGCAGGGTACCCTGTTGGGTATTGACTGAGAGGGTGGGAAAGTGCAAGATGAACATTAAAGTGCCCTCAACAAGCTTACATTCTGGTAAAGGAGACTACTTACTAAACAAGACAGCAGAAAATAATGCTGGGCATAGGCCCAGGCCATGGCCAGTAGAAGCACAGGTAGAAAGGTTCATTCTGGAAAGGACTCCAGAGAAGGTTTAATGGAGAAGAAAAACTAGTCGTACAGGACCTTGGAGTGGGAGAAGGTTTCCCAAATTGGAAAATCCAGGAAGAAGATTCCAGGCTGAGCAAGGAAATTGAGCTGTGAATCTAAGCACAGACAGTGGGTGGCTTGCATGGATTAGGACCGTGAATTGGATATGGCTCGTAGCACATGGGTCTAAGAACATTAAAATATGTGGCTGGACAAGTTACTTGGGGTTCAACACTAGAAGTGCACGCTTATTCCCTAACCATTGAAGAGCCATTGACTTAAAGACTTCAACTTTGGGGGAGCAAGTGGGACAGATCCATGTTTTAGGTAGGTCAACCTGGGAGTAGGTGAAGATGAGTTCACAGATAAGAAAGTGGAAGCAGAGCCAGGCGCGGTGGCTCACACCTGTAATCCCAGCACTTTGGGAGGCCGAGACGGGTGGATCACGAGGTCAGGAGATGGAGACCATCCTGAATAACACGGTGAAACCCCGTCTCTACTAAAAATACAAAAAAATAGCTGGGCGAGGTGGCAGGCGCCGGTAGTCCCAGCTCCTCGGGAGGCTGAGGCAGGAGAGTGGCGTGAACCCGGGAGGCGGAGCTTGCAGTGAGCCGAGATCTCGCCGCTGCACTCCAGCCTGGGCGACAGAGCGAGACTCCGTCTCAAAAAAAAAAAAGAAAGAAAGAAAGAAAGAAAGAGGAAGCAGAGATACTAGTTATGCTTTTGTAGCAATTCAGATGGCAGATTAGAAGGACAAAAATCCACAGAATTCCCTCCTCAATAAAATACTTGGGGAGAACTGTCCGTTTCCAGTTTTTCCAGAAGTTCTTATTTAATGATATCCATGACATGAAGCTCTTTGGAAACAATATACTTATACTTTATTTCAGAGCAACTTTGTTTGGCTTTATTAAATATCTTTTTTATGAGAAAAGAAAGAAATGTGGAGTACGCAGAGGTCATAGCTATAGGTATAGTGGAAGGAACTTAAAACTTTGGATAGATTAATCCGCTATCTTACAAGGTCTTCGATTATTGTAAACTTTTTATTTTGAAAAATTTTACACATAAAACAAGGTATAGAAAAAAAGTGTAATGAATTGTCATATATTCATTATCTAACTTTAATAATTACCAGTACTTTGGCACTTGTTTTCACATGGCTTGCGTTTAATAAATATTTATTGATTGTCTACAGGATGTCAGGCACTAGGCTAGGCTCCAGAATATAGAGATCAATTAAAGATAGTTGCTGCCTTCAAGATATTCTCAGTTGCATAAGAAGAAAAAGAATACTAACAAATAAAAAATATTATACATCATGGTAAATAGACCAGTACAAGAAAATCCAAGAAGAATGTAAGGTAATTAAGTCCAAGTAGAGGAGATGAAAGCAATCAGAGATTACTCCATGGTGGAGGTGACCTCTAATCCTGGTTTTTATGGATGAAGAGAAATGCATAAGATTGATATGTAAGAATGGTGCTTATCCAAGTACTGTATGTAAAACGCTGGGTGAGGTAACAGCATGTACAAGCACAGGGCCATGATACACCACGTGAAATTCCTGGAACAACGATAAAATGTAGGAGAGGAGTTGACTGTTTTACTCCTTCTCCTTAATTGTACAGTTATCCTTGCTGTTTAGCACAGTGCTTGGTAAATAGAAGTTACTGAAGAAAATTATGACCTGAATGCCATTTGCTTTCATACAGGAATAGTGCCAGTTCGTATCTATTTATCCCACATAATAACTTCCAGTATCACTTTCAGGTTTCCATAGTAGCCTAAAAACTGTTGATTCATTGATTAAGATTTTTGTTATATATATTTTTTTCTGTTAGTAATATTTCACATCAAAATCCCCTGGCAAAGTGAAGATACCTGCACACCAAACACATCTGTTTGTTAGAACTCCTGAGCCAGGGAGATAATTTCAATTAAGATAACCAACAATGAGTTGCAGAATCCCCGCTTGTATGAGCTCTGGTTTGATGGAAAAGCAACACTTTCAATTCTGTAACTGGAAAAACGTTTAGATTTGTTGCCAAAATATAACAAATATGTATTACTGTGTGGAAGGGAAGGGAGGATAGTCAGGCGTTTTACTGCCTTCAAGAAATTTCCGAATTGGTTAGAGGCCAAACAGCTCATGAATAACTAATCCAAGATGAAAAAGTATTGTGAGAGGGAGTAAGGCCTTTAGAAAACTCAAAGAGAAGAGCCATCTAGAAGATTTTGGGGAAGGCTGCAAAAAGATAAGTGACATTTTACATCTCAAGAGTTGAGAGATCCAAAACTTTGACAGGTAGAGACTAGAAACTAAAAGCAGAAATTTGAACTATATTTTTAAAAGACAGGCAGTTTCCTGAAATCATTTTTGTAATCAGATTGGCACTGAAAATTTCATTAATTATTTAAAATACCAAGTCTCTGCTTGGACCTGGCAATGTGCTTGATACTGATTAGTCTGGGGACTATTATTTTCCAGTTCTAATTATTTTTACTTACTTTGGTAACTTGTGCCTCACCCAGGCTGGAAGAGGAGAGCTATAATTTTAAGTGGGCAGTGAGGGGAGTGGAAGGGGAATGGCCTCCAGCCAAATATCATCAGGAAACACACTTGTGGTTGAATACTTTTCATTTATTATTCGTTGCAGAGAGAGAGAATACATGCTGCAGAAAAGCACCTGTGGATGTCTCAGAGAGTGTTAGGACTTATTACAGGGTTTGAGCTCATTTTGGTGCCTTTGGAGAAGGTTTAAGTGAGCAAGACATTGACCTGGACAGGAAGCTGTCAAGAAGCCAGAGTCATGCTGTGATTGGGTAACTTGTGTCTGCAAGTAGTGAAGACTAGACAGAGACAAAAGCTGTAATAGGAAAAGAAGCAGCTGTTACTCGTATTAGCTGGGATAGGAGGTATTTGATTATTTTGTGGTTTAAAGTTCATGTTTGGCCAGGCGCAGTGGCTCACACCTATAATCCCAGCACCTTGGGAGACCGAGGTGGGTGGATCACCTGAGGTCAGGAGTTTGAGACCAGCCTGACCAACATGGAGAAACTTCATCTCTACTAAAAATACAAAATTAGCCAGGCGTGGTGGTGCATGCCTGTAATCCCAGCTACTCCGGAGGCTGAGGTGGGAGAATCGCTTGAACCCAGGAGGTGGAGGATACAGTGAGCCAAGATCACGCCACTGCACTCCAGCCTGGGCAACAAGAGCAAAACTCCATCTCAAAAAAAAGAGAAAAAGTTCATCTTTTTGCTTCTGTTCAAACATGATTATAGAGTGCTCTTGTTGTTATATTGATCAACCATGGCTCCACAGTGGTGTTTTCTGATGTTCATATTCTATGAAATGGTTTATAATCATCAAGAAAACACCAAGACCTAACCAATAAACCAGCTCAGCTCCTGCCAGGGGCCCACAGGTGCTTTTCTCCTTCTCTCACATAATAAGGGAGAAGGCAGAATAAGGCGAGAGGGAAGAGTATAGGCTATAAAGCAGAGAGATTTGAGTTGAAGTCCTAATTCACTAACTGTGAACAAGTTACTTAATCTTCCCAAGCTTCAATTTCCTTTTCCATATAATGGGGTTAATAATCCCAATCTTTGAAGATTATTGTAGGAATACTAAAATATAAGTGGAATATCTAGCTCTATTCTTCATCCACAAATAGGAGCCAATAAGTGCCTTTCTTGTAATCGTGTTGAAACAACAGTTGCCATGTTCCAGTTTCTTGAGTTTGACTAGCTGTTCTCTGAAGAATGCTTCAGAATCACCTAGCTGACCTGTTAGACACAGATTGTTAGGCCCAACCCATGGAGTTTCCAATTCAGTAAATCTGGGGTTGGGGTCTGAGAATTCACATTTCTAATGGGTTCTTACTTGAGGATCATGCTGCTGGTCCAGGGGCCAAACTTTGAGAACCATTGAGTTAGGTAATAAGTTGGAAAGGCCAAACCCATGGTATCTGCAGTGTGTTCTGTGCCAAGTTGTCTGACACCTGCTGAGCTTGATTCTCAAGCAGTGGCCAGCCAGCTTTTTCAGTAGTAAACATTTTAGGTTTTGTGGGCCATGCAGTCTGTCACAACTCCTCAACTCTGTTGTAGCACAAAAGCAGCCGTAGATAATATGCAAACAGATAGGTGTGGCCATGTTCTAATAAAACATTGTAGATGCTCTTTGAATCCCATACAATTTTCATATGTCACAATACATTTATTTAATGTCTGCCTTTTTAACCATTATTTTACATGCGAAACAATGTTTAGCTGGCAGGTGATACCAAAATTGAGAATAGACTAGATTTGGCCTACCACTGTATTTTGCCAGCCCTTGTTCTAGAGTTGGCAATAAAGGGAACCATTGAGAAGGGGGTCTCAGGTTGATGACTTATTGTTTTTTGGAAATTTAGCTAGATTTTTCTATCCCTTCTGTACTATTGAGGGGATGGGGGTCTAGTCTCTTTTTAGGGGGTTGGTGGAATTGTCTGCCAAACTGTCAAGTGATTTGAATTAACACATGCGTTTTTTCAATAAAATGACTTCCTTTCCCCTAACTTCACAGTGCTGGACCAACTGAGATAGTTGTTATACAAATTAAGCCATCTGCCTGGTATTGTCATACAGTGAGTCAATGCCTGAGTGCCCTGTCCTATTGGTTTTCATTTTCGGTATTATTGTCTCTTGGAGAAGTTGATAATATACTCTTTTTATTGAGTTTGCAAACTCTTATTTCATAGATTTGTTAAAGACCCATTTTAATTTTTAAAATTACATTGCTATTCAGACTGTTGCACTACATTGAGCCTTTCGAGTCTAGGACACATACATTCAATGAACAAATGTTAAAAAATAAAATAAAATCACCTTAAGTATACACTCTCTTAAAAATAAAAGATCTATAAGTAGTGGATAAGATCGTGGTCTTTGAAGTGAGACAGACCTAGAGTTCATTTCCAGCTTTTCCTTTTACTGGCTGTGATCTTGGTGAAGATATAACCACCTGAACCTCAGTTCTCTCATTTGTAAAATGGAGTACTAGTCGTAGCTACCTCATGGCATTATTTTGAAATTTAAATGAAATGATACTTGTTAAAATTCTCCTCAGCACAGTGCCTATCACACAGAGCTCAATAAATATTGGGTATTATTTGTAGTGTTAACATCATTGCTGTCTTTGCTTTGCATAGTCATCATACCTATTATTAGCATAATCATGTATTCAATCAACCAGGAAAGAAAGGTTTTCGAGTGTGATCTGTGTACCAAGAACTGTACTAGTCATTGAGAACATAAAGACGTAATTTTGGCTACATCGGGTTTATATATAAATGAACATACCAAAAAATTAGTTTAGTAAATTGCCTACGCCTCACGTCTATGTAGATTTTAGAGGGACATAAAAGAAAGACTGACCAATCCTATTTAGAAAGTGGAGAGCATCAGAAAGGACTCAAAGAGGTGATCTTTGAGCTGCATCTGAGCAACACTTTTAGCACTCAGCATCAAGCAGCCTTGAGAACCACTGGCAATTGATAAAACCTACCTTAGCATTTCCAAGAACACCTGATGTTGATCTCAGTTTCAAACTCCTGGCTTATATTATTCCTAGAACTCCTTCTCCTATACAAATGCCACCCTTCTTTCCCATTTCAGCTTTAAGTGAAACCCGCCCTCTCTTTAATACCACCCTTTCTTTCTAATCTGAATTCAGTTACTCCTGATGTACGTGGTACAGCAAACACACTTAATAATAAATCCTGATGCACTGTCCCTCAAATTACTTAATTTGTGTTCATTCATTTTCTCTCCAGCTGAACAAGAGAGAACGCTCTACCTTAGTACAGTTTGAATTTTCCCTGTATTTTCACGGTGTCCAGAGCTATAAGGAATGTGTTACCCAGGCTCAATGATACAGGCATAACACAGAGATACCTTGTGTTCTTGCACTTCACATTGTTGTGCTTTGCAGATAATGGGCTTTTTACAAAGCGAAGGCTTGTGGCAACCCTGCTGAGCAGGCCTTTTGGTGCCATTTTTCCAACAGCATGTGCTCAGTTTGTGTCTTTGTATCACATTTTGGAAATTTTTACAGTATTTCAAACATTTTCATTATTATTATATATGTTTTAGTGATCTTTGGTATTACTCGAGAAATTTTTATACCATATACCTCAGGAATAATCGAGTTCAGATTAGGAGCACCATTCCAAACTTAATCTATAAATATTGTGTGTATTCTGACTGCTCCCCTGACTGGCCATTCCCCAGTCTCTCACCCTCTCCACAGGGCCGGCCTATTCCCTGAAACACAACAATAATGAAATTAGGCCAGTTAATAATCCTACAATGGCCTTTAAGTGTTCAAGTAAAGGGAAGAGTCATATCTCTCACTTTAAATCAAAAGCTAGAAAGTATTAAGCTTTGTGAGGAACGCATGTTGAAAGTCAAGACTGGCCAAACGCTAAGCCTCTTGGGCCAGTTAGCCAAATTGTGAACACAAAGAAATAGTTCTCAAAGGAAAAGTGCTACTTCACTGAACACGTGAAGAATAAGAAAGCAAAACAGCCTTATTGCTGATATGGAGAAAGTTTTAGGGATCTGAATAGAATATCAAACCAGCCACAACCTTCCCTTAATTCAAAACTTAACCCAGAACAAGGCCCTAACTCTCTTCATCTCTGTGAAGGCTGAGAGAGGTAAGGAAGCTACAGAAGAAAAGTCTGAAGCTAGCAGAGGTTGGCTCATGAGGTTTAAGGAAAGAAGTCATCTCCATAACATGAGTGCAAAGTGAAGCAGCAAGTGCTATTGGAGTAGCTACAGCAAGTTACCTAGAAGGTCTAGCTAAAGTGAGTACACTAAACAACAGATTTTCAGTGTAGATGAAACAACCTTCTATTGGGAGAAGATGCTGTCTAAAAGTTTCATAGCTAGAGAGGAGAAGTCAGTGTCTGGCTTTAAAGCTTCAAAGGACATGCTGACTCTCTTGTTAGCAGCTAATGCAGCTGATGATTTTAAGTTGAAGCCAGTACTCATTTACCATTCCAACCTATACTTCACCAGGATTCGATTCCATCTCAAGAAACCACTTTCTTTGCCCTTCTAGAAGAAGTTACTCCTCATTTGTTCTAGTTTGATCATGAGATTGTAGTAGTTCAGTTAAATACTCAGGCTCCACTTCTAATTCTAGTTATCTTGCTATTTCCATCACATTTGCAGTTACTTTCTCTACTGAATTATTAAACCCCTCAAAATCATTCATGAGAGTTGAAGTCAACTTTTTGTCTGACTTAAAAATTATGCTAAATCAGGCAACTTGCTCGGGTCACCTTCCATGCTGTGGAAGCTTTATTCCTTTGCTCTTCACAATAAATCTTGCTGTTGCTCACTCTTTGGGTCCGCACTACTTTTTAAAAAAACGATACTAAATCTACTCTGCCTGTGCTCTGTAAGTGGAACAACAAAGCCTGAAATGACAACACATCTGTTTATAGCATGGTTTGCTGAAAGTTTTAAACCCACCCTTAAGACCTACTCCTCACAAAGAGATTCCTTTCAAAATATTAGCGCTCAGTGACAATGCACCTGGTTGTCCAGGAGCTCTAATGGAGATGTATAGGAGATTAATGTTGTTTTTATGCCTCTGAACACAACATCCATTCTGCAACCCCTGCATCAAGGAGTAATTTTGACTTTCACATCTTATTATTTAAGAAATACATTTTGTAAGGCTATAGCTGCCATAAAGAGTGATTCCTGTGATAGATCTAGACAAAATAAATTGAAAACTTTCTGGAAAGGATTCACCATTCTGTATGCCATTAAGAACTTCCACAATTCATTACTGGAGGTTAAAATAACACTAACAGGAGTTTGGAAGAAGTTGACTTCAACTCTCATGAATGATTTTGAGGGGTTCAATAATTCAGTAGAAGAAATAACTGTAAATGTGGTGGAAATCGCAAGAGAACTAGAATTAGAAGTGGAGCCTGAATATTTAACTGAATTACTGGAATCTCATGATCAAACTAGAACAAATGAGGAGTAGTGTCTTCTAGATGGGCAAAGGAAGCAGTTTCTTGAGATGGAATTGACTCCTGGTGAAGAGGCTATGAACATCATTCAATTGATAGCTAAGAATTTGGAATACTGCATAAACTTATTTGAGAAAGCAGCAGCAGGATTTGAGAGGATTGAGTCTAATTTTGAAAGAAGTTCTACCACGGATAAAATGCTGTCAACAGCATCATATGCTAAAGAGAAATCTCTTGTGAAAGGAAGAGTTCAATCAATGAGGCAAATTTCACTGTCTTATTTTAAGAAATTGCCACAATTCCTCCAATCTTCAGCAACTATCACCTTGATCAGCAGCAGCCAACAACATTAAGGCCAGTTCTACCAGCAAAAATATTATACTTGCTAATCTTTTTGCAAGATTGCTGAAGAAAAAAATGATTGTTAGCAGTTTTTAACAGTAAAGTATTTTTAAATTACAGTTTGCACGTTGTTTTTTAGACATAATGCTATTGCACACTTAATAGACTACAGTATTGTGTAAACATTTATATTCACAGGAAAACCAAAAAAAAGTATGGTTTGCTTGATTGTGATATTTGTCTTATTGTAGTGGTCTGGAACAGAACCCACATGATCTTTGAGGTATGGCTGTATTAGTGGGTTTTTCAATTGCATCTTTAATAGATTGTACTTTAAATCAACATGCTTTTTAAATCAACATACTTGTCTTATCTCAATCTCATCCCCATACTGAGAAGTATACTTTGACTTTCTCAGGCAGAAAAAAAGAGGCTCTGGCTCTGAAACTCCTATGGCTCCTTCTCCCTTTCTTCTGTGCCTATCTTATGCTCTAGTGCTGGCAAACTCCCCATCATTTTCCAAACACACTCAACTGTTTCATCTTCATGCCTTTCTTTGAAGTATGAATGCTCCTCCTTCTAGAACACATCTCTCAGGTGTTCACATGATTCTGATTAACTCCTTCTTATCCTTTAAGCTCAGCTTAGGAGGTATTTTTTCCAGAAAGCCTCCTTTGAACCACCTAGTTAGATCAAGTGCCCGTTTCATAGCACTTCAAACTGCATTAAACACTTGATGTCTATGTCTTTCTCTCTCGCTAAATTTCAAGCACCGCATATGTAGAGCACTTATCTTTCCATCCTCAATGCCCTGTGGGAGTGAGTGAACTGTTAGGTAGATCATGGACAGGCAAGTTTATTCAGAGGCTCTGGTAATACAATAGGCTACTCAGAATTTGCACAACAGGCTTGAATTAATATATTAATAATTTTTAAACGTTTTGTTTTGGGTGGGGATTCTCAACCTTGGCACTATGAACACTTGGGGTTGGATAATTCTTTGAGTTGTGTGCTGTCTTCTGCACTATAGGATGATTGACAGCATCCCTAGTCTCTACCAATTAAATGCCAATAGCACCTTTCTGGGAGTTGTGACAAGCAAAAGTGTTTCAAGGCACTGCCAAATGTCCAGTGGGTGCAGGGTAGGTGAGATCACTCCCCTAACCCTCATTGAGAACCATAGAGTTGAGGTAAAACCAAACACAGTTTGTAAGCCTTTATATATACACGCATTCATAAATTACAAAACTAAATTTAAATTTGAAAACATCAAAGCATTGAAAATTATTGGAAATGAAACCTGAGTGTTGGGGAAGTATATGATTTTCTACTACAAAGGTAATAAACAATCATTGAGGAAAATGTATAAATAGAAAAGAAAGAAACATGAAGAAAATACCCCCAGTCCCACCATTCTAAGAATAACCGCTGGCCAGGCGCGGTGGCTCACACCTGTAATCCCAGCACTTTGGGAGGCCGAGGCAGGTGGATCACGAGGTCAGGAGATCGAGACCATCCTGGCCAACACGGTGAAACCCCGTCTCAACTAAAAATATGAAAAATTAGCCAGGCATGGTGGCGGGTGCCTGTAGTCTCAGCTACTTGGGAGGCTGAGGCAGGAGAATGGAGTGAACCCAGGAGGCGGAGCTTGCAGTGAGCAGAGATGGCACAACTGCACTCCAGCCTGGGGAACAAAGCAAGACTCTGTCTCAAAAAAAAAAAAAAAAAACTGCTGATAATATTTTCATTTTATTTTCAGTTTTTTTCTCCATGTATATCTGATCCCTTAAACTTAATAATATTGTATTACTATAAAATTTTATATAGATTTAAATTCAGTATTAGAGCACAAGTATTTTTACATTAGATTACAGATTTTTCATAAATAATTTAATACCTATATTATAGTCTATAAATGAGTGTAATATAGTTTACTAATCCTGATTTTAGAATAAGTAATTTCTTTTTTTAGTATTTGGAAAATTATGTAATGAATTATCTGTGTGTGAAGTTCCTTATATATTTAGAATTATGTTCTTAGGATGGAGTCATAGAGTGGAATTAATGGGACAAGAGAATGAACTGTTTCAGGTCTTTTCACACACACACACACACACACACACACACACAGCAAATTTGCATGTCAAAAGGGACACACAAATTTACCTGTCCCACTGTAATGTGGGGAGTAACCGGGGGTTTGGGTCACTGCAGTGTCAGGACATGCTGTTGATTAGGATTCACTTGGAAGGTGAGCCCTAATGACATGTTGGCAAGCTCAATGTTAATGGGTGTTGGTGATTCCAAGAAGCTTTGTCTTAGGGCTGGAATACTAATGGCTTTTAAACCAATATTAGGAATTTTAATTTTCCGTAAGTATGAAATTCTCATTGGAGCTTGAAAATAGTTTTCCTGTTCTTCTTTCTTGTCAATCCAGATGCACTCCCTTTATGAAAAGGGCTAACAGTTTTATCAATTATCACATCCATTTTAACCATCAAGTCTGGTACTAAGCAGACATTAGATTATTCATGGAAAGAAAAAATAACATACTTTTGTACCAGATGAAGTATTTCCTGGGTCTGTGTATTTAGGAGGAAAATTGGCATGCATAAAATTATTGCTATGCATATTCAAATAAATATTTCCTGGGACTTAGTAGTAGATGTAGTTTACTTAAATGAATTTAAATAGCAGGGAGGCAGTAGAGAGAGTAATATCTCTATTTACTTTTACTTTTATTTTTTATTATACTTTAAGTTCTAGGGTACATGTGTACAACGTGCAGGTTTGTTACATAGGTATACATGTGCCATGTTGGTTTGCTGCACCCATTAACTCGTCATTTACGTTAGATATTTATCCTAATACTATCCCTCCCCCAGCCCCCCACCCCTTGACAGGCCCCGGTGTGTGATGTTCCCCACCCTGTGTCCATGTGTTCTCATTGTTCAACTCCCACCTATGAGTGAGAACATGTAGTGTTTGGTTTTCTGCCCTTGTGATAGTTTGCTGAGAATGATGGTTTCCAGCTTCATCCATGTCCCTGCAAAGGACATGAACTCATCCTTTTTTATGGCTGCGTAGTATTCCATGGTGTATATATGCCACATTTTCTTAATCCAGTCTATCATTGATGGACATTTGGGTTGGTTCCAAGTCTTTGCTATTGTGAATAGTGCTGCAATAAACATACGTGTGCATGTGTCTTTATAATAGCATGAGTTATAATCCTTTGGGTATATACCTAGTAATGGGATTGTTGGGTCAAATGGTATTTCTAGTTCTAGATCCCTGAGGAATCGCCACATTTTCTTCCACGATGGTTGAGCTAATTTACACTCCCGCCAACAGTGTAAAAGTGTTCCTATTTCTCCACATCCTCTCCAGCATCTGTCGTTTCCTGACTTTTTAATGATCACCATTCTAACTGGTGTGAGATGATATCTCATTGTGGTTTTGATTTGCATTTCTCTGATGGCCGTGATGATGAGCATTTTTTCATGTGTCTTTTGGCTGCATAAATGTCTTCTTTTGAGAAGTGTCTGTTCACATCCTTTGACCACTTTTTGATGGGGTTGTTTTTTTCTTGTAAATTTGTTTAAGTTCTTTCCAGATTCTGGATATTAGCCCTTTGTCAGATGGGTAGATTGCAAAAATTTTCTCCCGTTCTGTAGGTTGCCTGTTCACTCTGATGATAGTTTATTTTGCTGTACAGAAACTCTTTAGTTTAATTAGATCCCATTTGTCAATTTTGGCTTTTGTTGCCATTGCTTTTGGTGTGTTAGTCATGAAGTCTTTGCCCATGCCTATGTCCTGAATGGTATTGCCTAGGTTTTCTTGTAGGTTTTTTTATGGTTTTAGGTCTTACATTTAAGTCTTTAATCCATCTTGAGTTAATTTTTGTATAAGGTGTAAGGAAGAGATCCAGTTTCAGCTTTCTACATATGGCTAGCCAGTTTTCCCAGCACCATTTGTGAAATAGGGAATCCCTTCCCCATTTCTTGTTTTTGTCAGGTTTGTCAAAGATCAGATGGTTGTAGATGTGCGGTGTTATTTCTGAGGCCTCTGCTCTGTTTCATTGGTCTATATATGTGTTTTGGTACAAGTACCATGCTGTTTTGGTTACTGTAGCCTTGTAGTATAGTTTGAAGTCAGGTAGCATGATGCCTCCAGCTTTGCTGTTTTTGCTTAAGATCGTCTTGGCTGTGCAGGCTCTTTTTTGGTTCCATATGAACTTTAAAGTAGTTTTTTCCAATTCTGTGAAGAAAGTCATTGGTAGCTTGATGGGGATTGCATTGAATCTACAAATTACTTTGGGCAGTATGGCCATTTTCATGATATTGATTCTTCCTATCCATGAGCATGGAATGTTATTCCATTTCTTGTGTCGAGAGAGTAATATCTTTCATAAGAGGCATGCCCATGTTCATCTCAAGTAAATGTGTGGGGTATTTGGTTCATGTGACGAAGTTTAAGACCAATAATCATGCATATTTTGAGCAAGAAGACATGAAAGCTCATTCAAACTTCCCCAAGATATAGGTCATGATAAAGTAATGAGTTGCCCAGGGTCCTTTTATGACTTAATACTAGAACTTAGTTGTAGAAGCAGAATGGTACTAAGGTTAGGACACACTGAGCTTTGAAGATACGCAGGTCAAATTTTTCCAGAAATGCTGCTGGCTGTGGTCCTGTGCAAATCACCAAACCTCTCTGAACCTCAGTTCTCCTGCCCATAAGATGAAAATCATCATAATACCAACTTCACAGAGTGCTTCTGAGACACAGAATAATTTTGAGACAAGCCACATACCTAGTACTCATTAAATGGTAAGCACTCATTAAAAGTGCCTAGTATTGTAACCCAGATTTTCTAATGGTTACTTTAGTGTGACTTCTTCATACATAACTACTGGTAGGAAGAATCCCAAACATTGTGAATGGAGTTGCCAAAAACATAATTTTCTTTATGCTGATTTTGAATATTTATCTTTTGTAAGTTATAATAAGCTTAGTTCTGTTACACATGAGATAGTCCATAGGTATTTTCCATTTTTATAGATAAGGAAATTTCTTCAAATTTGCTAAGTAACTTGACTACGTTATGAACTAGCAATCAGTAGAATTGGAATCAACCACAGTCTTCTGAAGTTAGAGCTCAAGTTTTTTCTATGCTAGTCTTACTTTTAGTACTAAGTGTTCTTTTTTTATTTTCTAAATCTCTATGATAAGTGAAGACATACACTAAGGTATGTGGATTAGTAAGATCAGGATAGTACATTTAGAATCAAGTACTTTCCCCAGACAGATATTTGAACATAATTAAGGATATGTGACTTTATATGTCAGCAAATGCATAGTTATTAATGGCCTGTCACAGAAATTCTCTAATGAATAAACAAGAGAATATTGAAGACCAGACAGCAATGAAGTAATTGGTGATATGATTCCAAATTTAAACAAATTACAGGGGAAAATGCATAATGACAAAATAATTAGAAGACTGAGGCACCCGAACAAACATCCAAATCCTACATCTATCTTCACAATATTCAGCAATCTCTAAATATCTCTGGTGCATTGAGGTTGGAATTAGCAGAACTTCTAAACATTACTTGAGTGAAAAGTCAGAGTTAACTTTTTCCTGTTATTGTAAAGTTTCAAGGAGACACAGAGGAAATTAGCCAATTGCATTTCTTCATGACAACAGAGGTTATATAGCTAAAGCTCTCTTTGAAAATGTACCTCATTAAGAATTTACACAGACAAGATTTTAGACTAAAAGGTTAAAGCTCAAAATAGTAAGTTAGCCTCAGTATTATTGTATCTCTCTTCTATAATGCATCAACAATAAAACTAACATATAGCTCAGCATTTATGGCTATATTTAAGGAAAAACACAAAATCAGCAAGGAAATTCTATAGTTGCAAAATCTTTGTAAAGTTCAGAGTTGACCTGCCTAGCTAATATATTTCAAATACACACATTTTACAATAATAGGAACTATTCTTGCCAATGGCTGTCTAAAATGAGTAGATACATTTTTCCATGAAAACAAATCTTCTCATTCTCCACCCTCCAGAGAGACCAGAATATGTCTATTCTTTAGGGCACAAGTTAAGTCCTGGAATAATTATTTAAGGAAAGTTGTCCAGTTTCTTTGTAAAATTGCTAAGATTGGAAATGGAGGGAAATTTTTTAAGTGGGAAGGCCTGGCCTGAGACCTTGTACCACAACAGTTATACCATGAGTTACCTCCTCTTAGAAAACCCATTTGTTTCATTATAAATGGTGTCAGTGGTGAGATTTCCTTATGGTGCCATGGTCTTTAGTCATGGACTTGGCTTATGTGTTACGTGAAAACCACAGAAATACTGCTAGTGTATCAAAAGCAATATAGGCTCTGAGATAGCAAGGGTATTATTTTGAGGCCACTCCCAGATATTGGCAGGAATATAGGATAGACAGTGAATACTTCTATTTATTCTTTCCTTTCTTTGCTTCTTTTTGAGGCTTCTTCTAAATATGGATGAGGACTATCTTCACACTTAACTATGGTGGGAAAGAATAGAGGCAAATCCCAAACAGAAGGTTTAAAGTTAAACTTAATTACATTCTTATGTTGCCTTCTCTCCATTTTCTCTTTGGTTAAATAGAATCATTTAAAGTTTTTCTTGAAAGAAAGTAAGCAACTAAGAGATTTACCCCTCTTCCTGAACCCGTACACTACTAGCCAATATTTGTTTAATGTGCCTCCTAATTGAAAAAATCTCTCCAAAACATTTTCTAACATAATAAAGAAATCTTACTCTGTAGGTGAAAATTAGGAGCCTTGAAATTGCACTTGGATCTGTCCTATATCATCACCAATTACTCCATATTAGCTCTAGATTTTCTTCAAAGGCTAAGAAAATTGGATATTTTAAATAAGCCAAAGATGATTATTTCCCTGGTACAGCTAAGCATGTTAAATATAGTCAACATTCACAATGCTGCTGCCTAAGGAAAATAAATGTAGTGAACATCAAACAGGCTAAACAAATGGCTCAGAATAATTTTTGTGACAGAAGCTTAACCCTGAGTAGCTGGGGAAATCATCAGAAAAGTGGATGAAGGCCAGGGCACTCAGTTAATTACCACCTCCCCCCCAAAAAAGACGATCTTGCTGAGCTTCAGGCTGAAGTGCACTTTCTTTGAATGTTGCCACAGTAATATCTTTCTTCTCTAAAGAGAATGTGGATTGCGCCCATAAAGAATGATGCTCCCAGAATGATTAAATATTTGAACCACATACTTTAACTGTGTTTTTAACTTCATTTCAAAATCTAATTTCCACCCCTGTCATTGGATACTATGGTCAGGTGTTGACTGCATCGTGGGCAAGCCTGTAAGTCAGATGTGGGTTTGAATTCTTGTTCCACCATTTACACATTCTGTGTTCTCTCATGAGTGATTCCATTTTCCTGAAACTCAAGCTTCTCTGTGTAAAACAGCAACCAATTTTCACAAGGTTGTCTTAAGGGCTGAGGACCTCACATGTATAAATAAGTATGTAAAATACTTATAGGTTCTAGAACATTAATAAAGCCCATAAATGGCAATTCTTTTGTAGTGTATAATCATTGATATTCAGCTATTTTTATACTTAGAGTATAGTAAGTTGGAAATTCATGGAGTTCTTTACGTAGATTTTAAAAACCACACTTTTGCCACATCTAACCAAACACCATGTGGAGAGGTTGGCACCCAGCTTTTTATATATATATATATATTTTACCTTGATGAAATAGAACAAAGCTCAAAGAGCTGTTAAACAGAGAGTAGAGAATCAACTTGCCCCTCTACTGCAGCGCTCTCACCATGCTCATTCTCGTCTAATATTTCCCACTTATTCGCCTCCCCTGAAATCACCAGCCTGCTCTCCTGCATCCATCTGAGCTCAGTTATCCTTAAAATCATGTCTAGTGCCCTCTTATTTTTTAACCTCCTCTTTTACTGCACAAAATCCACTCTCCTAATTTCTTTTTACTTAGTTTCTACTGTGTTTATTGCATTTCTTCTCTTAAATAAAAGCTTCTTGAATGTGGGAAACATGCACTACTTTTTTTTAATCCATAGTACACATAGCACCTTTCCTAAGAGCATGTAGGAGTTCATTAATAAATCATTGTTATTTAACTTGAAGAAATACATATAGCAGAGTTACATGACTCCCTGAGTTTAAAAAAAAAGTGTTCATATAATAGGAATAATAATAGTTCACAAAAGGGATGATCATTTGTAATAGTGTGTTATTTTATTATTTATACTTTCTTTTTTTGTTGTTTTTTTGTTTTTTGAGATGGAGTCTCGCTCTGTCACCCAGGCTGGAGTGCAGTGGTGCAATTTCGGCTCACTGCAACCTCTGATTCCCGGGCTGAAGGAATTCTCATGCCTCACCCTCCCCAGCAGCTGGGACTACAGGCGTGTGTCACCATGCCCAGCTCATTTTTTTTTTTTTTTTTTTTTTTGTATTTTTAGTAAAGACAGGGTTTCATCATATTGGCCAGGCTGGTCTCGAACCCCTCACCTCAAGTGATCTGCCTGCCTCGCCTCCCAAAGTGCTGGGATTACAGATGTGAGCCACCATGTCTGGCCTATTCGGAAATCATGCTCCCATTTCACCTTTGTACAACTTAAGAGAAAAAAATTTTTATCCCCATTTTACAGACAAAGTGACGGTTAGAGAAATTGAATGACTCACCAATATTCTTCTGTCAAAATATTCTAACTAGATGTTTATACTTTATGATAAGCCAAACTGAAATGGATAAGACATGAGTTGAACAACACTTTAGGGCTTTTAGAGATTTCACAATTTAAATGTCGTAAAGCTGAGATTGTCACTGAGTTATAAATCCTGTTATCGCTCATCTATACATTTTTCTTCACATATTTTTCAGCACTGCAACATGTCATTTGATGGTGTGCATTTTTATGTTTTTTAATTTACTGTCAAATGAACAAAATGATAAAATAAGTAAAAATTTAAGGTGTGTTTTTGAAGTAAATGGGATAGACAAACCTGGCTTGTTGGTTTTAATGCTTCCATCCATGCCCAATGTTAGTACTGTGATGTCTGTATGTATACCTGACAACATCTCTTGTTCTGACTATCAGGGTCCCTCAGAGAGAGCCAGTAAATAACATCACCTTTACCCCTACTCAGTTCTGTACAAATAAGGACTAAAACAGAAACATGGGCAACGAGGAGAAAAGGTCTCTGTTAATGATGGAAGCCAGGTGGGAGGCTTTGGTTAGTGCAAGAAGCACAAGAACCTGCAAGTTAGGTCCACAATTAGGCAGACTCAGCCTCTCAGTCAGGAGTGATGCTGACAGTCACAAAATTCGCTGTGTGCAATTAGGTGTCAGGAGTGATGCTGACGGGGATGGATCCCCAGTTCACGGTGTAGGGGAGAGTGGTCCTGCCCAGGGGACACTTAGGCTTGGAAGTAGTGGAGAATTCTGCTTCTTTGGCAATTTGCTCCCAGAAGGACAAAGAGGAGAAATTGAGCAAAGCAGGAAAGAAATTGAGCACAGCAGGAAATTTATCCTTCCTAAATTTACCCATCAGAAAAGTCATTCCTCCCCAAGGAGGAAGAAAGTGAGTCAAGTGATGCCAGGGTGGTTTAGGAAAGATACGTAGTCATGGAAACTGAAGGGGTGGGAGAAAAGGTGTCTTTGGCTATCACTGACCTCTTGATAATCTCCAGTAAAAAGTGTTAGTATTATGAGTTAATGCACATGAGCATTGTTCATTATAAAGTCACTTCTAATCAAAGTATGTGCAGATATTCCCAAGTTGTGTATACAGTGCATTAGTATCTCTTTATATAGAAGTGGATATGGATATTTTGTCTATTTCTTTTCATGGCATTCCAGGGAGCACTGTTTTCTGTCCAGGGACCTCTGAGATCAGAATTTTCAGGGTAATTGACTCCTATGTTAATTTTTCTGGTTCTATTTTTACATTCTCATCTTGGGACTACACCAGCGCTTTGTAGTTTATACAAGCACCCAGTTGATCACAAGGCAATTTAAATTTATGAAACACTGATGGAAATTGAGTTATCTATATCAATTTCCTTTTGTTTTTTTTAAAAACTCTGTGTATGTTCCAAATGCACAATCTTTTTCATTTCCTGTGGTAGTTTGAATTGTTGCCTTTGCTGAGTTTTGGGGCTTTTTCATTCTTCGCAAGAGATCAGTGTATTCATTTCTCAAAACCATACGATTCTTTTAAACTCTCAGAAATCAGGCCTTTTTGCACAGAGGCATGATCTGTGATAGAACATTAGGATGGTGGCTGGATAAAGTTAGATAGCTTTTTAATTCAGGATGTTTTCTTTATTTGAGCTACCTACCAGAGATTTTTTTTCCTTTTGTTTGTTAAGTAATCCAAAAATAAAAATAATTTGTTCTTTCACATTTTGTGATTTGCCTTGCATATTATTTTTGAAAAGATAGAAAAAATAAACTTATTTTTTACTGAGCTCTTAAGTTCTATTTTCCTTTTCCTTAGGCCTTTTGTTTTTGTCCAAGAAATTCATATTTAATTATGAAGTGGAAAAGCAATAGGAAAATATCCCTCAGTATTCAGAAAGTTATTAAATAAGCAAATATTTAAGAGCATCCCTCGTTTGTGAAGTAAGTTACACCAAAGTGCAGAATGCATTTTCGAAACTGCAAAAACTCTGATATAAGTGCCTCCTACTCATGATCAGTCTCCAATGTCTTATTAGAGACTTCCTTGATCTTTCCATTTAAAACTGCACACCTCTTGCCCCTTCTTACAGGACCCTCTGACTCCCTTTCTTTTTTCTTAATAGTACCTCATTACCTTCTAATAGACTGATTTTGTTTAACATCCATTTAGTTGTTGTTTTCATTTCTGGTTCACTAATGGATTCCTAGCACCTAAAACACCAGCGCTTTGTAGGTGCTGCATATTTATTGAATGCATGAGTATGTTTTCATCAGAGTTTAATGGATATTTGCCCCTGCTAAATGGGGTCCTTCTCAGGACGAGGGGATTGCCTTGCACAGATTTCCATTCCTTGCAAACTTCCTTGTGTGAGTTCCCACTCCCTGTGCATGTGGTGAAATATTTTCTGGTGCATTATCTGCCAGACTGGGCACAGGGGGCAGAGCAGGAACAAGAGCCAAGTGTCCATGAGCAGAAGGCGAGAAGAGGCAGCTAATGGCGTTTTCAGCAAATGAGAAACAACAGATTTTTTGCTGCTTTCCTGGCTGTGCCTAATTTTGTCAAAATGCTTCTGAAGAAAGTCATTTAATAGAAACCTGGCCAACCATATCCACCTCTTCTTGCTTGAATTCTTTTTTAAAAACTCTGGAGGGCATAAGCATGCTTACAAATACTTTTGACTCCCTATAAAATACTTTAAGAAAATAAGGGGAGGCTTATTGAAGACACTCCAATTTGAGACAAGGGGGCATTCAAACTCAATCCTGGAACACATGCTTTTATCATATGTGCTCCTCATTTCATCCTAACTATCTGAAGAACTAAGGAAGAAATATGCAAAAAATAAACACTGTTGATGTATTTATTTGTTATGGAACTTTTCTTATTTTTTTATGCACAGTCTGTCTACTCTATGCCTGATATTAAGCCAGACAATGGTGATATTAAAAATGAAATAATGGCAAACACTTAACTGAGCCTGGTGCTTGGTGCTTTTCAAAGCACTTTGTATTTTATTATCTTGTTTAATCCTTACAATAATTCAAAGAAGTGGATATTCCCATTTTCCTCGTCTTACAGATTATGTTAAGGATTGCACCCAAGATTACACAGCTGTGAAATCAGGGTTTGAGCATAAATGGTCTCCTTGCAGAGCTCATTATTAACAACCACATTTAACTCCGTTAAAGATAAGGTTTCTGTGCTGAAGGGTTCAAGGTGGGAAGAGAGATACACAAACAGAAACCTCATAAAATGCAATGATAGTGGTGTAATTAAAACAAAAGATAGAGCAACTAACTGTTTACTGGAGCTGGGGAAAGCGTCAGAGAGAGAGTGAGTGTGTCATGAGATTTTAGGGATGATTAACAGTTTTCCAAGTAGAAAAAGAAGAAAAATACCTAGGATAAAAGGAGAGAGAATTTTAATAATCAGTCTCCTCTGCAAATTAGCATATACTAGCTTTCAACAATTCTCATCCATACCCTTTCTTGCAGATACAATTTTAGCATTTTGGGGCCAAGCCTTAAACTTGTGTACAATTTCAGCATTTTGGAGCCAAGCCTTAAACCTGTGTCACTGTCTGAAACCATAGCAAGTTAAATGCTGTCTAAGTACATTATAGGGTAGCAATTGTAATAACAGAAGACAGTAAACACGTGCTGCTAAAGGCAATTATTTCAAAGTACAGTCATTTATTTTGGCTACCTGTAGTAGGGGGCCAAGAGGTGAACCATGTCACCCATTTGGCCTGTGACTATCCTGTCTTATGCTACTCTTGGATAGCAGCCTTAGTGCACATGAAAAATACCTCATTTTCAATCTTCCTTCCCTCTTCAGTGTTACCAACTAAACCTCCTCCAGCAGGCAGTAAATGGAACCTTTTCCATCTGGCCAAAGTAATAATTTAGAGATTTGTATACACCCACTGATTTCAACATGCTCCACAATGGTTGGATTTCAATTTTGCTTGACATCTCACAGCTGTAAAGGTTAATCCCCAGCTCTGTCTCAGCAATGTCAATTTTTTCATAGGCTGTGTATGTCCATCAGTTTACTCTCTTGGTAAGAAGGTGTCTGCCACTGCTGGTATTCATGCTGGTGAAAACCAACACACCTCTTCCAGGCACTGTTTGATGTCAGAGATACAAAGCTTCTTGTCAGCTACAGATATTTTCTAATTAGCTTAGATTATTTTAGAGGTTTGCATATCTCCCAAATAATAGAGCTCTTTAAGTGGTTCTGTAACAAACGCCTAGGAAAGATGCTATTACTTACTCCCACAAAATCAGTGACATTTAGGAAAATGATTGGCCTAAAAGTCTCTGTTTCTCTCTAAGTTTAGTTGAAAGTTCTTCTATGTATAATGCTACTTCCACTGAACTCTGCCTAAAGGGAAACCACACTTTATGTGCTCCTCTTCATCAATTTTGATTATAAAGAAATAGGGAAAAAAGCCTGTACTTATATTACCCTCCAGAGGAATCTGTAACTTTCCAAACTCCACAGCTTGAAGTCGTTAGAAAGAATGCAAAGGGTTTCTATTGCCCTTTGACTTTAGTCGAAGTCTGACTTTTCCATGCATTTATCCATAAAGCACCCCATTTTCTCAATGAAGGAATAAGTACAGTGGTAGATTTTGCAGAATTCACTTTGGATTTGTGTTCTCTGAAAGAGGAACTTCACTGGCCATTAGGAACTTTGCCTACTGCATCCTCTGAGCCATAAAAGTCAATCTCCTCAGTGTGGTGAATTTCACAGGAGACCTTTCTATAACACTTCTGATAAGAAACTTTCCTATGAATGCTTATTGAGGAAGGTTACTAAGGAAACAAGAGACCCAGGTAGTAGCAATTCATATCAAGGTTAACAAAATTTACAAATGTAATCCTTGCCTGGCTCGATGATTTGAATCATTTTCTCAGAAGATGGAGTTAAGACTCATTTCACAAGTATCTCTTAAGAGGGCTCCAGGCCAAACACCTGCCTTCTGTATTTTGCTGTATCAAGCCTGCACCTCTGAAGGGATGTGAAGCCAGAAAGCAGAGAATACCATGAGAAGAGCCAAAGATATCTCCTATAACATATGCAAATTATACCATTATTTTTAGATAATTCTATATTTTATCAGTTTGGTGATTAAATTACAATTATTAATGTTCTTAATATACAGTGTGATTAGTGTACTTAAAATAACTATAATAGTATCCAAAATGGCTTCCATATGCCTCTCCTTATTTGACCGCATTCATGGCAGATAAAGCACAGCTCCTTATCCCATATCTGAAGGTCATGGGCACTGAAATGAATGAGAGTAAACAGCTCGTTCCAAGTCATATGGTTGGTTGGTGAGAAGGCTGCAGATTAGCAGCAGGACATGGGCTTTGAAGCCAAGCAAACCTGGAATGAAATAATATCTCTCTGCCATATACTAGATATAAGATCTTAGGCTTAAATTCCTGATCAGCTACTTACAAGCTGTATGTCTTGGACCCTTTACTTAACCTCTCTGAACCTTAGTTTCCAGAACTATAAAATGGGATCATACATTATGCAGTTAAGACCAGAGATAATGAGTATAGTGTGTCTGATTCAAGCACACATTGCTAATTGTAACAATTCAATAAGCTATATTAATATGATTATAAATCAACAGTGGTGTCAGTGACAAGAACTAGATAGAACCCTCACTCTCAAGAGGGTCACTGTGGAATCTGAAGGAAGAATGTGGAATCTGAAGAAAGAAAACCGAGGTCCCAGTTCTTGGTCTTTTACTTAACGCATCTGTTTTGCTGAGTGAGTTATTTAGCCCCAGTAAGTCTGTTTTTCTTTTCTCCCTTTATTCTTTTCTTTTTACTTTCTTTTCTTCCACTTTTTCTTTTTCTATTCTTTCTTTTTCCTTGTCTTCCTTCTCTTTCATGTTCTTTCTTTCTTTAAAAATTGTAACACTACTAATCAAACTATATACATCAGAATTGTGAGGCTAAGTGAACTTTATATAAAAATGTTTTGATATAATAGATGCTATGCAAATGCTAGCAGTTATTTGTGTTATTCTAACTTCTGATACATGTTCTTTTCACCATATTATTCTATTCAGTTCTATTAAAAGCTATCCTGTCTAGCATCTCATAAATTTGTAAATAGCGGCCATTGGTTTTTTGTAAGAGGTTGTTTTACTTCTTGCCTTGGCTGTTAGGATGCTTAAAGTCAAATTTAAAAACCATATTTATTAATCATAAAAAGGTTTAGAATACATTTCTTTAACTTGCTTTTATTTTCTTAGATTCCTCTCTCATTTTTAATCTATTGTTTTATTCTTCTGCAGTGAGTACATTTTTGAACATCACCTTAAATAAAGTGGCAAGAAATGAATAAAGTCATAACTATGCAATAATAATAAAGTAAGAGAAAACTTTTTTTTTTTGAAAGGGAGTCTTGCACTGTCGCCCAGGCTGGAGTTCAGTGGCACAGTCTCGGCTCACTGCAAGCTCCACCTCCCGGGTTTATGCCATTCTCCTGCCTCAGCCTCCCAAGTAGCTGGGACCACAGGCACCCGCCACCACGCCCGGCTAATTTTTTTGTATTTTTAGTAGAGATGGGGTTTCACTGTGTTAGCCAGGATGGTCTCAATCTCCTGACCTCGTGATCCACCCACCTTGGCCTCCCAAGAGAAAACGTTTAAAAAACATTATGCATTTTTATACATCTGATTTCTTACAGAGGTGAAAGTTTATTTTCTCCTAAGGGTAATTCAATTGAATACTGGTAAACATTTATTGAATGCCCATATAATGTAAGGCACATAGAGGATTCCTAAGAGTGAAAGATAGATCCCTGTCAAAAAAGGTCTAATCAAATTTAGAAAATCACACATAGGTGTGAAGTGATAGGCGTTAGAAGGTCAGTAAGTGTCAAGAATACACAAGAAGGCTTGGCACAAGGGCTGGTCACATAACTAATGAGCATTGCTGAGAAATAATGTAAATTGCCATTTACCTTTTTTATTCCATTCCAATAATAAGCACTATAACCTTCCCATTTGCTCTGAAGTAAAATTGAAATAATAAAAGCAGGATATTACTTAATATGGAACTAAAAGAACTGAATGCCATCCCATAGATGTGTGAATTTAGGCAAATAATTTGTCCAGTTTCCAGATCTATGAAATGAAATTGGAATACCTAAGGTTTTTTTTAAACTGTAAGGTTTCTGTCTCAGAAATAGCTTCAACTTACCTCTCTCAGGTAATCAACTATGTCTACTCAAAATTTTTTTTTCACTCTATTCAATAAAGTTTCTTAGAAGATGATAAGTAGATTTTTCAGTATTTTGGATTGAATGGGACTTGTTGGGAAATCATTTTATCAAGTTGAAAGAGTGCTCAAGATAGAAGTGGCCCCAGCATCAATCAGAACCAATCCCTTCATTTCACAGATGAAGAACCTGAGACTCAGAGGGCATGAGGGAACCACACAAGGGCAGACTGTTAGTTGCAGAATTGATGATTGGAGGCTTCCAGTACTTAACAGGGTATCAGTGTCTGTTCACAGATACCTAGTTTCTAGATAAGAGGAAAGTAGAGACCCACTGTACTCTGTTCTGGGAAGACTTCATATTAATAGCTGTTTGAGGGAAAAACGCTATATTTATTAGGACTTAGTTACAGACAGTAGACACATTTTGCCGTGTTTAAGAAAGGGTTGTATTACCACAGTTTAAGTGGCATAGAAGCTAGTCAGAAGGGCTGAATTAATAGGCTGCAGGTGAGGCTTCTAGTAACAACCCCCAGTCACCAGACCTCTGCCATGCTCAAGGAAGCTGCCACTGCAATACGAGAACCCTCCATCCCCAGGAGTTACAATCGCAGAACTATGCTTCCTCTACCCTGGGCCTGCCTCTCTCCCCTCCATGCCAAATTCAAGTGGAGCTGAAATCCAGAATACTACCTGCAAAGGGATTGAAAGTAGTGTTTCACTTTCCAGTCTCTGCAATAAAGGATGACCCTGAAGACGGAGGTTGAAAAAGATGAGTCAATTCAGATCATTTCCCAGAAATCGAAGAGGGTGGCACATAATAGGATTACACGACCCAAACCATGGCATGTGAGGAATAGCATAAGGCAGGGATGACAAATAGACTTTATCTTGCCAGCCAGCTGTAGCTAATTGTCTGCCAAAATCACAAAATTGAGAAAGTTTTTGAGGATGCGCCTGGGCCCAGAAGGATAAAGCCCTGTGACTAATTAGTGACATCTGCCAGAAGCATGGGCATGAAGCTATCAGAGTTGTATGAATGCCTCATGTATTCTATAATCAGTTGCTGCCTGACCCGCTTGGCAGATTATTTTGTAATGTCTTGTGGCACTCTTGTTGTTGTTGTTTCATTATACCTTGATCGATTTATTTACATTATCATGATGATTATACCTTCTTGACTAAGGTGAACTATAAATTATTTGTGATTTTAATCATCTCTACACCCTGCAGAGTACTTGATATACCTTAAATAAGTGTCTATTGATTTGACTTTAAAATTTCAATTATTCCATCAACAAACACTAATGTAATGTTCACTTTGCACAAAACCACATTGATTTCATGGTCTCAGGCTGAGTGAGACCCAGGATTTTAAGAAATCTTTCCAACTCTCCTCTATGAAAATAACATGTTTCTTTCGTACAGAATACTAAGAAGTTGATTTTGAACACCTTAGAAGGTGTGCTTGCTTTTGGATTGTGAACTCTGTTTATTACTTTGAGCTTCTCCAGGTTTCTTGCCATCATTTTTGATCATGAGCTCTTGTGTTCACTTGAGGTAATACTCATTCTTAAAGATAACTTTGCTCTGAGACATCCATCACATGGAATCCATATGCCCATAGCTTGGAAATAGGGATGTTAATTTGTGATTCTTGCATCATGCCTTTATAAAAAAAATCCTGCACAGAAAAAATACCTGTTTCTTGAGAAAAACACAGGGAAGTGTTTCCCATGACTCTACTTGCTAACCTGCATGGCCCACTCTCAGTAGGGCAAAGGCTAAATTACATTTCTAGGAGAAGAAGAAGAATCAGGGCTGGTCCATTTTTTATAATGACTCTCCTTTGATAGCTCTTCATGGAGAAGAGTTCTTGAGTTTGGGGGAACATTGATAAGGTGAGAATGAGCATGTGTGTCTGCAAAATGCAGAGATGGCCCTTACTAACAGCATTCATTCATTCGTTCAGTAAATTACAGTGTATTTATTGAATATTTATTTATTTTTGAGACGGAGTCTCACTCTGTCACCCAAGATGGAGTGCGATCTCAGCTCACTGCAGCCTCTGCCTCCCGGGCTCAACCAATCCTCCTGCCTCAGCCTCTCAAGTAGCCGGGACCACAGATGTCCACCATCATGCCAGGCTAATTTTTGTATATTTAGTAGAGATCGGATTTCACCATGTTACCCAGGCTAGTCTCAAACTCCTGAGCTCAAGTGATCTGCCCACCTCACTTTGGAGGCTTATACCAAAGTGCTGGGATTACATGTGTGAGCCACTGCACCCGGTCCATTTATTGAATATTATGCACTGTGCTAGGTTCCAACGATATAGAAGTCTCAAGTTGCTTTTAGTCATTATGAAGTCAAACAGATAGATACTACAAAAAGGTAAATGTGCAATCAGTGACTAAGCCACTATGAGGTTCCCTGAAGAGAGACACAGAAGCCGTTAGAGTGGATAATAGAGGAGGAACAGGTAACTCACACTTGACTGCAAGGAAAGACAGTTGAGTCAAACAGACAAAGATTCAAATGCAGACTCATTATGAAACCTTAGCAAGTGCTATGATCTGGATGTTTGTGTCCTTCCAAAATTCATATTTTCAAACTTTAATTCTCAAGATGATGGTATTAAGAGGTGAGGGCTTTGGGAAGTGACTAAGTCATGAGGGCTCCATTCTCATAAATGGGATTAGTGCCCTTATTAAAAGAGGACTGGGGGAGCTTATTCAGCCACTCCACCATGGGAAGACACAGCAAGACGGTGTCATCTATGAGCAACAGGTCCTTACCAGACACAGAATCTCCCAGCACTTGATCTTAGACTTCCCAGCCTCCAGAGCTATGAGCAATAAATTCTGTTGTTCATAAATTACTTATTCAAAAGTATTTTATTATAGCAGCCTAAACAAACCAAGACAATAAGCTGGACAATTTCAGAGTCCTCACATCCAAAGAATGCTGTCATATTAAATTCATAATTAATATTTTAGATCTGGCATGAAATTATGACCAGTTATTCAAAAGTGGTATAAAGTCAGATGATGGGAAAAGTTATGCTTTCTATTAATATAAATCATTTATAATGAGCAATCAGTCTCTTAATATTTCTCAACCTTACATGGTTTCTTATGACTTTGAACATATAGTTTTGTTTCAGCGAAATTTACATCTTGTCAAGGTATCAATTACTAGATAGTAAAATTTCATATTTCAGAGGGAAAGAATAAGTATGGTAATAACTTTAGTACATACATTGTGATAATTGAATGCAGAATTGCTGTTATATACAGGAGTTTTGAGATAATGAATATGTCATTCTAAATCTGGATAAAATTAAATCCACTTTGTTCTTTGAATATTTAAATACATAGAAGTGCCTAGATATATTCTGTTTCTTTACTTTCTTCTTTTCTGAGTCACCATCATTTTGAGAAAAAAAAATACCTTGATACAGATTATGGTTGAAATATTTAATATTATATCAATCTCTTGTACTTCAAGTTTTATTGTAGATCAATAATAAAAGCAGAAGTCACCTTTTAATTTTTCCTGTTAAATGTATTTGTAATCCAGCTAGATTTTTCCTTGATAATATTTTTTCATCTATATATCGCTTATAAATATTTCACTTATATTTATTGCGTACCCACTCTGTGCTAGGCACCATGTTATTGGGAGAGGTGTAGCAGTAAGCAAAGCTTATATTATTATTGTTGTTGGAGAAAGGCCAACTTTGCCTTTTAACAAATTTACTTTATATCTAAAACAAGAAACAAAGAAAAGAAAAGAAAGGAAGCCAGCCATCCTGGGCCCTTTAGAATACATGGTTTTTGACTGGTCATTTTGAAAATCTATTGTGCTATCTTCAACTACTTAAGTAAACCCAGATTTTTCTTCCCTCATTTTCCTGCTTTCTTCCATAAGAAAAGTAAATTCATTAACTCAGTAAAACAGAGTAGTCCAGATCCAACACTCAAACACTTAGAATATATTGTTAGTTAGGTCTCAATTGTATAGAAACATTTCTACCTTTAAACAGACTTAGATGGCACCTATTCAAAAAAGATATATGAGTGTGCACATGGGAGTGTGTGGGGAGGGGGAATAGCATTTAGTCTTTTATTAAGAAGGAAACTACATGATCAGAAGCTGCTGGTTCTCATTTAAGACTTTAAAAATATCTTTTACTTAATCATTTCTAGAGGATCAAACTTTTTCTCCTTAGTATTAATTTATCATTTAATCCCATTCCCAAGGACTTTTGAATAATTCATCTAATACTTCTGCCAAATTTCTTAAAATATTTAGAATTTCCTGGATTAACAGTGTGTTAGTCAACTTGGGCTTCTGTAAAATATGACAGAATAGGTGGCTTAAACAACTTATTTTTCACGGTTCTGGAGCCTGCAAGTCAGACCAGGGTACCAGCATGGTTGGTTTGTGGTGAGGGCTGTCTTCCTGGCTGGCTGATGGCTGCCTTCCCACTGTGTCCTCACATGATCTCCCTTCTATGCATGTATAGGTGGGGCAGGGCGTAGGGAGAGAGAGAGAGACAGAGAGAGAGCACTCTGATGTGTCTTCTTATAAAGATACTAATCCTATTAGATCAGTGTCCCAACCTTATGACATTATTTAACCTTAATTACTTTCTTAGAGACTCCATCTTCAAATACAGCCACACTGGGGGCTAGGGCTTCAATATATGAATTTTGGGGGAAAGCAAATGCCCATGTAACTTTAGAGTGGTATTCTGTGAAAGAGCATATTTTAAAATGGAGAATGGGGGAAGAAAAAAAGGTAAGCAAAAACAGCAGAGAGTGCATCCTGCATTTAATGTTACTTTTCTTTTTGACCATTTCAGCATCAAATTGGTTTGAAGAAGTCAAGTTGGTTTTGTAAGAGTCCTGGAGCAAAAGGCTATGATTGCATTAATAAGTATGAAATCTGATTCAGAGGCTATAATCTCATTGGCTTCTACATTGCATGCCTCTCTACTGCTTGCAAAAGCTAAGTTTGTGAACCTACAAAGGGGGAAAAGCCTTTAATGGCATCACACTTGCCTGGCAGAGTACTGATTGCATCAACTTGGAGTTAAATTGCCACCAGAAATCTGGTTAGATCTCTCCTCAGTGGCTTGGGGATTTTGATTGCAGATCGACTGTGAGTAGAATGTTTTTCAATATCAAAGAACAGCAACAGGGATTAAAAGCAACTCAGGCTTATTCATTCTGCCCAGGAAAAGTGGACAGAATGAAATATCCACAACACAGAATCAAATGAACCCCTCGGCAAGTTTTTCACTTTCTACTCAACATCATGACTCCAAAGTCAAGGGCAAAGGCAAAAGGTTAAAAAGACTAATGAGCTAAGATAATAGTGAGCCATGCTAGCTACAGCTAGATCTTCCTGGTAAGGAAGACATGTATTCTCCTTTCCATGCTAGCTAATAGCTGTAGATCTTCCTGGTAAGGAAGGCATGTATTCTCCTTTCTCTGCACAGGAAGAACCAGTATTTTCTTTTTTTTTTTTTTTTAATTTAGAAAATATTTTTATTTCTCTGGATTTTGTGATATTCATGATTGCTTTGTAAAAATTTATAGTTTTTCATGATTTCCTTTCCTTTTCATTTTATTTTATTTATTTATTTATTTATTTATTATTATACTTCAAGTTTTAGGGTACATGTGCACAATGTGCAGGTTAGTTACATATGTATACATGTGCCGTGCTGGTGCGCTGCACCCACTAACTCGTTATCTAGCATTAGGTATATCTCCCAATGCTATCCCTCCCCCCTCCCCCCACCCCACAACAGTCCCCAGAGTGTGACGTTCCCCTTCCTGTGTCCATGTGTTCTCATTGTTCAATTCCCACCTATGTGTGAGGATATGCGGTGTTTGGTTTTTTGTTATTGCCATAGTTTACTGAGAATGGTGATTTCCAATTTCATCTATGTCCCTACAAAGGACATGAACTCATCATTTTTTATGGCTGCATAGTATTCTATGCTGTATATGTGCCACATTTTCTTAATCCAGTCTATCATTGTTGGACATTTGGGTTGGTTCCAAGTGTTTGCTATTGTGAATAGTGCCACGATAAACATACATGTGCATGTGTCTTTATAGCAGCATGATTTATAGTCCTTTGGGTATATACCCAGTAATGGAATGGCTGGGTCAAATGGTATTTCTAGTTCTAGATCCCTGAGGAATCGCCACACTGACTTCCACAATGGTTGAACTAGTTTACAGTCCAATCTTTGCATCATCCAATTAATGTAGCTTGTAGGCAGAAAGTCTAAAGGGATAACCCTATCATCAGCTCTGCTGCAAAGAATCTGTTAGAGTAATATGTAGTGGTACTGGTACTATTTTTTAAACTAGTACAAGCATAATACATTTTATTCAGGAGTTTCAAGATGCTACAGAAAACATTGTGACTATGCGTCAGTATTTGCAAAGGATTTTTTTCAAAGTGGCCTAAATCTCAGCCTCTCCCTCTCATGTGAGCAGTCGTTATTACCATACTCTCACTTATTCAGAAGAGCTGTGAGGAATAGCAGGAGAAAGGCCACATTTATATGAAATCATGTGCTCAAAAAATCATGGCCACTTGCCAGTGGTGTGACCTATAGGGAGTTACTCCCTATCCTTGACTTTCAGTTCCAGCCATACAAAAGGGGTGGCAGGGATTCCATTAAATGGTGCAGTGAAAGGTTCTTACACATGGCTTGAAATGTATTCTGTAAAGGCCCATAAGTTCCTTCTTGTGAGAAAAAGGAACCAATTGGTAAACATTGGTATACATGGTATATGGTAATAACATATAACATGATATTAATATGTTATATATTACCATTCTTGGGGATAGGACCATTATCATTTTTTTAATAATAGGAGAAAACAAAACAAAGGGAGTCATCTCCAATAATACAATTTTTGAACAACAGTGATTCTGATATTGTTGATAAGGTGACTAACAGGTTTTCTTGACTCCATTCAAATGATACTGGCCCATTCCTTGGGAGACTCCCAGGCCACGTCCTGAACAGTGTGCTTAAGCAAAGCTGCACCAGGCAGAAAGCCTGTTTCCCACAGAATGTGAGGCCATTTGCTGGCAGCCAGCATGCTGCAGGAGTGTAACGAAGATGCTCCCTCCAACCACATGTGGTGGGCAATATCTCTCCTCTCCAGGATAAGAGCCCCCTCAAAGCTGGCTGGAAAGATAGGAGCAGAGGCAATGGCTGAGCTCTAGGTCCTGCAAAGTCCAGCCTGGTATTTGACTCAGGGAAACTCTGGCTGAATTAATTGAAAAATAAAGGTTATTGTCAAATTGAACTAGAAATGAAAGATTTGGGTCAATACTTATTGAATTTTGCTTTGCTGCACTTTTCAGGCATCCAATATTATATTGACTCACATTCTCTTTCACTTACTACCTGTTTCTTAGATAAGTTCAGATTTAACCAGCAACTTGGAAATATTGCAAATGAATAAGGTCCAAATCTGGAGCAGAAAAGTCAATGGTCTGCTGCTTCTGGAATTCTTCTGTTGCCTCAGAAGCAGGAGTTATCTTTCTTCTTCTTCATTTAACATGTGTTTTCACAGCACTGACTGTATCCCCTTGTTGGCTTTCCATGGCAACCCTGGAAAAGAGAAAAGGCAAGAGTTTACCATCTCATTTTCCACATGTGTAAACTGAGGCTCAGAGAGATTGAAAGGGACCATACTATTAATCAGTGATGAGTTGGAACTGGGATCCAAGTTTACTGAGAACATTTCCCACCAAGCTGGTCCTCTTAGGGTCACATGCAGGGAACTGCATGTAGGGATGTAAATGAGGAATAACAGATTATGAGCTGCCGTGTGTAGTTAGCCCAGTATGTGCATGTGGTAAGTGTTCAGTACGTATTAACAATTTCAACGTCAGTGTTGACTGTTGTTGTTGTTATGATTCATTCTCCTTATCTCAGAAGGAACCAAAATAAAGTTAAGGAGCTTCCTTACACTTTCAGACTTCTCTGTATTTAGGTTATTTTAATCAGCAGCAATAATCATTTGCATATTAAAAATTCATGTAAAGTAGGCTAAGTACTAGGAGGATGAAATGAAAAGGAATCAGCTCAAGTCCTCAAGGAGCTTACCTCTAGCTGAGAACGAGTGATTGGTGAGGGCTTAACAACTAGGAATATCGGCCAGGTGTGGTGGCTCATGCCTGTAATCCCAGCACTTTGGGAGGCCGAGGCAGGTGGACCACATGAGGCCAGGAGTTTGAGACCAGCCTGGGCAACATGGTGAAACCCTATCTCTACTAAAAGTACAAAAATTAGCCGAGAGTGTTGGTGCATGTCTGTAATCCCAGCTACTCAGAAGGCTGAGGTGGGAGGATCACTTGAACCTGGGAGGCGGAGGTTGTGGTGAGCCGAGATGGCACCACTGCACTCCACCCTGGACAGCAGAGTGAGAATCCATCTCAAAACTAAAACTAGAACTAAAAAACAACAAAAACTAGGAATATCAGGCAAAGTCACGTAAGTTAGAGTGATGATAACAGAGGAAACAGACTTTGCACTGATCCCTCAAGACTAAGGGGAGCTTAGGGGAGCAAAGAAGATATGCCAGGTATGCCAGAGAGAGGCTCAAGAAGAGGACGTTCACAGCTGGCAGCATCACTTATGCAGTATACTAAAAATACATATAGGCAGGCTCATCCTCAAAGATTCTTATTCAATACATCTGAATGGAATCCTAGTATTTTTGCATACAACAAGGTCTTCACTGTAACAATCTGCAATTAAGAGCCACTGCTGTTGGCAATGGGGGCCCACAGATTAGGACCCCATTTCATTAGGGGCCCGCATTTTATTAGATTGGAATAGGTATCCTGTACTAACTCACACCAATGAATGTATTTTAACTTCATAAGAAGGTTAGTCCATTGCTCACTAAGACACGGTGCCTGACACATAATAAGAATTTGATAAAAACCTGAAGGGAGGAAAAGATCAAGGACAGAAAGAAGAATGAGAAAATACACTTCCATTTTCCTGCTTTCAGTCTATTAACCTGTGCTGCGTGCTGAGATTCCAAGATTCCAATTTCTACATCTCAGTGGATCACTAGTTGAGCTAGCAGTGACGTTCCACTGCACTCAGACAGGTGTCCACATTCCTAAGTGTACGCACAGGCCCTGCATGATCCAACCTAGCTCAACCTTGCTAACTCGTCTTCTGCATTTGCTCACCACCATCTGACCACTCAGGCCTTCTCTCTGTTTCTCGAAACTCCCCAGCTCATTCTCACCTCGGAGCATTCACATTGCCTGGGAAGCTCTTCCCCCTTATCTACACATGACTTCTTCTCCTTAAGGTTTCATTTGAATTTCCATCTCAGAGTAGTCACTCTGGCTATCCAACCATAGGCAGAACCTGTGCAGTAGCTAGGTTTCTCAAAGCATGTTTTCCTACCCCAAGTTTTCCTGGACATATGTTTGCTTTTCAATTTGTCCTCCTACCCACCACCACCAGAACATAAGCCATACACAGTCAGGACCCTTGCTGGTCTTGTTCATGACCGTGTCCAAAATACTTAGAGCAGTGTCTGACATATATAAACTTCTCAGTATTTTTTTAATGAGTGGATACTATCAACAGCAGCCTTCTCCTTACGTTTCTCCTCTTTCTCTTCTCTCAGTCTTTATATTTATCTTTCTCATTCCCTTTGTCTACTAAACTATAGTTGATTTGAGTGACTGCCATGATTTAAAGTTAAAAATACAAAGGGCTGCTCACCTCTAACCTGTTATGTGTCCTCCTGAGCTCATGTCCCCATATCGAACATCATCTGAAATAAAACCCGTTGATCTCAGGCTGCCTGAACTCTAACAGTGGAAACATGTCGGGGAGTCCCTGGGGGGCCCATCTATTTTAAGAACCGTTTTGAGAGTTAGAGGAGGAAGGATTCTTTTTTTTTGGCAAGCAGTCTGAGAATTAGGTTACATTCTAAAGTAGGGCAAAATTTGTCATATATGGCCCAGTTCTGTACCTAGAACTCCTGCTCACACACACACTCACACACGTACACATCTTTTAAGATTCAAGTGAGTTTGGTTGGATATAACAGTAGACATATTTGTTTGCATAAGGCTTTGAAATAAAATGCTTTCATATATATTATGACATTGTATACCAACAAGGAAGCAAGGCAGTTGTGAATGTCCCCATTTTAGTGTTACGGAAACAAAGGCCCAGAAGATTTCAAGATAAGGCTAAATGTTCTTGCCAACACAACTGAATTCGAGTCCTGGAACTCTAAATGGACCCTGCTGTGGGATGTTCTGGAAAGTCACTTGGCAGTGTCCCTCTCTGGAAAATAAGAGGGTTGAATGACCTCCAAACCAGTACTTTGCAAACTTCAGTGTGTTCACAAGTCACCTGGATTCTTGTTAGATTGCTGCCCTGAATCAGTAGGTCTGGGTAGGACCTGCTATTCTGCATTTTTAAGAATTAGTCACAGCTCCCAAAGGATGTCCAAGCTGCTGGTTCATCAGCCACACTCTGGAGAGTGAGACATTGGAACCAAATGGACTTTTGATGGCCCAGATCTCCTGAGATTAAAGGCATGTGATAGAATTCAAGAAGAGCTGCTCTTCTGAACTGCAGTTCTGAGGCTAAGATTCTCTTCCCAGGTACATTCTTATTTTGGCTAGGATCATTGGGGAAGTTATTAAGTCTGATTGAACTGGTTCATGGAGATCTAACTGTACCTAAGAGAGGCAATAAATAAGTAATAAACACATGCTCAGAAAACAGAAATTTGAATTTGCCAGATGTAGGTGGCATTTTTACATATGAGTTAGTGAATAGATCTTTTCCCCAAAGCTTCCTGGCTCCTCCAAAACAGATTTATTTAGGATGAAGGCAGAGGGAGGGCTACCTGGCAGCAGATGGATAGCCTGAGGCTTAGATAGGCCTCTGGTTTTCCCAAAGCCAATGCAAAGCCTCGGGCAAGCTGCCAGGCAAACCCGCAAACCTTCTTTGTCTCTGCCATGATGAGTGCAGAGCCTCATCACAGTGGGGCAGCCTCTGTGGATTTGCATTTAGGAAGAACCCATCTGGCTGACAAAGAGAAAACCAATCATTGTATTTTAGTTTTTCATCATGTGTGAAGTGAAGCACAAGTGAATTTTCCATTATGCCTTGTTAGGATCAGAATCCTCAGTCATGGAGGGGTGTGTAATCATAGCTGATTGCTCAGTAGTCACCTTGAATGAAAGGGATAGTGGCTCATTAGTCTTTGGTCTATGGAAATGCAACTCCAGTCCCTTTCAAGGTGTCTCTGTTGTCCTTCTCATGACCATGTCATGGATGGAAATCACCCTCAGCATAGACATGAAACTGCTCCTCCAGATCACTCATGGTGGCCAGAGATTCCCTTTCAGGGGCACTGCAGCTGAGAATAATGGAGCATGATCAACGTGGGGTTGAGTTGAGGGCTATGGTCAATGTGTGCATGCACAGGAATGGAGCTAGGGGCTGGTCTTATTTTCACACTTTTGATCATAATCACCCAATGAACTAGGTATGATTATTTCTACTTTACAGAAGCTGAAGGAAACTGAGTTTTAAGTAGAGCAACTGGTCAAGGCCTCCTGTGATTACCTTGATTAACCTAGCTAACCCATTCCCTATTTTAGACTCTCAGAATCAACCTTTCCATTCTTCTCTCTGACATTCATAGTCTTCCTTGTGCTCTCAATAATATGTCCCTTGCACATTTTATTCTAGATTGGACTACAAATCAAAATTGTCAATAATTTGACAGAACTGGAGAAACAGTGCCTTGTTGAGCTAGTATGGGATCTAAATGCTTAGCCCTGATTACAAAGCTGACTCTGTTTCTTATATAGTCTCAATACTGTTTCTCATTGGTCCTGCAGTGTCATGTAGTGGAGGAAACTCTTAGAGACACCTGGGGTTCAAAACCAGCTTGGCAGTTTATTAATTGTACAGCCATTCATGGTTCATTTTTCCTCTCTGAGCTCAGTCTCCTCCTCCATAAAATGGGGTTAGCCATCCATCCTGGGATTATTAGGAGGATTAAATTTAAAGTGCACAGAATAGTCCCTGGCCCATAATAAGCGTTCAGCAATATAATGAGCATTTAACAAAAAGCTTCAGTGGGCAGCAAGTAATTGGTAGTAAATTGCAGAGCAAGGATTTGAAACCCAGCTGTTAAGCATTAAAATATTGCCTCTGCCACAAATGGTAGCTTCAGCTATTAATAGATGCTCAACCTTCATAAGAAGAGAATACAGTCTTATAGGCTATAAACTGGTTGGCATGCACACTGCTGCTTTCTAAGAGCATCTGTAGCTGATGCTCCACAAACCCCTATCCTGGCAGCCACACATCTTCAGAAGAACAGAGACCATTATAGCATCACTGAATTCCTCACCAAATTCAGTTGGTTATATTTTTAAAGATATGTAATAATAAATGTCAACATAAATAATTATAGGTTGAATTAAAAAATGCAATGCCTGCATTTATACATTCTGCAGCTGTACTCTGGGATTTCCTTATTTTGATCAATGCATTCTTAATCAAACATATTGATCTTGATTCATGGTTGAAGTCAACAACCTCAAGGAAAAGTACATAAGCTCCTTAGAATGAAATAGCAGAGGCTGGGCACGGTGGCTCACGCCTGTAATCCCAGCACTTTGAGAGGCTGAGGCAGGTGGATCACCTGAGGTCAGGAGTTTGAGACCAGCCTGGCCAACATGGTGAAACCCCGTCTCTACTAAAAATACAAAAATTAGCTGGGCATGGTGGTGTGCGCCTGTAATCCCAGCTACTCAGGAGGCTGAGGCAGGAGAATTGCTTGAATCCGGGAGGCGGAGGTTGCAGTGAGCCAAGATCGTGCCATTGGACTCCAGCCTGGGCAACAAGAGCAAAACTCTGTCTCAAAAATAAAAATAAAAAAAGAAGGAAATAGCAGAGATTAGTTTGTATTATAGGCCTACCATCACTTTGAACAAATTATTTAACCCTCCCTCAGTGTCAGTTTCCTTATCTGAGCACTGTGGATAATAATGGCCCTACGTCATAGTTGTGTGGTGGGGACCAAAGAAGATAGTACGCACAAACCACCTGGTGCTTATTATTCACACCTTAAAGGAGAAGCAATGCAGCTACTTCTGTGATTCACTGCCTCTGCATCCTTGGAGATGTTCTATTTGCACAGACTTTGGGTCAGAGAAACTGCATTAACAGTTTACTAGCTGAGAGACCTGGGCTGAGTTCCTTCAGTTTCCTAAATCCTAGTTGTTTTATCTGGAGGATGGAGATGGTTCAGGCTGCCTTACAGGTTGGTTAAGATGGGGAAATTATCCAGTGCCCACCAGGTAATTCTTCTCCTCACACTCACTTAATCACTCACTCATTGCAGCAGTGACCAGGGAATGCATTGAGGGAACCCCAGCCAAACGTTTCCATTATTGCTATGCTGGGTGGTCAGGAAAATAACAATCTCTAAATGGTCTTTCTTCCTAGTGTTTGTTACTACTGGACATCACATTACACCACAATTTCCCTATTTCAAGTCCTCCCCTACTAGAATCCCTCCGTGGGGCCAGAAACCTTAACCTGTTTTGTTCACTGTTATTTCCTCAGTGCTTAGCACATAGTAGGCCCTCAATGCATATATTGTGGTGGTGTTTTCAAATCTGCCTAGGGTCAGGTCTGCCCAAAGCAAAATAACTCCGGTCCTACAGAAATGATTAAATGTGAATATTTCAAATGAAGGATGAAAATTTATTGTAATATTTTTCTCATTTCTCTATATACTGGACAACTAATAAAATATTTCCGCCTCACTCTCTGGAAGATATATTCATTTCTGTTTTGTCAGTGAGCTCTATTACAAAACTAATAACAATGACATTTGAAATAGAAGATTACATAACATTTTTTTAAATAGTTAACCTTTCTGTATGGCATTTCATTGGATGTCTAATTAGCAGTAACATTTTGTTGTTTGCCGTCTTAAACTTACCAGGTTCATAAGCCTCGAAAAATTAACCTTGTTTAAATAATCAATCATCATAATGAGAATTTCTACCTTTAAAAGTTCTTCTTTTGTCCTTCTTTCTCCGTTCCTTTGGCACCACCAGAATGTTCCATTTGGAACTTCCTTTCTGTACTAGCTTTTCTATTAAGAAGCAGAAAACATCTGTTTCGTAACTTTTACTTCGGAGTGGATTTGTTTTGCCAATTAAGAAAAGTTTACCCAATTTCTTTCATATAGTCAAGGAAAAACTTTGGCAACCAGTCAAGTAAAGCAGAAATAAGTTCACTACTAAGGTTGAAAAAATTATTTCATGTCATTCTTGCCTTAATTTTATTTTACTGAGAAATCATCTTTTGAGAAGACCTGTTGTCATTATACATGTGAATAGAAATTAGAGAGCATGCAAATAGTTAAATACTGAAACATGTGTTTAGTTCTTCTAGGCTTTCCTATCCAGTAGGTGCATGTCAACTCTCATGGGGAAAGGGGAATTCAAATTATTGTGCCAGGTATTTTAAAAGCATTAACTCATGTCGTCTCAAAATAATTATACCGAGTAACACTGTTATTCACATTTAGAAAAACATGAAATGGGCCAAGAGTGGCTGAGAAATGTGCTCATTGTCACTCAGGCATTAAATGGTTGAGACTGGAATCCAGTGTGTCTATCTCTGAGCCCGTATTTTCTCCACAGTCTTTCTCTACCTTCTTACAGCAGCGGTTCAGCTGATGTTCATGTTCTCCTCTACTAATTAATTAGTCTTTGCTAGAAGCAGAACAACATGGACAAAGGTAGCTCAAAGACTGATACAAGAAGTAATGATAAGAATAATTATCTGGATCAATAGTTGTAGCCTGGATAAAATTTCTGCTTGAAAGAAAGTCTGAATTAGATGATAATCCAAATAAGTTATTTTCTAAGAAATTTTAGTTTCTGAAGAAAGAGCCAACAGTCAGAATATCCCTTATAGGAAATTACTACACAAGAAATGTATTTCATAATTTTTATATGCTGAATGTTTAAAGATCTTCAGAAATATCCCATGAATTTCATCAATCTCTGAACATGAAAAACACAGTTTATCCCTACTTTTCATGAACAAAAGAAAATTAAAATTGGATCACTTCCTAAGTTGTCAATTTAAGAGTTTTATTGACTATTTTGTGTCCAGCAACTTGCATATGCTGACACTACTTAGATAAATGAGATACAGCCATCTTCCTCGAAGAACTCAAAGGCTGTTGAGGAGACAGACATAAGATCAAATAAATACAAAATAGTTAAGTGACAGCTATAATAATTACTCATTTTAGAACGACTGAGAAATTGCATCTAATGCAAGAAGGGAAGGTCAGGGAGCCTTCCTAGAAGAAATGTTGACTGGGCTGTGCCTTAATGGACAGATGAAGAATAGCTGATTGCAAGTAGAAGTAACAGAAAGGCATCCTAGGTGGAGAAGACCACCACAAAACCAGAGGCACATCATTGTGAAATGGTTGATGGATTGAGAGATCTACATAAAGTACAAGTCAGGCAGTTGTAAGAAATAAGTCTAGGAGTGGAATGACATAGTCATTTTTGTATCTTCATAGAGCATTGCTTAGGAGTTTACATATGAGAAGAATAAGGCTCAAGGTTGAGAACTAAGTTAGGTGCTATTTCAGGAGTTCAGACATTGCTGAAAGCTTGGACCAGGACACTGGTCTTTGGATGAAGTGGAAAACACCAGATTCTATACATATTTTAAAGCTAAAATTTGCAGTATTTGGTGATTTGTTGAAAGCCTGGTTGCGGATGGTCCAAGATGCTTCCAGTGTGGGTGACTGGGTAAGAAAGTGGTATAGTCAATTCAGATAAGAAGCACAGATGTATGTGCTGTTTAGTGTAAAAGATCATGGGCTGAGGCCAGGCGTGGTGGCTCATACCTGTAATCCCAGCACTTTAGGAGGCTGAGGCGGGCGGATCATGAGGCCAAGAAATCGAGACCATCCTGGCCTACATGATGAAACCCTGTCTCTACTAAAAATACAAAAATCAGCTTGGTATGGTGGTATATACCTGTAATCCCAGATACTCAGGAGACTGAGACAGGAGAATCGCTTGAACCTGGGAGGCAGAGGTTGCAGTGAGCTGGGATTGCACCACTGCACTCCAGCCTGGCGATAGAGACACCATCTCAAAAAATAAATAAATAAAAAGATTATGGGCTGAAAGTTTAACATCTAGCAATGAGGGAAGCATTGGAAATCTGGAAGAATCAGCCAAGCAAGCTGAGATGAGCAAGTTTCAGCAAGGAGATAGCAAATAGGAATGTAGAGTTGGGAAGCAATAGCTCCAGGAAACCTATGGAGTGAGATCAAGGATGATATAATGAATCAAATCTACATTTAAAGGTGAGGAAGGGTAGGAAGGAATGGTGAGAGATTTAGAGCAACATCAGGAAAGCTTAGAGATTTCAGAATTTCCACAGTGTCTAATGCAACAGAACAGTCCAATAAAAAAAAATGTGAAAAATGAGTCACTGAATTTGAAAATTAGGTGATCATAGATATGTGTATCAAAGACTGTTTGCTAGAGTGATAAAGGGTAAAATCATTTTTAGTTGGCTGCATAGTGAATGAGAAATGAGAAATAGAAGTAAGCATAAAATAATACTTCAAAAATTTCTATGTGAAGTTCAGGATAAAGAGGTTGAAGTATAGCTCTCAGGACAGGAGTCTTCAGAGGCATGTGTGTCTTTTATTTGGGACTGGACTAAGCCATGTGTCAGTAAAAATAAGCAATAGAAAGATTGTTCTATACAATTGGAGAATATGTAAGGGGTGTTGTTTCTTTGTTTTCATTTTTATGATAAAATGTAGGCCTCAGAAATGTCAATGGAAAGGGTTTGATAGGGAGGCATTGGAGAAGTTTGTGAAGCTGTGAGGGGCTCAGTCTAGGCAGTTTAGAGGCAGTTATGTAATCAAAGAGTGGGAAGGACCAGTTTTGTGCTCAATGACCAACAACAGTACACGTAAGAGACGTGACTGGAAATACCTGCTCTTAAATATTCTGACTTAAAGCCCGATCATTTTGATGCTTCAGCTGATCAAGGATGCTAGTCATCAACACAGAGCAGTGATGGAGACTGGTAAAATGGATCAGTGGTGACCCAGGTTATTAAGAGGTGACAAGCACAGTCATAGGACCCTGGCTGGACTGGTTTTGTCTTCATGAAATATAGCTGGTCTCTGAGTCAGCCAATACCAAAAGTAAACACAAGAGCTTTTCTGGGCTCCTCTTTGCCTTGCCTTCTCCTGATTCTGCACCAACCTTTAATTGAGTGGTGAACTGATGCTGAAAAAAGAAAAAACATTAGCAAAATTTCGTGTATGAGAAAATCTAGAGAAGATTCAACGTAAGCACATCAAGAGCTCCATTTAGCATTCAAAGTGACAGTTTCATTAGCTCTGTCTCTTTGAAACTTAAAGATGTATATTTATGAGAAACCCTGTTCATGTTTGATTGGCTGTTTCTTTGGTTGTAATTTAAAATTGATAATGACTAAACAAGATAGAGTCACCTATTCTAGAATCTCTAAAGTCATTGTATAGTACTTTCAAGGGAAAAAATAGAATTATTTCTCTGTAAAATAACCATTATAGTTAAACATGAGAATTGAAGAAAGTTAAACCTATGACTAGGCTTTATAAATTTGCATAAATAATTATGGCCTAATTACTTATTTCTGAAATGTCCTGGACAGACTTATAGCTGGGCTGTAAATAAGGAAGAGTCTGACCGAGTGTGGAAGAGGTAGCTTCATCCAAGGCAGACTCTAATTTTTACTTAAAGTCGGGCCATGTGAAAACTTTTTCAAGTCTTAAAACTTGAAGAGGTTTTGGTGCTTTCTTCTTATGTGATGAGAATCAGTTTTAATGATAAAGACAAAAATTTCATACGACCTTCTGATTTTCCTATGATCACATTTTTTCTTCCAGTATCAAATATCAAAAGCTTTCAAAAGACTCCTTGGGGGCCAGGCGCGGTGGCTTACGCCTGTAATCCCAGCACTTTAGGAGGTTGAGGCAGGTGGATCACTAGGTCAGGAGATCGAGACCATCCTGGCTAACATGGTGAAACCCCGTCTCTACTAAAAATACAAAAAACTAGCCGGGCATGGTGACGGGCGCCTATAGTCCCAGCTATTTGGGAGGCTGAGGCAGGAGAATGGCATGAATCTGGGAGGTGGAGCTTGCAGTGAGCCAAGATCGTGCCACTGTACTCCAGCCTGGGCAACAGAGCAAAACTCTGTCTCAAAAAAAAAAAAAAAAAAAGACTCCTTGGGGGCACCTTTTGCTCATGCCTTAAGTATGTGTTTATGAGATTATGCAGCACTAAATAAAGACCTTTGCTACAAGTCACAGCAGTGGTCAAACACTCTAGGCAGGTGTTTCAGCACCAAAAGCCAGCTCTTTTTCCCAAGGAGGCTTCTACCCCTCTTCTTTCCTTTCATAATGCCAAACCTGTACTGGAGAGTAGAACGGACACCAAGAACGTTACACTTTTTTCCTTCAGCCAACAGATCAGCACACTGATCTACCTGCTTGAGATCATGCCCTAGACAGTTCTGAGGCCCCAGAGTAGCCACAGGGCAGACGCGCAGAATAACTATTATTCATATTGCAACCTGCACTCTGTCTTTAATAACTGTGGTTTTATTGCTAGCCATTTTTCAGGTACCAGCCTTTGGCTAAATTTTATTCTATTTTACTTTGTGCTCTGTGGGACATGGTGAGAGATTGAAAAATAAACAAGAAGCACGCTTTTTCCATCCTGTTGCTTGTGGATGAGCTCAGGATACAGACATATGCAAATAATACAGGAGAATGAAGGGATGAGTGAAGACTCATAGGATATGGAGAGTATTGTACAGTCTGAGTATGGACATTGTAAACCTCTCCCTGGTAGATTAGAATTTTGGAATTTTTTTAATACCTACTAGGGTACTGGACTCAGAGTAAATATTCAGTACTTGTAGAAGGAGTAAAGTTATTATTGCTTTATAAATAGAGTAATATAGCAATGTACCTGTATGCATGATGAAATCTTTAGGACAGGGCCTTATTTTAGAAAAAAAAATATATCTTTTAATCTTAGTACCTGGTACATGAAAGATCCAGAATAAATGTTTGCTAAATGAATAAATGAACCCGTTTTCTATACTATGGTTGTGTTAGGTAGTCCCCACTGAGTCTAAGGGCTGAAGGTCTGCCAGGATGGAAACTGCAGTTCTTTAATCCTGTTATAGGCTCAGGACCAACTTTATGACAGGCAGCCCCTTTGCTTTCACCATCACTTTGTCTTCTATGAAAAGATTATAAAGTGTAGTGATCCTTGTTAAATTAATCCTTTGAATAACAGTTCAATAGAGTAGATACTGTTAACTCCAATTTGTAGGTTAAAAAAAAACTGTATCTTTCATATGATTAAGAATCCTGCAGGAAAGAAACTTAAGCTCTCGTGTTCCAGTTTTCTCATGTATAACCTGGGAATCACAAGACCTCTATCATTAGGATTGTTAAGTGAATTAAAAATTACATTCACAAAGTGCCTAAACACTATCAGATACATTGTTGACGCTCATGAAGAGGTGGGAGTGATGATGATGGCAGCCGAAACTGGCTAGAAAGTAGAAGCTGGTTGAGTATAGCTGGTTTGAGGAAGTTTGGATAGATGTAGTGGGAGAAGAACTGAGATTATTGGTTGGTACAGGATGAAAAATGTTTATGGAAGCCACAGAAAAAGAGTTTTGAGTCATTAGAGCTTCTTTAGTTGCATCTGCTAAGAAAACTGGGTGGAATTTCTGTTTACTTGTAAGGGAAACCATATTTTATATCAAATATTGGAGAGTTATCATAGGATATTTTACAAAGAGGTGACATGATACTATTGTTCTTGTTAGAAGTTTCCTTTAAGGCAGTGTAGAGAATTGGGGTGGAAAACTTGGACAGAAATAAGAATGGCCTAGAGAGAGGTAGTAGAATTAGGTATGGAGATATCTTGATACATTTCTAAGAGGTAGGATTGACAGGGTTTCGAGTTTGTTGGGAAATTGAGATAGTTTGAGTATCCAAGATTATCCCCATGTTTCTAGCCAAGGAACAGCATTTGGCAAGCGCCTGGACGCTGGTTTTAAGAGACTGTCATGATGACATCAATTTTGGACATGTTGAGTTTGAGATGCCTTTGAGCTATTTGGTTAGAGATACCCCACTGACTTCCTCATCTTCCCCATCAATCACTGCAACAAGCATTTTTCAGTCTCTAGTTAGTGGAATAGTGTATCTCAAAAATGTATGTTCATCCAGACCCTAAGAGTATGACCTTTTTTGGAAATAGAGTCTCTTTAGGTGCAATCAAGTTAAGATGAAGTCATATTGGATTTGGTTAGGTTTAAATCCAGTGACTGTGTCCTCAAGGGACATTTGGAGACATGGAGACATGGAAAGGTGGACATACACAGGAAACAAGGCCATGTGAAGATGGAGACAGAGACTGGAGTGATGTTGCTTAAAGTCAGGAAATGCCTGGAGTCACTAGAAGATGAAGAGGCAAAGAATAATTTTCCCTTAGAGCTTTTAAAGGAAGTACGTCCCTGCTGACACCTTGATTTCAGACTTCCGGCCTCCAGAGCTGTGAGAGAATAAATTGCAGTTGTTTTAAATAGCCAAGAGAATGGTCATTTGTCAAGGCAGCTCTATGAGTATAATACAGCCTCCTTCCTTGCTTTATTTTTCTACATAGCACTTAGAGCCATATGATAAACTGTTTATATTTTTTACTTATTTTTTGTTTATTTCTCCTCACTAGAACTTAAGCTCCATGATGATAGAAATTTTTATCTTTTTAGAAAAATCCACTGTTGTATCTGCAATGCTTGCATAGTTTGTGGATTAAAGAGAGAAGCAAATCAATGACAAAACTCTCAGGAATATAAATATTTAAATTTAAGGGTGAGTGAAATAAGGGAAGCCCAAAAACAGATAGGCAAAAAGTGGCCAAGGATTTGGAAGAGGAAAACTGGGAGGGTATTGTGTCAATAAATCAAGAGAGGGGAGAAATTCAAGGAAGAATAGCCTCCAGTGGCACATGATGTGGAATGATCTAGTAAATTGAGAATAGATATAGAATGTCTTATTAAACTTTAAGAGAGAAATTCATAGGTGAGGTGGCCACCATGCTACATGACATTGGGTTAAAGAACATATTGTTTTGTTTTGATAAAATATAGGAGGAGCTGACTGAATATGTGGGTACGTGTGTTTATGAGGCAGAAAAACATGGACAGGAGGAAATTGGAGGACAAGAAATCCAAGTAAAATTATTTTATAAACTTCAGTTTCACTTTAAAAGTTCACATCAATTATAGCATCACTTCCTAGATTTGCCTTCTATAATTTTTGCTATTTATACAGGAAATATCTTTTTTGTGCATGCTTTCATACTTACTTGAATGAAGTACCTGCTTCTGATCCTTGAGGTGACATAACTTTACCAAAACCTTTCTTCACTTCAATGCACACATGCAAATAGAAGTGTGGAAATATATTCACATTGATTGAGAAGAGCCAATGGGTAGAATGGCCAACCATCCATTTTGCTGGAACTTAGGGTTTTTCCAGTACATGGAAGTTTGATAAAATGCCAAGAGACCCTGAACAAACCAGAACGGGTAGCCACCCTACTTGTGAACGTTATGAAGTAATTTCAATTCAGTACTGGCTAAATTTCTTTCTTTTTTTTTTTTTTTTCTTTTTCAGCTAGATGTGGTATCTAAAGTTATGGCAAAAGAAGGAAATGAAGAGTCAAATCCATATAATTTTAGCTTAAAGTAACAATTGTTTGGACTAATATTTTGAACATTTACTAATGCTGAGTATGCCAGATTTTACTTTGAAATTGTTTTAAAATATAAGAAATTGTGGATAATCACAAATTAAAGTGTGATATACATGAAACCATGTAATGACAGTCCAACTTCTGTATTACCCCTTTGGAAAGCCTTCATAAATTTAACACCTTCTATTGGTAGATTTAGGTGCTACTCTATGGATTTCCACAGTATTCTCATTAACTTAGAACATTTACTTATCAGATTATGTTATAAATATCTATTTACTTGTATGCATCCATGACTAAAATAGGAAATTTTATTTAACAACTTATATGTTTACTAGACATTTCATAAACACTGGTACAATTAGCTTGTTTATACTCTGTATTTTTATTTTTTTATATTTTTTTTCTTTTGAGACAGAGTCTCATTCTGTCACCCAGGCTGGAGTGCAATGGCACGATCTCAGCTCACTGCAACCTCTGCCTTCCAGGTTTAGGTGATTTTCCTGTCTCAGCCTCGAAGTAGCTAGGATTACAGTCACCTGCCATCATGCCTTGCTAATTTTCATATTTTTAGTGGAAACAGGTTTCTCTATGTTGGCCAGGCTGGTCTTGAACTCCTGACCTCAGGTGATTCACCTACCTCAGCCTCTCAAAGTGCTGGGATTGCAGGTGTGAGCCACTGTGCCTGCTCTTCTACTCTGTATTTTTATAAACAATAGTTCCAATACTTAAGCTATGAGGATTTCTCTAAATTCCAGTGATGCAAACACGTAATTTTGAAAGGAAACCCTTCATTTTGTCATATAAGTGAACTATATAATGGCCTGACAATTTTTTTCTCATTTGTTTCTTTATATTAATGTATATTATAGCAAAATAGTTAAAATTTATTTATGTTAAAATCTTTAAAAGCTGAAATTGAATCTGTATTTAAGCATATTTTGACAAGTACACTTTTAAAAAATAAATTTCCTTGTGTATATCTGAGGTTTACAAGTTATGGAAAAACTACAGATAGTAAAATGGTTACTATGGTGAATAAAATTAACGTATCTATCATCTCACATAGTTATCTTTGGGTGGGGGTTGGGGAAAAGGCAGTTAAAATCTACTTATTTAACCAAAAGCCTTAACCTAATACAGAAGACTATTATAGTCTACAATATTAGACTATTATAGACTATTATAGTCTACAATATTAGACTGTTATAGACTATTATAGTCTACAATATTAGACTATTATAGACTATTAATTATCATCTTCTGTTGTACATTAGACCTCTAGACTTGTTCATCCTATATATCTGCTACTTCATATACTTTGACCTTCATCTCATTTTTTTCCCCACCCACCATCCCTGGGAACCACTTATTATCTATCTCTGCATATTTGACCTTCTTTTTTAAGATTCTACATTAAGTGAAATCATGTAGTACAGTCATGAGCCCCATAATGATGTTTCAATCAATGATAAACTACATATATGATGGTAGTCCCATAAGATTATAATACCACATTTTTACCATACATTTTCTATTTTTAGATAAGTTTACATGCACAAATACTTCCCATTGTGTTACAATTGTGTGCAGTATTCAGTACAGTACAGTAATACACTGTTCAGGTTTGTGTCCTGGGAGCAATAGGCTATATCACATAGACTAGTTGTGTAGTAGTATATACCATTTCGGCTTGTGTAAGTCCACTCTGTGTTGTTCACATGATGACAAAATCAGCAAATGATGTTGCGTTTTTCAGAACATATCCTTGTTAAATGATACATGACTCTATTTTTCTTACTGTCTGGCTTATTTCATTTAGCATAATATTTTTCAGGTATACCCATGCCTCCATGTCATGGCAAATGGCAGGATCACCTTTTTTTATGGCTGAAGAACATTCAGTGTATGTTTGTGTGTGTGTGTGTCTGTGTGTGTGTGTGTGTGTGTGTGTGTACCACATTGACTTTATACATTCATCTGTCAACCTGACTCTTAGGTTGTTTCCATATGTTGACTATTGTGAATAGATGCAATGAGCATGGGAGTGCAGATATCTTTACAAGGTGATGATTTTTATCATCTTTGGTTACCTATTCAAAAGAGGAATTGCTGGGTCAATCCCCAAAAAAGGTATTGTTGGGTCATTGCTGGTCTATTTTTTAATTTCTTTAGGAACCTCCACACTGTTTTCCATAATGACTACGCAAATCTAAATTCCCGCCAACAGCGTACTGTATTTCCCTTTTCCCCACACTCTCACCAGCAGTAACCTCTTGTCTTTTTTTTTTTTATAATAGCCATCCTAATGGGTGAAGGGTGATATCTCATAGTGGTTTTCATTTGTGTTTCCCTAATGATTAGCAATGTTGTATACCTTTTCATATCCTGTTAGCCATTATTTCTCCTTTGGAGAAAGGTATGTTCAGGTCCCTTGCCTGTTTTTAATCAAGCTGTTTGTTGTTTCTGTTACTGATTTGTAAGTGTTCTTTACAAATGTTGAATATTAGCCTCTTAGGAGATATGCTGTGTGAAAATATATTTCCCAGTCTGTATGTTGCCTTTTTATTTGGTTGATTGTTTCCTTTACTGTGCAGACACTTTGTAGTTTGATGTAGTCCCATTTATTTATTTTCGATTCTGTAGCCTAAGCTTTTGGTGTGATATCCAAAAATCATCTCCAAGGCCAATATCAAGGAATTTTCCCCCTATGTTCGTCTCTAGGAGTTTTATGGTTTCACATCTTACATTTAGGTCTCCTATCTATTTTGAGTCCATTTTTGTGTATGGTGCAAGATTAGGGTCCAATTTCATTCTTCTGCATGTTGCAATCCAATTTTCCCAGAATCATTTATTGAAGAAACTATCTTTACTTCAGGGTGTCCTGTTGGTACCCTTGTTGAAAATTAGTTAACAGTTTCTGGCTCTCTATATTCTGTTCCATTGGTCCACATTTTCGTTTTCATGCCATTTGTATACTGTTTTTGATTACTATAGCTTTGCAATATAATTTTAATTTAGGAAGTGTGATGCCTGAAGCTTTGTTTTGCTTTCTGATTGTTCCTTTGCCTATTCTGTTTTTATGTGTCTGTGGTTCCATATGAATTTCAAGAATTTTTTTTCTATTTCTGTGAAGCATATCCTTGAAATTTTGATAGAAATTGCATTGAATTTGTATATTGCTTTGGTTAATACAGACATTTTAACATGGTTAAATTTTTTGACTCATGAACACAGAATATTATTCCATTTATATGTGTCTTCTTCAACTTTTTTATCAATGGTTTATAGTTATCGGTATACAAATATTTCACCTTTATGGTTAAATTTATTTCTAATTATTTTTATGCTTTCATAAATGGGATTTTAAAGCATCTTTTTCAGATATGTTGTTATTAGTGTATAAAAATGCTACTGATTTTTGTATGTTGATTTTGTATCCTGCAAGTTTACTGAATTAATTCATTGTGTCAGTTTTTTGTGGAATCTTTAGGGTTTTCTACATAAGGAATTATGTCATCTGCAAATAGAGATAATTTTACTTTTTCTTCTTTCTGACTTAAATGCTTTTTCTTTCTTTCTCTGGTCTGATTGCTATTGCTAATACTTCCAATATTATGTGGAATAGAAGTAGCAAAAGTGGGCATTCGTGCTTTGCACTGCATCTTAGTGAAAAAGCTTTCAACTCTTTCCCACTGATTATTATGTTAGCTGTGGATTTTTCATAAATCACCTTTATTATATTATGTTGAGAAATTTTCCTTCTATACATAAACTGTTAAGAGTTTTTATCAGGAAAGGATGCTGAACTTTGTCAAATGCTTTTTCTGTGTCTATTGAGAAAATTCTGTGTTTTTTATCTTTCATCCTGTTAATGTTATGTGTCACATTGTTTCATTCGTGTATGTTAAACCAGCCTTGCATGCTAGGGATAAATCCTATTGGTCATGATGTATAATCTTTTTGATGTGATGTTGAATTTTGTTTGCTAATATTTTCTTGAGAATTTTTCCATCAATGTTCATCAGAGATATTGGCCTATAGTTTTTTTTTGTGATGTCATTGGCTTAGGGGTCAAGGTGATGCTTGCCTTGTAAAATGTGTTTGCAGGTATTTCTTCTATCTCTATTTGTTGGGAGAATTTAAATATTGGTAATACTTCTTTGAATGTTTAGTAGAATTCATTCATGAAGCCATCTCGTCCTGGGCTTTTCTTTGTTGCAAAGTTTTGAATTCATATTTCAATCTCTTAATTTTTATTGGTCCATTCAAGCTTTCTATTTCTTCCTGATTAAATATTGCACATAATTGTTTATAATAGCCCGTTATAATCATTTTTACTTCTGAAGTTTCCATTGCAATATTTCTACTTTTATTTCTGATTTTATTTATTTGAGTCTTTTTCCTTAGGTAGTTAGGAGTTTGTGAATTTTGTTTACCTATCCATACAACTAATTCTTGGTTTTACTATTTTTAAATGGTTTTTCTGCTCCCTTTTATTTTATTCTAGTCTTTATTATTTTCTTTTTTCCACTAACTTTGGGTTTAGTTTGCTCTTCTTTTTTTTAGTTTCTTGAGGCATAATGTTAGGCTATTTGTTTGGAATCTACCTTCTTTTTTAATGTAGGCATTTATTGTTATAAACTTTTATCCTAGAACTGTTTTTGCTGCATCCCATAGATTTTGATATGTTGTGTTGTCATTTGTTTCAAAATATTTTTTAACTTCCCTTTTGAGTTTTTCTTTAATTTATTGGTCATTCAGGAGCATGTGGTTTAATTTTCATGTATTTGTGGATTTTCCAAGTTCCCCATGTTATTGATTTGTAGTTTCATATCTTGGTAAATCAAGGTAGAATAGGAAGAATAAAATACAAAAAAAAAAAGAAACTATCTTAGAAAATTTGTATTGGTCTGTTTAGATGATCAGTGAATAGTCCCAATAAGGATAATATAATTTATAGATTATACGTAGTTTTATAGGTGACATTAAAAATGCCATATATTTTTCATACTCTGAAAAAATGCATTTATTTGAACATATTTATGCCTCTAATTGTTCTTCGTGTCCAATTACACACACAGGCACATATCCATAAAGTAATTTGCTTTTATTCTAGTATTTTCTATCATTCCTCCTAGAATTGAATAAATTAGTCCCATAGAAATAAATCATGTCTTCAAGATTAACAAGCCCTAGAAACAATAAGCTTTTTAATATAACAGTGCTTAGACAAAAATAGTGGGATAGATGCTGTTGCATTGTTGTCTGGCTCTAAAAATACACTTAAAAAATCTAGATAAATGTAGCATTTATGATGACCGTGTTACTATTCAGTTGTATACAACATAAATGGTATAAGGACATTATGACTAAACCCGACACATATTTTAATTTAAACTGTACCACATACTGAAAACAAATAGTTAGAATTCAGTCTCAAATCTTACTCCAGAATTTAAAATTCTAGCAAGAAAAAAATATTTTTTGCCTTTTATTTTAATTTTTTGGGGGTAAAGTTACTCCATGAAAGGATTAATGTTGAATCAAGAAAATATCTTTTTACTTTTGATCAACTATTATCACATTTCAAAGAACTGCAAATGTAAGCGAGTATAGTCTTCAAAATATTTTAAGGTAGAGATAAATATCCTTGAATTTTCTAAATATTGTAGTCCTGGCAGCTGCATGCACTATTATAGCTGCAAAGAAAACAGCAATTTAAACATTTTATTCCCACACACTTCTTTTTCTTTTGTCACTCCCTAAAATAATAACTCACTTTCTCAGATAAAGGCCATTTAGCCACATTCCTAAAATAACACCAGCAAGAATATCTTCAGAAAACTACAATAAGGGCAGGGCACGGTGGCTCATGCCTGTAATCCCAGGACTTTGGGAGGCCAAGGTGGGCAGATCACGAGTTCAAGAGTTCAAGACCAGCCTGGCCAATATGGTAAAACCCTGTCTCTACTAAAAATACAAAAATTAGCCAGGTGTGGTGACATGCACCTGTAGTTTCAGCTACTCCGGAGGCTAAGTAGGAAGAATCACTTGAACCCAGGAGGCGGAGGTTGCAGTGAGCCGAGATCACACCTGCACTCCAGCCTGGGCGATAGAGCGAGACTCGAGACTCCATCTCAAAAAAAGAACAGAAAGAAAGAAAGAAAATTACAATAAGATTTCATGATACTAATTGTGGATTTTACAATTTCTTGCTTTGTTTAGAGAGGTGTAAAAATTTATTTTTGGCTGTGCAATTATATCCAGTGTTCAAAAACTAAATATTTGAGCAAGAGAAACTAAGTTGAAAGCACAAATACCATATAGTAACAAGAAATCCAAGAGAAGCTTTTCTAAATTCAGTAATGTCCAGGCAGTTCAGTATGTTGGAGTGACTCATGTGGAAACTCAGCTGTAAAAAGCTCCAGTGCCCCACAAGTGTGCCTTAAAGAATCTCAAAACATTCAATTCTGAACTTACAGGATGAATGACTTAAGAAATGAATCTTATAAATGGATTTCTCACTTTACCAAAGAGTTCTGCAGTGGTTGATTTTAAATTGTAAGCTCTAGTACATGCAAAGCACAGAAACGCAATATAAACAGCACTCTTCATGAATGCAGCTGAAGGTGTCTTGCAATGTACTAGAGTTTTAAAATCACCTCTGTTCTATCTCTGATGAATACTGTGATAAGCAGCAAAATCAGAAAGGTGGGCAAGCAGATGACACAGTTAATCTATTGTCCAATCTTTCACCTGTTTTTGCCCAGAGAAGGGGAGGGGATAAAGAGTTGCATTCTATTCCTGCACCTCTCACCTGTCAAACTTTCCTTTAGCAAGCATTGCAAAGACCCCAAGAGGCCAGGTGTCTTTTTCAATCAAATGCCCTTAGGCGTTGTGTAGAAGAGCCTTAACAGAGCAGGCCTGAAACAGCTAAACAGATAGGACTGCTTGCAAGGTCGACCATTGTCTGGCATTTGGGAACCTGGATTTCAGGAGGATTCACTTTATTTGCTGTCTGATAAGAGTAATTTGCTGTGTATTAAAAAAAAAAATGTTTGTGTAAAAAATATAATTGATACTGAACACCTGATTTCCTTCTCGGAGTCTCAAATCGTGGGCAGAGAGCACCTATGTGCCCAGGCCCCAAAAACAACTTTGGGCACTTTGTCTCTAATGAGCTTTTATCAGGAACAACATTTCAAGGTGTTGTAACAATTTGTTGCTGGTAGAATTAAGTGAGTCCTATGTGACTCCACTCGGAGAGAGTTATTGGAAGTCTGTGCTTAACTGTTTCCTCTGAACTTCGCCCCATGTGCCTTTTTCCTTTGCTGATTTTGTTTTGTGTCCTCCTGCCACGTAATAATAAATTGTAACCATGTAATAAATCATAGCCATGTAATAAGTCCTAGTGCTACTGGAAAGGGGTCCCAATCCAACCCCAAGAGAGGGTTATTGGATGTTGCCCAAGAAAGAATTCAGGGCAAGTCCATAGAGTAATGTGAAAGCAAGTTCACTAGGAAAGTAGAGAAATAAAAGAATGGCTACTCTATAGACAGAGCAGCCCCTGAGGGCTGCTGGTTTCCCATTTTTATAGTTATTTCTTGATTATATGCTAAACAAGAGGTGGATTATTCATGCTTCCTGTTTTTAGAACATAGGGCAACTTCCTGATGTTGTCATGGCATTTGGTCATTCTCATCGCCATCTTGGTTTTGGTAGGTTTTAGCTGGCTTCTTTACTGCAACCTGTTTGATGAGCAAATTCTTTATGACCTGTATCTTGTGCTGACCTCCTGTCTTATCTAGTGACTTCAAATGCCCTAACTGTCTGGGAATGAAGCCCAGTAGGTTTCAGCCTTATTTTTACCCAGTTCCTATTTAGGATGGAGTTGCTCTGATTCAAATAGCCAATAGTCATGGATATGACTTGTGAATCCTCATCCAAATACCCTCACCGAGCGGGTATGTGGGACTCCCAACACAGGTAACCTTTGCATATAATGAATTAGCCTCTCTCTTATGCAACAAGCATGGTACTAGCCCTGTTTTATGAGAAAATAGTGATTCAGACCATTTTCACATTTCAAAAAAGTTGTTAAAATAATTTAGCAAATCATTTTAACATTTCAAAAGTGCTTTTTTGAATATTTTAAGGCAGAGTAGGCATGGATTCCTGTGTACTGAGTCCATACAAATCTGGGAAGCAGGCATTACTAACCCACCTGAAGGTAAAGAAATAGACTTAGAGCATTTATCATGCACTGGTCTCTGTCTCTTACACTGAACTACGAGCTACTAGAAAACATTTTTCCACTTACGTGTTTCCAGTGTTTAGAGCAGTCCATGGAGTTAAATTAATGAATGAATGCATGTATTAATTTAAAAGTTAATTTTGAAGTTTCTAAAAGATGATAAATTGTGGATCTGGGACGCAAACTGATTCCAAGTTAATGCATTTTATTACCCCAGATTGCTAAGCATTTTGACATATATGCTTACTAATGAGGACATTATAGTTTACAGAGGCTTAGAAACTGGCGCAAAGTCATTCGTTCATTCGACATTTATTTTTGACTATGTTCCGGGCTTGTGCTAGATTGTAGGATATAGGTTAAAAAGAAAGAAAAGAGAAAACTTTTATATTGCAATATATTGAAATAGACTCTATTAAAAATATATAAAGGGGAATGAAACTGGAGGATTCTCTGACTACATAAACATGTACACTATTATTTGGAAGAAATCATGAGCATCTCAAAGTTCATCTGACACAAAGATCGTGCTTAGGCTTGGTACCACCATTGAGAGGATTTCCATTCTTGGCATTACTGATACATGGAGCTTCTGGTAGTGAGAATGATATGTGGATTTCTCATACTGAAGCAATGGCCTAGAAATAATAAAACCTAATATGGACTGTTTCATGCTCTCAATCAGATCAAAGTAATTTGGCTCCAAGTGCAAAAGCTTCAAGACTGTTTATCAAGTGGTTAGCATTCAATGTCCCAATAATTCAAGCCACACATACTCAAAATTAATTAGGATGTATCAGTCATTTTAATATATCCCTGAGTCAGAATGACTTCAAATCTAAAATGAGAAAAAAATAAATCATATGTGGTACTCTCTGTATGGGATAGGAGCTAAACAATGAAGAATATGGAGTAAGTCTTTGATCTTGGGTATATGACATGTAATTGAGTACATGACAAGCCACCACGCATATATTGAATATATTAGAGTGTAACTGGAGTCCATTGAACTTTGAAAAAAAAAATTTTAATGCAATGTTAAAGTGGAGTGAGTCAGACACTGCTTCTTTCCATTCTCTTTTCTTCCCCTAAAGATACAGTAGCCATTTTTGAGCATGAGAAAATAAGTCACAGTTTAACATGACAAACAAGAAGGCTTAAATCGGACCACGTACTTCTGAACTTATTGTTTTGTAGAAATAAGTGCATGTTTGCTTAAGTCACCATAGTCCATGGAAAGGTGGAAACCAGTCCTAACTCATACATTGGTGGTTCTCTAGTATATAATCTTTTGCTTCATTCAAAATACTATTCTGAGACTGTCCCACACTAAAGCTATCTTAGAGTCACTATTACAAATTATGAACTATGTATCAATGAGCTTTTTTTGTGATGCATCTATATAGGTGAGTACAATGAAGAAACTAGACACAGTTCCATGCAGAAGATATTGATGATTCAGTATCCACTGCAGATACCTCATTCTCAAGACAGAAAAAAATGACAAGAAAATGGTAGGAATGGTGTGAAAATTTATAAGCTGACACAATAATTGAGTTCATTAAGTGAATTTTAAATTTGTTTCAAATATCATCATGTAGCTAGCCTGCTTATGGTGTTAGCTCAGTGCCAGGTGTGACTTAAAGTGTTTTCTCTTGCAAGAAAATGGAAGAATAGAAATACAACTTGTGACTGTGAAACAAAGACAAACTTTTAGCAAACTCAGCAGGATTTCTACATGTAAATGATTCTTGGCCTTTAATATGATGACCTTAAAGAACTATTTTCTGATTTTGGTGACACTGCTGGAGTCTTTTGACAAATCACTCCCTTTGAAATTATCTACTGAGGAAGTTCATAATGCAAAGAGAAAAATCCATCTTTTTTACACTGTTGTCTCACACACACACATGTACTCACATGTTTAACTATAAACTGTAAAAAATTGTATTTTTATAAGGTTTTTAGAGACAGTGGAGGGGATATTTTGTACACCAGAAGAACATAACTTAAAAAATAAATTCTATAAACAATATTTTTAAAAGCATTTAATGCATTTGAAGAATTCTACATCTTAGGCTGTAGGCATCTTGCAAGAAATATTTCCAAATAGTTTTCTTGGTTGGCTATTCCATATTTTATACTTGAGTACATTATAGTCTCTAAGAACTTTTCTTTATTTATTTTCATGCTCTAATTTTCCAGATAAAGAAACTGAAGTTCAGAGACATTAAGTAAATTTATTTACTGTATTAGTCAGGGTTCTCCAGAGAAATAGAACCAATAGGAGATAGATAGATAGATAGATAGATAGATAGATAGATAGATAGATAGGCAGACAGACAGACAGACACACTATTATGAGGTCTAGAAGTCCCACCATTTGCCATCTGCAAGCTGGCAAACAAGGATAGCCAGTAGTGTAATCACTCCTAGTCTGAAGGCCCACGAACCAGACGCTACAGTGTCTGGGAGCAGGAGAAGATGGATATCACAGCTCCAAAGAAAGAAATAATTTGCCTTTCCTCTACCTTTTTGTTCTATTGAGGCCCTCAATGGACTGGATGATGCCCACTCACATTAGTGAGGGTGATCTTCTTTACTCAGTCTACTGATAGAAATACTAATCTCTTCCAGTTAACACCCTCACAGATATACCCAGAAGGAACATTTGACTAGCCATCTGAGCATCTCTTAGGCCAGTCAAGTTGACATATAAAGTTAACCATCACAGTAACCAAGGTCCTAAAACTGGTAACAGTCACAAAGCTGGGCTTGGAATATGGGTCTCCTGCATTTAAGTCTACTGTTATTTAACTGATGCTTCTTTTGCCATTTATTTTTGCTCACATCATCTGAAATGAGTTTGAGCAATTATGTATGTATTTGCATATTTTTAATTGAGATAAAAAATGTTTTCATCTTAAGTTTAACTATTATAGTTATGGATGTCATAAATCTAGCATACTGTAAAGACAATAGCCTCATGACAAATATAATAGAGATAGTCTTCATTAATATTCAACTTGTTAACATCACCCACATAGACTTATTAATAGTTGTTTTTAGCAATTCAACAAAGCTTATTCATTATTGCTTTTATTTCAAAAGGATAAAATGTTCTATGCAGAACCATACACACACAAAAGGATATTATTCATTAGCATTGAATTTATTTGCAATCACAGTTTTCCATAATTTAAATTCTGCAATTCTATTTTTTAAATTAAATAATGGGTATTAAGCATCCACAGCAGATATTTCATAAATGTTCAAATGTGAAATAGCTTTATTCCTACCTATAGCTTTATTTCACTGATTTTCTTTAATAAAAAGTACCATGACATAATAAACAAATAATCTGACAATTAATCCCATGTGACCTTACTCAACTGACTTGACTTCTCTTATCTGCATATCTACCTATTTTACAGAGTTATTGTATGGCTCTAACCAGAAAATATATCTGAAAGTACTGTGAAATTTTAAACACATATTAACAGTTCTCATCAATAATCCATGGTGGATCTCTTTTGATTCAAAAATTGCAAATGGCGGCCAAAGTAACCTACATCTCATCCTCCACGCTCTCACTGCATCCTCATCAGCCCTATATTACCAGCTTTTAAACATTGGCATCAACTTAGAATTCTCTATCTCCAACCCTGTCAGTTTTGCCTCGGGAACACCTCTTGAGTCAGGTGTCTTACTATTTTTCCCATCACCAGTACCTTTTCTTGTTTAGTTCTTCATCAACTCTTAACTGGACTGTAGAAACAACCCCTTCTCTAGTATTCCTGTTTCCAGTTCTTTTTGACTCAAATTCCTCCTCTATCCTGTGGCAAAGCTTATCTTTTTTATTTATTTTATTTTTGTTTTTGAGATGAAGTCTCACTCTGTGGCCAGGCTTGAGTACAGTGGCGTGACTTGGCTCACTGCAACCTCCACCTCCCGGGTTCAAGCAATTCTCCTGCCTCAGCCTCCCAAGTAGCTGAGATTACGGGAATGCACCACCACACCTGGCTTACTTTGTATTTTTAGTAAAGACAGGATGTCATCATATTGGCCAGACTGGTCTCGAACTCCTGACCTTGTGATCCACCCGCCTCAGCCTCCCAAAGTGCTGGGATTACAGGCGTGAGCCACCGTGCCCGGCCCCAAGCTTATCTTTTTTAAAATGCAAGTGGATCATTGTCATTCTCACTCACTCTCCATCGTCCACAGGGATCACTTGGCTTCTCCATGTACTGTGCATGTCTCATAAAAACATGACTAGACAAAAGTCCAGTCTGCAACCCTGCCTCTCCCCACTGTGTATCTTTTGCCCTAGTTACCTTAAATTTCATATGGTTCCACAATATTCCTTTTCATGATTGTGAGCCTGTGCTGTTATCCTCTCCTTGCAGAATGTTCATAATGTGTCTGGGTTGCATAAAGATGGAAATGAAAGCCTTTCAAGGTGAGAAGTACTGTACTTTACAATGATTATTAGTGTTATTATACAAATTTTAATCATTTCAAAATCTTAGCACAGATATACAAGGGCAATTAATTTTTTCCTAGTCCATTTCTGCAGGGCTGTCCAGGAATTGTTCAGTGAGTCATTTAGCCTACAAGAATTAAAGAATCACGTGAAATGAATGGTTTTAAAACTGAATAACTTTGGCAAAATAGAAATTTTAAATAGATTTCTCCCTCATATCTCTTAGAAATTGCGTCTAATTGCATATAATTTGATATTATAAATTTCAATATATGAAAATTACATTCTGAAATAATTTAATTACTTAAGAATGGTGTAATAATACTGTAATTTAAATTTTTTATACTTGTCTCATTTCAAATGGCCTAGAGCCATTCAATAAACATTACCATAGTCAAAATAAGTAGCAAGCAGGTCCTCTTCAGACTTCAAAGCAAGACCCAGAAAGAGAAGAGGATTCTAATTACCAATGTAGGGTTATGTGTTAGCCAGAAATTGGGTTTCTGAGGCCAGTTCCACTAAAGTTTGATGGTAAGTAAATGGATTCAGAGATAATAATAAAGCTTTAAAGAAATACATTTATTGAGCACCTTCCATGTACCAGCTTCTTTCTCATTTGACCCCCCCCCAAACAATATTAAAACATACATATTTATCTTTTTTTTTTTTTTTTTTTTTTTTTGAGACGGAGTCTCACTCTGTTGCCCAGGCTGGAGTGCAGTGGTGCCATCTCCGCTCAGGGCAAGCTCCGCCTCCCGTGTTCACGCCATTCTCCTGCCTCAGCCTCCTGAGTTGCTGGGACTACAGGTGCCCGCCACCACGCCCAGCTAATTGTTTGTATTTGTAGTAGAGATGGGGTTTCACCATGTTAGCCAGGATGGTCTCGATCTCCTGACCTTGGGATCTGCCCACCTCGGCCTCCCAAAGTGCTGGGATTACAGGCGTGAGCCACCGTGCCCGGTCTATCTTTTTTTTTTTTAATGTGGAAAAAATGAGAGTAAGAAGAGAGAAAGGACTCTTCTACTAACAAACTGCCCAAAGGCAGCCGAGCAAGGACTCATCCCTCATCCACACACATTCGTGGAATACCTTTCAGTGCTCCTGGTTCAATAATAGGAGCCTGGAATGCAAATGAGAACACGAGAGCTTCTGCTCTCCAAGGGCTAATGTCTACTAGATTGAAACTCAGGTCTGCCTGACCCCTTTTCACTGAAACACACTGAATAAGGCATGTCAAGTTGTAAAACATGATATACCTGTTGCTGTTATAACTATTATAATCTTTTCCTCTCACATCAGCCCTGCTAATAATCTTAATCACTCTAACTTTCTGTATCATTTTATGTAAAAAACAAGAAAAGAAAATAGGTGAAAAGAAAATAGGTTATTCTTACCATTGGGCCTTTATACCTGGATGCCTTGCCTAAAGGCCCCTTTGGTATGTTAGCACCTTAGCAAAAGGGAGCTTTAGTCTGCAATACCTGTGCCCAGATTATATCTTACTTACAGTTGGACTACTTGCCATTGACATCTTTGCTCGCACATTTGGTTTTCCTAACTCTCTAGACTTCCCTTGTGGATATTTGGATTGAGTCTGGACTCAGTTATACAGGCCCTGATTTTGATGTAAAGTGCATTCCTGGGTAATAGACCACCTCCTCCATTTCTAAACCCATGATGTATTACACAGGGAGGAGAGGAAAGGAGAAGAGGGCAGGGTGAGACCACTCTTGCTGCAGGCTCCAGGAAGATAGGAAACATGGTTGTCTTGTTCACTGCCGAATTCCAGTTCCTAGTACGGCATCTGGAATCCAGTAGGAATTTCTTAATTATGTGTTGAGAGAGCAAGGAGAACCATGGAGAGTTCCTGTGATTATGGAGTACTCTTCATCTTCTCAGAGGAAATAAAATGAAAAGCCCATAAAAGTATTAAAAGAGAAAAAAGATATGCCTGGTTTGACATTAATCCACACCATCTAGACTTGGATCTGCTCCTGTATCTAGTACCCATGACTTCTTTTAATATCGGAGAAACCAATTATTATCAAGTATGTGAAGAGTTCTTCATCTATACTTAAAATAAAGAGGAATATGGACCTAGAGTGCAAAACAGGAGTAAGATGTTGAACAGCTTCCCAGTGGAGAGGTTGTGAGGCCCTAGAACATTTTACAGAGAAAGCTCTGTAAGATTAACACCTCATCTGCTTGACGGGTTAGCAGAGTAGCCCTGTCTGGAGGAAATAGCAGAGATGAGCTTGTTTCACATTCCATCCAACTCTGCAATGTATTGATTTTGAATCATTCATCCCATTGTAAGTAATTCACAAAGAAGAAAAATTCCACCAGAAGAGTTTCAGTACTTTGGCCTTTAATAACGCTCAAAACTTTTCTTGGAAAGGAGGAAAAATCAAATGAAAAGGTCTTACCTGCAAAAAGTTAGAGCTGTGTCATGTGAAAATTAGCTCCAATCCTGAGGAAGGCCAAGTTGGACACGTTAAAACAAAAGGTCTGCAACATGGCGATCTCTTCCACATACCTGTCGTTATTGGGTTTTACTCAAATGTGTTTGCTAGCTGACTAGAAGAGGCTTTCACAGAAGAATCACACTTTATCTCTGCCTCCTGATACAGGCATTGCAGCCTCGGCCTCCCAAAGTGCTGGGATTACAGGCATGAGCCACCACACCTGGCCAGATTTGTTTCTCAAGAGTAACCTACTCAGCCCTGAGATGTCAGCTTAGACTGTGCTTTCAATCTTTTTTTCAGTGTCTCAGTCCTGGCACATTTTTTAAAAAAAATTTTCTCAAAAATCTTATTTATTTTCGTTCAGGACATTGTCTCTTTTGAGGTTATGGAATGATTAATGTGAATGAGGTACCCACTTTTGCTAGGCCATAAGCTTCCTGAGGGCAGGACCACGTCTGGTCTTGCTCGCTATCCCATTTTAGGGTGAAGCAGTTTAGCATGGAGGTGCTTGACAGACATTTTGTAAAACAGAGAAATTTAACTACATGTGTGACCCCTGTAGGGAAAAGAGTTGAAGTAAGAGTCATTCAAAAAATATAAATCATGGCCGGGTGGGGTGGTTCATGCCTGTAATCCCAGCACTTTGGGAGGCCGAGGTAGGTGGATAACAAGTTCAGGACTATCCTGACCAACATGGGGAAACCTCCTTTCTACTAAAAATACAAAAATTAGCTGGGCGTGGTGGTGGGTGCCTGTAATCCCAGCTACTTGGGAGGCTGAGGCAGGAGAATAGCTTGAACCAGGGAGTCAGAGGTTGCAGTGAGCCGAGATTGTGCCACCGCACTCCAGCCTGGCAACAGAGCGAGACCCCATCTCAATTTTATATATATATCTATAAAAACATAAGATGGTCAATGGTGGAAGAACCAAAAAAGAAAAAAAAAATGAAAGGGAAAGGACAGGAGGGGAGGTAAGGAAAAATAAAATGAGTGTGACCACAATTAAGTTAACTGGGATTAAGCTAAAATAGTTTAGTTTAGGACTTTGGAGAAGCTAATCATATCACAGGTTATTAGAAAAATGTGCCTCCATTATGGGTTTGGCTTAACTGTTGCTGCAAAAGAGTTAAGACTGAAAACAAATGGCTTTGATAGCTGAACAGCCAAGCTTTCTGTGAGCAAAACTGCCCGGGGGAGGGAAAAAGATTTTTGCAATTTTAAACTAGATTTCTGTTTAGCTAACAGAAGCTACATCCATCCAGAACATGCTGTGATTATAAGTATTATTATTTCTGATTTTTTGAGTGGATGCTAAGGGCTACCAATTAAAATGAACTTCTAAAATCTCTTGAACCTCATGTGTTCGTGGAAAATTCATTTCCCCTTCCCGCTGTTTCACTCCTCTACTTCATAATGGTACTATTTTTTCTTCTAGATTGCACACAGAAACCACACGTATATTTTCTATTAGTGCATAAAGCTACTGAAAATCTCATGAGAAAAATAGGCCACATCACCACAATTTTACAGGATGAGGCAAGTGCACCATAACAACTGCAAAGAGGTAAACACTTCTAAAAAGCCACTCTGAGGTTACGTGGGCAGGAAATGTGGGTGGAGGTCAGAGAAGAGAGCTCTTTGGGGCAGAAATAATAGAGAGAACCTGAGAGAGTTAGGGGTCATTTTATAAGAGAGGAGACTGTGAGTGAAGGTGGACAGAGCTGATTGTGGTATGACCACAAAGTAACTTGAAGGACTGTAGGAGGTAGAGGAAAATGGAAAATTGAACTAATTCATTTTTTTTTCTCTGAAGCTGTCTGCTTCAGGAATAAACTCAAAAATATGCATTTTGGGGCATCATAAAATTGATTCCCCTTTTCCAGCCATATGGGAAAAGAATGAAAAATGGGAGAGTGTAAGAATGCAGTTTGAAAAGACCTTTCAACTCCAGTGTGCCCCAAGGTCTTTTTTGTTTGTTTGTTTTTGTTTTCTGGCATTAAAGCAACATTTAATCTCATTGATTGCTTGCAATGTTAAACTGAGGGAAAGCTCTTTATCATTTTTCTGTGTAAAGAAGATAAAATTAGAGTGATGTTGTCAAATATTCCAAATATTGTATCTATAATCATAAAACATTTCTTCACTGACTAGTAGATCAAATACTATTGCTTTATTTATTATGTGTGTATATATACTTATATATATACATATAAGGTGTATGTATTTTCTTCCTTGTTTCACATTAGACAACATCAAACCCTTGATTGAAGAAAGAAGAAAATTCAGTATGTCCTAGAGTGGCTTGAAGCTAACGTTAGTAGATTATTGTTATAGAAAAACCTATTGACTCTATAGGCATTTTCTTTATTTTGCAGAACAAAATTAATATGTTGTATTAATCAAAATATTTTAATAGATTGCTTGTAAAGCTACACATATCCAAAAAATTATCTTTTAGTTACTTTTGCTGAGTCTGAGTATATGTCACCCAAGGAAAATATTTTGTGGTTTTAATTTTTTTTCTGGAACTCATCCTCCCTCAAAAAAAGTAATGAGCCACTTTCTCATCTTGCTTTGCACTCCTGCTGAGTAGATGTGAGGGTGAACTTCAAAAAGTATTGCTTACAGCTCAGTTGCCAGGGCTGGCATATAGGACAAGAAGCTGAACTCATTTGAGTATAATATTTTATTTCCTGGAGTACGTAAGGGAAATGTTCATGTAGAGAATAAATAGCGTTTGTTGGCGCTTTGAAAAATATATGTCATGCTAGAAGATTATAAACTGATGAGTAAAACAGTCATTTGGAGAGAGAAAACTTTAGGATAGGGAACACAAGCAATGATAGAACCTTTTTTTCTTCTTAGACTCTCTTACTGCAAGGATGTGTAAGCATTCTTTCAGGCATCCAAAAATTCTAAGCCTTTTCACAGAACTATTGTCTCTCAGAACTTTCTATTAATTTCCAAAGACCCTAGTGCAAAGGCAGGTTTCTTTCCTTCTGTGGTTATTGGAGCAATTGTATTTTAGAAGAAGCAGATGGCAACATTCTTGGTATGTTTTCAACTAATTAGGGTTCGGATCGTTGGTAAGATCTGAACCCACCGTGTTGTTTATTTCTATACTGTTTGGCCAAAGATACTATTACCAGACTATAGTTGAGTTGCTGAGCCTGAAGAGGCACGAGTGACTTCAATTAGACCCTGTGACCAGCCATTCAAAAACAACACATCTCTAAGTGCCTATAGTGATAGACAGTAGGGTACAATGCTGGAGAGACATACCAAATAATAATTATTTTAGTGTGGGCAGTTATATAATAAAATATCATAAACTGAGTGGCTTATAAACAACAGAAATTTATTTCCCACAGTTCTGAAAGCTGGGAAGTCCCAAATTAAGGAACTGGTAGATTTGGTGTCTGGTGAGGGCCATTTTCTTGATGCATTTTCACATGCAGAAGGGATGCGGCAGCTCTCTGGGGCCTCTTTTATGAGAGCACTCATTGCATTTATGACGACTCCATCCTCACGACCTAATCACCTACCAAAGTCCCTACCTCCTAATACCATCACCTTGGGGTTAGGGTTTTAACATATGAATTTTAGGGGAATGTTTATAGTAATCATAATAATAGATAAAACAATTGCTTTAATGGTAATAGCACATTTATTAAGTACTTATTGAATGCTTGGTACTGTTTCTTTTCTTTTTTTTTTTTCTTTTTGAGACAGAGTTTCGCTCTTATTGCCCAAGCTGGAGTGCAATGGTGCAATCTTGGCTGACTGCAACCTCCTCCTCCCGGGTTCAAGTGATTCTCCTGCCTCAGCCTCCCCAGTAGCTGGGATTACAGGCACCCACCACCACACCTGGCTAATTTTTTGTATTTTTAGTAGAAACAGGGTTTCACCATGGTAGCCAGGCTGGTCTCGAACTCCTGACCTCAGGTGATCCACCCACCTTGGCCTCCCAAAGTGCTGGGATTACAGGCGTGAGCCACCGCGCCTGGCCATGCCTGGTACTGTTTCAAGTGCTTTGCAATATTGATTCAGATAATTTTCAAAACAACCCTATGAGTGAGGTATATTATTATCCCATTTACAGATGAGGAAGTTGAGGCCCAGTGCAATTAAATAATTTGCTCACAATTGGTCAGCTACAGAGGAATTTTAAGAAAGGCATTCATTCTTTCCAGCTGCTTAACCACTACACTAAATCGCCTAGAACTATGAGCTGCAGTAGTGTAATTGGAGAAGGAGTGCTGGGAGTAGCCTTAGAAGTAAGGAAGTTTTGCCTAGAGAACCTAATAGATAAGCTGAATTTATTTTTAAATTGAGATATAATTCACATAACATAAATTTTACTATTTTAAAATGTACAATCCAGTGGTTTTTAGTATATTCACAAGGTTATGCAATCATTACCGCTAGCTAATTCTAGAACATTTTTATCACCCCAAAAGAAACCCCATTCCCATTAGCAGTCACTTGCTCTTCCCTCTTTCTCTCAGTTCCTGGCTAACACTCATCAACTTTCTATCTCTATGGATTTTCCTAACCTGGACACTTCATATAAATGGAATTCTAAAATGTGTGGCATTTTGAGTCGGGCTTCTTTTTTATTTTATTTTATTATTTTTTTTTTTTGGTACATTGTTTTCAAGATCCACCTCTGTTGCAGCACATATCACTATTCATTCTTTTTTTGGCTGAAAAAAACCACCTTTTGTTTATTCATTTATCAGTTAATGGACATTGTGGTTGTTTCCACCTTTTGGCTACTGTGAATAATGCTGCTGTGAACATTTGTGTACAAGTTTTGGTGGGAACATATATTTTCACTGTTCTTCAAGATATACCTAGGATTGAAATGTCAGGGTCATATGGTAACTCTATGTTTAACATTTTTAGTAACTTCCAAAATGTTTTCAAAAAAGGCCACACCATTTTCCATTCTCACCAGCAGTAATGAGAGTTCTAATATCTTCACATCTTTACCCACACAAATAATTGTCCTCCTTTTTTATTATAGCCTTACCCATGAGTATAAAATGGTCTCTTGTGATTTTGATTTCAATTTTCCTAATGACTAATGATTTTGAGCATCCTTACAGGTGCTTATTGGGCATTTGCATATCTTCTTTGGATAAACCTATTCAAATTTCTTTCTGTTTTTAAAATTAGCTTGTTTGTCTTTTTATTGTTGAGATGTAACCATTTTCTATGTATTTTGGATACTAAATTCCTACCAGACATATGATTTGCAAAAATATTCTCCCATCCTGTGGGTTGTCTTTTCACTTTCTTGATAGTGTCCTTTGAAGCACAGAAGTTTTAAATTTTTTCGATGTTCAATTTATTTGTTTGTTTGGTTGCTTGCTTACTTACGCTTTAGTTGTTATATATAAAAAACCTAGTTGTTATGTTACAGGTGTGAGCCACTGCACCCAGCCTATAAATGAATTTCTTTAGGTTTCATTTTTGAATTATTCATTGCAAGCACATAGAAATGAATTTATTTTTGCATATTGATCTTGTATCCTAAAACTTGCTGAATTCATTTTTTTATCTCTAATTTTGTGTGTGTGTGGCTCTCAGGATTTTCTACATACAAGATCATGTCATTTGCAAATGAAGATAATTTTGCTTCTTCCTTTTTAATCTGGATAAATCTGAGTTTTAAAAACATATCTGTTAATAGAACTTAACCTGAAGGATAAGCAGAGGAGTAATTCTAGTCAGAGCCCCAGAATGTAAAATAATTTGCCTTCTTGTAACCATACTAGTGCAAGATTATGAAGGCCTTACTTTGGGGAAGCATATGGCAAAAAATGAGAATTGCAAAGTAAACAAGGGGCGAAATTAGAGAGGACCTTATCACTAAGCATAGTTGTACTGAGGAAGCATTGATGCACTGTGAGCTGGATTAAAAAGTGATCAGATTATTGCTTCAGAAATTTCAGTGTGGTATCCACATGGACAATTATTTGAAGGCAAAAATTCCTCTATAATGATTCCAAGTTTTCTGGTTTCTGCAACCTGAGGGATAATAGAGTCATTCAAAAATCTGTTTGACTGACTTGTAAACTTGTTTATAAATTACTTGGAATAAAAAATGTTAGAATGTATTTTCTGGGTTTAAAATAGAGTGTGAATCCAATGAGTGACGGCCATTTCTACACTGACTTATTTATAACAGCGAAAAGGAATAGCCTGGGGAGTAAACCCCCAGTTAATCCCTGCCAACCTAGGTCATCAAGATGTCAGGAAGACGGTAGAACAATGCAATTTAGCCTTACTGCACTCATCTTTTAAAATGAATAATGGGATCAGAAAATATTAACGTTGCAAAAACTATTACCAGAAATTTACCCACCCTTTTCTCCTTTGTATATAATCTTTGAAAATTAATTTAACCCATCTCAAGCCACTAGACATGGTACAGTAAAGCCAATCTATTTCTATTCACACTTTATTAGGGTTCCTTCTGTTATATAAAATTTGTAAGCATGGTTCTTTAATAATGGACCATGAAAACTGAACACTATGGAGGAAGTAAATGCTGTAAGCAAACACAATTTACACGACAGTAAACTGGGCACTTATTGAATAATATTCATAATGGTCATCTTGCTACATTGTAATGTTGGTCATATAAAATAAGGTCATTTCTACAAACAAGAGTAATTTGTAATTTTCAGAGTCAGGCAAGTTATTTCCTTGTTTAGTAAGAAGAAAGGATAGCCCTGTAAGAAACAGACAATTCAGCTAAAACAAACTAGATTTGTTTCACTTTTCTCATAATCTGTCTGATTATGGTTTCTCTTATGTTAGAAATATCCATTCCACTGGAGTCCATTTTTTCTCTTTTTGGGTAAAAATCTTCAATGTGAGTTTCCCAGATTATTAAAGGTGAAGATATCCCTTTTTTTAATATGTGGGGATAAAAATGAAGTTCTTATGTTAAAGGAGGAGGAAAAGCTTCCGTTAATAACCAGGTCCAAAGACTGCCTCTAGGAGCTGTGTCACACTCAAAGGGGCATAACAGGGCTAGAGGATCTAGGCAAAACCAAGCATAACTATATCTTCAGTGCAATGCCATCAGATTGCTTTACAAACACTAAGAAGAGGGAAGTTTTATTGGAGATAATTATGTTGGAACAGAGTTTAACATGGGGATGGATAACCTTGGTAAGACATTGTACATTTCAGTGAATCAGAGGCTGCCGTGAAAGTACTGAACTCCTGGACAAAAGGACCAGGGAGATGTTAGAATTTACGAAAGGGAAAAAGAACTAAAAGCTTTCTCCGAAATTTCCGTTAGGCTCGTTCTGCTTCATTTCTTCTTTGAAACATAGATTATGATCACTATTCTTGTCATATTCAGCCCCATGTTTCACTTTCCTCATCCTGGAGTGGTGTTGAAGGAGGCCAGGCAGAAGACAAAGGAAAAAGTGAACTAGGCACCGTGTGATAGATCTGTTGGGTAATGATGCTTGAGAGGGCGTAATTGTACTTGGCCATGTGCTGTTGACAAAGGTGTTTGTTATTATTAAAAGCTTCCTCCCCTTCAAGTAACAGATACACACACACACACACACACACATACAGACACACAAATAATCACACACAAAAATTCCTTCCCTCTTTAAAAAAAAAAATAAGTCTTTTGAGTGCTAGATTTACTACTCTAAAGTGAAGTGAGCCAGTAGGAGAAATCCAAGCTAATTTAGAATGAAGAAAATCATTATTATAGCAAAACATTTGAAAAAGATACACATCAGGTCTGGATCCCAGTGGTATTAAGAAAAATGTATCTATTAAGAATATTTTGGGGTTACAGTGATCAAAAAACTGCCTAGTGGCTGCTTAAACCTATAGAAATTTATTTTCCTCACTTAATGAGAAGACTAGAAATAAGAAGTTTTTGTTCACATTGATTTAGCGGCTCAGTGATATCGGTGCTGGCAGCTGTGGGAATCTTTTGGCCTTTCCCTTAAGGCTGTAAGATAAATGCAGTGGCTCAATTGCACCTACTCTCTAGACAAGTAAGAGAGAAGGATGTACTAGTCATGACTGTCATCACAAAAGCATAAGCCTTCACCCATCCATGAAAAAAAATGAAATAGACATTGGTAAGTGTCTCATTGTATCACCTCACCAGTCCTGAATAGAAAGAAGACAGGGAAGTGAGTATTAACTTTTTTCAATCTTTATAGTGCAGGCAGGCATAAAAAAATAAGGTTGGGATAGGTAGGTCTTAATGTGTCCAAAGTGATGTGTCCCAAACAGCAGAAATGACTAAGGGGAACATGTGAGCATGACTGTTTCTCTCATAGTGGGCTCCAAGCTCCCTAATGGAAGCATTCACTGGGTGCTTTGGGGGATGATAGTCTGTTCTCTGTGTGGCCTTACATAAGCAATGCAGTCGACAGTTGTGTGTGTTATAAAATCTCAAGATGCTGGGGTCATGGGCAAGAGAGATATGCATAGCCATTTTCATCATTAACTGGATATCTAATGATGGGAAGCATGGTGCACTGAGTGACAAGGGCCATACATTTCTTGTATATAACATCACCCACTCTAATATGCTCTATGAAATAGCACTCTATGGAAAACAGTGAAGAAAGCAGAAAAACACGAAAGTAAAATAACAAAAAAATTAAAAACTCCTGCATTCCAAAGGCAACCACCAGTAACAATTTCATATATGATTCTCTAGTCTATTCAATAAGCAAACCGTTTGTAGCCTACTTTTTAGCTTAGCAGATCTAGAGCATATTCAGAGGTCGATATTTATTCCTCTGTAACAGATTATGTAATGGCTGCATAATCCTTCTATCATCTAAAGTTACCATAATGAATTTGACCAATCCCTACTGGAGGACGTGAGGTTGTTTCCACTTGCCTATTGTCACAGTTTACTGTGGTTAAAGTTGTTATGCTCAATAATAACAATAAGTAATATTTACGAGCTATTTACTAAGCAATGAGCACTGAGTAAATAAAGCACTTTTCATGAATTATGTCATTTAACCTCTCAAAGAACTAAATGAGACAAGTACTATTATTATCCTTGCTCTGTCTGTGAGGAAACTGAGCCTTAGCAGCATAAGTAGTGTGCCCAAGCCATGCAACTCTATATTGAATTCTACAAATAACAGCTATTACAACTATGGTCAACTCTGCACAGTAACAGGGATATCAGGGGAAACATCACTGAGCAGATGTCACTAGAACCTGGTCTCTGTTGCAAAATAATGCCTGACCTGTTCTCTTTTGAAAATGGCATATTAAAGCTTGCTCAATATGAATTTTATTCCATCTATTTTAGAGGAATTTTCACCAGCTTTACAATAAGTGGGTATTACAGGATGGCTTCAAGACATAAAGAAACAAATCCAAATGAATTTTCAGCATAGTTAATAGTGTAAGATGTGTGTAATGGCAATCGTTAGTATTTAAGCTATTAGACTTTCAAAAAGACTGACGAGGCCGGGTGCGGTGGTTCACGCCTGTAATCCCACTTTTGGAGGCTGAGGCAGGTGGATCACGAGGTCAGGAGTTCGAGACCAGCCTGACCAACATGTTGAAGCCCTGCCTCTAGTGAAAATACAAAAATTAGCTGGGCATGGTGGTGTGCACCTGTAATCCCAGCTACTCAGGAGGCTGAGGCAGGAGAATTGCTTGAACCCAGGAGGCGGAAGTTGCAGTGAGCCGAGATGGCGCCATTGCACTGTAGCCTGGGCCACAGAGCGAGACTCTGTCTCAAAAAAAAAAAAAAAGAGAGAGAATGATGACAGGCTCTGCAATAGAGATAGGAGGACAGGTACATGAAATTTGGTTAATTAGATTAATACCTCAAGTTGGTACACAGGGACATTACAATAATGTGCAGTATTCTGGATCAGGAATCTCTTTTATCAGAATAGGATGTTATGATTAAATGTCCATAAGGAATTAGCTAAAAAAAAACTTGACGATTAATAATAGTTCAGTTGTTCAAGAAAATTTGATATCATGCGGGCGCCTGTAGTCCCAGCTACTCCGGTGACTGAGGAAGGAGAATGGCGTGAACCCGGGAGGCGGAGCTTGCAGTGAGCCGAGATCGCGCCACTGCACTCCAGCCTGGGTGACAGAGCAAGACTCCGTCTCAAAGAAAAAAAAAAAATTTACATTTCTAACAACAGCACAAAAATCAAAAAACCAAAGTAAATAATCAGTCATATCTTGAAATTATCCAACTACCAATCTCTCTTAAGTTCTCTATGAATGTGCTTTTTAACAATTTATTTCCTACCTGAAGTTGTCAATAGCAGTTTACTCAAAAAAACTATGTCTGTTATTGCCACTGTGGTTATATGTAATACCTCAATGATATTTTTAGTTTTGAATATGTTTTGATATTTATTATTTCATTTGATTTTTTATAATAATCCCACGAGATAGGTAGATTATCTGTCTACATTTTATAGAAATTTAAACAGATAACTTTAATAACTGAACCAAAGTTGCAAATCTAGCAATTAACAGTAGCAGAGTTAGAGCTTCTAAATTTCTAGACAAAATTCTTACATTAATATATATTAGTTGACCCCAAAAACACGTATGGAGGATCCTCTTAATTTCCAAAACACCGTAATAAATTTCCTCAGTTCTAACCTGTGTTAACATTTAAAGCTCAGTTTCCATTATCATAAACCTCAAGGGTCAAGTTATTTTTTGTGGTGCTGGAATTTTGTTATATTTGTGTGTCTTTTGAAATAAAGGGGTCATGACTACTGAGGTAGCATCATTTTCTTACCAAGGACTACACACATATACTCTCATTAAGCCAAATATGTATTGTGTGTCTACTGTGTGGCAGAAACTGTTCTATATGCTGAAGATTCAACAATAAACACATCAGAACAATGTGTTCTCATGGAGTTTCTAAAACTTAACTCAGTGCCCCCAACCTTACAAGTCCTACTTGTCTTTCACCTTTCTCTGTCTCTATTGAATGGTTCCTTCCTCATTCTTCCCAGATACTCAGTTCAGAAACATTTAAATTATCCTTCTTCATTCCATACATCCATGAAGTCTCACTACAGTATGCAATGGCAAGGGTCTAAAGCTGGAATGGAAGGATGTGTAGGTTTTCTATAGGAAGGGGAACAGACAGAAAAGTAGAGCGCATAAAGGGTATATTGGCTCTAATGTGCAAAATATGTTTAGGAGGTGAAAAATAGCCCTTTGTGAATTCAAGGATAGGGACATTTGAGGAGGTGGGTAAGGTCTAAATACTAAATGTTATACAAAGGAATTTGGACTTTATCTGGAAGGCAAGGGGGAGCAAATGAAAGTTTTGACTGCTCTCTCTTGTATCTCTTATGTCTAGTGGAGTTCCTGGCAAGGCAGACATGGCAGAAACGTGTTGCCTGAATTAGTGAAGGACTGTGGGCTTTTTCGTTAGAACTAGGCTTTAGACAGACTGCTCTCACGGAAGGGTGAGACATAGATGAATCTGCATAACCAGTTATAATACTATTGTAATAATTCAGTGCAGACGGGGTAAGGGACTGATAAGGGAGGGGGCACATGGATCTTCAGATGACCAGAAGAACCTTAACATGTTTCACTAGCCAACAGCTCAGCAGCAATGTTAAAAAGCAGCCCCGTAGGCACAGCTGATAGTGATTTGCCCCATCAAGAGTCAGCAGACATTTATTAAAATCCCCCTGTTGGGAGGCTGCCCGACAAGAGAGAGAGGAAGAGAAAGAGAGAAAAAGAGAGAAAGAAAAGAAAGGAAGAAAGGAGGGAAGGGAGGGAGGGAGGGAGGAAGGAAGAGAAGGGGAAGGGGAAGGGGAAAGGAAAGAAGAAGAAGGGGAAATTGACCCGTTAGTGGTGGAATTGTGTCCCTCAAAATTTGTATGTTGAAGTTCTAAACCCCAGTACCTCAGAATGCGACTGTATTTGGTGATGAGGCCTTTAAAGAGGTGGTGAACAAAATGCGAATTTAATTAAGCTTTAACTGTTTTTTTCCCTATACCTTGATTAGAAAATATTCAACTACTAGGCCAGGGATGGTGGCTTACAGCTGTAATCCCAGCTCTTTGGGAGGCCAAGGCGGGCGGATCACGACATCAGGAGTTTGAGACCAGCCCAGCCAATACAGTGAAACCCCATCTCTACTTAAAAAAAAAAAAAAAAAAAAAAAAAAAGTTCAAAACTTAGCCAGGCATTGTGACAGGTGTCTGTAGTCCCAGCTACTCGGGAAGCTGAGGCAGGAGCATCACTTGACACTGGGAGGTAGAGGTTGCAGTGAGCCGAGATTGCACCACTGCACTCCAACCTGGGCAGCAGAGCACGACACCATCTCAAAAAAAAAAAAAAAAAAAGGAAAGAAAGAAAACGTTCAACTACCTGTGTAATATTAAATACCAATAATATTTTAAATTTTATGAAATTCATGCATGGGAACTCTTGATTCAAATTAGATTTTCTTTCAGTCTAAACCAATCTGTGAGGTTGTGATTTTACTCATTAAAGTTAAAATAAGGTCATTAGGGTGAAACCCTAATTCAGTGTGGCTGGTTTCCTTATAAAAAGAGAAAAAGACACCAGGGAGACACTAGCACAGAGAAAAGGGCATGTGAGGTCAGTGAGAAGGTGCTCATCGATATAAGACAAAAAGAGATGCCTTGAAAGTAACCAAACCTGCTGACACCTACATCTTGGATGTCCAGCCTCCAGAACCGTGAGATAAATTTCTGTTGTTTAAGCCACCTGGTCTGTGGTATTTTATTAGAGCAGCCCTAGCAACGTAACACACTTCCTATATGCAAAATGTCATTTCAGCAAGCAGAACGTTTTTCCTTTTAAGTTCTAATAACATCATCTAATGTCTTGGAACTGGGCTGAAAAAACTGCCTCTCTTAAATGCTTTTTTCCAAAACTACTCTAGTCTTTATCCTATTCCTACTCCCATGCCTCATCCTCTTCCTCCTCCTCCTTCTCCTAAAAACACCTTCTGACTACTGTTTCTTTACTGCTACATCCTCAGATGACCAAGGATAAACACGAGTAAAATTGCTACCTCATAGATTGGTTTAGACAGAAAGGAAATCAAATTTGAATCAAGAGTCCTTGCACGAATTTGTAAAAGTTTAAAACATTATTGGTATTTAAGATTATATTATTAGTTGAACATTTTCTAATCAGGGTGTCAGAAAAAAACAGTTAAGGCTTAATTAAATTAGCATTTTGTTAAGGACTCTCCAATCAAGGATGCCAGATAAATTGATGAGTTGTTTCAATGCTGTGCATTGGTTAGGTGTTTTGTATTACATTTAAAAATCAATAATAAAGTTGTTTTCTGTATATTTAAGCACCCATCTTTTTAAAAAGAGAGAGAATGTGGAAATTATACTGTTTAATTATTTGTGTTCAGAAAATTCCAGAAGGCTTCTGAATCTTCAAGGCAAAATTGACAAATGATTCCAAAATGAAATTTTTGATGCCCATATAACTTTCCTAGGGTTTCAAATATATATCTATATATCTGTGTGTGTATATATATATATATATATACACATACATATATATATACTTTTAAATTATTGTTACTATTATAAATCAACACCCCATAAAATCAATCATTGATAAAAAATTTCCCTGGATTCTTGTATCTCATCTCTGGATGACACCAGCTTGACCATAAGAGCAGAGAGTTATTCTATTAGAGAAGGGTAACACAATAGTCACATAGAGAACTATAGGCAGTTCTCTAGTTAATTCCATTCTCCTTTCACTTTTTACTCTTAAGGCTAAAGAATGATGGAATTCTAACTGAGAGGAAAATTAGCTCAGTGGGTAAACGCCATTCTTTAAAACACTGCTTTTATAAATCTTTGGCAAACTGAGGGGAGCCCATCAAGTAGAGCCAGGCACCACCTGCAGCAGTTGATCTAAAATTGATAATCTAATAGAGTGGGGCAGCAAGTAGGGCTTCAGAGGAGGGAGGCGTGGATGACAGTCTGCTCAAGTAACCAGCTCAGGCAATTAAAGGCATTGCTAGTTTCTCATTAATTTCTGCCGATGAAAAGAGCAAAACTCTGTAAAATATTTGAAGAGGTTTATTCTAAGCCAAATATGAGTGACCATGGCCCGTGACGCAGCCCTCAGGAGATCCTGAGAACATGTGCCCAAGGTGATTGGGGCGCAGCTTGGTTTTATACATTTTAGAGAGGCATTAGACATCAATCAAATACATTTAAGAAGTACATTCGTTTGGTTCAGAAAGGCAAGACAACTCAAAGTGGGGGCTTCAGGCTATAGGTAAATTTAACCATCTTTTGATTGGCAATTGGTTGGGTTTGTCTAAAGACCTGAGATCAATAGAAAGAAAATGTTTAGGTTCAGATAAAAGATTGTGGAGACCAAGGTTCTTTTGAAGTCTTATAGTGGCTACCCTGCCCCAGCTTTGAGTTGTCCTGCCTTTCTGGACCAAACCAACATATTTCTTACATGTATCTGATTGATGTCTCATGCTTAAATATGCAGTAATATATGACCAAAGTGTCATATTTGAACGTGTCAAAATAATGGTGCAAAATAAACATTTCTACAGAAAGACATAGGGTTGCTGTTCAGTAGGAAAGCAAGAAGAGGAACTAAGGTACTTCACTTAAATTTCATTTTGCATTGTTAAATTCCTCGTATGCCTTTGACAGTTTGCAGTGTTTTCAGATCCTTAACTCTCAGCCTGTCTTTTAAGAATTTGTTAGCTCTATAAAGAATAATGATTCTGCATGCTGAAACAGCATCCCGGTATTGGCCTCATATATTTTTACCCTAGTGGTTTATGATATCTAATTTTAAATTGCACACCACATATATAGGAAATTATTCCCATATGAGAAACAATGGCACAATATTAAATAAGTCATCTCTATGTAATATGTTTTCATAAAGCATTTTCCATGTTTCTTGTTTCACTCAGAACAAAGTTGGATCTTCACGTTGCCACTACACATACCAGAGAGAACACAGTCATTTAATTTTTTATTAGTTATTTTCTTTAAGATATTAGGCTTAGCCGGGCACAGTGGTTCACGCTTGTAATCCCAGCACTTTGGGAGGCCAAGGAGGGTGGATTATCTGAGGTCAGGAGTTCAAGACCAGCCTGGCCAACATGGTGAAACCCCGTCTCTACTAAAAATACACAAATTAGCCCGGTGTGGTGGCAGGTACCTGTAACCCCAGCTACTTGGGAGGCTGGGGCAAGAGAATCACGTGAACCCGGGAGGTGGTGGTTGCAGTGAGCCAAGATTATGCCATTGCACTCCAGCCTGGGCAACAAGAGTGAAACTCCATCTCAAAAAATAGCAATAACAACAAAAATAAAATATTAGGCTGGTGCAATACTAATCACTTTTGCACCAGCCTAATACCTTGCTGGCTGGTATGGTGCTGCCAGGATGGTGCTAGAGAACTAAACTGGGTATGCCGTGGCTCCTTGTTTTCAGCTGACCCTCCTGTAATCAGCTCCTTTTTCTAGGATTCAATTCCTGTAGTCTCCCTGTGGTTTCCAGCATCCCTGCACAGATCACTCTTCCTCTGTCCCCTTGTCTCCAAGACTCCTGGAAAAGAGAATTTATCTGAGCTTCTTTTCAGTTGTTCCACAGATTTTAAGAATAATTTTTGAAGTGTATCAACCCTAGAAGGGCCAGACTTGTATCCAAAAAAGGGAGAGAGTTCAAGTCACCCCATTACCTAATAATTTTGGCCTCTTAGAATCAGAATATGAGAAGACATGAGTAATCTCTGTGGTGAAAAGTCCAGAAAATGTGTCAAGGTTTCCTTGTGGGATAATTCACTGGAAGCTCATCATGACCTTATACCACCGCAGAATTCCATAGATCGAAGCTAACACAAAGCAGGTCTCCATGATAGTATTCAAAGGAATGACTTAGTGAAAATCTAAAAGAAAGACTTTAAAAGGTTGTGGTTTTTTTTTTTTCCTTTCTTGGAAAGATAGACAGCTGGAGTGAATCTCTGTTTCATGTCATACTTAAAGAATAAATATGACTGCAAACTCACTGTGTGCCCACTCTGGGTACTCATTTCATTTGACCTTTACAATAACCTCTTGAGTTTAGTATACTTATTCTCATTTATAAATGAGGAACTGAAGCTTAAAGAGTTAAGGAGTATTCCCAAGGCCACACAGTAAGTGGCAAAACCAGGATTCAGAGACTATAACTTTAACCTATACTATATTGGTATCACCGATGCCATTAATATTTGAATCTGATTATGTTTTGAGAAGATTCATAGATTGACACCATATTCTTATAACAGTGCCCTCTACTTATCCCTCATTCATAATGAATTAAGATTCCAAAAGCAGGCATTCCAGATGACTAATATGACACCATGTAGATAATGCTTTTCACAATTTAATGTGCATACAAATCACCTGAGAATCTTATTAAATGCAAATTCTGATTCAGTAGCTCAAGAGTGAGTTAGAAGATTCTGCATTGCTAACAAGCTACCGGGTGAGGCTGATGAGACCAATAAGTACCAATGTCCTTATTACATTTTAAATAACAAGGACACAAAGAAAAAGAGAAACCCAGTATGGGAAGACCTGAAAAAAGGAGTTTCAACTAAACGCAATTGAGCTTTAACATTTTCTGCTTCCTAAACTTTTTCATGCTTATCTCATAGGACTGTTTTCTTTTCATGATTAAATTGGATAGTGCTTTGTAAAGCACTCACAAAGAAAACAAAATGGCTTGTGTTGCTATCATTGTTAACATGAAGCTCAAACTTCTTCAGCTCAATGTCTCAAAGCCTACATAGATCTCTTAAATATTGTTGCTATAAACGCATTTATCAGACAAATTGTCCTGCTCTGTTCTATGCACATGTGGTGCTGAGATTGTATTGAATTCAATGTGTTTGCTCAATCAGAGAATAGATAGGATCCATAATTTTCCTTACCCAGGAGGTCATTTTCAAAAGCTTCCTATGAAATTTTAGCTCGAGAACACAATATTGCTTTCTCTGGATATCTTTTCTCAATTTTATATCCTTGGGTGTGTTTTTTTTTTTCTTTTTATGATCTGTGAGTGTTTTAACAACACTGTTTTTTTCAACCAATAAAGTCTGTTGACAGTGCTGGGCTCCTTCCCCACTTTCCCCAACTCTCACTAACTAGTAGCCTAAGGTAAGAAGGCCACCAAGTATGAACTGGCTCTGCAAGTTTGAAGGTTCTGCTTTTCTGAACGTGCTTGTCTCCCAGGGACAGATAGGTTTGCCAGGATCTGGCACTTCAGATTGCTTTAGTGGAACGCTAATTGTTTTGGGAATCTTGAAAAAGTCATGATTTATTTATGAAGAGAAGCCTGCCTCTCTTTCTCCTTTGAAATTCAACCAACAATGATGCAATCATTAAACAGATATGTATTGAACAGTCAATGCTAGGCCTTGTGCGTGATGCTGGGGACACAAAGGTGAATGAAACATAGTTTATGGGGTGGCCTTAGTAATCTACCAGGTTAATGTACACACTCCGTTAGTTTTCAGACTTCTGATCATCCCCGGGTTTCATTTCTTCCTTTATAAGTGATTCTTTTAAAGCTTACATATGACAGCACTTATAATGTGCCTTTTTGAATGTTTAGCTATAGCATATTTCTAAAATAGGTGGTCTTGGGTTTCCTAAGGAGCCCTATATTCCATTTCATTGAGATCTGGAAGAGCTGGAGAATCTGATAGATTCAATACAGTAGCACATTCTGAATGACAGACTTAGGCACAGGATTAGCCCCCAGAGTGAGGTCATTTTTAAAATTATTTTGTTTTATGTCTAACAAGTTCACCCTCTCTCCAATAAAACCCTGAGATCCTTGGGGTAAGTATCAGGGCAGACTTAATAAGTCCTAAGCATCAACAGATATTTGTAGAATGGAATTGAGTGATGCTAGCATTTTCAGGATTAAAAATTTAGTTCCACTGTGTTTAGGATGAAGCCTAGTCAAAGTGAATTACACAGGGATCATGTTTTATTTGAAGAATATGTTCTTGGAGACCTCAAGTAGTTTAAGGTCTTAGTGGATTTTTCCATAAGGCTAATAAGGATGGCCAGAGTTTATGTGCAAGCTTTAAGGGATATTACCTTAGCACAATATCCTAAAGAGCTCAGCATTCATTCAGCCAGCCAGCTTTGAAGTTATGAAATTCTTGACAAATGTAACAAAAACTTGTGTATTGCATTATTTTCAAGTTGCAAATAGTGTAAGACTTGATTATTTATAGGGTCCTATTTCAAATTTGCATACAAAATGTGACTTCACTTTGCATAACTCAAAAGAATCCTCTTAGGCAATATTTTGGTCTGGTCAAGATAGTGATAAGAAGATATCAGAAAACATCTATCAACTTGTCATGGCATTATTTTACTTCATCAGTACATAACCCCTCAGCTGCTATGATAAATTTTAACATTAGATTTTCCTGGCTCAGTTTCTAATAAATAAAATGTTGAGCAGCAGGGCCTGTTTTCAAGGACAATATTTCACATTGTGTGCCAGCCTAAATAATTAGTTACTAAAAATCAAATTAGCAGGAAGAGCTACTCATATCCATCTTAGGGACATTGATTTGTTGTCCCTGATTTTTCTGTTACGCTGATAGAGGATTTAGGATTAAAGCATTAGGGATCTTTCTACCCACACTTTTTTAAAAAATACAATTTATTCTGAACCCACATTGATATAATTTGTAGATAGCACTGGCACATCAACATGTACAGTTAACAATATCCTAAGTATTGATCATTAAATTTGATAAGCTAGAAATCTGCATTTATGTTATTGTTTAACTGCCAAGAATGTACAAAAATCTTTTTTGCAATAAGTTTGAATCTTTAGCTATATGCTGAGCGGTATAGGAGAAGTTACCTAAAATCTCTGAGGTATTTGGGTCAAGTTTAAAATGGAAACCATAAGCAGCTTGCAAAGTTGTTGTAAAAATGAGTGATAACATATGTAAAATGCCTAGTACCTTGCTTAGCCAATAGCAGGTACAAAATAATTGGTAGTCGCATTGAGAAAGTTTCATAGATAGATGAGATAGAGATAGATAGATAAGATATAGATATAGACATAGATATAGATAGATCAGTGAACATTAACCACATCCTTACAGTTTACAGTTATTTATTCAGTTTCTTCATTTGAGACTCTACTATGTCCCAGATACTTAGGTGCTAGATATAAAGCAGTAAAAGCACAAAAACCTCTGCCCTCAAGGAATTTACTGTCTGGTGGAGAGAGGCAGGCAATAAACATCTAACTAAAGTGCATTGTGCATTTATAATGATAGGTACTATGGATAAGGCTACCAAATGTCCTGATATACATGGGAAGTTACAGTTTATGCCAAGTGTCTGGATATCATTATTAATAATATCCCCTTCATTCATTGTTAGTGGTGTTCCAGGTTGGACAATAAGTCATGTGGTTAGCTCTGTTAGTTTGCTAGCGCTATGTTGTCTAGCCAAGGTTCTCCAAAGAAACAGAACTAATAGACTATGTATACAAAGAGAGAAACAGAAAGAGGTTGATTTATTACGGGAATTGGCTCACATGATTACGAAGACCAAAAAGTCCCATGAGAGGCCACCTGCAAGCTGGAGAACCAGGAAAGTCAGTGGCATAATCAAGTTGGAGTCTGAAAGGGGCACTGATGTAAGTTCTGGAGTCCAAAGGCCTGAGAACCAGGATGCCCAAGGGCAGGAGAAGATGGAAGCCCCAGCTGAGGAAGAGAGGGAACTTACCCTCCTATGCCTTCCTAGTCTGCCTTCAAAGGACTAGATGATGTCCACCCACACTGGTGAGGGTGGGTCTTCTTTGCTCAGTCTACTGATTTGAATGCTATCTTCTGGAAACACAGACCCACCAAGAAAGAATATTTGACCAGGTATCTGGGTATCCCTTAGCTAAGTCAAGTTGACATACAAAGTTCACCATCATAGGCTGCCATAAGAAAATGTCAAAGACTGAATGGCTTAAGCAACAGAAATTACTGGCCTCACAGTTCTGGAGGCTGGACATCCAAGATCAGAACTCCTGACAGAACTGCCAGCAGGCATCTTTCTTTCTGAGGCCTCTCTCCTTGGCTTTCAGATGGCTGTCCTCTCACAGCGTCCTCACCTAGCCTTTCCTCTGGGCTTAGACATCACAGTATATCTTTCTCTTTTAAGGACACCAATCATATTGGATCAGGGCCCCACTCTAATGGCCTCATTTTAACTTAATTACCTCTTTAAAAACATTATCTCCAAATATAATCTGAAGTACTGGGAGTTGGAACTTCACTATGAATGTGGGTGGCGGGGGGAGGGAGGGGCAGGTACAATTTAGGCTATAACATTAGCCAACCTATGGGGCAAAATTGAAAGAGAATAGGAGGTAGTTTTGTGAGGATACAGTTTTAAGTGCACTGTGAGAGAAGGCCTCGCTGAGTTGGTGGCAAGGGAATAAAGACCTGAAGGAGGTAAGGGAGAGATCTTGAAGATTTTTGAGAGGAGACATTTCAGGCACAGTGACCAGCAAGTGGCAAGGAAAGAAATTAGGAGAGGAAAATAGAAGAGGAGACAGATGAGATTTAGGGGCGGTGGGTTGGAGGGGGTGGGTTGTCCACAGGTTGCTAATTAGGGAATTTGGCTGTTAGTCTCAGTGATATGGAAAGTCATCAATTATTCAATAAACGTGATTAATTAATTGAAACAAAAACTGGACAATATTTACTTTTAGTTTAGTTCTTTGTGAATGCTCAGCCTCCACTGATATTTACCTAATACTAACAGTACAGAATCTAGAACATGCCAATTTCACACAAGTAGAAATCCACTCCATGGTAGTGTGTGGTGGACTAATTTGCCTGGGATGAGTGAGCTTGGCAGTAATTAAAAAAAAAAAAAATACAAGTACTAATGAGAAGGCACCACAAGTAGAGACCCTTGTCTTACATTTTGGGGATTCTGTGTGTGCAGACATTGTTCTATATACAATAGGGGATGAATGAATATATGGACATGGCTTAATTTTATTTTCTCTGGTGTTTTTGAAAATCTGTTAACTAATGTGTATATTACTTTTCTAGAGCTGCTGTAACAAATTTCCACAAACTGGATGACATAAAACAAGATAAATATATTCTCTCACAGTTTAGGAGGCCAGAAGTCTTCATTAAGGTCTCCACAGGGTAGGCTCTTTCTGGAGGCTCTGAAGGAGAACCTATTCTTGTTCCTCTCCTGGCTCCTGGTCATTACGGGAAATCCTTGGCATTTCTTGGCTCTTAGCTGGCTTCCCTTCAGTCTTTGCCTCTGTCCTCACATGGCCTGCTTCCCTCTCTGTGTGTCTGTCTTCTCCTTCCAGAAAGATACCAGTTATTGGCTATAGGGCCCAGCCTAAACCAATATAACTTTATATTAACTAATTGCATTTGCAAACATTCTATTTTCCAAATAAGGCCACATTCTGAAGTTCTAGATGAACATGAATTTTTGAAAGACACAATTCAAACCACTTACAATGTCCATGTGTAAACAACCAGAGGAGATTTAAAAGGTTAAATTCCTACAGGGGCCAGGCAGCTAATGTAAATGAGTTAAGTGAACCAAGATGAATAGCACTTGACTTGTCTCTTAGCGTTGGGTGTGATAGGCAACAGAGGAAACTGGCAAACCAAGCATGCATGTCCTGTGTGAAAGGGGCAGCTCCTCACCAGACCCATCCAATTTCTGCCATACAGAAATGCAGACAAAAGGTTGCCAGACCGTCCAGTTCCTCCTCAGAAGCCAGAAATCCAACATTTTAAGTGGAATATGTGTATTTTTAGTTTTTGGCCCAGTTAATTTTTTTTTAAAAAAAGTGTTTGAGCTAAAAAGCTCCAACTCTAGCCCACCAGGAATCAGCTTGCAATATCAAAAGTCTACAGTTCTTAAGAAAACCTATCTGGCATCATATTTTCCCAAAGCAGAACAGTGGTTCTCAGGTTTGGCCTCCCATTAGAATTACCTGATGCAGTTGGTCTGGAATGATCAGGCATGGCTAATTTTTTAAAGCCACCTTGGTGATTCTAATGAGCAATCATGGCCAAGTAATGGATATTCACAAGATTGTAAAGACTTTGCTTCATTGACTATTCTATTTGATTTTCTTCCCAGGTGCCTGGCACAGGGTCTACCTTATATCCAATAAATACTTATTGGTTAAATTAATGAACAAAGACTTTTATTGAATATAAATACATTGTTAAAAGATGAAAATTAAATACAGTGACACAAAAGAACTCAGGAAAGGAAAGTACTGTCTCACATCAAAAATTATAATGGATTATATGTTATTTCTTCTGGCATTTGAAGCATTTTGCAGAAACAATTACTTCATTCATCTCCCAACTCCCTTGAGATTAGTGTCATCTGTTATTAGCCCCATTTTTCAGATGAAAAAATTGGATCTCCTAGTGCAGCTTTCTCCTAAACCACATTATTATTTTTTAATACCACCAGGAATTTGATGGATGTCCTACTGCAAATAGAATTAGAGGTATCATTTCTAGCAAAGGAATGAAAGACACCATGCTCTCAGGACTATATTCAAGACAAGATGGGTTAAGAAGCTTAACCAAAGAGGCAGAGAAGGAAATTAAAACCATACCACAAAGAGAAACAAATTTTCTGCAGCTAGAGACTACACAATTAGACACATCCAATAAGTGTTCCATTTTGTGGAGCCATTGTTAGTGCAGTACAGAAGTCAGAATGTCAGACCCAGGAGTTAGACAGATGAACAAGTATTCACATTCCTGATACTGCCACTTACAAACTGCGTGCATCTTTACCATCAATTTCCTCTGCTATAATTTGGCTTTCATAATGTTATCTGCCACAAGTGGGGCTCTTGTGAAGGTTAAACGATATGATGCTTGTAAAGTACTTAGCACATAGAAGGTTCTCTTTGTTCTTATTGTTGTTAGAGCATTGCATCTTAGGCATTATTTGTCTGCATCTTTTCTTAGAACAAGACCATGTTCAAGATGAAATTTAGAGGACTTTCTTGTTCTATTGTTTAATTCATTTCTTGTTCTATTGTTAATCCTTCCCCATTAGATTATACATTTCACAAGAGCAAGGACTATGTTTTTGCCAGTGCCAAATAGGTGCTCAATTAATGTTGTTGAATAAAACATTATACGATGATATCACTCCTCTGCTAAAAAATCCTCCTCCGTTTTCTCCTTATTTCACTCTGAGTAGAAGCCAAAGCTCTTAGAGTAGACTATGAGATTCTGCAGGATTTTATACTAAGAGAAAATAAAAAGAATGAACAAAAGGAAACAAGTGACTGTTTTTCCTGAAAATCCCTTCAAATATGTTATTAAAAGGCAGTGGTAAGGTGATGGGCCAGTCATAAAATGAACAGAGTAGCCTAGACAATACCTAAGAATATATACTACTTACTGTGGGTGACATTGGATGAGAAGATTCATTGTATAGTGGACACTCCAACACGAAAATACACCTTGTAATCCCAAATCCTATTAAGAATCAATTTATTTTTGTTCTCTTGCCATCAGAAGAATCAACCTTACTCAACTGTTGATTGCTTTCTGATATTAAAGGCATGCTTGGCTTATCCCAAAGAAAAGTTTGAAGTTACAATGCTTGATTGTTAAAAATGCTTCAACCCGGTGGCTCACGCCTTTGGGGTAATCCCAGCACTTTGGGATGCTGAGGTGTGCAGATCACTTGAGATCAGGGGTTTAAGACCAGCCTGGCCAACATGGTGAAATCTCATCTCTACTAAAAATACAAAAATTAGTTGGGTGTGGTGGCAGGCACCTGTAATCCCAGCTGCTTGGGTGGCTGAGGAAGGTGAATTGCTTGAACCTGGGAAGTGGAGGTTGCAGTGAGCCCAGATCACACCACTGTACTCCAGCATGGAGCTTGATCACGGCTCACTGATCAAAACCTCAATTAAAAAATATAAAAATAAATATGAGTTATTTGTGTTAGCTGGAGGAAAAGAAATAGTACATTAGGTTTAGATTATATCCAAAAAGATACTGCTGTCGTTTTTGATAAATTCCTTTTTGATTTGGCTGCTTACTTCACATACAGGTGAGATCAAAGAGGCAAGGTGGCTGGATGAGGTGGCTCACATATGTAATCCCAGCACTTTGGGAAGCTGAGTGGGGAGGACTGTTTGAGCCCAGGAGTTCAAGACCAACCTGGGCAACATCACAAGACCCCATTTCTAAAAAAAAAAAAAAAAAAAAATACTGGGGCATGGTGGTGTGTGCCCATAGTCCCAGCTACTTGGGAGGCTAAGGTGGGAGGATCACTTGAGCCCAGGAGTTCGAGGCTGCAGTGAGCCATGATCAAGCTGCTGCACTCCAGCCTGGGCGAAAGAGTGAGATTATGTCTCAAAACAAACAAAAAAACCAGAGGCTCAGTGATGTTGTTACTTTTCCGAAGCCTTACAAACAAAAAGTGGCAGCGCTTAGATTCAAATGAGTTCTCCCTGAACCCTAAAGTTCCAAATCTTTCCATCATAAATGTTAGCTTTAATGTGCTCACAAAAACATTTTTAGTTTCCTATTTCACCTTCTCTATTAATTTAGCTATTTTTAAAACACCATTTTTTAAAATGAAATTGCATTATTTACATTGTTTACAGTGCAATGAAGTATGCACTTAGTCAATGACTGTACCTTAGTCTGTGGAACAGACCATACTGGTTGCTAATATTGCATGAACATATAATTTACCATTTAAACAAGAACATTTTTGAACATGAAAAGGGGGTGCAGACTATGGGGTGTTAGGACAACTCCCATAAACTGGCAGCATCCTGGACAAACGAAGGTCTTGTCACCCTATTTATAAGGAACTCTAGATAATTTCCAAACCCCCACACAAAGGATAGCCCTGTAGAAGTAGTTTTGGCAATTTGTTCAGAGGAGCAAGGGAAAATTGAGGTTCAATTGATCAATCTTAAAAGATCCCAAGGAAAATTGATGCCTTTTCCATGTTGTTTTCTGCTAGTATTCTCTGGCTAGTTCTGCCAGTACAGCAGAGAGGTGATAAAAACAAATACACTTAGAAGCGGCTTTAGAAAGCATTACAGCTTTTGACCATCGAGTTGTTTGCTAACATTTGCCTCAGATAACATGCAATAATTATTCTGCACTCAACTGACCAAAACTCTCTCTAAATGTTTTGTTAAGGACACAGTCAACACCAAGGTAAAGAAGATTAAATAGGACCCTGCCTTGATTGAGAGAGAGACTGAGTCGGGGTAGAGACAGAAACAGAGCAGAAAAAGATAAAGGAGAGACACAAACAGAGATGTAGAAGAACAATGAGACAGAGAGAGACATTGAGCCAGAGAAACTCAGGGACAGAGAAGGAGAGACAAAGAGACAAAGATAAAAGCAAAGGCACAAAGACTAAGAAAGAGTGAGACAGAGACAGAAAGATAGAGAGATGGAAAGGCTGACAGAGAGGATAGCATTAATTTTATGAGAAACAGGTGTATTTAGGTAGCCACTCTAAGTAGAGTCAAATTTACTCCATTTGCATTTGGAATCTGTAGATCGTTTTCAGCAAATTCAAGCACCTTCTAGTTGCCTTCTTTTAAGCTGATAGACAAACTAATTATTTCATAATCAAGCATAACAAAACAGGTCAATTAGGAAGGTCATTTTCTGCCTCCCAAGTTCAAAAAGTTAAAAAAATGAAATGTAGGTATTTTCCTCATATTCAGTCACCAACACTGTTTCTACTTCTCTTAAAAGTGAATGATTTGGGGCTGACTGCAAGATCCAATAACAACTGCATGGTTGGGCAGCAATTTTCTGCAAGAATTATTACCAGCATATGAACCCCAAGTTATCTGGGGCCTAGTATTTTCAGGAATGAATTTGAAAATACTAAATGAATTCTGAGTGTATGTGTTTGTTTGTCTAGTCATGCTAGTATTTATGAACTGTAAGTCCACTTTAAAAATAGGCATCGTAGTATTAGGTTGGGGCAAAAGTAATTGCGATTTTTGCCATTACTTTCAATGGTAAAAATCACAATTACTTTTGCCCAAACCTAATAAATAAGTTCATATTTGCAACTAGTAAAAAAATGTACTCTCTATTCCCAGCATCCATGACACTACTGATGAATCAGCTTGTCACTGACTCAAAGAACACAGATGGATCACAGTACCCCTGAAACTCCTGGTGATTTTTATTTTGTTTTGTTTTGTTTTTTGAGACAGAGTCTCACTCTGTCTCCAGGCTAGAGTGCCGTGGCGTGATCTTGGCTCACTGCAACGTCTGCCTCCTGGGTTCAAGCGATTCTCCTGCCTCAGCCTGCTGAGTAGCTGGGACTACAGGCACCTGCCACCACGCCTGGCTAATTTTTGTATTTTTAGTAGAGATGGAGTTTCACCATGTTGGCCAAGATGGTCTCGATCTGCCGACCTCGTGATCAGCCCTACTCGGCCTCCCAAAGTGCTAGGATTACAGGCATGAGCCACCTTGCTCAGCCCAATTTTTGTCATAGTTACTGATTCATGGGAAGACACCAGATCTGTGGAAACATGATTTGCCATTTTCTTCCACCAGCCTTCTACAGGCTTAAAATCTAGGAAGAAAAACATTGTCCGTGTTTCAAAAGCACAAAATAGAAGCTGATCAGGACTGTGAATTAATAGAGTACGAGCCATTATTTCCAAGCTAGCCCATGGGAAATAGAAGTTTTTGCTATCTGCTGTACTGCAAAAAGGAGGAAGATAAGAATAGTTCTCATTATGGTGAAATTACCACTTTCATTGCCACTGTCAGTACTTGTTGAATTCATAATTCATGGCCCATTGCTCAGCACTGACACATGACATTGACATGTGATGGCATTTCCTGTGTAACACAAAAAGCAGCCAGTGGAGAATGACCACTTGCATATACCACTACTGAGGTCTGCATGACCAGAAAAATGGAGCAATCAAGATGATGATGGGCTGACGTGTTTTCAGTAATGTCAGGCATTATAAGATAAAACCTTTCCAATTGGTAAAAATGAATACATTTTCATTTAGTTAGAGCACAGTTAGAATGGCCTATATATTTACACACTTACTTTTTATTCTCTTTTTGTATTACTTCATTTTATCGTGTTTGAAGTACTAGTATACTAGTAGTTTGGTTTGACATCTAGATGCAGAGATATGGGAGTAAACTTAATTTTGAATGATCTCATTGAGCTCCGTGGTTTATGTAGCCAACTAATTTATTAATCTGCCTATTGTAGGTAGCAATAAACATTAACTTAATAAATTAATAAGTGATATGAATCACTCAAATATATATTAGTACCTAATATATGTAATACACTGTGTTATTGTTAATAATCGAAACAGGATAAGACACCTTTTCATCTTATGTAGATATTTTTGCCCAAATATATCTCTAATGAAACCTTCCCTGGCCACCATATTTAAAATTATGTCTTTCCCCATCCTATTTCTTACCCATATCCACCAACAGAAGTCTCTAGGCCCCATCCCTCCTTCATATCTGATATGCTTTATAATTTGCTATTTATTTTTGTTGATTATTTTTTCTTTCCTAAATATCGTGTAAGGTCCACTAAAATAGAAGTTTTTTGGCTGGCTCATTCGGTGCATTATTGCCAGCATCTGAGACAGTTCCCAGCACATAGTTAGCATTCAACAAATGCTTTTAAATGAGTTAATTCATAAACAAACAGAATCCTCCCCTCAGGGAATTCGGGATCTGCAATGTCATAGGTATTATAATAGATGCAGATGGTTAGATTCTAGACAGCAGGGATTTTTTTTCTATGTAGCCACTGTATATTTACAGTTCTACAAAGAACATCATTTATAATGCTTATAATATGTACATTATAAAGAATGCTTTTTGGACAAATATTTATGAGATGAAAAGTAATTAATTTTTCATCTCTTTTTGTATTGCTTTGTTTTACGGTCTTTAAAGTGTTATGTTAGTATACTAGCAGTTTGGTTTGACTTCTAGATGCAGAGGTATGGGAGTTGACTTAATTTTTTTTTTTTGAACTTCCAGTTTTTATTTTTTAAACATCATTTAACAAGAAAAACATTCAACCAAATTAAAAAGAATTAGGTTGGATTAATTTACAATAAAATAATCAACTTAAAATATCAGCCCTTCCATTTAGGGCCAAGCAGGCCAATAGTTCCTATTTAAAAAGCAGAATTGCACAATTATTTTTACCTGCATTTGATGGCACAAAAAAATAAAAGTCTTACGACTTCCACTGACACCCTCCCCACCCTCCAGAGTAGAGTTCATACAGTTGCATCTTAGGTCAGTACTCAGGCTTTTAAAAATCATCTTACATTTTGAAATATAATACAACTACTCTGATAACAAGAATACTTGTGAAACAATTCTTATAGAAAACAAATACCTTAGATAATTATGTGACACATTAGACTGCTCAAAGAAATAGCAAAGATGAAAAATAATGTACAAGAATTATAGTCCCTTGTTTATAGAAACCATCCAAATAAAATATTTTCCCTGCTTCTTATAATTTACTAGCAGAGATGAATTACAAGAAGCAGAATGCACCATTTTTTGGTTCTTGGTTGTAGCTGCCAGCTTAGGAGTTCATGACTATAAATATGAAGCAAATATGATTATCCTCACAAGTTCTGGAATGGAAAAAAACCCAGATATCTCTAAAATTTTTCTCTATCCTTCCTTTCAAGTCATGACAAAAAAATTCACAGCAATTTAAAGGATGGTGAGAGACTAAACATGGGCCCACTAAAATAGAGATTAATTTTACCTGTTACACTCCTATAGTAAAAATTGTAATAAGTATGATATTGTATTAAGTAACATTCTGTAGTAAGCTGTGGGAGCAAATACAGCATTTAACAGGTTCATTTACAAACCAGGCATGGTAGCCTTTGGACAGAACATCTTATTTTCACTCTCTTGAACATGTAACCTTTAAAAAAACCAAGAGGAATATGTAATTTATGACAGCTGGCCAGGCACTTAATTTGGAGAAAGACAAGGATTTTGAGGTAAACTAGGATTATTTTGACTTAATTTTGAATGCTCTCATTAGGCTCAGTGGTTTATGTAGCCAATTAATTTAAGATATGAATCTGTCCATTGTAGGTGGCAATACATATTAACTTAATAAATTCATAAAAACAAAGAGTGTTTAGTCTCTGTGAGGGTAAATGTCCTACATACTAAGGCAGTTTGGAGATTGATTCACCTTCACCATCAACTTTCTTTTAGTGTGATTGGCTGGGGAATTCAGTCCCACCTCCTCATTCTGTCGGTATCATCCTTAAGAGAGTGCCTTCATACACAGCTATCTATTTAGGGATCACTTCACACACCGTGAGGAAGCATAGATGTACATTCTAAATGCATCTGCTAATTACAAGTAGCAAATCTGCACATACTGAGACAATCATAAAAGATATATAGTCTGATTTCATACTTTCAGTAGATAGTGATTGAACATTTTATATATTAAGCACTGTGCAACATACTGGGAATTCAGTAATGAATAAAAAAATACACTGTCTGATTTAATTATATGGTGGGGTATACATTTACTATCTTATGTATTTTCTACTCATCCCTTCTATTTTTTGTCCCTCTATTCCTCTTCCCTGGCTTTCTTTTAAATTAATTAAATATTTTATATATTTCATTTTAATTCCTCTATTGGAGTTTTGACTATACCTTCTTATATTATTTTTTACTGCTTCCCTTGTATCTAGAGATTTCAGTATGTCTCCTTCATTTATTATAGACTATTTTGAGTTCATATGGTACCACTTCATGTAAAATGTAAGCATCATACATTAAAATTCCATTGACCCTCCCCCAACTTTCATGTTATTATTGTCGGAAATTTTACATCTACAAATGTAATAAACTCTACAATACTTTTTTGCTGTTTTAAACAAAGAAAGTAGGAAAGGAAAACAGGATAATATATATATTCACATATTTTCAATTTCCTGTGCTCTCTATTTCTACCTGTAGAGTCAAGTTTCCGTATTATGCCATTTAACCTCAGCCTGAGGACATTCCTTTAGCATTTCTTGGAATGCAAGGCTTTTAGCTATGAATTATCCCAGGTTTATTTTATCTAAAAATATCTTTATTTCAACTTCATTCTCAAAAACATAGGTAAAATTCTGGGTTGATAGTCTCTGTATTCCCCTGAGAACTTTAAGGATTCTCTTCCATTGTTTTCTGGTGTTTCTGCTGTTCTTGATGAAAAATTATTCTTACATTATTTGACCCTTGTATGTACGGGTCCTTTTCTTCTCTTTTCATTTTAAAGCCTTTTTTCATTTTTGATTTTCAGCATTTTGCCTACAGCTATGTGTGATTCTTCTTTGATTTATTTATTTATTTATTTATTTATTTATTATACTTTAAGTTTTCTTCTTTTGGTTCAACAGATTTCACTTGTGTTTTAAAACATATGTGGAATATTTTGGTCATTATTGCTTCAAAATTTTATCTCACCTCTCATTATGTTCTTTAATTATACCTATGTTGGACTTTTTGATATGATGCACAGATGAGTAAAGCTCTCTTTATTTTTAAATCTTTTTCTATTATTCAGATTTCTTCCTTTTCATCTCTATTCAAGCTCATAATCCTTTCTTCAGTTGTTCTCAGTCTGCTGTTAAGTCCATCTAATGAAGTTTTCCTTTTAGAATTTTCTTTTTATTTCTAGAATTTTCATTTAGTTCCCTTTTGTAGTTTAATTTCTCTTCTGAACTTTTTTATTTTTTTACTTATTATGACTGTCTTTAACGTCATTTCTTACAAATTCCAACATCCGTGCTACCTAATGTCTGTTTTTATTGACTTCTCTTTTTTCTTGATTATGGGTCACATTTGTTCTGCTTTCTCACATGTCTAGTAATTTTTTTATAGTACAAAAGATGTTATTAGGATACATTGTAAGGAGTTTGGGTCATGTTGCCTTCTTTTAAAATATATTGAATATTGTTTAGAAGCATTCCACAGTTCAGCAGCTCTTTTTGATCTTTCTAGCTTTAGGTCTATTCTTTGTTAGGATCAGTCAACTTTGGCTATTACCTCAGTGATACACTATGGCCCTTACTCTAGGAAATTATTCTTACTCCCAAAGTGGTTTTTCTGAGTTCTCAGGGCAACGCCAGAGGTGCTCAGTGAAGGCTTCTTTGGAAGGGTGGCAGGGCTAGAACTCTAACACCTTGCAGCATTCCAGCTCTGTGTGGCTTGTGTTATTTCATTCCATTCTCAGCCCTGCCTCCTAAGCATTGGAAAGCCTTACCCTGATCGTGCATATCCCAGCCCTTAGTCAATAACCCACATTTAATTTCACACAAATTTCCCACCCACCAGCTACCTGCAGAATACACATGCATACATCAATTCTCTCTTCACCCTGGCCTACAAATTCAAGCCACTTCAGGAGCCTGGAACTCTAATCTCTGCCACTTCAGCTCAGTGACTATGAGCTCTACCTCCCTGAACTATGGAAGGAACATGTCACCAGGCAGGGGCGAGCCAGGGCATTTGTGAAGCACACCTCTGGGATTTTTCTTCTCTCAAGCATCACAGTTCTATGTTGTTTATTGTTCAATTCTTGGAAAGAGTTCCCTCATGTAGCTTGTCCAGTTATATGGTTCCTTACAGTGGTATAGCATATCCAGTAACATTTATTCTGTAAAGGCTAGAAGTAGACATCTTCCATCTTCCATTTCAGTAGGGAAGACATGTGTCAAATATGTAATTGTGTCATGAATTGTTTCAATTATACTTGCTATGGAGAAACATAGAAAACTATGGGCATCTATAATAACTGTTCATAATCTAGTTGGTTTGCCCTATAAGGTTTTCCTCAAAAAGTTATTGAACTGAAATCTCAAGGATGAACAGGCATTAGCTAGACGAAGAGAAAGTAAAGCAGAAGTTTAGATTCAGATAACAGCATGTGAAAAGGCCCTGAGACAGTAGGGAATAGGGTATACTCAAATAAGTGAAACAAAATGATTAATATTTGTTTGGACTGCATTATGTGGCTGTCACTGTGATAAGTGCTTTATATATTATTTCCTCTGATCCTAACTTTTTGAAGCAGATACTGTAACCTGTCCAATGGGTTCATTTTGCCTGCTGCCCAGATAGAGCTGATTTATCAAGACAGAGAGATTGCAATAAAGAGCTTAATTCATACAGAGCTAGCTGAGCGAGAGACCTGGAGTTTTATTATTCCTCAAATAAGACTCCTTGAAAATTCAGAGGCTAGGGTTTTTCAAGGATAGTTGATAGCTGATTGGTTGGGGTGCAATCATAGGGATATGGAAAATGGTCCTCATGCTGAGTTGGCTTCTGGGTAGGGTCACAGGACTGGTTGGCAGGTCTGGGCGAAGCCATTCATTGTCAGAAATGCAAAAACCTGAAAAGACATCTCAAAAAGCCCATCTTAGGTTCTGCAGTAGTGATGTTATCTGCAGGAGTAATTGGGGAAGTTATGAATCTCGTGACCTCGAGAGTAACAGCTGGTAATAGCTTATGGCTACACCTTAGCAGAATTCACGCTCCTCTCATCCTCCTAACCTGGTGATCTTTCATTAGCTTTACAAAGGCAGTTTAGTTTTGGGGAAGGGCTATTATCATTTAAACTATAAGCTAAATTTCTCCCAAAGTTAGCTTGGGAAGCAGGGGAGGGAGGAGGTCTTTCTTCTTTTAGGCAAGTTGGAGACACAAGAGGGAAAGATGGCCAGAGGAAGGTGTGTTTGAACTGAGTTTTAAAAGCCTCATGGGGCTGGGCGCAGTAGCTCATGCCTGTAATCCTGGCACTTTGGCAGGCCAAGGTGGGTGGATCACTTGAGGTCAGGAGTTTGAAACCAGCCTGGCCAAGATGGCAAAGCCCTGTCTCTACTAAAAATACAAAAATTAGCCAGGCATGGTGGCATGCACCTGTAATCCCAGCTACTCATGAGGCTGAGGCAAGAGAATTGCTTGAACCTGGAGGTTGCAGTGAACTGAGATCGCGCCACTGCACCCCAGCCTGGGCAACAGAGTGAGACTCTGTCTCAAAAAAGAAAAAAAAAAAAAAAAAAAAAAAAAAAAGGCTGCACTGGGATACAGAAGTTGAGAGTTGGTGAACAGCTGACAAAACTGAGGGAACAGCACATATCCTGGCACGGAGGTTTGAAATGGCATAAAGGGGAGGAGCAGAGTGCCTGTGTAGGGAGCTAAAGTAAGACCCTCATGTCCTGGAGGAGTTTACAAAGGAGAGGGTAGTTAGATCGTTGCATCCTTCCAGAAATGGAAAACAGAAGCAAAATATAGGGTGTGTTTTATGTAAACCAGATTTATTTTGCAAGTTTAAAAGAAGGGGAACATCACACACGGGGGTCTGTCAGGGGGTGGGGGTCAAGGGGAGGGAAATATTAAGGACATTTATAACATTTTGTCACCCCACTCTACACATACATGCGGAGCTTAAAACTTAGATGATGGGCTGATAGGTGCAGCAAACCACCAGGGCACATGTATACCTATGTAACAAACCTGCACGTTCTTCACATGTATCCCAGAACTTAAAGTAAAATTTTTAAAAAGCTTACTTAGATATTAATCTAGGAAATGAATCAAGTCTTCTTTAGATATCCAAAGTGAATTTATTTACTCATTTGCCAGGCATTTATTGACCTTCTGTTACATGCCAGACCCTCAACCAGCAGTTGAACGAGACATTTCATACCACATAAGTGTCAAGGCCAGAGGACGGCCTGCTTTGTGAGTTCTACCAAAGGCAAGAAGGGTAGTGTGGCCAATAGTGGATGGCCCAGAAAGCAGAGAGAGTGGCTGCAAATGCTGCCAGAGACTCAGACAGGGCCAGATCATACTTGGCGTCCTCAATAGAAAAACAACATGAAGCTTTTAGAGGACTTTTAATCAGAGGAATGATCTTATTTAATTTGTGTATTTACTACTTCATTTTGTCATCCCACTCTACACACACACATAAGAGTTTTAGCCAGTGGATACTGTTGGTGGGTGCAACATATGATTTAGGAAACTAAATCAGTAGGCTTGTGGTCAGGAATTTTTTTATAATTCCAAGATAAGAATTAGAAAAGGAACAAGTGATACATTTGCCAGATTCCTGTTATAAAGATGGTAGAACCTCAATTTAAATTGGTTTCTGCGCTGATGCTTTATATTTGACACCTTCCATGCTGATCCCGGGGAGGCTAGTTACCTATTAACATGACATCCAAGTGTCTGAGACCTCAGGGTGGGTAAATTGATGCTGACTTGGACAGTTGGCTCCTGACATCAAAAGTTGTTTCAGCAGTTTGCAAGCTCGTCCGTCCAGCCACTTTTGATTTTTCTTGAGTCCTCTCCAGGTATCTGCTGTCACACATACTGCTCCGTCTATTCCTGGGTTAATGTTTGACAAGCTTGTCTTGCTTCTTCCAGTATTACTCTGTTTGAAAAGTTCCATTCATTAGCGTCCACATGTGAAAAATGGGAAAGATTGTCACATCTCTGGGCATGTCAGTATATGCTAATGAAGCTGCATATTAAGGACATTTATTTTCTCATTTTCAGGAAGGCAAAGGTACTAACAGGTGATTGTGGTGTGAATGATTTATGTGAAGCATCTATCTCTGCTATAATCAAAGATGGGGAGCAATAGCAGAAAATTGTCATGTGGGCCCTTAGCGCTGGTTTGAATATTGAAATTTCAATCCAGTTAACTCTTCTAGTGATACTTGTTTTATCCCTGATCTAAGGGCCAAAAAAAAAAACCACCAGATTTTTTTGGTGGCTTTTTTTAATCTTTTGCCATTCAATAGATATATTTTACGATTCTGCTTTCACTTGTTCGTCATTATCTTCAAAACAACATTTAGAAATAAAAACAAAACTAAATAAGAAGAAAACAAACTTTTTTTTTCCTTTCGGGGGTCCCAACCCACTGCCTGTGATTGCCTGAGTGGATGGCTGCGTCCCTGATCCTTCCTGCCTGGCTTCTCTGATAAACCCCACAGCACGTCCCTTTTCTCTCTGCAGACAGCATTAACAGAACTGATCCTGTATCTTCTAGGTTTCCTGTACGCTCAGAACAGCACCAAGCGCAGCATTAAAGAGCGGCTCATGAAGCTCTTGCCCTGCTCAGCTGCCAAAACGTCGTCTCCTGCTATTCAAAGCAAGTTTGTTTTTTTGTTTTTTTTTTTCCTCCGAAACTCTTGTTTCGTTTCTTTAGGCCTGCATGCATTGCCGTTCTCTGCTTCTACAAAGAATCAATATATTCTACAAAAGCAATCTATTGATGTACTCATGTTTACCTAAATACCCAGGAGAACATTTGGACAATTAGGAGTCATTTTCCATTTTGCAGACTGACAGCACAGTCTTAGTGACAGGAGCCTGTCCTGCAAAACACTGGGACATTTTTGTTTGATGTAAGGGATGGGGACTGGACTCAAGTAACTGTAGGAATTCCTATTGCTTGCCTTGTTAGCAGAGCAGCTGGACACTTTAACATATGACCTTGTACATTGTTTGACTCTCATCCACTGGGTCTATAATTTAGACACTGCCCAAATTCAGAAATATCACTAGATTAGAAAAAAGATTACAAAGTGTCATTTAAATAAACGTGACTTTTCTTCTTTGTTCATTCTTTCCCTGTATCAGTCAAGATTCTCTAGAAAAACAGAACCAATACATATTCATGGGCATACACATAAGCATATACATATCATATACCTACATACACATGCATATACACACATGTACATATGCATATATGCAAACATATGTAAAGAGACTTATTTGAAGGAATTGGCTCACACCATTATGGGGACTGGCATGTCTGAAATTCATAGAATATGCTGGCAGCTGGAAGTTCAGGAAGGATTTGATGTCACAGTCTTGAGGCAGGATTTCTTCTTCAGGAAGCCTCAACTGATTAGATGAGGCCCGCCCACATTATTCAGGGTAATCTATGCTTAACTTAATGTCAACTGATTATAGATGTTAAGCACATCGACAAAATACCTTCATAGCAACACTTAGATTAGGGTTTGATTAAATCACTGTGTACTATAGCCTGCCGAACTTGACAAGTGAGGTTAACCATCACATTCTCCATCTTCTTTTTCTCTATTTTGTGGCATTCTTAAAGAGTAGAAAATAGAGGAATATCTAAGGGAAATCCTCAATTTATTTTATAAAGATGCTATATAACTTAGAATATACATTGACAAATATTCTCTGTGTACAAACTTTCTTTTATACACAATTTTTTTCAAGCATCAAACAACTCTTAGAATCAGACAGAGAAGGTGGTGTTCTTTGCTAGTGAGAAAATGCAACATTCAAAATCTAGGTGGAATTCCCTAAGTATTGGGGCTACAACCCACATCTCCACCTACTCGCTTTTTATACTGCTACACCATTTTGTAGGAACTCATGGATTCAATTAGTGATTTAAAAATATGAATGCACTAAAATGTCATGGGTCTCCACAACACAAATGAGAAAATATGGAAAGAACCACAAACAACATAATACATTCAGTGAAAAGTCCCAGAATAGAATAGCAATTTGTTTCAATGGCACTGACCAAAGGTGATATATCATCATAATAAGATTTAATTAATTCGCTTATTCATTCAACAAATATTTATTGTATGTCACTGCCTGCTTCTTGTGCTGGGAGATGGAGCAGTGACTAAAACAGATTAAAAACCAAACCAAAACAAAACAAAACAAAAAAAGCTCTTCTATTAGAGCTTACATTATATTCTGTGGGGAGAGGAGGCAGAACTAAATAACTTTCGTTAGCACTAAGCCAGTGCACATACAAAAATTAAAATTATAGATTAGATACATTGCTCTGATTTTTTTTCTTTCATTGCACACACATGCACACCATCTCACAAAACATAACATCATCAGCAACCTGGAAGACCATAATCTAGAAAAATGCCAGAGCCCTAATCCTACATGATATTGAAGCTGCAGGCACTTTTATTGCCACTATTTGTCAAAGATTGTTGGTTATTAGAGTTATTGCTTTTCTCCTTTCAGGTTGGAATCAAAATTGCCAATTTATCAGATATTTGCTGAAAATATAGTCATTTGTACACTGTAGATAGGTAAAATGTAACTTTCAAATGGATCTCTGTATTCACGTAGAGAAGTAGAAAATTGTCATGTCTTGTTAGCACTCTTCTGCACCAGCGTCTGATAAAGACATGCCCCCAAATAAATGTTCACAGAGGATGCAATGCAATTTTCAACTAACTGTGAGGGAAAAGGATGGTTTGCGAGGAAAAAAAATAGAAAATACTAAAAACATGATCAGAATCACTTTAAATACTAATGGGATTGTATGGTACTGGCTGATACTGAACCTATGCTAGACTTAGCTCGTGATTTGTGGACCCCATAAGACTCCTGCCTTCTCCTCTTCCTTTTTCGCCTTCTCCTCCAGGGTTGGAAAGGTGAATGGTTTATCATGTTTGCAAAAGTCTCTCATGTTCAGGACAGTCAATCTGGAAAGTGCAAAGAAAGATAAGAGCCCACACACACGTGCACGCCACACACACATAATCTGCTACCATGAAGTAACTACAAATAACTAGTAATATCTTTTTTCCCATAAATGTATATGTACTAATTATATCAATACCAAATTTTTATTATTTCATTTACATGATATACTTTCATAAATATCAGCCCTGCTATTAAAACTTTTTATAAAATCATTTTTAATGGCAAGCATAATACTACATTGCATAACTCTAGTATATTGTATTTGATCCCATTCTCTGCCTTTGGATATTTAGAGTTTTCCTCTTTTTACCTCCCACTCTCAATATAAATAGGACTATGATAAATGGCTTTGTGTATAAATCTATCTATGCTTTTAAAATTACTTTCCCCTAAATTTTGAATTATTGGATAAAAGAACTGATTTATCTGAATGCAAGCTTCCCAATTTATATTAGAAAATTTTTCCACAAATTGGCTTTTCAAATGTTTTTCAGCAAAGCATACATATTTCTTCTTGAGTTCTGTTGTTATTTAGGAATAATATTCTTAATACTTCGAAATTATATACCTTTTATAGTCATTTGTTAAATACAGATTTAAACTATTAGTTCTGGTGTTTGTGCCTCAAACGAAAGCATTAAAAGAAGCAGCATATGACAAAGATTTTCTGCATGAAGAACCATAGACATTCTTAAATGTTTGAAAATTAAATGTATTTCTCATTTTTGAAATGTCAAAGGCAAAACTTATAAGTCCCAAACTACTGTGTTAAATAAACCACATATCTTGACTTTGATGTTTGAGAAGTCTATCAGACAAATATCAAAAAGCGCCATTGTCTTGGAAATGTACCAGGAAGCAACACACATGGCTTCAAGACAGGAGGTGACAGATCTATGCCATAGCCAATGGCCTTCTCCCATCGAGCTACCTGATTGGTAGTTGAGCAAGAGTAATAGATATCATCTAATGAGAATTAATTTAGGCCTTAGAATGTCTTCCACCTGACACTAGTATTGCCTCAACCAGAGTAAGAAATGAGACAGGGATAGAGTCAGCAGTACCTTGGCTGTGAACAAAGAACTGTCTTGTTCACATTTTTGGCCCATCCCACTATCCCCTAGGCAGTCAATTGCCCGCAGCTCTTTGAACCTCCATCCCAGGATGCGGATGAATGCACAGCCAGATGTAGTCTCCTAATCACCATCACTCTGTAGCACTCACTCTGAGCATCTTATATCATTCATTGGCATCAAGAGCTTTCCAGTTGCTGAAGTCGGAATCTTCTCTCTGCTTAATGATCCCCCACCCACCATCTTAATGGCTACTAAACTCTGGTCAGTGTTCTCTCTGAATATCCTTTAATTTCACTTTTTTTTGTCTCTTGTGCTACAGCTCTGAGCCAGCTCAGACTTTTATGATCTCTTCCAAGAACTATTGAAAGAGGCAAAGGGGGGCATTGTGGGTTTTAGCATCATCCTGGCATGTGTTTGAATTCCTGTTGTGCCTCATACTAAACAAAATGCCTGTTTATTACTGTAAACTTATTTACATAAATTATCCACCTCTTAATTTCGTTATTTGGTCATTCATTCCACAATATTTTTAGAGACCATATAGGGCAGGCATGATACTAGACACTCACTTTCTAGTGAAGAGTGGAACACAGTTTACTACCTTCCTGGAGTTTGTGTAGGAAGAGAGAGAATAAACAAGAAAACAAATGTAATCCTGGAAGTGATAAGTGTTATAGCAGAAGTAAACCTGTGGTAATATGATGGAAAGGGAATATATGCAGGGGACATATCTTGATTGGCTCAGAGAAAGCCTCATTGACAAGATGTCTTTTAAGTCCTTAAAATAAAAGGAAAGCCAGTAATGTGAAGGTCTGGAGAGAGTGTCCTAGAAGGAGGAAAGGGCCATGGTTTATTGGAGACAGACAAAGACGATTACGATTATCAGAAAATGGATTGTCATGGGAATAATCCATGCAAAGTATTTAGTATAGGAAATATCATGAGCATGAATCAATGACAAGTATGAACTCAGTTGATGTTCCCAACCACCTTCTGAGGTAGGTACATAGAATGACTAAAAAAACTGAGGCACAGAGACACAAAACAAATGCCCCAGTTGGCAGAGCTAGAATTCTGACTCCATAGCCTGCTGTCTTCATCACTTTAGCAGGCTGAGCTCCACTGATGTCCTCTGATATTGATTGAGGGAGCTCTTATAGGTCTAGAGTAGTAGCTGTTTTTCCTAATGTAAATCTTTAAATTGGAAGAAAAAAAAAAGAGAGAGAGAGAGAAAACATTAGCTCTGGCCTTTTGCCTGCAGGAGGATAGGTTTTACCCAATTCACAATTGAGGTAGCTGTGGCCTGAAAAGGTTATAATGATTTGAGCAGAATCCCACAACTGAGAAGTTGAATAAACAAAAACTTATACCCAAAAGAATCTTACTCCAGTGATACAGATACACTTACTGTCTGACTGCAAGATTTGAGACTGTCATACCCATAGAAGAAAACTTACTGGAAAAATTCAAGGAGAGGAAAAGAAAATTTCATAGGGTTGGCACCCAGGAGAGCCAATTGGACTACATGGTTTTTAAAGAAATAGTCATCATATTTTAAGTGATTTACAGCATATTATAACAATAGTAGTAATAACAGTAGCCTACTATAAGGAATATAGGCTATTTTACATATGAGGAAACTGAAGACTAGACAAGGGAGATTATTTGCTCAAAATCACAGAGCTTCTGAAAAAAATCTGAAATCAGAAACTCAACTCCAAATCCAGTACTTTCCAACACTGAAATTCTATGATTCAGTATCAGTCAGGGTCCAGGAAGGAAAAAAAGTCATATTTAAATAGGGCAACAGGGGATAGTTGAATGAAGAGACAATTTGCAAAGGTATGCACAGGGTTTATTGAGCCAATAAGGCTATGAAACATTCAGTGTTAGCAAGAACGAAAGTTATGATTTCTAGGTTGATGGTTACCAGAAGGTGGAAAAAGCCATAGCTATATAGCTATGGCTGTAACAATAAAAAAGGGCTCTGGTCCTTGGATAAGAAATGCAACTATTGTCAACTCACCAAAGAGCGAGCCCAGATGATAAGTACCACAACCTCTCCCTTTTCCTCTTCACCCGTGGCCAAACCCAATGGGAAACCAGAAGGGCAAGGAGTCCAGATAATATTGTCCACAAAGGTCAGCCTTCCAGAACCATAGTAGCATTTAGAAAGAAGAAGGCTAAATGATGGAAGATGTTTTCCAGAGTCTGTAGATCTTAGGAGCCAGGTGTTGTGATCTACAGGATCAGCGACAATTCCTAGAGTCAGTCACACTAAGAGTCAGTCAGACTTAGAGTCACACTCCTCTTATAAGATTTCTTCATGGGCCAGGCGCGGTGGCTCACGCCTGTAATCCCAGCACTTTGGGAGGCCGAGGTGGGTGGATCATGAGGTTAAGAGATGGAGACCAGCCTGGCCAACATGGTGAAACCCTGTCTCTACTAAAAATACAAAAAAATTAGCTGGGCGTGGTGGCACGTCTGTAGTCCCAGCTACTTGGAAGGCTGAGGCAGGAGAATCACTTGAACTCCACTCCAGGAGGTGGAGGTTGCAGTGAGCTGAGATCGTGCCACTGCACTCCAGCCTGGCGACAGAGCGAGACTCCATCTCAGAACAAAAAAAAAAAAAGATTTCTTCCCAATTCCGTGGCATCTTGGAGGCTGACAGCTGGCTCGTGAATGTACATTGATATTGAGTAGCTATTTATAGGATTAAGGAATTTAGCTACTTTATGGATGACTTAATGTCAAGAAATTCCTAGCTACTATACTTTATGTAAGCACAAACACTTTTTTAAAGAAAGAATAAATGCTGTCAAGTCTCTGGCTATAACTCCTTATTGAATAACTCTGAGTAATTCACTTTATCTCTCTATGCCCCAGTTCTTTTACCAAAGAATAAAGTAGTCATTTTCCTTACTCATTCAATGGACGTTATTTGACAAAAAGGCACTTACTAGATAATGGTCAGGAAATAATACAAAAGATAAAACATTCAACACTTGATTATCTGTATATTTGTATGTGTTCACATTTTTATCTAAATTTGACTCATAACAACATCTACCCAGCACTATCTCAGTGCCCTCATTCAATCAAAATAATTGATTCACTAAATTAGAGCTTCATTCCAGGAGTTTTTGTTTTTGATTTGAGCAGAAATGGGAGCATGAATATGACAAGGTTATGGTGAGACTAGACCACTCATCAATAAACCACCATCAGTACATTGCCTTGCATAACTGCAAAACATAATTTCCTAACTGTGTTTCAGGTTTTTGGCATGAAATATACCATAACATTTCAGTGTGTTTTGTTTTTCCTGGTAGCATATTGATCATAGAAATTTTTAGATGCTCCGTTGGCAGAGAAACCATCAGCATTTGGCTGTTGGAGGATTTGTTTGCAAAAAGCAACTTGAATGGCCAAAATGTTGCCCATTAAAAATACAACAGTAACCTCCAGGATTTTTTTTTTAATGTTTAACCTCTGACAGTTAATTAATCTCATGCTAACTCCTTGGTGAATTTAGCTAAAGGCTCTGACCTAGGCATGTAGTCAGGAAAATCTGTGGAAGAACAGAGGCATAAGCCATGTTAAATGTAAATTTAATATTTACATATTTCTTAATAGAAAGCAAGATTCATTCAATTTCATTTTAAGCCCTAAAAGTGTCATGTTCAAACCCTCAGATGTTATTTTTATCTATTTAACAAACATTTAGCACTTACTATGTGCCTGGTACAGTTTTAAGTGGCTTGCACAGTATAACTCATTATATCCTAAAAATAACTCTGTAAGGTGGACAGGATTATACCCATTTTACAGAATAGGAAACTGAGGTATGAGGGATTATTTAATTTGCCTGAATCACATCATCAGCAAGAGGCATGGGAGTAGGGGAAGAGATTGAACACAGCAGTGGAGCTGCAAAGTCTCTGTACTTTACCAATTCTCTAGTTACGTTCAACATTCTGGTCAGTTTTACAAAAAAATATGACTAGATCTTTTTCCACTTACCTGCTCAACATGGGACCATCATACACAGCACATATTGTGCAGGAAGATGGTGGTAGCCCCTTGAATGAGTTTGTTTTTTTCCTTCTCTCTGGGCCTTTCACCATCCACGAATAAGAAGTAGAGACTGTGCCCAAGTCTCTTTCCAGATCTAGCATTGCAGCAGCCATTGAGACGGCATTATTTCTGGCTGTGACAAATGGTGGAGGTTTCAAAGCTAACACAGATTTCCTCCTTTTGTGGTACTTCACTGTCCATGAAAGGCAGAACATGGGAAACATTAGAAACTCCATTTAACCCTGCTGTAATACCAATTGGCCCTATCGTTCAGATATTGGCTATATGTTTTACCTATTAGAATATTTGTTTCTTACACGTGTATGGGCTTTTACAAGTTTTAAAATTCTTTCTTTTGAATATTTAATTTTCATAAAACCCCTTTGATAATGGCAGATCACAAGGGTTATAATCTCTATCTTCCAAACTAAAAAAAAAAAAAGAGATGAAGTGGCTTGGCCAAAGTCACATTGATACTTAGTGAAAAAAGGAAAATTGCGGGGGTTTTTTCCTGGTCCATTATATATCTACCAGAAGTTGTCATTAAATCATTCACAGGTTTTAGTATAGGAAAGCTAGAGGTAGGAGTGTCAGGACACCTGTTTTCTGTTGACAAATTTAATGAATTTCACTTCAATATGGCAGACATTTATGGAGCACTATTTGAAAAGCAATAGTTCCAGGCACAGGGGAACACTCAGATCACTACATCTGAAGACTAACATTGTACTGAAATAAACAGACACATACGTAGATCTAAGACACAACGAATACAAGTAAAGTGCTGTGAATGCTGTGAGAGGCAAAACTAGAGAGATACTAGAGTTAAAAAGTTGAACGTGATAACTCTGGGATTAGCCTATTTGGTTCAAATCCTCATTCTGTGACTAACTAGTTATAGAAACTTTAGTTAAGCTACTTATCCCTTCTGGGCCTCAATTTCCTCATCCATAAGGTAGAAATGATAGTAAATAATCTGTAAGTTTGCTCAAAGGATTAATGAGCATGTAAAGTGTTTAGAACAGTTACTGGCTAATACATGGTCACTAAATGTTGGCTGTTTTTGCTGTCATTCTCCTGCTACTACGATGATCACAACTACTGTAGTGATACTGGTGAAATTCAATCTCACCTAGGTGCATTTCACAAAGAGTTAATATTTCAGCAGGGCCCTTTGGAGAAGAATCATCATTTCATCAGAGGGGAAAAAAAGGAGGAGCATTCTAGGTACTTCAAAAGATAAAGCTTAGCCAGTCAGGAGGGGCAAGAAGTATGAAAGAGAAGCAGCCAGCAAAGTGATCTGGGGCCAGATTTTGAAAACTTTCCTGGGCACTATGCTGCATTCACTCTGCAGAGAGGCAATGGGGATTTTAAGTTAGGTTTTTAAGTTGAGGAGTGATTTTTCATCTTGTCTGGCACTTGGGGATGGCTAGTCAGCCAAGAGTAGAGGGAGCTAGATATGTGCCAAATTTTAGAAGGGATGATGTGAACTTGAAGTTAGAGAAAAGACTAGCAAAGGATCAAGAACAATATTTGAAGACAAGAGACAGACAGGTGTCAAAACTAATAACCAAACTTAGTGGGATATTGGCTTCTGAATCAGTGAACCAACTGAAACTCAGTGGTAAAATAACACCAAAAATAAGTCAGAAGACAAATTGTTGAGAGAGAAAGAGAAAGAAGACAAGAAAATTAGTTGGAGACTGCTTAAAAAGTCTATGCAAGACAGTATCAATAGCTAACACTTGAGCATAATGATATTTTAAGCCTGAACAATTACTCTTAATATTTACTGCAAGTCTATGAGGAAGGTACAATTACAACCTCCACTGAAAAGAGAAAACTAAACAAAGAAATTAAATCACTCACCCAGCACCTAACAATTATGACACATCAAAGCAGGGATTTTACCTTCAATGACATAATACCAAAGCTTAGGGTCTTTACCGCTAGACTGCCCTGCCTACAAGAGATGACAAAAGTCTAAACATGGCAATCGTGGTGGAAGGGAGAGGATAAATTTGAAACACATGGTGGAATTGTGCGTAATTGGAAATATTGAAAAACAATTTGTGATATTGAGTGAAAGATAGGAAAGAGATGAAGTGACTCCATCAAAATGATAATGGTGAAATTTATCAAGATAAGGAACATAGAGGGAAGGCCATGAAGGTCAGTTAGGGAGAGATGATAGTTTTATTTTAGACATCTTGGCTTTAAATACTTGAATAACACTAATTTTTGAAACAAGATTTAAACAAGCTTAGTTTTTGATTAGCACATCTTTTGTTTTTTTCAGGTTACCTATGTGATTAAATCTTTTACTTCCCACTTGATTTTTCCACTTTTGTTACTGTTAATTTGGGCCAGAATGGGTAGAATGATGACTACTTACAAAACACTGTGTAGACTGTTAGATAAATGAGAGCCTTCTTTGTTTTACGTAATACTTTCATAATGGTAACCAAGGTAGCTTCTCGTAGGAGCTATACAACCTATTTTCCATTTTCATTGGCCTAAAAAGTAATATTTGAGCTAAACATGAGTCTGGTCGATAAGTCTGGTTTCTGCTGAAATGGGAACCTAATTCTTCAAAGAGCCTCAATTTTCTGCTCCACCAGGTCTATAAAATACAGAGCATTGTTTTTCTATCCGCTTAGATTACAGGGTTCAAGTTTAGCCTTCTTACATTTCAAATTGCCTTTTGCCAAGGGTTTTGAAGCACCAAGTGTGATAGGCAGCAATTCTTGACGGTAATATTGGTCCATCTTTATTTGTAAGGTTTCATTAAAAAGAGGAAGTAGAAGAACAAAAGATGAGTTCTGGAGATGAACTGACAGTATAAAACCTTATTTATCTTTCAGCAAACCATTCTCCTTTGAGGCTGGGGAGAAAAACAATCCCATAGCATATTACAGTGTTTTCAGACTCTGCTTAGAGGTAGACATATTCTTCATTGAGTGTTCCTGAGGATATTAAAAATCACATTTATTTCAATAGCAGTGTGAAACTAATGCTTTAGGTGAGCAGATGTTAGAAGGATCAGTGTCAAAATCATCATATCATTACAGAAATCCTGTATGTGGATTCATCGCTATGATGTACCACACACTATGAAAGATTATACTCTAATGGGAGAAATGGAGCAGAGTCTGGACAGTAAATTTTCATGCTTTGTTTTGCAAAGCATTTTTCCTGAGTTCTCTGAAATCACTTCCAACTCTTTTCACTTAATAATGTTGTGGGAGATTTTATGATTTTTTGCCACACGGCTGCCACATCTTGGTGACATCAAGATGAGTTTAGGCATCATTATTTGGATGCCATGTTTACATGCAAGCTGCCCCTGGACTAAGAGGAAAAAAGAACTCAAAGAGAGGTACTGTTTATCCCTGGGCAAATGTTTGAAGACATGAAGAATAGGTAAAGACCATGTGGAAACTGTGTCTGTGTTGAATGAATGTTAAATACAGCCATGCTGCTCAGTTATTTTCTCGTTGGTGAATACCACCATGAACAGGAAGCTCTGTGACATGCCACCAGGAGAGGAAACCCACAGGAAAAGTAATTCTTAGAAAATGGTCATTTCTAGGCTGATCCTGCTTTGGGCTTTCCTACTCTGGAGTCCCTGCCACTCCCTGGCCCTTTTAATTTTTTTTTAAATGTATTCCTTCATTCCATAAAAGAAAGAATTACTGTTATGTTTTCTGCCAATGTATACCGCCTTAGTGATCACATTGAGTTTGATGGTCTTAATATTACTTATATAGTGATGACTCTGATATTCACATCTTCAGCCAGACTGTGCTTATCAACTTCAGAACCATGTCTCCATCCAGCCACTTGACATTGCCACTCCAATGTCCAATTGGTGACTCTTCCATTAGAATTTCAGGCCCATGGGAGAGAGAATTTTGTTGTTTTTGTTCATTCTAATGTCCATTGTACCTTGACCAATGCCTGGGTCATAATAGGCACTCAATCAATATTTAATGAGTAAATGAATAAATTGTCTCTAATGCCCAGGCCAAACTAGGCATTAGTGGTAATAAGATAACCAAGATAGATCTCTTGCCTCTAAATGTTTATATCACAGAGGAAATGACAGATATTCAAAGAGATCATTGATCTACAAAGCCATCAGAGGTGACAAGTGCACAGGGTGTGTGAATGTCTCAGGAGGCCTCTCCTCTGTGAAGCCCCTTCCCCACTGAAATGAGCCTTAGAGAATAGAGACAGAGAGGGTTGAGGAGGAAGAATGGCAAGTTCATTTAGTGGGGATAGGATAAGCAAAAACACAGAAGTTGGCAATTCAGACTTCATTCAGGGAATAGCAAACAATCCAGGATATTAAATCATAAGGTGTGTGGGAGGAAATGACAAACTATAAAGCTCAGTTATTGTCTCAAATTCTATTCCAAAAGATGGTTTTTATTCCCCTATCAATTCCAAACAGGAAGAGTATAAAAGGTCCTCAGGGAGCTGTGGTTTCTAGTGGATCCCACAATTAGCAATTCAACAGCGAGAAGTGCCTACAAAATGAAGCAGCTGGGTACAATTTGGGGGACAAAGATGTTTTCAAATGACAGAATTACTCTTGCCATGTGTATTAGTTTGTTCTCACATTGCTAGAAAGAACTACCTAAGACTGGGTGATTTATGAAGAAAAGAGGTTTGATTAACTCACAGTTGCACAGGCTGTAAAGGAAGCATGGTTGGGGAGGCCTCAGGAAACTTACAATCATGATGGACGGGTGAAGGGGCAGCAAGCAGCTTCTTCACATGGTGGAGTGGGAGAGACAGAGTGAAGGGGACAGTGCTACACACTTTTAACAACTAGATCTCCTGAGAATTCACTCACTATCACAAGAACAACAAGGAAGAAATCCACCCCCATGATCCAGTCACCTCCCACCAGGTGCCTCCCCCAACACTGGGAATTACAATTCAACATGAGATTTGGGTGGGCACACAGAGCCAAACCTTATCGCTCTGTGTCTTTGGACAGTTTATTCAATTTCTCTGTACCTCAATGTACCCATCGAAAATGGGCAAAATCATACTTATCTCAAAGAACATTTTAATAAGTGATATAATAATAAGTATTTTAAACACTATGTGCCAGCCACTATTTTACGTGTTTTATACACATTATTTTATTTCAACCTCCTGACAACATTTTATAGTCGGTTCCATTGCTCTTCCCCTTTTATTGATGAAGAAACTGAAGCATAGACTAAGCACTTTGCCCAAGGTCACACAGAGCTAACAAGAGTCAGAAAAATGATTCAAACTCAGAAAGTGCTGTGTTAGACCCCTCACTCCTAAATATTCTAGAATAACACCTCAATTGGTATGTATGCAATAATTATAATAGTCATCATTACTGTAATTTATTATTACTGCCTGCCAGTAATTCAATCTCTTAAAACAACTTTAAGAAATTGATACAAATATTATCCCCAGTTTATAAATTTTAAAATTAAGGCTTGGAAAGATTAAACACATTGTCCAGCCAGAGGTGGGAAATAGACCCAAGAAGGAAAGCTCAGAGGAACTGAATAATTTGTCAGAATTAGCACTCCCAGGCACTGTTCTGCTCCTAGTGTTGAAGGTAACACTAGATATTACTGCAAATATTTCTAATGCTACTACTCATTATATGAACAACAATATCATTAATTGAATGTTTACTATGTGCCAGACACATATACCATCTCATTTAATGCCCACAGTTAGCTTATTCTATAATATTAACTACTTTTTTGTCTATTTCTATGCCATTGAACATGTGGGGGAATTAAGGCCAAGGAGGAAACTAGGTTAAAAGTAGAAGGAACATAACAAAACCCAGATCACTGCTCAGTTTTCCTAATAGCTTTTTTAAACATAGATGGATAAATGTTTTAGTGCAGAATACTTTTGTCATCACTGATATTAGCTGCAAATCATCCCCCTAATATACCAGCAAAAATTTATTATAACTATGCTTATCCAAACTCTGTTTAACTCACTAGGTAATCAATTCCATCTGTGTACTGCCTACTTTCTAAGGCAACACAGTAACATCTTATGAATTAGGCATGATATTTTGCATAAATACATTACCTGTATGTCTATCTCTTTACAATAATGTTCTTCTTTTTCAAATTCTATGTTAGATACAGTAGGTACATGTTCAGATTTGTTACATGGGAGTATTGCATTATGCTGAGGTTTGGAATTAGGATCCTGTCACCTTGGCAGTGAGCATAGTACCCAATAGGTAGTTTTTCAATGTCCCGCCTTCCCAGTAGTCTGTAGTGTCTACTGTTCCCATATTTATTTCCATGCGTGTTCAATGTTTAACTCTCACAAGTAAGAACATGCAGTATTTGTTTTTCTATTCCTATGTTAATTTGCTTGGGATTATGGCTTCCAGCCCTATTCATGTTGCTGAAAGGACAAGATTTCCTTCTTTTTTAATAGCTGCATAGTATTTCATGGTGTCTGTGTACCTCATTTTTTTAATCCAGTCTACCACTGATGGGCACCTGGGTTGATTCCACTTCTTTGCTATTGTGAAGAGCACAGTGATGAACATATGAGTGCATGTGTCTTTTTGGTAGAATTATTTGTTTTCTTTTGGGTGTGTACCCAGTAATGTGATTGCTGGGTCAAATGGTAGCCCTGTTTTAAGTTCTTTGAGAAATCTCCAGACTGCTTTCCACAGTGGCTGGACTAATTTACATTCCCACCATGTGGAAGAATTCCCTTTACTCTGCAGCCTCACCAGCATCTGTTTTTGGACTTTTTAATAATAGCCATTCTGACTGGTATGAGATGGTATCTCATTGTAATTTAGATTTACATTTCTCTGATGATTGGTAATGCTGAGTGTTTTTTCATGTTTGTTGGCCACCTCTGTGTCTTCTTTTGAGAAATGTTGATTCATGTCCTTTGCCCATTTTTAAAGGGGGTTATTTGGTTTTAGCTTGTTGATTTCAGTTCCCTACTGTATAGATTCTTGGTATTAGGCCTTTGTTGGGTACATCGTTTTTGAATATCTTCTCCCATTCTGTAGGTTACCTGTTTGCTCTGTTGATGGTTTCTTTTTTTTTAATTATACTTTAAGTTTTAGGGTACATGTGCACAACGTGCAAGTTTGTTACATATGTATACATGTGCCATGTTTGTGTGCTGCACCCATTAACATTAGGTATATCTCCTAATGCTATCCCTCCCCACTCCCTCCACCCCACAACAGGCCCCGGTGTGTGATGTTCTTATTCCTGTGTCCATGTGTTCTCATTGTTCAATTCCCACCTATGAGTGAGAACATGCAGTGTTTGGTTTTTTGTCCTTGCGATAGTTTACTGAGAATGATGGTCTCCAGCTTCATCCATGAAGATCAAGTGTAGGATAATTTCTTTTACTGTGCAGGAGCTCTTGAGTTTAATCAGGTCCCACTTGTCTATTTTTGTTTTGTTACAATTGTTTTTGGGAACTTAGCCAAAAATTATTTGCCACAGTTGATGTTGAGAAAAGTATACCCTAGGTTGTCTTCCAGGATTTTTATAGTTTGAGATATACATTGAAATCTTTAATCCATTTCGAGTTAACTTTAGTATATGTTGAAAGGTAGGGGTCCAGCTTCAATCTTCTGTGTATAGTTAGCCAGTTATCCCAGCTCCATTTATTGAATAGGGAGTCCTTTCCTCATTGCTTGTTTTTGTCGGCCTTGTCAAAGATCAGACGGTGGTAGGCGTGTGACTTTATTTCTGGGTTTTCTATTCTGTTTCATTGGTCTAGGTGTCTGTGTGTATAGCAGTACCAAGCTCTTTTAGTTACTGTGGCTTTATAGTAGAGTTTAAAATCAGGTAGTGTGATGTCTTGGGCTTAGTTTCTGTTTTATTTTTTCTTTTGCTTATAGGATTGCTTTGGCTATTCTGGCTCTTATTTGGTTCCATATGAATTTTAGAATACTTTTTTTCTAATTCTGTGAAGAATGTTCTTAGTAGTTTGACAAGAATAGTATTTAATCTATAAATTGCATTGGGCGGTATGGCCATTTTTATAACACTGATTCTTTCAGTCTACAAGCATGAAATGCTTTTCCATTTATTTGTGTCACTTTGATTTCTTTCAACAGTATTTTGTCATTCTCCTTGTAGAGATCTTTCCCCTCCTGGGTGAGCTATATTCCTAAGTATTTTATTTTCTTTGTGAATATTGTAATTGAGACTGTGTTCTTGATTTCACTTTCAGCCTGGACATTGTTGGTGTGTAGAAATGCTACTGAGTTTTGTGCATTGATTTTGTATCCTGAAACTTTACTAAAGTTGTTTATCAATTCTAGTCACCCTTTGAAAGGATCTTTAGGATTTTCTAGGTATAGAGTCATATCATCAGTGAAGAGAGATAGTTTGACTTCTTCCTTTCCTATTTAAATGCCTTTTATTTCTTTCTCTCACCTGAATGTTCTGGCTAGGACTTCCAATACCATGTTGAATAGGAGTGGTGAGAGTGAGCATCCTTGTCATGTTCCAGTTCTCAAGAAGAATGGTTGGAGCTTTTGCCCATTTAGTATGATGTTGGCTGTGGGTTTGTCATAGATGGCTCTTATTATTTTGAGCTATGTTATTTAGATGCCTAGTCTGGTGAGGGTTTTTATCATAAAGGGATATTGGGTGCTACTGAAAGCTTTTTCTGTGTCTATTGAGATGATCATAATGCTCCAGCTTTTGATTCTGTTTATGTAGTGAATCACATTTATTGATTTGCATATGTTGAACCAACCTTTCATCCCAGGAACGAAGCCTACTTAATTGTGGCGTATTAACTTTTTGATGTGCTGCTGGATTCAATATGCTAGTCTTTTCTTGAGGATTTGTGTGTCTATTTTCATGAGGGATATTTGTCTGAAATTTTCATTTTTGGTTGAGTCTTTGCCGGAATTTGGTATCAGGCTGATGCTGGCTTCATAGAATGAGTTAGGGAGGGGCTCCTCCTCCTTGATATTTTGGAATAGTTTTAGTAGGAATGGTATCAGTTCTTCTTAGTATGTCTGGTAGAATTCAGCTATGAGTCTATCTGGTCCAGAGCTTTTTTTAGTTGTCAGGTTCTTTATTACTGACTCAATTTCAGAAGGTGTATAAACGTTTTAAAATGTTATTATATATATTTATGGTGTACAACATGACGTTTTGATGTACATATAGATGGTGAAACACTTACTATAGTCAAGCAAATTAACATGTTCATTATCTCAGATAGTTACCCATTTTTATATGTAGCAAGAGCACCTAAAATCTATTCTTTTAGCAAAGATCCCAAATACAATACAATATTAACTATAATTTTCATGTTGTAATTTAGATCTCTAGACTTTTTCATCCTATATGTTACTTTCTATACCTTGACCTACATCTCCCTAGTTCCTCACCACTTTAACCATTGTTTTATTCTCTATCTCTGTGTGTTCAACTTTTTTTTAGGTTCTTTATGTAAATGACATCATGCAATATTTTTCTTTCTCTGCGTTTTGCTTATTTCACTTAACATAAGGTCCTCCAGGTTCATTCATGTTGTGACAAATAGTAGGATCTTCTTTTTTAAGGTTGAATAGTATTCCATTGTATATATCAGTTTCTTAATCCATTTGTTTATTAATGGACATAAGTTGTTTCCATATTTTGGCTACTATGAATAAGCTGCCAATTTTAATTAATAATATTTAAAAATGTATCACGTTTCTGTTACCTTCTAAAATAAAGTAAGCAGAATAAAACATTTTCTTAAAGAATGAGGTTAGAACTTATTCTTAAAGAATAAGTTAGCCACTGACTTTTATCATTACTCTTTTCTCTAATATGCCTATGATGTTTTTCAACTTTATGTTCCCTCCATTACTCTCAGACAATCTGCAGTCACTTCTAGTCCTCACAGTCAGTAAGCTTGGGTTTAAGTCCTGACTCCATAACGTCCTATTTCTATGTCCTTCATCAGTTACATCCTTTCTTCCAACCCTGATTTCTTTATCTATAAAAGCAGCGTGACAATATTTATACACAGAATATCACATTGCTTAGATATGATAATGAAGAGCCGGTGGTGAAAATTAGGTATTGTAACTGGGGCTCATGGACTCCTTCCAGTGCATGCTCCTTCTCCATTATCAGTACCTGCTTCTGATGTGGAATCGGAAGCTTACTAAAACTGTGGGTACAGTAAGGATGAAAACACTCTTATCCATAAAAGATACTGAGGCAGGCATCTGACAAAGTGCTGCAGTAGGAATCAAAAAGATCAAGATTTAGGCCCAGTTCTGCCGCTGATATGCCTAATGGTTTTTGATTTACAACCACTGTAGCTAAGGCTCTGTATGTGACATGAACTTACAAAGTTAAGGGGCTGGACTCAATACCCCTTTCATTTCTCACAGAGTTCCATTTTCTGCTTAGAGCCCTTTTGCTACTAATTTTCTGATTCTTATTTGGGTGCATGAATTCTAGATAAGTGGGGCATCATCCTCTCTCCTGCTCTGGGGGAGGCAGAACAGCTGAATAGTTATTACATGAATCCTGGAACCAGACTTCCCAGACTCCATTCCCTGACTCTGTTATGGTGTGACCATGAGCAAGTTACTTAGTCTCTCTGTGTTGGTATCTTCATCTACAGAACAAGAATATAGCATTTATAGTATGCTGATGGGGATTTTATGAGTGTATGTATATATGTATATATATGTTATATATATAACATGTATATATGTATATATACGTTATATATATAACATGTATATATAAAATGTATAACATATACATATATACATGTTATACATACATATGCATATATATGCATATGTATGTCTATACATATGTATGTCTGTATACATGTATACATACACGTGTATACATACATACATTTACATGTATGTATATCTAGTTATACATACATATGTATATTTGTATATGTATGTGTGTGTGTGTGTATATATACACATACACTCATAAAAGAGAGAGAGAGCTTACACAAAACAAATGCTATAACTATTAGTGATTGTTCTTTGCTCTTTTTCTTCCTTCGTTTTAACTTCTAAGTTCAGGGGTGCATGTGCAGGTTTGTTATTAGGTAAACTCATGTCACAGGGGTTTGTTGTACAGATTATTTTGTCTGGTCAAAAATACCCAGGTATTAATGAAACCTCCTTTGCAAAAGTTTCACTGAGGAAATCATGACAGTGAAAGAGATCTCCATCTTGCTTCTAGCCTTTAAGCTGTCCTTGTTCATTCCTGGGCGTAGGCTGAACTAACCTTGGGAAAGAATTTAGTGTATGGTTTGACTCTGAAACAAATTGATAATAGCCCTTTCTAGAAAAGACTCCCTTCTTGCCTGGGGACCAGTCTGCCTTTACAGGACTAACAAATTAGCCACAAGATTGGAAATTATAGTTTAGGGGTCAGGCAGCCTCTGGCTGCAAGAGTCTGAACTTCCCCAAATTGCTCCTGGGGATCACATCACTATTGTGAAACCTAAGATCAGGGCTTGAGATATTTTGCAGACCCTGCACTTGATGAATCAGTTGATACCACCTAGACCGATAATCTGAGTCAACCATTTCTGAGATCCCACTCAGGAACAGAACACAACAAGAAAACCCCACTTCAAGCCCCCTATGATTCCATCTCCAAACTGACGAATCAGCACTCCCCACTTCCTGAGCCTCTACTCACCAAATTATCCTTAAAAACTCCTACCTCTAAATGCTCAGGGAGACTGATTTGAGTAACAATAAAACTCGTGTCTCCCACAAAGCTGGCTTTGCATGAATTATTTTTTCTCCATTGCAATTCCCCTGTCTTGATAAATTGGCTCTGTCTAGGCAGCGGGTAAGGTGAACCTACTGCACAGTCACATTAAGCTTAGTACTGATTAGTTATTTTTCCTAATCCTTTTCCTCCTCCCACCCTCCACATTCCACTAGGCCCCAGTGTCTGTTGTTCACTTCTATGTATCCATGTGTTCTTATATTTTAGCTCCCAATTATAAGCGAGAACATGTGGTATTTGGTTGTCTGTTCCTGGATTAATTTGCTAAGGATAATGGCCTCCAGCTCCATCCATGTTTCTGCAAATGACATAATCTTGTTCTTTTTTATGGCTGCATAGTATTCCGTGGTGTATATGTACCATGTTTTCTTTATCCAGTCTACCACTGATGGGCATTTAGGTTGATTCCATGCCTTTGCTATTGTGAATAGTGTCGTAATGAACATACACATACGTGTGTCTTGTTATTGATTTTTAGGACAACTAAGAGAAAGTCTATCAAAGTTTGAGACACTCCTTTGATAGGGCATTTTTAATTTAGTGAACTAATCTGGGCTTTCTTCATCTCTCTCCACATACCATTGCTTTTTAAAATTTTTCTCTTTGCTCATAATCCCTCTCAGCTTTTGCCTTTCCTGACTAGTATATCAATCTCTTCTGGTCTGTCTTTATGTGTAAGTTCAATTAAATTTCTTGTTTCCTTCCTCTGCCCCCTCAGCATTCCTATTGTAGATTTTCTGTCTGTGCATAATGACTGGCAGTATAATTTTTGTTTTTCTTATTTACCAAAAATCAATTAAGACCCTACCACCCAAAAAATAATAACTCATCCAGGTGCAGTGGCTGATGTCTATAATCCCAGCACTTTGGGAGGCGGAGGCAGGTGGATCATGAGGTCAGGAGTTTGAGACCAGCCTGGCCAACATAGTGAAACCCCGTCTCCACTAAAAATACAAAAATTAGCCAGGTGTGGTGGCACATGCCTGTAGTCCCAGCTACTTGGGAGGCTGAGGCAGGAGAATTGCTTGAACCCAGGAGGTGGAGGTTGCAATGAGCTGAGACCACACTATTGCACTCCAGCCTGGGTGACAGAGTAAGACTCCATCTCAATAATAATAATAATAATAGTAATTCCTACCATAAGGGGCCATTCATGATGCTGTAGTAATAATATGGTTAATGCTGATAATAAGAATTCCAATTAGGTGATTATTTTTTAAAATCTAAGCTTGTTGAAGAGTTATTTATGTTTGTAAATAAGGTAGAGACAATCTATTTCATAAGTGCTGTGACAAATAGCTTCAGCTGTTCACCACTGGGTTGTTATATTTCATAAGTGATTGAATTCAATTATGAAATTGCAAAGCAATTCTCATTCTCCTAGAATGGAAATTGCAATGTCATTGCCAACAAGCACCTGTAACAGAAGATGTTCAAACTAAATGGCCATTTTCCAAGAAGTGTTCATTTTCAATATGATATACAAATATTAAATAAGATAAAGCACTAATTATAAATGGTTTTGTTCATTTTTTGGTGTTTGTTTTTCTATTTTGGTTCTAACATAAATTCAGGGCCAGGGTTGCAGAAATACATGTCAAACTAACTAAAACATCAGGATTCCAATTGCTCGGGTTGGTCTGGGAAGGCCTAGGACTACCACAGTGTTTCAAATGGATTGACTGCTCTCTACTTGCAGCCTGTGTGTGATCAGCTTGGAATTAATTGCTTCTATACTCTCCATGTGCACCTGAAAATAACTCTTGGTAGGTGGATGGGTGAATAGTAATAAAGACAGGAAAAGTCAAAGGAGTTCCCCGACCTCTTCATTCTTGCAATAAAGCATTTAAAATTGTCAAAGTTTAAAGAGTTGCTTACAGGGCCTGGCCCCAGTTTAAACTCTCTATCCAGGGAGGTCAAATGATGTAACAGGAAGGGGAAAGACAGGTTTGGGGCAGGTCCTGGCTCCCCCTGCTCACACTCATCAGCTGCACAGCTGTGCAGACTTCAGCAAATTCCTCCACCCAAGAAACTATTTCCTCAGCTGATTATCATGCCACCCTCTTTGAGCTTTGTGAGCAGTGCAACCGAGGAATGGAATGGTGAGTATGTTGTCATCCCTCTACAAGTTTTTGCAGTAGAAAAGAAGGGTGGAAATAAATTATATCAGTGCCATGAAAATTCGCTTTGGAAATCTTCCTCCAGGCAGCTTTTTCTTTGTCCTGATGTATCAGACTTGAACATTAAACAAACAATAGCATCACCTCCTTATCCTAGAAGTTCTCAGGAATAGCATCTAATGCTATGGTCAAGAATCTTTCAGCATTGGAAATCTTCCTCCAATATCCACCACTGGACCAAGCTTCTAAATATTTAATAATACATAAGATATCATTAGAAAGAGATCATCCTCATTATGTTATTGCCATATGGATCAACTCACTATTCGGCCAATTTAATAAAATGTAAATATTAGGAGTAATGGCTCAGAGGGTATTTTTATCAATGAGATAAAGCAATATAAGTCAAGCAGGCTGAATTTTTGTCTAGACAAATTAATTTCAGCTCAAATAGAATTTTAAAGTTACAATATTTATAATCTTTTTAGAATGACAAATGGATACATTTATTTTTAAAGAAGAGTCATGTTGTATTTAGAAATGGGACTGGGTGCAGTGACTCACGCCTATAATCCCAGCACTTTGGGAGGCCGAGGTGCGTGGATCACCTGAGGTTAAGAGTTTGAGACCAGCCTAATCAACACAGTGAAACCTCATCTCTACTAAATACAAAAATTAGCCAGGTGTGGTGGGGCGTTCCTGTAATTCCAGCTACTTGGGAGGCTGAGCCAGGAGAATCGCTTTAACCTGGGAGGCGGAGCTTGCAGTGAGTCAAGATTGCACCACTGCACTCCAACCTGGGCAACAAGAGCGAGACTCCATCTCAAAAAGAGAAAAAAAAAAAAAAAAGAAATGGGACCTGCTGTAGATACACTCACTATTCTTGGAATGCTTCAAGTAGTTATTTATTTCACATTCTCTTATGGAGCACCTTCAGTGTGCCAAATAAGATAATCCTTCCCATATTTTGGCAGGACCTAAATAAAAGAACAAGGCAACAGCCTCACAGTGTTTCATGCTTTATAGGCAAGGACTCATCTCTGCACACATGGCCTGAGTTCTGAATCAGCTTTCTCAAAAAGTGACATTATTCTTCATAATATTATTTGTTTTCTGCATTAGAAGACTTGTTTCCAAAGCATGTCGTCAAAAGGTAGGACTCACACTCGTATTTGTTCGTAAGGCAAGATGTTCCGTAGTAATGTTCTGGATGGCATGATTTGACCTCAGAGTCAAATTTGCATAATTATGAGTTGAGCTGTACCAAGCTTCTACTGTATTTTAAGAGAAGTTGTGAGAAAGAGGAGAACGATGACTATTTTTAAAACGCATTCTGTTGTTCCCAGATGATTTGAATTCCAATTTCTAGCCCAATTGTGTCATGGCCTGAGGGGACTGTTGAGTCAGACTTAGGACAACCTCAGCCCTGAGAGACTGAAATCTAAAGAACAAAGGACAAAAAGACACAGCCAGGAAGCTCAATGGTGTCTGGGTTTGGGAATTTGTTGTCTGATTAAAATTAAATTTGTTAGAAGATACATGAATTAAAATACTATTTGTATTTCGCTTATCTCAGGATGCAAATGCGCATTTGAATTGGCTCTTCTGCAAGATGCCTGAGTGATGATATGTCTGCATGGCCTGGAGATAACTCCAGAGGCCAGAGTCCCATCTGGTTCTAGTTTTTGTCTCAAACAAACATTCATCTTTCCCAAATCTAAATTTCTCAGGGGTAAAATGCAGAAAAACAAACAGTTTCCTGTGTTCCTTCCAGCTCTGAGATCCCATCACTGCGTACCTTATTCTACCATGTGTTTCTTATCAGCACAGCTTTGTCTGCTGGTCTGGTGATCTCCTGAAGGTGCCCGGGCATATTTTCCCTGGAAAGAAATTGAGGCATTGGAGGCTCAGCAGCCAGCTAGTTTGTGATTTAAAATCTTTTATCCCCGAGGATTTTGAACCAAGTAATTTAATTGTTGCCATCTCTTAAAGTAGCATATTGACTAAGCTCACGGTCTTTGGTGTTAAAAAGCCAGGGATTAAATCCCAGCCCTGTCACTTGTAAGCTGTATGACCTTGAGTAAGTTATTTAAGAAATGTGAGTCCCAGTTTACTTCTTGTAAAATGAGGGCTACATGACTTCTTGTAAAATGTAGCTATCTCACTGAACTTCTGTCTGTATTAAAATGGGATAATATACAACCACGCTTAGAGCAAAAGTTCTCCATAGGGTGATGGTTGCTATTAACATTCCCAGCATAGTGCTCAGTAACCTGGACTTTGGGCTGCTGGAGACACTTGTCTTCATCTTGTTTACTAGCTAGCCATTTGGCCAAGAGTTGCTTGGGTTATGGCCAAGTTACTTAGACTCTCTAAGCCTCAATTTTCTCATTTATAAAATAGAGATGATAATCCTTCTCTTGAAAGATGTTGTGAAGATTAAATGACATAATTGGCTAGCAAACTGCCCAGCATTCATTGTGCAAACTTTGTGGATAACAAGACCTGCTTTTATCAGTGTTGTGTGTCATTTGAATATAGGTAGATATATTAGTTTGCTAGGGCTGCCATAACACAATGACACAGACTGGGTGGCTTAAGCAACAGGAATTTATTCTCTCACAATTCTAAAGGCTGGAAGTTCAAGGTCAAGAAACCAGCTATGAGCCATCTTCCCACTCCATCTTCACATGGCCTTTCTTCTGAAAGCCCACATTCCTCGTGTCTTCCTCTTTTTTTTTTTTTTTTTTTTTTTTTTTTTGAGATGGAGTTTCACTCTCATTGCCCAAGCTGGAGTGCAGTAGCGAGATCTCGGCTCACTGCAACCTCTGCCTCCTGGGTTCAAGCAATTCTTCTGCCTCAGCCTCCCGAGTAGCTGGGATTACAGGCACCCACCACAACACCCGCCTAATTTTTTGTATTTTTAGTAGAGATGGGGGGTTTTGCCATGTTGGCCAGGCTGGTCTCGAATTCTGACCTCAGGTGATCCACCCACGTCGGCCTCTCAAAGTGCTGGGATTACAGGTGTGAGCCACCACGCCCGGCCTATGCTTAACTATCTTCTTAAAGGCCCTACCTCCAAATACAGGGTCAGACCTTCAACATATGAATTTGAGGAGGGACACAATTCAGTCCACCATAGGACCAGAAGTCAGACTGCAGTAGATTAAGGAGAGAGCAAGAAAATGGATCTAATGAATACAGTTAACTTTTCTGAGGAGTTTGACAAAATAAGAGAGGAGAGGTTATCATTATTTGTATCATTATTTCTGCTGGTATTAAAAGAGACTGTGGCAAAGTGGGAAGTGGGAAGAACATAAGCTGTGGCATCAAAGACCTGGGTGTAAATCTTGTCCCTATGCATATATATGGAAACCCATATATATGCATAGGAGATATATATGTTATGTTTTTATGTATATATAAACACATATTTGACTTCTGGTTGTGAATTTCTTCACATCCATGAGACTCAGTCTCCATGTATGTGAAAAATAAACAATTAAACCTCACTCTGGGGTTATTGTGAGGATTAGGATTATGCCAATCAAGCACCTTGCCCATCTCCTGGCATACAACAAGGGCTCAATAAATGTTAGGCACTGGGTTAAAACCACCCAAAATACAGGCTCTTACAAGGTGGCTGAGTCACAATGAGAATTCGCAGTCCTACGTGGGATCATGCCGTGCTCCCCATAGTTTGCCTCCAAGAATCAGAGTTGATTGGGTTCGGTGGTGTTGCTTTTTTAACTTATCATATGCTGGTGATTGCTGATGATTTCAGTTATGTTTTTAGAGCCTGTTACCTGCCTAGAAATAGAAACAGCCCTTTGGCAGGTAGGAGTCATTAAGAAGTAAAGTACCAGACAGCTGGAAAAGCAAGAGAGCCCACAGGCAGACACTTCAAGGGCGTTTTGTTTTTTTTTTTTAATACTGCATGTGATGATCATCCTATCACGCACACTTAATTATACTGATCCTCCAGCCCTGTGTCTTTTGTCTCAGACTTTGCATCTGCAGAGAAAGAAACTCCATTTGTAGCACAGCTCAGATTGCTTCCCGATACAAAGGCCCAGAAGTTAATCCACTGTTTTGGTTCTTTCCCATGTGAGGGTCACTAGGTCTAGACAAAGTTATGTTATGATTGAAAGACTGCTCAGAAAATTTAATTAAAATCCCCTCTACTTTTGCTGTATTTCCCAGTACAATAAATAGAGAACATAGTGATTCTGAAGAAGACATTTGAGGTCCACCAACAGCCCACAAATTTCAGTTTGAAAAATATTTCCCTATAGGGCAGCAAATATTCAAGGGATTGGAGAGGATCAGAAAGTTGAGCAGGCCTTTGTTTACCAGATTATTCTTAAGTGACAAAGGAGTATCAGACTTCCTGTTAGGTTCAGAGGATAAACAAGACATGTAAGATATTGATCTTGTCTGCAAAAAAAACTCAGAATGGAGAAAACAAACATGAGCAGATCATGATGTTATGTTTTACATGCTATACAAGAACCAGAGTGTGGGAACGATGACCAGGGGGTCATCAATTTTGCATAGTATGGCAATCCAGAGAGGCTTCAGAAATGAGACACTTATATTTAAATTGGATCATGAAAGATATATACATTTTAACAGGTGGAAAAGGAAAGTGGAACATTTTAGGTTGAAGAACTTGCACTATAAATGATTCAAAAGAAGATTACATCAGACATTGTTCAAGAAAGCACAGGCTTTCTATTCGATATCATCTATTTACATGAGGTCTATTGCATGCTATTTACTCCTGCATTGGCAAATACAATAATACAACATAGTTGAAGTCATTGGATCAACAGCAGTCTAAAAGCAACATTTTCTGTCATCTTTTCTATCTCAGGACCCATTGAATAGAATCAACCCATTTGTTCAAATGAATGAAGGAGAAAATTGAAGGATTTTGGCTTTTTTGATTTTCCCCATAAAGCCCAGATCAATTTGTTAACGCCTAGGTGCCTTTTTCCAGCTACTTTTAGCTCTTCCCACATACTTTAGGAGCACAACTACTTACTTTCCCATCAATTTTATCCTTGTCAGCTCAATTTTATCCCATCAATTTTATCTTTGTCAGCCTTCTCATCTTTCCATGTCCTTTTCTATTATTTTTATTCATCCGTCACTATTCTGAAGCTTTTCCATTTCATTCTTTCCAGATAAGTTATTATAATATAAAAAGTACAAAGCAAATGTTTGTTTTCATCTCCTATTACTCATTTTCACAAATATAGCCACTCCAAGTGTTTGTTTCATCATCAATTTTTTTTTGTAAACTCCTTGAGGGCAATAATTAAGATATGCTAAGATTAGGGTGCCACTGACCTTCTCTTCCTTGCCAAGTGAGAGCTTTGGCCCCTCAATGCTCTCAGTGAGGCAGAGTAGTAAGGAGGAACAGATTTTAGCAAGAGGCAGCAATATTAGTGTCAAAAATGGCTCGACTTTGGCAAAAAGGACTACATTTCCAACTGACCCATGGGACAAGAGATTGGGGTCCTAGTGGCCCTGGGATGAGAGGAGCTGACTGTTATCCTTAGACCCTTCTCTCTGAGTCTCGAATCTATAGTCAAGAAGAAAGGATAGAAAGGGGAAGCCAAGGCTTCATACTGAGCCTGGATGTTTTTATTCCTGCTAAGTTCCTCATCTGAGGTGTGGATTGGTTTACACAACAGAGAGAATTCCTATAGGCCACTATCTGACCCCACTTCAAAGGAGCTGGACTGAAGGATGATATTTGAGACACAAGCACCTGAACCCTAATATATTTCCAAATCCTCCAGACTTGTGCTTACATGACCCTAGGGCAAATGTGCAGATATTACCAGATGTTACTTGGGCCAGGAAAGGTTCTATGGACAAATACCTTTGGGGTCAGTTGGGTTATGCAAAGTTAAACAAGACTCCTTGTTACAGGTCTTCGCAAACCTATATATTTTAATATTTTGTGACAAAATTACATTAAAGTTCACAGCATTTTCCAAACATCTATGGGCACAAAATTCCTTTTTGCGTAAACCATCTTTGACAAATTATAGCGTAAACATCATTCGCAAAGCAAAGTACAATATTTTAAAGCTTATCTATACCTATTGACTCTATTGACTACAAAAAGGACCTAAATAGAATATCCTCTAGGCCCCCAACCATCCAGTATGTACCCATGAAACCAACTGGCTGCTGGTTACTTTACCCATGTCAGCACCTAATCTGAACATTTTATTTTGTAGCCCAAGGCAAAATATCTGATTTCTTTTTTCACTTGTGAAATGAACAGATGTCCTTCAATTCTCTTTTTCCTCATAAATTATTGGGGTACAGGTGGTATTTGGTTACATGAGTAAGTTCTTCAGTGGTGATTTGTGAGATTTTGATGTACCCATCACCCATGTATACACTGCACAATATTTGTAGTCTTTTATCCCTCTCTTGTCTCCCACTCTTCCCCCCAAGTCCCCAGAGTCCATTGTATCATTCTTATGCCTTTGCGTTCTCATAGCTTAGCTCACACAAATCAGTGAGAACATACGAGGTTTGGTTTTCCATTCCCGAGTTACATCACTTAGAATAATAGTCTCCAATCTCATTCAGGTCACTCCAAATGCCATTAATTCTTTCCTTTTTGTGGTTGAGTAGTATTCCATTATATAAATATATCACAGTTTATTTATCCACTCATTGATTGATGGGCATTTGGGTTGGTTCCACGATTTTGCAATTGTGAATTGTGCTGCTGTAAACATGCATGTGCAAGTATCTTTTTTGAATAATGACTTCTTTTCCTTTGGGCGGATGCTCAGTAGCAGGATTGCTAGATCAAATGGTAGTTCTACTTTTAGTTCTTTAAGGAATCTCCACATTGTTTTCCATAATGGCTGTACTAGTTGACATTCCCACAAGGAATGTAGAAGTGTTCCCTGTTCACCGCATCCACACCAACATCTGTTTTTTGATTTTTTGATTATGGCCATTGTTGGAGGAGTAAGGCAATATTGCGTTGTGGTTTTGATTTGCATTTCCCTGATCATTAGTGATGTTGAGCATTTTTTCATGTTTGTTAGCCATTTGTATATCTTCTTTTGAGAAGTGTCCATTCATGTCTTTAGCTTACTTTTTGATGGGATTGTTGGTTTTTTTCTTACTGATTTGAGTTCGTTGTACTTTCCGGATTAATCCTTTGTCAGATGTATAGATTGTGAAGATTTTCTCCCACTCTGTGGGTTGTCTGTTTACTCTGCTGACTGTTCCTTTTGCCATGCAAAAGCTCTTTAGTTTAATGAGGTCCCAGCTATTTATCTTTGTTTTTATTGCTTTTGCTTTTGGGTTCTTGGTCATGAGATCCTTGCCTAAACCAGTGTCTAAAAGGGTTTTTCCAATGTTATCTTCTAGAATTTTTACAGTATCTTGTCTTAGGTTTCAGTCCTTAATCCATCTTGAGTTGATTTTTTTATAAGGTGAGAGAAGAGGACCCAGTTTCATTCTCCTACATGAGGCTAGCCAATTATCCCAGCACCATTTGTTGAAAAGGGTGTCCTTTCCCCCACTCTATGTTTTTGTTTGCTTTGTCAAAGATCAGTTGGCTGTAAGTGTTTGGGTTTATTTCCAAATTCTCTATTCTGTTCCACTGGTCTATGTGCCAATTTTCATACCAGTACCACGCTGTTTTGGTGACTATGGCTTTATAGTATAGTTTGAAATCAGGTAGTATGATGCCTCCAGATTTGTTCTTTTTGCTTAGTCTTGCTTTTTCTATGAGGCTATGTGGGCTCTTTTTTGGTTCCACATGAATTTTAGAATTGTTTTCTCTAATTCTGTGAAGAATAATCATGGTATTCTGTGGGGATTATGTTGAATTTGTAGATTGCTTTTGGCAGTATGGTCATTTTCACAATATTGATTCTACCCATCCATGATTCTACCCAGCATGGGATGTGTTTCCATTTGTTTGTGTCACTTATGATTTCTTTCAACAGTGTTTTGTAGTTTTCCTTGTAGAGGTCTTTTGACTCCTTTGTTAGGTATATTCCTAAGTATTTTGTATTTTTGCAGCTATTGTAAAGGGGTTGAATTCTTGATTTGATTCTGTGGTCACTGTTAGTGTATAGAAGAGCTACTGATTTTTGTACATTAATTTTCTATCCAGAAACTTCAGTGAATTTTTTATCAGTTTTAGGAGCTTTCCGGAAAAGTCCTTAGGGTTTTCAAGGTAAACAATCATGTCATCAACAAACAATGACAGTTTGACTTCCTCTTTACCAATTTGGATGCCCTTTTTTTCTTTCTCTTGTCTGATTGCTCTGGCTAGGATTTCTAATACTATGTTGAAGAAGAGTGGTGAGAGTGGGCATCCTTGTCTTGTTTCCATTCTCAGAGGGCATGCTTTCAACTTTTCCCCACTCAATATTATGTTGGCTGTGGGTGTGTCATAGATGGCTTTTATTACATTAAGGCATGTACCTTGTATGCCAATTTTGCTGAGATTTTTAATCATAAAGGAATGTTGGATTTTGTTGAATGGTTTTCAGCATCTACTGAGATGATCATGTGATTTTTGTTTTTAATTCTGTTTATGTGGTATATCACATTTATTGACTTGCATATGTTAAACCATCCCTGCATTCCTGGTTTGAAACCCACTTGATCATGGTGGATTATCTTTTTGATATGTTGTTGGATTCAGCTAGTGAGTATTTTGTTAAGGATTTTAACATCTATGTTCATCAAGGATATCAGTCTGTAGTGTTCTCTTTTGGTTATGTCATTTGCTGGTTTTGTTATTAGGGTGATGCTTCATAGAATGAATTAGGGAGGTTTCCTTCTTTCTCTATCTCCTTATATCTTTCTTCAGATGTCCTTCCATTCTGAGAGTCTAAGGTTCTATTTTTTTTGTTTGTTTGTTTGTTTGAGACAGGGTCTCATGCTGTCACCCAGACTGGGCTGCAGTGGTGCCATCACTGCTCACTGCAGCCTCAGCCTCCTGGGCTCAAGCAGTCCTCCCACCTCAGCCTCCCAAGTAGCTGTGCAAAATATCTGATTTCATTGGAATCCTTAGCGAACATTAGCAGAGTCTATCTTGTAGTTGCATTTTACATAGGGCACAAAACTGATTATTATTAAATGACAATTCCATTGTTTATAACTAGTGGTTGTTATATAGAAACAAATTCCAGGTTGGACTATTTGTGATCTTCTATGTTTTTCTAACTATACATTAAAAATGCTAGAGATGCTGGTGAGGTTGTAGAGAAAAAGGGAAACTTTTACACTGTTGGTGGGAGTGTGAATTAGTTCAACCATTGTGGAAGATAGTGTGGTGATTCCTCAAAGACCTAGAGGCAGAAATACCATTTGACCCAGCAATCTCATTACCGGGTATATACCCAAAGGAATATAATTCATTCTATTATAAAGATACATGCCTGCATATATTCATTGCAGCACTATTCACAATAGGAAAGTCACAGAATCAACCTAACTGCCCACTAATGATAGACTGGATAAAGAAAATGTGGTACATATATACCATGGAATACTATGTAGCCATAAAAAGGACAGAGATCATTTTATTTGCAGGCACATAGATGGAGTTGGAAGCCATTCTCTACAGCAAACTAATGCAGGAACAGAAAACCAAACACTGCATGTTCTCACTTGTAAGTGGGAGCTGATTGATGAGAACACATGGACACTGCCAGGGAACAACACATGCTGGGCACCTGTTGGGGGAGGGAGAGGATCAGGAAAAACAGCTAATGAATGCTGGGCTTTATACCTGGGCGATGGGATGATCTGTGCAGCAAACCACCATGGCACATGTTTACCTATGTAACAAACCTGCACATCCTGCACATGTACCTCTGAACTTAAACGTTGGGGAAAAAAGAAATATATGTTACTATACTGTTAGATTTATAGAGTAATATATATTGCTACTTAAACTTTTTGTTTGACGTAATCATATAATCCACTGATTATCTGAAATAAATTTCTGTGCTCTTTTTTGTTATCTTAAAACAATGCTAGGGTTGTAATATCTACATTAATGACAAGAATATGCAAAAAATCATATACAAGTGTTTTAGCTTAATACGCTTAAACTGGGAAATGTAAAGGCCTTATAGGCATTGTGAGGGTCCTTCCTCTGTGGACAATCACAGACATTAGCAGACATGTTCTTCCGTTTTCCTTTGTTGCTCTGTGTAAGCATCGGTGAGCAGCGGCTGGTCCTAAGACTCTTTCTTGTTTTCCTCCACAGACAGTGTGGAAGATGAACTGGAGATGGCCACCGTCAGGCATCGGCCCGAAGCCCTTGAGCTTCTGGAAGCCCAGAGCAAATTTACCAAGAAAGAGCTTCAGATCCTTTACAGAGGATTTAAGAACGTAAGAACTTTCTTTTTGACTTTACCTTCACACAATTCCCAGAGGAGCATTGAGAAATGAGAGGAAAAGGGGGAAAATATCCCATTCTGTGAGAGCCCCATCATATATATATTTCATACTGATCCTTCCCAGATAGGAATATAATCAGTATCTGTGGACTTTGATTCTCTGTGGCACACCCATGCTGGCATACTGTAATTGCCCATTAAACAAAGAGTTTCTGAGAAAGTTTTATTCAATTCAGTTCTTGGTTGAAATATTTTCTCTTCATCAACTATAATGACATAATTTCATTAAACTTCCATTGTTTCCTTAGTTTTTAAATACAGGCTGGTGCTTGACTTGAGTCTTGAATGTAGATTGAGGCCTATCAAGGGATTCCATTCCTGGAATTGGAGGATAATTACTGTAACTTATAGTTTAAAAAACCATGCTGCCAATGTCTGTAAACCACAGGTGTCTGTAGGTGATCACTGTACCTGGTTCTCTGAAATCCAGGTGTGCAGATGACCCTCCCTCCTGGGTGAACCATCTTCAAAAGGGAATGAGAGCCCAGAAAACCCCAAAGGGTGGGGTGAGAGAAAGTGAGTGGATCCAGGCTGACTATGAGACACAGTCTCTTACCAAATATTTTGTGTGTGCTAAGGGTTAAACTAGATGCTGCAGGTTATTCAAAAGCCAGAGAAGATACACTTCTATCCTTAAGGAGCTTATGGCCTGAATAGGGAGAGAAAACTTGCTGTCATGAATCTATCTGAAAACAGTTCATCCTTAAAGGCATCAAATGTTTATGTATCAAATAGCATACATATCCCAACATATAGTTTGTTCTTATACATATGGAAACCAAAGTAGCTACAGGCACCCCTGGAGGTCCAAATTAAATTGCTTTGATCCCTTTTGAAACCCAGCCCCTAAGATCCCCAGTTCCAGTGCATGTAGAAGTCTGTGATGTCCAAGGATTTGTTCTAATTCCATCCTCTTCACATCTGACCACCACAACTGCTGCCTTTGTCCAACCTTATGCAGACTAGATATGAATCTCTACCTCTTCCTTGGAATCCACAACAGCAATTTACTCAGAGAATTCATACCGGTAGTTGACACTGCAGAATATTTTTATAGGGTTTCTACATGCGCATTGCACAGAAGTTTCCACCATCTGTCTGAATGAATGGGGTCTGTCTTTCTCCCATTTCTGCTCCTCAGCCCCATCTCCTTGCCCTGGGCTTTCTAAGTTTTTCTCCCTCTATTATGCAGAGTAAATTTGTTTCTTCTCCAAAACTTGATCATCTGCAAAGACCTAGGACTTCGTGGCAATAGGTGGGGGCAGAGGAGATTATAATGGAGATGAGTGCTCACCACACACACAGACCACTGATTAAAGGAATCTGATAGGTAATCTATCAAGACAATACATACAAATAAACGTGCATAAAGGGAAAAGGGTTTTGACAACCAGGAAAGAGGATGAGTAGTTATGCCTATTCTGCAGTGGTTCCAGGCTTCCGAGACAGCAGGTATTTGCAATGAAATGGTGGTATTGACCACTGGCAGCAGAAAAACACTGAGCAGCAAGGACAGAAAGGAAAGGAGGTGTAAAGGAGCAATCTGGGCCAAAAGTCAGTGCTCAGAGGAGGTGAATCACAGAATAAAACTTCAAATGTGTTCATGTGAACACCTAAACTTCTTTGCTGTAATTCAGAGATCTAGTAATAAGTAGACTTTTTTTTTCTTTTTAACATTGGATTGTACATCAGATACAGAATGGTTGTTGAACACAGGAGAACTGAATCCAATCTCTCAGCATCCCTGTATTCCTCGACTGCTGCTATGTTATTATTCCAATGCCATCCCCATAGGGTTTCTCTGTTTGGGGTCTGGCTGCCTTTCATTGCATTTGCTATAAATTGGAATCATGATTACTGCCATCATTAATCTTTGGAGCCAGCATCTCTGCAGCATGTCTAATACAAGTGGCACTTCACAATAAATTGCTAGGCTCCAAAGTCTGCATTCATTGCTTTATTTTTTTTTTATTTTATGTTATTTTTTGTTGCCCATATGTCCTTCTCTTCTTCCTTTTCTCTCCTTCCCCCCTTTTCCCAAACTCTTTTCTTTCCCCTTTTTTAATCCTTCTGACCCCACCTCTTATCTCTTCACTCCTCCTTGCTTTCCTTTTTTTCACCTCTTCTGTCTCTTCCCCTTGTGAATTATTGTCTCCTTTCAGCTCTTCCCCATCCTCCTCTTCCTCTATTTTTTTCTCTTCTCTATCTTTATTGATTTCTGTTTCTCCCATCTCATCCTGCCCCATGAGACAAATTTCCATCAGACCTGAATATGCCAAAGGCCTATTTTATATACTTCTTTAAAAGAAAGGACTTCACAGTTTGCTCAGAAAATATTAATCGACATCTCTCATAAATCAAACACAAGTGGCCTTTTAATTTTTATTTCCCCCTAGTCAAATGTACAATTCTAATAAATGAACCCTAAGCATAGCCGAAATACACTAAGCAGGTCAGCAGCACTTGGGTTTTACAGCATGGTAGTAAGCTGAAGCAGCTTCCATCCAAGAAAGCAAACCAACTGCCTTGGTTCCCTAAACACCAATTACCTCAAAGCCCTTAAGATCACAAACTCATTTCCCTGGAAACAGTTGGGATATTCATTTTTAATGAAACGATTAAAACTCTCCATACTGTGATTCAAAGGATAAACCATTCGTCAACATATTAAAATGGTCACACTTGTGTGAAAGTAGCTCAACATAGCCAGGCACCCCTGCAAGTAATTATGACCAGCTTAACTCCACCATTTTTTCCCCATATGGTATCTCTGATACATCCCCTCGCATTTTCAACATAGATTGTTAATATAGATTGGAAATGAGAGGAAGGGAAGATAGTGAGAGAAATATCTCCTCCCTCACACAGGCTTACTCACTGAGGCTCCCACACATTTTTAGGTCTCTTGCCAGATTCTGAGTCTCCAAAAGTGAGCAGCTGATAGAAACAGAATACAGTACACTGTCCACCTATAATGAGCCTCAGAATCACCTGAAGGGCTTGTCAAGACACAGATTCCTGGGCCCCATCTTGAAAGATTATGACTTAGTAGGGGTGGGATTGGGTCACAGAATTTGCATTTTCTTTTTTGCAAGTTCCCAGGTGATGCTGATGCTGCTGGTCTGGAGCCCACACTTTGAGAATCACTGGTTTTGTGCAGGTATCATAAGCTTTGGTGTCACTCAGCCTCAGGTCATGTTACTCATTTGGGCAGTTCCCTCTGACTCAGGAGACGATGGTCTTTCTCTATAAACTGGCATAATGATAACTAGATTGCACTTTTTTAAAGAAATAAATATAATAAACAGGAAGTTCAATAAAAAGGAGTTATTATAGTATGGCCCCAAATGGTCAACCTCAGTTGTATGTTCCATCAAAGTGGGACAGTCATGGTTGGCCTACATACTTCCCAGGCAGTGTTTGGGTTTTGGACTACATAATTATATATTAGGAAGGATGCAGAAAATGCAAACTATTATCTACAGATCAGCAGTCTCAAAATTAAATGCACGTTGCAACCATCTGGGGAGCTTTACAAATTAAAAATAGTGGCTACTATGCTTGGTGATTCTGATGTAATTGCTCTGGGAAAAAGCTTCAGCATTAGGATTTATAAAGCTCTTCAAGTAATTATATTGTGTAGGCAAGATTAAGAACCATTGAACTAGATATATAACATATACAAGGTGCTTCTAGCACAAAAAGAAATTACCTATTAGTGATGAGCTCTATCATGACAAATACCAATGACTAGGCTAGCTACATTGGAATCGCATGAAGTCTTGGTGTGTGTGTGTTGTGTGTGCGCGTATGTGTGTGTAGGGGTTGGAGAGAGGTAAGAGGTCTTAGTTTTGAGGATTTTTATTCAGTTAACTGGGATGATGTTTAGGAATTCTTCTTTTTTTTAATCTGAAGTCCTTAATTTATTAAAAATATTTTGCATTATAACAGACAGTGAACAGAAAGCCTCATTTGAGAACCAATGGTCAAAAGGTCACACAAATATCAATATACATGTTTCATAATCTTGCTTTGCTGCACTCTTTCGAAACCAGTTATAGCTTCAGTTCAATTTTAGGTGGTTGTAAATGATATAGTGGGGCATTAAGTTTTAATATAGTGATGCCAATGCTGCTTTGGCATTTTCTGTCATTAATTAATAATATATAACCTAGTCTTCCCATTTTTAAGGCACAGGATGAGTTGCAAATAGTTAGACCTCTGTGCTTCAGACAGCTGGTTCCTTCTTCTATGGAATCTTCCCCTGCTTCCTTTTCTTTCTTTGCTCTGGATTATAATAGGTAAAATTATCCATTAAAATCAAATATATCATTAAGGCATCACTTTAATACCTGCTAATGTCCTTTTGACATTAAATGTTATGTTACTATCTTTTTTTATCTAAAATAGAACGATGTTTACATTCATTTTCTATTGCCATGTAACAATTTGCCAAATACTAAATGGATTTAGAAAGCATTCATTCATAATATACTGTCCCAAGGATCAGGAGTTCAGAAATGACATAGCTAAGTGCTCTGGTTGGAGTTTCATGAGGCCACAGTTAGAATCATGATTGGGCTGCATTTCTTTCTGGATCGTGGATCCTTTTCTAAGCTCCTGTGGTTGTTGGCAGAATTCAATTCTTTGTGGTTGCACATATGAAATTCCCCTCTTGCTAGCTGTCAATGTAGGGCCACGCAGCCCCTAGAGGCTACTTGCAGTCCGTTTCCACCTGGTCCTCTTGCAAGCTCCCTTGTAATATGGCAGCTGGCTTCTTCAAAGCCAACAACGGAGGGTCTCTCTAGTCCTCTAATGGGTAGTACAGTCATGGGTGTGGCATCTCATCCCATCACCTCTGTGTTATGTGTGCATCTAATTGAAGAGACAACCTGAACAGGCTAAGTGTGAGCAACAAGACTGTCTATTCACCCGGATGTGAGCGGGCTGAGTCCAAAAAGGGAGTCAGCAGAGGGTGGTGGGATTGGAACTAATTTCATAGATTAGGGTAAGCAGTGGAAAGTTACAGTTAGGGGCCATTTATTGTGGGCAGGGGAAGAAGGTTGCAAGGTACATTATCACAAGGTGGGAGGGGTCATACAGCACAGTGTCACTAGGTTGATTGATCAGTTAGGGTAGAGCATGCTAGAATGGTAGAATGTCGCAGGGTTGCCTAATCAGCTAAGACAGGTACTAGCCATTTTTCTTCTTTAGTGGTTTTCCTGTCCCAGACTTTCTGGCTCCCAGAATTTGAGACTTCTGGATGTGTACATGTGGGTCACAGGGGTCATGATGGCTTGACCATGGTGCAGCCTGCTCAGGGGACCTTACACTGCACATCTCAGCACTCGAGGAGATTTAAAAAGGTGTGACTCACTGGGGGTCACATAGGGTGTATCCATCACAGTGGAGCTTGTGAGGAAGCAGCAACACCTGTAGAGCAAAGCAGCTTAATGTGCTCTGCAGTCACATCTCAAATGCAGTTAATCCCCACCCTCCATGTTTGGCTTATTATCCAGACACCCTCCTTGGGCATTTCATCAAGAACAGAAGCATACTTTTTTTTTGTTTCATTTCTGCAAGAGTTTTGATGTTGTAGCCAAAGGAACCAGCAGGACACCTGAGTTCTTGTATGGGGCTTTTCCACCCCATTCAAAGTGTTTGGGAAATTCTGCAGTAAGATCTTTAAAAACAGATGAAACAGATGGAGGGTAAAATTATAGGGATCTACATTTTTGCAAAGTACATTTACATAAAAAGCACTACGTCCGATTTACGGTGGGAAAGGAAAGAGGAGAAGTTTAGTTCCCTTAAACTTTGCATGGGAAACAGTAAGATGCAGTGATTAGGACACAGGAATTCACTGCTAATTGCATAAGGCAATTGCTCTTTTGTCACAAGCCCTCAGGGTTATTCTTGAACGCTTTCATAGACTGTGTTACCCTCAGTAAATCACTTCATTCCTGCCGGCTTCTGTCTCTCTGTCAGCAAATTAGGGATTAAAATCTTCTCTTTCAACCATGAAGGAGGGTGGGTAATAATTGGTTTTGTTCAGTGTTTGAAAGACTCAGATAAAAGGCCTTCCTTAAGTGCAAAGCCTTATTCATGTACTTTAGAATTAAGGTAAGAACAGAGTTAAAATGCTATTTCCTTTGCCCTAGCAGAACTGTCTGTCAGATTTCCAACCAGAAGGGCTTTCTGAAGGGAAGACTGTCTATAAGCCTAAGCAGTTAACACGACTTCCCTTTTGACTTCCATAGACTGACATAGTGCAAGCGCTGTCCAGGGTTCAAACCTTACCGCTGCCATTTCTGAGCTTGAACAATGGCTTAGATTCTCTGGACATGAAACTATCCTTTAAAAATTTAGGATATTAATATCCATGTAGATAAGAAAATAAGTGAGAAATGTTTTACTTAATATCTTAAGAGTGCTGTCAAAAGATATCAGATCCCTTCAGTTCTTTCCTTATTCTTCTATGTACAAAAGTAACTAAATTTCATAATGTAATTAAAAATTCATAATGACTCAGTAATGTCATCTTGAAATATGTTAAGCATTAGTTTATGTTATGCATTATGTTGGTGTGAAAGAAATTGTGTTTTTATGCCATTACTTTCAATGGCAAAAATCACAATTACTTTTGCATCAATCTAATGTATTCTGTGGCATTTAGGTGCTTCTTGATTTATTTGTTTCTTTTGATTTTTTGTTTTGTTTTGTTTTGTTTTCTTGAGATGGAGTCTCGCTCTGTCACCCAGGCTGGAATGCAGTGGCGCGATCTCTGCTCACTGCAAACTCCACCTCCCGGGTTCAAGGGACTCTTCTGCCTCAGCCTCCTGAGTAGCTGGGATTACAGGCGTGCACTACCACACCCAGCTAATTTTTCTACTTTTGGTAGAAACGGGGTTTCACCATGTTGGCCAGGCTGGTCTCGAAATCCTGACCTCAGGTGATCCGCCTGCCTCCGCCTCCCAAAGTGCTGGGATTACAAGCATGAGCCACTATGCCCGGCCTTCTTTCAAATTTTAAACTCATAAAATGTCATGCTAAACATTCTAAATCATACAGAGGTTTAGAAATTGAAATATCGAGGTGTCCTAGGTACAGGAAACTTCTCATCCCACCTTGCGAGAGGTAACTACTGTTAGTTTTCTCCTTTATTCTCATAGGTATATTTTATGTGCATACATCTGTGTGGAGAGATTATTTTGACAAAAATGTTACCTTCATTTATGCAGTCACTTAGAAATCCAGGCTGGGCATGGTGGCTCATTCCTGAAATCCCAGCAGTTTGGGAAGCCTAGGCGGGTGGATCACTTTAGGCCTGGAGTTCAAGACCAGCTTGGCCAATATGGCGAAACCCCATCTCTACTAAAAATACAAAAATTAGCCAGGCATGGTGGTGTCCACCTGAAATCCCAGCTACTTGGGAGGCTGAGGCACAAGAATCCCTTGAGCCTGGGAGGTGGAGGTTGCAGTGAGCCAAGATTGTGCCTCTGCACTCCAGCCTGGGTGACAGTAAGATCGTGTCTCAAAAAAAAAAAAAAAAAAATGTAAATCCAGTTGTCTTTCTGGGCTCTTCCCTCAGAACCTCTTGTTTCTAATTAATCTCCAAGCTCAGCCAGTTCTCCAGTCTTTGTATCTCTCACATCTGCCTCTGCCTTTCCCTCTCCACTGCCCTGCCTCTCACACGCTGCTGTCACTGTCACCTCTCATCTGCATGTCTGCAATGACCCAGACTCCTTGCCTACAGTCCTGTCTTCCTCTGAACCATTCTCCACTGTGCAGCTGAAAAGGTCTTTCTAAAGAACAAATAGAAACCAGTCAGTTCCTACTTAAAACCAATTGCTGGCTTTTTTTTTTTTTTTTTTTTTTTTTTTTTTTTTTTTTTGCCATTAGAAGAGAGACTCAATTGTCTTACATGCTTATCCAACAAATATTTCTTGAACATCTACTATAAGTCAGATATTGGGTTAGATGCTGTCTATACTGCAGTGACCCAACTAGCCCACGATCAGCCAGGCCTTGACCAACCATCTTCTGCTGACTTTTCGCATCTCACCCCTCACTCATCCCTATTTACTCTGCTCCAGCCAGAAGGAACTGCCTGCAGCTGAAGTGCACCCCTCTGAAGGGCCTTGACCTGGACTTTTTCTCCTGCGAGAAATGCTGCTTCCCACAATTCCCTTCTTCATCAGGACAACAGCTACACCTTCTCCACATCCATACTTAGACTTCCTTTCAATATATTTTTTCATGGCTTATTCTCTGAGTGCTGAGTTCAGGCTCATCACTGTAAAAGGTATTTAGGATACACTGACAAAAAAAGACAGGTAATTTTTCTTTAGAGTTTGTATTCCATTGGGGGAAGATAGTGAAAAGAGGGGCAAAAAGCAAACACATAGTTAAATAAGAAAATATCTAGTGGCAGTAGAAGGAGGATGACATTTGTTACAAAGAACTAGAGCAGGGAGCTTCTTTCGATGGGGTGACTAGAGAAAGGGAAGTGGCATTTCATTGTATCTGCAATGTCAAGAAGGGCACGGCCATGGGAAGGTAGAAAAAAGGACTTTCTAGGCATAAAGAACAACCCAAAATCATGAGGCAAGAGTAAACAAGAGTGGCTGGAACATGGAACATCATTTGTATTTTATTCTAAGGATAGTGGGGAACTACCAGTTTTTAAAAGTTCAGATACAAATAAAGCATTGATTTTTTTTTTAAGATGGCTTGGAGGGCTACTCTAAGCAAAATGGAGTGTAAGACATCAGAGTAAAATTGGGGACCCTCTAAAAATCTGGTCCAAGAGATTAAGACAGAAAGGAGATGTGGCATAGACCAGGGTAGTAGCAAATAGAGAAGGAGAGAAATGATGGGCTTGGATATATGGTGGAGGTTGAGCTGAGTGGATGTCGTGATGTTTTGGATTAAAAGGGGAGGGAAACTGAGGAGGACTCGCAGCTATCTTGAGAGTTTTGGGGTTGAAAGACTTGTCTGTGGAAAAGCTTTCTCTGATATCTCCTAAAGTAGGTTTGGAGACTCTGCTATGTGCTCCCATCGTAGTGCTTATTTTGGGTTTCCTCTGCTTGTTGACTCCTCCCCTATTCTTTAAGCTTCCTGACAGCAGGTGCTGCACCTTCTTTACTACAAAATTCTTAGCCCTTCAGACTGTGTCTAGTATATGACAGGTAATCAATAAATATATGTGAACAAATGAATGACCCCAAACAAAAAGATTGGAGGCCAGCCCAATAAAATTTTTATCTTCTCTCACTTTCTTCTTTTTAGTTCCTTCCACATCTACTGAGTAAAATTGAAGTGCTGTTAATTTGCTTTTTTGAAAAATAATCAGATAATAGGGGGAGTGAAAGAGCATGGCTCCTTTAGTAAAAGAACTACACCCAGTAGTTTAACACCTTCTATTTGTTTTATCAAGCACTACTCAAAAATGTTAAGAGCAATCTCAAATGGTAATGAAGAACTTCCTTTGATTCCATTGCAAGAGTCGCCATCTGGTAGATTATTCATGTCCTGTGTTTGCCCATCAAATATTATTCTATCAAATGAGTAATGGGATCTCTGTGGCTTAAAAATCCCTTTCACTCTTGCAACATATTTCAAAGTTGAGCAGAAGGAGATGGGGGAGTTGGTATCCAGCACGTCACCATATGTATTAGACAGAGAAGGATCAATGCTGTAACACACAGCTCCAGTAACTCAGTGGTTTAAGACAACAAATGTTTGTTTCTCTTTCATTTCCTAATCCTATGTGACTCTGTTGGGGACAGGATGGGGTTTCTGTTCAACTCATTTAATGAGGACACTCCTTCCATCTCGTGGTTCCACTATTGCCTATGGTGCCAGCTTCCTCCACTGGGTCATCTGCATCTGGTCCTCAGTTGAGAGCAGAAAGATGGTGTGGGGCATTTGATGGGCCTATTTTGGACTAACGGACATTCCACCCATCAGAGCTCAGTCATATGGTCCAACTTGATTTCAAGACAGGCTGAGAAATATGTCTTCCTATGTACTCAGGTAGAAAATAAATTTTTATTTTCTCCAAATGAGAGAATGACATGGAAGATAGATGTGTTAGAGGTTCCCAAGATTGTCTCTAGTTTTGAAGATTTGCTAGGGGATGTACAAGACCCAATATACAATCACACAGTTATGATTTATTACAACAAAAGAATGCAAAGCAAAATCTGCAAAGGAAAAAGGCACATGGGGTAATGTTTGGAGGAAACCTGAGGCAAGCTTCCAAGAGTTCTTTCTGAGTGAAGTCTCACAGGAAGTGCTTAATTCCCCCAGCAATGAGTCATTGTGATAGCATTTATAAAATGTTGTCTAGCAAGGAAGCCATTAGACGTTCAGTACTTAGTATGTACCCAAATTCCGGACTCCAAGAAGCAAAGCAGATGTTCAACATAAACCATATTGTTTGCACAGTTTAAGCACAGTGAGCCATTTGATTCAAAGAATGGTAGACACTTTCCCAACATCCAAGTGGCTAGCCTTGCAAGCAGGCCTTTCTAAGGACAGTGATCTCACACCTGTTATGCTAACTCTTTTCTGTGCAAAAATGGACATATGTTGAGGTAAAATTTATAATGTAATTAGATTCTGGTTCTGGTTACCCTTGGGCAAGATACTCCCTGGGTTTCATATGTTACCTGCAAAATTGAAGAATAACATCTCATAGATGCTTTGCAAAGACAATGAATGTAAAGCAAAAAGCACAGACCCTGTCTCATGACAACACTCAAAATGTAGCTGCTATTATTGTTATTGCTATTATCGTTATCACTATTAGCACCATTATTATCATGCCAGTACTCTGAATTGTGTTGTATAATCTAGAAGTTCTTTCTTAAAGTTTCTTTTTCCCCCTCTCAAACTTTGATTCACATTATGTACATATATGTATATAAATTTGCTTTTTGAAAAATAACCTATCTATCTATATATATCCAATATAGATATATACATGGTATACAATATAGATATCTACTTGCTTTTTGAAGAATAATCTAAAATAGGGGAATCTAATATATTCTTATATCTATGTGTATAGATATATAGAGGTAGATGTCTATAGGTAGATATTTGCTTTTTGAAAACTATGTATATCTATATCTATAGATCTATATCTCTATAGATGTATATATGCTTTATTCAAATTGGAATATAGTTGAATTTGGGTACATGCTAAGCACTGGATGTCTAATGACTTACTTGTTAGACAACACTTTATAAGTTTTATCACAGTGGTAATATTATACATATATTCACACATACAGATTTGAGAGTCACCTCCCAAAAAAAAGTTAGAAAACACAGATTTGTTCTTAGCCCTACAAAGAGTTGTCAGAGGACAAATCTGAAAATAGTGCCTTTATTGTGGTTACTTTTATTCTGTCCCTTGAGTTCCTCCAGAAGCTAAAATAATCTTTCTCATAATGATTCCCTCACTGGGATTTTGCAAAAATCAAAAGAGATAGCATAATTTTTGATGTCTTAAAGACATAACATTAAAATGTAGGTAGTTTTTAAAAACAACTTATGTAAAAGTAACCTCTAAATAATATAAAAATTCATTACAAGTCTTTCTAAAGACTTCAAGATTTTCTGTATTGATTCATCTGCAACAATCCTATAAGAAAGCTCCCATTTTCTTTCAAGTCATAGTTGGTTTGGTCCAGGCTGATGTGGCAGCTCTGCTCTAGCAGGATGTCATTCAGCGACCCAGGTTCCTTCCAACACATTGTCCTGCTATCCCTTGCTACCATCTGTATCCTGTAAACTGGGTCAGTGTCATGTTCAGATCCTGAGGGAAAGTGAGGTAGTCATAGTCCAGGGGCAAGTGAGTCTGGATTTAAAGATAACATGAAGAGTCTCTACATCACTTTTATTCACATTAAGGGCTCGAACTTAGTCACAAGGATCATCTAGCTACAGGGGAAGATGGGAAATGTAGTTTCTGGCTAAATATCAGTGTATAAATGCAAAAGGAGAAGTTGGATTTAGGGGAACAAACAGCATTCTGATAAAGTCAACAAAACTTGCTTCTCCTGAATTTTTCTGGTTAATATTCCTAAAAATTTTCCTTAGATTCAGCTAATCCTTCTAAGACATTTTTTTGTTTTAGTCTGGGAGCAGTGTGAACTGATGTACTTCAAACTCAAATGCCACTTGAAGAACCAGCATTTAGAAATAGTACTAAGACTCTGTCTTATGAACCCTTTGAGATTTTCTACTTCCTTTAGCACTGTACGTCAGAACTGAATGCATATCAAGTTCAAAAGCAGCTTCATCCAAAGAGGCTTGTTAATAGAACTTGTTGCACATAGAACCTAGTCTTCACAGCACAGAGCCCATGCAAGGGTGGTAATAAGACTGCTATGTGGATCAACTTTAACAGCATTACTCTTCTTTATTTTTTGAAGTAACTAATTGGTTCACAAAAATATATCACTGAGGCCGGGCGTGGTGTCTCATGCCTGTATTACCAGCACTTTGAGAAGCTGAGATGGGTGGATCACCTGAGGTCACATGTTCAAGACCAACCTGGCCACCATGGCAAAACCCCATCTCTACTAAAAATACAAAAAAAAAAAAAATTTGCTGGGCATAGTGATGTATGCCTGTAGTCCCAGCTACTCGGGAGGCTGAGGCATGAGAATTGCTTGAACCTGGGAGGCAGAGGTTGCAGTGAGCAAGATTGCACTGCTGTACTCCAGCCTGGGTGACAGAGCGAGACTCCATCTCCAAGGAAAAAAAAAAAATATATATATATATATATAGCACTGACAACTCAATAAATAATTTATATATATATATATCACTGAGAACTCAATAAATAATTTTTCAAGTTCAGTACATATTCGTTAAAGAGGCTGCTGTGCAATTTTGGCTGTTTTGTGGCTAAAACTAAAATTAAATTCTAGGGCACCATTCATCACTGTACATTGCTGGCAGTAAATGTACTCCATAAAATCAGATCATTTTCTGCTTTTCACAATCCCCATTTAAATGTGTTCATTAATAGAAGTGTAACTGGCAATTATTCCAGTGATCCTGCAGGCATTCGAATCTTTATTAAAATAAAATATGTTGCCAAAGCTTTGGAAGTCTTTTCAATGCTATATTTGGGCTGAGTGTGTGAGACTCTAAGTCCTCTTAAATCTGTGTTGACTAATTTAATTTCAGGAAAATACAAGGGAGGAGAATGTGTCAAAAGAAAATGAGAAATAATCAGTTATTTTCTTGTCTATTCACATTTTAGTAAATTATGCTTAACATCTGATATTCCAACTCCCATAAAATTTTAGAAGATTGGGTCAAAACTTTTCATCTCAAGTTCCCTGTGGTTGTTAATTGTTTTCACAAACACATATTAAGCATCGAGCACCAACTACTTACTGAATGCTTAATATATCCCAAGGACTTTGCTAGTATTGGATATATATTGATGCAAAAAAGAATCATTCTCACCTGATAGACATTAGAGTGTAGTGGAGGAAGGGGAAATTAATAAGTAAGCAAAGAATTACTTAAGGGTAAATTATGGTACATCCAATGGAAAAAAAAAAAAGAGAGAGAACTCTGTGAAAGAGACTCCTGTGGATGCAGGAGACCTAAGGAAAGTATGATGATAAGTTTTATATGTCAACTAAGCTATACTAGGGTGCCCAGTTGTTTGGTCAAATACTAATCTGTATTTTACTGTGAAGATATTTTGTAGATGTGATTAACATCTATAATCAGTTGACTGTAAGTAGATCAGATTACCCTTGATAATGTGAGTGGGGCTCACTCAATCAGTTGAAGGCCTTAAGAGCAAAAACTGAGGTTTCCCAGAGAAGTAGAAATTCTGCCTTGACTATAATGTTGAAATCCTGCCTGAATTTCTAGCCTGCTCACCTGCCCTACAGATTTTGGACTTGCCATTCCCCATAATCACATTAGCCAATTCTTTAAAATAAATCCACAGATGGATAGATGATAGATAGACATAGATCCAATCATCTCTCTTCTCTGGAGAAATCTGAGTGATGTAGCAGGCCTTTCTGAAGTTGAGGGTTTTTTAATGGCAGACCTCAGGAGAAAACCAGTAATGAAAGAAGCAAGGAAAAAGTTATTCCTGGTTGAAGACACAGCAAGCGCAAAAGCCCTAAGGCAGGAAAGGGTTTATTGGGTTTAAGAAACTGATGGAGGTTGATGTGACCAAATCACCATGATTGAGGGAGAAGGTGATATAAGATGAGACCAGCCAGGTAGACATACAGCAAGTCAAGCAGAGTCTTGCAGGCTGGATTTGACTCATTGCACAGTGCAAAATCATTAAAGGATTAAGTAGGAGAATGACACAAATTTATGTTTGTAAAACAAAACTCTATTTGGCAAATAATGGATTTGGTCATGGAGGAAAAATAAAGAATGGGTAAAGAAGATATTGCAGTAAACTAGCCAAGTTATGATGGTACATTGGATTAGAAATTTTAATTGTTGAGATATAAAGAAGTGAAAGTATTTAATCTATATTTTATAAATAAAAATGACAGAATTTGACAAATAGGTTGAATGTGGCTAGGAGGGAAAGAGCAACAATATAGATGATTCCAAGTTTTCTGACTTAAACAACTAGGCAGGTATTCTTACCATTTACTAAGATGCAGAAAACTGGGGGGAAATTGTTGAGTGAGGTTGGGGGGTGTTAAGAATTAGTAATCGGCCGGGCGCGGTGGCTCACACCTGTAATCCCAGCACTTTGGGAGGCCGAGGCGGGCGGATCACGAGGTCAGGAGATCGAGACCATCCTGGCTAACACGGTGAAACCCCGTCTCTACTAAAAATACAAAAAATTAGCCGGGCGTGGTAGCGGGCGCCTGTAGTCCCAGCTACTCGGGAGGCTGAGGCAGAAGAATGGCGTGAACCCGGGAGGCAGAGCTTGCAGTGAGCCGAGATCGCGCCACTGCACTCCAGCCTGGGCGACAGAGCGAGACTCCGTCTCAAAAAAAAAAAAAAAAGAATTAGTAATCAAAATTTGAATTTAGTCTTCTAAAGTTTGATAAATTCTAGTGGTTGGATACATAATTTTATAGAGCTAAGAGGGGTGTTTGGGGCTGAAAATACATATTTAAGGGTCACCAGCATATATGTAACATTTAAGGCCATGGGAATTGATGATTACTAACAATTGTAAGAAAAATATCATGCATTGAAGACATATAATGAACCAGCTCTGCCCAAAATACTTTAGGTATGATTAACCCTCTTTATTCTCTTAGCAGCCCTATGAAATAGGTTTTTTTAAAATAATAATAATAATAATAAAAGAAATGGGCAAGGAATTGTTAAGTGACCTCCCCGAGGTCGCAGCTAGGAAGTGGCAAGGCTGGGAATTGAACCAAGGTACCCTAGCACTTAAGTGCATACCTTTTTGACCACTAAGAATGAATTAAAAGAGACAAAAGGATTTAGGCCTGGTCGGGAGAGACTCTAGCATTTAGAGGATTAGTAAAGCCGGAAGAGATAGCAAAGGACACTGAAAAGAAGCAACCAGAGAGATGGAAAGAAAACCAGGAGGATGTGGTATCACATAAACCCAAAGACAATAGTCCTTCAAAAAACAGGCATTGAATGCTAAGCAGACAAGCAAGATAAGGACAGAGAGGTGACTGTATTAGCTTGGGCTCTTTGATGGTAAGCAACAGAATCTTGATCTAACAGGAGAAAAAAAAGAAGTTCCTAAAAGAATCTAGGGAAGCTCAAAGAATTGAATGAAAACATTAGTACCAGGCCTCATAAGAGAGAAGCACCTGAAAGCCTCCAGATATTTTCTTGGGAGTAAACTAAGATGAGAGCCACAATATTCAGTAAATGACAACTATATATCTGACAAACACTCCTCATTCTCTATGGCGCAACTCTCTTGGGCTTCTTTCAATTTCATGACACAAGTTCTTCCCAGAGAAATGACCAAATTCTGGCACCTGCAGAGAAGCAGAGGAGGATTGGGAAGCCCACAAGAACCTTGCCTTTGGGCGACCTTCTCTTCTTGCCCTTATGCCATGCTTTTCCAGCATTTCCCCAATACCTTTCCATCACGGTGCTAACAACCATCTCCTCCACTGGCTACTCTTTATGTACATTTACTTTAAATCACTCATGGAGAAGAGCTTTTGGCCTCTCCTGGTCTGAGGACCTTTTGGTTCCTTCTCATGCTTCCAATGTCATCTTAAACATCATCTCCCCTAATCACAGCTCCATGTAGGTGAAACCCCTGCTGTGTCCAGTTTGTTCCTTACTTAGCATTTATCATTATCTCTAATAATTAATGAATTTGTTTATTGTTTTCTGAGATGGGAGGTAAATGAGGACAGAGTTGCTGCTGTCTGGCTTACCCACATATACCCAGTACCCTGTACTTTTCCTGGCACATAGTTGCTTCTCAATAGGCATTATTCAACACCTGAACAAGTAAATGTATTCAAGACACCCCACTGAGCCCTCTCCCTAATTTCACTTAGGCAGGGCCATGGGATCTCTAGGACCTCTGTGACTACATCTGGGTTTCAGGAAATTTCTGCTAATCCCAACACTTACCAATAGAAACCACTTACTCTTCTCTGGAATATCTGGTTTGTTTGGTCCTTGTTTTGGTCCTGGTTTCAGTCCTGGTCTCTGTTCCACCTTTTCAGGTGGATTCTATGCAGGCCTAGACTCTAAATTCCCTCTTGAGCTACCTGCTATGTATTCTTGGATCCCGAGATCTGCAGCCCTGGGCTGGGCTCTTCCCCACTTCACCACACTCCCAGTTTAGGGGTGCTTCTCTGGATTTGTTTCTCTGCAAAATACTTTGGAACAAAAATATATAAACATTTTAAAAATGTTTCTGCCTTCAAACACTTTACAAGCTATTTATAAAATAAACACTACTAATGAAATTACTGAAGTAAAAATGAGCACGGAGTCTAAAATTCAGTCTGCAGGGCCCTTAGAAACATTTTTGAAGGACATTTATGAGTGTATTAACCGCACCGTGAGTGGGATAACAAACTAGCACCTTCGAGGAAAAAGTTAATATTGAGCCCATCTGACCAAGTCATTAACATATAAATTATTTTGCATAAAGGACCAATTTGTATGGTATCAAATACCGTGTTAGAAAAGTAGGTGGAAATAGAGTTAAGTTGTGAGAACCATCCAGTGAGAAGGCAAAGTTGGTGAACTGGGAGGGGGCACATATGACCCGTAAAGATTTTTTTAAAGTATTATTATTATTATTATTATTATTATTATTGAGATGGGGTCTCACTCTGTCGCCCAGGCTGGAGTGCAGTGGCACAATGTCGGCTCACTGCAATCTGCACCTCCCGGGTTTAAGTGATTCTCCTGCCTCAGCCTCCTGAGTAGCTGGGACTACAGGCATGTGCCACCACACCCGGCTGATTTTTGTATTTTTAGTAGAGACGGGGTTTCAGTAAGTTGATGACAAAGATTTTAATAATTATCATTGAAAGATTATAAAGGAAAAAGAACAATGTCACCAAATGAGGTATATTATTAATATGTTAATAAAGTTTGATGTCTACTGTGCACTGCACGTTACCATAAAATGCCCTCACATGTAATAGGTCATATCACTGCCAAAGCCACATGAAGAGAAATATTATCATTTTGTGGAAGAGGAAACAACAGGCTGCACATTTGTGAGACTGACTCAGCATCACAAGCTATTTGGTGACAGAACCTGGACCTAGTCATAGTTCTGTCTCTGTGTAGAGTTTTATGTTCCCATAGCAACCTCTATTCACCATGCAGAAAACTTTAAACAATATAATCTCCAAATAATAAAAGAAAGCATGCCTTTAAAACCACCGAACTCCAAAGGACCAGTTCACTAGAGCAGATAATGTTACTCCAGAAGACTAACTTGTTGTCTTCCTTAAAATCCCTTCCTTCTGTCATTCAAAGATCCTTGATTAGCAAAAAGAAATGTTTACAGTGAGCTAAAACATCACCTACCAAATCCTTCATGCTGAGGACCTTTTTTTTTTTTAAATAAAAAGCATTCAAATAGGTCAACAAGGAAATAAGCAAAACCACTTTTTTCTAAAGTGATTTTTCAACCATTGTAGGTAGGCCAATATTCAACCTAATTTCTGTTTTCATTTTTAATATATTCCCTATTGATCTTCAAGAAGTTCTGAAGGAAACATGCATGAGACATGCATATAATATGACCAATAAAATATACATTATAGATTCTACAACATTGAGAAAGGATAAAATTAAATTTACCAAAAATTAGGCCAAGGGAATTGCTGTAACTTGGCACCACAGTTTGTCTTTAACTTCTCAGAAGTCAAGTGTTCAGCTTTTCTTTGCATTGGCTTTGCATAAATGGGCCAATGACACTTTCTCCTATTTTTAAATTATTTTTAGTTCCTCCCAGTGAAGTTCCTGAATACACCACTTCAACTCTAGGCAATTATCTAGTTATTTAGTCTTTATACTTTTCGAAATCATACTCTGCTTTGTCCCATAAAGAGACCGTAAAATCTATTTGTTGAACTATCTAGAGAAAGGAAAAAAATAATAATAATCCAAACAGCAATTTAGTGCCTGTAATAAGAAAGTAAATAGCATAATTTCTGCAGCTGAAATCCAAGTTAGATCTTCTCATCACAATTGTGGTCCAATATGGAGCTCTTCATGAAAAAAAAGTAACAAACTATTTGAAATAAGTAAATTCCAAGAAAGGATATGATTAGTCCTTTTGTGGTTTATTGTTACAGCTTGTGGTCTGTAATTATTTTAGTCGCCTTAGTTCCCATATGTTGGCCACAGTGGTTGAAAGTCGGATGGGGATAGGCAATCATATTCTTCATGGAACTATTAATAATAGCAGATTAAACCTGTTTTAAGCACCACACACAACAGAGCAATTTACTGCTTGTCAGCAGCAGAATCAAGGCACCATGTAATGTGTGCAATGAAGCAAATGCCAGAAATGTTTATTTGGTTTCTTTTGGGACTCCATATAAAACCCCATATTAGTCTCCTCATGGAAGGCAAGCCTATTACTGAATATACTTTGTATTATCATTAATAAATGTTACTGATTTATTGGACAGGTTACATTTATTGAAAACAATGAAGGCATGCAGTTAATCACCAGATTTTTCTAATTAATTAGTTTTTTGCGTGTGTGACTAGAATATATTTTTTGGCTAATCATAGCACTTTCTGTTAGAGTTGGATGAACCTGGTCTTCAAGAAGTGTGTCCATGTCCTTTCCACTGTATGTTTGTACCCATGAGCCCTCTTTATATCCTGAAGAGCGCCTGCATTGCCTCCTGATGTGCATCACTAGTGCCAGAGACTTGGGGAGGATGTGTGGTTCAATGCAAAGAGAATTGAAACTGAGAGCCACTTAATCGTGGATTGCAATCCCAGCTCTGACACTGAGTTTTACCTTGAAAAGCCTCCCTGGACCTCAATTTCCTTATGCATAAATGGAGACATTATTATCCACTTCACAGTATTGGTGTGGGGTCTAAAATAAATGAAATGTAAACAGAGATGATTGTATGTGCTAGATCCTGATGCTCAATTGCTGAGCCCTTCCAATGGAATAGATACACACACAAAAATGTTTCATGCTTACACTTTTTAGGTTTTAAGGAAAAAGTAAATTATACAGTCACAGCTCCCTTAAGATATCTTTGAGATCAACCAATCCCACTCTCTTTATATTTTACAGAGGCAAATACTAAAAGTCTTGACTATATGATAGATGTTTGTCCTGAAGTCAACTAACTTACACATCTCTGCCTTCTCTGCTATTAGATCCTGTTGTCTGCCTCTCAATTCAGATTTGTTTCTACTATTCCAAACTGCCTCTGGAATTCTAAGGCATCTTGTCTGTACCATATAGCAAATCATGAATCTTCAACCAGCAATTCACACATACCTACTGAGTTTCTGCCGAAGATGTAACTTCAATAAGCACTCGGGAGATGGATAGTAAACAAACTTGTGATTCTTTCCCTCAAGAAGCAAACAGGCCCTGTAATTTGATTTATCTATTTCTCTGTATTTTTTTTCTATATTATTGCTATAGACTCTGGGCCATCTAGTGTATGCATGTCATTTTTTGGCAGAGTAATTATAAAATACCAAAAAGTTTAGAAACTTCCCAAGGCCGTATAGCTAATTAGTAGCTGAGACAGAATTATAACAGAAACTTCTGAATTCCCATCTCAAAATCACAGCCTAGGATTCCCATAAGAACATGCAGAATCTAGGATTCCCATAAGAACATGCAGAAGGTATAAGAAAGAGAGAGAAAAATGAATCAAAAGATCTTGGCCCTCAACCAAGGGAATTTTCAGCTCTTTTCCCAGACAGCTAGGTAGACCAGAATTCATAGTTCTTTGACGTAGCAAGCTTGCCTTGAGGTTAGCAGTTGGTATTTGTCATTTAGATTCTATATGAAGTTTTTGGATTACATGTAAAGGGATTTATAAGGTAGAGAAGCAGTCAAACATAGGGGTAAAGAACAAAGACTCTGGAGTTACACTGTCCGAGTAAATATCCTGATGCTGCTACTTACTGACTCATGTAATGAGGATGCCATGATGTCATTTAGCCTATGTATCTCAGTTCCTATTCAGAGATGACTCTGACCTTTTTGACTAAAGCATTCAGAAGAATGGATTGACATTCTGAAATGGGAAAGGAGAACTGAGGGAGGATGACATTTAGAGAGGAAGATCAGGAGCCTCATCTTGCTTGGAGAGTTAGGATGCCTCTTAGACATCCAAAGAGAGTTATGGAGTAGGTAGTTGCATATATATAAATCTAGAGTTCAGAGGAGAGGTCCAGGCTGGGAAATAAATACTGATGACACCAACATCTATATCATACTTATCTCCGTGAGACTGGATGAGATCACCGAAAGGACAAGCCACAGATATGGTCACATTGATGTTTAAGAAATACCACTCTGACAGAGCAGAGTGAGAGGAATGAGAGTAGAGGCTATTAAATCAGCTTCAAACTTATCACAGTGGTTCAAGCTAGTGATTATCAAGGATAATAAACAATAGTAGTAACCCTGGTAATAACAGAAATGGATTGTACACAGAAATATAATACTAGCTAAACTAAAAGTATATTATAGAAAAAAATCCTACAAGGACCAGGCCCCACCTCTTATTTTTGTGGCCTGAAAGCAAAGAAGGCAGAATCTCTTACAATGTGTGCTTCTGGGCCAGGCGCGGTGGCTCACGCCTATAATCCCAACACTTTGGGAGGCTGAGGCGGGCAGATCACAAGGTCAGAAGATTGAGACCATCCTGGCTAACATAGTGAAACCCTGTCTCTACTAAAAATACAAAAAATTAGCCAGGCATGGTGGTAGGCGCCTATAGTCCCCCCTACTCAGGAGACTGAGGCAAGAGAATGGCATGAACCCGGGTGGCAGAGCTTTCAGTGAGCTGAGATCATACCACTGCACTCCAGCCTGGGCGACAGAGTGAGACTCCGTCTCAAAAAAAAATAAAAATAAAAAATAAAAGGACTTGTGCTTCTGGCCCCACTGGAGAAGACTGGACCTTCGTCTTAAACTTAGAGAAGACACACTTCACAATGGTTTAAAGATGAACCCCTGCCTGTTCACAATGGTTTAAAGATGGACCTCTGCCGGTTTATAGCGTATCTTCTCTAATTTTATATTAATTTTGCCTTGCCCTGCCTATGCCATCACCAGCAAAACTGACGTCCCCAATTGAAAAGCTAGAGAGAGTAACAAAAGAGGCCTAAAGGGGGGTTTCTGACACTTTCTTTAGGGTATTTTCTCCTTTCCAGCAAGTCTGAACATTGAAAAAATGTGTTTGTCCTATCTCTCAGTACTCTCTTATTCCAAGGGCTTTTGATTCTTTAGTCCTTACATCCAGCATCCATACATCAAAAATCTTTTATGTGTGTAGGTATGGAGGTAGGGATGTGCATTTCTGTGTGGATATAAAAATTCAACAAACAATGTGCATAAGAAAATACAGAATGAAATGGAAACTGGAACACAGTCTGCTTAGAAAACCAAGAGAGTAACAGAGAATGAGTGAGCGACTCAGCTTTGGAGAAGGTGCTGGAGTTCCCATTCCATTGCAGAGGATGGGATGAAATGGACAGCTTCAAATCCACCCTGCAATGTAGATGGTCACTATTGTATCTGAGTATCAGGCTTCTGTACATGCCCTAATATTATTCCCTTATCACAATATGGACCTTCTCACAGAATTAAACTGACAACCTTTTACTTCCCGTAGCTTTTGTTTGTTTCTTTGTTTTAGACGGAGTCTTGCTCTGTCGCCAGGCTGGAGTGCAGTGGCACGATCTCGGGTCACTGCAACCTCCAACTCCCTGGTTCACGTGATTCTCCTGCCTCAGACTCCTGAGCAGCTGGGATTACAGGCACACACCGCCACACCCAGCTAATCTTTGTGTTTTTAGTAGAGACAGGGTTTCACCATGCTGGCCAGGATGGTCTCGATCTCCTGACCTTGGGATCCACCCGCCTTGGCCTCCCAAAGTGCTGGGATTACAGGCTTGAGCCACCGCGCCTGATCCCTGTAGCTTTTTAAAGTTTTAGATTTGTGGACTTTCCAAAGGATGTACAGAATCTATTATGAAGGCATGAGGAAATTGTAGTTTCCAATTCCTTCCACTTCCCAAATTATATAAGGAAAAATGAGAGAAAAATAGATATCCACAGTGGTCTCCCAGCCTATATATTAAACATCACAATTGTATCAGAAGCCAGTGATATTAGCAGGTTATTTTATTACTCTAATAGAGAGTAGCACAGTCTCACTAGCTGGGGATTTTTCTTGAGTCATTTTACATATCAGATTTAGTTCCATCAGAAGATGTATATGTGTTATTTTCTTTGTTTTTTTTTTTTTGAGGGGGATGGGTAATTTTGTTTTGTGAATTCTAAATAGAAAGGTGTAACTGCAGCATGAAATTGATACAGCTTTGCTCTATGTACTTAAAGAGACTTCTGTGAAGGATTATTATGTGAGAAAATATAAGTTCAGAATACTGACCAATGAATTTCCACATTGCCCATCTGTCCTGTCCCTCTCTCTCATGATCTCTGTACATGGTTAGTGTTGGATGCTGAATTCTGCATCCTCAAAATTCATATGTTGAAGTCCCAACATCCAGTACCTCAGACTGTAACCATGTTTGGAAAAACGGTTTCAAAGAGACATTTAAGTTAAATAAGGCCTTTAGGATGAGATCTAATCTGGTATGACTTGTGTCTTCATAAGAAGAGAAAGAGACACCAGGGATGTGCATTCCCAGAGAGACAGCCATGTGAAGAGGCAACAAGAGGCCAGCCATCTGCAAGTCAAGGGGAGAGACTTCAGTGAAAAGCAATCCCATCCATGCCTTGCTCTTAGAACTGTGAGAAAATAAATTCCTGGTGTTTCAGGCACCCAGCCCGTGGTATTTTGTTATGGCAGTCCTAGCAAATTAATTCAGCTAGCTTAGCTTTTCTCACAGCCTGGTGATCTCAGAGTAGTTGAATTTCTTAGTCATGGTAGCTGGCTTCTAAGAGAGAAGAAGGGGAACTCCACTATGCTTAGAAAGCTAGGCCTGGAACTGGCATAACATTATTTCTGCTGTATTCTGTTGATCAAAGGCAATAACACGTCTTCCCAGCTTCAAGAGAAGGGGAAACAAATCCCACCTCTTGATGTGGGATGTGGCAGTGTGTGCTTCCAGGGGAAGAAGAAGTTGATGGTGGTCCTCTTTGAAGATCATCTATCACAGGCTTTATTCAAGAGGAAGGGGCTTCTCTTTAGCCCCTCTACTAAAGAATCTGTCCTTCTCACTTTTAGAAGACCTTGTTTCCTATCTCAGGGGGAATATTGATGCCATCTAATGTTATAAGCCACAAATTTCTGCGTCTCTGCTGAAAGTTCTATCAATGATAGTATCCATTACTTCTTTTGCTCTTTTCTTCCAGGCTCTCATTACAAAAAAATTTCTTCTGGGTCAAAGTTAAGGCACCTGAGTACTAGAATGTTCTTCATTCCCATACATTTTCCTAGAATGTTCTTCATTCCCATACATTTTCCTTTAGCCATCACTCTCTCTTTTGTATGTTTGTTTGTTTGTTTGTTTTGAGACAGGGTCTCACTCTGTTGTCCAGGCTGGAGTGCAGTACAGTGGCATGATCATGTCGCACTGCAGCCTTGACCTCCTGGACACAAGCATCCTCCCACCTCAACCTCCCGAGTAGCTAGGACTACAGGTGTGTGCCACCATGTCTGGCTAAATTTTGGAAAAAAAAAAAAAATTTAGAGATGGGGGTCTCACTATGCTGCCCAGGCTAGTCTCAAACTCCTAGGCTCAAGCAATCCTTGCACCTTTGCCTCCCAAAGTGCTGGGACTGCAGACGTGAGCCACAATGGCCGGAGTCTCTATGGTATCTTAAACTGCTCACTTTCTATAAGCTCCTTCCTCTCAGCCAGTAAATAGGCACATGCCTCTCCTGGTCCCAAAGTATGACCCAGGTGGACCCAGAGTTTCTCAAAGTATGCTCTACGGTAGTATTGCCATTCTCCTCTTCTCCTCAAAACTTTTTGAAAGTGAGGTCTTGCAGTTTCCACATCTTTACCTAGGATTCGTTTCTCTACTCTCTATAATATGGCTTCTACCCCTAACACTCCACTGAACCTGTTCTGAATAAGAGGGTTTTCAAAAAAAAAAAAAGCCTCCTATTTTAAAAACATAATGGAAACTTTTTAGTATTTATCTAATTGGACATTTCACAAAATAAAATAGATACCTTCTACCCTGAAACTACTGTCATCTCCCTTGGTTTCCGTGGTGTCCTTCCTACGTCTCTAATCCAGAATTCTTTCATCTTCAAGGGTTTCATTTCTACACAAATTCTTTACGCACTTCTGTTCCTTAGGGTTCTGTTCTTGACCAATTATTCTCTGCAACTTGCATTCTCCTAAGAAGAGCACACCCATGCTGATGACTCATCTCCCACCTCTGGTAATAAATCTCAACTTAGTATCTCCAGCCTACACCTCTCACTGGAGCTGTGTGTCCCATTATCTGCTAGTCATGCCTGCCTAGCTCTGGCATAGACCTTTGAAATTCAGTAAGTCCAAAACTAAACGTTCTGTTCTCCATACCCCAAAGCTACATTTTCTTCCACATTCTCTGTCAGTTGGGGTTCATGATCCTCTACCCAGTTACACAGCCTAGAAATGTGGGATCATTCTTGACTCCTTCTTTTCCCTAGTAATGCAAATTCAATCAGCCGTCAAGTTCTATGAGATTTTTTTCTACCACTTTCTCAGTTCTTTCTCTTCCTCTTAAGTCCAGTCCTACATGACATAACTCATGCCTACATCATCTCTCTTATGAAGTAGTTAGGAATGTTCTAATTGTCTCCATACAACTATCTTCTGATCAATCTATTCCTCATCCCAACATCAGATCTTACAAAAAAAAAAAAAAACACAAAATTGACCAGATCAATCCTTTATTGAAAATAATTATTTACTAACTCTATTTTCTCTCAGTAAGACCAAATTTCTCAAATCCTTGAGCCAAGGCACCCTGTCTGCTTCTGAAGTTTATCCTGGCAAACCAATGGGAAATACGATGAGATACTAGTGAGAGTTTGGGTTCAACATGCTGTAAAGAGTAAAATATCCCTCATTTCACATTCTTATATTTTGCTTTAAAACACACTAAAATTTCCAGAGCATATGGGATCCAAAAATCAATAATTTTAAACACAGAGTCTAACCACATTTAGGGTAAAAGATAATACTTAATTGTGTTTTAGTAGTTCTTCAAAACCAAGTTATCTGGGTTATCTAGGATATGTATTAAGTAGTAATAAAAAGAAAAAAGCAATTTTGAGAAGCCAGTTACATGGGACAATCCTTTAATGTTACCTATTCTGAAATATTCTATCTCCAAAGTCATTATACCATGCAACTATAGGACTTTAAGAGGACCTCAAAAAACATAAATGTCGAAGAATCACATTTTTTTTTGAGACGGAGTCTCGCTCTGTCGCTAGTCTGGAGTGCAGTAGCGCAATCTCAGCTCACTGCAACCTCTGCCTCCAGGGTTCAAGCGATTTTCCTGCCTCAGCCTCCTAAATAGCTGAGACTACAGGCACTCGCCACCACGCCTGGCTAATTTTTATATTTTTAGTAGAGACGGGGTTTCATCATGTTGGCCAGGATGGTCTCGATTTCTTGACCTCATGATCTGCCCACCTCAGCCTCCCAAAGTGATGGGATTACAGGCATAAGCCACCACAGCCAGCCTGAAGAATCACATTTTTAATTTTTATACATATTTGTCATTCTAAACCAGGCTAATTTTTGTGCCTACTTGTCCTGAATATAATTTTAAGTAAATTAAATTTGCTTTAGAATACAATTTTATAATAAGAAAAATAATTTTGCCCATTGTGATGAGCAAAAAATATATATAGATTGTATACACACACATACACACACACACAGAGAGACACAAATGACTCTGGCATAACGCTGTCTTTGTGCTAGGCACTTAGGCACATCACATAAAGTGCATAACTGTACAGTAATATTCAGCAATAGTGTTCAAATGTCATATTAATATGCACAACAACACTATGAGGTAGATACCATTATTATGAATTTTATAGATGATGAGGAAACTCAAGCACAGAAGCTAATGGTGTTCCCTAAGAACACATAGCTAGGAGGTAGCAGTGCTGGGGTTCAAGCTTAAGTAACTAGCCCAGAAGCCATATTCTTAGCCACTATTCTGTGCTACCCACACTCTTGAATTTATTATTTACTTTCCATTCCCACTCCTCCTACTCAATTTTAAGGCTTTGACTATTGCAATGTCTCCATTAGCTTCCTTATTTCTAGTCTCACCATTATCAGTCCATTCACTACACTTCATCAAAGTGATATATTTTTGTAAGTTTGGACGGCTATAAAAGAATACTATGGAGTGGGTGGCTTAAACAACAGAAATTTATCGATCATAGTTCTGGAGGCTGAGAAATCCAAGATCAAGTTTCCAGCAGATCCAATGTCTGGTAAGAACCTGCTTCCTGGTTCAGATTGTTTGCTTCTCCTTGTAACCTCATGTGGTGAAGAGCAGAGAGAGAAAGCAAGCAAGCTTTCTTGTGTCTTTTTATAACTACACTAATCCCATTCATGAGAGCTACACCCTCATGACCTAATGACCTCCCAAAGGTCCCACTTCATAATCCCAGCACATTGAGGGTTAGAATTTCAACCTACGACTATTAGGGGATGCAAACACTCATTCACTCCGTAACATGATCATCATAAATAGCAACTCTATTGATACCAACTCTACTTACATTCTTCAATGGCTCCCTATCCTTTTATTTAAATAAAACTTTATTTCATTTGCATTACATACAAGGACCTTCAGGATTTGGCCTTTTCCCATATTCCACTCTCATGCCCTGTCACTCTCTGTTTCACGTTCTATGCGCCAGTCATGCAGGACTTAGTATCCATTTTTCAGTCTGTTCCTGCTGCTATAATAAAATACTTTAGACTGGGTAAACCATAATTTATTTCTATTGTTTATAAATTACTCAGTCTAAAGTATTTTGTTATAGCAGCAGGAATAGACTATACAGTTCTAGCGGCTGGGAAGTCCAAGATCAAAGCACTGGCAGATCAAGTGTCTGGTGAGGGCTGCTCTCTATCTATTTTTAAGAAGGTACCTTGTTGCTGCATCCTTTGGAGGGGACAAATTATGTGTCATCCCATGGCAGAAGACATGGAAGGGAAAAAGGGCCTAGGGCACTCCTTTCAACCTCTTTTATAAGAGTAGTAACCCTATTCCTGAGGGTGGAGCACTCATGACTTAATCACTTCTCAAAAGGTCCCACCTCTTAATACCAACACACGGGTATTAGGTTCTGACATATAAGTTTTGGAGGAACATATATATTCAAACAATAGCATTCCATACCTGGCCCCCTGAAAATTCATGTTTTTCTCACATGCAAAATGCATTTTTTCTTTGTATCCCAGTAGCCTCAAAGATTGTAACTTGTTCCAGCAACAACTCAAAAGTCTAAAGTTCAGAGTCTCTTTTTCATAAAATGACTCCTTTCCTCTGGGTAGATACCCAGCGGTGGGATTGCTGGATTGAATGGTAGTTCTACCTTAAGTTCTCTAAGGAATCTTCATATTGTTTTCCACAGTGGTTATGCTAGTTTACATTCCCACCAGCTGTGTAAAAGTATTCCCTTTTCACCAATCCTCACCAACCAACATCTATTGTTTTTTGACTTCTTAATTATGGCCATTCTTGCAAGAGTAAGGTGGTATCTCATTGTGGTTTTAGTCTGCATTTCCCTGATAATTAGTGATGTTGAATATGTTTCCATATGTGTGTTGGCCATTTGTTTGTATATTTTCTTTTGAGAATTGTCTATTCATGTCCTTGGCCTGCTTTTTGATGGGATTATTTGTTTTTTTCTTGCTGATTTGTTTGAGTTTCTTGTAGATTCTGGATATTAGTCCTTTATTGGATGTATAGTTTCCAAATATTTTCTCCCACACTGTGGGTTTTCTGTTTACTCTGCTGATAATTTCTTTTGCTGTGTAGAAGCTTTTTAGTTTAATTAGGTCCCATTTATTTATTTTTCTTTTTGTTGCATTTGATTTGGGGGTCTTAGTCATGAATTCTCTATGAAAAAGACACATGCACACGCATGTTTATAGCAGCACAATTTGCAATTGCAAAGATGTGGAACCATAAGTGCCCATCAAACAAGTGGATAAAGAAAATGTGTGTGTGTGTGAGAGAGAGAGATACATAGATACACACACACACACACACATACAAACACACCATGAAATACTACTCAGCCCTAAAATGGAATGAAATAATGTCTTTTGCAGCAACTTGAATGGAGCTGGAGGCCATTTTTCTAGGTAAAGTAACTCAGAAATGGCAAACCAAATATTGTATGTTCTTACTTATAAATGGGAGCTAAGCTGTGAGGAGGCAAAGGCACAAGAGTGATATAATGGACTTTGGGGGCTTGTGGGGAAAGGGTGGGAGGGGATGAGAGATAAAAGGCTACATATTGAGTACAGTGTACACTGCTCAGGTAACAGGTGCACCAAAATCTCAGAAATCACCACAAAAGAGCTTATCCATGTAACAAAAAACCACCTGTACCTCAAACACTATTTAAGTAAAAAATAAAAATAAAGTCCAGAGTCTCCTGTAAATATGATCTAACTCAGATATGGATGAGACTCAAGGTACAATTCATTCTGAAGCAAATTGTTGTCCAGCTGTGAATCTGTGACATCCAGCAAGTTAAATGCTTATAAAATACAAGGGTGGAACAAGCACAGGGCAGGTATTTCCATCACAAAAGGGAGAAATAGGAAAGAAGAAAGGGGTAATAATTCACAAGTAAATTTAAACCCAACAAGGCAAACGACATTCACCTCTGAGGCGTGATAATAATCTTCTTTGACTCCATGTCCTGCCTTCTTGACATACTGAGTGGGGGTTGGGACCCAAAACCCAGGGAAGACCCGTCCATGGCTTAGTTGGGCACAGCCCTCACAGCAGCTCTCACGGGTGGAAGACTCCACAGCTCTATCAGGCATTACCCTAGTAGAGGCTCTGTGAGGTTGCCACACCACTGTGGCAGTTCTCTGCTTGGGCTATGAGGCTCTCCAAGGCATCCTTTGAAACCTAGGTGGAGGTAGCTATGCCTCCACAGCTTGTGCACTCTGTGCACCAGCAGTTAGCACCAGGTGGGTGCTGCCAAGACTTACTGCCTGTGCTTTCTGGAGCAGTGTCCTGCATTAAACCTGTACCTGTTTGAGCTATGCTGGAGCAGCCAAAGAGCACTGCACTGGAATGGGTGGAGCAGAAATTGAGTTGGCCCTGGGCAGTAAGCCTCAAGGTCCCACAGGGACCTTGGCCCCCATCCTTTGAACCCATTCTGCTCTCAAGGCCCTGGCATTCTGGGCCTGTGATGGGAGGAGCACCCTCAAAGCTCTCCAAAATGCCTTCAGGGTCGTTCTTCCATTGTCTTGCTGAATAGCATCTGGCTTCCTTCTATCCACACTAATCTTATCAAATATCACTTGATCACACCCTGGTGTTCCCTCCTGAACACACCTTTTTATTCTTTACAACCTGGCCAGGCTGGGAATTTTCCAAATCTTTTGAGTTCTTTTTCCCTTTTGAGTATAAATTCCATCTTTAATTTGTTTCTCTCACACACAGTTTTCTATACGCAGTCAAGAGAAGCTGTTCCATACCCTCAATATTTTGCTTAGCAATTTCTTCCACCAAATACTCTAGTTCATTGCTCACAGCTTCTGACTAAGCATTAAGACACAGACAATTCAGCCAAGTTCTTTGCCACTTTATAAACAGGATGGCTTTTTCTCCAGTTTACAATCCCTCGTTCCTCATTTCCATCTAAGGCCTCATCAGAATTGCCTTTACCATCCATATTTGTATCAGCATTCTGATCACAACCACTTAAGTAGTCTGTAAGATTAAGGCTTCCCCTACAGCTGTTCTCTTTTGAGTTCTCACCAGAACTGCCTTAATGCTTTATTCACAGGAATAGAGACTTTTTCTAGCATTCGGTTCCAAAATCTACCAGCCTCTCTGCATTATCTTGTTCCACAATTGTATGTATTTGTTAACAGCAACACCCCATTGCTTGGTACCAGCAGTTCCTGGTGCTATAACAAAATGCCTGAGACTAGGTAACTTATCAATAATAGAAATTTATTTATCACAGTTCTGGAGGCTGGCAAGTCCAAGATCAAGGCTCTGACATTCAGTGTCTGGTAAGGGCTTGCTCTCTGCTTCCAAGGTGGCACTTTGGAAGTGCATCCTCCAGAAGGGATGAATGCTGTGTCCTCACATGGTGGAAGGGGTGGAAGAGCTGAAGGTCCTAGAGTGCTTCCTTCAACCTCTCATGTGAGAGCACTAATCCCATTCATGAGGCGAAGCACTCATGACATAATCACTTCTCAAAAGGCCACATCTCTTAATATTATCACATTGATTTTTCAGGTCCAACATATGAATTTTGGAGGGACCTCATCCATTCAAACTATAACAACCCATCATTCTCTGAGCATATGCTATGTTCTTCTGCCAGTTTTATAATTTGATTCTTCTACCTTAGAAACTCCTTTTATTATTCCAAGTCTCAGATATCTCCGAAATCCCCCCTGCCCTCCCCTAGCCTACCAGACCATTTCTGCCTCTCTCTTATGCCATAGTGCCATAGTTCCATTGAACAATTGGTTTGTTTTATTCATTTCCCTATCATACTGTGGGAGCAGATGTTGTGTCCCTTCATCTTTGGGTCTTCAGTCCTCAATTAATTTGAATGGAAAATGAGTAAATCAGTATAATATAGTTTGTGTGCTAGTTCTGTTAGTTATTAACAGTGCAACTTTGTTATCTCATCTGTGAAACGAGATAATGATAGTGTTTGTGTATATCATAAGTTCTTTGTGAGGATTAAGTGAGATAACATAAGGCCAGGGCGCTGTGGCTCACGCCTGTAATCCCAGCACTTTGGGAGGTCGAGAGTTCAAAACCAGCCTGACCAACATGGAGAAACCCTGTCTCTACTAAAAATACAAAATTAGCTGGATGTGGTGGTGCATGCCTGTAATCCCAGCTACTCAGAAGGCTGAGGCAGGAGAATCGCTTGAACTCGGGAGGCAGAGGTTGTGGTGAGTCAACTCCATCTCAAAAAAAAAAAAAAAAAAGATAATATATATAGAATGACTAGCACAGTGCCTGTCACATGTAAATATCCAAAAATGTTAGTTGCATTCTTCTGATTATTCTGGAATACTTAATATTATACATAGTGTTTCTGGAGGTACCATGCATAGTGTTCTTTAATTCTGAATCTTATTTTGAATAAGGCCTACAATCTTTTATCTACAGTACATTAGGTTTAATTTCCCAATGGCTGAACTCAAGCATATTAATGTTATAATTTGCAGAAAAGCTAGTGGAGATTTTTCAGGTGTCAGAACCAACCAGTTCTCTCACAACAGCACTACACACATTCTTTTGCCCAGACTCTTGCCCTTAGCACTTGGAGGAATGATGCTCTCATTAGACAGCGCTTCTGTCGGGAGGTTTGCAGCTTCCAAAAAGTCCCCCAAGGGATGGCACTATTATGAGATCTGAGCCAGTCCACTGACAAGACACACCAAGGGCTAGAGTCGGCTGCTTCTGAAAAGGGCTGCTTTTCTTCTGATAAGTTGGAGTGGGAGTTTCATGATATCTACCAGAATATTCTATGCTAACTTTCCTTCTTAGACTCTCATTTTGGGTTAAAATCATGAAAACTGATACCACCGCCACCACCCCAATACTCTGCCCTTCTGGCTATTCTATTGCTACTCATAGGATGTCTTTGGCAGGGGCCTCCCCTTTTAGTTTCAACATTTACTTAGCTATTTGGTATTGGAGACATCATTTTGACACCTCTGAACCTCAAATTTCTCATCTCTAAAACTGAGTGGGTAAGGTATCTCATGAGGTATTGCAATCATTAGAAATCGACTCATCATATATCTTGAACAGTGGAGGCCATATAACTTGCACCCAATTTACAGTGCACAACAGCAGTAGACATTTATTTTCAGTTAACCCTGTGAACATCAACTTGCCATGAATCCAAAAGCATAGCTCTAAAGAATAATTTTTTTACCCACAATTCAGATTATTGGTATCCTGACAATTGGGGGTACCCAACTGCTCCTTCTCCTCATACTCTACGCTCAAGAAGCTAGGCAGTGCTTGCACCACTTGCTCAGAGGAGTTACTGGTTGGAGAAAGAATAACTTTTCAAAGAAAATATCTGATTATACAACAAATGTAATAATTTGATCTTAGATTTTAAAATCCATAGTGATTGCATTATCTAATATATATATATTTATTCAGTCACTCAGTAAGTATTGAACACTGACCAGGCAGGAAAAAAAAAAAAAAAAAAAAAAAAGATCCTCAAAGAGCTTGTAATCAAGGAAAAGAAAAGAAAAAAGGTAAAATGAGCCACCATGATAAATGGCAATAAGGTGATAGCAAAGGTAAAACAGAGAAATAAGAATAATTAAGCTTGTTAGGCAGCATAAGAGGAGCGAAAAGGGAGAAGGTGATATTTGATTCAGGAATTTAAAGATCAGAAAGCATTCCCTGGACAGAGAGGGGGCATTGCAGGCATTGGGATGATCATGACCATGCCTAGCAGGATGGGAGCAGCGTGGAGCTGGGTTTTAGTTGAGAACAGGACTCCTGATGAAGAAGGGTCAACCAGCAACTGAAAAGGACATCGGAGCCAGAGTAGCATGGGCTGTGTGTGCAAACTAAGGGTTTTAGGAAATGTAATTAAACGCAGAATTTGAAATCTGGTTAGAAAGCTGGCTTGAACACTTCCTATGGAGGTAAAATGGGACTAATTCCACAGGTCCAATTCTGCATCAAGAATTACTAAAATTTAAATTCCCACAACACATGTAAACTGTGCAGTCTTTTATGAACCCTCCTTCCTCTCCCAGAGATTGACTGAAGCTTTGTGACATTATTTTCTCAGCAGAAAGATTCCTCGACTTAATAATGTTGGTTCATGTTTGGATTGAATAAAATATTGACTGGTTTCCTTCTCCATTAAACTCCCTTGAATGCCTCTAAATTACAACTCTGTAAAACTGACCTGAACATCAAGCATGAATTTTTGTTTCTGTATAAAAGTATTTAGACAATCCACTGCCTGACTCCCCATGGCTAACACAAAATCGGTTTTGAAAAGAAACAGAATAGCTGATTGAGCATGAGAGCAGCCCTTTTGATAAGAAAAGATGAAATCCATTCCAGAGTCCTGATTATTAGGTCTATGACAATCTATCAAAAAATTCAAATTGTTTATACAACCTCCACGGTTCTTTCAGTGTTGCTTAAAATTGTCAAGGTAGCAAAAACTCTAGTTATTTTCAAAAGGCAAAATCTTTCCTACCTTAAAAAGTCTGAGTTACTAAGTCCTTAAGAAAAGAGAATTGGCAAAGTGTCTTCAACTCTTCCTTTGGTAACTACTCAGTTTCCTTTGGAAACATTTCCCCAGCTCAGTACACTAGAAAATTGTAATGATGCGAGTTGTGCCAGATACCTGCTGGGGATAAGGAAATTGGGTTTAATGTTTCAGGATGGCTGGAGAGGTCTTTTGTCTTGCCCGCAGTCTGCGCCCTACGTAGCTTGCTTTTTTGGAAAGTGTCCCGACTTCCCTTTGCTTTTTTGCCAGCCACATCTCTGAAGAAGAGACAATTTCTCCCTAAAGTGTTCTCCCTACCTCTCAAAAAAGGAACATGTGACATTTTAATGGTGTAGCATGTTGAGAAAGGCTCTGCCTTCTACTTAAAGGTTTTTTTTTTTTTTTTGAGATGGAGTCTTACTCTGTTGCCCAGGCTGGAGTGCAGGGGTGCAATCTCGGATCACTGGAACCTCTGCCTCCCAAGTTCAAGTGATTCTCCTGCCTCAGCCTCCCCAAGTAGCTGGGACTACAGGTGTGCACCACCATGCCTGACTAATTTTTGTATTTTTTTTTTTAGTAGAGACGGAGTTTCGCCATGTTGGCCAGGCTGGTCTTGAACTCCTGACCTCAGATGATCCATCCACCTTGGCCTCCAAAAGTGCTGGGATTACAGACATGAGCTACCACTCCCAGCCTACTTAAAGGTTTCTAAGAGTGTTCACTGGACAGAGCTATCCATATGTGTCAGAGAAGTGTAATTTGCAACAGGCAAATTGGGAACCTTGAGAAAGTTATTTGACCTCTCAAAAGTCTCACATGTCTCACTACAAAACCGTAGAAAATGATGACTAGCTGAAAATACTGTTGCGTTTTTCAAAGGGGTGTGATACATGCTACCGTCTAAATGTTAGTTGTGATTTTTATCATTAATATTGATAATATATATCTTCCACTGGACAATGTCTAACATTTCATACATAATTGGTTTTGATGAAAAGAGCTGGAACTTTGCAAGAAGTTAGCATTCCAGTAAGATGTTTTGATTAATGTAACAGGTAGGTTTCCAGATCGCTGCCAGCTGAGATAAGGCTCTGTGGGCTTGGAGGGGAGTATATTATATGAGACCCACAGCAGCAAGTGGAATCAAGGATTCTTAACATCATTTTATAACTTAACAGTTTTGTTTCCTGGGTCACTGAGTTTACCTTCCTGATGTCAGTTAGGTCTCCTGTGATATCTGAGTAATAACATGGGACACGATAGGCTTGAATGCTGAGACAATTCCTTCCCTCAGTGGTGCAGGGGTTCAGGCCTAAAATGTGCTCTTAAATGACAGCTGCCACTGTGCTCTATAATTATGGTAGACATCATTCTATTTTAAATTAATTATTTGAACATCAATGCAATAGTGAATACATAAACATATATGAAAGTAGTATTTCCTTATTTTTCCTAGTGATTCAGATGATTGGTTTTCTTACCATTTTGAGGATCAATTATCAGTGACTATGTTTGAATGAAAAAATAGCTGATATAGGAGGCATTACAATAATAATGATTCAGTTGATCATCCAGTAGTAGCAACAATAATCATTTTAACTACCATTCATTAAAGCTTATTGCTTTGTCAGGACTGTGTGGATTTAAGGAATTTAATTTAGTGTGGGCGAGAGAGAGAGATAAATTATTAGATGAGTAAAGGGATGGAACCCAGAAGCAGAATGTAGACTTCAGTAGACGGCAGGATCCAAAATTAGAAAACTATCAGAAATGAAGACTGGTATTTCTACAGCCATATTGTCTTTGTTTTTTTCTGTATCTCTGAGCCCATTGCTGAGAAATAATTTCTCCAGGTCGTCCTATAATTCTTCTTTGCTCGAACACTGAGAAAGGCAACTAGTGGATTCTGATTTCCAAATCCAGATGTCCTAGGAAGCAAAGCTTATTGGCCAATCTTGTATTAGGGATCCTCCTCTAATATCCCCTAGTGTACTCCCTTGGTCCCACCTGTGATGGCCATCAGAAAAGGGTCAACAGTTACGAAAAAGGGCTGCAGAGGCTCTTGCTTGGAAGGAGAGGTGCAATCACAGAGTTGAGTTAATTTGTCCCAGGTCAACTAATATGAGGCAGAGCCTAGAATAAACCCAGGAATGTCTAGCACCCGAGTTCATACAATTTCCTTGAGCTTGTTGCTCTCTGGTTAAAGTGGTCTAAGGCAATGCTCCCTGGTAACTGAAGGCTGGCTTCAGTGGGCACAGCAATGAGAGATTTAGTGAAGATGAGGTCTCACTTAAGAACCCCACATCCAGCATCATGAAGGGATGACAAGGAAATGAGAGGGCCTTTGGGTGAAACAGCGATTCTCTGCCTATCCTGTGAGGTGGCTTCAGGTAAGTCCTAAATATCAGTGGTTCTCAAACATTAATGTGCAAACAAATCATCTGGACATCTTATCAAAAGGCAAATTCTGTTTCAGTTCTCATGGGATGGGACCTGGGAGTCTGCATTTTTAACAAACTCATAGAAGACACTGACGCTGTGGGACCCTTCCCAGCACCATACGATGTGGATGAGGTTCTAGAGAAAAAAAACTAGGAAAATGGAAGCAGCAAGAAGTCTTGAGGTTTTCTGGTTCCTCCCCACAGCTGCACAGATAGTGGGTTACTTGGCAGCTCATACCTCTGCATTTGGCTTTCTACCCAGTCCTGTGACAAGATGAACAACTACAACTACAGTGACTTGCTGGACCAGCTAAATAAAAAAGCATGTGCTGGCTGAAAAATTGTCGGCAAATAATTAGTGGGTACTGCCAGCAGGCAATTTATTTGGAATTTATCTTGGTAAGATACACAGGATGTTCTGTGCCAATTTTTTCCTGTTTCCTAAGTTCAACTTTGGAGAAACTTACTAGTATTAATAGTGAGAATTGTTATACATCTTGCTGATTTAAAAAATATATATGTCGCACTTATATTTGACATTATTTCTGTTGTGTGAGCTTCTTTAGTGCCCCCCTGCCTGGCTTTGACAGAAGTTCAGGATCTAATTATTACCACATTTGTTGAGTTCTTAAAAATATGTTAGATACCATGTAAAATAAATTATACATTATCCCATTTTTCCCTCACAAAAACCTAAGCACTAGCTGTTAATTTTACTTTTTAGCAATGACAAAACTGAGGCAAAAACATATTGTATGAGTTGTCCAAGCACTATCCAATCCTAATCCTGATTTTGCTCCTTCATAAAACATTTAAATCTGCCCTTGCTCCCCTCAATGACACCTTCGTGCCTTTGACTTTGGGTTGATGCTGTGTTCTGGTATCCAATTTTAAACCCTCCTCAACAAGGACTCTATCCTTTTTTGCCCCTTTGTTGCAGTTTGGCAATGTTGTAAAGTCATTCTGTCCACATCCAGTCCTACTTTATTTGAGGTCTGTTTATGCTGCCTTTCTTTGATTTATTTCATTAGCTTCCTGCCATTCTCAGTATCTTCAATGGTAGCTTCAGGTATTTTCCACACATCCCAACCCTAAATCACAGGTGTGCCTCCATCCTTCTGGGCAAATGACTACCTCTTTAATAAAAAGATGGAGACCAATTTTTCCAACATCACTTACATGTACTTTTAACAGAAATATCACAAAATTAAAATAGTTGTGATTTAAACAAGAAAGAACATACATATATTCTTTATTGTTTGATTACACACACACACACACACACACACAAACAAGAAATTGGAGGTACGCAGTCCCAGAGATACCACACTGTCTCAAGGTTATCATTAGACTCAGATTTCTTCTCCTCCCCTATCCTTAGTATTTAACTTAGGTCCTTAAGTTTGCACCTCATGGTTCCAAGATGGTTCCCTCATCCCAAGCATTATGCCTTTATACTATCAAGTTCAAGGGAGGAAATGTATATATCATGAAGCAAATACTTCCCAGAAGTACCCTCAGAAGAAATCTCCTTAATATTTGGCCTAAAGTTGGTCACTTGCCCATCCCCAAACAGAACTCCAATAGAAGAGAATGGGATAGCTTTGCCGTGTTTAGATCAATCACGTGTTCATCCTCCGGGATTCGGAAAGGGGCCAGCCTTCCCTAAGCATATTGCGACATGAAAAATATGTTTAAGCTTGGACTCTTCCCTTGGTGAAATGTGACTAGTGTCTAACTTATATCCCAGTGTCTAACTCATATCTCTCATTGTTCTTTATCTCTTTCTCCTGCTGCTTCCTCCCAGTCTCAAAGATATCGTGTAGCCATCCATCCTCTTCAGCTTTCTGGTCTCTTCCTTCCCAATACCGAATTCTTCACCTCACCCGCCCTCCTGGTCTCATTCCTGCTCTCTTTCTCTTTGCCCCACCAACATTCACTTCTCTAGTTTTTGGATTTTCTTTCCCTTTTTCCTGGAAATATATTCCAATCTCCCCTATAAAGAACAACAAACTCACAACAAAAGCAAAACAACACAAAAATTGCCTTTCCTTAGCCTTTGATATCTTCAAGCTGCTATTTTAGCTCTGTCTTTCTTTACACAAACATGTCCCCAAAATTAATCAATAATCTGTACTTACATTTTCTCACTGCTCATTTATGTAAGTCTGTAGAGTCCAGACACCCCAATGGGGGAAAAAAGTGGCACCATCAAACTGTCATTTAATTTAGTGGCCTGTCTCTTAGGGTATATTCTTTTCTGGGAATCTGCTCTTCCTTTGCTTCTTAAAGCTCTGCAAAATCTGTCCAGCCCCAACCTGCCCATCCAAGCCACTTCTCTGACTTCTCCATCTCTGCCTCATTCATTGAATCTTTTCCTACCAGATCATAAGCAACTTCATGAAAGGAACCATGTCTTATTTATTACCTGTACAATGTGTGATTAAGAATTTGGCGGAAGCGCTCATCTTTTGAAAAACTTCTTAACTAGTCTTCTTGACTCCTCTCCCCTCCCTCTTCAAACCATCCTGTCACCAGAGTTATACTTCTCAAAGTACAGATTTGATCACATTTGTTCTTTATTTAAAAACACAAACTCCTTAGCATGCCATTCAACTTCTTTCACAAAGTAACCCAAACCCATTTTTAACTTGAAATCTTACCCTTATCTCCCCTCTGCGTGCACGCGTGCGCGCGCGCACACACACACACACATGCACACACACATCAGAATGCATCTATGTGCATCAGAATCATCTGGGATACTTGTTTACAATGAAATTCCTAGGCCACACTCAAGACCAACTTAAGCAGGTTCATTAGGATTAGCTTAGGCTGTATATGTATAGTTTCAACATGCATCTAAGGTGATCCTGAATGCACACTGAAGTTTGGTGCCATGGCCATATCATACTTAAGCAAAAACTAGTTCAAATAGCATGAATTTCCCTATTTTCCACTTTTTAAGCACTTATTTATCCATTTAATAATTGTGGGAGTTTTTTCCCTATGGAAATGAGACAGGGAAGCCTCTAAGATAGGGTTGAGAACTGGACCAAATATCACTAGACCAGTTAGGCTTATAAAAAGTTTCCCTATTAACAACTTAACTGAAGAACAATTCTGCCTCATTACTTTGACTATGTTGAGTTACCTTGGTGGCATTTTTGGTGACACTGGCCACAAGTGGACACTTGCTATACTTCCCACATATGCTGAGTTCATTTCCTTTGTCCACTTCATACGTATCATTAATGCCTCTGTCCCAGTACGCTAACTTCCCAAATCCCTGAAGGCATCAAATGCAATGGAATTTAACAAGAAATCAGCTGCATTTAAGGAAAGCAGACCAAAGTTCCAGTTGAAATTTGATTTAAAAGTTTTGTGAAATGTTACAAAAGGTTTAAAAAAAAAAGTATTTATCATTTCAAATACACTTAAAAATTTGCTATTTCTGTGACAAAAGACAATCCATCTTATTCTCATGGCTGGTTTTCTCCCAGTTCTCACCACCCAGATCTAACTCTTTCTGTTCATCTTGGTGACCATGTATATGGAATAAAATGTTATGAGATGATGATATAATATCTACATTCACATGGAAGACTAAAGCTGATTGTTACATTGTAAATGGCATCAGTGTTAGTTGCAAATTCAGAATTCCAGATCCAACTATAGTCATCTTTTCATACAGACATAGCTTTAGTCTCAGTTGGTCTCTCTCTGTCTCTCTCTCTCTCCCCACTTCCTCCCCCCTGCCCTGTACTCTTCCATTTCCCTTCCCTCTCTCTTTTTCTGTTGACTCAGACAAATAAACCCACTAAAACATATTGCCTTTGATATTGTCTCTGACCTGAGGTCATAGAGAAAAGACTCAAAATGAAAATAGAAATGAAATCAGACCCATAAATGGATGCCAGAGGGGACGATACAATAAAGGACAAAAAGACTGGTCCAAGCCTGTCATTTTCTCCACAAAATGACTTTCAGTGTGAACAATGGCTCGCTTTTGCAGTTTTTGTTCTCCAGTGACAACAGCAATGAGGAAAATTGTTTCAAGTCCTGAACTGTCTCTGCTGAGTGCTACAGGGAAGCACACTGGCCCCAGTTGCCAAGTTGCTGCAGTCGTTCACAGACATCAGAGTGCTCACCTTGGCCTGAGTGAGTCATGCTGAGTTTACACAGGTTCATGTGCAAAAACGTGCTGCTGAAGAGATCATGTTTCTCTGACTTTGCCTCTGAGTACCTGCCCTAAACAGCATGCTTGTCAGCACTCCAGCAGGCCGGAGCCTTTGGATGTCTCATTTAGGAGTGTGGTCTGAGTTTTGACGTGCTGAGGAGTAGAAAGGTAAGAACAAGCAGTTCATATAAGGGCAAACTCCTGAGATGAGCTGCAGCTGCATTCACCTCCATGGGGCAAGCCAGACTTTGAGAGGTTTCGTGCTTTTAGATGTCAGTTAAAATAAAATTTTATATGATATTACAAGAGAGTAAGTTTATTACTCAAATACCCCTATAATAGGAAAACAGGATAATGCACCCTATGACTTCCAGAATGACAGTAATTGAAATTCATCCTGATAATGCAGTTGATGGCCAGGAAAGGTGGAAAACATATATTCAGGTCGTTGAGAATTTCTTAACTTATTTCAAGAGTGAAGAGAAAGAGACACACAGAAAGAAATAGCCTATAAGCCAGAATTCCACATCTAGGCAGAGAAACTCCCGAATGCGACTTTCTCCATTATTAACCTTGCACGTTATATCGTGTGTTATGACCTCTTGGAGTCTGAAGGGAATGAAGTAGGTCAAACAACAGTAACAAAAAACATTCTCCAAAAGCTCTACATATTCTACCATCCCACAACCTTTTAACCCCACACACCATTCACAGGCTGAATGGCACAAGGTCACATATGTAATTTCCAGTTCTTGCATTTCTTCTTTAAAAAATTTCCTGGCCTTAATCTGTCAGAGTGGTTTCCGATTCCCAGTGATTTGCTAAGAATATAGATTATTACTGACACTGGAGAAATTAGGCGACTAAATAAATGAGCATGAGTTTGTCACCTCTGAAAGTCTCTGATAGCTGTGCCAGAAACACAAGTTGTTTTAGCTTAAGGTGTGCTGAGAATAGAAGGTGTGGAGTAACAGATGTGTCCTCACACCATCACTGGGCTGGATGCTGGAAATACAAAGAATGACAGTTCCTAATCTTTTTAGCTCATTGATTTTGCTGAGAGTGAGAGAGGACAACTAAGTAAACGGTTATGGTAGATAAGTTACTGAGAGCTGATTTAAATGTCTAAGCTGAATAGAGCTTCCATAAAAAAGATTTGCATGCTGAGGTGGAGATGGGGGAGAGTGGTTCCAAATGGTGAACCTGTCTTAACTAGTTCATCTTAATTAATTTCATGTGTACCTATTTAATAGAACCCAGAGTATGGTTGACCTTTAATCAATAATGGGAAATTCCTCAATCCATCCAGCGTATGGAACTGCTACTCCTTTAACAAAGGGCAAGGGTGGATTTCCCAGGACACAAGAGGATATACTTGGGCTCTGGGCATCCCAATTTAAGCAAATTAGCTAAACTAGCATAAAGTGCACCGAGTGAGGCAACTCTTGACATTTACTGATAAAATGTAAAGGATTGTGTTTATAAATAAATACATGCAAATAATTATGAATAATTATGTTCTTTCAAAGTATAAGGATAGAGGAATCTACTTATCAATCCATCAAAAGAGCTACATACAGTTTCCTCTAACTAAAACATGACAGATTATATCTCAGCACCTACTGACATGAATGTCATTGGGTTGTGACAAATTATGTCCGATGTGTCCTCTGTCCTTTTTGCATCACATGGACAGAGGACCTGTCTCAAATAGCCTTCATGGCATCCTTAAAGGTTGTTATTCATATGTTTGATCTTATCTCCAGAATTTTGCATTGTCACGCTCTTCTGTAATGATAATGTGAAATGGGTATGATGAATTCAGCTGGCAACATAGAAAAGCTGACCTTTAGTTGTGTAGCAGGGTATCTACTCATATATTCAACAGTTTTACCAAAAAAAGATTTGTCCTAAGGGTTTCCAGTTTCTTCATATGTCCAGAGTCTACAATCTAGCCTTGCATGGAGTCAGATTAATAGAAATCAAAATCTCTGACCCATACTCTCAAGTTCTCTAAAATTGCCTTCACTACATTGTTTTTAGGAATGTTGTCATCAGGCTATATTTTAAATTGTCTTTTAAAAGGGCCCTGTGAAACTTGTTAGATGTACTGTAGGTGCGCCAGTGAAGACATCATTATCTTCCATAGTGTCCTCTTTATGACAATCCTGGGAGTGATTTCTATTTAATCTTAGTGCCAAGAATTGTTGTGCCTCTCCCACGTAATGGTCTGTTTGTGCTTTTAACTCACAAACATTGGGGATGAGTTACTGAGCACATTTTTCAGTAGGTAGAAATGTGTTTTCTTCCCTGCTTTCTGAAAAAGTATTCCCAAGTATCCTGAAGCTTTCTAAAAGATGCTTTTCATTTTGTGCTTTCATCTCTTAATAACAATTTTTAAAAATGACATAAGTATATTCTAGGACAAGGATCAGCAGCCTTTTTCTGTTAAAGGGCCAGATACTAAGTATTTTAGACTTTGAGAAGTACACATGTCTCTGAGGCATATTCTTTTTTTTTTAACAATTAAAATTGTAAAAACTATTCTCAACTCATGGGTCTTATGGAAATAGGGGTAAACTGGATGTGGCCCACAAGCTGCAGTTTGCCAACCCCTCTTGTAGAATCACTGGATGACCTCATATTTCTGAAAAGTGCCATGTGATTACAGGGTCTTCACACTTGTCTTTGCACTAATGTTTATGTTGGTGTCAAGTAGTTCCATTTATACTGACATGAGCTAATGAGAAAATAAAGAAGACTAACACTAAGTGTAAATGACATACTTGGTCTAAATGACTTGGCCAAATGTCATAAATGTCATAAAGGCAACTCTACAAAGGAAGGTTTCACAGTTGTTCAAAAAATGGTGAGAGAATTAACTCAGCACACAGCCCGCAGTGATGACAGAACCATGTAAACTCACAATGATGTGAGTTTGTTCCATATGGAGCAGAATTCTCATCTATATTCACATTATGAAGGGCAATTTCATTTCAGCAAAACAGCAGAATTTATCAGATTAAATGAATGTTACTAGTTGGGTATCAATTGGCTCTGTCATTTTGTTTATGTTTAACTTGCTAGTTTCATTTGGTCTTATACCCGGGTAAGCATTGCAGAATCCACATCCATACCCCTTGTTTCAAAACCCAGTTCTGCTGCTTACTACCATAATTGGAAACACTAACTCACCAAACCAGATATCTTTGAAAACTTTTTACAGATATTTAATATCTTTGGAAATTGTTTTCTTATAGTTAGTATTTTCAGGTTTTTCAGATTTTTAGTTCATATTGAGTAATTTTTAGCCCTAAGCATGGTTCTATTTTACCTCCCACCCCACCCTATATAAACTGCTTACAAATAGCTAGTGGGGAAAATTCATGTCCTTTGATAATAAGCAGTAAAACAAGAAGCAAGGAAGAACAGGATCTACATAATAATATAATGGAAAATAAATTTAAAAAAAATAAGAAGGTCAAATGGCAAAGTATCCTGAAAAGAAAACAAGTTGCAAGAAAATAGATGAAAACTATGGTCAAATATTTTGTGATAAATTTTAAAACAAATGAGTAAAATGCATTGAAGTAGTTGCCTCTGTAAAGCAAGAACATAGTACAGAAATAAAAAAGCACACAAGAGAGATGGTGAAACAGCAATATGCATGAAATGGAAACTAGCAGATCTCAGGAAATAAAAGTAAAAGAAATAAAACTCAAAAAAGGTAAAGGCAAAATTAGAAGACATATAAGGAAGGAAAAATACAGCAAGGTGCATAGAGGACTTAAAAGGCAACAAAACAAAGTGACAATAAAGAAACTCATTTTTAAAAAGTTATTAGAAGGAAAAAGTAACTAAAATGTAGAACAGGCAAAGAATATATTAAAGAAAGCCCCCCCAAAGGAAACTAGAAATAATGGAACAGAATTATTATTTAAAAACATAATTCAGAAATAGTAGTATTTCAAATTCTTGAAATAGTAGATGATTTGAATCTATATATTGTCGAAGCACAGCATGCCTTAGGAAAAACTGACTCATATGGTCAACATTAAACATACCCTAGTACATTTACATGACTTCAAGAACAAAAATTTCTTTTGAGCAGCCAGCCAACCTCAAAATACCACTACTGAACCAGGTAAGGAGATGAAATCAAAATCCATTCAGTTTGAAATTTTTCTACTACTCTGAGGAAAGAAAGATTTAAGCAATGAAAAGACTTTAATTGAATGAGAACCATTAAAGACAGATTTATAGGACTTGTCTGTGTATTACAGAGATCAGTTTGTAGTCTAATCAAGAGTTAGCAGAAATAGCATTTATTGGGAAAGAAACTGAAGGAAAAAATTTCTCCAATAAGCCAGATGCTTTATAAACCAACTCTTCTCTATGCTGAATGTAGCAGAAAGTTTCAAGTAATTTCTCATAAATATGGTCAAATATTGCTATATTCAAATATCCAACCCAAACCTCAAATTCTGTATAAGAAAAAAAGACAGAAAAATATTTGGTGAAGAGATAACAGATGACAAGTATAATATTCAAAGAAATTTCTCAGAACAGTTACCAAGCTTGGCAAAATTTAGTCAATAGAAGAAGAGTATTAAAGGGAACAGCAACTTTAAGCGGAGAAGGCAGAAAGGTGCAGTGGCTTATTCCTGTAATACTAGCACTTTGGGAATCCCAGGTGGGAAGATCTCTTGACTCCAGGAGCTCAAGAGCAGTCTGAGCAACACAGAAAGACCCTGCCTCTTTAAAAAAAAAAAAGCATCTATGATATTTTCTGCTTAGTATTTTCCTGATGTCTGAAAACTTCCTTTTGCCTACATTCTCCATCCTCATGTCTTTAGTAGGAGCTAAATGGATTTTACCTGACCTACTACTACCTACTTGTCAGCAAGCAAGTGGGATACAGACCCAAATCAGACCAATCAGAGCCCTTCTTGGGAAATTTTGGAACCAGAATCACGACTCTGCTCCTGCCATTAGAAGAAACTGTTCATTTATGAGGCTCTAGAATTGTGTCAGTTAGATTTACCACCACACAGAGGAAGCTGGTCTGCAATCAGAGAAAATGAAGTCGAGTATCAGAAAAAGGTAGAGATGAGGTTTCCATTCCCTATGACTTTCATATATTTTGATCCAGTTGTTTCTGTTATCCAACTATAAACCTGCTCTTGTAATTGTTTTATTCTGCAAATAAATACATTTCTACTTTTCCTAAGTTACATTAAGTTTCTGACACTAGCAACCCAGTATGTGCTGATTAATACACACCCAATCAAGTAGAAAGAGAGTATAACAAAAGGTGCTTTCTTAAGGGCAAGAAATGTTTAATAAACAATGAAGAAAGAGCTAGTAGAGAAGCAGAAGATTTTGAGAAGGAGGAGAAAAAGAAACAAAGATATTAGGTAAGGATATTCCAAGGTGGTTGTAGATATGTGGTTTTAGAAGAAAAAGAGCTATATAGAATATATATATGAAAGAAACTAATCTTTCTTTTCTATGAAGGAAATTCAGCCTATGACCTTAAAATGTTCACAATGTCTACTGTATGCTAAAGTACAGCAGTGTGGTAAAACATACACATTAATATTTTTAATTATTTTTACTAAAGGGATAAAAAGAACATTATAAGGAGAAGAGAGTGCTAACAAGAAATTGGGTTCAAATTTATTTACCTGACCATGAGCAAATTACTGGATCACTGTGTGCCTTGGTTTTTATCTGCAAAATGGGTAAAATAACAGTACCTAGCTGATGCACTTACCGTAGGAAATGAGAGATAAAGCATGGAAAATAATTTGTGCAGTCTTGGGAACATCATGTTTGCTCACTAATATTAGTTAGCGTTAGTATCACTATCACTATTACTCTTGAGTTACTATCCTACCCCATCACTTTTAGTATTTTACTGAATTTATATCATTTGATCATCGCAACAACTTTGGGAATTAAGTAATCACTATCCTTAGTTTATAGATAAGGCTTAGATATTAAATAACTTGCTTAGAGTCACACAGCTAGAAAATGGCAGACTCAACATCAGAGCCCATTCAGCATGACCCTAGAATTTCCTCCTTTTTGTCATAAATCAAATGGCCTCCATATTGAATTTGTTGTTTTCAAAAATATATTCTCGATTCTTTCCATGGTTTTTCTGTTCTCTATTTTCCTTCCTTCCTTCCTTCCTTCCTTCCTTCCTTCCTTCCTTCCTTCCTTCCTTCCTTCCTTCCTTCCTCTCTCTCTCTCACTCTCCCTCTCTTTCTCTCTTTCTTTCTCTTTCATTGAGATAGGGTCCCACTCTGTTGCCCAGGCTGGAGTGAAGCAACACAATCTCAGCTTACGGCAGCCTCCACCTCCCAGGCTCAAGTGATCCTCCCAACCTCAATCTCCCAAGTAGCTGGGACTACAGGGGCATGATACCACACCCAGCTAATTTTTTTTTTTTTTTTTTTTTTTTTTTTTTTTTTTTTTTTTTTTTTTTTTTTGTATTTTTGGTAAAGACGAGGTTTTGCCATGTTCCCCAGGCTGGTCTTGAACTCCTGAGCTCAGGGCATTCCGCCCACCTTAGCCTCCCAAAGTACTAGAATTATAGGTATGACCCACTGCAGTAATAGGTGTGAGCCACTGCACGTGGCTATTTTATTTATTTCAATTCGGATTTTTATTATTCCTTTCCTTCTGCTAATCGTTGGTGTAGCTTCTTCTTTTTCCAGTTCCTTTAGGTATAATGTTAGACTATCTATTTGAGATCTTTCTTCTTTTTTAATGTAGGCATGTATTGCAATAAATTTTCCTCTTAGAAATGGTTTTGCTGCATCCCATAGGTTTTGGTATGTTGTAATTTCATTGTCATTTATCTCAAGATTTTTTCTTTTTTTTTGAGGCGGAGTCTCGCTCTGTAGCCCAGGCTGGAGTGCAGTGGAGCGATCTCTGCTCACTGCATGCTACGCCTTCCAGATTCACGCCATTCTCCTGCCTCAGCCTCCTGAGCAGCTAGGACTACAGGCGCCTCCCACCACGCCCGGCAAATTTTTTGTATTTTTAGTAGAGACGGGGTTTCACCGTGTTAGCCAGGATGGTCTTGATCCTCCTGACCTCGTGGTCCGCCCGCCTCGGCCTCCCAAAGTGCCGGATTACAGGCGTGAGCCACCGCGCCCGGCTTCAAGATATTTTTAAAATTTCTCTTTTGATTTATTGTTCAACCCATTTGTTGTTTAATCATGTTGTTTAATTTCCACAACAACGTTTTTTGTTAATTTTTCAAGATTCCCTTGGTTACTGATTTCTGTTGTGGTCTGAAACAATACTAGGTATGATTTCAATATTCTTACATTTTTAAAACCTTGTTTTGTGGCCTAAAATATGGTCTATCTTGGAGAATGTTCCATGTGCGAAAAAAGTTGTGTATTCTGCAGCTATTAGATGGAAAGTTTTGTATATGTCTGTTTGGTCCATTTGGTCAAAAGTGCAATTTGAGTCCATTATATCCTCATTTATTTTCTATCTGGTTGATCTGTTCATTACGAAAGTAGAGTATTAAAGTTCCCTACTATTATTGTATTTCTGTTTTGCTCTTCAGGTTTATAACTATTTACATTGTGTATTCAGGTGTTCCAATGTTGGAGACGTGTGTGTGTGTGTGTGTGTGTATATATATTGCATATATGCAGATATATTGCATATATATATTGCATATATGCAGATATATTGCATATATCTGCATATATGCAATATATTGCATATATATAGCATATATACAGCATATATATAGCATATATATATGCAATATGTATATGCAATTTTTAAGTCTTCTTGATTGTCAGACCACTATATCATTAAATAATTACCTTCTTTGTCTCTTGTGATAGTTTTTTTAATTGAAGTCTGATTTATCAAACATAACTGTAGCCACTCTTGCTCTCTTTTAGTTACATGTGTCTTTTATGGGTCTCTTACAAGCGGCATGTAATTGGATTGTATCTTTATCCATTCAGCCACTGCATCTTTTCATTAAAGGATTGAGTCTATTTACATTCTAGCTTATCATTTAGAGGTAAGGACTTACTGTCATTTTATTATTTGTTTTCCAGTTGTTTTGTAGCTCCGTCGATCCTTTCTTCCTCTCTTGTTGTCTATCATTGTGGTATAATTTTCTGTAGTATTAAGCTTTTATTCCTTTCTTTTTATTGTTTGTATATCTGACTTTTTTTTGTTTTGCAGTTACCATGAGGCTTACATAAAACATGTTATAGTTTTAATCAGCTATTTAAGCTGATAACAGCTTAACTTCTATCACATACAAAAACTCTAGACTTTTACTCTCCACCCCCTATAACTTATGTTTTTGATGTCACGCATCTTTTCATATTGTATATTTCTTAACAAGTTATTGTAGCTGTAGTGCTGTAGTTATTTTGACCATTTTGACTTTAAATCTTCATACTAAGCAGATGTGTAATTTACATACCACCATTATAGTACTGGAGTATTCTGAACTTGACTATGCATTTTCTTCCACTAGTGAGTTTTATAGTTGCATATATACTTATGATAGTAATTATAATGCCTTTTTTCTTTTCTTTTTTCTTTTCTTTTTTTTTTTTTTTTTGAAAAACTTCCTTAAGCACTTCTTTTAGGATGGGTCTAGTGGTGATGGATTTAGCTTTTGCTTGTCTGGATAATATTTTATGCCTCTTTTATTTCTGAGGGATAGCTCTGCTGAGTATAACAGCCGTAGCTGAAAGGTTTTTCTTTCAGCACTTTGAATATATCATCCAATTGTCTCCTTGTCTGCAAAGTTTCTGCTGAGAAATCTACTGATATATTCTAATGGAGATTCCCTTGTATGTGACTTGATGTTTTCTCTTGCTGCTTTTAAAATTCTTTGTCTTTAAGTTTTGACAGTTTTACTATAATGTGCCTTTGAGAGAACCTCTTTGGGTTATATATGTTTGGGGACCTTGGAGCTAAGTGGATCTGAATGTCCATATCTCTCCCAAAATGGGAACTTGTCAGCCACTATTTTATTTAATAAGCATTTTTGTCCCTTTTTTAATCTCTTGTCCTGAAAATCTCATAATGCAAATATTTATTTGCTTAATGATATCCCATAAGTCCCAAAGAATATCTTCACTCTTTTTCATTCCTTTTTCTTTTGTTTCCTCTAAGTCAGACCAAGTCACAAATGACCTATCTTCAAGTTCACAGAATCTTTCCTTTGTTTGCTCTAGTCTGCTATTGAAGCTTTCTATTGTATTTTTAAACTTTATTTTATTGATTAAATTCACTAGCTATAAGATTTCTGTTCTTTTTTATCATATCTCTCTGTTGAATTTCTCATTCAGATAATGAATTATATTCCTGATTTCATTGAATTGCCTATGTGTATTCTCTTGTGTCTTGCTAATAATAAAGAATATTATTATGAATTCCTCTTCAGGCAATTTGTAAATTTCCATTTCATTGGGGTCAGTTACTGGAGAATTATTGTGCTCCTTTGGTGATGTCATGTTTCCTTGTTTTCTATGTTTCTTGTGTTCCTGCATTGATGTCTGCACATCTGATTGTGTAGTTACCTCTTCCAAACTTTACAGAGTAGTTTTTGTAGAAGGCTTTCACCGAAGGTGGGCCTGAGGGTACTGGTTGGGCAAAGTGCAGTGGCTGTAGTTCTGTGTGGGCCCAGTGATACAGTCTGTATGCAGCTTCTTCAATTGTGATCAATGTCAGTGATGACTGACATACCTTGGTACCTTGGTGGTCTAGGCTACAGGAATTTGTGGCAATAATGGTGGCTATGTATGTTATTATGGCAAGAACTTTGGGAATCATTCTGTTCTTATCTTCCCCCACAGTGGGGCGTCCTGTGAAATTACTATAACACCTGGGACTTGAGACACAGGTTCACATTCCCAGGCGCAAGTGGATGCCGTTCTCCCAAAAAGCTGGGATCTATTGCTTTGAGACAAACTCTAGCAGCTTAAACCCAGGAGGCTGTAATATAGCTGTGTTCTGACCCTGGGAAACAGGGTACAGCACTGGTGCAGCTCTGGAGAAGAAGGGATTTTCCAGAGACTAAATCCTCAGGGAACAGTGCACAGCTACAATTCAGATCCTGGAACCAACAGGACATAGAAGCAGCTCAGGATCTGAGGGATGAGATAGCACATAGTGTGGAGTTTGGACCCTGGGATGGTGGGACATGACAGAAGCCCAGGCTCTGTGAGCCTGGGTACAGTAACAGCAAGTACTCAGGAATGGCAAGACACCATTGTGGCTTGGGCCTGGGATTGAGGGTGGTGGAGCAGCACAGCAATGACTTCACTCCCTGGAAAGGTGGGACATCTCACCAGCTCAGATGGGTGGAGGTTAGTCCAGTTACAGGTATGCAGGAAATGTGGCTCTTTGTCCTGGAGTTGGAAGTGGCACAGCTCCTGTGATTTCCTGGGACTTCAGGTACTATGTCTTCTCAGCTCCAGAAAGCATGGCTACGTGGGTTAGTGGGGCTGCCAGATGCCTGGGGAGCAGGGCACTGTATCAGCTGTGATGCTGGGGCAAACAACTAGTCTGGTATGCCAGAGTTATTAGAGTCTCTAGGTTCAGGAAGCTGCCTCACCTGTGGTGCTAGAAGGTGAGGTGCAGTTGATAGCTCTGGTGTGCAGAATATCTGAAATCCCCTGCTGGCAGACCATCACTGGATGTTGGCCTTAAGTGGAGGTGCCCCAGCAACTAGAATGCGCAGGATGGAGCAGCTATATAGTAGATTGGCCCTAGGGAGTAGGGCACAGTAGCAGCTTGGCTCAGGTATGGCACACTATGGAGTGTGCATGTTGCAATAGCAGCAAACTCTCAGGGATGAAGGGTGGTGCAATGGGTTTCACCCCCAGAGCAGGATGCACTCTAGTAGTGTCTCTGGTTCCAAAATGGTGTAGTGCAGTAGCAGTACAGGCAATAGGATAGGGGACAGGGGGCAGTGGGGAGAAGTGAGGCCAGGGCACAGTGTTGTCACCTTCTCTGAATATAGCTCAGCATGTGACTCTAGGGAGCTCTCTCAGTTGAGTTTAGAGCTTGTGAGGACTGTAGGAGTCTCTGATAACAAAGGCTGCAGGTGTCTGCAGTGGCAATCAGGATTGCTGGGGTCGTCTTTATTTTTCCCTGCAGAAAGGAGTCCTTCCTGGTTCTGAGCTGATTCCAACTGAGGGGATGGAGTGGCGGAGGCAAGATGTCTTTTTCCCTTCCCTATGCAGCCATCCTGGGTTTCTATGCTCTACAGGATTTCTGCTGCTTCTTTGCTATTCTCTAGAGCTCTCCTTTAGTTATTTTGGTCAAAAAGTACTTGATTATTCATAGCTTTTGTGTGTGTGTGTGTGTGTGTGTGTGTGTGTGTGTGTGTGTGTGTGTGTGTGTGTGTGTGGTAGAAACAAGGATGCTAGCTAGGAGCTTCTAGATAGCCATCTTGTTGATGTCACTCCAAGGAAATTTCAATAAGCCTGTGAGACAGCCAAAATAATTAGATGGAATACTGTCATCTACCGCTTTTATCCTTTAGACATGGGCAATGCCTACAGCTTTTCACAAGGCCCGTCAAGCTTTCTATATGAGCCACAAAATGGCATACTGAATTATTTAAAGCTTTCACAACTTTCAGAGTATCTGCAGTATGTGTATTTGATAATGTTTAGGAAGAGTAAATAATGTTACATTCCAGTATCCTGATAACATAGTCTTTAAGGTGAGGGTCATAAAATTGTCTTGTATGTTAAAAACTCGTGATAACGATTAGAGCAGGGACATGATAGGCACTTAATGAATGTGTTCAGAAATAAATATAGAGATGAACAAATGAATTAATGAAATAATAAAAACTATTTGGGTAGGATCCAAGCCATGTGAATTTGTTTTCTATTGCTGCGTAGCAAATTATCACCAACTTAGAGGCTAAAAACACTGATTTACTAGCTAACAATTGTGTAGGTCAAGTCCAGCACACCATCACTGTGTTCTCTTCCAAAGAAATTGCAAAACCAAAATCCAGGTATAGGCAAAGCTGAGTTCTTTTCTGGAGACTTTGGAGGAAAATCCACGTCCAAGATCATTCTTCCCGGCAAATTTCAGTTGATTGTGGCTATATTACTGAGTTTCCTAATTCCCTGCCGACCCACAGCCAGGGACTGCTCTTAGCTCCTAGAGTACTGCACACTTTCCTTGCTCTCTATCCCCTCTACCTTTAAGCCAACAAGAGTGATGCAAATTCTTTTCCTGCTTTCCGTTTCTGGTTTCCTCTTCTTCAGTCAGCCAGATAAAATGCTCTACTTTTAAAGGTCTCATGTGATTAAGTCACACCCACCTGGATAAATTCTCTGTCTTAAGATCAACTGTATAGTGTACATAGCTTTACTTAATCGCAGAGTAAAATCCATTAAATTCACATTCCCAGAGATTATGCAGGGCATACACACCAGGAGGTGTGTATCTTGTAAGTTTTGGGAGCTATCCTAGGATTATTTTCCTACCATACCATGGAAGACTGTTGCAGTAGACTCAAGGGTGTACTATTATTCTCTCTGAAGTCACAGCTGGATATTCTCAGGCATGCTTGATTATAATGTTGAAAGACCCTAGGGTTCAAAACCAACATATCATTTTGTTTTCTTTTGTGATTTTAAAATATATTTTCTGACCTTATATCTGTGTACTTCTGAAATAGCTTCTATAGCAGATAGAAAAATCCTATTACCTCCCTCCACTAAATGAGTCAAATATAAATGTAGACAAAAACAGAAAATATCCCCTTAGAAAAGTCTGGTGACACTTGAGCCCTTTCCAGCTTGTAGGTCTGAAATTGAATTTTTATATTCATTGTAAAGGTTGGTGAAGGGAAATATTATTACACAACACAGAGTCAGTTAGGGCCGGAGGGCCTGTTTTCATATCTGCTAGATTAGAGCAATAGAGGTCATCTCGTAACTTACTCAAGAGAAAATGGAAAGTAACTGTTGTTTATTTTAGAATTTTGATCTGCACTGAGTGCTGTGTTTTTGAACACAGATATTATAATAGCTAATTATTGAAAAAGTTTAGTATTCAAGTAACAAACCTGTGATGGAATCTGTTTTTTTCCATCTATTACTATTCATTGTACCTATTTTATGCATTTTTATGCATTTCAAATGATTTTTATTTGGGGTCCTAAACTTTTGGAGGTTTTATTTCTTAGTTATTTCCATCTTTCTTGTTTACTCTGCAAATTAGAGTCTTCAAAACAAAAGTGATTCTTTTAGGCCATGGAAATGGTAAAAAAAAAAAAAAAAGCAATAAAAATGCTTTGTCTGCTTTTAAAGGCAAGTACAGATAAATGAGCTTTCCAGAGTGTTATTATTAAACAAGGTGAAGAGTTAGGCAGAGTCAGCCTCCTATATGATCCCTCAGCACCCAGTGTTCTGTCCAATGAGCCAACACATTACACACACTACTTCATTTAATCATCCAGCATTCTTGTGAAGTATTATTACCCAAAACGTGGTTAAAAACCAGTTCTGTGATCACACCAGTGCACTCCAGCCCGGGCAACAGAGTGAGACCCTGTCTCAAAAACCAAACAAGCAAATAAAAAACAAAAAAGCAATTTTAGCTCCTTCCAACTGGGTGGCATTAGACAAGTGATTGGCCACTAAGAGATTCAGAATGTTTGAGAGTCAGAGTAAATATTAACTTAATAGATATATACTAAGTTAGATTTCGACTAAGAAAATATGTAAATTTTATCTCTGTCTTTAAGATCAAAGAAGAAAACATCCGACACATTTTCCTAGTCTTTATTTTAAACTTTCTGCATGTATGCACTCATGGAATTTTCAGAACTCAATGATGTAGGTGGTATTATATCAATATTATAGATTTTAATAATGCTTTTGCATGAGGGTATATCAATTATAATTGATGTGTGTGTGTGTATTTACAATGCCATTATTTATGGATAAGATGTTAAAGACTGATAAAATTTCTTCTGTAATGTTGAGCCCTGTGTCCATTGTGAATCATCTTATGAAAAATAAAAAGAACTTCAACAGTGGAAATACTAAACTCTGAAAAGTTAGTAAGATATATTGGACACTTGCAATGGATAAGCACTGTGACAATAGATTTGTTATTGCTATGTCATTAACTTTTATAATAATGGCATTGTTTTGATTTCCTTAAAAAAACTAGAGTTGTAGAGCAGGCTATTTTAAAGATGGTAGGCAACAATGTACCAATTAGCAGATATTGTGAAATTGGTACACTGGCTTGAGCGCAACCCAAAAGATAGAATCAAGATGAAATCTTGCAGACAATTCAGATTTAAGAAATTAGACATGCTGACTTGAGTCACTGGGTCAAGAATACTAACTATGATTCAGAGAAAGACTGCATTACTGAGAATAATGATAAGAAATCAGCAAACAAATTAGAATGAAAACTATGACAAATTAGAATGAAAACTATGAAAACTGATATTAATAAAAGCAACTTGAGAGTTGCTACATTATTTAGGGCTATAGGCTTCGGATGTATTTTAATACATTTATAGCCACTTGATTTTCAGAGCCAAAATATAAGTAGTTGCTGAGGCACCATTTCACAGAAGTATAATAAAGTCATCTGCCCAGGATCACATACCTAAGAAGATCTTGCTTCTATTCTATCTTCCCATAAAGAAGATACCTCTTCTTTATGATTTAATGGCTGATCACCAAAAGAATTCAGAGTCCCATTTCTCCTCAGCATGTGTACATTATCAGTTATGAAAGAAATTTTTTTTTTCTTTTTCATGCTGTTTATCATAACTTACCACAATCAACTGGTTAAATTAAAGTTCAACCTGGTTAAAATCAAGCTGTAAATTACTGCAAATTCCCTTCCACAAAGCTCAAATACCAGAAAGGGATTTTCAAGTAGTTACAAACAAGTTTCTGCTTTCCTGAAGATTAACCAAATCCAGTCTTAATCTTTGTGGCAGAATTGTTAACACCTTTTTTCTCAAAAATTTTAAAGAACATTTCAAAGAAATGAAACTCAGATGTCCCACTTAGAGAATGTGCAGGTCAGTGTTGTGTTGTTAGATCATGTAAAGACTGCTCTGAATGCCCTAAGCCACACTTATATGCCTATGCAACATGAATACAGGTGCAGCTTAAACAATTTTTTGTTAGGCAAATATCGCATAACCCACACAGAGATCAAGAAATAGAACTTCACTAGAATCCAGATGTTATTCCCAATGATAAATCTTTCCATCCATCTTAGAGTTATTCAGTATCCTAACTTTCAAGGTTATCCCTACTTTGCTTTGATTTACAGTTCAATATCCAAAGTTTGCATCCATAAACAATATAGTTTACTATTGGCTGTGTTTACTTTTATATAAGTGGAATTATAGGGTACATAATTTTATTAAGTTTATTGAGGTATAATTGACATACAGTAAGCCAGGGGTCCCCAACTCCTGGGCCACAACTGACTGATACTGGTCTACAGCTTGCTGGGAACCAGGCCACCCAGCAGGAGGTGAGTGGCCAGCAAGCAAGCAAAGCTTCAGCTGTATTTATAGCCACTTCCAATTGCTCACATTACTGCCTGAGCTCCGACTCCTATCAAATCAGCAGCAGCATTAGATTCTCACAGGAGCATGAACCCTACTGTGAACTGCTCATGTGAGGTGTATCAGTCCATTTTCACATTGCTGATAAAGATATACCCGAGACTGGGAAGAAAAAGAGGTTTAATGGGCTCACACTTCCACATGGGTGGGGAGGCCCCACGATCATGGCAGAAGGCAAGGAGGAGCAAGTTACGTCTTACGTGGATGACAACAGGCAAAGAGAGAGACTGTGCAGGGGAAATCTACTTTTTAAAACCATCAGATCTCATGAGACTTACTCACTATTGTGAGAACAATGTGAGAAAGATTCACTCCCATGACTCAATTACCTCCCACTGGGTCCCTCCCACAACACATGGGAATTGCGGGAGTTACAGTTCAAGATGAGATTTGGGTGGGGACACAGCCAAACCATATCATGAGGGATCTAGGTTGTGTGCTCCTTATGAGAATCTAATGCCTGATGATCTGTCACTATCTCCCATCACCCTCAGATGGGATCATCTAGTTGCAGGAAAACAAGCTCAGGGCTCCCACTGATTCTACATTATGGTGAGTTGTATAATTATTTCATTATATATTACAATGTAATAATAAGAGAAATCAAGTACACAATAAATGTTATGTGGTTGAATCATCCCAAAAGCATCCCACCCCATCCGTGGAAAAAGTGTCTTCCACAAAACTGGTCCCTGGTGCCACAAAGGTTGGGGACTGCTGCAGTAAACCACACATCTTTAAAGTATACACCTTGAAAGTTTTGACATATGAATATACCCATTCATGAAATCATCAATACAATCAAAATAATAAAACATCCATCACTGTTAAAAATTCCCTTGTGTTTCTAATCTTTCCCTAGTTCCCTTCCTTGCCAAGCCCATTCACAGACAGCCATTGATCTACATTGTCTCAGCATGACTAATTTGCAGTTTCTAAAATTTTATAAAATAAGAATCTGAATGTTTCACTTAGTCTTAATCCTTTGAGATTCATTCATGTTGTTTTATGTATCACTGTTGTTCATTTCTTTGTGTTGCTGAGTACTATTCCATTAGAGGTATATACAACAATTTGTTTATCCATTCACCTGTAAATGGACATTTAGGACGATTCTAGTTTAAAGATGTTACAAATAATGCTGCTGTTAACATTCATGTACAGGTTTTTGTATAAATACTATCTTTTCCCCTGGGTAAATGTGTATATTTTCAATGTCTAAATCACAGGGTTGGTATATTTTTTAACTTTTTAAGATATTGCCAAACTGTTCTATGAGATACTTCTACTAGTTTTTCTTTTCATTAGATGTACGTGAAAGTTTTAGTTTGTTTACATCCTCACCAGCATTTGGGTTATTTCATTCAAGTTGGTGGATAGTACTGCTCGAGTGTCCTATAACCCACTGAATTTATTTCTAAAATTCTATCAAACATTGTGATAAGGAAGTTGAAATTTCCGACTCTATTTCGATGCATCTATTTCTCTTTGTAATTTTATCATATTTTGCTTCATATATGTTGAATCTATATTATTAGATCTATAAATATTTAAGATTATTCTGTGCTCTTGAATTTATTAAGAAATATCTTCATTATGGACAATATTTTTGCTTTGAAATCTATTTTGTCTAATACTTGCCACTTCAACTGTCTTTTGACTAATGCAGAGTGGTTTAATGTTTTCAGCCTTTTAACATATTTTTATCTCTATATTTAAAGTAGGTTGGTAGCATATAATTAGCTCTTGCTTTTTATCAGTCTGACAATCATTGCCTTTTATTTGTGGCATTTATCCCATTGGCATATGAGATGATTATTGATATGGTTGGGTTTACATATGTTGCATTGCTATTTGTTTTTGTTGTTGTTGTTTGCTTTGGGTTTTGTTTTGTTTTTGTTTTTTTTGAGATGGAGTCTCGTTCTGTTGCCCAGGCTGGAGTGCAATCTCGGTTCACTGCAACCTCCACCCCCGGGTTCAAGCAATTCTCCTGCCTCAGCCTCCCAAGTAGCTGGGATTACAGGTGCCCTCCACCACACTCAGCTAATTTTTGTATTTTTAGTAGAAACAGAGTTTCACAATGTTGGCCAGGCTGGTCTCAAACTCCTGACTTCAGATGATCCGCCTGCCTCAGCTTCTCAAAGTGCTGGGATTATAGGCATGAGCCATTGCACCCAGCCTCTATCTTGATTTTTATTAGTTGTGTTAGTCAGCCTTCTCCAGAGAAACAATCAATAACGTGTATAGATGTATATATAGAAGTTTATTTTAAGGAACTGATTTACATGTCTGTGAGGTTAGTAGGTCCAATATGGGCAGGGTAGGCTGGTGGGGTGGAGACCCAGGCAATAGTTGTGGTTCACATCCAAAGACAGTTTATGGCAGAATTTCTTCTCTCTCAGGAGAGGTCAATCTGTTTCTTAAGGCTTTCAATGGATTGGATGAACTCTCATATTATGGAAGGCAATCTACTTTACTCAAAGATTTAGATGTTAATCCCATTCAAGAATACCTTCAGAGAACAGCTAGAATAGAGTATGACCAAATATCTAGATATTATGTCCCAGCCAAGTTAACATATAAACTTAACATATAAACTTAAGCATCACATTAATTATAAAGTTTGATTGTTTTATTTTAGTGTTTGCTTCAGGGTTTATAGCAAACATCTTTAACTTTTCAGTCTGTCATTAAATGATATTATATTTCTTCATGTGCAATAAAAATATCTTACAAGAGTGTACCATTTCTTTGTTCTTGGTTTCTGTATGATTGGTTTCATACATTTTATGTTTATATATGATAAAAACTCAAATCATCATTATTTTTGCTTTAAATAATTGGTTATCTCTTAAGGATATTTAAATAATAAAGAAATATTTTATTTACTCATGTGATTACTACTTTCATTGCTCTTCATTCTTTGTGTAGAATTAGGCTTCTACTGACATCAGTTTTCTGCTGCTTGAATGACTTTCTTCAACATTTCTTGTAGTAAGTTATGTCTTTCAGCTGTTGACATCTAAAAATGTCTATTTTGTCTTTGTTTTTGAAATATATCTTTACTGGATAAGGAATTTTAGTTTGATATTTTTATTCTTTCAGTATTTGGAAAGATTTTGTTCTATTGTCTTCTAACTTGCATTATTTATGATGAAAAAACTACTGTCATCTTTATAGTTTGCCTTGTGTATATAACATGTCTTTTCATCTGGCCCCAGAACATACTTTATTTTAGAATATTTTAGAAACAGAAGATTGGGGATGAGCAATAGATTTATTTTCCAACCTAGCAAGTTCTTGTCCCTCCTTATTCTCTCTGAATTCTACTTGCAAAATAAGCCATCTTTCTTTGGCTAATCTCTCTCTCTCTCTCTCTTTTCTTCCTTTATCTTAGGCAACAAAATAATCCAAATGGCACTTGGAAAATTCTGCCTACAAACCAACTTGTCAAGGTCTGTAGGTTCATTTGACATGTTGTCTATTCTCCAAGTTACTGCAGGTGACCATTTTTCCCTTTTTCCAGCCAGCTAAATCAGTTTTCTTATGGCTTTGTCAACTTCTTTTGAATAAGTTATTGCCCTAGAAGGTCTTCCAGTGGGACAAGATGTGGAAGTGGAAGACAGTCATAATAGGGATCCTGATTCTGTGTAGGCCTAGGCCAATGAGGGTGTTTATGTTATGGTTTTTAACAAAAAAGTTTAAAAAGTAAAAAAAATTAAAAATTAAGAAAGCTTATAAAATTGAGGAAATATTTTTGTACAACTGTACAATGTGTTTTAAGCTGTGTTATTACAAGAGTTTAAATGCTTTTAAAAATTAAAATGTTTGTAAAGTTTGAAAAGTCACAGTAACCTAAAGTTAAATTTGTTATTGAAGATATATATTTTTTAAATAAATTTAGGGTAGCCTACTTATAAAGTCTACAGTAGTGTACAGCAATGTCCTAGGCCTTCACATTCACTCACTATTCATTTGTTGATTCACCCAGAGCAATTCCCATTCGTGGTAAGTGCAAGGATACCATTTTTTATTGTTTATATCACATTTTTATTGTACTTTTCCTATGTTTAGATATGTATAAATACACAAATACTTACCATTTTGTGACAACTACCTACAGTATTCAGTTATAGTTACATGCAGTACAAGTTTGCAGTCTAGAAGCAAAAGTCTATACCATATACCCTAGATGTGTAGTAGGGTGTACCATCTAGGTTTGTGTAAGTATACTTTCTGATATTTGCACAAAATGGAAGTCACCTAATGACCTATTCCTCAGAAAGTATCTCCATCATTAAGTGATACATAACTGTGTTTTAAGTTTAGTTATAATAGCACCCCGTTTCTAGGTACCAATTTCTACAAAGTTAGCTTTTGCTGTATAACAAACCCTTCCCATATATAGGAACTAAATACAACAAACATTGATTTAGCTCATGATTTACAGTTCTGCTTTTGATGGCTCAGCTAATATCTGAGCTACATCAGCTGGAGCCTGGATGATCTAGGATGATGTCTCATAAAAATCTAATAGTTGGCAGATTGGCAGCCAGGAAAACTAACCTGTGCTTTTTCATATGGCAGTGGTAAGATGATGTCCTGAGAGCAGCAAAAGAGGGCAAGCCTCAACGACCTAGTGCTTTCGATGCCTTTGATTGCAGCAATTTGTGATTGGTCAAAGACAGGCACATGGCCAAGTCCAGCATAGGTATGGAAGTGGACTGCCCAAGGGCATAGATTCAGGAAGGAGAGACATTTGTAGCTATTTTTGCAATCTAATACTAATAACTAATGGCTAGTGTTATTTTCAAGTCATAAAGCTGTTTTTCTATATTATTTTTAGAAAGTTGTATTGTTTTGGCTTTACCTGGAGTATCTTTCTTTTTTTGTCTGTGAAGCTGTTCATTTTCTTTATTTTTCTTTTATTTGTTATCTGAGACAAATTTTAAATACATGAATTCTGGATCTCTTCGAGATTTCTTAGAGGATAAAAATGACCCCAAATTTTTAAAATGTTGGTGACATTTACTAAAAATGTGATTCCTAAGCTAGTGTGGTAGGGTTTTAGCAATGGAGTTTTTAACATGAAGAAATAAACCTTATGGGAAGCTCCTTTTCTTTTTCTTTTTTTCCACTCTGGGCAATAGCATTGCAACTGCTATAGACAGACAGGACGTGTCCACATAGTCCAGGTAGAAACTATAATAACACATGTGGGAGTTTTTTTGTTTGAATGATTTCTTTACTTGAGAATTTAATGTGGAAATGAATGGATTCTTTGAGAAGGACTGAATGCACACTATGGAAGGAGGCCTCGCACACCTTTTATTCATGAGCTCAAGCCTTGATAGAGGCAAAATATTTTGCCCAATAATGAACTCCTCCTTCCTCCTCACTGTGATACTCTTAATTTAAATCCTTAGAAGTCTTTTCTTTTGTGTGGCTGAGAAGGTGTACTTTTCCATTTTTGTTTGCTCTGAATTCACCAACTACATACTGAATTCTTTGGGGTATGTTTTTCTCCTCTTCTTAACAATTACACTAGGCCATTTCTGTTTTGTTTTGTTTTATTAACCAGAGCCTTATTTTCATTTGCTGAAGATTTATAGGTTTTGTTTATGCACTCAAAGTTCTCTGAGAGCATGGACTATTTATAATCATTTATTATTTTTGATTCTTTGCTTTCAGTAACCTCTATGAGATGCTGAATTCCTACATGTTTACTGTGCTGAGATTGGATTTTCTTTCTATTTTCTCTGAGCTAACTCTGGACCTGAGCCCTGTGTGTTCTCTGCTCATCTTCTGCCATGAACTGCAAAGACAGGCTGGGCTACAGTCAGCTACTTTTGGTAGAGAGAGTTGTTTGCTGACTGGGATCCAAAATATACCTCATTAAACAGAAAAATAGCAACTGTTATATGTCCTGGATAGTATTTTTAAATATTTATTCTAATGCACTTCAGGGTTTTACTTTTAGCATAACCTTTTCATTGTCATGTAGATTATATCTTTATGTATTTATTTGCACATCTGTTCCTTGGTGTCTTGTAGTTTATAGTTCCTTAATTAATTCATTTAAAATACTTGCTAGACTACTATTTGTTAGGCATATGCTAAATGCAGGAATGATGTAGCGAACATGACATGCAAAAAAATTCCTTTCCCCGCAGAGTTTACCGTCTAGTGAGCAATACATACAAGTAAATGAACTATCACAATACCAGGTGAAAGGTGTTCAGGAAAGAAAAAAATAGGGAGGAAGGAAGTGTGTAGTAAAATCCCTATAAATAAGGGAGAAAAAGAACTATTACTTTACACAATAGCCCAATGATTACATAAGATATGATTAGATATTAAAAACCTTCATAAGTAAGAAAATGTAATTGGACACTCAGATAGTTATAAAGAAGACATGGTTGCTTTAAAAAGAAAAATTATCACAAGTAAGAATTTCAATTAAAAATAAACTATGCTAGAAATAAAAGCAAATGATTTTTAACAACCTGAACATTGGAAATTTAAAGGTGAATTATGGCTAACATTGATCTTACTACTAAGGACCTAAGTGTTCAAAAATCAATAAAATGTATTTAAAATTGTGAACAATGGTTATTGATTGACTAATAATTAGAATTTGAGGAGCAAATTAATCATTACATAAGTCTTATACTAAAAATTAATGCACTTAAAAATATGCATATACATAGAGATACAGACTTATTTACATTCATTCCAAAAAGGTTGTTCATTGAGCACTTTTTAATAGTGCCAAAAATAAAATCAGTATGAGAGGAGGAAGAGAAAAAACCTCTAAAAACAAAATTAAATTGCAGACAGAAAAGAAAATCTTTAAAGAGCATCAAAAATATAATACAGTATTTAATACTCATATAGCATTCTCAAACAGCAACTCCAAAGTGCTCAAATAAACTATTTTCATCTGAATAAAACCATCTAAAAAATAAATTGCGGTGGTAGCAAATTTGTTGAGAGATGTAGGCGTTTGAAAGGGAATTTATAGATGTAAAAGCCCTTATTACTATGAAACATGAAAACTGCTTTTTGAGATGTAAAAGGTGGGAAAGGACAGATATTACAATTTGACCATTTCTAGTTATTTGTATCTAAACTGTCTGCCTATGCATCATCTCAGAAGGGCCCCTTTGCCAATTGCACAATAAGTAGGTCCCTAGACCAAGACTGCCCACGTTGAGTTTCTACGCAGTATTTTATTTATTACTAAGAATAATCGCCTCAAAAACAACTTACTTAGATAGAGCACCTTACAGCTTACAAAATATTTATACTTCTTTCCAGTCATCCTGTCTGGCAGATGGGAGATACTTTATCGGGCCCATCTTACGTTGACAAAACAGATGCTGTGATGGTAAGGGAGTTGTTCAAGGCTATATCATCGATAAAAGAAAGATAAAGAACTGTATCCTACCCCAATTTCTAGTCTAATACTGTTTTCTCTTTAACAAATGGTACCTTTTCTCTCAACCCATCCACTATATTCCCAGAGTCTAAAAAAAACACTTGCAAGAAATTGGTAGTGGCCATATGTATTATAAAGCACAGTGTACATTCTAAATGAGCAAGAAATAGTCTTTTTTATTTTTGCAACTTTCATAAGGGAACAGGATAGAAATTACCTAGGTAAGCTTGTTGATGGTTGTGATTATTTTCTTCCTTTTCTGATAAAGTTTCCATCTATTGCTAACTACAACACTATGCTCATTATAGAAATATGGAAAAATATAGAAGACTATAATAAACAAAATTTAAAATCACTAAAATAACTTTCCTTTTTGGCTTTTATTTTTATTTTAGATTCAGGGAGTACATGTGCAGGTTTGTTGCAAGGGTATAATTGCGTGTTGCTGAGGTTTAGGCCTCTACTGATCCCAACACCTAGACACTGAGCATAGTACCCAATAGAAAGTTTTTCAGTCCTTGTCCTCTTTTCTCCCTCCTTCTTTTGGAGTTTCTAGTGTCTCTTGTTCTCATCTTTATGTCCATGTGTTCCCAAGCCTTAACTTTCATGTATAAGTGAGTACATGCAGTATTTGGTTTTCTGTTCCTGTGTGAGTTTACGTAGTAGGGTAATGTCCTCCAGCTGCATCCACGTTGCTGCAAAGGACATGATTCCATTCCTTTTTATGGCTGTGAATATTGCATGCTGTATATGTACATTTTCTTTACCCAATTCACCATTGATGGGTACCTAGGTTGATTCCATGTCTTTGCTATTGTGAATCGTGCTGCGATAAACGTATGAGTGCATGTGTCTTTTTAGTAGAACAATTTATTTTCCTCTGGGTATATACCCAGTAATGGTATTCCTGGGTCAAATTGTAATTCTATTTTTAGTCCTTTGAGAAATCTCCAAGTTGCTTTCCACAGTGGCTGCACCAAGTTACATTCCCACCAAGAAATGGAGATCCTCCCACCAAAGTCTTAGGAGTTTTATAGATTGGGGACTTACAATGTCAGTCTTTAATACATCTTGAGTTGATTTTTGTATATGGTTAACCAGTTTTAAAAATCATTAATTACTTTCTATCCTTTATTGTGATTTTCTTTATAAAAAAAGCCAAAGGTGGCATTTTTAATCAAATTCTTCCAAAATTCACATTAAATAAATGTAAAATGTATTATCCCCATTGTGCTCTGAAATAGCGTCACTGATCTTAGAACCAGGGTATGTTGAGCAATATACATGTTATAAACAAGCTCCAAAGATCCGAGTTCATTGCTAGGTGGATCAGCACACATCATCCCAGGTAATTGATTTTGGACACTGCTCCTCCTCAGTCTGAGAACACGAACACCAGCTTCCTAAGTGGTATCTGCAGAGCTGTTTGAGAAGCAAGTGGGTCATCAATCCATTCCCAAGGCTGGCAGCAGTAGTCAAAGAAGCATGCAGTAGCAAAAAAAAAAAAGAAAAAAAAAGCCAAAGAAAAGCAAGTAGGGAAGTGCTAGCAGTCATTGATCTGTAGGGAAAGTGGCATGCATTTAGAAAATTAAGAATTGGTCCTACCTACTAGTCCAGTGTCATGGACTGATACTTGTCTTTCACATTCTTCCTGCCTGACTTCTACCTCTTCCCCCATCCTAATCCTCTCTTGATGTGGGATGCTTGGCTAGCCCTGCCTCACGTTTGAGAAACAGGTGTTGGGAGAGTGGTTCAACAGTGTTTCCTCTCTATTAAACTGTATCTCTTCCCAATGATATATATCCCCAGATTCTGGGGTGGGGTTAGGGGAGGATCTGCAGAAAATCGTATTTGCCTTTGCAAGTGGTAGTTCTGCATGCTGGAATGGGGAAATGCCCTTCCCTTATTTCAAAATCTCTCCAGCCATTTTCTCCCCTGCAAATCTTTCGCAGTCACCCAGCTCTTAATTCTCCTCTTCCCAGTAAGGGTCCAAAACTCCTTCTGTGATGAACCGTAATGCACACATCACAGTGTTTTGTAATGATTCACTGAATGCATCTTTGCTTTCCACTCGATTGTGAGCCAACTGACAGCAAGAAAGATGCTGTGCCAATTTTATATCCCTTGCATCCAGCATACCCACCCTACACATTCCATAACTTTGTATGGAATAAATGATCATTTGTGTAATGAAATAATACAAGAAAAAAAAGGAGGGAATGTAGGAAAAATGAGGGAGGCAAGGAAAGAAGAAGGAAAGGGAAAGAGGAATCTTTAACAGTTAAAAGTACTTCCAGAATGAAAGTCCCAACCTTTAAGAATAAATAAGTCATCCTAAATTTGGCTACTGTGCTAGTCCAATAACCACAACCTTATTAAAGAATATTATTTCCCAGTTGTCTGAGGGAGAAGGAAAGAGGATTTTAAACCTTGTAATTTTTGTCTTCATAGATTGTTATCTTTCACGGTGTGGTTTAGTCAAATAAACACTAGGCTGAGGGTGAAAAGTGGCCTCTCCTCTTGTTCTGTGAAGATCATTTAATATTCTTTGCCTCAGTTTGCCTTATATTAAAAACGAGGCACTCGAACGTGATGTGCCTTTTCAATTCAAGCAAACTGATGTTCTGGGATTAATTATTAGTTATTTGAACAGCAAGCTAGATAGGAATTAGAAACTCTACTCTGAGGTGGCTAAAACAAAAATAATGAGCTCATTTAGGAGAGACAGACTTATATTGTTTTAGGACACTAGTGTTTGAATGTGAGTTTTATCATTTACTAACTAGTGAACTGGATAAACCCTGTGATGCCTCAGAGAATACCCTGACAGGAACCAAAGGTTAGGGGCAGGAACCAGGCCTGCCATTTTTCCATTGTATTCTCAGAGCCTACCCAGTGCCAGATATATGTAAGGGCTCAAAACAAACAACCAACCAAACAAAAAACAGTGCTGATGAAATGGATCCTTTATGGTTTCCCAATAATATCACTCACTCTTAATTAGTAGATAATATAAAAAATTAAGAGGGATCTGAATTCCTATTAAGCAGAATAATTTTTATATTCCCTGTTTATCCTTATTTGAACTTTGTATTTCTGTGTGCTTACTTAATGGTAGAGCCCTAGTTCAGTGTGTTACCAACTGATATTCTATGGTTCTGTGTCCCCACCCAAATCTCATCTTGAACTGTACTCCCATAATTTCCATGTGTTGTGGGAGGGACCCAGTGGGAGCTAATTTAAATAATGGGTGTGGGTCCCCATATTGTTCTCGTGGTAGTGAATAAGTCTCACAATATATGAAAGTTTTATCAGGGGTTTCTACTTTTGCATCTTCCTCATTTTCTCTTGCTGTTGCCATGTAAGAAGTGACTTTCACCTCCCACCATGATTCTGAGGCCTCCCCAGCCATGTGGAACTGTTAAGTCCAACTAAACCTCTTTTTCTTTCCAGTCTCAGGTATGTCTTTATCAGTAGTGTAAAAACTGACTAATACAGTAAATTGGTACCAGAAGTGGGATGTTGCTGAACAGATACCTGAAAATGTGGAAGTGACGTAGGAACTGGGTAACAGGCAGAGGTTGGAACAGCTTGGAGGGCTCAGAAGATGACAGGAAAATGTGGAAAAGTTTGGAGATCCCTAGAGACTTGTTGAATGGCTTTGCCCAAAATGCTAATAGTGATATGGACAATAAGGTCCAGTCTGAGGTGGTCTCAGAAGGAGATGAGGAACTTGTTGGGAACTAGAGCAAAGGTGACTCTTGTTATGTTTTAACAAAGAGACTTGTGGCATTTTGCTTCTGCTGCAGAGATTTGTGGAACTTTGAGCTTGAGAGAGATGATTTAGGGTATCTGGCAGAAGAAATTTCTAAGAAGCAATGCATTCAAGAGGTGACTTGGGTACTGTTAAAAGCATTCCATTTTAAAAGGGAAGCAGAGCATAAAAGTTTGGAAAATTTGCAGCCTGACAATGCTGTAGAAAAGAAAATCCCATTTTCTGAGGAGAAATTCAAGTCAGCTGCAAATATTTGCATAAGTAATGAGGAGCTGAATGTTAATTCCCAAGACAATGGGGAAAGTGTCTCCAGGGTGTGTCAGAGACCTTTGCAGCAGCCTCTCCCATCACAGACTCAGAGGTATAGGAGGAAAAAAAATGGTTTTGTTGGGAAGGGCCCAGGGTCCCCATGCTGTGTGTAGCCTAGGGACTTGGTGCCCTGCATCCCAGCTGCTCCAGCTGTGGCTGAAAGGGCCAATGTAGAGCTTGGGCCAAGGATTCAGAGGGTGCAAGCCCTAAGGCCTGGCAGCTTCCATGTGGTGTTGAGCCTGCACAGAAGACAAGAATTTGGGTTTGGGAACCTCTGTCTAGATTTCAGAAGATGTATGGAAATGCCTGGATGTCCAGGCAGAAGTTTGCTGCAGAGGCAGGGCTCTCATGGAGAACCTCTACTAGGGCAGTGCAGAAGGGATATGTGGGGTTGGAGCCCCCACACAGAGTCCCTACTGGGACACCACTTAGTGGAGCTGTGAGAAGAGGGCCACCATCCTCCAGACCCCAGCTGTAGGTAGATCCACCTACAGCTGGCACCATGTACCTGGAAAGGCTGCAGACACTCAGTGCCAGCCTGTGAAAGCAGCCTGGAGAGAGGCTGTACCCTGCAAAGCCACAGGGGCAGAGCTGCCCAAGACCATGGAAACCCACATCTTGCATCAGCATGACCTGGATGTGACACCTGGAATAAAAGGTGTCACATCCATTTTGGAGCTTTAAAATTTGACTGCCCTGCTGGATTTTGGACTTGCATGGGCCCTGTGACCCGTTTGTTTTGGCCAATTTCTCCCATTTGGAATGACTATATTTACCTAATACCTGTACTCCCATTGTATCTAGGAAGTAACTAGCTTGCTTTTGATTTTACCGGCTCATAGGCAGAAGGGACTTGCCTTTTCTCAGATGAGACTTTGGACTGTGGACTTTCGGATTAATGCTGAAATGAATTAAAACTTTGGGGGACTGTTAGGAAGGCATGATTGGTTTTGAAATGTGAGGACATGAGATTTGGAGGGGCCAGGGATTGAATGATATGGTTTGGCTCTGCATCCCCACCCAAATCTCATCTTGAATTGTACTCCCATAATTTGCACATGTTGTAGGAGGGACCCAATGGGAGATAATTTGAATCATGGGGTGGTTTTCCCCATACTGTTCTTGTGGTAGTGAATAAGTCTCATGAGATCTGATGGTTTTATCAGGTTTCATTCTTTCATCTTCCTCATTTTCTCTTGCTGCCACCATGTAAGAAGTGCCTTTTGCCTCCTGCCATGATTCTGAGGCTTCCCCAGCCATGTGGAACTGTAAGTCCAATTAAACCTCTTTTTCTTCCCAGTCTTGGGTATGTCTTTATCAGCAGTGGGAAAATGGACTGATATACCAACATTTGCTTCTCAAAGAAATTCATCATATAATTGTTACTTTGCAACTTGAAATCAGTTCAAATTGTTCATCTCATTTATTTGTACCTGGCTTACAGTAGGGATTTAATAGAGATCTAGTGAATAGATTTGCTTCAAATGGGCAAAAATAACAGTGAAATTAAATCTTGAAAATTCTAATGTGTTTGCAGATTAATTTGGTTTTCTTTTTTTTTTATTTTTTGCACCCTTTCATCTTCCGACTGGTCTTTAAAATAATGCTCTACAGCTCACATCTTTCTGATTGTGAAGATAAAGTTTGTAAAATAAACCAATATATCCTTTCTTGTGGCTGGGATTAGATAGTAAAGCAATAACTAGGAAAAATAGGAACTCTCTCATTTATCTGGTGGTTATCTCCCAAAGCACTGAAATACCATCCAGAGAAACTACGAGGCTACATTGATTCCTTTGTAGCCACCCTGTAAAGAACAAAGAGCAAGAAAATAATACCATTCTGGTATAAATTAGGATATTTTTGAGTACATGTAACAAAAACCCATTCAAAGTATCTTAAGTTAAAGGTTTATTGACTCACATACCTAAGATAGGAATACTTACAGCATCAGGCATGGCTGGATCAAGGCTCCAACAGTGTATCAGGATGCTGTCTCTTTTACTCACCTTTTCTCCGTGCTAATAACTCCAGCAAGGCAGGAACTAGTTTTAGTCACATGACACTGAACCAATCATTTTGGCCTGGGGGATGGAGAACTGTTCCTGGAAAAGCCTGCATCATTTGACCTAGCCCTGTGGCCCATGGAAATGGGATTGAAAGCCTCACCAGCATCATGTTAAATGGGGTATTGGCAGTTCCTAAAGTAAGAAAATCGTCTAACAGAGCTGAGCCACAGAGAACCAGAATCAGGGCATCTCATGTTATTACTGGCAGAGTTTCTGTATCATACTCATTCCAGACTTTGATCACTGACTTTAAAATCTTTGTTCATTGGCTTGACAGTAATATCCATGGAGTTGACCTGCCTACCAGCCACTCACCTGAGCTTCAGTGTTTTTTGACTCTTTAAATGCCATTATTTTTTTTCCATTCCACTTTTCACTCTGATGGATATCACTTGGACTTTATTATTACCTGAAACTACTTAATTCCTGACATCCTAAATGATGGTCTCACCCTTTTGACCACAACCTTATATGCATTCAACTGTCTTAAGCCCTCAGTCTCACTACACTCTGCTCATTGATTCTGCAAGCAAGACCTTTGGGATCACCAGCCCTTCTTAGTCTCACAAATTCCATACTAATCTGCACTATATGGTTGATTTCCTGAAATACCCTTGAACATCCCTACTTCCTTATCCATGTCCTACAATCATGCCTGTATTAGTTTCCTAATGCAGCTGTAGCAACATACTACAAACTGAAAGGCTTAAAACAACAAAAATTTACTCTCTTACTGTCTAGAGGTCAAAAGTCTGAAATTAGTATCACTGAGCCAAAATCAAGGTGTTAGCAGGGCCATGCTCCCTTGAGAAATTCTGGGGGAGAATCTTTTCCTTCCTCTTCTGGCAGCTGTCACCATTCCTTGACTTGTGGCTGCACCACTGTAATTTTCAAGGTCAACATCTTCAAATGTCTCTCTGCTCCATCATCATATCCCTTCCTCCTCTGTATGTATGTCACATCTCTCTGCCTCTCTCCTGTAAGGACAATTGGGATAGCCTAAAGGGCCCACTTGGATAATCCAGGATAATCTCTCCTTATAAAGATCCTTAAACTAATTATACCTGCAATTTTTTTTGTTTTCATTTCTTTTTTGTGTGTGTGGGGTTGTGGGGGAGGGGGGACTTGTAAGGTAGGTTCCAGAGATTAGGGTATCAATATATTTTGAGAAGCCAGTTTCCAACCTGTCACATACCTATATGGCTCTGGGGTCACCGAACTCTGGGGTCAGACAATGATTTGTCTTCCACTTCTCTATTACTTGCTGGGGAAAACCAAACAAAAATCCAGATATGAGAGTCACTACTAATTAGCAATTTTTACACTCAGCTTGATAATCTTGTCTCTTTTTCATGATCTAGTGTCTCCTCATCTATTTACAGTAACATGCCTATACATCCTTACAGCTCTTCTGATTCCAGCACTAAATGTACCTACAGAACTGTCTCATTTTCTCACGGGACAGAGGAATTTGATCTGTATTATTCAATCAAAACCACAGTGCTTAATTAACTCCTAGAACGAAGTCCAGTGTATAGCTGGCACCTGTTTGGTATTTATTTGCTGACTTATTATTCCTGTATAAAAGAAAAGAATGTTCCATTTCCCTAGTGTTTTCAATCCCACTTCCTATGATATCTTGATTCCTCTTTATATCTATAATTTATCTGCCTCCCTCCCTTCCTCCTCCTCCCTGTCTCTTCCTCTTTTCCTAGCTGCCTCCTTATATCTTGTAATGCTAGTCAAGTCTCATTCACCCTTAAAAAATGCATAAGAAGACATACTTATTCCAAATCAGCAATAACAACAACTTTTACATGCACACACAGCTCTCTCTAACTATTGGCAAATCTCATTCTTACACTCTTATATAAAATTCCTAAAAGAGCTGTCTAAGTTCAGTCTATATAACCCCTCATCTGCATTTATTTCTTAACTCTTGGCTTCTGCCTCTACCATGTCATTTAAATTGTTCTTTCATAGGTCAAGACCAACTTTATTTTCCATGGCTACCAATATTTTCAAATTAAACTTGTTATTTTGAGATAACAATAGGTTGTCATGCAATAGTAAGAAATAGTCCAAGGAGGTCACCAGGTACCATTTCCCCCAGTAGTATCATCTTGTAAAGCTGTAGTACAATATTAAATCAGTTACTCACATTGATGTAATCCACTGATCTTATTCAGATTTCCCCAGTTTTCCTTGTACTGATTTGTGTGTGTGTCAAAACTACATTTCATTTGCAAATCCACTGAATAGTTTCCAATCTTGACATCTATGAATTGCTTGATTTAAATTCAATAAATATATTTAATTCCAACTATGAGTTAAGAATTTAAGGTTCTACAAATATTGGTCAATGTTATGGTTGTATTAACTCTATGGGGTAAGTATACTATTAGTCCCATTTTACAGATAAGGCAAGTGAGGCACAAATAAATTAATAAACTGGCACAAAGAATTTAAGAAACACAGCTAGTGTGAATAGTGGAGACTAGATGCAAGCCTACACAGCCTGTTTCAGAGTCTATGCTACTAACACTTTCTCCTGTGACTTCTCTGGACCTAACTGAAGTCTCTGCTGAGTTTGGGAGTGGAGGCCTTGAGTTACTTGAATGCCTCTTCTTCCTTGGTTCCTTTGATATAATCTACGGCTTCTCCTTGTACCTCTCTGTCTACTTTATCCTGGTCTTCTTCATGGACTGCTTATCCCATTCCTGTTTTTTAAATGTAGCTTCCCACCAAGGCTGTGCATTCAGCTCCCTGGTTTTTTTCATTAGGTATTTTCCTGGGGAGATCTCTATACCTATGTGCTAAAGGAGCACAAACTGATAGCTGTAAGCTTTGACCTCTGACCTGAGTTCCAAACTCCTTTCTAATTACTGGTTTTCCAACTTCTCTGGGATATCCCTCAGGAACATCAAACTTCATGGTGTCATAAACTACACTAATTCATCTCTGCACCTTTTTTCTGTAATCTACAACCTCCACTGTCACAAATTACCATAAACTGGGTGGCTTATAGACAGCAGAAATTTATTTCTTACATTTCTGGAGGATGGGAAGTCCAGGATCGAGGTGCCGACAGATTTGGTGACTGGCAAAGTCCCTCTTCCTGGTTCATGGAAGACCATATTTCCATTATGTCACTAGGGCTTGGCGGAGGAGGCACAGCAGCTCTTTGGGCCTCTTTTATAAGAACATTAATCCTATTCTTTAAAAACTTAAGTCTTATGACCTAATCACCTCCTGATACAGTTAGGCTTTCTGTCCCTTCCCAAATCTCATCTTGAATTGTAGTTCCCATAATCCCCATGTGTTCTGGGAAGGATCCAGTGGGAGGTAATTGAATCATGGGGGCAGTTGCCCCCATGCTATTCTCATGATAGTGAGTGAGTTCTCACAAGAGCTGATGGTTTTATAAGGGGCTTTCCCCCTTCACCTGGCACTTCTCCTTTCTGCTGCCATGTGAAGAAGGACATGTTTTCTTCCCTTTCTGCCCTGATTATAAGTTTTCTGAGGCGTCTATAGCCCTGTGGAACTGTGAGTCAATTAAACCTCTTTTCTTTATAAATTACCCAGTCTTGAGCAGTTCTTTATAGCAGCCTGAGAATGAACTAACACACCTCCCAAAGACCCCACCTCCCAATATGATCATAATGGAGATTAGGTTTCAACATATGAATTTGGAGGCCACACACACTTTCAGTCTATAGCATAAAACATTTCCCCAAAGAAGATCCAATTTTTTTGCCTGTGTTTTGATCTAAAGTAATCATGCCTTCATCTATTCATAATTACCCTATAATGGTCACAAAATGGAGAAATAGTTATACATGTAATAACTGTGCTCCTATGTATTAACATATAATCTACAGCAATATTTGGTTCATTGTTGATTCTGAACTGATGAGCTAGATTTGTTGCTGACACAAATATGTCATAAAATGGACAGTGCCTGGCACAGTGGCATAAAATGGAAAAAAATAAAACAAAATTATGGTAGAATTAAATAATTTCCTAATGGTAGAATTAGGGAAATCATTCTTAAAGAAGGAGATATTAGTTGTTGGAATTAAAGTCTAACTAGAAACAATTAATAAAATATAGCATTCTAATTCTTTCAGAAAATCATCTATTTTCATATGAGCATTGTAAGTCCTGGAGGGATTGCTCCTTATCTTACTCAGTATGTTGGTCTATAGTACAATTTTGAGAGGTTATACAGAGAATAAACCACTCCAGACTTCTCATCTCCCAGCAAAGATAACAAGAAACCAAAAGTAGAGCTCCCATGATTTAAATCCAAATATTAATCTCCTTCTGGGATGCATTAAGGTTAACAACTGGTAAACCAGGAAATGAAAATATCTGTGAGATACTAGAAAAAAACAAAAACATGCATTGTTTTTCCTTCCTTATGGGGCAAAAACATAAAACCTTTAGCTTTATGCCTCACTAGAGAGAATAAGAATTGTTATCATAAGCTCATATAAGTTTTGAAGAGAATCCCTTGCTGATTGAAATAATACCTTCATAATATTTGCAAATAAATGTCTAGACTATCCATGAGCTCTAAAAATGAAAAATGTGCAGATGGAAATGAAAAGTGAATGTGGTAGAATTGTTGGGATTTGAAGCTCTTTTATATGCCTGGAATTTCTGGACCTTTATCAGAAGACAACATTTGTATATATTAAATAGATAAATATGCAATATATTAAAACAGGTAAACAGAAAGGAATAAGAGTTAGACTGCCTCAGTTTCAGGGTAAACATAGCCATATGGGGTTTAGATACACCTAATAGCTGGGAGTCTTTCTGCCCTCCTGAAGGATTCTTAGCCCCTAAGATAATATAATGGAGACTTATTAGCACTTTCAGTAGTACAGAGATTTATTCTAACCATCTGTACCATGTGCAAGAATATACTGTAAAAACAATCATCATTATTCTTTTTAATTATTTATTTTGAAGGCAGTCTCTCTCTGTTGCCCAGGCTAGAGTGCAGCAGCAATCATAGCTCACTGCAGCCTCAAACTCTTGGGCTCAAGCAATCCTCCCACCTCAGCCTCCTGAGTAGCTAGGACAAAAGGTGTATGCCACCACTCCTGGCTAACTTTTTTTTTTTTTTTTAAGAGACTGAGTCTCACTATATTGCCCAGGATGGCCTTGGACTCCTGGCCTTAAGCAATCCTCCTGCCTTGTTTTTCCAAAGTGCTGGGATTACAGGCATGAACCACTGTGTCTGGCCTGGACTCGTTATTATTAATCATTAGCAAAAGCAAAGAAACATGCAGAAGTAACTCCTACATAAAAGTTCATAATCTTGAGTTATTTACATTGTAATCCATGGCAATGTGAGTTTATTCTGTGTGCTTGCTTGCTTGCTTTTATTTACTTTTAATTTTTGGAGATAGGAGCACAAGATTTTAATCCCCATATATGTTGAAACTATTGTTCCCTTGAAATAAATTCATATGCACAAAGAACATAATAGCTCATCAGTGGAGAGATTCTATAAAGGCAAGACCATATCTGCTTTTCCCCTTTTGTTTGTTCAGTTTATAACAGAGAGCCTGATACACAGTAGATGCTAAATAATTACATATTGAATAAATAATAAACCAGAGGTAAAAATTCAACTCTGGTAGAGTAAACAGAAAAGAGAGGGATGCTGAGTGTTTAGAATGTGATTGGGATTGTGCTGGGCACTTGATGTAAATCATCTCTTAATTCTCTCCAGAGCTCTGAAAAACAGGTATATGATACCTATCTTATGAATGGCAAAGACCTTGATTCTTAATGTAATTAGCAGGCCCAGAATTAACCAACCTTGTCTCAGACCGCACTCCCCAGGCACATTTGCCATCTCTTTAGTCATTGATCACATCACAGGTTTTTGTACACAGCATTCCTTTGCCTCTTCCCCAGCAATATCTCCTGCTAGTTTTTACTTATCCTTCAGGTCCCTCTTTAAATGTCACATCCTCTGGGAAGTCTTCCCTATAAATTAGACCTTCCATACTTGGTTTGTAGCACTTATCGCAACTGTAACTGAATGGTTATTTACACAGAACTTTGTTTTATGTGTGACTTCTCTGATAGTCATCAAACTCCAGGAGGGACTTCATCTGTCTTGATTGTTTTAGCTCCATTTCTTCTTATACTCTCTGACATATAATATGCTTTCAAAAACATGTCCTGCATTAATTAATGATGACAAAATCCAGCTTGAAGAAGTTTAGTAACTTATTCAAAGCTCCAGGCTAGTAAGTGATATGAGTGACTCATAAGGAAGGGGCTGTTAGATTCTAAAAGCTACAAAACTGAGAGTAATAACTAAGAAAGTGGAAGACTGGTGTGATATTCTGAAAATCCTCTGAAATTAAATAAGCAGATGGTATTTAACAAGGATAAACATAATATCCCACATTACATGAAAACATGACAAAAGCTAACAGGTTCAGAGCGAGCATCATTGTAGAAATAATTTCCTCCATGGGGAATGTGTAGTGGGTGTTTATACATCCAGGCACGACGCTAGACATTGTGCATGGGTTATCTTTATTTAAGCCTCATAATAACCTCCAGATAGGGTAGCATCATTATTTTCATCTTAAAGGTTTAAAATGTTCCCCTGTTAAACAGCAAAGCAGGCTCAAGCAGCTTTGACTCCAGAGCCCACATACACTTAACAATTTCAGAAGGTTTTCAGACTCAAGCTTTGGAACTTTAGTGGCGTTGTCTTGCTTATTTGTTTTCTAAGATCTACAAGTTTTTGGTGACTAAATTAAAGGTGGCCCAACTGCCAAAAAAAGTGATTGTGAATTCAGAATGACGTACACCAAATGTAATATCCAAAATGGAGACCAGAGTCTCTGGGCCCCATTCCCAGAAATAGTTAATTTTTTAAATTATCTAATGTAGGAATGAGGCTGTCACCGTTCATAAAAAGGAAATAGCCTTCTTGAAAGAAATTTACCCAGACAGGCACCAAGCTTAGGAAAAGAACAATCCCTAAAGAAAAAGAACTGGAAATCGCTTTTCTAGCTATCATGGAGGACACTACTGCCCCCTTGTGCCTCAATATGATGATACAACCCTAAGAATGTTTGGTCCAACTCACGCTGAGCGCCGTCTGAGCTCCAGAGAGCCCTCGGAAGCGTTCTGCCCCAGCTTGCTCAGAGTCAACAGGCCCGGGAGTTTCCTTTTGGGTCATTTTGCCTGGCATGGAGAGGAGACAGAGGCTTTACTGTCCCACCTGAGAGCTCGGAAGCACTGAAGTACTAGACACAGGTTCCTTTTAGGCAGCTACTGTGACCCTTGATAATTGTTCCCTTCATAGCCTCTGAAGAAGCACTAGGAGAAGGCAAAGGAGGGTAGAAACTTCTCAAGTATTTGCAACAATTGAAACAATTTCAAAAATACGTCCTGCATAAATGAGTGATGATAAAATCCAGCTTGAAGAAGTTTAGTAACTTATTCAAAGTTCCAGGCTAGTAAGTGATATGAGTGGTTCATAAGCGAGGGGCTGTTAAATTCCAAAAGCTACAACTGAGAGTAATAACTAAGAAAGTTTTGCAACAAGAACTTAATTAAGCAGACTAAACTTTTTTTTTTTTTTCTTTAACTTCAGAGACTCAGGGCTGCTCCTGGAAATGGTAGCTCACTGAGGGAAAAATTTGTGCAAGAGGGACAAACTAGTATTTTCTCAGAATGGCAATAAGAAAGGGAAAGGGGCCGGGTGTGGTGGCTGACGCCTGTAATGCCAGCACTTTGAGAGGCTGAAGTGGACGGATCACCTAAGGTCAGGAGTTCGAGATTAGCATGGTGAAACCTCGTCTCCACTAAAAATACAAAAAATAAGCCGGGCGTGGTGGCGGGCGCCTGTAATCCCAGCTATTCAGGAGGCTGAGGCTGAAGAATCGCTTGAACCTGGGAGATGGAGGTTGCAGTGAGCCGAGATTGTGCCATTGTATTCCAGCCTGGGAGACAAGAGCGAAACTCGGAAGAAAAAAAAAGAAAGAAAGAGAGAGAGAAAGGGAACAAAATGTATAATAAAATGTATAAAATGTACTTAGAGCTGAATTTGACCTGTCCTGAACCTGCCTCACAAAAGCAGATGACCAGAGACCTTGAGGTCCTATCCTCCAACCCCTCACCCGGGACATTTCAATTTATTTGTAAAAAACAATTCAAGTTTTCATGCTGTTTTGCCCTGAGGGTTTCAATATGATATTTATTGATGTCAGTATTTGAAAACTGACTGCTTCCTCCGTAGTAAGCTCCTTTGGATGAGGGCCATGCTTGTTGATTAACCGTTATGCTCCTGTGCGTAGTCAAGTGCTTGGTATATGAATACGTGTTGAACAAATAACTAATACTTTGTGTTTTAGTGATTAATAGGATTGAAAGACATTGGGATAAAAGTTACCTGTTAGTTAACTTTTCCCCCCGCAGGTGCATTCACCTTTCAAGCTTAGGAAGATATGAAAGATTTGCAGTCAAATTCAAGTTCAAATCCCAGTCCCACTGACCTTGGGAAAGTTCTTTAAACCTCCCTGTGCTCATTTCTTAAACATTGTGTGGTAAAACATCTACCTCTTCTACTTCTCAGGGATTTACTGAGAACATGTATCTCCTACACCACATGGCTCAGTGCCCAGCGGACCACGAATGATCATTAAATTTAGTTTTATTCAGCTGGGCACAGTGGCTCACGCCTGTAATCCCAGCACTTTGGGAGGCCAAGCTGGCTGGATCACGAGGTCAGGAGATCGAGACCATCCTGGCTAACACGGTGAAACCCCGTCTCTACTAAAAAATACAAAAAAATTAGCCGAGCTTGGTGGCAGGTGCCTGTAGTCCCAGCTACTCGGGAGGCCAAGGCGGGAGAATCACTTGAACCCAGGAGGTGGAGCTTGCAGTGAGCCGAGATCGCAGCACTGCACTCCAGCCTGGGCGACAGAGCGAGACTCTGTCTCAAAAAAAAAAAAAAAAAAAAAAAGTGAGTTTTATTCACCCCCAATTTCTATGCTTTCTCAAAGTGTCTTCGGATAGACTTTAAAAGACGTTCTCCAAAAATCTGGACCTGCATATGCGCACCCACCACCGTAATCTATAGACGACACTTCTTTCTCCAGCAGACATTTCACCAAACTTGTCAGCAACCTGTAAACTCAACTCATTTTTATTTTCTCTTTCTGTAGAAAGGTGTAATACAAGGACAAGAAGGTTGTAGCTTATGTTAGAATGCTTTTGACTATAAGTAACAAAAAAGATCAATAAAAAAAGGCTTACACATGAGGAAAATGTGTAATCTCACATAAGGAGTCCAGAAATCATAGTCTAAATGAAGTTATCAAGGGGCCAGAATCTAGCCAATTCAGTAGGTGACAGAAATCAGACTGGGAGAGAATAGATTGTTTTAAATCTTCAGGGAATAAAAAGGCTTTATACAACCATGTATATATACATGAACATATGTGTATACCATCATCTCCGTGCAGTCATCTCTCTGTATTCTTGAGGGACTGGGTTCAGAACCCTCCCCCATGGATACCAAAATCTGGGGATACTTAAGTCTCCTTATATGAAATGGTGTAGTATTTACATATAACCTATACATCCTCCCATGTACTTTAAATCATCTCGATTACTTATAATAACTAATACATGGAAATGCTGTGTAAATAGTTGTTATATCATATTGTTTTTCATTCATATTGTTTGTTTGTTGGTTGGTTGGTTTCTTTATTGAGATGGAGTCTCGCTCTGTCTCCCAGGCTGGAGTGCAATGGCATGATCTCGGCTCACTGCAACCTCTGCCTCCCGGGCTCAAGCAATTCTTCTGTCTCAGCCTCCCGAGTAGCCAGGACTACAGGCATGCACCACCATGCAGGGCTAATTTTTTGTATTTTTAGTACAGACGGGGTTTCACCATGTTGGCCAGGATGGTCTCCAACTCCTGACCTCAGGTGATCCACCCACTTCAGCCTCCCAAAGTTCTGGGATTACAGGCGCGAGCCACTGCACCTGCCTTATTTTTTATTTATTTTTAATTTTTATTTTTTCAAGTATTCTCAAGCCACAGTTAGTTGAATCTGTGCATGCTGCAGCTGCGATATGGAGTACCTGCTGTATTTTATTTTATTCTTTCTGATTGAAACACTGCGTGTTTCTTTTAAGTAGAATTCTTTACTCGGTATTTTTTTTTTTTTTTTGGTCAATATTATTAGGCTGATATCATGCCAACTTGAAAGTGATCTAATCAATTAGTAAAATCTAAAAAAATTTATTTCTGCTCTGGATATAGGCAGACATACTCTAGACGGGGAACACTCAGCATATGGGATACTATTCTTAGCACTCATAAAAAATATTGAATTTCGGCCTCACAGCTGGTCTTTACACTGCTGATTCTAAAGCCTTGACAGAATATAGCCTTTTCAAATCGCATTAAACTATGGCAGGTGCCAAGAAATATAGTTGCGAGTTGTGGTGGATACACTTGTGAGTATAATTGTAAAAAAAAGACTGTTGTTAAACAACAACTGCTATGAAAACCAAAATGAACTGATGTTCAGAAGAAGCAGGCTGCGGTAGGTATTAATAGATATCTAAATGCAGCCACTCAAGATCCCTGTCTCTTGGTTATTCAGTCAAATACTAAGCAAGGTACTACTGTGATGAGATTTTGCAGATATAATTAAAGTCTCAGGGCAGTTGACCTTAAGATACAGAGATGATCTCTGTGGGCTTGATCTAATCACACGAGTCCTTTACCAAAGGGGAAGTCAGAGAGAATCAGAGTGTGAGAAGGACTCAACAGGCCTTTGCTTTGCTGGTTTGAAGATGGAATGAAGCTGAGAGAGAAGCCCCCAGTAAACAGCCAAAAGGTTACAGGGACCTGGGCCCTACAACCACAGAAGCTGAATTCTACCAACAACCTCAGTGAGCTTGGAAGAGGACTGCAAGGCCCAGATGAGAACCATAGCCAGTTTAAGTGGGAGACTGAGCAGAGGACACAGCTAAGCCATGTCAGACTCTTCTATCCCACAGAAGTGTGAGATGATACATTTGTGTTGTTTAGAGTTACTAAGTTTATGGTCATTTTTTATGCAGCAATAGAAAACTGATACATAGGCTTTCTCCCAGGGCACCATTGTCTTTTTTTTCCACTAAATGGTTTTGGGTGCCTATAGAATTTAACTACATCATAATTTTTAAAAGACCCTGACAAAATGGACACTGTCTTCGGGATAAAGTTGGGAAAATCCTTTTAAAAGTCTCCTTAAATCAAACAATTCTACATGCATTCCACTAAAGATTCAGGAATTGGGCCCAATCCCAGGAAGCCTTTTCCTACAAAATTTGGAAAATCTCTTTTTGCAGAACCAACTTAAGTTACTTGAAGAGATAATAGTAAAAATAAGTACAATTTGTAGAATGTTTAGTATTATGCTAGAATCTTTATATACATAATGCCAATTAGTTCTCATTTCTTGACTATAAGATGCTATTGTTTCCTGCATTTTTAAAGACTAAGACTCAAAGCAGAACTTTTCAATTATTTCCTCGTTAGTAGTAGAGCTGAAACTTGAGCCAGTTTTTTTTTTTTTTTTTTTTTTTTTTTTTTTTGGCTGTAAATCTCATGTAATTTCCTTCTTCCATACGGTTAGAGGGCAGAACTAGAAGGGAAGAGAACCTTTGCCTAGCACCTTGGATTTCTGCTTCATCCTGGGTGACCCTGAGAACTCATGGGGCTCAGAATGTGCCCACATCCTTGCAGCTGAACTGAATCTTGGTCACCCAGCTCTCATTCCTTTTCCAAGGATAGTATCTAGGTCAGCCTTTTCCCACCATTGGCTGTTTCTTTTTTTAATCTGCAGTTCATATTTAACCACTTTGACCCCAGAAGTGTGTTCAGGAAATGGAAGAGGTAGTTAATGCAGATTTTGGAAATAAGAAAATACCCAACGTGTTGAGTATATTCAGTTTTTAAAATTGGTTGGGTTTCTTTCATCCATTGTCTATTTTAGTTTGCATTTCTTTTGCTGACCTGTGATGTTAGTATTACTCACCTGTTATACCAGATGAGAACATTTAGACTAAGAATGAATAAATGAGTTGCTAGGAGTTCAAACACCTGGGCATGTTAGAACAGAAATTTATAGCCAGCTCTAGTTCTTAATGATCAGCTTTTCTGCTTTGAAAACTGAAAGGTTAATCCCATAATTTTTAAATGAGCTTTTGAGAGACCAATTTTTGACTATGTTAAGCTTTTTATGTTGAAATAAGAAGTGTTTTTTCTTGATCCTAGCCATCTCCCCTTAATTTCTGCGATCATAGTCATTGTGGGCAATCATGGGGATATCGGAACCCCCATGACTATCTTGGTCTTGGTCTTAGGAGTTCTAAAAATGTAGGCCCAAGTTTTGAAGGACATTATCAGAGCAAATTCATTTTCTAATTTATTAAAAGCTAAGAACTGACTGAAGATTTATTCATTCAGCATAAATATTTTTAGTATTCCCTATTCTAAACATCGTAAAGGTTAGTCCCTGCCCTGTATTTACTAACTCTAAAGAGAGCAGAGAAGTCCACAGAATCTGGTGATATCAGCAGCACAGGTTGTAGGATTGTGTCATTTAAATTTTGAAAATTCTCCTGCAATTATAGAATGCCAGAGAATCTCTGAATTGTCATACTACATGCTAAATACTATTTTAACTGATAGACCGAGCAGACTACCTTGTATGTTCTCCTTAGCACCAGAGGTGGGTGTGAGAGTTGGTGAAATATACAGATGCCTAAGAGATGTGGCATTACAGGTATCATGAAAGGATCCCCAAATAACTCTTTCACAAGCACTTTTAGTTTTTTTTTTCCTATGAAATGTCTTACTATAATTCTTTTTTTAATCCTGAAGAAGTCTCTCAATGTTTAATAACAATTCTGATCCTGAGGAGAAGACACATATCAGAACAGAATGATTTAGGGGAAGAGAAGATTTCAGCTAATAGAGTGGGCAAAGATTATTGGAGTGGACAATATTATAATTATATGATGTTATTATACCTGTGATTTGCATACCACTGCAGCTATTTCTCATGCATTTCAACAGAGCTCTGAAAACCTTCCAGGAAATGCTGAAAGGTTTCCTTATAAGGTGAAAGTATAAGAACTCTTGAAGCACTCACAAAATATGTTTCTTAGCAATTTCCTATGCATACATGGATCTTTCTCCAAAGCACCCTTCCCAACACTTTCCATGATGATTTCAAACATACTCATGTAAGCATCGCTGGGGAAAACTTTAAATTAATAAATAAGAGGCTCCTGGGTTTCTACTGACATTTATTTCCATGATGGTGGCCTTTATTCTCCTCTGCTATCATTTACAATTACAATATTCCTTTCTTTTAGGGTAAATTCTGATGATATTAGATACAGTGGTTCAACTTATAACACTAGAATAGAAAGCGTAATTCATATATACTTCATAAGCTGATTGCATTTCAGACCTGTGTTATTCTAGATTCAACCACGTTGATAAATATGATTTATCCTTGGTCTATCGGCATTGATGTTACAGTGACTCATTGCGTGATGGAGTTCTGCTTACCAAATCCTAAACTATTACCATGGTACTAACAGCTAATATTAAATGACCAAATATGATGTGTAAGGTAGAGGGCTAGGATAATAGCATAATATGTGTATCTTATTCATTCTTATAGCAGCTCTCTGAGGTCAATTCCTGTCCCCGTTTCACAGAGGAGAGCAATGAGACTTTTTTTCAGTTTGCCTGAAGCTACACAGCTCCCAAGTGGCAGAGTAGGGGTTCAACCCAGGCCTTCTATTTAACTCCAGAGCCCAAGAATATAAGCACTGCACTAGATTCCTCTAAATAGTACCTGACAAAAAATACCAGCTATTGTATGGACACGAAGACATTTGCAGTATCAAAGCTTAGTCCTAGACCTCAGGAAACCTAGACATGAGGTCAGGCTTAGCAGCCCCCTGTGTATCTATGGTCAGTTCCTATAACCTCCTTAATCTCTATCCCCTCACCTTCAAAATGAGGACATTGAATTGAATTGTCTCTAAAGTTGCTTTATGTTTGTTTGTTTGTTTGTTTGTTTGTTTGAGATGGAGTTTTGCTCTGTCACCCAGGCTGGAGTATAGTGGCATGATCTCGGCTCACTGCAACCTCCATCTCCCAGATTCAAGTGAGTCTCCTGCCTCAGCCTGCTGGGTAGTTCAGATTATAGGCATGTGCCACCACGCCTGGCTAATTTTTGTATTTTTAGTACAGACAGGGTTTCACCATGTTGTCCAAGCTGGTCTCGAACTGATTTCAGGTGATCCACCCACCTTGGCCTCCCAAAGTACTGGGATTACAGGCATGACCCACCGTGCCTGGCCTCTAAAGTTGCTTTAAACTCTCAAGTTTCCTGATTCTGTGATCTATAGATTAGATCTGCTATTTTCTAATTTGGGAATGCAGTGGCCCCTCTCTAAGACAGTTCATTCATTTGTAAAATGGAGTTAATACTAACATCTTTCTATTCCCACGAGATAATCCATGTAAAACATTTAATGCAAGGGTTGGAACATAAAAAGTGCTCATGTGTATTAGCTTAATATCATCAGTATCATCACTGTCATCATCACATTAATAATTATAAAATATCAATACCAATAAAGTATTACTTTATGCTGATTATTACAATAGTAATACTGCCTTATTAGAATTGATATTAGTACTAGCATAGTATTCATTGCATATCTACAACTAATCTTGACCCTCACATGTGTCCCCACATGGCCTGAGAGGACTGAAAAGGCTCATCAGGGAACACAGCAGTAAGGCCCCAAAAGGCGACTGTTCCTTCACCAACAGACAAATCTATGGCAGTTATATTGCAAAGAAAACCTCATTCTACTTTTATTGTGTTGTGATCATATCACAGTGAAGGGTTTCACAGGCAATGAAAGAAATGCAATGGTCATCATAGATAAGTATACCAGCCAGTAGAACCAGAGACCTCCAGCTCCTAAATACTGGATGGAGCAGTTCATTTGACTGGTCCTAAAAACCAGAACATTTTCCTCAGCCCATTACTATCTAGCCATTTACAATGACAGTAAAGAGTATGTGGCACACAGGAAGGTGGGGAGGTTCTTGTTACACTAAAACCAAAGATTTCTAAAAAGAAAAAGATTGCTTTCCTCAAATCTCTCAAGCTACAATGCACAATAAATTTTAATCGGTGATCCCAGTTTTGATTGAAATGGCTTCCCTTTGCACATGCCTCTCTCCAACGCAGCTGTGATGGGTGCCTCTGGGTACAAATACACCGTGTACATCTTCCCAGAAGAAGGATTTCCACAGATGACTCTCCAGGAGACTATGTTTTCAGTCCTAATAGAAGAAAAAGTAATAATCCAGAAGGCAAGATAGCATTGCAATTCATGGAGTCAGAGTTATGAGTCTGATTCCACTAAATGTTATATTCCACAAGAGCAAAAAAAGAAATGGAATTTAAAAAACTCATTCCTGTATCTCCAGTGCCCAGAATAGTAAAAGGCATATGAACTATTTGCTGACACTTAGAAGGCATTAAATAACTACTTATTGAATAAATGAGCAAAAAGATGTCTCTGTCAAAACCTGTGTGACTCAAACAAGTGACTTCATCTCTCCAAGCTCATTGTCCTCATGTCTAAATAATACCCACCTTTCAGGGTTGATGAAAGTGTTAAAAGTAATGGTCTGCATAAGAAGGAATGGAGTTATTTTATCCTCAATAAACTGCTGTGATTGTGGTGATGTGGTCCGGCTGAGTGCCGTCACAGCGACCCTGTCTGTGTGAAAAACAGGCAAATTGCTTTATGCCTCGGAGGGACCTGTCCAAACGCCTCAATGTCCACTGGTAATTTTCAGAATGACGATTGGATTCATGAGGGAAGCAAATTATTGCTGTTTGTTCATGGGGTTGTGTGTGTGTGTGTCCAATTCCCATGTGATTCTAGTCGGTAGCTCCTCTTGGTGTGAGACTTTCTCACAAAGCTGCGGTGGCAGCACGAATGGATGCAGCGTTTCTGGAAAGCACCATGACTGTGCATAGGAAGAGCTTTCAATGGTTTAAACTGGTTGGTCTTACGATTCTCCTTCTGGGATTAGTCATAAAGAAGAAACCACAAGTGCAGTCACAGAAGGATGCATAGAATATTAATTACATCATTATTCCTATGTAGTGCAAAAATGCCAAAATCGCCTCAATATGCAACAGTATGGTAAGTTCAATGGATGCATTATTATGCAGTCACTAAAAATCATGATGTAAAAAATGTTCAGGATATTTCCTAAAGTTAAAGAACATAAAATGCTATAATTTTGTCTTATTAAAACTTTATTTCTACGGTATATGCTTATATAAATGACCAATATACTCTTACAGTAGTCAGATTATGGGTGATTTTCATTTTCTTTAATTTTTTTCTATAGAGGGCATATTTTCATGGAATAATCATTTGCTAATAATCAGACAAAATTTCATTAGAAAATAGAATACAGAACCATAAGGGTTAGTAGAAGCTTGCAGCAAATTCTCAGAAGATGGATGAGTGAGGCATTTCTTACTATCCCTAAACCCAGGAACCCTACTGCTTCTTGGATCCTTAGAAAAATCTAATGAAAAAATTCATGCTCAGACATTTAAGCTTCATTGTACTTGTTTACTTGAAGCAAGTAAACAGTCTTTAAAAATGACACCTGGGAAATGGAGACAATTTATACTGCTAAATGACTTGATAATCTTCATGTTACAACATCAGTGGGAGGCTGAGCTCACACCTGTAATCCCAGCACTTTGGCAGGCCAAGGCAGGATTGCTTGTGGCAGGGAATTCAAATCCAGCCTGGGCAACATAGTGAGATCCCATCTTTACAAAAATACAAAATAAAAATCAATAAATAAAGCATCAGTAGGAGAACTGTTTCAGAACACAGACACTTGGAGTATCTTTCAAACATGCCACAGGGATAGATATTCCAAACTCTTTACAAATCTGCATTCTTGTCTTCTTTCTGGCCATACCAGACTTCTTATTTTGTTTGGGGTAGACACATTAAGTGATCTCTAACAACAAAAAAAATGAGAATAGAAATGATGTATACCACTTTAAGACCTGGCCCATAAAAAGTTTCCATGTACTCTTTTCAGCGTTCTTTTCCTCCTTCTGGATGACACAGTCACAGAGACTGTTGGCGCCATATGTTAAAGTCACCAAATCTTCATTAGCCTCTGTCCCTAGAAGAACCATCAGCTGATCTGTACACTCACCCAAGATTGTTATGTGAATAAGAAATATACTACGTGGTTTTTAACTGTGTTATACAGGTTGAATATCCCTCATCCAAAAAAGCAAAATACTGTAAAATCCAAAACTTTTTGAGAGACAAAATGGCATTCAAAGTAAATGCTCATTGGAGTATTTCAGATTTTCAGGTTAGGTATGTTCAACTGGTGATGTGGTTATGCTTTGTGCCCTACCCAAATCTCATCTTGAATTGTAATCCCCATAATCCCCATGTGTCAAGGGAGAGAGCAGGTGGAGTAATTGAATCATGGAGGCAGTTCCCCCATGCTGTTCTCGTGATAAGTAGGTGAGTTCTCATGAGGTATGATGGTTTTATAAGGGGCTCCTCCCTTTCACTCAGCACTTCTCCTTCTTGCTGCCTTGTGAAGAAGGTGCCTTCCTTCTCCTTTGCCTTCCACCATGATTGTAAGTTTCCTGAGGCCTCCCCAGGGATGCTGACCTGTGAGTCAATTAACCTCTTTCCTTTATAAATTACCCAGACTTGGGCAGTTCTTTATAGCAGTGTGGAAATGAACTAACACAACTGCTGAGTGTAATGTGAATATTCCAAATCCCAAAAAATCTAAAATCCAAGACACTTCTGTTCCCAAGCATTTTGATTAAGGGACATTTGAAGGCCTAATTTTACAGCAGCAAGAGTTAACTAATACAGCACATTGTTTATGTTTTACACTTTGCTGCACATGCAGCCTGGCCAAATTCATTCTTGATAGAGAAGTAGAGAGACCACTTTTATGGAGAGATCACTGCACAGAAGAGGTGAAGAAAAAGTTAGAGAATGTATACCATCTTGTAAATCACTAGCATCTTTTTCTCATCTGAAGGTTTAAAAAAATGTACTAGTTTCAATAAAAAATCTCTGGGAATAAATAAAAGTCATCATTCTTGGATTTGATTTTTTAATATTTAGTTATTGGTCTTTGCTATGGTCTGAATGTTTGTGTCCCTTCAGAACTCATATGTTGAAATCCTAACCCCCAATGTGATAGTATTAGGAGGTGGGGCCTTTGGGAGATGATTAGATCAGGTGGACAGAGACTTCATGAATTAGATAAGTGTCCTTTTATAAAAGACCCCACAGAGCTAGCTCGCCCCTTCCACTATGTGGGAACACAGCTAGAAGATGCCATCTATGAACCAGGAATGTGGCCTCATCAAGCACTGAATCTGCTAATCCTATGGTCTTAGACTTCCTAGCCTCCAGTACTATGAGAAATAAATTTCTATTGTTTATAAGCTGCCTAGTCTATGGCATTTTGTTAAAGGAGCCTGAACAAAGACAGTCTTTATTCTTCTAGTTGGATAGAGGTTCCACGATGGGAAGACCTTTGACTGGTTTATTGTAGCAGTCCCAGTTCCTAGAAGACTCCTGGAATAATAGGCATACAGTATGTGTTTGTAGAGATGTAAACTAATGTAATGAATATAAGGTGGATAAAAACAAATTTATCTGGTGAGACTTTCCACCCTGAAACTTGGCCAGTAGTTTTCATTTGGCAGAGAAAAGGTTTCCTCTGACACAGATATGTGATTAAACATAAAACACATGCATATCAGATAGTCAGTTTACAAATTCATTTCACATTATATCTATCAAATATATCTAGAGACTGAAGGCAGCTAACAAATTTGTTGATGCAGAGGTCCCTTTGCTTGAAGTCCTCTTCCTTTATCAGCATCAACTTTAACTCCCAGGCAACTTTCCAGCTCTAACTTTGCACAAGCTTGCCACCTGATGGCAGAGAGCCAGGTATTTACTCTCTCCTTACTATCCCAAGCAAATGGCTTAGCATTCAATAGCCAATAAATCACAATTTCCATGTGTGAGAGGGTCTAACTGCAAAGTGTTTAGTCTTAAAATGGGTCCATTGGTGTCAGCTGGATAGATAGTCAAAATGTTTGAGAGATTGGCTGTATACATACCACCTTCTTTCCTTTTTGGAGTTGTAGCTATTGGTTGTTAATTCATTTATGTATTAGGGTCCTTCAGAGAAATGGAACTAATAGGATGTGTGAGTATAAAGCGACTTATTAAGATATTGGTTCACACTTTGTGGAGCCTTGGCCAGCTTGATATCTAATGAAGGGGTCTGGCAAGCTGGAGCCTCAGAAAACAGTTACAGTTCAAGTCCAAAGGCAGGGTGCTGGTGAACAAGGGAAGCCAATATTACAGATGATGTCTGAAGAACACTCTTTCTCTGGGAAGGTCCGTCTTTGTTCTGTTCAGGCCTTAAACTGATTCAATGAGGCCCCCTCACATTGTGGAGGGCAATCTGCTTTACTTAGAGTCTACCAGCTTAAATGTATTGAAAGTAATAGCAAAAGCCGCAATTTTGCATCAATGTAATAAATCTCAAAAACACCCTTACACAACTATCCAGAATAATGCTTGACCAAACACTTGGACACTATGGCCCAGACAAGTTAAACACATAAAATCAACCATCACAGTTCACTTGCTTGCTTGCTTGCTCATTTGTTTTTGGTTGTTTTTTCCTTTACTCCAATTCTCTTAGGTCCTTGAGGTCATCATTATTTCCACAGGGGTCATCTAATACGAAACCTTGTCATGACCTGGAGAGTTCCAAGCCCACATTCCAGCTTCCCCACTGGCTTAGTGTGTTTGAACAAAGTGCTTTGCCACTCAGCACCTCCAGTTCTGCCTCTGTGAATGCAGCTATTTTGCCTACCTAAGCTCATTATCATTAACAAATGGGATAAAACCATATTGAGAAGCTCTGTAAACACAAATTCACATTGAAACTGTTAGTTAACATTGTGTATGTATCAAAGGTCCTACCTTTCAAAACAACAAATGAGAAAATAGAAAATTCTGCAGGTGAAGCACATTACAGTTGAGTAACTGACTCACTGGAATAAAGAAAGTAAGTTTATTAGTGAGGGAACAATGATTTTAAGGTTAAGTGATGTTTTAAATACTACCATAGGTGATTGATAAAGATGCTGGCAACAGTATCAAATTTAGAGTACACAGAATATTCATGTCTAAAGTCAGGCCTGTTGGGGAGTTAGCACACCATTCATCCTTCCCCAGTGAACTTAGTCCTGGGTGGACGTTAGGTGGTGTGGGAGTGCTGTGACAACTAGAGTCAGGGGAGCTCTGATCACATGGGACTGTTCATGAGAATCTACTAAAAGAGACTAAACAGAACTTACCACTTCTCCACTTACAACGTACAGTTGACTCTTGAACAACACTAGTTGGAAGTGTGTGGGTCCACTTATATGTGGATTTTTGTCAATAAATATAGTCGCCCCTCTGAATTTGCAGCTTCAGCATCCACTGCCAAATGCAGATCAAAGATACAGGATAGGAAGGACCAACTTCTCTTATCTGCAGGTTCTGCAGTGCCAAGTGTGGGACTTGAATGTGCGTGAATTTTGGTATCCGCAGTGGTCCTGGAAGCAATGCCCCACGGATAACAAGGCATCACCATACAGTTAATATCTCACATGATTCAATTCTGGGCTATCATGTGATTGTCAGTCTCCACCACTCAAGGGGCCTCTACGCCTAAATTCTTAACCACGCTGGTTCTTATAACTCCAAAAAATGGAGGAATTTCCAGAGATTGGGGGACAATTTGCTTGCTCAAACCTTATATTCTGCACCAAGGCAGCCCCCTTCTGACACTTTAAAGTTTCTTTTCTTCTTTTTTTTTTTTTTTTTTTAGCAAAAATGCCAAAACCACTCTCAGAGGGCTAACCTTGCCCTGTGGCCCCTCCAGGTCAGTTGTCCAACATGGGTGTAGTTCCCAAGATCAATGTCCATCATTCTTTGATAAGTTGACCCAGGGACAAAGGTGGGGATGTATTAAGCCCAGGCCAGGCCATTTCTTTGCAGACTCTCCTTTCCGGTAGTTCAAAAATATGGGGTTCTATCTCACCCAAGGTCACTTGTTACAAAACCATGTCTTGGGTATGCCTAGACATCCTGTTAACAAGCATTAGTATCTATTACTGGTTGAAGCTTCTTGAGCCACTAGAGATGCCAATAGAGTAATTCTGCCATTGAATCGAAGATTATGTGAGTTCAGAAAACCTTGAGGACAAAACCAAGATTCACCAAAGACCGTATTATAAACATCTTGCAACATGCTTGCTGTGTGAAAAACAATGCAATTTCCTTTTACTTTATAATAAACATACGTGTTCTTAAAAGCAGCACTGTGTTTCTGAATACATTACACCTACTTTGATACTCAATATGCAAAGATATTTACATCTACTTTTTTTGTCCTGTGAGAACTGGAACAAAAGTTTATAGTGTGCTTTTATTCCCTTTGTAATAATGGATGAATGGTTAACTTTCTTGGTGCAGCTTTGCATGGTAGACAGTTCTGTTTCAAAATGTGCAAAAAAATTCAGTTTTATGAACACTTTGCTCATATTGCTTCTCTGCCACTTTCCCTAGGAATGCCCCAGTGGTGTTGTTAATGAAGAAACCTTCAAAGAGATTTACTCGCAGTTCTTTCCACAGGGAGGTAAGTACAAATGTGGACTTGTTAACATACTATCAGAGTTACAATTATGCTTGCAGTGTTGAGTTTAGTTTAATTTTTCATAGCATGATGCTACATTTTTAATCGTTATGTAAAAGAATTAATGCACAGCATGCAAGTGTATATAATTTTTAATGTACCATAAAAGCCAGCGACTTAGAAATTATCAAATATCCAAGAGGCTGCTCTTTAGTTTAATACAACTATTACTGTGTGCCCAGTACTGTGGCTCTCAAATGCACAATGTTTTCTGACTATTATGAGGGTGCTCAAAAATGCCACAAAGCTCATTCACATGCATTGTAGGTCTCACTTGATTCTCCCAACTCTGAAAATTAGGACAAATGTAATTATCCTCAATTTATACATATGAAATCTGGGGATTGGAGAAGGTAAATGGTTTGCTCAGGGCCACATATTGACTCAGTGGCAGATCTGGGTTATAACCTAGATTTTCTGCAGCCTCCCCTGGTATATTTTCTGCTGTTCCTCTTTCTTTCAGTAACTCTTTACTGTGCTCCCTCATCTGAGAAAATTAAAACCATCCTAGATATTATTTTAATTGGAAAGAAAACACAAGGATAGCGTAATGATAATACATGCATGTTAGAGATGAGTGAAAAGATATTCTTGCCATTGGACCTTATAGTTTTTCTTTCAATTACCTAACAGATGCCCAACTTATATTTGTCCCACAGCCTATGGTGTGCCTAGCCATGCATGAGGTGCTGATCACGTAGGGGGAATTAAGAGGAATAGGATGTAATCTCTGCCCAAAAGAATGTTATACCTAGTGTAGCAGATGGACAATGTCAACCTCAAGTATAACTGTGATTATGGGAGTTAAAAAATAATATTCTGAGAGCACAGTGCTGGCATGATTAAATTAGCTGCAGGACAGAGAGGACATAAAAAGAGACTCTCCAGATGAGTTGAACCTGAGCTGAAGTTGTTGCCATTCAGAAAGCATCTAATATGTGCCTGTCCCTGGCATGCCTCACCATCCAACAACCCTACCTATAATCCTCATTTTTTTAAAGATACACACGTGGAAACTAAGGTGCAGAGAGTTTGATCCGTTTCCAAAGTGTATAGTCTTTCGCTCTCCCATTATACCTCTCAGGAGAAGTTCACTTCTGAGTATGATGTCTTCCCGCTTTAAAAGGCAGTAGGGACATGACATTTTAGGCAAATGGGGTGTAAACAAAGGGTCAGAGCATAGAACTGAAGATGGGCATTTGCAGGAAATTGCCAGGATTTGGGTGTGGCTAGGGTAGAGAGTGTACAATGGAGGGTGAAATGTCCTTAGAGAGTCAAGGATGCCATATGAAGAAATGGGACTTTATCCTTGAGGTGATGCAAAGCCACTGATAAGTTTAAGTGGGATCTTTTACAGTCAGATTTGATTTGTGTTTGGGATACATTTCACTGATAGGTCAGTGGAAGATTAACTTGAGGTCAGCAATACTGCAGGCAGGGAGACTAATTAGAAGATTACTGCTGTAAGAGGCAAAACAATAAGGTCTTTAAATAAGTATATGCATAGGAGAAAATGAGAAGTGGGGACAGATTACAGACATATTTAGATGACAAAAATGGAAGAATTTAGTGATGAACTAACTTTTTGTGGCATAAAGAGATGAAGAGAGGAGTTTGTGATACCTTCCAGGATTCCATCATGGACACCAGGTGACTCTTTACAGGAGGAGTAGGGCGATAATGATCTCAGTTTTGGACAAATTACATCTGAGGTGCCTGTGGGGATTTAGACTCAACAAGAAGTTGGCACAAATGTGAGGCTCAGAGGACAAGTCAGAGAAAGAGATAGAGATTTGAGAATTATTAATCAAGAAGTAGTGGTTAAATCCATGATGTAGATGAGGTTACTGGGGGAATTATAAAAGGTTGCAAGCTCCATGAGGCCAGCATGAAACTCCAGAACACATGTCAAGAACCATAAGGAAAAGGGATCAACAAAGGAGACAGAGAATGAACAGTTTATGGAAATAAACACAAGAGAGATTGATAGTTCAGAAATGAAATGATAAAGTCCAGTAAGGTAAGGATCAGAAGGTCTCTTTGGGATGTGGCAACATGGGAGTCATTGTTCGGCATGATCAGGACAGCCCAAGTGCCCTGGATGAAGTACTAGGGAGTGGAGCGCACAAGCAGAAGCCAAATTGCAGAGGGTGAAAAGGACGATGAGAAGAAAACAGCGACAACCAATAGAGACAGCACTTACAAAAAGCTTTGCTGGAAGAGTGAAGTGATGAGGAAACTGATCATAGTGCTGGGTAGATACCAGTGGAAGACTTTATCTTTTAATGTAGAAAAGACTGGACATTGTTTATACACAGGGAAGATTGGTAAAGAAGGAGATGTTAATAGCTTTAGGATAGAAAAGAGATAAATAGGATTCAGATTTGGAGGAAAAAGATAGTGATGCGATGGGATAGTGGAGTCCATGAATCGGGAGTTCAGGAAGAAGGTTTTATCTCAAGACAGGAGGGAACCATCTAGTACTTCCTTTCAACTTTGACGTCTACTCAATATAGGGGACAATTGTTTCTCTCTGTTATTATGGCCAGAGTTGACTTTGCCATTGACCTTGCCAACACCTTTTTTTTTTTTTTTACTACTTTCCACTTAAAGGAGCCACCGTTATCTCCTGCCAAAATAAACACAGTAGTCTCCAAACTGACTTCTCTGATTCTGATGACCCCTCCCCTAACCATGGTCTACTCTTAAAATGAGTCAGAGTGATCCCGTTAAAATGCAAGCAAATCATGTTACTGCCTGTTCAAAACCATACCATTCCATAGAACATAAGCCACAACCTACAGAGTGGCCTACAAATGGTGGCTACTGTCTCTTGTCCCTTCTCTGCCTTATCCTCTACCATTCTCCCACCCAACTTACTCCACCCAGCCACAGTGGCCCCCTTGCCATCCCACCAGCACACCAGCCATAATGCTGCTCCTGGGCCTTTGAACCTGCTGTTCCCTCTGCCTGAAATTATCTTCTCCCAAATATCTATCTCAATATCTCATCACCTTTGCATTTACGCCAATGCCACCTTCTCAGTGAGACTTGCCCTGACCACTCTATCTTAAATTGCAACACCTTAAACATTCCCCATCCCCTTCCCCTGCTTTATGTCTCTCTTCGGCACTCGAGACAATCCAATAATATATATTTCACTTGTACCATTGTTGTTTCTTTCTCTCCACTAGAATGTGAGCTCCAGGGGAACAGAGGATTTCTCCACTTTGTTTACTGTTGTATCCACAGGTCATGGGACAAGTGGCTGACAAGTAATAGCACTTGATAAATGCTTTTTGCATGAATGAATGAATGACACCCACCTCACATGGTGGCTATCACTGTACAATGGAATAATATCTGTAAAAGGCTCTTTGAAAAGTGTACAGCACTTAAGTATTAGTTGTTTCATACAAAAGTCAGATTTCCTTTGGGGTTTTAATCTATTTAGTTTTAGCTAGTTTAGTGGATTTAAAACAATTTTGTGCCTAACATGTCAAAACAAATTTTTGTTTTCGATGGACTTTTAAAAGAATTAAATTAGAATTCTAAGAAAACACAGGAAGACTGTTATTAAGTGAATTTGGATATACTTTGGATGACAACTCTCCCACCCCATCTCATTACTACAGTGCAGAGGGGAGGGCCCTTCTAACAAACCACAGACAGGTATTGGTAATAGTACCTGATGCCAGGATTATAATGAGTTCACTGTCTGCATTAATGAGAGATTAATTTGGGGAATTAATTAACTACCTCATGTTTTTCTAAATTGTTTAAAACCCATGGATTTTTTAAAGAAAAATTATATTTACTATCTGAGTGCCTACCAACATCTTAATAGGCATTAATATCAAAGCACCAATGCAGATGAAAATCTTTAAGTTATTTTTCGATCATTTCAAATCAAGTTATTACATACTAAAACTTGGATACAGCTCCACATTAAAATTATATCTTTATTTGAAAAATAACATTTCTGCATTAGAGAACATCTTCTTAAACAGAGCACATCTATTTTGCAAAGGATTCCTATCACAAAATCCAAAGGGATTAGGGATTTGAGAAAAAATTACTGTTACACTCTTAACAATTATTTCATTATTCATGTTAATTGAATGCAGAAATCTGACCACATGAGGCATCGCTGAAGGAAATGAAATATTTTAAAGAATTATGATTTGCTTTGCATTTTTAAAAATTAATATCATACATACAAATTGTTTCTTACGTAAGGCCAGAAAAGGAAAAATGTCCTAAGGAAGAATGTGATCTCTGATGGCAGGCGAATTCATGTGATGGCCATCCTTACACTTCCACGGAGTCATCCTTTATTCAGGATGATGGTCTGAATGCAACAGGTTTTCTCATTATGAACAGTAACATTGATGGGTCCATAAATCACAACATCTCACCATTTCCTCCAGGAAAGTGCTTTGTCTTATCTACAGAACTCTCTGCAATTTGTATTGTGTCAGGCTGTTAGCTTTCTCTATTGCTTTGTGAAACAGTTTATCAAACCCAACTTGTTTGGTGAGCTGGATGTCAGAAAAAACTGGATTGAACAAAAGCCTCTTGTTGGCAGGGGATAAAGTATGCCTACTGTAAGGCAAGCAGAGAGGAAACAGTTTGTTGGTGCTATTGCCTATATGGTTACGCAAAAACTTTTTAAACTCCACATACAACAGAAGCTTTAGTGTGTAAGCTTTTAGTTCACTAAACATTTTTAAAGCCCATAAAAATCATAGTTTCCTGGGCTATTCCTGCTCATGTTGTAGGAATGCACTTATGTTGTCTACACTAGGCATATAATAAACAGTTGTTGAATGAATGAATGAATGAACAAATGAGCTCAAGTCAGAATAATCTGTCAATAAACATTTTTTAAGCAGCCGCTGTATGCAAGTCACTTGAGTCAGATGAGTTCTGTAGACATAAAGATTAAAATAAAATTTAAAAAAGACTTCACCCACTGAGTATCCTTCTTGTCCTAGGACAGTATTTCTAACAATTTTCAGGGTGATTTACAGAGGGCTTATTGACAGAAGCTACTATTCACGCATATGAACTTGTCTTACCATAGTAACGATGTCATGAATTGTATATTCAAATACATGAAGGTGATTCTATTCTTCGTGCTTGAATTCAATGGGAGTAGGGGTGTGGGAAAGGAAAAAGAAACCAGATTGATTTCATTCTACAAACCTGGGGCATGATAATCAAGTGTGTTTGTTCAAATACTATGAAGAACGAACTCTAGGGTTACTTGCTATATTCACTGTGTTCTCGATATAATTGGGTTAAGAACTTTGGACTAAGACAGTTCAGAGTTTGTGGATAGACTGCCACCACCAAGGTATGTAACCTCGAGTAGTTTACTTTTCTTAGCCTCAAGCTGTTCCTCTATAAAATGCAGGAGTCACACCAAAGGAATCCTAGGGGTATTTTCTACTCTAGTATCCTTGATTTCTAAGAGATGGTATAGGAATATCTTGATTCCATTGCCAACTTTACCATGAACTAGGTGACCTCAGTATGTCACTACAAGTCCCTATTTTTACCTTTGTTCAATGTAAATACAATGCTAAACAGTATCCAAAATGTCTTCCCACCCTAAGAATCTGTAAATTTTGTTGCTCAACTATAAAATCTCAACATTTATTTTTCAGCTTCACAAGTAAAATTATAAGAAACTGAGGCAATCCCAGCTTAACAAACTCAGTAACTATTTTTGTTATGTAAAGGAATGTGATCACGAAGAGGTCATAGACGGAGAAGGGAGATCATTGTTATATCTTTTAAGCCCTGGACTGTACTGAAATCTAGATTCCAAGAAGTCAGTTAATCACTCTTTTAACAAATATTTATTGAGTGCTTAAGAACACAGTTGAGTAAAACCAGAACCATAGATGCTTTTGTAGACAGCTTCTCTTTTCGTCATTTTATCCAGTTTTCTGCCTAGCTGGACATTCCTTTGCCTTTGCTTCTTTCTCTCACCCAGTCAAAGCCAGTAGCTTCACTCCTCTTCTTTAAAACTTTCCACTGTCTTCAAGTGCTTGCCAGAAGAAATCCAAACTCCATCAGAAGGACCACTGATTTTTAGGACATAATTCTCTTGTCTTTTATTGAGCAGAAAATTGCATTAAATTAGAACTCGTCACCTAGACACACAACAGAAATCCTACAAAAACAGCAAGTTATTTAAGGTGAAAAGATGTTACGTTTGTAAAAGATTTGATCACATGTGTTTAAGGTAGTTGAAATAAAAGTGGCTTGCCTAGGAAATAATAATAGCTAATATTTATTGAAATTTTAATAAGTATATAGGATTATTTCTAAACACTTTGCAAATAGTGTCTCATTTAAACTTAGTAAGATCTCTATGAAGGCTGGGCATGGTGGTTCACACCTGTAATCCCAGCACTTTGGGAGGCCGAGGCAGGCTGATCACCTGCGGTCAGGAGTTTGAGACCAGTCTGGCCAACGTGATGAAACCCTGTCTCTACTAAACATACAAAAATTCGCCGGGCATGGTGGCAGGTGCCTGTAATCCCAGCTACTCAGGAGGCTGAGGCAGGAGAATCGCTTGAACCCAGGAGGTGGAGGCTGCAGTGACCCAAGATCGTGCCATTGCACTCCAGCCTGGGGGACAAGAGCAGTACTTTGTCTCAAAAAAAAAAAAAAAAAAAAAAAAAAAAAACTATGAAGTACATACTGATATTGTTATCATTTTGTAGATGAGGAAACTGAGCCACACAAAGGTAAAACAACTTGCTTGAGGTCATGCAGTTAATCTCTGGTGAAGCTGAGATTGAAATTCAGGCAGTCTGACTCCACTATGCTATTATCAAAACCTCTGTGCATAGATTGTCTAGACTGGGAAGCCGCTGTAGCTTCTAAAAGAACTGCCGAGGCACATTTAGAAGAACAGGGTGTCCTCTGTACCACATTAGTGTAAACCTTGAAAGCATCATTCCCACATATCAAGCTTTAAGCTAGAAAAACTCCATTTGAGAAGAATAGTAATTATCATATCCCATGTTATCTTTTTTCTTTTTGATTAAAAAAATAGCAAACATCGTTTGTTTTGAGCCATTATTTACGGTGAGTACTGCTTGCTAAGGTAAAGGCATTTACTCTGATTGTGAAAACAGGGTAACTAGAGACTTGCTTAATGAAGCTCATTATAAAATATACAAAATCTCATTTTTTTTTCCTCCTCTGAAAATCAGTTCAACACACCATCGATCAATTCACATCTCCAGAGGGCACTATATAGTTCAAGAAGTACGTGAAAAAGCACTGCTGAGAGTAAAACAACTTTGCAAGTTGAAATAGGCTGCCAATTCTTGATAACTCTATAATGGAGCTTCCCAACAACAGAACTAAGTTTATGGTAATTAAACTCCTGGCTCCATATGCAAAAGAATTTCTTTCTGCAATGTATCAATACTGGATGGATATCCACTCTAGATGTCACAGTGTTAACATGTTATTTAGACCCAATTTTGGTTCTTGGTTAGTTAACTGAAAACGGTGCTGGTAATTCCTGTGTTCAAAGATAAGTAGTTCTTCATAGCATATTAAAAAGGTGAGAGATGAGCGAAGATGCCACTGTCATTTTGAGAAGTTGAGTGTACATTCTACCTCATGAAATGTATAGCCTTCAGTAGTGTTAATTACTACACTGAAGCATTCGGGAAAAACAATCTGTAAGGAGGCCGTGAGCCCTGAGAGCCAGGAGAGAAATTTAGATGACCTCCTCAGAGGGCAATTCTGTACTCCTGTTACTATGACTTAGCTTCTTGACAGCCTATAAAAAGCAATTCATAAAGTAAAAATTAAATCAATGATAAGTTAAAACCCAATAAAGGTTAAAAGTTATAAAACAGAAATAGATGAGATTTAAAACAGAAGATAAAAGGCTAGAGCCAATGCGCTAAAAGGTTACCATTTTATTTTGAAAAGACAAAAAAGGTTAAGATAAAAGGCTAAAGCCCATGAGATGCAACACTGAAAATAATAATGTAAATTTTATCAAGGGTCAAGCAAAGAAACCCTAAGGAATGAAAGCTAGGCACTCAGAACAGAAAACAATAAGGAAAAAATACAGACTTTTAAATGAAATGGCAGAAATCCCAGAGATTAAGGAGACAACGGAGAAACAGGAAAGGAAGGAAGGAAAAATGAGAGGGGAAGAATACCCAATAGAAGCAAACTAAGAACACCTGTTAGACTTCAGAAGACATACCTGTCCATCATTACCCAGATCCTTGAATCCCACCCAGGACCCAGACAGAGTAGGGGCTCCCTACTTCATGCAACTTCATACAACTGGGAACATGTAGGACCACCCAGTCCCCTTCCAACACAGCCACAGAAACTTCCCAAGTCACCAATGACCCCAATCCATCAGCCAACTTTACTGCCTGTGGGCTAGCCTGGTACTGGCTGAGGGCTAGCCTGGTTCTCAGAGTCAGAAAGACCTAAGTTCATGTCCCAGATTTACTCCTTCTTTATTGTGTGACTTTGGGTATGTTTTTCACCCTCTCTAATTCCCAATATCATTTTCTGAGTTGTAACAATGATGAAAGTTCTAATAATGACAGAGACACTAATAATAGCAACTCATCTCTGTCTCATTGGTAGTATTTTTAGTACTTTACTTCTAGAGATGGTCTCTTCCAAACACTAAGCAAATTCCAGACAAGTCTCAATCTTCACATCCACCTATGGGACCATTTCTTGTCCCAGTGTTAATCTCATCACCCAAGACTACAGCATTGCCAGCCAGAAACTCATAGAGAATGTTTGTCACCAATGGCCTCTATGTAGGTTGCTTATTCCTGTGAATCTCAAACTCTAGTCCTCTACAGAAAGAGGGTAAGCAGTTGTGAAGAAAGCACAAACTAAAGGAGGCAGAGTTAATTCTTCTGGATCAAAGGAAGCTTGGACTGCTATCCAAGTCTTATGTAGGATATGGAAACACTGACTTAATGATACTCCCTTTTTACCATTTCAGACTCTACAACATATGCACATTTTCTGTTCAATGCATTTGATACAGACCACAATGGAGCTGTGAGTTTCGAGGTAAGCCCTGGATTATTTTCATATCATTTGACTATTTAGAGTTTAGTCTTTTTAGGGGGAAAATGTGAGTTTGGTGATGATTATTTTTGCTCAGGGGAAAGAAAGCCCAAGGACACTCCCTTTCTCTCATGTAATTGCCAAAAATTATCTTTCAAAAGATGTACAAATTGCAAGCCACATTCAGTTTATTTTCTAATGCTTTATATCGGCTCATACAAGGAGAGTCCACTTCTTCAATTACATGTGAAAAGTCCTGGAAGGCAAATGAGTTAACTAACAGTTACTGACACCTCCTTATGGGCCAGTTGCTGTGGTAGACCTTGGAAATACAAAGATGATAAAGTCAAAAGTCCTGTTATGGAAGTCTCAGTAAGTGGGGCACACAGGCAAGAAATTAAATGTAGAAAAAGACTACATTCACCAGCCTGACAATTCTACGAGGAAATCTCTTTTTAAATTACAAACTTTAAGTCATCTGTAGAGAACGTATTTTTTTTTTTTTTTTGAGAGAGTCTCGCTCTGTCATAAAGGCTGGAGTGCAGTGGCACAATCTCAGCTCACTGCAACCTCTGCCTCCCAGGTTCAAGTGATTCTCCTGTCTCAGCCTCCTGAGTAGCTGGGATTACAGGCCCGTGCCACCACGCCCAGCTAGAAAGTATTTAATTTCCTTCATGAATTACTGTGTATAAGCACCTAGTAAAATAAAATGTCCTAGATATTTACATAGCTTATATATGTATTTCATATATATATATATATACACACACATACACACACACACGTAATTCATATGATTCAAATGGTACATAGCAGATCATAAATTGTAGTATATTGATTTAAATATTAGGAGAATAAACCCAACATGAACTCTGATCAGCTGTGAAGGCTTTTATTTTTGTTAGGGAAAATATGTGAAAAATGTATATCTCATTTATTTGTTACATTCTGATTTGGTTGTGCTTGGTCTCAGAAGTAGCATTATACATATTTTGCTTTGTGATTCCAGTTTCTCTTTTCCATATATACATTTATATTTACTTATGGAATATATATATATATATATATATATATAATTTGGAAGGTGCATTTATTTTTGGAAGTGAGGAAGGATGCATCTTAAATATGAGCAGAAATTTTGATGAGAGCTCTGATAAAGGGAAGCAGATGATGAATGAGGCCAGCAAGGAAATGGTACTGGCACAAAAGGGGCTGTAGCAGGGAAGCCTGCTCAGTGCAATTGATGGACTGTCTAAAGGACAGTCAGGAGCTCCTTAAGAGAACAAAGGCTTGGAATGGGATGGGAAGCAATGGAGAGTGGGGCAGAGGCTGGACAGAGTATATCAGGCCTGGGAACCAAGGGAAACGTGTAAATCATCAAGAAGATAGAATACACAATTGGAGAGCCAAGAGCGAAGGTTGGGGAAGGAGATAGAGGCCAGAAGCTGACATGTCTTAGGCAGGAGATTGGACTATCCTGTAGGAGATAAGGGGCCTTTGTAGAATTTTTGGCAGGGATGTGAATTTATCAGAGCTATGTTCCTGGAAACATGGAGTGTAATTAGCAGCTAAGTATTGCAAGAGTGCAGACAGGGTCTGATAAAAGCCTGAACTCCAGTAAAGGTATTGGAGGTGAAGCATGAAACAAACTCAAAAGAAATTAAAACAAAATTGGTAGAATTGTATTCCAACAGAACTGTCATGTTTAAAAGAAAAGTTCATATGGGCGTAGGCAGCTATCTGGGTGAAATGGCTTTGTGGAGTCAAGATGAAAAAAATAGGGTGCAGCTTTCTGCAATGTCATCCAGCCAGTCACCACAGGGGCAGGATGAACAGGGGCGCAGGCAAGAGCCTCCTCACACATAACTCCATGCTCATGCAGACTGGGTACCACAATTGCGAAGATTCTGGGCCAGGAATCCCAAAAGGTCATCTCCCATAACTTAAGTGAGAAATAGCACCGAGAAGAGAAAAATAAAAGCTGAGAGTGGAGAAGGAATGAACTAAGGTGAGGGAATGAACTAAGTCAAGATGGGGCAGGCAGGTTTATCCTGGGTGTAGAAGCAGTTAGTGGAGGGAGAGGAGATGGTTGGGGGAAGACTATCCTGGGTACCAGTCTCCACAATGTTTCTTTTGCTAATGGCAGCTTAGGTCACTCCATGATAGTAACTTTGGTCATTTCATGATAATGCTGTGTTTGTGTTTGCTTCACTTTAGAAACAAGTTTAATTCCAGCACAGTCTTAATTTATCTATAATATAGAAGCCAAAGGTTTTACCTAATATAGTTCACCTAATATAAACTTTTATAGCTGGCTTCCAGAGGATGAGTAAGGCAAAAACTATTAGTGACTCCATTACTTGAAATTACTTATGTGTCAGAAATATACCACCAATTTCCTAGGGCACATTATATCCAATTTTATATGTAAATTTAGTATGGTGTTAATGATATGGAACCATGCATAACATTGCTTTTATAATATTTATGTAAAATACCAGTAATTGCAATGAACGTTGATTATAATTTGGGAAATTAGTTGTAATGATTATATATGATATGCATGTTGGTAAAATGCCTTTCCTTTTAAAGGAAAACTAATGGCTAAATTAATAAAGTTTGAATGAAAATCAAATTTAAAACTAGGCTGTTGCAGTTACTTTTCTAAATTGATTAGCTACCTGGGAAATCTCTAGAAAACAGAAATGGTTAGGGAATGAACACATTTTGAATAATAGCAATAGCATACTGAGAGGTACAGTAGAGAGACCATCTGATTCTACGATAAAGGGTAATGGGAGTTTTCCACTTAATTTGCTTAAACCTGAAAGGCAGAAGAAATATGATAGGAGGGGCCCTGGATTTGGTATGATGGGATCTAATCTCCATTTTGCCACCCAGCGGCTCTGAGACCCTAGGCTGAGTACTTAACCTTCTTAACCTTAGCGTTCATACTGCTAAAACATCAGCAATCAAAGCTACTTAATAAGATAATGTAAAAATGAAAAAGTCATAATGTCAGTAAAGGGCTTGGCTCTGTGTCTGGCACCAAATATGTGCTCAGTAGTTATTAGATGTTAACTATAGCAGTTATCAGTTGGGGGATTTTTTTTTTAATTATACTTTAAGTTCTGGGATACATGTGCAGAGTGTGCATTTTTGTCACATAGGTATACACGTGCCATGGTGGTTTGCTGCACCCATCAACTCATCACCTACATTAGGTATTTCTGCTAATATTATCCCTCCCCTAGCCCCCCACCCTCCGACATGCCCTGGTGTGTGATGTTCCCCTTCCTATGTCCGTGTGTTCTCATTGTTCAATTCCCAGCTATGAGTGAGAACATGCTATGTTTGGTTTACAGTTCTCATGATAGTTTGCTGAGAATGACGGTTTCCAGCTTCATTCCCCACAAAGGACACGAACTCATCCTTTTTTATGGCTGCATAGTATTCCATGGTGTATATGTGCCACATTTTCTTTATCCAGTGTATTATTGATGGACATTTGGGTTGGTTCCAAGTCTTTGCTATTGTGAATAGTGCTGCAATACATATACATGTGTATGTGTCTTTATAGTAGAATGATTTATAATCCTTTAGGTATATACCCAGTAATGGGATGGCTGGGTCAAATGGTATTTCTAGTTCTAGATCCTTGAGGAATCGCCACAGTCTTCCACAATGGCTGAACTAATTTACACTAGTTGGGGGAATTTTTCTAACAAAGCCAGTTAATAATGACATTGGTCATCTCATTACCCAGTAAGGCAACTACATGCAAATGCATCATTCTAAGCCATAGCAGTCTTTGATTGGCAGGGAGTCAGGGGAGTCAGGAGGATTGTCCCCAGCATAGTGGCCAGCACTGAGGCACTCATTAAAGGTTTGGCAGATGAACAGAATCCACAACTGAACAAGTCTAGGCTATTATAAAGTCAAATCTCTATGTCTTTCTCCTTTTGCCTTGATAATAAGAGAATGGAAACCAGAATTCAGTACAGACCTCTCCACCCCTTTATCATTTTTTGTACTTTAGGGAACAGATATAACCTCCTTTCACATTTACAAGTAAAGTAATTGTGCAAAGTACTCATTGAGAGTTGTTGTTAAGTTTGTCACTTCCTACTTGAGACTTCAATTACAACTCAGAAAAGCACGGAGCAAAAGTCTTATAAGCCACATTAAGTTTCTCATTTTTCTTTTGCACGAAAAGATATCATTCCTGTTTTGAGTAACTCTTTACTGATATCATCCCACAGGATAAAAAGAGAGAGGTGCTCTAAGACCATAGCTATCTTTTAATGTAAATTGTTTCAGGATACACAGTATTCAAGAAGATGTGAATTAGATGTCACCATGTGAATCAGGATACTTTTGTTCACAAATACTAGAAAAGGACACACCAAGTGACAAAAAAAAAAAAATGGTAATTTCATTGGTTCACAGCAACAAAAAGGCCAGAGATGGGGCTGGCTACAACCTAAGGGTGGGACCCTGTAGGGCTGCAAGAAGAGGCCACAGCTCCTTGGCTCCATGATTCATTGCTCCTGTTGAGCAAGGAAAGAAGCACATCTCTGTCCTACCATTCCTAGCAAGAGTCTGAGTCTGGGGAGTCATTCTTAGACCTGGACTAGGTTTAGTCAAATGGCAACCACAAATCCAGTTGTCCGGCCAAAGGGATAAAATGTGCTTCCTGACTTCGCCCAGGTCATGGCTCTATCACTAGACTCAGAGATGAAGTGAACTTCCACAGAACATCATGGAGCACCAAATGGAAATTTGGGACCTACTAGGGCTAGGGAGGCAAACAACACAAGTCCACACTTGACTTAAACGTGCTATCTTTATTTTTATTTTATATTTTTATTATTATTATTCTTTTAAGTTCTAGGGTACATGTGCAAAATGTGCAGGTTTGTTACATATGTATACATGTGCCATGTTGGTGTGCTGCACCCATTAACACGTCATTTACATTATTTATTTCTCCTAATGCTATCCCTCCCCCATCCCCCTGACCCCTCATCAGGCCCCCGTGTGTGATGTTCACCATCCTATGTCCAAGTGTTCTCATTGTTCAATTCCCACCTATGAGTGAGAACATGTGGTGTTTGGTTTTCTGTCCTTGCGATAGTTTGCTGAGAGTGATGGTTTCCAGCTTCATCCATGTCCCTACAAAGGACATGAACTCATCCTTTTTATGGCTGTATAGTGCCATATTTTCTTAATCCAGTATATGTGCCACATTTTCTTAATCCAGTCTATCATTGATGGACATTTGGGTTGGTACCAAGTCTTTGCTATTGTGAATAGTGCCGCAATAAACATACATGTGCATGTGTCTTTAAAGCAGCATGATTTATAATCCTTTGGGTGTATACCCAGTAATGGGATTGCTGGGTCAAATGGTATTTCTAGTTCTAGCTCCTTGAGGAGTCACCAGTCTTCCACAATGGTTGAACTAGTTTACAGTCCCACCAACAGTGTAAAAGTGTTCCTATTTCTCCACATCCTCTCCAGCATCTGTTGTTTCCTGACTTCTTAATGATTGTCATTCTAATTGGTGTGAGATGGTATCTCATAGTGGTTTTGATTTGCATTTCTCTGATGGCCCGTGATGATGAGCATTTTTTCATGTGTCTAGTGGCTGCATAAATGTCTTCTTTTGAGAAGAGTCTGTTCATATCCTTTGCCCACTTTCTGAACAGTTTTTTTTTCTTGTAAATTTAATTTCTTTGCAGATTCTGGATATTAGCCCTTTGTCAGATGAGTAGGTTGTGAAAATTTTCTCCCATTTTGTAGGTTGCCTGTTCACTCTGATGGTAGTTTCTTTTGCTGTGCAGAAGTTCTTTAGTTTAATTAGATCCCATTTGTCAATTTTGGCTTTTGTTGCCATTGCTTTTGGTGTTTTAGTCATTAAGTCCTTGCCCATGCCTATGTCCTGAATGGTATTGCCTAGGTTTTCTTCTAGGGTTTTTATGGTTTTAGGTCTAACGTTTAAGTATTTAATCCATCTTGAATTAATTTTTGTATAAAGTGTAAGGAAGGGATCCAGTTTCAGCTTTCTACATATGGCTAGCCAGTTTTCCCAGCACCATTTATTAAATAGGGAATCCTTTCCCCATTGCTTGTTTCTGTCAGGTTTGTCAAAGATCAGATGGTTGTAGATGTGTGGTATTATTTCCGAGGGCTCTGTTCTGTTCCATTGGTCTATATCTCTGTTTTGGTACCAGTACCATGCTGTTTTGGTTACTGTAGCCTTGTAGTATAGTTTGAAGTCAGGCAGTGATGCCTCCAGCTTTGTTCTTTTGGCTTAGGATTGACTTGGCAATGTGGGCTCTGTTTTGGTTCCATATGAACTTTAAAGTACTTTTTTCCAATTTTGTGAAGAAAGTCATTGGTAGCTTGATGGGGATGGCACTGAATCTATAAATTACACCTTGGGCAGTATGGCCATGTTCACGATATGGATTCTTCCTATCCATGAGCATGGAATGTTCTTCCATTTGTTTGTGTCCTCTTTTATTTCATTGAGCAGTGGTTCGTAGTTCACATAAGGGTGAACTTATAAGGGTCCTTCACATCCCATATAAGTTGGATTCCTAGGTATTTTATTATCTTTGAAGCAATTGTGAATGGGAGTTCACTCATGATTTGGCTCTGTTTGTCTATTATTGGTGTATAGGAATGCCTGTGATTTTTGCACATTGATTTTTGTACCCTGAGACTTCGCTTAAGTTGCTTATCAGTTTAAGTAGATTTTGGGCTGAGACGACAGGGTTTTCTAAATATACAATCATGTCATCCGCAAACAGGGAAAATTTGACTTCCTCTTTCCCTAATTGAATACCCTTTATTTCTTTCTCCTGCCTGATTGCCCTGGCCAGAACTTCCAACACTATGTTGAATAGGAGTGGTGAGAGAGGGCATCCCTGTCTTGTGCCAGTTTTCAAAGGGAATGAGTCCAGTTTTTGCCCATTCAGTATGATATTGGCTGTGGGCTTGCCATAAATAGCTCTTATTTTGAGATATGTCCCATTAATACCTAGTTTATTGAGAGTTTTTAGCATGAAGGGCTGCTGAATATTGTCAAAGGCCTCTTCTGTGTCTGTTGAGATAATCATGTGGTTTTTGTCTTTGGTTTTGTTTATATGATGGATTACATTTATTGATTTGTGTATGTTGAACCAGCCTTGCATCCCAGGGATGAAGCCAAAATGATAGTGGTGGATAAGCTTTTTGATGTGCTGCTGGATTCGGTTTGCTAATATTTTATTGAGGATTTTTGCATCGATGTTCAGCAGGGATATTGGTCTAAAATTCTTTTTTGTTGTATCTCTGCTAGGCTTTGGTATCAGGATGATGCTGGCCTCATAAAATGAGTTAGGGAGGATTCCCTCTTTTTCTGTTGATTGGAATATTTTCAGAAGAAATGGTACCAGCTCCTCTTTGTACCTCTGGTAGAATTCAGCTGTGAATCCATCTGGTCCTGGACTTTTTTTTTGGTTGGTAGGCTATTAATTATTGCCTCAATTTCAGAGCCTCTTATTGGTCTATTCAGGGATTCAACTTCTTCCTGGTTTAGTCTTGGGAGGCTGTATGTGTCCAGGAATTTATCCATTCTACTAGATTTTCTAGTTTATTCGCATAGAGGTGTTCATCGTATTCTCTGATGGTAGTTTGTATTTCTGTGGGATCAGTGGTGATATCCCCTTTATCATTTTTTATTGCATCTATTTGATTCTTCTCTCTTTTCTTCTTTATTAGCCTTGCTAGCAGTCTATCAATTTTGTTGATCTTTTCAAAAAACCAGCTCCTGGATTCATTGATTTTTTGAAGGGTTTTTTGTGTCTCTGTCTCCTTCAGTTCTGCTCTGATCTTAGTTATTTCTTGCCTTCTGCTAGCTTTTGAATGTGTTTGCTCTTGCTTCTCTAGTTCTTTTAATTGTGATGTTAGGGTGTTGATTTTAGATCTTTCCTGCTTTCTCTTGTGGGCTTTGAGTGCTATAAATTTCCCTCTACACACTGCTTTAAATGTGTCCCAGAGATTCTGGTACGTTGTGTCTTTGTTCTCATTGGTTTCAAAGAACATCTTTATTTCTGCCTTCATTTCATTATCTACCCAGTGGTCATTCAGGAGCAGGTTGTTCAGTTTCCAAGTAGTTGTGCAGTTTTGAGTGAGTTTCAATCTTGAGTTTTAATTTGATTGCATTGTAGTCTGAGAGACAGTTTCTTATAATTTCTGTTCTTTTACATTTGCTGAGGAGTGCTTTACTTCCAACTATGCGGTCAATTTTGGAATAAGTGTGATGTAGTGCTGAGAAGAATCTATATTCTGTTGATTTGGGGTGGAGAGTTCTGTAGATGTCTATTAGGTCCGCTTGCTGCAGAGCTGAGTTCAAGTCCTGGATATCCTTGTTAACTTTCTGTCTCATTGATCTGTGTAATGTTGACAGTGGGGTGTTAAAGCCTCCCATTATTATTGTGTGGGAGTCTAAGTCTCTTTGTAGATCTCTAAGGACTTGTTTTATGAATCTGGGTGCTCCTGTATTGGTGCATATATATTTAGGATAGTTAGCTCTTCTTGTTGAATTGATCCCTTTACCATTATGTAATAGCCTTCTTTGTCTCTTTTGATCTTTGTTGGTTTAATGTCTGTTTTATCAGAGACTAGGATTGCAACCCCTGCTTTTTTTTTTGTTTTCCATTTGCTTGGTAGATCTTCCTCCATCCCTTTATTTTGAGCCTATGTGTGTCTCTGCAGGCAAGATGGGTCTCCTGAATACAGCACACTGATGGATCTTGACAATCCTATTTGCCAGTTTGTGTCTTTTAATTGGTGCGTTTAGCCCATTTACATTTAAGGTTAATATTGTTAGGTGTGAATTTGATCCTGTCATTATGATGTTAGCTGGTTATTTTGCTCATTAGTTGATGCAGTTTCTTCCTAGCCTTGATGGTCTTTACAATTTGGCATGTTTTTGCAGTGGCTGGTATCAGTTGTTCCTTTCTATGTTTAGTGCTTCCTTCAGAAGCTCTTGTAAGGCAGGCCTGGTGGTGACAAAATCTCTCAGCATTTGCTTGTCTGTAAAGGATTTTATTTCTCCTTCACTTATGAAGCTTAGTTTGGCTGGTTATGAAATTCTGGGTTGAAAATTCTGTAAGAGTGTTGAATATTGGCCCCCACTCTCTTCTGGCTTGTAAAGTTTCTGCCGAGAGTTCCGCTGTTAGTCTGATGGGCTTCCCTTTGTGGGTAACCCGACCTCCCTGGCTGCCCTTAACTTTCTTTCCTTCATTTCAACTTTGGTGAATCTGACAATTTATGTGTCTTGGAATTGCTCTTAAGGAGTATCTTGGTGGCATTCTCTGTATTTCCTGAATTTGAATGTTGGCCTGCCTTGCTAGGTTGCGCAAGTTCTCCTGGATAATATCCTGAAGGGTGTTTTCCAACTTGGTTCAATTCTCCCTGTCACTTTCAGGTACACCAATCAGACATAGATTTGGCCTTTTCACATAGTCCCATATTTCTTGGAGGCTTTAACTCATTTTTCTCTATACTTCTCTTCTCGCTTCATTTCATTCACTTGATCTTCAATCACTGATACCCTTTCTTCCACTTGATCAAAATGGCTACTGAAGCTTGTGAATGCATCAGATAGTTCTTGTGCCATGGTTTTCAGCTCCATCAGGTCATTTAAGGTCTTCTCTACGCTGTTTATTCTAGTCAGCCATTCGTCTAATCTTTTCTCAAGGTTTTTAGCTTCTTTGCGATGGGTTCGAACATCTTCCTTTAGTTCAGAGAAGTTTGTTATTACTGATCTTTTGAAGTCTACTTCTGTCAGCTCGTCAAAGTCATTCTCCATCCAGCTTTGTTCCATTGCTGGTGAGGAGGTGCGTTCCTTTGGAGAAGAGGTTCTCTGATTTTTACACTTTTCAGCTTTTCTGCTCTGGTTTCTCTCCATCTTTCTGGTTTTATCTACCTTTGGTCTTTGATGATGGTGATCTAAAGATGGGGTTTTGGTGTGGATGTCCTTTTTGTTGATGTTGATGCTATTCCCTTCTGTTTGTCAGTTTTCCTTCTAACAGTCAGGACCCTCAGCTGCAGGTCTGTTGGAGTTTGCTGGAGGTCCACTCCAGACCCTGTTTGCCTGGTTATCACCAGCAGAGGCTACAGAACAGCACATGTTGCTGCCTGATCCTTCCTCTGGAAGCTTTGTCTTAGAGGGGCACCTGGCTGTATGAGGTGTCAGTCTGCCCCTACTAGGAGGTGTTTCCCAGTTATGCTACTCGGGGGTCAGGGACCCACTTGAGGAGGCAGTCTGTCTGTTCTCAGATCTCAAACTCCATGCTGGGAGAACTTCTCTCTTCAAAGCTGTCAGACAGGGATGTTTAAGTCTGCAGAAGTTTCTGCTGCCTTTTGTTCAGCTATGACCTGCCCCCAGAGGTGGCATCTACAGAGGCAGGCAGGCCTCCTTGAGCTGCAGTGGGCTCCACCTAGTTTGAGCTTCCTGGCTGCTTTACCTAGTCAAGTCTCAGCAATGGTGGACGCCCCTCCCTCAGCCTCACTGTTGCCTTGCAGTTCGATCTCGGACTTCTGCGATAGCAGTGAGCAAGGCTCTGTGGGTGTGGGCCCCTCTGAGCCAGGTGCAGTATATAATCTCCTGGTGTGCCGTTTGCTAAGACTGTTGGAAAAGCACAATATTGGCAGGAAGTGTCCCAATTCTCCAGGTACCATCTGTCACAGCTTCCCTTGGCTAGGAAAGGGAATTCCCCAACCCCTTGCGCTTCCCCGGTGAGGCGATGCCCCACCCTGCTTCGGCTCACACTCTGTGGGCTGCATCCACTGTCCAACAAGTCCCAGTTTAGATGAACCTGGTACCTCAGTTGGAAATGCAGAAATCACCCATCTTCTGCATTGCTCATGCTGGGAGCTGTAGACTGGAGCTGTTCCTATGTAGCCATCTTGGGGGGATTCCCCAAAAGTGCTATCTTTAAATCTTTCATTGTTTCTCTGCTGTTTTGTGTGGTGGTGAGGTCAATGCCAGTGATGAGTGCTGTAGGCCAGTGATTCTCAAAGTGTGATCCCTGGAAGCAGTACAGGCTTCCCCTTGGAACGTGTCAGACATGTAAATTTTGGGGTCCCACTTCAACCTAATGAATCATAGTTCTTGGAGTAGGTCCCATAAATCTTTTGGCACACTCCCCAGGTGACTGTGCTGCACATTATATTTTGAGAACCAATACTCTAAGCATGTTTTCAAAGACCCTGTGGCCAGCTCCCCTTACAATTAATGACATATTATTACTACGTTGTGAATTTTTAAAAATATGGTTTATATTGATAACAATCAATCTCATCTAGCCTTTCAAAACTGCTCAGCAATCTTCCTTGAATAAGGCTCTATGTTCTGCAATGTATATTTTATGCCTTCTGAAAAAGCTAAGGATTTTTTTTTTTTTTTTTTGAGACAGAGTCTTGGTCTGTCATCCAGGCTGACGCGCAGTGGTGCAATCATAGTTCACTGTAGCCTCGACCTTCTGGGCTCAAGTGATTCCCATCTCAGCCTCCCAGGTAGCTGGGACAACAGGTGTGCACCACCATACCCAGTTAATTTGTTTTTCTTGCTATTAATTTGGATCTGGCTACGTTGCTCAGGCTGCTTGCAAACTCTTGGACTCAAACAACCCTCCCACCTCCACCACCCAAAGTGCTGGGATTACAGGCATGAGCCATGATCCCCAGCCTGCTGGTTGTGCAAGATGTACACTCATACCTCCAAGGGCTGTCATTACCTTTTAACTAAACTACATTCTATGTCATAAATAATTTTCTAAAATATGGCAGGGAAATAATTTGAGGGAGGTCTCCCTTTCTCTAATTTGCATGTCACCTTACTGCTTAGTATCAGAGCTTCTGCCTCTCTCCTCAAACCTCAGATTCTTACCTCTTCTACCAGGCTCCTCACTCTCAAACAGCTCACACTCACTAAAGCTATTGGACAGAAACACAGTCATCTTCCCACCTGCAAAGCAGCTGCTGGCATCCACACCATGTTCTTCTGTCTCATGTATCAACTCCCTTCTCAGATCGGCCCATCTACCCGTGTTCTGGATCCTCCCCACCTTCTCAAGAGCACAGCCCATTTCTGACTCTTACTCTTTTTAGATTCTTCTCTTCAGTATTCAAAGTGCTCCTCATTAAAAATTACTCTTCACTCCTACTCCACTGGACCGTTCCCTATCACTTGCTGGTGACCTCCATGTTGCTGGTCCAGTGAACATTTTTCCAACCTTGGCAGCAAAATGAACAATCCTTTCCTAGGGAAATGCTCTGTTCTCCTGACTCACTTCTTTAGCAACTTCTTTTCAAGATGCTTTGCCAGCTTCTCCTCTCTGTGCCTGCCAAATATTGGAATTCCTTGTGGCTTTCTCTGGAATCTTGTTTTTCTCTCACTTGACATTCTACCCTTCATGCCAATGGGAAGCAAACTAAGTACGGTGATCCAGTTGCCACAGCACCATATATTGAGATTATTCTTTCCATAGCTATTGAATGGTCTTGGCACCATTATCGAAAATCAATTGGCCACAGACAGCTGGTTTATATCTAGACTCAATTCTATTCTACTGTTCTATATATCTGTCTTTATGCCAGTACCACGCTGTTTTGATTAATGTAACTTTGTACTAAGTTTTGATATTGGGCAGTGTGAGTCCTCCAAGTTTGTTTTTCTTTCTTAAAATTGACTGGGCTATTCAGGGTCCCTTGCAATATGAATTTGACAATTATTTCTGTTTTTGTCTTTTTCATTTTTGCCAAAAAAGGTCTGTGGCCATTCTTGATAAATTTGCTTAAGTGGAAGGGTTGTATAATTCTTTACCATGATAAAAGTAAGTATCATGCTTAAAAGCGAATTGAAATATTCTCAAGTTCAAGAAAAAACTAAGAATATCTATTATCATTTTCATTATGTAACACTGTTCTATATATATTAGGCCATATAATTAGAAAAAAGTAAACATATAAAAATTAGAAAAAAAGGTAAAATTAATTCCATTTGCAGCTAATATTGCACACATGAAAACCCAGAAGAAAACCAACGTATGTCAGCAAATTGACAGGGTATAAAATTATCATACAGGAATCAATGGCTTTCATACATACAAACAACTAGTTTAGAATATATGATAGAAAAAAAATCTCATTTACAACAGCAACAGAAATATTAAAATACCTAGAAATAATAAAAAAATGTAAAAGAACAATTTGGTTAAATAAACTACGATGCATTTACATATACAATGGAAACTCAAATTGTTTCCCTGATTTATGCTTAAGTGGAAAAAAAAGTATAGAAGTCTGTTAGCTAGTAAAACAAATATATCTTATACTTGTGTATGCACAAAATTTCCTTGGAAGTAAATACAAACTATTTATGCCAGTAGTCTATGAGTGAAAGGAACAGGTGGCTGGGTCCAGGAAGGGAAGAAAGATTTTTCACCAGGCAGCTTACACAATTTTTAAATGTTGAACTATATGGATGTTACTTATTTAAAAAAGAAAAAACATTTTGAGAAATTCAGATAGAAATACAGCTATAAAAGGAAGGAATGTGAGAAAGGGAGATATAATGCAAATTCACCCAGAAGACTTTTGGATTTCCCCTCTGCTTTCATTCCTACCTAAAAGTGGATTATAAACTGAATACAGCACATTGTAACGTTAACCCTGCTGTACATAACAACAACAAATCTGGCCGGGCGTGGTGGCTCACGCCTGTAATCCCAGCACTTTGAGAGGCGGAGGTGGGCAGATCACAAGGTCAGGAGTTTGACACCAACCTGGCCAACATGGTGAAACCCCATCTCTACCAAAAATACAAAAACTAGTCAGGCATGGTGGCGGGTGCCTGTAGTCCCAGCTACTCGGGAGGCTGAGGTAGAAGAATGGCTTGAACCTGGGAGGTGGGAGGTGGAAGTTGCAGTGAGCCAAGATCGTGCCACTGCACTCCAGCCTGGGCAACAGAGCAAGATTCCATCTCAAAAAAAACAAAACAAAACAAAAAAAACACTAAATGAATTTAATCAAGTTAATCTGGCCAGTCTGCAATGCAATCAAACCAGCTTAACCAGGATACAAACTGAGGGCTCCATTTACTTAACAAAAACTTACATAGCCAATGTCATTGCCAAGGACTGTTATAAGCAGCCTCTTTTTCAATCCTCATAAAATTGTGAAGAGGTAGATACTATTATTAGCTCCATTTTACAGATACGAAAATTGAGGCAAAGGGATGTTAAGTTGCCTGAAGACACAAACCCATCCAGTAACATAGCTGGAGGGTGAATCCAGGCAGTCTGTCCTTTCCAGTTCCATGCTCTTACCCACTGTCCACATGTAAATTGTAACTGGATTTCTAATTAAAGACCACAATTGGTTTATCTTTTATGGACAGCCACATTTCTTATTAGCAAACGTTTTTCCATTGAAGTGTGTTATGTGTGCACTTGTATTTTTTTGAAAAAACTATTATTAGATTCTTTTAGTAAATCATGTGCACTTGCAGCGGAAAGCCAATACCACTTATACTCAAGCCTCTAGCTGTGTGGGTACGCACTGGTACAATTTCCAGTACGACCACTGATTTAACTCAGTTTCCAATTAGAATATGAAAATGTTAAGACTAAGGAGTGATTTATGCCCACAGAGAAGTCTGAAAACTAGACAACCAATAACACATCAATCATTTTGCTAAATAAATGGTTCAAGATCCAGAGGGTTGTAGCCCTTACTTACATCATTTGTTTGTTTTTTTGTTTTTGTTTTTGTTTTTTTTAAAATGTCATATAAAATTGAATTTTTATTTCTTTTCAGGATTTCATCAAAGGTCTTTCCATTTTGCTCCGGGGGACAGTACAAGAAAAACTCAATTGGGCATTTAATCTGTATGACATAAATAAAGATGGCTACATCACTAAAGAGGTAAGGGATGCCTCACCAACATCACAGTAATTTGGACCATTTTCATTTCTTAACTTTAAAATATTAATTGCAATTATTAATTTGAAAAGTTTTTTTGAGGAAATCCAAAATATTTTATGTAGTGGAAGAAAGATGTATAATTAAAAACTTGGGATAGAAATAGTTTATGGTGAAGCTCCAAAGTAAATATATAACACATAAAGATTATACCCTTGTTTCCTGCTGGCATCTTAATAAATACTGTGAATGGAATAAAGATCATGGTTGGAATCAGATAGAAAGAAAATGTATCCAACCCATGTTTCAATATTTAGCCTGAAGCCTTTCTTTTCCCCACAGCATGTGATCCATAAGGAAATGAAATTTTACAATCATGGGGATTGTGGAATGACCTGACGCAATGGTGGGGTCTCCAAATGCACTTTGAGGCAGACTATCCAGGAAACAAGGTTCACAGACCAAATTAAGATACTCGTATTACACAGTTTATTAAACCAATTTAAAACACAGCAAGAAGTAAAGAAAGGGATGGGGTAAGTTAACCACGCAGGATAGGCTGCAAATGGGGTTGAAAGACCACACTCCCTAAATCCTGGGCATTCTCAGTGTGTCTATGTCCTGTCTCTCTTTGCCTCACGAGACTTCCCCAGAATTGAGTTTTGAGCAAGAGGCCCCACAGACAAAAGGTGCCCAGGGCCAACAGCCAATGACATGAACTTGCGCTACTGGAGAGACACAGGTGCAAGTGTGCCAGGTCACGAGTATAGCCTGATAAGTAGTAATGGGTTTCATTTGTGTTTCTTGCACAGAGGACACCTGGGGCCAGAATAGGTATCACTAGTGGGTGCCAAATTAAGACCTTATGGCTATTAAGTGTTCATGTATATGGAGCATATCCTAAATAGTGCTTCTTGTATATTTTTATATCATGAATATTTATTACCCAGATACTTAGGATACCTTAAATATCTCTTGTTCTTCAATTCTTACCTCTGTGTTTAACACATCTCAAGAATTCTGCCTGTGTCTAACAAACTACTTGCTACTTATCTATGCTTAAAACATCTTAAAAGGTTTCACCTGTTTACAAACTACTCTATCATTTATAATTGAATACTCTTAAAAGTAAATATATATTCGATCTGTATTATCAACCTAATTGAGAGATCTTTCACGTGAAACAAATGTGCAACAATAAATCTAAATGTTTAAGTTATTAGATATTATTTTTACTCTCATAAGAATGAAAGTGGTAAGGCAAAAATTAGACTGTTTTAGAGAAAAAGTTAATAATAAAATTTCAAGGTGTTTCCCAGGTTCAAAATTTTTTGACTAGTCTTCACATGTGACTTAAGTTAAAGCCACAGTAGGAAAAATACAACAAAAACCCTAATGAACTTTAAGACTTACCAATTAATTTCACTAATTCTAAATGGTGTTTTTTCTCAATATACGATGTGCCGTATATTTGATTCTCAATAGATGGAAACCGATGATCAACACATAAGATATATAATGCAATTAAATAAACATAGTCTACTTAAAGTCTATAGAAATCCAAACATTAAGCCAGCATATTCTTTTCCTGACTACGGTAGATACATGGAAATTTGCTTCCTTTTGAAACCAAGAGATCAGAATTCATTCTTAAATTCTGATTCTTCTGCTCTTAAGGCAGAAAGCTGTTTGTTGCCTTTTCCTTTGGGACAACCAACAGTCGTCTAACAAAGAATCCAACAAACAAAAAGTCAAAAATTTAAAATTGAGTAGGAAAAATCTGTCAGAGCTTCTTAGACTGGTTTCTTCATACATGTGTGCAGCCTCACGTGAGTGCCTTTTATTTTTCAGGAAATGCTTGATATAATGAAAGCAATATACGATATGATGGGTAAATGTACATATCCTGTCCTCAAAGAAGATGCTCCCAGACAACACGTTGAAACATTTTTTCAGGTAGGAATTAAAACAGAAGTCAAGAGGGCATGAAGTTAGGAGAAAATTTCCTGACGTTTGCCATGCACCACGATGATTCAAAAGAGAGCAAAGGAAAATAATTTTTACTGAAACAAAACAGTATTTACCATCCTATTAATTTAATAGCTTTGGTTTTGAATTTACAATGCTGATAACTGCATTTATTGAACATTCACTAAATCCAAGATACAACACTAAACAGTTCTCATGTTTCACAAGTTTTGTTTTCATTCAGTTTTTACAAGAATCCTATAAATCCTCATTAATCTCATTTTACAGATGAGACAAAAAGCAAGCTCTGAAAGTTTCGGCAAATTGCCCAAGCTCTGTCACATCTAGAAGGTGGGATTTTACCTAGGACAGAGTGACTCTAAATCTTCACCACATTATATTGAAAAGGGAAAAGCCAGAAGCATTTGGCCCTATCATTTTTATCTCTAAAAAACTGCTGGTTCCTGCTCTGAAACAGTTCCTCCACGTGAAATAAATAAGCAGCTAGGTTTTCTTTTTATCAGCTTCAGCTCATTTGGTCCAGGTGTGAGGGTATTAAGGGATAAGTCTAAATACAATTTTTTGTTTTCTTCCTGAACAGAAAATGGACAAAAATAAAGATGGGGTTGTTACCATAGATGAGTTCATTGAAAGCTGCCAAAAAGTAAGTAATGAAAGTGTAATAACTATCAATTCAGCTATCATAACAGCTAAACTGAGTATTAGCAGCTAGCTACCATGAACTGGGCGAAATATAGAGATCATATGCCTAAGTTTACCACTTCTACAACATGCAGCATAAGCCTACCACTCTGAAAACAAGCACCAATTACATAATCAACATTTAGAGTGCCCACTGAGTCAGGCTATGGAGGAAACCCTGGGGATACAAAAGTTGTACATGTACTGTGTTGATTCCCAAATTCCTTAGAGAGTATTCATGGAGGATAAAACATACATGAGATTTGAATTGCTCTTTGCCCAAACTTAGCATCACTCATATATTATCTATCATATCTCCATAGCATTAGAATTCCTAGATAGCCAAGTATGGCATCACAACAGGCCAAGCTTCTATCTGATTTCTAAGAGAAAAGTCATTGTTTTAGTGTATGTGGACAAGAAATGGCTCTTTGACTGAACTCTCTAATGGTCTTCAGTCACAAAAAATAAACAGTGAAAAATTTTCTCTGAAGAGAACTCCAGGTAGTAGCCTGTTATCAAAGAAACCAGTGTTAGCTTACTTAGAATTAGTTGACTTGATGTGTGGGCAGAACCACAGTTAAAAATTGTTAAGGCCTGGTACAGTAGCTCACAACTGTAATCCCAGCACTATGGGAGGCTGAGGCGGGAAGATAACTTAAGGCCAGGATTTTGAGTCCAATGTGGGCAACATAGCAAGACCCTATCTATCTATCTCTACAAAAAAAAAATTAAGTTAGCTGGGCACGGTGGCACGTGGCTGAAGTCTCAGCTACTTGGGAGGCTGAGGCAGGAAGATCACTTGATCCCTGTCGAGCCATGATTGTGCCACTGCACTCCAGAATGATCGGCAACAGAAATAGACTCTGCCTCAAAACTACAAAAAGAATTTTTCAAATAATCCTGAAAACAAATCCGTTGTTTCTTTAGTTTTTCTCTTTATTTTTAAATTGTTGTTCTTACTTTTCTGGATGTCTGCTTGTCTCTCAACTTGGATTTCCATGCGGTGGTCTTTGAGAGAATTAATTTGGTGACATTAAGCTGCTTGACGGTGATGTTACTTGGTTTCTAGCAGTGGAAGCCATTATTGGTTCAGCCACCATTTACCACTACCATAAACAGCTCAGTAAGTGCTATTCACATGCAACTGACAAGTGCTCCAATAATGCCCAAAGCCTGTCCCCTAACTCATTTCTAAAGAATATGCTAAACTGAACACAGCCACTGAGCAGTGGTTTCTGCTCCCCAATTCTTTCTCTGTAATTGAGAGACCATTCATTTTTAAAGGCTCCTTCAGGCCATGCAGATTTAGCCATAACTAGCAGACAGAAAGAGAGATGATTACTGCAAACATGTTACCTCTTAATCCACCACCCTGCCTCCTATGCGCCAGCCTCCAATCTTCATGAACTGCTGGCTCATACACACAAATTTTCCTTGTACCTGTATAAAAGTCTGTGTGATTTGGCCTGTGATCTACATAGAATGCCAAAATTCTCATTTGCTTTGACATACCTCTGCGCCTCTGTAGTTTCCATTTTGGCATTATGATTTGAGAAATATCCTCTATTAATACCAAGTAAAGATTTAAATAAAGTGGTTTAATGCCTGGTCAACAGACTCCACAAAATATAAAATGGGTCCTTCATAGTCATCTATGTGGAAAATGGATAGAATAGAATGGCATTTACATTTGCAAACACTTAATCTTTGAGCTTTTGGCATAGGTGGTTGAGGTGGTTGATGGGAGGAGGCAATACTCAGGGGCAAAATAGTGTACTTTTCCTTGCAGATATGCTGAATTTAATCGCTCTATGTTTCTCCCTTACAGGATGAAAACATAATGCGCTCCATGCAGCTCTTTGAAAATGTGATTTAACAAAATGTGATTTAAGTTGTCAAATAGATCCTGAATCCAACAGACAAATGTGAACTATTCTACCACCCTTAAAGTTGGAGCTACCACTTTTAGCATAGATTGCTCAGCTTGACACTGAAGCATATTATGCAAACAAGCTTTGTTTTAATATAAAGCAATCCCCAAAAGATTTGAGTTTTCAGTTAGTTATAAATTTGCATCCTTTTCATAATGCCACTGAGTTCATGGGATGGTCTAACTCATTTCATACTCTGTGAATATTCAAAAGAAATAGAATCTGGCATATAGTTTTATTGGTTCCTTAGCCATGGGATTATTGAGGCTTTCACATATCAGTGATTTTAAAATATCAGTGTTTTTTGCTACTCATTTGTATGTATTCAGTCCTAGGATTTTGAATGGTTTTCTAATATAGTGACATCTGCATTTAATTTCCAGAAATTAAATTAATTTTCATGTTTGAATGCTGTAATTCCATTTATATACTTTAAGTAAACAAGATTACAACAATTAAAAAAACACATAGTTCCAGTTTCGTTTCTATGGCCTTCCCACCTTCTGTTAGAAATTAATTAATTTTATCTGGCATTTTTAAACATTTAAAAATTAGTTTATTATCAGATATCAGCATATGCCTAATAAAACTTATTTTAATAAGCATTTAATTTTCCATAATATGTTACAGCCAAGGCCTATATAATAATTTTGGATTTGTTCAATCTTTCTTACAGGCTGTTTTCTATTGTATCAATCAGTATCAATCATTAAGTGGAAGTTGAAGAAGACAACACAAGGATGTTTACAGACATATGCAAAGGGTCAGGATATCTATCCTCCAGTATATAGTAATTATCCTCCAGTATATCGTAATGCTTAATAACAAGTAATCCTAACAGCATTAAAGGCCAAATCTGTCCTCTTTCCCCTGACTTCCTTACAGCATGTTTGTTTATATTACAAGCCATTCAGGGACAAAGAAAGAAACCTTGACTACCCCACTGTCTACTAGGAACAAACAAACAGCAAGCAAAATTAGCAAGCAAAATTCTTAGCAAGCAAAATTCACTTTGAAAGCACCAGTGGTTCCATTACATTGACAACTACTACCAAGATTTAGTAGAAAATAAGTGCTGAACAACTAATCCAGATTACAGTATGATTTAGCTCATCATAATTCAGATTATTTTTAATCATCTTAGCCAAAACTGTAAAGTTGCCACATTACTAAAGCCACACACATCATCCCTGTTTTGTAGAAATATCACAAAGACCAAGAGGCTACAGAAGGAGGAAATTTGCAACTGTCTTTGCAACAATAAATCAGGTATCTATTCTGGTGTAGAGATAGGATGTTGAAAGCTGCCCTGCTATCACCAGTGTAGAAATTAAGAGTAGTACAATACATGTACACTGAAATTTGCCATCGCGTGTTTGTGTAAACTCAATGTGCACATTTTGTATTTCAAAAAGAAAAAATAAAAGCAAAATAAAATGTTTATAACTCTACTGTCTATGTTACAGGTCTTTTCCAAGAAATTTTGTAATTAATTAAATCTTACAGTACTTTCTAGATGGCAGATAGCTCTGGATGGTGCTCAATGCAATGAAAACAGGTAAAAGCAAGGCCAGCAGGCAGGCAGCTGTTGTAGCCAGAGGGAACTGCTTCTATTACATCAAAATTCTGAACTATGTCTATATTATATTTTAAAAGCTTCTCTATATTATATTTTAAAAGCTTCTTAAAAATTGCTAAACATAAGCACAACAAAATCAATGAATGCATGTACAAGTTTTAACATTTTAATTGCTGAATATCTTTAAGTGAACATCAGTATTTTCTGGCTATGAAATGCAAAAATAACACATTTACTTAAATACAGTTAACACCTAAAATTTAGGTAGTTGTAATGAGTTGTAATAAACAACATACTTGTAATAGAATTTACAGAATTAGAAAAAATTTTTTAAACTAGAATACTCTGAAAATTTTCCAAGCATTGTACATTATAAAATACCTATTTACAAATAATATTAGCAGTGTATTCATGGGGCCAGGCATGGTGGCTCACGCCTGTAATCCCAGCACTTTGGAAGTCCATTGTGGGAGGATCACTCACCAGAATTCTGAGACCAACAGAGTGAGATCCCATCTCTACAAGCAAATTTCAAAATTAGCTGGGCATGGTGGCACACGCCTATAGTCCCAGCTAATCAGGAGGCTGAGATGAAAAGGATCATCTGAGCACAAAAATTTGAGGCTTGCAGTGAGCTATGATTATGCCACTGCACTCCAGTCTGGGCAACAAAACAAGACCGCTTTTCTCTTTTAAAACAATTTTTTAAAAGTGTATGCACAAACATTTGTCCACTATTTTAAATTTCTATAGCCTTGTTAAACATTAAACCCAAGAAATGGCAAACTATCTATAAAAATAAGGGCACAGCTACAAACTGATTGCCAAAAAAGTGTTATAAATAAAAAGACACTAGAAAATACAAATACATCTTATCTTGCAAACTCAATAATGGTTCTTCGCACAAATAATAAAAATACAAAAAATAAACCTCAAAATTGTACTCTTATAGAACTTATTTTAATAACTTTCCATTAGTAACTGTTCTTTTTTGTTGATGAATAACTTTGATTCAGTGTCTATTCATCTTAACCTAGTAAATAATGAATGGGTTCTTCGCACAAATAATAAAAATACAAAAAATAATAAACCTCAAAATTGTACTCTTATAGAACTTATTTTAATAACTTTCCATTAGTAACTGTTCTTTTTTGTTGATGAATAACTTTGATTCAGTGTCTATTCATCTTAACCTAGTAAATAATGAATGGTGGCTGTGATTCACAAAAGAATAAAATAAATGAGTACCCACGGTCAGTGCTTGACACGTCAACAGGTAGAAAAAACAATTTTTGTTGGCTCCCTTCTTCAACAGCATATGGAGCAGTATGTTGGAATTTTAGATTTGATGATGCTAAGGCTCCCCTGTCAACAGAAAAAAATTGAGCATCATTAGTATCATGCAGAGTTCCCCTAATAGGTATTATATTTGCAGGAATATGCCTATAAAGTATCTAAAACTCAAACAAAAAGGGGTAAGAACAAAATGATGAAATAAGAAGGACTTTTTGCTGAGTTAAATAAAATATAGGCTGTTTCTTTCTCTTTTTTTGAAGTATCTAACTAGAGAAGTAGTTAGAAGTCAGACTACCAGTATCTGAATTCAGCATCTACTAGTCACTTATTCGTCAAACCTGGACTAATTACTTTTCTGTGCCTAAGTTCCGTGATCTTTAGAGGGAGATAACAACAAAATCTCCCTCTGATGACTAGGAAGAGTAAATGGGTTTCATGTCTAAAAAGTACTCAGCAGAGTACCTGCCATGTAATAAGTTCCCACACAATCAATAAAGATCAGGATTTGCGTTGTGCCTTTTCCAAAATAAATGTGCATTTCACTTAGAAAAAAAATCAAATCAGGCTAAGAATGAACTGATTTCAATTTAAGGCAGATCAGTTCTAAGAAAGTAACACTGTGACTATCTGTAACAGATATTTTCCTGTATCCAGAAGTTGAATAGTTCCATCATTGATATACACAAGTCCCAAGAAATGAGAAACCACAACTGAGAACACTCATTTTTAAAGACTTAATTTCTAATATTTTAAGAAAGAAAGAGATATATAAGCTTTTAAGGTCTTAGAAGAGAAAGAAGAACATTCATTAGTTTCATGAAGGATTACGAAGTAACAGAAATTAGCACAATAATAAGCCAAGAGAAAGTCTTTGGTATGTAATTGCAATAGGAAATTTTCTATTCCAATTACATCAATCATTATTAAAATATTATGTAGGACATAAGAAGGAGGAAACAAGAGAAGTCAGAAGAAAATAAATAATAACAGCCCTTGTAGCTACAAAATCTTTTTTAAAATTCTGTATTAGCAACATTCAAAGCTAGTAAGATGGAGTAGTAAAAAAAGAATTTGATATTTCTGGGATCCTGGATTACTCAACTACAGCTCTGTGTTCCCCTTCCAAATCTTAATGTGCTGTTTCTAAACTTTATTTACATGTATATTATCTCCTCCTCCACACCCCCTCCACTCCCACCACAAAATCTAACATGCTTGGCCTGTCCCTTTCTACTTGTCCCATTTCCCATACTGGCCCACAGGATATGGAAAATCACCTAGGGAGCGTTTCCCACTGAAAAGCTGTGGCATCATTATTTAGCATTTGTTCACTTCCACTCCACAGAAGAAGAAAGGAGAAATATATTTTGCATTTAAATTCTCAGAAGAGCAAGCAAGAATTTCCTTGCTGCAGAGGAGACATGGGATTAGCTAGAGAAAAGTTCTGCACATCTCCTCAACAAGGAGTCTGAATGTTAATGCTCTGCCTAGGACCCAAACACAACAAAGAAATTCATTATCTAGTAGGCTTAGACACTTACTTCCTCTTGTCAAGTGTATTCTAGGCATCCATCATGGAAAGAATATAATCAATCAAACAACTCATTGAGATTGGTCAAATGAAGTATTTCGCTAAAGCTTTATGTCTGCCATTTTAAAATTGCATATGATCAGGTAAATTTTCTCATAACTAATTCCTTTAGAAGTACCTACAATGGAACTAAGTTATGCAATGTTAAGATGGTCACATGCAATTCTATCATTAAGATCTGATTAAACAAAATTTCCAAAAGCAAGGACTGCTTTTATGGAAATATTTCTAAGACGAGATTATCTGAATGCTTCCTTCAAATGCTAAAAATTCAATTAGTCTAGTAATTTGACACCATACAGTTATGAAATCCTCCATATTTTTGTACCTTGAAAAGTTAGAATAACCAATTAAACTATTCCAGCACTGTGTGTGCATATGTGTCCGTGTGTGTGTGTGTGTGTGTGTACACCTATGGGGGTATGCATGCACTTACAGACAGAATAGTGTAATCATCTGGACGTCTGAGTCAGAAAAGGCAGCAAATGAAAGAGAAAAAGGTATTTTTCCTCAAAGAGCTAAGTTAATCGTTCGGTTTTCTGAACTTTTCGATGGTCAAAACTAAACCACTGAAAATACTTTTAAGAAAAAAAACTGTACCACTGTGCCACATTTGAGTGCCACATTAAGCACTGTGAAAGTGTACACAAGCCCTATATTTATTCAACCTGAGTCTGGTCTGAGTCGCAGGGCTTGAGAACAGTGTGACCTAGAGACAGAAACTCTTGAGTTCTAAAAGGAAAATAACAGTATCAATTTCACATAGTTACCTGTGGCTGAAATGAGATAGTATATGTTAAATATATATATATGTCAATTTAGTAATACACCTAAAAGTTAAAAAAAAAAGAAAAAGACTTAAGGAATAATATTCTACTTACACTTCCACCATGTTGCTCTAGCTTTTGTAATGCGCTGGTGATTGGCTCTTTGAATTTCTTGTCCATTAATCTCTTGGAAAGCTTTTAAAGTAAGATTAGGGGGAAACGAAATGACTTTAAACTTAACAATGCTCACCATACGCATAAGTAGATCTTCAGGAGCACCCCTTGTTTTAGATTTCAAGGCTTTTTTTAGGAAGCATCTCATTGAAATTTACATGTATAAGGTACCTCTGTATTTGCTTTAAAAAACAATGAATTTACATTATTTCAGGTAAAATCAATCCTATAAAATCTGCTTCAGTATGCTATCTGAAGTAAGGTTTCTATAAAATAGCATATTTTGTGATTCTGTAATTTGCAAGAGCATTGAGGACCATGATGGAAAGCTGTGCCTCTAAAACACACATTTTCCTGCAATAAAAAGGGAAGAGAGGACAAAGGATGGAGGATTTACATGAGTAATTTATAAGAGTGAATGCCCTGGGGATGGACAGGGTCCCTCTCTAGTCTTCCAGTTGCTTTCTTCAGACTGCATTACCCTACTGAATCTGTATACACTCTGTATAGCACAGAGGTTTATACGCAGATCCATGGGCCATCAGCCTCAGAATCACTTGAGATGCTGTTTAAAAATGCAGATTCTTGGGTCTCACGCCATACTTAACCAGAATCCCAGGGCAGAAGCCCAGAATCTACATTTTTAAGCAAGATTTTCAGGTGATTCATTCCCTCTTTAAAGTCCCATACATTTGCAGCTCAGAAAAGTTACAGCTTATTTTGCATAGAGGAAAAAATGAGTTGTATATAGGGGTTCAGTAACTGGTTTTGAAAAACTTTTTCTAGAAGAATAATACCCTTTCTTCCAATAAACTTCTAATGTAGAAGTCTATAAACCCCATAAAAATGAAGGCTTTGAGGCTGAAAGGTATGGAAGATGGGGGTGAGGGACGAAGGGGGTCCGATAGCACCTCATTGACATCCTCAGTGGTGTCTGTCTCATAGTTAGTGGTAATAGACCAGGAACTAACCCTCACACAATCTATTTCTAGAACTCTTTATATAACACCAGGATCTGATGGTCAGGGTGGTGTCTAGGTCTTCCCAAAGTGCTGGCAGCCCAGGAAAGCTAAATACCCGTTCAGTCAGTCCTTGTCTAGGAAAAGCAGAGCTCTGAGGAGGAATGCAAGTGACCAAAGATAAACGCCACTGACCCAGAAAGATTAGAAAACAAAACAAATGTATACAACTGTTAATCTGGTCTTTTCTTTCTGCCATCGGAGGTGGGACTTAGAGGCTATTTAGGAAGCCTTCCTTGACTGACTTTGAGGAAGGATCCAGTGTGATTCCTTTTCTCTACATATCACATCCCTTTGACTCCATCCCAATTTTCTCAGCAGATGTCCTTGCTGCTTATTTCTACATCCCCCACCCACCTGCAAAAACAAAAAAACAAAAAAACAAAAAAAACCCAAAACCAAAACCAATAATCTCCACAAGGACTGAGAGCATGCCTGTTTCTGCTCAGATTATATTCTCACTGCTTGGCATACCCGGCACAAAACAGGAGGGCAGAGTGCAAGAGATTATTATTAAACTACTGAATATTTGAATGAGTCACTTTGTATACTAGTGTGAAATTCCTGTAGTTGGTCAGCCACACCCCCTGACATGAAGCTTACAAATATCTGCCAAGATTCTCTTTCTTCTGTTATAAGACTCTTCATATGTCAAGGCTTGAAAGTCTATTCTCACTATGTCTTCTCCTCACCTGAAACCTCATGGAATTTCATCTACCACCTATGAGCATACCTATCCTGATAGAGTCACCATCACACCTACTTCTTATACCATTAACCAGGTAGTTCCTAGGGTGTATTGGAACAGGTAGTTCCTAGTTGTGGAATAGGAAGTTAAAAATACAGTTCTAGGATCTCTCATATGGATGGATCCAAGAAAAAACAGTGGAACCATTATCAAAATCATACCTCAGCTGTGAAATACAGAAGAATGCAGACAGGGAGGTCCTATCTAACTCTTTAATTTTTCTATCAGTATGCGGTATAGAACTTCCCTTGCCTAAAGTTTGGGCCTTGCCCCTAGCTCTTGAATGATAACCTCTAAGCTCTTGGAATGTCCTCCCGGATAGGGTATCCTTGTCAACATGGGAGTTTCGGGTGACACCAGGTAGTCTATACAATGTGATTTATGATGGGAACTTTGGTTCACAGGGTATTAGCTCGATTTCTAGAGAGGGTGTAGACTAATGTCAACCACACAGGCAGGCAGTCTTGCCTGCATGACAGACACCAATAAAAACCCTGGACACTAAGGCTCACATGAGCTTCTCTAGTTGGCAATACTCCATGCACGTTGCCACACATTGTTGCTGGAAGAAGTAAACACTGCATGAAGAGGGGGGCGGTTCCAAGATGGCCGAATAGGAAGAGCTCCAGTCTACAGCTCCCAGCATGAGCGACGCAAAAGACAGGTGATTTCTGCATTTCCAACTGAGGTACCGGGTTCATCTCACTGGGGCTTGTTGGACAGTAGGTGCAGGACAGCAGGTATAGCGCACCAAGTGTGAGCCGAAGCAGGGCGAGGCATCGCCTCACCCGGGAAGCGCAAGGGATCAGGGAATTCCCTTTCCTAGCCAAGCAAAGCTGTGACAGATGGCACCTGGAATATAGAGACACTCCCAACTTAATACTGCACTTTTCCAATGGTCTTAGCAAACGGCACACCAGGAGATTATATCCTGTGCCTGGCTCAGAGGGTCCCATGCCCATGGAGCCTCGCTCATTGCTAGCACAGCAGTCTGGGATAGAACTGCAAGGCGGCAGCAAGGCTGGGAGAGGGGCGCCCGCCATTGCTGAGGTTTCAGCAGGTAAACAAAGCAGCTGGGAAGCTCAAACTGGGTGGAGCCCACCACAGCTCAAGGAGGCCTGCCTGCCTCTGTAGACTCCACCTCTGGGGGCAGGGCATAGCCAAACAAAAGGCAGCAGAAACCTCTGCAGACTTAAATGTCCCTGTCTGACAGCTTTGAAGAGAGTAGTGGTTCTCCCAGCAAGGAGTTTGAGATCTGAGAACGGACAGACTGCCTCCTCAAGTGGGTCCCTGACCTGTGAGTAGCCTGAGAGGCACCCCCCAGTAGGGGCAGACTGACACCTCACACGGCCGGGTACCCCTCTGAGACGAAACTTCCAGAGGAACGATCAGGCAGCAACATTTGCTGTTCAGCAATATTCGCTGTTCTGCAGCCTCCACTGCTGATACCCAGGCAAACAGCGTCTGGAGTGGACCTCCAGCAAACTCCAACAGACCTGCAACTGAGCGTCCCAACTGTTAGAAGGAAAACTAACAAACAGAAAGGACATCCACACCAAAACCTCACTTGTACGTCACCATCATCAAAGACCAACGGTACATAAAACCACAAAGATGGGGAAAAAACAGAGCAGAAAACCTGAAAATTCTAAAAATCAAAGTGCCTCTCCCCCTCCAAAGGAACACAACTCCTCGCCAGAAACGGAACTAAGCTGGACGGAGAATGACTTTGACGAGGTGACAAAAGAAGGCTTCAGACGATCAAACTTTTGCGAGCAAAAGGAGGAAGTTCGAACCCATTGCAAAGAAGCTAAAAACCTTGAAAAAAGATTAGATGAATGGCTAACTAGAATAACCAGTGTAGAGAGGACCTTAAATGACCTGATGGAGCTGAACACCATGGCACGAGAACTACATGACGAATGCACAAGCTTCAGTAGCCGACTCAATCAAGTGGAAGAAAGGGTATCAGTGATTGAAGATCAAATGAATGAAATGAAGCGAGAAGTGAAGTTTAGAGAAAAAAGAGTAAAAAGAAAGGAACAAAGCCTCCAAGAAATATGGAACTATGTGAAAAGACCAAATCTACGTCTGATTGGTGTACCTGAAAGTGACAGGGAGAATGGAACCAAGTTGGAAAACACTCTGCAGGATATTATCCAGGAGAACTTTCCCAACTTAGCAAGGCAGGCCAACATTGAAATTCAGGAAATACAGAGAATGCCACCAAGATACTCCTTGAGAAGAGCAACTCCAAGACACATAATTGTCAGATTCACCAAGGTTGAAATGAAGGAAAAAATGTTAAGGGCAGCCAGAAGGAAAGGCTGGGTTACCCACAAAGGGAAGCCCATCAGACTAACAGCAGAACTCTTGGCAGAAACTCTACAAGCCAGAAGAGAGTGGGGCCAATATTCAACATTCTTAAAGAAAAGAATTTTCAACCCAAAATTTCATATCCAGCCAAACTAAGCTTCATAAGCAAAGGACAAATAAAATCCTTTACAGACAAGCAAATGCTGATTTTGTTACCACAAGGCCTGCCTTACAAGAGCTCCTGAAGGAAACACTAAACATGGAAAGGAACAACCTGTACCAGCCACTGCAAAAACAAGCCAAATTGTAAAGACCATCGAGGCTAGGAAGAAACTGCATCAACTAATGAGCAAAATAATCAGCTAACATCATAATGACAGGATCAGATTCACACAAAACAATACTAACCTTAAATATAAATGGGCTAAATGCTCCAATTAAAAGACACAGACTGGCAGATTGGATAAAGAGTCGAGACCCATCAGTGTGCTGTATTCAGGAGACCCATCTCATGTGCAGAGACACACATAGGCTCAAAATAAAGGGACGGAGGAAGATCTACCAAGCAAATGGAAAACAAAAAAAAGGCAGAAGTTGCAATCCTAGTCTCTGATAAAAGACTTTAAACCAACAAAGATCAAAAGAGACAAAGAAGGCCATTACATAATGGTAAAGGGATCAATTCAACAAGAAGAGCTAACTATCCTAAATATATATGCACCCAATACAGGAGCACCCAGATTCATAAAGCAAGTCCTGAGTGACCTACAAAGAGATTTAGACTCCCACACAATAATAATGGGAGACTTTAACACCCCACTGTCAACATTAGAAAGACCAACAAGACAGAAAGTTAACAAGGATATCCAGAAATTGAACTCAGCTCTGCACCAAGTGGACCTAATAGACATCTACAGAACTCTCCACCCTCAATCAACAGAATATACATTCTTCTCAGCACCACATCACACTTATTCCAAAATTGACCACATAGTTGGAAGTAAAGCACTCCTCAGCAAATGTAAAAGAACAGAAATTATAACAAACTGTCTCTCAGACCACAGTGCAATCAAACTAGAACTCAGGATTAAGAAACTCACTCAAAACCGCTCAACCACATGGAAACTGAACAACCTGCTCCGGAATGACTGCTGGATACATAACGAAATGAAGGCAGAAATAAAGATGTTCTTTGAAACCAATGAGAACAAAGACACAATGTACCACAATCTCTGAGACATATTTAAAGCAGTCTGTAGAGGGAAATTTATAGCACTAAAAGTCCACAAGAGAAAAGCAGGAAAGATCTAAAACTGATACCCTAACATCACAATTAAAAGAACTAGAGAAGCAAGAGCAAACACATTCAAAAGCTAGCAGAAGGCAAGAAATAACTAAGATCAGAGCAGAACTGAAGGAGACAGAGACACAAAACACCCTTCAAAAAAATCAATAAATCCAGGAGCTGGTTTTTTTGAAAAGATCAAAAAAATTGATAGACTGCTAGCAAGACTAATAAAGTAAAGAGAGAAGAATCAAATGGACGCAATAAAAAATGATAAAAGGGATATCACCACCAATCCCACAGACATACAAACTACCATCAGAGAATACTATAAACACCTCTATGCAAATAAACTAGAAAATCTTGCAGAAATGGATGAATTCCTGGACACATACACCCTCCCAAGACTAAACCAGGAAGAAGTTGAATCTCTGAATAGACCAATAACAGGCTTGGAAATTGAGGCAATAGTTAATAGCTTACCAAACAAGTCCAGGACCAGATGGATTCACAGCTGAATTCCACCAGAGGTACAAGGAGGAGCTGGTACCATTCTTCTGAAACTATTCCAATCAATAGAAAAAGAGGGAATCCTCCCTAACTCATTTTATGAGGCCAGCATCATGCTGATACCAAAACCTGGCAGAGACACAACAAAAAAAAGAATTTAAGACTAATATCCCTGATGAACATCAATGCAAAAATCCTCAATAAATTACTGGCAAACCGAATCCAGCAGCACATCAAAAAGCTTATCCACCATGACCAAGTGAATAAGCTTCATCCCTGGGATGCAAGGCTGGTTCAACATATGCAAATTAATAAACATAATCCAGCATATAAACAGAACCAAAGACAAAAACCACGATTATCTCGATAGATGCAGAAAAGGACTTTGTCAAAATCAGCAACCCTTCATGCTAAAAACTCTCAATAGATTAGGTATTGATGGGACATATCTCAAAATAATAAGAGCTATTTATGACACACCCACAACCAATATCATACTGAATGGGTAGAAACTGGAAGCATTCCCTTTGAAAACTGGCACAAGACAGGGATGCCCTCTCTCACCACTCCTATTCAACATAGTGTTGGAAGTTCTGGCCAGGGCAATCAGGCAGGAGAAAGAAATAAAGGGTATTCAATTACGAAAAGAGGAAGTCAAATTGTCCCTGTTTGCAGATGACATGATTGTATATCTAGAAAACCCCATCGTCTCAGCCCAAAATCTCCTTAAGCTGATAAGCAACTCAGCAAAGTCTCAGGATACAAAATCAATGTGCAAAAATCACAAGCATTCTTATACACCAATAACAGACAGAGAGCCAAATCATGAGTGAACTCCCATTCACAACTGCTTCAAAGAGAATAAAATACCTAGGAATCCAACTTACAAGGGATGTGAAGGACCTCTTCAAGGAGAACTACAAACCACTGCTCAACAAAATAAAAGAGAACACAAACAAATGGAAGAAGATTCCATGCTCATGGATAGGAAGAATCAATATTGTGAAAATGGCCATACTGCCCAAGGTAATTTACAGATTCAATGCCATCCCCATCGAGCTACCAATGACTTTCTTCACAGAATTGGAAAAGAACTACTTTAAAGTTCATATGGAAACAAAAAAGAGCCCACGTTGCCAAGACAATCCTAAGCCAAAAGAACAAAGCTGGAGGCATCACACTACCTGACTTCAAACTATATTACAAGGCTACAGTAACCAGAACAGCATGGTACTGGTACCTAAACAGAGATATTGACCAATGGAACAGAACAGAGGCCTCAGAAATAATACCACACATCTACAACCATCTGATCTTTGACAAACCTGACAAAAACAAGCAATGGGGAAAGGATTCCCTATTTAATAAATGGTGCTGGGAAAACTGGCTAGCCATATGTAGAAAGCTGAAACTGGATCCCTTCCTTACACCTTATACAAAAATTAATTCAAGATGGATTAAACACTTAAATGTTAGACCTAAAACCATAAAAACCCTAGAAGAAAACCTAGGCAATACCATTCAGGACATAGGCATGGGCAAGGACTTCATGTCTAAAACACAAAAAGCAACGCCAACAAAAGCCAAAATTGACAACTGGTGTCTAATTAAACTAAAGAGCTTCTGCACAGCAAAAGAAACTACCATCAGAGTGAACAGGCAACCTACAGAATGGGAAAAAATTTTTGCAATCTACTCATCTGACAAAGGGCTAATATCCAGAATCCACAAAGAACTCAAACAAATTTACAAGAAAAAAACAAACAACCCCATCAAAAAGTGGGTGAAGGATACGAACAGACACTTCTCAAAAGAAGACATTTATGCAGCCAACAGACACATGAAAAAATGCTCATCATCACTGGCCATTAAGAAATGCAAATCAAAACCACAATGAGATACCATCTCACACCAGTTAGAATGGCAATCATTAAAAAGTCAGGAAACAACAGGTGCTGGAGAGGATGTGGAGGAATAGGAACACTCTTACACTGTTGGTGGGACTGTAAACTAGTTCAACCATTGTGTAAGACAGTGTGGCGATTCCTCAAGGATCTAGAACTAGAAATACCATTTGACCCAGCCATCCCATTACTGGGTATATACCCAAAGGGTTATAAAACATGTTGCTATAAAGACACATGCACATGTATGTTTATTGCGGCACTATTCACAATAGCAAAGACTTGGAACCAACCCAAATGTCCAACAATGATAGACTGGATTAAGAAAATGTGGCACATATACTGGATTAAGAAAATATGGCACTATACAGCCATAAAAAGGATGAGTTCATGTCCTTTGTAGGGACATGGATGAAGCTGGAAACCATCATTCTCAGCAAACTAGCTCAAGGACAGAAACCCAAACACGGCATGTTCTCACTCATAGGTGGGAATTGAACAATGAGAATACTTGGACACAGGAAGGGGAACATCACACACCAGGGCCTGTCGGGGGAGGGATACCATTAGGAGATATACCTAATGTAAATGATGAGTTACTGGGTTCAACACACCAACATGGCACACGTATACATACGTAACAAACCTGCACGTTGTGCACATGTACCCTAGAACTTAAAGTATAATTAAAACAAACAAACAAACAAAAAAAAAACACTGCATGAATAACTTCACTAGAAGAAAACTGAAAACTCCATGACTGGTCTCTCATGGACCCTGCCCTATGTGCCTCTTACCTTTGCTGATTTTAATCTTTATTTTTTGTGTGTTGTAAGAAACCATAACAGCCAGTAACAGCTTTCCTGAGTTCCATGGATCCTTCTGGCAAATCATCAAACCTAAGAGTGGTCTTGGGAACCTCACGAGCTGCACAGGGTCCCAGTAAATATTTATATTAAAGATTAAAGTTACACATATCAGGAAAAGGTCTCTTCCTGAATGCAATTTACAGATTCACTAAAACATCGCAATGAAAAACAAAAATACTTAAACATGTTTGGTAACATATAATTACACAAGACAGTGTATGGGCACTGCTTACATTCATAGTTAATCAACATGAGCATAATACCATCTTACCGTTCATTAGCTTTTATCCATTCGAGTTTTGGTTTTTTTTTGAAGTGCAGACTCGCTCTGTTATCCAGGCTGGAATGCACTGTCACAATCTTGTCACACTACAACCTCCACCTCCCAGGTTCAAGCAATTCTCCTGCCTCAGCCTCCTGAAGCTGGGACTACAGGTGTATGACACCACACTTGGCTAGTATTTTGTATTTTAGTAGAGATGGGGTTTCACCATGTTGCCCAGGCTGGTCTCAAACTCCTGAGCTCAGGCAATCCACCCACCTCTGCCTCCAAAGTGTTAGGATTACAGGTGTGAGCCACCACGCCCGGGTGGTTTACTTTTTATTATAACCCTGAACTCTGCTCATGTAGGTGCTTTCCATTTAAAAAAAATAGTAATACTGTCCATTAGTAAAATGTTTTATGAACGATCTGTATATTTTTTGCTAAGGATGATGAGATTTTTAAGGTTTTTTTTATTTTATTTTATTATTATTATACTGTAAGTTTTAGGGTACATGTGCACAATGTGCAGGTTAGTTACATATGTATACATGTGCCATGCTGGTGTGCTGCACCCATTAACTCGTCATTTAGCATTAGGTATATCTCCTAATGCTATCCCTCCCCACTACCCCCACCCCACAACAGTCCCCAGAGAGTGATGTTACCCTTCCTGTGTCCATGTGTTCTCATTGTTCAATTCCCACCTATGAGTGAGAACATGCGGTGTTTGGTTTTTTGTCCTTGTGATAGTTTACTGAGAATGATGATTTCCAGTTTCATCCATGTCCCTACAAAGGAATGAACTCATCATTTTTTATGGCTACATAGTATTCCATGGTGTATATGTGCCACATTTTCTTAATCCAGTCTATCATTGTTGGACATTTGGGTTGGCTCCAAGTCTTTGCTATTGTGAGTAGTGCCACGATAAACATACGTGTGCATGTGTCTTTATAGCAGCATGATTTATAGTCATTTGGGTATATACCCAGTAATGGGATGGCTGGGTCAAATGGTATTTCTACTTCTAGATCCCTGAGGAATCGCCACACTGACTTCCACAATGGTTGAACTAGTTTACAGTTCCACCAACAGTGTAAAAGTGTTCCTATTTCTCCACATCCTCTCCAGCACCTGTTGTTTCCTGACTTTTTAATGACTGCCATTCTAATTGGTCTGAGATGGTATCTCATTGTGGTTTTGATTTGCATTTCCACCAGGCCTGCCCTAAAAGAGCTCCTGAAGGAAGCACTAAACATGGAAAGGAACAACCTGTACCAGCCACTGCAAAATCATGCCAAATTGTAAAGACCACTGAGGCTAGGAAGAAACTGCATCAACTAACGAGCAAAATAACCAGCTAACATCATAATGACGGGATCAAATTCACACATCATAATATTAACTTTAAATGTAAATGGACTAAAATGCTCCAATTAAAAGACGCAGACTGGCATATTGGATGAAGAGTCAAGACCCATCAGTGTGCTGTATTCAAGAAATCCATCTCACATGCAGAGACACACATAGGCTCAAAATAAAAGGATGGAGGAAGATCTACCAAGCAAATGGAAAACAAAAAAAGGCAGGGGTTGCAGTTCTAGTCTTGGATAAAACAGACTTTAAACCAACAAAGATCAAAAGAGACAAAGAAGGCCATTACATAATGGTAAAGGGATCAATTCAACAAGAAGAGCTAACTATCCTAAATATATATGCACCCAATACAGGAGCACCCAGATTCATAAAGCAAGCCCTGAGTGACCTACAAAGAGATTTAGACTCCCACACAATAATAATGGGAGACTTTAACACCCCACTGTCAACATTAGACAGATCAACGAGACAGAAAGTTAACAAGGATACCCAGGAATTGAACTCACCTCTGCACCAAGCAGACCTAATAGACATCTACACAACTCTCCACCCCAAATCAACAGAATATACATTTTTTTTCAGCACCACACCACACCTATCCCAAAATTGACCACATAGTTGGAAGTAAAGCTCTCCTCAGCAAATGTAAAAGAACAGAAATCATAACAAACTTGTCTCTCAGACCACAGTGCAAACTAGAACTCAGGATTAAGAAACTCACTCAAAACCGCTCAGCTACATGGAAACTGAACAACCTGCTCCTGAATGACTACTGGGTACATAACGAAATGAAGGCAGAAATAAAGATGTTCTTTGAAACCAACGAGAACAAAGACACAACATACCAGAATCTCTGGGACACATTCAAAGCAGTGTGTAGAGGGAGATTTTTAAGGTTTTGGGTTGAAGATTTGACATTGTTAAATCATGAAGAGATATGGATGGTGCATGATACATACAGTCAATCATTATCTAATCTTTGCAGTACTTACGCTTGTAAGCAGATGCTTCAGATGGTCGTTTAGACAAGGACCAACAACGACACTTAGCTGAACTAGAGCATTCAATCCTCTTTCAAACACTTCATCATCCGAATGGACCTGTAAGGTTGGTTAGTTGGGGGATGTATGGGCATCAGGGAAGAGAGGAGAAAAGGAAAGAAAAGATAGGTTAGAAAAAAGGGCAAGCAAGTAGAGAAAAGGATAAGATTAAACATCTACAATCAGAAGATAGTCAACAAAACCTAGAATTTTAAAAATAACCTTCAACACAGGACATCTAGAAGCAAAAAACAAATTTTCCATCTGACTGAAGCATTAACTAAAATATATGTAGCATACAGAAAGACTGATTTGAGGTTCATTACTTCCTCTAATTACTTAAAATGTCCCTTTTTACCTTTAGTACATCCTCTAAAGATGTCTTCAAGTATGTAGTTATCTGGCCCTGAGTAACAGTTGCCTAATTCTGCAAATGTGTCAGAATCACAGATAAAGGACTAATTTGCATATAATTTGGAGGGAAAAAGGCATACAATATTCTAAATATATTACAGCTTTCTTTTCTACCATGTTTTCAAATATAAAGTACAATGAAATAAATGACATACCAGAGCTGCCTTTAGCACAGGAATCAGTCTAGGTAGCAAAGGAATAGCTTTTTCAGGAGCACCTTTGACCAAAAGTAATTCTCTAAAACCCTCCTTTGACACAAAAGTGTATGGATGCTTAGTCTCTCTCAGACCCTGACAAAGACCAAGAGGAAACATGATTTACTACCCATTTCATTATGCTAATAACAGAAAAATTGAGTCTTTACTTGCTTAAACAAAAATCAAAAATTTCATTATTGTTTTCCTAATCATGATTATAATTTCAGTAGTTACAATTTCAATTACATTGAGAAACTGTGGGACAAAGGGTCCCTTGGTATCCCAAGGGAGACTGGTTCCAGGGCCCCCCCTCCAATGGATACCAAAACCCGTGGATACTAAAGTTCTTCATATAAAAGAGCATAGTATGTGCACATACTCCCATATACTTTAAATAATCTCTAGATTACTTATAATGCCTATTACAATGGAAATGCTTCATCAATAATTTTTATATTGTATTATTTGTATTTTTTATTTTTGCATTGTATTTTTTTTAATAGTTTCGATCTGCAGCTAGTTAAAACCCTAGATGTGGAACCCATGGATGGGAAGGGCCAACTGTACATGAGACAGGAGTAATCTCTACTCACAGAAGGGAAGGAAGGGAGAAGAAAAAAAAAATAAGAAAAAGGAAAAGAAAAGAAATGGAAAACAGGGGAGGCAAGAAAAAATATAAGAAGAAAGAGAAAATAAAATAGGAAGGAAGGAAAAAGCAGGAAATGGAAGGAGGAAAAGGAAAGGTAAATGAAACTACAGACAAAAAGAAAGGAAACTCGCTAGGATAATAAAAAGATTTTGTTATGTACACTCACTTTCTGAAAGCAGAGCAAATTAGTCTATGTTTATAACCACTCCTTTATGAATGCATGGCTATAAGATCCCCTACATTTAGTGATTTTATGACTTAATAAGTTTCTAAAATAAATTTCCTTCATATTTAAGTATTTTATATTAACGTATTTAGAAAGCAAGTATCATACTATATGCATTTTAAAGGCATGTTAAGATTTTAAATGTCATTTGTAATACTGAAATGCAGTATGAAAATATTTTAAAAAACTGTAGATCATATCTCACTATGCCTTTCACCCTAAATGCATTAGAAACAATTAGCTAGTACTCTTTTATGATTTAACCAATCATAGTGAGTCAAAAGGGCCATCTGACTTTTTTCGAAATGATAAAGCAAACCAAAATCAACAGTAAACCCCTTTAGTTTGACTAATTATCTATGAAGAAATATAATCAGCTGCAAAATCATGCTTAGAAAAACCAATTTTCAAATAATTTGTCCTTCAGACCTAAATATCTGCTTCCAAATAGTAATCAAACATTTCCTTTCCTTGAAGCTGTCATGCTTTTGAAAACCATCCTGCCAAGCACATGGGCGTCATTTTGGATCAAATAGTAGTGTCCTGTATCCTGTTCATTTTCGAGATAAAAACTCTCAGATTAAATGCTGAAGTGGATTTCAGCAGTGGTTCTTCTGTCACTACTTATCTGTTAGTAAATGAGGCCAGGAGAAAGATAAAAATCTACTCAATACAGAAAGAAAAGCATTGACATTTGGACAACAGGTATATAAAAGGCTGACTTTAAGCAGAAGTTAGAGTCCCTTTAAGGATATCCCAAATTAAAGCACTCCCTGTACAATATGATTAGCTTCACTACACTTTCAAAGCTATCACCAGTTTTGATTAGTCTAAAAAAAAAACATGGTTTGCTACCTGGTTTAAAAGGCTTAAGGTTTAAAAAATAAGGAAACATAACTAATTTTGTGTGTGTGTGTGTGTTTGAGATAGCATCTCACTCTACTGTGCCTGGCTAATGTGATTTTTTTTTTTTTCTTTTTTGTAGAGACAGGGTCTCCCTATGTAGGTCAAGCTGGTCTCAAACTCCTGGGCTCAAGTGATCCTCCTGCCTTGGCCTCCTAAAGTGCTGGGATTACAAGCATGAGCCACAGCACCCAGCCTAACCTTTAATGCCAACCTCAAAACTGAATTTCAAAATAGGCTACCTATAAAAATACACTGCTTGTAATACTCAGCAATAAATTAAGAAAAACAAAAACTTACAGTTTTTGCTAGTAACTGGTTAGTTTACTCTTAAGAGAGTAAACATATTTGGAGAATTAAATGAGGAACCAGAGATTTTGATGTTTCATTTTAATTAAGGAATCTCAATTGGCAAAATTACATTTTTCAGTTCTGCTCCCACTTGGTCCTCCCCACTGGTTTTATAGGAAAGGCAAATGATATTAACCTAAAAAGGCACTGCCATGTTTATAGAGTAAGTTACACAGTAGTAACTAATCTAAGTAAAACTATCAGTGAAAGAACTCAGGTGTTTTATTACTAATATCACCCAAACTCTAATCATTTGTTTCTTACTAATGACAACAAAACGATCCTTAACTTTTAAAAAGTAATTAAAAGTTTAAATACAAGACAACTGGTTAATTCATTTCCCTACTTCTAACTCTAAGAATAAAATTCATAGAAGATAGCAATGATTCACTTGAAGCTAAGACTCCACCAACATTTTTCCTGACACAAATGTTAAATTATATAAAGGAAGCTATCAAAAGTTTTTTTTTAAATAGTCTATAAAACCACCTCCATGATATTGTACTGGAAATGTACAAGCAAAGAGCTGGAGTATTCACCAGAAGAACATTTAGGTAGGTAGTATCAATTCCCTAAGAAACACATCATGTCAACACGATTGGTTGTACATAGAACCACTTACCACTATCTGACAGTTTTCAGTTTAATCCCTGATGTTTTCCTTATTTCACTAGTACCAAAAAATCTCTCCTCATTATGAGTCCACATATTTTTTTGAAGTAAGTACAAATATTTCATCTAGTTATCTACAAATCCCTATGCAGACTAATTCCATGTTTATAAAGCTGATTAATCAATTTCAAATAACTATATAAGAATCATAATTCATTCCTAAGGGTGTGTGGTGTTTCAATGCCTATTGTGTGCTTCGTTTTTCAAAGGCATAGAATGAAATTTACTGACAAGCTACAAAGTAGCATTTAATGCAATTTTTAATGTTTATTTTCTGATAAATATTCAAGAGATGGCATATTTACCTCAGCTAAAGTAATAAGAAGTGGATCAAATGAAAGACTTTCAGGAGGACATTCCCACTGTAATCTGTGTTTTACTGAACCATGTACCAATCTAAAATATAAAAGTTAGTGAATGCAACAAGAAAAATATAATTCTCTATTAAGCAGGGATAATCTAACATACAGTATAACCATATCAGATTTATTTTGTAACATGTAGGAATACCATAACTTTATAAGATAGTACAAGGACATTTTACAAAGTAATGTCAATAATCCTACACATTCCTAGTCTTACAGCAAAAGTGACCCACATGTGTTACGGTTACAGTTTTGGTGCTTAAGCATGTTGCTGTCTGTGAATCTTAACACAGATATGCCAGGTGGTATCTTTCAGTGATATGACACAATAGGTAATCTACAGAAATGAAAAAATGCAAACAAAACATAGTAATTATTAAAAATGTTGCACAAGGAACATTGTTTTTCAGATATAGATCATGTAACCCTAACACTAATAACCTGAAGGCTAAACCAAGTTTCATCTCTGTTAAAGAGAAGAAAACTGAGGCCAGGAAGGTAAAATGGCCCATTTAGGGTTACAAAGTGGTGGCCCCTGAATTAGGATTTCTGCTTCTTTTAACTGCTTTTTTTTGAGACGGAGTTTCACTCTTGTTGCCCAGGCTCAAGTGTAATGGCGCGATCTTGGCTCACCGCAACCTCCGCCTCCCAGGTTCAAGCAATTCTCCTGCCTAAGCCTCCCCAGTAGCTGGGATTACAGGCATGCACCGCCACACCCGGCTAATTTTTTTTTTTTTTTTTTTTTTTTTTAAGTAGAGATGGGGTTCCTCCATGTTGGTCAGGCTGGTCTCGAACTCCTGACCTCAGGTGATCCACCCGCCTTGGCCTCCCAAAGTGCTGGGATTACAGCCTTTACTGAGGAATAACTAACACGCAATAAACTGCATGTATTTACAGTATACAATTTGGTATGTTTTTATGTACGAATACACTCAAGGAACTATCATCACAATCATGACAGTGAACTTAATCCATCAACCTAAATGCTTCTTTGAACTCCTTTGTAATGTTCTCGACTTCTTGACTCCTTTGGGCTTATGTTCATAAGAGTAAGACGTCTCTCTAATATTGTTTTTACATTTTTGCAACAATAAGTTTTGGAGGGGTGGGGAGTAGAGAATTAAGAACCTTTAAATAGGGTTTCAATTCAGAATGTAAATATGAAATAACAATAAACTGAAGAGTATTTCTTGAGCTTATTTTTCACTCCAAATCCGAAAATACCATTAAAAACTAGATTTCTTGAATTTTGGAACAAAAATAAATAAATGTTGTGATTATTTCCATAATCAAAATAAAATTTTCTATCATCTACAACAGGCTAAAACTGGATGAACTCTGAAGAAATAAATGCTTTATAGAAATAAATTGTAAAATGATACATTATCCGTAGTATTTTTTTTTTAAAGTTCTGACATCTGTCTAGAAAGGTGGCAAGAATTATATCCAAAATGAAGCAAAAACAGCCATATGTATTTATTATGAAATATAAACAATTTCATTAAATTGACAACTTTCATTTTACCAACAAGATAGGATTTTTTAATTTGCAACTTGCCCAAGCCTGCAAATGCTTAAATTGATTATTTTAGAAAAAGGGTTCAAGTAAAGTTCTTAAACTGATGGTTTATCCATAGATCCCAATAACTGTATTTTGGAACTAGAATGGTTTTCTTCAACAACATCCAGGAATCTATACCAGTCCAAAAGAAAGTGTGAATAAAGTCATCTTTATTTCAACCTCACTAGTAAATAAAACTTACAATACATTTAAACTAAATATTGTATTCATTTTACTCAATGATTTTGAATAATTTGGTCAGTTATAAATCATATTGATTTTACCTGCAAGGAATACCTCCTTTAGAGTAAATAGCTGCAAATGCAGAAGGCGCTCGTGACTGTTCACCAAACTAAAATAAAAAATGAAAATATTACTATCACCTATACTTCTGAGGTCAGAAGCACACAGCCATTTTGCTTTTCAAACCGCCAAGCTGGTATCGAAGCGCACCGTTTCTACTCAGCAACACAGTTGAGAAAAACTGTCAATCCTCTCTCTACTAGAATACCACGACCACACTTGGTACATCTCTTTTTTCCCCTAACGATTCAGGATGCTTGAACGCGGCTGAAACCACATATGGAATGATAGTTCTTTCTACCTTCTTCCCCACTGTGACCTTTCAAGGTGAGGACTCTATGGAGAAGGGGTGTTAAGTACAGAAAAAGTATATTTGTTTTTTGCCACCTGCACATCTCCTACTTTGTGCTTCAGCCAAATACAGATGGCGTAGGTAGTCACATTTCTCCAAACTGGCTTTAGGCTTCTATAAAAAACAAAGGATTGCGCTGGGCAGGAGGGAGAGAATTGAAGATGGGGAAGATTCTCACAAATATATGCCTGGATGTATTTTCTTAGATATATAACTTCATAACCTTTCAGTTTTGCTATATATGAATAGCTTGATTTTATACCTACTCTTAAAGATGATTTAAGGGATGGTCAATCACAACAGTTAAACAATTACAGCATAAATAATTTCAATATAATTGATAAGAGACTTAAAGAGGATTTAGGAACAAAAAGTAAATATTTTATCACATGGTACTTTTAATATATAATCAAATGAAAAATAGTTGTCTAAATTACAAAATATAAATTGACCTGTTTTAAAGATATAACTAGATAATTTTTTTTAGGTCACACACAGTGGTAGTTTTAAAATGTGCTTAAAAAGTTTAGAATCAGCTCTTTTTTCCTCTGGAAAAGCATGAGTTTTGAGTAAAAGCACATAGGAGAAAATTCGTTCAAATTAAATTACAATAAAAGATTCATATCTGGCCAGGCGCAGTGGCTCAAGCCTGTAATCCCAGCACTTTGGGAGGCTGAGGCGGGTGGATCACAAGGTCAGGAGATCGAGACCATCCTGGCTAACACGGTGAAACCCCATCTCTACTAAAAATACAAAAAACTAGCCAGGATGGTGGCGGGTGCCTGTAGTCCCAGCTACTCGGGAGGCTGAGGCAGGAGCATGGCTTGAACGCAGGAGGCGGAGTTTGCAGTGAACCAAGATTGTGCCACTGCACTCCAGCCTGGCGACGGAGCAAGATTCCGTCTCACAAAAAAAAAAGATTCATTTCCAAAATTCAATCCATGTTATGTGTAACAATTCACAAGACGAATGTTTCACTCATCTAGTTATAATTTCTGCTATAAAAGAAATACAAGTTTTAAAAATTATTTTCAAGTAACAAGCATATCCGATAAGAAAGTTGTTTGAAAAAGTGCTACACATATTGGAGAAAAAATTAAGACAAATTAGTACTATACTATCAACATATTTGACTTCTACCATCTACAAGCAAATGATCTTTCTTTTTGCCCCTTACAGGTCATGAAAATAATCCCTAAAATTTCAATATACCCACAAAGACTAAATTTCTGATTGAAATGCTAAACAATTCCTTTCTTTGCCTTTCAGTTTTATTCTAGAGATAATCATGGTTTCATCTTCCATGTTCCACAAAATCAGAATTTTTTTTATGAATAGATTACTTTTATCGATTTTAACCAAATTTTACCAAGTCTAAAGTGAAAAATGTTATCCCATTCAATTTTTAACAATTTCAGACCATATTTCAACTCTGCATTAATGTTATATACCATACTACACTGAATTAGCATTTCAAAAAATTTTTTAATTCAAATATTTAAAATATTAATGTGCATAAATCACAATAGTGAATTCACAAAAAATGAACACACCTGTTTATCAACAGAGTTGAAAAATCTGAAAGTTTCCAGCACACTAGATGCCTCCACTGCCTCTCCCAAATCCCTGCCCACCTTTCGCCCCAAAGGTGAACATTATTCTGACTTCCAACTCATTTGTTTTATATTGGTAGCTTTTACACATGCTTTTCTCGGGTCAAATTATTTAACTATTTCCCAAAACTTTCCTCGATTTTTACTAAAACTTAGGACTAAGGTCACTAAATATTATTAATTCAAAAAGTACTTCTTTAAAGAGAGGAAGAAAATTGAAGCGTCACCGTAAACTCCCTCAACTAAACATAAGCAAAGGAAGTGAGAGCAACAAGATTATTAGGGCCTTCTTCAGGTATTCAATTTCCTTGACACTGTAGATTACAGAAAAAAGCAAAGGAACATAGCCGCTCAAACTACTTGTCACTTTGCTTTTATCCAGTCGGACACTCCTTCTGTCTTGGAGAGCTCACTATACTTTTGCTTCCTTAAGTAACTGCCATACCCCTACCTACCACCACAGTCAGTCAGGAGCTTCAGCCACCCTCACAATCCCCTTCGAAGGCTGAAATCACTAACATCTCACCCTACCAAAGTTGGGCATGGGGCAAATAACACCTGGTGTTGTTGCACAGGTGTGTTCACTTCTGAATATTTTTACTGCATAAATCCCATGTTTATTAAATCTCATTAAATTGTTAGGAGAGGGCAAAAGAGGTTAGTACTACAACTAGGATTTCTGGTGGAACTAATTTACAGAACACAGAGGAAAGGTCAGAGACCTTTATGCAACTATAGAAGCACGAAAAGCATTCTGTGGCAACTGAATACAGTTTATTCATTGATATGGGGAAGTAAAACAACACTGCAAATAAAATCTAAAGCTAAAGTGCAATTTTCTATGCACTACAATGCGATATCCCAAACAGGTTAATGTCTATGTCTCCTTACCCCCATACTCACTCCCACATGTGACTGATTATCTCAGTTCTTCATCATAATAACCACATGCCCTTCTCTCATTATTAGCTCAAAACTAGCAAAGGGACAAAACTCAAGACAGCATCCAGCATTGTTCAATACTGTGCGAAATGCCTTTAAAAAATCTACTGAGTTAGGAATAGTTTTGGACCTACCGGATTAATTGTTTTAGGGTTCAGTTTATCACTTGGTCTAGGATGAAGTTTTCTTGCAGACTCTGGAGAACTGGTTGACAATGAGGATTTGCTTCCCTGAACTGCATTCCTGTGTTTTATCTGTGTGCTTGATGATGTCCTTTGATCATAGTTACCTGGAAAAAAAACAGAACATCAATAGAAACTAGGTACAAGCAATAAAGTTCACCCTGCATCCATCTGTAGCACAGAAAGTGCCATTAACAAACTTGACCTCTTCACTTAAAAACCAAAGCTCTGTACCTGTTGCTCTGTTTTTCAACTGTGTACCTCCAGAGCCCTCTGATTTCTGCATTGCTTCCCTTTCACTCCTGCAGTTAAAAAAAAAAAAAAGTTGATTTCAAAATTTGTTTGGAGGGGCATTTGTTATCAATAAAAAGACAAAACCAGAACAGAGTATACAGTACAGTAAAAGACACACAAAAAAGTTGATATGGAGCAAAATACTGGAAAAGACTAATGAGAAAACATGAAATTATGTCAACTTCAATAGTATCAATAACAGCAAAATAATCATCTCCAAGAAATGATGTACAAAAGTCAACTTTTTTTCCATTCAAATTGTCAAAATAAACTGTTAGAAACTCACTTCCAATCCTCTGACCACATTACAAAACAAAGACTAGATTTCTGAAAGGAGTGGTTGGTACATTCCCTATCATCTTCTCCATCTTCTCTGGCCTCTGTATTTCCAAAGCTCCAAATGTTAACATGTGCACATCAAGCTCTACTTTTCCAGTGACATAATGAACTCTCCTACCCAATGTATCACAAGCTCCTTAAACTGAATGTAACTAAAACCGAGGTTGTCACACTGAAGTTATTATGAACCCCTTGTTAACCCAGGGTACCACCAGTTTTCTGGTCCTCAGACTGAAAAACTTAGAATCACCATTGTCTCCTTTTCCTTCATTTCCTACACTCAATGCTACACGTGATGAGAAAGAAAGAGCTTTGGGCTCAAATATGGGTCTGCATCTCAGTTCTACCAATTATGAAATTTATGAATTTAGGCAGATTATTTAACCTCCCTAAACCTCGACTTCCTGACCTGTTTAAAGAGGGAAATAAAAGCCTGTCAAGGTTTTCTGGAGGTGCAAATGAAATTATCTCTCAAGTTACTCACCCAGGGAATATTGGTTCATTTTTCCCTTACACAGTTCCTTTTTTTCTGCTAATGGAGGACTCTAGTTCATACCCCAAGGTTTCTAGCTAATCCAATCAATTTCTACAATTGTATCTCTAGCAATATATACACACACACACACACACACACAGACACACACACTCATATACCCAAGTGCCTACTGGTATTTTTAAGCCAAGCTTCATTCCCAACTTCCATGAAGCCTTTCCTCATCTTGGTTTCTCAAATGTGTATTTCTATGGCATTGATTTCTATCCTGTGTCCTTATTTCTACTTGATTACTCTGTTCCCTCACTTCCACGACAATCTAGTTATTCTATTAGCACACGTCTCATTTTAATGCCTTTAATAATGACTGCCTCTCAAGTATAGTGTAAGATCTTCCCTTAGGACAACACAGATAAAGTCCTCTTCCACCTCCAAATGACACCTTTTCAAATATTTGATGGCATTAACTCTTAACTCCTTCATTTTTTCTTCTTCAGGATAAACACTGATACTTTTTAAAATGATTCCTCACAAGAAATGCTTTTAATTCACTTAACAAGTTAGAAATCCTCAAAAGGAGGACAAAGCTCCATGTTATAAAATTTAGCCAGATATCTCAAACATGATGTACCAGCTTAAAGTCTGATACCATGTAAAGATAAACTAAATGTAAGCTTGCTTCTGCACACTGAATAATTTCAATTTCCTTGATTTAATACATTGATCTCATTTATCTCATCCCACTACCAGCAGATGACTTACTTCCCAGTATCACACTTCACCTCCATTCCCAGGGCATTTTCTAATACTACGGTAATTAAAATCTCATTAAAGTTGTCAGATAATAGTCTAAAATAAGCTGAGAGAAGCTTTAAATATGTTAACCTACTATTGTACTTCTGTGATCATTCAACAAGTATTTAATATTGTGCCCGACTTCTGTTTTGAGAAGCTCCTGGAGGGGGAACAACACAAGTTTCTATTGAAAAAAAAAAAAAATGCATCAGTTTCCTCAACTCTATAATTGGGCATAATTACAGGAACTACTTTAAGTGTTGATGAAGACTAGTAAGAATATATGTAAAACAACATTTCCATAATGGGAGGCATACAGTAAGGGCCACATGAGTCTTAGCTATTATTATAATTTTCTTTACAATGGTACAAAGTGTTCTTCAGTATTACTATTACTAATAGTGAGACCACATGTTTTGTCGTTTTTAAAAAATCTGGCTTAACATCTTGGGCTACATCAATTTGAAGACCAGCTGAAGTCCAATTTCTCTTGATCATCAATTGTTAACAGCTGCAACAGATAAAAGCGATGCACAGCAAAGACGCGTACCCACAAACATAACAAGGGCATAGGCAGCCATATCAAATTATGATGCACATTTTTCAATACTACCTACCAATTCAGTGGAAGTTTTGGATGGAATTTTATGGCTAAATTTCTATCTTCCTTCAGGTCAAAAAGTTGTTCCTGTAACAAACTAATGGTGAGGTGTTGCATTATATTTTGAATGAGTTCAAAAAGTCACCAAAACTCATTTGAAAAAGTTTTAAACATGGTAGAAAATCGAGCTTCTACAGTTTATGAGTATACAGGACAACTTTTATGTACAATATATAATTTTCAGCATTAAACATACAGTAATGCAAACACGTCTACATCCCCTTTCAAAATCCTGTATTAGAGAATTTCTTTCCAAAACAATTGCTTTTTCACTTGAAATTTTTATCCTTTACCTTAAGGACAAATTACAGTTGGCTCTCCGTATATGCGGGTTCCACATCTATAGATTTGACCCAACCACGGATACGGAGAGCAGACTGGAGGACTTTGGCATGGGTGGATTTGGGTATCTGAAAGAGACTGGGGGGAGGGAGGGAGTCCTGGAGCCAATTCTCCACGGACACCAAGGGACGACGGGAAATGTAGTCAATTTTTTAAAATAATATCCACCTGGAAGCATGCCACTGACAAGCCTGGAGCATGAGTTGTTTGTGAAAGAAAGCTTTAAAAATCTTATCCTTGGTAACCCTTTCAAGTGGTTTTTCATTAAATAACATGTAGAGGATGGTGTAAAGGAGCAGTGATGGGGAGAAGCGAACCTGTAAGAACTATTTTGTGTTACAAATATTATCAAGGTCACCGCTCATTCTTTTACAAAACAAGATAAACATTGTAATTATAGATATTAGAATCCATAAATCCACTTAACTTCGAACACCTAAACTATGTCACAATATCAGAAAGCAAACAAACCACCCTATGAAGCCCACACATTCCCCTTAAAGCTTCCTTGGTTGCTACAGGTCATCTATCTACAAGGGACTGCGGGTGTCTGTGTCAATGGTAGGAAAGTGTACTTTCTATCATTGTTTGGGCAGCTGATATAGCCTATTTCTTTCCCTGTATGTACTTTCTCCCGTACTCAGCCTTAAGACCACTGAACTAAAACAATTCTCAGTCAGCAGAGCCCTGCTTTCTAATCCAGGTCTAGAAAGTTCCAAACGTGTAAGTAAGAGCCCCACTAAAGAAACCATGTTCCATTTGTAAAGCTCTGTCAAATTCTAAAAGACCCAGAGCCCAATAGTCACTTATCCCAGTCCCTTTTTTACCATAAAGTAAATTAAAAGGGCCAGTATTAGGGTCGCAGAATCTGCTTAGGGGTCTTAGAATCTATTTTCCACCTTCCCAGCCACCCCTCCCACACTCACTTCTAGATACTTAAAGACCAGTCCAGGGCCAAGATGCTATCAAAGTCAGCAAAAGAGGAAGACACAGAAAAAAAATAAAGAAAAAACAGAGATTTTTTAAAGGGGCCGAGGGAGGAGTTTACCAGTTTCAATTAAGGTTAACGAAGGCTACTCTCGACTGACCCTCTACCCCAGGAAAGGAGGGGTACACTCCAAGCGCTCACGATCTCAAGGGTCCTTAGCAACGGGGTCCAGCGGCCCTAGCAACAGATCAGGAAGCAAGCCGGCTTGGCAGAGAGCGCGGACAGGACACCCGTACCCGCGGTTCACGGCTCCGGGGACCCGTTCCTACCGCGCCTCTCTCCCGCCGCGATCCGCACACCAGCTGCCCCCCACCGCGGGGGGCTTATGCCCGGCACTCAGTCGGCCAACAACCGCGGCTACCGCCACCGAGCGCCTGCGTTTGGGGAAATGAGGCTCCGCGCGGCCCGCCCCTGAACCTGGTCGCGCCGCGCAATGGCGTCAGACGCACGCTGCGTCGTCTAAACCAATGGTAAGAGGTCGCGGAGGCGCCCCGGAAGAGGGTTGCCCAGGCAACCAGGCGCCAGGAGTTCAGGGGGCAGCTCACGAACTGCAGACGCTGTCTCTGGCGACAAAGGGGCACCTGGTGGAGGATGTTTTTCGAATAAGAGGTCCGGAGAGCAGAGGGACGATGACGGGTCCGGAGAGCAGAGGGACGATGACGGGTTCCCAGTCGCCTGCGCCCTAGCCTCTCTTCAGTCCATGCGCTTAACTCCTAAACGCTTTTCTCGCACACTTAATACTCATTGTTCCTCAGCTATCTTACCCTCAATACTCGGAGAACTGAAGACTGTGAACTCCTCCCCCCGAGTCTTCAGGGGTGAGAGCCGAAGCCATCTGCATGCCCAGCTGTGGGATTTTCTTGTAGTTTCCTGTTCTATCTGGCTAAATCATAAGCCTAGCTGTGGAAATTCGTTTCCTGTCGTATTTTATGAATCTCATATGCTATTGCATTCTTCACAGTATATCCGCATTTAAATAGTAAAAAGCACGATTTTGTGCTCTACATTATTTTTAATAGTAAAAATATTTAATAGTGAAAAGCACGATTTTATGCTCCACATCATAACAAAACTGATGCTGCAGGAAAATGCATATTCCCTTGTATTGCATTCCACCAGCAACAATTTGGGTTGTCATAGTTAAGTCCAAGCCCTTTGGACCTGTCCACTGCACTCCTCTTTAGCATCCTCTACTGTTGCCAACCCAAAGCCCTAACTTTTTGCTTAGGTAACACTAAATTGGCATTGTCTGAGCACTCGAGGCTGTGTAATCCTTCTGTGCTCCTGTAGCTCCATCCTTGCTACTTGACCAGCACCCCAGAAGCATCTTCATTAGATTGTGAGTTTCCTCAGGATAAGGATTTTAACTTTGCCCTTTTTATTTCTCCAGCTTCAAGCATAATGCAGTGGGTATTCAACTAATGTCTTCTGAATGAATAAAATGAATTAATAAATTCTGTCTATGTCTAATTTCTCTAATGTTCTGTGAACCTTGCATACAAATCTAAGTTTTAAAATTTATTATAATGTATTTACCTATCTTTCTCACTAGACTGAAATTGTCTTTATTGCTTTTCTATCCCCAATGCCTAGCGCAATGCATGCTTAACTAACGTTTTTGAAAAGAAAAAGAATTTTTTTTAAAAAAATCTTATATCCTGTATCTTCAGCTACTTTTACTTTATAATCTCTCATCTCCAGCTTCCTCAAGACTTATTATAGTTTCCTTACTTCTAGCATCTCCAGTGTCAGACTCAGTAGAGCTCCTAGTTCGTGACCTTTTAAGCCCTCCTCCCTGGACTATAAGAATGATTTGTATTCAGTATCGCAGAGGAATGACAAGCATATGTGTTCTGGAGTTAAGCTATCTAAAACTCACCTCCACCCCTTATCAGCTATGAGTCCTTGTGGATGACAACTCCTACAAGCCTCAATTTCCTCTTCATTATTGGGTTATTGCGAGACTTAAATTTAAGAGGACAATTGAATACCTGACACATAGGAAGTACTCAATAAGTATTAGCTAGTGCAATTATTCAGGTGAAAGCAAATTAAGACTAACGTGGAGGACATCGTAAGTGGCAAAAGTCTCATGCTATCTGTTGGTGTATGAACCATGGACGATGATACGGATTTTTCAGATCTTTATAATAACGACAATTAGTATAAGCTTCTCCTAATCACAATTAAAACAGCCTCTTCTAAACTTTCTGTCATCATTTTAGAAAATGAACAGAAAGCATGCTCCTTGGCATTGCAACTCTATCAGGATATTATGCAATAAGTGGTGGGTGCTTTCTTGAATACACTAGTTTGACAAGCCTGTGAGGCATCCAGGGGGAGCTAACTAGCATGCTGTTGGATCTGCTCATCTAGAGGGCAGGAAAGAGAACTGGGCATAGCTATAGATTTTTGAGCCATCAGCATATGTAGACGCTGAGTTGGGCGATAGGAGTAATACCTTCTAAGGAAAGCTCACAATATGTGAGAAACAGAGCACTGATTGTGGACTTTTGTCTTCTATTCAGGTTTTAAGGTTTAATTTTCTATTTAAGAGAGAATGGGATGAGGGAAAAAAGGTGACCTATTTGCCTAGCAATATAGTAAATGATTCTGAAAAGACAGAATATGCCATATATTTTCTGTTTGCTCTCATATAGGTACACTCTTCCCTTTGTCCTGTTATTTGCTCTGGGATGCTGATCAGCATAAACTATATCACCCAGGCTCCAGTGCCCTCTGGTTTCTGAATGGGTTTGGCTACTGAAGAACACTAATAGGAGATTAGAGAATTAGAGGAGAGTGAAGTCAGAGTATTCATTCTCCTGCTCCTATCCTTAGGGGGTTCCCTAAAGCTGGTCATACCCATAAGTGAAGATCACATCTTTCTGCTATAGTCTGATTTTTTCTGTTCCTCCAAAATTCATAGATTGAAATTTTAACTCCCAAGGTGATGGTATTTGGAGGTGGGGCTTTTGGGTGGTGATGAAGTCATAGGGTTGGAACACTCGTAAATGGAATTAGTGCCCTAATGATAGAGGCCTGAGAGAGAACACTCACTCCTTCCACTATGTGAGGACACAGTGAAACAATTTCATCTGTGAACCAGAAAGTAGTCCCTTACCAGACACTGAATCTGTTGATACTTCGATGTGGACTTTCCAGCCTCCAGAACTATGAGAAATCAATTTCTGTTGTTTATAAGCTACCCAATGTACGGTATTTCACTATAGCAGCCCAAATAGACTAAAAAACTTTCTAAATGGCAAACTTCAGTTCTAGGCACAAAATCTCAGAGGCTACTATCTCTAGGTTACTGCACTGTCTGTGTGGTACCCTGTACCTTTATAAATAAAATTTCTTCAAATTGTCCTATTTTTGTTACTCCATATTATGTAACATTATGAGTTAGGTAATACATCTAACCAAAGTAAACCACTCAGGATGATTTTTTTTCTCATTGTGCTGGTTCTCATTGACTTGTGAAAAAATTATTCATTATTTATTTACTTACATTTAAGTCACCAAGCATTTTTAAGAAAATATTGTCTTAATTCTTGTAAAGAAAATCTCTGCCTTTTGGTACAAATTACAGACAAAGCAATCATTCCCAATGATTATTCCCAAGTCCTATCATTGAGAAATGTGATACAAGAAATTTGTACAATTTGACAAAGCACACTTTGTCAGGAAATGTTAGACATCATCATTATAAAGTCATTGAGTGTCCGCTTGCACATGGAACAAATTAAGCAGTGATAATGGCTCCTCAGGTGAAAGCAAATGAAATCAACATGAGTGAGCATATAAGGTAGCATTGTCCAATAGAAAAGTGATGCAAGTCACATAATACAATTTTAAATTGCCTAGTAGGCATATTTTTTAAAGGTGGAAAGAATCATGTGAAAGTAATTTTAGTGGTATATTTTTATTAACCCAATATGTCCAAAATATTATCACTTCAACTTGCAATAAATATAAACACTATTAATGTGATATTTTACATTCTTGTTATTTGTGCTAAGTCTTCAAAAGTCGGTGTGTATTTTACATGTATAGCACATTTAAATCCATACTAGCCACATTTCAAATATTCAATAACCACAGATGGCTAGTGGCTACTGTATTGGACAGTACAGAAAGCTATGGCCACTGACAGTTGGGCAAACATAGAATGAAGTCAATAAATGTGTCAAATAGCTAGAGAGTACATACTGTTTGTACAACAAACTATTAGATGTTGGAGAATCAATCCAAATGTAAAGGTCATGAATTGGGTATGAACCTCAGACTACAGAGTCAGTGCAATTAACAACTTCCTTTATGGTTCATAGTAGTATTCAATTTCTTTTACAAATGTCTTTACCCTTTCTCTCCTTGGAATTGTGTTGAGAGGATGAGGCTTGGAGGAGTGTGGCATCTGGTCCTCTGTTGTCATCTGCTAGGATATACGTACTTTGGTCTTTCTGGTCCTCAGTCATTTATCCTTCATTCTTGTAGATTGCTCATGTGTTTTTCATTCCAGGTTCTCATTGAGAGCTAATTCCAATCTCCTCTTAACTATCCAGGAGGTAGTCTATTCTTCCAATCTGAAGCCTAAGAAATTCAGCTGTTGGTTTCTACCTTGTAGAAACCATGGGAACCTATGAGGTTGCCGTAGAGTCTTTTGTCTAGACACACTACAAGGCCATTTCTTCTCATCCTATACCCTAGGTTCAGGGGTATCTAGGGGCTTATTAGCTCTGGGGTATTGCCCTGGGGGGAGGATGGAGGATGGGAAGGACAGAGCATACTGTCTCTTTGCACTCAGATCTAGACCTTGACTCTGACTGATGACATATTCTTCTAGCTCTTCCAAATAATGGCTGGTCTTGACCTTAACTTTTGAAAGTCCAAAGTCAAGAATTCAACTTTTACCATGAGAACTTTTATGATGACAACTCCTACCTGAGGCAGTAAGCATAAAATAGTTCAGCTACAGTCTGCATGGAAAAAATGTCGTGGGGTAGCAGGAAATGTTGTTCTTACAGAAATATTTTATGACATTAGTTTATAATCTATTTTAGAATATTTTATAGAATTGATGCCAACTTTATTGAAGTATAATTGATAAATAAAAATTGTAAATATTTAAGGTGTATGGCCAGGTGCAGTGGCTCACGCCTGTAATCTCAGCACTTTGGGAGGCTGAAGTGGGCGGATCACAAGGTCAGGAGATCGAGACCATCCTGGCCAACATGGTGAAACCCCGTCTCCACTAAAAATACAAAAATTAGCTGGGTGTGGTGGTGCGTACCTGTAATCCCAGCTACTTGGGAGGCTGAGGCATGAGAATCACTTGAACTCAGGAGGTGGAGGTTGCAGTGAGCTGACATCGCACCACTGCACTCCAGCCTGGTGACAGAGAGATACTCCATCTCAAAAAAAAAAAAATCAAGGTGTACAACATGATGTTTTGCTATACATACATTGTAAAGTGATGACTGCAATCAGGTGAATTAATATATCCACATATATATTCACTATGTGGATATATTAATGGTAACTATATGAGGTTACCATTTTGTGAATATATATTAATTATATAATATATATTATTATATGTAATATATAATTAATTATTTATATATATCCACAAAATGGTAACCTCACATAGATACCATTTATTGGTAACCTCACATAGTTACCATTTTGTGTGTAGAATGAGAACATTTAAGATCTACTCTTTTACCAAATTTCAAGTGTACAATGCAGCATTGTCAACTAGAGTACTATGCTGTACAATATATCTCCAGGACTTATCCCTCCAGCCTAAATGAAACTTTGTAACCTTTAACCCAGATCTCTTTATTTTCCTCATCCCCCAACTATAGATTTTTTAAAAATTCTGAGGTGTTAAGTCAGAATAAGATACTCTTTAATGAGTATTTTATTCCACTTAGCTCAGTATAACCAATTAAATTGACAGTTAGAGGTAGATAAGAAAGACATGGCATTTCTCCTATGTCCATTAAAAAGCAAAACATCAACCACTGTTCAATCAGTTCCTTAAATGTTAAGTAATTAATTTCTGTTCTGCTGATCTCAGGCTACTGAGTCTTCTATCACTAAGTCATTTGCCAAAGGGCCAAAAAATAAAATAAAATAAAAATGAAAGCCTTGATTTGACAAGTCTCCACGGTAATGTCGTTATAGTGAAAAACCTGTTCAAGTTTCCTTCTCTGTAAATTGATAGTTAAGAGTACCTGGTACAGTCCTTTGCTGAGGAAAATGGTTTGGTTGTTCTGAAGATTCTCTTTCTAGAAGGCTTAAATTTCTGAACTGTAGCTTGCAGGGAGACCTCTGCATCATTGCTACTCGCAATTTTCTTCTCGGGTCAGCATTGTGATCACCACCTGGGAGTTTGTAAGAAAGGCAGAATCTCAGGTCTCACCCCAGGTCCACTGAATCCAAATTTGCATTCTACCAAGATTCACCAGAGGAGGAAATGTGCTTTACAGTTTAAGAAGTGCTGATTTAAACGTGTGAGGGAGAATTTGTGATGATAGTGAATGATTACTGTTAAATTATTATAGAAACCATAATATCAGAATGAAGGGGAATGTCATCTATTAAGGCATAACATAATAATTTGAGAGAGATTAAGTCAAAGATTGCACTGAGAGTAAGAACATATTGTGAGCATGAATCCTGTTTATGGATTAATTGTGCCACCCCCAAGTTGATATGAAGTCCTAACCCCATGTACTTCAGAGTGTGTTGTTAAGTTGGAAATAGGGTCATCATTGATGTAATTAGTTAAGCTAAGATGAGGTAATATTGGAGTAGGATGGGATCCCTATTCAATATAACTTGTGTCTTCATAAAAAGGGAAAATGTGGACACATTTAGGCACACAGTGGGGAGGCCGTGTGCAGCTAACACCATGTGAGATCGGTTGATACAGCAGAAGCCAAGGAACACCAAATATTGCCAACAAGCCACCAGACACTAAGAGAGTGACATGGAACAGATTTCTCATCCTCAAAAGGAACCAAGCCTGCCAACACCTTCATATCAGACTTCTGGTCTCCAGAATTGTAAGACAATACATTTTTATTGTTTAAGCCACCCAGTTTGTGGTACTTTATTATAGCAGTCCTAGCAAACTAATACAAGTCTTGAAAATTTTTCACGGCCTTTTAATCCATTCCATAATGTATGTTATGATTGTATTTTGTTGAAAAGTTACATTAAACCTAGAAATAATTTCTTTTGAGTAAAACATCAATTAGTTGACAAGTATGTCAGACTTTGAACATATGATCTTGGTTTTTTTGTTGTTGTTGTTGTTTGTTTGTTTTTGAGGCAGAGTCTCGCTCTGTCACCCAGGCTGTCATGCAGTGGAACAATCTTGGCTCACTGCAAGCTCCGCCTCCTGGGTTCACGCCATTCTCCTGCTTCTGCCTCCGGAGCAGCTGGGACTACAGGCGCCCGCCACCATGCCTGACTAATTTTTTGTATCTTTAGTAGAGACGGGGTTTCACTGTGTTAGCCAGGATGGTCTCGATCTCCTGACCTCATGATCCACCGGCCTCGGCCTCCCAAAGTGCTGGGATTACAGGTGTGAGCCTTAAGCAGACTTCCATGCAATCTGAGAGTCATACGATTGCTGCAACATGTTTATATTGAGAACATTCTGAAATTATATGTGTATAATTAATCCCATGGGGTGCTGAGATTCCCTTTTTGTTTCATTAATTCTCATATTATGGGAGTCATAAAAAGAACAACTCTCACTATAGTATTGAGTAGCTGGAAATCTGGAGCCGCTGCTTTTTTTTTTTTTTTTTCCTAGCATTCTTCCTACTCACATGAGGGAGCAAATCTTTGCCATTACCCAGAAATGTTGAGAAAACACCTCAAATAGTTTATACATAAAAGACACACTAAAAGTTTCATTATTCTAAACCGGGGGTGTGGACTTGTGGACTTGTCAAAGAAAATCTTTAAAATATTGTTAAAAGAGCAAAATTTATAAGAATATGAAATATAAGAAAGCATTGCAGGTTTGATTAAGAGTAATATATGTAAAAATCAACATAACAACAAGAATTATTAAAAACTCTAAACTTTGCAAAAGTGAGCCTTTTGTTAAAATAGATTTAAGATAATGAAAAAAATGTTCAAAATATAACAGGCTTTTAAGTGAGAATATTATATAAGAATTTTATTATCCAGGAAAAACACAGAATAATTTTTGCTATTTCTTCTTCAAAGCAGACTGTATATTCAAAGTGCACAGTTAAGTACCCAGTAAATGATTGTTGGATTAGCTAATTAATAGTTTCATTGGGAAAGACAATAAAAGTATTGCTGTCTTAACTATGGGATCATTTCTTGAAGCTAGTTGAGCAGAAGGCAGTTTTGGCCTTTCTGTGGAGAAAATTGAAATAATGTCCTGGGACCATGTTGTGTTCGTTTTCTGTGACTGCTTTAACAAATTATCATACTTAATGGCTTAATACAATGCAGATTTATTATTTTACAGTTCTGGAGGCCCAACTTGGGTCCATAGGGCTAAAACCAAGGTGTTGGTAGCACTGCATTTCTATCTAGGAGCTCAAAGAGGCTCGTTCAAGTTGCTGGCAGAATTCACTTTCACCTGCTTGTGATTCTGCCATTCCCCCTTCTTGTTAGCTGTAAGCTGAAGGCGTTTCTCAAATTCCAGAGGACACCATATTCCTCATTCACTTCTGAAGACTCGTGTGATTAGATTAGGCCCATCTGGATAATCCAGGGTAGCCTTTCCATTTCAAAGACTTCAGCATTAATTGCATTTGCAAAATCCTTTTTGCCATACAAAGTAACATATAGCTGTGGACTAGGGTGCTAACACCTTTGAGGGACTGTTTTTCTGCCTACCACACATGGACAACACAGACATTGGACTAATGATGGCTTTATCTCTTCCTGTGTTAAGTGAAGAAGTTGAAATAATGATTTCACTAAGGAAAATAGTTTTATGGTTAACATCAGAGCAAATCTTCAGTGGAGTTAGTGCCTAGGAAGGGGCATTAAGGGGCTTCTGAGAATCTGGATGTTGGTTACAAGAATGTGTCTCCATTGTAAAAATACAACAGCTGAACATACATGATTTGGGGACTTTTCTGTAGGTATACATGTTTTGTTAAAGAGTTTATTTTTAGGGGGCCAGATGCAGTGGCTCATGCCTGTGATCCTAGCACTTTGGGAGGCCGAGGCAGGCAGATCACAAGGTCAGGAGATGGAGACCATCCTGGCTAACACGGTGAAACCTTGCGTCTACTAAAAAAAAAAAATACAAAAATAAGCTGGGCATGGTGGTGCGTGCCTGTAATCCCAGCTAATCAGGAGGCTGAGGCAGGAGCATCGCTTGAACCAGGGAGTCGGAGGTTGCAGTGAGCCAAGATCGCACCACTGCACTCCAACCTGGTGACAGAGCAGGACTCAGTCTCAAAAAACAAAAGTTTATTTTTAAAAACCAAAGGAATCACTCAAAATATTATCTTCATTGATATGTGGTTTATGCACAGGGTTGGTGTTATTAAAAAATATAGTATATGGAACTTTAAACAGTTAATTTTAAAAATTTAAAGTAATCAAATTTTTCTAAAATTTAATTCTATTTCAGATTTTGATATTTGAGTAATTAGTGAGTGATCAAATAACATGATAGATAAATTTAAATAGTTTTTTTTAGAATAAGAAATTTATAAAGACAACTTGCGTTTGTTTTTAAAGAATATAATTCTTTCTAGTCAAGAAACCAACATAAACCATCTGGGCATACCAAGGTAAATTAAAGGAGAAACACAAAATCACTTCCGCCTCCCAGACATTGACCAGAGCTAGTCACATGCCCCAATCTAACTGCAAGAGGTGTCAGGAGTGGATATTCGGTGAGCTGATTGGGCCAGAATTGGGCACACAATTCATTTCCGGCAACCCAGTCAGATTTTTACTTGATTAATTTGAACCAAGAGACATAGATTGTGTCCAGTAAGAACATTAATGAGTGTCAGTTTGTGTGAGCTCCTGTCAATAGGGCTTTGTGCCAAGTGCATGCTGTTAACGAGGAGAAAGTGATCCTGCAGAATAAGGAAGAGCATGGAGTAGAATAAAAGAGTAGAGGAAAAACAGGAAAAATGGATGATTATGGAGTTTATGTGAGGCTAATTCTATGATAATCATCTGAGTCTTTGAAATAAACATTTTTCATTTCATCAATATGCAAATATAGCCAGTTGCCTACATATGTTCTCCTTTTCTTCCTTACTAACAGAAACCCAATTTGTTCAGGGCAGTGACTTAGCTATGAAACACAATAAAATATATACATACATATTAAAAGTAAAAATAAAAAACATACTTCCCATTGTCATTAGTGTGACACAGGTCTGGCCACATGATCGATCACAAATGAGTGTATGCTGCAGATTTATGAAAAAGTGCTTTTTTTTTCTTATAATGCAAGTGCTATACTTCCTTGTGGCTTCATTCTTTATCCATTTTAGAATGCGCGAGTAAATGTGGACAAAAAACACAAAAGCCATATGCTAATGACGATGGAACAAGAATGCAAGAGGAACCTGGGGCACTTGGACTTCATGTCGCTGTCAAACCACTTCTAAACTGCACTTCTCTTCCTGACTTCTTGTTATGTGAAATAAATAAGTTAACTAAATTTCAGTCATTTATTTTCCAGTAACTCAATCCATGGGTTTGAACCTAACTCAATCCATAGGTTCAGTTCTAGAGAAGAGAATCTTCTATAAAGGCAAGCTTGAAATGCATACTTTTTCTTTTTTAAATTATGGTAAGAAAACACAAACACATAACATAAAATTTACCAAATGAGATCCATTTTGAAGTATACAGTCCAGTAGTGTTAAATATTTTCTCATTGTTGTGCAACGAAACTTTTTCATGTGTTGTTATTTGAAGATGGGATCTTAGGAGATAATTGAGATTAGGTTATGAGGGTGAGGCTTCCATGATGGGATTAGTGTTTTTATACAAAATGATACTAGAGTTTGTGTGTGTGTGCTCTCTCGTTCTCTCTCTCTCTCTCTCTCTCTGCTAAGTGAGGACACAATAGGAAGGTAGCCTTCTATAAGCCAGGAAGAGACCCCCTTACCAAGATTTGGTCATGCTAGCCCCCTGATCTTAGACTTCCAGCCTCCAGAACTGTGAGAATGTGAATTTCTGGTGTGTAAGCCACCCAGTCAATGTTATTTTGGTAGGGCTCACTAAGACAGGCAATAAAGGAAATAATTTTCATGTCCATCAGAGGGAGAATAATTGGATAATTATTAAGCATTGCACATCTATTAAAAAGAATAAATGAGAGATGAATGTATTGGTTTCATTGATGTCCATGATCTGTTTTAAGAGAGAAAAAAAGGGCCCGTTGCAGTGGCTCACGCCTGTAATCCCAGCACTTTGGGAGGCCGAGGCGGGCGGATCACGAGGTCAGGAGATCGAGACCATCCTGGCTAACACAGTGAAACCCCGTCTCTACTAAAAATACAAAAAATTAGCTGGGCGTGGTGGTGGGCGCCTGTAGTCCCAGCTACTCAGGAGGCTGAGGCAGGAGAATGGCATGAACCTGGGAGGCGGAGCTTGCAGTGAGCCCAGATTGCGCCACTGCACTCCAGCCTGGGCGACAGAGCAAGACTCTGTCTCAAAAAAAAAAATAAATAAATAAATAAATAAGAGAGGAAAAAAGGAAGTTGTAGAGTGATGCATATGGATTGGACTTCTATTTGTAAATCAAATTAAAACTAAACTAAAATAGATGTATATTTTTATATATAAACATACAAATATAGACATATCTATTTACCTAAGTATCCATGTGTCTGCCTCTATCCATCCCCACTTGTCTATGAATGCATCTAACCTATCTAGTGCTACCTAGGAGTCTAGAGAAATGTTTAAAACAGCGCTGTCTTCTGAAGAGTGTAATAGACAGCAGGGGAAAGATTAATTTTATTCTTTCTATACTTCTGCATTGTTTTAATTTTTAACACAAACATGAAGTTTTGTATTCAGATAAAGAATTTTAATTAGTTTTTTATGGTGGGGTTTTAAAGCACTTTACTATGTAGCTTAAGTTTTAAAATACTCAAGAGGTTGATCAGAGATATTTTCCATTTGAGTATTTCTTATCTTATCCTATCCCATATGGTAAAAAGCAATTCTCTTATAACTGAGTATGCCATTGTAAGTCCTAATTACAGAAAGCCTGTAACTATTTGGAAATTTATAAAGTTAATTGTATGGTTTCTCAAAGCCAGTTATTATAAAGGGAAAGATAAAGAAAACATATCATCCAAATAAATTACTTGATATGTTCTAAAACAATGTGTATTAAAAATAATATTTACCTTCCATACTTCATCTCTTAGAGTTGAAAGATATACTCAGGGGCCAAATAGCAGAGATCCCTTATTTCAAAGTTCAGACAAATGAAGCCCAGAAAGTATCCAAGTTTGCCCACAATCTACAATGAATTGATAAGAAAAATTAAGACAGCAGTTGAAAAACTAATGATTAGAAAACTAATACGGAAAACTCTAAGGAAAACGTGTTTCATCTACTTGTTACATACAGTAAACCACCCTAGAACTTAGTGGCTTAAAGCAATGGCAATTTATTACTTTTCATGATCCATGGGTCAGGAATTTGGGCTGAGCTTGCTATGTGGTTTCTTTCCACACAGCGTTGGCTAGGGATTTTCACTTGGCTGCATCTAGCTGAAAGCTACTTGTCTTAGTGCCCTTCCATGCTTCACATGATGAGCTTGGGTTTCCTTACAGCATGGTGATCTAAGGGTAGTCCAGCCTCCTTCCAAGAAGGAATGTTCCAAGAGGATGAGCACCAATGTCTTAAAGCCCTTCACAAGCTCTTCTTTTGCCATGTTTGCTAATGCCACACTGGTCAGAGCAAGTCATGGGGCAAGATAGATGACTGTCAAGCCACAGTTTATAAAAAAGAAGGCATAAATGGGTATAATTTTATGTTAGCCTTTAAGCAACAAGGAATCATAATTTAAAGGAACAAATGTGTCTACACTGGATTTTTTTTTTTTTTTTAGCATAGGAGTTGGCAAACATTGGCACTAGGTCCAGGAGACCAAAATGTCACTGTGGTCTACCAGTTGGTATAGGGGCTTATGAAGGTCAGGTGATCAATGGAGTTTTAGCTCAGATCTATCCCACAGTGGCTCCAGTGAGTCCCTGAACCCATGCTGTGATTATTTCCCCATTTCTGGGATGCATAATTTAAATAGACATTCTCAGAAACTGGCAGAATTTTCACATTCATTCCCTGGCCTGTGAAGTGAGGGCAAAAAAAGTAGTAGAAAAGGCCAAGGGAAAACCACTAGAACAATCTTTACCTAGGAAAATAATAGGCCAAAAGCAGCATCACATGCCTAGAAGGGTATCAGTGATAAATGCCAACAACAAGCACTTAAATTATATGGAAGTGGTAACTGCCATCCCATTTCCACTCAACTTACCTATTTGACCAGTGTAGAAAATTGATAAAACTGGGAGAAGCACAGTGGATTTTCATAAAGCTAAACTAGGTGGTAACTTCAGTCACAGCTACTGTACCAGGTGTGGTTTCATTGCTTGGGAAAATTAACACATTCCCTGGTACCTGGTATGCAACTATTGATCAGGCAAATGCTTTTATGCTCAATACCCATTTGTGAAGACTAGGTGAAGCAGTTTGCTTTCATCTGACAAAGCCAGCAACACACCTTTACTGTCCCACTTCAGGGGTGTATCAGCTCTCCTGCCATACATCATAATTTAATTGATGGAGAGTCAGATAGTCTTTTCCTTCCATAACGAGTTACACTGGTTATTTGCACTGATGATATTATGATGATTGGACCTAATGAGCAAGAAGTAACAACTACTCTATATTTATTGAGAAGACATTTACATGTCAGAATGTGGAAAATAAATCTGACCAGAATTGAAGTACCTCCACCGCAGTCAAATTTCTAGGGATCCAGTGGTGTAGGGCATGTTGAGATAGGTGAAGACACGTTGCATCTGTCCTCTCTTACAACCAAAAAAAGAGATACAACACCTAGTAGGCCTCTTTGGATGTTGGAGAAAACATACTTGACACTTGGGTGCGTTATCATAGCCCATTTACCGAGAGACCCTAAAAGCTACTAGTTTTGAGTGGGGCCGAGAGCAAGAGAAGGCTCTACAACAGCTCCAGACTGCTGTCCAAGCTGCTGTACCACTTGGGTCATATGATCAAGTAACTCTGATGGTGTTTGAAGTGTCAGTGGTAAAGAGAGGTGCTGTTTAGAACCTCTGACACAAAGCAATCATTTTATTCAGGTGAATGATAAAGCACATTTTGAAACTTTTCACAAATTCTCCCAAATCTTTCATTTCACACTCTGTACATTTCACCTGGTGTGATGGTTAATTTTATGTGTCAACTTCGCTGGGCCATGGTGCCTAGATACTTGGTTAATCATTATTCTGGATGTTTTTGTGAGGCTGCTTTGGTGTGGGACTTACATTTACATCAGTAGACTTTGAGTAAAGCAGATTGCCCTCCATAAGGTGGGTAGTCTTCACCCAGTCAGTTGAAGACTGAATAGAACAAATGAATGACCTTCCCTGAAGCAAGAGAGAAATTTGCTGCTGACAGCGTTCAGACTTGAACTGCAGCATTGGCTCTGAGGCTCTGCTCTGCAAATTTTGGACATGGCACCCTCCATAAACACATGAGCCAATTTCTTAAATATCTCTCTCATACACACACACACATACACACACACACCCACACACACACACACAATTGGTTCTGTTTCTCTAGAGAATAGTACACTTGATTTCTCCATATTTGGGGTAAATTCTAGTTGTCCAGTAGGGCAGCCTTGAATAGCAATATTAAAACTCTGTAAAAAGGTTAATCTGTGTTCCCAAACTCTAACTTTCAATGCTAGAATCTCTAAAATACTTGTTTGCTGCTGAGAGGCATTGGCTGACTTTGGTCTTTGGCCCCCACATTGGTTTAAAGAAAGAGATTAGTGCTGGGAATAAGATAGCTCCAAATAGCAGAATGAAGGTAAATTAACGAGTTGGCTCCATCAGTGATATCTATAATTTTCTGATTAAGGTCTAAGCTAGGGTAAAACCTTCCTCATTAGCTGTCTTCCCTGGGAAGATAACCCAATACTTGTCAATTCTTGCTTTCATTTTTTGCTCCACATGAACTACCTTACCTGTCTTATTGTTGAGATGTGAGTAATGGAGTTAAAATAAACTTAATTTTAATGTGTTTATTATCTGTTCAGATTTTTATTCAAAAATTTAAAAGAATTAAGACTTTTAAAATGTGCAAATATGCTCCAATATTTATTTTTCCACTATTTTAGAAGAAAAAGATCCAAAAACTTTGGTTGAATTTTAAGTTTTTAGCCACTAGATGGCAGTGGATAACTATCTCTTTTTTTGCTTTCCCGCATTCAACTCTCAGCTAATGTTTTCTATTGTCAGCTGGCAAATTGAAGAGAGGAAATATATAAAGGCTATTTACTGGAGATGTTGAACAAGATAGAGATTTTATTAATGGAGTGTTGAACACATTTTGTAATTCAACTGCTAGCAAAATTATTTTCTTTATTGTTATATATTTGTACGATTAAAAGGAGAAAATAGGATCAGCATTGAAACGTACAAAAACATGGTCAGGCTAAATGCAATCAGCATTGACTGGAAATGCTTATCTTGACCAAATGCTAAGCAGAGGAGAATGACTATAGCCTAATACATCTGCTGAGCTGCTTTGAAACGTTTTTGACCACATGTAAGAGACCCTCTGCATTTTCACGACACCCACACCCAGGAGCACTACTAGAAGGGCTTGTGGATGTCAAGAGAGGTCGTTTCTGCTGGAGTCTTTTACCTCAAACTAAAGAAAAAGGAATCCCTCGAAGAAAATGTGTTTGGAGACTCAGGATTTAAACTTTATCACTGGTTGTCTCTTTGTATTATATTTAACATTAGATTTTCCCAACCTATGTAGAACATTCAGTGTGTGGTCTATGATGGTCTTTTGGGGATGGACTGACTGCAAAGTAGAGCTATGGCTAGGAATCATGTCCATGGGTAATATTATGCAGCGATTTAAAAAAATATATTTACAGAGGCAAAAGTCTGAGCTTAAAATTCTTAGGATCTTTAATACATGGAGAAGATCTGGGGAATAATAATAACGAAGCAATTCAAAGAACAGTGTAGGCATTTCTCCCTAAAAACCTAGAGAAGGAAGTATGAAAAACCACTAATGTTGACCAAAGTATTCATAGGCCTTAAAAACATTTATTTTAAGCAACAAGGGAAGAAAATATTACTGTTTAATGGAGTGCCACTTCAGAAGGAAAGGGGCAAAATACTTGGTTAACAGCACATGACTTGTAGTAGTATCCGTATTCTTGGAGATAGGCTAAGGAAGGCCACCATTAACAGCCAAAGTTAGTGTCATAGCCCTAGTCACAGCAGCCTCCACCGCCTTCACCTTCTGCAGGAGCAGAAGGCAGGAATCCATGCTCGGGCTATCTAAGGAGCCAAACCTTCAAAGTGTGTTGGGAGACTAAAATCCCCCAGCCTATAACCTTATCTTATTCTTATTTATGAACAAGCATCCCTTAGCCTTCTTTATCTTCAGTGTGTTGCACTCATGTCCCCCCATGACATAACAAGGAGGAAAATAAATGCATACATATTGGATGCTATTTTCTGGATGCCAAGTCTCTCTCCAGGTAGTAATGAGGAAGGAGTTTTATAGAACATTTAGCAATAGCACCCTGGGAGTCTGAAAGAGTTAATTTCTCTCTTTATACAATTTCTACCAAAGGATTGCTTCTGGGAGGAAATCTATTTAATTTTGTTCATAAAAGAGATAAAGCTGGGGACTAAAGTGGGGTAGGAGGAGATGTGCATCGCTAATATCTTTAAAAACAGAGAAGAATAGGATTCAAAAGACCTCAAGAAATTAAAAAAAAAAACCTTTTTAAAATAGTGATATGCGCCAGATGGCACACACAGGAATCGATATTCTAAGTCCTTTAGGGACAAGGTTTAATTCTTTTAGGTCTCATGTAGCATCTGATGCAGAGTTCTGCACTTAGTGGGCACCTAGTTAATATTTATTAAAATCAGATTGAATGTCGAACAAGTACACACACACACACATACACACACACACGCACACACATAAGCAATCAGAATTACCCAAGCTGAAAAAGTCACTAATGCTACAAGCATTATATCAAAGGTATCATTTCACTCATTCACTTAATACACATTTTGTGATAAGATAAATAATATCCCCCACACCGTGAAGGAGTTCACCGTGTGGGGAATGATTCTCCCGAAGCACTTTCATGCACAGAGCAAAATGACCCAGACATTCTCCGAATCAGGGTGGGGTAGGCTTGAAGGGCCTCCTATATAAAAGAGTAGCCTCCCTGCACTGGTTATGAAGCTCTGTTTCTCAGCCTCAACCCTCCCTTTCACACTCTACTTTGTAATGCTGGTGCTGGGTCTCTGTAGACAGCATTTCCCCTATGCTGCTGACTCCCTAATAAACTCTGCCAATAGGGTGCTGGAAGCAGACTGGGAGGCAGGTGAGCTTCTGAGAACATTTTCTTCTTTTTTGTTGGCTTGCTGGTCCTGCTGGTGTCAGGCCAGCTCAGCAGGTGGTTACGGTAAACAGATGTGTTCCAAACTTTCTGCAGCAGTCTTAGCATGTTCCTCAGAGATACCATCCCCAGTTGGTCAGCCACCCAGCTGCTCCAGGACTTCTAACTTCAGTTCCATAGCCACAAACAATGGCAGGCAGGGCCATCTCCACCTCCTCAGTGGTCTGTATCCCAGTGCCACCAGAATCTTTACTAAGTTTCTAGGCTCTAACAACTTGATCCTGTTGCCTTTGTACCCCCAGCCCTGGGAGGGAGTGGCAGCAACTTTCTGAAGCTACTATCTCGTATTATCTCTGCATTCTCTTTTGTAGCCTTTGTGTTCCTCCTATACCTTGTTAACCCATTCCCTCTGTAACATTCTACTCCTAAAATTGCTGGGTGTTTTCCTAACCAGACCCTGAGGAATACCCTCCCTCATGAGCCTTTCTCCTTTTCTCGCACTACTTCTCATCTTAGCATCTGTGAACACCAGGTACTTTAGATGCCTTCTTATTCAAGTCCCCCACACTCCATTTGAATATAAGCTCCATGAGAACATAAAATTTGTGTTTTCTTTCTTGTTGAATACCCAGACTTCAGAACAGTTTCTTCTATTAGGTATGCCTTCAATATGTATCTGTCAAAAGAACAAATGAATGAATGAATGGGTGTAGAATGAACAAATGAAAGAAATGGCTATTTTTTTTTTTTAGATGGAGTCTTGTTGTGTCACCAGGCTGGAGTGCAGTGGCATGATCTCGGCTCACTGCAATCTCCACCTCCCGGGTGGAGCGATTCTCCTACCTCAGCCTCCCGAGTAGCTGGGACTACAGGCACACACCACCACACTCGGCTAATTTTTGTACTTTTAGTAGAGACAGGGTTTCACCATGTTGGCCAGAATGGTCTTGATCTCTTGACCTCGTGATCCGCCCACCTCAGCCTCCCAAATTGCTGGGATTACAGGTGGGAGCCAAAGCACTCGGCTGGCTCTGGTTATTTCTACGGCTTTATGCTTCCGCTCTCCGCTGTCCTATCCCATGTCCATTCTTGGCACTCTGTTACTCTCTCTAAACTAAATTCAGCTTCTATAGCTACCTTCTAGGCTAGCTGGCACTGAATAAGACTATCGAAATTGGATACTTTAGGTTAGTGGTTCTCAACTGTTATCCCCGGTGGGTACTGGGCAATGTCTGGAGACCACTTTCATTGTCACGACTAGGAGGCAAATGTCCCTCTGGCATCTATTTTGCAGGGATGCTGCAAAATGTCCATCCATGTGCAGAATAGCCCCCCATGACCAGGAATCATCTAGTCCAAAATGTCAACCGTGCCGCTGTTGCTATTAAGAAACCCTGATTTCGATGTTAACTGTTTAGAAACAAGAGACTCCTCAGATGATACTTTTAGGCATCTTTTGGTCCTGTTAATTTATTTCTCTGGCTATATAAGGCCAAGTATCCTTGATGAAGAAAGATACAACTGTTTTTGTCATGGCCAAGGACCCAGATGTTTTTCAACAAAATGATATTTGAAATGCTGAGAACAGAATATCTGGAGGACTGGCTAAATATTTGGCTCTTTGGCTGGACTTTTGTAGAGTTATACAGACAGAGTCTGTGATTAAAAGTCAGAGAGCGATATGATAGCCAGAGGGCCAGGGGAGGGGTGAGGGCAGGCAGTGGGTTGTATATGATGTTGCATAAGAAATGTTTAAAAGAACAGAGTGTCTTCTTTCTATTGATCCAAATCCCCTAATAATAATTATAAGAACCAGCTGTTTTTCTCCCAAATAATCCAAAGAATAGCCATTAACTGGAGACACAGAGTTTAAAAATGACATAAATCACTTGGGTATTTACATTTTGAAGGTCATTGTGGATGAGCCAGGTGGTCTCCTCCTGGACTTCAATTATCAAAATATATTTTCCTAAAAAAATTGACCTGCTTGGGTAATTGCTATTCTGATGAACTCCAACCCTAAGCTTCCTCTTCTACTCCCACATTTCCTTGAACAAGTTCATTCTATCATCTTAGCTACCAAAATATCCACAAGGTATATTTTTCTTCTCAGTGTATGGCAGCAATCCCATCTAATACATCAAGTGGAATACAAAGTACTATACAACTGTTATAAATTTTTCCGGCACAATTCCCAGAGTCATTACTTAGTGTCATCTTCTTTCCAAACTATACTTACTAACTTTTTTAGTAAACACATTTGAGCTTTCACCCATATTCATCATCTTTAAATTGTAACTCCTCTAATCAAATAATTAAAGATGGTCATTAAAAGAACATTTAGTTGGTTTCACATACTTGCTGCTAAAATTGCAGTTGTTTAAAGACATTAAAGATAGTGTGTCCCAGAGGATACCTGTGAAGTTTGCCAGATAACACGGAGATGTCCAGCTAAATTTAAATATCAGATAAACCACATGGTTTTAAGCAAAAGTATCTCTCATGCAATATATGGGAAAGCTTTGTACTTGAAAACTTGTGGTTTATCTGAAATTCAAGTTTAACTGAATGTCCTATATTTTTATTTGCTAAATCTGACAACCTAGTGCTCGTCTGTCAAGGTTTACATCTTTGCAAACTCTTTTAATACAGAATTTCTTTTAAATAATATTAGCAAGAATATTTTCTTTGTGATTCATGGACTGTTCTTCTCTAATGAAGAGATACTCACAAAATAATTAGAATCTCTAGGAATATTTACCTCACTGAAAATAAAGCAGTCATGAACTCTGGTTTCAAATTATCAACCCATAATATCCTGAAAACAAGTTCCATGATCTTGACCATTTGCAAAGTGCATAATTGCTGTTTCCTTTAGACTCTAATGCAACTAAAACTGAGTTCCCCTCTCTCCACTTAATCACAGGTCCCAGAGGAAAACCCAATGATTCCCCTTTTGGTTGATGATCAGTGGACATGGCATGTGAAGAAATAACTCCTTAGCCATGTCACATATGGTCATCAAACCAGGCTTGGCTCAGCTGATCTGATTACCTGAGTTTTCTCCTGATTAATTCTGAATGACACAGAAAAATCAATCATGAGGACAGCCAAAATAATCATCTAGTCAGATGATTCAGTTATATAAACTTGACCTTAACCTCTTCCTCTCAACCTATGTTCATTTCAAAGAGATTTTAGCAGATATGTGGGTGGGGGGAAGTAATAGCAGTAATGTTTTCCTCAAAATCTACTGTCTAACAAGTCAGTAAGTTAAGCGATTCCATTAAATGTAATTAACTAGCTTTAGGAATTCTTTTGTTTTTCCTCTTTTCTTTATACTAAAGAACACACATTATAAAATCTTAATCATATAAAACATCTACTCTGAATTGAATACCAGACACTAAGTAATTCAGCCCCAACCTCACAACTGGAAACACTTAGACACATTTTTTTCCTAACACTATACTGATACCTTTATTTGTGAAAAATATATACTATTAAAAAATACAGATGTTTTGCCTTCCTATATTTCAGGGCACTATGACAGAAGTCTCTTTTCTCCTATGTGAAAATTATGTATTTTCTCCTTAATGAAGTGCAAATGCCTTCTTACTTTAAAATTCCAAAGATAAAATTCTTAAATATGACCTATTCTTTAACTCATGACACAGTGAATAAAAGCCTGCTCTAATACACATTGTTTTTAGACATGAGGTTGTAGACACTAAAATGAGGGCAGAAAAGGAGGAAGCACAGTTATACATACAGTGAGCAATAAGTGTGCCAATAACATAGTAAAGAAGCTTAAAAGTAGAAGATTTGAATAACATTAAGAAATCAAAGAATTCTCCTGGGAGTACTACATGGTTTAATTTTTTTTTTTTTTTTTTTTTTCTGAGACGGATTGCCACTCTGTCACCCAGGCTGGAATGCAGTAGCACGATCTCGGCTCACTGCAACCTCCACCTCCCAAGTTCAGGCAATTCTCCAGCCTCAGCCTCCCAAGTAGCTGGGACTATACAGGTGCACCCCACTGCATCTGGCTAATTTTTGTATTTTTAGTAGAGACGGGGTTTCACCATGTTGGCCAGGCTGGTCTCAAACTCCTGACCTCAGGTGATCTGCCCACCTTGGCTTCCCAAAGTGCTGGGATTACAGGTGTGAGCCACCACCCTCGGCCCATGGTGTAATTTTTGAAGGACAAATATGAGTTTGTCACCTGAACCAAAAGAACAGGAACATTCCCAGCACACACTTAAAAAAGCAAACAACCTCCCTCCCCCAGTCAGCACACATGTTATGACTGTATGAAACAAATGATGTATTTGGAAGCCCCAAGCATTTTTGAGGGTTTGAACACCAAGTATAAAGCAAAGAGTAGGAATGAGGCTAGGGAAGTGGGAAATACCTTACTTCTTCCTTTTGAAGTACTGATGGATCAACTAAGAAAATCAGAGCAGGGGCTGAGCTGGCAAAGTGAGCAGATTGGCTCAATGGAGCTTAAGAAATATTAGTCGTGAACTGTTGTGCAAGAGAAGGGAGAATGAGAAGTCCCTACAGAGGGGAACTCAGAAGCCAGGGCACTGAAGAGGAATCGGTGACTCTGACAATGAGAGGGAGTTTGCCTTGGGATATTTGGACACAAATCATTCATTCAGCCAACACACAACATTTCGTTCAGCCAAACTGCAGGCATTGCCAATGTGATAGTACTAAGCAATGGGGACTTTAAGTGGTAATGAGGCCGCTAGGGCTCCTCCCTTGTGAATGGTATTAAGTCCCCTATAGAGGAAGCGTCACACAGTTCAATCACTTGCCCTTCTGCCATGTGAACACACAGCGTTCCTCCCCTCTGGAGGAGCTGCCCTCATGAGACAATTGAACCTGCCAGTGCCTGGATCTTGGACTTCTCAGCCTCCAGAACTGTAAACAATAAATTAGTGTTCTTTATGCATTACCCAGTCATTAGTATTTAGTTATAGCAGCACAAACAAAGATACGCTGGTTGTTCAAAATGAAAGAAAATTAAAATCTTATGCTTCCTTTTCTGCTATGTTTCCTGTTTCTGCTTTAACAAATTATCACAAACGTGTGGCTTAAAACAACACACATTCATTGTTTTACTGTTCTGGGGGTCAGTAGCGTGAAATGTTTCTCACTGGGCTGCAATCAAGGCGTCGGCAGGGCTGCATTCCTTTCTGGAGGTTCTCAGGAAAAATCCATTTTCCTTCCTTTTGCAGCTACTAGAGGCTGCTCACTTTCCTTGGCTTGTGGCTGTCCTGTCATCATCAAAGACAGTAATGGTCAGTAGAACCTTTCTCATATCACATCCCTCCAAAGGGAAAGTCCTGCCTCTCTCTTCCACTTTTAAGGATTCCTGTGATTACACTGGGCCCACCTGGATAATCCAGGCTCATCTTTTCACCTCAAGGACAGCTGATTAGCAAACTTAATTCCACCTGAAACCTTAATTCCCTCCTGCCAGGTAGCACATTCCACAGGTTCCAGGGATTAGAGCATAACTGAGAAGGAGGTATTATTTGGCCTACCATACTGGTTTTAGAAATGCATGTTCTAGTACCCAAGACCCTGGTAGAGTGCACCATCCACAGAAGCCACGTGAATCTTACAAGATAGCGTTGAAGAGAGGAAAATCTTTGTTCCATCCACTGGCTTGTGGCACGGGACAGAATGGGAGACTGGAACTATTCAAGTTAAAATGAAGTTAAATCTGAGCAGTGCTACTTTGCAAATTTACTGGAATAAAGAAGCAGGCTTTTTGCTTGATCTAGCTTATATCCTGTTAGAAACAAAATAGCCAGGCAAAACTACAGGAGAAAATGTATCATTAAATAGAATAAGACTAAAAGACCAGGAAAGTTAAGTTTGATCTTTTCCAGGTGGGATAAACAGTTAACTCTCAGTAGACAATGTTTTCCTGTTGCTAGGCTGACTAGCGGTGGTGGCTGAGCTGTTTATCTTTAAGAAAACATACCTATATCTTTTTACTTGACAACTACAATATAATCTGTCTGGGGGTTGTTCATCATTTAAGAAAGGGTGAAAAAAGTCCTCTCCCAGAAAGTGTTCAAATCCGTGAGCTGAAATGATGATAACATCATGAGAGGCATCATAATTTATCTGTAGCATGTAAATCACTGCGGCTCCCCTCTGAGGATGCTCGCTAAAATGATGAATAGCTCTGCGCGCTGTGAGAGCGACCCTGAGGAATTCACCAGCCAGACTTTGACAGGAGAGCTGCCTCCCAGTCTCTTCCGGATGAGAAGAAGCAATGACTTAACAGGTTTGAAAATTCAGTTTTTTAATCACTTGTTAAAACATTTAGTTTGACTTTATCCATAAAGGCACAGTCTGGCAAGAGTTGAACAATGACCCTAAGAAACCGATCAAGATCCAACCTGGTCTGGGTGATGCTGGCCTGCCAGACTTTTTGTTGTTGTTGTTCCCCCACTGGATGTATTCAGCTGTGTCTCAACTTGCTCTTTGCCAGTAAAACTAGTCTTAGAGCCAAACATTTCCTGCATTTTCTAACACAAGAGGTCCCTCAAGTGTCTGCATACCCTTGCAGCCTCCTGCATAAAATAGAAGTGAGAATGTTAGAGAAAAGGAAATGTCATTTTATGGGTTTTATTTTAGAAAATCTAACGTTTATCGTAAAAGATCAATAGATAACATTCTGTTGAAGTTTTCACTGTAGTGCCCTGTGGAGGTGTGGATGATCAAATTCTTTTTAGTTTTAGCAATTGTTATGGGCTGAATGTGTCCACCCCCCAAATTCATATGTCGAAGCCCTACCCGCCAATGGGATGGTATTGGGAGGTGGAGCCTTTGGGAGGTGATTAGGTTTAGATTAGATCATGAGGGTGTGACTTGCATGATAGGATTTGTGCCCTTATAAGATAACGAAGACAGAGGTATCTCCCTCTTTCTCTCTTCTCCCTCTCTCCTTCTTCTCTCCCTCTTGTCCACTGTCCCTCTCTTCTCTCCCTCTCTCCCTCCTCTTTCTCCTCTCACTCCTCTCTCCCTCTCTCCCTATCTCTCCATATGCCCAAGCATTGAAAAAGCCATGTGAGCTGGAAGTGAGAAGGTGGCTATTTACAAACCAGGAATCTGGCCTCCACCAGGAACCAAATCTGCCAGCATTTTGATCTTGGACTTTGAGCCTCCAAAACTGTAAGCAATAAATGTCTGTTGTTAATCTACCCAGTCTGTGGTACTTTTTATAGTAGACTGAGCTGACTAAGAAAGTAATTTAAGGGTAAGAAATATCTTATTAAATTTCATATTGCCTGTAGCATCCATCATAGTACTTCAAATACAGAGAAAACTCAGTGTGATATTATTAAAAATAATGAGAGTAGAGATTATAAGAAACATGGTTGGAGTGCTTACTCTGTGACAGGTACAATGTTAAGCACGTTGTATATTTTAGTTCATTTAATTCTCACAGAAGCCACATGTGATAGGTATTATCTATCCATATTATAGCTAAGGAAGTTGAAGTGTGGAGAAGTTGACCTGTCCAAAATCTCCCAGCTAGAAAGTGGCAGAGCTGTGATATAACTCCTGGTGCATCTAACTACAGAGTGAGACTCTTAATCTGCACGATCCTAACTGCATTAGTTTACCAAGGTTTCCATAACAAATTATTACAAACAGGGGACTTAAAACAAGATAAATTCATTTTTCACAGCTTTTGAGGCTAGAATCGAGGTGTCAGCAGGACCATGCTCCATCTGGAGGCTCTAGGGAAGAATCCTTCCTTGAGTCTTCCTAATTCTTGGGGGCTCCCAGCATCTCTTGGCACTCCTGAGCTTGTAGACCCATTGTTCAAATCTCTTCCTCCATCTTCACATGGCCTTCTGACCTGTGTCTCTTTATGTATCCTGTCTTCTTTTTTTTCCCCCAATAATATCATTCACTGGATTTAGAGCCCACTATAGTCCATTATAACCTCATCTTAACTACTTAAGTTTGCAAAGCCTTTTTTTTCCAAATAAGGTCACTTTCTGAGATTCACTTGAATGAGTTTGGTGGGGGGCACACTATTCAGCCCACTACATGAACCATTTCACCTCATTTTCTTCCATTTTTACTGTATTTGTGTCTCCCCAAAATTTATATGTTGAAATCTTAACCCCCAGTGTGATGATAATAGGGGGTGGGGCTTTGGAGGATGATTAGGACATGGAAGTAGAGCCCTCATGAATGAGATTAATGCTCTTATTTAAAAGAACTAGAAAATTCTCACCCCTTTTACCATGCAGATGCAGCAAGAAGGCACCATCTATGAGCCAGAGAGCAGGCCCTCATCAGACATGAAGTCTTCCTTGATCTTGGACTTCCCAGCATCTAGAACAGTCAGAAATAAATGTCTGTTGTTTACAAGCTACTCAGTTTATGGTGTTATGTTATAGCAGCCCAAACAGACTAAGATAAGCCTCTCATCTGAGCATCCTTCTTTCCTGACAGAATTATTTCTTGCTGGGCTGGACATGGTGGCTTACGCCTGTAATCCCAGCACTTTGGGAGGCTGAAGCAGGTGGATCACTTGAGGTCAGGAGTTTGAGACCAGCTTGGCCAACAGGGAGAAACCCCATCTCTACTAAAAATACAAAAATTGGCCAAGTGTGGTGGCACACACCTGTAGTCCCAGCCAGCAGGAGAATCTCTTGAATCCAGGAGACGGAGGTTGCAGTGAGCTGAGAAGGCACCACTGCACTCCAGCCTGGGTGGCTCCATCTCAAAAGAAAAAAAAAATATTTCTTGCGGGACTTCCTTTGCCCATTTACTATTACCCCTGTTAAAAATGTTCCTTCTGCTGATCCACACAAACAGCGGCTTTAAACCTGACTCTATCATGAAATGTTTTATTTCTTGTCCATGTCATTTTCTTGGTACAGAATCAAAAGTTGCTTCTAAAGACTTATGTTTGTGATATTTTATGTCTGTGGAACGCTTGCATTACTGTTTAGGATGTGAAGTCTCCACCCCTGGCTTGTTTGCTACTTTGGATCTGGATCTCTTGAGCTTTACTCTTTGGTGTCCATCCTGTTCTTAGCATGGCATCCAACAGAGCCAATGGAGTTCTTGTGCAGTGACTGTTCATGGGATGGCCGCATAGAGAAATGAGTGGAGGGTACTTGTGACCCCTTGTCAATAGTACCCCATCTTCGAGTTGCCTTTATATCAATGAAAAGGAATGTGGCATGGACACTGGATTTAGCACAGCTTGTAAAAGGCACTGCAAAATTCTGCATACCCTTCCTTGGCAGGTTCTAAAACTGTAAAAGAGAAGATACTGTATTAGTCTGGATTCTCTAGAGGGAAAGAACTAATAAAATATATACATACATATATATATGATAGGATATATATATACACTAATATATATACTAATAGGATATATATACATATATATATATGAGTATATTAACTCACAGGATCACAAGGTCACACCATATGCCGTCTACAAGCTGAGGAGCAAGGAGAGCCAGTCTGAGTCCCAAAACTGAAGAACTTGAGTCCAATGTTCAAGGGCAGGAAGCATCCAGCACAGGAGAAAGATGTAGGCTGGAAGGCTAGGCCAGTCTAGTCTTTTCACGTTTTTCTGCCTGCTTTATATTATAGCCATGCTGGCAGCTGATTAGATGGTGCCCACCCAGTTTAAGGGTGGGTCTGCCTTTCCCAGCCCACTGATTCAAATGTTAATCTCCTGTGGCAACATCCTCAGAGACACACCCAGAATCAATACTTTGTACCCTTCGATCCAATCAAGTTCAGTATTAACCATCACAGATACAGACTGTCAGAGTGAAATTCACAGTCCAAATGTTCCAGCTTGGGTAACAGAGGAACAAGAGCCAAGTGAGAAGGAAAAGGGTCCTAGAAGCTATGTGGTAACCTTATTCATATATTTGCCTGACTAAAATCTAAAAATAGCCCTTCCTTAGCTGACACCCCACCCACAGACAGCTGTTGAGAACTTGTAACACTGATCTTTAAGATTCACACAGAAGAACAGGGTCACTTTTATTAAGACAAAACACATAGCTCTCTGTAGTTTTTAGCAAAGCAGGACAAGTTTGGTGTGGCTGTTGAAAAAGCAAGGTGGGCCTTTTGCTTTGGGGATTCATAGCTCTCTTCTCGTACAAGGAGCCTGCTCTTTGTAGAAAATGCCAGACTCTACATCAACACAGCTACAGTCCACAGTTTATCTGAGCACAAGTGAAGAAGGCTGGTGTTTCCAACAGAGTGTTCACTAAATTCTAAGGGATATAAACAGGCAAAATTGGAGGAAAAAAGAGAAAAAAGGACAAGAGAAAAGAAGAAAAGGGAAAACTGTGAGGTGTGTACAAGTCTCTAAAATTACAGTGCCCTGGAAGATGACAGAGTGGTGGGTGTTAGCATGGGCTTTGGTGTCAGCCTTGCCAGGCTGAGGGACCCACCCTGGTCATCCCCTCACCCACATCTTGCCCACTTTGGACTGGGGCCCTTGGCAGCCATGTTGCCTGGCTTCCCTTCTCCCAGCTCCTTTCTGCCTGCTTATTGCCTTTTTTTTTTTTTCCTGCTTTCTGAGTGCTAAGTACCTAGATTGTCATTTCTTCCAACAAGATAAAAAATCCACATGCTCCTTCATTTAGTAACCCGAGCCCTTTCTTTGTGTTCTTAACTCTAGGAATGTCATCTTGAGTTGACTGGCAGGACAGTGGCATCTGACTAGATAATCATGGTAATGTATGTCCTCATTCAGATATGTCTGTCTTTCTACCTTCATTGTTTCATGTAACTCTCCTGAATAAAGCTTGTTACTTGTTCCTGGGAACATAAAGCTGAAAAAGACAAATTCAAGATCTCAAAGTATTTACAGTGTAGGATGCAGAGAGTTAGTAACTACAGAGAGCGGTGCTAAGTGCTAGGGAGGAGATACACATCAGATATTCAGATAGCAAAAAAAGACTCGTCTAAATTATTCGGGTGCTGTGGGGTTATAGACGGCTTCTAAAAGGATGTAAAATTCTCACTATGTTTCACACATAGAAAAAACAATATTATTTCAGCAGGAAATGTACTCGATTACCACTCCCCCCAAAAAAACCGCACAAACATAATTCTTTGATAACTGCATTGTTTGTGTCTTACACCCAGCAAGTTGGAAATGTAAGGGCATTTCTTAAGCACCTGCCTTCCTGGGTCATTCCTCTGGGAAACTAGACATAGCCTAAGGATATGCATTAGGTTTTCTCAGGGCTGCCATAACAAAGGACCACAGACTGGGTGGCTTAGCAACAGAAACGTACTTTCTTTTTTTTTTTTTCATTTTAAATATAATTTAATTGTAAGATTCCACAACTTAATTTTTAATAATGTCTGTGTTAACAATTGACTATAAAGTTCTGAAAAATTTGACAATTATCTTTCACAGGTTGATGAGAGTCAGCTCTGACACACTACTACACAAAATCCTAGTATAGTGACTTAAACACAACACATTTCCTTTGTTTTGTGTGACAGGAAGTTCAGGGATGAGCATCTGAGGGCTGGTGGCTCATCAGGAACCAAGACTCTTTTTTTCTGCTCTGATGTCCCAAGCACAATATCACCACCGATCCCACAGAAATACAAACTACCATCATAGATTACTACAAACACCTCTACGCAAATAAACTAGAAAATCTAGAAGAAATGGATAAATTCCTCGACACATACACTCTCCCAAGACTAAACCAGGAAGAAGTTGAATCTCTGAATAGACCAATAACAGGAGCTGAAATTGTGGAAATAATCAATAGCTTACCAACCAAAAAGAGTCCAGGACCAGATGGATTCACAGCCGAATTCTACCAGAGGTACAAGGAGGAACTGGTACCATTCCTTCTGAAATTATTCCAATCAATAGAAAAAGAAGGAATCCTCCCTAACTCATTTTATGAGGCCAGTATCATCCTGATACCAAAGCCGGGCAGAGACACAACCAAAAAAGAGAATTTTAGACCAATATCCTTGATGAACATTGATGCAAAAATCCTCAATAAAATACTGGCAAACCGAATCCAGCAGCACATCAAAAAGCTTATCCACCATGATCAAGTGGGCTTCATCCCTGGGATGCGAGGCTGGTTCAATATACGCAAATCAATAAATGTAATCCAGCATATAAACAGAACCAAAGACAAAAACCACATGATTACCTCAATAGATGCAGAAAAGGCCTTTGACAAAATTCAACAATGCTTCATGCTAAAAATTCTCAATAAATTAGGTATTGATGGGACGTATCTCAAAATAATAAGAGCTATCTATGACAAACCCACAGCCAATATCATACTGAATGGGCAAAAACTGGAAGCATTCCCTTTGAAAACTGGCACAAGACAGGGATGTCCTCTCTCACCACTCCTATTCAACATAGTGTGGGAAGTTCGGGCCAGGGCAATTAGGCAGGAGAAGGAAATAAAGGGTATTCAATTACGAAAAGAGGAAGTCAAATTGTCCCTGTTTGCAGATGACATGATTGTATATCTAGAAAACCCCATTGTCTCAGCCCAAAATCTCCTTAAGCTGATAAGCAACTTCAGCAAAGTCTCAGGATACAAAATCAATGTACCAAAATCACAAGTATTCTTATACACCAATAACAGACAAACAGAGAGCCAAATCATGAGTGAACTCCCATTCACAACTGCTTCAAAGAGAATAAAATACCTAGGAATCCACCATACACGGGACATGAAGGACCTCAAGGAGAACTACAAACCACTGCTCAATGAAATAAAAGAGGATACAAACAAATGGAAGAACATTCCATGCTCATGGGTAGGAAGAATCAATATCGTGAAAATGGCATAAAGGTCATTTATAGATTCAATGCCATCCCCATCAAGCTACCAATGACTTTCTTCACAGAATTGGAAAAAACTACTTTAAAGTTCATATGGAACCAAAAAAGAGCCCGCATCGCCAAGTCAATCCTAAGCCAAAAGAACAAAGCTGGAGGCATCACGCTACCTGACTTCAAACTATACTACAAGGCTACAGTAACCAAAACAGCATGGTACTGGAACCAAAAGAGAGATATAGATCAATGGAACAGAACAGAGCCCTCAGAAATAATGCCGCATATCTACAACTATCTGATCTTTGACAAACCTGAGAAAAACAAGCAATGGGGAAAGGATTCCCTATTTAATAAATGGTGCTGGGAAAACTGGCTAGCCATATGTAAAAAGCTGAAACTGGATCCCTTCCTTACACCTTATACAAAAATTAATTCAAGATGGATTAAAGACTTAAACGTTAGACCTAAAACCATAAAAACCCTAGAAGAAAACCTAGGCATTACCATTCAGGACATAGGCATGGGCAAGGACTTCATGTCTAAAACACCAAAAGCAATGGCAACAAAAGCCAAAATTGACAAATGGGATCTAATTAAACTAAAGAGCTTCTGCACAGCAAAAGAAACTACCATCAGAGTGAACAGGCAACCTACAAAATGGGAGACAATTTTCACAACCTACTCATCTGACAAAGGGCTAATATCCAGAACCTACAATGAACTCAAACAAATTTACAAGAAAAAAACAAACAACTCCATCAAAAAGTGGGGGAAGGACATGAACAGACACTTCTCAAAAGAAGACATTTATGCAGCCAAAAGACCCATGAAAAAATGCTCACCATCACTGGCCATCAGAGAAATGCAAATCAAAACCACAATGAGACACCATCTCACACCAATTAGAATGGTGATCATTAAAAAGTCAGGAAACAACAGGTGCTGGAGAGGATGTGGAGAAATAGGAACACTTTTACACTGTTGGTGGGACTGTAAACTAGTTCAACCATTGTGGAAGTCAGTGTGGCGATTCCTCAGGGATCTAGAACTAGAAATACCATTTGACCCAGCCATCCCATTACTGGGTATATACCCAAATGACTATAAATCATGCTGCTATAAAGACACATGCACATGTATGTTTATTGTGGCACTATTCACAATAGCAAAGACTTGGAACCAACCCAAATGTCCAACAATGATAGACTGGATTAAGAAAATGTGGCACATATACACCATGGAATACTATGCAGCCATAAAAAATGATGAGTTCATGTCCTTTGTAGGGACATGGATGAAATTGGAAATCATCATTCTCAGTAAACTATCGCAAGAACAAAAAACCAAACACTGCATATTCTCACTCATAGGTGGGAACGGAACAATGAGAACATATGGACACAGGAAGGGGAACATCACACTCTGGGGACTGTTGTGGGGTGGGGGGAGGGGGGAGGGATAGCATTGGGAGATATACCTCATGCTAGATGATGAGTTAGTGGGTGCAGCGCACCAGCATGGCACATGTATACATATGTAACTAACCTGCACATTGTGCACATGTACCCTAAAACTTAAAGTATAATAATAATAATTTAAAAAAGACAAAAAAGGTCGACAAGCCAACAAATGAGGGTGGCTTCTAGAGCTGGAAAAGGCAAGGAACCAGATTCTCCCCTAAGGCCTCCAGAAGGAGCCCATTCCTCCTAACAAAGGACTTCCTGTCTCCAGAACAATAAGATAACAAATATGCATTGTTTATAGCCACTGTTGTTTTGCGTTAAGTTTTGTGAAAATTCAGTATGGCAGCAATAGGAAGCGAATACAGTGTCTTTTACCAAATAAACACACTTCACCCTGTTCCTGCTCCCTTGTTGCTCCATGGCATGCAGACATGGAGTGGATGGCAGCCACCTCGCAATCTGGAAGCCATTTGAATGAGGATGAAACTTACTTTCTCAAAGTTCTGGAGGCTAGAAGTCTAAGATCAAGGTTTCAGCAGGGTCGATATCTTCTGAGGCTTCTCTCCTTGGCTTGTAGATGGTTGTCTTCTCTCTGCCTTCACAGGGTCTTTCTTCTGTACCAGTTTGTGTCCAAATTTTCTCTTCTTCTAAGGATGCCAGTTGTAATAAAGTAGGACCACTCTAGGGACCTCATCCTAACTTAATTACCTCTTTAAAGCCTTCCCTGTAATTGCAGTCACATTCTGAGGAACTTGGGATTGGTGCTTCAACCCATGAATTTTTGGTGGACACAATTAGGCCCATCACAGGATGATGGAGGTGTGTACTTCAGAGCCAGACCAACACAATTTCAAATCCAAGCTCAAATTGTGATCTGAAGGGATCTTTATGGTCTCTAGCCTCAGTTCTGTCTATTAGGAAGTAAGATTAATGAGAATTTGCGAGGGATGTGCTACACTTAGCACTAGCTAGTGCCTGATAAATTGCAGAAACTTGATAAATGGTAACAGTTATTCCATTGCTAATGCTCAGTGTCACCAATGATAGTTGATGATGCTTCTCTGGGCAGCAGATCCTCTCTTACTATTACTTCTTCCTTCTGTGCTACGTTTTTAATCCCTGGAGCCTTTTGATAGACACGTTTGCCCAGCAGATTCCTGTGGCTCTTATCAGGACAGTTGGGAACGAGACATTTTCTAGCCTCTCTTTTTTCTCAGGTCCAGGCACTGATCCTGCACTGTGACAACATTTTCTTGACCCTTACTGGAAATAAGAAAAAAAAAAAGATAAAGAGAAAATTGTGGTCTTTGCCTTCCAGTAATGTAATGGAGTCTTTTTCCTTGGGGTTTGGCAGAAAGAGGCACTGGTGGCAGCATGACAGGGTCATGCCCTCCTGCTCATGGTTGCTGTTCCACTTGAGGCCCCCCCTAAACATAGATGGGGCCATGGGGAGCCCACAATACAACCTGTCATCAGGAAGCCCTGGGAAACACAAATTGTGTTTTGGAATAAAACAAACAAACACCAGCATTTGAATACTCTCACGCCCAAGGTCATTTGTGTCACCCACTTGGCCTGCAGGACCCCACGGAAACATAAAACCAGTGAGCAGCCCTTTGATCTCACACCTTCTTTGGACCATTTTAATCAATTAACCATGAAGTCCCTCCACTTCGCTTACGCAGACCTCTATATAAAATGACTTTGGTCTGGCTGACACGTTACTGCAACCGAGATCAAAGATTGTAGCAAATGCCAAATTCAGCCAGGATAATTCTGAGCCTTTTTTCCCAGCCCACTCCTCTCCCAGCTCTTAGAAGCACTTTTCTTGCAAGGTCAGAAAGGGGAGATTTTGAATGCTGATGGACACAAAAACGAGCTTCGTGAGGATGTGAAGAGACCATCAGTACAAGAGGCGAGGTGGTGGCTAGCAGAGGAGGCTGGCATGCACTCAGCTAAAACAAAGTACATTTTAAAAGTTAATAATGCCCATAGAAGGAAAAAATGAAAAATGCTTTCTGAAGTAATTTGAAGAGTGGCCTCCTGTTTAGTTATGAGATTAATTAGATCTCTGGAAGCAGGCACTGAATCCCCTGGACTCAGGATTGCAGCCTAACCTAATCACCCGCTATTAGTGATATATGGCACCGTCATTCTCGGGAATAAAACTCCTTCCCATGTGTGTGTGCATTAGTGAGAAAATGTGGGGGTGGAACTGTGCTTCCCACCATTTTACCACAAAGGGAAAGTTGAGAATGATCATTTGTGGTGACCCTACTGTGTCTTGGGCTAGTGCTAGGAATTTTATGTATTATCTAAATGTCTGTCATCACAATAACTCTGGGGAAGGCAGAATATACTATCTTCATTTCTCAGATGATGAGCCCAAATCTGAGAGCAGTTCACAGGCTTACTGGTGGTCAGACACTGACCTCCAAACCCCACCTCTTTAATAATACCTACTTGTCACCACACACTTGTGTAATCTTTCACCTGTGGGTTTCATCTTGTGAAATATTTGGTCCACCATACCCCCTGAAATAATTTATTTTCTTGATTTCAAGTACAGACATCTATAACTGTTGATCAGAGCTCTCGGTCAGCATGAGCTAACCAGTGTCAGGATACTCAGCTCATAAATTGCCAGTCAAAAGCAAAGGAAGTGCAGACTCACCACAGGAAAATAAATTACAACTACCTGAAAGATGGAAAATATTAATAATTATAATTCTTGATTAAGCACCTTTTATGGACCACTCATGGCTGTGGGCACCTTGCTCATGTTATAATTAATCTTTCCTATGGTCCTGTGACATAGACATCCCTAACCCCACTTTATATATATGATGGATAAAGAAGAAGGAGAAAGACTTACTCAGTGTTTCTCAGCTAGTAACTGGGATTTGAATTTCTAGTTCCTTTCATACAACTTCTTAATCTTTATTAATTATCTTCTTAGAATCCCAGAGTTTGAGAATACAGACTATGAAGGCTTAAATGTAGGAGGTGCTATTACTACTTTGAAGAAAATGTGATACTCTTAAAAGGCTCTTCCAACATTTGAACATTTCTGCAAGGTAGAGAGATCTCACTGAGCTACTGTGGTGTGGCCCTTGGCTGGATGTGAATGACCAGTGGATTCCCAATCTGAGAAGCTTCGTGAAGCCAGCACCAAAGCAGTTAGTGAACCATTAAGTTTAATTCTTATTTAATATGAAAGTACCTCCTAATGCTGGTTCCAATAGGAAAACAACAACAACAAGGATTTAGAAGCTTTAAAAAATAAGTGACTCTATATACTGTCAAACTCAGAAAAATAAAAATTATGAAAGAGCAAAGTAAAATAAACTTTCAATTCAGTTCCAAGAAAAGTCAAGAAGCTGGAAACATATCCAGAGTCCACATGTGCAGAGCTGAGCCACAATCATTATACAAAGCAAAGTGGAAAGTTTGGGGTGAGCTTTGGAAAGGAAGAGAGCCTGGTTCTGTGGCTTGGAGATTGTGGTTCAGAGAGCTGGGTATGGAAAGAGCCCCCTACATCATGTCATTCTTAACAGCACATGTGGTAGGGACCAGGGTTAGAAGCACTGAGTGAACTAGGAAAAGCAGATGTCTGTGTGGTCAGGGGGCAACTTAGTTGGTCAAGAATTCTGAAAAATAAGAAGGTAGTTTTGGCTTATGATCCAGTAGGAAACCAGCGAAGGGAGGTGTTTCCGATATAGGAACCAAACCATGGGATGAGGATGCTCTCACTGCTCTGGTTGGGTTTGGAATCTCTCTTTTGAGGAGACAGCAGCATCTCGAACCAAAAAGAAATTCATCTTCAGCTTAAGTGCTGCACATAGGAAATGGGACAGAACCATCAATAATAGCTAATAGCTATTGAGTGTTTAATAAGTGCTGATTCTAATCACTGGATATAGTTGAAGCCATTATACCCTCATAGTAACCCTGTGACGTGAACACTGTAGATGAGGAAACTGAGATACTAAGACTGGCAAATTGACCTGCCTAAGGTCACATGGTAGACATATGCTAGAGTTGAGGTTTGACAGTCAGGCCCTGGACATCAGAGGTAGTTCACTAAGCCACTGTATTTCAGTGACTTCCACTGCATATTAGAGCCCTAATGCATTCACACAGCCGCTGTTCAATCTACATTCTTTTCAGTAGGTTAGGGAATTTTACTCCAGGGTGAGGAAGACAATTGGGTATTTCCTTATCATTGTGTTTAATTTTTGCTTAATGTGAATATACTTCTCAAAAACATAAAAATTAGGGATTGGAGCACAGTTCTGATATAATGACTATGTGATTGCCTTAAGTGAATTATATTAACCAAATTTCGCTGAACTTAGATTTCTCTGGGAAGGAGCTGCCCCACAGATGAATAAACTGGAGACTCAGACACTGAGACAAGGCAGCTGATTCCTTAAGGTTAGCTCTAAAGGTGAGGTGAGTACCTACCTGGGCAGCTACTAGGCATCAAGCACCCAGATTAGGGCATTACCCACATCAATATCAAGGTCACCCACCCCCTGAGGAAAATAGAACTGGGATGGCATCACCATTCAAACATGGGTCTATTTTATTCTCATATGGGTACCTTTTCCACGTATCATAGTATCACACAAAGGCAAAAGAAAATTTAAAAATGGAAACTTCGTAGGCTCTGGTCAGAGCACATGACCTTAGTATCCTGTTCTTCAATTCTCACTGAAAGTTCAACTGTGACAAAAAAGGAATTCAATATTCATGGATGATAAACTAAAGCAGAGGTCTCTCAAAGTTAAATTTTGTTTACTGTGGTAAAATATACATAATATAAAATTTAACATTTTAACTATTTTAAGTGTGTAATCCAGTGGCATTAAATATATTTAGATTGTTGTACAACCATCACTTCCATCCATCTCCAGAACTTTTTCATCTTCCCCAGTGAGTCTATGTATCCATTACATAACTCCCCATTTCTGCCTTCTACCAGCTCCTGGTAACCACTACTCTATTTTTTGTCTCTATGAATTTGACTCTTCTGGGTACCTCATATAAGTAGAATTGTACAATACTTGATCTTTTGGGTCTGGCTTATTCATGTAGCATAGTGTCTTCAAAGTTCATCTATGTTAAAGCAGGTATAAGAAATTCTTTCCTTTTTGAGGCTGATAGTATTCCATTGTATGTTTTATATATATCTCGCTTTTCTATTCATCTGTATATGGACTTGGGTTCCTTCCACCTTTTGGCTATTCCTGTTTTCTGATATAAGTTAAATAAATATTGTAGTATATTTTATTTTTATGGATATACTTATTTTTAAATTGATTTTATGTATGTTGACTAGGAAAATACATACATTTGGGAACCAAGTAAAAACACAAAAGTATGAAATAAAAATAAATATTGCTGAAAGTTGTAAATATTGTCTCCCCTTTTTTCCTGGATTATTTTGCACATATCCTGGGGTGTTTGATTCCCTTCTTGGGGGACACAGGCACCAAGGATGTGTTCATTCATTCCTGTGGATCTTTGAATGTTATTCTTTGGTCAAGTTAAATAATCAGAGAGCTGGTTATTTGGCCTTCATTTTGTTGACCCTTATAGAACTGAACTTTTTCAAATTTTATTTTGGTTGTATGTCCCTGAGGGAAATTACAACAAGAGACAGTTCTAGAAAATTTGTTACTCATTTGAGGTTACTTTGGTTGAGAATGTGACTCACTTCCTAAACCATTGTCTCTTTTATAAAATTTCTCTCAAGTTTCAGTGTCAGGAAATTCTGGGTTTCTCTGGGCACCTGATATGTTTTCATTTTCTGTATGTGAGCTATGATCACATTATCCACTTTTGGGGCCATTCCATTGCTCAGAATTTAATGTATCAGCTTCCTTACCATTTTTTCAAGACCTTAAGACAGCTGTGCATTAAATACTCTGATTTTCTCTTGTTGGTCAAACCTCATTTCATTTTACTCTTATTTATCTCATTAGATAAATCACATTAAGAGAGCTACTATTCATTGAGCTTGTGCTATGTACCAGGCATATTTTGGGGGACTTTGCATGTATTATTTATTTCTAACAATTACATTCTAAGACACATACTATTTTCTAAATTTTAGTGATGAGGAAAACCAGATATGTCTGACTCCAAAGCTACTGTTTGCTATCCGCTTATTATCATAGATGTCATTTGGTAACCTACTTCTACCTCAGGTTCAGTTTAGAAACCAAGCCTTATAAATCAATGAATCAAGGGGGATAAATCTAACAATTCCCAAATTCTAGACTCTATGTGCATAAACAGTGTCTCATGGACTATAGAAACAAACAAACAAAAAAATCATTTTAAATCCCTCCTCTGACATTCCTAGACAAGCCACCAGGACAATTCCTAACAAGGCAAAGACTAGCTACCTATTTCCAAACTCATTTCCTCTATCTCCCAGGAAACAGCTAAATTTCCTTTCCCAGCTTCCCTTGCAGGCAGGTGTGGCCATGTGACTGAGTTCTAGCTAATTGGATGTCCCATAAAGCCCTCCCTGGACATGCTCCGTGCTTCCTCTTCTTCCTCCAGGGAGACACACACTGTCACCAAAATCTATAGAGAATGATGGAGCCACAGGGTAGAAGGAGCCTGGGTCTTGGCTTCTCACTGGCTTTGAAATCCATGTGTTACCACAAAGGGGTCCCAATCCAGACACCAAGAGAAAGTTCTTGGATTTCACACAGGAAAGAATTCAGGGTAAGTTCATTGAGTAAAGTGAAAACAAGTTTAGTTATTGTATATCTAGAAAACCCCATTGTCTCAGCCCAAAATCTCCTTAAGCTGATAAGCAACTTCAGCAAAGTCTCAGGATACAAAATCAATGTACAAAAATCACAAGCATTCTTATACACCAATAACAGACAAACAGAGAGCCAAGTCATGAGTGAACTCCCATTCACAATTGCTTCAAAGAAAATAAAATACTTAGGAATCCAAATTACAAGGGACGTGAAGGATCTCTTCAAGGAGAACTACAAACCACTGCTCAATGAAATAAAAGAGGATACAAACAAATGGAAGAACATTCCATGCCCATGGGTAGGAAGAATCAATATCGTGAAAATGGCCATACTGCCCAAGGTCATTTATAGATTCAATGCCACCCCCATCAAGCTACCAATGACTTTCTTCACAGAATTGGAAAAAACTACTTTAAAGTTCATACGGAACCAAAAAAGAGCCCGCATCGCCAAGTCAATCCTAAGCCAAAAGAACAAAGCTGGAGGCATCACGCTACCTGACTTACCAAACTATACTATAAGGCTACAGTAACCAAAACAGCATGGTACTGGTACCAAAACAGAGATATAGATCAATGGAACAGAACAGAGCCCTCAGAAATAACGCCGCATATCTACAACTATCTGATCTTTGACAAACCTGAGAAAAACAAGCAATGGGGAAAGGATTCCCTATTTAATAAACGGTGCTGGGAAAACTGGCTAGCCATATGGAGAAAGCTGAAACTGGATCCCTTCCTTACACCTTATACAAAAATTAATTCAAGATGGATTAAAGACTTAAACGTTAGACCTAAAACCATAAAAACCCTAGAAGAAAACCTAGGCATTACCATTCAGAACACAGGCATGGGCAAGGACTTCATGTCTAAAACACCAAAAGCAATGGCAACAAAAGCCAAAATTGACAAATGGGATCTAATTAAACTAAAGAGCTTCTGCACAGCAAAAGAAACTACCATCAGAGTGAACAGGCAACCTACAAAATGGGAGAAAATTTTCACAACCTACTCATCTGACAAAGGGCTAATATCCAGAAGCTACAATGAACTCAAATTTACAAGAAAAAAACAAACAACCCCATCAAAAAGTGGGCAAAGGATATGAACAGACAATTCTCAAAAGAAGACATTTATGCAGCCAAAAGACATGTGAAAAAATGCTCATCATCACTGGCCATCAGAGAAACGCAAATCAAAACCACAATGAGATACCATCTCACACCAGTTAGAATGGTGATCATTAAAAAGTCAGGAAACAACAGGTGCTGGAGAGGATGTGGAGAAATAGGAACACTTTTACACTGTTGGTGGGACTGTAAACTAGTTCAACCATTGTGGAAGTCAGTGTGGCGATTCCTCAGGGATCTAGAAGTAGAAATACCATTTGACCCAGCCATCCCATTACTGGGTATATACCCAAAGGACTATAAATCATGCTGCTATAAAGACACATGCACACGTATGTTTATTGTGGCACTATTCACAATAGCAAAGACTTGGAACCAACCCAAATGTCCAACAATGATAGACTGGATTAAGAAAATGTGGCACATATACACCATGGATATACACATATATGATATACACATGCATATACACATATATGCAGCCATAAAAAATGATGAGTTCATGTCCTTTGTAGGGACATGGATGAAATTGGAAATCGTCATTCTCAGTAAACTATCACAAGGACAAAAAACCAAACACCGCATGTTCTCACTCATAGATGGGAATTGAACAATGAGAACACATGGACACAGGAAGGGGAACATCACACTCTGGGGACTGTTGTGGGGTGGGAGGAGCGGGGAGGGATAGCATTAGGAGATATACCTAATGCTAAATGACGAGTTAATGGGTGCAGCACACCAGCATGGCACATGTGTACATATGTAACTAACCTGCACATTGTGCACATGTACCCTAAAACTTAAAGTATAATAATAATTAAAAAAAAAAAAGAAAAAGAAGAAAAAAAAAGGAGAAGAAACAAAAGAATAGCTACTCCATACAGAGCAACCCTGAGGGCTGCTGGTTGGCTATTTTTATTGTTATTTCCTGATTATATGCTAAACAAGTTTTGGATTATTCATGAGTTTTTTCAGAAAGGGGTGAGGATTCCCCTCTCTTAACTGAGGATTCCTCCCCTTTTTAGACCATATACTTCTGGGCATTGCCATGGCATTCGTCAACTGTCATGGCTCCTGGTGGGAGTGCCTTTTAGCATGCTAATGCATTATAATTGGCATATAGTTAGCGGTGAGGACAACCACAGGTCACTTTCATTGCCATCTTGGTTTTGGCAGGTTTCAGCTGGCTCCTTTACCGCATCCTGTTTTATCAGTGGGGTCCTTGTGACCTGTATCTTGTCCTGACCTTTTACCTCATCCTGTGCCTAAGAATGCCTAAACCTCCTGAAAATGCAGCCCAGCAGATTTCAGACTCCTTGTACATAGCCCCTGTTCAAGATGAAGTGGCTGACTCTGGTTCTAATGCCTTTGACACATGCTGATGAAGAACACCCTTTTTTGTTGTTGCTGTTTTACCTGAGTAGGAAACTGAGTTCTATTTTGGAAAGCCTCTGAGATGTGGAGTTTTTTTTTTTTTTTTTTTTTTTTTATGGTGGCTAATTTCATTTTCTATAAATTAGAGATTCAGTATTTATTCCACAGGGTTATTGTGAAGATTAAGTGAGACAATGTATGTAAATATGGTGTCTGGGATCTAGTAGGTGTTCCATTAGTTACTGTAATTATTGTGATGATTTTTATGTAACTCAAGTATCCTCATGTTGTACAGCTTTCTGAGTAGCCCTCTGTCTTTCAGGAAATCTAGTCTCCTCCCAGGATTCCTGAGTATCTGTAGGGGAATCTGCATTTGAATTTTCTTATAAATTGTCCTTCCCACATTTCTTCCTGTTTACCTTGGGTCACATCCTTACTTCACTTCCTAATGCTTTAGCCTTCCTTAGTTTGCCTTATCCTACACTTTATTCAGAAAGGCAGTGCTAACATAAAGCTGATACTGTGTATCACTGAAGACTTTAGAATTGGGTAAGGGAATAGATCACAACTCAGAAAACTTTCAGATGGTTGTTGGACTTCATTTCTCTGAACATTTCTTAGCCAGGTTCCATCTCACAGGTTTTCTTTGGGTCATGTCTGTCTTTAGAACTTGGTCTACAGTATTATTCAAATCAGAGTCCTCTGCCTTACAGTTTCTTCCCAAGGTCAAGGCCCTTAAAACCCTATGCCTGACCTCTGGAGAAAAAAAAATAGAAGTATCTTAACAATCACAAATCTCTAGGCACAGAAAAATCCACCCTAACCAGAAAAACTACTATCTCTGTCTGCCCTCCCAGCCTTTTCACATGATTAAATATCACATTCTAGTTTGCGGTATTTGAATTAGGGTTTCCTCATCAAAAGGCAAGGCTACCACAAAGTGAGAGAATAGACCCCTGACTTACATGTTCATGACAGGAGGATTTACCAAAGCGATCCCTTCCGGAAAAAGGGGAAGAAAAACTTGGCTTCCAATTTTAGAGTGACAAGCAAATACCCCATAGTTCTAGAATCTTCCTTTTGTCCTTGTGTCTACCTGCCTTCTATTCTTCCAATTCTCCAGTTCTTTTTGCCTTAGAACTTTAACACAAGCTATCAGCCTAAAAAATCTGTCATTAGGTTGCAAATATGACTCTTTGTCATTCAATACAAATGCTGCCTTCCTAGAGAAACCATGGCAACACCATTCTTGCTAAGTAAACACAAATCTCCCCAACCTGCCCAGACTTTATGCACCCTGAACATTTTTACCAGCTTGTTTTCTATAGTACCTATCATTATCTAGAGCAGCACTGTCCAGTGGAATTTTCTGTAATTATGGAACTGTTCTTAATCTGCACCAATATGAAAGCTATAAGCCACACATGGCTAGGGAGCACTTGAAATGTGCTGGCTTTTTTATGGGTCCTGTCATTAACCCACATGAACGGAATCTTAAAATTTTTTTTTTGTTTTATTTCAATAGTTTTTGGGAACAGGTGATTTTTGCTTACTTGGATAATTTCTTTAGTGGTGCTTTCTGAGATTTTGGTGTACCCATCAACCAAGCAGTTTACAGTGTACCCAGTGTATAGTCTTTCATCCCTCAATCCCTTTCCACTCTTCCCTCTGAGTCCCAAAGTGCATCGTGTCATTCTTATGCCTTTGCATCCTCATAGCTTATCTCCCACTTATACATGAGAACACACGATATTTGGTTTTCCATTCGTGAGTTACTTCACTTCGAATAATGGTCTCCGACTCCGTCCAGGTTGTGGCAAATGCTATTATTTTGTTTCTTTTTATGGATGAGTAGTATTCCATGCTGTATATAAACCAAATTTTCTTTATGTGCTCCTTGGTTGATGGGCATTTTGGCTGGTTCCATATTTTTGCTATTGCGAACTGTGCCACTATAAACATATGTGTGCAAGTGTCCTTTTATATAATGACTTATTTTTCTTCTGGGTACATACCCAGTAGTGAGATTGCTGGATCAAATGTTAGTTCTACTTTTAGTTCTGTAAGGAATCTCCATGTTTTCCATAGTGGTCATACTAGTTTACATTCCCATCAGCAGTGTAAAACTGTCCCCTTTTTACCATATCCACACCAAGGTCTATTTTTTTTTATTCTTAAATTACGGCCTTCTTGCAGGAGTAAGGTGGTATCCCATTGTGGTATTAATTTCCATTTCCCTGATAATTAGTGATGTTGAGCATTTTTTCATATGTTTGTTGGTCATTTGTACATCTTCTTTTAAGAATTGTCTATTCATGTCCTTTGCCTACATTTTGATGGGATTATTTTATTTTTCTTGCAGATTTGAGTTCCTTGTAGATTCTGGATATTATTCCTTTGTTGAAAGCATGGTTTGCAAATATTTTCTCCCATTCTTTGGGTTGTCTGTTTGCTGATTATTTCTGTTGCTGTGAAGAAGCTTTTTAGTTTAATTAGGTCCCATCTACTTATTTTTGTTTTTGTTGCATTTGCTTTTAGGTTCTTGGTTATGAACTCTTTGCCTAAGCCAATGCCTAGAAGAGTTCTTCCATTGGTATCTTCTAGAATTTTTAGGGCCTTAAGTCTTAGATTTAAATCTTTTATCCACATTGAGTTGATTTTTGTATATGGTGAGAGATGAGGATCCAGTTTCAGTTTTCTACACATGGCTTGTCAATTATCCCAGCACCATTTGTTGAATAAGGTGTCCTTTCCCCAATTTATGTTTTTGTTTGCTTTGTCAAAGATCTGTTGGCTGTAAGTATTTGGGTTTATTTCTGCATTCTCTACTCTGTTCGATTAGTATATATGCCTATTTTATACCAGTACCATGCTGTTTTGGTAACTATACCCTTGTAGTACAGTGGGAAGTCAGGTAATGTGATGCCTCCAGATTTGTTCTTTTTGCTTGCCTTGGCTATGCAGGCTCCTTTTTGGTTCCATGTGAATTTTAGGATTGTTTTATCTAGTTCTGTGAGGAATGATGATAGTACTCTGATTTGAATTGCATTGAATCTGTAGATTGCTTTTGGCAGTATGGTCATTTTCACAATATTGATTATACCCATCCATAAACATGAAATATATTTCCATTTGTTTGTGTCATCAATGATTTCTTTCAGCAGTGTTTTGTAGTTTTCCTTGTAGAGATCTTTCACTTCCTTGGTTAGGTATATTCCTAAGATTTTGTTTTGTTTTGTTTTTGTTTGTTTGTTTTGACAGCTATTGTAAAAGAGACTGAGTTCTTGATTTGATTCTCCGATTGGTCACTGTTGGTGTACAGTAGTGCTACTAATTTTTTTTCCAGTGCTCTACAGGTTCAGAGGAACTTCTCTAGCACACTAATTTTTGTACATTGATTTTTGTATCCTGAAACTTTGCTGAATTCATCTATCAGATCTAGAAGCTTTTGTGGATTCATTTTTAGGGTTTTCTAGGTATACAATCATATAATCAGCAGACAGTGACAGTTTTACTTCCTCTGTACCGATTTGGATGCCCTTTATTTCTTTCACTTCTCCGATTGCTCTGTCTAGGACTTCCGGTATTATGTTGAACAGAAGTGGTGAAAGTGGGCATCCTTGTCTTGTTACAGTTCTCAGGGAGAATGCCTTCAACTTTTCCCCTGTATTAGTCTATTTTCACACTGCTATAAAGAACTAGCTGAGACTGGGTAATTTATAAAGGAAAGAGGTTTAATTGACTCACAGTTCCTCATGGCTGGGTATGCCTCAGGAAACTTACAATCATGGCAGAAGGTGAAGGAGAAGCAAGGCACATCTTACAAAACAGCAGGAGAGAGACAGGATGAAGGAAAAAGTGCCACTTTCAAACCATCAGATCTCCTGGGAACTTACTTGCTATCATGAGAACAGCATGGGGGAAATCACCTCCATGATCCACTCACCTCCCACTAGGTCCCTCCCTCAATACATGGGAATTACAATTCAAGATGAGATTTCGGTGGGGACACAGAGCCAAACCATATCATCCCCATTTAGTATAATGTTGGCTGTGGTTTGTCATAGATGGCTTGTATCACCTTGAGGTATGTCCCTTCTATTGCCAATTTTGCTGAGGATTTTGTTTACAAAGGGATGCTGGATTTTGTCCAGTGTTTGTTTTTTCTATGTCTATTGAGATGATCATATGATATTTGTTTCTAATTCTGTTTATGTGATGTATCACATGTATTGACTTGTGAATGATAAGTCATTTCTGCATCCCTAGTGTGAAACACACTTCATCATGGTGTATTATCTTTTTAATGTGCTGTTGGATTCAGTTAGTATTTTGTTGAGGATTTTTGTATCTATATTCTTCAGGAATATTGGTCTATGGTTTTCTTTTTTTTGTTATGTCCTTTCCTGGTTTTGGTATTAGGGTGATACTGGTTTTATAGAATTATTTAGAGAAGATTTTCTCTTTTTCTGTTTTTTGGAATACTTTCAGTAATATTGGTACCAATTCTTCTTTGAACGCCTGATAGAATTCAGCTGTGATTCCATCTGGTCCTGGACTTTTTTTATTGGCATTTTTTTTATTACTGTTTCAATCTTGCTACTTGTTATTGGTCTGTTCAGAGTTTCTATTTCTTCCTGATTTAACCTAAGAGGGTTGTAATTTCCAGGAATTTATCAATCTCCTCTAGATTTTCTAGTTTTTGCACATAAAAGGTGTTCATAATAGCCTTGAATAATCTTTTGTATTTCTGTGGTATCAGTTGTAATATCTCCTATTTTCTTTCTAAGTGAGTTTTTTCGGGTTTTCTCTCTTCTTTTCTTGGTTAATCTCACTAATGGTCTATTAATTTTGTTTATCTTTTCAAAGAATCAGCTTTTTATTTCATTTACCTTTGTATTTCCTTCTTTCAATTTCATTTAATTCTGCTCTAATCTTGAGTATTTCTTGTCTTCTGCTGGATTTGTTCTGTTTCTCTTTTTCCTTGAGGTGTGACCTTAGATTTTCTATTTGTGCCCTTTCAGACTTTTTTATGTCTTTTCTCTTAGCACTGCTTTTGCTGTATTGCAGAGGTTTTGATAAGTTGTGTAACTATTATTGTTCAGTTCAAAGAATTTTTTAATTTCCATCTTGATTTCATTGTTGACTCAAAGATCATTCAAGAGCAGATTATTCAATTTCCATGTATTTATATAGTTTGAAGGTTCCTTTTAGAGTTAATTTTTAGTTTTATTCCACTGTAGTCTGAGAGGATACTTGATATAATTTTGATTTTCTTCACTGTATTGAGACTTGTTTCATAGCCTATCATATGGTGTATCTTGGAGAATTTTTCATGTGCTGATTAAAAGAATGTATATTCTGCAGTTGTTTGATAGAATATTCTATAAATATCTGCTAAGACTATTTGTTCTATAGTTCAAGTCCATTGTTTCTTTGTTGACTTTCTGTCTTGACGACCTATCTGGTGCTGTCAGTGGAGCACTGAAGTCCCCTCTATTACTGTGTTGCCATCTGTCTCATTTCTTAGGTCTAGTAGTGATGGTTTTATAAATTTGGGAGCTCCAGTGTTAGGTGCACATATATTTATGATTGTAATATTTTTCTGTTAGTCTAATCCTTTTATCATTATATAATGTCCCACCTTGTCTCTTTTTAACTGTTTTCACTTTAAAATCTGTTTTGTCTGATATAAGAATAGCTACACCTGCTTGCTTTTGATTTCCATTTGTATGGAATATATTTTTTTCCACCCCTTTACCTCAAGTTTATATGAGTCCTCATGTGTTAGATGAGTCTCTTGAAGACAGCAGTTACTTGGTTGGTGGATTTTTATTCATTTCACCATTTTGTATCTTTTAAGTGGAGCATTTAGGCCATTTACATTCAATGTTAGTATTGAGATGTGAGGTACTGTTTTATTCATTATGCTAGTTGTTGCCTTAATACCCTGCTTTTCTTATTGTGTTATTGATATGATCTTTCTCTCTGTGTTCCCACATAAATCTCATGCTGAATTCTAATCTCCACATGTTAAGGGAGGGGCCAGGTGGGAGGTGATTGAATCATGAGAGCAGACTTCCACCTTGCTGTCCTTATGATGGTGAGTGAGCTCTCATGAGATCTGGTTGTTTGAAAGCGTGTAGCATTTCCCCCTTTGCTCTCTCTCCCACTCCAGCATGGTAAGATGTGCTTGCTTCCCCTTTACCTTCTGCCATGATTATAAGTTTCCTGAGACCTCCCAGCCATGTTTTCTGTACAGCCTGTGGAACAATGAGTCGATTAAACCTCTTTCCTTTATAAATTACCCAGTCTCAGGCAGGTTTTTATAGCAGTGTGAGAATGAACAAATACAGAAATTGGTACAAGGAGTGGGCATTGCTGTAAAGACACCTGAAAATTTGGAAGCAACTCTGAAACTGGGTAATGGGCAGAGGTTGTAACAGTTTTGAGAACTCAGAAGAATATAGGAAGTTGAGGAAAATGTTTTGGAACTTCATAGAGACTTGTTGAATGGTTTTGACCAAAATGCTGAGTGATATGGACAATGAATTCCAGGCTTAAGTGGTCTCAGACAGAGATAAGGAAATTATTGGGAACTGGAGCAAAGGTCACTTTTGCTATGCTTAAGCAAAGAGACTGGTGGCATTCTGCACATGCTCTAGGGATCTGTGGAACTTTGAACTTGAGAGAGATGATTTAGGGTATCTGGTAGAAGAAATTTATAAGAAGTAAAGTGTTCAAGATGTGACCCAGCTGCTTCTAAAAGCCTATGCTAGTTTGCGTAAGCAAAGAGAACTTATAAAAGGGAAGCAAAAGTTGGTTGTTTAAAAGTATGTAGCACTTCCCCCTTCACTCCCTCTCCTGCTCTAACACGGTAACATACGCTTGCTTGCAAAGTAAAAGTTTGGAAAATGTACAGCCTGTTCATGTGTTCAAAAACAAAAACCCATTTTCTAAGGAGAAATTCAAGACAGCTGCATAAATTTTCATAAGTAAAGAGGAGCCAAATGTTAATAGCAAAGGCAATGGGGAGAATGTCCCCAGGGCATTTCAGAGGCTTTTGTAGCAGCCCCTCCCATTACAGTCCCAGATATCTAGGAGAGAGAAATGGTTTCGTGGTTTCTATTTGTTCTAGTCTATTTTTAAAACTTTCCAGTGCATTTTGTAGTTCTCTAAGTGTGTCTTTTATTTCCAGAAGTTGTAATTGTTTTTTCTTTATGATATCTCTCTCCCTGGAGAATTTTTTATTCATATCCTGTATTGTTTTTTAAATTTCTGTAAGTTGGTTTTCACCTTTCTCTAGCATCTCCTTGAGTAGTTTAATAATCCACCTTCTGAATTCTTTACCTGGCAATTAAGAGATTTCTTCATGGTTTGAATTCATTGCTGGGGAACCAGTGTAATCTTTTGGTGGTGTTTTACAACCCTGTTTTGTCGTATTATTGGAATTACTTTTCTGGTTCCTTCTCATTTGGGTAGACTATTTCAGTGGAAAGGTCTGGAACTCAAGGCCTGCTGTTCAGATTCTTTTGTCCCATGGGGTGATCCCTCGATGTGGTGCTCTCCTCCCTTCTCATAGGGATGGGGCTTTTTGAGAGCTGGATTTCAGTGATTGTTATTACTCTTCTGGATCTAGCCACCCAATGGGGATACCAGGTTCTGGGCTGGTGCTGTGGAATGTCTACAAAACGTCCTGTGATGTAATTTGTCTTCAGGTCTCCCAGCCACGGATGCCAGCACCTGCTCTGGTGGAGGTGGCAGGGGAGTGAAGTAGACTCTGTGAGAGTCCTTGGTTGTAGATATGTTTTCTCAAATGTTGGTTATATGTTGGACACACTCAGAACCTCTGGTTAGCTGGGATGTTGCAGGTAGTAGAATTAGTTGTTGTTTTCTCCTTCCTGGGATCAGGATTGTTCCATCCTGAGTTGCTGTAATGGCCTGAGTTGGTTGACTGCCAATCAGGAGGTGGCACTTTCAAGAGAGCACCAGTTGCGGTAGTAGAAGGGGGATCTAAGCTTTCTCTAAGTTGCCCAGGGTAAGTATTTTGGTTTCCCAGGTGATGAGCAGGGCCATAAATCTCCCAAGAGTTTCTGTCTTTTGTGTTTGGCTACCAGGTTATGTAATGAAATACCATCAGGTTGGCGCAGGGTTAGGCGGGTCTGGGCTCAGACTTACCCTGAGTGGGGCTTGCTGCAGCCACTGTGGGGGTTTGGGGGTGGTTCTCAGGCCAACAGGGTTATGTTTCAGAGGGAATTATGGCTGTGTCTCTGTTTTATATCGTTCACCAGCAAAGTGTGGGATAGCTAGTAGTGACAGCCCTCACCCAACTCCCATGCAGTTGGTGAGATCAGTTTCACTCCCACAGCACTCCTGCCCCCTACTCAGACCTTGCCCCAGGCTAGGAGCTTCCCCATTGAGAAAGCAAGGAAGGCCTTGGGACCTCACCCCTTTCCATCAGTCCACGCTGTCAGTGGCAGCTCCTGCACTTGAATCTGCAGCAGTTCCTTTTTGACCCCCTGGGTTCTGCTCAAGAAAATTTGTGCCTTGTCAGTTGGAAGCTATAAATGAAATATTTGTTAAATGTTTATTTTATACTTGTATGGGAGACTTGCATTTACCTTTCTTCAGAATTATACTGTAGCAGTAATGAGGGGTTTACAATAATGGGTGAATAAATATGTAAAATTTCTGTGAGACACCAACAGTCTAAGTTGGCACTGAGTTATAGCCTCTGTAGCCACACAGCTGGTGTTTCCATGGTACATAGGAGGGCTACAGGAAATACTGCTTGACTGGATGAACAATGGATGAGTGAGTGAGAGAGTGAGTGAAACAAGGGGGTGGTATAGGTAAGACTTGAAGAATTCCACCTGATATGGTTTGGCTGTGTCCTCACCCAAATCTCATCTTGAATTGTAATTCCCATAATCCCCACGTGTCATGGAAGGGACTAGTGGGAGGTTATTGAATCATGGGGGTGGTTACCCTCATGCTGTTCTCATGATAGTGAGTGAGTTCTCACAAGATCTGATGGTTTTATAAGGGGCTTTTCCCCCTTTTGCTTGGACCCTCTTCTTCCTGCTGCCATGTGAAGAAGGACGTGTTTGTCTCCCCTTCCACCATGATTGTAAGTTTCCTGAGGCCTTCCCAGCTCTGCGAAACTGTGAGTCAATTAAACCTTTTTTCTTGTGTAAATTCCCCAGCCCCAGACAGTTCTTTATATCAGCCTGAGAACAAACTGATATACCTTCCATTTTGGTTTGCTGTCAGAGCCCTTTAAAGCATGGAGTAGGCTCACTGGTTAAAACTGCAGCCCTCCCCAGGCACGGCATTTCATCTTCAGCTGCTATGCATTGATAGGAGATGCAAAGATGGAACTACAGTTTTGTGGCACCCTGAAAGGGTGGAAGTGGAGAGGACTATGCTCCTTCCTAGACTGCCAAAAATTGCTGAAGAGGGACACTTGCAGGGATCTCAGTCCTCTAACAGTTGGTGGTGAAGACTCCAAGACACATCATCTGAACTCACCAGATATGTTTTATATTCCTCCGTGGAAACACATGTTACCCTTAAATCTAGACCTTTATAGCAAATGCTTACAACATACTGAAATCAACACAGTCAACAATAGAGCCTTGAAGTGAATGAATTCTAAGTATCACATTATCTCATTGAGTTAGCAGTTGAATAGGCATGAAGTGGTCATTATTACTCTTGAATTTCTGTGAACAGAAGATTCCTCTACAAGTGACGGCTCTATAAAGGGACATAGAAGAAGAAAATAGTAAGGCTTCTGTATTAATCTGTTCTTGCATTGCTATACAGAAATACCCAAGATGGGGTAATTTATTTAAAAGAGTTTAATTGGCTCACAGTTTCATAGGCTGTACAGAAACCATAATGCTGGCACCTGCTCAGCTTCTCAGGAGGCCTTAGGAAACTTACAACCATGATGGAAGGCAAAAAGTAAGCCAGCATTTCACGTGGCTGGAATAGGAGCAAGAGAGGGGGATGGAAAGGCATTGCATACTTTTAAACAACCAGATTTCATGTTGACTCACTCACTTTCAAAAGAAGAGCACCAAGAGGATGATGCTAAACCATTCATGAAGGACTACCCCATTATGGAGTACTAATAAGTAAGCAGCAACAAGGAAGGGGTCTCAGGTGGGGGGAACAATTCTTCCAAGAGACAGCTAATCATAGAAAAGCCGCTAGCCCAACTACCTCACTCCACACATAGCCCCAGCAGCATGACCTCATTCTGCATGTAGAATGACCCTGTAAAACTTCTCTCCAGCCCCTGCCTCTTTGTAGACAGCACTTCTCTGCTTTGCTTCCTGTGGCATGCTTGCAATGTATCTTTGTACTTTCCCTCTAATAAATCTGCCTTTCTTTACCTATGACTGTCTTGGTAAATTCTTTCACTACCCCCAATGCCAGCCCCATCCAATCGCACCCATGACATTTTGGTGGCCCATCTGGGGAGTGCCTAGAAGTGCTCAGGGACTGATCAGTGAGTGATTGGGGACTGTCTTCCCTTACTCTCTCCCTTTTCTCCAACTCTAACCCCTCAGTAGACAGCATCCAAGCCCAGAGGCAATTAAAGGTCCCCAGCTGGGGCCACTGCTTGGGGACCAGAAGCTTCTAGAGGAAAGATGTCTGACCACTGTTACCCAACTGGGTGAGAGTTCAGAGTTTGCTTTCCTTTTCAGTCTTCTGTCAGACAAATTTTAGTATCCCTCTGGTAATTTAGCATCACCTGCCAGGGCCACTCCCTGGTGTAGTCTGAAGGTCAGGGAGTGAACAGGTTTGGCTGCCTTGCTGGAAGGGCAGAGGCTGTCTCCTATCCTTTCGATCAAAAGTCCCCAATCCCTACATGTAGCATGATTGGTAGTGGAAGCTTAACCAGGGTGAACCTACACATGTTTTAGGGAAATCAGACCCCTTCTTTCTCACTCAAAGTTCTCCTGTGATGCCCACTGGACCTCCCAGTCCAGAAATCTTAAGCCAAATGATTTCAAACAGCATAAGGATGGTGAGTCTTTCCTCAACTCTTTCTCCTTGTAGCTGGATTGAGCACCAGCATAACTTGTACCTGGGCTGGCTCCCCAGCATAATTTGTACCTAGACTAACCTGGAGTAGCTCATCCAGGATTCATTCAGCATAAAGCCCTAGTGCCATCTTTCCAATAGGTAAGATGCACCTTTTGAAAGTGCATCTCAGAGTCCCTCTGCAGATGTGAGTTGAGCTGTTTTCCCTCAGCAGGACACCCCAAGAGAAATTGCAGTTTGTGTCCCCAGTAGATGTTTTCTTCCTGGTCCCACCATGAGAAAAAGCTCATTCATCCCTCAGACTCACCCCTGGGCTGCATTTTAAAGCATTGGGATATATTTAACCCTCAGACTCTCAAAAAGAAACAGTGAATTTTCTTGTGTAATGCAGCATGGTCCCTGTGCAAAAAATCCCATTAGCCTCCTCAGTCTTTTATAACTGAGAGAAGAATAAGGAGGACAGGGCTAAGGATAAAGAAAAATGCAGGGACAAGAGGCATGCTCAACTGTTGGCTGCTTTACAAACCCCCATCCCCCTCTAGATTTCCCTAAGAACACTCCTCCAGGTACCTGCCATTTGTGCAGAAGGTTAGGCCACTGGAAGGCAAACTGCCCCAATGGGATAAATGGGAAAAAGCCCTACAAAGCTTGCTCCCTCTGCCACTGAAAACGGAACTGCCCTGAGGACCAGGGCCCCTGGGACAGAGTCCCAACCCCTGATGGCCTTGAGCTGAAGGGGCTCTCTGCTCTGGCTGGCTTCCAAATCAGACATCATCATCAATAAGGCAAAGCGAAGAGCAATTCTGGAGGTGTCAAGTAAAATTATAAATTTCCCTTTTGGGTTCAAGAGCTGCCTGCTCTATACTAATCTCTGAGCAACTGTCCTTCAACTCCTGTGGGGTAATGGGGGTAAATGGCACACCCTAACTCCAAAAGAAAAAATCACACTTGTTTATATTACTTAAGGGACCTATTACCATTCTCCTATCAGTTCTAAGTAATGTCTAATTGGGGTATTTAGACAATATTAGGGATTGGTAGGAGAATGGTAATTGGAGTATATTTTCACCTGTTTAGTGCGAAATATACTTTCCAAGATGGGTGGCTACTCAATATTTACCCAACCTCTAAATTCATCTTTCCCTCTAATAGCCCTGTTTCTCCCAGGAAAGCTACCTAAATCTTTAACCAGTAACTTTAGCCGAAACAGTCCTACCCCAGGGATTTAAAAATAGCCCACACTTAATCAGACAAGCACAAGAAGCTTGAGTAACTCAATCAACTTCACAGCCTCAGCTACAGCAGGGCTGGGATTTGAACCCTGGCTGTGTGACTTCTAACCTACTCCACAATACCATTTATCACCAAGAAAATAATCTGATTACACTTTTTCCAAATATTTTGACTCCTACTGTTAAAGAAAGTTTTATTCAATGATTTGTGAAAGCACATTTAAAAAGACTATTTAGGGCTCTTATGATAGGTATAGGGACCACTGCAATGGGGTCTTGCAGTAGGGGAGGGAGATTGTGCTCAACTCCAAATACAGCATGGACATATGGGAACATATAGCAGGGAGCAGGGTGTAGGCCAGTGGATGGAAAATTACTAAGAAACATCAGGGGTAATTGTGATTCTGACTGAACTGACCTAACACAATTCTTGCTGAAGATGGGCCACAGTCATGGTGATCAGACATCACCTGCAGGATGGTGGAGAATGAGGAACCTAATCAAATATTGAGGATGATCACATATATATCCAGGGCAGGGGGTTCTTGCTAAATTCACTTAGCAGAGTTCTTTGCTGAAACTGGATTTTACAAGGAAGTATACAAATATGCCTAGCAGAAGGTTCAGGAGCCTGACTAAAGTTTGACCAAGCAAAGACTACATTTGCCAAAAATTCAAAACTATTGCAATAGGGGGCAAGACTTTTGTAATAGAGTAGAGAGGCTGAACTTTACTCTGAATACAACAGGGACTATTGGAGATTTATAGCCAACATACAGCATGATGAAGTGGATGGAATATTACTTATGGGAACTTTGTTGGGTATTAAAGATGAAGGTAAGAGAAACTTGATGAAAAATCAAATGGGAAAAGGGAAGAAGAGCTTGATAGGTTATCAAGGGTGGGGGGATTTTCAATAAACTGGCTTAGAATTTTTTGCTAAAATGCACTCAGCACACCAAGGACCAGACTTAGTCAAGAAGAGTGCACCAAGGAGTCTGACTAAAGTTTAGTCAAGGAAAGAATCCTTGCCATGGCCACTGCCATACAGTTGGCCATGGTAAGTCCTAAAGTGGCCCTGGACTCACCTTGGTTCTCTGTACCTGAGAGTGAAAGTTTTCTCCTTTTTCACATCCCTTGCTTCTGGAAGCTGAGAAGTCTGGAGTGATCACTTCCTTTGGCAGCTGTTCCATTTGTCCCTGGGCTGGTTCAAGGCCAGGAAGAAGAGGATTAGAGAAAGGGGAGTTGGAGCTGAGGATGCTTAATGGTGTCTGGAGAGAGAGCAGGATTAGCTGGGAATCTACCCACGTGGTATACATTTTTTTTTTTCTGGAAAAAACATATCCTTAGTTCTGAATATCAGGGAATTCACAAAGTTGAGAACTGGCTTCATGCCCCAGGATATCTCCTTAATAAAAATACAGAGTCTGTGAAGTGATCCTGCAGAAACTTCCTCCAAATAAACTCTGATTTTGTTTGCATGCATATTTATATAAAGTCATCACCCAGGAGAGAAAACTGCTACCATTGTGTAAGTCTAGAAACGTTGACTGTATGGATAATGGTAAAAATTGGTACCCTGGCCTTGTTTCGGGACCATTACTGTGACTTTAAAAATTCAAGATATATTACTTCCCCAGTAAAGACAGCTTGAGCATAGACAAAAAGTCTCTGGGTGATTAATGATTAGACTCTCTGAAGAGTGGAAGCTTAGAGGAGACAGACAAATGGAATTGAAATGTTGCATGTTACTTAACATTCCCTCAAATGACTCAGACACTCCCTGCACCTTTGTAATTTATTCTATCTTTTAAAAAGTCAGTTCCATTTTCAAGTATCCCAGAGTTCAGTGAGAATCTTGATTGAAGGAGGGCTTTTTTTCTTTCTTTTTTCCTAATGATGATTGCCTTGAGATTAATGCTCTAATATTTTCATGAGTCTCTGTTTCAACAGTAAAATATGGATGCTAAGAGTTATCCTGTAAGAATGCTGTAAGAGTGAATAAAATAACATAGGTGAACTTTCTCATGCGGGGACTAACACAAAGTAGACCCTCAAAACTGTAGGCATTATTGTCATCATTCTGTGGGATGAACATTGACATTTTGGACTATTCAGAATCCAGTTTCTGTAATTCTTATAGCAAAACCTCTAATTTTCTTTGGAGTTCCATTCCTCCCCCACTCTGTCTTTAAGTTGTTCAGGTACCATTGAGAAGATCAGACCTTAGCAAACAGTAATAATAACAATTAATTATTTAACAGAACTTTACCAGATGCCAGACATTGTTCTAAGCACTCTTCCTGGATTATCTCATTTGTTACCCATAACTACCTATAAAGAAGTGTACTGGAGAGGGTAGGAAAGGTGCTGTCACAGAGGAACCCCAAATATTATGATGTAGAGGGCACCGAAGCTTATGTCTCTCTCTTATAATGGTTCTGATGCCAGTGGTCCAGGTCGGCTGTGACAGCTGTGCTCTATGTGCTGTTCAGACACCCAGCTCCTTTTGTCTGAGTCTCTCAGCCGCTTCCAGGACATCATCCTCCACATTTGGAGCTTGATAGCTGCCATGGGTGTGTTTTAGTCATGCAGACAGGGACAGAGGACATGGAGAAGATATGCCCAACATCTTAATTCCCAGACCTGAAAGAGGCCCGCACTCCTCCCATTGCATTCCACTGGCCAGAACTTATTCACACAGACACACCCAACACAAAGGGAGCCTGGAAAAGTGTAGTCTAGCTGAGCACAAGTTTCTTCTATGGGTGAAGTGGAGAACAGATTTCACCAGGCACTGGGAGTTACAAGTATTAGAGGAAATACAGGTAATATAGGTAAGTAATTATTCACTATTTTACAGCATGGGGAAATAGGCTTAGATAGATTAAATCACCATAAGGGAATCTGTCAGTGCCTGATCTACAGGCCTAATCCTACCAGAAAGCTCCTGTATACATCAATTTCTGGGAGTCTCTGCCTAAGAGAGATTTCCAATCATAGGGCAAGACTGGCCAGCTTGTGGGGGCTAATGAGCAAGCCCTAACCAATGAAGGGCATGAGTTAGTGGATAAATTATCAAAGACTTTTTCTCCCTCTGTGGCACAGTTCTAAGATGTGTTCCACAAAGTCACAGGTCCTTCCATGGGAATTACCCCCAAATGCACCTAGAAATAACTTGCTCATTAATATACCATCTATTATCTTTCTAAGCTCCCTCTCACTTCTCCATTCTCTCATAGGCTTCACGGGATCACCTCCTAAATGAACTGCTTGCATCTAAATCCGTCTTAGGTTCTGTGTTTGGTCATTGAAACTAATTAAGTTACAGTTAGTAAATAGAGGAAGAATCTGAACTTGGCTGGCAGCATCCAGACTTGCCTCTTAATCACGGGGCACAATTTCCCTAAGTCCTCAGAGTGAGACGTGTACCTCACTTATTTTATCTGCTGATAGTGGACACAATGCCTGATACACCAAGTCAGGGAAAGGAAGGATGGATGGTTCAGCCTGGAATGTGGGCTTTCTGAGCTACAGGCATGGGGCTAATTATTCACATGCCTTAATTTATTTAATCCTTCTCCCAACCCACAAGCTGTCAGTTTACATAATCATATTTGTATCTCCAGAACAAAGCACAGTGCTTGGCACAGAGTACATCCTCAGCAAATGAGTGTTGAATGACTAAATTGAATAAATTAATGATTCATATGAAGCAGAGGTTACTATTAATTTTTTTCAGATAAAGAAATTTAAGCTCAGAGAAATCAGTGCCATTTTAAGAAAAAAGCTAAAAATAAAGCAAGTAGAGCCATGAAATGTGATGTCTACAGAGTGTTGGTTTTAATCTTGACACTATCCTGAGTTGCACATATAATAATACCTTAGTTTTATCATTAAACCATAGTATGAGAGAGACTGCAAGCATCTATTTTTAGAGAAAGGATTGAGGATCAGAAAGTCTAAATATTAACACAGAGAAGATCACTCAACTAATAGGAAACATACTTCAATTTGAAAACAGCTGTTTGTCTCCAACTTTTATGTGCTTTCCACTATAATACACAATCATAACTAATAATAGCAAACATATGAGTACTAATTATTATTATCCCTTGCCTCCTCCCACTCTCCCCCCGATGACCCCAAAGTCCATTGTATCATTCTTATTAAAAGCATCATGCTTTTGATCCATTCTGGAAAATTCTTAACCATTATCTCTTTTAATATTTGCTCTAATTCCATCTATCTTTTTTCCTGGAAACTTTAATAGATGTACATTAGACTTTCTCATCCTTTCATCAATTTATTGTCACCTCTTCTTGTAAGAAATATTTCTGTCTCTTTGTTTCATTATTTCATTATTTCATTTCATTATTATTATTTTTAATTTTTTTTAAAGATACAGGATCTTGCTATAATACCCAGGCTGGCCTCAAATTTCTGGCCTTAAGGTGTCCTCCCACTTTGACCATCCAAAGCACTGGGATTATAGGCATGAGCCACCATACATGGCCTCTATTGCATTAATAATTTCTTCAAATCTATTTTCTGGTTCCTAAATTTTCTTTTCAGTTGTATCTATATGCTCTTTAACTCATAGAAGCTTAAGTCCAACCATTATATTTTTCATATTTCTCTTGTTCTTTTTTTAAACCTACTTGGTCTTGTTCCTGGCTCATATTTTATTTTTTTCTTATTTCCTTAAATATTTAAATATACTTTTTGATATTTTATATCTGATAAATTCCTGTTGATCTTACTTATGCTGGCTTATTTCCTTCAGTGTTTTATATTCTATAACTATGGATTTTTAGCTAATATTTCAATTTCTAGTATTCATCCTCCAGAGAGTATTTGCATTTGCTTCTGCCAGGTCCCCTGAGGGCTATCAACCTTGGATCACTTTGATTTATTGAGAGGTAATGTAAATTTAAATCTCAAACCCACACAAAGGAGAACCTATGGTTACAGATTTTTCCAGCTTCCTCTTTGGTTTTGGTCCGTGGTAATTTCCTCTACTTTCTTACATACTTGACTATTACTTTAAAAGGGGAACTGTCTTATTTTTCTATTATATCTGGGTATTTTTTGACAAAAGGGATTTAAAAGATATACTTTCTAAAGAATCCTAAAATTCATATGGAACCAAAAAAGAGCCCACATAGCCAAAGCAATACTAAGCAAAAAGAACAAATCTGGAGACATCATATTTCCTGAGTTCAAGCTATACTACAAGGCTATAGTTACGAAAACAGCATGGTACTGGTATAAAAATAGGCATGTAGACCAACTGAACAGAATAGAGAATCCAGAAATAAAGCCAAATATTTACAGCCAACTGATCATTGACAAAACATACAAAAACGTAGATTGGGGAAATGACACCCTATTCAATAAATGGTGCTGGGAAAACTGGCAAGCTACATGTAGAAGAATGAGGGTCCTCATCTCTCACCTAATACAAAAATCAACTCAAGATGGATCAAAGACTTAAACCTAAGACCTAAAACTATAAAAATTTGGGAAGATAACATTGCAAAAACTCTTCTAGACATTGGCCTAGGCAGAGTTCATGATCAAGAACCCAAAGTAAATGCAACAAAAACAAAAATAAATAGATGGGACCTAATTAAGCTAAAAAGCTTCTACATAGCAACAGAAATAATCAGCAGAGTAAGCAGACAACCCATAGAATGGGGGAAAATATTTGCAAACTATGCATTTGACAAAGGACCAGTATCCAGAATCTACAAGGAACTCAAACAAATCAGCAAGAAAAAAATAAATAATCCCATCAAAAAGCAGGGAAAGGACATGAATAAACAATTCTCAAAAGAAGATATACAAACAGCCAACAAGCATGTGAAAAAAATTTCAACATCACTAATTATCAGGGAAATGCAAATTAAAACCACAATGAGATGCCACCTTATTCCTGCAAGAATAGCAATAATTAAAAAGTCAAAAAATAAAAGATGTTGACATAGATATGGTGAAAAGGGAACACATTTACACTGTTGGTGGGAATGTAAAATAGTACAACAATTATGGAAAACAGTATGGAGATTCCGTGAAGAACTAAAAATAGAACTACCATTTGATCCAGCAATCCCACTATTGGGTATCTACCCAATGGAAAATAAGAGATTATATGAAAAAGACACATGCACATGCACGTTTGTAGCAGTACAACTGCAAACATATGGAACCAACTTAAGTGTCCATCAACTAATGAGTGGATAAAGAAAATGTGGTATATATACACCATGGAATACTACTCATCCATAAAAAGGAATGAAATAATGTCTTTTGCAGCAATTTGGATGGAGCTGGAGCCATTATTCTAAGTGAGGCAACTCAGGAATGGAAAACCAAATGTTATATGTTCTCATTTATAAGTGCGAGTTAAGATATGAGGATGCAAAAGCATAATAATAATAATATAATGGACTTTGGGAACAGGGCAGAGAGGAAGGTTGGGGTGGAGGTGAGGGATTAAACACTGCATATTGGGTACAATGTATACTGCTTGGGTGATGATCCACCAAGATGTCGGAAAGCACCACTAAAGAACTTATCCATGTAACCAAAAACCACCTGTTTCCCCAAAACTATTGAAATAAAAATATTTTTTTTCTGAAATATTTCTGGAAATGATAGATATGAAGTTCATGTTTGCTGTATTAATTTTCCACTCTTTCATAAAGGCACTGGATGTATTCTGCAACTCCTTCAGATTGAATTTCTAGGCTCCACCTTGGCAGCAGTGGCCAGATGTGTGGGTAAGAACTTGAGGGAGGGTAAGGTCAATAGAAAGCCAACAGCTCTCCTGTCAGTTAATTTTGCTTGGGAAATGTGGCTAACAATTCCCTAGAAGTACCACCTGGGGTGTGCCCACCTGTTTTGTGTTTGGCATCCCCAGGTGAAGAGCTTTTAGGTTAGCCTTGAGTGGGTATCTGTCTTCTCCAAGCTGTCATTCCCAACCCCAGCTACCTATGACCTGCTCTTCTTCTCAGTACCACAACAGAATAATGACTTGGATTTTCTTTTTCCCATAATTTCTGCCTGACTAAATGCCACCTTCTCCAGAAATCCTCCTTTAATTCCCTTTGATCCAACTGATTATATCACTCCCTTTTCTCTGCTACTGCTAATTATGTTACTTACACCTATCACACTATGCTATTATTAATTTCCTAAGTACCTGCCTCTCTTCTCAAAGTAGCAATTACTTAATGACTTGTATCCAGTGTATTCATTTATGTTTATTTAATCCCTAGAAAGGGTCCTTGAGACTTTTTTATTAATTAATGAATTCATTAAGCATTAATTTATTCAATTAATGTTTACAGAGCACCAGCCCTTTACAAGATATCATGATATCCCAGAGCTACAGCAGTAAGAAGATGCAGTGGCAGGAAATTTCCATTGAATTAAATTATTTTCCTTCTTCTTTTTTATTTATGTATTTAAATTGTCATTCTAGCATATTTTTCTTCTTTTTTAAAAATTTTTCTAGTCTTCCATAGCTCCCTGTTGCAGTTATGGTACTTACCATTTTATGGGACATTTACTTCATTGAATGCCCAAGTCTCCACCGTGATTGTTTGTTCTTCCAGGACAGAGCACAATAGCTTATTTATTTTGGCTCTCAATTATCTAGCATAGGGGTTGGTAAACTATGGCTTCTGGGCCAAATTTGGCTTGCTGCCTATTTTTATATGGCCTATGAGCTAGGAATGGTTTTCACATCCTTAAATGCTTGAAAGAAATCAAAAGAGTAATAATTTATGATACATGACAATGAAAATTATATATGAAATATAAATTTCATGGGTATCACCAGCGGAGCCTGCAGAATAGCAAAAATTGCTGCCTGTTCCTTCCTCTGGAAGCTTTGTCCCGGGGGTCACCCGCCAGATGCCAGTGAGAGGTCTCCTGTATGAGGTGTCTGTCGGCCCCTAATAGGAGGTTTCTCCCAGTCAGGAAAAACCGGGGTCAGGGACCCACTTGAGGAGGCAGCCTGTCCCTTATCAGAGCTTAGGATAGGAGGCAATTAGAGTTAGATTATGTCATGTGGGTGGAGGCTTCCTGATGGGATTATTGGCCTTATAATAAAACGAACAGATATCTCCCCACCACTCAACTTTCCCCCAATCCAAGTGTAAGCGCCAAGCAAAGACCATGAGTCTTAGTCAGTTCAGACTGCTATAACAAAGTGCCATAGACTGGGTGGTTTATGAACAATAGAAATTTATTTCTATAATTTTAGAAGCTGGAAGTCTGAGATCAGGGTACCAGCATAGTATGGTTCTAGTGATGCCTCACAGGTTAAAGACTGCCAGTTTCTTACACCTCACATGGTGGAAAGGAGGCAAGTCTGTAATCCCAGCACTTTGGGAGGCCAAGGCAGGAGGATTGCTTGAGGCCAGGAGTTGCAGACCAGCCTGGGCAACACAGCAAGATTCTGCCTCCACAAAAATTAAAAATAAAATAAATAAAAGGGCACTAATCCCATTCATGAGAACTCTACCCTCATGACCTAATCACCTCCAAAACATCCCACCTTCTATTTTGGGGGTTATAATTCCAACATATAAACTTTGAGGGGGCATAAACATTTACCCCATAACACCATCATGTGAGGATGTAGTGAGAAGGTACCATCTGCAAGTCAGGAGAGCTCCCATCAGAAACCAAATCAGGTAGCACCTTGACCCAGAACTTTCCAGATTCCAGGCCTGTGAGAATAAATTTCTATTGTTTAAGTTACCCAGTCTATTTTTTTTTTTTTAATAGTAGCCCAAAGTAACTAAGACACTGGGTAATTTTTTTCTTGGTCTTTTAAAAATGGAAGGCCACGAGCCATAGGAGGCCTTTAGGGTATCAATGTTAAGCCCTCTTGGGAAAGATGAAGCTCTGTTCTCCAGTACAGGGGTGATAATAATCTCTTTTTATGTTTGAAAGGCTGAGAACAGAGACTGCAGGATCTTGAAGGAAGAGCACAAAAGGGAAAGAAAGGGGTTCAGGTTCTGTAAGACAGCAGGCTGGGCTCCTGGCTGAGGAATGCATGTAAGGACAGCTGTGAAGGAACTTTCTGGAAGTTTCTAGAACACTAGCCACATGGGGCTCAGGCAGCAATGATGGTCTTGTGAAAGGAAAATAAACTTTGGATCCCCAAAATCACTAAGCTAAAGGAAAAAGTCAAGCTGGGAACTGCTTAGGGCAAACCTGCCTCCCATTCTATTCAAACTCACCCCTCTGTTCACTGAGATGAATGCACATCTGATTGCCTCCCATTTGTCTCCCATCTACCTGTGATGTGGAAACCCCCTCCCGCTTCGAGTTGTCCTACCTTTCTGGACCAAACCAATGTTCATATTACATGTTAATTGATGTCTCATGTTTCCCTAAAATATAAAACCAAGCTGTGCTCTGACCGCCTTGGGCACATGTCATCAGGACCTCCTGAGGCTGTGTCACAGGCCTGTATCCTCAGCCGTGGCAAAATAAAATTTCTAAAATAACTGAGACTTGTCTCAGATATTTGGGGTTCACATTTCAGCAACCATGAAGGGATTCTGAGTGCAGGTGCCCCTGACCTTTGACAAATCTATCTGGAGATTTGGTACCAGCATGAGCTAACTTTATGGCTCAAACGAATAGGACAATTTGTTGAGGTCTGGGAGTATCCCCTTCAGAGAATCCCTGATCTCCCCAAATGTAGTTGAGATCTAAAGTTGATTTTGCTGTACAACTTCCTTTTTCTTTAGAGTTTTACTTGCTTCCAACAAGCAAGACGAGATTTCCTGCTTCCATGACGATGGAAGGCAGGTAACTCCTTTCTGGAGTTTGAGCTCGCTCCCAACAGGGGAGATGAATTTGAGTGTTTTTTCCTGCTTCTAGGATGGCAGAGAACAGTCTTCAGCCTGAGACCCATTTGAAGGTAAGTTAAGAACCAGCTGGTCTTAATTTCTCCTTACCATTAGAGCACTCAATGTAATATTGTTGGAGTTTTTTGTTGTTGTTGTTTGTTCTGTTCTTTCTCCCATCTGATTTGACCAACTCGACCTGACTTGGTCAAATCTGAGTGAGAATTCCAAATTATGGGTAACAAAGCATCTCTAATTTGGATAGCTGCAAAAGAGGAAAAAGCAAAGAAACAAAAAAACATGTGCTTGGTTTCTGTGTTTGCTTCCTGTCTTAAAAAAAACCACAAATGTTCTTTTATTTACTTTTCTTCCACCTCATACTTTCTTCCCCCTTTGCCATCTGTAGTACCAAAAAATCTAGAGAAAGCTTCAAATGACTTGAACCGCCCCCCCCTTTTTTTTTTTTTGAGACAGAGTCTCACTCTGTCCCCTAGGCTGGAGTGCAGTGGCATGATCTTGGCTCACTGCAAGCTCTGCCTCCTGGGTTCACACCACTCTCCTACCTCAGCCTCCTGAGTAGCTGGGACTACAGGCGCCGGCCACCAAGCCCGGCTACTTTTTTATATTTTTAGTAGAGATGGGGTTTCACCATGTTAGCCAGGATGGTCTCGATCTCCTGACCTCGTGATCTGCCCGTCTTGGCCTCCCAAAGTCCTGGGATTACAGGTGTGAGGCACTGTGCCCGGCTGAACCCCTTTAAAGAGTTCAGAACGAAGGTGTCACTCGCCCTTCTGCGGGTGTTCTATTTTCTTTGTTGAGTTTCAAGAGCCATAAGCAGCTCTGTTTTCCTCTATTGCATGACCTGACCCCTTTGGCTTTGGGGGTACCAGAGATGACCTTGTACTGTGACAGGATTTGATATTGTGTGTATAATGGCAGACAAGAGCTACAAAGCTAGGGGTGGCTGAGCACAGTTTACAGAAAGTGGTCTTGGCTGTTGTTTATTTTCTCCTAGGAAGTTGTTTTTAAGGATCCTAATTCTAGTTCAGAGATGCATTCTAAAGGATCTTCTCTATTGTCTTTTCTCCCAAAATTAATCTTGATTTACCTTGTCTGTGCGCATTTGCTTGAGGAACTGAACTGTTGTTTTCATAGATAAATGAGAGACTGAGCTTTCTCGGCTCCAAAGAAAAAGGGCATTTTGCTCCTCCAAGACAAAAGGCACCCCTGGGTGACTGAGGACCTGGTGGGAGTGTCTGGGGGTTTGACTCCCAATAATGTGCAGTGGCCCAACAGGAAAATCCTGAAAATTAAAAAAAAGGGCTCATTCAGTGTCAGGCCTCTGAGCCCAAGTTAAGCCATCATATCCCCTGTGACCTGCACGTACACATCCAGATGGCCGGCTCCTGCCTTAACTAATGACATTCCACCACAAAAGAAATGAAAATGGCCTGTTCCTGCCTTAACTGATGACATTATCTTGTGAAATTCCTTCTCCTGGCTCATCCTGGCTCAAAAGCTCCCCTACTGAGCACCTTGTGACCCCCAACCCCTGCCTGCCAGAGAACAACCCCCTTTGATTGTAATTTTCCTTTACCTACCCAAATCTTATAAAATGGCCCCACCCCTATCTCCCTTCGCTGACTCTCTTTTCGGACTCAGCCCGCCTGCACCCAGGTGATTAAAAGCTTTATTGCTTACACAAAGCCTGTTTGGTGGTCTCTTCACATCGACATACATGAAATTTGGTGCTGTGACTCGGATTGGGGGACCTCCCTTCAGAGATCAATCCCCTGTCCTCCTGCTCTTTGCTCCGTGAAAAAGATCCACCTACGACCTCGGGTCCTCAGACCCACCAGCCCAAGGAACATCTCACCAATTTTAAATTGAGTAAGCGGCCTCTTCTTACTCTCTTCTCCAACCTCTCTCACTATCCCTCAGCCACTTTCTCCTTTCAATCTTGGCGCCACCCTTCAATCTCTTCCTTCTCTTAATTTCAATTCCTTTCATTTTCTGGTAGAGACAAAGGAGACACATTTTATCTGTGGACCCAAAACTCCGGTGCCACTCACGGACTCCGGAAGGCAGCCTTCCCTTGGTGTTTAATCATTGCAGGGATGCCTCTCTGATTATTCACCCACGTTTCAGAGGTGTCTGACCATGCAGGGACGCCTGCCTTGGTCCTTCACCCTTAGTGGCAAGTCCCGCTTTTCTGCGGGAGGGGCAGGAACCCTGACCCCTTCTCTCCCTGTCTCTACCCCTTTTCTGCTTTTCTGGGGGGCAAGAACCCCCGATCCCTTATTTCCACACCCTGACCCCTTATCTCTGTGCCCCGATCCCTTATTTCCATGCCCCGACCCCTTATCTCTGTGCCCCGATCCCTTATTTCCACATCCACTCCCTGATCCCTTATTTCTGTGCCCTGACCTCTTATCTCTGCACCCCAACCCCTTATTTCTGCACCCTGACCCCTTTCCCACTTTTCTGGAGGGTAAGAACCCCCGAACCCCTTCCCTCCGTGTCTCTACTCTCCCTTTTCTTTAAACTTGCCTCCTTCACTATAGGCAACCTTCCACCCTCCATTCCTCCTTCTTCTCCCTTAGCCTGTGTTCTTAAGAATTTAAAACCTCTTCAACTCTCAACTGACCTAAAACCTAAATGCCTTATTTTCTTCTGCAACACCGCTTGACCCCAATACAAACTCGACAGTGGTTCCAAATAGCCAGAAAATGGCACTTTCATTTTTTCCATGCTACAAGATCTGAATAATTCTTGTCGTAAAATGGGCAAATGGTCTGAGGTGCCTGACGTCCAGGCATTCTTTTAGACATCAGTCCCTTCCTAGTCTCAGTTCCCAATGCAACTCGACCCAAATCTTCCTTCTTTCCCTCCTGCCTGTCCCCTCAATCCCAACCCCAAGCATTGCTGAGTCTTTCGAATCTTCCTTTTCTACAGACCCATCTGACCTCTCCCCTCCCAATTCTTCCTCAGCCTCCCCTCCTCCACCCTATAATCCTTTTATCACCTCCCCTCTTCACACCCGGTCTAGCTTACAGTTTCTTTCCTCGACTAGCTCTCCTTCACCTGCCCAGCAATTTCCTCTTAGAAAGGTGGCTGGAGATAAAGGCATAGTCAAGGTTAATGCTCCTTTTTCTTTATTTGACCTCTCCCAGATCAGTTAGCGTTTAGGCTCTTTTTCATCAAACATGAAAAACCCAGCCCAGTTCATGGCTCATTTGGCAGCAACCCTGAGATGCTTTACAGCCCTAGACCCTAAAAGGTCAAAAGGCCGTCTTATTCTCAATATACATTTTATTACCCAATCCACTCCCGACTTTAAATAAAGCTCCAAAAATTAAATTCCAGCCCTCAAACCCCACAACAGGACTTAATTAACCTCGCCTTCAAGGTGTACAATAGTAGAAAAAAGTTGCAATTCCTTGGCTCCACTATGAGACAAACCCCAGCCACATCTCCAGCACACAAGAACTTCCAAACGCCTGAACCGCAGCAGCCAGGTGTTCCTCCAGAACCTCCTCCCCCAGGAGCTTGCTACAAGTGCTGGAAATCTGGCCACCGGGCCAAGGAATGCCTGCAGCCCAGGATTCCTCCTAAGCTGCATCCCATCTGTGTGGGACCCCACTGAAAATCTGACTGTTCAACTCACCTGGCAGCCACTCCAAGAGCCCCTGGAACTCTGGCCCAAGGCTCTCTGACTAACTCCTACCCAGATCTTCTCAGCTTAACAGCTGAAGACTGACACTGCCTGATCGCCTTGGAAGCCCCCTAAACTCATCATGGATGCCGAGCTTCAGGTAACTCTCACAGTGGAAGGTAAGCCCGTCCCCTTCTTAATCAATACGAAAGCTACCCACTCCACATTACCTTCTTTTCAAGGGCCTGTTTCCCTTGCCTCCATAACCGTTGTGGGTATTGACGGCCAGGCTTCTAAACCTCTTAAAACTCCCCAACTCTGGTGCCAACTTAGACAATACTCTTTTAAGCACTCCTTTTTAGTTATCCCCACCTGCCCAGTTCCTTTATTAGGCTGAGACACTTTAACTAAATTATCTGCTTCCCTGATTATTCCTGGGCTACAGCCACACCTCATTGCCACCTTTTCCCCCATTCAAAGCCTCCTTCATATCCTCCCCTTGTATCTCCCCACCTTACCCCACAAGTATAAGACACCTCTACTCCCTCCTTAGCGACCGATCATGCACCCCTTACCATCCCATTAAAACCTAATCACGCTTACCTCGCTCAATGCCAATATCCCATCCCACAGCACACTTTAAAAGGATTAAAGTCTGTTATCACTCACCTGTTACAGCATGGCCTTTTAAAGCCTATAAACTCTCCTTACAATTCCCCCATTTTACCTGTCCTAAAACCAGACAAGACTTACAGGTTAGTTCAGGATCTGCACCTTATCAACCAAATTGTTTTGCCTATCCACCCCGTGGTGCCAAACCCATATACTCTCCTATCCTCAATACCTCCCTCTACAACCCATTCTTCTGTTCTGGATCTCAAACATTGCTTTCTTTACCATTCCTTTGCACCCTTCATCCCAGCTTCTCTTCGCTTTCACTTGGACTGACCCTGACACTCATCAGGCTCAGCAAATTACCTGGGCTGTACTGCCGCAAGCCTTCACAGACAGCCCCCATTACTTCAGTCAAGCCCAAATTTCATCCTCATCTGTTACCTATCTCGGCATAATTCTCATAAAAACACACGTGCTGTCCCTGCCGATTGTGTCCGACTAATCTCCCAAACCTCAATCCCTTACAAAACAACAACTCCTTTCCTTCCCAGGCATGGTTAGTGGAGTCAGAATTCTTACACAAGAGCCGGGACTGCACCCTGTAGCCTTTCTGTCCAAACAACTTGACCTTACTGTTTTAGCCTAGCCCTCATGTCTGTGTGCAGTGGTTGCCACTGCTTTAATACTTTTAGAGGCCCTAAAAATCACAAACTATGCTCAACTCACTCTCTACATTTCTCATAACTTCCAAAATCTATTTTCTTCCTCATACCTGATATATATACTTTCTGCCTGCCCGCCCCCACCCCCTTCAGCTATACTCACTCTTTGTTGAGTCTCCCACAATTACCATTGTTCCTGGCACAAAATTCAATCTGGCCTCCCACATTATTCTGGATACCACACCTGACCCTCATGACTGTATCTCTGTGATCCACCTGACATTCACCCCATTTCCCCATATTTTCTTCTTTCCTGTTCCTCACCCTGATCACATTTAGTTTATTGATGGCAGTTCTGCCAGGCCTAATCACCACTCACCAGCAAAGGCAGGCTATGCTATAGTATCTTCCACATCTATCATTGAGGCTACCGCTCTGCCCCCCTCCACTACTTCTCAGCAAGCCGTATTAGTTGCCTTAACTCAAGCCCTCACTCTTGCAAAAGGACTATGCATCAATATTTATAGTGACTCTAAATATGCCTTTCATATTCTGCACCACCATGCGGTCATATGGGCTGCAAGAGGTTTCTTCACTACGCAATGGTCCTCCATTATTAATGCCTCTTTAATAAAAACTCTGCTCAAGGCCGCTTTACTTCCAAAGGAAGCTGGAGTCATTCACTGCAAAGGCCATCAAAAGGCGTCAGATCCCATTGTTCTAGACAATGCTTATACTGATAAGGTGGCTAGACAAGCAGCTAGCTTTCCAACTTCTGTATCTCACGCCAGTTTTTCTCCTTCACATCAGTCACTCCCACCTACTTCCCCGCTGAAATTTCCACCTATCAATCTCTTCCCACACAAGGCAAATGGTTCTTAGACCAAGGAAAATATCTCCTTCCAGCCTCACAGGCCCATTCTATTCTGTCATCACTTCACCTCTTCCATGTAGGTTACAAGCCACTAGCCCGTCTCTTAGAACCTCTCATTTCCTTTTCATCCTGGAAATCTATCCTCAAGGAAATCACTTCTCAGTATTCCATTTGCTATTGTACTACCCCTCAGGGATTGTTCAGGCCTCCTCCCTTTCTTACACATCAAGCTCGGGGATTTGCCGCTGCCCAGGACTGGCAAATTGACTTTACTCACATGCCCCGAGTCAGAAAACTAAAATATCTCTTAGTCTGGGTAGACACTTTCATTGGATGGGTAGAGGCCTTTCCTACAGGGTCTGAGAAGGCCACCACAGTCATTTCTTCCCTTCTGTCAGACATAATTCCTCAGTTTAGTCTTCCCACCTCTATACAGTCTGATAGCAGACCAGCCTTTATTACTCAAATCAGCCAAGCATTTTTCCAGGCTCTTGGTATTCAGTGAAACCTTTATATCCCTTACGGTCCTCAGTCTTCAGGAAAGGTAGAATGGACTAATGGTCTTTTAAAAACACACCTCACCAAGCTCAGCCACCAACTTAAAAAGGACTGGACAATACTTTTACCACTTTCCCTTCTCAGAATTCTTGCCTGTCCTTGGAATGCTACAGGGTACAGCGCATTTGAGCTCCTGTATGGACGCTCCTTTTTATTAAGCCCCAGTCTCATTCCAGACACCAGACCAACTTGGACTGTGCCCCAAAAATCTTGTCATCCTATCTTCTGTCTAGTCGTACTCCTATTCACCATTCTCAACTACTCATACATGCCCTGCTCTTGTTTACACTGCCGGTTTACACTGTTTCTCCAAGCCACCACAGCTGATATCTCCTGGTGCTGTCCCCAAACTGCCACTCTTAACTCTTAAAGTAAATAAATAATCTTTGCTGGCAGGACTATGCTGAATCTCCTTAGGCACTCTCTAATTAGATGTCCTGGGTCCTCCCAATTCTTAGACCTTTAATACCTGTTTTTCTCCTTCTCTTATTCCATTTAGTTTTTCAATTCATACAAAACCGTATCCAGGCCATCACCAATAATTCTAAATGACAAATGTTTCTTCTAACAACCCCATAATATCACCCCTTACCACAAAATCTTCCTTCAGCTTAATCTCTCCCACTCTACATTCCCACACCACCCGTAATCCCCCTCGAAGCAGCCCTGAGAAACATCGCCCATTCTCTCTCCATAACATCCCCCAAAATTTTCGCCGCCCCAACACTTTACCACTATTTCATTTTATTTTTCTTGTTAATATAAGAAGACAGGAATGTCAGGCCTCTGAGCCCAAGCTAAGCCATCATATCCCCTGTGACCTGCACGTACACATCCAGATGGCTGGTTCCTGCCTTAACTGATGACTTTCCACCACAAAAGAAATGAAAATGGCCTGTTCCTGCCTTAACTGATGACATTGTCTTGTGAAATTCCTTCTCCTGGCTCATCCTGGCTCAAAAGCTCCCCTACTGAGCGCCTTGTGACCCCCATCCCTGCCTGCCAGAGAACAATCCCCCTTTGACTGTAATTTTCCTTTACCTACCCAAATCTTATAAAACGGCCCCACCTCTATCTCCCTTCACTGACTCTCTTTTCGGACTTAGCCCGCCTATACCCAGGTGATTAAAAGCTTTATTGCTCACGCAAAGCCTGTTTGGTGGTCTCTTCACACGGACGCACATGAAATCCAGGAAATGCATATAAGGGCTGATCACTCAGCGTTTTGATCCCTCTCAGAGGTTATAGACCCCTGGAGAGAGAAACTGAGACATGTAAGAGAGTGGAAACAACTCAGTGGTGACATGCTGAGGAGTCCTGCCCAAAAGCAGCACATATCAATCCACCACACTTAAACCCTAGGCCACAGCTCAGTTCCTCCTTTAAAAAAAAAAAAAAAAAAAGTGGGAAACAACCTAAGCATAAGGAAAAAAAAAAAAAAAAAAGGAGAATGACCCTCTTTCAAGGACTCTGTAAGTTTTATGGCACCTCTACTTGCCAGAGTTTAATGTAAAATAGAAGCAATATGGTCTTTGTGCACATTTATATTAAGGAAAAAGAGCCCTAAGGTCAACCTGCAGACTGTGGAGTTCCTAAGTTCCCTTTTTCTCTAGTTTCTTTTCCGTCTGTTTCAAATCAGCTGTTATTTTTCTACTAAGATAAAAACCACTGTTTGGGTCCAGCAGGGTCTTTTTTTGCAAGCCAGTGAATTTATATTTATCTCATGCCTAAAGTTCTGAAATAAAAACTATAGGATCTTTCTCTATGTGTGCGTGTGTGTGTGTGTGTGTGTGTGTGTGTGTGTATGTTTAAAAGGCCTTTATAATTTCTATAATTTTATGTTTAATTGGCAATTAAATTCACTTTAATTTCCCTCCAGCACAACAGACTTTTTCTTTCTGTACCTTATGATGTAAATTTTGCTATTTGATTTTCACCTGAGTTGTTTCCTTTAATATGCAAGTTTAGGTTATTTAGCTGACAACTGCCTAGGGTAATGAAGCATGTTATCAAGAATTTGAAAGTCTAAGGAAAAACAAGAAGGTCTTTATGAATCCATAAGATGTACTTCTATCAACATACCTAATACATCTATGTATTTATGTGTTCTGTACACAATATTTCACTACTGAAAATATATAAAAGAGCTCTAATTCATTGGCTTAAGAAAATAAAAGTGCTTGAATCAAATACCTCATCAGGGAAAAAGAAGACTAGTCAAATGCTTTTTCTAGTTTACATAACAAGTAAAATATTGAATAAATAAGCTAGCTTTAAATTATTGGTAAAGTAATATTAGAAATGTCTTAAGAATTGCCAGGATACATTTTTGTTTGCATTTATTGATCAAGCAATTTTATATTTATCACTGCCAAATACTATAAGGTGTTAAAATTTGGCATGTTACAAAACTATAAACCCAGTCCAAAACAGAATGATCCTTGCTTATGTAATTTTAAATAAATAAGACATTAATAATGGTTTAATGAAAATAGCTACATCTTGAATTTAGTAAGATTACCATAATTTCTAACCTTTTGGCTTTAGGCAGTCTAGTCCACAGGGAAATAAGGTTTGTTTTGGGAAAGAACTGTTACAATTTTTGTTTCAAATCTAAACTATAAACTAAGTTTCTCTCTACCTGATTTCTCCAAAATTTGGAAACTATTTGTGAGAATTCTTCACTTAGGGCAATACAGTTATTAAGAATAAGAATCTGTTAATAAGAATCTGTTTTCATTTGCAACAGTACACAATAGGACAAGCTGGTTATTTCCAAGACTTTGACTGGACTGGTGTGCTTTCCTTTAAGGAATGAAACTTGACTGATGGAACCAATAAAGCCCCTTTGGGAAAACTGGCCTCATATCTTGTCTACACAGTCCCAGTACAGGGTTCCTGACCTGTGATAAGTAAAGAATGTAACTTTCTGACAGGCCCAAGAGCCCCCAAGTTTATCTTGGCACCTCAAGATAAGAGGAATTCACCCAACTCACAGGTATTTGATGGTACAAACCCATGGCTCAGCTCAGCTTTTAAAAAGTCCTATCTGAGATTCCTTCTATGGAACAAAGTTCCATCAAAGCCAATTTTTAAAAGCCTATGTAATAAAAATAATTATTCTTGCTGCACTGTAGACAAATAATTAGGCCAAGTATAATAAAGCAAATTAGTCCTACCATGATTTGTCTTGAGTGAAAATGGGAAATTAGAGAGAGAAAAATTATGTTTCAAAAACTATAGTACACCTGTTGTTAGATTCTAGTCTTGCCTAATGTTTTTCAATTTTTATTATTTTATACAGTTGGGACCAAATTCTAATTTTTCTTGACTATAAGTCTTTAAAATCATGTTTTCAATTTTTTCCTTCTTTTTCTCTCTCAATTTTCCTAATTTGGAGTCACTGAAACGTAACCTGTGCTTTCTTAAAGCTCTGTGAACTGAAGCTGGACAACTTAAACTTCAGAAGAAAATAACAGCAACCTATTTACATACATAATTCCCTTTCATACTTGCCTACTGATGTGTGGATTTCAGTGTAATGTGGCCTATATCAATTTTCCAGGGTGGTTCTTCTGTTTGTTGTTTTTCTCCCTTTCTCCCCATATTTTCTCTTCATAGGACATGAGACAGCCTGCTAAAAATGATCTTTCCTAGTAACTTGGGACCTACTTGTCTAGGAGTACACTATCCTAGCCATGAAAAGTCAGACAAAACCTGAGATCAGAGACTCATCTTCTTCTAAAATGTTTTCTCCAAATATTTTTAAAAAGAAAAAGGGGGGAAATATGAAAGGACAATAAATCTCGGGGCCCCCAAATCACCAAGCTACAGGGAAAAGTCTTGCTGGGAACTGTTTAAGGCAAACCTGCTTCCCATTCTATTCAAAGTCACCCCTCTGTGCATTCAGATAAATACATATCTGATTGCCTCTTTTGCAGAGGCTAATCAGAAACTCAAAAGAATGCAATCATTTGTCTCTTATCTACCTGTGACCTGGAAGCCCCCATCTCCACTTCGAGTTGTCCTGCCTTTCTGGGCTCAACCAATGTTCATATTACATATGTTGATTGATGTCTCATGTCTCCCTAAAATGTATAAAACCCAGCTGTTCTCTGACCTCCTTGGGCACACCTCCTGAGGCTGTGTCACAGCGGTGTGTCCTCAACCTTGGCAAAATAAACTTTCTAAAATAACTGAGCATGTCTCAGATATTCAGGGCTCACAGTCTCATCCAAAGAGGCTGCCACCTGGTCATCACATTTTATTTTAGAAATGTTACCATTAAGTCCCCAAATTTCCTGTGAGGTATAAGTTTGCTGCTTTCTGAATCTCAGAGGGACAGCTAATTTCTTCACTGCCGTCTCCTGCTCTCTATGTAACTCGGAGACAGGTGGATTCCAGGTGTGTTCCCTAGGACACTGATGCTGCGTACATGAGGTTTATGAGGGAGTGCTCTGAAGGTTACCACCTGTGGATGGAAGGAAAGGAAGTAGGCTTGGGCAGAAGGAAAAGTTGTGCTGTGATGTTGTGTTAAAGAAGGTTTCAGCTGATCCCACGAGGACCTGTGAACTGGGATAGTCCTTCATTAATGTCCTGAACTAGGGAGAGGGGTCAGATCTTTATATCCCTGCATCAGACTGCCCTAGGAAAGGTGTATGATATTGGGCAAGATGTTGGGCAAGATTTTACTTCAGCCAGGTAATTCCACAGTTGGCCGAGAGCTGAGGACTGTCCACTGGGAGAGGCCCCAGAAGCTGGCAGGATAAGTCCTTTGGTCCTGATGTTTTCCTGGCAGATATATCACAGTGTCCATAGGAGACTGACTAGGGCATGCTAGTGTCTCCTGAGAAATGGGGTGGATACACACTTCTATTACATTGTAATGTAAAAGAAGTAAGACCTAAGCTAGGTTGAGAAAAGGAACCTGGAAAGGTAACTCCCTCAATGTTCTTAGGCCAAAGATGTTTTTCCCATTATGGACCCACTGGTCAGGTGCCATACTGAAACTGGTTTTCTGTGTACTGACATTCTGCTTTTAAAAGGAATAGAATTCAAGTGAAGGAGATGAGAGTACTACACAAAGCTGTAACTATACCATTTTAGATTTGGAAATCAGTCAATTCTTTGAGTGACTTAATTTTTTTCCTTTATTTCTACATTATTCCACATTCCTATGTGTATGTGTGTGTGTCTCTGCATGTGTGTGTATGTGTATACATCAGGGTCTAGAGGAGCAGCCCTAGGTTTGACTCAGCTGCGCTGCCTGGGTCTCGTGCCTCCTGGGTGTGCTCAGTTGGGAAAGAGCAGGATGTGAATTGCTATACTGCACTTCCTAATTCTCCAACTGTCTTTTCTATTGGTACAATTGTGTGTCAATTTTCTAAAATATGGAAGCATTTACAAGAAAAGAGAAAAAAGGAAAACAAGTTTAAATGAGGAAACAGAGATATAATGATTTCTACTTCCTTTACTGAACTGTTAGACCAGCTGGTGCTTTTTGGCCAAATGATAAGTGATTTATTTCCCAATCAAACAGGGTATTGTACGTGTCATTCAGAAATGTGTTCCTGCTCATTCAGAGCTCTGAAAAAGAGTTGACAAACATCAGAGGAGAATTGTGGCTAATGCAGAAATAATAGGAAGAAAAAAATCAATGTAGAGATGTAATTGAAGGTAAGATGTAATTGAAAGTGGTGGAGGTAATTGAATGGTAATATTGTGAGCAGAGAGCAAGCAGGATCAAGCAAGTGCAAGATTAGGCAATTCAAAGATGTTCATCTTTCTCCTTTCTGAGATAACACAGGCCCCTGAGATTATGGTTAAGGGACATTATCAAACATGCTCATTCAAATAGAAATTCCTCTATAGCTTTTTTTTTTATCTTTGTCTCTTTTTTCCTTACAAAGAATACCTGTGAGCTGGATTGAGTTCAAGAATGTGACTTTGCAGCTGATATAACTGGACTACGGCATGTTTGGTCCTGTCCTTGTGACTATCTTAGCAATGGAATTCAATTGCTCCAGGTCAGCCCACTCAATCAAGGCATATCTGACCAGAAAAATGACCAAAAATACTGAAGCAACCAGGTACATTCCCATCCCTCCGTTTTCATTTTTTGGAAGCAAATTCCACTAAAAAGCACTATTTATTTTCCTTTACTCAGTGGGAGATATTTAAAAAATGCATTTTTATTGGGAAAGTGAGTGCTATTCATGGGCATTTTTTCAAACCAAAATAACTCCCCTTGAGAAATACTTACTCCTCCAGCATTATCTCACGGGGTTGTTGATAGAGTTTGCCTTTCAATTCCAGTGAAATCAATATTGCATTATGGCTGGAGTCAGGAGACCTGGATTGTGCGACCTTGGGCAAGTCACTTAATCTCTCTGCAACCATCTATGTGAAAAAAACAATGAAAATAATTCTAGCCACTTCAAGAAGGGAGAGTAAGATTAATCATAGCAGATTTTCTAGACAATGGTCTCTGTGGCTGTTTCTTACACTCCCTGTTTTCTTGTGTGTGCTTTTTAATTTTTGATTCTCTTTTGAATCTAAATTCAGCTGGCCACTTATTGACACAATGACAAAGCTAATTCCCAATGCCGATGGTGATGCCTCTGCTCAGCTGAATTTAATATCTCTGGACAAAGCCCTTGAAATGCTGTATCCCCTTTGTGAGGGGAAGAGGAGGAAGGCAATGGAGAACTCCATTTGGTAAAGAATTCTTGCATATACATTGCTCTCTTCACTCTGAGTGATTTTGTGACTTCTTACTCTCAGGCATCCTGTTTCCTCAACCTCACTGTATCTGGCTTCTGCTTTTTACATCCACTGATCAACAAGCTTATGTAAGGGATGACTTAGGTTGGTCTTGCTCTTCCAGCCTGGTTCTCAGGATGATCCCCAGAGTATACCTCAAGTGCTTGCCCCACTTCTTCACAAGCTGTTACTATAGGTGATAAACCAATACTTATTGATTCATTGAATGACAACCCTGTGACCTCACCAACTTTTCCAGCTGCCATTCCCTCTTCTTCTTTTGTTATCAGACTTATTAAGAGAACAGTCCATTATTCCTTACCCACAACTAGCCAGTGACTACCTCATTGCTTTATTAAAATTTCCCCATTGTTTCTCTCTATTCTGGGACTGCTTCATTCCAGAAATGGATCATCTAAAGTGGGGTTAGTTTTCTGGTTAAGTTCATTCTGTTGTGTTTCTAATTTAGCTTGCCCGTTTTCTTAGCTTCAACTACCACCTGTATGTGGACGAATCTCATATCCACAAGGTGGCCATTCCAGCCCAGAATTTGCTTTACAATATCCCTCCCTAGCATTTGTCAATCTAAGAGCACATACTGAAGGCCAATTTGAGACCACTATGTGAGTAATCTGGAATACCAAACTAAAGAGTTTGGATTTTATCTTACAGTGGAAGTTAGAGATATGTTTTCAAATAATCTAGAGGAATACATTGTTTTCACTCAACAGAGCAGAGGGTGGGTTGGAGGTCAGAAGGCTGGGGTTTCCCAGCCCAGTGCAGTCACCATGATGTCATTAAAACTCAGATTTTAATTGACACCTAATGAACAGGTATTTTCTACTACGTTTCCAGTTGATTCATTTCCCAAGTCTCTGGAAAAATGCACATGAGATTCAAAGCATGAATTGGCCAGCGGTTGTTTTTTTTCAATCCAGCTTTATCAGCCCTCAGTTCATGAATATTCACTACTATTCTTAATTTTCAGTGCTACTTCAAGTATTTATATTTTCCATATCCTCAGAGATATTTCATTTGGAAGTTTAGAGGAGCTACATTAGGCACAGCCAAATAGCTGCTATTTTAAAATGGAAATCCCTTCTTGTTGATGTTTTGAGACCTCACTGCAAACAGATGCTCAGAAGAAAAATATGGACTATATGGTGAATTAAGAAATCCTGAAAATGGTCACTGTTGTGTTACACACAAGCAGTAATTGTATACCTCACAGCAGCCACACTAAATTCTTTTGTTTCCTTGACCACGAGTTCTTTTCCTCCTCTGGCCTACACACAGGCTGCTCTCTCTGCGTGAACTCCCAACCCCTATCTTTACACAAGCTTCCATCTGCCTCCATCCTAGACTCTATTTGATCCTCCATGACTCGGTTTAAATGTCACTTCCTCAGAGAGGCATTCCCAAACCTCCTTACACTTATTTGATTGGATTCCTCTGCTATTCTTTCTTCTAATAACACATAACTTCCTTCAGGATGCTTATCACAATCTGAAATTATGTATCAGTGTGACCATTTGTATAATATCTATTATCCACTTTAACTTCAACCCCAGCTGCATAGAGTGTAAGCTCTAAAATGGCTGAAGTGATGTCTGTTTCATGTGAAACTGTATATCAAAAGTTTAGTGTAGCTTCTTGCACATGATAGGAGATAGGAAATATAGATGTGTTGTTAACTGATTTTTGAATACATAGGAATAAAAATGAAGATAAGTGTGTAAAACTTTGTATGAAGCTTCCTATCCTTGTATAGCTTCCCTTCTTGTGAACGTTATTTTTGAAATAATGGTCACTCCATGAGGTAGATGACACCATAAAGCTTGAGGTCTTTAAGGACTGAATCAATTTCAACAGTCTTTTGATCATTTCTCCAGAAAGAATTGCTGCTGACAAAGCAAATCACCCAAAAAAAGAAAACTCTCAGAGCAATTTAAAGATAGGGGTTCATCTATATTGCTTAGAAATAATTTCAGAAAATCTGTAGTGAAAACAAATTCCAAAGATGACTGAGATGGTTGTTATTCAATGAACACATTTTAAATCAAACACATGTCAGACCCCCATGGCATTTCCTGATGGTGCCTCATTCATGTGAGAATTTAAATTAAAATACATTAGAGATGTTTAGCCACTTTATCATATTACAATGCACATTATTCCATGTAGTAGCTTTGATTCTAAAATGCATGATTTTTTTTTTTGTTTTAATGCATAGAGTTCTGTTGGATATGCTCTGGAACAGTTTCCTATTTAAAGTAATCCTATTGGCAAGACCTTCTAAGTAAGGAACCTTTTATAATATGAATAATTACCCTACATTTATCTTGTTTGTAATTATTTGGCTATTGGATTTATTTTTAAAGGGTGCATGCACAGGAGACAGTCACATCTCAAGGCAAACAACCCCCTAAGAAACTTGCTAATTCAGCTCATATCTCAGACAGCCGTCATTTTATTTTGTGTCTTTCTAAGCAGGAAGGAGAAAGAACACAGTCTGGAAGCTATGAAGGTTTCACTTTTGTTTTCCTTAAAAAATGAAACAGCAAATGTAAAGTCTCTAGTCTGGATTACTTAAAACTACATAATCAAGAAGGAAAAATTATTGGGCTGTGGAATAAGGCTCCAAGGCTTGAAAGTCCCCAAGTAGAGGTAGTAGTTACTAAGCCGTTGCCTTAATTACAGACAATGTGGTCTGGAACACCTGACTGAGGTGGATCCAGCTCCTCTATTTATGAGCCCTGTATGCATGTATAAAGCAGAAAGTGCAATAATCTCATGGTTTTATATACATGAATGAGATATTTCATAGAAAACCCTGAGCATAGTACTTGGCATATAAGAAGCACTCAAAAAACAGTGGCTATATGGATAATACATGTCTATAAACACAAATCTAAATCACGTCATCTTCACAGATGTTTCTTTGTTTAATGAATGATTTAAACCCCTTGGAAAAAAGAAGCAATCAATGGGAATAAATAATTTACAATAGCTATACAATTGTCTCTATAATTACAACTTAGACATTTTAAACAAGAATGAATAAATAGTTGGGTGTCTGTGTCTGTGAGAGAGACCGAGTGTGTGTGTATGGGTGTGTGTGTGTGCATGGTTTTTTGTTTGTTTGTTTGTTTACAGGGAAACAAAGACAAAATCTTATCATGGTTGATGAGGATTATTCCTCCCAGACAATGTTGTTTCTCTGTCCTGGATAGTACACCTTCATGTTACCAACCCTGGCCTAAGAGTGGCTGTCTTTTATTGTTTTCTACCTGGTTCTATTGGGGAGGGAGAAACAAAGAAGAACAAAAACAAAAACATTTCATCTTAGTTAGACTTCATCTTACAATTTTTTGGAAAAAAATAACTGAATATCTTTTTTCAGGCAAATAGTATGTTTTTATATCCATCTCTCTTATGTGGCCATTCCAATATCAGTCCCCAGAAATAACAATGTGTGAATCTCAAACCAATTTTTTGGCAACAAAAAGGTATAGGTTTTCTTCCTTATTCTTTCTGTATCATTTTGATTAATAAATTCTTAAGGAGTGGCCTATTGTGCAATTTCTAAGAACACCACCAAGCTGTTAATGAAGTAAATATCTGTTTAATTTACAAACATCAGCAGTGTAACCGATATTAATCTGGAGAAAGACAAAGCACACTGAATTATACATGTACATCTAATTTTCTTTGTAAAAAAAGAAGTTTTCAGGAAGAAACATCTGCATCTTTACAGGGCACCCTGGGATTTTAATGAGGGAAGAGCACAGTTCACTATAAATCATTATCAATTCTACATTGTAATTTAGCAGCAAACATGTTAACATGGGAGCATTAAGATAATAAAGGAGTTTTATTGTTCGAGGGAAAGAAAAGTCACAGTTCTTGATATGACAGTCTTTTTATCCCCACCCCACCCCCAGAAAAGGGCAAAAAAGGTCAAGGACATATTAATTTGCAAAAGGTCTACTTTCTAGTGTTGATTGCTACCACCATTTCGTTTCTGTGAGGACATGTTGCAGAGGGGCCACTTCTTTCTGTACAATGACCATCTCACATACAGATTTCTGTTTTCCTCTCTCGGACTTTGCATACTCTCTGCAGGTGTCCTGAATGAGGCCAGTAGGTCATTGACATCAGTGATCAGATGTCAAGGTCAACAAACAGACCAACACATATTTATCCCAAGATAAAACCCTATGTTAGTACTATTGCCAAAAAAAAAAAAAAAATCCTGATTTTTAAGTTTGAAAAATGTACAAAAATATCAGGATAATTATAAATTAATATATATTAAAGCATCAAGGAACAGTAAAAGGATGGCCTAAAATGTTAAGTACAATGTACTTTGATACAATAAATATTTCTCATGGAAACTGAATACTGTATAGGGCTGTTTAGAACTCATAGAAACAAAAAATCATATTATTACTAATTTATTTATCAATAATCTATTGGTTCTTTATCATCTCCTTTATCATTTATATTACAAAAAATTAATACTGGAAAATGGTAAAGACTTTTGTGTGCTGCTTCTGCTGACATGCTGACATTTAAAAGGAAGATAAAATTTATTTTAGCACTTTCATTTCCTCTCATAAATGGAACCCAGATCCTCAGGACACTTTATATTTTGCATGAAATATTTCTCATCCATTTGTTCTATCTGTGAATTCTGGAGTTCCGTTCTCTTGCCTTGCATCCTCATTCACACACATGTGCTTGGTATGTCCTAGTGAACTTGGTTGATGTGAAGGAGGGTACACAGGTTTTATGATCTGGGCAATTTCACAGCAGTGCACAGTAGCTCCTCTGTCCCTCGTGCATGTGCTTCTGCTTGTCTTCAGCATGTTACAAAGATGGACCCGAGTTGCAATGGTTCCCATCGCTGTTCTAATGTCTCCAGGTATATCTTTCTTCATACTTCTCCAGCATAGGGGAAGCTTTAGTTCAAGCATTTCTTTTTTTTTTTTTCCAAATGCAGAAAAAAAGTCTTTATTCTCATAATAAAAATAAGTCTGTTCTGTATTTTACAATATATTTCAAATATTTCCACTATGAAGCATTCATTAGTCCCACATGGTCAAGAAGTATACAACCTTTTCCAAAGACAGAGCTGCCGGGAGTGTGTTTAGGACACACACCTCGTACAGCCGCACTTCACCACTTTCTCAACCTCGTCCACAAAGGAGGAGCCGTCAGTGCATTCGAAAGAGTATTTCCGCCGCTTGCTCCTCAGCGGTCCACAGCACTGCCCTCCTGCACACCCACCTCTGCACTCTAATCGGGACACCTTCTTGGTTGTTTGGCAAGCAGCATAGCCCTGCTGCTTTTGGTAATAATCTCTTATCCTTTCCCCTCGACAAGAGATTTCTAGAAAAGAACAAAAAGCACAAGCATTTTAAGAACAGTCACTGTAAGTCATGCAGAGTGACTGTGAATCCACAATTTAATTCAGAAGCCTTTGCTTCCCCTTCGTAACTTGCTTTACATATTATTAGCTGGTGGCACGGCCTCCTATTCTTTGAAAAATACTTCTTTTTGGTCTCTATTTTCAGCAAAGTGAATGCTATTATGTAGAATATAAATACAACGCTATTGCAGCGACAAGAAAATTGGATTCCTAAATATTTTCTTTCATTGCAAAAAAGGAAAAAAAAATACACATCTTCTGTTTTTACACTACTAACAGCTGGTTTTGTTTACCACAGGGAGCAGTTTCAGAGAGTATGCCATTTTATTTATTAGACCTGGAGTTTAACATTATCCAATCTGTTACTTAATACAAGTAACATTCCATTAACTTCATAAATTACCCCAGTATGAAGTATGTAGTTCAAAAAAGAGACATCTGCTAAAAGCTTCCATGGGCACGTTCCTCTTGTCTCGTCCCTTGGACACACAAAACAAAATCCGTGCCAGCTGGAGGCCAGGCGAGCTCTGATCACGCAGACAAAGGAGAAGGAGGAAGGTGAACTAAGAAGTCAGCCTGTTTCCGTTCCTCTCACCCACATGATTTGCTGTGATAAATCAGTCGATTCTAAGGCCAAAGGTCATTTTGTACTAAAACTAGAGCAGAATTAAGAGGACCATCTTCTCTGTGCCAGAAGATGAATTAATAATATATACGGATGAGAACAGCCGGTAAAGGTAAGACAGGAGTAAAGTAAATGTGCTTCTCCATCAGGTAAAAAGGAGTATTTCTTTTACAACAAATCAACTTGTGAGAAGCATCTGAAGGCTGTATACAATCTTGCGGTGGAGGTTTAAGGTCATTTCACAGCTGGTGCCTTCATAATACTTGAAAATAAATCAATAGCAGCAACTGCAAGTAGTGTGAAGACCTAGTATTCTCTCCTGTCACTCCCCTCTCTCTGTCTCTGTTGCTCCTGTTTTTTTTTTTTTTTTTTCACTTTTTCTCCCTCTCTTTTCAAAGACATGGGACCCCTCTTGCTTTGCCAAGAGAATGAGGTGCCCAGTGGGGCTGGCTTACCTCGATCACAGCTGTCCCCCGTGTATCCACTGCTGCATTCACAGTAGGGTTGCCCTAGACCTGAAAGCCTGCACTTCCCATGCTTGCACTTGATCGCCTGGCACGGGTTAAACAGATCCTCCTCTTCATCACAGAGGACACCTCCATGGCCCTCCAAGCACTTACAGCTGTAGGAGAACGCATTGATGGGCAAGCAGGTGCCATGTACGCATCTACAGGGAGGAGGAACACAGGAGTGGGAATGCATTCAGAAGAGGAGGTAAGAATGAATGGAGGTGATATAAGAATGGAGAATGATTGAGAAAATATGAGGGACAGAGTGCTAATGCCTAACGAACCTCCCCTCCCCTCCCCTCCCTTCCTGTCCCCTCCCCTTCTTCTTTCCTTCCTTCCTTTGGTTTGGCTTTGAGGCTTTCAGGTGTGTGCTCAACTCCCAAGCAGCAGGAACTTACTTATTTCCAAGGCAAGGGTCATTGGTCCGTTGGTCACAGAGGGGTCCCATCCATCCTTCCTGGCACTCGCAGGTGAAGCCTGCCTGGCTGCTGGGCTGGCATGTGCCATGGGCACACACCTTCTTGTGGCATGGCTCACAGCCAGGCAAAATGCCTGTTTGCATCGGTACCTTCTGGAAGTCCTGCAGCTCACTGTTGATGTAAAGGTTCCGGATGCAGCCGTGGAAGCTGGTTCCGTTCTGCCCAGGGGCCTGGCGCAGAGATGCCACGTTACTCTTCCCTGGCATGCCTGGGGAGGAACACCAGGTCAGAGGTCAGGATCTCTGGGGATTTCTCAGCCATTTACTACTCAGAAATACTGATGCTTGGGACCTCACTGCCAACCTATTATGGCAGGATATTTGGGCAGGGTGGTAGGGAAGTGAAGTGGAGAAGAGATGTAGAGATGTGTGTTTTTGTTTTGTTCTGTACTGGAAGATGCTCCAGGAAATTCTAATCCACAACTAGAATAAAATACCTAGTTGATTGGTGGTTAATCTTTAAAATTTGCTTCAAAGAAAAATTTACATGTACACAAATATATAAAACCTAGAGGCAGAGCTACTGTCCTTAAAGGCAAGACTGCGGGAAGGGAACATTCCCTCTCTGTTTGTCCTCCACCCCCCACCTCCAGGCACACACTCCTGGAAGTCTGGAGCTCCATAAAGCTCAGTTTATGGTGCTCTAATTCCACCCCTTATCTTAAAGACAAGGGGCTAGGGCTCAGAAAGCCCTGGTGACATGCTCAAGGTGACCCAGTGAGTTCAGGTTAGAGTTAGGCTGATGAGAAGAACTCCTCTATCTCTGGAGTCAGGGTTGGGTCCACCAGGTTTCAGGGGCTGACAGCTGGGGTTCACAGTGACCATTCACCCCAGCCCTCCCACATTCGAAGTTAGCAACGAATTCAGCTCACTCCTGGCAATGTCCCTGAGCTTGGTCAATGATGTCAATGCCTAAAAACTCACTCCTGATTCTTTTCAGGACAGCACCTCATTCACATCATTTTTTCTTTCTTGCTAATTAAGAGTGAAGACTTCACAGTCCAAGAAATCAGAAATAAAAATGAAATTCCTTCAAAAACAGAGTATTTGCAATCTTTGTATATATACATTCCACTAGTGACAGTTATCTGGTAACACTCATTTTGGCAAAACGGAAGAATCTTTCCATGGCCTAAGCCAGACCCTTAGTCCCTGGAAGGCATCCTGCAGAAGGCACCCATCCAGGGAAGGGGGGAGGGTGCTGGAGGCTTTCAGAGTGCTGGCTACACCACCACCACATCCCCACAACCCCCTAATTATGCTTTAGCTGTGCCTAAACTCTGGACTGCTGGCTGGAAGTTCTAGGCTGAGGAAGACCCAGTTTCTCACTCTTCAGGGGGTCTGTTGGTTCTAAAGACCAAGAACTGTAGCACACTCTGGGTCCGAACTTATGCCACCTTCTCCTTTCCCATTCATAGGAAATGACTCATCCATTGGCATTCAAAGCATGCATCAGTCAGACAGCTAGGTGTACGAAACCACTAGGTTAGACGGTAAGGATTTCTGGTTCTGCGTGCACTTGGAGCAGTTATTTCTTCTCTCTGGGGCTTAGTATTGTCATCTATACACCATGAGCATATGGACCAGAGAAGTTGTCCTAAGTTTGTCATACATAAGAACCAACAGCAGTGCATGCTCAAAGGCAGCTTTGCAGGCTCCTCTCTCCCCTCCTTCTGAGGTTCTGATCCTGTAGGAACAGGAGAGGTGCAGAAATCTAAATATCTACATGCAGCTCAGGTGATTCGGGTAGTCCATGGTTACACTCTGACAGGTATTGAATGAAGTCTCTTGGCTGTGAAGTTCTGTGAGTACAGGCCTTTAGTCTATGTCCATCTCGCTGTGGGTTGCTTTCTAGAGCAGGGTCAAAAGGATGAAACTTACCATTTCCAGGAAAGGACTGGTGACAGAAAATTCCTTGACCTGGGGTAAGTTTTTCTAATTTAACCATATCCATCCATCATAAGGACTTTAATGACCACACATTTATGGTCCTTTTTTCGGTGGTTAAAAATGAACTTCTTCCAAAACTATTTTTAATAGCTCATTTTGATATAGGCACAACACACATATGTGCACATGTCAAGAATAAATACAGATTGGCAAAGTTCCACAGCACAGAGAAACAATTAGTAAATCTGTTCCTTTTTGTTCCAAAGCTAACAATTAGAAAAAGCCCAGCTTTGACTAGAGTAATTTGTCAATGAAAATGTTTAGACATCATACGTATATTTGAGTTTCAATAGGCTATCATAAAATCAAGAATTATTCTGAGTCAATCTTTTCACGTGCTAGGTCTTCATTGACAAACAGAAGTAGATACATGAATTTTTTTTTTTTTTTTTTTTTTTTTTTTGAGACGGAGTTTCACTCTTGTCGCCCAGGCTGGAGTGCAATGAACGCATCCTTGGCTCACTGCAACCCCCGCCTCCTGGGTTCAAGCGATTCTCCTGCTTCAGCCTCCCGAGAAGCTGGGATTACAGGCATGCACCACCACGCCTGGCTTATTTTGTAATTTTAGTAGAGACCAGGTTTCTCCATATCGGTCAGGCTGGTCTCGAACTCCCGACCTCAGGTGATCCACCCGCCTCAGCCTCCCAAAGTGCTGGGATTACAGGTATGAGCCACCACGCCCGGCCAGATCCATGATTTTTTTTTAAGCCTTTCCTCTATGCCATTGGCTTAGTTGGAAGTCATTCAATCAATCAGCCAATCAATCAATCAACCAACAGATAACTTAGCAAACAGCTTTTAGCCTTATTTCTACAGGCCTCAAAATGATAATAAAGAGACCAAGTATCAAGCCTAGGTCCTCTGTCCCGTGGCAGGACAAGGAGGACATTTGTTGCATATACATGGATTTCCATGCATGGGGCTTATTTTTTGATTTTCTTCCCCATTAGGTAATAAGGGTTCAGTTGGACTACAGACAGAAAAACATGAAAGCTAAATTATTTTGTGTCGGCCGAGTGCAGTGGCTCATGCATGTAATCCCAGCACTTTGGGAGGCCGAGGTGGGTGGATCACATGAGGTCAGGAGTTTGAGACCAGCCTGCCAAACATGATGAAACCCCGTCTCTACTAAAAGTATAAAAAATTAGCTGGGCGTGGTAGCAGGCGCCTGTAATCCCAGCTACTTGGGAGGCTGAGGCAGGAGAATCACTTGAACTCGGGAGGTGGAGGTTGCAGTGAACCAAAATCGTGCCATTGCACTCCAGCCTGGGCAACAAGAGCGAAACTCCATCTCAGAAAAAAAAAAAAAAAATTGTGTCAAGTAAAGCACATATCATGGGTAGTTGATAACCCAAGGGTAGGTTAAGCTGCCTCTCCATATACTCACCAAGGGGCTGCCTCTCCCCAGATGCTGAGGCAACACCTTCAGGCAGTCCTCCTTGGGCAGCATCCCTGTTTTTTTTTTTGTTTTTTTGTTTTGTTTTTTAACTTTTATCTTAAGTTCGGGGGTATATGAGGGTTACACTCCCCACCAACAGTGTATTATGTGTTACCGTATAACAAACCGGGTAAACTCATGTCACGAGGGGTTTGTTGTATGGACTATTTCAGCACCCAGGAATTAAGCTTAATGTCCATTAGTGATTTTTCCTGGTCCTCTCCCTCCTCCCACCCTCCGCCCTCTGCTAGGCCCCAGTGTGTGTTGTTCCCCTCTCTGTGTCCATATGTTCTCATCATTTGGCTCCCACTTATAGGTGAGAAACATGCAGTATGTGTTTTTCTGTTCCTGTGTTAGTTTGCTAAGGATAATGGCCTCCAGCTCCATCCATGTTCCTGCCAAGGGCATCAGCTCAATTCTTTTTTTGTGGCTGCATGGTATTTCGTGATGTATATGTACCACATTTTCTTTATCCAGTCTAGAATTGATGGGCATTTAGGTTGATTCCATGTCTTTGCCATTATGAATGGTGCTGCAATGAACATATGCATGCCTGTGTCTTTATGATAGAATGATTGAGATTCCTTTGACTATATGCTCAGTCGTGGGATTGCTGGGTTGAATGGTGGCTCTATTTTTAGGTCTTTAGGAATCGCCACACTGTTTTCCACAATGGCTGAATTAATTTACATTTCCACCAACAGTATATAAGTGTTCCTTTTTCTCCACAACCTTGCCAGCAGCTGTTATTTTTTGACTTTTTAATAATAGCCATTCTCACTGGTGTGAGATGGTATCTCATTGTAGACATAATTTTTTTTTTTTGGAGATGGAGTCTCCCATTGTCGCCCAGGCTGGAGTGCAGTGGTGCGATCTCGGCTCACTGCAAGCTCCACCTACTGGGTTCATGCCATTCTCCTGCCTCAGCCTCCCGAGTAGCTGGGACTACAGGTGCCCGCCACCATGCCCGGCTAATTTTTTGTAGTTTTTAGTAGAGACGGGGTTTCACCGTGTTATCCAGGATGGTCTCAATCTCCTGACCTTGTGATCCACCCGCCTTGGCCTCCCAAAGTGCTGGGATTACGGACGTGAGCCACCATGCCCAGCTGTAGTCACTATTTTTGAAGAGAACTTATTAGTTACCTTGCTCTCTTTTTCTCCCTCTGCTTCTCATGCCTTTGCCATACAGCATTCAAGGCTGTGGTCTTACAGGTTCCTTGTGGTTTGAAAATCTGAGTCACCCTTGAGACTGCACTCTAAGCGGGGAGAAAGTGGGCCCATGGTGATCTCTGGCAGTGGGACTGGGATGAAAGTGGTTTCCTTGAGGCCTGGGTGGACAGAGGTGTTGTTTGAATTCTTCCAGGCCCTCTACCTTCAGAAGGATAAATACTTTTCATTTTGAAGTTTAAAACTTTTTTTCCTTTTTTTTTTTTTTTTTTTTTTTGGCGGGGGGCGGGGGAATGTTCTGACTTAAACAGTCTCATCCTGTATTTTTTTTTTTTTTCTTGAGATAGTGTCTGGCTCTGTTTCCCAGGCTGTACTGCAATGGTGCAATTATGGTTCACTGCAGCCTCAACCTCCCGGGCTCACATGATCCTCCCTCCTCAGCCTCCCAAAGTGCTGAGATTATGGGTGTGAGCCACCATGCCCAGCCCCCTGTATTTTTAAAATTTGTTTTATACTATATTCTAAAGGGGCTTCGAAAGATTTAGTGAAGTGGATTCTAATGAAAGCATAATAAAATCAAGTGAACGAAAAGTCCATAAATAAACAACAAAAGGCCACAGCACTTAGATTTGTTCCCTTTCTGCTTTATGTGAAGAAGTGAATGGCAATGCAGGTGGCTTTGGAGTCAGCCAGATCTGGACTTAAATGAGGTATCTACTACATAATAGCTTTGTGTACTTGGACAAGTTATATAAAATCCTTGAGATTGCTCTTCAGGGACTACAAAACAGAGAAAATCATACCTACTTCCTAAGATCTCTGCACATTAAGGCTATAAAAGGAGCACTGTGTTGGGCACATAGCATGTGCTCAATAAATATAATTTATTTTCTCTCAAATCACAGGTACACTTGCGACTTGGCTTCACCCATCCAAAAGCAACCCTGTTAACTGGAGTGCTGGCAAGAATGGAAGATTTGCTTTTTAATGAGACTCTCTGCTGTGATTCCCATGAAGCAATCAGATAAGTCAACTTGCTGAGTAGACTCACTATGCAATACTTTATTTATAATGCATTATAGTTACTTGAAGATGCCTCTGCATTCTTGATTTTTTAGGGAGTAGAATGGACATTTCTTCTTCAACTTTGTATCCTTTATGTATCCATTTACTTAGTTCCTAGTATGTGGTAAGTACTCAATAAATATTTACAGAATTGAACCAAAGACTTCCAACTGTTTCTAAAACAATCCAACTCTGCCAAAATGTTAAGACTGTCTACTACTGAAATTATTAAAACAGAAATGCCTTAGACTTAGAGGCACTGAAAAGAAGGCTTTGAGTGGTTGAGATAATGGTGCAGCATAGGTTATTATTTTTCAGAAAATGATGTGAAACTCATGAAAATATCTGTCATGGTGATGAAACTGTACACTAACCTGTTCAAAGCTTTTACTTATTTATCTGTAAAATAAGTTAGTTTTATCAGTCAATTCAAATAAATTCAATGTAATTTAATCCAATGCTTCTCAATTCAGCATTAACTGCTTTCTGGCTCCTTTACCAGAATTTTGAAACTCTATGCCTCCAGTTTATATTTGTTCCTCCAAATAGAGGCAAGATTGGGACCTCTCTCCTTTGCGGGTCCTCTCCGATGGGCTCCTACAGAACTTTGCTTATATCTCTGTCCCTCATTTATTCACTCATCTGCCTTCTTTTCACTTAAAAATGAAGCCCAGGGTCTTCACTCTATGATTTCAAGTCCTAACCTACCTTTCCAACCCTCTCTCTTGTTCATTCACCTTAAGGTCTTAGTGGAACAGAACTATTTATTGTTATTCTAATACAATTTGTACATTTAATTTGTTCATTCATTCATTCATTCATTCAGTCATTGGATTACAGTGATACTTATCCTATCATCCAGATGAATTAGCAACTGGTAGTGCAGAAGCTCTAGCATGGTAACATTTGACTGAGCTGATAGGGTTTGCCTCTTTAAGGGAGCTGGGGTGGGGTCATCTACTTTCCAGTTTGCATTAAGCTTGTTTTATCATTTTCTTGATTGTATGATTTAATCTCTAACCAACTTTCCTTTTCCATAGACCAGATCAAATATAAGATTAAATTATATAATGTATAAATCACCTAGCATATGTGATTGACACAAAAGAAATATTAATTAATGTCTTTCTCTACCCAGATGACACATTTAGTTAGAAACAGAGATGGGATAATAAAATGATCCCTTAACACCCACCTAGAGATCTTTCTGTTCTGTCTTTGCCATCCATCTTTCAATGATTGATCACTATTGGTCAATGACAAATCCCGATATATTAGGCATTAACAAACTTCAGAATTCATCCATAATGAGAATCACAGGGTTTCAGGACCAACTGAATGTGGAAGACAGCTTACCTCCTACATAGAGTGGAGAGTCAAAATTCAGAGTGGACTGCTTTGACAAGTTAGTGATGATTTTGGGGTTCCCACCATCCACGGACAAAGAGAGACTCTGATCCAAGGCGAGTAGTTCCACAATGTGGAAGTTTCCATCATTGATTGTCTCCACACTACAACGGAAAAAAAAAAAAAAAGGCTGATTCTTCCATTTTCTTTTCATTAAAGCAAGGTAGTTAAAATACAAACTTTGATAAGTGCTCCTTGGGAAAAGAGATGGCAATCTAACACTAACGAAGATAAAGATCAGTAGTTGAATTTTTTTCAAAAATAGGCATTTTCAAGGAGATGTGATTGATTTCAGTTTCTCAGGAACTGAATACAAAATAAGTTTGTTCTTTTATGACGAGAAGTAGAAATAACTACATTTCATCATCATCCAGCCACATTCTCTCAATATGTAACGATTTCAAAGGATAATTTATACATTTGCTTTTAACTTCCATAAAAGTTCCATTTACCAAGATACTATTACTTCAAATTGTACGAAAAGACAAGGAAACTAGGCCTGTGCCAAAAACACCCTAACACATTGACCTTAGGCAACTGCTGGCTTCTGCTCTTAAAAAAAACTGTAGATTAGGACTTACCAGAATCAAACACACACACAAATGCAAGGAGAACCAACTTGGTGGGATCTCAGTACTTTTTGAAATTTGTTAATAATATCCTCTTACTTTCTGTGCATTTTCATCAACTGATATTGCTGTGAAGAAGTTATCTATGCTCAGTGGAGACATGGGAATAACAGATTAAATAAAATGCTTAACATAGTGATATCTAGGAAATATTGCAATGACAGTGGCTGTCTGGATTCTTTTCTATAATTTTCAAGGGCCAGGTCTAACAATTATTACTGTCACCTTCTAAAAACCTTGGAAGGGCTTATAGAAATTGATGAAGTGAATAAAGACAAAAAGATGAAGAAAGGTAAATGGAAAATGAGGATTAAAAACTAAGATGAAGTTGAGTGCAATTAGTAAATATGTTTTACATGGTTTTAAAGTGTAGTTGCATATCTAACTCTGGTGTTACAGCAGTCAAAAAAGCAAACCAGACCAATGAAACAGGACCAAAGAAGAAATAGGACCAATACACGGTGCAGTGTTAAGAACGTACTTACCTTTCGCTATACAGGAAAAACATGGCATAATGGAAGTTGGGATCAAAATGTTAATGGTGACTATTAAAGATCTAACATGCTGGGATACTGGGAAGACTGAAAAAGGCTCCAACATGGAAACATGGGAGCATGTGATAGATTATTCCTAAATGTGAATACTTAATACTCTGTATACAAGATGACTGCTTACATTTCTAGGCACTGATATTTAAATTTGTAAAATGGCAAAGTCTAGGGAATGATAGAAAAATGCATTAACATATTTCTGCATGGTTCTCACCACTGGAGTCTAATCATCTTCTGTTGTTTATGCTGACAGGTAATAAAATGTTTTTTTTGATTTGAGAACAAGAGAAATCATTCTGCAGAATTGTGAAAACATTTGACATTCTTTCTGTTTAGGTGGTTAGAAGAGTCCACGTGTACAGGAATCTTTGATAGCCTGTCTCAGGTAACAACTTTATAAAATTAAATGTTAGATATGTCAATCAATATTTTTGCCTTTTACACATTTAATTATCCTAACACTTAACATCAATACAATTGGCAGAGGAAAAAGTAGACCAGAAAATTATTTTATAAGTAAAGTTGCACACCATTAGTGGTTTTAAATATGACTCTCTTCTAAGAGGGTATGCCAAGTAGTAACATTGGCTAGTGGTTAAGCATATAGACTCTGTAGTCAGATAATCCTGGATTCGAATCGTGGTCCTGCATTTATTAAGTGTTTGTTTTAGATAAGTTACTTTATTACTAATATATTTCAGTTTTCTCTTCAGTAAATGCTAATAAATATTTCTGCCTTCCATGGTTAATTTGAGGACTATGTAAAATGACTGAAAGATACCCAGCATAGCAAAAATTAATGTTAGATATTAGTATCACCATCACTATCATATCAGCCCCCCACCCAACCACGATCATCATGATACAAATAATTCAATACCATTTCTGAATCTTCTTTAGTAAAGAATTTAGCTTTATTTTAAATATTGATTGTAAGATAATGTTAAAGGCTGGCAGAAATATAACAACTTCTTTGGGGGCATATCTTTTTCAAGTTACTAAAAGTTTTAAAGTAAAACATTAAAATAAAGACAGACATAAAGAGAGTAGAAGTGAATTCCTTTTTACTTTGAGGTTATACACAACTTTCCAAGTAGTTTTATATGGATGTCCTATCAACATCAACCTTAATAAATATTAATAATGAGGCCCCCCATTTCTCTTTAAAATTGCAAAGAAAAGACCCATATATTACCAAGGAATGGATTCTTGGTCACATATTGGTCTTAGTCAATTCAGTCATGTCATCATCAATGATGGTGTTTGATGCAGTACAATTGTATGGTTTAAGTTAACACACTTTACAGTTTTAAACACCCTAATGCAGTGTGTCAGATGGGAACTTGGAGGTAGGTAGTTTCATCATCAACTCACTTTGCTTATTGCTCCTTTATTCCCTCCTCTGTTCCTTTTTACTCTTTTTTGGAGTACATGTCTTAAACTCTTGCTAATTGTAAGCTAATTTAAAGTATCATCCATGTATTATTTATTTCTGAAAATATGTGGTAAGTAAACACAAGGGAGATGTATTAGGAATAACATATATTAATTGTTTTTAGCAATACTCCTAGATGATATCTATAGATAATCATTACACTACACTTCAAGCATGTTTAAGACAAGACCTCTGAAAATTCATTTCATAAAACATAGTTGGAAGTTTCAGTGGCAGTATCGTCAAGGATAATGCTGAGAGATAAATCTTGCTCAGCTTGTCCTAGCTCTCATTAGACATGTCATCTTTGGTTAGTGTGACCTTAGGTGATTTTTCTTCCTTTTAAGAGAAGTGCAAATAGGAAGAGCAAAGGATTATATATCACATACTAAGGGCCAGGTACTAAGAACTTTACAAGTATTACCTCATGTAAGCTTCACAACAAGAGGTGAGCACTGAGGACATCCAAGGTGACACATCTAGTTAGTGGCTAAACAGTTCTGAAGCCAGGTTGTCCAGCTCAAGTGTATGTGCTCTTAATTATTATGCACTACTTTTACAATCGAAAACCTGAGGAATACCTATTCCTAGACAAATGGCATGTGTTTTCACCACTAACAAGCTTTTAATACATGATTTCTGTCCCAAATAGCCTGGGAATAAAGTTCTATAGTAAATTACCTTGTATGATAGCAAAACTTGATTCATTTACTAAAAAACACTGAATTGTTAATAAAAGTAATGATCTTACAATAAGAGTTTGAAGAATGCATATAAATTATATGGATTTAAAAACTTAGTTTGGATTTTATTTTCCCAATTATGAGTGAGATTATGAGTGAGATAGACTGACTATACTTTTCTCTCCCTAAAAGCTTTAAATGTCTAATCTGATCACACCAGAACTTCCACAAGACTTATCATTGAGATTAATTCCATTTATATCTCCCTGGAATTAAATGAAGCCTCATCTTGACCTCTTAACAGGTAAGTACAGTAAAGTTCATGATTTTAGATTCCTTTTTTTTTTTTTTTGAGACAGAGTCTCGCTCTGTCAGCCAGGCTGGAGTACGGTGACATAATTATGGCTCACTGCAGCCTCAGCCTCCTGGACTCAAGTGATCCTGCTGCCTCAGCTTCCTAAGTAGCTAGGACCACAGCTGCATGCCACCATGCCCAGCTACTTCTTAAATTTTTCTGGAGAGATAGGGTATTGCCATGTTTCCCAGGCTGGTCTCAAGTGATCTTCCTGGCTTGGCCTCCCAAAGTGCTGAGATTACAGATGTAAACCACCACAACTGGCCAACTTGGTTTTTAAGATAGTATTTTACACATGGGACCTAAAGAGAATTTTTCAGAGTTAATTACATTCTAACTTGGTGTTTCATGCTGTCTTTTCTAGCATGAGATAAACTGGAGGATGTCCAGGAATCCTTTGTCTACACATTCGTTTAAAATTAAAGCAGTGGGCCAGGCGCGGTGGTTCACGCCTGTAATCCTAGCACTTTGGGAGGCCAAGATGGGTGGATTGCTTGAGCTCAGGAGTTCGAGACCAGCCTGGGCAATATGGTGAAACCCTGTCTCTACTAAAATACAAACAAAATCATCTGGGCGTGGTGGCGGGTGCCTGTAAGCCTAGCTATGCGGGAGGCTGAGGCACGAGGATTGCTTGAACCTGGGAGGCAGAGGTTGCAGTGAGCCGAGACCGTGCTACTGCGGTCCAGCCTGGGCAATATGGTTAAACCCTGTCTCTACTAAAATACAAACAAAATCATCTGGGTGTGGTGGCGGGTGCCTGTAATCCCAGCTATGCGGGAGGCTGAGGCACGAGGATTGCTTGAACCCGGGAGGCGGAGGTTGCAGTGAGCTAAGACCGTGCCACTGCAGTCCAGCCTGGGCAACAAAGTGAAACTCTGTCTCAAAAAATAAAATAAAATAAAATAAAATAAAATAAAATAAAATAAAATAAAATATAAAAAATAAAATAAAAGCAGTGATCGACACATCAGTTGCTACATAGTAAGACTGCCTGAGCTAGAAAGCCATAATCCACTTTTTAGTCTATAGCAGCTGTCTCCTACATACCCACATGTAATGCATGGCATCCTTTTGGGTTCTGATAAGTATTGATAAACTCTCTTTCACCACTCCCTAGGGAACAATATATTTTATGATTCACAAAAACTACAAGCGAACCACTTAACTTTGAGCCTTTCCACTGGGAATTTGAATTGCATTTATTACTGTTACTATGAGGTTTAGTTTTACTACACTCACCTATTTCCTGAGATTTGTTTTCTTGAGTTTATATACTGGAAGTGGATACATGAAAACAAAGCAGTTCCCCAACTGTTTGTGGTCTGCTACAGAAAAATAATTCAGAAACTTGGGGCTTAAAAGAGGGGCTTTAAAATGTCTCTGATTTTCTTTCTCTACTTTGCTTACACACAACACACTAACAATGATAAACATAATGTATTTCTGTAGTTTAATAAAGGACTGTTTTTCCTTATGTGAGCTTCAACTTCTTGCCTTAACATTTTAAAGTATCTGGGCTGGGTGCGGTGGCTCACGCCTGTAATTCCAGCACTTTGGGAGGCCAAGGTGGGTGGATCTCGAGGTCAGGAGTTCGAATCTAGCCTGGCCAAGATGGTGAAACCCCGTCTCTAGTAAAAAAACAAAAATTAGCTGGGCATGGTAGCGCATGCCTGTAATCCCAGCTACTCTGGAGGCTGAGGCAGGAGAATCGCTTGAACCCAGGAGGTGGAGGTTGCAGTGAGGCGAGATTGTGCCACTGCCCTCTAGCCTGGGCGACAGAGCAAGACTCCATCTAAAAAAAAAAAAAAAATTAAAGTATCTGGTGACATATTCCACGCTTTGGAATAGGAACTGGAACCCAAACTCAACTGGTCATCTCATTTTGGTGTTTCTGGCCTGATGATACTTCACCTGTCAAGTGGGAGTGATACTAAAAGTATTCTTGCCTATCTCTTTAGTCAAAAGGAATGGGAAGCCAAATGAGATTAAAGATATCTATGTAGGCTGGGTGCAGTGGCTCACGCCTGTAATCCCAGCACTTTGGGAGGCTGAGGTGGACGGATCACAAGGTCAGGAAATGGAGACCATCCTGGCTAACGTGGTGAAACCCCATCTCTATTAAAAATACAAAAAAAGCTAGGCGTAGGGGTGGGCGCCTGTAGTCCCAGCTACTCAGGAGGCTGAGGCAGGAGGATGGCATGAACCCAGGTGGCGGAGCTTGCCGTGAGCCGAGATCGCGCCACTGCACTCCAGCCTGGGCGACAGAGCAAGACTCTGTCTCCAAAAAGAAAAGATATCTAAATATACCTGTAAGAATTTTTCAAAAGAAAGCTTTAGAAAATAGTTGTTCAAGTAATATTTTAATCAGTACTTTTGAAACAGATTAACATGAATAAAATTCACTAAACTAGAAAGGCTTCTCTAAACTTGAACATACTGTACAGTGAGATGTCAGGCTATAAAATTCCCACTTGGGTATTTATTCTTCAGTATCCAGATATTTGAGCAGGAAGAGTATCCATGAATCATCAGCATTACTCAATATCGTGAGCCAACTCTGTGCCAAGCACGATGTTAGGTGCTTTACATTCATTCAATTCTCATAACCAAACATGAAAAGCAGATCTAATTGCATTTATTGAGATAAGGAAAATAAAGCACAAAGAAATGAAGCAATTTGCCCAAGGTTATAAGCTAGTAAATAGGGGGAACTTTCCATATGGCATATCAAGAATGGCTGAATAAACATCTTGAAAACAAGAATACCACATAGATTCTGTCTACTCTTTGTCTCCCCAATGAGACTGAACTTCTCAGATACAAAGATAATCTTTGTTGTTTCTTTTGTATTTTTGTTGAAATGTAAGCCTGTAAATTGCACAACCCAGAGTGTATGTAGCCAACCAAATGTAACGGTAGGTGACAGAAAGTCCCCTGAATTTGAGCAGGTTGCCTAAATATGAAAACCTGTACACTAGTAAGGTGGTTCATCTGATTCTCTTATTTTTAAACAGTAGCTAGCTGTGTTTCCAAAGAAACTGCCTGGTTTGGAAAATGACATTAATTTGAATCTAAAAAAAGAAGCATATATTTTTCAATAATAACTTTTGTTAAAAAAAAGTTTATGTTTTTCTAGATGAAAAGAAACTCACTTTGAAAGACAACAGATTATTAGCCTACTTGAGAATAAAAATTTAATACTCCAGCCCTGTCTGAGGACCTACTGCTTAAATTTAGGCTGCCATTCATTTTTCCATTCTTTCATGGCACTATTACTGATATGGTTTGGCTCATCTTGAATTGTAGTTCCCATAATTCCTCGTGTTATGGGAGGGACCCAGTGGGAGATAATTGAATTATGGGGGCAGTTTTCCCCATACTGTTATCATGGTAGCGAATGACTCTCACGAGATGTGATGGTTTCATTGGAGTTTTCCCCTTTCGCTTAGTTCTCAATTCTCTCTTGTCTGCCACCATGTAAGACATTCCTTTCACCTTCTGCTATGATTGTGAGGCCTCCCTAGCCATGTGGAACTGTGAGTCAATTAAACCTCTTTTTCTTTATAAATTACCCAGTCTCAGGTATGCCTTTATCAGCAGTGTGAAAACGGGCTAATACAATTACTAAGTCCCTCTTTATGCTATTCTCTAAGTGCTGTAAAGATTAGGCCCGTGCGCCATATTCCAAATCCATTCCCTTGTTAGGCAGCTCATTTCATCTATGTTGCTGGTTACAGTCCTTTAGGCAGTAGGTTGCTGGCAAATGTTTAACAACCGGTACTGTTAAAAAAAAAAAACAAGAACAAAAACCTGGATTTGTAGGCTTTGCTGATTTTTGTGGTGGGAATATTCCCAATATGGCTGATTTCAATGTGAGCATCAAGCATGATGTTGTAGAACTTGGATATGAGAAGAGATGCAGACAATCAGCTCTCAAAGTACATATTCCTTTTACACAAGGGGTTCTCAAAGTGTAGTCCCTGGAGTACAAGATCTCCTGGAAACTTGTTAAAAATGCAAATTTTCGGGTCTAGCTAAGAGCTACAGAATCAGAAACTAGGGGTGGTGCCCAACACCTGTATTTTAACATGTTTTTCAGGTGATTCCAATGCAGACTTTTGGAAACAACCATTCTACACTACTGCCTGTATGCTTGGTGCTGTTAACAGCAGGCATGTCTACAAGAAGCCATGATCTTCTATCCAGATGTAACAGATAAGATGAGAAAATATGCATACTACTTTATTTCTACGCTAAAATAATAAATACTACATCTTGAGTTTTCTTAAACACACTTCAAGCTATGTTAACTACTGTCTTTTAACTTTTAACATAGTTGGCTGTGTTTTCAAAGAGGCTGTCTGGTTTGGAAAATGACATTAATTTGAATTTCAAGAAAGAAGCACATATTTTTCATTAACTTTTGTAAAAAATGTTTCCCCTCATCTAGATTAAAAGAAAGTCTTTTTGAAGGGCAGCAAATTACCAATCTAGAGATAATTTCATAAAATAATTGTCTTCATACTGATTTATGTGAAACAATAGTTGACATATAAAATAAATTTTAACCAAAAATACCCTATAGAATTAATAAGTGTATTATTACTTTCCCCTCATTTTATTAGGTTTCATTTTGCTAAAATAAAATCAATTTTCTTCAATGTGGAGAATTAACCAGGCAATTGAAATGATGCACCTGAGGTATAAAATTATTTCCAAGTGCAAGGCCCAATAATAATTAAATAATGCAAAATTTGGAAAACAATGTTTTACCAAAGTAAATTTTATATAACATAGAATTATGGCAATAAAACTGAACTTAAGTGGAAACAAATCAAAATTTGAAAATGTACTTCACCCAGACAAAATATTTATTAGCAACTAATGGGACAGCTGATTGCAACACTGTTATTGATAGATTTTACTACAGGGATGGAGAAGTACTATCTTTCATCAAAGATTTTACACTGTAGTAAAGGCCTGGCCCAGGACAGAGGTTGCCTTGCTTGGCATTTTCTGGCATTTGAAAAAAGGCCAAAAAATTAGCCGTATCAGAGCTAAGAGTTATGAAAAACTGCAAATTGAAGGTAAAGGAAAGCAGAGGATTAACAGTAGATCCATTGCACCTGTCATGCCTTTCAATGAAAGAAGGAATGCAATGGGAACACAGGTTTGGGTGAAGCAAATGAAATAAACTCAGTTTTGGACATCCTGAATTTGTGATACCAGTAGCCATCATTGTTTATGGTTTACCAAACATTGTTGCAAATATTTACATTTATCATGTCGTACAATTCTTACCGTAATCTCACAAAAAGGACACTATTATTTGTTATCCCCATTTGCCAGATGAGGCCCAGGGAGCTGAAGCAATCTGTCCAAGACACACAGTTAGTTGATAACAAAGCTGGACTTGAATCAAGCCAGACTATCTCTAGAGCAGCAGCTTTTTCTATTATTTCAATTTTATTTTTGAGTGGTAATGACATTGAAATGGCTCAAAAATCAAATGGATATAAAATGGTATTCATGCAGAAGTCTTGTTTCTATTTCTTTTTGTCTGTGTCTAGTTTTTCTTTGTGCAAATACATGAAAATGTAAGTGCTTATATTTATCTCCTTTGAACTTGTTCTTCCTTACATTTCCTTCCTGTCTTCCTTCTTTTTTCTTCATTGCTTCCTTTTTCTTTCTTCCTTTTTTCTTACATTATTTTCTCAACATAAAAATAATATTCTATATTTAATATGTTAATAAAATGTATTATACATATCTATACATCTGAATTCTTGGTAATTGTTGCCTCTTTTATTAAAAAATAAGGTCATAGCTTTTCTGGATTGGAAAATCAAGAAAATTTTTTTGGTCATAAGCCAAAAGGCAATAATGAAATTAAAGCTGTATTTGCTCTAGGCCTCACATTTTGTATCTCTATTAGATGATCCACCACCAGAAACATGGGCTTGCAGCTTCTAATAAAGAACATGAGATGGACGGATCACGAGGTTGGAGATCGAGACCATCCTGGCTAACACGGTGAAACCCCGTCTTTACTAAAAATACAAAAAAGATTAGCCAGGAATAGTGGCGGGTGCCTGTAGTCCCAGCTACTTGGGAGGCCGAGGCAGGAGAATGGCATGAGCCCAGGAGGCGGAGCTTGCAGTGAGCCAAGATCGCACCACTGCACTCCAGCCTGGGTGACTGAGTGAGACTCTGTCTCCAAAAAAAAAAAGAATATGCAACATAATAGTCCCTTTATAAATGTCACAAGATACACTCCATCCTTTGTTAGGTGAAATGGCAATGAACATAAACTCAAACAAACTCGTTATGGTAGGTCCTTGTTTGGATATAATCACTTGGGTTTCTACAAAGTATTTAGAAATATTTTGCCATATGTGATATGAATGCTAGCTTTAATAAGCCAAGCCAAAAACCTTTACTATGGCTTCTGAGAGTTCTGTGCTGCACCATTACATAAAATAAATTTAAAAAAAATTAAAAAAAAATGAACCACAAATTTCTGAAATCTTTTTATGGGCTGAAACACATTCAGGCAAGAAAATTTAAGGCCTCGTAATATCTAAAATCTTGGCACTAATTCATCACCATTTGGAGATAAAATAAGTATTGTATTCAACTTGGAAACCAACAATTATGTGTTTGTTTCCATGCTCCAAATATTCACAAGTGGTGGATATCAAATTCCATTCATGGCTACAAGTGGCATGTACTTTCCCAGAACTATTATGAAGCATCAAATAAGATGTGAAGACTTTTAAGCACATTGATATATATGAGAATATCAATAACATGCAGGCCAGTGTCTCCACTTTATGTCATAATCAATGCCTATTCTTTTGTTGCCAAGTGTGTCTGACTTACAGATATGTTTTGTTCATTATATATAGTATTAAAAATGCACACTGATATCTAAAGGAGAGAAAATTTATATTAAAAAACCCCCAGATTTCTGCCTTTTTCCTGAAAAGCCAAGAGTCTGGAAAAACCTAAGTCCATATTTTCTCCACGAAGAACTGAGTAGATGAAATCCTGTTTTGACAAATATTTACTATTGGTTCATTCCAGTCACAACCACTTCTTTTATATTGCCAACATCAAGGCTATTTATAATAAAATAATACTTATGTAAAAATTTAGCTCTTTTACAGAATAAAAGGGTGAGAGCATATTATTTTCTTGCACTTGACCTGTTTAATCATTTATGTTACTTATCCGGAAAAACTGACTACTTAGGAGTTTGTGATCCCTTCTCTAAAGGGTGAATTTCTACATGTGAAAAAATTAAATAGCTAAATTGCCTGCAGGATGTTAGGGAACTGGTGTTGGGTTCCAACAGAGGGGCTCTGATAGTTAGTCTTATGCAATAAGGACTAAAAATTATACCCCACGAATACCACCCATTTCACGTCTCCAGTATATTATTAATATCATTAATCATTAGAAAACTTCCAAAATGGATGGTCAAGATTCCCTATGACAACATTGTATGAATCCATTTGCTTATTCTGTGTAAGTTCCAAATGAGCAGGGGCTTTGTTCCTTAAAGCTCAGGACAGGTCTGGCACATAGTAAGTGCTCAATAAACCTCTGAGGTATGAATGGCAACCTGAAGTTACTCACAGTGCTGTATATCTTCATTTGATTCTCTGGAGCTCCCTTCCAACTTTCTTTACCCAGCTCTGAGCCCCGGGAAGCTCATGTGCAAGCTACATTACTAGAGTCTATAGATTCCTTCTTTCCTGGCATGCAGTGTGGCCCATGGGGAACACAGACGGGAGATTGTTGGGAGGAAAGAGAGTGAGGTTGTGTATTTCAAAAGCTGGTTGTTTCCTTGAGAACTTACTGCAAACGTCTATTAAAGGTCGAGGCTTCTGGCAGGCAAGCCTCTCTACAAAGCCTTTACAGAGCATGAGTTTCCATAACTGCTCCCTCCTCTTGATCCTTCAGGCATATGGGTAGCAACACCTCCCTGCATCCCTTGTTTCCAGCCCCAGGTTACTATACTATCCCAGTCACCTCTTTGTGCATAGCAGTCCCCTTACAAATCCCTCCTCACATTCTCCAGTTTGAGTATGCCCTCTGTTCCTGCCAGGTTTCTCACTAATACCCTCATCCTAAAACCTGTTGGGGCCAACTTAGTCTCTCTCCTCTCCATAATAAAATAATAGAGGAGAAGCAGTTCTTCATTAAGCAATTTTTTTCACCTTTACCCGTAACTGAGAGATCTTCACCTGTAAATGGCAGAAGCTGGGTGAGAGCCGGTGTCATAGCTGGCACGAACACGCCCCCGATAGAGTTCTACCGCGATATGGTCTTTGTCACCCTTATACAGGAGGATTCCACTGTCTTCATCTGTGGCAATCTAGTAGAAAGTAACCCTGGCATTACTAGGATGTGTAAGCAACCAAACGTATTTCATCAGAAAGAGACTGCTAAGTGAGGTGAACAGGTTTTACTATGGTTTATGTTTTCCTGATGGCTATGAGAAAACGATGCTGAAATTATTCCTTGAAAGGTGACTTGTTCTTAAATTGCTTTGTTGCAAATAAATCCATAAAGAAACTTAAAAAGAACAATAAGAAATCCTCAAGTAAACATGTTGGATGTGCTTAGAACTTCCTTTGCTGGAGATTTTCGCTAAACTGCTCCTTTTGCTCCTGTTATAAGCTTTATTTATAGCATCTGTGAAAAATGACTACATTGTCAAAGATGGATTTTTATATCCCATATTTAAAAACAACAAATTCTTCACAGTTATGCCACGTGTAGGGGGAAATCTTTGTTTTTATCCTGCTCTTTGGCCCATTTTGGCTTTTAAAGGATTAATTAGCTAAGTTAAGACTTGAGCCCCAACATCACTGTGCGGTTCTCATAACAATTTGGTGGGGCAAACACTGGAAGGTAGAGAATCATGCCTTCCAGGATTCTCTTCTTCCTGACTTCAAAAGGATCCCCTGTCCCTCACTAGAGTATCAGGGTAAACCAAAAAAGGGGTGGTGTCTACACGAAACTGGCTAAAGTCATTTGAATTAAAAATATATTAAATGATTTTGCTTATCAGATAAAACAAATATGTAGACATAATTTGCCCCATGTACACTATATTTATTATCTTTAATCTAGTGCAGCTTCTTCCATAGGGATCTGAATGACTTGCTTAAAGGTATACAGTGAGTTGGTGGAAAGACTTAAAATTTGAGTTTGTTAATTTCATGTCAATTCTTCAAAGTTCTGGGTGAAGAGTTAAAAGGTGCTGGTTGGCTGAGCGCAGTGGCTCACGCCTGTAATCCCAGCACTTCGGGAGGCCGAGGTGGGTAGATCACATGAGGTTAGGAGTTCGAGACCGTCCTGGCCAACATGGTGAAACCCTGTCTCTATCAAAAATACAAAAAAATTAGCCAGACATAGTGGCACATGCTTGTTGTCCCAGCTACTCGGGAGGCTGAGGCAGGAGAATCGCTTGAGCCTGGGAGACAGAGGTTGTAGTGAGCTGAGATCACGCCACTGAACTCCAGCCTGGGCGACAGAGCAAGACTCTGTCTAAAAAAAAAAAAAAAAAAAAAACCAAACAAAAAAAAAGGTGCTGGTGGTTGAATCCAGGTGTTCTTTCTCGCCTGCACCCTTCCTAGCTGCAGATTTCCTAAGAAAAGCCTCCCCCATGCAGAGGCTGAACTGCAGAGCCATAAAAGCAAATGAATCAAATGTTTTTGTCTGAGCACAAAACAAAGAGACATATTTTTTTTTACTGTCTGCTTATCAAGTAATGAATAAAAATATTTGTTTTTCATTTTGTCTTGAAAATACAAATGTTGAAGAGAAAAATTACTAACGTTGTCCACACAAGGAGCATTTTCTGTTTTTAACTGTCTATTTAAGACATACTATCAATCATTCAGAAGCTACCACAAATGTTTATTCTCTGAAGCTGAATTTTAAGATCCGATCATCTCTCCATAGAGAGAGATCTCTTACCTGAAGTGTTATGTTCGTCTGAGGCCAAACCTTGGCTGAAGGAATCTGAAGATAAGACTCTTTGTTTATAAAATTCACACTGACCAATTTTTCACACTTTTCTCCCTGATAGCCAGGCAAACACTGACATATTGGCTCATTTATTCTGACGATACACTGAGCTCCATTCTGACAATCAAAATTATCACACGGGCTGGTACGAGGGAGGACCATGGGTGGAGAAAACTCACAGAACAAGCCACTGAAGAATAAGGAGAAAAAAAATAAGTTAATACGATTTTGCTTAATTGCCAATCTGAATTGAGAGCTGTATAACATAACTGTATATTATATATGTGCACTTCCTTGTTTTTCCAGTTTTCAAGTATTCTTAACTATTAAACAAAATCATCACTGTGCTGTACAATAGATATTCCAGACTTACTCATCCTGTCTAAATGACACTTTGTACCCTTTGACCAACATCTCCCCAAACACCATCCCTCTGTCCTCCTCTTTGGTAACCCTCATCTACTCTTTGCTTCTGTAAGTTCTACGTTTTTTGTCTTAAAATTTTTTTATTTTAATTTTTGTGGGTACCTAGTAAGTGTATATATTTATGGGGTAAATGAGGTATTTTGATACAGGCATGTAATGCATAATAATCACATCATGTTAAATGGGGTATCCATCCCCTCAAGTATTTATCCTTATGTTACAAACAATCCAGTTATACTTTTAGTTATTTTAAAATGTACGATTACACTATTACTGACTATAGTCACCCTGTTGTGCTAGGTCTTATTGAACACTAGGTCTTATTCATTTCTGCTTTTACCTGTAACCTTCGGGGCATATGCACGTATAGCCGTTCACTGCATCCGTGCAGTGGGCTCCGTTTTTACACTTGTTGTCTTGGCAGTCGTCAAAATCGATGTCACAGTGTTCACCTACGTACCCTGGTGTGCAGTCACATCTGTTGGAACAAGCAGGTAATGGTTTCAAACCCAACTGAGCCAAAATAAGTAAACAATGCATTTTATCTAGACACAATGGCACCATCTTTAAAATACTTATTTAGAATAGGCTCATAGAGCCCCCACATTAATGGATACCTACAAAATCGAACTGTTCTGCAGTATGTTCCATGTTCTATCACTGTGATCTACCAGAGAAATAGTGATTTTATCTCCTTGATGATAGTGAACATCCACAGTCCAAATAAGAACAGGGTAATTGTAGCAGGGTCACTCCCTCCCACCCACTCTCCTCCCTCTTCCTTCCTTTCTTTCTCCCCACTTTGTTTGCTTACAGTGCGCTATATTTGCAGTTTGGCCTAATCCATTTGATCATTGAGATTATAAAAGTGCTCTGTTGTAAAATTTACTGGAAATATTAAACATATTTAAAAAAAGATTAACATTTTTAATTTTACAATAGAGACTAGACACATCAGAACAAGGTATTATTTTAAGAAAAGCAAATATATTAATATTAAATACCCTAATTCACAATGAATCCAGATACTCATTATAGAAGAACTGGACTGACATAATGGGTTAGGATAGAAGAACTGATAGAAAATTCACGGGGCCAATCCCACGAACAGTTTTCAGCCTGTTCACCATGGTGGTAAAGGGTCTTGGCTGCATTGATGGTGAGGAACCAGGAGTAACAATACAGCTGACATTCACTGAGCACTTCCTCTGGCCCTGCTCTAACCATGTGGCATCTATGGATTCACTGAATCCTCTCCACAGTCCTGTGATATTGGTGGTATTACTTTGCCCACTCTACAGGTGAGCAGACTAAGGAACAAAGAGGTGAAGTACCTTGCCCCCAAACACTCAACTTCTAAGTGCCACAGCCAGGAATCAAACTCAAGCAATCTAACAAGAAAGCTTGTATTTCTAACCACTGCACTATGCTGTTGAATAATTAATTGCACAGGCTCCCTTTAAACCTATACTTCTCTAGTGCTGACCACTGGGATCTCTAGTTATGATACCAAGGATGCAGGACTTTATAGCTGCATGAAGAAAGGCAGTGTGGCATGTGCTGCAGTTTTCAAACTGCATTGTGGACCTATAGGGGACCATAGAATCCCTACAGGTACAGCCATCTATGAGGAGGGGTCTTCTGGATGCCTCCCTCTACCCTCCACCTTTTCCTCAACACTCTCCTGTTGTGATTTATTAGGCTTACACATTGGCTTCCAAGAGTGTTTTTGATTTGAGTTTAAGAGAGGGTTCACTGACTTTATATATATATATAGACACACATACACATACATATATACATACATATACACATAACTGCAAAGGCTGAATTCTGCAGAGCTAGGTCATAGTTTTCTCATATATACACACATATTTATATATACACATATACATACACTTCTACATACACACATACATATGTGTGTATGTATACGTATATGTATATACACACACATATGTGTGTGTATACACACATACACATACATACATACATATGTGTGTATATATGTATATATATGTGCATGTGTATATACATATACATATACATACACACATATGTATGTGTGTATGTAGAAGTGTATGTATATGTATATATATGTGTATATATGAGAAAACTATAACTTAGCTCTGCAGAATTCAGGCTTTGCAGAATATGTACACATGTACATATATACACATACACACACATACATATGTATGTATGTGTGTGTATATGTATGTACATGTGTATATACATATACATACACACATGTATTGTGTATGTAGAAGTGTATGTATATATGTGTATATATGAGAAAACTATAACTTAGCTCTGCAGAATTCAGGCTTTGCAGAATTCAGGTTTTACAGAACTGTGTTTGTACCCCGGCTTCATTCTTAATTGTACGTTATCAACTTTATTTTATTCTAGATTTATTGAGGTATAATTGAAAAATAAAATCTTCATATTTTAAAGATGTACATGGTAATGTTTTATACATACATACATTGTGAAATAATTACCACAGTCAAGCTAATTAACATATCCATCACCTCCCATAGTTACACTTTTCCTTTTGTGGTGAAAATATTTCAGATCTGCTCTCTGAGCAAATTTCAAGTATATAATACAGTATTAACTATATTGACCATGCTGTGATATTAGGTCTCTAGAACTTATTATTCATCTTGTAACTGAAAATTTGTGCCACTGACCAACATCTTCCCATTTTCCCCACCCCAATTCCTGGTAACCACTCTTCTACTCTCTTTTTCTATAAGTTTGACTTTTTAAAATTCCACATATAAGTGAGATCATCCGGTATTTGTCTTACTATGTCTGGCTTATTTCACTTAGCATAAAGTGTATATAATATTGACTAAATTACTTAATCTCTGTAAGTGTTATTTTCCTCATCTTTAACACGTATATAATTCCACCTCACAGGTTTATTTAAAGATTAAATGCATCCATCTGTAAATTAATTAGTATAGTTTTTATATATAATGCATGTTCTATAAATTGCTGGTTTTAAAAATAATTCTCTATATACATCTTTATAATTCTATAAAAGCTTTTATGGTTTAGTCTGTATTAATTATCCACTTTTCTATTTCAAAGCTATTAGGATTTGAAGTAAGGATAATTAAAAACACCCAAGTGAATGTGGCATTACTGAATGCCTAAGGTTTTGTCTGAAAATGCTAAATCAGGATTTGAGAGTTGCTGGAGAGCGGATGAATTAAAACAAATGGGAGTATATAGCCTCTAAGAGTAGCAAACAGACTTTCAGCTCTGCATGTATGAATTAAGAAATAAAATGAGCTCACTGCATAAGCATGCTTGCTTTGCAGCCAGTTGGTTTTAATGCTAAATCATAGCAAAGCAAAGTAAACAACAAGTCTGAAGTTAAATGGACTCTAAGTGGCCATATACATTCTCAAAGAGATGGACAAGGCCCGAGAAGAGAACTTCCATCAATGTTAATGTGAGCAGAGCTGTTGAAGTGCCAAGCATGAAAAGAAAGAAGAAATGCTTTGAAACACTCTGAATTATTTATCTGAAAAAAGAAATCAAAGTGAAAGATAAGAGAACCACACATCCACCATAACGGCTGTCTAAGAGCTATTTTATATTCCCTTCTCTCCAAATACTATTTTTCAAGACCATTAGAGCTTGGAGTTACATTATGTCCAACAGTTTTGTCTTTCTTTTGCTCCTCAGACTGAGTTTCAAAACAGAAAGAAAAAATTTAAATAAGAATTCCTTAGTTTGTATTATCAATAAAACCTATCACATTCCTTCAACTCTATTATCTGACAAGGAGAGAGGAAGAAGCAAAGAATATAAAATACACTGTTTAGAAGCCCAAAGCTGGCTATGTAAGATGCATGTTTGAAAATACTGCTTATGGCATATCATAGTCTAAAAATATCTCAAAGCAATTTGGGAGATTTATGAGGTATATAATAAAGCAATAAAAGTAAAACCAGCTCTGTTAGCTTAGTAATAAGAAAATGAAGTTGAAGTAGCATAGCATAACTTGTCTAAACAACATTTGTCAGTAGAGATTTTCTTTAGCAGCTTCACATCATTTGATTTTTAAGTCTATTTTCTTTCCACAACTACCTTTCCCACAATGTCAGGAGTAACAGCACACACACTGACTTAACCTGTTTTCTGCTAAACTACATACATACAGCTATGAAACGAGCTTACAAACTATGATGGAAAACAGTGGGTTTCCAAATCAGTTAGTCCATAATGCAGCAAAATGCACTTTTAAGAGGGTCTAATTTATTTGATAGCGAGAGGAGATATTTAATTAAGGACTAGTCTTTTTGCAGACAAATTCACTTTCTAATAGTTTCAATTTAAGTCTTACTAATACTTTATCTTACACTTACAATGCACAAAGTACTGTGACATCTGTTCAGCAGATGAGCAGTTCTGGAAAACTTTCCTTACTAGCTAATTTCTCTAAGAAATGATATTTATTATGTAAGTGATGTGTTTTCAATTTGCCAAATTAAATTGTGAGCGCATCATTGATATGAAGACTAAAAACAACTTACCTACAGTGTTTGGTTGAATAAAATATAATGTTAAGTTTTGTATAAAGTGAAAATGGAATAACACTGGGTTTTTGCCTAGGGTTGTAAACTAAAATATAATGCAAAATAGAATCAAATTTATTCTTTCCTTTTTCAAAAAGACATTGTAGGGAATTAGCAGGTGCTACAACTGTACCTACATATTCTACATTTTTGGATTTTAAACCAAATTAAAGCAAAAGCACATTGTCAAAAGAAAGTTTGAGAATAAATATTTAATTTAGATTGATATTTGAAAAGCAGTGGGGATCTGGCGATTCTGACCCCACTCTCCCACCTGACTTAAAATATCTGATGATCTGTTCGGTAAGTACAAATATCTTGGCAATCCAGCTCAAATTCCATCTTCTCTTATAAAATTCATCCCGACCTGTGTAATTGTTAATTCTCTGAATTCTATGGCAATTGAGCTTGGGTCATTTCTCTAAGAAGATGAATTAAGTGAAGGTGAATAGCTATAAAGGACTACAAAATTGTAAGATGGTATTATTACCACGTGCTGTGGCCATGGCAGGCACTCAATAAATATTGCTTGAAGGAACAAATAATGCTATTTGCTAGCTGTCTGATGAAAGCACAGCTCAACCCCTGTACCTGACTGTGTAATTCCTAAGAATCCAGCCTATTTGCTATACAATACCAACTGTAATGTTAATAAACTATAAAATTTCTTATAGGTAACACATAGTAGAAAAATCACCCAACTGATAAGTATAAATCCTAGCTCTAGCTCTGCCAATAAATAACCTCAAGATCTCTGGACAGTCAACTAACCTCTCCGGGCCATGGTTTCCTCATGTTTAAATGAAGACTAGATGATCTCTAAACTACTGCCAGCTCTAAAAAGAGAAGTTGCTGTTGAAAGACCCTTAAAATATTACAGGATGGTGGCAAAGAAATCACATAATTTGATAGCAAACATATTTCAGGAATATTGCTGGGGAGGAAAAAGGAAGTGATTTTTGAAGTTCTGTGTTCACTTAAGGGAGTACCCTTAGCGGGTTTATAATGCTTTGTCACCCCATGCAAAAAATATTTAAGTTGGAAGAGACACTATCAATAACTACAGTGATCATCACAGGCATAGCCTGGGACTCCCTGGGGCAGCCTGAGATATATGGTCACTCTATCTTTCTCACCTTGGATAGTCCAATTATTGTTTCAGACCGTAACATCTTCAATTACATTAAAGTCAAATTCTCTATTTTACCACAGACTTACCTTCAGACAATGAAACACATAGAAGACATTACAAATGTCACCGGTTGGGCCTTCAAATAAATTTAAGTAAGCATTTTCAAAGGCTGCTCATTGCCTTAGGTGACTTCACAAAAAAAAATCATGGATGAAAAGGAAACACTTTTTCATTTTTCTTTAGTGTACTAAACAAAAAGTCCGGGGCTGGGCGCGGTGGCTCACGCCTGTAATCCCAGCACTTTGGGAGGCCGAGGCGGGCGGATCATGAGGTCAGGAGATCAAGACCATCCTGGCTAACACGGTGAAACCCCGTCTCTACTAAAAATACAAAAAATTAGCCGGACGTGGTGGCGGGCGCCTGTAGTCCCAGCTACTTGGGAGGCTGAGGCAGGAGAATGGCGTGAACCCGGGAGGCGGAGGTTGCAGTGAGCCGAGATTGCGCCACTGCACTCCAGCTGGGCAACAGGGCGAGACTGCATCTCAAAAAAAAAAAAAAAAAAAAAAAAGTCCATATTGTATATTGACATTTAAAAAATGTCACTGATACTAGTGAATAGGTCCCTTTAATCCTGAGCAGAGGTGTGAACCTAAGGATGAAGGAGGAGAAGGGCTCCTAAAATAATGGGTCCCCTACCCTGACTGTGAGCAAAAAGGTAGCTTTTGACTTACTTGAATCCCTTTGGAGTTAGGATGCACTTTGAGTCATGCTGGCAGGGGTTCAGGTCCTGGGCACAGAAGTCCAGCTTCTCCTCACACAACTCACCTGCAACAGGGCAAACAGTGTTAGCTCATAGAAAAAGGTCAACAGGCTTCCTGCCAGCAGACTGTGTCATTGTCATGGGTCTTAGAGGTTAGGGCAGCTTGTGATTTAAAACAAAACAAAGCAAAAAACCCAAAACAAAAGCCACAAGGCATGGAACCAGGTGGTCCATTATCCAATTCTGGGTCTGCGGCTAAGTAGTGTTGTGATTTTGGACAACAGGACTACTGTGATCTGTGACTAATATGAGCACCTTCAGAATATACTATGGGAATTAGGAAAAGGAAATCTGAATGCTTTTCAATGGCGTTATTTTGGATTTTTTTTCTTGATATATAGCATAGACCCAAAGGATGAATAAATTGCTAATGATTATTCACAAACTGAACCCACTCAGGTCACCAGCACCCACATCTAGAAACACACCATGTACCAGCACCCCAGAAGCCTTCCCCCCGGTCCCTGCAAAGAGGATCACTATCATGACAAGACCATAGGCTAGCTGTGACTGTTTTTGAGCTTGACATAAATGAAATCATTCCATATGTACCCTTTTATGCCTGGCTTATTCTATAGTTTTATGTTTGAAAAAAATATTCTCAAATCTTCATAGTCTCCGGTCTTAAAAGTCTAAAAGAAAAACACTTGGTTTTCTTCTTATGGATCATTGCCGCAGCTCAACAGAAAACTTCTTAGAGCCACATCCTCTGACATGTAAAGAAAAAAGTAAAAGGAGACTCAATCCAGAGACAGGGAACATATATTTTTTCCATGAAAGTCAGCTAACTCATGAAATAGAACTTCTATCAACAAATGAGAGCTGAAGGCATAACCACGCAGATTCTAGGTACTCTTTGTTGAATCACATGACTGATAATTTCTTTAGAAAATTTCTTCTGATAAAAATAACATGGTTATTGTTTCAGATACATTAGACCAAATGTAATTTTCATTTAGAAGACTTTCCCAATTGTGGCATAAAGTATTAAGGTGACTGGAAAGGTATTCATATACATAATATATATTAACTTACATAATACATTTTATTTTTACCTTTTCTACTTTACTCCTACTTTCCAATTGTTTTATATGCAATAAATGGACAAATAAAGTGACACATCTATAGGCAGCTATTCATTTCCAGGAAACTACTAAAACTGTCATTTGTAACAGCATCGGTTAAAATTTCAGGCTTGTGCACCTTGTAACAGCACCCCTTTGTTACAAGATGATCCTTTTAAAATAATACACTGCTAGTTGGTGGAAATCATTGCTTGACAACTAAATGTGGCATATTATTTAGACTTCAAGAGTCTTTTCCCGTGATGCAAATTAATAAATGTATTCATCTAGTTATTACATCAATCTGGTGTATGATATTAGTTTTTATCTGTCTCTTAAAAAGAACTAATTGCACTTTAAGTCTCATATATTGCTTCTATAAGTTTTCTGGGATACAAAAGATTTTTAGCAACATATGCATGATGAACTATTTTTAAACAGGTTTTATTTAAAGGCTTGCGATTTCAAATAGTATTACTCTAAGTTGGATACCTTGATGAAATGCATTCATCATATTTTATCAGCCTACTATGATGAAATCACTTTGTTTCTAACCAAATCTATCTGATGGAGATATAGGCTGTTTATAGTAGTATCTATCCAAGACAGTTTGTAAAAACTGATAGTAAAGAAGGACCATTTGAGATACATAATAAATGTCATTTTATGTACTTTTCACTTTATGCCTAAATAAGAAACTGTTTTAAAATTATAATAAAGGGAAATGTTTTATTCTTTATTTACTCTGATACAATCCAACCCAATTCATCCAATCTAAGTCACAGTCCATAAGGATTTACTACATGATGTTGTGCTAGAGGCTGGAGCTACAAGGATGAATGTAATGGACTCTGCTCCTAATCAGTTCTTAATCTACCAGCAGAGAAAGTCTTGAGCTAGGGAAAGAACAGAGACAGATAATTTCATCTCTAAAAAAATAAAACTGAGAGTTGACCCTTGTCTAAAAGGAATTACTCCACAGAGTTGATAATGTAAAGGAGTGAACAAGGACAAAGTTCCAAGAAACTGTTAGCTAACCAGATTGTTAAATCTCTAATCAACAGCTTTAAGATTAAGCATGCCAACTTGAACATAAAAAACTACATCAATGTCAAGTATTCCTTATCTCTCTAAGAGTAGCAAAATAGCAATAATCATTATTGAGATTGTATATGATACTTCTTTGTGACCATTACATAGCTATACACCTGACCTTAGTAAGATAGGTTGACGACTTCAAAAATGATTTGATTTTTGGCCAGGCACGGTGGCTCATGCCTGTAATCCCCGTACTTAGGAGGCTGAGGAGGGCGGATTGCCTGAGGTCAGGAGTTCGAGACCAGCCTGGCCAACATGGTGAAACCCTGTCTCTACTAAAAATACAAAAATTAGCTGGGTGTGGTGGCGGGGGCCTGTAATCCCAGCTACTCAGGAGGCTGAGGCAGGAAAATTGCTTGAACCTGGGAGGCGGAGGTTGCCATGAGCCGAGATTGTGCCACTGCACTCCGGTCTGGGTGACAAGAGCAGTCAAAAAAAAAAAAAAAAAAAGATTTGATTTTCTTTATTATCACCGAACATTATAATGCTAACAAATATTACAAAAACATTTTCTGCATCCAATTACTGCCTAACTTGCTTTAAAGACCAATGTTCCACCCGACATTCATATCACCTGGGTCTGTTTACTATTTCCTGAATTTATTTCAACTCCATGACGGGGCTAATGGTTTCTCCTTTTGCTTTAATAACATCCTTTCCCAATTCTGTTGTCACTTTTCTCATCCATTATATGTTCCCTTCTTTATGGAATCATGCCAGATCTTTTCAACTATTTCTTCTCTATCTCTAATTTTATATCGTGTTTGACTATGCCTATCTTATGACATATATATGGTATACATTTGTTTACTTAATGAGCATTTATATCATGCTTACTATTGTATGCTAAACAGTTTTAAACACTGTATAAATATGCAGTCACTTAATATTCATTACAAGCATATAAGGTAAGGTTTTAGGGTTGCACTGTTATGTGTGCATTTTATATTACTGGTGTTTATCTGACTCTCTTTTCTCGACTGTAAAATCACTAAGAGTAGAATTCTTGCCACATTTGCTTTTGTGTTTTTTTCAGAGTGTGGTATGCTGACATACTCAAATAATAGTTATTAAAAGGAGGAATCATGCTTTTTAAGGCAAGAGCTCTATCTTGTTGACCTGTAGTCAACTCAGATTTCATTCTAGCCTTTAGAGATTAGTGTAATTTTTTGCTTAATTACTCACTCATGATTAGTAATAACATAGCTTATGCTATTCTCTTTAAACATTACTGTGAATTTTCCCTGACTAAATATTAACATGAATGTTTTCATTGGACTGTTTCTTTAATTTTCCTTAATTATATTGGATTCTGCTATACCTGAGGGAAGGACCGCTTTCAAAAGAGTGCAACAGTGGCGAGATTCAGGAGCTCAATATAAGAAGGGAAACTTAGCAAGCTCCTTAGATGAATACTGGCCTGCATATCTACTTCTCAACCAGTAAGAGGAAATTAGACAGCTAAAAGCTGCACTGGTTTTCCAGGAAGAATAGAGATAAAATGACTAACATTAGTCAGCTAATGTATTTTTAGTTACCAATATTGAAAAGTTCCCCCAAACCTCATAGTATTGTGAGGACATGATGCCATTTTTACTTGGTTTTCATTTTAAGTGTAGTCAGAGCTAGTACTGAGTTAGTGGAAAAATAATAAAAAATAGGGGAATTGAGTTTGCTTTTGTGATGGCCCAGGTCCTGAGATAATATTATCAATGGCTGCTTCCCTTTCAGAGATGATAAAGTGTGAGGTGACAGAAAGGAAAACTGGAAATATTCTTTATTCGACTATACAGAGTTAGTGTTGTAAATGATTACCCTATAAGCAGGTCTTAATATGTTTAAACTGACATCAAGAAAGATAAGTCAATCCATTGGAGTGGTTTGGGGCAATGTGGTTGAATATAGGTTAAATGTTGGTGCCCATGAGCCTCTCAAGAGATAGGAGCCTAGGCAAGCCTTGACTCCATGATCTGGCTTCGACCCATTCCTCTAAATCCCAGGAAATCCTATTTATTTATTTTCAGCCATGGGCCCTTAAAATTTCCCAATAGTGTGGAACACAGTCATTGCCTGGCATTTGTGATTTCACTTTTGATCAGATGAGCAAATTAATTTTCCTTATGATTCTAGTTTTCATCTCTTGTTGATAAGAGGTTGAAGCATTCTGAGTGTATGTATATATGTTGGTTGTGTATGTTTTGGCGAGAAAACAAAGAGTGGTCAATCAGGGGGTCTATGGTTACCTCTTCAGGATAGGAGAGGTTAGTAAATGATCTACTGTAATTGGTAATAAATATTGCTGGTAACCAATATCTGCGAATGCCAGAACTTTCTTAAGAAAAAGCGCTACATGTTGTAAACAGAGGAATCTTTTTGACACAGAGGTTTTTGTTTCGTTTTGTTTTGTTTTTTTGAGATAGAGTCTTGCTCTGTCAGTCAGGCTGGAGTGCAGTGTCGTGATCCTGGCTCACTGTAACCTCTGCCTCCCAGGCTCAAGTGATTCTCCTGCCTCAGCCTCCTGAGTAGCTGGGATTACAGGCACATGCCACCATGCCCAGCTAATTTTTGTGTTTTAAGTAGAGACGGGGTTTCACCATGTTGGGCATGCTGGTCTCGAACTCCTGACCTCAACTGATCCTCCCACCTTGGCCTCCCAAAGTGCTGGGATTACAGGTATAGAGTTTTATCTATTTCTTAGATCACCTCTTCCTGATTTTGTCTGTCGGTTATATATGGGACACAACAGGACAAGAAATGACCAAGTTCTACAGTAACACTATTACAACTTGTGAAAGAGCATGCCAAAAGTGATACCCACTCTTCTAAATGGGAATGATTTTTCAGACTCACTCTTGAAGAGGAGATAAAATGCTACTTACTGAATATCTGTGAATGTGTTTCTTCTGAAAAATTTCATGGAGTGGTAATGTGCCCATTCATTCTTGCTTGTACAACCGTCCTGGTTTATACCCGTTGTCCCAACGTAATTGTCAATAGTGTGCCTGGGCACTCACATAACTACCTTGATTTGGATGATAAATGTTATGGGTCACCTTCTAGGTGGAACAGTAAAAACCTGGATCATCAGAGTTGATAATACTCTGGAGTGAAGAGTGAATCAGCATAAAGAGACCTCAGGAAGTAACTGTTCTTATTGGGGAAAATGACATTTGGTTAGTTGTATTATTGTCTAGGATGGCCTTCTACAGTTGTATGCAATATGCGAGAGTTGACTGGTTGCAGAACTATTTTATTGTTCTCAGCCTCAGTTCTTCATCTGTAAACTGAGGCTCTGGAATTAGAGATGTGTAAGGTTAACTGTGGCTCTAAAAAATCCCTTTTTTTCAATAAAAAGGAAAATGCTTCTGAAGATATGGATCATGCAGACAGCAAGTTACCAGAGGGAGTATCACACTTAGCTGTACAAAATAACATTACTTCATTCAGTGGTAAAAATAAAGTGCCAGCATATGTTCAGAGCCCCCTGTGGTACTGATATTGTGAGTATTATTGCACTGAGGAAGAAACCTCAATGCACATTGATGGTTTTTATGAGAAATAATACCTGGAGTTTGGCCTTACCTTCTGCTTCATTTTAGATCTATTAACCTAACATTTTTTTAATTTTTTATTTTATTATTATTATTATTATTATTATTTTTGTGACGGAGTCTCACTCTGTCGCCCAGGCTGGAGTGCAGTGGCATGATCTTGGCTCACTGCAACCTCTGCCTCCTGGGTTCAAATGATTCTCCTGTCTCAGCCTCCCCAGTAGCTGGGACTACAGGTGCGCACCACCATGCCCAGCTAAATTTTGTACTTTTAGTAGAGATGAGGTGTCACCATGTTGGCCAGGATGGTCTCATCTCTTGACCCTGTGATCCACCCACCTCAGCCTCCCAAAGTCTTGGGATTACAGGCGTGAGCCACTGTGCCCGGCCTGAACCTAACTGTTTTTAATGCTCCTTCCATGTTTACACAAAGGGGCCCTTCCTATTGCCTTCATTTCTACTTCCTTCCTAGTATCTTAAGTTATCTTTTTGTTTAAATTTGTTACCATACTTACTGAAATAGTTTTAGAACTATTCTACAAAGCTCTTCCCTGATACTTACAGAATGATCTGCCTATAGCTTTTTCAAATAATTAAAACAGCAAATCAGATTTTTAACATCATCATATATTTTGAGTCCCAACTATGAATGGGGACCTCTACCAATGCTAGAAGTATAATGGTAAACAACAACAACAACAACAAACTATTCCTATTTCCACAGAGTTTATGTATGAGAGGAGGAGGAGAAAGATATTAATTCAGTAATTTCCCAAGTAAAGTAGTCCCCCTTTATCGGCAGTTTTGTTTTCTGTGGTTTCAGTTCCCCACTGTTAACAGCGGCCAAAACATATTAAATGGAAAATTCCAGAAATAAACAATTCGTAAGTCTTGAATTGCATGAGTTCTGAGTAGCTTGGTGAAATCTTGTTCCATTCTGCTCCATCACACCCAGCACGTAAATTATCTCTATCCAGGGTATCTGGCTGAAGAAGCCTCTTGCCCATCAGTCACTTATGAGCCATCTCAGTTATCAAATCCATTGTCGTGGTATCACAGTCATCCTGTTCAAGGAAACCTTATTTTACTTAATAATGGCCCCAAAGTGCAAGAGTAGTGATGTTGGTAATTTGGACGAGCCCAAGAGAAACTGTCAAGTGCTTCCTTTAAGTGAAAAGGTAAAAGTTCTTAACTTAATAAGGAAAGAGAGAAAAATTGTACACTGAGGTTGCTAAGATCTACAGCAAAAATGAATCTCCTATCTCTGCAAAGTTGTGAACAAGGAAAAAAGAAATTCATACTAGTTTTGCTGTCATACCTCAAACTGCAAAAGTTACAGCCACCATGCATGCTAAGGGCTTACTTGGGATGAAGAGGGATTCAGTGTGTGGGTTGAAAGACATGAACAGAAACATGTTCTGATTGATAGCAACTGGCTTCAGTACTATTTGTGGTTTCAGGCATCTACTGAGGGTCTTGGAACATATCACCCGCAGATAACCAGGGGACTACTATATGCATAAAATTGCCTCTGTGCTGAATGCTAAGCAGGAACATTTTATGGGGCTCTAGAAAGGGACTGTTTCCTCTGAAGAAGGACAGGAGAGATTCTTCTGAAGAGGTGAGACTCGGAGGCAAGGGTGAAGTGGAGAATGAAGAGCTCTGACAGAGGCTTCTGCAGGAGGCAGCATGAAGAACAGGAGCCCTAAGAGATGGGGAGTGAGCCCGGGAAAACATGGTGCCAGAGGAGCCCCAGAGGCTGGCTGGGCCACAGGGTCGAAGGTCTTCATTCTATGAATAATGGGCTCCCACTGAAAAGTTTTGAGTCGGGGCATGGCCAGATGACATCTGCACTTTGAAAAGAGCACTCTGGCCGGGCACAGTGGCTCACGCCTGTAATCCCAGCACTTTGGGAGGCCAAGGCAAGCAGATCACCTGAGGTCAGGAGTTTGAGATCAGCCTGGCCAAGATGGTGAAACCCCGTCTCTACTAAAAATACAAAAATTACCCAGGTGTGGTAGTGGGTGCCTATAATCCCAGCTATTTGGGAGGCTGAGACAGGAGAATTGCTGGAACCCGGGAGGTGGAGGTTGCAGTGAGCAGAGATTGCACCACTGCACTACTCTAGCCTGGGCAATGAAGAGCGAAATTCTGGAAAGAAAGAAAGAGAGAGAGAGAGAGAACTCTGTCTCCAGTGGAGGACGGCAGATTGCATAAGTGGGGATACAAGTGCACATGAGAGGTGACCACTTGTACAGGGTAGGGGTGGGGTGGAGATATACATGGCCCAAAGTAGTGTTTAGGAAGCAAAACAGATGGGACTTTGTGATGGACTGAATAAGCATGGGGGAAAGAGAGAGAGGGAGTTGTCTAGAATGTCTATGATTTGGGTACATATATTGGGAATTACCTTTCGGTGACATGGAGAACAGTGGAAGAAGACCAGGTTTTCTGGTGCAAACAGAGTTTAAAATACAGTGATGTGGTGTTGAGGATTAAATTGTGCCCCTCAAAACAAAATATGTTTGAGTCCTCTAGTACCCCAGGTTGTGACCTTATTTTGAGATAGAGTTTTTACTGAGGAAATCAAGTTAAAATAAAGTCATTAGCATAGGCCCTAATCCAATACGGCTTGTGTTATCAAAAAGGGAAACCTGGATACCAAGAAAGACAGGCATAGAGGGAAGATGATATGAAAAACAGGGAGAAGCCAACTAGACAGGCCTGGAAGAGACATTTCCCTCACAATCCTTGGCAGGAATCGACACCTTGATTTCAGACCTCTAGCCTCCAGAACTGTAAGACAATAAAACTCTGTTGTTTAAGCCTCCAGTTTGCAGTAATTTGTTATGGCAGCCCTAGCAAAACAATACAGGTAGTAAATTCCAAATCACTGGAAGTTTACAGAGGGGAATAAAACTTTCAACTTACGCCACTATTTCTTCCTTTTTCTTTTTTTTTTCTTTTTTCATTTTTACGTCTCTTTCCTCTCATTTTATTTCATCTAGCTGTCCTCTCCTTTGTCTCAAGTTTTCTTTTAGGACTATGAGCTTCTCCAACAGTCAGTCTGTAATAAGCGGTGCACAAAGGAGAAGGAGTGCTCCATGACAAGGCTCCCCGTGCTTCAAGAGAGTCAAGATGTAAGTGGAGCACAGTAGTGTAGATTAGCTCTACATTTGCTGTTGTGGCCAGATGTCTCTCTGCAAAGCACTGTGAGTTGTGCTTGACTTGGACCAATCATCACTTACTCCTCTGTTGGAGGGGAGCTGGTGTTAGCAGTTAGAGCTTGCAGGACAGGCTATTCAAATAATAACAACAATTCTCCTCTTCAAGGTCTTAGAGACGGCAAAGGCAAGAGAATCATAGACTACTGTGTCTTGAAGAAGAGAAAGTGAGTCGAATGCCTGTGCCATCAGCTTTATGGTAAGTTTGCAGATGATCTTGAACTTTAACAGCTGCAATTATTAACTACTTATGTGCATACACACACACACACACACACACACATAATATATATATACTATCATTAAGTATAAAAATAATCCTGAAAGTGTTTTATTACTTTACATTATATCAACCGGGCACAGTGGCTCATGCCTGTAATCCTAGCACTACAGGAGGCCGAGGTGCGTGGATCACCTGAGGTCAACATGGTGAAACCCTGTCTCTACTAAAAATACAAAAAATAACTGGGCATGGTGGTGCACATCTGTAATCCCAGCTACTTGGGAGGCTGAGGCAAGAGAATCGCTTGAACCTGAGAGGCGGAGGTTGCAGTGAGCTGAGATCATGCCACTGCACTCCAGCCTAGGCCAGACACGGTCTCAAATATATATATATATATATAATATATACATAATATATAATATATATAAATCATATATAATATATTATATATGATATATATTATATTAAATATATATATTATATATATATTTGGAGAATATTTGAGTTGATTTACATTTCCTGTACATACTGTCAAATTTCTTAAATGTACTTTTTCTTTAAAAAATACTGCTTTAACTCATTAAGCATTATTGAAATTTCTTAACTATAGTAATTTTTTGACAAATGAATGAATAATGAAGATAGTATATGGTCCATGAGAGTTAACAATAAATGTTTCCCGAAATGAGTAAGAATAGTTTAAAAATAAATTTACTGATAATATAATTAGTTTACATGTACTCTCTCAGAGTGAGGTTTTTTTATTTCGCCAACAAAAGCTGCTTTAGTGTAATTTTCATTACACATCTTGGGAGAAATTTTTGGTGCTAGATCTAGCAAATGATTGAAGGATGAGTATGACAAAGCTTTACCCTGGAGAAGTTCCCATATGGAAAATTTAGAGAAATAAGATCAACATCTAATTTCCTACTGTCCGTTAAGTTTCCTTAATGACTGACATATGGGTAGCATCCCGGCCTAGAAACTGGGCTGAATGAAATTTTTAATTTTTATTAAAAACTATATTATACAGTTCTGAAATACATTATTATCCCAAAGAGATTTGTTCTCTTCGCTAAATAAGCTGTGTTAATTACAGACAGGAAAGTTCTGAAGAATTGTTGGCTGGGCTATTTTTTTTTTTTTTTTTTTTTTTTCCCTAGACGGAGTCTTGCTCTGTCACCCAGGCTAAAGTGCAGTGGTGCAATCTCAGCTCAGTGTAACCTCTGCCTCCTGGGTTTGAGTAATTCTCCTGCCTCAGCCTCCTGAGTAGCTGGGATTACAGGCACGCACCACCACGCCCAGCGGATTTTTTTTCCTGTATTTTTAGTAGAGACAAGGTTTCACCATATTGGCAAGGCTGGTCTCAAACTCCTGACCTCGTGATCCACCTGCCTCGGCCTCCCAAAGTGCCAGGATTATAGGCATGAGCTACTGTGTCTGCCTTGGCTGGACTATTAATTTCTTTCTATCTACCAAGAAATCTGGGCAATGGGATGTCTCATCTAGGCTTATTTAGTCCTCAAAGCCTGCTTATCAAAAAGGTGGACGCCTGCTTATCAAAAAAGTGGGTCATTTTTTTCCCAGATTAAGATTTCTGAAATTTTCCAACTCAAATCACTGTTAAAAATATTAATTTGTTTTACACTAAATGGATGTTGAGTATCTCTCTTTAATTTTCCCCAAAGTTAGCTTTTTAAATTCAAATTGGGCATGTCTACAACAAAATAATTTTAGATAGCAGTACATGGTGTTGCTGGCACACATAACTCTTGCTACTGTTGCTACCTTCTGCTAATGTAACTAGATTAGCTTCTTCTCTCTTTGAAATAGATAAAAATCTGAGTCCATTCTGGATATCATAGATGTACGAAAGAGGTGGCGAGGGTACTGGAGCTGATATTGCAGCCCATTTTTATTCCTACTGTAACTTGTAACAAACTGTTTTTTATAAGAAATAATTATTAATATTGATAATAATGAAGGAGAAATTTAGGGTGGCAATCTGAATAACTGCACCAGAATTCTAGGGTTAAATGTAATCAGTCAAACTCAAGAAAGATTTGAATAAATGTACTAATTTTATTCTCTTTGAATTAACTCAGCAAGGGAAGATATCAAAATAAGCAACCTAACAGATAAAAAATATGATTTAATTTCTTAAAAGTACACTACTTGAGGGCATGGTATACCTTTATATTTATATTTTTGTATTTCTCCATTCCCATTGCATTCGCTAGTAAAGTGGCACAAACTAGGTGCTGGATAAAAAAATAGGAAAGATAGCACTTATTTGATTGCTTCTTGCAGGCAAATGCTTTTTAAATGTTAATGGAGACCCAGATCACATAAAGAACAATGTAAGGAAGCCAAGAGAGAATTAAAAAACTGATAGCAGATTTGTGTTCTGAGATGTGAGCCCGAGGTGTGCCCTTGCAGGCTGGATGATATGGGTAGACTGTTCATTTCCAGATTTCCCTACTGTATTTTTATGCCTAACAATTACCATTCCAATGGAGGATGGAGAGACTATGAGCTCCATTATCAAGAAATTGCACTTGTCAGCACTTAAGTGGAATGTTTGAGGAAGGTTAAGATGAATGGACCTGAATGTTTATCATTACCAAATTTTATAAATTCGATCCAATTCTGATTTTAGAAAGTATACATTTCCCATTTGTTCTTTATTTATAGAAACAGAAACATTCTCTCTCCTCCTACAGACCATGCAGTGTGGCAGAGAGACTGATGATCTATAGCACAGGGTGGATATAGCTGATGAGATTATGGGAGTCATCACAGGGCAGCTTCATTAAGTTGGACCTGAAAGAAAAGTATGTATATTTTCTCCTCTTTTGCTAAACCAGGCAGGCCCTATTTGTTACATACTCAAGGTTATAATCCCAGGCACCACAACACAGTAACACAGGCAGATGCCCAGTAAGATACATTAGCCATTAACAGATGTGATCTTTGTGTGCAATACGTGCAAAATGGGACACGTACATAATGGGAACGCTGCCATAGAGAAACCCTGTGAGATAAAAGTTTATCATAATTCAAAATAGGAAGGTTCAAGAAAATATGCTATAAACGTAGGTGTTAAGACATTTCAAAGAAGGAAAATCAGTTTTTGGTTCCTATTTTTGTTTTCTAAGTGGTATGAAATGAGTTGCTTGAGTCTGTCCGGGAGATTGGTCAGTGTTCATATTCAGAAGGAGTGTTTTTCTTTACTTACAAACTAGTAAAGTAGCTATATTATATTATTAATGTTCTTGGGATGTGAGAAGTGATGGTTATGTACTGAGAAATATTTGAACTGATCTGATCTTGCAGTAAAGAATCAAAGCCAAAGAGTTTTTGCTCAGTAGATCAGGGTATTGTCTTATGGATTTTTGTATCACTTTCAATACTTAGCATGGTGTCCTGCATAAGATATTTTCTCAATAAGCATCTGATATATTTTTAAATGAAAAAAAAAAAAACTTACCTCTCCAAATAAACAAACAGAAAATGAAGTGTTTTTCAGCACTTCCTTATTGGAACACTGAGGCTAAATAACATAGCCAATTCCAGCAGCTACTGAAACTTCAGAAAATATTTAACTCAGTTTTCAAAATAAATAAATTCAAATTAGATTGAATAAGACTTGCTTAGGCTAAATTGTTGTTCTGGGCTCAATGGGCACTGCCTATTAACTAAAGAGCAAACAAGATCTTTAAAACTTTTTTTGAGATTAAAGTGCATTTAAGAAAGTTTTGAAAGGTTGGAGGATGAATACAAACCACATAGTATCATTAGGCTGCCAAAGTATTCTCTCTAGTAAAAACAGACGGCAACTTACGTTTCCCTTATTTGAGGCTCACAAGTGTGTCCGCGACTATAACGACCTTGATATAAAGACCTTACACATCTCGAAGCAGAATTAAAAACAGAAGTCACTGTTACTAAGAGATCATGAAAATCTAAAAATATACACAAAATCTACAAATCCAACTCAGCCAAATCCAAGAGCTCTTCAGCATTGTGTATTTCTTTATGTTTCAAAGTAGTGTATGGGGGCAAAGAGGACCAAAGACCTATCCCTAAATAAAATCTTTCTATACGAAGTGAGCATGCAAAGTAAAATTAAAAACAATAATAATAAAGACAGACAATACTGAACAATATGGGGAGAGAAATTTCCATTCTATACATAATTTGCCTTAGGTAATTTTCTTTATAAAAAATTGAATAAAGAATTCCCATAAGAATTCTTCTGCCATGAGGAATGGCATCAAATATATCTGGACCATGTCACTGTAGTGATGATGGCTGGAATTAAATGATGCAAAATTTAAACCTGTCTTACAGGGCAGCCTTCGATATTTCCAGAGTATAGACATTTACCAATTCAAAGTGTTTTCCGATACATAGTTACATGTTACTCTCAAATGTCTATGTGAATTAAATGACAGATATCATTATTCCTCTTTCACAGAAGAAAAATAAAAGACTGGGAGGTGTCCCAGAGTTTATAAATATTCGTGCCAGGAAGAGAAACCCGAACTTTTCCCCTTACCTACGCAAACTAACCACCTGCCTTATGGGATAAAAGGTAGCCTAGTTCTCAGGGGGAATTTATTCATTAATTGTACAGGCATTCATTCAGTGCTTTTTTCCTATCTAGATAAAATAGACGGCTTGGCTGCACTTGAATTTTGTGGGTACAGCTTTCCTTACATAAGGACAATTGTGCATAGCGAGCTGAAGAGACAGCAGGAGAGCAGAAGGAAAGCTTGTTTGGCATAAATCATGAATGAGAAATAAGCTATTGTGAGATAGAAAAGAAGCCGTGCCTGGAAGGAGGCAGCAAGGCAGAAGGGACAGGCTCCAGCAGAGGCCCCCACCTCAAAGTGCATGCTTTGGGGCCAATGAGACATGGGTTTGCATCTCGGCCTCTACTTACAAGGTGCATATCCTTGAATAAGTGGTTTATCATTGTTTCATAGAAGTTTTTGCCCACCTTTGTGTTGTTCACATAAACTACAGAGTTCTTTTAAATTAACAATGTATTGACTAATGATATACATTCTTTTTATTTAAGACAATTCCCCCAGGTGCTAGAAAAAAATGGAAATTCTATTTCCAATTAAGTTTTGAATTGAAAATATAGAGAATGATTTGACTGCTTTTAAAAGCAAATTCAGTCAGCAGCAAATTCTTGGAAATAAAAGGGAGCTTTTATAAACATAAGCATGAAATTTAGTCAACACATGAAACCACATGGCGATTTAAAACACTTGTACTGCCAAGATTGTTTCTAAGAGTATACACAACAATTTAAGGACATATTCCTGTGATGGAATAATTGCTATTATGTTTCTGAGATAGACTCAGACCTTAGACATCCCTGACCCAGGCCACCAATTGCTTAGTACTTGTAAAGAGAAAAGATGCCATTTGACCCAGGAAGGTATTAGATGCATTAATCCACAGAGAATAGCACATGTTATACTGTTACATTCTAAAATATGAAACCATTTGTTTTCATGGTTTTCAACTTAACTCTGCACACTGTAAGAGTAAGTCAGCAAACACAGTAAATCATCCAAACAATGCAACAGAGGAAATGAAGCCCATAGCAAGAGAAGACAGAGAGACCTGCTATATAATAACCTTTGTTTTTTGTTTTTTTTTTTTATTTGAAAGCGAGTCTCACTCTCTTGCCCAGGCTGCAGTGCGCTGGCACAATCTCGGCTCACTGCAACCTCTGCCTCCTAGGTTCAAGCGATTCTCCTGCTTCAGCCTCCCAAGTGGCTGGGACTACAAGCTTGTGCCGCAACGCCCTGCTCATTTTTGTATTTTTAGTAGAGACAGGGTTTCACCATGTTTCCCAGGCTGGTCTCAAACTCCTGGGCTCAAAGGATCCACCTGCCTCGGCCTCCCAAAATGCTGGGATTGCAGGCGTAAGCCACTGCGCCCAGTCTATAACTTCCTTATTATCCTCATAATCCAACTGCAAATGCTTCAGATACAACTGGAGCTATCAAGACAAGCACACATTGTGTTCCTTTTAGGACACTGTGCCAGCATCTGGTACTTGAAGACTTTTGGTAAGCTGAATAATTAAAAATCCAATGTAATTAGTTAAAACTCTAGGTCTTTAAGATAACATTTCATAAATATTCCATGATGATTTCCCAGACATGGCTATCACTCTAATAATTCTATGACTCAGGCCAGGTGTGGTGGCTCACACCTGTAATCCCAGCACTTGGGGAGATTGAGGCAGGTGAATCATGAGGTCAGGAGATCGAGACCATCCTGGCTAACACGGTGAAATCCTGTCTCTACTAAAAATACAAAAAATTAGCCAAGCATGGTGGCGGACGCCTGTAGTCCCAGCTACTCGGGAGGCTGAGGCAGGAGAATGGCGTGAACCTGGGAGGTGGAGCTTGCAGTGAGCCGAGATCGCGCCACTGCACTCCAGCCTGGGCGACAGAGTGAGACTCCATCTCAATAAATAAATAAATAAATAAATAAATAAAATAATTCTATGACTCACGTTCTTGGGCCCTGATGTATTTTGGGAGCCCAGTGGCCCATATTGACGTCAATAATTAAATATGGCATTTTTATGCTTAAACATACTACCTAGTAGTCACGGTATCCTATAACACAAATTTATAAGTCAACTTCTTGGGCTTTATAATATTTATTTCATAAAGTGTTTCAATAAATGTATATACCTTCAAATATTTTTCATATTACATGTTACTAAAGATATTTGCTTAAAGTTATGGGAACAGTCTTACTTAAAAATTTTTCTATCTACAGCCTTATCTACAGTACTAAATAACCTATGTTTTTCATTCCAAAAATAATATGTTTGTGATATATTTAAAAAGTGAAAGAATATAGACAAGTAGAAAATTAAAAAAAATTATATTAGTCCCTTATTCTAGCCACCCCTTCTTCCCACTCAAAAAGTTTCTATTCATTGTCTTCTAACAATAGATAAATTGCATTTCAGAGGCCCATTTTATACTGTTTGTCATAGCGATGCATAGATTGAAGATCTGAATGACTGATTTGGCATATTGTTTTCAGATTTTATATTTTGTCAACATTCCTTTTTACTGTGTACACACAGTGAAATCTATGTAACTTTACAAGAAAGAGGGAGACTAAAATGAAAATCATAATAGACTTAAAAGGCAACTAACCTTTTTCCACCTCATTCAGATTAGCAGCTGGCAGCGACAAAGACAGAAGAGACAAAAGACTTTTTACATTGCAATACAACAGCAGAGCACAGGAAGCCAATGCGCAGCGTTCACAACAGAGAAGCAGGGGTGGGCGAGCGAGCTGAAGCAAGGCTTGGATTTCTTACCTACAGCCGGGCCACACGCACAAACATGGAGAAAATGAGGCAAAAGGTAAATGCCATCACAGGGAGCTAGAGGTCTGCGTCTAAACCAGGTGATGGAACAACCAGCAGTGTTACTGTTTAAGATGGACACTGAATGGCTTGTGCATGGGCGTCAGAGATTCGGAAAACAAAGAGAAAATGGGTACACAATGGAAAATTTAAAGTGGTCTGAATATTTTCCACAAAATGTGTTCTAAGGCTTTACACACCCAATTTGCATGGAGATGTTCATTTTATGGAATTTAAGTAATCCCATTACGTGAAAGAAGGGCTTAAAATGTGATCAACTGTGTCATACTTGTATGTGGTCCTGTAAGAATAAGAGTTAATTAAGACACACAGTCTTGATATAGCAGATCCAGGGTTCTGACTGTTGGGAAATACACAAAAGCACATTTTTGAATTAAACACCTAAGTTAACACTACAGCCTAAAAAAAGTGTCCATTTTTTTAAAAAACAAGGGTGTCATATTTATAGTTTTTATTTGCATAGGTGTTAGGTTTATGTTATTTCAGGAATTCCTTGGAAATTTAGCTCCAAGAAATGTCTTGTCTTTAGAAAGAAGATGATCATGATTTTAAAAAAATAACCAAACAAAAAATCAAAATCAACAAAATTCTCTCAAGCTACAATTAAAACCTTAAATTTAATTTTAAAATTATTTGTTTAACAATTCTGAAGTCCTACTTTCTTAATAGTATAGGGATGTTAATTTAGATTCATAGTGAATTCAACTTTTCAAAAGTTAATCTTACCTAAAATATACTAGTAATCAGCAGTCATGCATTACACAACTGGAAGCACAGATGATGAACTGGAGTATATGGAGAATGGTTTTGGTGACTAGGGTGGTGAAGTTACAGCAATATTTAAATAACAGAAAAACAGTACTTGTCCTTACAATTCATGCTGTCAATCCCTGGAGCAGGAAAGAGCAGAGAATTTTCTCCTCTAACAAATCAGTAACTACTTACTGTGATATTTTGGTCACATAGGGCTTAAACAATGTTTAATAAATTCCCCATTGGTGGCTCATTTTATTTTAAATATTTCTAGTCACGTTTTGTAGTCTGTTCATCACATCATAACTTCTCTGTCAGATTGCCCTCAGATCTCTGAATTTGTTTCCATTGACATAATGTCCGTTCTGACTCTTGACATAGGTGTCAAATACAAAAACTGTCACCATAATAATTTACAAGCTTTTTTTCTGTAAGTCATTATTTGTTCTTATTAAACAGAGTTCACTTCTCATTGTATGCTTTCGGGATATAGAATAAAAAATTTTCAAAGGAAAAATCAACTTGTTACTAGGATGATTTTTAAACACTGACAACACTATTATATTCCCTGAGCATAGCAGGGCTTCTGCTCCCAGATCTCATGCTCATTAATCAGATTCCAAACTCAAATTTAAAACCATATAATCACATTATAAGAAAATTCCTCCTTAACTGCAGACTTGGATGAAGTAGGATATAAAACTCTAGAGCCTCATTCATACTTCCCCATAATTAAAGGTCACTTATGTGTCAATGATTTCAAAATCCGCAGATGGTTGTTAGAAATTTTGTAAATGAGCTCATTTCATGTGTGCACAAAAATACTACAATTAATAGATGAGTTATACATTTGCCCCATTTAGATACCTTCTCTCATGCCAAATTGTCAAACTCTTCATGGCCCACAAGACCCATTCCAAAGATAAAATGGTCATATCTTCATGTTCTGTACACCATGCACTTTCTGTTTAGTATTTTTGTTGATTCTTTGCCCAAATTAAGGCAAACTGACATTTGCAATAGTTATAAGTAAAAAGACTAAAACAGTCCCAGTTCTTGTGGAGAGCCAAATGGCTCTTGACAGATACTCATGGCAAGTTCCCAGATGACAGCTTTTATAGATGTCACATTTTGGCTAAAAAATGGTTTGGCTAAGCTTTAGGTATTTATGATACGTTTCAAAGAAAGAGATCTGACATAGTTGGGGAAGTGAGGCTTCATAACACTTCTCCAAGGAAACTGCTCTGAACTGACACTTAGAATAGGAGAAAACATGTGTTCAAGAGGAGCAGGTGTAGGGAGGGAGCTGGGGAAATGAAGGGTGAGCAGGTGAGACAAAGACTCAAAAGAAATGGATAAGAATAAGGAATAGCAAATCTAAAGTCAAAGCAGGAGGACTCCTCCAAACCAACTCAAGAGTCCTCAACCACCGTCTAGAAATTTTATTGTCAAAAAGACACATAAGAACCTGATTGCAGTTGTGCTCCAAAGCCTAGGTTTTCATCAGGAAATATATATATATATATACACACACATATATATGTATATATATATGTGTGTGTATATATATATATATATTCATTCCTGGTTCTGTGCATTGGTTAGGCAAAGCTTGCTTGAAATGCTTGGGTCCAATTTGTCTGGTGCAGTGACAGTGGCTTGGTTTAAGGAGGCCTCCGAAATTAACTGGGTTCTTAAGCCCTTTCTATAATGATCAGGAAAATGATGGAAAAGAGAATTATTCTATCCTAAGAAGGTACCAGGTAGCAGATTTTAGTGCAAACATCGGGCTTCTTGGAGAAGTCTAAATTAGCCCATCCAATGAAGTTAAATTCTTAGGTAGCTCAAAGTGCTCCAAGTCAAGTTTCTGAGGTGTGATAATATTGGTAATATTAGTGTGAAAATCAAAGCTACGTAACACCTACATTCTTTCCAGATACTCTAGAAGGGTGCATGTTGAATATACTTGCTATTCTTTGTTTATGTAAAATATCAAATAATGCTAAAATTCCACCCACTAAGCAGTCGAAGGGCCATAGACAACTACTAGAAGACTTGGTAATACAGCACGTTCAAATTTCTACTGGAAACTTAATATGCTATTACTGCTTTACATGACATTGGGTGCTTTATTGGTGCCAAAAAAATAAAAATTAAAAATAAGACCCTAGAAAAGGCAGCCTTCAGAGTCACTCAAACAGATCTGGGTTGCCAAAACCGAGCCTCATTATTCTACCTAGCATTTTCCCATCAAGAAAGGTACCTAGTAAAGTTCAGTTTGGGTATTCCATAAAAGCTTCCATTTTAATAATTTTCCAACAAATCCCTGGGAAAATTTAATTATACAGATGTATGTTCATCTTTCATGTTATGAGATGTTAACTCCAGTCACCTGCATTGTAATTTCATCCTTTGATTTTCTCACTATGTATTAAATTATATGAAAACAGACACAGTAAATGAAATGCACCCAGAAAATGAAAACGGCAACTTTGAGTAGAGTGACCAAAATTACTTCTCCATTTTTTTCTTACAAATAAAATGTACAACTTTCTTGTTTTTCCTTTGTCAATGTTAAGTGATTTATTAAAGGAAAAAGAGCATATCTATGAAGTTTCTAATTCAGAGCCACAAAAAATAAAAAATAAAAAATCAATTCTGACAAAACAGACAAGTCATAAACTTGATGTTCACTTCAGAGCAAATTGGTTTGAATAGGGAGGAAGTTTAGCAATTAATACTCTAATGAGATGTGTCATCCAAAGAAACAAAAGTGTTAGAAAAAAGGTGATAGTCTTATAAGACTATCCAAAGTGCTCAATATCTTCCTGACTTTTATTTTGAGGGACATGGGTTACTAGAGGCAAACACTCACTAGCGAAGACACAAGTATGAAGACGAACGATCTCAAAAGCTTAATTATGTTTTGGCTATTAAATAAATGTCCTCTTTTCACACAGGTACTGGGGGTTGGTTTGCACAGGGAAAATGGTTTGCACAAAAATGCCATTTAATAGTGGGACTAAAAGCTTTAGCAAAATAGCTTCTTTTATTACTGGATAGCATGGCTTTATAATAGATGCATGCGTTTGAACAGAGATTCCTGGGTCTTTTATTTGGTTAGCTGAAACTATCTTTAAGTCCTTATGTTATTTACATTACATCTGATTTTCAAGACACCTACCATTTATCAAATAAAAAAGATTTACTAAACATATATAACATAGTTCCAATGATGCTTTCAAACAGATATACTGATCGAAGGCAAAATATTTCCTATTATTTGTACCTGTATACTCAGGTGGGCAAAGGCATGTGTAGTTATTAATGCCATCGACACATGTAGAATTATTTTCACAGTCATTATCTTCACAATCATCAATGTTGACTTCACAATTTTCTCCTTCAAATCCATCAGCACAAATACACCTGAATGCCAGAGGAGAAAAGGCAAAAAACATCTTTTTGTTGCATTTTAAAGTCATGTGGTCTAAATATTGAAAAAAGCATAATTACACTCATCAACCGTAGAGCTTTTAACTACCAGAAATTGATTTTTTAAAATGGTTTTAACTGACATGTTGTAAACATCAATTTAAGGTAATATCCACCAAAGCAGAAACCCTTCAAAAAATAAAATTTATGCCGGTTGCAAGAAGGCAAATGGTTCCATGGTCTTAAAAGTCAACAAACCCACTGTATTTGCAGGTCTAAAACACAAGCAGTTTTATTCCACAGCCCTAGGTATCTTAATCTTGAGTTGTGCTCTAATAAAATAATTCAGGCTTCTTTGCTCATAAATGAAGAGGAACTGGTTCTGATCTTTAAAACTGCAACATCTACTAACATACTTATAATGTCCTTGATGTTTTGAAAAAAAAAAATCCGAAAACAAAATTTTGTCTTCCTTGCAATTACAAAATGTGAATGTTCTCTTTGTCTTAAATACAATCCTTCCTCTGGCATAAAACTATCTTGAGTATGTATCGAATAATTTTTGAGTAAAGTCTAGATGAATAAGAGAGAACTTCATAATAGAATGCAGCAGTGAAGTCTATTTCTTCTAAAAAGTGAAATTCTAACAAGTTTTAGTAGTATATTAGCATTCTTATGTGACATTATTAGTGTCATTTAATAAAGAGCTCCAGTTCATAATTCATGAAGTACATCTGAAGTAATTGTACCATATGATTAAATAACTCCAGATTAAAATCGTTCACAGCCAGTCTGTCTACTTACATTGCGTCTTGGAAATAAATCGTTAATTTTCTGTTTCAGTGGGACCTATATCTTGTCATTACACACTGTCTGTTAAAGCAATAAGCAAAACAACAGATGAATATATGACTAGCAGTAGGGGACTAGTTGGCTATTAATTAGTATAATGGAGCCAATATTAATACTTTGTCTTGCCCTAATCTGACCTGATTAACCATAATGTGCACATGTGTATGTTTGTAAATTAGTTTTGGTTTTGTAGCATCCTGTGCTGAAAATGCTGTAGTGTCTCCATTTATTTTTTATATTGCAATATCTACGGGAGGGACCAATACATATTGCCCTTTCTCTCGAATTCTTTGAAAAATACTGTTCTTTGATTTGAAAAGGAAAATGCATGTTGGCTTAGTTATCTTTGCTCCAATACTTCAGACACAGATGGTCATAGACTAATGACCTACCAGAATCCATCTTCTTCTCCTTCTTTTAAGTGGCAAGTTCCTCCATGTTTACATGGGTTACTGATGCAGGCATGAATTGGGACATCACAGTCCTGCCCCTGGAGAAGAAGGGGCAAGTATAGTCGAGTAAAGTAGTTCTCGGCACATACAGAAAGCACAGTAGAATAATAAAGGCACACGAAGAAAAGTTATGCGCTCAAACTGTGACTCTTAAAGTGCTTTTACTTACCTTGAAACCATATGGACAGGTGCATCGGTAAAAGTCAACTGGATCACTATTACATGTGCCATCATTTTTACACGGATTTGATAGGCAGGGGTTACATTTAGCTAGAATACTGACATCCACAGGACCTGAAAATTAATTCAAAAATATAAGCAACTGATGCTCTTCCAGTTTACTTATAATTACTTGTATGCCTTAATGTAACGGTAAATTTCATATAAAATTATTATTGGTCACATATCTATATGTGTCTCTCATCCATGACAAGCCAGAAATCAGCATCCTCCAATGATGTTCAAGAATGCAACGGGAGGCCTTCTCAATTGGATGTACTGTGAGCCTCTCTGAAGTCAGTGTGGGACTCTGAGTTGGTATCTGATATTAATGGTGCCAGTGTCACAGAGTCCCCTCATGGGCTGACTAGTTTATGTGGATGTGTTTCTTGGCCATTGTCTGTACTTTAACCTCCTCCTGCTTCATGGACATGCCTATTGTCAGTCCCAGAGAAGACTACGTGTGTGGGTGTGGTGTGGGGTGAGCAAATTTTAGAAATAAGTAGAAATTTAACACTGTAATTAAATACACAATACAATGCACCTGCCCAGGTAACATTGACTCAGTAGTACGACTTTCATTTAGGAGATACAAAACAGTGCCACTTTATGCAGATAGAAATAAACCAAAAGTGTAACCTTCATTATCATCTCCCTCATTTCCTTTTGATTCGGTTTATTTGTTGGTTCATTTGCACAATATGTGATGGGTGATGTTTCTGTATCTTCCTCTCCAAAAAGAAAACATCTTTGAAAGGATCTTTACTTGCAAAATCATGTTTTGGGAGACATCTTTAAAAGACTTCAAGAGCCGTAAGGTCTCGATTAAATGCATATTTAGCCACAGCCATTTTCCTTTGTTCACAAATACTTATTGGACAAATGACTAACAATGTGGAAATTGTACTGTCCTCAATAAAAGCATGTTCCACCTATGCTACTTTGTGCATTCTGTGTGAGAGCTCACCACAAGGCCTTTTGGCAAATGTGTCTGAAAAGGACACTGACATCTTTATATATAAAACACATACATTTCTTACTGTCAATATTAATTATATTTCACTCTGTAGTATTTCTCTGTAGTTCTTTATCTTCACTGGAACAAGCAGCAATAATTCTAATTGCACATTTTATCACATGCTATTTCTAGCAAAGTTATGTGGATAATTACAGAGCAGCTCTGCACCCCCACCATTACTGCTCTAACCTTCTAAGGTGCCTTCACCAAAAAGCTATATAACTTCTACCCACATAAACTACCTGCATCAAATTATTCTACAGATTACAGCCCACGCTTGCGTTGTTGATCTACTGAAAGAAACTCATGTATGTAAGAGAACATGAATAAATATGGTGGCCACAGAGATTCATTGTATCTCTTCATATCCTTTACCCTGGGAAATACTAGCACATATTCAAGTAACAGTATTGAATTAAAATCCATGAAAATGATAGTGTCCTGTAGTGTTTAGCTTTTCTATCGATTAAAAAATTCGTGAAATGTATCCACATAGAAATTCTGCTTTTGTTTGTTTGTTTGTTTGTTTTTAACCATTAGGAGAAAATTGACTGTTCCTAGGATGACCGTATTAAGGGAAAGAGGTGGTGCTTACTTCTTCTAGTGATGCCTTAGTCACTAGGAGAGACTGTGCCAGTGCTAATGTCCCTTACATTTTGTCTTGGTAACTAGAATAACTAAAGGAGTCTCTATATCAAATTACAGCTGGGAAACTGCTGGCATTAATTCTGAAGTAAAGTAAGCTCCATAGAAATTTAATTTCTCTCCGCCCTCCCCAATTTATTTATCAATTAAGGGTAAAAAACTTAGCTGTTCAGCACACTGCAGAAATGAATGGTGACAGTGAAAGCAGTTAGTTAAATTAGCATAATACCTAACAATAAATGGTTTTGAGTTTGCTAAAGTTATATATGAGTCAGCAAGAGGAAACAAAATAGCTCATTGCTAGCAGATCCCTTAATAGTTTACAGGAAAGAACCTAACTCAGAACAAAGGCGTAGGATGAAACGGTGAAGAATGTATGCCAGCAAAACAGCAAGTCAGCAAATGCAATGACTACAAGCATTTATCTGGCCACATCCCAAGGCCTCGAGAAAAAACGTCTTTTGGCCTGTTACTGTGCTTTCAACCTTGTAAGGCTGTGGTTTAAATAAAAGGAGTTTGGGGTTGGCAGTTTGTAAGTTCATTCTGTGGAATGTGACATGTTCCAAAAATTATGTTTGAGTAATTAGATGAGAAATTAAGAGATTGTCTTAGGGAAGAAAATGGAATACATTTTGAAGAATTTAATCGAGTATACTGGCAGCATCATTGCCTGGCTGAAGTAGTTCATGTTCATTTTACCACGTAGTGGGGATTTATTTAATAAATGTCCACCGGACCATATCTGATTAATAATCACTATCTAATTTCTTTGCATTTTATTCCAGACGAAATTTGGTTTTCCACAGAGATAATTATGCTGAATTATTTTCATATCTGGAATTTGTTATGGGAGATTGTTGCCTCCTCATATATGTTCAGTTTAGCTAAAAAAAAAAAAATCAAGATAACAAGCATTCTCATACACTCAGGACTCTTTTAACAATTTCTTAAACCTGCTGAACTGATTGTGGCATAGGGTTTGGGAATATAGCAAAATACTGAGTTTCAACTTCTTCAGGTTGGTAAAGCTCATGACTACCAACTTTACCAAAATGGTAAAGTTAGCTATCATTCTATTTGCTTCTTGTTTTTCATATCTTTTAAAACCCAGTTATTCAACGATCATTTCTTATTTCTAGCACTTGAGTTTGAGTGAAGGGTAATACAAAAGATGTTTGTAAGTCAAACAAATTCCACATAGCAGCCTCCTCTCATATCTCTAAAGGTCTAAATATGATATAATTTCTTTTCCTATTGTATGTAGCTTGTAATTCTCCTTAACCAAAAATCCTTTTCAGAATGTGATTTTTACATCTACCTGGTTTATCTAAATCCGCTTGTTTCTATAGTCTAATCTCTTGAAATGATATTCTTTGCATCTGGCTCTCCTCCCATTCATCTCCCTGTCCATATTTTGCCCTTCTAAGTCCATCTTCTGTCTTCTATTTGCATTCAACTTGTGATTCATTTTCTATCCACTACACTTTCTCAGAGCACCTCTCCTGAAATCTTCTTATTCAAGGAGAATGACAACTTTAATCTGTTTATACAATAAGGAGATGATATCAGAGCTAAAGAGAGATGCCAAATAAAGTCATCATAAAATGAGGGAAGAAGCACACCTCTCCAGGAGCAAGCCAACACTTGGCAGAATTTTCCACACTTGATCAGTCCTAGGTGAAAAGATGTCCATAATATGTAGCAATCTTGGGCATAGGATCTGAAATCCACCAACCCAAGTTAAACCCAGATTTACTACTTAAGTGTGTGGTATTAGGATAATGGCAGCCATTCCAATAGGTTGTTTTAAGATGTCAAGGAGGGAACCTAGTGAGATCAAATATAAAATTACGGCAAGTACTGACACTCTTTCTTAGACTTCCAGAGAGTTGGAGTAGGTAGGAGGAACAAAAAGTGTTTTATTTAAAAGGAGAAAAGCAGTCATTTTCTTGTTTGTCCAAATTTCAACACAGACAAAGGCAAATTAGATCTTGCTGTTTATCTATTCATCACAGTCTCCCTGAGAGCCTTCTATATATGCTAGGAGATGCTCAAATTTGGGGAAACTACAGGGACTATTAGGAAACCCATGGGAAATAGAAGTGGGCACCGGGTACAACACTGAGAGTTAATGACTTTAAGCTGTTAGGGAATGCAACTGTGATTTACAAATTAGGTGTGGACAAGCACCAGAAATAATAGTACACCTTTAAGAAACAGAAGAGGTTCTCTTTGTTCTTTCATTGCTGCTTGGTAAAGAACTGCGATCTTTAAGCTTTTCTCCTTTCTAAAGCTAACTGGTTCCAAGAAATGTTAACATATTATTAACAAATTAGCTTTCATGAGATGTGTGCCACGGAGGGGAAAGGAAACGTAGCTTCAGGGATAAAGATCTTTACTAATATCACTGAAATGAAGGAGAACAGTCGAGGTGAACTGGATTGATTTAAGATTTGGTTCTGATTAAGAGAGCACTATAGTATTAGCTATATGGGTGGAGGTGTGGTTAGTTTAATAATTCAAAGGGAAAATGAGAAGAAAGTTTGGTTAACCATCTGTCTCTGTCAGTTACTTTAATCTTTAATGGAAGAACTGTTGGACCTCGAATCCATTAAAGCCTGTAGGCAGACTAGCTTACTTGACTAAAATCACTAGTTATGCACCTGACACCACTATTGCTACCCAGTGAGTACTGTATCGCATTTTGATTTATTACCAACAGCTCCAGACAAAAACTTCTAGCTATATTCTGGAATCTGCCTTCATTCTGGCATCCCTTGGAAACACGGGTAAAATAACAAAATCCTCTAGCACTGCCCTTGTATCAAGCCAGAGGTACATCAAAGGCAACTCAGGAAAACATCCTGGGGATATTTGATGTTGGGTATAATTAACTAAAAGAAGGTTTTTATTTAAAACCAATGCTTTTACGCTCCACTTGCAATTACATTATGGCATTTCTCAAGTTTTATTAATAATACCAAATGCATACTTGTTAACAACATTCCATCATTAATTTATCAAATATTTACTGAGCATCTACATTGTGCTAGGGACTAGGCCAGATTTTCAGAGACCAAAGACAAGTGAAATGCCTGAATTTCTGAAAAAACTTACAGTTTAGCAGGAGAGACATACATGTATCAATTAGAGAGTGGATGTGGGGAATGAGAATGCATGTCTTAGAATATGTGTTTCAAGTTTCTGCAAGCCATCAAGGAAGAATCCACTAAGTGAATGGAAATATGAATGTGAAGTTCTTAAGAAAAGCCATGGCTAGAAATTTAAAGGCATGGATTGAAATCTACTGAGAATTTGATAGGGCTAAAGATAGAATGCTACATGCCTACATGAAAAAGTGGGTGAAAAAATAAAAGGAATGAGGAAGCCAAGAGATTGTAGAGGAAGGAGAAGTGGCCACCAATGTCGAAGATGTAAAGAGAGCAAATAAAGATAAGTAAAAAGAAGCCACTAAATTGGCAAGATAGAAGATACTGGTGTTCTAGTTTCAGTAGAGGGGTGGAGACGATCTCCAGATGACAGAGGTTAAAATCCTGTAAATTTGTATTGTAAAAATCGTTAGCTAAAAACACAAAGGCTAAATTACTACACCTTTTGGATTACCAGGCCTGGCCATTCGCAACACTTAATGTGACTTTGGGCCACTAAATGAACTTCCTGAGCTAAAATTACATGGAAAGGGCAATAATTATTTTATAAAATCTTTGCATTGGAGAGAATATGGATGTAAAACATATAAGAACAGAGCATTAATTGCTAGTTCTCTTTACCTATTAAAATAAATATCTGTTAAGTTTTTCCCAGTGTTTTAAGTTTTAAAAAGTATAATAAAAGAGCCCCCCCTTTTTAAAATGGTACGTTTAGCAGATTACCATATCCAAACCTGAATGTTCTCTTTAGCCAATAAGCAAATCAAAACCTCCAAAATCTAAGGTAATTTCCAAGATACAACTATGTACTAGTAATACTAAATCTGAAAATGTAAAAAAGATTTGACCAAGTTCTAAATAATGCTTCAAAACTGATCTAACTGATCAGTTTTGAATAATTATTATTCTAAATAATGCTTCAAAACTGATCTAAATAATGCTTCAAAACTGAATTTTTCATTGCTTTAGGTTGGGCTCAATTATTTAATCACCTTCATACTTAATTCAACACTAAGGACAATATCAATAATTTTAAGACACAGAACAAAAGCTCCCACTCAAGCCTATCAAAAACTCGTCCAAAATGGAAAATGTCGATCTTGCTAAGAAAAACAATAATATTACAATGTTATTGCTGAGAATTGTGAAATTTTTCACAGGAATTCCAGAATCTAGAGGATTCCTAACATAAAATTAGAGGAAGAGATCAACCACGGCATGCTACATGTTGATTATCATGGGTTATGCCAATGTTTCAGGTTTCTTTGATCCTTCAGCTGGCCTTTACAAATGAAGTAATGAGGTACATTCAGCATCGTATCCTGGCCTTTCTTTTGAGCTCATGGCTACCAGACCCCTCCCCTTTTGGGCCTCCTCCCCTCTTTGTGTTATATTCCATTTGATTCAAAAGAAGAATTTCCTGTTGGCCTCTTGGACCTGACAATATCAGTTAAATTCCAGTCATTTGGTATAGATATATTATTAGCATCTTACACATATTTCTATCACCAGACTTCCATACCATTTTTTAGAATTATCTATTTAAAAGTATCTATCAGTAGAGTATCAGGTCCATGAGGACAGAGGTTTTACTCTGAATTGTTTATTGTTGTATTCTTATCACCTAGACACAGTGCCTTGAACATTGTACGAACTTGAATAATATTTGTTTAATTAATGAATAAATATATCATTCATCTCCATGAGTCTGTTCACTCTTCAGCACATGTAAGTCATCTCCATTAGATTGTTCACTCATTAGCATATGTAATTATTTAATAAATGTCTTTCAAATAAAAAAATAATTTAGTTGCCTCCATAGCTAAAACTTCCTGAACCAAGAGAAATAAAGGGAATATTAGAAATTAACAATGTTCCACTTTCCACACTGACTTTCTCAATGACTATCTGGAGAGGACAAAAACTGTTTTATTGCAGACTGCTTAATCACTCTAACATCATCTTACATTTAAAAGATGAGGTCAGGACATTTGGGTTATAAAGACAAGTCATGGCCATCTGCTTCCCACTCAGGGATGCTCTATCTGGGTATTAATTAAATATGATCTGATAATCAATTTCTTCCTGTTCATTTATTTCTGTTATGCATCAAAACGATGAGAGTTTACCATAAAGAAAACACTTTTGTCTTTATTAAAATAGTTAATGACTCAAAATAACAGCATGGCATCCTTTAGCAGAAAAAAACATTTAAATTGTATTTAAATATAGCTATGTAAACATGCATTCAATTAAAAATATTTGTCTTCCTGCTATATTTTGAAATTATACATTGACAAACCTTAATATTGAGAGTTTGTACTTACATAATTTTCATGAATAAAATAAAAATACATTAGACTGGCATAACTAGAGGGAAAGTTAAGTTAAAATATGTAAACCTCAATTATAAAACATTTAAAGAAACATGACTTTGCTGCTTTAAAACTCAAAAAGCATATATGCTTAATAGTATAGTACTCAGTGGATTTCCTTGAATGAATTATTTTAATTAATAGATTAAAATACTTGGCCTTCTACCAATCCATTTTTACAAGTAAATATTTCTAGTAAAGCTTTTGAGGGTAGTTCAGAATTTTCATTTTCTAAGTATGTTTCAATAATAGGGTGGCAATCTTATTTACACTGAAAATTTATTTTGAAAATACTTTTATTAAAAACTTTAAAATAAACTTAAGCAGTAAGCTTTGGAATCAGAGTCAAGGTTCAAATTCTGACTCCAGTCGGCAGCTGAGTGATTTTTAAAAATTGCTTAATAACTCTAAAATACAATATTTTCATATCTCAAATGGGGAAATGATAGTTTTCACTATAAGAATGGCAGAAAGATTAAAAGAGATAAAAATCTATGTAAAGTACTCAGCATTAGGTAAACTATTCAATAGAACTTAGCTATTATTGTTATTATTATTTGTAGTGGTAGTAGTATTGGCAATTATCCAGTCTAAACTGTCATAAACCTTGAACTAGCAGAGTCTTCATTAATAGGACAATGAAACTTCAAAATAGCTTGACAAATGCTGAGACAAATGCTGGCAAAGGGCACTGTAAGTTTCAGTGCCTATCACTCTAAAATTCAGTTACAGAAAAACTGAGTAAACTCTAAAGTCTTCTAAACGCAACTGCAACTATATTGATTGAGTCTTGAATGTCTACACTGCTTGCCAACTGGCTTACACGCATGCTGTTTGCTATTTAAGGTACACTTTGAAATACGTGCAATCTATTGATCTTATAGTTTAGTGAATATCAAACTGAACTTCCACAGTTGAAATGATAAATTTAGGCTTTACATCATCTGACAATTAACAAGTTTTAGCTCAACTGTTTTTGGTGGCCCTGGAACAGGTCCAGAAGTTTCCTACGTGCAAGCTCTGCTCCCACAGTTATGCCCACCTGTAGCATTATCCTCACACTTGTCTGCTTGTCCACTTATGTCATTACATCTTTCACAGCCCTCCTTCTTTTACACAAATTATCCCTCTGAGTTCTTGTAGCAACTACACTATCCACTATGGTAGCCACTAGACATGCATGTATATTTCAGTTTAAATGTAAATAAAATAACAATTATTTTTCTCAATTGCATTAGCCATATTGTAAGTGCTCTATAATCCTATGTAACTAGTGGCTACCACATTGAATAGTGCAGATTTGGAACATTTCTATTACTATAGAAAGTTGTATTGGGCAGTGCTGAAAAGTGCTAATTTTCCCTGAAACATATTTCCATTCATGCTACATTAAGTACATGAGATTCTATAGTCATTAAATGTAAAAAAAGCTCAAGTTAGTCAGATAAATACTGAGTTACACAAAGATGTACGTAGGTATGAATGTATGTACAGGCAGACCTTGGAGATATTGTGGGTTTGGTTCCAGACTACCGCAATAAAGTGAATATTGCAATAAAGACAGTCAAACAAATGTTTTGGTTTGCCAGTGCATATAAAAGTTATTTTTAACTTTACTATTATATATTAAATGTGTTTTAAAATGCAATAACTTAATTATAAAATATTTTATTGCTAAAAAATGTGAATGATCATCTGAGCCTTCAGTTAGTTGTAATCTTTTTGCTAGCCAAGGTTGTCTCCTTGGAGTTAGTGGCTGGTGAGACTGATCAGGGTAATGGTTGCTGAAGGTTGGGGGTGGCTGTAGCAATTTCTTAAAATAAGACAACAATGAATTTTGCTGCCTCAATTGACTCTTCCTTTCACCAGATATTTCTCTGTAGTATGTGATGCTGTTTGATAGCCTTTTATCCACAGTAGAACATTTTTTCAAAATTGGAGTCAATCCTCTCAAACTCTGCCATTGTGTTATCAACTAAGTTTATATAATATTCTAAATCCTTTGTGGCTATTTCAACAATGTTCACAGCATCTTCACCAGGAGTGGACTTCATCTCAATAAACCACTTTGTTTGCTCATCCGTAAGAAGCATCTCCTTATTCATTGAAGTTTTATCATGAGATTGCAGCAATTCAGTCACATCTTCAGGCTCCACTTCTAATTCTAATCTCTTGCTATTTCTACCACATGTGTAGTTACCTACTCTATTGAAGTTTTCAACTCTTCAAAGTCATCTATGCAGATTGGAATCAACTTCTTCCAAACTCCTGTTAATATGGATATTTTGCCCTCCTCCCATGAATCACAAATGTTCTTAATGTCATCTAGAATGGTGAATCTTTTCCAGAAGGATTTCAATTTACTATGCCCAAATCCATCAGAAGAACCACTATGTACAGCTGCTGCAGCCTTATAAAATGTATTTCTGAAATTAGACTTGAAAATCAAAATTATTCCTTTATCCATGGGCTGCAGAATGGATATTGCATCAGCAGGCATATAAACATCATTCTCCTTGTGTATTTCCATCAGAGCTCTTGGGTGACTAGGTGCACTGTGAAGAAGCAGTAATATTTTGAAACAAATCATTCTGAGCAACAGGTCTCAAGAATGGGCTTAAAATATGCAGGAAACCATGCTGTAAACAGGTGTACTCTCATCTAGGCTCTGTTGTTCCATTTATAGAGCATAAGCAGAGTAGATTTACCGTAATTATCAAGGGCTCTAGGATTTTCGGAATGGTAAATGAGCATTGGCTTCAACTTCTTAGCCCCTAACAAGACAGTCAGCCTGTCCTCTGAAACTTTGAAGCCAGGCACTGACTTCTCCTCTTTAGCTATGAAAATCCTAGATGACATCTGCTTCCAATAAAGTCTGTTTCATCTACATTGAAAATCTGTTGTTTAACAGTGTCACCACCTTCATCAATTATCTTAGATCTTCTGGGTAACTTGCTGTAGCTTCTACATCAGTACTTGGAGCTTCACCTTGCACTTTCATGTTACAGAGAAGGCTTGTTTCCTTAAACCTCAAGAATCAACCTCTGCTAGCTTCCAACTTTTCTTCTACAGCTTCCTCACTTCTCTGAGCCTTCATAAAAATAAAGAGAGTTGGGGCCTTGCTTTAGGTTAGGGTTTTGTTTAAAGGAATGCTGTGGCTGGTTTGGTCTTCCATTTGGATCACTAACACTTTCTCCATATCAGCAATAAGGCTGTTTCATTTTCTTATCATTGGTCTGTTTGCTGGAATAACACTTTCAATTTCCTTCAAGAACTTTTGCTTTGTATTCACAACTTGGCTAACTGTTTGGCACAAGAGGCTTAGCTTTGGGTCTCTCTCGGCTTTCAACATGGCCTTCCTTGCTACACTTTTTGTTGTTGTTGTTGTTGTTGTTAATAATTTCTAGCTTTTGATTTAATGTGAGAGATGTGAGACTCTTTCTTTCACTTGAACACTTAGAGACCACTGTAGTGTTATGTCTGGCCTAATTTCAGTATTGTTGGGTCTCAGAAAATTGGGATTCCCAAGGTGAAAGAGAGAGAGAGAGACAGGGGACTTATCTTGGACTTCCAAGAGCATTTCACAAATTAGTGTAAACTGTGATGCTCTAAGAGTGGAGTACACATATGCAACTTTTTTCAGATTTGTGTTATAATTTTTTTTCAAGAAATACCTGCAGGGAATTATAAACTTTAAGAAATACAGATAAGCATTAGCATTATTGAAAATAAAGTATGAGTATCGCTGGGCACAGAAAGGTGTAACAGAATCAGTTTGCAGTTTGTCAACTTCCCCATGAAATTTGCCTGATAATGTGCTGAGTAGAAGGTTTTATGCCAGTTTCACCTTCCTTGCCTCCCCTTTGACAATCATCTCTCTCCCACTTTACAAAATAATGATATACTTCTCAGCCCACCAGAAACTTATCACAGGACACTGTCCCAATAAAGATCTAGGATCGTAAAGGAAAGATTATTGCAAAAATTCTTGCAATCAATGCACATAATCCCAGAGAGGCACTGCAATAAAATTTCACTTTCAACTTTAAATAAAATAAAATATTGATAAATAATTATGTAGTTTCAATCAGTGATGCATTAATATTAACAGCAATAATTCAATTCAAAGAAGATGTAAAAACTTACAGCCTTTTGGTGGCAGGAAATTTTAAAATTTCAATTGTATACATAGTTTTTGGAGCAAAAAAATGACACAGTTTTCTGGGGTATTGAAAATAGGAATTCAAGGAGAAAATACAGTTTAAGAAAAAAACAATGCAATATATTAAGGGGGATCTTGTTTTTTTCCTTTTATAAAATTAGCTCTGATATTTAGATTCCACCAGATACATTTAAAAAAAATCTCAGATGAGTTTTGTTTTAAAATGTCAATATTTACAATGTGGTGCAAATTACCTTTTGCAAACATTTACCACCATGAAATACATTAGAGGCCAAATTAAAAACGTTGAGGGTATGTATAGGATTTGAAAATTACTTTTTTATTAATAAATCATGAAGTGTCCTACATCACCTTTTTTTGGTGTTTTGAAATGTTATAACAATACAATCAGCAGCTAACATATTGAATGTTTCTGTGTTTGAGGCAGTCTTTTATCTATATTATCTAATCTTAACAAAATCCTTTCAGACTGTAACCATCACCACCTTTGCTTACAAAGAGGAAACTGAGGCACAGACTAGTAAAGTAATTAAACTACAGTTAACTCTTACCAAAAAGTGAAGCTGGAATTTGGCTCCAGCCAGGCTGGGCTTCAGAGCTCACACTGCAACCCACTGCACAGCATTACCTACTTAAGTACGTTTTTCCTCCATAAATATTCAAATGTTGAAAGCTTATCTTTTTAGTTAGGTTTTCAAATCATGGAAGGCAAGGCCATACCATGAAGTTCTCTATGCTCCATAACACCTAGGATTGAGTTTTGCACATAAAACATGCTTAATCAATAATTTCTGATTAGACATTTAACATTTTCAAGAATTTCTCTCCTCCATCTAATAACGATGAGTGACCTTCTTAAAATACACACAATCTGGCCAGGCGTGGTGGCTCACACCTGTAATCCCAGCACTTTGGGAGGCCAAGGGGGTGTGGATCACAAGGTCAGGAGTTCAAGACCAGCCTGGCCAACATGGTGAAACCCCGTCTCTACTAAAAATACAAAAATTAGCTGGGTATGTTGGCACATGCCTGTAATCCCAGCTACTCGGGAGGCTGAGGCAGGAGAATTGCTTGAACCGGGACCCAGGAGGTGGAGGTTGCAGTGAGCTGAGATCGTGCCACTGCACTCCAGCCTGGGCTACAGAGGGAAACTCTGTCTTAAACAAACAAAAAAAAAACAAAACAAAAGCCCCCCAAAAACCCCACAATCTAAGAATAATAGTAAACTTTATCCCACTTTTTATAAGGAACCTAAATCCATATAGTTGACTACCATCAGTGGAAATATTTACACAATAACTTTAGTAGTGGTTATCTCCAGGTATGCTGACTAATGGTTAATTTTATTTCTTCTTGCAGAAAATAAATTGTTTCTTATTATTCATATTTTTCTATTTAGGGGCATGTATTATTCTTGTAATAAAAAGGAAAATAATATTTGTTATTCTGACAATATTTAGAATTCACAAATACATCAAACAAAGGGAAAAGAAAGGGATACAAACAAGCAAGAAACAAGAACATCAACACAGGAAGGCTGCAGCACATAAGGCGAGTCAGAAGGTTTGGGCTGAACACTGGGGAGGGCCTGTTTCTCCTTACCTGGTATGAGGAAGCCACAGGGCCCTGGCAGCCCTAGGAGCAGGGCACATGTTCAGACAGGGCAAAAGCAAAACATTTGACTTGTTAGAGGCTATGAAAGGAATTTCCAGAAATTGTGAACTCTACGTTTTTTGATACACTTTCAAGAAAACTTGGTCATTACCAACGGACTATTTCTGAGATTTATTTGAAAAGCCTAATTCTTTACTTGGGCACCTCAGGTAACTGCTCTGTCTTGTCCAAGCATGGCCTGAAAAAATAATCATTTACTGGGCATTTCAACCATACCTTTGGATTGACAATTGGTTGTCTTTTTCTTTTTTACTTAATATAGTAATTCTTAAAAGAAATACAAATGATTAAAAACCATACCTTGACAGGTAAATTTTTTGGAGGGAGTTGTGAGTAAAAGTTTATCTGCCATTTCTCCAGGACCAGCACAACGAGCAATTCCAGGCTCCTTATATTCCGACTTCACCCAGTCGGATAACCACTGCATGTTACAATCACAGTAAAGAGGGTTGGCTCCAATTGCTCTGGAAAAACAACACCACAGAAGCACACACACATACACACACACACATACACACACACACACACACACACAAGTATGGAAGTATTGTTATTTCCTAAGGGCAAAAGAATTCAAAGTGATGCTCAGCAGAAAATCCCCATAGATTTATTGAGGATAACAATTTAGCAAAAAATAGAGACACTGGGGATTCCCCATTTTCCTGAATGATGTGCACTGGGATTTAGTGAGTTGTCACTGGTGTCAACACTCATGTTGCTTTAGAAGGTCTCCTAATATTTTCAGAGACGTGTTTATATTGAGTGTAAGCACACCCTGAGTGCATTAATATTTCATTCACCAATTATTTACTGATGACTTAAATCACAATGCAAGGTTCTGAGGACCCAAATATAAATAATGCATTATTCTTACCTCCAAAGAACCCCTGCTGCAGAGGAGATTAGCATTAGCATTGGGATATACTCACAGATGCAAAGAAGTTTCATTAGAAGTGATGTAGGAGAAGTATTTACAAGATGATGGTGAACAGATTAACTTTTCTGGGAGGCTAGTGGTTAAGAAAGTCTAAGCTGTGTAGGATAGTTAGAGTTAAGTAGAAAGAAAGGTTGGGAATAATGATACAGATAAAGGACAGGTAGTACAAAGAAAGAACATAAAATACTGAAGATGTCTAGAGCTAGGTCACCAGAGCTGAGCTGGACCTGCACTGGGTGCTGTCTGTCCCTTTTCAAGATCGTTCATTTTACGGTTGTTCATTAGAAGTAGTGACAGGAAAGTAATCAAGGTAATAGCTAACATTTATTGCACTATTACCATATGCAGGAGCTGGGATAAGCCATTTATAAGAATTACTTCATTTTATCCTAAATAGTAACTTTATAAGGTCCATTTAATTAATACTTGACTTTACAGATTAAGAAACTGAGACCTGGACTCATAACCTTATAAAGCTTGGATTGAAGCCGTAGATGCATACAATGGCATTTAAAAACTGCTTACTTCTGATTTACAATTAGCTTCTAACTAGTAATCCTACTAGGTCTACCGTCAGGATAGTTATCTTATTTTTTTTAGGTAGCCCCTGAAATATATGTGTAGAATCATAATACTCGATACTGTGGAAGTTTTAATGCCCCGTTTAAGAATCAGAATGTAGTGAATGTTACCTGCATATGTATGTCAGATTCAAACCCTTCCAAATTAAAAATGAGCAAAATGATGTTTTTTAGTCATTTGATCTCATCTCTATCAACATTTAAGTCCTTGATGTGACAGGGGAGGAAGTGGGAAAAGTGAAAAAGCAGAGCTCTTTATGATCTAGGGGGTAAAAGACAAGGCACAAAACAAACCTGCACATTGTGCACATGTACACTAGAACTTAAAGTATAATAAAATATAAAATATAAAATTTCTTTATATATATAAAGAAAAAAAAAGAAATGCAAGGCAGAGCAGGGCACAGAACAAGGAAGACTCTACTTGCTCTCACTGTTGCGGGAGGAGGCTGGTAACATGAAGGGAAGTTCCGCTCAGCTCAAGCAGCACCTTTCCTGTGAAGCCTTTTCTGATGCCTGACCATAACACTAGCAGAACGGCTACCTCCTCATTCAGCCTGCATTCTCTGCCTGAGGGCACCACAGCCCTGCATCTCTGAGCTAGTAGCTTCCTTCATATTGCAGCTCATGCACGTGGCAGCCATGGAGTTTGTAAAGGAGTGACTTAGAGGTAGGTTCTTGGCTCAAACACGAAAATGTAAAGGCTCTGCCTTCCTGGACCTAGTAGTTTAGTGGAAGGAATATTAATAGGCACCAGTCTGATAGACTGATGTACAAAACGTCAATTGATAACACAGACTCTATAAGGCAAATGCAGACATAATGTGATTGAACATCGGATCTTCAATTCAATTCAAAGAAGATGTAAAAGCGTAGACTTTTGGGTGGCAAATTTTAAAATTCCAATCATATGTATATTTTTGGAGTGAAAAATGATTATTCCTTTCTCAATTTTGTAAACTCGTATCTTCTTGGAGTTTGTGGGTTTTCGAGAGAAGTGCAAAACCAGGAGAGGATATGGCAGGCAATCTCTTCTAGGAAACTGGGGCACAACTGACATTGCTATTTAGGCATAGTTAAATAAATAGTTGCCACCAAGCACCCAACTCAGCATCAGCCAAGGAGGCTTTGGATCCTAAGGCTGCTGGCTGAATTTCCTTCTAGGTTTGCCATGATCTTAACATTACACCTAGTAATAATAAAATCATGGAATTTGACCCAAATGAGTTTTTTGGACCCCATTTATCACATATTTTCAAATGGTTATATTGTACTTCCAAAAACTATGGAGGTACAAACAAGTTGCGATCAGAGAAAACACAAAGGAAAAGCCATTTCACCCAATCTAAGTATTTGGCTGTGTCTTACTTCCAAACTATAGTCTCGAACCACGTTGAATTTATTTTTGTGTGGTGCCATAGTTGATGCTGAATAAGTAAATCCATTTTGAGCAAATCAGGATAGGCTTCATAGAGAAGGTGATACTTGAGATGTGACTTAGAAAAGCAGGGTTAGGATAGATAACTAAAAGGGAGCTGATGTTCTAGAATCAGAAAATAATGAGAGAAAAAGCATAGGCTAGTGAAGTTGGAGAGCCATATTTGTAGAAGAGACATGTTTAGCTAAGCAAAGATAATTCGACTACTGGAAAATAAGAGCCAGAAGGGAAAATTAAAGCCATCTTGAAGAAGGCATCATATCCAGTTTGAAAATCTTCACATTTTCTTTAAAGATGAAACCAATTACATCTTATGATGTTACAATAAAATAACTAGCAGAGGAATGTTCCAAGTCACTCATTAGGAAGGGTTTGACCCTAAACCTATATTCATAAACTAGGTACTCACAGATGTGATAATGCAGAAAGATCATTGAAAGCACCTTCAGGCACAACAGAAATGTCATTTCCATGTAGAGAACTAAAAGAAAGAAAAAGAAAAATTAAACTTCCTATATTTCTGAACTCAGACTCCAGAGAAATTCCAAGACTTTAGTTTATAATAAGCATTTTAAATGAGTGCAGAAAAGACGGTCTATAAAATAAACAGTTTTGGTACAACTGGATACCCGAGAAAGCAAACGGCTTCCACCTCACATTATGTGTACAAAATAAATTCCAGAATGAAGAATTAAATGTAAAAATAAAAATGTATTAAAAGAAAATAAAGAAGATCTTCCTTTTATAAATGTGGAGTGAGGAAGGCTTTCAAAGGCTCAGTTATAACATCCAGAAACCATCAAGGAAAAGAGGGAGAAATTTTTGACAACAAAAAATATATCCAAACAATAAAATATTCCATATAAGAAATAGAATAATATATATTTGCAACTTATATAAGATATAAGGATTAATTCTTTCATTTAAAAAAAACCCTGCAAGCATAGAGTAAAGTAGTATATGCATAAAGATATCTACATTAATAAGGAAAATATAAAGTACCCAACAGAAAATGGGGAAATGATAGATCAAGCTCATTAGAATAAAAAGCACAAGTGCTTAGTAAACAAAATATACTCAAATGCTCTACTAATTGGAAGTGCAAATTAAGACAGGAATGCAGAAAAACTTTGAATCTGTCATATGGACAAAAATAAAAGAATAAATAATATTCAATGTTTGCAAGAGTGTTTTGAAAAAGGTACTCTTAAATAGTTGGTGGAAAAATTAACTTCTAAATGGACAAAGTCTTGTCTGGGGAATAACAAGACAGTTACTTTTGGAATCCTTCCAATATACTTGACAGTACCTTCCCACACACCCTAAATTCTTGCTGAAATGCCAGCACATTTGCACCAAGAGGAATGTATAGGATGTTCATTAGAGTACTGTATAATACTCATTAAAATTTGAAATTAAACCAAATCACAGTAAAGATGAAGATGATTGAATCAGTTCTGGTTCCTCCCACCAATACAACAGTCTCTACCAGTTAAACAGTTGAGTTATATATATGTATAAACATATATCTATTCCATTCTTATATATATATATACTTTTATTCATATATATGATAGACTAGAAATATTCAAAAGCATATGTTAAACAAAAATAGACAATGGCAGAACAAAAACAGATCCTATTAATATTTGTGGCTTTTAAAAGCTATATAGCCATGGGCATACATCTATTAGAATGGAAAAAAATGCATCTGAAAAAGGACCAGAGAGCACATCAAACTGTAAATTCTGAGGCAGGAGAGTAGGATCAAGGATCATGTTTTATTTCACATATTTTAAAGTACATTTTATAGTAAAAATGTTTTCATATACTATGTAATTTCTAAAGAAATTAATTTTGAAAGTTTCTCAGTTTTGAAAGTTTCTTTCAAAGTTAATTGAAACTATATAAACCATATGTCTTAATGTTACATATAATCAAATAAATGACTATAACTACAATCAGTATTACTAAAAAGGAAGTTATATTGTCCAAAGCAAAGCTGTTGGACAATGATACTGTAAGAAATGATTTTTCTATTTCCTAATTTATAATAAATCCTAATGCATGTATCTTCAAGCACCAAGAATCAACAAAGCAGTTACATCCTTAAAAAGACAACCCCAAACTCAGATCTCTGAGAAAAGAGATATTCTGTTGAACACAAGATGCTTACAGTAATCGAAGAGACTTTAATCCATCAAAGGTGCGAGGAGGAATACATCTCAGACGGTTGTAACTAAGAATTCTGAAAGCATACATATGTCAATTTGTTTAATTCAGAAATCCAAAAATGGCCAAATACTTCTAAAAATAAAGCAGTTAAGGCTTATTAAAGCATCTTACTAACTGACAGTGTTAACACACAACATATTGTTATTTTTTGTGTGTTGTCTCCCTAACACAACATACTTATTTCCTAAATACAACCTAGAATGCTTCCCTCTGCCTACTCCTGCCCAACTTTGGTGCCTCAGCCGTCCCTTCCCTAAGGTGGATTTTCCCTATCTTAGGGATCTCCCCTAAGCCTCCCACAAACACAAATTATTCTTTGTTTTTTTTAATAGAATGCAATACTTTTCCTAATGTCTACATTGTTCACGTATCGTGGTTTTGTCTGTTTCTCCCAATAGAAACATTCCTTGAGGGTAGAGACTGTCTTGTTCAATAGCAATGTCCAGCATCTAGAGACTGCCTTTTGTCCAATGAATTAATGAATACTCAGTACCACACTTTCACACTCACAAGGTGAGGAGCTGGGTCATGTTGCTGAAGCTCTGATTAGAAAGCGTGCTTATTCTGTTGTTACTTAAGTCTCTAAAAGAGAAAAAGAAATGGAGTACACTATTAACCACAGAAATGAAAATATTAGTGATTCTTAGAAGGAGAAGGGTCTTCTTATAGTCATAGCAGTATTGTTAGCATTCAGCTATTATCTGAAAACAATAAAACAGTGAATGACCCACTGGAGTAGATTGCAATGTTATTCATGATTATTTACACCTCACTGTTTTGAAATTAGGAGTGATTATATATATATGCATTGCTTTAGCCAATGTAGTGTACGTGCAAGGGTTCACTTCAGAGCAGCAGCTTCAGAGCAGAGTTTATTTGCCCTTATCCCTCTGCACCCATCTCCATAAGGCTTTTGATATTTTACAGGGAGCTTCCTTGGAGGTGACTTGCGATAGACAAAATTTTGCTGGTGGGAAATAAACCCTTATCCTCAAAAGTCCTATCAGATACACATACTTTACCCTCATCGATACATATGTTCACTGATACACAGACTCAAATTTGATCACTGAAAGAACCCCTGATTAATTACATTCAAAATGTCATCAATAAAAACGTCTGTGCTCCTGCCCCTGGCTGAGTCATGGTCACACAGTAGGTCCTCAATAAATATTTGTTTAATGAATGTTAAGTAAATGGGAGAGACGTTGAATTTTTACCAATGTTAAATGGCTATTTATATGTATAGTTTGTACTATGGGTCGTAATTTACATTTCATGAACTTGATCTTATTCTCATTATATATATAGTGTATATATACACACACTATATATGTAAAAAATATATTAAAATATATATACAATATGTAATACTAATATATATTCACCATTTATAACTAAATATATTCACTAATTTTTTTTCTGAAGCAAAATGCAAAATATATGAATAAATGGAAGATTCAGAAAAACCGAGGATAATCTATTCCTTTATTAAAATATCAAAATGTCAGTAAAATGGACCCATGAAATTGTGAAAATGTTAAGAATCTGAGAGGAGCTTTATACTCATATTTTTAACGCTGAAGAACTATTCCTAAATTTTAAAAATAAAAGTGTCTGTATTAGCAGAAGTAACTTGCCTAGAGTTGTATCATGAGTCACTAGTAAAACCATTTTTGGATCCACAAATCCTCATTTGTCATTTCGAACTGGCTTGAAAGTAATCACATGCTGTCCCACAAATGACCCAATTCTGCTAAAGTGACCCTTTGGAAATTGCAGCAATTTAATGGTTTATTTAACAGAACAAAATGTATGTAATCAGTTCTTGCTGCTATCAAATAAATAACTAGAAGCAGAACAAGACATCTTAGAGGATATCTTTTTCCGTTGTTTAATCATTTGTCATTTAAATACTCCTATTTACTTTCTATAAAGTGTTTGATTTACCCATACTTTCAAGGAAAGTGATCAGCAGCAATTTTAACTAGCTTCAATGTACCTAGTTTACATTGGGGCATGTAATATTCTTTGCTACTTAGGTTTGTAGAATTCACTTAGAAATAAACCTTCTAATTCGTTAACCAGTAATCTGCTTCTTACGCTAGTAATATTTATTCTAAAATTAGATAGACTTAAACAAATGATACGGTACTTTCTATTAATATCTACTATCTTTTTCCTGATTTTTTGTGTTCTGAAAAGTTTTCTCAATTACCAATAAGGCTACTTTGAAAGTATAGTATTATATGTAAAAGATTATATCAATTTTTAAACATTGTGCATGTAACTAGATCAAATGTTTGTATATTTAAATATCTTCTTGTATTTACAACTTAAGGGTTGTCAAAGGTTGTTTACATTAATAAAAAAAGAGATGTTATTTTAAGCTAAAAAATCAAAATTTTGAAATTTATACTCAAAATGTTAGTATCTTTGTCAAGTTTACTTAAACACTACATGAATATATATGGATTTTCTAACATACATTTTAATACTGGAAACCCATAACTTATTTAATAATGCTTTGTATAAGAAACAAACATAATAAACTACATTTACGTTTTTGGGAAAGTCATTACCACCTACCATCTTTCGCTTAAAGTCAAGAATAAAGGCATCGTTTTCTATCTTTCCTTCCTTAGTTTGTCATAAAATAACCCATATTCATTATCAATAAAAATCTGCAGGTTTATACATTTTCATAATTCTCTGACTACTCAGACTTCGTTGTATTTGTGCTTTTTTGAATAGAGGAGGACCTCTTGCTAAGACACTCCATCGCCCGATCGATATTCAATGAAGATGTAGCCAGGGGTCCAGAACCGCAATGAGCAAGGAGGGAAGCATCTAACTGTGAATGATTTGTATTATCTGGAAGGTTCACTAAATCTTCTGTCCCTTGCCATCCCAATTTTCTGGAAATAGAGTAAGTCAAAGAAAAGTGCAATATGTTACTCACATAAGTGTTAAATGTTTGTAGTTGGAGAGTTCCTTGGGAACCAGTGTAAATTGGTTTCCATCCAGATACCTAAAAACAATGGAACAATATTATCTTCTTACAAAGTAATGGTGACCTTGAATAAAATCAGTAAACAGTACTTCACTCTTAACTGAGGCAAGGAACCCCTTGGCAATTTTTGCTTTAAGATGTCGTGTTCCAAGCATGGATTATTATTTAAGAGAAGTAAAGAAAAAAAAAGCAGAGTTGTCCACGAGTCCAGTTCTTTGTGGTTTATCTAACAAGGCAAGCCCAGCATTTAGCCATCTGTGTGCAAGCAAGGAGATTCATTCAATTAACCGTACTTTTAGTCAGCCTTCAGTTTGCTTGTGTTTATGTGGACACAATACCATGAAATTCATTAACTAGTAACAAAACCTTGCTGCTGTGGCCAAGACCACTCATTGCTGCCTTAACATGTGTCAATACACTTAGTGAATAACAATGGACACATTAAAGGCATATTTGGGGATTTGAACATATTAGGTTTAAGTTTAAAAATAGTTGTAACCAGCATATATCTTCTTGGTGATGATAACATTAGGAGATTTTATAGAATATAAATTGATGAAGTGTATAAATATATATATATATATATATATGTAACAGCAATAATCAAATAACCATATATAAGTAAACTTTCCCTTCTTATTAGAGTCAGGAGAATAATCAGAAAATAGGCTTTGGGCTAACTGGCAGGATACAGAGATAATCGAATGCCTGAAGTTATATCTATTATGTCACAATAAGGAAAATAAATTTCATCTCCTTCCAAGGCTGTTTTTCCTAGAACATAGATGGTGAAGGGTACAAATGTCATTCAGAAACTGGGGCCATCTGGCTATACATGTGCCCACACACACTTCTGGGACATTGAACATGTGGCCCTTCCTACCCCAATGTTGTGGTCCATTTCAAGATTCCAGGTTGAAGTTGGTATTTTTTCTGGATATAGAAGTAGCTGAGAAGTTGCCTAAGATGATAATTTATTCCCAATATTTCAAAATAAAAACAATGATATAAAAGGCACCAGTTATCAGAAAATATAATTAATGTTTGATAAATAATTGGGTCTATGTTATATAGACTCATCATGCCTACCTAAATTTTTGGGCTTGATATTTCTTCGACCCCTCTCCATTTTTTTCTTTCCTCTACCTAAGTTTTTCTTGATACCACTAGAGGGAAGCATCACCCTATATAGTTCAGCACTCTCCGTTTATTCCAGAAAACACAGCAGAAGGTCAAAAAGATTCAGAATGTGCGCTATGAATGTTTATATGTAAAATAATCTAAGGCAGAAGTTATATGGAACTGATTAAAAATAATGGATACCATTTGTTAAAACTAGTCCACCAATAATACTAATTTTTGCCAAAATCTTAAATTATTTAATGTAATACACATATGAAATTCTTCTAATACATGCATATATGTTACTGCTAAGAAGGATTCTGCTGACTTGGTAAGGTTACAAGAATAAGCTCTCTAGGGGGTAAAACTTGAATTCAAAACAGATAAGCTAATATTTTTCTCATCTCTATAACAAACTTTCATTGGAAAAAAAGACTACCTTTTAATAATTTGTAGTAAAATAGATTGAAAATTCAACTTTTTGAATAGTTGAAATATGCTGTAGATAGCACAGGGTATGCACCAAGCACGATGTCCAATGGAGCTTAGTAAGAAATGTTTAAAGTTATTTAATGGGAATAGAGTAAAGTGACCAATACATAGTCCAGTTAAAATTGTAGAAGAAGGGATTTAGCATCAAAGGTGGTCTGAGTGTAAGTTCTTCATTGGTGTACTCCTAAAATTAATGCTTTGGACACAGAATATTCTTTTTTTATTTTTTATTTTAACTATCTCGGCTTTATATATATATTTTTTACTATACTTTAAATTCTAGGGTACATGTGCACAACATGCAGGTTTGTTACGTATGTATACATGTGCCATGCTGGTTTGCTGCACCCACTAACTTGCCATTTACATTAGGTATTTCTCCTAATGCTATCCCTCCCCCATCCCCCCACACCAAGACAGGCCCCGGTGTGTGATGTTCCCCATCCTGTGGACACAGAATATTCTATAGGCATCTAGCCTTCCCACAGAGGAGGGTTTCGGAATATCCCTATGTGATCTTCTGAAATAAAAAACATTACTATAAGAATTAAATATTTAATTACACACATATACATATAAAATAGTCCTTCCAGTTGATTAACCAATGTGATTGGTAGTGAGAGAGGACCTGAGCACTTAACAGCAGTTCAAATCTAAGAGCCATGTTCTAAGCACATGTGCTAAGATTGTGCCTTTTTCCTCTAAGTGTTCTATTCAGGATCAAACTTAGGGTTTAAAGAATTGCATGTGATTTGAAAATAACATCTTTAAAAATTGAAATGACATGCCCTTGAACCTCATTACCTATGTTGCACACTGTCAAAAGTTTGTCAAACCTGCTCATTTGGAATATGTGTGTGCATCTGCACAAATAACTGATACACATCTGCATAAATTACATTTGGGTTTAAATCATTATTGATCCATAGTTCCACATAGATAAAAAATAAACAGGCAAAGTGACTCAATTGTATTCAGATCAAGCATATCCAGAATATGACAGTTTAGAGACAAAGGAATGGAATGAATGGGGCATGGAAGCATCATTATTCTGGCAGCATATTCTCTAATGAATTCCATTCTGCAATTGTAGCATGAGGCAGCCAAGGGAGTGTGGGCAGTGCAGAAGAAGGTTGAGATGTGTATATATTGGCCATATAATTTGTGGTTAAATATCAGTTATGAAAATGTCAAGGATAATTGGTCCCATACCCTTTAGGATCTAAAGGACTTTGATTCAAGCCTCCAAAAGCAGCATCTCTTCTTAAGGGAAGAGATTATGCTAGTTTCTTCCATATACCAGATAGTTATTTATCCCATGTGGTAAAATTTTCTCCTAGGGGTCACAGAGGTAAAAAAAAAAAAGTTTCCTGTACAGAATAGCCTAGACTGTAAGTAAGTTAAATATAAAGCATTTCCCAAAGTGCATTCCATGGGCCATTAGTCTTGTAAGATGCTCCACGAGAAAAGGGGTATAGGAACAAATAAATGTGAAAGATACCTTATATTTTACCATTGTTTCTTGAAGAGTCATAGTACACCTTAGCATAGTAAAGGCACTGAGAAATCTTATAGCATACACACACACACACACACACACACACACACACACACACACACAGAGCAATTCCCAAGGGCCTCTAAAGTAGCTTTTGCATTACTTGTTTACCATTTTACAGGATAATAATTAACTGGCCTTAGAATATGATTTGTAAAGAAGATTGTAAAGATTTTTGTCCATTCCTCTGGGTGTATGAAACATTTATCATCAAGGAAAAAGAAAAGAAAAGAAAGACAAGCTCTACTCACAACTCTGTGACATCTCTTGGAATACCTTTCGGCAAGACCTTCAAACCCTTGTTGCTACATCGGACAACTGTATCCAAGCAAGTACATTCAGTAGGACAGCGAGAAAGTGGGGAGCAACTATTGTCATCATTTCCTAAATCGCAGAGGAAATACAGGAAAACCAAGATTTGTGGTCTTGAAGGTGCTAGAAGGGATTTTATGCCTTTAAATTAACTTAACAAACACAAGAGTCTTAAGCTACATAATCATTTATTTGTGGGACATTCAGTATTTACTAATTGATACCGTAAGTTCTATATAGGACTGTTTTCAGACTGCCTAGGGAAGAATTCTGGAAAATGGCTTGCAATTTGTAAACTGTAATTACAATTACCAATACAATGGAAATAGTTATTTGTACAAATTATATTTTTAATTAGAATATATAAATGTAAAGTGAATTACAGAGAAACGGCATGGAAACAGATATGAAGAGACATAAGGGAATATATTAACTTAAAAGTTTAGGTCCCTCATTTATAAAGCTCAAATTAGCTCTCTGTTCATTGGCAATAATAATAGAACTTGTTCTATGTACCTGATAGGGCTATATGAGAATCAAATGTGATGATACAGAAAGAGCATTAAAAAGTGACAACTAGTATTTTTGTCAGATTTACTAAAACTTCTGTAAGTTAATTTCTTTTATCCTTTGAAAATGGTAGGTACTAAAAAACATGCCTAGGGTAATAAAGAAAAGTTAAAATGAAGCTATATAAATAAGACCAACCACAAGTTGGAAACTAGAAAATCTAAAACATTCAGAAATGCACATCAAGTAGACTCAAATGTGGAAGGCAAGTCTAAGAAAGTAAGTGTCCTGGCACTAAAACAAAACCCAAACAACAAAGCAAAAGATACACGATCATTATTTGCTGAGCTGAACTATGCTGTAGATTTGTGCAAAGCTGCATCGGAACAGGCATGTGAATGCCTGACAATCAAAGAGTTGATAAGTATTTCTTACCGTCATCACAAGTGAAGTCCTGAATGGCCACATCCTGGATGGGTATTTCTTTCAGGAAGTATGGTTTTTGACATCTAGGATTTCCCGTGACAATTCTCTTCTTTCTCAGCCACTCTCCCAACCAAGCCAGGTAGCAGTTACAGTTAAAAGGATTGGCCAAGAGGTTTCTAAGAGCCACAGGCAAACGATGCACAGTTTAGTCTGGGGTTTCATCTTCTTCCTTCTCTAAACCCCAGCTACCCTTCTCCACACTATTTCCGCTGGAATGATTCCTTCTTCTTTGCATTCCCTGTCCCCATTCTTACTCAGAATCACATGCAGTATATGAGATGCATTTTTTTTGATAAAATATTTATGCTTGGAACTTAAGCAGTAACAACACTTTTACATAAGGTAATTCTTCACATGATTTCATGCAAAAAATAAGGTAAGGTAGAATTTGGGGTTTATACAGTGGATCCTGATAGATATTTCATTTAGAAATAATTTAAACTTGTCAGAAATCTGACTTGCTGTCAAACTTCGCACTGATAATGCAGTAATTTAATATAAAGATGAAGGCTGATTACCTTATATTATTGAGTTTAACCTGACAACAGCTAATTCATTAATTTGTCATCTCAAGATTTCCATCTCTTATTTGCTCTAGAGAATAGGTTTCCCATCTAAACTGACAGCTGAGTTGATTAAATGCCAGTTATAAAAATGAATTTACTTCTACAAATTTCAATACTTCTGGCATCTCACCACTTCAGCATAAACCTATTGACAATCTCATTATTTATAAACATGCCATCTTTAATATGTGCAAATTAGTCACTCAATGTAAAATGTCACATTTTATGCAAAAAGAGGATTAAGTACTTTGCTGATGGATGGATGCTTCTCTCAAATTATTTCTTCACTGACTTGAGCTATGAACTTTTTTCTCTATCTTTATTCCCCTCCTTTTAAGTTAGATTAGTATATTTGCATGCCACCGTTACTGAGAAATCTTATCAGTTAGATAATTAATAATTTCAAATGCTGCTTTTTAGATACTGACATATAAGAGACCTGAAATACATTGTTTGGAGGTGTGTGGCTTTTTTTACTTTTAAATTTTATTTATTTATTTATTTACATTTCTTGAATTCTGTCTATAGGCCTACAAACACTCTTTATTTTTAAGCTGTCTACAAAAAATATTCTCTTGGATCAGCTCAACCTATTTCTTCAATATTTTGCTAATATCATAGTAGACCCCCTCTAGTAAACAGCTTTTATTTTTGATCTGGTCATCCTAATATATCTCCTGTCATTTCAAATGATTCTTTTTTTTTTTCCTTGAGATGGAGTCTCGCTCTGTCATACAGGCTGGAGTGCAGTGATGCAATCTTGGATCACTGCCACCTCCGCCTCCCTAGTTCAAGCAGTTCTCCTGCCTCACCCTCCCGAGTAGCTGGGACTACAGGCACCTGTCACCACGCCTGGTTAATTTTTTTTTTTGTATTTTTAGTAAACACAGGGATTCGCCATGTTGGCCAGGCTGGTCTCGAACTCCTGACCTCAAGTAATCCGCCCGCCTCAACCTCCCAAAGTGCTGGAATTACAGACGTGAGCCACTGTGCCCAGCTGATCCTTTTGAGCAAGTTTGTTGGCAATAACTCTTATCAATTCTCCTTTTATAATACTTATACTGAAAATACTCCAATGTGAGAACACTGGCAAAAATCTATAACATTTCTTTTATATGCAGCACTATCAAGTTATAATAATTCTAAAATTTGGAATTAAGCTACATTATTGATCATATCACTATGAAAAATAATTCACTGAACAATACTATAATTTTTTGTTAAAATTTAATCTAAGATAGTAGGTAATATTTTTTTAAAAATTTAAATAAATTTGATGTGAACAAGTTTGTCCTTTTTTAAGTCCTAAAACCCTTGGTCACATTTTAATGAAATGCTTAATAATATATTAAATACATTAACAAATATAATAAATGGCTCAAGTAATACATAAAGGCTATTTTTCATACTTACAGAGTAGATAAAGAATGGAGAGTATCAAATGCCCCTGGTGCAACTGTAGTAATTTGATTATCATACAAAGAAAGCAAACGCACAGAACTGAGTCCTATGAAACTGTCATTCCCCACACAGGTTATTCGATTGCTTCTCAACATCCTGAGGGGAAAAAAAGGACATTGTTATGGAGACAAAGCATCAGGCAATCAATTTTGCCTATCTGAGGATCGAAATGATCCTTGCAAATATGTAGCATTCATTACTACTTTTTAAAAATGTTCTCTTGCTATTAGATATTGCTATGAATATATACTGGGAATATCTTGCAAGAATGAAATGCTTTGAGTTGCCAATGATTAATCTCAGTTACAAAAGGCACGGTGAGTCTAGGCATGGATTTATAATCCCATGATGAGGGAAGAATGTTTTCCTTTGATGCTACAATTATGTTTGCATGACTGCATAATGTCCTAATTCACCTACGGCTCTCTGAGTCCTCGGAGCCCTGTGATTTGTGTATTCAGGGTAGTATTACATTTGAGGTTGAACAGAACGGAGGCAGAAAAGAATCAATAGCCACTGCAGATGAAGAACTGAGGGCATCTCAGGGACTTACACACTGAGTCAATGTCAAACATGGGCTAGGGGCGCCAAAATGGACAGAATATCCACAAAGACTACACGAATAATTTTATTTATGAAAATTAGCTCATTGTTTTAAGTTGAGAACTTAAAAAGAGGCAGCGGTAACAGATCCCATATCCACAATAAAGTTTTAAAAGGTTTACCATGAAAAAATACCTTTTTTTTTTTTAGTCATTGTCATTATAGGATTGACACTATTGTCATTTCCTTGTTACTGCTAAAGTTTTGGCTCAATTATCAATTCTTTTCTAATTATTTATTTGTCTGGCTTAAAAACTGAACAAAAAGCTCAAAGTCCCATGTGAAAATAGTTATGAGTATATGAATAGTTGCCATAAATCGTATTCAGAATTCCTGAAAAATTAAATTATTCCTTAATTTTTCTAAACATAAGTTGGCTACTAAAATATTGAAGAATGTGAAAAAGAGAGGTAAAAATAAAGAAACAAAGTGTCACTTTAAAATTCTAGGTTGCCCTATAATAAATAAGAAATATAAACTTTTGCATTCTGCGAAGTCACAGATAAGAAAAGATGATGCTCTCCTTATGAAGGGATCGTTTTATGTTAGAAAACAAATGCACAACAGAAAAGCATTCCTATCAGCGCTTTCCTTTGTCATAAATGATGAAGAGCACTGGGTCTTAATCTTGCTGGAGTCACATGCCCCTGGGGGAAGTTAAAGAAAAGTTTGAGGGCCAGGTCCGGTGGCTCATGCTTGTAATCCCAGCACTTTGGGAGGCCGAGGCGGGTGGATCACGAGGTCAGGAGATCGAGACCATCCTGGCTAACACAGTGAAACCTGGTCTGTACTAAAAATACAAAAAAATTAGCCGAGCGTGGTGGCGGGCACCTGTAGTCCCAGCTACTCAGGAGGCTGAGGCAGGAGACTGGCGTGAACCCGGGAGGTGGAGCTTGCAGTGAGCTGAGATAGCATCACAGCACTCCAGCTTGGGCGACAGAGCGAGACTCCGTCTCAAATAAATAAATAAATAAATAAAAATTTTAAAAAAGAGAAAAGTTTGATCTCTGTTGCTAGAAAAATCCATAAGCACACATATGCACAAATTTCACCTGTAATGTCAAGGAATTCAATGACTGGCTGAAATATGTATATGAATTAGTAAGTGGCCTATTAGGGTTAAGAAGCCTAGGGGGAATGGAAATGTGCTCTCAAAATCTTCATAGCTCCAAGACAAAAGACACCAAGAATAGGTATGTTCAGATAAAACTATTCTAGGATTGACTACCCTGAGTTTGGTTCTAAACTGCTCTATGACGCTTGTTGGAACCTAACTAGATTAAGGAGGGAGTCCGTGAATATCTGTCTCAGGTGCTAAAACATAAGCACTTCAAAAACATCCACAGAAATACAATGAAAGGAGAAAGTGGAATTTAGATAACTTTTCACAGGGAGAGTCTTGTGAATGAAAAACAAAACAAGAAGAAATACTTTGATATAAGTTCCTTGAGGTGGTGTTTCGGGTTGAACTGTGTCCCCCTCAAATTCGTATTTTGAAGCCCTAACCCCCAAATGTGACTGTACATTCATGCACCATAGAACAATATTTTGGTCAAGTAGAGCTATACAAAAGTTGTCCAATAAGATTGCAAGGAAGCTGAAAATTTCCTATTGCCTCGAGATGTCATGGCCATCATAATGCCATAGCCCAACACACTACTCATGTTTGTGGTGATACTGGTGTAAATAAACCTACCGTGCTGCCAGTTGTATAAAAGTATAGCAAACACTTATGTACAGCACATAATACTCCATAATGACAATAAACAACTATATTATTGGTTTATGTATTTGTTATACTATTGTTATTTTAGAGTGTACTTCTACTTATTAACAAAAGGTTAACTATAAAACAGCCTCAGGCAGGTCCTTCCGGAGGTATTCCAGAAGAAGGTATTGTTTGTTATCCTAGGAGATGATAGCTCCTTGCATGTTATTGCCCCTGAAGACCTTCCACTGGGACAAGGTGTGGAGGGAGATGACAGTAATATTGATATATTGATTATCCTGACACTGGGCAGGCCTAGGCTAATGTATGTGTTTGTTTCTTAGTTTTTAACAAAACAGTTTAAAAATGCAAAAGTAAGTAAATCAAACAATTTAAAAAAACAGAAAAGAATAAAGAAAAGAATAATAGAAAATAAAAAATTCTTATATAAATATAAAAGTAAAAAATTTATACAGCTGAACAATGTGTTTAAGCTAAGTGTTATTACAAAAGAGTAAAAAAAGTTAAAACATTAAAAAGTTCATAAAGTAAAAAAGTTACAGTAAGCTAACCTTAATTTATTACTGAAGAAATACATTTAAAAAATAAATTTAGTGAAGCCTAAGTGTACAGTTGTACAGTGGTTTGTTTGTTTGTTTGTTTTTGCGACAGAGTTTCACTCTTGTCACCCAGGCTGGAGGGCAATGGTGCGATCTCTGCTCACTGCAACCTCCGCCTCCCGGGTTCAAGCAATTCTTCTGTCTCAGCCTCCCAAGTAGCTGGGATTACAAGTGCCTGCCACTATGCCTGGCTAATTTTTGTATTTTTTAGTAGAGATGGCGTTTCACCATATTGGCCACGCTGGTCCTGGAACTCCTGACCTCAAGTAATCCACCCGCCTTGGCCTCCCAAAGTGCTGGAATTACAGGTGTGAGCCTCCGTGCCAGGCCGTGTACAGTGTTTATAAAGCCTATGTTAGTGTACAGTAATGTCTTATGCCCTCACGTTCACTCACCACTCACTCATTCACTCACCCAGAGAAACTTCCAGTTCTGCAAGCTCCATTCTTGTTAAGTGCCCTACACAGGTGAAGTATTTTAAATATTTTGTACCATCTTTTTTATTGTTCTTTTCTGTTTAGTATGTTTAGATACACAAATACTTTACGTTGTGTTAGTAACAATTGCCTACAGTATTCAGTACAGTAACATGCTGCACAGGTTTGTAGCCCAGGAGCAATAGGCTGTGCCATATAGCCTAGGTATGTGGTAGGCCATACCATCTAGGTTTGTGTAAGTCCACTCTAGGATGTTCGCACAATGGCAACGTTGCCTAATGACACATTTATCAGAACATACGTATGAGTATATTTGGAAAGAGGGACTTTAGGGAGGTGATTGAGGTTGAGTGAGATTGTGTGGATCCCATTCTGACGGACTGCCATCCTTACAAGAAGAAAATGATACCAGGCAGCTCACTCTTTCTCCCTATGAGCAGATAGAAGAAAACTCATTTGAAGAAACAGTGAGAAGGTGACTGTCTACAAGCCCAGAAGCGAGGCCTCATCAGAAACCCACCCTGTCAGCACCTCCATCTTGAACTTTTAGCCTCCAGAATGATGAGAAAATCAGTTTCTGTTGTGTAAGCAATCCAGTCTGTGGAAGCTCATTATGGCCGCCTGAAGACATGCATACAGCTGGAGTTACAGCCTACCGCCTTCCTCCCACTCCAAGGTACTTCCCTGCCAGGAGAAGGTTCCAGTATCAAGAAAGTCTTTTAACTGTTGTTTGAAAAGGGAGCCTTCTGCTGTTGTAATATTTGTATTTTACCTGAGACAACTCTGGAAAAGGTTAGATGCAGCCACCTGTGGTCTCTTTTCTATCCTCTTCCTACACATTCCTCAGTATCTCTCTTTTCTTTTCTTTTTTTTTTGAGACAGAATCTCACTATGTCACCCAGGCTGGAGTGTAGTGGAGCAATCTCGGCTCACTGCAATCTCCGCCTCCCAGGATCAAGCGATTCTTCTGCCTCAGCCTCCCGAGTAGCTGGGACTACAGGCGTGTACCACCATGACTGGCTAATTTTTGTATTTTTAGTAGAGACCGGATGTCATTATATTGGCCAGGCTGGTCTTGAACTCCTGACCTCGTGATCTGCCCACCTTGGCCTCCCAAAGTGCTGGGATTACAGGCATGAGCCACCGCGCCCAGTCCTCAGTATCTCTTTCATCACAAGGCTGAGTGAATGTTTGCCTATCATTTTGAAAGGGCACCAAGTTAGCCCTTGGGATGGGTCAGCAGGTCCCAGACTGGTCCTGCTGGGTGGTCAGGTTTCAGGCTATTCCTGCAAAACTCAAGGAATGCACTTCTGCTCTTAGGTGCAGGGAGGGCTTTGGGGGTGGGGATTTGAATTTGGGATGCTATAAACACATCTTGCTGGCTGTGGGAATGCCCTTCTCCCTCCGTATCTGATAAAGAGCAGACAATGGACTCAGCCTTCAGCCCACTGGTCATACATGGCTCTCACAGGCTGTGCGGGGCAGGATCGTGGGTTTGGGGGAGACAGACTCCCTACTACAATCACCAAGGACTGCTTCTTGGTTACAAATATTTTCCTTTCTGCCTTCTAAAGGCTTCAGAGTTTGGTTTGTCTTTCTTCCAATTTTTAGGCTACCACTTTTGTCAAACATAATTATATACTTTTTAGATACAATGTATATGTGTGTATATGCGTGTGTGTATGCCACATGAAAAATTCAAGTAATACAAAAGTGTTGTAAGTATGTTTGATTGAAATACCTCAATCTAATCCCCATATTTCTTGGACAACAACTCTTTGGAAACATATATAATTTTTTCCCCCAAACACCCTACCCCTGAGCAAGTAGACATAACTCTTAGCATGTTTTCTTTCAAAAAACAGTGGAAGATATATCACCAGCCTGTCTTTCTTTTACACTGAGACCTTGCAGGGGCAAAAAACAGTAGTCTCCAGATAAGCTGTTAGAATTATTCTACTGCAGAGATTCAAGGGGATTCTAAAGCTTACAGTCATTGGGCCAAGAGGAAGTATAGTATAGAGAGGTGTTTGAAGACAAGGAAATAAAATGACCATTTTGAGGCAGGACAGGGTAGTCAGATCCATATAAGCACTGGAACAAGGATGATCTATTTTGTAGAAGAGACAGAAGCCATGGGGGACGCTCCTGATCATCTGCTATGAACACATCGAAGGCAGGAATATTGGGGTAAAGAACCATTTGCATTCACAATACGTGTGTGTGTGTGTGTGTGTGTAACACACATCAAAGGCAGGAATATTGGGGTAAGGGACCATTTGCATTCACAATATGTGTGTGTGTGTGTAGCAGTGTGTATGTGTGTGTAACAGAGAGAATGTGAAAGAGATAGAGGGAGTGGGGTGGGTAAAAGTAGGTGTTTCTCTCTCCCAGGATTATAATGAACAATGAGCTGCAATCCTTTGGTAGAAGAACTGCAATGCAAGTACAAATACTTACAAAGTTTTGAGGCTTTCCAATCCCTTGAACATCTTATGCTGCACATTTTCCAAACGATTACTCGTAAGAAGTATTTCATTTACACCAGATGCTCCTTCAAATGCTCCCTCCTCAATATCTGTGATCTTATTGTTGCTAAAGTTTCTAAATAAAAATTGTTGGAACAAAGGTTTTAAATAATTTCTAACAAGGCGGGAATTGAAACATAGTTGATAATTTTCTTCTAATGATCCAAGTTTTCCAACTTTTCACTGCCCAGCACTGCCAGGGCTCTGAAAAGATTCCACTTCCTTACACCATCAAGACAAAGGGACAATAATACTAACAGGGAATGTCTGTGGTAAAAAATGCCAGCGTGACTCATGTCATACTCTCCAGGGGTCTCCAGGAGTATAAAATTCTTGAGGTCAGGTATTGGGTTACACAAACCTTTATGCCATCTATAAAACCTAACAAGAAACTTCTCAAAAAAAGTCCCTGATTAAAATTGTCGAATGATAATGACTAAAAGAAGGCAACTAGGTGGAGATAGATGGGCTAAAATGTGTTAGTGTTTTATATATAGCATCAGAAATGTATTTGAATATGGGTTTATTCCCAGAAGAACGTCTCATGTAATAATGTGTTGAAACAACCAAATTAACTGTCAGTATTATGTATGATACCAACTACTACAATGCTTGCCAGAAGGCAAGAGTATCTAGTTGAGGTCAACTGTTTATAGGCTTTTTCTTTCTCTTTCTCACTGATCACTCCAAGACCAGGAGTGTCTCCCAAACAAGGATCATTTTTATGCATATTTTAATTTCTCTGAGAGAATTGCACACAGTAGCTTCTTAATAAATATTTGTTGCATGGGAAATCATCTTATAGCTAAAAAGAAAGTACATTTCATAACAGTGAAAAAGGAGGGCAATTAAGATATCAGAAACCATTTGGGAGGTAGGCTAATATGGATGCCATCTGTACAAGTAGTCTGTTCAGTAACTTACAGTCTATGGGACTATGGGCCAGTTACATATATATGGACACACAGCTGAAGTGAGCTGATGCTGATGTTTCTGCATGTGTGAGGGCGCTCCATTGGTCCCATGCTATTGACCTATGTCCTGTCTCCCCATCACACCTCCCCAGGGGCATGGAGTAACCCACTGAGTGTTGCTGAAACTGCTGAGCTTATGAACTTATTTTAAAATATGAGTTGTGGACATGTAGTAACACAGATGAGCTATCAAGCCAGTTTACCAATCATTAATTTTGACTATCTTCTAATGAAAGTTTAATGAAGCAAAAAAGTCCAATAGTTGACATGAAAAAAAAAAATAACAGCATGGTTTGGGGAATAGTAAAGGAAGTTACAAAACATTACTGAACCCATTTTAATGTGCTTAGATTGCTGGATTCCTGCTGTGGCCACATAACAGACCAGCTGTCTGAGTTAAAGTAAGATGCTTAGGCTCTGCTACAGAAAATGTGATTGACACTGCTGAACACACAGAAAAGTCCCTTGCAGAGATTACCCTAAATTCATGTTACAGGTCATCATCATAGGGAAATTTCCCAGGATTTTTAGTATTTTCTAATTTTCTAAGAAACTTAACTGAAATGAACACCAAAAAAATGCTACAGAAATAAAAAAAAAAATAGCTAACAAGTGACTTACATTTTACGTAATTGAGGAAGTTTCTTAAAGATTCCTGTGGCTTCCAACACGGTAAATTCATTATTATTGAGACGCCTGAAGAAAAAAGAAGGAATAGAGAAGTTTTATCACCAATAGTTAGGAAAGGATTAAATTTGATTTCTCAAAATGAATTCTAACATTATTTAATGATACCAGGAAAATAAAAGGAAATACATAAATCACAGAAGATTTGTGGAACATACTGATATTTTTTCTCATTTTATTCAAATTTTAATCATCAAAATAAAATGTTAGGAAGCACACAGTAAAAAAAAAAAAAAAAACAAAGATCAAAACTAGCTCTCAGTAATCTCTAGAACAAATTTTCTCTAATTTTTTCCACTATCGTCCCCACTAAAAAGGATTTCTAGACTGTTTTTTCCCTAATCGTTTGCTTCACAATTGGAACAAAAATTACAGCTTTATTAGAATGCAATCCACATGCCAGAACATTTACCCTTTAAGAGTCGTACAATTCAGTTGTGGAACCATCTTTGCTATCTAATTCCAGAACATTTTCATTACCACCAAAAGAAACCCCATACTTATTACCAGTCACTCCTGGTGGCTGTTCCCCCACAGTCCTTGGCAACCACCAGGTTACTTTTTGCTTTTACTAATTTTCCTATTCTGGGCATTTTGCATAAACGGAATCATGTAAGATGTAGCCTTTTCTGTCTGGCTTCTTTTGCTTTGTGTAATGTCTTATTCCTGTTGTAGCATATGGCAAGTGCTTCATTATTTTTTAAGACTGAATGATATTTCATTACATAGGCATGACACATTTGTTTATCCATTTATCAGTTAGGAGGCATTTGTGTTGCTTCCATTCTTTGATGGCTATAAATAATGCTGCTATGAACATGGTGTGCACGTTTCTGCCTGGATATATGTTGTCGTTTTTTGGACATATACATAGGAGGGGCATTGCTGGATCACACGGTAAATTGTGATTAACTCTTTGAGAAATAGCAAAAAAGATTTCCATAGAAGCTTTACATTCAGACCAGCAATGTATGAGGGTTTCAATTTCTTCCACTATGTTACTCTCCCTTTTTGTTTTTGTTTGTTTGTTTTTTTTTTTTTTAGCCATTCCAGTGGGTCTAAAATGGCATCTCATTGTGGTTTTGATTGGAATGTCCCTAATAACTAATGATATTGAGCAGTTTTTCATGTGTTTATTGGACATTTGTATATGTTCTTTGGAGAAAGGTCAATATGAATAATTTAACCATTCATTAGCTGAGTAAAATACCTTTTAATCTAAATTATAAGAGTTCTGTATATATTCTGAATATGTGCCTTATTAGATACATGACTTGCAAATATTTTATTCTCAGTACTGATTTTATTGTATAATTAAAAAAATTATAAATCTCTTACATTACACACATTTGCTGAAGTCTAAATTGGAGGCTAGTTTCCACTATAATTCCTCCATGACAAACAAACTTATTTAAAGTGCTAGGCCAGGGGCAGTGTCTCATGCCTGTAACCCTGGCACTTTGAGAGGCAGAGGCAGGAGGATTGCTTGAGCTCAGGAGTTCAAGACCAGCCTGGACAACAGGGCAAAATCCCATCTCTACAAAAAGTACAAAATTAGCTGGGTGTGGTGGTGCATGCCTGAGGTCCCAGCTTCTCGGGGAGATGGGGGTGGGGGACTGAGGTGGGAGGATCCCTTGCGCCCAGGAGGCCAAGGCTACAGGGAGCTGTGATTGTGCCACTGCACTCCTGCCTGGGTGAGAGAGTGAGACTCTGTCTCAAAAAAAAAAAAAAAAAAGTACTATTGTGCTGGAAGGTATCACTTGTTTGTAGTATTATAGGTAATAAGCATAAATCCCTATATGACTATAAAAAATAAAGTTCAGGGCCTTGGTTGCATGGACTCCATGCATTTCTAAAATTCCTGGAGCTGTGAAATCGCTTCATCAACTAACAGGAGTAAAAAAAAAAAAAAAATCACTATAACTACAAGATAGTGGGTTTCTGTCAACTCTTTGAAAGGCATTACTTTATTTTTAGTTATTCAAATTGCTAAAAATTAATTAAGTACAGGCATGAGTATAGGCACAGTGAGAGATAAACAATAACACACAATCCCTGTCATCAAGGAGCTATAATCTAGTTAAAGATGGAAGGATTATATACAAACAAACAGACAACGAACTTTGCAAAGCAGTAAATGACAAATACCAGATGGTGCTATATATAAACATGGCTAAGATGTTTAGAGAATGATGAGGTTTTGCTAGGTTTTTCCCTGAATTGTTAGAACACCAACATTAAAGGTCCTCTTCTTATAAATAAAGTCAGTAAAGGCAAACCATGCACGGGCATAGAATCTGTAAGTGCTCCAACAAACACTTTAGCACTTAGTATGTGCAAGGTCCTGTGTTAAGGCTGTTAAGTGTAAATACCATCATATTCTGCCGTTTCAGCCTTTCTTGCATTGTTCAGAAAAAGCCATCCTTTCTACTTTAATACTTGATAATCACTGAATCCTTCTGCCCGTAAGTCAATGAAGTAGTAAATTAGGTAAGACAGACTCCTTAAATCTATTGATAGTTTACAGAGATTGAAAATGGAGGCTCTCAAACTACTTTATTTAGTTGTTATAAGGATTAAATACGTTAAAAAACTAAGTACTTAGAAAACAAATTGGGAATAAATAATACCCAATACATAAGCATCAAATAAATACCATTGTTATTAGTATGAAGTGCTTACTGAATTTTGAGAGACAAATTAGTTTCTGTACTTAATCGTATGGTTGGCTAGAAAGATGAACGAAGGTAGCCTCTAATATATTCTTGTACAAAATAGAGTTATGCCAATGTAATGCATATTAATTAAAATCAATGCAATTATTAATAATAAAAATGGCAAGACAAACATTCCTATGCTTTAATGCTTTCATTCCCTCCATCCCAACCAGAATTTTGTTGGGGGATGAACTTACAACTCCGCAGTGTACTGGGGAATGTGCTCCGGGATTTTGTTGAGCTTTTGATTAGAGCAATCTACTGTGGTTCCTTCACAGCGACACTTTTCAGGGCAAGCCAGATCTGCAAAGCAGTCTCCACTTAATTTTGATCGATAATCTTCTGTACCTATTGAGAATTCAAACCAAAAAAAAAGATACTGAGTCTAAAGGTTAGAAAATTTATTAGTTTGTAGGAAGAAAAAAGTAAGATAACTATAGATTATGTAGCAGGGAGACAACTTGGGGTATTTTGGTCAATGGATGTCAGGAGAAAGGTTAAAAGAAAGGCTTGGAATTTTCTGGAAAAAAGAGTGACCAGATTCACATGACAGGAAAACATTAATAAAGTTGAGCTTTTCACAGCTGTACTTTCTGCTGATCCAATTCTGAGTCATTCTAGCCTATTTCACAGCTAGTCACACAATGGATATTAATTATTAAAAAGTTTATTTTTTTTTCTCGGAGTCAAGAATTGAAAATATATCCAGTAATGAACATGATCCTATATCTCATTGTAAATTAGGGCTTTCAAGGCAAATAGATATACTCAGGCTTTTAAATTTTCTATGGACTTTTTACTATTCTCTCCCTCTCACATAATCTCGGAGATGCCTAAAAAGCCCTCTTTTTTCATTTTGATTTTGTAGAAAGAGACAGGAAAATCCTGATTTGAGCCTCAGCAGCTTGTCATGCTGTAGAAAGCTGCGTGACGTTCCATGGTGCTTGACGGAACCATGTTTTACTCATACCTCGCAACCACATGGTTAGATCAAGCACAACAGAAAATCTCGCTACATTATCACTACACCAACCACTAGGCCAAAGGTAAGACCAAGAGGAAAATGGAGGGAAGGAGGAGAAAAGCTACAGACATTCTGGAAACGTAATACTGTTTACATGACATGCATTCTTCCCGCAGAATGTTTATGACCACAGTAAGAGTATTACTACCGATGATTTCCTGGAAACACAAAGAAGGGGCTATATGGAAAAGGTGCCTCCACCATTCCTCAGAACTGCAGAATGGAAACAACAGCTTTCGGGAACAACATCCAGGAAGAAGTTGAAGGTGAGCTACAAGGACAACAGAGAAGCTCAAAAGATCTGTGGTTTCTTCTTGAAAAAAAGGTGCCAAAGACCAAGACTAGAAGAAGGTACATCAGGATTGAAAAGGGAAGGTATTATGTTTCAGATCAGACACTTTTACTTACAGCCAAAATGGTGAATTCCTGCAAAAGTAAAGATCACCAAGAAGGAAAGAAAGAGTAATCCCAATTAAGATTAATATACATATTTATAAAACTAAGCTCTCTTCCTTCTTTCTTTATTATAGGAATTATTGAAAAAATAGCATGATGTGATGGGAATTGTCATGCTTTGTAAAATTTTATAAATAATATTTTGAAGCACGGTGGTCTCACAAGAAAACCAATGTAATAAAAGATGCATAGTGCAAATTAAGTTCTCGATTCCTTTAAAAGATGAACTCTCAAGGCCGGGTGCGGTGGCTCACACCTGTAATAGGCGGGCAGATCACAAGGTCAGGAGGTCAAGACCATCCTGACTAACACAGTGAAAACCCGTCTCCACTAAAAATACAAAAAATTAGCTGGGCATGGTTGCGGGCGCCTGTAGTCCCAGCTACTCGGCGAGGCTGAGGCAGGAGAATGGCATGAACTCGGGAGGTGGAACTTGCAGTGAGCCGAGATCATGCCACTGCACTCCAGCCTGGGAGACAGCGAGACTCCATCTCCAAAAAAAAAAAAAAGATGAACTCTCTGCAAGACAGATTTTCTTTTATCACTGTAATATGTAGAGTGCCATATAAAATGGTAGTAGCGAGGTACACACATAAAAGTGAATGAAAAACTAATCATGGAGATCCTCAAGGACAATCATTACAACATTTGGATTAATCCTTATGTTGTGATGTACACTTTTCAATGAACTTTTCAACTTATAAATAATGTGTCTTAGTGGAAATGGAATCAGAATCTCATAAGAAGTTTGTGATGGTAAATATAATCGTTTCATTACATTTGGCAGTTAATGCCATGAAATTTACTGAGGATCTGGTGTCTTATGATTTATGCTTTACTCCAAAATGAAATAAAAGTGCACAAAGTCTAAGTGACAGGTACACTGGATATCTTGCAATTCAAATAATCTGCATTCAACGGAACAGTAATAATGCTTATTTTATGGTGGCTTGTTAGGTGGACTCAAATTTTAATTAAAATTTTTGGAAAAAAGGGGAGGAAGCCCAAATGATCCTTTTGAGTCCTGGCTTCTACAATTATCATGTTTGAAGAATGTAAATTAAATTATCATAAATTGAAACTTAAGACATGATATTTGATATAAAAGATAATTTCCAAATCCTATTTTGGCTGCTGTCAGTAACAGGGAAAAACTATATCAGAATATATGAAAACAACCTGACTTTTGTTCTTTATTTAGTGAACTGGAAATATTAAACTTACCAATTATTAATTAAGTATATTTAAATGAAATAGTTTGAATAATTTGATACCAATTACATTACTGCCATAATTTTAGGATTTAAATCATATTAATGTTTTATTCTATAGGTAGTCTGGTGTTTAGAATATGGCTTTTTCTGGTTAAATAACAGCTATCAGATTACTTACCACTTAATTGGGTAAAGTAATTAATATTAAACATTGTCAATGAAGGCCAATCAACTGTTCTTTTCAACATATTACTTGTTATGCAGCCAGTATAATAATGTACAATGCTATTGATCATTCAAGCTCAAAATAAGTCATATCACCAAATCTACTAAATCCATAAAATTATCCAAATTGTAATTCAATAATGGCAAGCTAACAAATATCTCCTTAAAATAGAGACTAAACCCAGAGTTCTTCTTAAGAAAATACAGAAAGTTAGACTAACAGTGTACACTAACGCTGTAGAAATATCTTTTAATCTATAGCTCTTAAAATTTTTATAGTCTAGAATATACCCAAGAGATGGTGAATGTGGCCAATCGATACTTAACATAATGGTTTAAAACAAACAAGTCAAGAGGCATTTTACACAATTGGCAGGCAAGGAAAAGTAAGTAAAGAAACGTATTTTAAAGAGCTAGTTCTAGAATCATCAGTCTTGCTAGTGTTACAATTGAAGTGGTAAAACATTGCGATTACTTTTCTTAGAAACATTTTATCCATCTGCCTAAATTATTCAAGGCATTTTGTGCCCATGAACTTCTGATGCTTTCACATCACACATCAATATTCTTTTTTATGGAGTTATATTGTAATTCTGGATATAGAAGAATGTAAAGTCATAAACAAATAAGAAACAACTGCATATAATTCAGCAGGGAGTTGCTGTTTTTCTATAAACAGTGAAGCAAAAGTAAAGCAATAAGTACAGTTTTTAAATATAAGAATCTATTAAAAAGTAATTTTCATGATTGAAAATGAAATTGTGTGTCTGTAACTGATTTCATGTAGAACTAGCTCTTTGACATCAGAAAGATCTCTGTCTTTAAAACCAGCTCAATTAGCTATATTTTAAAAACAGGTTGGAAGATCAGATATACAATGTAAGGAGAGAAAATGATTTAAGTAGAAAGCCATAGCTTCAAACATTTTAGCTACTGTGAGAAATTTTAGATAATGCACCAAAGTAAAAGAAAGAGAAGAAAAGGTGGAGTTTAATAATATATATGTTTAACATCAGAAGCTGCATGCAAAGGTCAGGATTTCAGGAAACAGCTACAAGTGATATACGCATAAGTCAATCTATCTATAGAGTATCCACTGTACTTTCAGAAGCATGCATATCAGTTTTAGAAGCTATATTTTATAAGGTGAGGAAAGGGTGTCTGTAGTTAGTCCTACTACCGAGCAAAACCTACCTGGAATGAAATACTGTTCTTTAGCTAAATAAAAAAAGAGAAAAAAAATAGAAGATGCACCTGAATGTCAGCAAGCAGAGATATGAGTTATATTAGATTAAGAATGGACTAAAGTTACTACAATTAAGTGAAAAATGTATATTCACAGCTGTGACTGAAGTACAATAATGTACAGTGAGTAGTAAATGCATCTATAATTATGGACAATAACCAGCTTGGTTCTTATATTAGCTTTTTAGTATGAAATTAACTGCCGAATGTGAAATACGCCTGGAATAGTTAGGTAGCATACTACCAAAAAGACATAAAATATTCTATCATAAAAAAGGAAAATATTAGATCAAAGCAAATAGTAAATTTGAATGATGGCAGCCTTTCATTTAATATCAATACAATGCATTCATATTTAGCTTTTTACAAATAAATGCAATATTCCCAAAATATTTTTAAAAATAGCTTTTGGAAAAAATGCATCCTCATGGTTGTATGCAAAATAAGAGAATGCAAACTGAGAAAGTGCATTCAGAGTAAGAAGCAAGGGATCTGGAGTCCCTCCTGGCGCCCCTGTACTTCTGAGCCCAAACAAATCATGTAACCAAGTCTCAATTCACTTTCTGAAGAAACGAAAACACAGTTAATTACTTGAGGTTGGTCAATTCAACAAACATGAGACTTAACATACTTTAAAGGTATTCTGAGTTAGCTAAAAGGCTCTGGTTAAGTCTGAATTTTGGAAAGGTACTATGAAGTATCTAGGCATCTTTTTAACTTGGTCAATTGCCTATTTCTTCTGCTGTATATGGTGTTAAAATGTTACATATAGAAGTATTATTTGAATTGGGTCTACAGTTCTCTTTATTTCATTATTCATGGGCAGAAGAAAAAGAAATATGATTCTACAGTGTTCACTAATCAGCCGAAGGCCAGCTGCTTTTGTTAGGTCTCATGTAACCATTGTTGTTGGTCACAGGGGAAATAACACGTGAAGAAATTACCTGAACAACGGAATTTCTTGCTTTTGATCTGTCCAATTCTTTTGTTTGCCAGGCGGCGGGGGCTGGTGCAACGGGCACCACTGGTCTCAATCGGGTTGGTATGGAGATAATCCGCTAGCCACTTGAGATGGCAGTCACAAATAAAGGGGTTCTGGGCCAAATGCCTTTGGAAACACATACAGAACAGTTTTATAGATGACTTGCAATGGACTCAGCTCTTACATTCAGACTGGAAACAACGTCATCAAAAGTGATCCAAATCACTTATACATACATAGTTTGAATGGCCCGAAGAGGTGAAAAGGTCCCCTTGGCGATGGTCTGAAGCTTGTTGTCATATAGGGAGAGAAGGTTCAAGTTGTGGAGATCCTGAAAAGCATCTACCCGAAGGCAGTTTATCTTGTTGGCATTCAATAATCTGTTTGATTGAATAGTTGTAGAATTAAAGTGTAGCATCTTATTAACTCACCTGCAAGATTTTGTGCTTTTTAAGAAAACCCAGGCAAGAAATATATTTCTTTTCACCTCAAAACTAACATTTTAACTTTAATAATTTAGTAATTAAGAGGCTGGAGATGTGGGGTTTTACCATATAAAGCAAAAGTCATGTGATCAAATGAACCTAAATCTAGTGGTATTTATACATGTATTCAATACACATCATTAACCATTTCCTCTGGAAGATACAAAGGTGGGATAGTATACAAAGGTGGGATAGTACACAAAGGTGGGTGAGACCCAGCCTCCACTGGCAAGGACACCATAAAAATGCTCTAAGACATCACTAATCCCTCAGGACACTCTGTGGAAAAGTAGTTCAGGCTATTCTCAAAACAGTAGCTAGCGTGATCCTTCTAAACACGGAATAGATCATGTCACCCCTTTCTCAGAACCATGCGACAGCTCCCAATTGGCTCTGAGCAGAAACCTAAGTCGTCACCACAGCCTGACCTGTAGCCCACTCTTCAGAACTCTGCAATCTTCCCAGTTCTCTCCTCCTGGCTGTTTGAGCTCCAATCACTGATCTCCTTGCCTTTCTTAAACACACCAGGCTCTCCTATTCTCTGTCTGAAATGTTCATCTCCCAGATGTCAAGCCTGCTCTAATACTGCCTTCTCAATCCAGCCTCCCGCACCCCTCTCCTTAATACATGCAGGCTGTCTTTGACCCCTTCCCAACCCCTAGCACTCTCAATTCCTTTTACTTTGATCTATTTCTATTTTCTAAAGTATATACATTTTTTTCTGCTACACAACTTATTATGTTACTGCTGACTGTCACCTATATGCCTGCCTCCCTACCCCCACAGTAAATCATCCATAAGTCTATTTCATTTCCCTTCCTTTCCCAGACTGTCCAGCACATACTGGGAGCTCAATAAATATCAGTTGTTGAATGAATACTTTACAACCCTCTTGGAGAGTCACATGGTACATTAGTATAGGCTGTAGTCTTATATTATAAATACCTGTTTAACTTTTTAACATAATTCCCCACAAACTCCTTTTTTCCCCTATGTATTATATCAATATTCTGTGGAACTGTGGTTTATGGATTATACTTTGGCAAACATCATTCTCGGTGATGTGACTGTGTGTGAGCTTAGGTTTATTCTTCAGCATGTACTCTGCTCTCTACTTTCCTCAACCATCTTCTGAACTCAACTTTCACCCAACAGAGTACTCCTCCCTCTGGGTTCCTCAAAATGTCATTCCATGCTATGCAGTCTTGTCAACTGTTTTATGCAGACCTGCTTATTTGTCCAATGACAGTTCCTCCCTCTTCAGGAAGGACAATTTTTTAAAATAATATTCTTTTTCTCCATCCCTAACAGGCACCACTGGTCTCAATAGGGTTGGTATGGAGATAATCCACTGGCCACTTGAGATGGCAGTCACAAATAAAGGGGTGCTGGGCCAAATGGCTTTGGAAACACATACAGGACAGTTTTATAGATGAGTTGCAATGGACTCAACTCTTACATTCAGAGTGGAAACAATGTCATCAACTGTGATCCAAATCACTTATACATACATAGTTTGAATGGCCCGAAGAGGTGAAAAGGTCCCTTTGGCGATGATCTGAAGCGTGTTATTATATAAGGAGAGAAAGAATATTTTTCTCCATGGGAATGGAGAAATTTTTTTAAATTCCTGCCTTAAGAGGGAGAAACTGTAGGCAATACTTGGATACAGCATCAAGCTATATCTAGCTATATTTAGTTCAGTGCTTTGATACTTAGAACTTTTAACAAATTTGTAACAGCTCAAAAAATATGTGTCATGTGGTTTGGGTATGCCTCATTATCTAACATACTAAAAAATATTTTCTCCTTTGACAATAAAACAATCTCTATGTTAACATGGGTTATTTCCATTTTACTTGATTTTTTTTAAAGGTGCTACATCAGCAACATGCAAAGTGATGACTTTCTCACGGTGACTCAATTGGCTGTGCTCTTTGATTCCCCATCAGGAGCTGAAGCTTCATCTTCCCTCCGGTATATGTAATACCTTCTTAAAAGCCTTCAAGAAATGGTGGGTGACAGGGGCTGATTAACCCCATACCTCTCCTCCCTGGGCCACAACTCAAGTAATGCTGACCTGTTCTTTACTTAATAATCTAATTGAATGAAGCAGTTAGAGAGCAAACAAGGACAATGAAATTGTGTGGAGCCTGAGGAAACTGAAAGATGTTGTTTTGCATCATCTTGCATCTATGCAGTTTGTACTCACTTTAACTCAGTGTGGCCCAAGGAATAGTAAATAAATATTAAACAACAATCTGTTTTGTTTCTTTTATTTCCGTGCCTCTTCTCTCTAATTTCTGACCAACCAAAACTAAGACACTTAACTTTACCAAGTTCTCAGCTAGCTGTAAAGAGATAATCATGCCATTCTTTCCCTCTGGCAGGCTTAAGAATGAGCCTTAGTGTAGAAATGAAACTTTATAAAGATGGCTTTAGAAGTAAGGTTTATCTATATAGATCTCCATATTTTATTGGCATGTGTGTTACATCAACCACCAATAAGTGTGCATGGAAAGAAAAAGAAGGTGACACTTTATGTATTGGTAGTAGATAGGGCAGTGATAGAGTGATTGTGAATAACTGGCATGGAGAGTAAGTCTAGGGGAATGTGGAAGAATGGCAGAGAGGTGAGTCACAAGTAGGCAATACTTGGTTACAGCATCAAGCTATATCTACAATGGGTACAGACATCTAGACTGTGAATAGCATAATTTTATCAAATTAGTAGCAATACTTAATAACAGAAATGCAAAGCTTAGAAAAATCTGAAACCCAAATAGTCATTAAGTTACAAAATCAGTATTTCTCATGACTCATTGGTCTATTGTAAAATAAATTTACTGGGTTATGTAGCACTGAGAAAATAAAGAGAGAATTGGGGTGGGGATGAACAGAAAAGAGAGCACTACATATAATAAGGTTCATTATTGTTTCATTAACATTTTGTTTCATTTGTTTGTGTGTGTGTGTGCTAAGGTGTAATGTAAAATACATTTCTGCATAATGGTGAAAAAGTTTAAGACATGGATAATAGGATGTACTTAAGAACATAAGTTTATAAATTCAGGAATATATTTATATGTATATATATATATACATGAAGATTGTGGGATTAGGAATAAATCGTTACCAAATAAATGCCAAGAAATAAATACACTCCAGAGGGAAAATAACATTGTATGCCTAAGGATTTTAAGGGAGATTTACTAAGAAAAAAATTACAACACAATTATCTTTGTATCTAAAGCATATAGGCCAGTGTGTGCCCCAAATGAGGTCCTCTGATGATATGAATAGAATTTGATGATTAACCACCAAGTTTTAATATTTGCATTTTTTTCCAACTTTACTTTTCATATGGGCATGCATTAAAACACATGGTGTTAAATCTGCTTTTTGCAAATATGTATGGTAAATACTTCCTTTGAGACAAATGAGTAGTATCTATTGTCTAATCAGAGTGGTCTTTGATTTACAGGTAATTATCTCTCTAAAGGTTTAGTCTGAGGACTATTGTGTGTTACAGCTCAACGCACACCATCTGTTTGAGGAAGTTATTGCAGCACTGTCGCTCCTGCAGATTCTCTGGACAAAGGTTGCTGAGTATATCACCATATCTTTTTTTTTTTTTTTTTGAGACGGAGTCTCACTCTGTCGCCCGGGCTGGAGTGCAGTGGCGCGATCTCTGCTCATTGCAAGCTCCGCCTCCCTGGTTCACGCCATTCTCCTGCCTCAGCCTCCCGAGTAGCTGGGACTACAGGGGCCCACCACCACCACACCCAGCTAATTTTTTGTTTGTTAGTAGAGACGGGGTTTCACCATGTTAGCCAGGATGGTCTGGATCTCCTGACCTCGTGATCCACCTGCCTCGGCCTCCCAAAGTGATCACCATATTTTTCTCGGTTCCAACTACTGGTTACATTAAAACAGAGATGTTTTACAAAGACAGCGATTGTAGAAGCTTTAAATGATAGAGCAGCCAGAATGCATACATTCATGATAGTGTAGATAAAATTGGTTTGGGGACTATTCCAAAAAGTTGTGTCTTCAAGTAAATAATCACGAATGCTAGCTTGACTGGACTACTCTTTTCTATTTTGTTAAACTGTATCATTTTGAGTCAAATTTTTCCAAAGCCTCCATAAAAATATGAGACAACAAAATGGCTAATATATATTATTAGGCTCGAGAGATCCAAAACAATCAAATACTTACAGGAGCTGTAAGGAAAACAGTCCTTCAAATAAACTTTTGGGGAGTTCTGTGATTTTATTTCCATAGAGGACACTGAAAAAAATGTTTTAAATGAAAAAAATTAGACACCAAACCTGCATAACAAATTCATCTAATACATATTTACTCAGTCATACAGGAAGCTAGTAGGCAATCAATACATCATAAAAGTTATAGCTGAGTAAACAAACTCCATTTGCAAATGTCTTTTGCCTGATTACAGATCAGATATATGCTTACTGTAGAACATCAGGAAAACAGAAAAATAAAGAACATTTTATATATGAATATATCATTTCCACTTGCATTGCCGTTTCATAGAAATGTTTCCTTTTAAGTTGTTTTTCTACTCACACGCATACACAGTTCATATGTAACGAGAGCACACTATATATGACAAAGAAGAATGCTAAATGTAGAATCAAGTATAGAAGAGTATATAGTGACATAAAAGTCCTCATGATACAACATTAAGTAAAAAAGAAGCATGTTAAAGTATTATGTTAGTTTTTTTAAAAAAATATATACATATAGGCCGGGCACAGTGGCTCATGCCTGTAATCCCAGCACTTTGGGAGGCCGAGGCGGGCGGATCACGAGGTCAGGAGATCGAGACCATCCTGGCTAACACGGTGAAACCCCATCTCTACTAAAAATACAAAAAATTAGCCAGGCATGGTGGTGGGCACCTGTAGTCTCAGCTACTTGGGAGGCTGAGGCAGGAGAATGCCATGAACCAGGGAGGCGGAGCATGCAATGAGCCGAGATCGCGCCACTGCACTCCAGCCTGGGCAACAGAGCGAGACTCTGTCTCAAAAAAAAAAAAAATATATATATATATATGTATATGTATATATATATATAAATATATATGTATACGTATATATATGTGTATATATATATACACACACATATATGCACAAAATAAAAGGGAAACGTATTTAGATGGCAGATAATTTGCCATCCAGAGGTGATTTGAACTTACATCTACATATTTTTGTGTATTTTAATATATCTCTAAAATAAGCATATATCATTTTCAAAGATCAGAGAGATATTCTTTTGGGAAATAAACAAATGGCTGCCATAACATATAAAGAAAAAGCTGAAATGCGAATCTAAATAATTGATACGTTTGGCAGCAGTATATAATCTCTTTTTGAAAAGGAAGAAAATAACAATACAAGACAGATGAATACGTGAGAGAAAAGCTGTTCCTCCTTCAAGACGTCAGAGAGGTAAGGTATATTATAAAATGTGAAGAAAATCCTCAAAGGAATAAATAAAGCCGGGTGCTATTATAGTGTAAAAAGATATTCCATTTGTCTCTTTAGATTCCATGATATAACTATAAAATAGAACATGCAATTTTGTTTGTAGAAAACGTAGATTTCTTTAGAAAAGTACATCAATTAGAGAAGAAACCATTTTAAAAATCAAAGAACAAAAGAGAGGATTCTATATTGTCCAGAACAAGGTAGAAAGGGAATTAGAAAAGGTAAAGCATGAATAAATATATATTTTGAGGTCAAGATTAAGAGAAGAGAGGGCATTAGGAAACACAAATGAGTAGATTAAGATGGCACCAGTTTGGGATATTCAATTCAATATCTTTCAATTCATTCATTCAACAATAGAGATTGTGCACTTACTATGTGCCTGTAACTTTGCCAGATTCTAAGGTTGGTGCTCAATTCAATTGAATCTGTCATTTTTGAATGCCCATGATCTGCCCATGTCTCAGGCACTGATATGACTGAGATAAAGAAGGTAAGGCTTCAAAGGGCAATCCAAAAGAGTAATTTTGAATAGTCAAAGGGTCTGATATTGTGAATCCACTGCAATTTAGAAAGGAACAAAGATGTATATAAATTGTGGAGGACCTGCATGAGTATCAAGGGGTGGACAATTTAGTAGGTTGTTCACTTGAGACTTTTGCTTTGAAGGTTGGCCCAAATAGCATGAAAGGAGAACAAGCTAGGAGATGCATCATATTTATATTGTGGAATTATCTTTTTCAATAAATCACTGCTTTCTTTAAGACCATGTTAAAAAGTAACAGATGCTATTGTTAATGAGACAAAGTGGGTAAACGGCAACAAAGGAGGAAATTACACTAGGATACAGGAAATCTATCTGTATAGGAATTATTGCTATATGGAGTATCAACCATAAAAATAATAAAGAAATACTCAATGTAATGGGAATGACATTTCTCCAGAAAGGTTTAGCAGGACTAGGGCTGGGTACAGTATTTTACACAGCAATGAGATCAAAATGACAGCAAGGAAAATTAGTTAAAGTATACCAAAATCCAAAGACCAGGATAGAGAAGTTGGATGACAGCCCAGGAAATAGGGCCAAAATCTATAAAAATGAGGGAAAGAAATATCATCACATAAAGATATAAACTAAGAGAAGGCCAGTGAGAATTTGTCCTACACTGTTGGAGGAAAATAAATTTTTAAAAGAAACTGAAAGAAAAAAGTGGAATCAGCTGAAAAGAAAATCAATACATGAGGGATGTGGATAATATCATCCAAATACCAAGAATGACTAATTGAGTATCTTTTCTACAGTTTCTTATACATGACTTATGTTCAGCATACCACATAGATAGTATATACATACGTACTATTATATGTGTACAATATACATATACTCTGATAGAGATTTTTTTTTTTTTTTTTTTGCTAGTCTTTTGGAACAATAGGGAAATTTTAAGGTAGCTCTTGTACCTGCTGCTATAAGGAAGGCCAAGAACGTTAAACACAATTTAGCCCTTGTGAGTTTCAGCATTAGGACAGTAAGAGGCAGCAATAGCTGGTGACCAGTGTTCGAGCTCTTGTGCTCTTATTGAAAGTTGGCAGAGGCCAGGCGCAGTGGCTCATGCCTGTAGTCCCAGCACTTTGGGAGGCCCAGGCGGCCGGATCACCAGGTCAGGAGTTCAAGACCAGCCTGGCCAACGTAGTGAAACCCTGTCTCTACTAAAAATACAAAAAATCAGCCGAGTGTGGTGGCAGGCGCCTGTAATCCCAGCTACACAAGAAGCTGAGGCAGGAGAATCGGTTGCACCTGGGAGGTGGAGGTTGCAGTGAGCCGAGATTGCGCCATTGTACTCCAGCCTCGGTGACAGTGCGAGACTCCGTCTCAAAAAAGAGAGCTGGCAGAAGACAACTCCTACTGAAGAGAAAAAAAATGTCTAAAACAGCAACCTATAAGATGACTATCATGAAAAAGGTGTTATGGGCAGATACTTTATTATTCAAAAAAATGTCAAGGAAATTATACTTATAAATTGTTTTAAATGTATACATTTGAAAATTATAACTCTTAAGTGATTTTTAGAAGAGTACAGTAAAGATAAAGCAGAGGACAAAACAGAGGTGCTACCTTTTAATTTTCATTGAAAACCTATAGTAAAATGCAAGATACTGGGCAGGAGAGTTAACAGCAGTTTAGGAAAAGGTTGCCAGAAATTTAAGTACAGTGTTAAAGTCTTCCACTGTAGACCCCTGTGGAATTTGGGAGCCAGTTAAGGAAATAAGGAAATTAGAGTAAGTGAATTAAAATAGTTTACAAAGGGCTAATGAAAAGAATGGGAAAAGAGAAAAATCATATATTGAGGACCTTTGGCATAAAGATTCTCTGGGATAATTGAGATCCAGAAACATACAAATTGCTTTGTATCAAGAGATGAATTTGCCACGGCCATACGTATTATCTCTTGATGTTTACTCTGTAACAAAGCCAGCAGGGAAGTAACTTTATCCTCATTTTAGAGATGGAAGAACTAATACCCAGGGAATTTAGTAACTAGCTCAGCCTCTAACTAGTAAGTACTAGAGCCAGGATTTGAACACAGCCACCTAGTGTCCTAAAGGTGATATGCTTAGCAGTATGCTACATTGATACTACACTTAAAACGTTTTGTTACTGCAGAAGGAAGTTTCCAAGTAATAAGCAGAAAACAATAAAAACTGTTTACAGACAATGCTAAAAATACTAGTATGCTGAATTCTTAAAAAATTATTACTAAATATTATAGAAATCTTGTTGATGTCACATTGAAAGAAATTTTAAAATCCCTGAAAACGACATGATGAATGTTTTTTTGTTTTGTTAATATATTGCATATTATACTATGTAACAATATATTAGTATAACATTATAATTTTATATAATACATAAAAATAAATGATAATGTTAATAAAAAAAGTATAGGATTTCTTAGTAGGAGAGGCCTTAAAAAACATTAGGTAAATCAAGTCCACTTATCTCTAAGAGATGAAATTTGGTGATCGAATAACTTGAAATTTTTATTTATTTATTTATTTTTTTGAGACAGAGACTCATTTGGTCGCCCAGGCTGGAGTGCAGTGGTGCAATCTTGGCTCACTACAACATTCGGCTCCTGGGTTCAAGAGATTCTCGTGCCTCAACTTCCCGAGTAGCTGGGATTACAGGCATGCACCACCATGTCTGGCTAATTTTTGTATTTTCAGTAGAGACGGGGTTTCACCATGTTGGCCAGGCTGGTCTTGAACTCCTGACTTCAAGTGATCCGCCTGCCTAGGCCTCCCAAAGTGCTGGAATTACAAGCGTGAGCCACCATGCCTGGCTGAAATTTTTATTTTTTAAGTAGAATGCAGTAGAGGTGCTTGGCATCATATCACCTTTAAATAGTTTATTTAGCAAATGTAGTGATTATATTAATCTGGCTATATTCTTGAGTACAGTTCTAGAAAGGCATGGTATTAAAATATCAGGTGTAAGCAAAACTTGTAAGCAAAATTTTTATTTAAATAAAAAGAGGTGTTGCCTTGTACTTGCATGGTTTTTGTAGTAAACTACATACTCCCAAGTACTCTGCTCCCTTCTGGAAGATTTTAACTCCTGGTCACTATCATGATCTCCAGCACAATTCTTTTCTGCAAATCTAGCTTTCACTGGCTTTCCTCCCCCACCCTAATTATAGTGTCTCAGACCTGTAGTTACAATTGCATTCTCTTCATCATTTCAGTTTCAAGCACCCACTACTCTCCAGTAGCAGTGATATTTTTTGCTAATTCTTGAAACATCTAGCATACTCCTGCTAAACGTCCTTAGTACTTAACCGTTCCCTCTGTCTTGAATGCCTTTCCTCTATATATCTGCACTATCTACACAGTTCACTCCCATAGCTCAAATCTTCAGGTCTTTGTTGATCATCTTATTTAAGGTTTTAGCTTCCCCCTCAATCACAGCTATCCTTATCCCTTGTTCTGTCATTTTTATTCATAGCATTTTCATCTACAGATAGATGTAATACTATAAATATAGGTAAATTTTATGTATACTATACATTTGCCAGTTTATCACTGGTCCCCTCCATGAGGCAGGGATTTCTGTGTTCTGGTCACTCTGCATCTCTAGACCCTCTACTAGGGCCTAGTACATAATCAGGCCCAATACATTTCTTCTGAACATATTAACTGTGGTTCAATGAAGAAAAGAGCTATTGCAAATGTGTGTAGTTATATATTTTATGGAGGGGAAAATAACTTAATCTTTGGAAAGTGAACTCAAACTGTGAACGTGACCAGGAAAATGATACGTGTTATAACACGTGGGCTTTCTCTAAAATAACTCAGTTATTTGATTCTTTTCCAGTTTATCTGTTTTACAGTATTATGCAGGTATTCCACTTTTGGCAAACAGTTTGTAATCTTCCACACGTTGCTACATTTTGAACTGGAAAAACCCCAGGGACTTAACTCCCTGACTTAACTGCAGTTTACTTTATCCGCAAGTAAAGATAAAGCTTTTCTACGGCCTTCTAAAACAACTGTGTGCGTGAGTGCTCTCATCATGAGGCCTTAGATTTCAATGTAGCAAGCATGTTATTTTACATGTGTTAGCAAATAGCAAAAGGAGTGACAACACACTATTTTATTGTTTATTAGATTACATAATTTATAATCATTAATTACAGGAACCCTGTTTATCAACAAACATAATGTAATTTATTGAAAGAAGTAACAAATTATAATAAGCTGTTCTATTTATAATTTACTTGTAAATATCTTTATATATTTTCTTTTAATTCTCACAACCACAGAAGTGTCAATTAACATTATTAAGGGAAGAGCTTAATATCAAACTCTGCAAGCAAGCCGATATAAATAAGAATTTCCCACTGATTTCTCTTCTTCTTGACATTTAATGGTTATCTCTGAGGACCAAAATTGTGGAGAATCAGGAACTGACATGCTGATTTGCCTTTTGTCCTTCTGTATGACGGGGAGGTTGTCAATGTTTACTCTGGATAGTATTACTGCTCAGAATGGTGCTAACAGTACTTTATGGACAATCTGACTGGGTGATCTGAGTTTTACACTGAACCTAGTTACTTTAGAACCTGACAGTACAGCCTGAGAGCAATACATGACTACACGCTATATTTTCTGCCAACAATTGTTCCTTTAATCTTGTGCTTCTTCTAGTCAAAACCCTCCAAGACAAAAAGAAGCAAAAGTGAACCCAAGCAGATACTGCCATTTAAGTAACAGTTTTCCATTTTCCTTTTTAAAGAAAACTGTAGTGTTTTGTTTTTGGTTTTGGTTTTGTTTTTGTTTTTTTTAACAGACTAACATAGCAGCTGGAAGACTCATGTGCCCAGATGAGCACTCCGATCTAGTTCTCCCCTTGGAAAGAGTGCCAGCAAGTTGTTCCACAAACTCCAGGGGTTTATCTGGGTCTCGCACATGTGTATCTTGGCACTCTCATTGGCTACCCCTGACCTCTGATATCTGAAATATTTTGGCAGGAATTGACATCAATAAGAACCCTTCTCTGAGTTTCGGCTCTTAAAAAATAAAAATGTGCCGACTTCCACTTTCGAATATTTAAATCTGATCTAAAGGTTACTTGGTGGACTTTTGAAGATTTTTTTACAAGTGTGAAGTAATATTAATAACAGCTGCTATACATTTATTTTTAAACTTTAATTTACATAGCTATCTTTCGAAGGTTCTCTTGACATTAAAAAGCTGTCATATTTTAAAATCTTTGTTCTTTGAGAGATTAAAAGCTTATTCTTTTAGGAAAGTATTAAGGTGATGAAAAAGAGTGGAGGTTTCCTCTCAGTGGTCATCTTCAAGTGTTCTCAGCAAGACTTTGCCTAGCATTTCAAAGGAGACTGATATTGTCCCCAGATACTAGCTATATGCTTTCCAAAATAAATATTTTCTTTTCCTTTTAGAAATAAAAAAATGGGCCGGGCACGGTGGCTCATGCCTGTAATCCCAGCACTTTGGGAGGCCGAGACGGGCGGATCACGAGGTCAGGAGATCCAGACCATCCTGGCTAACATTGTGAAATCCCGTCTCTACCAAAAATACAAAAAAAAAAATAGCTGGATGTGGTGGCAGGCGCCTGTAGTCCCAGCTACCGGGAGGCTGAGGCAGGAGAATGGCATGAACCCAGGAGGTGAAGCTTGCAGTGAGCCGAGATGGCGCCACTGCACTCCAGTCTGGGCGACAGAGCGAGACTCCGTCTCAAAAAAAAAAAAAAAAAAAAAAAAAAAAGAAATAAAAAAATGGTCAAAAAGGGGATCTAACTCTTGCTCTCCTAACAGCAAAATGATCAAACTATAAAATATACACCCCTAAAAATTGGCTAATTTTAGTGATGGGTAGCAGTCCTCCATAAAAATAATGGGATCCAGAAGTGGTTAATAATAATTAACATTATTAATAATTCATTATTCATAATAAAAACCTGAGAGCATTTTTTAAACCCCAATTTAAAAAAGGTAGCCACTCTTTGTTGTGGCTTCTCTTTTCCTTCAGTGACACAATGAATACTTACAGTGAATTCAGAGAGCGTAGTCCTTGGAAAGCATCTGGTGCAAGTTCAGAGATCTGATTATTGCTCAGGTCGCTAAGATTAGAAATAGGGTTAGGTTACATTCAATCAAATGTCAGTGAGATTTACTGCGGAAAAAGCTATGTATGGCTTTTAAATGTTGGTTTTGTACTTATCAAGACATGTCCAAAATGTGCAACATTGAACATCTGAAGGATCAGAAATTTAAAAAAGAAATCATACTTTTTAAAATAACCATCGTCTACTTTCCCATATAAGATGCTATGTCTTATTTTTGACAATAGAACACCTGAACATATGTTCATATGCAAAATATATTGACCATAAACATTCACATTTGTATGAATCAATATGCTAAATTACAGACCTTTAAAAATTACATAGTTTAGATATTAAGATTAAAATATTATTACAGAGCTAGTAATCAGACAGTCACATCACTTAATATTTAAGCTGTCAAACACTTATATACTCATACTTAAGTTTCTTTGCATGGTCTCATGACCTCTATAATTTTTAAAATTACATATATTGTAGAATATTGTTCACTCACATTCGTCTAAGCTTTTTATATGGTGAGAAAGCTCCAGGAGGGATGACTTTGATTGTGTTCTGTTCCAAACGTCTGCAATGAAAAAAAATTCAACTTTTAAATGGAAATGTGAACCTTCGGACATGTTTAATTCAAGCTCAGGATTCATGTCAAGAAGTAAAGTTGATGTTCTTCATGAGTGATATATTTTTTTCCTGAAAAATAAGTACTAAATTTAATTTTTCTGTCCCTAAATGTGAAGCAAATTGGGATTAAAAACAAAGCAATTATAAAAATAACTAAAATATTCAGATTTTTAAGTACTACATATCCATCAATATTTAAATCTGGACTTTGTACAAAAGAAACAATACCTTTAAGAAACTAACTTAGGAGTACATTTTAATTACCTTAATATAAGTTAGAGAAATAGGTAGAAATACTGAATAGATCTATCACATATTTTAGATACAATCATAACTCTTCCACAAAGAAGATTACTGTTGAATATTAAATTTTATAAACCTTTTATTTCCTCTACGGAAAGCATATTATAGGTTAAAAAATAATTTTATACTCACAAAATTAATTTTGAAGCTTCTTATGAAGAAAAATGTTAAATTATAAATCCATATATGCTACAGATATTTTCAGTAAGACAGTCTAGACTCTGAGGATTCATTTTGTGAATATTTCACATAAAAACCACTGCAGCAAAGTGCATTTGAGCACAACTGAAGTATTTTTATGGTATACTAAAATCACAGAGTTGAAAATAACTGATATCATCTATTCTACGGTCCTGCTAACAGAGAAAGACAAGATTTTACCCATCTAGTTATGAAACGCACAAATAAGTAGATTGCATGAAGTCTTTTGGTACATATTTTAGTCTATCAAAAAAATGTTGCTTCTCAGCCTCCTTTCTCTCCAAAGAAACATCGTTATGATCATTTCCCATCCCCTTCTCCTCTGTTCTGCTCTGTCTCCCAAAGAGCTGACTCCAGTGAACCATATATCCCAGGCTCATTTGCCAACAGGCTACTGTGAGATTTGCCAGTGACAGACACTGGTAGGGTGGTGAAAGGTTGGCGGGGAGTAGAAGCCAGGATATTTCTTCCCTTCTCTGTCTCAGGGGATGTCCACAGCAGTGGTCTCGTCTCCTTCCTAATTTTACTTTCCGTTGGTGCCACCTCCTAATTTTATAAAATACCAGCTTCTTCTGTCCTTATAGCCCTGGGTTGGTAGCAGTTTTTTCCCTGTTACCTTCCTTCAACTGTTCAGTCTATTCTCTACATTAAATCCCTCTGTTTTTCAACAGAAAAATAGAGTTCACTTTCAATAGGAAAATAAAGCTCAACTGGCATGAGCTCCACTTTCCCGCCCGGATTTGAAAAAATATATGCATATATATTATATATATACGTATGTATACATATGTGTATATATTTAAATATGAATAAATATCATGACAACATACTGACCACATATGTGTCATATACATTAATTCATTTTTATTGAACGTTGGTAATACTTTAACACATACACACACACACACATGCACACACACACGCGTAACATTTAATGAAAATAAAATCAAAATAAATTATCCCTAGGACATTAAATGAAATTGCCAAAATTTTGGTCTTTTCTGATTTCAAAGCCCTTCTCATGGTGCTACGGTTTTTCTTCAACAGTATCAGGGTTCATTCTCTGACCTCTTTATTTCACCATTCAATGGGTTTCCTCAGTTTTCATTGCTCTTGAACTCACTGTAACATTTGATATTACTAACAATCTTTTTTCCCTTTGATGAGACACTCTATCTCCTTGGTGCTCACTGTACTTGGAAAAAGTAAAAATATGGTTAAAAAAACTAAATCCATAATGCCCTACTCAGATCAGGGAGTTTTACTTTAGCGTTTTTTTGCTTGCATATTTATTTATGCATATTTATTTTATATAATTGAGGTATTACTGCATATAGAATTTTGAGCATATTTTATGTAATTGAGGTATTACTACAAATAGAATTGGGTGTATTGTCTTTACATCCAATAACATATCATACATGTATTGCTATATCATTTAACATTTTGTAAGACATTACTTTTAATGCCTTCATAATATTCCACTGTTGAAAAATACCCTATTTCCTTAATTATTTCTTATTATTGGACATGTATATATTAGTGATACTTTTATACTAGTATTGATATTAACAATGCTTAGTTATTTTAAGACAGTGAAAGCATGGCCTCCTTTTAAATCCTTTCCTTATTTTCTTAGGTATAATAAGTTGTGGCTTTTCCTACATACCCAAGGACATCCTCTTAACTCCTCTGTTCTTATTCCACTATATTCTATTCGTTTTCACATATCCCTGCTAACTGGGTTCTTGGCTCCTAATAGGTGGATTTACTCCAGAAGACAGTAAATAAACTGTATGATGGAAATATGAATTTGTCTTCTGTATTATTTATCTAGGTCATAAGAAAGGGAGTTTTTTTTCAAAAGCTCTAAATAGAGTGAAGGACATGTAAATCATTTGCCTGTTACTTTATTGATTAGAATGTTTTGATTGACAGTTAAGAGTAATTCTTTTTGGCCTTTACTCATTCTTATAGTAAAATTTTAAGCTTAAAATGTAATCAATAAAAATACAGAGAATACGAGCTATAGATGAAATAATATTGATTCGTTGGAAGATTCTTCATGTCTTGGTCAATTAAGTATTATTTCAATGTATTAAAGATTTGCTCACAATAACGTAGTGCTATGATGAGAAAAAATTAATAGCTCTCAGTGACTAGTAGATTTCTTTTAATAGTAATGCAAAGCTAGTTCATATACTACTTTTCATAGATATTATTTCAGGTTCTTGAAAATAATCTAAAGAAACCAATAATCATTAATTCATTCATTCACCCTATAAACATTTAATGTCTACTCTGTACAAAATATTAAGCTATATAACTGGAATTCAATGATAATCAAAAAACAGAGATGTTCATACATTTGTGAAAGTTTTATTGATAAATAATCTTATTTTGCCGTTAGATTTCAAAACGAATTTCTCCAATGTAAGTATTTTTAAATGCTATATTCAGCATAGAGACTTCTGAAATGTCAATAACCTTAACTCACAAATGTGACCAAACTAATTCTATAATTTAATATAACTGAAGATTTTCCCTGGAAAATTTAAAATTCATTTATTATTTTAAAGTCTCAAACTAGAATACTCGTAATGATCACTAATTTTTCTAATGACACTCAAATATATGTTATGATAATTTCTGTAATTAATCTACAACTAATTTCACTGATTGTCACCAAAAAAACCCAAATTATACAATAAATAAGGCCTTGTTTTTTGAAAATGCTGCATACTCAGAAAGTTATAAAACAAAGAGGAGTCCTGATAAAATGACATTATATTTTTATATGCAAAAACAATATTTCAGACACACTTGAGTCATGCTGCATGAATCATCTGTTATTGCAGTGTACCAAGGACTTGATCTTCACATTGCAAACTATTGCATTTACATGTACCACAGAAAGCTGTACAATGACATTTACCGTGGACTTGTTTACTTTTATTCATTTATCTATTTTCAATCTTGTTCCAATAAAGTATTTGAAACAGAGTTTACGTTGTTATTCACACTGACTCAGCAGCGAACTGGTTTTTATTGCACTGTCTCAGCAGTTCATTAAGGCAAAACGTAATTGCATCCTTCATTCAGAGGGACAGATTCTCAAGCAGGAAAATATTCTACCATGGACAGATGTCAAACAATAAATTTTAATATATTATAAAATGTCTGTTCTCTCTTATTTAGTGGAGAAACAATAAACTAATGTGTACTTATTGCAAACTTTTGGGTCTTTAGAATAAAGGGGTTTTCCTTTTCATTGTAAGAATTTTAGAATATATTTGATAAACTAAACCTAACACACATCTCAAATGATGTCCTTTGTCCTACAAAAAGAAGAAAACATATTTAAATCAGATTATAAAAAATAAAGAAGTGAAAAATAATAAAGTTTTCAGGTTGAGGTAAAAAGAAAGGACAAATAAAATTTACATTTTCTAGCATTGCTGTCCTGTAATCTGTGCTTTAATAGCATAGAAGCTGCTGAATTTTATAGAGTGCAAATTTGAATCCATTGTTCCATAAAGAACCTAATTAAAAACATTCTGGGATTCCAAAAATAGATAGTATAATCGCTAAGATATATTTGCATGCCATGGATAAAATCCACCATAATTAAGAGATTTTCAAATGTCAGTCCTTCGGAGAAAATTCAATATCTTGAGTTTCAAAGTAAAAATATATTTAGAAAGTGATTAGGGGAAGAAAGTACTGTAAATCACATACTACAAGAAAGACTTTTCCATGTAAAAGGAGCCAACACCTTTTTCTCCACATAACTTATGTAAATGATTGCATAACATTTTATCACTGTATGTGTTTGTGTGTTTACATATACACACACATGAAACCAAAGCAATGGCTGTTACTACTCTTTCAAATGTAGAAGGAAATTTTAGTTACATGCTCAGTATATGAGAAGATGAAGACAGTTTTCTAACTGCACCAATAAAAATAACTCAAAAGTATGTTTATCCAATAAAAGACTTCTTCCCATTCTGTCTCCACTTCTACAATTTTTTTCTCTTGCTCTCTAATTACTGCTACCTCATTATACATGTCTTCACGACTTTAAAGCTCCTAAAGAATGAACTACCAACAATATATAACACGTTCTGGTGTCTATTTCAAAAATTATAGAAAATAAAAAAATGGTGAAATATCCCTCTGCTTTAAAACACAAGACCCTTAGAATATGTTAATTATGTGCAGCTATCTTTTAGCTCAATGAAGTCTAATTCTGCCACTTGTGGACTGATGGGCTCTGTAACACATAAAATAAACTAATGGTTTTGGTGAGCAGATCTTACATCAGTAGAGTATACAACATGCAGTGTGTATGACTGGGCAATTAAAAAACTAGTTCTAAAGACATTTACAAGATATTAAACAGTATTAGCACTTTAGCTAATTTTCAGCTCTCTAGCGTTCAATTCGTAGACATTATTTTCAATGTTTTAAAATCGTGTTATTTTGACAAACTATATAAAATAACATCCACATGCCAAATCTTCAATAGCCCTCCTCAAGAGATATTTCTACATTTTATAGACATACATAGAATTTTTCAAGGTGTGTCACTTAGCAATTAAAAGTATGAGTTTTGCACTTATACAGACATGGACTAAATTCTGGATCTGCAGCTGATTAGCTCTCTGGACCTTACAAAAGCTATTTTCTTTCGCTGTGTCTCAGTTTCTCTTCCTGAAAAATGCGGAGAATAGAACTTACCATAAATGTTTTCTAAAAATTACATGAGATGTAGAAAAAAATATGGTATTTTATTTCTTATACAAAAATAGTGAAGTAATAAAAATATGTATATGCAATCAAAAATATAATATATAGCACAATATGTTAAATAATAAAAAGTCTACAGCATATACGGTAGACTCCCCTTACCCACAGGGAATGCATTCCAAGACCCCCTGAATGTCTGAAACCACAGATTGTACTGAACCCTATATACACTTTTTTTTCCTATATGCCTGTGATCAAGTTTAAAGAGATTAACAATAATAATAAAATACAACAATTATTACAATATACTATAATAAATGTTATGTGAATGTGGTCTCTCTCAAAATACATTAATATTTTCAGACTGAGGTTGACCATGGGTAACGGAAACCATGTAGAGCAAAACTGTGGAAGAGGGGGGACTATTGCAACGTCACACCCCCACACACACCCACACACCCCCACACATACATTATAAAATTATATGTGTATATATAAATCTCACACATGATTTGATTTCTAGTGTGAAATATATATATATGGTCCCAAATCATGTTTTTAAACAAATTAGCAGTACAGTTTTGCAGATAACTCGGTAACTGTATAATAAACACATACACACATACATCATTCACATTGAAGCTGAAACAATATAACTGGCTGCAATCTCTGTGATCAACAGGATTAAAATATAGCACTATCTGTAATTTGGGGACTGCCTTAGAAACACAAAAAGTTTTTATAATACCCAGTAAAATATGTCTTTGGATTGATTGTGTCTGTAACATACAGCCCAGATGCTGATTATACATGGCAATAAAACTGACACTTCTTCGCGTTTTCTCCATCTGCTTTTAACGTAAATGGCAAAAGCAGCTGCCACAGAATAGAGCATAGTCTTAATGGGGTAAGGGAAGGGGAGGCAGAATGACTAGCTTCTGAATCTTAAGTTGTCCACTGTAGCCAACACATTCTCCGCATAGGTAAGATTGGCCCATCATTTGAAAAGGAGGAAGACAATATTCCTTTTCTTTGATGTTAAGGATTATCTTGCCTATTACATATAATTGTAAAGTAAGTACTTTCTATTTTTGGAATGCTACTTCCAACTTTAGCAGTAAATCATGTCATTAAAATCTTTCATATATTTCTACATAAAATGATCCAACATATTTTAGCCTACAGCATTATTTGTTTTATAATTGCAGTTTCCAGAACTTTGCAAATTTAATAAATATCTTCAGCAGCTTAATGAATATTAGCCCTAGAGTGATACTTCTAGGCATACAGCTAGAAGTTTTGCCTTAGGATTGTGTCAATACTAATTGATTCTCATCAGTTTCTGTCTTGGGATTTCTTGTTCCTCAAAAGTACTCATTTTTAAATTTTATTTTACATTTTGTGATGTCATTCTAAAACACATTCCCGAGTGTAAATTCAATTGGTGTTTTTATAGGAGAGAAACGCCTCATTTTCCATTTGGTCTTTAAGCATTTAAGGCAAGACAAAAATATCTATGTGTGCACCTTTTGACTAAGTGTTAAAATTTTCATGCATATATTCACAAGGACACATATTCAAATACAAAGATACACTCAATAGATGCAACCAAATGGTGTAGACTCAGGGGAAAAAAATGGGCTTAGGCACATGGCCCACAGATTTCAGGGGGAGAGAATATGTCACTATCATTATGTTTTCATATATATATTTTTAAATCAACCCAAGAAAGAAAAACACTTAGAAGTTTTGTTGTTTTATTTCTCATTAATAACTAAAAATTTTAGACACTTACTATGAATTAGACACTGAGCTAACTCTCCAGCTTGCTAATAATTTTAGTTTTAAAAAATTACAAAAATCATCTTTCTGTATCACTTGTTTAACAGTATTATTCAATAAGCAGACAGTAGTTCTCATTATTCTCCACCCCTGCACTGAGTTATTCTCCACATTGTATAACATCTTTTTCCTAAAATTTAAATAATGCTGATCACTAGTAAAATATGAACTACATAATTTTTCACCTGTCATTCTAGCTGATTAATCATCAATCTATAACATAATTGCTAAAATGCAAATGACACTTGTACCAATTATGAGAATAAATAACATTGTGACTATGCCCCAGATGTCTTCAGTCTTATGTTAGAGGCTACATGAGTCTTATTTTACATTTGAGGGGGCCTGCATTTTTTTCCCATAGAAGTTTTAGGGGAATGAACTGCATGAGCCCTAGAGCCACCTCTTGGAATAACTTCCCATCACTATCTGCTGCTAGGCCTGCCTTCATTATCCCCTATAGAATGCTAGTGCATTCTCAGTGGGCTCCTTTCTTTCAAACCACCCTCCATTCCATGTTAGTGATTTTTCTATCAAGGAAATCTAATCATGCTACTACCTTGCTAGAAAATTTCCCTCATATTCTATCGCCATCAGGACAGTCTCTTCTTCAAGATTTGACTTCCACTTTATATTCTAACAACTGCAAATTTTAATTTTTCCAAAAACACACTACTCTATCATTTTCCTGGGACTCTGCACATGCAGCTTCTTATGTCTAAAAAAGCCCTCAAGTTCTCTGCCTGCAAAACACATCCTAATTCCTGAAGATTATTTGATTCTCCAAGGCAGATCAAGGTAGCCCTCCCTCTTTGTTTTTTGTGCACACGTATTTTACTACTTATCTCATGCTTAAAATTCTGTTTGTGTAAAGCTTCAATTCTCTGCACTGTAAACATTTTGAAGGTTGAGACTCTCCCCTTTCATCCATAATGCCTGATGCAGAGCAAGCACTCAGAAATCTTTGTTGAGTATGTAGAAGTACTTTTTTAAAATGCCACTTTTCTGCATGTGCTTCTTGTGTTGCAATAGTACTCACTAGATTCCTTGGACTTTTGAAGAGAAACCAGTTGGAGTTTCTGTCTGTCCTTACCATTTTAATCTCTGTGCTTATTTTAATATTTCTTTTTCTCCAATTTATTTATAATGTTATTATATTCAGTTTTACTTCTCAACTAATATTACAAAAGTTTGATTCTATCTTCTATATTTTTCTTTTGAGAAAGGTTTTATATAGTTTTTCTGCTTAAGTTATCACACGATTTAACAAAAACACATGTACAACATTTGTGTGTGTGTGAGTATATGTATGTATAACATGTATGTTACCTAAATAACTTCTTGGGAAATTAGGTACAAGAAAGAAATAAGTTGCAAAAAATGAATACAAATGAAGAATTTTCTTATCATGAACACAAAGTCTTCATGAAAATGGTTTCTCTGCACATAGTGAATATATGAAGCCTTTTGAAGATAATTTTTCTACTATTCTTTCAATAGTATAATTCTTTCTCTTCAATTATTCTTTCAATGACAATTAAAGACTGCTCAAGATAAACATATACAATTAGGAATTTTACCAAAATATAGATGAAAACACTCAAATGATTAATAGTGAACTCAATAATGGCCTGCGGAACTACATGCATGGTTTCATCTATAAATGTATTTTACATAATTCTTTTTACACTGTTTTGCTGTGGAGCTATCAAAGTTGCTATAAGGAATACACTGAGTGTGGCTACTGATAACTAAGAATTAACATGAGAATCTGCCGGGTGTGGTGGGTCACACTTGTAATTCCAGCACTTTGAGAGGCCGAGGCAGGCAGATCACTTGAGCTCAGGAGTTCAAGACCAACCCAGGCAACAAGGTGAAACCCCACTTCTACCCAAAAGACAAAAAAGCCGGGTGTGGTGGCATGTACTTGTAGTCCCAGCTACATGGGAGGCTGAGGTGGGAGGATTGCTTGAGCCCTGGAGGCGGAGGTTGCAGTGAGCCGAGATCACGCCACTGCACTCCAGCCTAGGTGACAGAGTGAGATCTCAACCTCCTCCCCCCCAAAAAAATTAACATGAGAAGCTTCTTCTGTGGAAACACATTGTAGAACACTATTTTGTATGCTGAGTAATGAGGTGCTCTGTGTCTGTAGGAAGCCAAAATATTTTCTTTTTCTGGGCTTACCTGATGAAATCATAATATGAAAACTTGGGAAAATATAATCCAAAAACACAAGAAAATAAAAATAATAATGAATGATGTTTACATAAAAAATTCTTTCACATACAATGACATTAAGACTACTAAACTCACATAAAAATAATGTAGAGAAGAATCATTGCATTTTGTTTTTCTAACCATATATATATTAGCACAGAATCAGAGATAAAATAATACTGACTTGTTTAATCATAGGATTGTTTATTTAATGACATTTCTAGGCAAGTTATATTTGATAGAGGAAAAACTAGTACTTTCACAGTACATAGGAGATACATATGTAGTTTCTGCTATTGTGAGGATCTCAGAAGAAAATTTGAAAACGCAATTCTAATTGCCTGCATCGGCGTGATAGCTTCTTATCTCAAACCAGGTTTTCACTTTAAAAACTAACAAAACTATTTTCTACACTACAAAAAAATTAAAAGACTTTTCCTAACCTTTAGGAGACGTATAGTTTCCTACATAGTGTTTCCATGGGAATTAAGTGAAATAAACAATTTAACATTTTTGAAAAATTTTTTTATCATAAAGAAGGTTTTTATTATGTATGATACAAGACACTTTTTAAGAGTACTATGTCATCTATATTTCTAACAGGCATAAAATATTGAGGGTGTTTTCATATTAGCTTGCCTGAAAAGCACAAAGTTATAAAAACATAAAATGTGAAGCAAAAGTAATGTTGTAGACTAGCTAATTTGTGAGTGGATTTGAAGTAGCAATAATATCAGGAATGTGTAAAACTGCAAAATGCTAACAAATGCTCCATGTGTTAAGAAGTGCTGTAATAAAATTATGAACTAAAGTAGAATTGCTCAAATTTTAACTTTTATAACATTTTCTAAATTATGCCGATTTCCATTACATTTTATTATCCTTAAGTTGAATATGTTTATGTTTTAAAATATTTTCACAATGAAACAATAAAGTTCTTTCAAAGTGAAAACAATTGCACTTTGAAATTGCCAACCTACTTGTTATTTAAGAAGGCAAACTCAGAATATTGACTATTTCTTTCATACCATATTACATTTAAAAAATGGTATCATTTGCCTTACTTATTTTATCAATATTGTCTGAATAGTAGTCAAGTTCATCCATATGTGCTGTAAAAAAATTAGTCAAATTTTGTACTGTATTTTTTAACATTTAGCATAATTAAAATAAACTACTTGCATAGCATGATAGATATTCTGCTGGTTGAAATATTACTAAATACATGCTAATCAATCAAAAATTCATACTTTGATGAGTACTTATAATTATTTTAAATCAGCCAGTCCATAATAGGCTCAAGGCAAGTTGGTCAAATCTAACTTGCATATCTTTACATATAAAAAGTCAGATGACTCTGGGCAGGGCGTGGTGTCCCTGTAATCCCAGCACTTTGGGAGGCTGAGGCGGGCAGATCACGAGGTCAGGAGATCCAGACCATCCTGGCTAACACAGTGAAACCCCATCTCTACTAAAAATACAAAGAACTAGCTGGGTATGCTGGGGGGCGCCTGCAGTCCCAGCTACTCAGGAGGCTGAGCAGCAGAATGGCGTGAACCCAGGAGGCAGAGCTTGCAGTAAGCCAAGAAGGTGCCACTGCACTCCAGCCTGGGTGACAGAGCGAGACTCTGTCTCAAAAACAAACAAATAAACAAACAAACAAAAAACAAAGTCAGATGACTTTGAAATATGTGGATTCAAAATTGAGTATTATTTAATAAATTAAGGATTCAATATTTTGAGTGGGACAAATGCAGAAATAGCAAACAAAAAGTTTAAGCGCATATGGGAGGTAGTTATCTAAACAGAAATGAACAGAAAAAGACACTTTTAAAATTATATTTGCAACATATACCTACAACAAAGAACCAATATCCAGAATCTACAAGGAACTCTAACAACTCAACAAGAAAAAATAAACAATCCCATTAAAATGTGTGCAAATGATATGAACAAGTATTTCTCAAAAGAAGACATGTAAGCAGCCAACAAACAAAAAAATCCTCAACATCACTAATCATCAGATAAATAATAGCAATTGTTAATAACAGCCATTCTGACTTGTGTAAGATGATGGTGTGGATGCAGAGAAAAGGGAATGCTTATACACTGTTGGTAGGAATGTAAATTAGTTCAACATTCAACCTCTATGGAAAACAGTACAGAGATTTCTCAAAGAACAAAAAATAAAACTATTATTTGACCTATCAATCCTACTACTGGGTATCTACCCAAAGGAAAAGAAATCATTATATAAGACACTTTCACTCATATGTTTATCGTAGCAGTATTCACAATAGCAAAGCCATGGAACTAACCTAAGTGTCCATCAATGGTTGATTGAATAAAGAAAATGTGGAACATATGTGACACGGTAGAACATACAGCCATAAAAATGAATGAAATCATGTCCTCTCCAGCAACATGGATGGAGCTGGAGCCCCTGAAAAAGGCAGCAAAGAGTAAAGGCAGGAGGACGTAGGAGCAAACACAACAAACCAAATTGTTATAACTTACATTCTTACTAAATATTCTCCATGATTTATGAAATTTCTGTATAATGGTTTGAAAAGGCAATATGCCACAGGAAATCTATAACTAGATTGAAGAGAACTAAATATCAACTTCATAGCAATCTATCACATCGCATTCAAAATTGTATACCTCAAAAGGTGATCTAAGTAATTAATTCTTAAGATTTGATACAGTCAGAATCAATTTGCTATTAATGATTGTGTTGCCATAGACCAGATCATGTACAGACTCACAGGAGGCATTGCAACTATTGAAGAATAAGGTTTTCAACTAGCATAGTTCAATGCAGCAGTGCTGGGATGACCCCAAGGCAGCAAACAGCTTTCCCTTTTACAGCTAGGTTTAGCTTACATTATATGTTCTACTTTTTCCCCTTCTATATTTTCTTCATTAGTCCACATTGCTTTGTCACATTTTATTTTTTATTTTATTTATTTATTTTTGAGACGGAGCCTCGCTCTGTTGCCCAGGCTGGAGTCCAGTGGCGCCATCTCGGCTGACTGCTGCCTCCGCCTCCCAGGTTCAAGCAATTCTCCTGCCTCAGCCTCCCAAGTAGCTGGGACTACAGGCACGCACTACCACGCCTGGCTAATTTTTTGTATTTTTAGTAGAGACAGGGTTTCACCATTCTGGCCAGGATGGTGTTGATCTCCCGACCTTGTGATCTGCCCGCCTCGGCCTCTAAAAGTGCTGAGATTACAGGCGTGATCCAGCACGCCCGTTTTTTGTTTTGTTTTGTTTTGTTTTGTTTTAGTATAAAGAATGGAGGCCTGCAAGCTCTCTAGATTGTGTGTCCAAGATCTCCTTCCCCTGCTCCCAACACTGTCTTCCCCACCCATGGTATGCTAAGTATTGGGGCAGAAATGGTGAGGGAAAGTCATGGTCTACCTTTACCCAGTCTGCAGTTTAATAGGAGAGTTTTTCATTTTCAAATAACAAATTAAACTGTGGTAAGTGCTGTGTGGAGAAGATTCAGGGAAATAAGAGAACATTTAACGGAGAATAGGAAAGATGACATTGAACTAGTTACAGATATAAAGTAATATAAAACAGCTTTTAGTTTTGCAAACAATCCTGTATCTTAATGCCTTGTCTTTCTCTCTGTTCATTCTACGTTCTCTTCATAGGTAAGTTTCTTAAAATTTCTCTTGTCCTTTTTGTCGGAGTATCAGTCATTCTCTCTTCATGATTTTGAAAATTTTTCCTTTAATGACATTCCAACAAGACCAAGCTATGCCTACCTCTTTTATAGCTTGATCAAGGAAGGACCATGGGCTTGAGAGTCAAGCAAATGTATGATTGAAGCCATTTTAGCCACTTCACAATTGAAGGTTTTTACAAAATTTCTAAGTTTTTTGAGCCTGTTTTTTTTTCCCAAGTTTTTTTTAAACAACAAAGTTCTCAGTCTTTGAAAGATTTGAGTTAAATGTCCACAGGCTTCATTAGAGAGGGAATATGACTGTAGAGAAAGATGTCTAAGACATCTGAAAGATGATTAAATTAATATAGCTCCATAATAGGGTACCTATTAAATGCTGAGTTGGTCAGCCGAGAATAGAAAAAAAATCTCAGAAATATTTAGAGTGGAAATCCAAGTAAGTATGCAGAACAGGGAAATTTAATGAATTTTTAGTTTTCTAGACCCATTTTAGCCCATGCTATTAAAAATTCTATTCATTTACTTTTTCTCTTGCTGATTTTATGCTTAAAAATTACCAGTTTGTCCACAGGGAGATAATAGGCTGTCCTCTGGTTCTATTTATCAAACTTGGTTAATACAGCTTCATCTTTTCAGAGACAAATCTGTTCCAAATGTCTGATTAATTTTTAAATTATTCCATTTACCCAATAAATATTTATCAAGTGCCCACTATGTGCCAAGGTACTAGATTTTTTGCTGGGTAATCAGTAGTGATAAGAACAGAACTGGTTCCTGCCTTCATAGAACGTTTACTTTAGTAGAAGAGATAGATATTTAAAAATAAACACACAATAGTATATAATTACAAAACATGATAATTAGGGACAGTCAAAAGCAGATTCTAACCTGTAAACAAGAGGGGAGCTTCTGCACTGTAGTAACATGATCAGTATAATGAGGCCTGTTGGAGAAAACCACCAGCCTTTATCTGACCTGTGCTTCTGCATTAGTTTTACTATTTTATTTAATTTCATAAATATCCCCATCACCAGGTCAATGAGAAGATCAAATGTGCACAAGCCAACATTGCGATCCAACTGCAATCCAACATTGCAAGTATTTAATAAATGTCAGTCTCTTTCTATTATTCCTTCTCCAAATTATTCTAATTCTGACTTTAAAGGAATATTTTCCTTCTATTGCTTAACAAATAATTGTGTTACCAAATAGCAGAAGTATGAATTTGTAGTTGGAAACAGAAAGCAGAAAAAATGAGTCATTATTTTCTACTTAGATTTATAGGCAGTTGATCACTCATATATGGCATACATATACTTTCTTTTCATTAGAATTATATCATGAGACAGTTGTAAGAATAAAGACATATCACACAGTGGAGAATCAAGTCAAAATTATTGAATGAAATATCTCATAACTTGCAATAAAGAAACTCAACCAATAATTTATGGTAAAATTCAGATATGAAAATATATTTGAATAAAATGGGGAGAGTTTATAATTTTCAGTTCATCATGGAATAAAAACCTGCCATCTATAAAGATATTTCCACATTTAATAATCTTAGTGATGTTCTTTGTTCTTATAAAAAATAAAAGAGTAATAAAAGAAATAAATTACTAAGCTAGTAAGTTATGCCACTATAATGAATGAAAATGGAATTATCTTGTTGAGTTGAGGATCAATATTATTTATTACCAGATGCTCTACTGATAAAGCTGAAAATGTAATAATCAGGGAAGTAAAATTCACAAGCAGTTTCACACGTTTTCATCTCTCCTCATAAATTTAATTTATTGTAGCTTTACCTGATATACCACCTTCTCAATTTAGGCAAAGTCCACGGGACGTATTATTTAGTATAACTTTAATGCAACTAAATCCCACCATTATACAAAATCTATAGCACATACAAAGTAGAAGAAAATCACGATCATAAGAAATAAAATAGACTACATAAGAAAACCATTTTAAATGTTTCATATTGCTATATGAATATGTTATGTCTCCATCTTACTCTTCTCCTTTTATCAACCTGTAACAGCTTTTTGTTCCCCTTCCCTATGATCTGGATTTGACCAATTCGCTCCTGTGTCCAGATTGATCTTGCTCCCACATGTATCTTATATAACTCTCACACTCTCGTTTCTCTCTAAACTCATTCTTTCTGACTTTCTAATGATGACAGGTTTCTGCATCTTAGAATTAACCCAAATTTGTCCAATACAGAGCAACAATTGTCTTTTTCAAAAAACCCTTTCTCAGCCAAACTATTCAAACTGCGGCTTATCTACTCTCTTGAATATTAATCAATACTTCTTTTCTTTACAGTCTGAAAGGTGGCTCATTGACCTACCACTCTATCAAAATGGAACCTTCTAAGAACAATATGCAGGTCAAATTCCAAGACCTTCTCTCAGACCCCAGCTTGGTTAACTGGCAGCAATATTTGCCTCTGGAGATCATTTTTCCTAGAAGTCTCTTCCTCCCTTACTTATTAGAGCCCTCTGCTGTTTTTATTTAGGTTCTTGAGCTTCTCCTCTCTTACTCTCCTTTTCATTAGACAGTTGATGGTTTCAAATATTGACTGTTTTCTATTATGTTAATTACTCCAAAATTTTTGCCTCAAGTCCTTGTCTTGCTTGCTCCAAAATTATTATAGTCTGTATTATTTTAGTACTTTTTTTTTTTTTTGAGATGGAGTCTAGCTCTGTCACCCAGGCTGGAGTCCAGTGGTGCTATCTCGGCTCACTACAAGCATTGTCCCCAGGTTCACGCCATTCTCCTGCCTCAGCCTCCTGAGTAGATGAGACTACAGGCGCCCACCACCATGCCCGGCTAATTTTTGTTGTATTTTTTAGTAGAGACAGGGTTTCACTGTGTTAGCCAGGATGATCTGGATCTCCTGACCTCGTGATCTGCCTGCCTCGGCCTCCCAAAGTGCTGGGATTACAGGCGTGAGCCACTGTGCCCAGCCCAATTTTTGTACTTCTAAATGTGTCACTGGTCCTTTAGTATTTCAAAAATTGAGTTCACTGTCATCTTCCTTTCCAGTTTTGGTCCCGCTTCTCACTTTCTTATACACAATGATGTAACCACAACCTCCGCATCACTCATACTTGAAACTCTGGCAGAGTCTGGTTTATTTTTCTCCATTACTCCTTTATCTCATCAAATGCCAAATCCCATGAATTCTGCTACTATGTTTGCTATCATAGCTGTTTCCACATCACCATTCCTACTATCACTGACTAGCTCCTACTCTTCTGACATCTCCAATGGACCAAAGAAATAGCCTCTGAAGAGGTCTTCTGCCTTGCATTCTCTCCTTTTGTCAAATCACTGGCACACAGCCATCGGACCAATTATTCTAGAAAATTCAGATTAAAACTCTTATGCTCAAATGCATTCCAAATAAAATCCAAGATCCTTATATCAACATGACCATCCATGAACTGACTCCAATGTATATTTACAACTTGTTTCCTGGTACTATCTCATATACCAAATATCAGGCAAGCTGAATTCCTATTTGATTACATCTTGTACTTTCATTCCTACTGTCTAGCTCATGATGTTGCATTAACTCTGAAAGCCTTGTCCTCCTCTCTGTAGTTTCATTCACTACCTATCTTTCAAGCCCTAGCTCAGTGTTATTTCTACACAAAGACTTCTATGCTTGAGTTATCATTTCTGGAATGATTACTATATGCTAAGCACACATAGCTCTATGTGTGTTAATTATTTCACATCAAACTGACAACCGCCCTTAGTTTTAGATGGGATACAGGGTCTCAGAGGATAAGTAAATTGTCCATGGTCTCACAAATAGTAAATGATAGGTAAACCTGGGGTTCCAACTAAAACTTTCTGACTCTAGTTAACCATCATACCTTGCCCTCAACTTCATGCCCTTTGTAAGACCTTGAACTTGATGTGTTCATCTCTTATTATGTTTTTCACTGTGTATCTCATTTAACAGCTTTCAATTTGCATGTCACATTTGCTAACCACTTGATGGACGATCTCGGGAAAATTAATGGTGCCTTTAAGTAGTAAATAGTCACTTAATAAATGTTTGTGCCTGCATAGATGACTATACAGTTCCCTTATGAGAAAATTTAGTATTTCGTTCTACTCTTTACTTTATCACATCTAATATCTTCCCACCAAGTGTCAACATCTTCAGTAATCTGTAGTTTTAAAATCAAATGGAGATGTATTCTTTAGGGCATTATATTTCATGATGCCTCAACATTATCCTGTTATTCTAATTAGGTTCAACTACAATCTCTCAAACAATGCTTACTGCCACCTCTGTTCTTTGCTGCCAATGTTTCTTTTTCAGTAATGTCATCTGTCTCTTCCCAAGTTATAACTTATTCTTCTTTCAAGGTTCAGCCAAAAAATACTTAAAGATGCCTTCTAGAGGTAAAGTAATGTTCTATCAATTAAAATTTTGATGAGAATGATATTATTATGTTTATATGTTATTCAGTGTCAAATCTTCACAGAGTCTAGAATTCCTGCAGAGGTTCATGTCTTATACTGCAAAGCTCTAAGCACATTATTAAGCACATGGTAGATACTTTAAACTAATGGCAGTGAGTCCTGTGAACTAAAATTATTCTCATATAAGGTACATTAGATAAGTTACTTTATTATCATAATTAAATAAATTGGTTAAAAATGAGCGCTTTAAAAACAACTTTTTCGCATACTATGTAGGCCTATTCTAAGAAGTTGTTCCTATTATTTCAACCAAAAATCCAAGATAATTTATTTAGTTACAATTTAAAATTGGCCTATAACATAATAATATAATGGGCTGGGTGGTTAAAAGGGGTTTTGTCAATGAATATTGAGGTAACAATTTTCCCTAGTGCTTACTTTTCAAGATGGTAAAAGCATTCCATTTTACATCTTATGTGACCTTGTTTTATCCACATGACTTATATTTGGTGAGGACATAGAAATGCATTCAGCAGCTGCATACAAAATACGTGTGCAATAGTTTGTCATAAGAATTTAACTTTTAATGGAGGTAGACACTGCTTCAAATAGGCTAAAACATGCACTATATAAAAAATCTTTACATTTGACTTTATGTTATCCTTTCTTCACTTTGCATTGAACTATCAATTCAAACAAAATAGTGAAACTGCCTTTTAAAACATGAGCTCTCAAGGAGGCAGAGCATCACCTAACTGTATTGTTTCTGTGGTTTACTAACCCCAGCTTGGTCCCTTTTTATATTCCTACTGCTCCAAACTGAGAAATGGACAACCACAGATGTACAGGCCCAAAGGGTGGAACCAGGTATACACAATCCTGTTTGCCTTGTTTTTCCTAAAAAATGTATTCCTTTTAATTCTATCTGTGGAAGAAAAAACATCATAGCCATTTTAACATGGTATGTTTTTAAACAATCAGAGTAAGAATCAATACATTTCTGAAGAGAACATTTGTCTAAGCCAATTGATCAGATGTGCCTTTGATAAACTCAGAATTTCCCAAAGAAAATCAAAGTTTGGTTCACTGGGAAGGTGGAGAGATAAGAAAGAATTTCAGGCACATACATTTCTGTGATGGTCTCTGGAAGATTTGTGGGGATCTCAGTGAGACCTTTCCCACGACAGTCTACGATATTGTTGCTACAGGTACAGGCGGCAGGGCAGTGCAAAACACTACAAGAAGGAGCCATAAATGACTGGTGACCTAAAAAAGAAATAAACAGGAATTATATTTTTCCTCCTGAATATCATAAAGACAAATATGATTTGTCAAATTTCCTCCTGAATATCCTGAGACAAACTTAGCTCAAGTAACAAAGCATTTCACATAAATAAATCTCTTTAAATACATGATGATAAAATGGTCCTATATTTCTAAAATATATTTTAGGAGGCATGCATTTATATATTCAGGTCAATAAAGCAAATGAGAGGAAGTAAATGAGATTCTAAAAACTGGTCATAAAACTGCTAATTTTTAAAACTTGTGAGAAAAGCTAAATTCAGTTTTAAAATCAGAATTACATTCAAAACTATTCTAATTTCCAAAAGCCCAGCAACTTCAGACCAATTTATCTTCATTCCTAATAAGATTAAATAGAGCTTGGTCTTTATCAAATTCATGCGGCTTTATTTACTTTGTAATTTCTTTTAAAAAAGAAAACAAAACAGTAGTACTTCCATCAGAAGATAATTGTTGCTCAAATTAAATAATCATATGCCAATAAATGTGGGGAAAAATTAGATAAGCCAGAATTTGATGTCTTGATAAGTTCAAAATTATCAATTTATGTGAAATCATAATAATAATTTGTATAAAGTCATCTTATTGTTAATAAAAAATTATTCTTTTGGGGGCTTTGGGTAATTTTAAATTTTGGTATAAGTAGCTCCCTTCCTGTGTGTACTTTTATTACTCAATATTTGGAACAATTTTTAAATGAGACATTAATGGTTGAAAGGTGAGCAACAGAATATTAGCACGGTTGTATTAAATAAGCATCTGGACATGCATGGTTTCTGGAAGACAGTGGGGACTGCCCTTTCCAACCTGCCAGGAAAGGGCCCTAGTGGTGGTGACGTGCCAGGAAGAGGATGCAAGCCAGCTGCTAATTCTATCCCTCTAAACAAGCTCTTAAACTACAAAAATATCCTCGGTCTAAAAAAGAAATGTGAACTTGCCTTCTTCCTCATCTAGAAAACAGAAAGGAAAAAGTGAAGAGAGAAAAAAGTGGTTAGTAATGAACTGTTAGTCATTTCATTATTTAATTTTTTAAAAAAGCAATCAGACATATTAAGAACATTCCATGATATTATACAAAAATTTTTCTTAGGTTATAAAACATGTGAAAAAACACAAACAAGGGTCTAAAATATAACCATTTAATAGCATCAAGTACTAGTCATGTCTCCCTACCCCGCCTTTAAAAATCTGGGAACTACTTACGATGCATTATACGTTTCTTAAAATTTTGTTTTGTTGTATTTTGAACAGATACTTCTGAAGCTGAAGCAGAACCAACCATATATATATATATATATATATATATACATATATACACACACACACACACACACACACACACACACACATATATACACATATACAAATAAGATACTATGTATGGGGGTGTGTGTGTGTATGTGTGTGTGCATGCACGTGTGTGTGTGTGTATGTATGTAATCAAACCACCTCTGTTGAGATCCCTGGACTCAACTACATAAACTTTGGCAAGGTTATTCTTTTTCACAGCATTTGAATCTCCAAATATAGAGATAATATTACATTTCTCATACAGTTGTTATAAGGGAGGTGAAGTGAGGTAAATATATGTGAAATACTTAGGTTGGTGCTTAAGCATATTAAAAAACTCAGTAAACGTTAGCTATTGATTGATATTAGACACAGCCTATGTCTTATTTAGTTATTTATTTATTTATTTTATTGATTTATTTATTTTTTGAGACAGAGTCTCACTCTGTTGCCCAGGCTGGAGCACAATGGCGCGATCTCGGCTCACTGCAAGCTCCACCTCCGGGGTTCACGCCATTCTCCTGCCTCAGCCTCCTGAGTAGCTGGGACTACAGGCGCCCACCACCATGCCTGGCTAATTTTTTGTATTTTTAATAGAGACAGGGTTTCACCATGTTACCCAGGATGGTCTCAATCTCCTGACCTTGTGATCCGCCCGCCTCAGCCTCCCAAAGTGCTGGGATTACAGGCGTGAGCCACCACACCCCGGCCTATTTTTTATTTTTATTTTTTGAAATGGAGTTTCTCTCTTGTCACCCATGCTGGAGTGCACTGGTGTGATCTCAGCTCACTGCAATCTCCGCCTCCCAGATTCAAGTGATTCTCCTGCCTCAGCCTCCCAAGTAGCTAGAATTACAGGCATGCACCACCATGCCCAGCTAGTTTTTGTATTTTTAGAAAGGACGGGGTTTTGTCATGTTGGTCAGGCTGGTCTGGAACTCTTGACCTCTGGAGATCCGCCCACCTCTGCCTCCCAAAATGCTGGGATTACAGGCGTGGGCCACAGTGCCTGACCCTATGTCTTATTTTTGTTTTTAGATGTTTGTTATTAAAGCTGGTCATTTAATATTTGTTTTAAGTAAAACTGAACCATTAGTATACATGTATGCATGAAAAGTATTTTGTTACTTTGCAACTATGGCTGAATTGCTCGTTGAATTTCATAGCAGGGATCCAGGATTAGCTAATCATTTTTTTTTCAATTGTTAACATAAAAGTAGCTATAAATTGTTACTTAATGGGAAAATAAAAAATCAAAAGTAGAATCATCATTTAGCGATTTTCCATATTTTCCCCTGGAGTGAAAACTGAAAAGTGTTTTATCATAATTTAGATACAAGTAACCAGTACTTGCCAACCGATATAGTGAGGTCTCAGAACATATTTTCACTGAAAAAGAGGATCTCTGTAGAGTGATTAGTGCACAATTGCACATTAGTGAACAATACTGAAACCTTTGACCCATGCAGCCCTCACATTCTGTTACATAACAGGATACAATAAACACAATAACATCACTCTTCTTTCTCCCTTACCACTGCAGACAAATTCTCGTTTTTGAACCTCAGCTACATTATGGCCTCTCAGGTGGGAGGGGCCCATACACTGAGTGTACAGACCAACCCGAGGCCTTTGGCGAAGCCAGTCGGAGAGCCAGGCCAGGTGGCAGTCACAATACAGGTTGTTTGAATGCAGTCGACTAAATGAGAAAAAAAAGTGTAAAGCAAGAAAACAGAAAGTCATTTCATTAATATATACCTGTATTTCTTAACATAGAAGTAGATAAAGCTAAGCAGATTCCAATATAATTATTTTTCCTAAAAATTAAACTGATGTACAATCACAGAATCAAGTCTCTCTTCATTTAGTCTGAACTGAGCAATTTATAGAAGCTTGAATATGTCCATAAAATTATGTTTTAAACGAACATATTTCACTTACGTTCATTTAAAAGAGGAAAGAGAAAAAAATAAGTCCAACGCAAATTGCTCCACAGTTCCAACATCCTGAGCCAATGGGGGTGGGGTGGGAGAATGGGGAGACTGGGCGAGGGGCAAGTTAGTAAAAGTTGTGGCTCCCAGTTTGAAATATCAATAATTCCTGCCATTATGAGTCTCTATAGAAACCGCTTATAAAACCTTTTCAGCAGGTCACTTGCATTTTTTGCTGAACAAGACAGAATAATAATTCAATATAAAACACATTTTTCACATCCTTATTCTCATTTCCTTCTTTTGTTGTTTAATCACAGAAAAGGGATTAGCTCTTTTGGCTCCTGGAGACCTATCCTCAAAGAGCAGGGACTGAAATTAAAAGGCACAAATGGCTGGGAGTGAAGGAATTAAGTGAGTCGCTCTGTGTTGGCAGGATCCACACAAGATCATGGATTGCTTCCAAGTGGCAAATAGCACTTTTCCATTAATAAAATATCAGACAAATGTATCCACTAAATTAGGTAAATGACTTCAAACTGGCTTTTACGTTTTCTCAAACTAAAGAAAAGGACATCCAAAGCTATAAATCAAAGCACCATTCCCAGAACCATCTATGACACAGTAATACCATTTTAGTCCTTTTAAGCTGATGTGTTCAATTCTAACCCAATAACAGTAATGGATATTAAAACATGGAACTCAGTCCTGAAAGATAATTAGACTATAAAAATGGAATTTTTAAGTAGCAATGATACTATAGAATAATGACCCAACCAAAGTAAAGGAATTTAAAGTAAAATGGCTGCTTTGCATTCTCCTTGAGCTTATAGATAAGGAACACAATGTTTTGCTTCACAACTAGAAGGCGTACCACAGAACAAAAAGCTACATGTTGGGAAAGATGGGTGACCTCTGGCTTGGTTTGCTTGGAAGTTGAAGTTCTGGCCTTTGGAAGCCACAGAGGCACATTCCATATCCTTGTACTCTAAATATTTCCGTCTAAACCAAGCACATTATAAAAATTCCAATTAGGAACTTGAAATGAGAAAAGAATGTAAAAATGGAAAAACCTGATTAGTAAGACAAACTCACGAATTTCTACAAGAAAATAAGGGACACTGTCAAAAATTCAGATGTATGTTTTTACAATTTCATTGGCTTTGGTTTTGCAAAGATTGAAAGCTTGAATCAATTTCTTTTTTTAAAAAAATACCTGAAGTTAATGGGAAATTATAGTTTTGAGTGAACTGGGCTGTTAATTCTGTCAGATTAGTCTTATTCTGATAGCCCCAAGAATGCAAAATTTAGCTATGTCTGTATACTTGCAGAATTCCTTTATTTTGCTAAATAATATTCCAAGGAAATTATAATGATGTGTTATTATGTACAGAGTTGGATTTCAGTAAGAAAAAAATGACATTAAAATTGTTATTGCCTAATTCATTAAAAAGCTGGTAATTCAAAATTTTTATTAAGAAAATAAAATTAATATTTTCCAGTTACAAGCTATCAGAAAATGAGGAGTATTTTGAAAATCTAATCAAAATATATTTACCCAACTTAAAAACACTTTTTTTTTCAAGAAGTTTGATGCTTTGGTTTTGCTTCCAATCATGTCCTACACGTTATATGTAATATATTTTTTTAGGTCAAGGTGATTCTGAAATTCAGTTCAAATGAGATTTACCTCTGATATTCTATAACTTAAAGTCCACCCTGGGCTTTAAAGATTTTAAAGGCTACTCTGGGCTTTAAGGATTACTTTTTCTTCAAGAGAAAAGAAATAGCTGTAGTCAATACTTTATTAGACCAAAAATATCTTAATGTCCATCTGTAACCCAGAAAGATATTTTTAAATATAAATGCTGACACAATCTTAATTATAGAAGTACTAGAGGGTGATGCTATAATTTCACGTTATAAGAAATGTTGAAGAACCAGTTTAGCTTTATTAGGTCTGCTTGCAGTACAGTAATAAAATCATAAAGATTTCCCATTTATCATTTCTGACAGCCAATCAAGGAGTCTTCCATTTCTTAATGAAATGTGACCTCCACAATAGCTCAAAGTAAATGTTGTTTTTTTTAACTCCAAAGTTTCCATAATGCATATCAGTTAAAAGAAATCTTTCCAGTTTCTAGAATAATAGCTCATTCCCACAAATATCATATCTAGTCTTTTCCAAAGTTGGGTTTTCCTTGTCTACCTTGTAAACCAGTGGTCCCGTCCTTTGCTTACTGAACATGCTATTTAAGGGGAAGCTTTAATTGATTAATATGACTTTAACATATATTGTGACTACTTACAAAGTCCTAAGTTTAGGCATATGGTTGAAACTTGCCACAGAGAGTCTAGTAATGTTGTTATTGTTGAGAGTGCTGTAGAATTAAAAAGAAAAGTTAGAATTTTTAGATACAAAATTGATTGATCATTTTATATATTAACATAGAGAAAACATCTTGTACTATGCTTATGCAGGACAGCTACCTGGTAGAGATGACATAGAGAATGCACTACTCTATAGACAAGTTGATAAGTAATTTCATAATTTAACATATTACTGTACATTTTGTTTTATTCAATATTTACTACAAATTTATGGCTTCATTCATAGCATGTTTGACTATTTACATTCTACTTTATGTACCTTGTGCATGCATGTCTATTTATGATATTGGTTAAGAAATAAACACGGGATAGTTACAGTTGGAAAATATGCCCAATTATATTTCCGTAGAGTGACATTATGTGTAATTAGTGTCCATGAGTCAATGAACGTATTTGAATTAATATTCTCTTACTGAATTCTCATAGCAACAATACAGAATCATTCCTGTCAGGCTTTGGAACAGAGTCCTGATAACTATTATTTACTGGAGACATCTGCCACTGCTGAAATTTGAGTGGAAACAGCTATATCTATATCTGGTACTTGCGCCAGGTGGGGATGAAGTAACTTGCTGTAGCACCATGTTAAAAGATTAACCCATTCTAATGGTTTTTAGTTGCAGTAGCATATTGGCCTTTGTTTACTGCTGTGTGGCAGCAGTCATGGTTTCTTGAGGTAGCAGATCCAGGAATATGTGTGGTGAAGGGAGTTATTGTGAAAATAAATAACATCCTTACTTTTCCCCCAATGCAACTTTGTTAGTTTTATTATTATTATTATTGATTATTTCTACTTCTATTACTACTCATTCATTCATCAAATATTTCCCGAATGGCTATTATTTTATGGTAACATGGAGTATTATAAAAATAAATCAGGTATATATTCTGTCCTAAGATAGCATACAGTCCAGCTGGGGAGATGATTGGACAAATTACAAAAACTAATAAGGCTAACATATGAGCTTTTTTCACCCTTCAGAAAAATCTGGTTGTGATAAGAAAGTGGTAGAAGTTATCCCGGGGGTATACAAGTAAAGTGTAGACATGGAAAGCAATTCTAAGACTGGGAGAGACTGAAGGTACACATTGAGGTGGTGACTAAAGAAGGCAAGTTCCTCTGAAGGAGGTAGGAGAAGGAGCATCAGTGGTCCTGTTGGATGAAGTTGATACTGGACAAGGATTTGAATTAGGGGTTGCAAGTTCACTGTAGGGCCTGAGCAGAGAACAGAAATGAGAGAAGCAGGCCATGTGCAAAAATATACAATGACGGGCAAGAGAGATGGAAGAAAGCAGACATTTGGGGAACGTGAAGAATATGGTAAGCTAGCAATGATAGTCTCTCTTGTGGCAGATAATCTCCAGCTCCAATGGACTACTGACCTGCTGTAAGGGAGGGCTGTCAAACAATCAGATTTTCCAAGGGAAGCTAGAGATAAAAATTTTTAGATCTTTCTAATGTTTAAATAGTGGCAACTAATTAAAACATTTCAAACAGTCTGTAGACCACTTATGTTTGAGCTACACAAAATATATTTTTGAGGCCACTCTGGGCCAGTTGGTGGCTGCGGTTATTGATGGTGCATTCAGAGGTCAAGAGATTGACAAAAACTTTTCAGTAAAACAGGGCATGTCAGCTAGAGACCCAGATCATGCATGGACCCTCTTTACCACCTTGTTTTGCAATGTATTGAATTATATAAGAACTATTCTAAGTCATTTGAATTAAGTCACAAAAAATAAACCACTTTATGGGGGACCTACAGAGCACTGGATTTGTTGTCTCAGTTTATCTAAGAGCTTTTAGCACTTTCCCATGTGCAGATGAAATGAGATGTCTTTTTCAAATGCCATTAAAATATATCCTGATGTTTGAATGCAAAGGTTAAACTTCTCAATGGGATTTGCTTTCAAATGATCCCTTTTCCCATCCTCAAAATTTATGCTGACTTAATATGGCTAAAATCTTTATAGTATATAGCATTCTGAAATATGACTTTGGGAATAAATTGTTTTAAGTACTTCACACAGAGCAGACATGCATTAATTTTGAACTATAGTTTCTTATATCTCCATGCAAAGGAAAACTTTCATTGAATGCCAAAGACTTCAGTTATCAATTTGAAGTCTTTTCTCAAAATGTTAGTTCACATAATGCAACATTATCTTAGTATTTTATTCAGTACTGATGCTGGAAAGAAGTACTGATACTGATACTCAATGACTGAAAAATATGCAGAACCAACAAAATTATTTTTAAAATTAATAATAAATGTAAGTGTTAAGTATGATTACTTGTGTATGTTATGGTTATGGTCAACTTCTATTCTGAAATAATGGAAATTTATATATTGTAATTATTTAGTTGTGAACATTTTCTCCCATGTGTAAGTCTATTTCTGTGCTCAACTTCAAGATTTTCTTTGTAATGAGTAAATATTCTAATACAAAAGACATCCTGATGTATAAATATTAGCCTGTATAATCATGGAGTACCTCTCACACTTATATCTTGATTTAGTCATCTTATTCCCTTACCACCATGCATATCGTTTGGCAGAGTTTGGTATTTAGTGGGTATGAATCACTACAATTAAATTAAACTAAATTATGTCCATTCTGTGAAAAAGAAAAATAAACATGTAAAAGCAGCAATTCAAGGGATATATTTCATTTCTGAGACCAGTGTCCAAAGAAGGGAAAATACTGATCAAGATTTAGTTTCCAATGTTATTTTTGAGATGGTATCTAAATATTAAGAAAATATGCAGTTACTTCTAAGTTCTAAAAATCAGACTCTGACAATAAACCAGTTCTCCATGAACGTGCAAGTGTTAAACTGCTTCCTTGCTTTCATCTACCTTAGATTTTCACTTGACTTCTTGGACTCTGTTCACTCTTTGTACGCTCATATATATCATAATTTGATACTTTTCATCAATGACCAAGGGCCATTACCTCATTTTCTCCCATCTAGCTTCAGTATAGTCATACATTCACAAATGGCTCAAGGAATTAAAATTTTAAAAAATCTAAAACCCTTGGAATCTGAAATTTAAGACAATGTGTAAGTTAATGTTCCTTCATTATTTCCACATAAGACAGTACATCCTAAAGAGTCACGAATGGTAAAAATAAGCAAAACAGACAGTCATCTTTCTAGAACCCTTCTTCATTCAACCTCTCTTAAGCTCTTGACCAAACATTTATAATAGGTAAACTTTTGTTGTATTTCACAAGTGATTTGGGCTTCATAAATTATCATCTTTTCAGTGCTCCAATTTTGCCTTAAGTTATTTATCAACTGATTTTTCTAGGGGTTGTTTAAAGTATGAGGATTGAAAAAAAACATTTAAAGTAATGTCTGATCAACTTTATAAAATTTTAATATAAAATATTTCAATCTTTTTAGAAGAAATTTACATTGTCTTCTATCATATGCTAATTTTTATTATTTCTTCAACAAACAAACTCTGACCAATATATACTTCTGTAAGATGTATATATTAAGGTCCTCAAAAGAGTTTCCAAGATTTTGGATTTCTATTTTAATTCCATGAACCATAAAATGTCACCCTTTGGTGTGTTGCCTCATTCTTGCTAAAGTCACTTTTTAGATATTTTGATTAATCATGACGATCAAAATGTATGAAATGATTGTGTTTTCATAAACGTACTGTTTCTGAAGACAACGATATTAGTTTATAGAAAATAATCAAATGTAGTTATTGTATTTGTGGGTAAAAGATTTCAGTGCCTAGCATAGTGTTCACTCTACCTTGTAAAATATACACAGTAGGTATTCGATACATTTATGTGTATATATACATATATTGAATAAATACAGTGAAGAACTACATATTTAAAAATAATTTAAGTTTTCTGAAAACTTAATAACAAGGTAATTTATGGGATTTAATTCATCCAAGATAGCAAACTTTGCATAAAATGATTGGTATCATTCATATTTCTAGTTAGGAACATTGGTTTAATAATACATTTTTGGCTTGATCAGCTGTTTGATTAAATTTGGTAGTCTCCTCGTCTATGAATTTTAGTGACACTGACTATGGTTTTGCCATGAAACCACTACTGTGAAATCATTCTAATTATTCTGACTCTGAGATACCATCAGTGAGTTTCGTATATTAAAAATGGTTCTGGTATACAATTTAAATAGTGGTCTTAAAGCTAAAATGTATATGATAAGCACTTTGAATATTTTTTCGATAGAAACTTAGACCATTATCAATAGAAACAAAGGTGGCCTCTCCTGTTGTTAGAGAGTAGTCTATATTTTTATATTTCACATTTTATCCCAATCCATTCATTCATACATACATATCTTTTAAAATAATTAATAACAGTACATTACACAGCTGGAAATTCTATTTTCTTGCAATTAAAACCAAAACCATATAAAAATACTGATAAAATAAGCCATTTTAGCTGAAAGATTAATTTTTCAGAATGATATTCCATTCCTGAAACTAGATTTATAAAGTAATGAATTCTTTTTTTGCGGGGAAAAGGAAGGATTTTATGATTTCTCAATAACTTTTAACAAATTGACTAAAAGCACCCTTACATTTAATTCAATTTTAGAATTCTGACTAAAACCACCCTTACATTTAATTCAATTTTAGATTTCTGACTAAATTTTCTCAAGGATGAAATAAAGCAGAGAAAAATATTTTAATTGGTGGAGGAATTGTAAGTGTGTTAAAAAACCTACAAATGTGAATTTTGGCTGAAAAAATTCGAAAAATATATAGGCGGCATATAATGCTTTAGTAACCATAGTTTTCATTAAAATTTGTAATTTCATTAAAATTACTAAGTCATTGGTCAATAGAGGTTACTTAGTTGCCTCTAACCAATTTTGTCAGTCATGTCTACCCAGAGAGGAAAGGAGGTTGCCAATTATAATTCAAGTCTGCGTGTTGTACATTACAAAGTCAGTGGTGAAGACTTGAAAATGGATCTAATGGGTGGCTTATTAACCTTAGGAAGCAGATTTCAAAGTATTCTTACAAAAATAATGTTAAATCAGCTGATTAAAAAATTTATTTTTTTAATGAGAAACTGTGTTTCCATTGCCTAACAACGACAAATTATTCCAAGATATCAGCTACTAAGAGGTTTTTTTTTATGTTATTTTTCCTATAAAGTTGATTTTATCTCAATATTTAGCAATGACAAATTCTATGAATCTCATAAAAACATTTATAAGGAGAACATTTGAGTGACCTTACACAATTTTACCTAAATATACAGATATGGTACGCAAGGTTTTGCACACACACATTTAGACTCTTCTCTGTATTCACCATGAGTTATTTAAGGTATCTCTTGAGAGACTATTTTGACAACAAGGTTTTAAGCTAGCAGATAAGCTTCCACATTAGTCCTGTCCAGACACAAAGCCCCCATTAAAAGAGCAAGAGAAATAGCAGTACTTACAGCACTTCCAGGTCCCGGAGAGCCCTGAATGCCCCATCTTCAATACAGCTGATCTGGTTGTAATCCAGTTGCCTGTTAAAAAGATTAGAAGAATATATGTAGAAGGGATGGACAGTAGCTGGGGTAGGTGATGGGAAGTTTCCTGAAGGGTCTATGATACCCTGGACACACTCACTGAAGTGCCCTCACAAACACACTCATCTGCTTACGAATGTCATAAGCCATTCTCGCCTCTATGCCGCCACTGAAATCTTTTTGTTCTGAACTGTCTGTGCAAATAGCAGCCCTTGGAAAGCTCCAGTAAATAATAACTGCACCTTATATTAAATGCCATAGGAATGCAATTTCATTACATCAAGAAAAGCTATCCATTAAGAGCTTTCAGCGTCATCTTGCTGAAACAATTTCATTAAGGTAAAGGACTGTAAATCACTTAATGTCACATGCACCCCCTCAGTGACCTAACAGAATCCATTTATCAGAGAAGCCCAGCTGCATGTTAATTTCACTATCCTTGGCATGAGAGAGCAAGACTACTTTTAGGTTTCCTTCTTTTAAAAGCAGTTTTCCTTCAAGGACTCCAAATCAAGAAAGGGAACTGATGTCCCATATAGTTTGCTCTTATTCCCAACCAGAAATACACTTTAGAAAGCTAGTATTTGTTCTATATTAAATGTCACTATTCTACTAATTCACATTCTTTATCATTATATGCAAATGCTCTGCATTGTAAATACAGCATACTTTTGAGTTAAGGAACTTCCAGAATTATATCGCTCTCCAGAAAATAGGTTTTTAAGTATTAAATAACAATTTTGCTTTTTAAAAAGATGCTAATTTTGGTTAAAGCCACTAAGAAACATATACTACAGGCACATCATAAAAACACTACATGTATCTATGGTAAAAAGCCTAAAAGCTGTATCAGTGAAATTCTAAATAATGCATAATTGAAGTAAATGAATCTTGTCCAATATCTTAAGCACTTATTTGTTAAAATTCATAGTACAAAAAAAGAAGGCTCCAAACTTGGTTATGTCTGCTTTTCCTGCTGCTTGTTCTAGAATTAAAATTTTCTTGTTCATATTGAGCCTTCTACTTGGTTGAAATTAACAGTGAAGTACTATATTGTATCTGTACCACACTCTTTTTTTTTTTCTGAACAAGCAGTTGTTTAAATATAGTAGCTTGAATGTTAGAGATGCTATTATTTCAGTTAAAAAAGTATTTTGACGTTTCACTTGAGATAGAAACAAAATGTTTCATGGAAGAGGCGAGTTTTCAGCTCTGCACGCACTGGGTGAGAGAATGTGGATGAACAGGAGTAAGATTATGATCGTAATACAAATGCATCCTGTCCTCGTTTCAAGTTCAGCATTCACTGAAAGGGCTAATTCATATTTGAGGTCTGTTCATAAAGAACCGTTTGAACATTTCTATAAAATAGCTGTTTCTCCCACAAGACTACTGAATAAAGGTGCAATGATTTAATCCAGTGACTTTCAGACGGGCCTCTTCAAGTTCCTTGCTTTAGAAATTATGTATATAGACAATGTCTCATGAAATACACATCTCATTTATAAGAAGATCTCTAGGGGACACAATCATACACAAGGCTACCTTGATGTCATGCAAATGGTACAATTTAGGACGTGCACTATTAACAAAGGTGCACCCCAAAGAAGATACAATTTTATTGCTTGTATAAGCCTTAGTTTATAAAACTAAAGTTTTCCCCAAATCATAGCTAACATCCATGCTATTATAATAGCCTAAATAATTTCTACTTATTAAGACATAATGCAGAAGTATTTTATTTTCGAAGAAGACATTTAAAGTCTTGTGAGGTAATATGGCTGCTGTGGTTCCAAGAAAACACTTACATTCTTGAGCACTTTTGATTTTTACAGATTAAATTCATTTAACAATTAAGTTAATAGCCTTTTTTATTTTAAAGTGCTATATATATATCTACACTACTATTCTCTAACCTCTTGAACAATTTATCAAAGCCATTTAAATTAGTACAATGGCATGAAGTGTTACCCCTGACACACTACAAAAGAGAAATTGTTTCCAGACAAATTGGCAAAATCTTTTAATGCTATCAAATTTGCCTAATGCAGTCTCCAGGTTAATCTGTAAAAGGGTGAGCTGTATGTTTGCCCATATCTTATTATCCTTAGCTGTCAATGTATAAATCAATGCTGACACAGCTTCTTCTAAATCATGCACACAATACACAAAGGGGAACCTCCAGCATGCCAGAAAGCACTCAAGCAAACTTTGTCCTACAAGGAATGGAAGGCCAACTACTTTCCTTACAGGAGCAGAAGTTGAGATGCTGCTGGAAACTTTGGTAATTTCATTGTTCTTTAATATTGCTCATGGTTATACGCTTCTTCATATTCTTAACAGAAATCTAAGCCCTTATTGGTGCTAAAACATTAAGAATGTTTGGTTTCCATAGGACTGAGGTTTTCCTTAAAAGTTCTCTGTTATATCTGAGTCCACATATTTCCTGAACATGAAGGTATTTCATGAAGTTACTCATATGAAGGGGCAATCCAAGTTAAACAAGTGAATAATTCTTTCATTAATCTGTCAATTTTTTGATATTCAAAGGAAGGTTTACATAAAGTGTTGTGCTGGTATCACTGCTCATGAGAAAATCTCTCCCAACAGACCTTCATTTGTCTGTATATGGTTCAAGATAAACAGTGTCAAAACTATGCAACAATGTAATTTATTTCAGGGTTTCTGGACTACTTAGCTGCACTCTTTTTGTTTCACCCTGCTCACTCCCTTCTCCACTACCTTTCAAGCCCTGGGTACTTCTGGCTTCTGTAAACAGGAAAGGATCTGTTCTCTGCCATACCTTTAGTGACAGGCTGGCCTTCTTCAGATGTGATTTGCAATTGTGCTACGAATTATTCTGAATTAAGAAAATAGCCAGAGGAGACTTTTTCACTTCTTCAAAAAAAATATTATGCTCCAACTATTCACTAAGACATAGTGTAAATTTGCAGATCATTAAAGACAGTTGGATGCTAAGGGAAGAAGTATCATAAGTGGTTTATTTCAGACCTTCAGCTGACCTAACTTAGCACATACTTTTGTGTCTTCTCCCTTATTTGCTGACTCCAATCTTCCTTTTGGCTTCTGTTCAAATTCCAAATTACCTCTCTATGTGATCCTTTGCTGTCCAAGTAAATTTGTGTTTTGAAGAACTGCTTTAATCTCATGGAAATGATGGGGTCAAGAATAACATTCATGACCTCGGCCGGGCGTGGTGGCTCATGCCTGTAATCCCAGCACCTTGGGAGGCCGAGGCAGGTGGATGACCCGAGGTCAGGGGTTTGAGACCAGCCTGGCCAACATGGTGAAACCCCATCTCTACTAAAAATACAAAAATTAGCCAGGCGTGGCGGTGGGCACCTGTAATCCCAGCTACATGGGAGGAGGCAGGATAACTGCTTGAACCCAGGAGGTGGAGGTTGCAGTGCGCCAAAATCGCAACTCGTGACATTGCACTCCCACCTGGGCAACAAGAGCAAAACTCCATGTCTTAAAAAAAAAAAAAATTCATGATCTCTCGGTATTAACATTCTTTTTTTTTTATGGTAGGAGGTATATCTTCTGATGCCCTAGAATAACTCTAGATAGTTCATTTTGGTTTTTACCAGCGCTGGTAAATTTAGTCTCACATAATGCAGTGTGTCGATGGGCTCCATATATTAAGAGATACCACTGTATGCCTCACGTGCAAAAAGTTCTGAAGCTCATCTGATTCTCTTTAATACTAAAAATAATTTATCCTAGTTTCAAATTTTGATTTATTCTAGGTATGGGGGATAATATACAATGTTGCTAAATATAAGTTTTAAAAATAGGTATATTAAATGACAAAAAGGTTAAACATTTGCTTACTTGGCATCCTGAAACAGAGATGCTAGTCCATCATTTAGGTTTTCTTAAAGAATTTCCTGCTTTATTCTTTTAAAATATGGATATCACACTGAGTTTGAATTACATATACAACACTTAGGTTAATAACTATATAAAACTGCAGTAATTTCAATTAGTGTGCTCCTACCCATAGCAAATTCATGTTTTACTGCAGCATCCAAGTTATAAGTTCTTATAACTAATAGGTTTTTTTGGTAAGAATTAGAAGACACATAAAATGTGCTTAACAATATAGAACACAACAATCTTTAATAATTTCTAAGTCAATCTGGATCTCTCAATGTCTCAACAAAATTATTATAACTATGCTCCAATTTTGTATTGTTTTGTTTCATTTAAAGTGCTAGAAATAGTTTACTTTATGTTCATATTATTATTGTAAGATAGAAAACTCCAAAGATTTAGTTGACTTAAGACACATCGAAATGGCTAAAATCAATATGAGGGAATAACAATTTTTCACTATTGTAAAGAAACCAAATAAAACATATAAACCACATGGGAGAAAAAGAATAAAAAAGCTGTACATATATGAGCGTGGTCTCTTCTCCTTCTTTCCATATGTGTATAAACTTCAAGTCAATACAAATGTCTATATATCAATATTTATGCCAATCATGCTTTTAAAGAGTAGCCCCAGATATAAATTATGATAGAGTATAAGAATAAAAATTGATCCATATACATGTACATCCTTGACATAAGTTTCAGCAACTATATCCTTTACCTCTGCATAAAAGCACATCAGTATTAACTTCAAAACTGGTAAAGAAAGCAATTAAGGTATGGACCATTCTGAGGACCCCAAAGTAATTTACATTATGTGAGAATTTAATCCTTTTACAATCTTTCAGGCAACAATTTGCTTTTCTCACAGGAATAAAGAATTTCAGTTTTTATAGGAATAGCCTACGGTATAAAGTTATATGTTTGTCAATTTGGGGGGAAGAAGCAACAGATAGCAGTAGTAGAGATGGGGAGGGAACCTGCTTTAACATCAATTGAGGGAAGGACAACTACATTGACATTAAGTCCTGGGAATTGCAAGTGAACTAATCAAAAGTGGTAGAAACTGAAAATGATAATAATAATTGCTAACGTTTAATGAATTCATAGCATATGGCAGGGTCTGTAGATACGTCATCTTATTATTCCTCATGATAACTTGGGAAGGAGAAATTAGCATCATCCGGATTTTGAGACTATGAGTCTCACAGAAGTTCAATAAGTTATACATGGTATGTAGCAAATAGTCTGTGAAGTTTTCATTGGAATGTAGATGTATGTATTGCCATAACTCCCTCTCAATACATAGTGACTCAGGAAAAAGACTCAGGAACTTTTTGTTCTCCAAATGGAGGTTTCAGCTAAATCAATGATTACTATGGAAGAGACCAGCAGATGAAAAGCACTATAGAATGTCAGAAAAGACAGAGATTACTCTAGGCTGATGTAGTCATGAAAGAAAGGAAAAAAAAAAAAAAAACAAAACCTCAGATCCTCAAAAAATGGATAGAATCTAATTAGACAGAAAATAAAGTGGGTATTTCCTATGGAGGTAATGGGTCTATCAAAGAAGAGTTGTGAGCAGAGGCACTACAATGTTCACAGTGAATATCTGAAATAGAGAGGCCATTCTGGCTTGAGCAAAGAGCTTCTGTACAGATTGAAGGGAAGAAGGAGCTAGGAGCCTGTATCAAAGTCAGAATGCTAGGACTAGTCAGAATGCCTAAAGAGACTGGATGTTACAGCATTTAATAATCATCTCTGCTCTTTCAGGAAAGAGTCTGTAATTCCTACAGATACTGTAGAACTAGGCAACATTCTGCCTAGTTCTAGAGTTTCTGTATCTAGTATACTATAGACACTATAGAAATGGCAACATTCTGCTCTATTCCCAGGGCTTTGCCATAGTGTCTATAACAAAGGTACTTTAAAACAACTTTTTAAATAAACTGAATACTTTTAAACCTTGTAGTAATAGATACTAAACAATGTTTTATGGGAAAAAACCTGGCAACCTTGTTAAAATTATCTAATGAGAATATAAACTAGAGGTCAAAATTCAATTAGCAGGCTATTTTAAGAGTTCAGAGGTGACGAAGTGTACTGTTCAGTGTTAAAGATGCAAAAAATCAAAGGTCCATTCTGTATCATAAGAAGATACAGCAGCCATGGCATGATTATGCCAATTCATATTTTGTAAGTATGTGAATTGGATTCCCAATTGTTGAATCAGACTATCTTGTGTTTTGTGTTATTTTGTTTTGTTCTAGAAGGCATTTATGAAGAAATATTGTTAGATTACATTTTTACATGACAAAATGCATTATTGAAGAAAAACTGCTGAAAGCACTCTGAAGACAAAGAAAAATGCAAAGATGGAGAGGTTATTGGTAGCAAACTTTGTCATAGTTGTTGGGGATTATCACAATTCATTGTGCTTTCAGAGGCAGTGCAACCAAGCAAAATACAGAACCATGGACAGTTCCCATAGTACTGATGGGGACATCTGCTGAGCTACTAATTTTTTTATATATATGAATGCCTGAGACAACCCCTTTTTATTTAGTTACATAGGAAATGAAGGTAAGTTTCATTTCAGAAAGGCAATAAAAGACCTTACCTTCATTTACTATCTATCTAAGTAAAAAGCCCTCCCTACAGGTTTGTTCAGAAGGTTCTATACCACACTGAAGACCTCTGGAATTTAAGAGTAAGGATAGCAATCCCTACAAATGAGAAACCAACCTACCACTTGCAGTCTCTTCAGCTTCACGTTTACTGAAAATACTCTAGGAAAGAGCTAGGGGCACGGACATGTACAGCTGCAATCTGATATCAATGGATTTGAAATAAAATCCAATGAACTAAACAGAAAAACTAACAGATTAAAGAAGACATTTTGCAATTATTACCTAACTTATATGACAAACCTAATGAGGTCTTGCATTTGCCTGGTAAAATTTACATACCCTCTTTTCTCCGTTTGTTACATATTGATTCTATATCAAGTGAGCAACCCTTGCTCTCTTATCATTAGGAATTATGTAGATGACAGTGAAAACTAGAAAACAGATATTTGAAATGAGAAAAAATTAAAAATATTATGAAATATGTAAGCAGCTCTGTGCCTCTGGGATAGAACTGTGAGTTTTCCTTCTATGGGTTCTAATGGAGCCATCGATACAAAACTTGAAAATGACACAGTTCCAGCAGAAAAACAAAATTTCTAACTAATGTAAATAGCT